>NC_050068.2:58868157-61575031 GCF_009764565.3 Dermochelys coriacea
GAATTAAATCAGTGATTTTACTAGCAGTCAAACACTCATACTTCATCTAAATGCTCCCGCATTCATTTGCTGGTCTGCGTAGCTAGTACCATTTCCATTTTATACTGCACACTCTTGTGAAGAGGGGAGATATCTGTGATAAGATTTTAGTCTAATGGATGAGACATTTCCAAGACAAACCAGCTAATAAAAGTCATTATTTTTCAAAGGTATTGCAACAGCTTCCCAGTTACCTATGACAAATTAAGAAATACTTGTCAGCTGCTCCTTACAAAGTTCTTTGGCACCATCATTAGAAACAAGACCATCAAACTCTTCTACCTCCATAAAAACAGTTCTTGACTCAGAATTGGATTCTACACTAACACAAGGAGCTTTTCTGTAACAGTCCTCTAGAGCTGTAACGTTCACAGTACTCAAGAGTTTTAAAGAGCAATTAAATCAGATCCAGTAGGGTTATTAGCAGGGTTTTGGGGGGGGGGGGTGTTTTGTTTTTTGCAGCAGCAGCAGCAAAAAGCTTCTTGTTATGAAATTGTATCTAACCTGAGCTTCGTAATGTTCTTTCAAGTTAGGAATCACTCCCATGATCCAGGGCTGATATACTTTGTGTTAGGGGGAAAAACACTTCCCAAAATTACACACTGTGCAGCTTTATACTGCAGGTGTGTTGCGTAAATATTACAATTCTCACCAAAGGAAATTACTTTTCATTCAGTGTATCCAAACTTGTGCCAAAACTGCCATCTTTCTTGAACACTCAGCCTTGCCATGCATGCATTTGCAGAACTAGTGTGTCATGGGGGAGGTCCTTTCAGCAAACATTGTACCCATTTGTTTTCTCCAAGGATAATTTAAGTTTTTCAGTTCCTGACTGGTTTGTGCAGTATAGCAAAATAGATGAGCTGAGGGATTATGATGTAGAACCTAAATAACAACACATTAATGTGAACTTTAGATATAATCTATTGTTTTTTTCCCACTGCTCTTAACTCTGTCATCTTTGACATGTCACTGTGGTAAAGGTAGCCTGGATACAAAGGCAGCTTAATCTGTATTAAAAGCATTATCCCATATGGAAATGGTGGTGAACAAGGGCCATCAGGTGTGCAGCAGCACAACTCAGCATCTTGCTTCTCATCATATTTTCTCTTCAAGAGAATATATTGTGGTGAGACTTCTGCCGCAATAACTAGCCATCCACAGGCTTAGACCATTTTCATTCTCGTCATAATAAGCTGGCCACTAGCTTAAGTAGATGCTTCTTCAAACAGCCACAATGGGGATTAGAACAATGTGAGGAAATGGTGTGGAAGGTACTATAACAGAATGGAACATGAACTATGGACCAAATAGTGTGATCAGATTCCATTCCGTGACTTCTTAGTTCACTTCAGAACCTAGAGGTACACTGGGCAGCACAAGCTGTGTGTGTTAACCATTGGTCTGGAAGTCTGAAAGAATTACAGGTCTGTCTGTGTCCCACGGTCTCAATACAAAATCCCTTTTATAATCATTACAACCAAGTTCTGTCTCTTCTCTACCACTGACCAGTGGTTGGGGGCATGGGAGGGCCATGTGCCCAAGGCTAGTACAGTTCTACTCGGTATCTCAATGCAATTTACTGAGGATGAATATACTAATAAGGCTATTAAATGCATCGCTGGAAATTTCTGCAGCAGTGCAATACTGATTTCAGCATGTATCAATATAGTCTAATAGTAGATTGAGAATAACTATTAAACTGCAGTATTGCACAAAGAACCCAAATATACTGCTGGAGAAATTCAGAAAAATCTAGCCCCTTGGAAACCACTATTTACTTCAATGGAGCATTAAACCTGATCTAAGTACACTGCCAGCATTTAATAAATTATAATAATTACAAGCCCAGAAGAGGGAAATATAACATAGCAGGGGATCTTGTGGTTTAGACTGCCTGTGGGAATCAAATCATTAATTGCTAATGGTACCGGAATATCTAGGGGCTTTTAGTAATTTATTAGGTTGTTATTATTTATAAAACATTGACTGTATATTCAGCATTGTACAATGCACACATAAAGACCATACCAGCCCTAAGGAGTCTAAAAGCTAAAAGGCAAACACATAAAGTAGGATGCACGGGGAAACCCAGTGGAAGACACTGTCACTGTTAATTTGTTTAGATCCCATTTTGCTCTGTGTGTGTGTGTGTGTGTGGTATTCATTCCGTGAAGTGCAGTGTACACAACTTTATTCTTTCAGGGACTTGCATGATGAATACTGCTGGAAAGCCGGCATGCAAGGAAGATAGAAAAATCCTAGTAAAATTTAAAACTCAATAAAAATAAATTGCTAGAGTAATGGAACTATTGCAAACAGCTGTTTTACCTAAACCAATGACAACTGCAAAACTATAACTACTTCTAAGCAGAATTTAAACCATTGCTGCCAGGAACATGCAAACACCTAAGCAAGTTAAATAGCATTAGTTGAATGCACAAAAAGAAGAGCATTTCACAATAAGTTTTTGTTGATGTTTTTGAAGCTGCATAAGGTCTTCTATCTAACCTTTGGCTTAGCAATAAATGTTCCTGGATTTTTCACCATTAGCTTTAAATAAGAATTAGTAATATATTTCAAGGATGTAAGAAACAAGTAATTAATGGTGCCACTAATTAACAGCTATAATATCTGAATTTCTTGAAAAAATTCAAACTAATCAACAATCTCTCAATTTTAAGGTGAACATTTAAGTTTAAAGGAACCAGATAAAGAACGATTGATTTACAAATTGATTGATTATGTGGCCATCATTACACAATATCTGGCCTTCAGAGCAAAATTAAAAGTATGTGTCTATCTGTGTGATAGATTTTTTGATAGCAGCCCAGCTCTGGTCAAATTTCTGCAAGGAGACCAGAATTGTAGTTGCTTACTGACTGCCCTGAAACTTCTGTCCTGCTTCATCGCATAAAAGCAAGCTTCTGGACCTCATTTCAGGCTTCAAAGGAAATCCTTCTACCCCTTATTTTTCCCAGGTTCAAGTGAGGTGGCTACTCCCAATATGATAACAAACTCTTTATACAAAATGAATAAAGTTTGTTTTAATTATTATAAAAATTAAAGTTTGAAATGTTTCCACATGTAGATTTTGAACCTATAATTTTGATCTCCACTACAGGCTGCCCTTGACCTGCCACACAGACCTTACAGGGTAGGAAGCAGGGTGCAGGAACACACATGCATGGGAGGTTGCAGGTAAGAGGGCTGGAGCATGGAGAGGGGCAGGAGCAACTGCTAGCAGATGCAGTGGTACCATCACAGCTTAAAGTGCTAGTAGCAGGCCCATTGTTGCACTCAAATGAAAATTAAATACCAGTAGATAAACCATCGGGTTACTAAACTACACCAATCTTCACCTCTAATTTCCATCTACCAGCAACAAATCCCACAGGGCTAACAGCAAATTTCCTGCTGGCTAAAAGTATGGATTGGGCAGATGTATCTTGGACCATTGTCAAACTGAAGGCTAAAGTTTGCCAGACTCTGACATAGGTGGACTATAAGGGAAAGCCAATTATTTTTAATTATCTCAAGAACTGTTGTTGGAAAAAGTCTGATTTAAGTAGTGAAAGAGCCTAAAGATGACTACTAATCAAGAATATAGTATCTGTAGCTCAATTATTAAAAAGAATCCGCATGTATCTGCAACTTTTGTTTATTTTGTGTGTATGTGTTTAAAATTTCTGTTTATTTTCAACCCCATGTATCTTTCAGAGTACTTCACTAGAGGGAGCAAATATGCTATTTGAACCCATGTTCTTCCAAGCTAACTGGCCTGTAGAATATCTGTACATCTCCTCTTTGTGTTGTATTTTATCCTGTCAGATTTTTAAATGTATCTGATGTCAAAATGAAGATAGCTTTTCTTAGACAGGTTCCCCCTCCCCCCGCCGCCATTTTTGTTTCTTCAAGCAATTTAAAAAGTAATAATAGTGCACCTAGCTGGCTCAAGGGATTAGTAATAGAAAACAGAGCCTGTCACTACATCAAATCTAATCCAGCCATGGCCAGTATTGGCTGAAAGTTACCACTATGTGATAGTTGTGTGGTGGCCTATCTGAAGTGTCATTAGTCCAGTTCCCAATAGACGTACGTCCATGTAACAAAAACACCTTCACAGTTGCCACTAATTGGAATCAAGCTGGCAAATTCAGTTGAGAAGCCAAGGAGACTTTCTCGCCCCATGGGTGGTACAGTAACATGCTGTCAAAATACTAACAAGCTGCTCCCTCAGAACTATTCCATGTTAGTCAGCAGGACACCCTCTCTTGCCGTGGGCTGAACAGGCAGCTGGGAAAGGGGTCACCTTTGGTTTCTCCGGTGAGCAGGTCACCTCTGACTGCTGCCAGCATCCCCTAGTTGGTATGAGAGGCCAGGTAGGGAAGCTTTTATCAGGCAGGTTTTTGATGGGGGAGTGAGTCACCCCTTATTGATCAAAAGGGAAGGGAAAGAAACAGGCTTCCAGCCTCCCTCCCAATACTAGCTTTTCAGTCTCCAGACTGGGGCTAGACAGGCCGGGAGGCCATCTCTACCCAGACTTCTGCTATCACAGTAGAGCCCAGATGGCCAATTGCTTTCCACCTACGGATGAGTTTACTTTGGTTTCTGTTTTCCAGGCTATCTTCATGGGGCAAAGGGCTGGAGATTTAATTTTTTCTAAAATGAAAGCTGAGACTCTCCTCCACAGGGTCCAGTGACTGGTCCTATTAAGAGGTTCATGAGACTTCACTCTAGCTCATCAGTGATGGTGGTATTTCCAGGATACAGCTGCAGCACCACAATGGAAGAGTGTAGGGAAATGTGCATTGTTTCTGCCTCTGTTGCATCTGTTACACAGAAAGAGGTCCATATTTAGAGGTGAGTCTAAAGGGGGTCTCTAAGTTGGTTACCTTACATTTGCTTACATCAATGTAGACTCCTTAGACTCACATCCAAATTCCAATGTGTAACACATACACCTCTATTACATCTGAATTTGGACCACTAAGGCTATGTCTACATTACCACCTATGTCAGCAAAATTTATGTCTAGGGACCTACCAATTTCAAGGCCATGAAAAACGCGACACAGACCGTGAAATAAGTCTTTCCCCATGAAATCCGATCTCCCCTTGTTCCTAGGAGCGCCCCAGCAAAGGGGGCTCCTAGCTCCTGCTGGGCTGGGGAGGGACAGGACTTGTCCATCCCTTGCATAGCTGTTCGGGGGGCAGGGGAGGGAGACCAGACCCACCTCTGAGTGCCGCCTCCTGCAGCAGGATGCTCTGGGATTGTGCAGCAGCCCCAGAGGTTCCTGCAGCTGGAGGAGGTTTGTGGATGTGGGTCCAATCTTCCCTTGTTCCTAGAAGCGCCCCAGCAAAGGGGGCTCCTACCTGCTAGTCTGGGCAGGGCTGGGGCAGGACAGGACTTGGATAAGGTACACTACATGTGTAGGCCCCCTGGATCTTGAAAGGTGTGTTGTGAGGGTATTGATCATCATAGCAGTGGATTGGTGTATTGATTAATCTCTTAGACCACAGTTATCAATAAGGGTTCAGTATCCTGAGTGCTACAACATCAGGAAAATTAATACCAGTATTATTAGAATGTGAGACCCAAAGAGCACATGAGAAACAATTGGAATTTATCACAAATCCCTTATTAACAAATCCACTAAATAGATACACAATCCCACAAACACTGAAATACAACAGCAGATAGAGAAATAGTGCCTATTATTAGCCTTATTATTCGCATCACTCACGTCTCCTGCTGGGGAAGCCTGGAGTGTCCTTCATTATCTTCCTCCTCATCATCAACTTTATTGTGTCTATTATCACCAGTGGGTGTTATCCTGGCATCTCCTAAGGCACATAGGCCAAGATACAACTTTTACAATGTGTTCTGCTGAGGTCCACTGAGGTTCATACATATTTATGAAGGTTTTAATTCCTTTTCCTTATCTATATTTTCACACCCCACTAAATTTGGAGTACCTTGTTTTAAATATGCTAACTTGTTAGTTCCCCTTATACTCATTAACATTTACATCACTCAGTCACCATAGGAACTTGTAGTTAGCACACTGCTGACACCCTATATCTGCAAAAATCCCCAAAATATTTTAACCAGCTTTAACTGCTACATTGGAATATATATTCCCTGAATATCAGCAGTTAACACACCTATCACTGTAACTGTTTCATCTTATGACTCCGGGTCACTCATTGGTTAGCTATTCATGTCAGCCTATCTTTAGGCCTGAGACATTGTTTGGTTAAGCTAAATATCTTACAGGCCTGAGGCGTGTAGGCCTTTGTGATATCGTATTAATCAAAACTTATTTCATACCATTCAATCTTGAATATAATTTGCAGGGCCTTCCTTTAACAGCAGTCTGTAAAGAAACACTCTTTTCCTCTCATTTGTTTCCTGCAGTGACCGCTGTGATAAAATATGTTCAGACTAGGGTGGCCAGGTGCCTGATTTTTTTATCTATACTTTCAACCCTCTCTTGTTCTAGGCCCAAATGTACCTCGCCACACACATACGACCTCTTGCCCTGTTGTTATTATTGCAAATTACTTAAATCATAAAAACTGACTCATTAATTGTTACTTAGTCCTGCCTTGAGTGCCGGGGACTGGACTAGATGACCTACTGAGGTCCCTTTCAGTCCTACACTGCTATGATTCTATGAAACATTGCAAAAAAAATTATATTTATGATAAAGAATTTAATTGCACTTCATTATAAGCTTCCATTAGACTAGCCACTCTGTCTAGGAGATCATGTAATACTGTCTTGATACAGATTAGACAAGTTTATCCTAAGAAAAATGTAGGAGTTTCATTAACTTTAATGTCCTTAGAGCAAGAAGTTCTCACAACCTCTAGAGTATTAATCCACTTGAACCAGCTGGTAAAAGTTGTTACATAGAAACCTCCAGATTTTTTATAGACACATTCAGAGAGTGGAATATAAAGGAAATATTTATTAAAGGAAATTTTTGTACAGGAAATTTGACGCATATGCTCACTGACCCAAATGAGTTGGATTTAGAGGAGACAGAATTTAAACTATCCATATACCTTCTATTATAAAAGTAAATGTAATACACATGATTTTATTCTTTAAAGGAACCATGGATGAATTTTATCTGCTAGATAGGTCATTACTTCATATCTATGCAGAAAAAGTACTATGTGTCAGCAGATATAAGTGCTGTAGTAAACAAGCAGCGGGAAATCAAGAATGCATGTCACTTAGAATGCAAATTGCCACACCAGTCCTTCCCCTTGATGGAATCTTCTACTTTTTCAGCAGTTGCAGCTTATCAAGGCAAAACTGTTCTTCCTATTTCTCTGGCTTGGGACATGCAACTGGTGAACCATGACCACAGGTGTTCAAGTCACCATACTGCTAATTCCAAGCAATATGATTTTTTTACCCTCCAGAGACTGAAGTGCTTTAGGGCTTAAGTTTTCAAAAGGATGCTGCCAGGAAGCAAAGGCTATAGAGCAAATTGCTAGTATCTGTGAAAATCTTGAAACATATCTGAGCATAACTAGACGTATTACATCAAAATAAAGACTAATAAGGGTTTCACCAAGCATTACCTGGGAAATTTATCACAATACACCATTAGTGAGGGCCTATGAGTACATACTTTGGACTAAATTCAATCCTGAGGTAACTACACTGAGTCCAGTGGTGTTACACCAGGTATTCAGTTATCCCCTTCTGTATTTTTTTTTGGAAAAAAGATGTTGTAGCTATTCCCTTCTTAGGGTTTGTCTGCACTTTAAGCCGAAGGAGTAATCTCCTGCTTGAGCAGACTTACCTTCACTAGCTCTGATCAAGCTAGTGTGCTAAAATAGAAGTTTAGGTGTGGCCGCACAAGTAGTGGGAGAGACTAGCCACCTGACTACGTACCTAGGGTCTCACATGGTATCATCCACAGGGCAGCTAGCCTCCACTTCAGGCTTAGCGTGCTAGCTCGATCAGAAGCTGCCACATGCCATTCCCACAAGGAAACAAGAGAAATGTGGTGTAGATTAAATGACTATAAGAAGGCGGCATGAGGGAAGAACCATGCTCAAAGAGTAGTTATCAATGGTTCACTGTCAAACTGGGAGGCTGTATCTAGTGGGGTCAGGCCTGAGTCCAGTAGTATTCAAAATTAATGACTTGGATAATGGAGTGGAAAGTATGCTTATAAAATTCGCTGATGACACCAAGCTGAGAGGAGTGGCAAGCACTTGGGAACACAGGATTAGAACTAAAACTGACCTTGACAAATTGGAGAATTTGTTTGAAATCAACAATATTAAATTCAATAAAGAGAAGTGCAAAGTGCTTTACTTAGAAAGGAAAAGTCAATGCACAACTATAACATAGGGAATATCTGGCTAGGTGGGAGTAGTGCTGAAAAGGATCTGGCAGTTATAGTGGATCACAAATTGAATATGAGTCAACAATGTGATGCAGTTGCAAAAAAAAGTGAATATCATTACGGAGTGTATTAACAGGAGTGTCATATGTACGACACAGGAAGTAATTGTTCTGCTTTCCTTAGCACTGGTAAAGCCTCAGCTAGAGTATTGTGTCCAATTCTGGGTGCCACACTTTAGGAAAGATGTAGAAAAATTGGAGAGAGTCCAGAGAAGAGCAACAAAAATTATAAAAAGCGTTAAAAAACCTGACCTATGAGGAAAGGTTAAAAAACTAAATATGTGTAGTCTTGAGGAAAAAAGACTGATGGGAGACATAATGCCAATCTTCCAATATGTGAAGGGCTGTTATAAAGTGGACAGTGATCAATTGTTCTCCATGTCCACTGAAGGTAGGACAAAAAGTAATGGGCTTAATCTGTAGTAAGGGAGATTTAGGTTAGATATTAGGAAAAAACTTCCTAACTTTAAGGACAGTTAAGTACTGGAATTGACTTCCAAGGGAGGTTGTGGAATCCCTGTCACTGGAGGTTTTTAAGAACAACTTAGACAAACACCTGTCAGGGGTGGTTTAGGTCCTGTCTCAGTGCAGGGGGATGGAGAAGATGACTTCTCAAGGTCCTTTCCAGCCCTACATTTCTATGGTTCTATGTGTAATCAAACTGGAAATTTCGCCTTCCAGCTCCAGTGTAGACATGACATTAGGAATACTGCTCCAAAAAATAGTACTTCTGGATAGTGGCACAGCCAATCAACACTTCCGATCTCCTACTTCCCTGTCCTGCACTTTAATGACTAGACAGCACAACTTCCTGCAACTCTCTTGTTCCCTTGAAGGCTTCCCTTCTGAACACAGACTAAGGCAAATCCTGCTAAGTTTATGAAATGTGATCAACTCAAATCCTAATGTGTCCATATCAGAAGATATTTGTGCTCTATATTTCAACTTCCTAAGGCTACAGGAGTCTTTCCAATTACTTCACTGGGGTTTGGTTCAGACCCCAAACCTGTTTATGCCATGGTCTTATTTCCGATTCACAGAGAACTCTCCTCCTTTAAATCCCTTCTCAAACCTTCTTTAAGAGATTTATAAACTTTAGTCTATTTAAAAACTGTAAACCTCAAGATGCATGCTTTAGTCATCCCGGTGACTTGGTAATCATATTGTCTTCACTCTTATCTAACCCCTCCCTATAGCGTTCATCTTCTCCTGGTTTGTTCTTGTTTAACACACTCCCAGTCCTACAAACTACTCTATGCAGGTGCCTCTGTACCTGCATGAAACAAGCTGTAGATCTAAGGACACAGACTGTAAACATTTTGGGGCAGAGTCTCAGGCTATGTCTACAGTACAATCAGAAGGTGTAACTGTGGCACATGTAGACATACTCAAGGTAGCTTTGATCTAACTAGATTGGGTAATAATAGTAGGGAAGCAGCTGGCAGCATCGGCTGTGGCATGGGCTAGTTTTACCCATGTGCATGAATCACACTTCCTGATTGCAGTGTAGACAAACCTTCAGTCTTGACTTGTTCCATAATGCACAATATCTCGCATTATATTGCAATAATTTACAATAATTTCTTCAAGCCGCACAGAAAAGTAAATGTATATATCTCTTGATGGGCTAAACAATATGCTTTCTGAAAGTTCTCATGGACAGCAGAAAACAAAGTCACTTCAGTAGTTATATGATATAATATTCCAGCTGGAATCAGGTTACTGTAAGTGAAAGTTAAAGGGGTGAGAAAAGTCTTAAATAATTTGCTCTGCCAGTAATATTAAATGATTTATATGAATTCATAAAATCTTCCAGGTCAGAGTTAGATAAAACCAGTCATGTGTACTTGTATATAAAAGTAAGTTATGACTAGAGGGAGTAATATGGAAAATTTAGGAGCAATGTTTTTCTTTATTGTACACTCCCTTGTGTAGAGGGCACCTTAGGGGAAGATGTCAGGGAATACTGTCCTGTATCTCTGTAGGGAATATTGAAATATTAAAAGGAAATAGTATCAGGCATTGTGTCCTACTAGCTGTATATGAAATCCATCTGAAAGATGATATTTTCTGTGGATTTGTGGAAGAAATAATAATAAACACACACACATTGAAATGCAGTCACTTCCTAGGGTACAGGGTAGCAGCATATTATGCACTGTCCAACAGTGAGTGAGCGGAAATTTACACTACACTTAGTAAAACAGCCTTGAGATGTTTAAGGTTCACACAGAGCAGACAGAACCTCAGGTGGAGATTTTCAAACCACCTAGAGATTTTGGACACCCGATTCCCAATGGAATCCCCTAGGCAGCTTTGAAAATCTTCATCTCCGTTTTCATGGTCTAAACCAAACATGAACTTCATGGAACTGACTCTTTACGAGGGAGGGATGAAGTGGCCTGGATAGGATTGGAAGCTGTGACCCCAAAATATTGCCAACCAAGGGCAAAGAGATGCCAAACCGCCCCTCTCTGATTACCAACATTATTAAGCTGTAATTAGCTGGTGCAGAATGGGATTTGGTGCAATGTGAACAGAAGAGGAGAATGGAAGTGCAGCCCCTGCTGTCTCAGGCTAGGCTGGATGCTTTTGTTCTAAGAAATGCATTGCTGGAACTTGAGTTAATATAAGGCTGGCAGCATTTGGGCAGAGATGAAATTATAACATAAAAGAGAGAGGTTTGTCATTACCAGAGCTGAGCAGGGTTTCAGAGAATACATTTGGATTCATACAAAAGTCAGATAAACATATAAAAAATGCTCATATAATGGTATAACTTGTGTTGTATAACTTGCATGTGTCCAGTAGAAAGCCAGAGCCAGACTGTGAGTGGCCCTTGTGTGGGTGTGTAAAGGAAAGTGCCCAAGCAGCTTTCCCCACCCATGTGCTCCCAATGCAAGGACCAATCACAGTTGCAGATGCTGCACTCAAAGGAGGACAGAGGATACTTCCTGTGGGCATCCTGTGGGTACACATCACTCCAAAAGAGGCACCAGCTGGCAGAGAAGGCCAAGTATTTTGCAGGGAGCAAATTACACCATTCCAAAAAGTGGGGAAACCTGGACACACTGAGCTGCTTGAAGGACAGATTGCACTTCCCTGAATAACAATCCCTCCCTGAGTTCCCTCCAGGCAGTGCAACTCTGCAGGGTCCCCATCGCTGGCCACAATTTGGCCCATAGCTTGAATATGTCTGAAATATGGTGATGGGCAAGATTTAGGCAGGTGATTTTTTTTTTACTTTAGAGGTGATCAAAGGGGCATAATTTTGTTACAGATAAAATTTAAAAATGTGTTTATAGTACTTCAGACAGTTCTTAAATGTATGTAACAGTGCTCAGACAGTATCAAAGACCAATTTAAATTAACACTGCTGAAGTGACGGACCTTGAGAGTTGGAGCTCCCAGATTTAAATGAGAGGGAACTGATGGCAGGGTGTTGAGGGGACCTTGAGACTTTACAATTCACTCCATTCTCCACCCCTTTATTCAGCATAGCTCAAATCTGTTGATGTTTAGAACATGTTGCAAATTCCAGCTCAGATTCACTGCTACACTCTAGCTGTTTTGTGCTATGCTGGTTTTGCAAAGCAGCTGTAAACTCAAGTTTACTCATCCAGTTAAACTCAGTTTATGGTTTCTGTGTGTCTGCAAAGCAGCCAGGGAATACCAGTAAACCATGCCCTTTATCAATTTTCTCATAATTTCTCATAATCTCTCATTTCTCATGGGGAGAAATGCATGACGGTTAGTATTGTTTTGATTTGGAGTAGTTGAAATTTGATATATTGAGATAGCCTTTTTGTTGGTCTAGTTGTGCCATGTGGTTGAGGATTTATCACTTATTGCTTTTGTATGCATTATGTTCTATGGTTTGTTAAAAGCACCTAGAGTTTTGGACAGTCACTTTTCAGTTGGGTTTAAATCATAAATAAATCCCCTTAAACCACAGGAAGTATAATATTTATAATACATATTCAGTTTTCAAAATATTGCCCTCCCTGCTCTTTGTCAGCTAGTAGTATTGGGTGAGCTTCTGCATCAGTGATTACATCTTGAGCTTTGAAACTGATTTATCTGATCTTGAGATGTGAAGATTCAGGACATTTCCTATGCCTCTTAATATAAATCCACAGAGTCACCAAGAGCAAGGATATGGGAGCAAGGACATTGTAAGGTGTGAGATGCTTCATGTCTGGATCATCAAGAAGAGATAAACGAATTGGTCTGCATCCTACAGGATAAACTCAGCGAGTTCCTGTAATGCATGATAAAAGTTGAGTCTTTGTTATCAAATACAGATCCCGTGTAAAGTGTTTGGTCAGTGCTAAGTCTGGATAACTGTAATGTATACCCCAGGGAGCTATCCTTGGAGAACCCATGGCTTATATGGAATGTGGTCACCCAGTTAAGGCCTGATTCAAAATTCATCAATAGGAGTCTTTCCACTGGTTCAATGGGCTTTGGATTAGGCCCTTACTTAATGGTGTTCTTCATATATTGCATAACACACCTTTGCTCTGTATATTGCACTGGTTGCCCATTTGTTTCTCAGGGTAGAATCCTACAAAGCTCTGTGTAAAGTCCAGTTTTATAAAGTCCTGTGTAATTTGGCTTTTGGCTACCTTAGGGCCTTACCTTGCACCACTTAAGTCAATGGGAGTATTGCCATTAGTTTCAGTGAGTAAGATGCATCCCTAGAGACCACCTGTACAAACATGCACTGGAATACACTTGCTAAAAGTCCCCCAGAAGGCAAGGAGCAAGACATTCGCAGAGGGGGAGCCAAAAGTCTGGAATTTGCTTCCCCATTGTTTCCAAAAAGCTTAAATTTGTTGTTCTTTAGGAAATGCTGCATTGCCTATCTATTTGCTCAGGCTTTTCCATAGTAAGCATCTTGCACAGAGTAGATTGGTGGGAGAGGGAATTATTTTTGAGTTAACTTTTGTCAATTCTATTTTTAATTTATGATTGTTAACTTCTATAAACACGTGTATTTTATAAATCAATCAATAAATTAATGATTAAAATTTAGACCAGAACTGTTCCTTTATGCGCTCCTGAAGCATGAGTTAGGATGTCCTTTATAGTTGTATCCCAGCTAGTGTAAATGTGGATGGCATTCTTAATCATATAAACATGTGATCCTGTTTAAAACACCTACTAAAATAATAGCCTTAGCTGTGAGTTTCGCAGGTTAATTATGTATTGTGTTATTTCCTTTTATTAATCATTTTAAATTTGTTGCTTTTGAATTTACTCTCTTTGCCTAATTAGATTCTGTCATTCACACACTTTAATTAACCAGAAAACTTGTTGTTGAGCAATGTAAGACTTCCTGCCTCTTAATATCTGGCAGCATTTCCAGCCTCTGCCAATGCAGAAAAAGAAAGAACAGGACTAGGAATCAAACTTGGGGTCTCCCATACAATAGAACATAGCACAGCCATTAACCACGTGGCTGGAGCATCATTAAAATTGAAGATTAATTTTGCACAATACAGATATAACAGCTACATCTGGCAATGCCAAATCTATATTGTGAATCTTATTTATTACATTTGGTAAGGGAACTGCAATGGAATGGGAAAACTGCAGTTAAAAACTGAAGATAGTGACCACTCAGTAACAGTGATGAGGTTATTTGAAAGCAAGAAATCTGAATTTAAGAAGCTGTCAATTCTCCAGAAATCGCCAACAGCAAACAAAACAGACGGATAATAAAGCTCCTTACCAATCACTGAAGTAGTAAACTGTGACACTGGAAATCTGCCAATGCCTTTATCCCAGTTCTCATGAATGAATCTTTGACATTTTATGATGCCCATTTAATGACTGGATTAGACTGGATGAATGGACTGGACTAGAATGACTGGATTATTTGTTCGTGATGTTTTACCATTTCACAAGTTTGACTCTGGCTTTGTACTTGAAAAAGCCTGAAGTTATGCTGAGAATTTTCAACTTTCTAGGACTGTTAACCATCTTAATAGCACTTCTGCTCTTTTGAAACATTATGCTCTGTAGCAATGCACGGACTCTGTTCTGTCGATACTGTTTTGTATTTTATCTACACAGCTCACAATAGTTCCTTGAATCAAGTGAGAAAAAGAGAACTGCGGTTATCTGTACAAGGCAGAACTAGATGGGGGAACTTATGGTATTGCTCTGATTGGTGTATTTTTGTATATGCCTAAAGCCTAATAATGAGCTGTTGAGCTGTCTCATTCAATTTGCCAATGAAGTCAATTGGAATTGAGAAAGCTCAGCATCTCACAGCAGGTACTCAGCACCTCACACAATTGGGCCCCTAATTACTCAAATATCACATACAAATATATTTCTAGTAGATTCCTATTAATGTAGAATTGACTAGGTCTGTGGGTCTGAAATATGTCCTGAGTTACATACCCTGTAACTTCAGCTGGGTTGCATGAGGTTCTAGTCATATTGATCCCTTGCTGTAAAATTCTCCATGAGGTTGACACTTCTTTCAATAACTCAGTGTAGGTTATGTTTGAGTGATTAGGTTTCTGTAACAATTCAACAGAAATAGTTAGGGCAAAACCACAAGCCTGCCATCAAATTCTGTTCTGCACAGATAAGAGTGGCACTTTTTTTGTAACATGGTGGATGCCGTCACTATGACTCTCAATTTTGAGCTGTTAAGATAAATAAATAACCTTAGTATTAACAGAATAAAAAGCCTTCCTGTGTTACTACAGGCATTGATAATTCCAAACAATGGCATTAAAGTTAATGTGTAACATTATGTTATTAATTACTATGATCAGTGTGGACTGTGGTAGCGCTTAGGGGCTCAAATCACATATCAGAGCTCCACTGTGCTAGGCACTGTACACACGTGAACTAAAGAGATGCTCCTTGCCTTAAGGAGCTCAGGATGACAGACAATAGATGGACAAAAACAAACCAAAGGGTGGACAATGTAACAATCAAGGGACTAATGAGCAGCAGACAGAGCACACTACCTGCTAGCCAAGAAGAACTTTCCTAGGAGGGGAGGGGTGAACACTAGGGCAGAATTTGTCCCCAAATACCGGACAAGTCTTCTTCACCTCCATTTTTCTACTTGAAGAAGTTGAACATAGAGAGTGGGATTGTCTTTCAGGGGAGTTAGATGCACAACTCCCATTGAAAGCCAATAGCAGTTGGGTGCTTTACCCCCTTAGTCTCCTTCAGAAAACCCAGGTTTTCTTGCCCAGTAGGTTTCAGAGTAGCAGCCGTGTTAGTCTGTATTTGCAAAAAGAAAAGGAGTACTTGTGGCACCTTAGAGACTAACAAATTTATTAGAGCATAAGCTTTCGTGAGCTACAGCTCACTTCAAGTAAATGCATCCAATGAAGTGAGCTGTAGCTCACGAAAGCTTATGCTCTAATAAATTTGTTAGTCTCTAAGGTGCCACAAGTACTCCTTTTCTTTTTGCCCAGTAGGGTAAGTTTGCATGTGTGAAATTGTGTCATAAAAGTCTTGACATCAACAAGGATAGTAGTGATCACGCCTCTGAAACCTGGACCCTCTTGTCATTATTTTCAAAATTGCCCTCCACCTCCTGCTGCTCTCTTAAATGCTTTTCTCAGTTGTAATCCACATTGCCTCCTCCCTTCTTTCTGGGGCTGCTGTGGAGAGTTAAGGCTGCAGCTGGGCCTTTTTCAGTTGAAGATTTAAAGCACTCTGACTAAGAGCTTCTGACTAGGCTAAAAATACTGAGTGATGTGCAGTGGGGAGAATAAATCTTTTGTAGGAGGCCTGAGGATAACTTCCCATGGTCTTCTTATTGAAATGCCTGCAGTTTTTGGTACAGTTCAAGTTCAGGTCAAGTCAACCTTGGCAGGGATGATAGTAGTAATCAGAGAAGGGGTGAACTATATGGGTAACACTGAGCCCTGGGCACCACTGGTTCACCAGCAATAAGGCAGCCTGGGATTCGTGCATCCCCCAGACTCCTAGGTCAATGGGGCTCCTTTGGAGCACTATGAGCAACTTCAAATTGCTCTCTCCCAGCAGAACCCCTGAGGAGAAAAGACAGCAGCGCAAACGTTAGCTGTCTTTCCTTGAAACGTATGTTGAGTTACAGTCATGTAATAAGTCGCAGGGCGAAGTGGTAAACTCCATTCACCTTGGACCTTTTCACCTTCATCAAGCCCATTAGACGACAGCTCTATAGGAGAAGCAATATTCAGTCCTACACCAGGGACAGGTTTTGTAAAGGGGATTGTGTGGTACAAAGACAGCCAAACTGTCAGCCAGGAAGAGAGGATGTGGCCCTACCTGACCAAAGATCAACTCCACCCCGGCATTTGCGGGTCCTGTTCTCTCTCCTACCCCTCTCAACCAGGCCTCTGCAAGGGTAACTGCAGCCCCTTTCTAGGATAGTTGTGACAATTTGGGGAATCTGTCTACGTATAACTTATGAATTCCAGTTTGATTTTATAACCTGCCTGTGCCCTTATGTTTTATGACTCTTTTACTAGCACTCCTTGTACTAAGGAGACATGGGAGTGGTGCTGACATGTCTATTCACGAATAGGCCAATTCTTACACTCTATCAGGACCTAAATAGATCTTACCTAGAAACTAACTCCTGCCTAGATTAATCCAGTTTTCTCCAATTTCTCTGCAGGGGACTGGAATTTGGAGAGTGGAAAATCCCCAAACAAAAGAACTAAGAGATCAATTGTTAGCACTGGGTCTTTATCACACAGCCTGAGGGTACGTCTACACTCGGGTTCATGGGGCTGGGGCTCAGGCTCCTGGCTGAAAAAGAGCTGTGAAGATGCTGGGGCTCAGGTTCCAGACCGAGCTCTGGGACCAAGTAAGGGTCCCAAAATTCAGGCTCCAGGCCACGCACGGATGTCTATACAATTTTTAGCCCTGCAGCTCAAACCCTTGTGAGCCCAAGTCAGCTGACCCAGGCCAGTCACAGGACTTTTAGCCCTGAGAGACTTGGAAGGAATCCAGAAAGATACTCAGAGACAAAAGAAGTGTGGGCAGAAGAGAGGAACAGAGGGGTATGCTTTTGTAGCAGAGGGGTCTTTTTAATTGCAAAACCAGCCACAGAAGAAGAAACCTGAGTGCAGCAAGGGGAGAGAGTGAGTGAGCAAGTATCAGAGAAACCACATGCTGGAGGGGTATCCTGGACTCCTTAGAGGACTTGGCCTTAGCCCAAAGTATGCTCTAGAGTGATGAGGAAACTAGGCAGGGAACGATGTACAGGCATTTTATTGTTTTGTCTAGGTCTGTATATTTCTTGTGCTAGCTAAAGTAAAAAAGTTGATTGGTTTCTGGAACCCTTACAAAGCCTGTGTGTCTGTTTGCATCCACACTGTTTGTGTTCACAGAAATTTTTTAACTATAAAATCACTTCAGAAAGAAGCTACCTTATTCATTAATGACCTTGGCACAAAGACCAATGGTCTTTGCTTCATGCCCCTGAAGAGGTGACCTGTAAACTCAAAGTGCCCACAAGCCTGGTGTTCTGGGAAAAGGTGTTCTTAAACTCCTGGGGAGATTAGCAGGTCAGCACTGGTCCTATTGGCCTAAGCCAGCTGGGCTGTGAGGCCCTATTTCCACAAAAGGGTATCAGACAGAGAGCCTGTGCCTACAAATTGTGCCAGGGAGGCCAGGGAAAAAGACATTGCTGCAGCCTGGTTAGACCATGGGAATCTTAAGAGTACAGTGTGTGGTGGGACCCAAACCCAGCAATCTGGTGAGTGTCCAGCTCAGGGGAGCTCTACTAGGGTTGTGACAATAGTAACACTCCAAACAGAAGCTTCTCTTCCAAAAACTACATGTTCCAAGACAAAATGTACAAACAGCATTCTTTCCCTGTGGTCCTAGCTCAAAGGGTGAGACAGGAATGGAATCAGCAGACTGTTGCACATGAGTTGGAGGCCCTGGGGAGTGCTTTGAATTAGTTTTGGAATGTCTTTTAATCTAACCTCTTTGTATCAGTTATAGGTTATGCCGAGTAACTGTATACCACACTTCTTCATGTTTTGTCAAATGATGTGTATTTTTTGGTATTTATTTATTTATAATTAATGTACATGAAATTCTCTATTTCTTTTTTCTAACCAATCTTCAGGTATCTCAATGCCAGTACCTGTGTTTGGACTACAAGATGATTCCAAAGTGTTCAAGAAAGGTAGCTGCCTGCTGGCTGATGAGAGCTTTGTCTTAATAGGCTCTTTTGTGGCATTCTTCATTCCTTTAACCATCATGGTGGTCACCTATTTTTTAACTATAAAATCACTTCAGAAAGAAGCTACCTTATGCATTAATGACCTTGGCACAAAGACCAAGTTTACTTCATTTAGTTTTCTCCCTCAAAGTTCTCTGTCATCAGAGAAACTCTTTCAACGCTCTTTAAACAGAGAGCTGGGGAATTCAGGAAGGAGGACTATGCAGTCAATCAGTAATGAACAAAAAGCTTCCAAGGTACTTGGTATCGTCTTCTTTCTGTTTGTTGTGATGTGGTGCCCGTTTTTCATCACCAATGTGATGGCAGTCATTTGCAAGAAATCTTGCAATGAAGAAGTCATTGGAGGACTGCTTAATGTATTTGTCTGGATTGGCTACCTTTCTTCAGCTGTCAACCCATTAGTATACACATTGTTCAATAAAACCTACCGTTCTGCTTTCTCACGTTATATTCAGTGTCAATACAAGGAGGAGAAGAAGCCTTTACAGCTGATTTTAGTGAACACCATACCTGCTTTAGCGTACAACTCCAGCCAACTCCAGCTAGCACAAATGAAGAGTTTAAAAAAAGAGGCTAAAGTGATGGCCAAGGATTATTCTATGGTTACAATTGGAATACATCCTTTAGATAGTACCTCAAAGGGCAGTATTAGCCCAGACAGCGAAAAGGTTAGTTGTGTGTGACTCTGCTAGCCTGTCAACAGCTGCCATGGCAACCAATGGTATGTACTCAGAAAACTTCACCTAACTCTGAGAAGCTTTGATAGCTTAGGAAAATTAGCCCTGTCTAAGAGAACTTCAGTAGCATCACATACTCACGTTGATTGCAAACAGGGTTAAAATGCTATCAAATGTGCATTTTTTTCACACAGTATTTCAGCTGTTTTAAGTACAGGCTTTATTAAACTTATTTTTTTAGTATCCTAAATAATATATTTCTTAAAGAAAAATGCAATTTATTGTATTATTATATCATGGGCTGTGACGAAATTAAAGTGTTTCTTTTCCTTCTGCAAATGAAAACAAAGCTATTGTTTGGTTTACTTGCTGGTTACGTTTGAATTAATTTGTCTTGCTACAATGTAATTTTATTATCATTAACTGAATGCGCACTTTACAGGATTTTACAGGAAAAGAAAACATCAGTTAATTTATGGATATATATTTAAAATAAAATAAATATTAAAGAAAATGCTCTGAAAACCTGTATAGATCAACTATGTGAAAAAATTGGTGTTTTTATGGATATTTTTCCTTTCCAATTACAATTCTGAAATGTTGTTGGCCTTTCTACCATTTGTTCTGTACTTTAAGTTAGTTCTCTTCAAAAGTAAATTAAATTTGAATGTTCCTTTGTCACTACAAACATTATTGAACTCTACTTTCTATTTCATTTTATCCCCTATTCTGAATGTTTCACGTGCACTGGTTTAGACTTTAAAATATACTATTACAAAAAGCCTCTATTGAGCTTGGTTCTCTACTACATTATACTGATTTTACAACAGTGTAAGTGAGGTAACAGAGTAAAAAATCAGGCCCAACACTGCTAAATAATTTCAGGCTTAATCCCGTTGACATTTCTCTTCACAGCTCCCATAGGTTTCAAATATTAACAACTTCAATGGGCATTCTGCATGAGTAAGGAGTGGGCTTCAATAGAATATCTTTACCCATTTGTGTTCCTTGTTTTGTTTTAATGTTTCTATACTGAGAATAATTAGAAGACTGAAAAAGAAGTGTTTTTTCTTACTAGAATTTGGTTTTCCTCCATCACATATGCAAACTGTTTTGCTGTTGTTAGAGGGTTCCTCAGGAATGCTGGGCTCCTTGCATTATTTGGCTACAATCTTAATGAGGGATGTCTGGGCAGATCCTTACATTTTGTGGAGGCCCACTGAAAATAATGAGATTCTGCAAATGGTGTAGGATTCTACCTGCACAGATTTAAATGGCAGGATAGTTAGATTATTTAAAAAGCATCCATATTTTACTTTGATAAAAAGGCCTAATCATGCAAACATTTACTACCAGGTATAGCATGTGTTTCCATTGAACCCAGTAGTATTCCGTGTGGGAGTAAAATTACAGCTGTTGCTACTATCTGCAAGATTGCATCCAAATACTAGACAATTACATGAATTTTACAAACAGGTATAAGAAAAGCAAGGTACAGTCCAGTTTTAGAGCCTATCACTGAAAATAAAGGGTCACTATTAGGTCAAAAGTTATGTCTTCATTAAGACACTGAGTTTCACCAGTATAAGGAATGAGTAAATACTGAGTGAGGACTTTAGCATTTGGCCCCAAACCAAATTCCCTTAGATGATGAAAAATGAAATAATGTTAAAAATCTAATTTAGTGCCTATTGCGGCCTTGCACCAAGTGCATGGTGGGATGAGTCATAGGAGCCTTCCCTGGTGCAAAGAACAAGTCACATTTCAGTCTGCACTGCCTTCAGTGCAATCATTACTCACTGCTAGTGCATGTCTAGGAGATCATGGTGTTTACCTGAAGCACAATATTTTCTGAAGCTTCTGAGTGGGTGAGTGCTTCTTCATACAATATCCACCACTGGGCTGTGCTTTACAGACATAACTGAGCATTTAATTTCCACTGTTTATACTGTTTATTTTCTGTATTTTATTCAGCTTAGCCAATAAAAGCAGACTCCCCATTTCTAGAAAATTTCATTTTCTGTCTCTAACATCACTATTACAATGTTGCATTGCTCAGGTTGCAAACTGAAGGGAAATGTTGCAGTCTAAACAAGTGATTTTAATTAATTGTTTTACATTTCATTAAAGGATGTCTATTTATATATGGTTCTTTAAAACTTATTAAAATAAAATCTATATTTTAGACCTATGCTACCTCACAGTGTCCTTTTAATTAATTCATCTAGGTAATAGAGAATTTACCTTTCCATTAGAAAGCAATGTACAAGACATGGACATATGATACTTGATTTTTAATCTCATTAGCTCTCGATAGTTGCTTATGCTGAGAGAACAATAGTTTTAGCCCAAGAAGCCTCTTTAAACAAAGATGATGAAATGCATAACAGACAAGATGGATGTCTCTGGCTCTTCATAAATATCTTTGACAATTTGATTGCTACTGTACCTGATCCTGCAGCCTTGCTCTTGCAATATTCCCATAGACTTCAATAAGCTTTGCCTGAATAAGGACAACAGCCCCCTAGTTTGCAGTAATAGATTTGCAAGATAGTTAATAAATAGATATCAACTAAGAGATAAATTTTATTGTTGGTAGACATCAGGATTTAACAATTTCAAGACCAGAATTTATAGCACCCTGCTGATATCTAGCTACTGTCTGAACTGAAATGCAGTATTGCTTACTAGGGCTGGAGGGGGGAAATTATTCCACTTCATGAAAAAAATTAAGACTTTGACATTTGTTTTAGTTCCACATCAGAGAAAAATGAGAACTTGTGACATTTTTCATGAAAAAATGAGAGACACACACCACCACTACCCTAGGTTAACTCAGCCGTTAGGGCTCTCATCTGGGATGTGGGGGACCCAATTTCAAGTCTCTGTGCTCTGAATCAGCAGGCTGTTGGCTATTTTGGGGTGGGGGGTTCTCTCTCTCTCCCACCCTGGATCTGAGAAACATTTGCAATCTAACAGCATTTTTGAGGGAAAAAAACCTTTCATCTAAAATGTTTCAACCAGCCTCTGCTATTTAATAACTTTTCAACAGCATCTGAAAAGTGTCCAGTGACTTTAAGCTTCTGTTATAGAATATTTCCTTAGTTTGTGGCTACTGTGCCCATTTTTATATACAGTAGGACAAAAAATCCTCCATTTCTATGCCATTCATCCAATCATGTACTGTATGTATGTAATTGGTGCATAACGGTGCATTATATTTTGAATACATATAAATGTTTATGTAAATAAACACAAGAGAAGAATGTTTGTTGTATTTTGAAAAATTAAAATGTGAAATTGTGCTCTAATGTTTAATTGTTATCTTAAATCCCACTGCTAGCCAAGCAGATTAAAGCACTCAAATGCCATCAGTTCCTTTATAAACTGGAAGTTTGTCTTAAGTTATTGGAGTGGTTTTTTTGTTTGGGTAAATTTTAAGAGAACTATGTTTGCTGAAGGTTAAAAAAATATTAAAATGTCTTGTTAGAGTCAGACAAAGCAGAACAGCACCTTAAGGAACTTTATGACCTAATAAAAACATGGAAATTATGATCATTCTACCTTTCAACTGAAGGTGTTTCTCTACAACAGAAATGTATTTTGTTTGAATGAGCGATAAATATCTGACTGTAAATATCTCCATTCCAGCAACAAGCTACTTACATTATTTATCAGCCTATCAAATTCATTTGACTCAGGGGAGTATTATAAAGGTAAGATTACTAAGTGCCATAATAAACTACCATATAAAGGCAGTTTACATATAAATAAATTTTACCTCAACTCTTTGACTACAGCGCCATCGTGTGGTAGTTTTTTAAAGTGAATATTATCATAAACAATCAAAATGTGTTGTACCATTTAATGCTTTGCTTCCTGCCATGTGCATAAAACAAACACCTTCCTAAAACATCAGACTGTTAATTATACAGTACATATGATTTTATTTACAACTGTAATGTGTGTTAAAGTAGGATGGTTTTTAAAGTGCCCTCTCAAACCCCAGTGATAAGCACATGAGCTTCACCAGGCTTTGTAATGTGCAGCTAAAAATATCTAGCTGCATCTTGTTCACAAATTATCCAATTAAGGAAAAAAGGCTCCTTTACTCATTAACCAGTGGGGCACCACTGGGATAACTGTATCTGATGGAAACCTTGGTTCCAAAAATCATCCCATAAAATCCTACTTGTTCGTACTAAGATATTATAGCATCACTATGTTGGGCAGATCCTACTTTCACTTACTCCAGTTTCACACCAATGTGATTCCATTGACCTCAGTGGTATTACTCCTGATTTAAACTGCTGTAACGAGTCAAGAATGAGACCCAGTACCTATATTTCACATACCCATTCTGATTTCCACCACTGCAGCTCAATTTTCAGTCTTTCAAATCAGTCTTATCATCATCTTCATTATTTATGTTACAGTTGGGCCTAGCAATGTCAATTGGGACCAAGGTCTTAAACAAATCCTGCTTGTTCGCACTATAAATAGGCTGCAGTTTTGTGAAACAAAAGGGTTCTGGTTTAACAGAAACAGAGCCAGCACTAGGCATAACCAGACTAAGCAATTGCTTAGGGCCCTTGTGAGCAGCTCAGGGGAGCCCACATTCGCTTTTTATTATTTGTGGGTGGGTGGGAGGCAAAATATTCCTGCTTATGGCCCCTACTGGGGTAGCACCACCTCTGAACAGAAGGCAACTAAAGTAGACAATTCAATAGGCAGTAGTAGTTCAAAATAATAGAATCCAAAATCTGAATGACGATTGCAGTCTTTAATTGTTGCTTTCTGCATGGATAAGGAGTTTACTCTTCAATAAGTACAATAACCAGGTATTATTTTGCAACTAATTCATCACTGAAAAATTCATATGCACAGTATTCCACAGTGCTACAAATGGACAAGAATACAGGTATTTGGCTTTTTCAGTCACTAATAAAAATCAGCTTTTACAGTCCAGCAGCATGGGTTCATTATAATGAATTCAGATGTAGATAAATTCCATTTAGAATTAAATAAAAGTCCCAGATTGTTTCAATGTTATGCAAAGTGCATATTGCAACTCCAGTATCAGTGAATGTTTACATATAGTTATGTAGTTCTGTGGGAGTGTAGGAGGAGAGAGAGGAAGACTGCTTTACTGTAAGAAGTAGTCATGGTACCAGAATTCCTCTTTTTTTTTTTTAAATGCCTCAATTGAGTTAACACTTATTATGTAGTTTGCCCTGATTGTTGAAAGAGAATTCATCTGGTTCATCCATCTGGCAGTTTCAGCTGTAAAACAAGAGATGTCTGGTCTGCAAGTTTATCACTGCATGATTTCAGGGGACAACTGAATTCTTGAACGGCTGAAAATATGGCAGATGATATTTGGCAGGTTTCTGTGCTGCAGTGATGCTCTTTGGGGTGCATAACCAATTTGTTACAGTACTTACCACATGGCACATAATTATAGATGACTTTAGTATTGGCATCATGTATCTTGCAAACAGAACAAGATTCCAGGAACAACTACTTTAAGGTATGCTTGAACCTCATTCTATGAGACACTGATATTGCTACTTAGGTCACAGCCATTTTATCAGAGAGGCCTTTATTTCACCTGAAAATGTAAACTGTTATAACAATGATTCTAACATAGCATGATAAATATGTCCAAAAATTTATTAATTTAATAAAATCTTCACATACTTCAGTATCACCAGGAATCTTAAATTCATAGATTCTAAGGTCAGAAGGGACCAAATATAATGAAACGCTGAGAGGACAGATTCTTTCATTTGAACTCAGTGGGACTGCTCACATGTAAAGTTATTCACATGCTTCGGTATTTGCAGGATTGGAGCCTTTCACTTGTGAAAACCAGGATTAACTCCATTTAAATCAGTGTGATTACATCAGTGTAAAACCATTTCTAGACTAAGAAATTGTATCTTGTTTAAAAATGTGTTAATATGTTTTAACTAGACAAGGTGGGTGAGGTATTATCTTTTAGTTTATCTTTTAGAACTCTTCTTCCGAAACCTGCGTAAGCTCAAAACTTGTCTCTTTCACCAACATAAATTGGTCCAGTAAAAGATATTACCTCAGCCACCTTGTCTCTCTAATATCCGGGAACCAACATCCCTCCAACAATACTGCAAACAACAATGTTTTAACTAGCAATTTTGTAATACTAGTATAGGCACTCAGGGGTATTCAGGAACTACTCTGCATGTGCTCATTTGGGCAATAATCACCCAAAGGAGACAAGGAAGGATGAAGAGGAAGTGGGACATGGCCCTGTCTCCCCTCCACACCAGGTGACAGAACTTGTGGCAGTGGAGAGAGGAGTAAACTGTACCATTCTACAGGATGGTTCAGCATACATGCTTAGGATCTAGGGTGGAAGCGGGGCAAAAGGAGAATAGATACATATCAATATTTAATCGGGCTGTCGATTAATCGCAGTTATCTCAAAAAAGGGGGATAACAAAAAAAGTTGCGATTAAAAAATTAATCTTGATTAATCACAGTTTTAATCATACTGTTAAATAATAATAGAATACCAATTGAAATGTATTAAATATTTTTGGTAGCATGTCCTGTGGAATGGTGGCCAAAGCATGAAGGGGCATACGAATGTTAAGCATCTCTGGCACACGAGTTGGTGGGTGGCCAGGCTACCCCTTCGGTCTGAGGCCCCGCCCCTCCCTCTCCCTTACCCCCCAAGCCCAGATCCCCCTCTCCTCCTAGAGCACCTGGTGAAGAGCGCGTGGCCCCCTCGAGCACCGGGCTGGCAGCCTCCCCCCAGCTCCAGAGCACTGAGTGATGCACAGCCTCCCCTGGGCAGTGTGCGACCCCACGCAGTACTGGGTGGGTGGCACATGGCCCCTCAGGATACTGGGCAGGCAGGCAGCCCCCCTCCCACCTTAGAGTACCAGGTGGGCGGCCCCAGCACCGTGTGGCAGGTGGTCCCCCCAGACCACTGGGTGGGCAGACAGTGCATGGCTCAGTCCACGAGAGCACTGGACAGGTGAACGGGACCCCCACACACACCTTGTCCCTCTCAGATTTTGGAAGGCACTTCAGAGTCTTAAACCTGGGGTCAAGTGCTGTAGCTATCTTTATAAATCTCACATTGGTACCTCCTTTGCATTTTGTCAAATCCGCAGGGAAAGTGTTCTTAAAATGAACAACATGTGCTGGGTCATCATCCGAGACTGCTATAACATGAAATATATGGAAGAATGTGGGTAACACAGAGCAGGGGACATACAATTCTGTTTTCTTTCTTCACTGCCACTGTACCCTGGGATTTTTATAACTCCAAAATATCTTTCCAAGACAAAAGTCTCTATTAGATTTTTTTTCACTGCAGTGAAATTCATTTGCTTCCAATTATTACAAGCAGTTAGACAATCTAACAGCTATATTCTTGTATATGATTCTTCTTTTTATTTGTTGTTCTTCACAATTTAGTATCCTCTTGAAACTTGGAGATCATATTATTTGATCACAATCTAAGTCATAAAAGGGACAGGGTAAGGTTGGGTACCAAAATAAAAATTTTACTACAGGAGTACAGTTTTCAAGGAATTGAATAGTGGGGCATGACTTTCCTTTTCTGCAGTTATGTTGAAAATATTTAATGATTTTTTTTACTTTTCCACCTATTTTTATATGACTATACAGCACATTATTTTTTTTCCAGAAAGATTTAAAAATAAGACCTTTTTCAAACAACAAAAGTGTAAACCTTTTTAAACCTTTGGTACTCTTCAAAACAGTAAAAACATTTACAAGTGTCTGCTAATTTCTCCCCTAGTCATATAAGCCATACACTCTGTTCTCATTACTAGGATGTAAGTGATTGACAACTTTGTCATGGGGCAGATCCTGATATACATATTGTAATGCTTTGGGGAAATCTATGTACAACTTATGGATTCTGGTTGATCTTATGAAATTGCTGTATCATTGAATGCATCAGGGAGATTCCATGATTTGGGGGAGAAGTCATGTGCAGGAGATGGGGGTCCTGGACTCATTGGAGTACTCGGACCTAAGCCCGAAGAATGCTCAAGAATAGCGAGGAAACTGATGCAAGGCAATGTATATAAGTGTTTTATTGTTTTGTGTAGATATGTATATTTCTTGTGCTAGTTAAATTAAAGTAAAGATTGGTTTTTGAACCATTACAAAACTCCAGTGTCTGTTTGCTTCCACTGTCCCATGTCCCTGAAGAAGTGAACTGCAAACCCAGAGCGCCCACAAGGTTGAAGCTCTGAGAAATGGTGTGCTTACACTGTTTGAGAGTCTGGGAACCCAGCACTGGTCCTGGGGGCCTAAGGCAACTGGGCCATGCAGACCCACTTTGGTGAAGGGTGTCACATTGTCTGAAGAGGCTCAAGACTGTGAGTGCCTACCTCAAGGTAGACTCTCAGAAAATAGGGCAGACACCCCAAACTGGTGGCGGGCTCTATAATTAGATTTTACAAAGCCAGTAACAAATGTGAACTCCTGGATCACAATTCCAGTCTTCCACAATTCCATGGAGTCACAGACAGTCCCCTTAGACTCTACAGTCTATCTTGCCTCCCAGAGAAACTGCACTTTGTGATAAGTAGACACTTACACCAAAAAGAAATAGACACACCACATTCAGGTTGCTCCCAGTCCCAAGAGACCAGTCACTTACTCCAGAATCAATTGGTAACCTAGATCTCACACTAAAAAGACAATGCTAGTAGCCAATTCTATAGTTAACTAAAGGTTTATCAGCTAAGAAAGAGGGCTCAGAGTTATTGCGAGGTTAAAGCAAGTAAAATATACATACAAGCATAGGTGCCACACCTAGGGGTACTGAGGGTGCAGCCGCATCCCCTTGCTTGAAGTGGATTCCATTACATACAGGCTCTCAGCACCGCCACTTTACAAATTGTTCCAGCACTCCTGCATACAGATGAGTCACAGTCCAAATGGTGGCATAGCTGGAGGTGAGCAGGCCTGCATCCCACAGTTCCAGCAGAGCTGAGAGAAGGCAGCATCCCCCCTTACCCCTACCCCCCAGAGGCAGCCTGAGAGGGAAGTATCCTGTGGAACTTGGATGTTGGTAACACCCTTTACTTATTGAGGTTTGGGTTTTTGCATCAGGGGAAAGCCTTGGCCTAAGCTAACCCTGGAGGGTATACGGGGGGTGAACAAGAGGAAGAGGCCCACGGAGGACAGTCTTAAGCAGCGTTGGTTGCCAGACTACTGATAACCCAAAGGGCCCTGGGTCGGAGCCTGGTAGAGTGGGAGGGCCCAGGCTCTCCTCCCCACAACCTCCTTGGCAGTCATGACCACTGTGGCCATGCTCTCCAAGAGAGGGCCCTTACAGATACAGATAAGTGAACTCAATGCATGCAACATCCCATTAGTTTCATGAAGTTTAAACATCAAATACACTCTTATGCATTTAACAATCACTTTAGTCTATACTAATACACAAGGGAATTGGCCTAGGGCTTTGGCTGATCTGGCACCTGGCCTGCCAGCATTACAAAGGGGTAACACACAAACAGCCTGTACCCAGGAAGCGTGCCAGACAGGCCAGGGAAAGAGACAGTGCTGCAGTCTATCCAAACTTTGGCCAGTGCTTAATTTTAGTTAGTTGAATTTATATTCAGTACTTCTCTACTACAGCTGCTTTTCAGTGATGTAATTAAACTAGCTCAGTGGTTTGAGCTTTGGCCTGCTAAACCCAGGTTTGTGAGTTCAATCTTGGAGGGGGCCATTTAGGGATATGGGGCAAAAATTGGGGATTGGTCCTGCTTTGAGCAGGGGGTTGGACTAGATGACCTCCTGAGGTCCCTCCCAACCCTGATATTCTAAGTCGTTTCAACCCATTTATCTACACACCTGCTCTGGTCATGGACCGTAACTGATACTAATTAAGAAGAAACGCACATAGAAACATAGAAATGAAGGGCTGGAAAAGACCTCGAGAGCTCATCAAGTCCAGGCCCCTGTGCTGAGGCAGGACAAAGCAAATCTAGACCATCCTTGACAGGTGTTTTGTCTAACCTGTTCTTAAAAACCTCCAATGACAGGGATTTCACAACTTCACTTGAAAGCCTATTCCAGAATTACCTACCCTTAAAGTTAGAAGGTTTTCCTAATACCTAACCTAAATCTCCTTTGCTTCAGATTAAGCCCACTTACTTCTTGTACTATCAATTGATCATTGTCATCTTTATAACAGTGTGACAGAATATACCTGTATTCACACCATACACATTATTGTAATAGGTTTCAGAGTAGCAGCCGTGTTAGTCTGTATCCGCAAAAAGAAAAGGAGTACTTGTGGCTCCTTAGAGACTAACAAATATATTTGAGCATAAGCTTTCATGAGCTACAGCTCACTTCATCGGATGTATTCAGTGGAAAATACAGTGGGGAGATTTATATACAGAGAGAACATGAAACAATGGGTGTTACTATACACACTGTAAGGAGAGTGATCAGGTAAGGTGAGCTATTACCAGTAGGAGATCGGGGGGGGGGGGAACCTTTTGTAGTGATAATCAAGGTGGGCTATTTCCAGCAGTTGAGAAGAACATCTGAGGAACAGTGGGGGGGAGGGAGGGGAATAAACATGGGGAAATAGTTCTACTTTGTAATGACCCATCCACTCCCAGTCTTTATTCAAGCCTAAGTTAATTGTATCCAGTTTGCAAATTAATTCCAATTCAGCAGTCTCTCATTGGAGTCTGTTTTTGAAGGTTTTTTTGGTGAAGAATTGCAACTATTAGGTCTGTAATCGAGTGACCAAAGAGATTGAAGTGTTCTCCGACTCATTTTTGAATGTTATAATTCTTGACGTCTGATTTGTGTCCATTTATTCTTTGACGTAGAGACTGTCCAGTTTGACCAATGTACATGACAGAGGCATTGCTGGCACATGATGGCATATATCACATTGGTAGATGCGCAGGTGAACGAGCCTCTGATAGTGTGGCTAATGTGATTAGGCCCTATGATGGTATCCCCTGAATAGATATGTGGACAGAGTTGGCAACGGGCTTTGTTGCAAGGATAGGTTCCTGGATTAGTGGTTCTGTTGTGTGGTTGCTGGTGAGTATTTGCTTAAGGTTGGGGGGCTGTGTGTAAGCAAGGACTGGCCTGTCTCCCAAGATCTGTAAGAGTGATGGGTCGTCCTTCAGGATAGGTTGTAGATCTTTGATGATGCGTTGGAGAGGTTTTAATTGGGGGCTGAAGGTGATGGCTAGTGGCGTTATGTTATTTTCTTTGATGGGCCTGTCCTGTAGTAGGTAACTTCTAGGTACTCTTCTGGCTCTGTCAATCTGTTTCTTCACTTCAGCAGATAGGTATTGTGGTTTGTAAGAATGCTTGATAGAGATCTTGTAAGTGTTTGTCTCTGTCTGAAGGGTTGGAGCAAATGCAGTTGTATCAAAGAGCTTGGCTGTAGACAATGGATCGTGTGGTGTGGTCTGGATGAAAGCTGGAGGCATGTAGGTAGGAATAGCAGTCAGTAGGTTTCCAGTATAGGGTGGTGCAGGTGGTGTTTCTGTGACCATTGCTTATTAGCACTGTAGTGTCCAGGAAGTGGATCTCTTGTGTGGACTGGTCCAGGCAGAGGTTGATGGTGGGACGGAAATTGTTGAAATCATGGTGGAATTCCTCAAGGGCTTCTTTTCCATGGGTCCAGATGATGAAGATGTCATCAATGTAGCGCAAGTAGAGTAGGAACATTAGGGGACGAGAGCTGAGGAAGCGTTGTTCTAAGTCAGCCATAAAAATGTTGGCATACTGTGGGGCCATGCGGGTACCCATAGCAGTGCCGCTGATTTGAAGGTATACATTGTCTCCAAATGTGAAATAGTTATGGTTGAGGACAAAGTCAAAGTTCAGCCACCAGGTTTGCCGTGACATTAATCGGGGATACTGTTCCTGACGGCTTGTAGTCCATCTTTGTGTGGATTGTTGGTGTAGAGGGCTTCTACATTCTTAGTGGCTAGGATGGTGTTTTCAGGAAGATCACCGGTGGATTGTAGTTTCCTCAGGAAGTCAGTGGTGTCTCAAAGATAGTGGGGAGACAATCCTGCTGTCAGCCAGACAATCCTGCTGTCAGGGTGCCAATGCCTGAGATGATAGGGCGTCCAGGATTTCCAGGTTTATGGATCTTGGGTAGCAGATAGAATACCCCTTGTAGGAGTTCCAGGGGAGTGTCTGTGCAGATTTGTTCTTATTCTTGTGCTTGTGCTTTTTCAGGGAGTTTCTTGAGCAAATGGTGTAGTTTCTTTTGGTAACCCTCAGTGGGATCAGAGGGTAATGGCTTGTAGAAAATGGTGTTGGAGAGCTGCCTATCAGCCTCTTGTTCATATTCCAACCTATTCATGATGACGACAGCACCTCCTTTGTCAGCCTTTTTGATTATGATGTCAGAGTTGTTTCTGAGGCTGTGGACGGCATTGTGTTCTGCATGGCTGAGGTTATGGGGCAAGTGATGCTACTTTTCCACAATTTCAGCCCGTGTACGTCAGCGGAAGCACTGTATGTAGAAGTCCAGTCTGTTGTTTTGACCTTCAGGAGGAGTCCACTCAGAATCCTTCTTTTTGTAGTGTTGGTAGGAAGGTCCCTGTGGGTTAATACGTTGGTTAGAGGTGTGTTGGAAATATTCCTCGAGTCGGAGATGTCAAAAATGGGATTCTAGGTCACCACAGAATTGCATCATGTTCGTGGGGATGGAGGGGCAGAAGGAGAAGCCCCGAGATAGCCCAGCAGAAGAATCTGTCCTAAGAGTATAGTTGGATAGATTACCAATATTGCTGGGTGGGTTAAGGGAACCACTGTTGTGGCCTCTTGTGGCATGTAGTAGTTTAGATAGTTTATTATTGTAATAGTGTTTGTACAAGGTATAACTGGTGAGATATCATTTAAAAACTCAATTTGCTGATCAATAATATGGCACAATGCATGTAGCAGCATTATATGTGAAGTTGTAAATATAAGCTGAAATCATGACCAAGGCTAAGATTTTGTCACTCTTATTTTTAGTGAAAGTCATGGACAGTTCACGGGCAGTAAAGAAAAACTCACAGAATCCTTTGACCTGTTCATGATGGTTGCTAAAAATATGGGTGACAAAATGGGGAGCTGCCGGGGCACCCCTACTGCCCATTGCGGCCAGGAGCTCCAGGGCACCCGGACACTTGGGACCCCTGAGCTCTGAGCCACAGATGGGGGACCCTGCAGCTCCTAGCTGCCAAGGGCTGAAGTCACAGATGTTTCTGGAAGTAACTGATTTCGCAACCTCCATGTCAAATTTTGTAGCCTTAGTCATGACTAAACATATTTGCAAGATAAGTGTGGGGAGTGGCTAAACCAGTTCCTCAGAGACAAAGATCTTACTCCCAGCTGGAAATGCTTCTCAAAGGAGGGACAGGACTATGAAAGAAGGGGCAGATACTAAGACACCCTTTCTCTCCCTGCCCATCGCATTCACTGCACCTGAAGAGACAAAGGAAGCAGCTTTTGGATTCTGAGGGAGGGGTCCTGACCTAAAGAGTTTGGTCAGTAGGACTGCTGAAGGAGTGTGGTGAGAAAACTTTGCTTTGAATCTAATGAAGACTGTTAAGTTAGGCACCAGTAAGCATTTTATCTTTATTTTTCTTGTAACCATTTCTGACTGTTATGCTTCATTATTTATACTCACTTAAAATCAGTCTCTTGGTAGGTAATAAACTATTTGTTGTTGTTTTATCTAATCCAATGTGTTCAAAATGAAGTGTCTGGGTAACTCCATTTGGGGTAACAAGTTGTGTGCATCCTTAAAGGAAGAATGGACTTAATATATTTGCACTGTCTGGAACAAGGCTGGACAGTGCAGGACATATGTTTTGGCGGAAAATTTGGAACTTGGGAGTGTGTTGGGGTCACCCTGTAATAATCTTTAAGGCTGATAAGAGCCAAGTTGTGGTGGGCTAGGTAAGGCACACACAGACATAATTAGGAGTGACTTACATGCTGTTTTTGAACAGTCCATGTTGGTTGCACAACAGCAAGACATTTTAAAGGGCACTCCAGGTCACAGGACTGGGGTGACAGCTACTTCTTGGTCTGGATTTCACCCTGGTATATCACAAACAGCCCTTGATAAGTCTTCAGATATATTAGGTCCCCTCCTCCTCATCAGGTCTTATTTTCTCAAGACAAAACATGCCCAGTTTTTTTCCTCATAGATCAGATTTTCTAAACTTTCTATAATTCTTGTTGCTCTCCTCTGGACTATCTTTAATTTGTCCACATTGTTATTAAAGTTTGGTAGCCAGAATGGGACACAATACTCCAGCTGAGGCCTCACCAGTGCCGAGTAGAGCAGTACAATTACCGCCTATGTCTTACGTGTTACAGTCCTGTTAATACACCCCAGGATGATATTAGCCTCTTTTGCAACCTCATCACACTGTTGACTCATATTCAAATTGTGATCTACTATAACCCCCAGATTCTTTTCAGTAGGATCACCACCTAGCCATTTATTCCCCATTTTGTAGCTGTGAATTTCATTTCTCCTTCTTTACTAAGGAATTTGCATGTGTCTTTATTTAATTTAATCTTGTTGATTTGAGACTAATTCTCCAATTTCTCCTGGTCATTTTGAATTCTAATCCTGCCTTCCAAAATACTTGCACAACACCTCCCAGCTTGATGTCATCTGCAAATTTTATAAGCATACTCTCCAAGTCATTAATTTTGACTAGTACTGGACCCGGAACTAACCTCTGCGAGACCCTACTAGATACAGTCTCCGAATTTGACTGTGAATCATTGAGTACGATCTTGCAGCCAGTTGTGCCCCCATCTTAAAGTAATTTCATCTAGACCACATTACCCTAGTTTCATTATGAGAATGTCACTTGGGACTGTGTCAAAAGCCTTATTAAAATCAATATACATCATGTCTACTGCTTCCTTCATCCACTAGGCCAGAAACCCTATCAAAGAAGGAAATCAAGTTGGTCTGGCATGATTTGTTCTTGACGAATGCATGCTGGCTATTGTTTAAAACCAGACATGCCAAACCCATGGGATAAAAATGCAGAAATTGGGATTGTTTTTGGCTTAATTGGCTTGTGAGTTGCTGTTGGCTAGTTTTTGGCTTGTAGCTTCTTTTTTTTGATTGGCTCCTGGCAAGCAGGGGCAAGGGGGGGGCCAAGCGAGTCAGGAGTGCACAGCAGGCCCACCATAGTCCCAAACTGCATGCCAAGGGGAATATAGTCACATAGTGTATTGGGGGTTCTTAGGGAGTGGCTTGTTTTGAATTTTGAATTTGGCTTTGTTTGGATTAGCTTGATTTTTGGTTATTGTGAAAGTCGGGGTGCTTATTTACAGCATGAAAGTTGGCAACTGTGCTTAAAACCCTAATATCCTCTAGGTGATCACAAATTGATTGCTTAACATGTGGTTGCTTCAACTAGTGCCAGCTACCAACGGTCCCAAAAGCCCAATTATGGCAGCCAGGGATCACCTGAGTGCAGGGACACTCTACCGATGCTGCCATTCCCTGGCCAAGTTCACTGTGATGGCCATCATTTCTACTACGGAGTAATACTTCTGTGGCTGGCTAAACCACCTTTATGGCAGCTTTATAGCAGCAGAGCGATACAGAGGAAGAATTTCACCCATTATGCTTAAATATTGTTAAATGAGGCTTCAAAAATACATTCTGAAGAAAAATATAGCTAACGTGTAATCAATTTACAGAGTCAGACATGGATGTTATATAACTTTGTAGTGAAATACCCAAGTTCAGACACTTAGACCTTTTTGTTTACAATCATTTGCAATTCTACTTATATAACAAGCCTTCTATTCAAACGAAGATATGCTGTTTTTAATCACCAAGGAAGAACATTCTCACTGTAGTTCAATATATCATTTCAAATCTGTCTTCATCTTGCTTTCTTGTAAACCCATAAAGATTAGAGCTTTAATCTGTTGTTCTCCTAATTAACTTCCTTCCAGTTTGCAATATTGTAGCCCTAACAGCAGTAATTGGTATAACCTCCCATGACAGGGAGCCACCCATTCACTCATTCCTACCAGGCTTGTTTTCCTTCTTGCCAGCTCAGGTAACTGATAACACTAATACTCCGCCCCCATCCCCGCTCCACAATTTATTTCCCAACAATCACACTTAAAAAGGAGTAGAGGTTTAGTGCCCAGTCCTGCAATTTAGAAGTCAATGGGAGTTTTGCCATTCCATTCATTTCAAGGACACAGTATCACACTCTTAACATCTGGACCTGCCCCACACTCATTCTTAAAATTCCAGTGGTGTTTATGCCTTCTTTAATCTTTCTAAATTTGATACTTTGAGTTCCATGCAATTCTCTGTGTGAAGATTCTCTGTGTAAAGACCTTTAAAATTCAGGTTCTCTTTCCTTTACAAGGACATTAAAAAAATCCAATAGCATTTTCCATAAGAGTAGGGGTTTGCCCATTTCCAGAATTTTCTCTACTTATTTTTATTCTCCATGTTGTTGGTTCCATCCTTTCTTCTATCCCAAAGACAGAAGCATTTCCGTTGTGGTGTATGTATTTAGTACCCAGGCTTGTGTGTTTATTCATGTGAGTAGTCCCATTTTACAAATGAACAGCAGAAAGCCTAGAGCAGCTACAAGAAGCCCAAATGAGAGCTCAACACCAGTAACAATTGCAGGAATTGTAGACCTAGAAGCAAGTGTGTAGATCATACCAGTTCTGTAGGTTAAAAAAACATGTAGCGCATTTTTAGACAGACAAAGTCGAGATTACTTACCATGGCTGGGATGATGAATTTGATTGGAATTACAACTGTTATAGAGCCACTGTGATGGATGATCTAAGGATCTCTTCTAAGAGTTACTGAGGTAAATTCCAGCTGGAAATTTCTACTTCAACTTGCTCATGCTCTGGCCCAGTACCTGAAGGGTTTACTGCATATTTGGTATTAATTATTCTGTCTGAAATCATTTATACTTGTTCTAGAGAAGAAGGAAAGAATAAAAAGTTAATTGCTGGATCCGACAGACAGAAACAAATCCATACAGGACAAAAAAGTTAACTATTTTGGCTTATCTGCATTTAACAGTTATGTCAACATAGCTATATTAGACAGGGGGTGAAAAAAAACCACACCTCTGACTAACATACCTATGTTAACAAAACCCCCAACATAGATGCAGCTATGTCAGAGGAAGAGGGATTCTGTCAATGTAGCTAATGTTGTTCAATGAGATGGTGCTCCTACACCAAGAGAAAAACTGCTGTTGGAGTAGGCTGCCTCTACTCTATGGGGTTATGCTGATATAGCTATGCCAACATGGCTATACTGGCACAAGCTCCATAGTGTAGACATACCCTCCATCACACCATTCCTGGCTTCAAGGAAACCCCTCTGTGATGAAGTGGAGAAACTGCCCACCAATGCAGCAGGGGTTAAAGAGAGCTTTTGGACCCAGCTAGCCCCGTCCAGTTATACCTGGAGCCAATGCCAAGCCTGGAGGAGGGAGAAAAGGAGAAAGTCTGGCTCAATTCAGGGCTGACTGGTGAAAAGGCAGGGGCCAGCTGCAGGCCTACCTGAGGGGACGGGTCACTAGCCTGGCAGCCAAGGCAGCCACCAGGGAATAAGTACTGTCTCCCCACCAAGGGAGACTGGGGAGGAGACCTAGAAGCCTCTGGTAACTGGGTTACTGAAGCACAGAGACATTGTGGGGTTTGGCTTCACCAAATGTATGGCTTCCCTGCCTGAAGAACCTGGGACTGGCAGGGCACCCTACAAGCAGGGCCATCCCTAGCTATTCTTGGGCCCTACACAGCCCCAGGCCTCCTGGGGTGGGGGGCTGGCTTGGGGGCGGGGGAACCACCCCCCAGCACTCACCAGTGGCGTGGCTGCGGCCAGGTCGCTACATTTCCCACCGCCGGTGAGTGCAGGCCCAGCCCTGCTGCAGTCCTCAGGGAAGTGGGGGCAGGGCTGGGGCGGAGCAGGGGTGGAAAGAGGTGGGGCTGGGGCAGAGTAGGGGCATGGGCCATGGGGAAGAGGCGGGGCAGGAGCTGGAGCAGCATGCAGCTGCACAGGGCATCAGGAAATTTGGTGCCCCAAATTTCCTGGCTCCCTACGCAGCTGCGTACTTTGCCTATGGATAGGGACGACACTGCGCCCAAGCTCCACAAGGTGCGCAAGCCACCCCAGTGAATTGGACTATAGGGTCCCAAACCAAAGGGACAGTGGTAAGAAGTAGTCCAGGGCAGCAGATGTAGGCCATGTCTACACTACAAAACTATGTCGACCTAATTTACATTGGCATACAGCCATCGCAGTTATTAAATCGCTTTGGAGCATGCACACTTGGCTCCTTGTGTCAGTGGTGCACGTGTTCACTTGGAGTGCTTGTATTGATTGTATTGATGGTATGGGGTATTGTGGGATAGCTTATGAAGGCCAGTAACAGTCGATGTAAACAATACCGTGTCTATACTGACACTGCTCCAACCTAATTACATGGACCATAACTTTATGACACTCGGGGATGTGGCGTTACTAAATTGGTGTAGAGAGGCACTTATGTCGGGGGGAGCCAAATTTAAGTGAAGACACTTCTACGGCTCAGTCAACACAAGGCAGCTTAAGTTGACCTAACCGTGTAGTGTAGATCAGGCCTTATACTCCTGGTTGTAAGTGCCCCTTGTTCAGAGGTCAACTCACCCAGGTCCAGATTAACACAGGGGCTTTAGGGGCTGCAGCCCAGGGCTAAGGGGGCCCCAGTTGAACCCACGCTGCTCCCTGCTGCACTGCCGGCCGGTAGCTGCCCATGGTTAGCACCTCCTGGCCAGAACCAGCATCTCACACCCCCTCCTACATCCCAACACTCTGCCCCAGCCTGGAGCCCCCTCTTGCACCCAAACTCCCTGCCAGAAAAAAACTAATATAATAGCTGTTCTAAAGTAAGAAGTAGGCTATTTTGAATTAGCTTAACTATATTCTACATGTTTCAAGACTGAAATGTAACCACAGAATGGCTTTATGTTAATTAAAAGGCAAGTTTAGTATAGCATTAATAGCCTCGATGCCATAATTTTGATCATTTTGTTTTAAATTGGGAAAAAGACTTGTATACAGGGACCCCACAAATCCAATAGCTCGTGGCCCACAGGAGAGTTAATCCATCACTGGACTCACCGCAGGGCCCTGGGTTGGGACCTGGAGGAGACTGAGGGCTTTGGTACCCTAACCCACCACCTAAAAGATTGAGGCACCTCGAACAGGGAAGCAAGGGACCTGAGGTCAGGCATGCCAACCACTAGGCCACCAAGCCTTCCAAATCCCTTGTTACACCCTCATTCTCATATTTCCTGTGCAGAGTTTGTTTTAAAAATGATGGATCACAATGGTGTGATCTGCAGACCTGCTTCTCCAATTGTGTAGTCATTACACATGTACAAATTGGATGTCAAACACTACCATTCTGATTCAGCACCATTTTAAACCCATTTTGCCCATATACAAGGGACTATACAAGGTACCAGACAGTGCAGGTATCTGGCCCTCTGTGACATACATAAATGGCGTTCAGAGCTGAATGCAGGTGTAGCCATGTTAGCACTTTAAGTCAAGAGCCATCTGCCAAAAATTATGGGTAGGGAATAAAGTGAAGGAGAGGGTTTAAAGGAAGATTTTAAAAGAGGGGAAAAGGAAAGAGAAACAAAGCTAAAAGGGAGTGGGAAGAAACAGTGGAAAGATCAAGGACAATAACTCCTACTGATGGAGAGTCAAATGAAGTTGGGATAGAATCTAATGAGCCCTACATTTTAGAAATAACTCATTTTTAGAGGTCTGAAGGCCAAATAGCCCATTTAATTTAATTTTTCTAACAAACACTGTTGATATAAGCCTTATTTGTAAACTCTTCAGTATTATTTACTAGCAGTTTGCTTAGTGCCATAGAAAGTGAATCATGACCCAGAAGATTTGCATTCAAGGATTGGTATTGAACTTCTACATTATGAACTTTGCTGCATGTAGATTCCACCTTGCAATCTAAATCCTGCTGGGCTCTGTAGATTAGTAGGGCTTAGAAATTCCACTGAACTCCACACCTATCGACTGATCTTTTGATGTCATAGGTCAGATTGAGGAAAAATAAATTCTGATACTCCCCCAAACTCCAAAATGAGATGCCACTCAAAGCAGATTATGTTCATCCTTCATAATAGGATGTCCCTCTTATTTCCAACAAGCTTTGAGGAAGAACAAAATAGTTAACAATGCTGACATTTATCACCACTGGGCATGTAATTTAGTTTACATTTAGCTGAATGAAGCAATTCACAGGTCTCAGATCTATTGTTTCAGACTTTCTGCAGACTCAGGGAGGTGTTACTGCATCAGTCACACTTGTTTCACATTTTGAAAGGTTTCTTTGCAACCATGAAGGCTAGAGATTAACTTTTTAAAAGATGAAATCTGAGATTCTAAAGGAGAAGGAAGCACTCTTAGAGAAGGGACCAGTACAGCACAAATTGGCTCTACTGGAGTCCTAAGTGCAAAAAGATTCACAGGACAGGGTTAAGAATAAGGCCACACTTATTTGTTTCAAAGTAACAAGATGAGTATATGAAGTTCTAGGCATTCTCACATGTACTTAATATTATAATATAACCCCAGAAGCACTTAGCCAGCTTTGAATTTATAAGTGAACTAGTAGCTGAAAGCTTGTGTTGTACAGATGTTAGTCATAAAGTCAAAATGGCTAAGCTCTTAAAAATTGAACAGTAACAGATTGAATCCCAGTAGCTCCAGTATGCTGGTGATATTCTAAACAAAAAGAGCCCTCAACCATGCTTGCAGCTGTTTCCTTTGTTTCACACTGACATTCTAGTCTTCAGAGTGACACTCTTGGAATCTTATTACATAAAGAACAGGCCTGAATTTCAACAATTTCATCAAGTAATAAACTAAAAGGAAACTGGAGAAAATTCAGGGAACAAAATGTAACTGAAAATGAAAACTGATCCTTAAGAAGAACTTTTAAAAACTTTTGTAGGTGCTGTCCCTGCTTCTGGCCATTGTAAAATGTTTTCAGAGAAGGGTATCTGAATAAGCAAGTTTTCCCTCCTCCTCCCCAGTTTTTTTTAATCATGTAATATCAATCTAGATTTCACCTTTATTTCTTGATAAAAAAGCAGACAAAAACCCTTACAAAAACTTTTATACAAAAGCCTATGGTAGACAGATACAGATAGAGAAAACAAAATCCAAAATGAGCAACTCTGACCTACAACAGAATACTTACATTTCTGAGTTCACAGGCATTAGCAGCCAATTTTCCTGTGTTTACTGTAAAGTAGAAACTCCATTTGGTAGAAAGTAAAGTAGAAACTCCACCTCCATTTTGGTTCTCAGGCTTAAAGTGGGATATAGGGCTTTTCCCTCTCAATATTTATTGATTGTATAGTAGCTACATATGCTAAGAACATTACATACTGGTAAGAAAATTAAGAGATTGCCCTTGAGACCCAAATGGACAACATACTCAGGGTTATAGTATGTCTGACCTTAAAATGGGAGCAGGGTAGAAAGGCCAACTACAATCTTAACAGCAGCAATCACAGCAACTGTTATAATACTGATGGGCAACGTTATTCAGTTAGATATTCGGAAGTGGTATTGAATATGAAAATTTGATTAGGGAGGTCTGGTGAATATGCTCTGCCCTGGGAATTTTTTTTTAATTTTTTTTTTAAAATACACCTGGCATTTGGTACAATCTGGTCCATTCCAACGGCATTTGCTCTTTAGAATTATTTATGAATCCCAGGGATAAGTCTTCTTAGGCAAGGATGTTTGAGCAGTATTCAAAAAGAGATCTAGCTGAATAAGAGGCAAGGAAATCCTCCTAATCCTCTTCATTTTACAGAATTTAGAAGAATTTTAAGAAGGCTTCTGAGAGTCCTTGAGTGCCCTCCTGCAGCCCAAGGCACTACTCAAGGCAGGATTTAGGAGACGGAGACCCAGGTGACCACCTGGAGTGCCAGGCTTGGGGGGACACCGGGGTAGGGATGCTGTTTTTGTTGTTAGCGACAAAAGAGGAAAATAGAATGTTCAAAGTAAAATGTTTCAGATATTCTGTATGTGGACTCATTTTCACTAATCTCCTAGAATGTTCTGAACCTTTGTAGAATCTTGTGGAACATTCCAGACTTTGAGAACTATATTTTCCTTGAACCTCTTAGAGTGTAGTCAGCCATGCCCTTGCAGGTATTTGGCAGGGTGTCACCGATCAGTGAGATATAAGAACTAAGTGAGAACCCAGTTGCAATATTGTGAACCTTATTTTATTGTGTAATTGTGAAAGTGTATTTGTTTTAGACTTGAAGAGTGTAAGTAGCAACTAATAAAGGGCATATTTAATGAAATGCCAGAGATATCTATTGAACCCCTATCTGCACAACAATATAAAAGAAATACTGTTACTTCTTTTTCCATGCTTAACATGTAATGTTTGATGACTTTCTAAGACTGCAGAACATAGACTTTTGCTCTCCCTAACACTGTTCATTTTTTCCTGGAAGAAAACAAAAGAACCCCTGAAAAAGTCTTCGGGAGCTCAGTATAGTAAGCAAAAGGCGCAATTGTATTTAGTTTGCAGCACGTGGCAAATTTGATAGGAAAATATCTAAAACAGACCAAGTTTTAGGCAATAGCAATTGTCCCAGTGCAGAAGAAATTGAAGAGTGAAGTGTAAATGATTGAAGTCCTATTACTAAGAAATTAGCAAATTTACCTGAAGATAAGGAATGGAAATGTGAGGAAAGTGATGGAGAATAGTCCAGCTTTCCTGGTGGTGTAAAGGAGAGTGATGATAAAGAAAAATCTGGTTTACATGAACAGGAGAGAAATGATAAAGAAGAATGAGCCACACATGATGACAGAAGATAGCAGGTGAGAAAAACTGCACACCACAAATTGATATAGCAGATCCTGCTTTTAGGTTGGCGATCATAAACTGTCAATATTGATTGTACAATTTTGAATGGGCCAGGCAAAATCGAAGATATGACATTTCTAATAAATGAGCAGAAGTGACACTTCTCAAAGTCACTGCAAAAAGGTGCCTGAGAATGGTGAGAAACTGAATTGGCATTGGCTAGTTTACTCAAGATCAACTGATAAAGTGTTCTGGTTTTGTTGCAAAATATTTGACAAGAATGCCAAATCATTGCACTTTCTAGGTACAATTACTGGTGTAAGTTAGCTGATGCTCTGAAGCAACATGAAAAGTCACACAGCCATTTTACAGCCTCCTCCAAATGAATGGAGGTCAAATCCAGGATCACGCTAATAAATACATAGGTGCAGAAAACCAGCATGTTATTAATGTAGAAACCCAGCACTGGAGGAACATGCTCAAGCATCTGTATCTTAATTACCCAATTCCTTGCAAAGAATAATTTGGCTTTCCAGGGCTCATTGGATAAGTTGTTCAGTGAACAACGAATGGTAATTTCCTTGGTTTGACAGAGTTCCTTGGGATATATGAGGATGTCATGCGCAAACAACTACGTCAAAAGTTCATAAAGAAGCTGTGGACAATTACCGCACCACAATAATTCAGAATTAATTGACTGACCTTATGGCAAGGAAGTTGCTTGATAACATACTGATGTGGCTCGGCAAAGTGAAGTACTATGCCATAATAAATTGACTAATGTCAGGAGTGCAGTCCGAGTGAAAAGATGTCATTTACAGTAAGGCTTGTTGATATGGATGGCTGTATCCAAATAAAGAAACACTTTTCCGCTCTGTGGATGACTCTACTGGAAAAGGCCTACAAAACTGTTTATGAACGTTTTGAAAGAGAATAAAATAAAGCTTTAGGATTGCTGTGGCCAAAGCTAAGACAATGGCACAAACATGAGGGTAAGAAACAGTGGTGTGCAGGCAAGGATCCTTGTGCTGAATGCAAGAGCTTTCTTCATGCCTTGTGGCTGCCATTTCCTCAACCTGGTTGTGTCAGATGCAGCATCATCTACTTTGGATTCAGTATCTGAGTACTGCAAACGACATACATCCTATTTTTCAGCATCAACTATTAGGTAGAAGATCCTCATAGACAACATTACAAATCTGACCGTGAAGCCACTGGCACTCACTGGGAGAGCTGCATTGACAGCATAAGGCCAATGAGGTACCAAGTGACTGAGGTTTAAGACGCCCTGATGGAACTTTTTTCAGAGTAGCAGCCGTGTTAGTCTGTATTCGCAAAAAGAAAATGAGTACTTGTGGCACCTTAGAGACTAACAAATTTATTAGAGCATAAGCTTTCGTGAGCTACAGCTCACTTCATCGGATGCATTTGGTGGAAAAAACAGAGGAGAGATTTATATACACACACACACACACACAGAGAACATGAAACAATGGGTTTATCATACACACTGTAAGCACTGTAAGGAGAGTGATCACTTAAGATAAGCCATCACCAGCAGAAGGGGGGGGGAAGGAGGAAAACCTTTCATGGTGACAAGCAAGGTAGGCTAATTCCAGCAGTTAACAAGAATATCAGAGGAACAGTGGGGGGTGGGGTGGGAGGGAGAAATACCATGGGGAAATAGTTTTACTTTGTGTAATGACTCATCCATTCCCAATCTCTATTCAAGCCTAAGTTAATTGTATCCAGTTTGCAAATTAATTCCAATTCAGCAGTCTCTCCTTGGAGTCTGTTTTTGAAGCTTTTTTGTTGAAGGATAGCCACTCTTAGGTCTGTAATCGAGTGACCAGAGAGATTGAAGTGTTCTCCAACTGGTTTTTGAATGTTATAATTATTGACGTCTGATTTGTGTCCATTCATTCTTTTACGTAGAGACTGTCCAGTTTGGCCAATGTACATAGATGCATAGATTCATAGATACTAAGGTCAGAAGGGACCACTCTGATCATCTAGTCCGACCTCCTGCACAGCGCAGGCCACAGAATGTCACCCACCACTCCTATGAAAAACCTCACCCATGTCTGAGCTATTGAAGTCCTCAAATCATGGTTCAAAACTTCAAGGAGCAGAGAAGCCTCCCTCCAGTCAACCATGCCCCATGCTACAGAGGAAGGCAAAAAAACCTCCAGGGCCTCTCCAATCTGCCCTGGAGGAAAACTCCCTCCCGACCCCAAACATGGCAATCAGCCAAACCCTGAGCACATGGGCAAGATTCACCAGCCAGATACCCAGGAAAGAATTTTCTATAGTAACTCAGATCCCATCCATCTAATATCCCATCTCAGGGGATTTGGCCTATTTACCCTGAATATTTAAAGATCAATTACTTACCAAAATCCCATTATCCCATCATACCATCTCCTCCATAAACTTATCGAGTAGAATCTTAAAACCAGATAGATCTTTTGCCCCCACTGCTTCCCTTGGAAGGTTATTCCAAAACTTCACTCCTCTGATGGTTAAAAACCTTCGTCTGATTTCAAGTCTAAACTTCCTGGTGGCCAGTTTATACCCATTTGTTCTTGTGTCCACATTGGTGCTGAGCTGAAATAATTCCTCTCCCTCTCCTGTATTTATCCCTCTGATATATTTATAGAGAGCAATCATATCTCCCCTCAGCCTTCTTTTAGTTAGGCTAAACAAGCCAAGCTCCTTAAGTCTCCTTTCATAAGACAAGTTTTCCATTCCTCGGATCATCCTAGTAGCCCTTCTCTGTACCTGCTCCAGTTTGAATTCATCCTTTTTAAACATGGGAGACCAGAACTGCACACAGTATTCTAGGTGAGGTCTCACCAGTGCCTTGTATAACGGTACTAAAACCTCCTTATCCCTACTGGAAATGCCTCTCCTGATGCATCCCAAAACCGCATTAGCTTTTTTCACAGCCATATCACATTGGCAGCTCATAGTCATCCTATGATCAACCAATACTCCAAGGTCCTTCTCCTCTTCCGTTACTTCTAATTGATGCGTCCCCAACTTATAACTAAAATTCTTGTTATTAATCCCTAAATGCATAACCTTACACTTCTCACTATTAAATTTCATCCTATTACTATTACTCCAGTTTACAAGGTCATCCAGATCCTCCTGTATAATATCCCGATCCTTCTCCGAATTGGCAATACCTCCCAGCTTTGTATCATCTGCAAACTTTATTAGCACACTCCCACTTTTTGTGCCAAGGTCAGTAACAAAAAGATTAAATAAGATTGGTCCCAAAACCGATCCCTGAGGAACTCCACTGGTAACCTCCCTCCAACCTGACAGTTCGCCTTTCAGTAGGACCCGTTGCAGTCTCCCCTTTAACCAATTCCTTATCCACCTTCTGATGTTCATATTGATCCCCATCTTCTCCAATTTAACTAATAATTCCCCATGTGGCACGGTATCAAATGCCTTACTGAAATCTAGGTAAATTAGATCCACTGCATTTCCTTTATCTAAAAAATCTGTTACTTTTTCAAAAAAGGAGATTAGGTTGGTTTGGCACGATCTACCTTTTGTAAAACCATGTTGTATTTTGTCCCATTTACCATTGACTTCAATGTCCTTAACTAATTTCTCCTTCAAAATTTTTTCCAGGACCTTGCATACTACAGATGTCAAACTAACTGGCCTGTAGTTACCTGGATCACTTTTTTTTTCCTTTCTTAAAAATAGGAACTATATTAGCAATTCTCCAATCATTCGGTACTATTCCTGAGTTCACAGATTCATTAAAAATTCTTGCTAATGGGCTTGCAATTTCAGGTGCCAATTCCTTTAATATTCTTGGATGAAGATTATCTGGGCCCCCCGATTTAGTCCCATTAAGCTGTTTCAGTTTCGCTTCTACCTCTGATATGGTAATATCTACCTCTATATTCTCCTTCCCATTTGTCATGCTACCATTATCCCCAAGATCCTCTTTAGCCTTATTAAAGACTGAGGCAAAGTATTTGTTTAGATATTGGGCCATGCCTAGATTATCTTTAACCTCCGCTCCATCCTCAGTGTTAAGCGGCCCCACTTCTTCCTTCTTAGTTTTCTTCTTATTTATATGGCTATAGAACCTTTTACTATTGGTTTTAATTCCCTTTGCAAGGTCCAACTCTACTCGACTTTTAGCCTCTCTCTTTATCCCTACATCTTCTGACCTCAATTAGGTAGCTTTCCTTGCTGATCCCTCCCATCTTCCACTCCCTGTATGCTTTCTGCTTCTTCATAATCACCTCTCTAAGATGCTTGCTCATCCAGCTTGGTCTACAACTCCTTCCTATGAATTTTTTCCCCTTTCTTGGGATACAGGCTTCCGATAGCTTCTGCAGTTTTGATTTAAAGTAATCCCAGGCCTCAACTGCCTTTAGATCCATAAGTTCTTCAGTCCAATCCACTTCCCTAACTAATTGCCTTAATTTTTCAAAGTCAGCCCTTTTGAAATCAAAAACCCTAGTTGCAGATTTATTTTTGTTAATCCTTCCATTTAGTTTGAACTGAATTAGCTCATGATCACTTGAGCCAAGATTGTCCCCTACAACCATTTCTTCTATGAGGTCCTCGCTACTCACCAAAATTAAATCTAAAATGGCATCCCCTCTAGTCGGTTCAGCAACTACTTGATGAAGGAATCCATCAGCTATCGCATCTAGGAAAATCTGAGCCCTATTATTATTACTAGCACTGGTCCTCCAGTCTATATCTGGGAAGTTAAAGTCTCCCATGATCACGCAGTTTCCATTAGTATTTACTTTATTAAAGACATTAAAAAGGGCTCTATCCATAACCAAATTAGATCCCGGAGGTCTATAGCACACCCCAAGCACTATCGCAGGAGAGGCTTTACTAGTTTTCTTCCCCAATGTAATTTTTGCCCAGACAGACTCTGTCTTATCCATTGCATCGCTTCTTATTTCTTTACATTCTAACTCATCGTTGATATACAATGCTACTCCACCCCCTTTACCTTTGTTTCTGTCTTTCCTAAAGAGCACATACCCTTCAATACCTGTAGTCCAGTCATGACTACTATTCCACCATGTTTCTGTTATCCCTATAATATCTGGTTTCACTTCCTGCACCAGTAGCTCTAGTTCCTCCATTTTGTTACCTAGACTCCTCGCATTGGTGTATAAACATCTTAATTTTTGCTGTTTGGCCTCGCTCACATTTTGTACCCTATTAGGCACAGTCATTCTACAGCCAGTATAACCTATTAGACTAGTATCCACACCGCCCTCGCTCCTTATATACATTCTCCTACCCACGGCTGTATCCTTTCTTACTTCATCTTCTTCCCTCTCAATGCTAAAATCTGGCGTGGATATTTTCTGGACATCTCCCATCCATCTCCCCCCAATTCCTAGTTTAAAGCTCTCTTTATCAGTTGTGCCAGCCTCGATCCTAGAAGTCTATTTCCTTCCCTACTCAGATGAAGTCCATCCCGAGAGAACTGACCTCTGTCCGTGAATGCCTCCCAGTGGCCATACATCCCAAAGCCCTCCTTATAGCACCACTGCCTAAGCCATCTGTTGACAGTCATAATCTTGTCACACCTTTGTTGCCCTTCTCTAGGAACAGGAAGGATCCCGCTAAAGATCACCTGAGCCTCAATTTCCTTAAGCGTCTTCCCCAGCCTAGCATAGTCTCCCTTGATACTTTCCAGCGAGAATCTGGCTGTATCATTTGTTCCCACATGAAGGATAATTAGGGGATTCTTTCCCGCTCCCTTGAGGATCCTTTTCAACCTCAGGTCTACATCCCGTATCTTAGCACCCGGAAGACAGCACACCCTTCTATTCTCAGGATCAGCTCTAGTTACAGGCCTGTCTATTCTTCTCAATAAAGAGTCCCCGATCACATAGACCTGCCTTTTCCTGGTGACAATGCTATTCTCCAGTCTCTCCCCTGTTCCCTCTGGCTGCAAGTTCTTTCCATTCCTATTTTCCCTTACAATTCTCTTCAACCCATCCTGTATCCTCCTGGGGCTCATATTTGGTGTAGTCTCCCTTGACTCTTCCCCTTTTTCTAGAGGGCTAGCCTCTCTTCTCTTCTTCCTTACCCTTCCACCTTCAGCGACTACCTGCTGAGCCCCTTCATTTTCCAACTCTGCAAACCTGTTCCTAAGCTCTATTTCTCCTTCACTAGCCCGTCTTTTTCTCTGCCTGGTTCTTTGAGTCACATGTTTCCACTGACCACTTTCCTCATCCAGTCTCTCCTCAAAATTCCCCAGCCCTGCTTCCATCCGTGAGTCTGAGCTTTTCCCTTCAGATACCTCATATCTTTGCTCCATCATCTGCTCAAACCCCTTCCTAAACTCAACCAGACTTTCCACCTGCATCTCCAAACCTCGGATCTTTTCCTCCATCAGCTCTATTAGACGGCATTTCATGCAGACAAAACTCTTACCGGTTCCCCCCTCCAGGATCATGTACATACCACAGCTTCCACATCCAGTCATCCTCAATGTGTCTTTCACTGCAGGAGTCACTCCCACAGCTTCCTCTGTATCTGTCATCTCCTTCCCACCTAAATCCTGTTAATCTGGGAAACACAAGCCACACCAAAAAGACCACCCCCCCAGCAAAAGCAAACCCCAAACAAGCACAATCCAAACCCCCCTTGCAAACTCCCACTCAAACTCCCCTGTTTAGAGCTCTGTTTGCTAGCTCCTGTGCCACAGCAGCTGTCTGTGCCGCTGCCTGACTGGCTGGCTACCTTTATAGGGCCCCTAGTCAGAAGCCCCACCCCCTAGGCAGGGCTCAGCTGCTCTCTCAGCACAAAGCCCCACCCCCTAATCAGGCTCAGCTGCTCTCCCAGCACAAAACCCCTACACACACACACACAAATACAAATACAAATACTAAAAATACAATACCAAGTACAACTACCTTCTCCTCCAACAGAACTCCCACTCAAACTCCCCTGTTTAGAGCTCTGTTTGCTAGCTCCTGTGCCGCTGCAGCTGTCTGTGCATGGCAGAGGGGCATTGCTGGCACATGATGGCATATATCACATTGGTAGATGCACAGGTGAACGAGCCTCTGATAGTGTGGCTGATGTGATTAGGCCCTATGATGGTATCCCCTGAATAGATATGTGGACAGAGTTGGCAACGGGCTTTGTTGCAAGGATAGGTTCCTGGGTTAGTGGTTCTGTTGTGTGGTGTGTGGTTGCTGGTGAGTATTTGCTTCAGGTTGGGGGGCTGTGTTTAAGCAAGGACTGGCCTGTCTCCCAAGATCTGTGAGAGTGATGGGTCGTCCTTCAGGATAGGTTGTAGATCCTTGATGATGCGTTGGAGAGGTTTTAGTTGGGGGCTGAAGGTGATGGCTAGTGGCGTTCTGTTGTTTTCTTTGTTGGGCCTGTCCTGTAGTAGGTGACTTCTGGGTACTCTTCTGGCTCTGTCAATCTGTTTCTGGCATTGTCAAGTAAAGCCGAGGCTGGAATCAGGCATAAGGTCTGGCAAACCAGATCATTGACTTCCAATTTCTGGTCTCAGTTGTCGTTTGGCATAATATCCTGTTCCAAGTAAACATTGTAAGCAAGGCATTATAAACTCAGTCAACTAACATCACAACCACTACTACTTTGATGAGAAGCTGCCTTGATTTTGTTGAGGCCTACAGAGACAACAGATTTGAAGATGCCATCACTGCTGTCAAAGAAATGGCAAAAAACGTTGAGCCTGTCTTCAAGGAAACATTCATTGCAAGAAGAGACAGTTTGGTTACAAGGGTAGAGATGAGGCGATGGCAAGCTCGAAATAAAAATTCAAGAAGGAACTTTTTTTTGCTTTCTTACTGACATTGCTCTAGTTCAATCAAAGAAAGGTTTGGACAAATGAAGCAGCACAAAAAGACCTGGGAGGTTTTGTATGACCTTAGTAAGCTTCTGGTAGAGAAGAAAACTCTCGAACAATTGTACGAACCTTCACCGGATGCTGACACATGGGGAATGTTTGGCTGTCAATGATAAAGACCTCTGTGTTGAACTGGACATCATCCATCACAGAAAACACTGTCAACTCCAACTTCTACAATTCATTCATGATGCAGAGCTGAAGGACACTTTACTTAATGTGTGCATAGCTTTGAGGATTCTGCTCATGCTGCTGGTCACAGTCGTGTGTGCTGAGTGCAGCATTTTGAAGCTCAAGCTCATTAAAACATATCGACAATGGCTGATGAGAGAATGACATCGCTTGCTATTTTATTGTGTGAAAATGCCATTGGCCAGTCTTTGGAGCTCTCTGATTCTGTACTTCAGGTCACAAGGGCAAAGGTGAAAAAAGTGACATTTTGAACTAAAGGACTAGGGTTAGGATTCTAAGGCTGTCACCTACTCTAACACTATTTAATACAGATCCAACCAATGTTGGTGCACAGTTCAATTTCTTGATGTTAGTACATTTCAGTTATTCTTCAAATTAAAAAGTTTCTTTAAGCTTACAGGAAACAGATTTACTTTTATATTGCATGAATAAATATAGATTTATAGATCCTAGCATGCAAATTTATCATCTTATGAGACAGGGATAAATCATGAATGCAAATCGTGCGTCAAAGTTGTGCAATGGGCTACAAATGCAATAAAAAAATAAGGTATTCAGAAGTTTAACAAACGGAGACAGGGTGCTGAAGAGTCTCCTCGCCTAGGGCTCCATTTGGTTTAAGGCCAGCCATAGCACTAATAAACTGAAATTTCTCAATTCATACTTTAATTTTATTCCTCTGGTTCTTCAGACATATTTCCCAAGAAGTTTTTTAATTTAATTTAGAAGATTAGTTCATTCAAGGAAATGACTATAGAAAAACCAAGTCTAGTACACAGTTTTACAGACAAGTCAGAAGCATAGTGATAAAATACAAAAGAAAAAGCCAGGATTTTAACAAACTGAGAAACTACAAAAGTGAAACACCATACGTAAACTTTACAGTAAACTTGAAGTAACAGACTTATTGTTCTTGTTGACAGTTAAATGCCATCTGGGTCTAAATATTTGTTCTTATATTCTCATCATTATTAATAAACATTGCCCAAGAACAGTTTGTTGCTTGAAGCACAATATAAAGAAGAGCTCAAGGTCTATACTTCCAAGGGTAATATTGGTAGATTTCTTGACAGTTAATTTATTATATCTGTTCTGAAGTATAGTTGCTCTACTGTTGACAGTGAGAGTGAAAACAATCTTCTTTTCGGGTGAGATTAAGAAGTTTAAGAAATATGGTCTGATGTGAGAATACCCAATGCTTGAAAACAACGTTTAAATATCTCACCTTCACCCCCCAAAAAAGAGCAGAGATCATCATACCTTCATCTTTCCTCAATGCCTTGGAATTTTCCATTGATTTTAAATGAACCAAGGCCTTCAGAATACTATGAGTAAAGCTGTGTAGTTCAAGTTTGATACTTTCATCTCAATATTTCAAAAGCTCCTCAATTCCTAACATGAAAATGCGGGGGAGAAAATCTAGTAGTCATTGCTCAAAAGATTTCATCCCTTCTCCCTGAAAAATTAAAAATATAATTTAAAAACAAAAGCCTTTTTTATTCTTTCCTGTTGTGAACTATCTAGTTAAAAACATTTTAAAACATTGGACACTTGAACCTTTTCCCACAGTATTTAATGTAGTTTATAAAGCAGGATTTCCAATACCTCATTTGGGAGGAGACTGAAGCCCAGATAATAAACCTGTGCTTGGGAGAGTTTGCTCAGCCTTCATAATACCCACTCTGGGGTCTCTCTGTTCTTCAAAAAATTTTGACCAGTTTTTAAATAAACAATTAATACATAACCTGAGCATAAAGTTTACTGTAAGTATCTGAAATATCTTGAGGGTAGCATTCTATGCTGAGAAACTTGTATCAACATTTTTTGTAGGTGGGATATAATTAAAAAAACACACAAAAATGTTATATATAGTTCTATACTGAGTATAATACTCTTGCTTTAAATTAAAGATAAAGGAAAATACCTTCATATATCAAATAAACCTTTTAAAGAGAAAGTTAATGAAATTTAGTTAGGGGAAGATGATAAAACTTTTACATTTATCCTAAAATTGTTTTCTTCATATAGATTTAATTTAGAGTTCCAGATGAAGAAAAACAGAGGGCTGTATTCTGATTTCAGTACCCAGTTGTGGGCTAATTAATGATGTATAGATTTTAGTCATTCATTTTAAACAAACAATTATTAGGTTAACATGATAAAAATTCATGTGAAAATTTAAATTAATGTTATATTTCAGGCAATGAACATTTTCTGTTTGTAGGGTATTATATAAAAATGTTTTATTGCAGTAATGAAATTACTCTTCATTTACACAGCTGTAACTGATCAGAATCTGGCCCATAGTTATAAATGTTTAGAAAGTTCTAAATACCAAATTGCAGAGTTTACAGAATCCTTTGTTTACAGAACCCCACCAAGACCCACATAGATCTTTCCTAAGAATCAGGGATCTGCAACTGGCTGCCTATTATCCATCCACTCTCCACCCAATCTCCACTGCATGCCACAGAGAATCTGGGCCATTGTTAGCCTGACAACAATCCTGGGCAAACCAATGCAACAACTGATAACGGGATTCAAACAATAAAGAATTAATAAGAATTAAAAGCAGTCATCATGACTTTATGGAATACAGGTCTTGTCAAACATATGATTAAAAAATTAGCACTATAACAGATTCAGAACTCTCAGGAAATAGTTGTCAATGTGGCATCATTATTGAATATGATGTTCCTGGTTCGAATACACAGAGATCAGCTCTAGGCCTGAAGCTATTAAATATTTTTATCAATGATCTGGAAGTAAAACAAAAATCAATGTTGATAAAATTTGTGGATGACCAAAGATTGGCACAGTGGTAAATAATGATGAGGGCACAGCAGTCATACAGAACAATCTGGATTGCCTGGTAAACTGGGCTCAGCCAACCAGAATGTGTTTTAATATAGCTAAATGCAAGATCAGACATCGAGGACAAAGCATGTTGATCATACCTACAGAATGGGGTCCTGTATCCTGGAAAGCAGTAATTCTAATAAGGATTTAGGGGTAATAGTGGACTGAATAACTGAACATGGGCTGCCAGTATTATGTTGTGACAAAAAGGACTAATGGGATCCTTAGATTTCTAAACAGGGGAATAGTGAGTAGGAGAGTAGGGAGGTGATTTTACCTCTGTACATAGCATTGGTGTGACAGATACTTGATTACTGCATTCAGCTCTGCTGTCTGCATTTTAAAAAGGTAGAATTAAAAAACTGGAGAGGGTACAATGAAGAGTCACAAAAATTATTCATGGCCTAGAGAAAATGGCCTATGGTAAAAGGCTTAAGAAGCTCAATCTGTTTAGTTTATCAAAAAGAAGACAGACCATAGTGAAATCACTGCTCAAAGTACCATCACAGGGAGAAGATGGCAGGAACTAAAGGGCTCTTTAACCTAGCAAAGAAAGAACCAAGAACCACAACAAGAACCAATGGCTGGAATTTAAAGCCAGATAAATTCAAATTGGAAATAAGGCACAATTTTTTTTAATAATGAAGGGAATTCACTATTGGAAGAAACTACCCTCTCCAAATCTTGACATCAAGATAAGATGCCTTTCTGGAAGATATGCGTAAGTCAAACACAAGTTATTGGTTCAACAGAGATAAATGGGTGAAATTCTATGGCTTGTGGCCTTATACAGAAAGTCAGACTAGATGGCCCTTTCTGGTCTTAATCTCTAGGAATCTATAAAGGCATTCAGATGAGTACTGTAAGGACCTATATAGAAAGTAATGTAATAGAAATACCAACATGCAGAATATTTCTGATAGCAGAAAACTCTTCAATCTAGTAGAAAAAGAGATAATAGGATCCAATGGTTGGAGGCTGAAGCTAACTAAATTCAGACTAGAAAAAAAGGGATTAGAAATTTTCTCTGGAAAATTTATTAGCCATTGGAACAATCTATCTAGGATGTGGTAGATTCTCCATCATCTGAAGTCTGTAAATCAAGACTGGATGTCTTCCAGAAAGATAAATTGTAGGTCTGCCAGAAGTTAGGGGCTTGATGCAGAAATTATTGGTCAGATTCATTGACCTGCATTATGCAGGAGGTCAGATATGATAATGGTCCCTTCTAATCTTAAAAATCTATGAATCGCTGTCTTTGAGACATAGCATTACTATTAACTTTCAAGTAAACTATTATTACATTAACCTTCCATAAATCTCACTGGAATAATCCGAATTAATCTCAACTCAGTGAGTAAAAAATTCTTCTTTGTAGGGGTATCTTTACATTGAAAGGCTGTATTTCTTCCTGTAATTCCGTTCCTGGCCTTCATGTAGGAGGCCATCTACAGCAGCAGCTTTTCTTAAATTCAAATAATCCAAGGCGTCTCAGTTTCCCTGGGGGCAGTATCAACATCTGGTGTCACCTTCTCATTTTAAATTATGGTTGGAACCTTTAATTTATTCAGAAATATTTCAATTCTTTTATTATCTATACTCCGCTCAGAACCTACATAAATCACAGAAATAAATGTTATTCCTGCAGGCTATCATATGTTTCAAAAGCCATCTAGACATGTTACCATACTCGACAATATCCCTTCAACAACAAGGGATGCTGTTTTCATATGTCTAGTTTGAATCATTTAAAGTATTTTATTACAACAGACAAAAATCATCTGTGACAGATTCAGTTAATTAATACATCAGTTTTCTACATTGTTAAAAACCCTACTCTTTAAAAATATTTACTCTATTTTAAAATGTGTAATGGAAGCATCATATCTTGTAATTTTGCATTATTCTTTGCCTTTCCTTTGCTATTCCATAACAAATTATTGCTATTAAAGTGCAGTTGTACTCTGCAAAGTGAATTTTTAAAATGGTATTGTGGGGTTCCATGTTTAGTATCTTTTATATCTGCTCAGTTTACAATATTTTTTTCTGTCAGTCCTGCAAGCTCAGCCTGAACTATGAGAGTAAAAATTATCATACACACCATCACTGTTATAAAGATTTTGAAAGCCAAGTTAGACTCTGACTGACATCTGTGAAAGCCCATTATCTCCGATGGATTTGCACAGATTTCACTGATTGGTACTTAATAAACAATAGAATAGAATCTGCGGCTCTTTAATTCTCAGATAGTTTGGCTCTGCAGGGATCAGTTTTATCTTAATTTTGCAAAGCTGTGCTACTTGTATGCTTTTTGATTTCTTTGTTTTATAAATAACATTTTATGGTCTATACACAGGGCTATTCAGGTTTTCACTTATATATAAATAAGGTATATAGGATCAGAGAGGTACAGAGCTAAATTATTCACATATGAGAAGAGTAGGTGACCTTTCCACTATTCTGATCCTCCACCTGACAGAGGACTGAACTGGCCCCTGGAGTAACTTAGAACAGCCTATGGGACCAATTGCACCCACCAGCCAAAGAGAAAGTCCAGAATGTGTGTTCACTTGAATGAGTAGGTCCAGAAGCCAATCACTGATAAGAGGATCAAGAGATCAGAGGGCAGCAAATTAAATTATTGGTCCCACTGGGGCCAAGGGAAAGCTGTACCTCTGGGGAGATTCAGCCATGGGACAAGGCAAGTAGTGTTAATGCAATCACCTTCTCTTGGGGCCTCCTTTAGGTAAGGCTAGCTTTAAGGTATTAAATTTATTGGTTAAACTGGGACTTAAGCATATAAAGTACTTTGCTCAATCAGGATCTTAACTTTTACACTCTGTCAACCTGCAGCAGGTTATGGCTCAGAATTTATTTATATGTTTAGAAACTTGAAATACTTGCTTGGAAGACTCAGTAAATCCAACCTGAAAGGGTTAAAAAAATAGGGTGTATGAAATGGTCTAAGAACGAGGTTGATTATTCCCAAATTGAGAATTAATTTGTGCTATAAAAAGTAGTTGATCGAGTCATCCCTCATCAGTGTCCTGCAGTTGTAGGTACACACTGAGAGGGCAGTCCTTTTTCTGGCCCCTGAGATTCTTAGCAGCCTCTCTTCGATTGAGCTCTGCACCGCCGCCATAGAACAAAGTTCAACATGCAGTTTATCAAACGAATGAAGGAAAAGCTCCAGGAAAAGATGGACTGAAAACGAAAATAAGAGCTGGAGGCCAAGATAACTGCGAAACCCTTGCTCAGAGGTTTAGTTGTTACTTGGAAATGCAAAACATACCATCTAGCTGGAAGGAGTCCAACACCATTTTGCTGTACAAGGAGGGCAATCGTGAAGTTCTAAAGAACTATTGTCCAGTATGCCTGCTTTCACATGTTTACAAGCTGTTCACCAAAACAACAACAAACCAAGTCTTAGGCTATGTCTACCAGTATAATTTAAAGTGCAATTTTTTGCGCTAAAACCATGGGATCATCTACACTTGTTAATGACTTTTTGCAATGAAACTCAAAAGTTTAACTGCAAAAAGAAAATCACCTTCACGAGAGGCATATAGCTCTTACCGCTGTTCTTTTTGTTGTGAAAGTTAAGACATGTTCTACCAGTGTAAACACCTTTTGGCCTCCAAAGGATATCCCTCAGTTCCAAAAGTGACCTCTCTGTCACGCATCTCTGGTGCTCTGACGCCAAGTAAAGGGACTTCCACTCCTCCCCCTGTAAGCCCCGGGAAGTTTGAAACTCCCTTTCCCTTTGTTTGTAGATATGACAAGGAAAGCAGCCAGACAGCAGGGGGGTTTAAAAAAATACCACGAAAGAAACAAGGAAGTAATGGGGCTGCTGGGACATGAAGCAGGGCAGCATGAGGCACTGAGCAGGGACCCAGAATGCCTTCCACTCACCCCCCTTTCCCACAAGACCTATTGAGAGAGCTGTACTGTGGGATAGCTGCCCTACAGCACTGCTCTCATCGGCAATGGAAGTGCTGGTAGTGTAAACACACTCTGATACCTGAGAAATTGAGTGAGTACGCAAACCAGCGCTTTACTTTCACCGGTTCCCTATCACCATTGAAACTTATAGTGCAAAAACTCTATAAGTGTAGCCATACTCTTACAGAGGCTGGACGAGCAGCAGCCAAGAGAGCAGGCAGGTTTTCGAATGAATTTCAGCGCAATAGACCCTATCTTCACTGTAAACCAGCTATTGGAGCACTCAAGGGAATACAAGTTCCCTTTATGCATTGCCTTCATTGACTATGAAAAAACATTTGACAGTGCAGAGATCAATGCAATGCTGAAAGCTCTTGCAGAACAGGGCATCGACACAAACTACATCAAACTACTAAAGGAAGCAAACTCCGATTGCACTACGGACATAACTCAATTTGATAGTCCCCTTCGCATCCCAGTCAAAAAAGGTCTGAAGCAAGGAGACACTAGTCCACCAAAACTCACGTCAATGGACGGCAGTTAAACCATCTCAGATTTGCCGACAATATCGTGTTGATTCCTGAAAACACTATCAAACTACAGAAAATGCTGTGAGAACTCAACACAAAAAGCAGCCAAGTTGGACTGAAAATTAACCGCTCTAAAATTAAATTTATGCGGTCTGATGTCTTGCCAAAAGCCCAAACAATAGTAAAGGAAGAACAAATAGAAGAAGTTGAGCAATGCGTTTATTTGAGCCAAGAAATTAACATGCGCCAGGATCAGGAAGGTGAACTCTCGTGAAGAAAGAAAGCTGGTTGCCATGCATTCAATTCTATCAAGGATGGCTTCCAAGGAAAAAATCAACAAGGCAACATGTGCCAACATCTCCATCTTAACAGTACTGCTGGCAATGCTGTATGGCAGCAAAACATGGGCGCTGCCGAAGATAGAGGAGCAACAAATGTCTGTCAAAGAGAGGGCGATGGCAAGAAGAATTTTAGGGATTTCAATCTGTGACCGAGTCCCCAAAGAAGCAATCAGACTGCGGAATGGAGTGGAGGATGTCATTGCCAAAAGCAGGTACAGTAAAATGTGATGGGCCAGGCATATAGCTAGGCTCACTGACAATCGATGGACTGCAGCTGTAGCCAAGTGATACCCATGGGAACTGAAACGACCACTTGGCTGACCTCCAAAGAGATGGGAAGAAATCATGGCCGCACATGGAGAAGGAAGACCAGGATAAGAGAATAATGGAAGACATATGATTGGCACAATCTATATGAGGGTTGAAGGACTGATCGATCAAGGTGATAAGAAATAGAAACCAGAAGATAAGACAGTGGAAACTCAAAGACATACGGCGCATCAATGTAAGAAAAAAGATCAAAACTACAAGATATTTTCTGTTTCACTGATTAAAACACAGTGTAGGGTAAGTGAAAGATGTATCCCCAAATTTGGAAAAGAGGCGACTAAGGGGGGATATGATGTAGGTCTATAAAATCACAACTGGTGTAGCGAAAGTAAATAAGGAAGTGTTATTTACTCCTCCTCATAACACAAGAACTAGGGGTCATCAAATAAAATTAATAGACAGCAGGTTTAAAACAAACAAAAGAAAGTATTTATTCACTCAATCCACAGTCAACCTATGGAACTCTTTGCCAGAGGACTTTGTGAAGGCCAAGATTATAACAAGGTTCAAAAAAGAACTTGATAAATTCATTCTGGATAGGTCCATCAATGGCTATTAACCAGAATGGGCAAAGATAGTGGCCCTAGCCTCCGTTTGCTAGAAGGTGGAAATGGGCAACAGATCACTTGAAGATTACCTGTTCTGTTCATTGTCTCTGAAGCACCTACCATTGGCCACTATCAGAAGACAGGATACTGGGCTGGATGGACCTCTGGTCTGACCCAGTATGGCCATTCTTATGCTCTTATAAAAGAAAGAATTAATAGCTCACTGCATTGTGCACTCATTGTATTGTACTTTATTTTTTGTATTTTCTTAAAAAAAATAAAAAAATTTAGAAGTTTCTGATTGCAGTCTCTTCTCATAGGAGAATTGTTTCTCTTGCCAAATTGGAGATGAATTGGAAAAGCTGTTTTAGAGACTGCAATGGGATGCACTCAAAGAGTGTGTGTGCCTGCAGTTTTTTCCTCAATTTCTTTCACTCACAGTGCCCCATTGGCCATTGCGCTTGTCAGGCAGGTCTTTGGTGACAGCCCTTCAGCCAAGTCACACTCAGTTTGTGTATAAAACAAACCCGTTCTGGGGTACACAATGCAAAATGTCCTCAATGTCCAGCAGCCCTTCCTGGGGTCAATCTTCTAAAACAGTCCAACAGGGCCCAACACAGTCCCCTCGCTTGGTCCAGCCAGGTTGAAAGGCTCCTATTCTGGAACTGAGCAGCATCTCGAGGGCTTCTTTCCTGGGGACTCTTTGCCTCTACTTGAGTCCTCAGTGACCCCAGCCTTCCTGCTGAGCCACCCCTCTTGGACTCAGTTCACTGCTCACAACTCCCTGAGTCAGTTCCAGTGCAGCTCCCTTCCCTGGGGTGCACAGTTCTATTTTCCTTCCTTAGGGCATAGCCACTTCCCCCCAGTGGCTGGTGAGGGGACCTGATCACCCTTTAACTCAGGGACCCTTTAAGTATAGCAGCCTCATGCTGCACCCCTTTATTAATTACTGCTTTATGTTTCCCTGGGCCACTTCCCCACAGCCCACCTTACTTGAGTCCCAGCAGCCAGTCAGAAGCTCCTTCTTGCTCCCCTGCCAGTAACTACCTGCTTTAGCCCTTACAACCAGCCAGGAGCACCTCTTGCTCTTTCCAGTCCCTACTACTAGACTCAACTCACTCTATCCAGCCTTTTAGCTCCTTTTATATGGTCCTACTGGGCCCTGATTGGCTGTTCCATGCACCCCCTGTCATTGGCTGCTTCCCCTGCTGTCACTCTAGCCTGCTAGGAGAACCTCTCTACTGCTCCTTTCTGGGATGGGTGTGGCAGGACCCTGAGGCCTCCAGTAGGGGGCCTCTGGGCCTAGCCCACCCCATGACAGAGACAAAAAAAATACTTCAGCTTTTTTTGAAAATTCTATAATAAATGATATTGCAAATGTGTCTGATGTGCCTTTAGGCGCACTGTTGTGACAATTGGGCCTATAACTTTTTGCCTTGCTTGGGAATTAACCATGAAAAGTAGGTCTAATTATTTTTAATAATGTTATAAACAGATACAAGAAAACCAGACAAAAAAACTGAATTAGCCCAAACAAAAGGGCCTAGTGATATCACTCAAGACTGTACTAAGATCATGCTTGGTAAACAAGAAATTGTGGGTCTGGAAATCAATGAACCAAATTTGGTGTATCAGAAACCAGACCTAATTGATGGGCAAACTAATGAGGGCAATGGCCAACCATAACTCCTTTTTTGGGGTCCTTAAAGAAATCTTGTGGAAGACCAGTCAGAGGCTACTAGAGTAAACTTCACCCTCATGGGTTCCACCCCCATCATTTTCTGGGACCCCAGGCCTTTGTCATCCTGATCCTGAGAAATGTCCTGACCAGACCAGGCCAGAGAGAAGGATCCAGATGATATCACCACCTCACCAGCTCCAGTTGAATCCCAAACACCATCTAAGATGAAATAGGAATGGACTTTAACAATAACAGCTCATCTCAACTAACTTCTCTTTATCCAAAAGGACAGTTATTACCATCTTTGTCACCATCAAAGTAGGGGATTTTCCTTCTAAAAACTGTCCCCCAATAAAGGGAAAAAGAATAAGGAATGTTGTTAAAATGAAAGCCTTATTTAATACTTTACATTTCTAATGTTTTAAGTGTTTTTCCTTCTTTTCTTTATATTTAATAAAAGGTTAAAAGAATGTTTAATGTTTGCCATGGTACTAAGCAGACTGAGGTTTCTGTACCAAAGCCCAAAACTCATTTAACACTGTTTAATGTTGGACAGTGACTGAGTTATGTTAACACCCTTTGGTCCCTATTTTCCATCTAAATTGGTGCTTCTCAAACTATGGGGCGGGCCTCCCAAGAGAGGAGAGGGAATGTTTCAAGGAAGGCGAGAACTGTGTGTTTTTTTCTCTTTTTTGAAGAGCTCTCGTGGTCAGCCCTGGGTGGCTGGGGCTCGTGCACAAGAGATGTGCACATGAGAGGCGGGAATAAAAGGGACAGCTGGAGTCCCATCACCTGGGCTCGGGCTTTCCTCCCCTCATCTATCTCTCACTGGGAGGAAGCCTGGACTCAGGATCTCCTCCTCCCCCAGTCCATCACCTGTGGGTGGCAAGGCTCCATCTGTCAATCCTGGAGTGGCAGTAGCAGCGCAGAAGTAAGGGTGGCAATGGGCCACAAAGTCTGCTGTGAAAAGTGATATTGACAAGTATCACTTTTCACCTTGCCTCCCTTACTTCTGTGCTGATGCTGGCACGGCTCTGCCTTCAGAGCTGGGCACCTGGCCAGCAGCTGCTGCTTTCTGCTCTGCCTTCAGAGCTTGATGGCAGTATATGTACTTGTAGAGTGGGGCGTAAATGACTAAAGGGACAGACACAAAGAAGGGGGGCATGCTCAAATAAGTTTGAGAACCACTGATCTAAATTAATACAACAGAACTAATGTCTTTAAGTACTTTGAGAAATATCTGCTGCTTACCTTTAGAATTGTTTCCTATAATATTACCTGTGGTCTTGAGTCTTTCAGCATTTAAGACTTTATAATGCATTTCTTAAAATTTATTTTGCTCTCCATTGTTTAGTGGCATTCTTCCCCTTGAAATTTGGTTGAAGGAGACAAATATATGCTTTTTCGGCAAGGATTTTGTTGTTTTGATAGCTCTTCAAAAATCAAGCTTGCTCCCAATTTTCCTTTGGATGTTTAGGATCCAGGCAAAAAGTGAAAATGACAGAATTGTATCCTTATACCTATGCATTTTCCCCCTAGAAATAAAAAGCCAAATTAGTTCTTCAAGCCACTTTGTCTTTATAGAAAGGGGGGCCTGTTTGAAGGCCAGAAGAGGGGGTTCGAGAAATACTTCTTTCAGGATATGGTCCCTATCAAATATGGTTTGTAATTGTTTAATGATATCCTGCTTGAGACTAACAAATTTATTTGAGCATAAGCTTTCATGAGCTACAGCTCACTGCATCTGATGAAGTGAGCTGTAGCTCACGAAAGCTTATGCTCAAATAAATTTGTTAGTCTCTAAGGTGCCACAAGTCCTCCTTTTCTTTTTGCGAATACAGACTAACATGGCTGCTACTCTGAAACCTGATATCCTGCTTGGGTTCCTATGTGGGGTGGTAGGTGACAACTAGGAGTGTGTGATCAGTGGGTTTGTTTTTCCTGTATGGAAGAAAATACCCTCTTGGGGTATTTGGGTGGTCCTTCCCATGACGGGAGCCCTAGAGGGGGTGGTTACACTATGTAGATGGCAGGGGAAGGGAGGGAAGTGGACCCTGGAGCGAGTGGTGACAGGGAGTTTGTGACAGGTTTCAGAGTAGCAGCCGTGTTAGTCTGTATTCGCAAAAAGAAAAGGAGTACTTGTGGCACCTTAGAGACTAACACATTTATTTGAGCATAAGCTTTCGTGAGCTACAGCTCACTTCATCGGATGCATTTGGTGGAAAATACAGTGGGGAGATTTATATACACACACAGAGAACATGAAACAATGAGTTTTATCATACACACTGTAAGGAGAGTGATCACTTAAGATGAGCTATCACCATTAGCGGGGGGGGAAGGAGGAAAACCTTTCATGGTGACAAGCAAGGTAGGCCATTTCCAGCAGTTAACAAGAACATCTGAGGAACAGTGGGGGGTGGGGTAGGGGGCAGAAATAACATGGGGAAATAGTTTTACTTTGTGTAATGACTCATCCATTCCCAGTCCTCTATTCAACCCTAAGTTAATTGTATCCAGTTTGCAAATTAATTCCAATTCAGCAGTCTCTCCTTGGAGTCTGTTTTTGAAGTTTTTTTGTTGAAGGATAGCCACTCTCAGGTCTGTAATCGAGTGACCGGAGAGATTGAAGTGTTCTCCGACTCATTTTGGAATGTTATAATTCTTGACTTCTGATTTGTGTCCATTTATTCTTTTATGTAGAGACTGTCCAGTTTGACCAATGTACATGGCAGGGGGGCATTGCTGGCACATGATGGCATATATCACATTGGTAGATGCGCAGGTGAACAAGCCTCTGCTAGCGTGGCTGATGTGATTAGGCCCTATGATGGTGTCCCCTGAATAGATATGTGGACAGAGTTGGCAACGGGCTTTGTTGCAAGGATAGGTTCCTGGGTTAGTGGTTCTGTTGTGTGGTGTGTGGTTGCTGGTGAGTATTTGCTTCAGGTTGGGGGGCTGTGTTTAAGCAAGGACTGGCCTGTCTCCCAAGATCTGTGAGAGTGATGGGTCGTCCTTCAGGATAGGTAGTAGATCCTTGATGATGCGTTGGAGAGGTTTTAGTTGGGGGCTGAAGGTGATGGCTAGTGGCGTTCTGTTATTTTCTTTGTTGGGCCTGTCCTGTAGTAGGTGACTTCTGCGTACTTTTCTGGCTCTGTCAGTTTCTTCACTTCAGCAGGTGGGTACTGTAGTTGTAAGAATGCATGATAGAGACCTTGTAGGTGTTTGTCTCTGTCTGAGGGGTTGGAGCAAATGCGGTTATATGGTAGACCTTGGCTGTAGACAATGGATCGAGTGGTATGATCTGGATGAAAGCTAGAGGCATGTAGGTAGGAATAGCGGTCAGTAGGTTTCTGATATAGAGTGGTGTTTATGTGACCATCGCGTATTAGCACCTTAGTGTCCAGGAAGTGGATCTCTTGTGTGGACTGGTCCAGGCTAAGGTTGATGGTGGGATGGAAATTGTTGAAATCATGGTGGAATTCCTCAAGGGCTTCTTTTCCATGGGTCCAGATGATGAAGATGTCATCAATGTAGCGCAAGTAGAGCAGGGGCATTAGGAGATGAGAGCTGAGGAAGCGTTGTTCTAAGTCAGCCATAAAAATGTTGGCATACTGTGGGGCCATACGGGTACCCATCGCAGTGCTGCTGATTTGAAGGTATACATTGTCCCCAAATGTGAAACAGTTATGGGTGAGGACAACGTCACGAAGTTCAGCCACCAGGTTAGCCGTGATAGTATCGGGGATACTGTTCCTGACGGCTTGTAGTCCATCTTTGTGTGGAATGTTGGTGTAGAGGGCTTCTACATCCATAGTGGCTAGGATGGTGTTTTTAGGAAGATCACCGATGGATTGTAGTTTCCTCAGGAAGTCAGTGGTGTCTCGAAGATAGCTGGGAGTGCTGGTAACGAAGGGCCTGAGGAGGGAGTCTACGTAGCCAGACAATCCTGCTGTCAGGGTGCCAAGGCCTGAGATGATGGGGCGTCCAGGATTTCCAGGTTTATGGATCTTGGGTAGCAGATAGAATACCCCAGGTCACAGTTCTAGGGGTGTGTCTGTGCGGATTTGTTCTTGTGCTTTTTCAGGGAGTTTCTTGAGCAAATGCTGTAGTTTCTTTTGGTAACTCTCAGTGGGATCAGAGGTAATGGCTTGTGGAAAGTGGTGTTGGAGAGCTGTCTAGTAGCCTCTTGTTCATACTCCGACCTATTCATGATGATGACAGCACCTCCTTTGTCAGCCTTTTTGATTATGATGTCAGAGTTGTTTCTGAGGCTGTGGATGGCATTGTGTTCTGCATGGCTGAGGTTATGGGGCAAGCGATGCTGCTTTTCCACAATTTCAGCTCGTGCACGTCGGCGGAAGCAGTCTATGTAGAAGTCCAGGCTGCTGTTTCGACCTTCAGGAGGAGTCCACCCAGAATCCTTCTCTTTGTAGTGTTGGCAGGAAGGTCCCTGTGGGTGGGGAAGGGAGGCCGAGGAGGGGGCAGTGACACTGTTGTGGGGGAAGGCACCCCTGGCGCTCTGGAGGAGCTGGAGGGGGAACAAGGCAGTGACATTGTGGGGAGGAGGCAGTGGGATGCGGACACTGGGGCAGTCCTGGAGCGGGGGGTTGGCACTGGGGCAGCCCTGGAAGGGGCGAGGCGGTGTGCCCGGGATGCGGACACTCTCGGGGGGAGGCAGCCCGGGAAGGGGCGGGGAGGCCGGTCTCCGGCGGTGGCCGCGGGGCGGCGCTGTGGGCGGCAGTCGGGGCGGCGCCATGTTAAGAGCCGCCCTCCGCTCCCCTCTGCGCTTTCCGCGGTTCCGGCACCGCGTCCCGCCCGCGCCTCCGAGCCCCGCCGCCTGCGCCCGAGGTAAGCGGCGGCGCGGTGCAGGGCAGGGCCGCCGCGCTCGCTCTGCCGGTGCCCCGGGGAAGCGGCGGCGGCGGCGGCGCTGCCGGGGGGGGGCGGCGGGCGGCGGGCTCCGGTGGCGCTCACCGTCCCCGCGAGCAGAGCCAGGGCCGGGCCCTGCCGCGCTCAGCGCCACCGGGGTGGCCGGGTCGCTCCGGGCCCGGCGAGGGAGGTAGCGCGGCTCCACCTCACCCTGGAGCCCCCCGCCTGGGGCGCCTGTAACGTGAGACGGACCCGGGCTGAACTTCGCCCGGGCCGCGCGTGAAGCGCCGCCAAACCAGCGCCCGGGTGTCCGTCTCCAGCCTCGCCTCGCATCGCTTCGCCCCAACGGGAGCCCCGTCGCCCCTGCGTTGACGCTCGTTCGTAGTCGCCCAGCTTTAGGCCGGGCCGCGGGGTCCCCGCTGTGCTCTCGGTTGCACGAGGTCTTGCAGGAAGAAATCAGGTTGTGCAGGTGAAGCTCCCAAATTAGCATGGGGGAGGGGGGATGTAATGCGATACCAGCCTATTGCTCTGTGCTGGGTGGGGGAGCGAAGCAGTGACTTCACCCCAGCCTCCCTGTTCCCGCAAGGGCAGCCTCAGAGGGGACCTGAGCATCCTTGTAGACCGCGCCATAAATACCCCGCCCCAGTGCGCATCTGCAGTCAGAAGAGCCAACAGGATGTTGTGATGTGATGGGGAGGAATGGAGAATAATACAAAGACTATTATAATGCCCATATATCAATCCCTGGTGTGGTCTGTACTGTGTACGGTATTGGTCACCCTATCTCTAAAGGCTGCTGCGGACCTAGAGGACATTCAGAGAAGCCTGGATCAAGGGCATGGAATGACCCAGGTGAAGAGAAACTTTGAAGATTGGCTAGGATAAAACATATATATATTACATTGATGAACAATAAAGAAAAGGTAAATGGAGAACTCCTTGGAATCTCCTTGCCTGACTCCTGTATTTGCAAAAAGTTCCAGTCTGATGGTAAAGGATATTAACAGAGCGTCAAGGAATCCTTCTGTGCGATAGCTCTCACGGTAGAGACAAATGTAATCCCTTTCAAAGTAGAGGGAGTGATCATGCATGCACTTTGAGCTTCTTTGCTTCAACACTTCCAAAATTAATCTCTTCCTCTTAGCTGACAGCAAGTAATGTTACTGTAGGCCCTGGCAGTTTCTTATCTGCACCACTGAAGGTTCCTGGCTTGCCTTCCCTTCCATCTCTCCTTCCAGTTGCCAAGTCTACCTTACTCTCCTTCAGTACTGACAATGCCTGCCCCCCCCCCCCCCAAACTTAATGACAGGTTTCAGAGTAGCAGCTGTGTTGGTCTGTATTCACAAAAAGAAAAGGAGTACTTGTGACACCTTAGAGACTAACAAATTTATTAGAGCATAAGCTTTCGTGAGCTGCATCCGATGAAGTGAGCTGTAGCTCACGAAAGCTTATGCTCTAATAAATTTGTTAGTCTCTAAGGTGCCACAAGTCCTCCTTTTCTTTTTCCCCCCAAAACTTGAATCTTTACACTGGTTTCCCTCATGTATCAAGTTTTTATTCCTTTTACTCTTAAAAGTATCACTAACTCCATCATTGTCTTCTCCTATACTCCTTATAGTTTGTCTACAATCTAAGCTTTGTTTCCTTCCCCTCTAGTTTTTGTGCCGTTTTTAATTGTATCCTATAATGTCTCTGATTTAACATTTTTCAAGGTCCATGTCCATCATCTGAAAACCCTTCAGGACCCCCCCTCCCATTTCAGAATCAAACAACTATTTTTGAATGGTATATCTCCTACTGTTAAAACTTAGATAAGGTAGGTGAGGTAATGTCTTTTATTGGATCAGCTTCTTTTGGCGAGAGAGACAATCTTTTGAGCTACACAGCGCTCTTCTTCAGGTCTGACCTGCATAGCTTGAAAGCTTGTTTCTCTCACGAACAGAAGTTGGTCCAATAAAAGATATTACCTCATCCACCTTTTCTCTCTAGTATTATGGGACCTACACGGCTACAACAACAGGGCATACTATTAAAACTTATCAGAAGTTAGGTGTAGACAAACCAGTATTGTGTTAACTGGTAAATTCCCCTGCAAGTGTTAAATTGTTTTCTGTACAGTATATTCTCTGCTTTGTTTTGCTTCACTTTTAAGCAATGAGATTACTCTAGATATATAGAGCTCATTGAGGATCAGGAAGAATTTCCTACCAGACTAAAATTCCATTTGCCTGATTGCATTCCATTGGTGATCCTGCTTCTACAAAAACTTAATCTGTTAAATTTCCTTTCCTTTTAGTTGCCTTTTTCAACATATCGAAAACACTGACTTCAATGAAGTTACAACAAAAATGAATTTGGTCTACTGCATATAGTTCTTTTTGACCAAAGCTTTCAAAGCTTTGTGTCTGAGTATGAATTTAGGAGCTTAGTTTTAGGCACCTGGATTTGAAAAATAGGACCTTTAAATCAGTGGCTTGATTTTTGTTATGTGAATTGGCATTGATATAATCAAATTCCAATGTGATTATAGAAAAAATAAATGAGACATGCCCACAGGGAAACATTAATTTTGTATATGTATAATGAATATAATATAGTGTAAAGATTTGCATAGCTGTGGAATTGTACAAACATTGATTCTTCTGCAGGATTATACCCTTTTAATTCATCACATTTTGGGCTTGAACAAAAGTACAGTCAGTAGAGCAGGTAAACATAAATACTACCATTTACATTTAATACTGAAATTTGATTAAAAATCTAACAACCCCAAGGCAACAAGAAATATCCATTGTGTCTTTGCTGATAAAAGAATATTTAACTGAAGCTCTTTCAGTTTACAGTATATCATATGGCTTTATTTAGAAGTTCTCACTTAAGTTAAATGTAATAATTTTCTCCTGGGATTTATAGTTTTAAAAAGTTCCTAAAGACAGCTGCATTTTTGTTGGTGTTTTCATGGCTAAATGCAAAACATTTGGTTAGAATTTAAATGTATGGTTTCAGAATGAGCAGAAAAGGAAGGTAATAGGCATCAAAATTAATTGGCAATGTTACTTAGCAAGTCAGGGATGGGTAGACAAATTTCCGTTATGATGGGGTTTCACAGTAAGACAGAAAACTACATCAGGCTAATATTTTATAACAGTAGGATAGTACTTTTTAACTTTCTGCAGCTTTTTAAAAAAATTGCATGGTAAACTTATGGCTGGTAGATATATTTATTATTTGTGTCATGGTAGTGCTTAGGGGCCCTGGTCATAGACACTGTGGTAAGTTGCTGTACAATCATATAAAAAAGACAATCTTTTCCCTCAGATACTTACAGTTGTCTTATAAGGCAAGAGACAATAGATGAATACAGGAAATATAGAGCACAAGCAAACCAGTGACAGAGCTTGGATTAGAACTAAATTTCCTGGCTCCTCGTACTGTGTTTAAATAGACAATGCTGAAAAAAACATCTTCAAGAAGCTACTGAAAACCCAACTGTTCATTTAAGTATTTAACATGAAATGGCCATGCTGGATTCTCTGTTATTCTTTGATTTTACCTTTAGATTGTAAACCCTTAGAGATTGGGCCCTGTTTTCTTTTTGACACTGACTTATTATTCGATAATACCATGGGTATTTAACATGCTGTGTATCAGTCAATGAGGCTTTCTTTTAAAGGGTAGGTAGGGTAAAATGAGTATGATGGAGCTATGGATTCTTAGGGCTTTGTAAGAGGCCCTCAGTTCAGCCTGAGGTACCAGTTAACTTTTAATTGTTACAACATAACCACATGGTTTTGGTTTATACAGCTCATCTAATGCCTTCCAATCACTTCAGAAAATTTGATTAAACCATATAAAGCTGGTATAGAATCTCAAGCAGAAATGCAGGTGATCTAACTGTTTTGTCTGCTCACAGTTTTAAAGAGGAGAATACAAAAATATTAAGGATATTTTTGTGTAGAAAAAGTTGGCAGGAAGAGAGAAAGGTAAAAGGAAATGCAGAGGAAATGCATAAAGGCCACAGTGCGAAACTGGAAGAAGCTACAAATGCATTGGACTTCTCAGGATTACATCAGCTTAGTAGCAGTGGGATTCTTTATTAGAGAAATGTTGTTTTTGGAATCTTAGAATGTAGAGAGTAAATCTCTTAATTCTTCTAGGTCATCTCCCTGTTCACTGCAGGTGTGTTTATTATTGCAAGTGTTTCAGCAGAAATATTTTAATATGTTTGAATGGTACCTACATTTCCAGAGAAGATTGCAAAAGTATGTTTTTTATATTTCTCAGGTTCCTTATTTTTGTATAAAGAGCAAGAGAAGTCAACCTGGTAAGATGGAATCCTCTGATATTGTACAGTAAAGCCCTAAAATACAAACTAATGTTAATATTGACAGTCTAGGAGTAGCAAACATAATTGTATAATAAGTAGTTTTGAGAATAAACGTAAAAAGATTTGGAGCCTTCTAAAGACCTTGCCTTTAGATCCTAAGGATCTGTGTTTCTCCAGTTTTATGCTAGTGTAATACCATCATAGTCCAGGGAAATTACATGAGTAACAGTACAATTGTAATTGAATTAGGGCCCAAATATACAGTCATGCTCTTATTGTCTTCATGTAAAGATACAAGTATTAGCACCAGTTTCTTCAAGATGCTGATATCAATAGTTTAAAAGGTTCTATTTACTAGCAAAAGTGAAGGTATTTGAGTAGTAAGTGTTTATTAAGGAGTTTAAAATTCCCAAGCACAAAGAGTATGGTGAGAAAACGTATACTTTTAAAATTTAATTTATGAACAAAACAAAGGCAAAGGATAGGATAATTTCTGTTCTGTACTGTTCTGTTCCTTGCCAGGCTTGGAAAGTAATGTTTGCAAAGGCAGAATAACACAACGATACCCAAACTGTAGCTTTTAAATGTAAATTCATTTTAAATGTGTAATGTAGGAGTAGATACTGGAGAATAAAAGACTATAGAGGTGGAATGACTTCATAAGACAAAAAGATATTCAAACCTGTGTACCACAAAAGAGCATATGAGGAGGTGTCTTGGTAACTTGATCCCATTCCCTTCACACCACTGCTGTTCTCTCCTCTATTAAAAGTTACCCCCCCACACACAAAGTTGGCAAACAGCCACAAAGTTGGTATCCTATTATAGACCACAGTTGTTAAACTTGAAATGTTCATTTAAGGCAACTGAAATTTTGTTTCTGAAATATGGAAAGAATTTGTGCAACTAGAAGGTAACTTCTTTGTAAAAGTCAGCTGTACTGTAGTCACCTGAAAAAAATGGCCATTCAAAGTTCTTGTTTTTTGTTTTCTGTTTTTTAAAACCTGTTGGAGATACTCTGAGAAATTGTAATGTTAAGTGAAGAGGCTACAAACTGATAGTGTGGTGGTTTTTTTTGCTTTTTGTTTTTTTAACAGCTGAGATTATGGCACTGAAACAGATTTCCAGCAACAAATGCTTTGAGGGTTTCCAGAAGGTGTTTGAACATGACAGGTAAACATTACAAAGGCAACCTAAAATTTTAGCACAGGGAGAGCTGGATCATATTACTTCCAATATTGCCGTAGTCAAAAGAAAAAGACAAAATATGCATTTCCTTGATCCTAATATTAGTGTGTTAGTAGCTTCTAATTTTTATATTATGTCTTCAGTTTACTAGTTGCTTTATTCTTCATTTTTAAACACTTATTACTAAGTTCTGCAGAGGGAAAACATTAATAGTAAATTTACTATGTCCTGAGAATTGGTCTCATCACCTTGGGCTGCTGTATTTGCAGTATGGAGATATGAATATATATATTAACTCCATGTGAATGAAGCAGTAAGTGTTTTATTCACATGACCAGAAGCGTCAAACAAAGTAAAATAGAAGTAGAAACAATCTTTTCATTTTGTGAGGAGGAATTAGCTATACAACTATATATAAGCATGTAGTTTTCATTTCTGGTCTCTAAAAGACACCCGTTACCCATGAATCAGCAATTCTTTGCTGTGAAGGGGAGAGACTCTTAGATAAAGGTCATACTCCAGTTGCTTATTTAAGTCTTTTCAGCCTGTTTGCCTGTAGCATGAAATAGAGTACAATTCAAATGTATTACAATAATAATTAGGTGCTTGTCTATCTTTTGAATTAGAGAATATATATTCCTTTTATATAGTACTGCTGCTTGAAGATCTTGCATCTAAAGAAAGTAGTTTCTCAAGAAAAAATGCTTTCTATTGGAAGTTTTAACATTTTAATAAAAATTGGGCAATTGATTAGTGTTCCAGTCTGGGAGACTGAAACAACTTGACTTTTGCTTCTATATGTACTTCGCTGTAAATTATGTGAGCTATCTGTATGTGTTCTTAAAATATGCGTCTCCAATTTAACAGACAAGAATTAGGTTGAACGTTGTTAGGTCTTGAATTCCAATCCTAATTTTCAAAATATTCCCTACCAGCCAGACTGTAAGGATTTGGTTTATTTTCCCAATTGTATTTAAAACATAGTAGAAATTCAGTCATTGTTACTTAATAGGCTAATGTTGTGGCTTATTTTATATTGTTATCCACTTCATACTTATTTCACTTGCATTCTTAAAATACTATTATCCATTGAATCGATAATGGCCGGGTCTAGATATTCTAGAAATGCATAGATAAACTCTAGACAGTGGTCCTTCTTTTTTCTGGTGATTGTCCTGGGCCTGTCTGTTAGATGCTGTTAATCAAATGTATTTTGTTGCTACAGTATAGAGTTAAAATGCAAAATGAGGTTTGGAATCTATTTGCCACCAAAAGCAGAAATTGGAAAGTGTCCTGTGCTGTACTGGCTCTCAGGTAAGTAATGTGAACTTCAGTATTTTTAAAAGACACTATTGGGTTAATTTAAGATCCAAAATTTACAGTATGTAAAAAAGGAGATACATTCATTTCATTAAAGTAGGGTTGCCAACTTGCTAATTGCACAAAACCGAACACTCTTGCCATGCCCCTTCTCTGGCTCTTCTCTGAGGCCACGCCCCACGCTCACTCCAGCCCCCTTCCCTCAATTCCTTGCTCTCCCCCACCGTCACTTACTTTCACTGGGCTGGGGCAGATTGGAGTGTGGGAGGGGGTTTGGGCTTCGGCTGGGGGTGTGGGCTCTGGGATGGGGCCGGGGATGAGGGGTTTGGGGTACAGGAGGGGGCTCCAGGCTGGGGCTGAGGGATTTGGAGTGTGGGAAAGGGTGCTGGGTGCAGGCTCTGGGAGGGAGTTTAAGTGTGGGAGGGTGCAGGGTTCCATCTCCGGGACAGGGCTTAGGGCTGGGGTTCTGAATACGGGCTCTGGGAGGGAGTTAAGGTGCGGGAGGGGGTTCCGACCCAGGGCGGGGGCTTGGGGTGGAGGAGGTGGCTTGGGATGAGAGCTCAGGCTGGGCGGCGCTTACCTCAGGCAGCTCCTGGTTGCTGGTGCAGTGGAGCTAAGGCAGGCTTCCTGCCTGCCCTGGCTCCGTGCTGCTCCCAGAAGCAGCCAGCATGTCTGGCCCCTAGGTAGAGGCGTGGCCAGGCAGTTCTGCATGGTGTGCGCTTCCCACACCCGCAGGCGTTGCCCACATAGCTCATTGGCCATGGTTCCCAGCCAATGGGAGCTGTGGAGCCGGCTTTGGGAGTGGGGACTGTGTGGAGTTTCCCTGAATGCCCTTGCACCTAGGGGCCGCAGGGAAATGCCGGAAGCTTCCGGGAGCTGTGCAGAGCCAGGGCAGGCAGGGAGCCTGCCTTTAGCCCCGTTGTGCCACTGACCACACTTCTGACCGGGACATTAGTGGTGCTGACCGGAGCTGCCAGGGTCCCTTTTCAACCGGGCGTTCTGGTCGAAAACCGGACGCCTGGCAACCCTACATTGAAGACTGCTTTTGTTTGGGTTTAAACACTCCCCTGCAATGTGGTATTGTGCTAGCACATGAATCAGCCAGCCTTAGGGGGGGCAGGTTGCCAGATTTATGGCCTTTTTTTTTTCTTTTTTCTGTGCTGCTGGAGCAGTGCAGACCACCTTGAAGGATCTGGCCCTGCACATGCAAAAAAATCTAGAATCTATATATTGTTGATGGGCCTTTAGCTCACATTGACTAAATCTTCAAATAGATTTAGGATGTTCTATGTGACTAATAAAAAGCAGTGCCTAAACAGCTTGTGCTAAGCTGGTGTTTGCACACTCAATAGATATTTTCCTCTCTGGACCTGTTTTTGGAAGAAAAATAGTCAGAACTAAACAAGTAGGGTGGAATCCACAACTGGGAAAACTGTCCTATTTAAGTAAATTTGCTATGTGAAAATTGTTTCCTCCCGTATCCATGTGTTAGGATATGGTGCTATTTAGATCTCATCAGGGACTGGATATACTGTAAAAATGTTAATGTTAATGCATGGGTGACAGTGGAAGAATGACATTACAGTTCTAAAACAAATTTTAACAGACTACCAGTTTGATTGTATTAACAAATCAGACCAATTTTGAAATATGGATTTTTGCCAGAGGTACATTATGTCTATATAAAATGTAGAAGAATTTAGTTAAAAAACAAAACTGAAAACCTTGTCCTAATATATCAGGGGTGGGCAAACTTTTTGGCTCGAGATCCACATCTGGGTATAGAAATTGTATGGCAGGCCATGAATGCTCATGAAATTGGGGGTTGGGTTGCGGGGGAGGGGGAGGGCTCTGGCTGGGGCGCAGGCTTGGGGCAGAAATGAGGAATTCAGGTTGTGGGAGGGGGCTCTGGGCTGGGGCAGAGAGTTGGGGTACGGGGGGGTGAGGGCTCCAACTGGGGGGTGGGCTCTGGGGTGCAGGAGGGTGGCCAATGGGAGCTGTGGGGTCAGTGCTTGGGGTGGGGACAGTGTGTGGATCCCCCTGTCTGCCCCTAGGCATAGGAGCCGGAGGGGGGGACATGCTACTGCTTCTGGGAGCCATGTCACATGTGGAGAGGGGCAAACCAGATTAAAACATCTGAAGGGCTGGATGCGGCCTCTGGGCCGTAGTTTGCCCACCCCTGTAATAGGTGCTTTACCAATTTAAGCAGTAATTGTTGAAAGCAATGTTTTGCAGCCTATTGTAATTTTACCAGTAGGCTGATGTACGTAGCTACGGTAAAGTTTACTTATGTTACTTTTTATTTTTTTCCCTAATTACCTTCTTTAACTGTTACTGTTTTGTATGAATTATCAAAAAATAGCTAATTTATATTATTGATGGTTGGCAAAATTAGTAAATGACTCCATTCAGTATACAAGCATAAGTCACTAAAATTAGAGGCGGTTACAATTACATTAAAGCTAGGGGAAGTATAAGGGCCAGTAGAGGTATGATTCTAAGTGCTAACTGTACTTGACTCTCATTATAATTGAGTGTTGTGCATGTGGAATGATGACAGATTGCATAAGAATGTTAACATCTAATATTGGAGCTGTTTGTAGGTTAGAATAAATTGTCTGAGGTGGTACCACAATGCTTATACAGCACTTACAGTAAATTAAATAATTACAAGCAAGCTGCCTTTGTTAATAAGACAAACAGTTGAAACTATCTAAAACTCACCACAGGTGAAGTTAAAACTACAATCTGTAACTCTTCCTACATGGCACTGTGAAGAATTCTTAAAATACTGGTCTAAGTTGTCACAGACTTGTAATTTGACTTCAGTCTCAAACCTGCTCTGACATAAGCACAGATTGCTATGGATCCTGAAGTATAGGGATCCACTATGCTTATTATAGCTGCTACCTAAAGAAATGTAGGACTTCAGTTGTCACTAATATCTTCTCAAATGACATCTTATGCAGTATTTGAGAACTCTGCTTATGGTAAATGAACAAGTACTTGTGTGGCTCTGTGGATGAAACATTCAGTGACCTAATTATGGTCAATGCCTAATCATGGACAAAATCCCAAAGATCTTTAAAAGGAATGGTTGTTGATACAAGTGGGAAATGAAAAACTTAGTACGATCAAATCTTTTTTTTTTCTGTGAAAATGTAACTGAGTCTGTTTCTATGGACTGTTAACCATTACATTCATGCTTAAGACATGAATCCCATTTATTTTTAAGCTTTTCTAGGATATGTTGGAAGCTGGAATGCTGAGAGTAGTATATAACCAGGCATATTTTTATCTCTAGGATTAACTTGCACAGAACAAAACTTTATTACCAAATCTGGTTTTCATCAAGTTGCATCTGAACATGGCCTCATTGTAGTTGCACCAGATACCAGCCCACGTAAGTATCTTCAGGTTACATGATGAGCCTTCCGCATATAAACGTTTACTGCTGCTTATGTCCAAAGAATAGAATGACTCATGTTACAATTACACCAATGTATTTGGTAGTATCTGAATTTGGAATGTCGTTCCATCTGTAGGTTTTGTAGTTTGTACCAGTTTGCTGGATTATTTGTTTTATATATACTAAATGAATTGTAACTTTAGAACTCCACTAGTAAAGCCATTTTAATACAAATGCCCTAAAATTAAGATAAGGGGGCAGTTCAGATCACGCATGGGCAATGTAGGACTCTCATTCCTGTCCATTTTTTTTCCTGGTTCTCCAAAGTCCCTGGCTTACATTCCATGTGACACCTTGGTGTATACTGCTGATACTCAGACTGAGGCTCAAAAGCTGCAAGTGGTTCTTTAATGTGTCTCCTGCATCTCTTTGCAGCACATGATACTAAAACACTGTGTGACTTAATTATAGACTAATCTAAGTTATTAACCAAGCAGGATGCTTTTACTATGATATTAACCAATTGTAGTTGATAAAATAATAGTCCTCTTGCTGTGAGAATTTATATATAATATAAATAGTAAATGAAACTATGAATTCACAGTACTGTGGCTCTTTTGGGTAGTGTTGATTGCTAATTTGGCTCCTGAATCACAGAGATCTGAGTGTCACTGGTGTATATACTATGCTAGTACCTTACATCATCCATGGAACCCTGTTGGAACATGGAGCTAGTGTTTTGTTTTCACTGTTGCATGATTTTTCAGAGCCTTTTAATATTTACTGTACTCAGTACTTGTAGAGCTAAAACAACTGTTTAAAAAAAGCGCACACATCTCTTCCCCAATACAGAAGTCTGGCTCTGGTAGGGTTCCTTGGCTGGTGTAATGTTCCCTTTATAAGGCATTGATTAGTATAGAAATTGTGGGAACCTGAAAAGGGGGAATTCTGTAACCATCTTCGTCATAGTTATCTGGAGAGTTCTGTAAATTACACAACAGCTTTCTGAATGTACTTGGTGTTTTCTGCTACAGTGATACTTGCACTATACATATTGGAGGAGCCTTTCTGATATTTTCCAGTATTTGATGGCATCAAATCTCAATAAAAATGCTTGATTTAATTCCCCCAAACAACCCCCTAACGAGTTCCTTCTACAAATTATTCGTCATGGCTAGGTATTCCAGTTCCCTGGACGTAGTATGTCAGATCATTGAATATTTGGGAGTCCTTGATCAGAACAGTGATTTAAGGACAGAATTTCAACTTTCTGGAAGTTCTATACTTTAATCTCTTTTTTTGTACTAAGAAAAATTACTGCAAAATATTTTAATGAACTGCTAGGGGAGAAACATATATTCTTCCATATTTTATCCTGGGACCTGATGTCTTCCTGTGTTTAGTGTATTTTTAATTCATATACAGAAAATATATTGAAACAAGCATTATTGTAACATGTATTCATAGCTATTATGTAGTGCAGAGTAGGGATGGCCAGATCTTCATTATGTCATTCAAATAACATCAGATTAAGGGTTTTGGGCTGTAACCGCCCTTGGGTGCTTGGACTTGCTTTTGTGCTACCTGTGCCCATTGGGTCTTTGCATGCCTGTTCATTGATAGGATCATATGTTCTCTTTTGCACTAACCTCTTGGCCTCTCTCCTGACTTTGTAACTTGCCGTAACAAAGCAGATGACTGCAAGCTCCGCTATGTTAATGGATTTTCTAGTGCATTGTGTTCCAGACAGTCTCTGTTCCCAGGGTCCAAATCTCAAACGTCTTTGTTATCTGGAACACTGAGTTTACAGGAGACTAAATGTAATCACATATTAAAGTAGGCGGTCCGAACATAGCATGGAGAAAATATTCAGAGTGGTGTTTGCATGTGCAGGTGTCCGTAAAGTGCTTGCCCAGAAGAAACTCTCCTGGAAATAAAACAGCTGGGAAGCAAAGAGACTTAGCAGTATTAAACAGTTATCACTTCTACTGTGGTAATGTCTAAGAAATAGAGTTAGGAGTCAGGGCCCTGTTCTTCCCAGCACTGTACAAACAAACACAATCAAGACAGTCTCTGCCCTAGAGAGCGCGTTATCTAAGAGTTGGACAAAATGCAACAGGTGAATAAACTTACAAGCCAAGAAGAGGGGGAGAATCAAGTTATAGCAGTGTGACAGTGCAGCTTACCTTTTTGTCATCAGATTTGTCTGGTCCCTCAATTTCCTCTCTTGGTGGTTTAGCCCTCCAGCTGAATGGAAAAACTCTCTCTTGGTAAACAGATATATTTCATGTTTTCCTGTTCATGTGGTTTTAAAGCCTCTTCATGAGGATATAAGTGAACATTTCTTCCCTTTACTGCAGGCATTTGCCCCTCTTCATGGAGTGTCCCCAACAGTCCTTTGTTCATCTTCTTCCCAGGCTGCTTTTCCACCTTTTTTTCCTTAAGCTCTTTCCTTTAGTAAGATTATCAATCTTCTCCTTCTCTAGTCTCTTCCTTAACAGAAAGATTCACAGAAAGTCCTACCATCTGTCTCAGACAGAGGCAACCAATCCTTTTATACCCAGCATCCTTGATTCACAGCCTACAGTTCCTATGATTCCTGGGCTACAAGTTCCAGCATCCCTCCGTTTTTGGCAGGGTCTGTGTCACAGGAATAAGCTTTGATCCTCTTAAAAGCCCCAGGCTCAGTCTATGATAAGGAGGCAGGTGTGTACTCAAATTGTTCTAACAGTTGTGTCAAATTATATAAGAGTTTGCAATTTAATATGACAGCAAAAAAGTCCCTTGTAATTTTGGTTTTAGTAAACAGGGGCATGTTATCAAGGAAGAAAGTAATGGTCCCTGTGCTAGTGGCACCTTAAATACTACGTTCAGTTCTCAGCGGACCAAATTCAGTGATGGATCCTTGTCACATGCCACCTGGAGGCACATTGTGCATGTGCTAAGAAGAGTTCTGAGACCTGCTATTAAGAACATAAGTATGGTCATACTGGGTCAGACCAAAAGTCCATCTAGCCCAGTATCCTGTCATCCAACAGTGGCCAATGCCAGGTGCCCCAGAGTGAATGAACAGAACAGGCAATCACCAGGTGATCTGTCACCCATTCCCAGCTTCCGGCAGACAGAGGCTAGGGACACCATCCCAGTCCATCCTGGCTAATAGCCATTGATGGACCTGTCCTCCATGAACTTATCTAGTTCTTTTTTTAACCCTGTTATAGTCTTGGCCTTCACAACATCCTCTGGCAAGGAGTTCCACAGGTTGACTGTGTATTGTGTGAAAAAAATACTTTCTTTTGTTTGTTTTAAACCTGCTACCTATTAATTTCATTTGGTGACCCCTAGTTCTTATGTTATGAGAAGGGGTAAATAACAATTCTTTATTACTTTCTCCACACCAGTCATGATTTGCTAGATCTCCTATCGTATGCCCCCTTAGTCAGCTCTTTTCCTAGCTGAAAAGTCCTAGTCTTATTAATCTCTCCTCAGATGGCAGCTGTTCCATACCCCTAATCATTTTTGTTGCCCTTTTCTGAACCTTTTCCAATTCCAATACATCTTTTTTGGATTGGGCAACCATATGTACACGCAGTATTCAAGATGTGGGCGTACCATGGATTTATATAAGGGCAATATGATATTTTCTGTCTTATTATGTATCCCTTTTTTAATGATTCTCAACATTCTGTTCACTTTTCTGACTTCTGCTGCAAATTGAGTGAATGTTTTCAGAGAACTATTCACAAGGACTCCAAGATCTTTCTTGAGTGGTAACAGCCAATTTAGACCCCATCATTTTATATGTATAGTTGGGATTATGTTTTCCAATTGCATTACTTTGCATTTATCCACATTGAATTTCATTTGCCATTTTGTTGCCCACTCACCAGTTTTGAGAGATCCTTTTTTAGCTCTTCCCAGTCTGCCTGGGACTTGACTATCTTGAGCAATTTTGTATCATCTGCAAATTTTACTACCTCACTGTTTACCCCTTTTTCCAGATCACTTATGAATATATTGAATAGGACTGGGTCTAGTACAGACCCCTGGGGGACACCACTATTTACCTCTCTCCATTCTGAAAACTGACCATTTAGTCCTTGTTTCCTATCTTTTTACTGGTTACCAGTCCATGGGAGGACCTTCCCTCTTATCCCATGACAGTTTACTTTACTTCATAGAATATCAGAGTTGGAAGGGACCTCAGGAAATCATCTAGTCCAACCCCCTGCTCAAAGCAGGCACAATCCCCAATTTTTTTTGCCCCAGATCTCTAAATGGCCCCCTCAAGGATTGAACTCACAACCCTGGGTTTAGCCTTTGGTGAGGGACCTTGTCAAAGGCTTTCTGAAAATCTAAGTACACTATATCTATTGGATCCCCTTTGTTCACATTCTTGTTGACCCTTTCAAAGAATTCTAGTAGATTGGTGAGGCATGATTTCCCTTTACAAAAACCATGTTGACTCTTCCCCAATAAATTTTGTTCATCTAAGTGTCTGACAATTTTGTTCTTTACTATAATTTCAACCAGTTTGCCTGGTACTGAAGTCAGGCTTACTGGCCTGCAATTGCTGGGATCACCTCTGGAGCCCTTTTTAAAAATTGGCGTCACATTAGCTATCTTCCAGTGGAACAGAAGCTGATTTAAATGATAGGTTACAGACTACAGTTATTAGTTCTGTAGTTTCACATTTGAGTTCCTTCAGAACTCTTGGGTGACTACTATCTGGTCCTGGTGACTTATACGGGGAGTCCTCAGACTTACGACACAATTCGTTCCTCAGAATTGCGTTATAAGTCGAAACCACTTTTCCCATAGGAATCGATGCTATGAAGGGGGGATTGGTTCCTGAACCAAGGCTTCATACGCTATTTTCACCACAATAACCCAGATTTTTTACTAAATGACTTATAGATGACTAATGTTGGAACATCAATGTACTTACTGTACATTGTGTATTTTGTAATCAGCATTCAGATAAACGTATAAACTCGCACATGCTGCTCAGAATGCTGGCAACAAAGGCTCAAAAAGCCAGGGAGAATAGCACACATGCTGAGCCATAGCCAATCACTGTTCAAGCTTTCTGATTGGCTGAGCCTGGGGCTGAGAGCCAATCAAAAACAAGCAGGAATCCTATCAGTCAACAAGCTACCCTGCTGCCTCGAAGCCAATCAGAAGCGACCCCTTCCAGCTCCATGCCAGTATAATGCAACCAGGAGGTGATTTCAAGTGAACTTTATGCAAACCGAGCATCGTAAGGGTGAAATGGGCAGTTGAAAAGCGTCATAAATGGCCTCCAACGTAAGTCAGGCATCATAAGTCCAAGGACTCCCTGTAGTTTATCAATTTGTTCCAAAACCTCCTCTAATGACACGTCAGTCTGGCACAGTTCTTCATATTTGTCACCTGAAAAGAATGGCTCAGGTTTGGGAATCTCCCTCACGTCCTCCTTTAGCATCTCAATTGTCCAGAGGCCCCATTGGTTGTTTAGCAGGCTTCCTGCTTCAGATGTATTTAAAATTTTTTTGCTATTCCTTTTTGAGTCTTTGGCTAGCTGTTCTTTAAATTCTTTTTTGGCCTTCCTAATTCTATGTTTACATTTAGTTTGCCAGAGTTAATGCTCCTTTCTATTTTCCTCACTAGGATTTAACTTCTACTTTTTAAAGGATGCCTTTTTGCCTCTCCACTGCTTAACTATGTTGTTTAGCAATGGTGGCTCTTTTTTGGTTTTGGTTTTTCTTTTGGGGGTTCTTTGGGTTTTCTTACTATGGGTTTTTTTTATTTTGGGGTATACATTTAAGGCGAGCCTCTATGATGGTGTCTTTAAAAAGTTTCCATGCAGCTTGCAGGGATTTCCCTTTTGGCGCTGTACCTTTTTAATTTCTGATTAACTAATCTCCTCATTTTTGTGTAGTTCCCCTTTCTGAAACTAAATGCTAGAGTGTTGGGTTGCTGTGGTGTTTTCCCTGCCACAGGGAAATTAAATTTTAATAATATTATGGTCACTATTACCAAGTGTTCCAGCTATATTCACCTCTTGGACCAGATCCTGTGCTCTACTTGGGACTAAATGAAGAATTGCCTCTTCTCTTGTGGGTTCCAGGACTGGCTGCTCCAAGAAGCAGTCATTTAAAGTCTCAAGAAACTTTATCTATGCATCCCATCCTGAGGTGACATGTACCCAGTCAATATGGGGATAGTTGAAATCCCCTATTATTATTGAGGTTTTTTTATTTTAATAACCTTTTTAATCTCCCTGAACATTTCAGTCACTTATTACCATCCTGGTCAGGTGGTTGGTAATATATCCCTACTGCTATATTCTTCTTATTAGAGCATGGAATTACTATCCATAAAGATTTTATGGTACTGTTTGATTCATTTAAGATTTTTACTTCATTTGATTCTATTGTCAAATCATGGGCAAACTGAAGAGGGATAAGAGATGGCTAGATGGATTGAATTTAAGGGAAACATATAAAAATTAAGTACTGACAGTATAGCCTTGATGAAGGAGGATAGGTCTACAGTTAGTCAAAAGAGAAATGACTTAGGTTTTATATGGGGTTCTAATTTATTATTGACATGAAACAGAGAAAAGGTGAATTAAGAATTAATATAAACCTGTCATTATACAGAAGATGTTCCTGATGGTGAGATTTACTAGACTGGAAACTCCCAGGGGAAGAAGTGGAACATATCATTTGAATAATTCAAAACTAGACTGGACAAAGCAATCAAAGATGCATGGTAGTATAGGTTTCAGAGTAGCAGCTGTGTTAGTCTGTATTCGCAAAAAGAAAAGGAGTACTTGTGGCACCTTTTGTTAGTCTCTAAGGTGCCACAAGTACTCCTTTTCTTTTTATGGTAGTATAGGGTATCTTGTATTGCCAGGAGGGTAGACTGGATTTTTTGTTTTTAACCTATCCCTGATTGATAAATTCCTAGTGTAGTAAGTTCAGTTACGTTATCTGATCGTACATCAGAGGTACGTTTTGGGATTGAAGGGATGAAGAAAAGTGAAAACTATGAATACTTTGCACTTTCTACTTGTAGATCTCAAAGCATTTTGGAAACATTAATGAATTAACCCTCAAAACCATGGTATTACAGCTTAAACATCATCCTCATTCTATAGTTTTTGGGAAACTGAGGCACAGAGGTTAAATTTATCCAGATCCATCTAGAAGGGTGTGGTTTATATAATGGTAAACAATATCCTGATATCAAACATCTGATAAAGATGGGACAATAAACGCAGAATCACTTTTTCTTGATAGGTGGCTGCAATATTGAAGGAGAAGATGAGAGCTGGGATTTTGGTACAGGTGCTGGTTTTTATGTAGACGCCACTGAAGAACCATGGAAAACCAACTATAGAATGTACTCGTACATAAAGGATGAGGTGGTATTTTTTTCTAATTAAATTAATGTTGCTAAAGGCGTTAAATTCAATCTCACTGTTTTGCCTTGATTAGAGGGACTGATCTCCTCTTAATTTGCTTATCATGCCTATCAAAGTTAGACCATTTTTATTAGCAGTCAAATGTCATTTTCAAAATAGAATGCTTGAGCAAATCTATTATGATGATGAATAACAATACATACAAGTCTGTTAATTTGCACCGTGAGTGGTCCAGATTAAAAACTAATGTTGACAGGGACATGAAATACAAAAGGCCTCTCCAGAACAAGTTTGTCATTCTGCTTATTTTGTGAGAACACATCTAGGGATTTAGTTAAAATGAGAACAGGGTTATAATGAAACCTCAGTCTTGTTATACATGTACATTTACAGAAATGTATTGCAGTAATATGTCTAGTTGATTAACATCTTGTAGACCATGAAATGTCTACAGATGTTTGAAATGTTTCTTTTTGTCTTTAGTGATATTCAGTAGTTGAGAGAGTTTTCAGACTGTGACCTCAACTGTTAACTTAACCATAAGTACAAAAAAAAACTTGTACATTTAATCTCACAATTTTAACTGTATTAAAACACAATAGTAGATCACATTAAGTTGCATGACTCTCAAAGTCTAAGCATATTAAAGTCTTCCTTTTTTTTTCCTGTCACACTTAATTTTTTTCAGCTGCCTAAATTAATAAAAGCCAATTTTCCAGCTGACTCAGAAAGGATGTCTATTTTTGGGCACTCAATGGGGGGCCATGGTGCTCTTATCCTTGCTTTGAAGAATCCTGGAAAATATAAAGTAAGATACTAAGTTTATACAATCTTCCAGAGAAAAACAGTTTAAAAATCAAATTCAAGTTAATTTTAATCCTAAAGGTTGCAACAACAGAGAGTTTAAAGTTATTTATAATCTTAATAGCCTACTGCTACTTGGTACTAGCACAGCCTGAATGATACTTACTGTAAAATGTATTAGTATTTGACATTGGTGAAATACCAACTACAGAATTTAAAAAGTTAAAAACTGAGTTAAATATCCTCTCCAGTGGAGAATATTAAAGTCTTATTGCTATTCTATCCAGACTATTGTAGTTCAGCAGCAGCAGCAGCATGTTTACGTGGTTGTGGTGTAGCTGTGGCATCACCTAGAATGGACTTCCATCTTGAACAGTCTGTTGCAAATTGTCTTCTTTCATCATGAACCAGCACAGGAAGATTTGGGCTGCTTAAATCCCTCAAAAATCACATCTTCCAATCTCATTTGGCCGATCTCATGCTCTTTCCTTTTACCTAAGGTCTGTAAATCTTCTTCTATAGAAACGTACCATTTTCTGCCTGTTGGACAGGATCCCATCATTGCAGTCATCTTGTTTTCATCTGGGCAGGACTGCAACTTGCCAGAATCATCCAAGTACCTCCTCATTTGTGACAAAATCAAACCAATAGATGTTAAGAATACAACATTACTTTTGACATGGAAAACTGTTTAGTTTTCTGTCCTCAGCTGTTTTAATGACCTTGTTTCTGTTCTATGTAACAGGCAAGTCATCACCACCACACTGAACACTTGTATCGTATTAGTTGTCACATATACATCCCACCACCCAAACAGTGTCTTTTGAGGATGCTGAAATGCAGTTGATGCAAGACCGATCTGACATGACGTCTTTGGTTACAGAAACTCCTGCTATCAACAGGCTACGAAGATAGATAAAACTATTCAATCATTACTATCTACATGTAGCATTGGCAGATTGTTCATTTCCATTTTATAGGAGGCACATATAACTTTAGTTTTGTCACCATTGACCTTAAGTCCCATAGATTCTGAATTTTTTTTTTTTTTTGAGGATTTAGTATGCCTAGTGGTACATATAATTGTGTGAGGGTCGATGGTAGTATTGGACTGAGTATTAGGAATACCCCCGTGCTGCATTCTGTTTTTAATAGACTATGTGATGACAAAGCTGATGGAGGCCTAAGTATGAGATGTGAAATTTAAAAATTCATCTTTAGAGGATGTTCTTCCCCCCCCCCCCCCGTGACCTTTTTCATGTTGCTATGCAAGATTGTGACGTGCCTGCTCAGTTAAGCTTCAGTAGCTTGTCTCTACAAGACCACATTCGGAACCATGTGCAAAAGACCATAATTCATCTATGCAGAGAAGGTCATGGTGCTTAGCTCATACATCAAGAGAATAAATTAGTATAACATTCACAGCTGAATAGATTGGCTGTAGCTGTCACCAAAATAATACATCAGTTCATCCTCTTCTTAGTCTTAACTGAAACAAGGATAAAACATAATCAAATTCTTAAATATATTTAATTTTAAAATAATTCAAATAATGAGGAAGAGAATCGTTATTTCACATCTCTGATTTATAAAGTTTCCCTTTTTAAACAAAAATTTTTGAAAGCATGGTAAAGGGCCAATTTAAGGAAAATATAGAATCTCTTCTCAGAAAAATAACTTTAATTTTTCATACTACTAAATTATTTCTATCTTCTGTCAACAAAAATTAAATTTGAGTGTATGATCTTGCAAAGAAATCTTTCTTTCAACAGCTGATTAACGAGAAATTCCAGAGGAATTTAAAGCCTTAGAACTGTAAGATTCCAGGTTAGAAGAAGAACTAGATACATTCATGGATGGATGGATAGGTCCATCAATGACTATAAGCCAGGGTGGGAGATGTAAAACCATGCTCTGAAGTGTCCCTAGCCTCTGTTTGTCAGCAGCTGGGAATGTATCACTTGAGGATTGTTCATTCCCTGTGAAGCATCTGGCATTGGCCATTGTCAAAGACAGGATACTGGGCTAGGTCGATCATTGGTCTCACCTGTTATGGTCATTCTTATGTTCTTAAGATTATTATAAAATGGCTGAAAGTTTGTATTGCGTTAATTCCCAAAACATGCACATTACAATTCATAGAATTTTTAAGCTGTTGTCTTCCTTGGCATCTTCAATAAATGCCCCCATTTTGCGGCTTTAGAGATTTCAAAATCCAAAGTAACCCCTTGCATTTTTGGTTAGCAAATCATTTAACTCTATTGTTAGATGAGAGCCATTAGTTTCTTGTGTGTGGAGGGGAGGTAATTGTACCTTGACCCTTTTGTGGTGTCTTTGAGCACTTACTTGTGGGTTGTGTTCCTTTATATTTCCAAAAAAAAAAAATATTCTCATTATATCACAAGACTGAGATTGAATGCTGTCTAAAAGTGAGACTAGAGCACTTGCTTCCCCAATGTGCTACAACTGTAACTTTAGGCAGAACAGCTTTTGAACACTTTCTTGCTCACATCAAAATGACTTTTCTTAATCCATATATTTGTGTTTCTAAACAGTCTGTATCAGCATTTGCTCCTATCTGCAACCCAGTTCAGTGTCCCTGGGGGAAGAAAGCGTTTGGTGGATATCTGGGATCAGATCTAACTAAATGGGAGGTATGTGTTGGAGAGTCCAGTCATTTAATGAATGGTAAAAGTGATTGTGACTGCACTGTGTAGTAGGGAAGCAAAACATAGATTCATAGATATTAAGGTCAGAAGAGACCATTATGATCATCTAGTCTGACCTCCTTGCACAAGGCAGGCCACAGAATCTCACCCACCCACTCCTGCGAAAAACATCTCACCTATGTCTGAGCTATTGGAAGTCCTCAAATCGTGGTTTAAAGACTTCAAGGAGCAGAGAATCCTCCAGCAAGTGACCCGTGCCCCATGCTACAGAGGAAGGTAAAAAACCTCCAGAGCCTCTACCAATCTGCCCTGGAGGAAGATTCCTTCCCGACCCCAAATACGGCGATCAGCTGAACCCTGAGCATGTGGGCAAGATTCACCAGCCAGATACCCAGAAAAGAATTCTCTATAGTCACTCAATCTCACCCCATCTAGCATCCCATCACAGGCCATTGGGCCTATTTACCATGAATAGTTAAAGATCAATTAATAGCCAAAATCATGTTATCCCATCATACCATCTCCTCCATAAACTTATCGAGTCTAATCTTAAATCCAGACAGGTCTTTTTCCCCCACTGCTTCCCTTGGAAGGCTATTCCAAAACTTCACTCCTCTGATTGTTAGAAACCTTTGTTTAATTTCATCTAACCTAAAAAACTCAGCCAGTAGTCATCCATACAGCTAATCTTGTTTGAATAACACCATGTCATCCCATCACCAAACATTGAATCCTGCTGTACAGTAAGTGTGTGGATACTGGTTTCAAAGTGGTAGCCATGTTAGTCTGTATCAGCAAAAAGAACAGGAGTACTAGTGGCACCTTAGAGACTATTTATTTGAGCGTATAAGCTTTTATGGGCTAAAACCCACTTCATCGGATGCATGCAAAGGAAAATACAGTAGGAAGATATATAGATATATATATATATATATACACAGAGAGAACATGAAAAAATGCGTGTTGCCATACACACTATAATGAGAGTGATCAATTAAGGTGAGCTGTTATCAGCAGGAGAAAAAAACCTTTTGATTATCCTGATTATCACTACAAAAGGTTTTTTTTTTCTTCTGCTGATAGCTCACCTTAATTGATCACTCTCATTATAGTGTGTATGGCAGCACCCATTTTTTCATGGGGGGGTGCGTGCGTGGGTGCGCGCGTGTATTTTCCACTGCATACATCTGATGAAGTGGCTTTTAGCCCACGAAAGCTTTGCTCAAATAAAATTGTTAGTCTCTAAGGTGCCACAAGTACTCCTGGTTCTTTTTGTGTGGATGCTGATCACCATCATACTGCTGGCTGGCACTCTACAAAAAACATACTTTAACGGGAGGCTGTTCTTACCACATCAAGACAGTAAACTTCTCTCCTCACTTCTGAAGATTTTAAATTGAGATAAGTAGAATTATGAGCAAGCACTGGGTGAGCTGTAGCTCACAAAAGCTTATGCTCAAATAAATTTGTTAGTCTCTAAGGTGCCACAAGTCCTCCTTTTCTTCTTGCGAATAGCAGACTAACACGGCTGCTACTCTGAAACCTGTCACTGACTTTGTCTACTTCCTGAAAACATTAAACAGATGAAAATTGGATCCCCTTTTTAGGGTGATGAAATGCTCTGAAGGCATCCCTTAAGATATGTCTACACTACAAGTGAAGGGGTGACCATAACATGGGTAGGCTAGCTTTAATTGAGCTAGCACAGGTAACAATAGTAGTGTAGATGTGGTGGCATGGGCTTCAGGACAGGCTAGTAACCAGAATACGTAGTTAGGCGTCCTGGAGGCCTTGTACGCTGGCTGCTCGCCCATGCTGAAGGCCATGCCACCACATCTACGCTGCTGTTGTTTCCTGTACTAGTTAGACTAAGCTAGCACGGCATGTCTGAGCTAAATTCACTTGCAGGAGTTGACATACTCAGTGTAGATTCCTGTATTCTCTGTGCACAGAGGAATTTCTTATAGTGGTAGGCAAAAGAGGAAAGCCTTGTTGGTCAGAGATTGGTAAGTCTGAGTTCTGTAGGAGCAGGCTGGCAAAATGTTCAGTTCTTCAATCATGATTAAATACTATGGGCATTGATACCTATAGAACAGGATTAGAGTCAGTGAGATTTAAGGTTTTGGCCTGAGCACCCTAACTTTGAACTTACTCTATAGTTTGGACAGCCTTTTAGTATTTAGATTTTAGTGTAGGCATTGTCTTAAACCCTAGTTTGTTTCATTACATGTCCCTATCCTTCCTAAACAATAATTCTAACCCAATTTGGTAGTCTAGTGACTAAGTGTAGAACTACATTTTCAAAAAATGTTACACTTTTCATTAGTTTCATTTTATTTCTACAGGCATATGATGCTACCCATCTTGTGAAGTCTTATCCAGATTCCCATCTCGACATCTTAATTGATCAAGGCAAAGATGACCAGTTCCTTTCAGCAGGGCAGTTACTGCCTGACAACTTTATTGCTGCCTGCACAGAACGGAAAATCCCTGTAGTCTTTAGATTGCAACAGGCAAGTATCAAAAAGTATCCTTTTTTGTGGGGGAGGAGAGTGTCTGATGCATCCATCCCATAATTACTGGGTTGACTCTGTGTGCCTAAAAGATGGAGCAACTAGCCAGAGACCGTCCCAGTCCTGAAATAGACAAGACAGGCAAAGAGTACAGAAAGGTAAAGTGATTTGCCCAAGGTGTCACAGCAGATCAATGGCAGGGGTGAGAACAGAGAAGCTCTCTTGACTCGGTGCATTGGTGTATCCACTAGACCCCACTGACTTAATTACATTTGACCACTACAGGGGGAGCTGATTTTTAGCTTAAACATTATAGGGTGTTTAGAATGCAATCCAACCTACTGGCGACATGCTGAGGAGGAAGAAAATGCATGCATTTTGTTCAAGATAAGTATCTTGTTCTGTTTTTAATATAGTATTGCAGTAACCCATCATGAAAAAAGTGTGCTCTTATCTGATTTATCATCTGTATACATTTAAACAACATAGTGGTGTTTATATATGATGTGTATCAGCAAAGTGGTAAATAGTTGGTTTTGGCTGACAGGATCAGTCAGGAGGCAAAGAACGAACCCTCCCTTTCCTGTAGCATTATAGCACAGAGTAGCAGTAGCCTTAAATTCTTCAGAGTTTTTGAAGTGACTCCATCCTATCTGCCATGTTCTTCCAAGATAGCTGCTGCCTGCATAGCAGATGTATTACTATTTCCCCTCATGCCTGCACAGTTGGTATTTCCCCTCCCTTTCTTTATGGAGTGTGCCCATCTTCATCTGGATAGGACTGCCTAGTACACAGCCAGTTTATGGAGCCTCTTAAGGCTAGCCCAGGCCTTGCATAAATCTGAAACAACCTCCTTAATGCCTTCTTTAAATAAGCAGACCGACATCGAATGAGCCATCATTAACAGAGTTACAACGCTTTATCGTTAAGTATCTTGAATTGCTGAATCTGTTTTTCTCTTTGCTAGGGCTACGATCACAGCTACTTCTTCATTGCTACGTTTGTTAATGATCACATCAGACACCATGCAAAATACCTCAATGCTTGAACCGTAGGAGTCTCTTTTGCCCAGTACAAGTCAATATGTACACAAATGTTAACAAAAATCACTTGCTGAATTAGTGCCTATAAAAATGGAGTCATGCTGATAGTACTGCTAAAAAATACTTAATTCTCTGTGTACTTCAAAATAAATATTTTGAATGTGTTCATCTGCTTTGAAAATTGTTTAACCATATTGGGGAAAAGCATTCTGAGGGTATGGCTCAGAATAGATATGATCATTTAATTTTTTGTTTTTAAACAGCATATTGACGTAGAATGTCAGTGGTCTCAAGATGGTGCAGACTGCAGCAGAACTAGTAACCCACTAACTTTCCATTTGTCACTCATTCAGCACTGAACAGAATGACTGGACAATTTTGAATACATGGCTGAAAACAATAGTAAATTAAATGGATTTACACTGAAGTGTTTTTCTCCTGCCTATTGAAATGTATTTCCAGGCCAAAATCTGCAGCTGTTGATGGAAAATGCAAACAAACTTAAACACTGCATTGTGATCAACCATTTCCCCCTTGTTAACATTGAACCTGTAATTGGGAGTGTGAAGGAAAGAGCCTTCTGCAACAGAAACTCTGAAGGCAGTTACCTGAAATCAGGTATTAAAGGGAGCAGTTCATCCTTTTTATGACTTAAGTTTCCCCAGAAACTTACTCAGTAGCAAAGGCTAGAGATTCTTCTTAAAGAAGAATAAATTTAGTTTGAGGGATGGATGAGCAGTGGGATGTTTGTCTAACATCAAGAGCATTGGAGAACTGACTCTGCCACCTTTTACTATCTGAGGAGAAAGAGCCGGGGGGAGTCTATTTTATGTGAGTAAAGGTAGCAGAATCTGACCGTGTTGTACCAGATTTAAAATCATTCCCCAGGGTGTACAACTCTGCCTGCTAATTTGGGGGGGAAATACAGTCAACCTACTCTTCCCTAGGATTTTAGTGTTTTCTCCTAAGTTAACACGTGTCTCCACTTAACTGTGAGGGGACAGGATTTAGCCAACCTACTTTGGCTGTTCATCATGCAAGAGCTTTCTGTGCACTATGTGGATCCAACAGCCAGTCTTCCAATAGTGGTACCAGCTATTTCAGCCTGGAGCTGGAGTAATTAGCTCTACTGCTATACGACAGCTTTGGGGGGAGAATTTTTAACTTAAAACAGCAGCATCTGGTGCTGTGATTAGTGCCTAGAGCATGCAGTTTGTGAAGTGTCATAGGCTGAAAGATTCTTTTGGGCATTACAGACAGTCCTTGACTTTACAATGATCAAGTTATGATGAACAGCACAATGTTTATAAATTGTTTTGACTTTACAACACACTTTGGGAAATTCAAGTTATGTTTTTGACTTAAGTGATTTTTTCAGGAACCAATTGTGTTGCAAGTGCATGGGCTGCCTGCATTTTATCTGTAGCTTCGTGGGAATGGGAGTCAGGACTCTTCAGACCTAATCCTGCCACTGTCTGTATTGCAGACTTTGTTAGTTTCCCTAGCTATACAAAATGAATATCGGTGCCATCAGACTTTGTAAACAATTAATTTAAGCTTGTCTGAAATTTGTACCATGTTCATCTCAGTAAGAGCTAAGTTAATTTTTCAGTTAAAGCTACAGAGCTCCGACTCAGAATGTCCCATTGCAACCTCTATGCATGCAACTAAGCAGAAACCATTTTAACTACAGATATGGAATTCCTACTAGTATCTCAGACATTTATCATTTTACAGTAACAAGTGTCAAGCATTTGGGTGCTGTAAGGTATTAATAAGCAGATGTGAAAAGTTGTGGCACTTTCTTTGAAAAAGAATACAGGGAGTAAAACTTTAAATTTTACTTCAAAGAAGATTACATCCTGTTTAATGTTATATTTAGGATTCATTAATGTAGGTTTAGTGGTAGCAAATGCAGATCACCACCAGCCTCTGTGAGGAAAAACAGGCTTGTATGTGTTATTTTTACATCTCAGAGTACTGTGCGAGATAGGCAGGAGCTATGTTTCCTGTGAGTCTTAATCTACTTTCCAGCAAGAGATCTATTACAATTTCAGCTTCTGTGTTGAAACACCAGCCCCACATACAAGTTTGGATACAGAAAATACCTGTTGCCTTTTCTAGTAAGAATGCAGAATCACTTACTATCCCAGAGCCAGTTTGCTTTGCTGACAAAACTTAGCAGCAGTGATGAGTCTGATGCTTTCTTTTAAAGCTGATTTTCAGAGGCAGTGCAAGTGAATGACTATGCATTCAAGGGCCTTTTTTCTATGAGGAATTGTTTTAGAGCCCTGCACCGTGGAGGACGTTTTATAAAATTAACTCTCAAAGAAGCTAGATTTGTACACAAGTCCTAGCTCCATGACAGCAATAAAATGCCTTGCTCTTTTGGCTACCCTTGAAGTCATTGGGAAGGCAGGTTTTTGGGAATTGGATACCTCTCATATTGCAACAACCATCCTTCACACTGACCTTGCTTCTTCCTTCCAAGATCTGGTTACCTTGCAATAACTGACATGACAAATAGCACTATGGCAGAATCTCTACCATTTGTGATGCCATCAACTCCTGCAGCAGAAATAAAGAATCCTTGATTCAGCAACAAAGCTGAAGAGTTAGTTCAGCAAAAAGGTTGTTTATCTTTAAGATTGATCCTGTAGAAATTCCCCTCTACAGGCCTCCAGGCATATACACTGTCCCTTTCTCTCTCCTTAATGCAGCTGCTGTAACACATTACTCTGTACCTTTGTCTCCATTGTCCTACCACCAGTGACATTCTACTTTCCTAGAGCCCTGCCTTCCTATTGTTTATCTCCTCCTCTCCTCCTTTCTCTAGCCTCCATGACTGTGGTGTCAATATTCACTGTCTTTGGGTCCAATTTAGAGCCCAGTGCTTACTATTAAAATCAAAGGCACTAGTCATGGTACTTTTAAGGCCTCAGGCCATGGATTGTAAAGTCTTCAGGAAAGAGACTTGTCTTACCCTGCTGTATAGAGTAACACACATGCAGCTGTAGAGGCTATTTGAATTTGGAGGACAAACAGTAAAATTTTCCTTACCATACACTTTTTTAGCAACTAGTTGCAGGTCTGTAATCACAATCAAACATGTTTTGCCTTTCTGCCAGCAGTGCATACAGCAGCTGCATTACCCCAGAGCTCTACTGCCCCAAACTAGAAACAGGAAGATCATAAAATAATCCAGTTAAGGTGTAGCCTGATAGAGATCTACATAGATTTTGCTGTTCTCTCAGCACAGACTGCATCAAAGAAAGCTTTTACAGTGAAATACAGCTTTGGTATAAGAACACACCCAGAACAACCCAAACATTACAACTGTCTATTTGCATTTGTGTATGGTGGGGGTTTCTAGCAACGCATCTGGAGAAACAGATTCTGTAAGAGCAAAGGGCCTTTAGCTAGGTCTGGCTTGAACTTTGGTTCCTTCCCCCCCAAAAGCAGCACTTAGCTTGCTTGTGATTTCCTCTGACAATGATAGATTTATTGTATAAATTCTCAGTCATGGGAGAGTCAGTAAATGAATACAAATAAAATGATTTAATTGCAGCTACAGTAAAGTTTGCACTATATATACAACGTTCACTGTTTATGGTATTGTCAGGAGGCCATGCACTTTTATTGCACATACAAAGTGTACAAAGATTCATGAAGATTTTCTTTTTAGCCATACAGGTTAAGACTGCATTAAAAAAGCCGTATTACAAAATATTTAGCGCTATTTACAGCCAACTTTAAGCAAATACTGGAAGTCACTACTAGGAGGAGAACAAATTTTAATTATGAAAAAACAGGATTTGTCAAAATAATTACAAAACTTCATGTTGCCATATATACATTGTAAAAAAAAAAAAAACGCTCAGGAACCTGCATTTTACCCCTCAATGCAGCAATCAATATTCCTATTTATATAGTCAATTTCTGAATGCTTTTAAAGTTTGATATACTCTGAGTTGAAAACCTGTTTTCTTTATATTCATGCTATTTGACAAAACAGGTATTTGTGCAGCTCTGTAAAATATTAAAATACATTTTAATTTAGTGTTAAAGTGCACAATATATTTTATAGGAAACCATATGCAAGCTGCCAGTCAAAATTGCAATGCAAGTCAATGTTCCCTCTATAGAACAAAAGCTTTTGCTTTGGTTGAAATAACTGAATGTTCCATGCATACAGTATGTGCTATTATATTGTCCTTGAGTTCACATTTTCCCCCAAACAGATTGTTGTCGATGTGTACCATAATGTGTGATGTCGAAAACACAAGGTCTGCATTCAAATGGTATATATTCAGGATTAAAAATATAATTCATTGGAATACTGGTGGTTTTTTAAATGCAGTGTCTTTCTGTATGAACACACATGTAACTCTGCCTAGAATATGCAATATTGTGACAAGTGTACACATTCTTTCAAACAGATGGTTATTTCTCTCTCCATAGCCTCTTTCACTCTTTAATTTGCCCTCTACATTGCCTCACTTTTGCTGTAATGCATTTCAAACTCTCCTTCCTTAAATGTAACATGGACCCCTAATGGCCATCCTTTTTACCACATACAACTTCCCTGTCTTGTTTGCCTAAATTACTTACATCATGAGATTTCCATACCAAAAAAAAAAAGAAGATGTTCAAAAGGTTATGAAAATCACTGTGCTAGAACTTTTCTACCTAAAATATTTGTCTGACAATGACTGAACAATAAATTAATAAATCAATAAATAAATTTAAAACCTCCTTTTGAAATTAAAAGTAAATGAAAAAAACTTTATTTCCTACTGCTGAATTGGGACAAGGGGTCTGATCCTGCAAACACTCACTACAAGGCAGTGTGCGTAGTAATCCCATAGAAGTACATTAACTGCAAGGAGACCACTCATAGTATTAAGCCCTGCAACCTGCAGTACATATTTGAAGGGTTAGGCCGTTACAACTACCTAAAACAACTATAATGAAATTATATTTTCCTCTTTTAAAAAAACCACCCCAAACATATATTTGACTATCTAGAAAACTTTCTATTTTCACCTTTCTTGTGCTATTTTTTTTATTTGTTCCGTAGTGCTGTATTCTTTTAAGATTACCCAAGTTACAGTGCAAAATTATTTCTCAAGACACGTGATGCTAATGCACATCAGTTATTTTGCTGTAATAAAAGTTTAATGTCTTGTGCATAGTAAAATAAGTATCAATCAAAAATATTTGTTCACATTTATGTTTTCAAGTTTAATCTTTCCTTTTTTTTTTTTAATAACAGCTATATACAAATAAAAAGGTGTGCTTCTCTTAGCTCAACCAATTTCATCTAATGGGGGGTAGAGGGAAGTGCTGCTGGAATGTTGGAAACTAACTGGAATGCAGACAAACGCTACTAATCTTCCACAAACCCCAAAATAAAGAATGCCATCCCAGCTAACAGTTCTTTTCATTAAAGCACCAATTTTTGTTTGCTGTTTATCATACATATTAGAAAATACAATTATGGAGATCTAGAATTACTGCACACCAAGTAGAATAAAAATAACTAAATATTTATATTAAAATAAAGTGTTTAACCACAAAAAAGCAGTAATAAAATACAGTTCCCTAATTTACATTTTGCATCCAAAGGATGAACAACAACTCACTAATAAATAATATTTATATAAATATTTTGTCTGAATATTTTTAAAATGGCCTGAAGCAATGCAGAAAAACAAAACGTTAAAATTCAGATTTAAAAAAAAATTAAGATGCTCTTGCTTTACTAAGATGAAAATATTTAGCTGCAAGGCAGCTGTACTCCACACTTATGTAAGCGGCAGAGAGGTGGCTGTTTTAATAGGTACTGTGCAAACTGAGCTATAAAAGCAGTGAAATGCCAGTTTGTTTTATAAAATGATTATTAGTTTGCAGTTCAACATATGTAGATAGTCTGAAAGATGACTTCAGTTCAGAAATGTAGGAATACTCTTTTGGAGCAGAAGGATATTTGTCAATGCAGTTTGAAAAGATGAGCAGTGTTTTGATACTTTTATGGCACATTGGAGCGGATTACAGCAGAAATAGTAGTTTCATGTGAATAAAGCTTGCTTCATTGTGGTTACATCTAGTAATGCTTGAACTGTTATGCTCACTTTTACCAAACCCTTTTCTTCTAGGATGTGATGTGGTAGACAGAGCTTCTCCTAGAAGAAAAAACAAAGCAGTAAAGATTAGACCACCTACCTCTTATTGCAAAATCTTGCTTTATGCAAATACAGCTAGAATGCAGTTATCACAACAATCAGGAATCATTTAATTAGAAAACATACTATGCTTTTTCAGAAAGGATTCTCTTGTTTTTCTGATGGCACACTTGGCCTAGTTTGAGATTTTTAAGTGTTCTGGGTGACTCTAGGCCAACAGGAAATCCCAACCCTCTTGAAGTCAAAGGGAGTTTTGCCATTGAATTCCATAGGGTCAAGTTTTCACCCTGGAATATAAACCTTGAATAGCAGTGATTACAATCAACAGATTGAAACGTTAACAACAACATTTTACATTTATGTTGATGTGCAAAGGGATCACTTCATCCATCAATGGAATGCAGCAGCCACCGTGGTATCAGAACAAACACACCTCTAGTCTATTATTCTGACTCTAACAGTAGAGAATACCAGATCTTTCAGAAGGAGGTGCAAAAAACCCCAGAGTGAACCATTATGAAATAGCCTGCCAAAGGGGAAGTTTATTACCAATCCCCATCTGTTAGTGGCTGGTTTATGTTTTTGCTAATACAGCTGTGGATATTCTGATTCACAGAAACATCTAATCTTGTTTGTCATCCTGCTAAACTCCTGATATCTAATGGCAATGAGATCTATGGGTTAATTATGCAAAAAACTATTTCCTTTTATTAGCTTTAAACGTTGTTCAATTTTTTTTGAATGTTCTCTTTCTTTTAGAATGTGAGAGAGGGTAAAAAGGAGCATCTGATTTATCTTCTCTACACCAGGCATTATTGTGTCTACCTCTGCCGTATTTCCCCATATTCATCACCTCTTTAAATTAAAGAGTCCCAATCTTTTCATTCTCTCTTCTTATGGTAATCTTTCCCAATCTCTAATCCTTTATAATGCTGAACAGAATATAGCATACATCATATAATAATGATATATTTTCTATCCCATTACTTATGCATTTTAACATTGTTTCTTTTATTTAAATTTTTTTCCCAGTGGTAACTGGATTTTTCTCCAAGTTACAGTTCAGTTAGAACCCACTAATTTGTCTAAATGGCTGAAAATATTTCCTCTAATGCACACGGTCCTGACCTTGTTAATCATGAGAATTTCATCTGCCATTGTGCTTTACCTAGCTTGGACAGATCCCTCAAGTTCCTCATGGTCACCTCTAGCCTTGACTAGCCTAAATAATTCTGTATCATCTGCAAATTTTGCCACCTCACTGTTCATTCCCAGATAACTGATAAATATATTAAACTACACAGGTCCTAGTATGGGTCTGGACATAATGAATACTGACCATTTATTCCTACCCTTTGTTTTCTGTCATAGCCTGCTTCCAATCCATGACAGTACACTCTCTCACTCTAAGACCACTTACTTTCCTTAACCTCCTATATAGGATTTGGCATATACTCTTACAGAAAATGCCACAAGATTGTTAATGAACACAAGAGGTCAGGATCTCAATTATATAATCAAAATGGTAGCATCTTCAAAAGTAATAAAATTCTCTAGACCTTGGTTCAGTACTGTCTCAGAGGAAAATGTACCACAATACAACTTCATGTAGCACAGAGGTTTTTCCTTAGAAGCCCTCTGTCCAAGTTATGTCTCAACCAGACTAGGCTTACCTTGAGGTTAATTAATCATGGCACAAGGCTGTGCATCTACAGGCCATAAATACGCCGAAATAAATACATTTAGTAGCCTAGTTTAAAATAAGATAGAAATCACTCTCTGCATTTTGCATGTCAAATATAGGACAAAAAGGGAGATCCAGAATTTGTTCAAAATTATAGTGCCACTGGCACTATAATTGATCTTTAAATGTAGAAGTGCAAGTATTTTTGACTTATCTTACTTGTAACTTTTGGTGTGTGGTTATACTTCTATATCTACAAGCATACCATATTTTGGCTTCTCTTATCAAATTCACTAGAAATTATTTGAGAAATGAAAAGGAGTACTTGTGGCACCTTAGAGACTAACAAATTTATTAGAGCATAAGCTTTCGTGAGCTACAGCTCACTTCATCGGAATGCATCCGATGAAGTGAGCTGTAGCTCACGAAAGCTTATGCTCTAATAAATTTGTTAGTCTCTAAGGTGCCACAAGTACTCCTTTTCTTTTTGCGAATACAGACTAACACGGCTGCTACTCTGAAACCTATTTGAGAAATGTAAGCTTCAAGATTGTGAGGTTGAGTGCGTCTGTGGTACAGATACACTACCCCATGTCCTACAGCAAGGTGCTTGTAAGGTTCTGGCAGTTTGCTCAAGATGGTTTATATTACATATGGAGTCTGTGGCTTTCCACCACTTTGGCTATCGTCTTCTCTTCAATGTGTGGGCTTTTGACATTATAATTCATCACTGAATTCACTGCTATAATGAAGCACAGTATATCTAATCAACCAGCCCTGACGCGTATTAATGTTGTGAGTATCTTTGCCTAGAGTGAAAGGGACTTAACTGAAATCATACAGACAATCTCAGTGGGACTAATCTTGTGTGACTGTGAGGTCCTGCAGACTCTCAAAGGATCAGGCAAGACTGTCATTAACTTCTGCTTCCTTATTAAGGGATATTTCTTTCTGGAAAGATGTATAGAGACTTTGTAAGGCTTAAAATTTTTCCTTCAGATGCAAACTGTGACTTGATGTATGAACATGTAACTTGATGTATGATTGGTAGTGGAATAACTAAATGATAAAAATGTTTTCGGTTTCAAATACAAGACAAAAATGAAGGTTTTCTTCACTTCTGGTAATATAAGATTTATTCAAATATGTCTAGTAGTTAAGAAATTGTAGTCAATCTCATATCTCACAACCCACTTGCTCATAATATTCTCAGTTTTGGAATCTCTAGGAATAAAATATTCTGATCTGTTATTGTGAGATAAAAAAAATCTTTACATTCTATACTGAATATGTTTTAACGTCAGATTAATTTTTTTTTTAAAAGTTGTTTCTAATCCCATGGATATGGCCCTCCCCTCACCAGATAAGGATTGGGCTAAGAAACCCAACAAAAATGATATGTATGAGTTTACAGTCTGAATATTGATCATATCATCATTCTTACATTTTCAGATATGAAATTACTGTATATTAAATTATTGGACACTGAAGTGAGTATTTGAAAACCAAAGGAAAAAAGTTACAAGTGTTTGATAGGAAAGGGACATCAGTAAAAATAATAATAAAAAAATAAAATAAAAAAAAATCACTGCTAGGTATTTGTAAGTTTGAATGCATTCTTAAAATATGTTTGTCCCAAATCACTTCTATTGAAGCCAAATCTGTATCAAACACAGTTCAGTTTAAAGAGATTTATACCTCACACAAAAAAGATTTTTACTGCAAAACTGACTCACTATTCATCTAGCCACCTATTAGTCAGAGCTTTTGTTTTACCTATTGATTTTTCCTGGCTATAGTGTTTATTGTCTTACAATTAATCACAAAGAGTAATTACGAGTAAATGAGTTCAGTCATTCATTTTAATCCATAAAAATCTCCCCAATATCACTCTGCTTTCTCGTTAAAGAAAATGAATTAACCAGTCCAAAATCTAATATAATATTCTAGTCAAGTATAAAACTAATATCTAGGAGCTCTATTCTCAAGTAAAGGAAGTTTTTTAAGGACCGATATAAAAGCAGACTCTAGGTTTAATTTCTAGTTTTTAAAGCAGAACTAGGTGATACAAAGGAAGACAGTACTTTGTAACCAGCATGTTCACTTTCCCCATAATACATCTCCTTGTCCCTAATCTCTTGCTTAGTTCTCTTCTCTCTTTCACATGCTTGATGGCTTCTACATTACCAAAAAGAAAACGATGGACAATGCAAAGTTATAAAAAACAAACCAATGAACAAACACAAGGGTTATGTGTTTTGACAAATATCCCAGAACCAGTTATTGGATCCTGTAGCATCCTATAAAATAACATATTCCTTTCACCTCATCGTTTTCATAAGTCAATTCTCTTGTTCACCTCAATAAAGAGTTTAAGTGCTGAGCTTTACATTCCAGGTTTTTACATTGTTCCCACTATCTAACACAACCTTCCTACCTCTGCACACCCAAATCCTTTTCAAATCACAGCTCAACAACATTCTATGACTTTTTTTTATGAGAGAAGAATCAAATCTTACTAAGGGTATTATCCAAACTCCAAGGAAGTCAGTAGGAGCCTTTCAATGAGCTTTAGATCAGATCCCAATCCTTCCAATTACCCATCAATCATTCTCCCTGAAACTTGGCCACTTCCTCTTCCTCCTCTTCTCTTTCCTACCACATCTACAAGTGCTACCTCTAAGACACAAGGAATGCACTTATCTTACAGCTGTCAAACCATCAGATGAGAGAACCTCACTATATTATATGACAATATTGCAAAATTTTATAGAAATCTAGCATTTCTAGGCACTAGACCTCAGCTATGGAAGAACTCGCCCATGACTACAGTAAGACTTTAGGCAACTGACAGATTCTTCAAACATCTTTCCCACTTTTGGAAGTGATTTCTCTCCATCTTAAACTGGCACAACACCAGTGTAACTCCGCTAACTTCAACACAGGGTATGATTCATCTCTCAGTAGTATCTCCTTTGAAGTCGATGAAGTTATCTCACTGCAAAGAGAGTGAGAGAGAGATGGAGTTGGGCACTTCATTTCCAACACCAGTGATGGTCTCTGCAGAATCTGTCAGTCAATACAGAGGAAGGACCTACCGATTTCCGCTTTGGTCATGGATGGGTCTTCCCACAACAGCACACACACCCTGATGAATTACCCAGGATCTAAGGTCTGCTTCTGCTTCTAATGAACTCAGTGGAATGAGAGAGACACCTAATCATTGCAACCAGGCTAACCACATTCTAAATTTAAATTAAATTTAAAAAGACGGATATAATTTTGAATGTTATTTTCAAATTTATGTCAAAGGAAGGAACAAACTTCTTTCAATCAAAAATGAGGCAAAATGTAACAGTATAAAGAGGAGAGAGTCCGAGCCAGTAGGCTGCGCCACACAGCTACCAGCAGTCTAGTACGAAGAGAAGACAAAGTTGTAGGGATAGCCAAAAAAGCAAATGCTAGTCACAGAGTAATCTTCTAACCACAGAACAAGATGGTTGATTTAGCTGGATTTAAAGGAAAAACAGGAAAATGACGGCAAGCAACAATAGGGGGGATTCAGTATGAACTTGGCACTTAAACATATCTCTATTTTCTTTGACATTAGTTGGCTTAAAGTCAAGGCTACTGTGTGAATTGGACTAATCAGGCTAATCGACAACTTCAAGGCAATTAAAATACAACTATCTGTTACTAAGGGAGTGACTTTGGCCACTGAAGCAGGTAGGCACATCATAAAGTGATTTGATTTGATTTGCAGATGTTAATGTTCAGGACCCAGCTGTATTTGCGAGCAAAAAATGAAGAGTGAATGAAATTTTGCAATGTGGCAAGTGCTATTCTCTGCTCCTATTTCTTCCCCACATTTGTAGACATAAGAAAAACTGAAATATTCTGAAAAAGTTGCAATGTGTAGCTTCTTAGAGACTCCAGATAAGAAAATGAATCTCATGTTTTCCATGTAAATAATTGGAGTCAAATATTTTGAAATTTAAGTCATCATTACAACAAAGAGGACTAAACTAGTTTTAAACAAAAACCTCTCAAATACTTTTTACAGTTTTATATACTATAGATCAATAATTCTCAACCAGGGGTCCGAGACCCCCTGTGGGGACCATGAGCAGGTTTCAGCAAGCAGGGCTGGCATTAGACTCACTGTGGCCCAGGGCAGAAAGCTGAAGCCCTGCAGCATGGGGTTGAAGCCCTGCCAGCCAAGGCTGAAGCTTTGCGGGGGCTCCTGTAGCATGAGCCCCCGCAGGCAATTGGCCTGCTTGCTACCCCCCTAACGCCGGCCCTGGCTTTTATATGCAGAAAACCCATTATTGTGACACTGGTGGGTTGTGGAGTTTTTATAGGATGTTGGGAGGGGAGTGGGGGGCGGAGGGGAAGAAAAAGAAAGAAAGAAAAAGATTGAGAACCCCTGCTATAGATACTACTTTTCATTTTTATACCTTTCCTTGTTCGTATCTCGGCATCACTGACGATATCTGTATATCTCTGGGAACACTGTGTTGCAACAGATGGAGCCCAGGAATTAAAAATCACTTGACAATTTCACTTTAACTTTCTAAGAACACAACAGCCTTAAGCTAAAAGGAGAGTTAATTCCAAAAGCCTAATAATGATAGATAAGTATATTCAACAGCAATAGAAAAGGTAAGCCTATAGCAAAAGAAATTAAAATACACCAGAATCTCACATGAAAGTGTTCAGATTTGTGAGATGAGAGCTAGTGAATCAGAATTGCATTTTGTATTGTACATAAAGTGGAATGGATTCAAAAATCCCTATTGTGCAACTCTTTTCTTTTTACCTAACACTCAGATCATGTATTAAAATATGAGGGAATGAAGTAATTGCTAAGAGTCTACTACAAAATTATCCTTGACTCCTGCTATCTTAATTTCTATACATGCATACATGGAAGTGGTGCTAGTTTTTAATGAGAATGTGTAAAATGCCAAGGACATTTCCTTTTCAGGCAACATTGCAGAGATAGACAGTGATGTCATTATAGCTTTTGGAACAGAAAAATAGGATTTCACTTTTATTTGCTAAGGGCCTGATCCAGCTGCCATTAAGTCAATAGCGATCTTACCAATGACCTCAATAGGAGCTGGATCGTGTCCAAAAAGGTCTCCAACTAGTAAAGCTTTGAGAATACATCTATGAAGTGAAGAGGCAGGTGGGAGGGTATTACACTGCATGCTACCTGAATAGATGCCTTTTAAATACTTTCAATGCTATGACAATGCCACATGTTCTTCTATCTACAGATTTTTGGCTTACCAGAAAAAACAAAATATTTATGCACTGTATTATAACTGTATATTAAATTAAGCAATTGCTATTATTTGTATGCAGGTACAGACCAGATGACCTAATCAGAATCAAAGTCCAATAATGCTGGGCATTGTACAAACATACAGTAAATTTGAGTAGCTGCAATCTTGGAACAGATTATAAAGAGTTTTGAAATTTCCTGATAAGCATCCTTTTCATGGCAACGGGAAAACCACTGGTATTAATGAGGAGAACATGTAGAAGGAGCAGATATAAAATCACAACTTGTAAATGGGATATGTGGGCATATCACAGCACACACTACTTTTAACATATGAGAAAGACATTCAGCAGTGAGCAACCAAGTAGTGCTACCTGCTAAAAAGCAGAATGCATCAAGTCTATGCAGATGAATTCCCATTATGGAGAATAGCCCCTGAGGTGGAGAAACACTATAATTTCCAACGTGTGGAGCTGTGAGTATTCTGAGTACAATACTATGAGGAACAGCACAGAAACTGACTTCTGAATTTATCAGAGAGCATTCTGAAGCAGATGCATCAGATATGTATTGTATCTTTAAGCCAGTTTTCACCCTCTATTCCTCAATTCAAGGTGGGGATAATTGACTTGTAAGAGAAGGGCAGGCAGTTCTGTTTCACTTTTGCAGTATGTTGAAATTTATAATCTACAGAAACATTACAGTCTTTATTATGCAGAAGCTGAAGGTATAATTTACTCAGCGCTGATATATAGGGATCAAATGTATATAACATTGTTATATATTATCATCATTAACAACTGTGGAAAAGAGGAGTCTGGTACTGTAGGTGTAACAAATGAATATTTGGAGAACAACAAGGTAGGCTTTGTCTTCATTAGAAATGCTGCAGCTGCATCTCTGTAGTACTTCAGTGTAAACTCTCTCTACAGTGATCGGAGGGGTTCTCCCATGACTGTAGTTAATCCACTTCTTAAGAGGCAGTAGCTAAGTCAAGGGAAGTCAACTTCACGAAGTCTACATCAGGGTTTAGGGCTTAGCTACGTCGCCCAGGGGTGTAGATTTTTCATACCCCGAGAGATGTCGCTGGGTTGACCTACCTTTCTAGTGTAGAGCTGGTCTTAGTTACAGTTACAAAGCCTAAGGCATTCCTTCACAGTATGGTCTGGGTTAACTTCAAGTCCACAGCTATAGGGAAGCACTTGTAACGGTCCTCTTTGAATCTTGTGTTATAACTTTCCTATTGTTTATGGGAATATGAGAATTTACTTTTATTCTTAGCACCCTACATGATGAATGTGTTTATTTAAATGGGTAAGTTTTGGGACAAAAAGTTAACGCAGTATCAGACAGGAACATTAGCAATAATTAGTTATGGTCATTCTGTTCAAAAGCTGAAAACTGAAGAGCAATTAAGTTCACTCATTTTCTAGAAGTCAGGTGAAGAAGCAGATCTGGGAATCACAAAGGTAAATTAATTGAGACTGACATACCTGCATTTGTGGATTAGAATTTATGGGTAAAACCTGTAGGCAGTTTAAGGATTAAGTAACATTCGATTCAGAATTTGTATTTTCAGGCTGTGTTAAATCTCTTTTGCAATTTATAATTTTTATCATCTATATTGTACTAGATGTAGTATGGGTTAGTTCCTAGTGTATGAGAAGTCAGCTTTTTTGGACAAGTTTGTGGGTTTGCTTATCACTATGATTTGGAAAAAAATGTGTAGTTGTGCAACAAGTTTAATCCAATACACCTCTTGAACAGCAATTCAACTCTCATATCCAGTGTTCAGATTGAGAAATCATTCAGAATATGGGAGACACAAGCCTCTGTTTCTTTGCACATCAGCAACCTTGAAACAACTGCTCCATTATCTTTCCAATGGATGGGAGATTTTGGATACTCTGGGTAATTAAACTAGCAAAACTTGTCACTAAAAATATCTGGCACAGGCCGAGATGTATAACATTAGGATTAATATCGTGGGCTGGTAGGAACAAGTTTCTTCACCTGATTTTCTAATACTCTAAATACATACAAAAATATTCATGTAAATAACATGGGAATAGGGATTGTGTAACAAACATAGCAATGTAGAAAGCACTGGAAAAGAGATCGATTTAATAGACTCCTCAATTTCTACGGGAATTCCTAAATGAGTATATTTATGTATTCAGGGGATCGGTATTCTTGGGTTAGCTAAACTGATATTTTAGTGACATAATTTATGTTTACATTTCATAATATGAAATAATTAGCATTTATATAAATGCTTTTCATCTGTAGATCTCAAAGTGAAGGGAAAACAACTAAATACACTTCTCTACATATTGTTAAAGTCTTCTCAGTTGTGTTACAGAATATCATCATCTCTGTTTGTATAAATGAGGAAACAGACAAGAATATTATGCAACTTGCCCAATGTCACAGAAAGAATCAGTGATCTGCCAATACCCACTCTGACGCCCTACTCCCTGCACCATGTTGCCTCCATTACCTTCATCCTGAAAGACCCTATGTTTCCTTACAAATTTTGAGTTCTTCGTAATATGGCATGGAATGTGGCATGTATTTAAAAACGCACAGCAACACTACACAGTTTGACAGGGAAAGAGAAGATTACTGTTTCCAAAAGAAACTGGAGAAAAAATTTAGGTGTGGGGGGGGAGAATTGTAATGACCACAGACTGGACTTTGACCAAAACACCAGAGTAAACACTCACTTTTACAACAAGTGCTATGGAATCTTTACTGATCTTTTTTACTGGCACCTCTAACAAACAAAACACATACTGAAAGAGAATACCGCCATCTTCTGAAATGCCAGTATCACTTCCTTCAGCACCTGGGTGGTTCCTTGGGTTCTCACCTCCAAACACTGACCAGGCTCAATGCTGCTTACGTTGTAAGATTTGATGAGACTACAGCCCAAAATGGTATAGATGCAGTTTACTGCATCTCCACAATCTGTGAGCAACCCAGGCAGTGTGGAAGGAAACAAGCTGCAAAATCAAGATATATGTACGCATTTAAGCTAGGGTTGGGGGAAGTGAGGGGCGGGTTTCCCTCTACAACCAATTCAAGATTCTGCTATCTCTAGTTAAGAGATTAATAGAGAGAGGTTACAGGGGTGGAAGTTTGTGAGACAAAGGAAGGAAATTAAAGTACCTGTAATGTGTCAGAGATAAAGCAGAAAGTTTGTGTGCACATGCAAACAGGTTATGATGTTAGCGCATTCCAGTGATAAGTTATGTACATCAAGACTATAAAAAGTATGTGGAAAAGACAAAAGCCTATTAGATCCCAGGAGCGAAAGGTAGAAGTTGATTGTGGGGTTTTCTCCCCGAGGGCCAGCAGAGTGTCAACAGTCTTTCGAATGTGACGAATATCCGACTGCAGGATGTCATACGGAGAGCAGAGGTCAGCCTAATCCCGAAGGGCAGCCATTAGAACAGAAAAAAACAGTGCATAAAATTAAAAATACAAAAAGATAGAGTTTGATAAAGCATCACAGTATTCTATTACTAGTATAAATCTGTAGGAATATATTGTTTCTTTCAATTATTCCCTTAATTTATTACATGCACCATCTTTCGTTTCCTCTAAATAATTAAGCTATCAAACAATATTGAAACACTAGCACAAATATACGGTGCAAGTTAAGAGCTCAATCCTGCAAACCTTTATAGACGTAGTCCATTCAATCACTTAATCACTTAAATAGGACTAATTGCATGATTCAGATTTTGCAATAACAGGCCCCTATAAAAGCAAGAAAGTTCTCTTAGCAGTTGGGACAAAGCATGATACTGAAATCTCAGGAAAACATACTAAAAAAATAAATTGTTATGAATATAAATACAATTGTTCACCTAACATCATATACACCTTAAAATCTGGTGATTAAATTGTTTACTTTGGCTGGTACACTGGGATGAAAATTGAAAGACACTGGTTAAATGATACTGATTAGTTTAAGAAAATTTCCAAGCTGAGGAGTTTAAGGCTCAAACTTCTTATTTAAAATTTTAAAATTAAAAATATGTGAACCTAGGCTATTCATACATTTTTGGAAGATATAAATGCCCACATGTAGCTATTTAAATGGGAATACAAACACCTAAGCAACTTGTTGCATTAAGAAAATTGTACTGAGCAATGATATTCACGATAAGCAGACGATATTCGGTTATCATTACACAAAATCAAACCCAAGGTGCACACTGATCATTTTAAAATTGGAAGATGAAAACAATGTGTATTTTTATTCCAATCTCCTTTGCACACATAACCTCTCTATCAATGCTCAACTCAATGCATACATGTAAGTAAGAGTATCTTTAAAAAAAATTTTAAGTTGAGTAAGATGTAGGAAAGACAGAGCCCCATTTCATAAGCTCCAACTTGTTCTGGGCCAAATATATTCAGTTATTAAAGGAAAATAATTCCTAGTATATAATAAAAAACATGAAAAATCTGCATACTTAGCTGTCTAAAATACTTTAATGCTATATCGAGCTTCACAATGTAGTCTTCATTAATCATCAAATTTTCAAAAGCATTCCAGAGCTCTCCTACTCTGAGAAATGACTGCACAGCATTTCTGTAGGGAAACTTGTCTACAGAACTTGCCCCACAGAATCCATGGTTATTGTGTATCAAATGTTGCTAAAGCAAATTTGCTAAAAGATAGTTGGCTTTTTTCCCCTAATCTGCAAGCTTGCACTTTCAATCCGGGATCATAAAGTCAATCGAAATATCTTTCCTCTCTGCAAATCATCAGTAATAAAGGTGTTGCTCAGGCCTTCAGTAACACGGTCTCAATAAATATCATTGGGTTTGCACTGATGTGACTCATTGAAACTTAGGTCATGCCTGCACTATGGGGACAATACTGGCATAGCTACGGGTGCTGTAGCTATGCCTACATAAGTTCATAGTATAGATGCAGCCTACACTGATGGAAAGGTTATTTTTGACAGAGCAGAAACACTACCTCCCTGAGCAGTGGTAGCTAGGTTGACAGAAGCATTCTTCTGTTCTCCTAGCTGCATCTACACTGTTTGTTAGGTCCACAAAGCTATGTCACTTGGGGTGTGGATTTTTCACACCCCAAAGACATGTAGCTATGTCAACCTAAATTTTATGTGTAGATCAGTCCTCAGTAAGCCACTGTGGTGTTGATATACAAGAAGGAAGAGAATTCACCTCATTCTCTCTTACCATTGTTGGCTCTGGCTTTCACAGGAGTAGAAAGCTGTAAAAACTTAATTTTATTACTCAAATGATCAGTGCAACACTGAATATACACACACAAAAAAGGTCTGATTAGTGATGGTGGGGCATTTTTACACAATCACTTTTCAGAGTGGAAGCATGCTTCTAACTCCAAAGTCAAATGTTATATAAATCTCAAAGGAATAGTACTTGAATTTGGAAGAGAAAAGAGGGACACACACACAGTTTAAAAACAATGCTAAGTTTTGTTTGTAAATCTGAATTAAAGCATAAGATTTTTTTTAAAAAATTCAGACTTGTGAACTTGAAATGCTCATTTTTGAGCACAGAACCTGTTAAAACCAAAATCTCATTGACGCAGATACGAAATATTATGTTTTACTTAAGACACTAATAAACCTAATAAACATTGCACTAGCTTTTTAATTGAGTACAACAGACTAATTTCCTACTTGTCAAAAACATACCCAACTAAAACTCCTCCAAAATATTTTAAAGCTAAATTAAGGTAATTTCAGATAATCTTAAACAAGGAGGTTGCTTTTTTTGTTTGAATGGAAAGACATCTTTGGAGCAGACTGGAAAGAAGTAATTTCAGAGTTACTGAAGAATGAAAGCAGCTGGTAATAGGTCTAATTTTACAGACAGTGAGGAATTTGCTGACCAGAGACTTGCCAATGGAAGAGCATTCAAGAAAAGAAACCATGCAGAAGTTGCCAAAGCATGCAAAGGGGAATTTCCTATAAGAACTGCTGTTTAGTGTTTCAACTGGTGAAAATAGACCAACCCTGAGAAAAGTCTGACTATTCTGCAAATTTATTTGCTCTATAAGTGTTTGAATATTCAAATATTTCTCAAATTAGTAAATATTTCAGGCATGATAGACTATTTTCTCCTGCTGGTACTAGGTAAAATCTTTCATATTATAGATGCCATCTAGTGCTTCTGAACTCAGGAGACAATATTCTTTATCTTTTTAATAACTAAATATAGTGTTTCCACCTCAGTTATCAAAATTTTAGTGACTCTGATGTGATGTGAATTTAAAATACTAAAACTAAATAATCATATGGCTAAAGGGTACAACATTACAGAACAATTATGCTTGGATAATCAATTTCAAACATTCTGCTCTCCTCATTAAAAGCACAATTATTATTAGTCACAACTAAAAATCTAAGCACAGGAATTGTCCCAGTTACTAGTGATTTTTTTAAACGTATGTGCAGCTGCATGCCTAAATGGATCATGCAGATACCAAAATTGCACATATAGAATAAATATTTAGATGGAGTAGATAGATATGGAAGGTTAATCATATAACTGGCCGTTTGCATGCACAAGCTCCTCTGATTATTCATGCATCTGCAGTAAATTGCGCAAACAAATCAGGTGTACAATTTTGAAAACCAAGCCCATATTTTAATTCCTAAAAATAAAATCTCAATGATAAGTACTCAGAATTGCATGAAAGAATGAAATCATACTTCTGTGTATGTACTGTATGATAAATACCTACCTAGGAAACTCAGAGTTAAGATTTTAACAGCATACTGTACCACTTGCAACCATACTATAGTCCAAATAGCATATATTGCCTAGCACAGTGGGAAAAATCCATACCTGATACAATTGCATTGCAACTCCATGAAAGTCTCTGGAACAAACTGTGGTGAGGCAATTGGTCAGAATAAGAGTGAGTGGAAAACTGTGGGGTGCAAATATAGCGGTAGCAGTGAAAACAACGACTTGGTTATAAGATAAAGCTTTAATAGCAACTAACTGCTGCATGGCACCTGTTCCATTACCTATATCCATTGATGATGGCAAAGTACAAAGGCTTGATTCTGCTAAAATGATCAGCTGTGAAATAGTAAATAATTTACCTTCATTAGGTATCAAAGTTAAGATCCCATTGAGATGGGGACAGTTCATACTTGTCTCAAAGCTACTGTTTCATACTGTCTAAAGACTGACAGCCACTATTGGATGGGTTAACATTCACTTCACATTCTGAAGATTATTTTGCAGTCGTAAAGACACTAGGCTTAATGTTGTTTTGTTTGTATTAAAGACATCTTACATTCTGGGGCATATTTATGCAACCAATTCCAAAAAACAACATTTAAATCTACATAATAGAACCATAGAAACATAAAACTGGATGGGACCTAGACAGATCATTTAGTCCAGTTACCAGCTGACAGGTGTTTGTCTTTTTCTTAAAAATCTCCCATGATGGAGATTCTACAACCTCCCTAGGTAATCTGTTCCAGGGCTTTAATACCCTTACCGTTAGGAAGGTTTTCCTTATGTCTAACTTAAATCTCTCTCACTGGAATTTAAGCCCATCATTTCTTGTCCTGCCCTCAGTGGTTGAAGAGAACAATTTATCACCCTTCTCTTTATAACAACCTTTTACATAATTGAAGACTTATGTCCCCCCCCCTCAGTCTTCTCTTTTCCAGACTAAACAAACCTAATTTTTTCAATCTTTCCTCGTAGGTCATGTTTTCTAAACCTTTTCACCATTTTGGTTGCTCTCCTCTGGACTTTCTTCACTTTGTCCACATCTTTCCTGAAGTGTGGTGCCCACGCCTGGTCAGTGCAGAGCAGAGTGGAAGAATTATTTCTTGTGTCTTGCAGACAACACATCCCAGAATGATGTTCGTTTTTTTTTTTTTTTTTTTGGCAATAGTATTACATTGCAGACTCATACTTAGTTTGCGATGCATTAGAACTCCCAGGTGCTTTTATGTAGTACTCCTCCTTAGGCAGTCATTTCCCATTTTGTATGTGTGCAAATGATTGTTCCTTCCTAAGTGTAGTACTTTGCAAATGTCCTTATTGAATTTCATCTTATTTATTTCAGATCATTTCTATAGTTTGACAAGATCATTTTGAATTCTAATACTGTCCTCCAAAGCACTTGTAACCCGTCCCAGTTTGGTATCTTCCACAAACCTTATAAGCGTACCATCTATGCCATTATCCAAATAACTTATGAAGATACAGAACAGAACTGGACCCAGGACAGATCCCTGCAGGATCCCACTCAATATGCCTTTCCAGCTGGACTGTGAACCATTGATAGGAGTCTCCCCTGTGAAATCTGGTCTTGTGTACTTTTACCTTATACTATAGGTAGGGCCCTACCAAATTCACGGTCCATTTTGGTCGATTTCATGGTCATGGGATTTTAAAAATAATAAATTTCAGGATTTCGACTATTTAAATCTGAAATGTCATGGTGTTGTAACTGTAAGGATCCTGACCCAAAAAGGACTTTTGTGTGTGTGTGTTTGTGTGTGTGTGTATGGGGGGGGGTTGGGAGGGTCGCAAGGTTATTGTAGGGGAGGTTGCAGTACTGCTACCCTTACTTCTGCACTGCTGCTGCTGACGACACTACCTTGAGAGCTGGGCAGCCAGAGAGAGGGGGTTGCTGGTCAGGCGCCCAGCTCTGAAGGCAGTGCAGAATTAAGGGTAGCAATACTAGGACCCCCACCCCCCACAATAGGCTTGCAACCCACTTTTGCTAAAGTCTGCCTTCTTGAAATCCATTGTCTTTATTCTGCTGTTTTCCCTTCTACCATTCCTTAGAATTATGAATTCTCTCATTTCATGACCCAAGCTGCTTTCCACCTTCAAATCCCAACCAGTTCCTCCCTATTTGTCAGAATCAAATCTAGAACAGGCTCTCCCCTCCTTGCTTTGTCCACCTCCTGCCACAAAAAGTTGCCTTCAATGTACTCAATTAACTTCTTGGATAATCTGTGCACTGCTGTTTTTCCCAACAGATGCCTGGGTAGTTGAAGTTGCCCATTAGACTACTCAGTGCTGTGCTTCAGATGAGTTTGTTAGTTGTTTCAAAAAGCCTCATCCATCTCTTCTTCCTGATTAGGTGGTCTGTAGGAGACATCACCCTGGTTTTTTTTACCTGTTTTATCTTTACCCAGAGACTTTCAACAGGTTGCCTCCAACTTCTATCTCAATCTCAGTGCAAGCATATACATCTTTGATATAAAACACCCTTTTTCCTCAGCCTGTCCTTCCTGAATAAGCTCTACCCTTCTACACAAATATTCCAGTCATATGAATTATCCCATCGAGTCTCTGTGTTGCCAATTATGTCATAATTGTGACTATTCACTAGTATTTCTAGTTCCTCTTGTATATGTCCCAGATTTCCTGCATTAGTATCCAGACATCTAAGATATTCATTAGATTTCCCCTCTATATTCCCTCTTGTCTCTCTTTTGTTCCTGATATGATTATACTATAATCACATTATATATAGAGTCCTGGACATATTTTACTTTGTGTCAAGACAAAACTTCCAAATTTGTTGATCTGTAAGTGTCTTTATCTGAGCACTCCTCAGAGGCTAAATGCTGTGGGCAGATGATTGAGTACTTCAACAGTGTGTTCATACATATATTAATATTAAAGGTGAATTTCAAAGCAAAAAAGTGAGCTTTTATGTACAAAGATGGACTTTTTTTCCTGCCTGTTTATTCATTTAAAATAGTGGTTCTCAACAATGGGTATGTGTACCCCTGGGGGTGCACAGAGGTCTTCCAGGGGGTACATCAACTCATCTAGGTATTTGCCTAGTTTTACAACAGGCTACATAAAACGCACTAGCGAAGTCCATACAAACTAAAATTTCACACAGATAATGACTTGGTTATACTGCTCTATATAATACTATACGCTGAAATGCAAGCACAATATTTATATTACAAGTGATTTATTTTATAATTATATGGTAAAAATGAGAAAGTCAGCAATTTTTCAGTAACAGTGTGCTGACACACTTGTATTTTTGTATGATTTTGTAAGCAAGTAGTTTTTAAGTGAGGCGAACCTTGGAGGTACACAAGACAATTCAGACTCATTCAAGGGGTAAAGTGGTCTGGAAAGGTTGAGACCCACTGATTTAAAATACTGTATGTCCTGAATTCCTTTGGTTTGCTCAAGGACCCTGGCAAGTTCTTTGGACAATCTTTTCCTGACACTCAACATTCCCTCACCATCAACCGGGGGCTGGAAAAGCTGCAACCCAGGACTCAACGTCCTGTAAAATTATCATCCTCCAAATCACATTGCATGTTTGCATCTTCATGCTACACTTGTCTCAAGGTCAGTCATGAAGCTCAGTGAGCAAATGGTTCTGGAGATCCTTCAGCACTACCACTAAACAGCATCCCACCTTATTCCACTGAAAGCCCCCTTCTGTTTAAACATGTCTAAAATCTTCCATTTTGATCACCCTCTTGTACTGAAACAGCATTCAGCCCATCCCAGATCATCCATTTTTCTTACAGAGATGTATGTTAATGTGATAGGAATAGAATGCTACGCTGTGGTGTGGGTTAGTAGGCATAGGAGCTGCCAAGAAAGGGCTGGAGTTTAACGGTAATCTGTTCAGAAAAGAAAACAATTCATTGCAAATGTTATATTCCTATTGCTGGAGTCTCCTGAGACAGATAGGCTATATAAGAGCAATCAACATACATGCAAATGTTAGAAAATGGAGAATGTCTTTCTCCGCACTTTTACAGCACATTGTTCCTAGATAGATTCTTGATCTATCTGGGCTCTGGCATCCTGCTAGCTACTCACACAATCATATCTACCTACCACTGATCTTTGTTTCCAACATTTTCTCTCTCTCATTCACTCAGTAAAACACAGCAATCTCCAAACACTTTCACTCATCTAAGCTCTGAAACACGATGCATTTTCCAGGAAGTATAGCAGTAAATTTGTCAATTGCCATCCATGCTGAGTAAACCTGAATTCTCTTACAGAATTCCACAACATCTCTCATAAATTACAAACCTTAATCAAATGTCCTTGATATTTAAGTGAATGAAATTTTATATGGGTAAAAACTAATGTTTATTTATGTAGAATGTAGATTTATGAGATTTGACCCTTTGCTTAACCCTCTATGAAAACATGCAATATATAAACAGCTAGTCAAATGGCGCCAAAAATCTATAACAAGTCTGCAACATTAGCAGAGAAAGTTTATATTTCATTGAAAGCTGCAAAGAGAAAAACAAATGTAAACCCTTACAGAGGCGACACGTGGCGAGGGGGCAGTTGGGGTCATGTGCCTCAATTAAAAACAGCCACCTTCCTTCTCTCCCTTCCCCCAAAAGGCCATTTCCAGGCAACTCTGATTAGGAGTGCATCAAAGGGTCGCTCACATCTCACTAAACATTCCAAACACAGGCTGCATACATTTTGACACAATATTCTCATAATAGGGAGACATGCCATTTATTTCTGAAACTAATCTTTTTAGCCCACAATATGCAGCCATTCTAATATTATCATGAATATTTTACATTACATAACTTTATGAAAGCAGTTACTATGCATTAATAAACTGTAACAGATGGCCATCATTTTTAAAATAGAGACCTAGTTCTTAACACTATGGATTACAAAGTTTAATTTTAACAGTAATTCATTGTAGATATGAGAACAATCCTCTCTCCCAATCCCTCTTCAAATTGCAGAAAGGGAAAAAACACTGTTTGTTTTGCTGCCCTTCAAATGTCAGACTAATGGATTTCTTCACATTCTGAAAAAGGAATCCTTCCATAACTTAAAGACTTTGTGTTCAAGTCTCATCCCAAAGTAAAAACAAAACTAAACATGTTTTAAGATTCCTGAAAGTAAACCTTAAAATAAAAGTGCTCTCAGAGCCTTAGTTATACTGTTAATGACAATATTAAGTCATGTACAGTTTTATGTTTGTAGTTTTATATTTTACTGCATTAAAAACTAGTCTGTATACAAACTAATTCCTCATACTGAAGGCCAATTGTTTGAAATTAAATTGTCTTTACTTACATCAGACATATTTTTGGATACTGGGACAGATTCTGATCTAAACTGCATCAGTGTAAATCCAGAGTAACTAAATTGTATCATAATGAGTTACTCCAGTATAATATTTATCAGAATATGGACTACTGGCATTCTCTACAGAAACCTGAAAATGTAAAATCTTAAACTTTCTTGAGTTTACTGCATTTCGTCATTTCACATTTCTACAGTGATATTTTAACATTACAGTAGAACCTCACTCAATTTGCATTTTGCTAATCTGCACATTCATAATTTACACATATGAAATGCTCTCCTTACATCTCAGCAAAAATGTAACAGACCTCTGAGATGAGATCTCATATTACCAATTTCTTTGACAAAACATACTACAAAATATGTAACATAGTATAAAGTATAAATACTTTAAACTAAGCTTTTAAAATAAAAGCACCAAGTAAAACACAGTTATCACTCTTTAAAAACTTGCTAATTTTTCCTTATATAAAACTAATATTATCTACTTGCTAGTAGATATTTACTAGTTATTCTCTATGGAAATATAAGGAGGTATTGGGATTACTGTAAATACTCTTATCTAGCTATCTATGGCAAAACAGGCATGTTTTCAAAAATGAAATATCATCCATTTTGTTATACATTATACTCGTTTTATTGTTGAGTTTGCCAATACACAAAATTCAGTCATTTCTTAATAGGCCTTCTAGTCAACCCAATCCAGCAACGCTTTAATCACAATAGTCTCACTAATGACAGTAGGACTATAAACTCATGAATATCTCACATGAACACCTTAATGGGTCAATTCATGTGCTTAAAGCTAAAAGCATACATACGAGCATTGTTGAATAAGGGTGTAAATGTTCGATTGTAATAGTTCATAAAATAAGACATGAATCATTTTAGCCATGTAAAAAATAAAGAGCCTTCAACTGTAAAATAACACACAAGTTATGCTTTTTGGCATGTTTTAGGTCACATGATATTGATGGACATAATTAAAAATTACCTCTGGTATACCCAGTTTCCTACATGCATCCAGAAAGTTTTCCACATTTCTCCTGCATTTGGCCATACTAAGTTTAGGCTGAAAAAACAAGAAACCATGGATTAATGTGACAGAAGCTAATAATATACAGTAGTCATCATAAAATTCTGCCTATTAAATGACGTTTCTACTGCTGATGAAATATTTAGATGAGGCTGTTCCTGAAAAAATAAATTAGGAAACAGCAGATTGACCAACATCTAATAACTGACAGACTGAACTGCCAACATACTAGTCTCCTACTGCCACAATGTCTCCATGCCACCACCCATCCATCACGGCAGTGATCTCTATGGCACTGGCAAGGGCAGAGCAACAGTGGAGGAGGGCAGTGCACTCTATAAGTCTCCAAGGGTATGTCTACTCTGCAATTAAACATCCACGGCTGACCTGTGTCAACTGACTCGGGCTCACAGGGCTTGGACTACGGGACTGTAAAACTGCAGTATAGATGCTTGGGCTGGAGCCTGAGCTCTGGGACCCCACAAAGGGGGAGTGTACCAGAGCCTGGGTTCCGACCCGAGCATCTGCATCACAATTTTACAGCCCCACTACTTGGGTCAGCTAACATGAGCCAGCCAAAGCTATTTAATTACAGTGCAGATATACCCCAACTCATGCTGTGACCTATCTCAGCAACTGGTCAGAGGACATTTTCAGATGGTCTATAAACCTCCAAAAAGATGCTCAGAAATAAGAGCGTGGAAGCCTTCCCATTTTTTGTTTTTGTAGTTGAGGGTTTTTTTGCTTTTTAAAAATCAAAATCATTGGCCTGGTTTTCCTTCATTTCTATTTCTCCGTGTTTTGCAATTCTGTTAGTAATGCAGTTCTTTGAGTTGGGTATATGTTCTCCTTACTAATGCATGTTATTAGTAGTAGGAATTTTTAGTAATGATTTTCACTTTGCATCACAGACACCGAAGTGGAATTTGCTTCCATGTTCTTCTGAAATGTGCTACATACCATAAAAGTTCCCTTCTGTCCTCTCTTTTCTTCCTCTCAATATCAGCCTGTCTCTTTCTAGGTCACTCATCTGGCTCAGCTGCACTGAGAGTCTCCCATTTCAAACTGGACCACTCAGCATATACACTCTCAAATCAGGGCTCATTTATGTAAGGACATTCAGAAAAGTGAAAATGAATGAATATGCATAAATAAAAACATTAAATCCTCATGTGAATGCTCTCATTCAGAATTAAAGTGGCCTTAGTTCATGGCAGCTTAATTTTTCAGGAGGCTACTTTACAAACATGTAGCTTTTGGTTGCATTTGCTGTTGTGCGCATTTGCTTTTGTGCATGCCCAGTCTCTAGTTTTGAAATTGGGAGTGCATCCACTGTGGGCTCAGTTTGTGCACATGAAAGTCCGGCTTGCAAGGTTCTGAAAATCTGTCCCCTCTAATAACCATGTGCAGTGGAAGACTGGCTTACTTGCAAGAAGTGGTAATACTTCTCTAATGGGAATTTTACAACCCAAACATCTCAGGCTGTTTTAGGATGTGTATAAAGGGAATCATAGGTCTTTCACATTTAATTTTTGGATATTATGAGAACTTGATATATCATTTAACATACATTAAGAACAGTTGTACAAACGCTATAATGTCATTTCTATATTTTTTAAATTGGTTCTTTTATCATATCTATTTTTAATTAAAAACCTTCCAATTCATTCTTACAATTACTTCCTTAGTATTTTAGAATTTCAAAGATTCCTATAATATGATGCCTTCTTTGTCCTATTTGTCTGACTCAAGACAAAACCTCTTACAGTGGCATTCTGTGTCACCACAGCCAATCCATTATTTCCCTACTTTAACAGAAAGAAGTGATAATGATATTCCTGACCTTTAAACTGAAAACTCATCAGCACCAAAAGAGACATTAGCTGCCTAGCATTCTCCAGAACATTTCTTCTCAAGGTTAACTGTGTGTCAGTAAGGGCTGAAAGTGTTTTGTAAAACACTAAGAACAACATTTTAGTCTTGGAAATTCAGGTCCTGTCTACTCTGCAAGTCTCTGCAGTAAAATGTGACATGACACGAATCAAGTGATTTAAAACCAACAACTGAAAATATAAAATGATGGGGTCAAAATTAGCTGTAACCATTCAAGAAAGAGATCATGGAATAATTGTGGATAGTTCTCTAAAGACATCCACTTAATGTGCAGTGGCAGTTAAAAAAGCTAACAGAATGTTAGGAATCATTAGGAATGGGATTGATGAGAAGACAGAAAATATATTGCCTCCACGTAAATCCATGGTATGTCCACATCTTGAATACTGCATGCAGATCTGGTTGCCCCATTTCAAAAAAGATATAGTGGTTTTGGAAAAGGTACAGCAAAGGGCAGCAAAAATGATTAGGGGTATGAAACAACATCCATATGAGGAGAGATAAATAAGACTGGGACTTTTCAGCTTGGAAAAGAGACAACTAAGCCCTGGTCTACACTAAACGTTGAGGTTGAATTTAGCAGCATTAAATCGATTTAACCCTGCACCCGTCCACATGACGAAGCCCTTTTTTTCGACTTAAAGGGCTCTTAAAATCGATTTCCTTACTCCATCCCAGACAAGGGGATTAGCGCTGAAATCGGTTTTGCTGGGTCGAATTTGGGGTACTGTGGATGCAATTAGACGGTATTGGCCTCCGGGAGCTATCCCAGAGTGCTCCATTGTGACTGCTCTGGACAACACTCTCAACTCAGATGCACTGATCAGGTAGATGGGAAAAGGCCCGCGAACTTTTGAATTTCAATTTCCTGTTTGGCCAGTGTGGCAAGCTGCAGGTGACCATGCAGAGCTCATCAGCAGAGGTGACCACGATGGAGTCCCGGAATCGCAAAAGAGCTCCAGCATGGACCGAACGGGAGGTACGGGATCTGATCGCTGTATGGGGAGAGGAATCCGTGCTATCAGAACTACGTTCCAGTTTTCGAAATGCCAAAAGATTTGTCAAAATCTCCTAGGCTATGAAGAGCAGAGGCCATAACAGGGACCCGAAGCAGTGCCGTGTGAAACTTAAGGAGATGAGGCAAGCCTACCAGAAAACCAGAGAGGCAAACAGCCGCTCCGGGTCAGAGCCCCAAACATGCCGCTTCTATGATGAGCTGCATGCCAATTTAGGGGGTTCAGCCACCACTACCCCAGCCGTGTTGTTTGACTCAATGGAGAGGGAGGTAACACGGAAGCAGGTTTTGGGGACGAGGAAGATGATGATGATGATGAGGTTGTAGATAGCTCACAGCAAACAAGCGGAGAAACCAGTTTTCCTGACAGCCAGGAACTGTTTCTCACCCTGGACCTGGAGCCAGTACCCCCCCGAACCCACCCAAGGCTGCCTCCCAGACCCGCTAGGCGGAGAAGGGACCTCTGGTGAGTGTATCTTTTAAAATACTATAAAAGGTTTAAAAGCCAGCATTTTTAATGATTAATTTGCCCTGGCATTCGTGGCTCTCCTGGATATACTCTCAAAGCATTTGCAAAAGGTTTCTGGGGAGGGCAGCCTTATTCCATCCACCATGGTAGGACACTTTACCACTCCAGGCCAGTAGCACCTACTCGGGAATCACTGTAGAACAAAGCATTGCAGTGTATGTTTGCTGGCGTTCAAACAACATCAGTTCTTTATCTCTCTGTGTTATCCTCAGGAGAGTGATATCATTCATGGCCACTTAGTTGAAATAGGGTGCTTTTCTTAAGGGGACATTCAGAGGTGCCCATTCTTGCTGGGCTGTTCGCCTGTGGCTGAACAGAAATGTTTCCCGCTGTTTGCCACACAGTGGGGGGAGGCAAAATGCGACCTTGTAACGAAAGCACATGTGCTATGTATGTAATGTTAACAGCAAGGTTTACCGTGAAAGAGAGCGTACCCATTGATCTATAAAATGTCTTTTCAAATACCACTGTCCCTTTTTTTTCCCCCTCCATCAGCTGCATGTGTTTCAAGGATCACAGGATCTTCTCCTTCCCAGAGGCTAGCGAAGATTAGAAGGTGAAAAAAAAATGCACTCGCGATGAAATGTTCTCTGAGCTCATGCTGTCCTCCCACACTGACAGAGCACAGATGAATGCGTGGAGGCAGATAATGTCAGAGTGCAGAAATGACTGGGAGGAGAGGTGGTGGGCTGAAGAGAGTAAGTGGTGGGCTGAAAAGAGGGCTGAAGCTGAAAGGTGGTGGCAGCGTGATGAGAGGAGGCAGGATTCAATGCTGAGGTTGCTGGAGGATCAAACTAATATTCTCCAGCGTATGGTTGAGCTGCAGGAAAGGCAGCAGGAGCACAGACTGCCGCTACAGCCCCTGTGTAACCAACCGCTCTCCTCCCCAAGTTCTATAGCCTCCTCACCCAGATGCCCAAGAACGCGGTGGAGGGGCCTCCGGCCACCCAGCCACTCCACCCCAGAGGATTGCCCAAGTACCAGAAGGCTGGCATTCAATAAGTTTTAAACTTTTAAAGTGCTGCGTGGCCTTGTCCTTCCCTCCTCCACCACCCCTCCTACGCTATCTTGGTAATTATCCCCCTATGTGTGTGATGAATTAATAAAGAATGCATGAATGTGAAGCAACAATGACTTTATTGCCTCTGCAAGCGGTGATCGAAGGGAGGTGGGGAGGGTGGTTAGCTTAGCTTAGGGAAGTAGAGTGAACCAAGGGGTGGGGGGTTTCATCAAGGAGAAACAAACAGAACTTTCACACCGTAGCCTGGCCAGTCATGAAACTGGTTTTCAAAGCTTCTCTGATGCGCACTGCACCCTCCTGTGCTCTTCTAATAGCCCTGGTGTCTGGCTGTGTGTGACCAGCAGCCAGGCGATTTGCCTCAACCTCCCACCCCGCCATAAATGTCTCCCCCTTACTCTCACAGATATTGTGGAGCGCACAGCAAGCAGTAATAACAGTGGGAATATTGTTTCACTGAGGTCTAACCGAGTCAGTAAACTGCATCAGCGCACTTTTAAACGTCCAAATGCACATTCTACCACCATTCCGCACTTGCTCAGCCTGTAGTTGAACAGCTCCTGACTACTCTCCAGGATGCCTATGTATGGCTTCATGATCCATGGTATTAAGGGGTAGGCTGGGTCCCCAAGGATAACTATAGGCATTTCAACATCCCCAACGGTTATTTTCTGGTCTGGGAAGAAAGTCCCTTCCTGCAGCTTTTGAAACAGACCATAGTTCCTGAAGATGCGAGCGTCATGTATCTTTCCCGGCCATCCCACGCTGATGTTGTTGAAACGTCCCCTGTGATCCACCAGTGCTTGCAGCACTATTGAAAAGTACCCCTTGCGGTTTATGTACTCACTGGCTTGGTGCCAAGATAGGGATATGGGTTCCGTCTATGGCCCCATCACAGTTAGGGAATCCCATTGCAGCAAAGCCATCCGCTATGACCTGCACATTTCCCAGGGTCACTACCCTTGATATCAGCAGATCTTTGACTGCGTTGGCTACTTGCATCACAGCAGTCCCCACAGTAGATTTGCCCACTCCAAATTGATTCCCGACTGACCGGTAGCTGTCTGGCGTTGCAAGGTTCCACAGGACTATTGCCACTCACTTCTCAACTGCTCTCATCTTGGTATTCTTGCACCTCAGGGCAGGGGAAAGCCAGTCACAAAGTTCCATGAAAGTGCCCTTACGCATGTGAAAGTTTCACAGCCACTGGGAATCTTCCCAGACCTGCAACACTATGCGGTCCCACCAGTCTGTGCTTGTTTCCCGGGCCCAGAATCAGCATTCAACCACATGAGCCTGCCCCATTAGCACCATGATGCCCACATTGGCAGGGCCCGTGCTTTGAGAGAAGTCTGTGTCCATGTCCTCCTCACTCTCGTAACTGCGCTGACGTCGCCTACTCGCTCGGTTTTGCTTTGCCAGGTTCTGGTGCTGCATATACTGCTGGATAATGCGTGTGGTTGTTTAATGTGCTCCTAATTGCCAAAGTGATCTGAGCGGGCTCCAGGCTTGCCATGGTATGGCGTCTGCACAGAAAAAAGGCGCGGAACGATTGTCTGCTGTTGCCCTGATGGAGGGAGGGGCGACTGATGACATGGCTTACAGGGAATTAAAATCAACAAAGGGGGTGGCTTTGCGAGAAACTGAACGGCCGCCTCAAGGATAGAACTCAAAACTGGGTTTAGCAGGCCATTGATTTCACAGAGGGAGGGAGAGAGGGAGGAGAAAATGAATACAAACAAATCTGGTCTATTTCTTGTTTTGAGCCACTTCATCTATCTTTATACATGTTGCTGGCAGCAGACTGTGCAGTACGACCGCTACCTCCTGGGTGCTCGGCAGAAGACGGTGCAGTATGACTGCTGGCCATCATCTTCTCCTAGGTGCAGATTAAAAGACAGTGCACTGCGGTAGGACTCAATCGCCATGAGACAAAACAAGGGAAATGACCTGGCTGAGTCACTCCCACGTTTGCCCAGGCGCCCGGTTAAAAGAGCAGCCAGGACTACGTTGATGATGGCTACCAGTCATACTGCACTGTCTGCTGCCAAAAGGCAATAAACTGCTGCTGTGTAGCAATGCAGTACCACGTCTGCCAGCACCCAGGAGACATACGGCAACGGTTAGCTGAGCGGGCTCCATGCTTGCAGTGGTATGGTGTCTGCATAGGTAACTCAAGAAAAAAGGCACAAAACGATTGTCTGCCCTTGCTTTTACGGAGGGAGTGAGGGAGGGAACAGGAGCCTGATGATATGTACCCAGAACCACCCGCGACAATGTTTTAGCCCCCATCAGGCACTGGGATTTCTACCCAGAATTCAAATGGGCAGTGGAGACTGCGGGAACTGTGGGATAGCTACCCACAGTGCAAAGCTCCGGAAGTCGACGGTTGCCTCGGTATTGTGGACACAGTCTGCCAACTACATGCACTTAGAGCATTTGTGTGGGGACATGCACCCTCTACTTTATAAAAATGCTTTCTACAAAACAGACTTCTATAAATTCAACCTAATTTCATAGTGTAGACATACCCTTAGACTTCATACCTCCTGGATGTCTTTCTGGACCAGAAGGAAATTCGTTGTTAGTTACTGTACTATCTGTGCTCGATCTGCCCTCTGCTGGCAATGTGCTTACATTGCAAACTGCAGAATTCTTCCTTTGGCTGTATTTGGGCTCTGTCTGCAGGCTATAGACTCTCAGTTCAGGCTAAGTTGTTTGCCTGCCTGCCTGCTTGCACGTGGTCAACAAAGATGGCTGCTTCTCCCTAACTGCTTCTTTATTTGAACAACTCCGGGGACAGTCTATTCCTTTGTTCTGTTGTTAAGTGCCAATTCCCTCTCTCTAGCTGGCTGGTTCACACTGTCTCAGCAGCAAAAAGCAGCAGTCTGTCACCTCTAGATGAGCTTTCCCCCTTTGTTTAATAGTAATATTTGCTTATTTTTCTTTCTTCTTGTTCAGGCAAAGGGATCACTGAACTCTCATGGGATAGTAATCCTGCGTTGTCAAATATTATAGTTGGACCCAGCAGAGAAGGCGATCGACACAGACAGAGGAAGCTGATAGAAACACAGCTGTAGTCATTGGTCTGGCTGCAAAACTGAAACTAACACGAAAGTGAGGCTTTCCACTGCAGTGTTATTTACCCCTTCTCATAACACAAAAACTAGGGGTCACCAAATGAAATTAATAGATAAGGTTTAAAACAAATAAAGGGAATTATTTTTTCACACAATGCACAGTCAACCTGTGGAACTCTTTGCCAGAGGATGTTATGAAGACCAAGACTATAACAGGGATCAAAAAAGAATTAGATAAATTCATGAAAGATGGGTTCATCAATGGTTATTAGCTCTGAAGTGTCCCTAGCCTCTGTTTCCCAGAAGCTGGAAATGGGCGACAGGGGATGGTTCAATTAATGATTACCTGTTCTGTTCATTCCCTCTGGGGCACCTGGCATTGACCACTGTTGGAAGACAGGGTACTGGGCTAAATGGACCATCGGTCTGACCCAGTATGGCCATTCTCATGAAAGGGATACATTTATTTTTTGCCACTGTTGAAAACTCCTTGTTTTTTGTTAAAATCTATACTCTTAAAAGCCTAAGCCGATCACCTTTACAATCAGCATGCCTCTCTCAGAATTAAAGATAAGGTTTTATTTAACGAATATTTAACCAGAAAAAACTGCACAACTTTATGCATCATATTTTGAAAATACAGGAAACCTCTTTAGAATCAAAGTGACATCAGAAATCTAGACCAGAAATATCCCCACTAAGGGAAACTAAGTCTTCCATAAATTCAGGAAAAATCCACAAGAAAGTTGAAAAGAAAAGGAAATTAGGTTTGAAAAAAACTGTACGCAAGTATATTTGGTACAAAAAATCCTTGATGGCCCTGGTCCTGCATATGTCCTAGTGCGTTTGGGTAGTCAAAGATTGCAGGACTAGGTCATATGTTTCTCTTCTATCCTGTCTGTGACAAAAAATGAGTTGTTTCGATATTTAACAAAAAAACAAAATAAAAAAAACCCTGCCCAAACCCTTGCTATATAGGATTGTTGTTAGCCTCATTGTAGCATAATGTTTCCCACATGCTTAGAGTTGTCCACTTTATATCTGCAGATATAAGCATCTGTAGATGTGGACGCGGATACCTGTGGACCATTTTTGTGGATTCCGGATTGGATGCGGATACAAATTTTGTATCTGCCCCAGGCTCTACACATGCTTAGTAGAGTACATTATAAATCATACTGTATGCTATGACAGAACATGTTAACAATGCACCAGGAAGTGGAGAACTGATTTTTAGGAAAGTATCCACTGGAACAAAATCTTGTCAGAGGATAATGATCACCGGCTACAACATAAACAGCAAGGCATTTATGGAAAAATCTGACCTCCTGCAATCTAGATGGTAGAGACAACAAACCTATCATTAGCTTCAACCAGTCACAGACCAGTTTATTCATAAGAAAAGAGAGAGAGAAGTGTATATTTTTTTAATAGCTCCTCTACTTCATTTTTATGAAGATTTGAGTTACTGCCAATCTGAACTGGAAAGGAAAAAAAAAGTACACGTTTGTAGGAATGAACACTACTCACCACCCACTGACCTGTTTTTCAAAAGTAGATTTTATTTGATAATAAAGCTTTAGGTTTTCTTTTTTAAAAAAAATATTTGACTTACTACTGCTGGTGAGGGTACATGGATACTTCCCACAGATCGAGGACAAATGTGATTGACTAAATGACAGAGAACGACCCCATCCATAAGACCAGACCCCAAGTCTTCAGGCAAACAAATCTTTAGTCTTATTTCAATGTTCTGTAAAAGAAGAACAAACACGTCACCACTTCTACAGAGAATTAGAAAGAACCATCTTCCCCAAAAGCAAATATCCATATTCTCTATCACATCGCCATGCCTTTTCCCATCCTATCCACTATTGCAGTGAATCCTCATCCAATTCCAGTTTGTCAAGACACCACCACATCTTCATTTAAATTGCTCCTAAACCCAACCCCCCAAAAACACCACACTGCCCCATTCCAAGTCACCCACTGGAAATGTATCTTATGAAAAAACCCTCATCACTTTGCCAGAAGTGAGTAGCCGCATCATCTTATTACTGTAATGCTTGTCCTTCCTCATTCCATCATCCTGCCAGCACCATACTTTGCTACTCTTGCTTGTTGCCTCTTATCTAAAATTATTCTTATTATAGTAGCACCCAGAATCCCCAGACAGGATCAGAGCCCCATTGCATTAAGCCCCCTACAAACACAGAGTAAAAGATGGCCACTCCTCAAACAGCTGAAAAGAAACAAGTGGGCATAACAAAATATTGGAAAGAATGCAGAATGGAGGACAAGGTTGGATCTGTAATGTGTACTACTGGATAAAAATATGAAAACTCCCTACTCAGACAAAAGGGACACTTTAATTAAATGAACTTCGCATTGCAAAACAATCAGCAAAGTAGGGCACATTGAGAATGTTTACAAATTTTATGGTGAAAAATCCATTGCATTTTGTTACAAATGTGTAACTTTTATTGATTTTGGGCTCCAATCTTGCAAACGCTTTGGTTTCATATTCCTTCCCAGTAGAGCACATTATTAATTATTAACTATGATTATTATTTATATAGTATTCCAAACTATGCTATGTCCTTTAGAGAACAGATAAAAATATATCATCCCTGTCCCTTGCATTCCCTCCCCACTTTTGTCTGTTTGCTAAAATTCACTAGTTGCAAGAGGTGTTTACCAGTAACAGGTGACAAGCTCTGATTGCTGTAATGAGCCAATCAGTAACAACTACAAACTTGTGCACACTGCCAGTTTATGCTAAAATATAGTTCCCCTGTCCTCCTTCCTCCATCTGTTTGTCCATGTCACCCAACTCTTCCATCTTGTCTTTTAGTCTGTAAACTCTTTGGGGCAGTAACATTCATTTACAATATGTGGTATTCAGCTTATCACAGGCCCTTCTGAGGCCTCTTGGTGCCACTGTATTATAAACAGCAGCAGCAGCAAAGCTAAAATAAACTATGCAGGCACCAGATGGGCATGTGTGCAATGTGTAAGGGAGGCGGAAGATGTGGTGTTGTGCTTAACTAAATGACCCCTCTAAACATTAGCTGGGGAACAGAAAAGCCCTTACTTATTTTAGAAAAGTTTTTTTTAAAATCAGTACATATTTAAAAGTTGCTCTATCAAGAAAATATACGTTTTACATTAGTCAATGAACAAAATTCAAGTTGATCATGATAATATCAGGTGATGCTACTATTCTCTTGGAACACCAAATGTATTTTAAACCAATAGTAATGTAAAATTATCTCATATAACTTTAGTAGTTGTAATGCAATTAACACTATAGACACAAAGAACACTTCGTATTTGGGACTACTTGCATCTGAAGATCTTAACACTCAACACTCTTTGCAGTTATTATATCATCTTTATTTTATAGATGGTGAAACTGAGGCACAGAGAGATTTATACATTTTAAGGCCACAAGCGACCATCTAAATTGGACTGCAATACACAGGCCATAAAACCTCACCCAGTAATTCTGCATCAAGACCATAACTTCTGTTTCAGCTATAGTGTACCTTTTAGAAAGATACCCAGTTTTGGTTTAAAAATCTCAAGTGATGGAGAATCCATCATATTGCTAGGTAAATCGTTGCAAATCTTAATTATATACCCTTTAGAAATAAAGCACTAATTTTGGTCTGAATTTGTCTAGCTTCAACTTCCAACCATTGGATCTCATTATGTCTTTTATCTGCTAGATTAAAGAGCCATGCTCACCATCAGAATCCTCTTCCCCATGCAGGTACTTGTACACTGTGATTAAGTCACCGCTTAACCTTCTTTCAGATGAACTAAATAGATAGAGCTTCTTAAGTCTCTCAGTGTAAGATATTTTGTCCAGACCTCAAATAATTCTTGTGACTCTTTCCTGAATCTTTTCCAAATTTATCAATTTTTTTTTGAAGTATGGTCATCAAAAGTATTTCAGTCATGGTCTCACTAATGCTGTATCTTCCTACTCTCTGATATTCCCCTGCTTATACATCCAAGCACTGTTTTTGCCCTAAGATTAGGTGGCTTTCCCAAGGGAAAACAGGAAATACATGCTTAAGCTGAAAATCTGCAGCCTTTCACATTGTCTTTCACATACCTCACGCAATTGCTCCACAAGCTCTCTCTCTTCTCTCATCTGTTCCATTTTCCTCCGAATTGTAAATTGAGGGTCTATGGATTCCAAATTTCTCTGTGGTCTTGAAAATACTGTGATTTTAAAGAGAGATGTTTAGCAAAAACAAGCCAGCAAAAACTTTTGCTTTATTAATTTTCAGGTTAAACAAAGTTTAACTGTTCCACTTTACTGTTCCAGTTATGTCTGTTGGAAGAGTTCCCTGAGAGCATATAGAAAGAAAATCTGATTTAGAACTACAATCATAAAAGTGTATTTGTTTGGGGGTGCTCATAACAGAATTCATGTATTATTGATATAAGTGGAATATACAGACATCAGTCAGGGCCATATCTTATGGTCTTGACTGGGAATTTTACCAAATTCTCATAGCATTTGTCCCTTGGAGTTCTTAATCTGTTGTTAGAAGTCTTGCTAGTTCTATCACAGGACTCCTCTCTCAGTCTTTTAGTTAGATCCCAATCCTACAAAGTGCAGGACTCCAAAGGAACCAAGAGTATTCAGCACCTTGCAGGATCAGACTCCTAGCACTCTCCAATTATTCATGACTATCTTTCATCTCACCCTTTATCAAACAAAGTTATGTGTTTGACTCCTAAAAACTGAATGCCTATTATAGCACTTCTGAAGGTTTGCCTACACTAGAGATTCCCATTTAATGCGCAGTATTGCACTAGGTCCATACACAGTTTTCCTACAACCACTCCTGGTGCTGTGGATTATTTTATCCATCCCATAACTTCGGGCACAGCAGGGACATAAAGTCTATGGTATTTAATGTAAATTTGCACTTTTAAACATTTTTGTTGAGTTCCAATGACTGCTTTTAATGGTTCTTTCTTGTATATGTATCATGAGGGCTATGCCCACCAATGCCCTCTCACACTGTAGATACCATGGTGGAGGGTCACCAGTTCCTGTGGCTGGACTGACTTGCTCATGTATCATGAAAAGTGACAAGTGCTCAAGAATAATACGCTAAAATTTGTATTTATTACTTTTTTTTTTAAATGTAATGTGACAGCCTTAGGTGGGTCATCCACAAGGGGAGTTAAACTCAGGTCCTCTGGTTCTAAAAGCATAGAACTCGACCGCCTGAACTAAAAGATGCAGCTTTGTTAGCTGGTTGTAGCAGACTCAAACCTCTATGTGGTTCAGCCACCACTTGTCATTTGACATCACCAGGTTAGCCCCTCACAGCAGGATGCAACCCCAGACCTGTTAGGTTGAAGTCAGCAGCAGGCTCAACTGCCTCTATGCATTATACAGCCACTAAAGGGGGGGGCGGTCTGTGGATCTGAGATGTACAGAGCCACACTGAGTAAGCACAGGTTATGATTATTTCCAGATTTTGTTGCATTGCTGTTTTGCTTTGCTTCTTTTATTAGCATTATTTCCTGTTCCCCTGAACTAGTGCTTTCCTTTTCTTGGTCTCCCTCTGGATACTGAGATGGGAGTGGTCTGGTCCTGGTGCAGGAAGAGGAATATATCCACAGACTCCTCCACAAGACTCAGCTAATTACTCTCCATCTCCTGCAGTTTTGGGGAGCCAGAGCTTGTTCAAAATGTGGGAAGAAACGTGGGGGATGATGTTTTGGTCATCAAGATACAAAGAGAAGGAAGAAGTCTTGTATATCTGTATATGCAAATGTCCCAAATGGACAGATTGCTAATAGCCTTAGTGATGTAGGGGAGAGACCTCAATATTTATATAAAATGATATTAATAAAATTATTATAACTCTTTTCATTACATTGTTACAAACTTGTTTATGTTTTTACTAAACATCAAGAAATAGCTACAAATAAGTTATAGCCAGGATGCTTGAATATATAACAGTACATGTGTTTAGCAAGCAAGTTACAAAATGTTAAAGTTAATCCAAGAATTGCCAGAAGATTTCTGCTTCTATCTTCCAAGGTCAAGCAAACATCAAAAAGACAAAACATGTAAAACATTAAATGTTTTAAGTAGAGGCTTAACTGTAAAAAGGAATGTAGGTGCATTATGCGAACAATAAATCTATGTTGGAAAGTAACCACACCAACCCCATTTCTTTTCAAAGGAAAAATCTCTGCTTGTGTTTTTGAAACTCCAGAATAAACACGTGTAGTTGGAAATGTTTTAAACTTTTCATTTCTTAAATGTTGAAACAGCAAACAACTTTTGAGATGTGTATTTGAAAATATTTTGTATCAAAATACAAGCCTTTATATAGCTGCCTGATACTATTACAGGAATAAGAAGATGTTTTATGCAGAAATATAGCAAGGTCATTTGATGTTATAACTAGTTACTAACATAAGAAGGCATTTAAGTAAAGAATATTTATATTAATGGAGAATTAATTAATTACTGGCAGTGTGCAAGCAAACCCTCACCCAATTCAGGAAGATAAGAAAATCATCATTGAAAAAATAGAAACAACAGCTTGAGCTAAAGACTTTCTAAAAGTTTTTAATTTTAAGAGACTCTTTTGAGAACTAAAACCTTTTATATAAAGACCAGGAGTGTTTGGACTTTCTGAAAGCAGAATTTAATTTCCTGCCAAGCTCTAATAAAACTGAAAGACTCTCAGAGACTGGACTGAATAAAGACTAGCTTTGAAAGTTATCTGATGCTGTCTTGCCACAAGAAGAACAAAGCCAAGGCCATGCATTTAGGGATTAACAACAAGAATTTTAGTTATCAGCTAGGGACGCATCAATTAGAAGTAACGGAGGAGGAGAAGGAACTTGGAGAATTGGTTGACCACAGGATGACTATGAGCCGCCAATGTGATATGGCCATGAAAAAAGTTAATTCGGTCTTGGGATGCATCAGGAGAGGTATTTCCAGTAGAGATAAGGAGGTGTTAGTACCATTATACAAGGCACTGGTTCTCACCTGGAACAGAGTGTGCAGTTCTGATCTCCCATGTTTAAGTAGGATGAATTCAAACTGGAACAGGTACAGAGAAGGGCTACTAGGATGATCCAAGGAATGGAAAACCTGTTTTATGAAAGGAAACTCAAGGAGCTTGGCTTGTTTAGCCTAACTAAAAGAAGGTTGAGGGGAGAGATGATTGCTCTCTATAAACATATCAGAAGAATAAATACCAGAAAGGGAGGAATTATTTAAGCTCAGTACCAATGTGGCTACAAGAACAAATGGATATAAACCGGCCATTGGGAAGTTTAGACTTGAAATCAGACGAAGGTTATTAACCATCAGAGGAGTGAAGTTCCGAAATAGCCTTCCAAGGGAAGTAGTGGGGGCAAAAGACCTATCTGGCTTCAAGATTAAACTCGATAAGTTTATGGAGGAGATGGTATGATGGGATAACATGATTTTGGCTATTAATTGATCTTTAACTATTCATGGTAAACAGACCCAATGGCCTGTGATGGGATGTTTGATAGGGTGGGATCTGAGTTACTATAGAGAATTCTTTCCTGGGTATCTGGCTGGTGAATCTTGCCATATGCTCAGGGTTCAGCTGATCGCCATATTTGGGGTCAGGAAAGAATTTTCCTCCAGGGCAGACTGGAAGAGACCCTGTGGGTTTTTCTCCTTCCTCTGTAGCATGGGGCCACGGGTCACTTGCTGGAGGATTCTCTGCACCTCGATATCTTTAAACCATGATTTGAGAATTTCAATAGCTCAGACATAGGTGAGAGGTTTCTTGCAGGAGTGGATGGGTGAGATTCTATGGCCTGCATTGTGCAGGTCAGACTAGATGATCATAATGTTCCCTTCTGACCTTATTATATATGAATCTATAAAGAAACGCTGCATATATTCATTAAACAGACTGCATATTCAGGAGCTGGAAGTGTCACCTAAGCCATCCAAAGGGTGGCAGCAACCGACTTTCAATCTGAACAGGTTTGAAAGAGGTGTGTTTTCCTGTACTTTTATGAAAACAGGAAGGATAAAGGTATAAAAACTCTAAGTGAGCACCTGTCACACACCCCGTCTGCTACCCTTGTCAAGAGGGCACTCCTAGAAGCGTGGGTGGTGTAATGAGCCACAGATCTCAAACCCAAGGCTGCAGGTTTCATGGGAGCAACAACACTTCAACCCTCAACATGGCAGCCTGGTGACAATGGCTTACCTGAGACCCATGAAGCCCAGCCCCAGAGTGAGGCTCTGTCCCTGAAGTCTGATTGGCCCAAGGGTTCTACTTAAGCCAGTGGCAGCAACAAGAAGCTCTCCCAAACAATTGGGCTCCACCCTGCTCTGGACTGTGTGCTTTCTGCTATTTTATTTCCAGACATCCTGACCCAGCTTGACTCTTGGCATCTGCCTTGTGGTTTCTGACCTCCATTTTGTTTCCTGCCTCTGACCCCCGGTAGCCTAACCTGGCCTGAGTCTGGTTCCTGACTCATGGTTCTGATCTCCAGTTTGTCTCCTGCTTCTGATCTCCTGGTATCCTGACTCAGCTGACTCTTGACTCCTGTCTCATGACTGCAGACTCACTCCCACTATTAGATCTGGCTGCCCATGATCTGGCCACCACAAACAGTTTCTTCTTCTGTTATTCACCAAGTAGTTAGATGTGTATTCCTGGACAGGAAACAGTGGCTAAACATTGGCAAATAGAGAAATAGTGGAATTTAACTGGATTTAAGATAATAAATAATCATAATTGGACTGTCTTAGGGACAGCTCCTTAAATGGCTTCTTCTAAGTAACTCATTTAAGTATTTTTTTTTCCATTTTCATAGGATTTAGTTAAAGTTGCTTACTTTGCCCAACTATAAACTGTTTAGGTTATTAAGTAGTAGACAAGCTTCATTTGCTCTTGAACTATTTTGCCCATACATAAACAGTTTTAAGTATCTAATAAGATACTAAAACTGCATTCACAATAATTTTGGGAAATAATATACTTTGGTCTTAACTTACCAAGAGAAAGGTGCCTCCCCAGAGGTGGTTCACTCTCAAGGGTGTAATCTCTATTAAACTCTCTCCACAGAGAGACATACACAAGAGATTGTAATAGTAGTAACCAGTTTCATTTATGTTCAGTCATTTGATGTTCTGTTTAATGTTTTCTTTTCCTTTCTTTAATAACAAAATAGCCGTGGTTAATTGTGATTATGTTGTATGTTCTTCTCTTAATAATGGTGTCCACTAAGGTATGTTAAAGAACACTTGTGACTAAATAGTGGGAGCCACATCCTTAAGCCGTCAGGAAGAGAAACAATTATTAAGAGCTGGCCTACCATTTCATGTTTCTCTAAACCAGGAGTTCTCACACTGGGGGTCATGACCCTTCAGGGAGTTGTGAGGTTATGACATGGGGGTCACGAGCTGTCAGCCTCCACCTCTACACCCTGCTTCCCCTCCAGCATTTATAATAGTATTAAAAAAAAAAGTTTTTAATTTATAAGGGGGGGGAGTCACACTCAGAGGCTTGCTGTGTGAAAAGGGTCACAAATACAAAAGTTTAAGACCCACTGCCAATTTAACATTTTTTTCATTTGTGAGCCCCTAAAATATTTCAAATGGAGGTGCGGACCCCTTTGGAAATCTTACACATAGTCTACGGATCCCCACGAGTCCAAGGACCACAGGCTGAAAACCACTGCTCTAAACTAAATATGTTTAGTAATTTTTAAAAATAAAATTGTTTGAGGTCCAACAATTTAAAACTACTTTCAATTCCAGTGGGAAGTGAAAACTACATGTGAGCCCATCTAAATCAAATACAGGAACTGCCAGTGACACCTACCAGTAATAATAAAGAATTAAATTATTCTAATTGCATAATACAAAAGAAAGGTACAATACGGAATAAAATTAGTAGTTATTTCTTTACTGCTCAAATTAATTATTTCATGCTAACACTATCTCATTTTTATTTAGGTTGTGTTTTGGATAAATGTTTTAATTTTTATATCAATTTTCAAATTATGCAACACACTAGAAAAAAAATGGAGTGTAAGGAAAGTTCAAATAAGTTCAACACAGGATGAATGTATGTTTGCATGAGGCTCAGTGAATCTGAAAGATCAATAAACTAAACTGTATTCTGGAATCTTCTGGGTCCTTGACAGGTTTGCTTATGTATTTGCATTAAGATCTTGGAAGAAGGGGGTGGGCAGGGGGAAGGTTCCTGCATGAGATACTTTCTTTGAAATTCCGGAAAGGGCTCATGAGTTGTGTTCATATATGTCCTGATGATATTAAAGTGACAAAATGAAATCTCTGCTTGGATCCAATGGCTGAAGGAATAGCTTGCACTGTTCTAGATGACATGATGATTGCAGTGACTGCATAGTAAAATGCTTTATTAAAAATAATTACTTTAGGAAAAGCCACCAACTAGATGGTGGCAGAGTCTACTAGTTAAGCAATAAAAACCAGCCCATCCAAAGATCTGTTAAAAAAATCATAATTTAAAGAGCAGCATATCAAAGCTAAGCTAAGCTCCCCCATTTTCAAAGTATACCAGGGAGATTTAGCCACTTTCATTAAACTCCATGGTAGTTCTGTGGATAAATTCATTTGCATCATATTTAAAATCCAAGGATAACAGATCACACACTAGTTATCAAGTATGAAGAAAAAAAGGATTGTGTTTTTAACAGTAAGTTAAAATGAAATACAGTGTTCCTGTATCAAACCAATTTTTTAAATTGTTCCTAATGTTATAATAAAAAAATGAAAATACCTTACTACATTTATTAAGAATATCAGTTAAGTGTTAAGTAATTATTTACATTTCAAATTAGTAAACTTACTGTAAAACTTAGAATAAACAATACTTAAAATTCTGGAACCTATTTATATGTGCTATATGTTGTATGTTCCCTATAATACCAAGGAAAATAGGTAAATACACACACACACACCCAAATAAACATGCACACACACCCCAAACACACACACACTGCAACAGCAGACTTGAAAACTGTTGCAATCTCCATTCCAGTTTCAACAGCAGCAACAATTCAAAGAGCTCTGTACAAAAGGAATCATACCAACGGCCACTGTTGTATGGTTTGTGTTTGAGTCTGCATTTAGGAAATTTTTATTATGGTCTTCAATCATTCTAGCCTTGTTTATCTTGCTTATGTGCTGTGCTGAACTGGTGCGTGCCTGCACACGAGAGAAACTGAACTTTCTCTGGTCCCATATTGTAATGGGGATGTATTAGACATCAGATCTTTGACTACCCAAACGCACTAGGTTTATTGTCTGCGTACTGTTTTCCTATGTAGAATGTAAGTCTTGTGAGAGAGGATATTCATGTTTGGAACAACTCACCTGCACTAGATACTATTTTTGAATATCACCACTGCCTAGTTTGCTATAAATTACAAACCCTAAACATAGTGAGGTACCTCAAATGTATGCAGTTTTGTAAATAAATGTCCATGAATAGAAAACATCTGTTTATGGAAAGTAAATGTGAAAACTAATCATTCAGTTTGACTTATTCATAAGACATACGTTCTACCTATGGGAAACGGAGGAAAACATATAGGCAATTCCTTCAAAAACTGTAATAAATGAACAGGCTAGCCAATTTGGAAAACATACACAAGCAAAATAAATTAGCAAGTGAATAAGATATTCTTTCATCTCTGTTTTACAGTAGAACTATTAGAAGTAAAGTGTTCCAATTCAGTATATTACAACAATATGGAATATGCTAGTTATTCTGCATTATACATTTGTTCCACCAGAGGGGGCCCACACCACACAATTGGGTGCCTCAGAAGAGAGTATTTCTTCACACCAAAGTACAAGTAGTTCTCTTCATTGGCTGGTCAACACAACTTATTTATTTCATGTTAGTTTCAATAATAAGCCTATGTTGGCAATTTTTTAAAAATGTAAGTGAAAACAAAATTAAATTAGCAATAATACTTAGTCTAATCTACAATATGTGACATGTATTTAGTCTCTTTGTTAAAGGTCAGACTTCCAATTGATTTCCATTTTCGCACCTTCATTACATTGTAGGAACAATTTTGTACATGCAATTATTTGCAGGCAAAGTTTAGGACATTTAATACTGCAGGTACTTAACTTGCCAGACCAATCAAGTACCTAGATGTCTAAATGAGCAAAAATGGCACCTGTAAATACTTGTGGTTGTAAAGATGCCAGGGCTTGTAAGAGGCCTAGATAAAGTGAGGCTGAAAATTTGAAAATAAGGTTCTATTTCTCGTGATCAATTCTATTAAGATTTCTTTAACTATATATGCTTCAAGTGGATATGGAATATGTGCTTCTTATGACACATTGAATACCACTGAGAGGAGATTCAGTGGTTAGGGAACTAACGAACTTATGAGACCTGAGTTCAAGTCCTTGCTCCTCTCCAGACTTCCTGTGTGATTCTGGTCGAGTCACTTAGTCTCTCTGTGCCTTAGTTCCTCATCAGTAAAATAGGGATAACAGCACTTCCCTGCCTCACATGGATGTTGTGAGGATGAACACATTTTGTGAAGCACTCAAGATACTACAGTGATTTGGACAGGGAAGAGGAGAAGGAAACTCTTTTAGTACCTAAGATAGACTACACAGCAAACTTTCAAACACATCAACACAGGAGATTTAAGGTGCAAATCTTTCATATCCTTGGCTCCCATTCATTTCAGTGGGTGACACACACATGAAACCAAGCGCAGAACTTGATTCCAGAATCATTAACAGGAAGAAACTAAGTTCTCTCGCTTAAAAAAAAAAAAAAAAAGCCAACTTCAGGCTGATTTTTACCTCTGAGTCTATAAGCGATTATAGATCTTTCATTATCTCTAGTACTTTACTGAAAGATTAGTAGAATTGAATAAACTTTAACTTAGGAAGTACTGTGTTAGACGGAGAGGTATAATGTTCTATACTTTAATTAAGCACGTGGAGACTAGAATTGTAATAATACTGTTCAGCAGCTTAGAGTTTTAAGAATTTGACTTCAAACCACAGAATTCTATAAATGACATGAACACTGGAGGCACTGAACATAATGAACACTGCAAGACAATTCAAAAGGATCTGGATAGTTTAGGAGATCAGGCTAGCAGATGGCAAATGCTTTTCATTTTTAAAAAATACACAATAAATTAGTCTGGGAAAAGGGAAACAATCTAGAGTTTATGTGCTAAATAGAGCAATCATCCATGAATACTGTTGGCTGTTCAGGTCACTGTATGACTGGAAGGGTGCAACATATGGCAAAAAATGGTAACAGGCCTCAAGATTCTAAGGTATTGTAACAGGGTCACACTCACCTCTTGTGAGCACCCCCTGCCAAGTGTGTGTGCACCTATACTCTATCTGGTGTGTCTTTGGTGACTCAGCCCTCAGGCCGAGTCACACCCAGTCTGTTTGTGTGATGAAAGCAAAGCAAAACCCCTTCCAGGGCACAAGTCCAACAGGAGTCTCTCTCAGTTCCCTCTGTAATGTCTTCCACAAGTTGTCCCTGCTTCAGGATAGAGCCGTGTCCTTTCCTGGTGCAAAGTCTTTGCCTTCTTAAGGCCTTTCTGGCCACAACTCTCCAGCTGGGCCATTGCAGTTCAGTTCCCACCTCTGGGATGCCTCAATGTCCAGGCCACTTCCCCCAGTGGCTAATGGGGGCTGGAGGAAACCCAGGCACGCCCACTACTCCAGGTCCCAACCCAGGGACCTGTAGATAGCAGCTGTCTGCTGTGTCCCTTTATCTAAGTCATACTGCTGCTCTAATTCCCCGTACCACTTCTCCGCAGCCCTGCATTGTCTTCACCCTTACCTCAGGACCTTGTCCTGATGGGAGTCCCCTCAACAAACTCAGGGCTCCTTTTCGCTCTCCCTGGTTCTGGCAGCACTACTTTATCCGAGGTCCTGCAGCTCCCTCAGCCAGCCACACACCATCCATGCTCCTCCAGTTTTAGCAAGGATGAACTCACTCTTACCCTGCAGCTCTTCTTATACTGACCTGCTGAGCCCTGATTGGCTGCTTCCCACACAGCTGCTGTAGGCAGCTTGGAAGACCTCTCTACTACCCTTTTTTGGGGCAGGGCCACAAAGGCCTGGGTCTCAGGGCTTAGTCCACCCCATCACAGTTATGAAGAATGGTTAAGAGAGTTAGCAAATTTATTTTCCAATAAGAAAAATCTTTATAGGCTTTTGCTAGTTACTAGAATTCCTTTTATTCCTAAGAACCAGCAAGACTGATTTTCTTCAATAATATACCAACTGTCCATTCTTCTCATGCAAAGAAAGATCTATTGGTAGATAATTCAGGTGTTTTAAGTGTTGCACATTTGTCAAGATAGCCAGCTCTTTTTTTCATTTCCCTCTATCATGTGAACTATGAATGAGGACTTGTAACAATGGAATAGATTTCCCAATATTGGAAAGGAACAGGAAGCCTTGTCTGACATTATCTTCATGATCTATACTAAGTGAGCTTGCAACTCTTAGAAAGTGGAAAAAAATGCTAGCATCGTGCTGAAGATGCCAATACTTTAGTTTAAAAAGCTAACAGATCACTTTTTAGTGCTCCATCTCCACTTAAGCCAGAAGTGCAGGATTTCAAACTGTAAAGAATATTTGCTTACAGACTGCAATTAAAGATAGTTTTTCAATAATGTGCATAAATGGTGCCACCAAACGTGTTCTTTCAAAAAAAAAAAAAGTCTTATTCTTTAGCTTCACTTCTTAAATTTCAGTTTTATAAGCCAGACAAGTGGGAGTACTTAGCTAATGGCTGAATGGTTAGAACAAATTTTTTACAGCCAGTTTCAAAGGGCTCAGCATGCACAACAAATTATACATATATGTCCCTTGTTTAGCATTCAGAAGAACACCTGCTACATCATGTTCAACTTTTTTTTTTTTTTTGGTGTGACAGATTTTCATAAAAAGAATGCTAAATTCTAACATATGGGCACATCTTGTATAACATACAATTCTGAATGACCATGTTTTTGAATGTCTCAGAATGTGACAACTTTCTGACTGGTGATTTTTTTTTTAATAATGCCAGTGATGATTTTTCTAATTTTTCATTTTCAAGGTAGCCATGTAATACTAGATTTAAACAAACAACAGACAAAACCAAAAATACTTTTTGCTATCATTATGTAGAATATTCAGTGCATTGGATCCATTATCAGATGTGACATACAGTTCTATAATGTCCTCAGGAGAAAAGTCATATTAGCATTTTCATGTTGTGTCCCAGGCTATGGGAGCTGCTTCAATCAAAAGCACTCAGACTCAACCGCTATATATAAAGCTATATATATAGCTAACTTTACTGATGTCTGCACTGCAGTGGATCCACTGTGTACTTGCTAAATTCCCCAAATCCTGTTCCAGCACGCACCAGGTTCAGACTGAAATGTGGGAAATATTCTCACGTGGGGGAGTGGAGGGGAGAGTATCTTTGTGTCCGGGCGGTGGTCAGAAATCTGGAAATTTCGTAGGAAATCACATTTGGTCTGCTCTTTGGTTAAAGAGAAAAATTAAGAACTGTTCATTTTTGGTCAGTGCTTTGTTTGTTATGCATTGTGACAAATTTATCATATATACCAGTATTTCCCAAACTTGGGACACCGCTTGTGCAGGGAAAGCCCCTGGCGGGCCCGGCCGGTTTGTTTACCTGTCGCGTCCGCACGTTCGGCCAATTGCGGCTCCCACTGGCCGCGGTTCGCTGTGCCCGGCCAATGGGGGCTGCGGGAAGCGGCAGCCAGTACATCCCTTGGCCTGTGCCACTTACCGCAGTCCCCATTGACTGGTCACAGCAAACCGCAGCCAGTCGGAGCAGCGATCAACTGAACCTGCGGACATGGCAAGTAAACAAACTGGCCGGGTCCGCCAGGGGCTTTCCCTGCACAAGAGGTGTCCCAAGTTTGGGAAACACTGATATATGCTCTTGAATATTTCATAAATCTCAGGAACTTGCAAATGTGAAGAGATATTGTTTTCTTGGCAAACTGAGCTGCTGACTGAAAAATCCTCTCAATAACTTTCATTAGCTGAAAAATACAGCATCAAGTCCAGCACAAAAATCAGTGTAATTCTCTTATTCAGCTCAAGTGTCACTGGAAAAATGCTTGCACAGCAGCTATGGTTTTCAAACAATTCATGGATTTTTGGCTAGAAACAAACTAAAACTAAAGGAAGACCAACTGACCTACCTATCTATCTTTTTTACCTTGATTTCTCTCCGTGTAAACACTGCTTTATTTACTAAAATATTTCTAGCTCTCCTTTCACCTCTGTTTGAATCCCTTCTTCGGAGAAGGGGAAGCTGATAAGAATGCTGGTCAGTTAAATGTCTTTTCATTGGCCAGTAGTGACATAATGATCAGATTTGGTTTCCCTGCATTTTCTGCTCATAGACTTCTTAGACTGTGTACTCAATGTTCTTCTACACTAATTAACATGTACCATCTGAGTCTTTTGGTTTCTAATCCTTAAGTTTTTTTTTTTACCCATAACAACAAGAATATGGCTGAATGTCTTGCACCTTTAGCTGTGTGGGGAACGTAGCCAAACATACAAATTATCTGAAAACATACAAATTAAATATGTACAGATCACCTACCATTGTCACTGTCCCCTTCAGATGGGATACTGTAGCTATAGTTGTCCCATGTTTGAGCCTGTGTAAGTTTGTTGAAGGAGATAGGAGGAAGAGTGAGGGGTGGGTCTGTTGCAGGGAGTGAGAGCCAGTCCAGATACAGTAGCATACAGACCAGGAAAAACCAAAGGGGTAGCACCATTTCATATATGATATGAAGATTGCATGGCAATGAAGAAGATGCCATTTAAATTAATGATTATTATAAAATGTATATTTTTGGAAGAGAAGAATGAAAGATGGTGTACAGAATAAAAAGAATGAAAAATTAAATGTTAGTATTTGTAAATCATACATTATATGTGCAGTTAATGCTGTTAATCTTAACAAGATTACCACAACATAGCACTTTACATAATTATGAAGAAAAAGTACCCATAGATTTCATACTGTAGGCTAAAGAAAGGAAACCCTGACTCTGAACTGATGGGTAAATTTATCAACAGTGCAGTTGCAGAAGTAAAAACATAAACCAAGAAGAAAAACATTAGGAAATAAACATGTTATATATTTCAGGTTTTCAGTGTTAGAAGAGCACTTTTTCCACAGAGTGGAATAAACACAGTTTAACAAAATTGTTAAGATTTTCCTGGGAAAGTTTTTATGTCAAAAATACCCATTTCTGTCCTGGGTATACTAGTAGTAGTCCATTAATCCTTTGGCTCTCCTTCTATCATGGAGAAAAGCCCATGATCCTTCTGACTTTATTCTTTCCTTCTTCAGCTGTCATCTTCCAGCTCAAGCTGCACTATTTCTTCCCTCTCATTAACTTCCTCATCCACAATCCTAGCCACCGATTTTCCTACCTTTGATACCCCAACTAAAGTCCTCCCCTCTTCTGCACTCTTTTTCCTCTTTGCACAAGATCTTGCAGACTCTTTCAAAGAGAAGAATGGCAATGTAACCTCTCTCCTCAACACGCTTTTCTCTGCTACTACTTTTCTTCTTCCCTGTTTCTCCTCCTCTAGTTATCTAGAGCAAGTCTTCTCACCCATGCTTCAAATCCCTCCACTAACCTCAGCGATCGCTTCCCTTTCACCTCCAACCTACAGTGTCCCAGTCTCTCCCATGTTGATTACTAGAAATTCTATCCTCTAGCTTCCCCCAAACCCACACTGCCCCCCACCCAATGATCCTTACAAATCATAGCTGCTAAAGATCATCTTCTTTGCCCACCACTCTCACCACCACATCCCCCTCTTTAAACCTTTTACTGATTCCCTGTTTTCCACCATGTACAATTTAAGCTTTGGGCCCTGATTCTGAATGAGGTCTTTGGATGCTACTACAATCACTACCATGTTGCCTTTTTGAATGTCAAATTGTAATCCTAATTCAATTTAAATAGGTGAGTTTACTGTACCTTATAGAAATCTGGATTAATTATAAACATGAAAATTAGCATTTAGATTTTAAAAAGGCAATGATTTATACCAGTTCAACAAAAAGTTTTTTTAAATATTAAAATGGAAAAAAGACAAAAATAAATAAAGCCTCAGTAAAAAGCCTTGCCCCAGTCCAAATAAAGCTACACATACTGAAAGAAAAAGCCTTCACCCTTTCCGGAATCTGACAGGTTAACTAGAGTAATTAAAAATAATATCACAACCATCACCCTCTCTAAATCATTAAGTTTGGCTGCTCTTAGTGTTCTTTTCCTTAGAAAGTGTGTGTTCCAAACCTCAGTTCACTCTGCCTTCAGCCACTCCAAGCTCAATTATATCCTGTGGGATAAGGAGTTAGCTGCATCAATGAGTCAGCAAAAACTACCTAACACACTTCGAGTAGGTCAGTCTCATTTGTTAAAAATGATTCTCATGAGTTTCCAAAGTACACATATCAGCCAATTCACTTCCTGGGAAGAAATTAAACGTAACAATAAATGAGAGGACAGAGTTACTATTTTTCTAACTAATGAATAAGAGAAAAATAATTACTAATTGATTCTCAGTTACTCTTTGCAACTGACATAAAAAAATGAGTTACCAATACATCAATGCAAACTAAATCTGCTTTAATGTACTAGGGCTACAAAAATGAAGGGACTTGATGCAAACGTGTATTTCAGAGTTTTGTTTCAATTAATTAACAGTCGATTCTTCATTTCCTGTGGCATTTCTACTGCAAAAGGCCTTGTATCTTGATTTTTTTTTCAGTACCTAGTGTAGTTTTTGAGGACACAAGCATTGCTCCTCAGTTAGGCTTGCAAGCCACGCTGTTCAGTAAAAGTCATGAAAGAAAAACTAAGTAAAAATGGCACAAAAGTAGAAATGAATAGTTTTGAATACTGCAAAGGGTAAAATGAATAGGTTTGAATACTGCAAAGGGTATGAGATGGTGTGGGTAATCCAACCAAGTTCTGAGTAAAACTAAGGTTTTATAGAGAATGATATGGCAAGAAGTTTAGGAAATTCTCAAATTTATTTACAATAGCATCATGATTACTAATAGTGCTTTGATCTATTTGAAAAATCAAGAGTAAATCCATGAACTGTTCAGAGATATTCCTGCTCAGAGTATGAAAGTGTTTCCAAGCAGCAGAATTATTGTTAAAAGGAAATTCATATTACTTATTTCTTTACAATATTTAGTCATGTTCAAATGTTCTTCCAATCACTAGTGTGAATTAGAGAGATCTACTCTTCAAAAGTGTATATGTAAGACAGACCAATTCAAAATGCACCGAGTTTCTCCTTTTAACTTCTGTATAGCAGTTTGACTCTTTTTTTAAAAAAGGGTATACACCAAAAGGTTAGGATAGCATACTCATTACCTTTGAAAAACATTTTCTTTGGATACCTAACTAGGCATCATGTATGGATTTTTCCTCATGTTTTGGTGAGCCTTAAAATGTGGGTATAAAAAACTTTTACTTATGAACCTAGATCTAGTATGGGCTGACAGAGAAATCTAAGTAACTATGGTTTATACTCTGGAAACAGGCTTTGTGTATGTACTTCAAAAAACCTGGAATCACTACCAGAAGTCTAGTACACTGTTTAATTTTACCTTTCCTAGAGACATAAATCACTGACACAGTGAAATAATATTAAATAGAAAGCAAAAACATTAATTTTAAGTAGAATCAAATAGGGAAAATAAAATACACACGAATGGCACGTTTTGCTTGAAAGTCAGCCCCCTCATTTTTCCCCCTCTGGTATATTCTTTTCTACACACATCTGTCTTATTTCTGTTTTCGTTTTTCAGAGCAAAATTTACAAATTTTGGTTAGAATCATTTAAAACAAATCTTGCACTGTTATTAAAATAATTTGAATGATCTGCTCCCATACAATTTAAATTGTAGCAGTAAAGTGCTAAATATTAGTCCAAAGTTTATGTTTTCTCCCACAAGGCCGCATACTACTTAAATAAAAAAGCTATTAAACCTCAACTCTAAACTGAACTGAAATCTATACTACTAACTTTACAGGTGCACACAGTATGTATGCCTTCCAAGACCAGCTCTACGGCCGTAAGGATGTAGGTAATTAAGAAGCAAACACTGTTTGGAATGGTTTAGATTTGTACATTTGTACAAGCAAACACTGACTGGTGGAAGGGTTTAGATTTGTACATTCTTTAAGAAGAAAAAAAAGCTTGAAAAGTACGATGGCATTACCTGAAGAAATTAGAGATATGTCAAGTCAACCAGTTTCGACTTGAAAAGGCAAATACATACAAGGTTCACCAATAGGGAAGGTGTCTTCACAGCTGTACTATTTTCAGCTCTAATGTGTGGGTAAATTACATTAAAGGACTAGATTTAAATGCCTGTATGAAGCACTTGCTTTTTGGGGGGAAATGGGATAGGTGAGGTGAGTAATTTCCAAGGTATCAAATTTCATTTGTAATGTTTCATCACAGCACGCTAGGTTACAGCGCATGATCAACTAAGGGCATTCTTCACTATAGGCTAAAATCAGAACTGCTGTGATCGATCCAGCAGACATCAATTTAGCAGGTCTGGTGAAGATGTGATAAGTTGATGGGAGAGCATCTCCCATCGACATAGCATGATGTAGATTCCACCGTAAGTCTATCTAAGCTATGTTGATTTAAGGTAGGTATCTTTACCTAAATAACAAGCATAACTTAGGTCAACTTACCTTATTAGCATAGACCAGGCCTCTCACACTAATGTTATATCATGGGAAAAGACATTGGGCCTGATTCTGATTTCACACCAGCATAATTCCATTGTTTGATCTGGTGTAAATCACGAGTAATTCAATTGAAACCCATGAAATGACACTTGCAAAACTGGTGTGAGCAAGATCAGACCTATTAAGTAAAGCACTATGCAATAATGGGTTTCAGGGTGTCTGTTCAATATTATATGAAAAACAACTGAGACATCAGGGTTAAATTACTTAACATACATACAAAAGAAGAGGGGTTTTTTTGTTTTGTTTTTTTTTGTTTTGTTTTTTGTTTTTTACACACACTGAGTAGTCAGGAGTGGAGGGCATTGCTATGTTGGTGTATATTTAAAATTAATTGAAGCAATAAGGATACACAAGAATGCTTGTACTTTTCAATTTGTTAAGCTGTTAAGCCTTGGTTCTGAACAAACCTAAAACTTTTGGGTATCTTAGTTAAGTTGCATACCTTTCCCATCATCTCAACTGCTCTCAATAATGACACCATTTTGGTTCAACAACATTTTCTTTGTTTCATTATCCCTTTTTTTGTTTTAATAAATTTTAAGGGTACAATTTCTTATAATACATTCAGATATGAAAATGTGCTGCTATTGCGGAAATATTTCATTACGAAAGCTACAAGCTTTTAGTGGTTTACCAGCATTTGATTAAAGATATTAGTGGTGAAAGAAAGAAACCACAATTACATTTTTAGGAAGCTGAAATAAATTTAAAAAAATCTAAGCCATGATATACTTCAAAGACAATGTGAGATGACTTCTAATATTGCATATTTCAGCAAACAAAAGATAAAAACAATGTCATCCTACATCTGATCCCATTTTAAAAAGAGATTGTTCATTCTTAATACCCTAGCAATTAAAATTGGTTTATATGAACACACTAATTAAAATGTCAGTGATTATGCATTTAGCACATCACAAATTCATTCTACTACAGACTGCAGCTACGTTAACACCTAATTTGATATTTAGACATACTCCTATGGAAAAACTCATAAATATATATTTTCAGAGCAATGCACAATAATTACCCAAATAAACCTAGTTATCATATACATTTATTTATTCAAAGCTTTAAAATACATCTCTGTATGTCAACCAGGTGAACACAGGATTTAAATTGGTGCATCAGACAGATATATGGCGTTTTTATATATGAAAAAAATGAGGGATGAAAACTGATCAATATAAAATGTGCTGAAAGTTAGTACTTCTACTGTACTTTTTTTTTTCCAGTGTTTTTGGGACAGTGTTTTTGCCTCCTTTCTTTCTAAATATATAGCTACTGTAAGTGAACATTCACTACCAGTAAGCACAGGCTTAAGAAACTAAAAAAAGACTTGTTGATTCCTGTTGGATGGGGATAAGATAGAAGACAACAAAAGTCCTTGAGTTTGCTGGAGAAGCAGCCCTCTTGTAATTTATTCTTTTTCACAATCTTACCTGATCGTGGCTTCAGGCCAAAAGGAGCGGTGTTGTTTGTAGTAGGAGATTGTGTGGGAGTTTTTTCCTTACTCTGTGTGTTTCAAGATAGATATGAGTAAGAAACTGTACATCTCAGCACAATTGTTTACACAAAATATAGAGGTTCAATCATGCAGCATTACAATTATTTCCCCCAAATTGTTATTATAGGCTCAAACACTGTAACCCTAATTCACTCTTTATTCCATCAAATCTCCTGGTGACTATAAAGGGGATTCTGACTGAGTAAGAACTGCAGGATTTGTCCCACTGTTCTAACTTCATCTGATTATTTTTCAGTTTTCTTTCACATCATTACTTTAGTGATGAATTATTGTTCATGTGAAATGTTTGTGTAATATTAAAATGTAGGATTTTAGAATGAATAAGAAAAAACACTCCTTCCTTACATACATTCTGTTCTTTCATTGCATTAATACACTTCCTTGCCTAACTGCTTTGCCTACTGTATTGTGAAATTCTGTGGAAGGAAAACCAGCACAAATCCAAGCAACAAAAACCAGAAAAGGGGATGTTACTAAGACACCTCAGAGCATCCTTCCCCTTGACCTTGAACTGGGTTTGCAGATCTATGCAGGAGAAAAGGAAGGAGTACAGCAGTGGGTAGAAGAATATGGAGGATAAACACTCTACCCTTCTGTACCATGGAGAGCTAAGACTGGAAAGATAGTACAACACAGACTATTATCTTTCTGTGCCCACGCAGACTCCATGGTGGAAATCAACCAGAAAAGGGGCTTCCTGGGGGAGCCACAGGTTATAGGAGTCCCATCACCAAGGCTTTATTGGAGCTACAATGGCAGAAAGTGGGCGTAAGTCTGTGGAGAGCAGGGAGCAGCCACACTGCTCTCACCTGATTTGCTCATGGTCCATTGAATTTGTGAGCCATCCACACAGTTACATGGGGCAGCAGATGCTGCTTCCCCAAGGGAACTATTAACAACAAATCTCCAGAAGGAAAACCTCAGATGTTTCCTTTCCTTTAGCCTCCTCCTGAGAGTGCTTCCATGGAGGAGAATGGGGCCAAGGAAATAGCTTTTCCTTCTGAAATCTTCTATAAAGGACCACTCTTGGCAGAATGTACTGTATTCAAGAAGTCCCACTGAAATCAATGGGAGTTCTCGTGGGATAGGGTACTACTCAACACCAAGTGGCAGAATTTGGGAAAGTATAATGAAATAAAACAGAGGCATGCTCTTACATATAATCAACATACTCTGCATTACATCAGAAACAGTTCCAGGATTGCATTTTTATGTTCAATTAAACACTAAGAAAAGGATCAAATTACACAGGCTACAGCAAATAGAAATGGAAGACAATCACTTATTTTAACTCAAATGATGTTTAATTACCAACTTCATTCTCAACAGGTAGTAATAGTCAAAAATACACTGACATTGGACAATGTGTAAATCAAAACTAAAATTTACATTATAGACGCACACAATACTAGTAGTATCTCACCTCATTGTAAGAGCTGCATCCTCCTATAGTCCAGACAATCACATCATTCTGCATGTTTGAATAGAAATAAAGTGGTTCAGTAAGTAAATTTATCATACATTAAAGAGCATTTTGTTCATAAGTAGGTTCACACTGCCAGAGAGAGAGATTTAGGGAACCTATTTAGGGAACAATCCTACCCACACTTTCATCAAGGAGAATTAGAATGAACAGACAAAGTAAAAACTACAGTACAATCCTAAACTAATAGGAATAATATTTAGCATTTATATAATACTTTTCATCTTCAAAGACTAGTTAACCTTTCAGTGAAACAATTCTTTCTTGAAGAACACATGTACACATTTCTATTCTTAAATGAGCTAGTGACATTCTCTGTAAGTGTGCAAACTTTGAGTTTATTAAATTTTCCTCATTTAGAACAGAAATTTTCCTCATTTAGAATAGAAATAAAAGTAAATTTGTAGACTTTTAAAAATAATCTAGCATGCAAGTTGGTTATTATATCTGACTCACAAGTTATAACATTTTAATATATGGTTCCTGGGTGGAGGGGTCAATATTTCAGGATGTTCTATGGAGTTCATAATTTAAACAAGCACCAAACAAAAGTATTTTAATATAGATTTAAAGATTTACCAGGAGTCAGTTCTATAACAATGGTACAACTTATCTTTTGCCACTTCTTTAAACATAATCAGACTGACAATGTATGTTGCATATTTTACATCATGACTTACAAGTACTAACATATCATTTATATGTAAGCCAGTGGGCAGATACACCAGTTATGGAAGGTAAAATAAAGGCCAAACCTATGCAACACCTTTTCCTTGGGGCCAGCTTTATTATTGCAAAAAAGTTTTGGAACAAACAAAGCAATGTAGAACACTTGGCCACAACCACTAAGTTTGCTTCTAACTTTCAGCAAGCTAGGATGGGAGAAGACACACCCTTCCCCCCTGCATAGCCTTCCTGTGTACCTCCTAGGGCTCCTGCCAAGTCTTCATGAAAGGACTCCCTCAGGGTTTTATTCAACCCTTATCTTCTCTAGACTGAACAACAGCATTTTAAGTCAGTAGATCCCTCTTCATCATGTGTCCTGCCTGGAGACAACAGCTTTCCGGAACCCCGCAGCTAAAGGGGTCTATGTCCTTATAACAGACATCCTGGCACTACCTGCTCAACAGGCCAGATATGTTACAGTATATAATAATCATGCTATATCAAAAAAGTCACTTTTATAACATTGATGAAAACGGTACTCATGCAGCCCTGACAGGTATTGCTGAGGGGGAAAATCTCCTATAACTGCTCATGGGTAAGGCTGCAAATCTTTCATGGAGGTCATGGAAAGTCACGGATTCCATGACTTTCTGGGATCTCCGTGACTTCCGCAGCTGCAGCGGCTGACCACAGGGCCACCCTGCTGGGGCTGCTCTGGGTCCAGTTGCACTGGCTGTGCTCTGGTGGGTACAGATAACGGGTCCCGGGCGCTGGCCCGGAGCAGTGGTCTGGGAGCAGCAGTGGCGCCGCAGGGCGCCCCCAGCCCAGAGGAGTGGCAGCAGGGCCACCGGCTACCCCCCAGTCTGGCGTGGTAGCGGTAGGGCCCCAGGGTGTCCCCTCCCCACAGGTGTGGTTGTGGCAGGGCCCTGGGCTGCCCCCCCGCCCGGAGAAGCAGTGGTAGCAGGGCCCCAGGCAGACCCTCCCTGAAGCAGGTAAAATTTAGTTAGGGATATTTTTACTAAAAGTCACAGACAAGTCACCGGACATGACTTTTTGGTTATTGCCCGTGACCTATCCATGACATTTACTAACAATACCCATGACTAAATCGTAGCCTTACGCATGAGGCGCACGCGCACACACGCACGCACACACCCCCACCCTACAGTGGAATGGACATGTGCAATCACTCAAAGAAGAAATTCAAGATATACAATTAGAGATTCTGGATATACAGAAGATATTAAAGTAATTCGCAAATTAATTGTATGTGGAATGATATATGACTATGTTCTCTGTGACTTATTGCAAGGGCATTGTCAAAATCAAGATTCAAGATATTTAATATCAATAAAAATTCACAGATTTCAGACATCTTAAATTTTGATGACTACAACACATTCAAAACCAAGGTATCTCGAAGATTAATAATTACTTCAATGTGTAAATAGTTTTTTTCCTGTAAAATTAAACTTGTGTTTTAAACACTATTGTTTACAATAGCCTAACAACATATATATCTTGAAGAAATATTTTTTTAACTTTATTGAAGAGCCAAATTAGGTGTTGTGTCCTTTTTTTCCTACAAGATTAAAGTCACTGTATTTTACAAAATCTCCATTATGTCTCCCGCTATGCTGAATTTCAATACACCAGTTCCTCTCCCTCAGGAGCTAATTCTTATTTATTTTTATTCTAGAGCCAAATCCTTAGAAAGATTAATAGCAGTGCTCCCGTAGGATCTGTATTGAAACCTGTGCTGTTCAACATATTTATAAATGATCTGGACAAAGAGGGTAAACAGTGAGATAGCAAATTTGCAGATGATACAAAATTACTCAAAATAGTTAAGTCCAAAGCTGACTGAAGAGTTACAAAGGGTTCTCATTGAACTATGCGACTGGGTGATAAAATGGCAGATAAAATTCAATGTTGATAAATGCAAAATAATGTACATTGGAATATATAATCCCAACTATACATACAAAATCATGGGGTCTAAATTAGCTGTTACCACTCAAAGATCTTGAAGTCATTGTGGATAGTTCTCTGAAAACATCTGCTCAATGTGCAGAAACAATCAAAAAAGCTAACAGAGTGCTAGGAACCATTAGGAAAGAGATAGAGATGATAAAACAAATTATGATAATGTCACCATATAAATCCACCATACACCCACACCTGGAATATTGAGTGCAGTTCTGATAGTCCCATTTCAAAAGAGATATATTAGAATTGAAGAGGTGCAGAGAAAGGCAACAAAAATGATTAAGGGCATGGAACAGCTTTTTGACGAGAAGAGATAAAGACCGGGACTGTTCATCTTAAAAAAAAAGAGATAACTAAGGGGGGGATATGGTAGAGTTCTATAAATTCATGAATGGTAATGGGGAAAGTAAATAGGAAAGTGTTATTAACCCCTTCACATAAGAACTAGGGGTCACAAAATGAAATTAATAGGCAGAAGGCTTAAAACAAACCAAAGGAAGTATTTCTTCACACAATGCAGACAATGAAATTCATTGCCAGGGGATGTTGTGAAAGCCAAAACTATAAATGGGTTCAAAAATGAATTAGATAAGTTCATGGAGGATAGGTCCATCAATGCTATTAGCCAAGAAGGCAGAGATGCCACCCCACGCTAGGCGTTTCCCCTAAATCACCAACTGCCAGAAGGTGGGACTGGAAGACAGGGGAGAGGTCACTTGAAATTATCCTGCTCTTTCATTCCCTCAAGCAACTGGCACTGGCCACTGTCAGAGACACGATACTTGGCTAGACAGACCACTGGTCTGACTCACTATGGCCGTTGTTATGTTCATGGTAAGGCATAAACCCCTTGTTTTATCCTATAGAACAATACTTCTATTTGCACACCAATGAATAGGATAACATTCTATGGAATCCCTTTTCAAGAGGTCCTAGGACTAGATAAATATGTTGTACCCAGACTCCTCCATACCTGACTCAGTAGTTGCTTCTCATCCTGCTCACATGCTATTTTGGCTTCAGTCTTGGTTTTCTCTATAATCAATTCTCTCCTCTTCTGAAATTCTAGTTCCTCCTCAGCATTTTCATTCTGCAATGTACACATCTGTTGAGACTTTATGCACACTGCTGGGGATCAGAAACAAATACCCAACTTTTTCTTAACACACTATAACAAGCAGTTTTGTACAAATACTGTGAAGAGCAATCTCACAGTGGTAGTGAACAGTGGAAGGATAGGGTAGGAAGAAAAACAAACAAGAGTGCATTTAGCGAAGGTCTGCAGACTGTTCAACTATTTTTATGGCCATTACAATACGTGAAGTATTTGGCTCAATGGGACAATTGCAGGCAGATTTATGATTGCAGCAACAAGCGTAGTCGCCACAATGAATGCAAAGGACTACAGAGATTAAAAATAACTAAATCTCTGTACGTTAAAAAAGTCCTTATGAGCTATTTAAAAAATGTGTAAAAGCAAAATTAATTTTACAAAAAGATATGCGAAATTTTGAAAATAACTGCAGCTACATTTTTCTCTTGCAGACCACTAAATTTTGTTCATTTACTGGTCCAATAGCTATTGTAATTGGTGACCCATTTTCAGTCTCTCTTTTGTAATACAGTAACAACGTACCTGATAGATAGGAGCCTCCTCCATCTGCGTTTGGCCACTGTATGTGGATATACAAAACACAACACATTAAATTATTTAAGTGTAGAATCTTGAATATGAAACTTAGCAAATCCATTATTTTTCTGAAAAAGGAATATAAACACACTTTACTGTAGACTCCTGTAATTCTAAATCTGTTGCTGATTCCATGGGATACAGATTCACACCACTGCTCTCTGTAATATCCATGCTTAATCTGTAAGGTTTGAAATAAAAACAATGCACTGGGGTATATCTTTGATGAACATTCTATTAAGTATTTAATTTTTAAAAATGGGTATATTAAATCATGGTTTTCTTCTAACTTGTTCAACTACTTACAACTCCCCATCTAAACACCGCTCACTTCAGTACCCAAATGCAAGACTACAATATTAAACCTTGATCAGTAGGTTATGCAAATTCTTATTCAACTGTACATACACAAATCCAACAAAATACTAGTTCCTATTGTTCTTTAGAAGTGGGTTGGAACTGCCGAAAGTAGCAAAATATCAACTGGGAAAATAATGCAACTTGCTCTTTATTGTTCAGACTATAGCTATGTAATTAAGCACATCTTAAAATCACAAAGAAAAAGAATAACCACTCCTACATATTTTATTTTCTACATTTCTCTTTACTGGTTTTGTATATATGTACAGCATGATTGGCTATCCTGAACAGCAGTATTTGAAATAAATGGCCCATCTGAATATTCACAGACATGCGAGTATTGCAAATGTATTTACTTCAGAACGTATATTCAGAATAAGAAAACTAGTTAAACTGAAATATTAAAAAAATTCATTACATTTTTAAATGTCTCTTCTCGGTTTGGTAGGGGAAAGGAGATGTGTAGTGTTATGGGTTACAGCACTGAGTTATTAAGTGACAAACAAGTCCTGTTCGTTTTGTTTAATTAACACATTTTTTAAACTATTTTTTTTTAAAAAAAAATAGCAACGCTTGTTCCAACTAAAAGAGAATGCCTCAGGTGAGGTGCAGAAGCAATGCCACCTGGAATGTTGCATTTACTGAATCCAGAACTAATATGAACAAACTTTTCTAACCAGCGAGCTTATTTCTCTTTTACAAAGCAAAAACATCTGCCTTAATTATTTCAAACTAACAAACATTTCTATATACACAACTGTTCAGCATGAGCTAATTAATCTTCTGAACTAAAAGGGGAAATATTTGCAAAGTGAACAGGCAATACATTCACTAGAACAACTGAAAAAACTGATCCTTTGTTCATTCACAAAGGGCCTGTTCCTACTCCCACTGGGCAATTGCAAGTATAGACTGGGGATTATATTCTTTTTCTAATGCATCCCCAGAAAAAGTTTAAATTAGGCTATACAAAGCATCAGAAAAACCATTGTGGGGAACAGTTCTGTACGACTAGATGGCTGGATTAATTAGGTTTTCTTCATCTATAATTTCTATGCTTCTATTACATTTACAGTTCCTGTTAACAGAGTAAAAAGAAAAGGAGTACTTGTGGCACCTTAGAGACTAACAAATTTATTAGAGCATAAGCTTTCGTGAGCTACAGCTCACTTCATCGGATGCACGAAAGCTTATGCTCAAATAAATTTGTTAGTCTCTAAGGTGCCACAAGTACTCCTTTTCTTTTTGCGAATACAGACTAACATGGCTGCTACTCTGAAACCTGTTAACAGAGTGGTTCCCAAACTGTGGGGCGCACCACCTTAAGGGGGTGTAGAGGAATGTTTGGGGGGGGCGTGGCGGGGCCAGCCCCCACAGAGGGTGGGGAGGCACCACACAGCCCCACTCTGTCCCCCGCCCACCTCTGGTCCCAGCTGCAGCTCCGTTCCCAGCCCAGCTCTCACCCCAGCTGCAACTCCACTTTACCTCTGCTCCATCCCCAGCTCCACTCTGCCCCGGCTCTGCCCCCAGCCCCAGCTCTGCCCCCAAACCCCAGCTGCTCCCCCAAGCTCTTCTGTTGAGCCAACTGTGCAATAATGAAGGGGGGCAGGGGCATGGACAGATTCCATTTCTGGTAAGAGTGGGGGGATGGCGACAGGAAAAGCTTGGGCACCACTGTGTTAACCCAATGGGAATCTAGTGCATACTATCCAGGGAAGATTATATCTAAGATATTCTTAGTCAAAAGGTCACATAACAATTAATTTTCTTTTTTATTAGCTTGTCAAATTAAGAACATCTGATAACCCATTCCTGAAGAACACCCTGTATGCTAACAAATAACTTTAACAGGCAAACATACTTTAATCAGAACATTCAGGTGACTGAACGACAGATGCAGGGTTGAATTTAAATGTCAGGCCACAACTTTATTAATTTAACTATGCACCACCCCCTGCTTTCACATAGCAGACATTTAACTGGTTCCATAGTGAGGTTACAAAACTCCCACCTTATAACCAATAACTCAGGTTAGACCCTTCTCAAACTACCCCTAGGACTCTCCTCACTTCGGAATCCTCTCTACTGCTCCCTGAAGACTTCAGGTGGCCCCATCTACTATAGACATGAGATCAACTAGCGAAACCCCATGTCTCATTTATCTCAGAGAGCCGACCCTTTTAGCATTTACCTACAAGTTGCGACAAACTAGACAACCGTACCTTTCCTAATGTTAAACTTTCAAGTTCTATTGCTTTCAACCTAATTCAGCCTCCATAACGCTATGACAAAGATTAAAAAAAAAAAAAAAAGAACCAACCCACTCAGTCAATCTGACCCAATGGGAAAAATTCTCCCTCCCAAAACAGACAATTAGACAGTCCAGAAACATGCTGAAAATACAACTCCTATGCTACAACTAAAGGAAAGGGGGGCAGGGCAGCTAACAAGTATAAGAAGCTATTGAAAAGCTTGGAAAGGTTTAAATGGTGGGAGGGTATCCAAGAGCCAATCAGCCAGCCCAGTCCCCTCGCCCTCAGGCACTGGAAAGGTGAAGAATCGAAAGAGGAGGAGAAACAAGACCCATCTTGCAAACCGTGCATTCTCGCATCCCCCATGCCCTTCCAGGCACGCCATATCCCCTGCTGTCTAGTTAACATCCCACATCCCATTGATGCAGGGCAGAAGGCATTTAGTTATGAAAAAAGAAAGATCAAGAGAATATTTTTTGACTTTGACCCTCACAGAATTTCCCATACAACATATTACTTACTTCAGGAGACCCTCTGATATGAGCATACCTGTTGGGATCTTGTAGCAAATCTACTGCTTCTTTTAAATGATCTATCATGGCTATATCAATATTTTGCTTATTTGATGCATTTGTTCTACGGTAGGAAACAAAGACACTAAGGTGAGTATCAAAGGAGTTAGAATTTAAATCAATGGGCAATATTTTCAAATTGGCTATTTAAATTGTATAGCAAAATCTTGTATTTGTGCATATTAATATACAGATGTAGGATTTGGAAATTTTCATGTGGAAACTAGGAAGTCAGTTTAGAAGCCAATGAACTAAATAGTTATTCCCCCATCTATCATTTCCATCAATTTAAACAGCCTGACTTCTGACACTGAAATAAATTTAATTACCAACAATTTTTTTACTTTATTAATAAAGTTTATTCTAGTATAAGGACACTGGCAATTTTTAAAATAGTATTTATCCTTTAGTTTTCAATGTTTAATACTTTTAAAAGCTTTAAAAGAACCTAATTTTTGTTTTTTCTTTTGGCAACTACTGATTTTCTTGATTTGAACTTTTAGCAAAGCAGAAATAAACACTACTGTTTTGCTTAACAAAAACTTCAATTAACAGTTCACTTTCATTGTAAATCATCTATTTCATGTATGTTCATCAACTGATGTTTGTCAGCACCAGTCTTGAAATAGCGCTTTTGAACTATTATTAAAGGGCCACGAAAGTGTGTTAAAACATACATACACACTCACCCCCCTAGATTTCAGCATTTTTCCAATCAAATTATAACATTTTTATCATAGGTCAAACTTTGGCCTTAAAAATGTTGACACAGCCCTTTTACAAATACTATTAGCAGATGTAATGTCAGTATCTTGTTGAACAACACTTGCATTCTCCTTAAATATAATACAGTATTATAGCATTAGGTACATACAAATATACTGATTTCAATATAAATTTTCCCTGTGTTAATCAATACACTAAAAATACCAAAATGCAGACAAATTGTATTGTTATATAAATGTCATGCTTCCTTGTATACAAAATAAGAAGCTGGTAAGAAAATACTCAAAAGGCAAATTAAATTTAAGTCACCTAAAATTGATACTCAATATTATTTCATTATTTCATTATGTACATAAATGAATACTTACATTCCTTCTGTTTGCCAGTGTGTGTCCTCTTCTATTCGCAATAATTCATCACATTCTGCTGCTCTGCCCTGTGAACAGACATTATACTGAACATTAGGACAGAAATTTGCCATTAAAGCAGACAGATAATAAGTTTCCTCTTCTGACTAAGTACTGACCTAGTTCATTAATCAGTTTAGAATAGTTAATTGAAGCAATCTTAAGTCTGTGCTTCATTGCTATTTCTCCACCCCCAGCTAAGATACTGATTACACCAACTTTCATTAAATTGTCACATTTTATTGAGGGCAAAGCCTAACCTCATTTAAATATAAAAATAAGTCAACCAACATGAGAATTATCTACTGAATGCCCCCATTTTCTCTGATATCCATCTGATCTATGCAAATAACCCACCAATTAAGCATGAGCCTAATTCTCCTCTCATTTATACCACAGTAAATCAGGAGTCACTCCACTGAAATCAGTGGATTTACACTGGTGTTGATTCTCCTCCCACATAGGGGAGTTTAAGACAATTCTGTCACTATTTAAAGATAGATTAATACACAAAGAGCTTTGCTGCTGAGTGGTGCATGATCTGTTTTGTACTGTAGTTGTGACAATGTAAAGATGTGTCCTTGTGGGTGGAGAGAGAGAGAATAACTGTTAGGTCACTTCTCATTTCCTTGTTTCAATGGGTTTGTGTCAGACGTGTACAGTAATCCTGAGTGCTTCATAAAGTTTTGCTGCATTCATTTTCTAGGTTTTTTTAATGTGTACCTGGGGATTGGCAATATATGAGGAAGGAAGGAGTGGACCACTGGGGTTGGCATTTGAAGTGCAGTAGGAAAATATTTGTCAGCAGGTACATTTACATGATGAAAGATACACTCTTACAGACAAGTATAGCTCCTCACGGTGGAGGTTTTGTGTGTGTCTAGTCCTCATCAATGAGGCTTTGTGGGTGCTCATCCAACCCTCCAATAACCAATCAAAATTGCGTGTGTCCACCACCCATCAATCAGGTTAATTGCCCAAAACCCACCCTATGTCAATCAGGTTAGTTTGTACCCCATCTTCCTACCACATGGTCTGGTCAACAAAGCTAGTCTGCACCTGCTCAGCTCCCCTCCAATATGGTTGGTGCACACAGTGCATACACTTTCAGTTATAATGTGAATAATGGCTACAAATCATATTCAATTCATTTTTTAAAAAAGAATCAGATCTTCTCAAGACCCACCTTTCTACTAAGTTTTGTGCAGACAGATAATACTTTAAAGCAATATCGGTTAATGATGAAAGTAGATCTGCCAATGATACATTTTAACTAGAGCCCTAATTCAAAGGCTTCCTGTTAGAAATTATTAAAAGAAACAAAACATAAACCTCATAGAAAATTCACATCTTAAAAACTAATTGTGGGAAACTGCACACCAATTTGTCACCTACTTTTAGGGGAAAAAAACCAAGAATTCGTGCCTCATTCTAATCCCATTTTATAACAGAACAACTGTGGAGTTGCTACCAGGCGCATCCATAATTATGAACTGATGGTTAATATTTGTAAAGGTGCATCCGACACTTATAATTCCATTTGGCACTTTATACATTTGCTTTCATTTTCATCTCCAACATACAGAAACACTGAATTAATTCAGGGGCCAGTAAGGACGGAAGCTGTCTGAAAGGATATGCACTTGCACTGGCAGGGAATGAACAACAGACAAAAGGACTATTTTCAAGGCCACGTGTTTGGCACATCCATCCCAGGAACCCTGCGCCAATAAATGCCGTCTGATTCTGCCAGATGTATCAATGAATTGGGAATTGGCTTCTCTAACATTCCTCATCACAAAATATGACTTTATTCCCAAAGTCAGTCCCCAATACCACAAATAAAGACATTATTTTCATCTGTTATTTTTCATTAAGTGAATAATGAAGCATTTGATCTCTCCAATAGAAAATGCAGATATTTTATACAATGAAAAATAACTATGCTCCTCACCATGTATTTCAAAAATCTGCATTAACCATTATTTATGTTAATTATTTTAAAAGATGACCATCTGAAGCTTTGGGTATATGTACACAAATTAAAGAATAAAGCACACAAATTAGGACAAATCTCAAATATAAAATCCTTCCAACCCACTAAAACTAAGGCCTTGTTTCTATTGCAAGTTGAACCATTTGAACAAGTTATGTTTTAAATCAATTTAGGTAAACTGGTTCAAACTCTCGTGTGGATATGCTTCCATAATTTATACCAGCCTTAAAGTCTCCCACCTTCCCAAAATACATCTTGGGAAAAAAAATATATAAGATCTGCAGTGTGAACTAAAGAGCCCAACAAATTTGAACTCTTGCAGATCGACAAGGAAAATGCCTTCCCTCAACCCCGACCCCCCCATAAAACCTGTGGACAGTTCGCTCAAGCACTTTTGCTAATCTCACCTGTCATTAACATCAAAAGGGTATCAAAATCCACATCCAAGGCAATATTTTTCCCATTCTGAAATTCTTTAACAGCACCTCTTCATCACTGAACTAAGCTCTGCAACACACTCTACAATGAGGTGCTGAAAATGCTAGATTATAGCCAGGCTGAGGGCATTGCTGAGGGACTAGCCAATAGTTCTATAGCACACCTTAGAGGGGAGAAAGTGTTAATGCACAACAGTCATTTAATGGCAGTTTCTGATATAAAATCCAGTTTGAGGGAGGAGAGAGAAGAGCGAAGTCTTCCATTTCCTTCTACCCCACCATGTTGATTGTCAAGAGAAAAAACTGTCTCCCTTAATCTCTCTATGCCTGTGTGTCCATATGTCAGGCAGGGATAACATTAATTACCTACCTCACAAAAGAGATGTGAAAATTAAGTATGCGATGTCTGTAAAGTGCTTTGGAGATGTAAAGCATTATATAAATGTATATTAGAGCTGGGCGGGTGAAAAAGATTTCAGGATTTTTAAATGCAAAATGCAAACCAAAACAAAATAAAAATGTTAGTTTCATTGACCCTTTCTTTTAATCCCTGCCCTTTTTCCAAGAGATGATACATTATATCCCATATAGCCAACATCCACAAAAAACTCTTCCTAATAATTATCAGAGAATATCCCAGCAATAAACACTTGCCACATTTAATGATACTGTAGAATGTGTTTATATATCCACAGGTTTCAGAGTAGCAGCCGTGTTAGTCTGTATTCGCAAAAAGAAAAGGAGTACTTGTGGCACCTTAGAGACTAACAAATTTATTAGAGCATAAGCTTTCGTGAGCTACAGCTCACTTCATCGGATGCATTTGGTGGAAAAGACAGAGGAGAGATTTATATACACACACACACAGAGAGAACATGAAACAATGGGTTTATCATACACACTGTAAGGAGAGTGATCACTTAAGATAAGCCATCACCAGCAGCAGGGGGGGGAAAAGGAGGAAAACCTTTCATGGTGACAAGCAAGGTAGGCTAATTCCAGCAGTTAACAAGAATATAAGAGGAACAGTGGGGGTGGGGTGGGAGGGAGAAATACCATGGGGAAATAGTTTTACTTTGTGTAATGACTCATCCAGTCCCAGTCTCTATTCAAGCCTAAGTTAATTGTATCCAGTTTGCAAATTAATTCCAATTCAGCAGTCTCTCGTTGGAGTCTGTTTTTGAAGCTTTTTTGTTGAAGGATAGCCACTCTTAGGTCTGTGATCGAGTGACCAGAGAGATTGAAGTGTTCTCCAACTGGTTTTTGAACGTTATAATTCTTGACGTCTGATTTGTGTCCATTCATTCTTTTACGTAGAGACTGTCCAGTTTGGCCAATGTACACCAACATTCCACACAAAGATGGACTACAAGCCGTCAGGAACAGTATCCCCGATACTGTCACGGCTAACCTGGTGGCTGAACTTTGTGACTTTGTCCTGACCCATAACTATTTCACATTTGGTGACAATGTATACCTTCAAATCAGCGGCACTGCGATGGGTACCCACATGGCCCCACAGTATGCCAACATTTTTATGGCTGACTTAGAACAACGCTTCCTCAGCTCTCGTCCCCTAATGCCCCTACTCTACTTACACTACATTGATGACATCTTCATCATCTGGACCCATGGAAAAGAAGCTCTTGAGGAATTCGACCATGATTTCAACAATTTCCATCCCACCATCAACCTCAGCCTGGACCAGTCCACACAAGAGATCCACTTCCTGGACACTACGGTGCTAATAAGCGATGGTCACATAAACACCACCCTATATCGGAAACCTACTGACCGCTATTCCTACCTACATGCCTCTAGCTTTCATCCAGATCATACCACTCGATCTATTGTCTACAGCCAAGCGCTACGATATAACCGCATTTGCTCCAACCCCTCAGACAGAGACAAACACCTACAAGATCTCTATCATGCATTCCTACAACTACAATACCCACCTGCTGAAGTGAAGAAACAGATTGACAGAGCCAGAAGAGTACCCAGAAGTCACCTACTACAGGACAGGCCCAACAAAGAAAACAACAGAACGCCACTAGCCATCACCTTCAGCCCCCAACTAAAACCTCTCCAACGCATCATCAAGGATCTACAACCTATCCTGAAGGACAACACATCACTCTCACAGATCTTGGGAGACAGACCAGTCCTTGCTAACAGACAGCCCCCCAATCTGAAGCAAATACTCATCAGCAACCACCCACCACACAACAGAACCACTAACCCAGGAACCTATCCTTGCAACAAAGCCCGTTGCCAACTCTGTCCACATATCTATTCAGGGGATACCATCATAGGGCCTAATCACATCAGCCACACTATCAGAGGCTCGTTCACCTGCGCATCTACCAATGTGATATATGCCATCATGTGCCAGCAATGCCCCTCTGCCATGTACATTGGCCAAACTGGACAGTCTCTACGTAAAAGAATGAATGGACACAAATCAGACGTCAAGAATTATAACGTTCAAAAACCAGTTGGAGAACACTTCAATCTCTCTGGTCACTCGATCACAGACCTAAGAGTGGCTATACTTCAACAAAAAAGCTTCAAAAACAGACTCCAAGGAGAGACTGCTGAATTGGAATTAATTTGCAAACTGGATACAATTAACTTAGGCTTGAATAGAGACTGGGAATGGATGAGTCATTTCACAAAGTAAAACTATTTCCCCATGGTATTTCTCCCTCCCACCCCACCCCCCACTGTTCCTCTGATATTCTTGTTAACTGCTGGAATTAGCCTACCTTGCTTGTCACCATGAAAGGTTTTCCTCCTTTCCCCCCCCTGCTGCTGGTGATGGCTTATCTTAAGTGATCATTCTCCTTACAGTGTGTATGATAAACCCATTGTTTCATGTTCTCTGTGTGAGTGTATATAAATCTCTCCTCTGTTTTTTCCACCAAATGCATCTGATGAAGTGAGCTGTAGCTCACGAAAGCTTATGCTCTAATAAATTTGTTAGTCTCTAAGGTGCCACAAGTACTCCTTTTCTTTTTATATATCCAGTAAGCAATAACATAACAAGCAACATGGATGTATTGGATAACTGCACGCTTCTGATAGCTTTAGTCACCCTAGAAATGTAGGTATTTGATACAAGTAATTACATTTAAAATGGGTTGTTTTACAAAAACATTTTTAAATTAAGCAGTTTACATTTTCTTTTGCAGAGGCCACTGAGGGCTGAGAGTGTTTGGGGTTTTTTGTTTTTTTTTTACACTGTTCTTAATGTATATGCCCTCTATGGCTGCTACTGTAAAACTACCAGGGAGGCCCTGCCATTGGTAGAATGACACCTGCAAGAGCAGTGCTGCTAGAGGAAATAGGGGGAAGGATTGCAAAACTGCAAGTCTTTTTGCACACCTAGAAGTTCTTTTCCCTTCATTTCCAAGAGGTTGGGAAACAACATCCATTCTCTCCACTGTGGCTATCTAGCACTTCTCTCATAAAGGAATTTGATGGCAAGTATGCAGGACCTCTTTGGATCGTTTTCTACATCTCTCAGGTGAAAAGGTACAAATTGGCCAAAAGGCTATCCAGATGAGATGATCAATGGTCCCTTCTGGCCTTTCAATCTACACAAGACCTGCCTGCCCAACCACAACATTACTGTAAAATGCAACTTCCTGTGACCATAGTGGAATACACTCGTCCTTAAAATTTGGCAAAACTGGCCAGCAAATAAATTCTCATATGAAAATAAACGTTGTTCAAACCTTTGCATAAAAAGTTTCATAGAAATCCTACTATTATGGGATAAATGATGAAATTGGTCCAAAAATCATGTTATGTTACATTATATAATGAACCAGTTGAAATTCATGAATTACAAAGTGGCTGTATTCATGAATGATTTATGGATTGTTTATAAGGATTTTACTGCAACTTTCTCAGAGATTATTCAGGAATGGTGCCAAAGATCCAATTCCACAAAAAAAAAAGGGAACAGAGGATTATGAAAATGAGGAACACGCAATTCAGAAAATTACAGAGAGGTTCAATGGAGAAACCTAAGAGAAATCTCAGACCAATTCTGACAACAGTCAGAAGTGTAAGCTAGAGTATTCCCTTGGCAGATGCGATTTACACAGCTGGATACAACAAAGCTGACAGCCAAAGTGTTCACTAACCCTTGCAGCAAAATACAAGAGTAATATTTTCACAAAGATTAACCAACTAACCATGAAGGCAGTGAAGGGGGCAAAGCAAGGAACAACGGCTGACAGTGTGTATTCTCACACATACTGTAAAGCCACCTTAGTTTTCACTAGTAATGATGTAGATCACTACAGTATATAAGAGAAATACAGATGAATACAATTCCAAAGTTTCTGTTGAGGAAAAATCCATGGCTTTCTACATAATTCATTAAATTTATCCATAGCTCTAACTCTTCCACCACACACACACACCTTCCTGCTATCAATGCTACAAACAGACTCCTATGAGGAAGATAGTCACTGAACCTTATTCACTATATTTTTCAGGAGAAGTATATCCTTATGCAGCTTACCAAACAGCAGATGATATCCTTTGTCTTTGGAGATCTTGACATTTCTACCAAGATCTTTACAAACTAAATGCGCATTTATAACACACCATCTTTTGGCATCACTGTAGCCTATGCATGCATGAAAACACTGTCTAATTAAAAATATAAATGGAATTTATTTACCTGTAATTGGAGGTTCTTTGAGATGTGTGGTTCCTATCTGTATTTCACGCGTGGTGTGTGTGCACTCCATGTGCCTGAGACTGGAGAATTTGAAATGATGTCTGTTGATCCATGCCTGTGCCTTGAGTTTCTGGTGCTCAGCACCAATGGTATAAGGGAAGGTATGGACCGACTGCCTCTCCAATTCCTTCACTACCGCGAACCCAGACATGATCCAAAGTGGAGGGGAAGGAGGGCGAGTAGTGGAATACAGATAGGGAGTACACATCTCACAAACCTCCATTTACCAGTAACTTCTTCAGTACCATTTCTTCTTCAAGTGCTGGTCCCTGTGTGTATTCCACAGGCGGGTGACTGTAGAAAGAGGAGGCAGGGGGAGGATGCTGGTAGTCTAGAGATCTGGAATACCACTTTCCCAACGACTTCATCTGAAAAGGAGGCTTGGCTAAAGCATAATCCTTCAAAGAAGTATGCACAGAACTCCAGGTAGCCACCCTACAAATGCCCAGGGAGTTGTGCTAACTGATTGCAAAGGAGATGCAGCTAGAGGTCCACTTAGATAGCCTATGAGCAGATCACACTTATCCCCAAGATCGCTCTGTCACAGGGAGAATGAAGAGAGTTTTCCTAATAGGTTTAGTTCTTTGCAGATAAAAAGCTAAAGATAATCGGACGTTGAGGGAATGAAGTCTCCTCTCTTCACCGGAAGCATGAGGTTTTGGAAGGAATACCAGCAAGTGAATTGATTAAATTTATGTGAAAGTCAGACTACCTTCGGGGTGAATTTTGGATCGAGGTGAAGGGAAACTTTTTCCTTATGGAATGTGGAATACGGTGTATCGGCCATGAGTGCTGCCAGTCAGGAGGATGAGTGAACTGAAGCGATGGTGATGGAGGTGGTGACCTTCATTGACAGGTTGGACACTGAACATGTAGCCAATGATTCAAAAGGTAGTCTGATAAGTACTGAGAGAAAGAGATTGAGGTTTCATTGCGGTGCTGGCTTTACTACTGGTGGGAAGATCCTAGTAAGACCCTTCAGAAATCTGGCGGTTATCAGGTAAGTAAATACAGAACAGTCCTTTACCCAAATGTGGAGGGCACTGATTGATGCAAGGTGTACCCACAGCAAGCTAAAAGCAAGCTCTGAAATCTGAGAGTGAAGAGATAGCTCCAGAGACAGCAGGTATCCAGGCTATTTTCTACACTAACTAGTTTTGTTGCATCCAGGTACAGAAACACCTTCATTTAGCTAAACAGCATTGTCTCATGGAGTCTTCTCTGTCATGGTTACAAATAGTTTGAACACCCTTTAAATGTGTACATGCCAAGACTCCAAGTCTGATGCCCATCCAAATACCAGGCTACGAGGTGAAGATGGTTTGGGTTGAGATGTCTGATACTAGCATTCTCCTGCGTTAGCAGATCTGGGAGGGGGCGGATGCTGAGAGGCGGACAGGCTGACATTTGCAGGAGATACAGAAACCAAAACTGCTTGGGCCAGTTCGGTGCAATGAGAATGACGCATGTTTTGTCACGGCACATTTTCCGCAGAACCTGCTGGACCAGTGGAATGAGAGAAAAGGCATACTTCAGGTGGTCTGTCCATGATAGAAGATGTTCTTGTTCATTTGAGAGGTGAACAAGTCCCAAGATGGCATTCCCCACTCAGTGATGATTTCATTTAGGACCGAATAGTGAAGCTTTCACCTGTGTTCCCTCTAAAGTGTGCACCTGCGCAGCCACACAGCAGACCATCAAGGGCTGGGCACCAACCACAAACACAGGTGAGTGTGGAGGATGTGTAGGGTGGGTGGGGACAGTGTGGTGAGGTGGGGGACGGTGATGGAGCTTTGGGGGAGTTTGGGGCATGCACAGCTATGGGAGAGTGTGTGTGTGTGGGTGGGGGGAGACATATACCTCTCCCCCAGCCCCAGCTCCGGGGCTGCAGCAGGGAGACACGCCTCTCCTGTGGCCCCGGCCTCAATCCCAGGCCTGCAGCGGGGATGGGAGAGATGCCTCTCCCCTGGTCCCAGCTGCGGGGCTGCGGCAGGGACAGGAGAGACGCCTCTCTACTCAAAGATGTAGCCAAAGTGGATGACATCTAGAACCCACTTTTCTGTTATAGCCCTCCAGTTGTGGAGGAAGTATACCACCAAAGCTTCAGGGAGTAGTTAGGGATGGCATCGATGATGGTTCTCAGTTCTCAAGCATCCCTTCAAAAGTAACCTTTAGTTGGTAGAATGGGTTGGGTGGCTGATGTCAAAGTGGATGGGGTTTGATACCTTTGTCGTCTTTGCACTTTCCGGCACTTGCATGGTGGGTCATATGGGATCTGTTGGCAGAAAGGCTGTGGAACGAGCCTTGGCTTGTATACCTGTTTATGCTGTTTCCTCTTCAGGGCCAGAGTATATATGCACAGGGATTTGCGGGTAGTCTTGGAACCTTTTTAGTGAGTGTAAAGACTCATCTGTCTTCTCGTTAAAGAAGTAAGATTCATCAAAGGATCCGATTCATTCAGATCCTCTGTAGTATTCAGAACCTCAATGGGGAGCCCCAAAAATGGAAGCCGCAGAAGTCACTGTGTCTTGAAGTGAGGTCTTTGCTACCAGTTTACCATCATCAAAAATGGCTTAGAATTGGAGTTTGTCTTTAAATTACAGAAATTTGGAGTAGTTTTGTAAAATTACACTTAGCAATTCTAAACTGGAGGCTGGTAGATGAGAATATCTTCCTCCCTAGAAGGTTGGAGGTATTCAGTATCCTTGTCTGCATGGGTAGTCTTAGCATGTTGCTGCTTGGATATTTCTGTGGCTGCTTGAACTACTAAGGAGTTGGGGATTAGGATGGGTGAACAAAAATTCTGCCTCTTTCACAGCTACAAAATATCTCAGCCGTTTTAGGTATAGGGCTGCAAGATGTGGGTATGTGCCATACCACCCTGGTTGGTTCCATGACCACCTTGTTTACTGTAGGATGTCCAGGAGCTTATGCTGTGTATCATGGGTCTCCTTAAGTGGGATATGAAGTTTGGTCGCCACCCTCTGCAAAAATTATTGGCATTGCCTGTGGTCATCAGGCAGGGATGGTGAGGATGGCACAATAGCCTATGCTTGCCAGTACGGTTGGTATCAGTGGATCCTGCTCAACATCTTTCTCTTCAGTGTGCTCTGGCAGACCTGGTTGCTGTTGTCTAGGGGAAGAGGGTCAAGTCAGACTCGTGCATGGATCCAGGGTACCATGCTAAGGGATCCCATGGGCCCCCATAGGGTCCCAAATGCTGTTTGAGGGGGACTCCAAAGTGTTGGGTACTCCAGGGACTGCTGGTAATGTACAGAGAGGTCCTCCCAGCCTGAATCCCACTGGAGCCTCATGGTTTTCTCCATGAGGTACAGTTTAAGCTCTCCTCCCTCTCAGGTTCAGGAAGGAAAGGAGTGGAAGATGGTGAACTTGGTGGAGATGTGAGCCTCCACCAGGCAGAGAAGGCAGTGTTGATGGTCATCGCTGACCAAAAGGAAATGGAGGCAGGATACTAAGTTCTTAAACCCCAGAACTTCGGGCATAGTCCTCTTTATACTAACTGTGAAAAGCTACTAGAACAGTACCAAAACCAGTAACACATTAAGAATTTACAACACATTTACAAATAAAAAGACAATGAAGATGCTTCAGACACAGAGGATTCTACTCAGACCATATGGCCGTAAGAAGGAACTAGGGGGCAGTCAGTCCATGCCTCCCCTTATAACCTCAGTACCGAACATGAGGAATGCAAGGGTGCAGGCATGGACCAACAGGCACTACTAGTAAATTCTCCAGTCTCAGGCACATGAAGTAAATGTGTACCACATGTGCAATATGCACAGGAACCAGAACTTGAAGAAAAATGTAAACTTTTACTGGTGAACACATCTGCTAGTTAAAAACAACAAAACAAAAGGACAGATTTCAAGGGTTATGGTGAGGGTTAGGTTAGAATAAGAGTTGTGGGTAACCTGACCTTACAGCTTTAAAATTACAGTTATGATTAATCTTCCTATGTTTGCCCTCTATGGCTCTGCACTGATGAGGATGAATATCAATTGCACTTCTCTTATTAAAAGCAAGATGCCAACAGTTTATCACTTCTGCTTGCTAGGAAGGTAGTCATGAGATTTTTTTTCTTTTAAAATTAATCACAAACTTGCCTTGATGTAGCTCATAAATTCAGTCGTGAGGGGATGTGCTCCTTCAGCAAACTGGGTTCCTGCTTCTCTTGACTTATCATTGTGAATCATAAGAGAAGGTCCCTGATGAAATTCTACTAATGAGAAATGAGACCAAAAGACCCAGAAAGATATAAAAATTATTTCTGATTCAGCTTTTTCAACTTTGCATTTAAATCAGAGTCACCTAAGGAACCTTTTAAATTTAGTAGGGCACAGCAACACAGCCTAAAATGAAATCCAAAAGGTACAAGAATGATAAAAACAGGGAAGACGACTTTGGCCTACCCTGGACCACTAATAAAGCGTAGATGTTTTATTTTTAATGCAAATTTATTTTATGTTGTGACACACGACCAGATTCTGATCTCTCACAAATAAAATTCAGGAACAATTCTACTCGTGTAAATGGAGTTATGTCTAAATTACACCAGTGAGAGAGATAAGAATACGACTCACGGAAAGCACTCAATCAATTGTAAATGCAACAAACGTCACTAACAAAAATTAAGATACACAGACTAGAGTATAATTTAGGTCAGTCTAGGAAGCAGATACTGGATCTATTTCTTGTACTCTCACTTCCCAGGTGGGTGCTCTAACCATCAGGCTACAGAGTCACTTTCTCTCACTGGCCCAATGACTAAATATACATAATAGAACAGCTTTAACAGGAGAGACTAAGAGAGCCCCACATCAGAATATGCCATAGCTCAGTGGTTAGAGCACTCTCCTGAGAGGTGTGGGAAACCCGTTTAATTTCTTTTCCCCCACCTCTGCCTGAGGAGGGAACTGAACTGAACCTGGCTGTCCCACATCCCAGATGAGTGCTCTAACCACTAGGCAAAAAGTTTAAAGGTGCACCACTACCACCACCTTCCATGTCCTCCTCCTACTCTGGTGGCCAGATTTTGAATGGTACCCAATCCAGTAGGCAGCCTCGAAGCACGCCTACAGGATCAGGATATGCATGCGAGTTTGGTAGATAAATGCCTACCTTACTCTGGTTCATAGATCACTCTGGGGCTTAGGCAGGAGATAGGCATTCAGGACCTAGAGTGAGATAGCAGGCATCTAAATCTGGGGATTAACTGCCTCAGTGCCTTTGTAGTTTCAGGCCTAAGCGATTATTCTCAAAAGTACAAAACTAAACGTGCTTCATAAATTTTCCAAGAAAAATAGTGGTAAACTGAAGGAGTAGGTTTTAAGCATGTTGATAGTAGAAATTTGGGTTGGGAAGTTTTTTGTAAATTGCACTCATACAGCATTACATAGAGAATAGCAGGGAAAATTCCTGTTATTAACAACTTTCTCTTCTTTACGTTCAGACCTTGGAGTAGGTTGATGTGGTGACCCGTATCTTCCTTTATAATCTGATCTTCTTCCATGATGTTTGACATTGGTACATTAAGGCTGACACTATCTTCATCAGAGGGCTGAGAAGAAACAAGAAAAACATTAATTTAAAAATTAAACCAAGACTGAAATGTCATTTGATGTTAATTATTTTATTAGCATTCAAATATGTAAAAGATTAAATAGTAGCTTATAGGGAGGAAGGCTATGTGTCCTATACTTTTGACCCGTGAATTCTACATTCACAATTCAGTGCTTTTAGTACATACAAACATATACATTGAGGAATCTGACAAACCTTTGCCATGAGTGATAAAGCACAACAGTGAAATAACTTAGTATTGCACAACTGCTTTTATTTGTCAATTTAGATACATACAATTTCAAAAACAATGATTTATTTAGATTTAAAACAAAAGTCCTTGTACAAAAAGCTCTACACAGCCTAATAATTAGAGTTATAATCACATAATTATGACCATCCAGCAGTTTAAAAATAATCATATATAGGAAATTAAATTCAGAGAGACAGTCATTAAATCAGAGCAGCAGTAGTGTCCATTTCCACTTTTGCAGAGACATTCCTCAACACTTCCACAAATTCTGTCTAGCAGATGGCTTTTGCAGCAGATTCAGAAAGATAATTTTGGACCAAAGATTCAGGTCCTATTAATTTAGCAACTATCAGCTGAAAATAGTGCAATACAGTGGCATCTTCTATTGGCATGATCACAAATTCTAATATTTAAGGTTTGGGCAGCGTTTTTTGATCAGTGGACTTATGCAAACAATTTAGAAAGTGTTGAAAGGTAAATGCAGCCTCGCTCATTTGCAGTCGTTCCTTCCTCAGGCTATTCAGGGTGGTTGGTTTTTTTAAACTATGTAACTGATTTTCCCAGGTGTTTCCTAAACAGTATAGGGCCAAATAGGAACTATCCAAAGCAACTTTGTAATTATATAAAGTCATCATAGCTCTATCACAATTGAAATATTGTATCTCATTTCTTTCATTTGTACTTATATTTTTATTCAGTTAGCAATGGAAGCCATTGACAGACAGACTTACAAGGATCAAAGTCGCAGAAGAGAAGAGTCTAATTTTAATCTTAAAAATCTAAGGCTATTGTAGCATTAATTTCAAACAACTTTAGCGCCTGATGCAGCCATTTTGAAAGCTTCTGCCTTCCTATGAGAAAGACAAGGTAGGTAAGGTAATATCTTTTATTGGACCAACTACTGTTGGTGAGAGAGAAGCTTTCAAGCCACACAGGGCTCTTCTTTAAGTCCAGGAAAGGTACTGTGGCTTGAAAGCTTCTCTCTCTCACTAACAGAAAGAAGTTGGTCCAATAAAAGATATTACTTCACCCACCTTGTCTCTTTAATATCCTGAGACAACTACACGTCACAAGAAAAACTTACTTACTTCATAGAAACTGGAAGTTTCTTGAGATGTGTGACCCCTAACTGTATTGCACTGTGGAAATGCATGTTCTCCATGTATCAGGAGCTGGAGAATTTTGAAAGCAGCGTTTGTAGGACTGCACACACGCCCTGGCTCCTTGTGCCTTGAACCAAGGAGATAAAGGGCGGGGCGGACTGACCACCTCTCCAGTTCTTTCTCTACTGAGAATAAAAAGTTCCAAAGCAGGGGGAAAGGAGGAGGGTAGTGTAGTACCATCTAGGACCACACATCTTGAAGAACCTCCAGTTATTATAAGGTAGGTAGCTTTCTCTTCTTCGAGTGCTGGGCCATTGACCAGCAGTACCCAAATAACAGGAGGGTGCGAGGTTGTAGATGGCAGAGCCAAACAAAAGCCTACCATTCTGAAAGATGCATCAGCGGAGGAGTCCTGTACCAAGGCACAGTGTCTCACAACCATGTGCCTGGAGCTCTATGTAGCTGCCTTGCAGACATCAACTAGAGACACCTCTTGAAATGGTGCCACAGACGTTGCTTGAACTCTTACCCCATAAGAGAAGACTAGATAACTGATAGCATAACAAAATACAGACTGAGATCCACTTTGAGATGATATAGCCTGACCCTTTCCACTATGGCATGAAATAGTCTGGGAGACTTTCTGATTGATTTTATTCTGTGCAGGTAAAAGGCTAAAGTTCAAACATTGAGGCCATGGATACTCCTTTCTTTGGAGGGTGAGGGTGGGTTTGGGAAGAACACAGCTAAGTGAACTGACTGGTTCAGGTGAAACTCTGAAAATACTTTGGAGTGAATTTAGGGTGTAAACATAATGAAAATTTGTCCATATGGAATAAAGCATAAGGAGAATCCACCATCAGTGCTCTAAGCTCACCAATCCTTCTGGCTGAGGTGACAGCTATGAGGTATGTGACTTTCAAGGATAGGAGAGACAGAGCTAGAAGCTAATGATTCAAAGGGAGGCTTAGTTAATATGGAGAGAACAAGATTCAAGTTCCATTGAGGAGAGGGCCTTTTTATAGGCAGAAAAATTCTGATTAGGCCTTTCCAGAATCTGCTAGTCAATGGGTGCATGAAGACAGAGTAGCCCTGTGAAGGTGGATGGTATGCACGGATTGTTGCCAAATGGACCGTAAGGAGCTGATGGATAAACCTGATGTCTTTAAGGAAAAAAATGAAGTCCAGAATGAGAAGAATAGCAGCAGCTTTCAGGGGGACACCTCTGATGCCCACAGATAGAAAAATGCTTCCACTTAACTAGGTAACATTTTGTAGTGGAATCCTTCCTAATATTAGAAAAGATGTTCTGTATAGCTTCAAAACATGATAGCTTTTAAGGATGATGCCCATCCAAAAGCAAAGCCCTGAGATGAAGCAGATGGGGGTTGGGACATTTGATCTTGCCATTCCCCTGGGTCAGGAGATCAGGAAATGTTGGAATAATGTTTGCTGCCTGAGATAGCATGCGTAGAAGGTTTGTGAATCAAAACTTTTGGGGCCAGTTGAGGGCAATGAGGATAACTCATGTCTTGAACCGCTGAATCCTGTGTATAGCCCAAGGCAAGAGTAGTAGTGGAGGGAAGGTATAGTTCAAGTGGTCTGACCATGGAAGAAATAGAGCGTCACCCCGTGAGACAGTCATGTCCACATAACTGTAGGTGTCTTTCATGTTGAGAGGTGTAAATAGCATGTCCTTTTCCAGGGATGGAATTATAGATGCCAATGGGACCAAACTTGAGTTTGAAAATAAAGATGGTAGAGGTTGAGAATGGGTCTCCAACCGCTCTTCTTTTTGGATGCTAGGAAGTATGTCAAGTAAAAACCCCTCCCTTGGTACTAATGAGGAACCTGCTCTATCACTTCTCACTCTAAGAGGGATTCCACTTCTTGTTTGAGAATCTTCTTGTGAGAGTGGCACCCGAAAGAGGGCAGGGCAGGGGTTTTGGATGGGATAGGGACATAAACTGTATCATATAGCCAGAATGGATGACATTCCATACCCATTTGTCCGTTGTCATTGAACTCCAGGTGTTGGAAAAAAGAGGACTAGACAATCCCTGAAGAGTATGTGAGGGTCAGGAGGTGTAGGACTTAGTAGTCTGCAGCTCTCAAGATCCCATCACAAATAACGTTTTGCAGAGTGCTAGCATTACGCTGAGAAACCTGCTGTGGAAGGTGTGGGGCAAAGGAGGTCTTTTGGACCCTCTGACTCTTACAAGGTGGCGCATAAGGTCTCTGGTGGTAGAACTGTTGAGCCATCAGTCTAGGCTTGCATGGCTGCTGGTGGAATTTTCTCTTTGGGGCAAGTGTATATATTCCCAGGGAGTGGAGGGTGGCCCTGGAGGCTTCTAGAGTGTGTAAGGACTCCATCTTCTTATTAAACAATCAAAGGGTAGATCTTCAACAGTGTTCTGGACTTCCCTGGAAAACCCCAAACCCTGGAGCCACAACTCCCTGTACATTACAGTGGCAGTAGCCCTTGCATTGGAAGATGCATCAGCCCTATCTGCTACTGATTAGAGAGTGGTTCTGGCAACCAATTTGCCTTCCTCTATGAGAGCCTGCAATTGAGCTCTGTTCTGCTGCGGAAGTCAGTCAACAAAGTCCTGAACTATTCAAAATTCATGGAATTCGTATTTAGCCATCAATGCCTGGTAGTTGGTTATCCTAAACTGGAGGCTAGAAGAAAAAACTTCCTTCCCAATAAATTGAGAAGCTTGCCCTCCTTATCAGTTAGGGAGTCTATTGCTTAGATTTCTCTGTGGCAGCCTGGAGCAATGAGAGAACAAAAATTCCACAGGTTTGGCTGGGACATAGTATCATTTTTCTGTCCTGTGAGGGGTTGGGGCATAGATAGCGAGGGGATGCCAGACTGCTCTAGATGGCTCCAGTATGACTTCATTAATAGGGAGTGCTATTTGAGTGGAGCCAAAGGACTGGAGGATGTCTAGGAACTTGTGTTGAGGATCCTGAACCTTTCTCAAGAGGAATCTGCAAGCTCCCCTGCAATTCTGCGAGGAATTGGAATTGCTTATAGTAATGGGAGTGGGGGTGGAGACATTAGAAACACTGCCTCATCTGGAGACAAAGATGGCAATCTCGTCAGTTCCAATGGAACTGACAGATTTAGCACATACTCCTCCTCATCAGTTGGCAGTTCTGGTTGCCCTCTCTAATGGGAGAGAAAGGACAACTCCCTAGCATACTGGACCAATTCTGTGGGATGGTATTGGTCCCATGGCACCCAGTATGGCCAATAAGATTGATCAAATGGGGATTTCAGAGGTCCCCATTGCATGGGATACCAATGGTTCTGAGGCAGATGATGAGATGGAGGTTGGTCCCAAGCTGCTCCAGGCCTTCTGACCAGGAAGGTGCGTTTTGGAGGAAGGAATAATGATTCAATCAGGTGGGTCAGTATCTACTGATGAGGAGAAAGCCAATTTTGGGCCCAACAGCGATACCAATGGTGCCACTGGAGGAAAGTCACAGCTCAAAGATGGAATGGGAGACACACTCCTCCCAAATGTTGGCTCTCCTGGTGGAGTCAGAACCTCTCGAGAGGCAGGGACCTGATGGAGTAGGAGACTCCAGATCTGGAAGAGCAAAGACGTCCTCAGGAGCAGCACAGGTCTCAGCTCTTCCTAGAGGGAGTGGGGTCCTACCCATTCGAACTGCTGGAGCCACAGTACAGATAGTCTGTGACACAGCCATGGAAGACAAAGACTGCTGTGGGTAGCCAATGCTCTCAGTGATCGATCTTCATCAGTACTGGTGGAACCCAGGGTTTGCGTTTTGAAGGTACGAGAGGCATTGGTGCTGGCAGATAGTGATTCAGTGCCAATGGGGCCCTAAACTTGTGGCCTTTCTTGTCATGCTGTTGAGATTTAGGATGTACTAAGTTCTTTTGGGCTAAGCTTAGAGACATGCTTGGTTTAGGTAGGTTTGAATCCAACTTCTTCAAAGTGGATTTGGAGGAAGATTTAGTTTCATGCTTATGAGAATGCTCTCTGTTCTCCTGACAAAACCCTGCTGAAGTCCTGAACGAGGCCTCATGAGAGAAGGCGCACTCCTTGCTGAGTCAGGACGATGGATGAACGGGGGTGGGGAGGGATCTGAGGGGGGCTCCCAGCCTAGTTCCGATTGCGGCCTCATGGCCTTTTCCATAAGGTGCTTCCTTGGGCAAAATTCTCACCCTTCCTGGGTATGACTGGGGAACAAACAGCAGATATTGCGCCATGCCATGACACAGACTTCCCCAAGGCAGTACATGCAGCATTGATGGTCATCGCTGATTGAGAAGGATCGCAGGCAAGAAGCACAAATTTTGAACCCCAGAGTCCTGGGCATAGTCCAATATCCAAAATGGGGTACAGAGGAAGGAGTGATCCCCATATCGGGGAGACTAATTATAAAATACTATAAACTATTAGATAAAACTTTTAAATTCTAAAACTCCTAAAAATTTACAGATATCTAAATATATGTTAACAGATAAAGAAATACATCCAAAGCTTTGGACAGTGGAGGTTCTGACCTGGACCATGTGGCGGTGAGAAGGAACCAGAGAGGCAGTTGGTCCACCCACTCTTTATCTCCGTCAGAGGCACGAGGTGAGCCAGGGTGACTATGTGGATCAGCAGCCACAGCTTTCAAAATTCTCCAGCTCCAGGGGCATGGATCACATGCGTCCCCACAGTGGAAAACACATAGGGATCAGCACTCAAAGAAGAGCCTCCAGTGCTGGTACCAATGCCACATCCTTCAGGGTAATGGTGCAGAAAAATCAAATGGATCTTTACCTCCCTATGCAAATCTCAAATACTACTGTTAAAGGAATAAAAATCTGCTGCTGTTATAATGAATTTTAACTGAGACAGAAGTTTTAAAGAAAAAAGGTGAATCAAAGTGTTACCCATCATCTCTAAAGATGAATGAGATACTGTAAAGGAGATACCATTGAAAAGCAGGATTATCTCACAGTTGCCATAATCAATATATTTTCTAAAGAAACAATACATGAAAGGAGAAGATGTCTGTGTGTGATATTGGCAATATCCAGGACTACACTTCAGATATAAAGAAATGACCTCTATGATGCTGTCAGGGTCAGACCAGCTAGCCAGAGAATATATGTAATTTGTTACTTTAGCTCACTATCCCCTCTCCCTCCTTTCTGCCCAACTGCATATCTGACAAGATTCCTAAAATATACATCAGTGTTAAATGAAACAAACTCCACTTAATTTGAATTAAAAAAATCCCATTTTTATTTAAGTTACACAAAAATCTCACACATGCTTGAAAAAAGAACAATAAATACAGAATGACCTCTGTGTGTCATTTTATGAATGAACTGAAATATAATTAATCTTAGGGAACTACAAGTCAATTTGTTTTGATATATTTGTAAAGATAGTCTCAGTAAGAAAGATGAGACTTTTGTACATTGTAAAAGCATTCACATTTTAAAGGAGTGAAAGTGATTATAATCCAATTTAACATGCTCTCTTTTAAAAGATCACGGATGTATTTGGTTACAAAATGTGGACTTGAAATCACAATTTTGCAAAATTTCCATGTACAATAGAGGTCTCAAAGTATGATGTACAAGAAAATGTGATACCATTCACTTCTTTCATGTTAAGTTCACTATGCATGTTTAGGATTCATGATCCTATTTCCCATTTTCTCTATTATTGGAAAGAGAAAATGAATGAATGAATAAATACATGAATATTACATAATTAATCTTTGTGCTATTATATGAAAAAGGGGTTGTTTCACTCCTGCTATTAGCTTAAAACAACTTTCCAGCATAGGCCTGCTACATTTTAATTACAGGAAGGATAATCCATTTTCTAGAAATATTACTTATTCCAGAGCTTCCTGTGTGACTATAACAGTGGTTCATTAACAAGCTTAGTCACTTTAAGCAAACATATGAGAAAAGCAATATGGAGAAATATGGCAATAAGGAAATTCAGACTCCTTGAATGGAATATATGCTCCCAGGACTACAGGGAAACTATTAAAACTCTGGCCTGAAATTGCCGCGATTCAGCGTCATTTTTAGGGGGAAGCTTGTCAAAATACTTTCCAGTTGATGCCCTTTTTAATGTTCCAACATTTAAAAAACAAACCAATTTATATCCTTTATGACAAGTGCTCATTAGTTTCTATTTTTTGTATTTACAATAAATTCAGTTTCTAGACTTGAATCTTTCTCCTTGCACAACTTCCAAAAAAAACTTCTCTCCTACCCATTTGAGAGGCAGATGAGCACTGAAAATCAGCATAAACATGTTCAGAGTCGCAAAATATGCATTCCTTTAAAGTGACATGAATTCCTCCCAACAATCAGACCAAAAATTCTATGGCAACTTGGACAAGTTTTTGCAAGTTCATCATTCAATTACTTTAGAGATTTACTCCCCATTCATTGTATTATTATTTATAATGGCTAAAAGTGTGCCTCATGTCTTACTGACCCTCACCACCAAATTCCCCACTTGTGGCTGCCAGACTTATAAAAAACCCAACAAAACAGAATTCAAATTCGAGCATCCAGTATACAAAGGAGGGTGGGAGGAAAGGGTGGGGACTGGATACGTGGCCTCTTCTGATCACAGAACACCAGGGTTGGAAGGGACCTCAGGAGGTCATCTAGTCCAACCCCCTCTTCAAAGCAGGACCAATCCCCAACTAAATCATCCCAGCCAGGGCTTTGTCAAGCCTGACCTTAAAAACTTCTAAGGAAGGGGATTCCACCACCTCCCTAGGTGACGCATCCTTCTCACATTTACAACATCTGAGTAACGAAGCAGCTTTGGCCATTGCTGCTCCCTGTGGGAGCCCCTGTCTGGGACCAGGACAAGGGGAGGCCACCCACATGGGCTTACCAACACCCACTGTCCCATGAAAATCCATACTTTACAAGTAGTACAGAAAATGGCAGCATTCTCTTTAAAAGAATTAAAAGGAGAAGTTAAAGCTTTCATCATGCCACTCTGTGATATGGTTCCGTTGGTTAGTATCAAGAACATGGCAGGTGTTGTACAAAAAAAGAAAAAGGCATGTACCAATAAAGTCCTAAAGTCATGACCCATTGGGAGCTGTATTACACAGCTAAACTTCCTCCTTTTCCTTTCCTTCTTCATTTTCCCCCATACCCCATTACTTTCCCTGTCACATTTTCCACACTATTCCCTCCCATGCTCTTTTCCATTCATCCATTTTTACTTGCTCTTCTCAACTCCCCCGAAGATTCAATTTACCTATTCTTTTCTCAGCAGCTTCCCATCGTTCTGTTCACACTTTTCTCTTTCTGTTTTTAAACGTATAATATTTTAAAAACTGCACCAAGTCCAAATTAGTACTTTGGGGAGATTCACCTCAAAAGGCTCTTTTTTCAATTTTGGGCTTCCAAAAAAAAAAAAAGGCCAGTTCAGCAGCAAAGTAGAGTGCCAGGCTGGCATCTGTTTTAATGAATATTTAGAGAACAAAACAGCCATGTGTAAGAACATTACAAAGCAGCTGTAACATCCAGAGTCTGTGTTTTCCAATGGCCTTTAGACAGAAAGAACTTGAAAAGATGATCTGAGTGGTGGAAGCAAGATAATAATAAATTTAGGGTGAGATTTTCAAAAGTGCCTAAAGGAGTTTGGTGCCCAATTCCCACTGACTTTCAATCAGAGCGAGATAAATAATTAATTCTCGTAGGCAATAAAATCTTAAAAGCATCAATCCACTCATGATGAACTTCTGTTCTTCAGTAATGTATTCTTAAAACCTTTTGAAATAAGTGTTTTGACAGCCCCTTCCACAGGACAGATAGAATAAAGTTTTTCTTCTAATTTCATCATTTCACTCTTTACTTTTGTAGAAATTTCTGTCCAGGGTTTGGCTGCATATTTTTGATACACAGAAAGCATCTCCACAAAACTATCCAACTGGAAGTATAAACCAAAATGGCTGAAAAAGCAAAAAATTCAGGTAATTTACCTCTGTAGCTGACAAACGCTTATCTCCGTTATCACTGCCAACACCTGAATCAGAATCCTTCTTACTTGGATATATGTCATCAATGCTAAATGTAAACAAAAGCCAACAGAAAGTTATCTTAGTGCGCAGTAAGAGCCTGAGCCTGATCTCAGTGAAGCCAATACCAAAACTCCCATTAGTTTCTATGGTCCAAGATCAGTCCCTTAAATTAATAATATAATACATGTGAAGTAAGACTGGTAACATTATTGTGCAAATCTTCAATACCAAGTAAAATGGAACAAACCAACAACTCCACAAGTTCCTCTAAGAAGACAGTAAGCTGATTGGTTAAAAAGAAGATTAAGTATAGGAAAAAATAATCTATTGTTAAGTCATCCTTTTTTGTTCACACAGATAAAAACTGCCAGCAGTTTAGCAGCATTCTGATTGCTTAGCATATCCCCAAAGTGACTTTCAAATCAACTAAAATAGTTGAATTCAGACTGTAGTCAACTGAATCGCACCTGAGCATTATGTTAAAAATTAATTTGTGTTGAAGGAGAGGGGGTTGGATCTCCCTAGAGCATGAAGCAATTAACAACATAGGTACCTTTGTGACATGCATTTATTTAAAAACTCCTTGAGGTTTACTTATTTAAATTGGTAAACCATAATAATACCAGGTACCTTCTGCTCTGGTTTCATTGCCTAACATATTACCTTTACTCATTGTACAATATTAATCATATGCTCATGTTCCTAGGATAGTACATTGACAATTACATTTTTTCCACCACACACATTTCTGTTTATTTGTGATTTGAAAAATTAAATTGTAATCCTGCCCAATTCCACCATTTTTTCTTTTTGCACAGTATCACTTTTTCAGCAACTAGACATATTTACCAATAAAAATAAAAACGCAATTTTATGAGTCTTTGTAAAAGCCAGGTCTCTGATAAAGGCTCAGTTTTTACCATCTTTTATCAGTAACTACTGGGACTTTGTGTCAAATAATCTTTGGAAATACCAGAGGTTTTGTGTTTCTCTGGAAACCATTATTATAAGATTATTCTCAGAAACATGAAAACAGTATTTTCCATAATTTTTGGTTTTTTATTGGATAGAGGAAAAGCTAATGAATACAAAGGATATACTTGTGCTACAGTATATGTGATAAATTAATAAATAAAGTACAACACAGGAATGTTGAAAAAGGTTGCCTTTAATAATTGCAATAGAGATTATTAATTCAGATCGGAGTTTTATTCAGAAAAAGGTGCAGCTGACATAAGACTACATTGAAAACTCTTGAAGTAAAAGAATAAAAAATATATTCCACTTTGTTTCCAGACCGCTAGAACTGATTTAACAAAGAATGCAGCGTTAGTCTTTTATACTTACCTCTCTTCCACAGGTTGCTGCAAGTGTGGTCGTTCTATGGCATTAAGATAAAGTGAGTCTGCTGTTTTAATCTGGCACGCCTGTATGCTGAGATATTTGAATATGTGCACTTTACCCTTTATACAAATCTATTAGGATGAGAAAAAAAACATTTATAACCATAAAGATTTTTTTAAAAAATATTTGCTCCAAATTTGACCTTACTAATATTAACTTCCTAGAAAAATAGCAGACAGAATGTTTTTCATCAGATTATATCGTTTGTAAAAATTACAACAAAAACCGTGTGCTATCTAATTTTGCTGCTTTGGAGAAGATGTTAAGCAGCAGCAATGGAGATAATGGGAATTTTACCAATGACTTCAATTGGCACATGCCCACCGTGACCCATGTGGGTTTGGGCAAGATGTGCACAACTTTACGTCTTCTAGTATAAATACATTCCAAGAGTAATGCACCTCCCTTAACATCAAAAACCAAGTAAGTGTGTAGAGAAAGTAGAAACAAGAAGCAGCCATATTAACATATGATACATTATAAATCCATGAGGAAAGTAATGTACCTTCCCCCTTCCCAATGGAGAAAGACAAAATGTAAACTGAAAAATATTAAAGTAATAAATATTTTTTTATTTTAAGAAAGTAGTTAACAGGGCACTTGAATCAAATGTGTTGTCTTTCTATGTAGTTAAGCTGTCTTTACAAGTATCTATGCATTTGTATGATGCATTTATTACATTTGAAAAAAAGATGAGCTAATATTTCTAATCTCACCACTTGGTGCTGTCTGCTTCACTTATCTTTTAAAATCAGCTTTATGGTTAATGGAAAACATTTTGCTTATTTTCTTTAAGCAAATCATGTCTTACTCTTAGTCCAAGTGATGCCTGTCAATCAACAATCATTTTCGGCTCCCATAGCAGAGCTGTAATAGTTTAATGCATCCAAACAATGACAGTGGAAAACTTTGGATGGCAGAAGCCTACAGAGAACATAGGCATTTCCTTCAGTTTTACTGTAGAACTCACATATAGAATCAGAGATTTACTCAGACACTGCAAGTACCCACATACAGCAACTTCACACCGACAAAGATATAGCATCATCTACTGGTGGAGGTGCTATCTAAACTAATCATTACACATTCCCCTCTCTAGTTAAATATTAAACATTAACTCCTAGGAATCCAAATAGTCTGCCATGCATTCAGATTTCCATGTTCATCTGCTCGCTCAAGTCCTGTATTCAGTCATGTACACATCACTCATAGTTGGATCTAGATCAGCGAGTGATGGATTCATGTCCTCTAGATCAGGCCTATTTGTTGTGGTCAGACTATCTGATGAAGACGGCACTGTGTTGACGGTCCCAGAACACCCCAGCAATTCTTTGTCCACAACCAGTTTCCCCTTTGAGCCATAGGAACCTGCTGAGTACCTCCAAATCCTCTACTGAAGCCCTCTGGAATAATTGTTGAGCATCCTCAATGTTTGCCCTCCCCTTTCTTTCAGTGAAGCTGGGCACCAATTCTGAATGCAATACAAAAGGGTGGGCTCTCACTTTTTTTTTTAAATCAGGAAGGATAAATTGTTTAATTTCTTAATTACTGTGTAATGTCCCCTCCAAAAAAGGAGTAATTTTGGGATTTTTCCAGTTGCATACCTACAGCTTCTCTCCTTCCTGGATGGGCACATCATTTTCCTTTTTTCCTGGCATCTTGTGCTCGACATGTTCATTTCCAGCTCATCTGTTCCTCCACTTTCTGGAATGCGGTCATCAGGTCACTGATATTAGATTCCACAATGTCACCTCTCTGTGTAGGTGCAGAGTGCCTTGCCAGTTCTTGCTGCCTGAACATCAAGTCACAGGGAAGCATGGATTTGTGGAACCCAAAAATAATCTGTGACTGTTATTCCAGGGAAATCTGATGTGGGGGCTGCCTCACAGGAATATTCCCTGGCTTAAGCACAACCCAATGTTGCATCCAATCATATCTCCCAAGCTCTTCATTATTCCTGGAGAACACAGTGTCATGTTGTACAAGTAACTGTTCCAATCACTTCCCTTTGTTGCCTTCTATGGCTGTTTTGTCAAGTCAACCCCTAGCTCTTTTACTGACTGGGCTGCAACAAAGCTCTTGTTGTGTGCCCCTGTGGGAGGCATTGAGACACTAGTTACCTTGGACACCGACCCTGTGCCTGATTTTTCACTAGCTGCATTTCCTGGTCAGTCACATTAATTGCTCTTATCCACATCACACCCTTTGGTCCAGCTTGAAAAGAGTTCTGCTAAACAGCATATTGACCAGATATTGGTGGCTTCAAATACTCCTACAGATTCAGTGCAGCTGTCCTTTATCATTAGGGGTATTATTGCATGATTAGCTGGCTTTACCACAATTTTACCTGAGCCTTCACAGGGAGGATGCAGTTCCTCTCTATCATCCTATAGGCAAGGTAAAGGCACCTCTAAAAACCCCAGGGGCCACACTTCCTCCTACCAACATCCAGCAGGGATATCTGAATGGTATCCATTAATTCTATTTTATTAATACCCCAAGAGTTCTTGTGATGTCCTCAGATGAAATCCTCTATCAACATAACAGCACTAGAAATACTGGTCACTGCAACAGAAGTCCACTTAGTATGCAAAGACCCCAAGTTCAGGGGGAGCAGTGTTGATGATTAACACTCACCAGTTTAACTCCTGCAGTACAAATTCTCTTCCCTTTCAGCACTGGGTGGTCACCATAGATCAGACTTATTTCAGATCCTGAGTTCAACAGCATTGTAGTTTTCCAGGCATCGATGTCTCCAGACACATAGTAACACGTGTCTGTGTAGCTTTTGACTGGCCCATTCTAAAAGTTGCTGATGGTGGCCCTATTGCATCAGCAACTTCTCATTTCCCTTGGTGTGGCTTACCTCTGTTTGGGCAATTCTGTCTCCAATGGCCTTTGCTTCCATATCACCTGCAAATGTCATCTGTCATGGGACCCACTTGGGAAACCGTCTCTCTCTGACCTATGGGAGGCCCGTGAATAGGTTGCACATGGGCCTCTGCCAATTATTTAGCCATGTCACTAGCAATAAGTTCTTGAAGTGCAGCATCTGGTATAAAGGAATCACCCTAAGGCTGCAAATTAGCAGCTTATACCTTTAAGGGAAACATGAATTTCTTCTTCCATATTTTTGAACTCTGCATATAATCAGGTCCATAGATACGTTCAGCATGTTATCCTTCACCAGCAGATTATGAAGTTCTCCTGTTAAACTGTTTACAAACTGACTTTTCACACAGAATCCTCTCGTGGCTTGCTACTCTCTGAATTGCCAGTTCCATATGTGGCACAGCAGATTCTACTTCACTCGAGTTATCTCCTGGACAGGGAGAGGACGGAAAGGTCTATTGAACAATCTCCTTAATGCACGCATATAACTCTGCAGGGGTTCTTCTTCCAGATGCCTTTTGGCTTGCCATTCCTTCCAGTATTCCAAACAGGCCAATGGCCTTTCATAGAGGTTATACAAGTGTTTGTGTAACTGTCTACAAGAATCATGATCTGCACTGGGAAGCTACTGGTAAAATATCTTGGCATCACTATTCAAAAATACCACTAGGTACTGTGCTACTTCCTCAACAATCCACTCCAAGTCTGTGAAGACTCAAAGATCCAGTAAATTTCTTCTCAGGCAAAAGTGCTTTTGCCATCTTGAAGCCATCGGTTGTAATATTTGCTTATAGAATCAGAGATTTACTCAGACACAGCAAACACCAACTTAGTAAACACAGGCAACACAGATCTTCCTGCTAACCCCTCAGATCACAAACATAACATACAACTGTATTATGGTCATTACTTCTGGAGTAAGATATAGCAGTTACTTAACAGTAAGATATAGCACTGTCTACTGGTGGAGGTGTGGTCTACATTCACCATCACAATATATTACACTTCTTCAAGGCAGGCTATATCCAAATATGGAACTTATTAGTTTCTATGTGCATCCCATACAGTAGGCTTCCAGAAGAGGATGTTTTAACTAGTCCTGGCCTGAACATATTAGTGGTTTCTTAATTGGTAAAATCACACCAAAGCTTCCTAAAATGTCAGCCCATTCACTTATAGTAGTTATGGAATATAGGTTTATCCACAACATTTCTCTTACAATTTTCCCCTCCACCACCATAAAAATATCCTATTTATTAGCAGTAACCATTGAAAGAAGACAGGTGAATGAAATAAAGTTTAACAATGTATTTATAAAGTAGCTGCAATTTAGTAGGGGGAATATTCTAGAATGACTCTGTTCAGGTGCTATGTATACTCAAGAGCACAAGTTAGGAGCTTGAGGAGACCTACCATCTCCCATTTATTTGTATTTCAGAAAAAATTCTAGATAAAATCAATTGACTATGATAATTAAGACCCAACAGCTAGCACTGCTGGGTTTGCAATCTTCGAAAAAAACAAGATAATGAATTTTATACTATAATAATTAAACACAGGCTGTTCTTGACATCTAGCCTATCCTTATTCTAAATCACAATTTAAGTGCCACACATTACTTACTTGTGCTGGTGGAGACTGCAAAGGATTGTTCTCAAGCAGTAATACTTGTAACTGTACCATCTTTCTAAAACAAACTGGAATCACGAGCACTTTATTGCAGGAAAAGTCAAACTTTACCAAGGGAAGCTCTACTAGTTCTAAAAGTAACAGAAAGGATCATAGTTATTATGATATTTATTTTTGTCACAAAATACATGAAGTAAGTACTTTTGAATATGATTCTATTTGTAACTGGAGAAAGTAAGGATTCCACAGTATAATAAATTAAATGTATTTTTCTTCTAAATACAAGTTGTGGACAATCCTGTTACTTTACTTATGTATTCTGTAGACCTTATAAATTACATTCTGTGTACAATGCCCATGCAGTGCTATAGTCACAGCACTTGTCATTCGCAAGTATGTAGGCCAACTTGGCAGCTGCTTAAAATAAAATACCTTTCATACTGCAAAGGGAAGCGTAACTATTTAAATCCATAAATTCCATAAAAACAAGTGGGTTTGAAAATAAATTCTGTACTATATTAAGTAGAAAGAATAGTCTCTAACTTCTATTTCTAGTAGTATAAACTATTGTTGCTCAGTTGGGATACAATGTATTGTACTATTCTTTCGAAGGAGTATAGACAGTTTCCTAGAGTCGCTGTGTCAGTCAAAGATACCTTCTTTGGGAATGCTGATCAGGCAGAGCCAGGCAAGAAGGCTGGGTCTCTAACATAGGCCACAGCATTTCAGATTACTAAAGGAAGGTCAGTATTGATGGCATAAACTCTGGAAATCCTGATGGGATGTCTCCAAAGGCATTGTCAGAATAAACAATGCTGCCACAATAAGGAAATGGGATTAAGAAAGAAAAATAGCTAAATATAGTCATTTTCCCCACACATTATCATGTTAATATTAATTCGGGTGACTATAAAGAATCAAAGCAATGCCAAATAGAATAACTGTTCCCTTTTGTGGACAGGACTACATTACTAGTGTGCTCAACTTTTTTCTAATGCTTTTCATTACTAATATTGAATCATTCAAACATTCAGTCTTAACTTGTCTTCAAAGAAAATTTTGTTTGAGTAAGAACTTCAAGATTTAGCCCAGGAAAAATAGCTGGCTTTCATAACTGCATCTTATCCCCACAAGTCCTGTAAATTTATAAACACCATATCTAAACTCACCTCATTTTTATATGTACATAATTAAGGTGTAGGTTAATAAGCACCACTTTCCTGTTTAATGTCTTATTGCTTTAATATCCCCCAAATATACAGTTTTATGCCAATACTGTGCATCAGTGTGTAAAAACTAACACACAACAGTTTAATGGTGTTGGTAATCAAACACCAGAGACCAAGAGGTGAGTGGATGATATAGAATTTCTTCTGGTGCATTTCCTAAGGTATCATCACTTGGACCAGGGGTGGCCAACCTGAGCCTGAGAAGGAGCCAGAATTTACCAATGTACATTGCCAAAGAGCCATAGTAATAAGTCAGCAGTTCCCCCATCAGCTCTCCCCACCCTGCTCCCAGCACCTCCCACCCACCAGCAGCTCCGCCAATCAGCGTTTCACCCTCCCTCCCCACACCTCCCAATCAGCTGTTTCATGACATGCAGGAGGTGGGGAAGGGGAGGAGCGAGGACATAGCAGGCTTAGGGGAGTGGGCAGGGCCTGTGGCAGAATCAGGGGTTTAGCGGAGAGCGCCCCCCCCCCGGCACATTGGAAAGTTGGCATCTGTAGCTCCAGCCCTGGAGTTGATGCCTATACAAGGAGCCACATATTAACTTCTGAAGAGCCGCATGTGGTTCCGGAGCCACAGGTTGGCCACCCCTGACTTGGACAATAGCATAATATGTAGAGCTGTCGATTAATCACAGTTAACTGGTGATTAACTCAAAAAATTTATCATGATTAATTGCACTGTTAAACAATAGAAGACCAATTGAAATTTATTAAATACTTTTGGATGTTTTTCTACATTTTCAAATATATCAATTTTGATAACAGAATATAAAGTGTACAGTGCTCACTTTATATTATTACATATATTTGCACTGTACAAATGATAAACAAAAGAAATAGTATTTTTCAATTAACCTCATACAAGTACTGTAGTGCAATCTCTTTATTATGAAAATGCAACTTACAAATGTAGTTTTTGTTACGCAACTCAAAACCAAAACAATATAAAATTTTAGAGCCTACAAGTCCACTCAGTCCTACCTCTTGTTCAGCCAATTGCTAAGAGAAAAAAGTTTGTTTACATTTATGAGAGATACTGTTGCCCACTTATTAATTACAATGTCACCTGAAAGTGAGAACAAGTGTTCGCATGGCACTATTGTAGCTGCCATTGCAAGATATTTACAAGCCAAATGCGCTAAAGTTTCTTATGCCTCTTCATGCTTCGTCCATCGTTCAGAGGACATACATCCATGCTGATGACGTTAATTAAATTTCTGACTGAACTCCCTGGGGGAGAATTGCATGTCTCCTGCTCTGTTTTACCTGCATTCTGCTGTATATTTCATGTTATAGCAGTGCAAATAGTTGTAATCAAAAATAAATATAAAGTGATCACTGTACACTTTGTATTCCGTGTTGTAATTGAAATCAATATATTTGAAAATGTAGAAAACATCCAGAAATATTTAAAAGGTATTCTATTATAATTTAACAGCACGATCAACCATGATTAATTTTGTTCATCACTTGACAGCCCTAATAATAAGCAACTTCTACTCACACAGAAGCAGTACCGATTTGATTAGGCTTCTAATGCAAGTACAATGACCTCAGGAAAAAAACCACAGTATATTTAAGTACATCATACACTTTTCACCAAGATTCCTAAAATATTTCTAGGACTCCACAGGGCTGATCCTCAGCTGGTGTAAATTGTCATAACTCCACAACAGAGCTAAGGCATTTTATACCAGCGAAGGGTCTGCCTTCATAGGTCATTCATAAATAAGTACTCTTCAAACCTATGATTTGAAGACAAGTATCAAGCCACCATGAATCAAAGATAAATTCATTTTAAAAAGACCCACATATTGCTTCCACTTGGCAGTGAGTATTGTAGAAAGTTGCTGATGCACAGTAAATCCAAACTCAACAAATTTTAGCACAAGGAAATGCGAGGTTTTTTTATCTTACTTATTTACATAATTAAATACATGCATATTTTCTAAGTTTTAATTAAAAAGTGATTTTAAAGGTCTTATTTTTTTTCTTTTTACCTTGTGGTAAAACCTTGAGGTAATTTCTTCTGATATTCAGTTCTCTTAGAGATTTCAACTGGCCTATCTGCTGTGGTAAAGCTGTGATTTCATTGCAGCTGACATCCTATATTAAAAGCAATAAGGAGATGATTAACTGTCTTCCCTCAAGACAGTTAACTATTATGGGTGTGAAATTCAAAGTACTTTGTTGACCCATTAAAACAGGTTTTCCAGGTTAATGAAATGTAAATTAATATAACCTGCCATGTCTTATCTTTGCACTGAAAAACTAGCCATGTGATAGGTGTCACATCACAAAACCAAAATACAGCATTTACTTAGATTTGCCTAGTGAAGTTATGCAGAGTGCCATCTGGGCTCCTTGTTCATTTTTCTACATCTGTTTTTGATTTTCCAGTACATTTCTGAAGGACTTTCCAATCTTGGGGGGGGATGACACAGAACACCGATAGGAAATGAACAATTTTCTAAAATCAACCGGCTCTCTTTTGATGGGACTCTAAATTAGTTTATTTGCGGGGAGGTTTGGTGGAGATATATTAGAAGTTGGGTTTCAATTTTAAAAAAAATTGATGTAGAGATTTTTTTTTTAAAACCTACGCTAGCAACACAAAAAGATAACACAATTGCAGTTATTTTTATGCACTAGTTTAAGAACTGGGTATAGGAAGGGGCTCACAATTACTGTTAGGTATGCAATTCATACTTTAAACTCTACAGAAGGAGAAACAGTCTCCTCTTACAAAAGTCATCTCTTTGAAAGAGAGAGAAGGAGAACTGGCAATTCAATGTGACAGTACAAATTTAAGATGGTGGGAAACAACTCTTTTATAAAAAAAAATCATTTGATGGGAAATATAGAGGTTGTTAAAAGAGTATTAAGTAAAAAGTTTCAAAAGCATGTTAGTGACTTAAAAGCATAAGTCTCATTGAAAGGCAAAGGAATTTAGACTCCTAAATCATACAGGTGCTTTACCCTATTTTCTTGGTTAAGTGGTCCCAAGTTTACCACATCTAAAAATATATATACTTTTAATCAGAGTACTCTGTGAACTCAGAATGTCTGTAAGTTCTCCAAAGTACAGACTTCAAAACACTTAGAACAGAGAGCACTCCATTGGTTAATTCGCAATGACAGGTGTGCATGTTCCACTATACTGAGGGCATGGCTACACTTGCAGATGTAGAGCGCTTTGAGTTAAACCAGCCTTCGGAGAGCGCAGTAGGGAAAGCGCTGCAGTCTGTCTATACTGACAGCTTCAAGCGCACTGGCGTGGCCACATTTGCAGCGGCATTGGGAGCGGTGCATTATGAGCAATTATCCCAGCATGCAAGTGACTGCAATGTGCTTTTATAATGGGTGGGGTGGGGTGGAGTGTGACAGGGAGTGTCTTGTGTGTATGTGGGGGAAGAGAGTGGGTTTTTGAGGGGCTGAGAGCATGTCAGCATGCTGTCTTGTAAGTTCAGACAGCAGCAAATGACCTCCCACGCCCCGCCCCCTCTCTCACACACAGCGTTCCACACTAATGGCTTGCTTTGTCTCGGAGCAGATAAGCAGCCGGCTGTCAGAAACAGAGCTTTCAAATGGCATATCTGCATTCCTGCAGCAATTCAAAAACAATGACAAGAGTAGCCACTTGACTTAAGGAGATTATGGGATGTTTCCAGAGGCTTATCAGTAATGTAACATCTCGTTCAGACTGGCATCGCAGTGCTCCAGCGACGGCACAGCAAACATTCCACTCACCGAGGTGGAGTACCAGCAGTGCTGTAGCCGGGGAGTCAGAGCGCTCTACATGCCTTGCCAGTGTGGACAGGTAGTGAGCTAGTGCCTTAGGGCTCCTTTATTGCGCTGTAACTTGCAAGTGCAGCCACGCCCTGAGTGCTGTGTGCTTTGTTCCTGTGATCTGGGAGGTTGTTGAAATTTACAAAAGTACAGAAAGAAAAATTCCTGTACATTTCAATGCCCCAATGGCTAATTTAGAGAGGGCTGAATTAGGCCCCTCATCTCAGGTTTTAACAACCAGGACCAAGATGCAGCTTCTTTTCAGCTCACAATTTCTAAAAACAATTGCTAGAAAGTTAGATTTGTAAAGTTAAGATGCAGTACAAGATGGAGTTGATCCAACACAAGGTATAATGGAAAGTAGGAAATGCATTAATACTAGTAATACATATATAAAATAAATGCATTAATAATACTAATACTGTTGATGCATTAATCAAGATTCTTAAAAAGCCTAAAATCAGTAATCAAAGATCAACTCTTGTAATCAGGGCATTTTAAAACAAGATCAAATTAACTTACAGGCTTTAGCTAATACTACCAAACACACCAGTATGTAGTCAACATGACACTGAAAAGAACGCTGAACCTTTTGCCTAACCTGTGAAGCACTGTCGTTTGATTAGAATGGTCCTGCAAGGTTTCATGTGCTGTATAATAGGGAGATCAACAAAAGTAAGCAGACACGATCTCCAAGAGTATGATTTACGTAGAGATAACACTTTTTCCTAAAGAGACAAGGGAATTTCTTAAGGACATTAACTCCTACTATTATGGTTATTGTTTCAAGTGGCAAAGGTGCACAATACCCATGAGCAATAAGATTCTGCAGTTCCCCAAATCAGGTTTCAAATTTAGTCCTTTGAAGGGAGTTTCTCTAATACTATTCAAAGATATTATGTCAATGCCATTTCCAAATCAAGAATTTCTTCAAAGAATAATTAGTGAGAAAACGGAAGCTCTATTTGACAATATTGGATTGGGTATCAGAGAGATAAAAGTCTCCTTATCAGGATCCCACTGCAGCCAAAACTTCCTTCCCTTCTCAAAACAGAGCCAGGGAATTGTTTTAGGTTTTAGACAAGGAAATTAAAAAATCCTTGTTAATGAATGAACTGGAAACTCTCTCTTGTCCAAATTACTGTAAAGTATGGCTAATTGCATTGTTCTTAGTCCAAATATGTTTAGGGATTTACTGCCCTAATTTTAATCTAAAGACTTGAAACAAGTTCATAATTAAGCATTTACTTTTTAGAACCTACAGTTTAAAAGGTAAAGTGCCCCTCTTACAGAAAAATTGTATGCTAAAGATGTGTCTAGAAGCATATTTCTATGTGTGTATGAATCTTTAATAAAATTGACTTTGGTTTCAGGGTGTAAGATTTTTTTAAGGAAGAATAATAATTTTATAGTTAGTAGCTGCAAGGACAAAGTCTGCTGGTGACCTTTTAAGAAATCCAAGAATAAAACATCTTCAGTTCATAGTCACACAATATCCAGAGACAATAGTATCTTTTATCCGACTAAACACTGCATACAAAGTTTTTTACTTTCTGGTTGGGTACATATGACAAATCAAGAGCAGTGTACTTCTCCTAATTCCAGTATGTAATACATTACCCTGCTTTTGTTTTGCATCTTGGCTTCAAGGACATCTGCAGACAATTAAAATAATGTACTCCAAATGCCTTTTCAAATTCCAAAGGTTAATATTTGATGAAGGTCAGATTTCTTCTAATATTTCCATTTTATTCTCATCAGTCGTCTCCCTGTTTCACAACATGGACAAGCTTTCTCAAATAAGACTGGAGAACAATAGTCAATTTAAGTAAATTTCTATGGCAAGTGGAATCTGGAGGTCAAATAGCCTGCAAACAAGTTAGTGCCGTTAACTTCGGACTTTCGATAGTGCTAAGAGTTTTAAATACTCAGTTTTTACAGTAGCATATAGTTGTACACTAGCGCTACCTCCTAAGTCCTGCTCTACAGCAGCATGTAAGTTGCCTTCAAGCAGCTAAGCTGCTTGGCACTGAAGGGATGCACATTTCCATACATGGGCCACATCTCCTCAGCAACAGAACCACAGTAATGCCGTTAACAGGCATCTCTTCACGGTCATGGAGAGGATTCACCCCTTAGGACAGGTGTAAACTATCTATAATAATTTCAATGCAGATTTAACTCTAAAGCTTCTGTATCCTTCTCACTTTTCAAAAGTTACATGAATTTGGACCTGCTGGAGGGTTTCCACCATCTCAATCCTAACTACTGCAAAAAATTGTGTGTGCACTTTGAGCACTGATAGCAAGTAAAAAATCATCTGGCTGTTGACCCACTGGATGATTTGTCAAGAGTTACATATTTTCCCCATTAGCTACCAAGTCAATTATTTTATTGAAACAAAAGAAAAAACAGTGTTGATTTTATTATTCATTTTCATATTTAAATTTTAAAACTTTATATTTAGTGTACCTAAAGTGCTTACAGAATTTCCAGTCTGGTGCATACCTAGTTACCTTGCCATTAAAAACATTTGGTTTTGCTTTTTACTCATTATTAGAACCAATTCAGATAAGGAAGGGGGAGCTGGATTCAATTCTGGTTCAAGCAGCCTTATTCAACTATATTTCAGTTGTAGCACACAGCAGTTGTAGTTACACCTTCATTACCCTTCTGAAGACAATTAGTTTCTCCAACTATAAATGAGGACAGAATTTAATCTTCAGAAACTTTATTACTGGTGATTATATATAAAAAGAAAAGAATCCAGATTGACTTTTAGATCTCGGAGTTGAGTTTGCAACATTGCCAACAGGAAAAAATATTTACTTATAAACTTGACATTTAATATGAAATATCTGAGACAAACAAAATATCATGGAACTCGACAATGTTGCTTTACTGAGTCACTTTTCAGAATAGAACCACAGCCAGCTGATTAAACAGATTCAACTTGATTTTAAAAGAACTCAAAGGATTATGAAATCCTGCTGGTACACAAGAACAAGATTAATTTCACTCAATATCTTTCAATTTTAATGGTTACAAATTAGTAGAAAAGACAATTACAATATGGTTCCATCCATTTTGGATTTCTTTCTGAAATTATTCTTATAAATATTAATACAAGTTTATTCCAATAGATGGCCCAAGCAAGGATAACAATCAGTTAGTAGGTTACCATAATTAAACAAATTGTGGTGGTGGTAGTAAAGATATCCATTTTTACTTTAATACTTGGTCACAGAAAATTGTATTGCAAAAGCAAAATTTTTGCTTTGTTAGGACTTTTTCCACCAATTCTACTGACATCCATTGAAGAAGATTTGAGGTGTCTTTCAGATTATTCAAATAGTCAGTAGTATGCCACTAAATATTTCATCTGATTAAATCTTTTGTTCACTGCCTATTAAAACATTTTAAATTTGCTTAAAATATTGGTTGCTATGTGTTCGCAAAGGGTGAAATTCACCATACTGCCAAAGACCAAATAAATCCTTAAACTAGGTCTGAACTGGTGTAATGGGCACATATGAGTTTATGCAAGCCCTCAACATTAAAGTGAATTTCATCCTTCACATCCATCTCATTAACTCATGACTGAATCATGATTTTATGTCTTAATAAGCAAGCCAGTTCTCTTAGAGCTTATGCCATCTGAGACCATACTGAATGCAAGGAAAATAACTGAACTGCTGAATTGTAATTACAACCACCACAGGAAAGTTATTTTCCTAACCAATACTTAAAATTAATCTGAATGTTCACTAAAGTGATAGCATCTAAATAGAAATTAAAAGACATTTCAATGTTTCATTTCAGAGACTAAAAAGAGATTTACACAACAAATACAATTTGCTCCATGAAATGTATTTACTATAATCTGGGTGAAGTTAAATGGGGAAAATGTTAAATTTCTATAAAATGGTATTGTACAATAGCAACAGAAACATTTTACTGGTAAATACTTTTATTTGGATTATGAGACTAGCTTAACCTGTTGCAACCCATCCATATAAACGTCTCTGAATCATATACTGTTGCACTATTTATCAATATGCTTTAATTTATATTCCTCTTTACCCCATCCAATACGTCATAGGTTAGCAATTTCCAAGCAAACAATGCAATCTGAATAGTTACATAAATAATCAGTGTTCATCAACGTAAGGAGATTATGTCATCAGAACTGAATTATTCACAAATTTAACAAACCTTGTTATGTTAACATGCTATTTTGTAACCATACAGAACACAGAGGAAAAAAAAAAAGCTTAGAGTCATACTTTCAGCTTTGACACAAGTTTTTCTACCCTCTTGTTCCAGTCAGATTCTAACCAAAGTGATATGTGCTACAATACAAGTCATTGTTGTTTTGCAATTATTTTTAGAAAAGTAATTTTTTTTACATTTTCTTGGTGCCTCCAAAGAGTGACACTTATACAATACTGGGACTGGGAAGCAGCAGAATCAGTCAAATCTGCTGTCTTTTGAAACAGTGGTAGTACAAAAGACAAAACCAAACCAAACATCTGAAGAGTCCTGCCTCCTCCTGAGCACAATTTGTATTTCTTTTGAACTCTTAAATAATTTTGTTTTTAATTTCTAAAAGCTAAATCAGAAGCAGGGCTTTTATTCTTATAAATGCAAATTCTCTGTTTACCCATGGAACTAGGGTTGCCAACTTTCTAATTGCAGAAAACTGAACACCCCAGCCCCACCCCTTCCCGAGGCCCCGCCTTTGCCCCACTCCTCCTCCAAAATCCCACCCCCACTAACTCCATCCTCCCTCCCTCGCTCGCTCATTTTCTCCAGGCTGGGGCAGAGGGTTGGGTTGTGGGAGGGGGTGAGGGTTCTGGCGGAGGGGGCAGGCTCTGGGTTGGGGCTGGGAAAGAAGGATATGAGATGTAGGAGGGGGCTCTGGGCTGTGGAGTGGGGCCAAGGGATTTGGAGTGTGGGCGGGGGCTCCAGACTAGGGGTGTGGGAGTGGGAAGGGGTGAGGGCTCTGGCTGGGGGCACGGGCTCTGGGGTGGGGCCGGGGATGAGGGGTTTAGGGTGCAAGAGGGGGCTCTGGGCTGAGGATTTCACGGTGTGAGAGGGGGGTTCATGCTGGGGCAGGAGGTTGGAGTGTAGGAGGGGGTGAGGGCTTCAGCTGAGGATGCGGGCTCAAGGGTAGGACTGGGGATGAGGGGTTTGGGGTGCAGGAATGGGCTCTGGGCAATTCTTCTGCAAGAGGGAGACTTTACCTTTTAAACTGTATGTTCTAAAATGTAAATGCTTAATTATGAACTTGTTTTAAATCTTTAGATTAAAATTAGGGCAGTTTGGAGTGCAGGAGGGGGTGAGGAGTGTGGACTCTGGGAGGCGCTTACCTCAGGTGGCTCCCAGGAAGCGGCATCACATCCCCCCGGAGTCCTAGGTGGAGGAGTGATCAGGTGGCTCTGCATGCTGCCCCTGCTCCCAGGAGCCACCCCCACAGCTCCCATTGGCTGCGGTTCTGAGCCAGAGGGGCATGCCAGCTGCTTCCCAGAAACCACGCAGAGCACTGGACTTTTAACAGCCTGGTCAGTGGTGCTGACTGGAACCACCAGGGTCCCTTTTCGACTGGGCATTCCAGTAAAAAACTGGACACCTGGCAAGCCTCCATGTAAGAGTAACTGCATGGATAGTGCTAAACTACCTTGTCAGCGTGTTTCAACCTGTTCTCGATGGACTAGTAGGATGGGAAGGTATTTCAGTAGTTCTTCACTGAAAGTGCTATCAAGGATGCCACTTAATATCAATTAAAATATGAAATGCAGTCCAACAAGAAATGGACTGGCACCACCAACTTATTTCAGAGAGACCCCCGAACAGCCATCAGATGGCAAGGATATTTATTCATTGCTAAGTAATGCCACGGTCAAACCAGCAGTGACCAAGAGTTGACAGGATTCAAATCCCATTAATAATCCACCTAGTCATTCTGTCCCCTAAACAGGGAGATGTTTAATATTCCTGAATTGTACTTGCAAATAAAAAATAAATCCACTAATAGATTAAGCATAAAATAAACCATCACTATAACTAGCAGTTTCATTTTAAAGTCGTGAGATTGTTTTTGTCTGTGTTTTAATTTGATAGCTTTTTTATTTTCATTAAGAAGTCATTATAAATATGACAAAGTATGAAAAACCAATTAAGTGCACATTTCACAAAAAAGAACATTATAATGGTTTAAAGGATGTTTAAAGACCCCGTACATCCCAAGGGACAGAAAGAAAAAAATAAAAAGTATCCAACTACAGTTGACCCTTACAACTATAGTTGGGCTTAATTCTGAGAGCTGCTGAATACTCTCAGCTACTATTTAAACACCCCAATCTAGCTCCACGGAGGGACAGTCAGTTGCAGGACTAGGGCCAAAGTTAACTCAACACCATGTAACAGGTTCAGGCTTTCAGTATAGGAAATATTATTTAAAAAATAAGATGGGTGAACAGACACTTTCTGATACCACCGTGACAGACACCTTAGAAATACCCAAGATAGAAGCAGTAGGTAGTGATATTTCCAGTCAGAAAAATGTTGCAATATAATTTCAACTGGGCATTCAGGAGCAATGCCAGAGTAACTGGTTCATTTACTATTGGCTATTTTCAAAAGGGTTAGGTGACCAGAAATAAGCAGAAGACAGTCCAAAACAGCTTACACTCTAAGAAAACAAGGTGTCATATGAAGGGGAAGAAAGTGAGGGAGGAGAAAACATTAAAATATATACAGGCTTTTACAGATAACGTTTTCATAAACATTTGCAATTTTAAAAAAAATTATGAAGTGCCATCTAATTCCTGCCCTCAATAACTGGCTGATTTCTTATAGCCATTACAGAAGGGGTAGGTTTTGCGGAAAGAGGACAGTGGTCATATGGATCACTTCATAGAAGACATTCCATGCATAATGGACAGCCTGGAAATATTTGTGAGAAACTAAAAGGGATTGAAAAAGATGAACATAATTTGTAAAACACAATAAGGTAAGAAAAGAAAAAAAAATGGAGAGGGGCAAAACTAGGAAGGGACTTGGAGGACAGAACAAGAAACTTGAACTCATTGCAGCAAAACTGGCTGCCAGTAGAGGGATTTGAACAGAGGAGTGATTTGGTCATGCAGTGAGAACAACAAGTAAGCAAGATGATCTTTACTGAGGTGTTTTATATGAACCCAAAGAGAGTGATGTGGATGGTAGGGAGCCTGCATCCGATGAAGTGAGCTGTAGCTCACGAAAGCTTATGCTCTAATAAATTTGTTAGTCTCTAAGGTGCCACAAGTACTCCTTTTCTTTTTGCGAATACAGACTAACACGGCTGCTACTCTGAAACCTGGAAAGGAGACAGTTACACTGTAACATTGTGCTATCTGATGCAATTAAGAAGTTCACCACATACTAAGGGGCATTGACTGTGTAACAGTGATTACTGTATCTTTAGGCTTTGGCAGGAAGTTCTTTACAAAGTTGATTATACCTTAACTAGTAATTAAAAACAAACAAACAAAAACAAACATCCAAATCAGTAACATACCAGTTCCATTAACTGTTTTAGCTGACCTATCTCTTCTGGAAGGGAACCTAGCTTATTGTTACTTGCAATTAAGACTTTTAGAGGAAGACCACACAGGCAAGCTGGCAAAGAAGAAAGCTGATTTCGACTGCAACAGAAGAAACAAAAACAAACATTAAAAATACAAGTTATATTCTATTATATGCTCACTTAGAAAATCTGAGATTACAATGTGCTATTTAAAAAGTCCAGTTATTGAGATATCTTGATATATCCAGTTGCATGCAAATAAAAAAAGTAAATGAAAGTTTTGAAATAAAAAACTGCATTGAAACATCAAATATAAGCAAAATTAGAAAAAAAAATCTTCATTTACTGGACAAAACAGCTTTATGGAATACCACCATTCTGAAACAAAAGAATAAATTTTATCAGTTTACTCCTGAATATACTGCACGAACAAAGTGACATCAACTTATAACAGCTGTTTTCCTCCACAACAAATGCAGGAAACTCAATGAGGGCAGTAGCTGCAAGCCTTTAAAAAAAAAATCTATGATTTTACTGAAGCAAGCATAAATGAGAGACTTTTTTCCCAGCTAACTGAAGGACAGGCCAACAACTGATAATAGAAAAAACCACTGGCATGCTTCCGGTTCTCAAAAACACAGCTGCATATGAAGACTTCTCTCCTGTGTCTGTTGCAACCCATTTCCCCCCACAGGTATTTGAAACACAGCACTGAAAATTCTTTACAGCTTGAAACTCTTCACATATCTCAGATCAGAAAAGCCAAATTGTTTATTCTCTTACCTGATCATTCTTCTATGACTTGATCTTGCAAAACAGACCATAGTGTTTTCTCCCTCTCTGGTTGCAATAATAAGAAAGGTGGCAACCAACCAAATCAAACATTTATTAATGAACTTTACTATAACACATCACCACATTATCTGAACATCTCACATATATCAAAGTTCCCTGTGAGTTAGGGATGTGTTATCACAGTTTTGCAGATTGGAAAACTAAGGGACAAGAAATTAAATTACTTGTCCAAGGCCACGCAGGAAGTCTGTGGCAGAGCTGGAGCATATACTTCAAGGCTCCTGATTCCTAACCCTGTGATTCAACCACAAATCTATCATTCTCCCATCCTTGAAAAGTTTCCCCTTCATTGTTCCTCCTTTGCGCATTCTTTGGTCCCCAGTTTGAGATAATCTTTATGTGAAAGAATGAAGGTTAGCCTGCACTCCTCATCCGTAAGAGGAACTTCCTTTTTCTAAACCTTATAGGATAATGTCCATCAGGCTGGGTTGGTGTATTAATCAGCTCAGTCACAGAGAGTTAACTGTTTGTTTTTCTGTGACTTTGATCAGAATAGAGAAGAGTGTTCTAAACAACAGCATCTGACAGGACTCTCAGAATGCAGAGGCCTATCTGAATGGGAAGATACCAACTATGATCCCAATAATTTCTTCCCTTAAAAGAGAAACCTCAAAGGAGGGCTGTCTCCAAACCTCTCTCAGCCAAATGCAGTAGTCACCAATGCCTGATTAAGGTGGCAGCCCAGCAGAGTTTATCTAATGAGGCTTCACCTCTATCTGTCAAGGAAGAAACTACAGCCCAGTTGGCGTATGCTCTGATCTTGATCAGGAAGGACACTGCTGCTGTGATTCTTGTATACAATTCTTTAAGCACAGTGGCATATCAGGGACGCTTCAAGGCCATCTGAATCGTTCAAAATAGATAAACAGTAAATCAACCTTTTTAAAGGCTCTGTTCCTGCAGAGAAATTTTAAAAGTAACCCTCCAAATTTTTTTGTGCTCATCTTCGTTTCTTTCTGATGTATAAATATGAGCTGAAAGGGTTTGTGGTTTCTTTCTTTTTTTGTTTTAAAAATAACTGGACATCTTTGTTAAGAATTCAACAGGTCAACTCTTTCAGTTAAGGGGTGAGCAATCACAATGCATTCCTGAAGTGAGAAGTTCAGGGTTCTTGGCATGAGAGGATGTAAGATGCAGAGTTACCTGGATATCTGAACTATTAGAAGTAATGCCTAAAATTCTCAAAAACAAAACAAAAAAAAACACACCCCCCACACGGGTAACACGCCAAGTGGGGAGGGAATGTTCCTTCCTAACAACCTGATCCACAATGCTCTGCAAAAGTGCTAAATTAGCAGCTACACCCAGAAGACACCCAACTCATATCATTACAACTGTTAGTTCCTACACACTAATTCAGAAATTCCTTCCAACTTTCTTAATGTGAAAAAGTAGAGAATTCTGGATCCTGATGGATTTCAGACTATTTGAGCAGATATAGCTGATCTGAAAACCTAATAGCAGTAGGCGACAAATTAAAATTTTCTTGATAGTTCCTTGCAAACTTATTTCTACAGGGACCCCTCAAAGAAGCATTAGATTTTTTTAGGAGGTCAAACAGAAAAGAGTTAAGTTCACCTTACGGAAGAAAGCCACTTATCAGAAAATTACTCTGGGAGTCTGTAGAACTAGAATGCCGATTTAGGACCCCGGGTGGGACAGGCTGTTTCCATAGCACTGAGAGCTAAAGAATGAACAATGAAAACCCCTGTTCTTGTCCTTTAAGCAGAAATTCTGGAAGACCTTTTGCGTCTATCTTCTCCACTAAGCTTCCAAACTGCATTGCAGAACAAAACATTTCTCAGCAGGTAAACTCAGGTTTCTTCTTCCTGTGAAGGAGCAACTAAGCAATCTAGATGAGAAGAGTAGGGCTGCAGCATTATATCGTTGGCTGTAACTGAATGGTTTATCAAAGGAATAAACCCAAGACTCTGGAAAAAGCATAAGAAAAAAAATCAACTGGGGTAACACTTCTTTGGGACTTTTCCTTGGTGGAGAACAAAAGGAACCTTGTTTAGATTGGCATACTAAACAATATTCATTTACTCAGGTAAGTAGAGCAGAGAAAAGAGCAGAGGGTTAGGAACCTTCACTCCCTTCCACCTGGGGCTCAGATTGAGCTGATCAGCGGTGAAGTGCATCAGCACATCTTTTATGCTTTCTTGTCCTCCAGAATCTAGGCTTTAATTTTAAATAAATAAAACTCTAGCTGCTACCTTGCTGAGACAGGCTCAAAGACATAAACCAGAACAGTCACTTTTGCAAATGTTTGCAAACCTTGAAACAATAGTTCTCAAAGTGTGACCTACCTCATTCATTTCAAAGGATGCTAACTAAGGTGCCCAATGATATTTTAAATGTCAATACTATTAACATTTCACTGATCTTCAAAGCACATAAGGTAGTGAGGGAGGATCATATTATGAAGAGCTGCATAATCTATTATGACAGCCCATTTTGTCACCACAAATGACTGGGTTTGGGAGAGTACTGACACTTCCTCCCATTATCAAGAAAGAGCCAAAGCCTCACAGACACAGAAGTCTCACTGCAGGTAAGCCAAGCATAAGGGGTCCAGCAGAGCCCATGGTATATTCAGAATCCTCTGAGAAGGAGCTGAGTTCAAGGAGACCAGAGAATGCATGATCATATTTTGAACCTCTGCAGTCTACCATGAGCTGCATATCATCTGGGGAGAACTCATGTTGTGGATAGAGCTCACTACATTTTTTCCCCATATGCAATCTGACCTCTGCTTCCACTAAGGTTCATCCTCCTACTACTGCTTTAGCTGGAGGGACTGCTCCATCGGGTAAGCTGCTTTTTCCCCTTCTTCTGACTAAGTTCTGAAGAGTACCTGCCAAGTGCTATATCTGGAGCAGTGGTTCTCAACCTGCGGCCCAATCAGCACAGAGCTGCAGCCCATGCGACATCCTCAGGGCCATACAGGTAGTACCGGATGCGGCCCACAATGGTAAATAGATTGAGAACCACTGCTCTGGAGGAAGCCAGGGCTGTCCCAATAGCAGGAGTTCTCACAATATGAATACAATGTACCATAGCAGCAGAGGGTGGAAAGCTGCTACAGGAAACATACTTTTTGAAGTTCTTTTTTTAATGTTCGGGTTCTCTGGAACTTCTTCTTCTTCTTCTTCTTCTTCGCATGTTCAGTGATGCAAAGAAGATGACGTGCAAATGGGCCACATGGGTTATCCTCCTGCATCTTTGCAGCTGCAAGGTGGTATTCCAACAGAGAGCTGGGTTATAGTGAAGGAAGAGCCACAAAGAGAGAAAAGCAATTCTTATTTTGTTCCCATACTGCTAGTAATTTTGCCAGAGGGAAAATACTCTTTGGTCTGTGCTGAGCCAGACCAAGCCATAGACATACATTTTAATTTTGTTAAACTGGAAAAAAATAAATTGTTAAGAGGCTTGTAAACTCAAAATATCTTACTAACAACAATAACAGTTAAGGGACTTCCCCGCACAACTTTACATCATCCCTTGGTACATCTCATTTTCAAATTAGTATCCAGTGCCCTTCCAGCATAAAGGAGTAAGGATTGGCATCATACTGTATTATATGTAATATATTGTGTAGTACTTCAAATTGAACAATTTTGCACTATTGATCAAGAGAAAACCATTGAAATCATTTAAATTAAAATCATAAACAAGGATTTAAACCCAGTAATGCTTAAGAACAAGGCTAATGCATTAACCCAATAAACCAACATCATTTCAAAAGATACGTTTTTTAACAAATGTTGTGGTGGGCCAGCACATTCACCAATGCAGGTTCAGTTTTCATTTTAAGTAGTTGCTTGCTCTCAACCTTGACCCACCATCCATTTTAAAAAGAGCGTGTGGGGTGGGGAGGTTGTTATGAAGCCCTTAATAATTGTGCCCATTATTTCTACCACATGATTTCCAAGCTCTGGCTGCTGATCTATCTAGTGATTGATGGCATGTGGAATTATAGCCCTGGGTCTGGTCCTGTATGTCACAAGTTAAATTCTCCCCCGCAAATGCTCATTAATTCTCTAGCTTACATAAGTTTCACCCAGAATGCACATGTGCACCTGCAGTGGGTTATTGTTTAAATTTAGATATGACTTTCTTGATTTATGGTTTTATATTTAAAAATCTATAGTCAACGAAGGCTGCTGCTGTTGGAAAAAAGATGACAAAAACATGCTTTCCCAGAGTAAAAGCAGCAAGCACTCTTTTGTGGTGAACACAATGATTTTATTTCAACCTGTGGTCAATCATCATTAACTTTTTCTTGAAAGGGATATGTTAAGTCTGAACACTGGCACAAATCATCTAGCATTCACTTCTTTTAGGCAGTAGGAGCCATACCCAATCTGTTCTAACCACATCTGCCCAAGAGGTCTGCAGGTGTTCAGTAATAACAAATGGCTGCTGAAAAGAGGGTAGGGAAGAGGACAGCAATATAATGAATCGGTACTGGAAAACAAGTTGTAACTAGACTAGAGTAAGGCTGCTCACTGTTCCCCATTTCACTGATTTCTATATCACATGGAAACTTGAGAAATTCACTGAGAAAGATCATTAGAAATAAATTTACAAAAAGTTAATTTAGGAAATAACAAAGCTCTTAGAGGGAACACATTTCCCTCTTCATAGTAAAATAATTGTCCTCCTGGTGGATAGTGCAGGGGTGGGGGATTGGCATAGAGAATAAAAAGGAATCATATTTAGACAGACACACCTGGGCGGATTCAATGTCCCTCCTCAGCTATTTTAGAGATGTTGGGGGAAGTTTGGAAGTTGGGAGTGACAGGAGAAGGAGACATGACTCTTAGTTAGCACTAAGTAAAAATGCTAATTTACATTGTGGTTTAGAGTTTCTCAGATAAAGTTCCTACGAGGTATGCCACAAAAATCTACAGAGTTGTTTGCTTCTTAACTCTTGGTTTTCCAAGAAGCTGAAGATTTTTCAATACTCAAAACACCTGGCTCTCTTTTCTTTACAGGTTAAAATCCTGTACCAACTACCTTTAGCTTTAATTTACATTCACACCCTCTTAAAAGCTATTTTAGTCACCCTCTCAATATATGTCACTGTTCAAGTCTTTAAAGAATTTATGCATGACTGTATTTTGAGAACCCAAGACAGATTTCATTTATTATTGCATTAAATGTCTCAAATGGATCTCACATTTGTCTCCACAGCTTCTTTTATCCAATTCTGAATCTTGACATCTGCTCCAAAAAGCTATATATTAAAATCATTATTTATATTTCTACATAGTCTTGTAACCAAAAATTTCAAGATGCTTTACAAATATGTTAGCTTCAAAAACCCTGTGAAGATAGGTAAATACTTTTATCCCCTTTGTACAGGTCAGGAAACTAACAGATGTTAAGTGGGATGCTCAAGATCACACAGAAAGTCCGTAGTAACCATAATCAGAATCTAATCCTATGCTTTAAAGCAGAAGACAATTATTCTCATGAAATTATGATGCCTAAATCCAACGGTCTCCAGAGTGTCAGTGTTCTGAAAGAATGACTAATTTTTTTATATCCAGAGCCACATCTTAAACTGAAAGGTATACAGAAAGCAACTTTGGCTGAGTTTTCTAAGCTTGATTTCAACTGAACACAGATCCAACAAAATGACCATACACCAGCAACATAAAATAAAAAAGCAGACCATTTCTCAGTTTTGAAAAGGCTAAGAATAAAGACAAGAAGAATATAGCAAAGGCATATCACTGCCCTGAAGAAAGTCTATTGGAAGGAGAATATAATGCAGTTTTGACTACGTACATCTGTACTATATTTGCACTGTTCCAACCAACGACTATTTTCCCATAATAGCTACCCAGAATACAAATAAACAAATTCATTTGCTTTACACAAAATCATTGACAGGCTGCAAGCACAAATACTGAATAATAAATATGGAGCACATGTATAACATAAAAATGACAACAACGATCTCCTCACTCTTTATTAGCACATTGAAATGATACTTAGGAACCCTAATTAATTTCTTCCTAAAAATATCCTCAATTCCCTCTTCAGACTGGAGTTGAATATATGATATTCATGCCCAGTAAGGACTGCCTAACATTTAATATTTCAGAGCACTCATTAATGGTGAGAGTGATTAATTAAAATAAATAAAAAACTAATAGAAAATATATATAATAAAATATATCTGGAGTTGGGACAACAGGGCCAAATTTCAGTTCCAGTAATCATACAGCTCAAGGACAAGAAAACTACTCAGCAACACAGGGGGAAAAGTATAAGGGTCAAATTGTGTAATTAAAATTTAAAACTTAATTTGCCAGGTTCCTGTGACTACAAAATGACCTTAGAGAATTTGCCCTCAATTATTTTAATAAACAGTGAGTAGAGCAAGAGGTTGGTAGAATAGGATATATAATAGGAAAGTCAGAATGGGAAGCAGAGTTTACTTTCATCACAGCGCCATTAAATTTTGGATGGTAAAATATACCCTCATTATTGCTGAAAGTGCAGAAACAGGGAAGGGTGTATAGACACACCAAACAGAAGAGGCTCTGCTTCATCAGTGGAGCCAGTCTATGGAACAGGAAAATTTATTTTGATTAAACAAATATTTCCTTTCTCTGAGTTATAAGGTCCAACTGCCTTTCAGCCTGCATGCAGCTAAATAGGCAGAATCAGACCTGTCAGTCACTGATAAGGGAGGGCTAACATACCTGCTAACACAGCTTCCTTAGAAAAGGATAATCCCCCATGTCGACTAAAAACTTGTTAATAAGTTTATACACTCTATAGCAATAAACAATGAATTCCTATTGCACAGCATAACTTTATTGACCAAAATTTGAACGAACCTAGCAGGAATTTTTATCCTACTGGTCAAATAAATGCTTCAAAACAAGAGAGGGTCAGATCTGTGGACTTTAACTCAGAGAAAGGAATAAATAAATGTTCCTATTTTCTTTCATATACAAGGTCCAAAAACCTATTGACCAATGGGATTTTTCTGGCAGTTTGTCTCAAGGAAGATTCAATCTAACAGAACTATATACAAGGTTTTACGTTCCTTCTCTAATTCTGCAAGCAACCTGCTATCAAAGACAGCTTCTTCCAAGTAAAATGTTGAGAAGGTATGAATAACCAGGTGTCTGCCCTGCAGATCTGGAGGCTCCTGCTGCTCTTAGTAAGTGGGCTTTGAGGCCAGTTGAGGGAGAGGCTCTTTGACTTGCATGCTTCATGTATGCACCATCTCAACCACCCTGAAATGGAAGATTTTGAGGTTCTTTCCTTTAAATGCTGGATGGTAGAAAAGAAATAGAACATTAGACTTGTGAAAAACCTGTATGTGACAGATAAAGATCAAGTGGCCTCTCTGAACATCCAATATATGCCAGAGCTTCTTTCTTGGGTCAAATGAAGAAAGCATGTGCCTATTACTCTTTGGCTCACCCTTTCAGGAGGAAAAGGAGGTGGGATGTTGCACTTCAAGTGTGAGGTAAACAGGTCTACCAGCAGGACCACAAATTTCATCATTAGTAACTAAAAACACGTCTATATGAAGACTCCACTTCACATGATCTAGCTGTTCCCTGCCCAGCCAGTTTGCCATAATGTTTTTTTTCCTGCCTTGAATATGTAGAGCAAAGAGATTAGAGTTTCCCTCTGCCCAGAACATCAGAAGGTGGGCTTCCTTTTGTAGCGTTGGTGACCTTATCCCATCCTGTTTGTTGATGTAGAACACTGCATTGGTGTTATCAATCATGATTAGCATGTGGGCCTTGTTTACCCATGAAGAGAGGCTCCTGAGTCTATAGTGAATTGCTCTGAGATCTAACCATAGTTTAGTTTTTACAGTGCCTAGCACAGTGGGGTCCTGGTCCATGGCTGTGGCTTCTAAGCACTACAATAAAACAATAATAGACTGCTTCTACTCTTGCTCTGTCAAGTGCCTGGTACTAAATTCATCTTCATGTGAGCTCCCCATCCTCCGAGTTGGGTATCAGTGGTAAGCACTATTCTTGTCCAATTCGGGTAAGGGAAATCCCTTCTTGAAATTATGAGTGTTGAGCCATCACTCAAAGAGGTTATTAGACTCTGAGAAAATTGGATTCTCCTGGTAGGATGTATTGGTGTGAGGAGATAGGGATAGCAGCAATGACAAGAGAGGTCTCGTGCACTTGGGCTCATTGCTGTATCTACATATGACACGACCATCCCCAATAATTACATCAGGGAGTGGAAGATGGCCAGCAGCCTCTGGGATATTTCAAAAAGAAAAGGAGTACTTGTGGCACCTTAGAGACTAACAAATTTATTAGAGCATAAGCTTTCATGAGCTACAGCTCACTTCATCGGATGCATTTGGATATTTCAGAGGCTGCTGGCCATCTGCCATTTTTTCTGTCTCTTGAGAAACAATCTGTGGGAGCGCATGTCAATTTCCAACCCTAGGTGAGCTATTTGCTCTTTTTCCCAATTTAGAAAAAAAAATTTGGTCCTCTAGGTTCCGATTACCCTTGAAGTGCTTTGTACCAATTTGTCTTTGGACAGAGCCCTTATCAGGACACGAAGAAATGGACAGAGTTGAATCCCCATCCCACTTCCTGCCTGAGGGCAGCTACTAGGACAATGGGTAACTTTATAAATACCTTGGGGAAGAGGAGGTGGCAAGGCTAAATGGCAACAAAATGTATCCGAAGTACTGGGATCCAAAAGGCAAAATAGAGAAATTTGCAGTGAAATTCTAGGGATGTGAAGGTACACATCTTTCAAGTAATTAATTTAATTTCCCTTTGCTGATTGAAGTTCACCTGGTGGCTGTCTTTCCATCTTGAATCTGGGTTCTCTCAGGAACTGGAGATGCTTCAGATCCAGCACAGTACTGCCACCTCATGATTCTTTCTTAATCAGAGGGAAAAATGGAGCATAAACCTTTCCCCTTCGTCCCCACCCACCTTTTAGAGAGCAGGAGTGGTTCTACTGACCCAATTTCCTGATGGTCTGGATTTGCTGATCTAAGCTCAGGAGACCAACTCCATGAAGATCCCTGCCAACCTGGATCTGCTGAGGTATACAGGACTCCTGGTTGCAGAATACACGGAGATCTCCAATTCAGGCATTCCACAAGTGGGGTGCAGCAGACAGCATACATTCATGCTTCACCCTTCTTTTTGACCTGTTCCCGGCACACTGGCAGGGTCCATGTAATGGTGTCTCAACAGTAAAGAGGAACTGGACCCTTAAATCCCTATGCAGGGGAGGATGAGAAACACAGCTACAGAAACAAATTTATGCCAAAATCTTTTTTTAAAAAACACTTTTGCTCTCCATCAGGAATTCCAATAAACCTCCCCGCCACTATGGAGACAGAACAAAAACCTGGTGGGTTCTTCAGTCATCTCATGACTTCCCAAATCACTGACTTAAAGGTCTAGTTCTGCCTATGTAGCTATATGCAGAATGAGAGGTCATTGATGGATCTCTGGACCTTGCAGACAACAAAGAATATCAGGTACATCTTGTTTATGGGCCATACTGGGATGCACTGGAAAGCGTCCTGCAGACTGATAGCACAGAATTCCCCAAGATTAACTACCTGAATCAATGAGTTGCAACAGCAAATTGGCTCAGGGTATTAGGCAAAAATACAAGCCATTACAGACCACATTTGAGAAACCAGTGGCAATTCAAAGCATGATATTTTGTAAACTAACGAGGGCTCTACTCTACTGAAAAATTGAGAATTCATAGATTCATAGCTACTAAGGTCAGAAGGGACCATTCTGATCATCTAGTCCGAGCTCCTGCACAGCGCAGGCCACAGAATCTCACCCACCCACTCCCATGAAAAACCAACTTCCAATAATTTATAGTCATTTTTTCTAGTGCTAGTGGTTCCCAAAATAATATGATCTTGTAACCCACATTATTTAAATTATATATGCATATCTGCAGTATCTTATATGAGGCAAACCCGCAGCCAGACCAAGGCTGCCCACTCAGCTGCCGTGACTCACTCCTTCAACAAAGACACACTGAGTCATCACTCAGGCATGCAGCATAAGAACTTAAGAATGGTCACACTGGGTCAGACTAAAGATCCATCCAGCCCAGTATCCTGTCTGTCGACAGGGGCCAATGCCAGGGAGTGAACCTAACAGGAAATGATCAAGTGATCTCTCTCCTGCCATCCATCTCCACCCTCCGATAGAGACTAGGGACACCATTCCTTACCCATCCTGGCTAATAGCCATTAATGGACTTAACCTCCATTAATTTATCTAGTTCTCTTTTAAACTCTGCAATGACTTATTCCTCCAACAGAGTCTGTAGCGATTCAGCCCTCAGGCATGTGGAAGCAGCCTATCCCTAAGCAGAGCCTGCGTCAGATGACCCCGAGGCTCTGGTATTTCACCAACACAGAACTGAATATTAGCTGTTCCATCCTTGGTCATGGCCTATTCTGACCTTGCTCCTGCCCAATTATTGAGCCACTCCAGTCCTGCACCCACCTCCTGTTCCTCTGACACTTGGACTCACTCCCAACTGGCCTTGGCCTACATCTGGATTCTGATACAATACCAGGTTGGCTTGCCTATGGACTCTGACCTTGGTTCTGACCAACAGCCTGTGCCTGGACACCGGTTTCAGCACTTCTCTTGTCCCAATCCCGACACTACACCTAGCTTCAACCTCAGCTCCAGCCATCAGGCCTGACTATGTGGAACCAGCAGCTGAGATATTATGTTTTTAGAATAGTACCCTGGTCTGTGACTAAGTCAGTCTACTCCTGAATTTCAAACCTGAAAGGTAACATTTTCAGGAATTTCTTCTGAATCCAGAATAAAAATTATATATTTTTTAAAACATTACTTTTAAAGTTTCGATTCTGGGTTGCTTTCCTAAAACTGTGTAACCCAGTATTGCCAACTCTCACAATTGTTTTCCGAGTGACAGAATTTCAGAGGGAACTGGAGCTCGTCTCACGATGACACAAAACTCTCTGCCCCCCTTGCAAAGTTCAGCCCTGAAGGAAGCAGAAGCGTCTCTTGCATCTAAGTTCGCTGTTCTCACAGGTGAGGAGGGAGCAGAGTGCCCCTCACTCCTCCTCCCTTCACAATGGAGACAGCTCCTCACCGCTTTCCTCTTTTTCCTTGGCTGCAATACCCACCCCCTGCCTATAAGAGGACTGAAGAACACCCCAAGAGCTACAGCAGCAGAGGTGGACATGGGGGAGAGGGACAAAACTGACAGGTAGGTTGGGAGACAGATAGAATTGGTGTGACAGGCAGATGTGGAAACTGAGGGGACAGAATTGATTTGGAGGCCGAGGGGGATAGAATTAATTGGAGGGCAAAGACAGACAGTTATGAGGTTGAGAGACCTGCAGCAGGAGCCAAAGACACCATATTTAATAAATTTGGGAGAGTGGGCAATGCATCATCTCTCTCTCTCACACACACACACACACACACACACACACACACACGATAGGTAGGGAGAGTTAAAAATCAAGAAAAACCCAAAAACATTATAATCTTTCTTTTAAAAAAAAAAATCTCAATTTGGGAGTGAGGGGGGAAAATCTCATGATTTTGGAGGATCTAACTTCTGATTTTTGATCTCTTCAGGTTGGCAATACTGATAACCCAACAAGATCCTCCCTTCCTTCCACCACAGTGTTGCACTAACTATTTACGTAACACAAACAATCATCTTCACCTCAGGTTATTTTTGGCCCCAAGTGATTACAACACATGACAACAATGAATAAGGAAGCAGACACTGTCCGATATCTGTAGGATTTTACATAATACATATATGCCTTTTGATCACTCTCTCAGAGAACACAATAACGTACTTCCTTTCAGCCCAATAGTTTTTTCAACCAGTAAATTAGAACTGGATTTGCATGCTTTTGGAGCAAAAAAAAAAAAAAAAAAACAGCATACTAACTTACTCTCATGCTCAATAGAGGGATCCAACATTTTAAGATATTAATTTTACCACTTGAGAGTAAAGAAAATCTAGCATTTAAAGTAAAATCACACTGTTCAGTGGATCTGCTGCAGAAAAAAATGAAATCAGGAAGTAAACCTATAGCAGTGGATAATTTTCAACTCCGACAAAATTCAGAGGTCATCCATGCAGAGAGATGTGGGATGTTGCATCCCAAGAACAGTATATGAATAAAAATTTGGAGTATTTGTGCAATGTGAAAATCTTGAAATGAAACAAAATTTGACAATTGACATCCAAAATCTAAGTCTAGCCTCCTGGACATTCTATCCAGAGTACAGTCCTCTTCTCCATTGGCACCAGAAGATACTTATAACTATTAAAGCTAGAAAGAGAAATATGGTCTGAAAATCATATTGCTTTTCCTGCCAAGATCAATATGTTTGTGACAGTCAAATGTTTTTTCTCTCTCTCCTACAGAATTTTAATGAGTCTGGCTAATAAGGAGGCAGACTATACCCAAATGATAGAGGAACTGGCTTCAAAAGGCAATTAAACTGAAGGTAATTTTACATTGCCTAATAAGAACTTTGATGCATTTTATTTTTGTTTATAGTTACATAATTCACTGCCACTCTGCTTGTTGGGTCATTAAACAACAATTTGAACACTACTGTTTGGTTCTGTAACTGCTGTCCTGGGTTTGTGGCAACATGTACAAATCACACAAATTGCACTATCAATGCTATGTGATTTCACTATAATTACTAGATGCAATTACAAAATTTATTATATAAACTTTATATATTTCTTGAGATTGCTACCTATCATGCTGACCATTTAACTCACTGTTTTCTGGTACTCCCCCATCTGTCTACGTCCATCTCTTGTCCCTTGTCTTTTACTTAGATTGTAGGCCTTTGGAGGCAGGCACTGTCTTTTTATTCTGTGTTTGTAATGTACACTGACTAGCACAATGCGGCCCTGGTCCATGACTTGGGATTCTAGCTGCTACAAATAAATAAAAATGTAATACAAACAAACAATTATAGTTATAGTTTTAGATATATCCAACTGTAGCACCATGACAAACTACAGGTGATCATTTCTAACAGGAGCTACAGTATTTTAAAAACACATTACTTATGTTCTGGATAACCGCCCAAACAGAGCCCTGACAGCCACCAAAACTACTGTTCAATAAGAATATGACCAGGGCTTGAAAACGGTCCTTAATACTTGCAAGCCTGAACACTAAGCCCAGCAGCCTTGGTGAAAAACGCTCACACCACCAAGCCCCATAAGGCCTCACACACTGCAAAGTCACACCTATTTAATATAACTATAGGAGAGTGTTATATCTTTATCTCCTCAGCAACAAATCTACCCTCACCTTGTTTCCAAATAAAGATAACTTCTAACATACCCTTCACTTTAATCAATATTTTTTCTCCATGTGGACCACTCTGTTCACTCTCATGTCTGGGGGACAAAGGCAAGGGCTCCAAATTCTCTGCTCCTCCCTCCCTCCTTTAACAGAAGAGAAGAGAAGCAGCACCTGTGCCAATCTGTTTCACTGATAACATCTGTCTACAAGAAATGACTTCGGGCTACTCTACTTCTTTTCTCCAATACCCTTCTGTTCCTTTCTTCCTACTTTCCATCTTAGAAAGGTTCCAGTGACTTAAAAAAGAGCAAAATGTTTACTCCTACAAGACAAGTGGTTTTTCTCAAGCCATTTTCATTATCCAACGGTCTAGTTAACTTTAAAACAATTACACTTGCATTACTTTTCTCTAATACCTTATTTGGCCCTATTTTACCACTCAGGAGTATTGTGAGGATTTATATCTCTAACTCACTCTGAATACATAAAGTGATAAGTATTAATACATTATTTATTTAGCATTATTTCAGAATGCTTTCTATTTTTAATACTGTAGAACTAGAATAAGTTTGGTATCGATTTTTCTGATTAAAGTCTTTTCAAAAGCTAAAATATTTGGTATATTTTAAGCACAAAAGCATTTGCATAAATGCAGGATAATTACACAAGTATCGTAGGTACTTTTTCCAAACTGTAGTGTTTTAGACATGAATGCACAGAACTTCACACTTCTGAAAATGGTGAATTTCACAGTATTTAATGCAGTTGTTTTCTAAGGGAGACTATATATGCTGTAGGTGCCAATAAGACATTTAATGCTAAGTTTAAATTAAAATTAAAAAAGAGTGCATTTGCCATATATAAATTTTTGTGACTACAAAATCAGCAATGTAAGCCATGTGAAGTTTATTACTGTCATAATAAAACTAAGAAAAGATCAATGGACTGTTGCTGTAATTAGCTATCAAGATTTGATTAGACAATACCAGGTAGGAAAGAGAAGAAGATTACTTACCTGCAACTGGAGATTCTTTGAGATGTGTGGTCCCTGTGTGTATTCACACATGGGTGTGCATCTGTGCCATGCACCTGAATCCAGAAGTGTCTCTTAGCAGTGTCCATTGACCCACATATGCATAGCGCATCCCCTCATGCTCCTAGCCGAGAGGCTAATAGGTAGTGTGGGTTGACATCTCTCCAGTCTTTCTTACTGTTGTGGAATCCAGTCCGAAACAGAGGGGATGGAAGGCAGGTAGTGGAATAAAGATAAGGACCACACATCTCAAAGAACCTCCAGTTCCAGGTAAGTAACCTCCTCCTCTTCAAGTGATGGTCCCTAGGTGTATTCCACGTATGGGTGACTCACAAACAGTGATCAGCATGGAGGTAGGTGCAAGGATGCCAGTGGAAGTGCAGTCTGCAGTACGGCTTTGTCTATGGTGGCATCTGTAGCTTCCGCTTGCATGATGGCTCAGTGTGTTGTGAAAGTGTGGACAGTGCACCACATTGCAGCACAGCAGATATCTTGCCAGGACAACTCCACTAGTGAGGCTGATGTGGCGGCTTGTGCTCGTGTAGAGTATGCTGTGACACTATCAGATGGGGCGTGTTGGATTGGTTGTAGCTTTTGCAGATGCACCCCGACACTCATTTGAAGATGCATTGGTGTGAAAGGGCTTGACCCTTGGACCGCTCGGCAATGGCCACAAATAGTTTTGGTGATGCGTAAAAGGGTTGAGTCCTGCGTAGGTAGAATGCAAATGCATGGCAAATGTCAAAGGAGTGAAAGGCTATCAGTGGGGGGAAGCATGTGGTTTGAAGCGGAAAACCAGCAGATGGATGCTCTGATTTAAGTGAAATTCTGACACCACTTTTGGGAGGAATTTGGATTGAAACTGTAAGGACACTTTGTCCCTGTGGAATATCAGGTAGATGGGGTCCATCATCATGGCTGCTAGTTTACTGACCCACCTGGCTGAGGTAATGGCTACCAAGAATGTCTCTTTCATTGAGAGGTGGGAGACGGAGCATGTTGCCAGCGATTCAAAGCGTGGCTTCGTGAGGATGGAGAGAACGAGATTAAGGTCCAACGGGGATGTGGGCTTGAGTATTGGTGGAAAGATGTTAAGTAAACGCTTCATGAGGGGAATAGTGGTGGGGTGCATAAAGACCAAGATGCTGTCCACAGGAGCGAGAAAGGCACTAAGTGCTGCCAGGTGCACTCATATAGAGCTGAGGGCTAGGCAGTAGTCAAGAACGACTGGAATAGACACCATGTTTAGTGAACGATAGGGGTAACGGGCCCATGTTGTGAAGCATTTCCATTTAGGTTGGTAGCAGGCTCTGGTGGAGTCTCTCCTGCTTTGGGTAAGGATCTGTCAAATGGGCAGTCTATCTTTGACGCCCATCCAAAAATCAGGTTGTGAGGTGAAGAGATCCCAGACTGGGATGATGAATATTCCCGCACTCTTTTGTGAGTAAATCATGGAGTGTGCGGAGGCAAAGTGGTGTGCAGGAGGTTTGTGAACCAGAACTGATGGGGCCAGAATGGGGCTACAAGTATGACAATGGCTCTGTCCTGTCGAACCTTGCATAGCACCTGTCATAGGAAGGGAAAGTTGTGGAGGGAGAGAGCGTCATCCTGAGAGCTGTCCTCTGTTGCTCCCCGGAACAATAGCAGGGCAGCTTTCAATTCTTGGGAGTGGCAAAGAGGTCCCATAGGGGAGTGCCCCACTTCACAAAGAAGTACAGGAACATGGCATTGTGTAGCTCCCACTTGTGATTGAGATGGAGTGTCCTTCTGAACATGTTGGCTAGGGAATTCTGGGTTCCGGGTAGATGTGTGGCTTGAAGCATCACATCGTTCTTGAGGCACCAGTTCCAAAGCTGGACCAACTTGTAGCAGAAAGAAGGAGACCTGGCACCGCCCTGCTTGTTGATGTATACCATTGCCACAATGTTGTCGGAGAACATTTGGACATGAAGGTCCTAAACAAGTGGGAGGAAGGCCTGGAATGCTAACCAGTCTGCCCACAGTTCCAGCACATTTATGTACATCCTGGCTTCCTGTGGTGACCACACACCCCGAGCTGTGTGTTGGTGTAAGTTGGCTCCCCACCCTGTGAGGGAGGCATCCATTGTGATGGTGGTCTGGATTGTGGAAGGGGTGAAGAGAATATCAATCATAATCTGGGAAAGATTGGACTACCATCTGAGGAAGGCCAGCACAGTTTGGGGAACGATGACCCTGGCACCCATAGGGTCTTGGTTGGAAAGGAGCTAAGTTTGAAAACAATGCATATGGAGATGTGCGTGTGGTGTCATGTAGGTGCAGGCTGCCATACGTTCAAAGAGGGAGAGACAGCGGCAGACCGTGGTGTGTGGTCTGTGCTGCACATCTTCGAGGAGGGCTGTCAGCATTGTGAAGTAGTCTTCCAGGAGAAAGGCTTTCGCATGACAGAGTCAAGCCACACTCCAATAAAGTTGATCTCTTGTGTAGGCATCAAAACTGACTTCTCTTCATTGACACAGATACCCCTATTTACAACTATATGCACTGAATGAAAACTACACTACTCCCACAGAAAACTAAGAGCATGAAGGAACAGGGGTTCTGACTCAGGCTGTGTTAACAGTGGGTTAACAGTGAGGTGGCAAAGTTCCATAAACTGCTCAAGATAGTTAAGACCAAAGCAGATGTGAAGAACTTCAAAAAGATTTCGCGAAACTAAGCCATTAGGCAACAAAATGGCAAATGAAATTTAAATGTGGATAAATGTAAAGTAATGCACATTAGAAAAAATAACCACAACTATACATACAACTAATTTAGCTACAACTAATCAGGAAAAAAAATCTTGGAGTCATCGTGGATAGTTCTCTGAAGACATCCACACGGTGTGCAGCGGCAGTCAAAAAAGTGACCAGGATGTTAGGAATCATTACAAAAGGGATAGAGAATAAGATGGAGAAGATCTTATTGCCCTTATATAAATCCATGGTACGCCCACATCTTGAATACTGCATACAGATGTTGTCCCCTCATCTCAAAAAAGATATACTGGCATTAGAAAAGGTTCAGAGAAGGGCAACTAAAATAATTAGGGGTTTGAAACGGGTCCCATATGAGGAGAGATTAAAGAGACTAGGACTTTTCAGTTTGGAAAAAGGAGACTAAGGGGGGATATGATAGAGGTATATAAAATCATGAGTGGTGAGGAGAAAGTGAATAAGGAAAAGTTATTTACTTGTTCCCATAACATAACAACTAGGGGCCACCAAATGAAATTAATGAGCAGCAGGTTTAAAACAAATAAAAGGAAGTTCTTCTTCACACAGCGCACAGTCAACCTGTGGAACTTCTTGCCTGAGGAGGTTGTGAAGGCTAGGACTATAACAGGGTTTAAAAGAGAACTAGATAAACCCATGGAGGTTAAGTCCATTAATGGCTATTAGCCAGGATGGGTAAGGAATGGTGTCCCTAGCCTCTGTCTGCCAGAAGGCGGAGATGGATGGTAGGAGAGAGATCACTTGATCATTACCTATTAGGTTCACTCCCTCTGGGGCACCTGGCATTGGCCCTCTGCTGGCAGACAGGATACTGGGCAGGATGGACCTTTGGTCTGATCCAGCATGGCCATTCTTATGTGGTGATAAGAGGGAACTGGAGAGGCCTCAACCTGCACTACCCATTATATCCTCGTCTGGGAGCATAAGTGGATGCACAACATATGTGCGGGTCAACAGACACCGCTAAGAAATGCTTCCGGACTCAGGCACATGGCGCACCTGCACAGCTACATGTGGAATATGTGTAGGGACCATCATTCAAAGCAGAATCGATGCTTCTTCATCTCTTTGGTAAAAGCTTATTTTTATTTTAGCCTATGATGTATTCATATACATAATTAACAGAGGACAGAAAAATCCTACTGGCAATTGGCTTCTGCCTTATAGAAGCCAATAAAATGAGCAACATAGCCGGTGATGTTTCCAAAGAGATGCATGGAAAACAGAGAGAAAAAGAGCCATCATAATTGACAACATACAGAAAAATCAGTAAATTTAACTTACCTCAAATTTAAGTAAGTCAGCATTTGTAAATTGACTATGGCATCTGGAATAATTTTAATACAATTGTGGTATAGATTTAGAGTTTCCAGTGACACAAAATGGCACAGCTCCATAGGAACTTCAGTTAATCTATTCTTGGACAGATCTGAGGAGAGAAAAAGAAAAGGCACCTTTTTGAAACATCAAAAATATATACTTTAAACAGATATATTTCATTATTAAAATAAATATTGCTATCATAGGCATGAGGTAACTATCAATATTTTTCATAATTCAGAACAAAAATTATTAATAACCCCTAGAAGCTTGAAATTGAAGTCTGTTACATATTGAATGCAAAATATCAAATATTAAATTGTCTTATTTAATTTAATTAAAATTATTCACTGGACTCAAGATGTTAAGAAAAAACAATCATATTAGGTTTGAAAGCATAACTTCTGAAACTTGCACTTCATAGCAACAAAATGTATCCAAAGTTTAATACCAGCTGTGTAGATACTGATTAGCAGCTGTTATCAACAAGTCTATCCACTTTCTAATAGTTATAGAAATGTATTCCTTAATAGTAACCAATATTATATTACTTAAAGGCACAGTCAATGTTAGTTTGATCATTTGTTTTCTGGGATTGATGTATAACTTTTTCAAGAACAACAAATGAAGAGGCAGTACAGTAAGTATACAGAAGGACTGTCTGATCCATCAGGCAAAAGTCCATATCTGACAGACTTACTTTAAACAATTTCATTTTAACCACATAGTTTTGTGAAGTACTAAGATGGCTAAATGACAGGCATACTGTGAAGATACAGATCAAAGATTTACATCCCATTTTTCACTTCCTGGAAAATCTAAGCATTTCCCAAGTTGTTCACTACCTTATATGGCCCCAAACCTGCAAGCACATGCCCAGGGGTGGAACCTTGTGCCAAGACAGAGCTCCACTGGAGTCAGTGAAGCTCTGTCCAGATGCAAAGGTCTGCCTGTATGGATCTGATTCCAAGATTAGGCCCTATGTTTGTAAATGACAGACTGCATAGTGTGCCAATCATTACACATCAAATGTGAAGTTGAATTAGATGAGATGCTAGGGTGATATTAAGAATACTGATCTTAGACTAGATATGATCTTGGAATTGTAGTTTTCTGAGAAGCTAATAACTAGGAATGTTCTGCTTTTCTTGAAAACCTTGGATGTGAAAATATGTCCATTACAAACCAGGTCATCTATTTGATTTCATTCTCTTACATAACCTTCCAAACTAAATCTTGTTCCTTAATTTTTAGGCAACAGTTGTAACACAATACAACAGGTAAAGATGTTAAAACTCTTCTGGGAAAAGACTGTTTTCCTATGTGTATGTACAACATATACCATAGTGAGACCCAGATCCTGGCTAGGAACCTAAAGTTTTACTGCAATTCTAATTATTAATAAAATAATGCTATAATTCATTTATTTGAAGTCCAACTGGATTGCCAATTACCTATACAACTCCTTTGCTGTTAACTTTAAGAACAAAATATTTTAGGTTAGTAGTTTGTTTTATTTCTTGTTTTAAGAACACATAGGGGGGAAAAATGTAATAATAAAGATAGCTTAATTCTGATCAAACCTGTCAGTGTCTTTAAATACACAAAATTATGTCCAAATTTGACAGGTACCCAGTTCATAAAGTACTGAGTCATGCATGCATATGTGCAGCAACATTAGTTAAACAAAAAGAAGAGGCACTTCACATGACATCCCTCTTCACTGAACAGTGGATAAAACTACCAACCTTCACCATCCTGACTAGAACAAATAGACTTTTTCTACCACATCTTGCTAACAGCATATGCTTCAAATTCTGGTACCTCACAGAAAATGAGATGGATTGGGACACTTACCTCACATATGTAACAGCATCAAGACTGGTTTCAGAGTAGCAGATGTGTTAGTGAGCTGTAGCTCACGAAAGCTTATGCTCTAATAAATTTGTTAGTCTCTAAGGTGCCAAAAGTACTCCTTTTCTTTTAGCATCAAGACTGCAGCTGCTCATATTTCAGAGCATTCATGCTTCAGTACTGATAGTCTGACAAATATGCTCCCTCCTACACAGCTTAACTCCTCAAGAAAAGTAGTTCTTATTTCTGAAGCGAGTTGCTACAAAGGTCTTCCAAGTACCAGATTTTACTTCTGACTCCGAGTTTATTATTTTGTCACCATGTTTTTAGAGTACATACTGATCATCTTTTGTGTAAGGCTTTTTCTTCACAATTAAAGAAGATGAAACTTGATTATCCAACCCATTCTTCTGGTTCCTAAAAGTTCAGTTCCTAGTTTTAATTTCAGCACAATTTACTACTGGGGGCATTCTGCACCAAAAAAAGTAAAAATTCTGCAAAATTCAGCAAATTTTGTCAAAATAACACTACATAATCACACCAGTTTCAATTATTTTGGTAATTTATTTCAAAACACCTGACAGCAAGTGTGTCTGTAACAATACAGACACGCACAAAAATTCCCCCCAGGAGTAGAACATAAGAGCGACCATACAAAGGTCCATCTAGCCCAGTATCCTGTCTTCTGACAGTGGCCAATGCCAGGTGCCGCAGATGAAATGAACAGAACAGGCCATCCTCAAGTGATCTGTCCCGTCACCCATTCCCAGCTTCTGGCAAACAGAGGCTAGGGACACCATCCCTGCCCTTCCTGGCTAACAGCCATTGATGGATCTATCCTCCATGAACTTCTCTAGTTCTTTTTTGAACCCTGTTATAGTCTTGGCCTTCAGAATATTCTCTGGCAAAGAGTTCCACAAACTAACTGTGCATTGTGTGAAAAATACTTCCTTTCATTTGTTTTAAAACTGCTGCCTGTTAATTTCATTTTCTGACCCCTAGTTCTTGTGTTATGAGAAGGAGAAAACAACACGTCCTTATTTGCTTTCTCCACACCAGTCATGATTTTATAGACCTCTATCATATCCCCTCCTGAGTCCTCTCCTCCAAGCTGAAAAGTCCCAGTCCCATTAATCTCTCCTCATACGGAAGCCTTTCCATACCCCTAATCATTTTTGTTGCCCTTATCTATCCCATTCTTAATGATTCCCAGAGTTAAAAAACCCCAACAACAACTCAGTCGGTTTTTTGCCCCCTTTTCCACCCCAGAGCCCAGCCAGGGGCCCAGATACCCGTACCCCTCCCCCTCCAGAGCCCAGCTGCGGGTCCCGCCCCCCGGTCCAGACACCCATCCAGAGGGACAAACAGCCTGATTCTCAGTCCCAGGCTTGCAGGGAGTTTTCTCTGCACCACCCTCTCCTTCCCTCAAGGCATGCTGGAAACTGCAGCTGCCAGAAACCCTCTAGCTCCCCCCCGCCGCCAGCAGTGTCTTCTATATGCGAGCTGGGCTCTTCCAGTCCAACAGGTGGCATCTAGCAGCACTGCAGATCATTTCTGTGGGGGAAAGGAAATTCTGCACGCACAATGTTAATTTGTGCAAAATTCTGCATTGTGCAGTGCTGCAGAATTCCCCCAGGAGTAACGTTTTATTTTCTGTTTTTAATTTTTTCCCCCACTTATAGGTCTAAGTGCTAAATAACTGTATGAACAATGTTGTCCAAGTGGCCCAGCACAAAATCTCCTTCCCTCCATGTGCCAGTGAAAGTGGAGCTTGCATCCTGTACCAGCTTGTCCTTAGGCCTCAGTTGCTCCATTCTTCTCCAGCCAGCCTACCTGGTCAGCCTAGGCTTCTTGCCTCCAATCTGGAGTCTAGATCTGACTCCCTGATCCAACCCTGTGCTCTCCAGCTCAGTGAACAGTGTAGGGAACATGTAAGAAAAGCTGGTGACAGAGAAGCAGCTGAAAGCATATCCTTGCCAGACAGGGAGGCAGCTAGCAGAATGCTGGGTGCCTGGTTGAAACCAAGTACTAACTCCAACTCCAAACAACAGAATTGTGGATCTTGGAAAACAGCCAAAGTTTTGCAGCCACAGAATTGTGGAGTCTTCAAGCCTCTGTGTAAGATGAATGTAGCAGTTCAGCCACTGCACTTTTCAAGAGATGTAACAGCATCAATTTTCACTCTCTCCACATGTTCAAGATGATCTCCACAACCATAAGGGCTAGAAATATTTTAATTAAAGCTGACATTCTAATGAACAATTCTGGAGCAAGTAAATTTCAGGGCTAATTATGTGACTGCAGAATCATGGAATACAGGGAAGACAAGGATATACATAATATGAATTACTGAGCATATCATGTAATAAAAAAGTTAGTTGTCAAAACTCAGCAGCCGTTCATGGTCAGCTTGCCTACCTTGCAGGTACAAGACCAAAAACTCCTTTGTGAGAGGCTCACACAATTTGCAGCTTGACATGTCTCAAATTCAGGCCTTAAATCACTGATATGCATAATATTATATTATTAACATTTTAATACATGGAATTTATCAGCACAACAAGCATCACTGAGGACATAATTTAGTCAGAAGAACCTCTCTTATTGATAAGGAAACTACCCATGAAAGTATATTTTAAAATAAAAATTCCTGCCACAATTTAGACCTACCAAATAATGCATTTGTTAAAATATATTTAGATTACCTACATTATATAGTCATGACAACCATTACATAACTTCTTTATTTCTGCAGCCATGAAAATCAATGGGATTACTTGCATAATAAGCTACTCTTCAAATGTCATGTAGCAGAATCAGAGCATGTAACTCATGGTTACTAGAGCAAACCAAATTTACAGCTGCATGATAAAGTAGAACAACGGAAGTATAAAATACGAAAAAAAAAATTTGTACAATAATCTTTCTAAAGAAAACGGGGCAAATGGTGGTGTGGTATAAAACTGCAACTTGTACTGGCTTGGGATAGCCTGTGTAAGTCATTTGAGGCTTTGTCACTATTTCAAAATGTGATTATCCACACCTTGTGCCAATAAAAGAAACATCTCACAGGCAAGCAATACTGTTTTTTATTTTGAAAAGACTTTTGTGCATTATAAGACGACAACATAAACTGCTTTAAGAGAGGAAAGGAACTATTAATGTATGAATACAAAATCTCCCCCTCTATCCGCTATTCTCTGTATCACAGATATGCATGTGAAACAGTTATAACAAAAGAGCCCTCTTTTGCTTGTTTCCTTATCTGTTCATCAGCATCTTTCATGAAAACAGGTAGGAAAACCAAACATTTCAAATTTGGAGGACAGTCCACAGAAAGTTATAACAACCTAAGTAGATTAAAATTTTAGACTCAACCATTTTACCCTGGCTGTTTAATTATATGTTAAGACAGTGATACTTAGACTGTCTTAGGCTCATGAGCTGCAAGTGGCTCTTTAACGTGTCTCCTGCGGCTCTTTGTAGCTCATAATATTAAAACACTGTGATTTAATTATTAACCAATCAGGATGCTTTTACTGTGTTATTAACCAATAAAGTTAAGTTTTTAATTTATCTGCTGTGAGAATTATAAAGATATATGAACTAAATATTTCCCGTCATACCGTTTAAATATGAATAGTACTATCATAAATGTAACTATGAATTCACACTACTGTGACTCTTTTGGGTAATGTTGATCCCTAATTTGGCTCCTGAACCACTGTGTTCTGAGTATCACTGTGTTAAGAATTCATTTTAATTCATATACACTTAATTTATATCAGTTTTAGACATGCAAGACCTGCATGTTGACAAGTTAACAGATGATTTGAGGCCATTTAATCATGTATGCTGCTCAACTGTAACTAATTTTTTTTGAAGAAAAAAATGGCAGTCAAAGAAAATTAAGCTAGATTTCACTAAGGTGGTTATGAAACTAACTTGCTAGTATGTAGTGGGTAACTGCCTTCTTTCAATATATTTTCATTAGTCCATAAGGTAAACATTGTAACTCTAGGAAATGCTAATAAATTCTTACCACACATTTCATACTTTGTCTTAAGAGTGAAATTAACCTTTTGATTAATGTTATTTTCTATATGGATTTAACTATGTTAAAGCTTCTGAGAACAAGGATTAATCTAAGAAATGTTCTTCATACTAACACAGCTGACAACAGAATTAAACAAAAGCCTTCCTGTTGTACTTGGCATAATTAGGTATATGGTGAATTATGTATACAAAAGAGAAAGTGAAAACATTTGTTATACCCTTCTGTTATCACAACTGAAGGATAAAGTCATACAACATTTTGGTATTTTTATGTCTTTTATTGTCACCTAAATGAATCATGGCCACAACACAAAACAAAAGAAAGGACTAAATCACATATGCGAGTGTATACACAAACACACTAAAAAGGAGAAAGCACAGAATAAGTGTATTAAACCTACAGGCCTTCTTCAGGAAATATCTGTTGACAGTTGCAATTCAACTTGTCAGCACAAATTCTAAAAGTCCTTCCCTTGAGATGAAGTGTGCTGCTCAGCTGACAGTTGTATTTAATTACTAACATTCTGTCTTCTTGGGTTGCATGCCTACAAACAAAACTAGGCAGGGTTTTGGGGAAGGTTGACAATATGTTTCTGCAAAGGTGAAAGGAACTTTATTACTTGGACTTATTAGCTAATAAGTTTCACATCCGCACATAATTATTTCATGCTGCTGGGTGGTCATCATCATGTAATTGTACATTTGCTTAATTGTTAAGGTGCATGGCTTTTATTGTTGTTTACCTCAACCGAGCATACATTGACAGGAAATAATGATGGAAATATTACTGCTGTCAGCTGGGCCTGCTGACAGCACTCTTAACTTGGAACCCAGGTTCAAGTCACAAGACAGACAAGCAAAAGCAACTGTCACATGAAATTAGTTTAGCAAATGTATGCATGTGGACAAAGAAAAATGTCCACTGATTCATCAGGCACAGCTCCTGCCTACAGAACATAAATTCCTTTTAGTCCCAATTGTGGCTACGTATAGGATACAGAGAGTCTTGTCACTAGATTAGGGGGTCCACTAATTTAGAGCTGTGTCTCGTCGCTGTGACACCACAATGCAATATTTAAGGAATGCTGCTCTGTTATATATGTACCAATTTGATATAATAATAAACCAAATCCTCCATTCCCTGTCCTTGGAAATTTTCCATGTGAAAATTAAAAAATCCCATCTCTTAAAAACTGATGGTGTGAAGAACACAGGAATAATATACACAAGTTAAAAACACTACCTCAATAAACAAATAAAACAAGTTTTTAATATCTGTGGCTGTGTAGAAACTCTTGCAAAGTGCTTAATTACTTTTATATTTAGTGGTACTGTGCTACCAGTTTTTATTTTATTATTATATCCTTTGGGTAATCCATAAATGTAGATTCCATGATGATGTGATCTGTTAATAGTGTTTTTCTTGGATGGGAATAAAAGATTCTGGCTTAGAGGATTCCAGTACCCATGAGTGGTTCAGCCTCAAGTGAATTTGCATGGCACCTCAAATAAATTTCAATATAAATGTTATAGCACACTTGTCCTTTTGTTCATGCCACAGTTGACAAACTTTTCAGAAAACTTTTGCAAAAAATTATTTAAAATGTACACCTTAAAATTTTAAGCACTCTAAGAATTTCCAAAAATACCTTTTCTGTATAAGAAATAAAAAAGGAACCAGTTCACAAACCTCTTCTCTGTCTGTAACTCCCAAGCCCCACTTGTTTCCAAATATCACTGCCCTCAGAACACCCTCACTCAGTGGAAGTCCAGAAAGCAGCTAGAAGAATGAGTCTCCAGGTGGGTGAAAATAAAAAAGAAAGTTACTGGATCCAAGCTTTCACTAATGGGAGGGGGAGAGAGAGGCAGCTGTGCACAATCAACTGGAATATTACAAGGATTACAGGGCACAAGTTGTCAAAAGGTGAAAAATAAAACACAAATTGTTCCATGATTTGTGGTTCATTCAATGGCTGCCAAAGTAAAGAAGTGTATTTAATAGTTACCAAGACCATACATGTTGTCAGGGTTGCTGGAAAAATTCTTTTAGTGGGGGTGCTGAGAGCCATTGAACCAAACTGTAAACCCTATATATAATGGAAACCCACTTCAAGCCAGGGGCACGGCAGCACCCCCAGCACCTACGCATGTAGTCTTCACCTGAGCGGACCACTTCTATATGTACATAAATATAAAATGGTTTAAAATAGAAAAATAATAATCATGAAGCAGCTTCTTAAGCTTTTTAATTGATGTACACGAATAATTCATTGTAGCTGATGCCAAGAGATTTTCAAATGGCTTCTGGCTTCAAAGAGTCTTTCGCCTGCCAAAAGCCAGTTTGCTAAATCTCCAAAATAAAGTAAAATGCAAAAAAATAAGCAAGTCACACTAGAAAAGCACTAGGTAGAATCTTTATCGTGAAACAGTTAGCATAATTTTGTTGCAATTATTCTGTTCTTGAATGAGAAACAGTATCGTACTAAGCTGGAAACTGGACAAGAATCTAATATAGTACCTAAAATATACTTCCTTGACTGTGTGTAAGCAACAATAAAAAGAAAATAGCTAATGCAGATTAGAAAATAAGGTAAATTCTTGGAAGCCTTTTTATGATGTACTTATATAGTGTCTAGCACAATGTGTTCTTGGACCATGTATTACTGTAACAAATTAATAAATGAATAAATTATTATTATTATTATTAATGGTCTTCAGGACAGGGACTACGTCTACCTTTGTTTGCACAATTTTGCAATGGAATACTAACCCTGATTGGGGTTTTTGAGTGTAATTGCAATACAAATAAACCATCACTAGATAAAACCTCATTCAAGGAGCTGCTAAAGAATTTGTATACAATGTAAACTTCATTTCCATTACAGTAACCAAAACAAAACTATGTCAAAAGAGCTAATCTTGCATTAAAAATTCTAACATTAAATTTCTCTTGTATGATTATCAAAGTGCTGCTATATGGTTATTTTTTGTTTGTCGAAAGTGACAAATTAGTGACTCAATATTTCATAGCAATCATAGGATATACTGAAGGAAATAAAAACAAGTTTATACAGGTTAGAACAACAACAATTAAGTAATGAATTGTCATATCCCATCAGTCTTTTTCCTGACAAGGAAAGCAAGTGATCAACTACCAGGAGATGCTCTTGTGTGGAGAAGCTGCTTAATTCCATCCTATACCCATATACAATTTTTTTTCCCAAACTGTATTGAAAGTTATCCTCCTCCAAAAAACAAATGTTACACATTCTTTAGGAAAATATTAGCATGGCATAACTCTTAAGGCAAGCTATATAACCTGAAGATCAGGCTTATGAGTTTTCATTAATGGCAGAAAGGCAGGAGGTTTGGATAGCATATTTAACAAGTAATATAATTATAGAAGTAAACTTAGTATTGATGCTGCTATAATCTAATGCGGCTTTATGCTTTGTCTCAGGCTATGTATACACTACCACTTATGCAGGTATAACTTATGTTGCTCAGGGAGGTGGCTTATTCACACCCCTGAGCGACATAAGTTACACCAACCTAAGCGCCAGTGTGGACAGCGCTATGTCGATCACTGGGGGTGGATTAATTAAAGTCGATGGAAGAGCTCTCTCCCATCTGCTTAGAGTGGCTACATTAGACAGCTTACAGCTGTAAGCTCTAGTGTAGCCATAGCCTCAGTCTCTGCAACTATTTCCTGTCTCTGTAAGGCTATGTCTACACTAACACGGTAAGTTGACCTATGCTACGCAACTCCAGCTACGTGAATAATGTAGCTGGAGTCGACATACCTTAGGTTGAAATACCGCGGGGTCTACACCATGAGGGGTCGATGGGAGAAAATCTCCCGTCGACGTACCTTACTCTTCTCGTCGGGGATAGAGTACAGGGATCGACTGGAAAATGATCTGCAGTCGATTTGGCAGGCCTTTACTAGACCCGCTAAATCGACCGCCAGTGGATCAATCTCAGAGCGTCGATCCCTACTGTAGTGTAGACCTGCCCTTAGAGTCAAGGAGTTAACTACGTCTGCACAGTGTCCTACAGTATGAATGGCAACTAGCAATCATGGCACTTCCAGTGATGTCATCGTAGTCATGAAAAAGTGGGAAGAATGACTTCCATTTGAGTCAACTAAAGAAAACATTTTGTTTGATAGACATTATTATAACAAATATTGAAGGACCAAGAAAATAAGATGTATAGAAAGGGCTGCATTCCGGCAGGCTTGGTGGTAAGAGTTTTAAAATATACTTCTGATTTCATACGAGAAAAAAATGTAATGTTGAAGCTAAAGTTACTAATACAGAACAAAAAAACAAAATTATTTATTTATTTTTAAAAGGGCACATTGACAACTCTTGGGCCCCAGGATTGATCTCTGGAAGGTAACCATCACTGGTGTAATCCCGTATGCCCACCAAGGTACAAATACTGATTGACAACACTGTAATGTATTGTTCGTACTGTGCTCAAATACGTGAAAGTGGCTTGCAGAATAATTAGACAAGGTGAACATTCCACAGAGCTAGCTATGTAAATTTTAGACATGTCATAACAAGAGTTTGGACAGGGTCACATAAATAAGACTATGTAGTAACTCTGCTAATTCATGCACACTTCCTAAAGTTCTGTATTGTGGTCACTCCCCATATTATAGTTAATATAAGAATTAACTTTGAAAATATTAGCCTCACTGTCACAGTTAATGTAAATCCATACCACTGATGGAGCAAATTTCAGAAGAAAGAATACAGCATTTTTGCTGGGGCTATCAATTAATCGCAGTTAATGTATGCGATTAACTCAAAACAAATTAATGCTGCTTTTTTTTTTTAAACAAGCATTAATCGCACACCTCTGGAGATGGGACGTGGTGGCGGCTGGGTGGGGAGGCATTGGCTGTGGCAGCAAGCAGGAGACAGCCAGGGACAAGAGACTGCAGGCAATTTGGTTAAACACCTTCTGGGGGCAGAGAGGAGCCTGGCCCCCCCCACTACCTGCACCCTCCCCCCCTCCCCACAGGACAGGGTTGGCTTTAGAGGAGGGTGAAGGGGGCCGCCGCCGCCCAGGAGGCATGTTGCTGCATGCCTCCAGGGCAGGGATGTGCCTCCTCCCACTGACCTGCTCCACTGCTGCTCCCGCTTCCTTCCCCATGGAGCCACCTCTGGGCAAGCTGCTCCGGACCAGAAGCCTGCCTCCTGTCTGCTGTGCAGAGCGGGGGCAAAGGGACTGATGTTGGGGTGTCCCCCCTCTCATGTACCCTGTCACTGCTGAGCTGGGGTTGGGGAACAACGGGAGCCTGTCTGCTGCTGGTTCAGGAGCGAGTGCTGCAGACAGCATCTGCCACTGCCTGAAAAACATTCAGGGTCCTGAGTGCTCTGTTTAAAGAGACAGTGCTCCCCCAATGCATACACATTCCCCCCGACCCCACCCCCACCCCACAACACACACACTTCTCCCTGACACACACATACAAATGCAAATATTTGTAATAAAAATAAATATAAAGTGAGCACTGTACACTTTGCATTCTGTTATAATTGAAATCAATATTTGAAAATGAAGAAAACATTGCAAAATATTGAAATAAATGGTATTCTATCATTAACAGTGCAATTAAAATTGCAATAAATTGTGGCTTAATATCACAATTAATCACAATTTGTTTTTTAATCGTTTCACAGACCTAATTTTTGCATCCCTCCCCCAATAATGATGTGAACTAGCATGTTAACAACTCAGTACACTCTCTCCCTGGCCCTGGAAATAGAAAATGAGCTCTTTCATTCCTCCTTGTTCCATCTGCTGCCATCCAACATCCTGTCATGTGGATGGCAAGGGTGAGTGATTAAGTTAACCAGTGATATTCGGACAGTTTAATAGTAATTTCCCAGTGAAGCTCAGCTTTATATTGACAAACCTAATTTACCACTCACCAATGTAACAAACCACAATAGTGACCAACAGGGATCTAATTCAGAATCCTCAACACCAAAACCACAGGCCTCTTCCATGTGAGAAAAAAGAAAAGTGAGCTCTGAGAAGTGCACACTGCATAATCAGTCACTGGAGCCATCTGCTAGAGGGAGTCCTGATCTCACACACTAGACTAGTATGTTACGCCAGCATTCATTAATATATAACAATGCAACTTGCTTTTAAAGAAGTGAGGGATAGGGCAGAAGAAGGGCTAAAAACATATGCAAAGTCAAACTCAACTACCCAGAACTCATTTTGTGAGCCTATTATTTCATACAATGATTTTCAAAATCTGATGCAAATCACCTCCATTTATAACTATTATCGCAGCAAATTAATATACTGAATTCTGTTAAGATAACAATCCTATAGAAAGTTTTGCTGTACAGTGGCCATGCTGAAAAGTTTTCCCAATATTGCCTTAGATAATATAACTACAGAACTTTAATTCACTATTGAGGTATTCCCTAGGTATTTGCAAATACTGAGCTATCAAAAAATCTAGCTATTTAAGGCAATTGGCACATTCTAATGGTTTATTTATCTTTTACCAACACCTTGATATACTGTTTTACACACTCCCATTTCCTGACCTTATAACCCACCGCATGTGCTATACTTCTTTATTTCAACAAACTTTAAAAACTGCTAAACATGCTGCTTTTCTACTGCATACTTCCCTGTACCCCCCCCAATAAGAATTGCCAAAGCAAGTACAACAGATGTATATTCTACACTTCCTCCCAGGCAGTACACTACACCCAGTATTCAAAGCATGCAGCAATAATAATATTATGGATAACATGATGTCCTATGACACCTTGATAAAGGCCAAATATTTAAACAAGTGGAAGCATTTGGTTTGAACGTAAATCACTAAGGCCCTATTGCTCCCTTCTTCTGTGAAGTGAAGGATAACAAAAAAGAATGGGGGGGGTCATAAAAGCCCCTGATGCCATTGAAGGTACTGAGGGAATGTCTATATGGTATATTCCCATTCCCTTGGAGCCCGTGGAAGCCCCACTGCCCAAAAGAACTACTACACAAGTCTGGGTTGGCTGGGTGGAGAGAAATACGCCTGCAAGAAATCTACAGCATAGATATTGGCATGTTACACACTATCTTCCCCCCTCAAGAGGAATGAGTGTAAGATGGTTTGGAGCACCTGGTGGTAGAGAACCCATGGAAGCATGGTTCCTGAGGGAGCTATGTTGACATAAAGAATATGGGTAGGAACTGCTGTGGAAGCACAGGGCCTTCATTGAAATGCCGTTTAGAACCATGTGATTTCCTTCTTTAGATATTCAGGAATCAGTAGGCTAGGAGATCCATACACATTGCCATTTGATGATCTTTAGAAATTTGTGATATGAAACTCACCGAGTCAACTGACTGTCAGACAGTTTTTCCCATGGGGAAGGCATAAGAGGACCTCTTAACTTTCATATTCCTTAGTAAGCAATTAATTTTGATAAGGGAATTAACAGATTACTCCTGGGGGAATTCTGCACCACTATGCATGTGCATAATTAATGAGCCATACATATTTTTAATTTTTACGCAGAAAAAAGCTTCTGCCGGAAAGTTGCTGCAGTTCTGCCTTTGCCGACCAGAGGGCGCTGTGGTGATAGAACAGAGCAGCAGCTCCCAGCCAGCTAGGGAAGAGAAAGAACCTGCCTTCTTCACAGTGCCTGTCGGGCCAGGTTAGGAGACAGATATGGGGAGACAGACAGTGTGGGGCTGCTGGGGGGTCAGATGGGGCTCATAAGGACTAGTGGGGGAGGGCAGACTTGGGCAGGGGCTGAATGGGAGTGGAGGCACAGGGCCACGGGGGGGAGGTAGGTGCAGAGCCACATGGGGATGGAGGAGGGGCTGCAGGGTCACATGGGGATGGGGAGGTGGCTCAGTGGGGGCACAGAGACACATGGAGAAAGGGTAAGGGGGTGGCTGATTGGGAGCATAGAGACACATGGGGACAGGGAGAGGGGCTGCAGGGCCACATGGGGATGGGGGGAATGGGTTTCTGGGTGGGGGTGCAAGGACACATGGGGATGGGGCAGATGTGCCTGACTGAATGGGAGAGGCTAAGGGTCAGCCAGGGTCTGCATGGAGGAAGCTCCCTAACAATCCCTCCCCGCCCTCCAAAAAAAACATAATTTCCCACCCATACCCAACAACCCTCCAAGTTTACACCGAGGCTCCTTCCCAGCAATTTACATCCCATATTGTGTGCAGAATTTTTATTTTTTTGTTGCAGAATTTTTCAGTGCACAATTCCCCCAGGAGTAACAGATGTACTGCTCCAGTGTTGGGTTAGTTAGCTATTGTAGCAAGTTAAAGCACTGAGAGCATCCTCGCAGACTGAACCCAGTGGGTCATTATGAGTAATTTCCCATCTTCAAAGACATCAAATGCAGAGGACCACAAAGCTCAAACTTCCGCCCCATCCTATTCAACATTTATATTAAGGATGTTGAGGCACCTAATGAGACAACACAGGCTGAAGTGCTCACAACATATGTAAACAATACCCAGCTCTACATCTCCTATATCAAACCATCTCCAAGCTTTGAATGCACCATTGAAACCAGCCCCTGGAAGGAAAGCTGGCTGAAGCTGACTGTAAGAAAGACTAAGACCTGCACTAGCTCCTTACTGAATACATGGTCCAATTCCAGGTCTCTTTTCCTGATATTCGAAGTCCTCAATAGGACTGGCTTTAGCTATCTGAGAGACACCCTTCCTCCATGACACCGATATCCCACAAATTACATTCCATGGGAGCAATTAAACTGTTGGCTAAGGGGGAGACTGCTGAGACTACTTAGCACAAGATAGGATTTTCATAGGAGCTGTCAAGGACTATGGAATGGTTTTAGTCAAGAATTTGCTACCACCTAATCCAAAGGAATTTTTTTATTATTAATTTTCACAAGTTGTTCATCTGCTACAGTTACAAGAGGCAATATAACAAAATACTCAAATAGGCAGAGATTGGCAGTCTGCAATACAGTGTATGAAACCATATATAATTCTGCAGACAAATTTTTCAGAAAAAAAAAAACCTTGCTCATTTTTCTTCTTTCAGTTCAACATAGTAGGAACAAAGAGTAAATTGTCTGTGAATCTACTTATGCCTGAAGTCTCAAAAATTTGCATTCAGCCAAGATGGGACTGAGAGAGAGATTCTGGTGATACAAAATATATATATATATATTTCTAAGTCACACTGTGGGAACACTAACAATTTTTTTTAAAACAAATGAATTTTTAAGTTATTTACAAGGTATATTAAGAGTTTACAAATGCCTTAAATCATAGAAAATTTATTATCAGAAGTCCTGGGAATTTTCCATCATCTTATATTAGCCAGAGGGGAAAAAGTTTAAAATTGATATAAATGAGCTATTTTACAATAAAGAAAGCAAATCTGTGGAATTTCATGAATTACTCAGATGAAAACTATATTATCTGTGGTGCAAGTTTTTAACAAGCACTGCATTTCTTTTGTTACAGGCCATACAATGTTTCAAAATATTCCTGATGTTTTAGCCATCATGCATGTATAGCGGATGAAAGCTCAGAAAAGGAGAAAGGCATACTCCTCACCCTCCCCAAAATTCAAAATAAAAGCCTATAACAAAAAAATCAACTAACCCAAATAAATCAATCACCCAAGTGGCATTTTTACCTTGGAAAGGGAGTAGATCCAAAACCTTAATGGACTTTATTACTGCTATTTATTTCAACATAAGAATGTTCAGATACTACAGTGATGGGTACCAGAATAAAACCTTAAAACAGACAGCTCTATTAAATTCTACCATAAATGCTTTATATTATGAAATTGTAGCATTCTGGGGTCATTAAAAAAATAATCCTAAAAAGATGTTACAGGCTCCACTCACCCCTGAAGTGCCTTCTCTAGGTTGCTCTGATTCCAGGTTTGATGCCCCTCTCTGTTAGTTCCTCACCCTGTGGTCTCTCTCTTTTGCTAGGACTCAGGGTGCTCCTTCTTGTGACTCAGCCCTCCAGCCAGGTCACTATAGTACTCCCCTTCTAGGTTATCAAAGTCCCTCCTACATAAACAGCAGTCTTCCCTTCACCGCCCTGGCTATGCCACTACTCCTGTGATTAGTAAGAGAACCCAGGCCCGCTCTCTACTCCAGGTTCTAGGCCGGAGACCTCTCTCTAGCAACGGTGGCCTGCTTTCCCCAGACCAGGTTGCACTTCTCTTGGACTCCTTCCTATTTCTCAGCTCTACTTTCTGGCTCCTCTCCTCTCCAGATTTACCAGTCCAAACACCTTCCTCCAGGGAGTAGCTGCAGGCTACTTAGCACTGGAGACCCCAAACATACCTCCCTTCTCCCAGGGAGTGGCTGCAGACTATTTCCCCCTTTCTGGGGCCAATTTCCTGTCTTTATAAACCCAGCCCAGCTCCCCGCAGCTGGACTTCATCCGCAATTAGGCCTTAGCACAGGATTTCCACCTTTCTAATTGCTGGTAGCTGGACCCCTTGAGGCCCTGCCTGTTCCCCCCAAGGACCTGCCCCTTCTCCACCTCTTCACTCAAGGCCCCACTCCCTTCTCTACCTCTTCCTCAAGGTCCCGGGGCCACCTCTTCCTTCAACACCCCCACCCCATACTCTCCCTCCCCATCACTCACTGGATCATCTCAAGGAGCCTGCCTGTAGGTAGCAGGTAGCCCCAGATGAACAGGGTCTGGCACAGGTTAATGACATGGCAACTCCCCCTCATCCCTCAGTAACCAGGCTTTTGGTTCAAGTGCCTGAAAACAGGGCACCTGGCAACCATAAATGGCACCTGGACACTACAGCCAAAAAATGGGCTGTCCAGGTAGAACTCAGATGGGTGGCAACCCTAGCTTAGCAGTCCCTGGCTTTCCTCCAGGTGTAGCCTAAAGGTTAATTGACCTAATTTACCCCTTAAGGCCTTGTGTGGAGTGAACCCTGTCACAGAAAGTCATATCAATGCATACAGTGCTCCCAAAAGCACAACTTTAGAGATATGGTGGATTATTTTCCACAGTCTAAATAGGACCAAGTTGTACACAGGAATACAACTAAATCAGAAACAATTTTATTACATTCAGGAATGCCTATTAACACAGAATAGATTAATAATGCAAATTGCTGAAAAGGCTTAATTTTGTGTTAACATGTAAAAAGTATTTTATATCCTTTTTCAGAATCAGACTGTATGGAGTCTTAATTTTCACTCAGGTTGTCTGGGATAATGAGTTTGCTTCACTGTCTTACATATTCACAAGAGACAAGGTGGGTAAGATAATATCTTTTATTGGATCAATTACCTGGTCCAATAAAAGTTGTCCAATAAAAGATATTATCTCATCCACCTTCTCTCTATATTATCCTAGGAACAACACAGCTACAACACTGTCTTACACATTTACCACATACACTACTTTCAAAATCTGCTAGAATGTTTGGGTGCTCAACCGCATTACTGGATTTTACCAAAGAAAAAGACATGCAACTAATATTAGACTTGAGCCCTCTGTATGAGAAAAATCAGTCTGAAATTTGCTGACTACTGTGATTGCCATCCCTGGAGTGGCCATTGCTGCTGGAATAACACAGTCAAATTAGGAGTTTTCTCAGAGACTGTTTGGCAATGAAGTTTCCAGAACTCAGGAGCAGATTTTAGCCTTTAATCCTCATTTTAAAATGATTTCACAAATGGGACTATTTTTGTGGTTTGTTTTCTCAAGAAAAACCTCACTAGATCATCTTGTGCTCATTGCTGCAGTAGGAAAATCATAGGCAAGAAATGTGTTACATTCTTCAGTAAAGCTAGCAACACGCAGGTTTATCCTAATCTCAAGTGATAGGGAATTCCAAATACTTCCATTATGAATACCTTGCTCCAGCCCCAAAGAGCTTCTCCTAGGGAACTGTCAACTTCAATATCCCTGATGATCTGTTTGCATGCCAGGATTCAGTGTAGCATACTCAAAAACAGCAAGAGCCAACCCACTGAGAGCATTAAAGGTGAAAAACAAATGTCAGGTTTCAAGATTCAAGAACCCTATGTTACTTTACATTTGCTTCATTTTTTAAATGCAGTGTTTATTTTTTTTATTTATAAATTAAGATTTAAGGAAATTAAGGAATTTCACAGTTTCTAATCTCATGTCACAAATTAGATTACAGCACTGAAAGATGTGTCCAAGGATTAAACAAGAAATATAAAGCAATTGCCCTTAACTACAATACCTGTAAGGCATGTGCAAACCATGGGTATTTCTAGCACAACAGTAAGGTAACTACACCACTACTAAAGCAACAGTCATCCATAAATAAAGTAGCTTTTTATGCAATATTTCCTACAATGCTGACTGCTGGGATTAATACGAGAAGGAGACTAATAGAAATGGATGGATAATCAACCTGGGACATTTCAACTTTGCCCAGTCAAAAAAGGACCCTGGTGGCTCCAGTCACTGCTGACCATGTCACTAAAAGTCCGGTCATCAGTGCAGCAGGCCTAAGGCAGGCTTCCTGCCTGCCCTGGCTCTGTGTGGCTCCAAGAAGGAGCTGAATATGCCAGCCCTAGGCGCAGCAGTAGCCATAGGGGCTTCATGCGCTGTCCCCGCCCTGAGCGCTGGCTCTGCAGCTCCCATTGGCCGGGAACCACGGCCAATGGGACCTATGGGGGCGGTGCCTGCAGGCGGCAGCAGTCACAGAGCTTCATGGCCCCTTCACCTAGGAGCCGGACATGCTGACCACTTCCGGGAGCTGCCTGAGGTAAGCACTGCGTGGCCAAAGCCTGCACTCCAAGTCCCCTCCTGCACCCCAACCCCTTGTTCCAGGTCAGAACCCCCTCCTGCACCCCAAACCTCTCATCACCAGCCCCACCCCAGAGCCCACACCCCCAGCCGGAGTCCACACCCCTTCCTGCACTCCAACCCCCTGCCCCAGCCCTGATCCCCCTACTGCATTCTGAACCCCTTGGCCTCAGCCCAGAGCCCCCCTACACCTGAAACCTCTGATCCCCAGCCCCACCCCAGAGCTCACACTCCGAGCTGGAGCCCTCACCCCAACCCCTGCCCTAGCCTGGTGAGTGAGTGAGGGTGGGGCAGAGGGGGGAATGGAGTGAGCAGAAGCGGGGCCTCAGAAGGGGCAGGGCAGCAGGGCAAAGTGTTTAGTTTTGTGCAATTAGAAAGTTGGCAACCCTAAGAAACTGCCCAGTGCCATAATTCAAGCCAATTAACAGAGTCAGAAACGATATCTATCTCCAACCATCTTTACCATGGGATTATCCTTCCCTTCATTATTTTAGTCAATATAAAATGTGCCTCAATACATATTTATATTTAAGTATTCTTTCCAAAAAATTTACAAATGGCAAGGTAATTATGAATGTTTTAGAAACTCAACATTTCCCAAAAAAGGAAAGAAAAAAAAACAGTAAGTCACATGGCATTAAGATCCCCAGAAAAACTGTCCCCCGAACCCAGTCCTGCAAAACACCACTGGGCTACAGGGAATCAAGAAAGCTGCTGCTTCATTTGTCTTCCCGCTGCTCCAGCCAAGTCTGGCTCAGCTGCAAGCCTGCCCAGAATACTATTCATGTCAGCAATTATCTGCCTTATTACATCTTCTCACATACAACAAAGTTCTTTTTTTCACTGACGTGTGACAATGGATATTGTTTCATAATCTATAAAAAACAAGATATAAACAAGGAAAAATACAGAGGTATATTTGAACATTGTTCTTTTGAAGGTATGTAGGCAAATCTACAAAAAAGCAACCTGATGCTAATTTACAATGACATGAAAAGTCAGAATATTACTTTTGTAATCATTTCCCTTTCTGTTTGTGCATCTTCACAGATGCCAGAGTTGTAATAAATTATTCATGTTCTTTTTGAACTCGATATAAAATAATGGTAACAGCTCATCAACACAAATTTGATTAATGCCATAAAAAGATGACTAATAACTACTTTGCATTTATATAAGCAATGAACCAATCATATAGCATTTACATGGAAGCTATGATATTAGAAAAAGCTCTCAAATCACTGCACAAGGCAAGGCTAAAAAAATTATTCAAATACCTCATCAAAACAGTTTCCTAATATAGTATAAAAAAAACACACCAAGCATAGTATGGGTTTTTGGGCAACCCACTATTACCTCCTGTGCTAAAATTTTACCATTTATTCCTGATGTTTGCATCCTCTTTTAAGCAGTTTCTAATTCACAACAAAACTCTTCCTCTCACCCTGTGACATCACTTTTAAGCATTTTTATCAAAAGCTTTCTGAAAGTCCATATAAATTATATCAACCTGTTGTTCTCTGTTCACTATTTTGCTAATATGTTCAAAGAATTCTAGTAGATTGGAAAGGCACCATTTTTTTCTTCACAGAAGTCATGCTTTCTGTTTTGTGACCATCATATTAAGCACCTCCGAGTGTTTTATAACTATGTTTACATTTATATATCAAGTAATTTAACTAAATGATTTCTTTTCATCTGTTTATTACAGAAAATAATGGGGAAATAGCAACTTCAGAGCTACTCTTTGTAGGTAATAACTATGAAGAAACTATCAAACACTGAAGTTCCAAAAGAGAAAATCCTATTGATAATTTAAATTCCAATCAATAAACAAGGACCAGATAGTATTCATCCAAGAATTCTAAAATAATTTAGGAATGAAATGCTGAACTGATAAAAATATGTAGTTTTTCATTATAATTAGATACTACACTAGGAGACTGAAAGGCAGTCAATATTGTTTCTATATTTAAAAAGCCCACTAGCTGGAATCCTTGGAATTTTAGACCTGTAAGCATTGCAGCAATATTCTGGGCCTCCTTGATAGCTCCCTTTATTCCCCGTTTAGGGAACCCACAGACTTTGTCATGTTTCCTGCTTCTGATATACATAATTTCTTCTTATTCATTTCTATATCCTTGTGTATTTGCTCTTCAAATTCCCTTTCCCGCTTTCCTAATTTCCATCCTCCATTTTACCAACCCTAATTTATGTTCATTTCCATAAGCACTATTTGGGACAGATTTCCACTTTTAGAGGATAAATTTTTGGCTTAAAATTTTACTTTTGTGATTAAACCATAGTAGGTTTTTTTCCTTTATGCTTTTCTGCTTCCTTTTTTATTTAGGGCTGATTTACACATGGCTTTTTTTACACACCATTGTTTTTAAACTGATTTAATTCCACTTTTGCCAATGCTTAACATACAAGTACTTAACCCCACTTAAATTAGTTTTGCTCAATCCTGTAATTTACCAAATTAATATATACTCTCTTAAATTGCACTTTTACCTGTTTAAGTGCATCTACATTAACAGTTTTCATTAGTGTAGTTAGGCTGCATGTAGGCAAAAAAGTGAACGCTTCTGATAGCTCCTGTTTACCAATAATTAAACTATATAGAGGACCCACTGATTTGAAGTGTCTCTCTCATACACATACAGTGTGCCATGTAAACCTGTTTAACTATGCCCAAGAGACAAACTAGTCAAAGAACTTAGGGGTGGATAAAAGTGCAACCCCGAAGAGCTGGGGTGAGAAAGACAGGGACGCATGGGCCTGTAGATTGATCCTCAAGTGATTAGGATATCTAGGATAAACTATGCCCAACTAAGCTGTAAATTGGAGGTGTGTGTAGACTGTTCATTGTGTTAAAAACCCTTTTATTATTATACTTTGTTATTACTGTTAAGATTAAACAATACTTTGTTTTGAAAAAGCAGTTTTGAATCACTGTATTCACACTGATCACAGCTCCCAAAGGGAACATCTGCAGGTCTTGAACCCAGTCAGGCCTACTGAGCAACCACAACAGGTACATAAGGAGCTGCAACCCCGCACCCAGTCTGAGAAAGGAAGAACTTTAGGATTCCAGCCGAAGGAGGTAAAGACTCATGGCCTAAAAGCTGGAGGGGGTGCACTCCAAGAGAGAGCACCAAATGGTCAAAGATGCAGCTGATCCTGAACTGTAACAGTGGATGATCCAATGGATTTTAAGTACTTAACTAGCTTACTCATTTTAAAAATCATTCCTAAAGTTCAGTGTTGCAGTACTAGTTTTTGGTACGACCCTCCTGTGAGGATATTGAACCTAATTATATTATAGTCACTATTACTTAGTGGGCTCAACTACCATTGCTTCTTGACCCTAAATCAGCAGTAATCATTCTCACATGTTGCAGACAAGCTGATTCAAAATTCAGTTGGCTCTGTGTCAAAAAATTGCTTTTTCAAACTGTATCCTAATATGACATTTGACCAGTTAACATACAGACAGGCAAAGTCATCCAGTATTATTATTTTAGCAAGTTTTGTCCCGCCCACACCTCTGTCAACACTATCACTATTCTCATCTGGATGTTGACTGTATAATCCCATTAGTAAAGGTATTCTTTAAATTCCAACATGTTGATACTTAGGTCATGCCCAGTAAAAAAAAAGGAAGGTAGTAAGAGGGAATCAGAATTGTATACTGTTTACGCATTTCTATTTGTGTGACAAAAGCAATGTTTTGCAGTCCTGCCTACTTTACAACCAGATTCCGCCACCATGATTCACAATGAATAGTTCCTCACAGGTCCCAAAACAATCCTATTTATATCACTTGAACTACCTGTAAGATACTATTCAACATGAATAAAGGTAGCAGAGTATAGCTCTTTGTGATTTATAAAAATATATACACACTCCTCACAACCCTCCTCTTATACCATCTCTGGGGGAAAAAACAAAGAACAAAAAAACATTTATCCAGCTTTCTGGATCAATAGTGTAGCACCACGACTACCCCACCTCCATTATTAGTTTTTTATATAATTTTTGACCAAGAAAATAAGGTCTGTGGTACCTAGAAATATCAAAGAATTGGGGCATGGGGTCTCTTAATCCCTTCAGACGATCAATGAGTCTCTCTCATGAGAGACTGAACAAAATACCATCTAATGAAAAGTCCAGTCTATAACATTTGCTTATTTAAGATTGATACAAATGGCAGCTGATCATTTTTATTGCATTAAAAGCATCCAATTTGGCTTGTATTAGCCTCTTTACAAGCATCATCTGCATTTATATTACATATCTTAGTCAAAAAGCTATGTTCTTGCAACAAGGATTTAGTGTGATATCCAAAAATTACTACATGGATGTTCTGCTTTAAACTATCTATAGTTAACCTGTTTTCTGTATATAGTAGTTTCTTGATCTGACAGACAAAATATTTCTAACCTCAAACTACATTACAATAAGTATATATTACATACAAAAAACTATGTTGAAAGAATGTTAAAATTCCAAGTCAAGCACCCAAAAGTCAGGAAATGCCAAAATTAAGGTTGCCTGTGAAAACTTAGATTTAACCCTCTGATTTATGCACTTTGACAGAGTCTGCCAAACATCACATAAGAAATCTGTGGTAGAGCCACTAACAGAACCCAACTCTCCTCTGTCTCTGGTCAGTTCCTTAAAACACAAGAGAATGTCCTTTTTCTTCTTACAGTCCCCCTGCCTCCTTCATGGTCCATCCTGAGCACTGGTTCCTAGAAGATTCCAGTGGAACAGATAGTCTTTAATTACGTATCACATGCTATCAGAATGCAAATAATAAGAGGATTGAATTACAGACGCAAAGACATTTCCTAACTTCTGAGTACTTGACTCTGACACAAACATTCTTTTAATGTTGTTGTTTTTAAATCTAAAGCATTATATACAAAAAACAACTACCCTGCATTATGTGGAACCACACTGATCTTCTGCAGGGGTTATCAGCGATATATGAATACAGGAGGTACAGAACTACAGCAGAGACCTCTCCCAGATCAGCTAAAGGAGTAAGTGGTAGCTGAGTGGACCCTTATTGATGACAGAGACATGTCTTGTTGTTTTAGGTGAAGGAGGCAGTCCAGTCTGAATGGTATGGGGGCAAGCAACAGCGACTGACTGCGTTGCTCCGCCCAGATGGAGAACCTTTTCCACTTGGCAAGGTACGTTGCCCTTGTGGAGGGCTTGTACTACCAATGAGGACTTTTCTGACTTGATCCAAGCAGGACAGCTCTGCGGTGTTTAGCCATGGAGTATCCAGGCTGTGAGGTGGAGCGACTCTAGATTCGGGTGCTGGAGTCGGCCATGGTCCTGCATGATCAGATCCGGGACCAGCAGTAAAGTGAGCGGTGCCGCTATGGACATTCCCAGGAGCAATGTGAACCAGTGCTGGCGCAGCCGCGCTGTCACTATCAGTATGACTCAGGCCCAGTCCCTGCGGATCTTGAGGAGCACCTTGTGGACCAGCGGAATTGGTGGAAAAGCATAGAGCAGGCGGCCCCCCCACGGTAGGAGGAAGGCATCCGTGATGGACCCCCAAACTGACACTCATGAGGGAGCAGAATAGTTGATATTTCCTGTTCCCGTGAGTGGCGAACAGGTCTACCTGGGGAGAGCCCCAGAGATGGAAGATTGAGCTCACATCCAGCCGGAGGGACCACTCGTGGCCATGGAAGGACCAGCTGAAACTGTCTGCCAGCTCGTTCTGCATACCCGACAGGTATGACACCTGCAGGTGGATCGAGTGCTCTACACAGAAGTCCCACAGCGTAAGGGCTTCCCGGCACAGGAGCGTGCACCCCCCTGTTTGTTGATACAGAACATCACTGAGGTATTGTCCATGAGATCTGAGATGCACCTGCCTGCTATGTGGGTTTTGAAAGCGTGGCATGCCAGGCGCATCGCTCTCAGCTCTCTGACATTGATGTGCAGAGCGAGGTCCGCCTGAGACCAGAGGCCTCAAGTCCTGAAGTCCCCTAGATGAGCTCCCCATCCCAGATCCAAAGTATCTGTCACCAAAGAGAGAGAGGGCTGAGGGCCGGCAAAGGGCACTCCCGCACAAACCAATCGTGGGTCGGGCCTCCATAGGAGGGAGTCCAACACCGAGCGGGGCAGAGTTATGACTGGAGTGGACGCAATCTAAGTCTGGCATGCTGTACCACATAGGTGCACGCAGCCATGTGACCCAGCAGCTTTAGGCAGTCCCTTGCTGTGGTCGTGGGGAAATGTCTGACGCCCTGTATGATGTCCCCTAATGAGCAAAACCTGGCTTCCGGGAGGCTTGAGTCGAGTCGCTGGCTTGAGTCGAGTCTAGGACTGTGCCTATAAACTCTATCCTCTGCACCAGGGACAGAGTAGATTTGGCCTCGTTTAGGAGGAGACCTAATTCAGGGAAGGTCCTTTTTATGAATTCGACCAGATGCTCCACTTGGGTTCTTGAGCGGCCCTTGATCAGCCAGTCATCGAGGTAAGGAAAAACCTGTATCTGGCGCTTGCACAGGAACACCGCGACGACCGCCATGCATTTTGTGAATACTTGGGGAGCTATCAACAGTCCGAACAGGAGGAAGGAAAACTGATAGTGGCCACTGCTCACCACGAATCTGAAGTAGCATCTGTGATGTGGGACTATTGCAATGTGAAAATACACGTGTTTCAAGTCGAAGGCAGCGTACCAGTCCTCTGGATCCAGCGAGTGGATAATAGAGGTTAGCGAGACCATGCGGAACATGAATTTCCTTACCAACTTGTTGAGCTGCCGCAGGTCCAAGATGGGCCTGAGGGCCCCTTTGGCCTTCGGTATTAGGAAATACTGGGAGTAAAATCCTTTGCCCCTTAGCTCTTGAGGAACCTCCTCCACTGCCCCGAAAATAGGGACTGCACTTCTTGAATTATAAGTTGCTTGTGAGAGGGGTCCCTGAAGAGGGACGGGGAAGGGGGTCGGAGGGCGGGGGGGCACAGAATTAGATGGAATATCCCCTCTCTACCGTGTGGAGTACCCAGCGGTCTGAAGTAATTTGGGACCAGGCATGGTAGAAAGGGGATAGATGGGACAAGAAGGTAAGGGGAGGGATCCAGAGTCCGTACTAGTGAGCCATCCTCGACCACACCTTCAAAAGAGTGGTCTAGGCCCGGGAGGCTTGGGCTGGCCAGAGTTTTGCCCAGAGGAGGGATGTTGCCTCCTCCTACCACTCCTGTTTCGCCTAAGTGGAGCATCCTGGCGGTTCTGCAGCTGGTAAGGCCGAGGGGCAGGCTGAGGCCTAAAATGCCTGTGCTGGGTAGCTGGCGTGTGGAGCCCCAGCGAGCACAGAGTAGCCCTAGAGTCCTTCAAACTGTGAAGTCTCTTATCTGTTTTTTCAGAGAACAGGGAGGATCCCTCGAAGGGGAGGTCCTGTATGGTCTGCTGGACCTTGTGGGACAGTCCAGAGACCTGTAGCCAGGAGCCACCCTGATCACCACCCCTGTGGCCAGCATGCACAAGGCTGCATCCGCCGTGTTGAGAGCCGCTTGCAGAGGGGCCCGGGAAACCAACTTCCCCTCCTCCACAAGTGCAGAGAACTCCACCCGAGAGTCCTAAGGCAGGAGCTCTGCGAACTTAGCCATTGCCGAGCAGGTATGATGTCTGTAGCGGCTCACAATGGCCTGCTGCTTGGCTATGCGGAGCTGCAGGCCCCCAGTCAAATAGACCTTTCGGCCAAATAGGTCCAGCCTCTTGCGTCCCTGTTTTTAGGGGTGGAGCCTTGGAACCCCTGGCACTCTCTCTGATTGGCCACATCGACCACCAAAGAGTCTGGGGGAGGGTGGGTATAAAGGTTTTCGTACCCCAGAGATGGTATGAAGTAGCGCCGCTCGGTTTTCTTGGACGTAGGGGCCAGAGAAGTGGGGGTCTGCCACACATTTTTGGACGTGTCAACTACTGTTTTTATCAGTGGCAGAGCAACCCTGGATGGGCCGGAGGGAGGAAGGAAGTCCACAATAGGGTCCAAATCCTCCTTTACCTCCTTGGCCTGTATCCCCAGCTTTGAGCGGCCGGTCTCAATAGCTGCTGGAGAACATGGTTGTCCTTGAGAGCCAGGGCCATCGATGTCCCCCTGACCGCTTCATCAGGCGAGGATGAGAGGATGGGTAGCAGGCCCTGTTCGCTACCCTTGGCCCCCTGGGGTCCCTTGGCACATAGTACTCAAGCTGCGGTGCCAGTGCTGATGGGGGATTCGGCACCGCAGCTGGTGCCAGGGCTGACAAATCCAGCGGTGCCAAGCCCGTCGGTGCTGGTGGGCTTGAAACTGGAGCCATCGGCAGTGCCGCTGCCTGGAGAGACGGTGCTGGAGCTGGCTGTGTCAGCAGTGCTGCTCCCTTGGACAATGGTGCCGCTGGCAGTGGTGCTGGCGCTGTCTGTGGCACAAAAGATGCCGAAGACACCGACACAGTCCTGGATCACGGACCGTGGGCTTGACCCTGGCTCTGATGATAAGTCCAGGATGTCCAGAAGGGCCACTGAGCAGACGGCTGCCACTGTTGGTGGGTATGGCTGGTGACTCCGTCGAGACCTAGAACTTCTGCTCCATGATCTGCTGGAGTTCTAAGAGTCCGCCTCTGACACCGAGGTCTCCAAGTAGGAGGACCAGGGAGGACCAGTACCCTGGGTCGCCGGTGAGTGGTGCCGCAAAGCCGGGGAACGGCACGGCCCTTCTGTCTGCATGGGCGGTGCCGGGGGTGCTGATGATGGAATGGCCGTTCCATGGCTGGCTTGCCTGGAACGGGGGCACACAATCACCGGCAACTTGTCCCTCCTCTGTAGGGAGGACGGCACCAGGAGGCGCATCAGGTCTGTGGCTGCCTCGAACACCTCCGGCGTTGACGGTAGCATATGTCCCCTTGGTGGTCTGGGGAATGAGGAAGGTTCGGACTCAACTAGATCACAGCCGGGGCAGGAGTCAACTAGACCCTGAGCGGAAGCAAGGAGGGGGCGGTCTGTCCCAACATGCTCGTGGACGCCACAGACTCCTTAGGTTTCGAGAGGGGTGATCGACCCCTCACCGGCCTCTTCTTCTTTACCGGCACCAGGGATGGAGAGCCGTGCCATGCTGAGGCCGACTTCTTATGGCCCAAGCCGTAGTGGTGTTGGGGGGCCTTAGAGTCCTTAGTCGGGGCCGTTTCAACTGCTGTTGTTGCCGGAGCGCTGCGCACCGATGAGGACGTGCTCGGTGCTGGTTCAATGGGTCCCAGGTCAGAGTGTGGCCTCAATGCCACCTCTATCAACAGAATTTTTAGTCTCTGTTCCCAGTCCTTGAGGGTTCTGGGATGGAAACCCTTGCAGATACGGCACTTCTCCTGCTAATTCTCAACAAGGCACCGCAAGCAGGAAGAGTGAGGATCACTCTTGGGCATAAACTTGCCACAGGCCTTGTAGAGCTTAAACCCTGGAGACCCGGGCATACCCCAGGAGAGGAAACATTGTCGGGCCGGGGGGGGGGGGGGCAAACCAATTGACTGTAACTATAAGGAACAACTATTAATTAACTGAGAAACTATACACACTATATGCTATCAGACACTGCTAAAGCGCTTGCTACAGGAACTGAGGGGATGGAGGGTCGGCAGGGCCCTATATTGGGTGCCATGAAGGCGCCACTCCAGGGAGTGCCCAGGCCAACCCTAAGGATGTTGCTAAGGGAAAAATCTTCCGGCTGGCATGCACGCAGCGCGCACACACACCTGGTTGGAAAGGACATGATCAATCACTTGAAGAATAACTGTTTTTGCTGAAAATTCAAAAAAAAAAAAATTCAGCCCGAGGCAGACAGCAAGCATGGAAAATAAACATTAGGCGACCTTACAATATCTTGTGCTTCTGGGCTCACCTATAAAATTCTAAAGGTAAGGGGTTTCAGTTGGTAATAAAATAAGCAAAATAGTTAGAAGTCCATCGTGGTCTTAAGTTTATTTGGAATGGTATGCTTATCTTCCTTTGTTACTGAATTTTCCTAGATCTGTTTCTATCAAAAGTGTTTGAACGGCAAATAGCCTCTTCCACTCTTTCCCAGTAATTAACAAGTCAGGTATCTTATAACAACCAGAAAAATACAGTCAGCTCTTCTCTTAGTCCACTAAAAGGAAGGACAGTGCTACTATTTTATTTTTATTTATTTTGTTATTGCTTTTGACTTAGCCAATTGCCAGTCTCCTACACAGCAAAACTACTATGTTAAACTATAGTTAAAGGCACACTAAATTTACTTTAAACAAGTATGTGGGTAGTGTAGTTATATGGCAGTCTGCCAAAACAAAACATACACTCAAGTGCCTGGAATGTCAGTGGCTTACACTGGCAAGTGCTAGACATTTTTATTTTGTGCTGTATGTTGAAGGGCCACAACAAACTATCCATGTAACTTCGACAACTCCAGATATGTTTTGGGAAACATTGTGCGAGTATCGTGTTCTCAAACTACAAATCCAATGGTCTTTTATATTACCTAGAAAGTGAAGCAATATGAAGAAAACAAGTATAATTAACGGGTTTCTGAGTAGCATCCGATGAAGTGAGCTGTAGCTCACAAAAGCTTATGCTCAAATAAATTTGTTAATCTCTAAGGTGCCACAAGTATAATTAAGTATAACCAAGAAAACCATTAAGTATAACAGAGGAAGTATAATTGTGTTACTTTACAAATATTGGATATTAGTGATTATGTGCATGCATGCCCACACAAACAATATATATAAGATGAAAGCAAGCAAAGAAATATAATTAAAGAAGGACGATGAGGTGACTATACATTATGTAACATGTTCTTTAGTTTTATTTATTAATTTATGGCAATATCTCATATTATACAGTTTGCAAGAGTAATAAAATCTACATAAGTTGTGCGCTCACTTCAGCACTCTGCTATTGAATTTTTGTTGAGAAATGGAGAGAAAAGGGGAGGGTTGTCTGTGTTATGATTTCAGGAATCTGTCTGTACAACTTATGAATTCTAATTGATACTGTGAAATTGTTTCTTATGGAAACTGCTGTGTCATGGAATGCTCTATATCTATGTGTATCCACCATTGCTGACAAGACTTTAAGCATGTCTATTCCAGACTAAACATATTTGAAAGTAGTTAATCTTAATCACTATATTCTACCCAGTCAACAGGTATGCCAAGGAGATTGGCTGTAGCTGGGAGAAGCCACTTTTTTTCTACAGGAGGCTTGGGTTTGAAGAGTGGAAAATTACCAGCAATTGGAAAAAGGAACCAGGTGGTGGTAATGGGACATATAAACTCAAGGCACTCACAGACTGAGACAGGAGGATTGGGGAATAGAGGGACATAATATGTAGCAGGGGGTTCTGCTATAACTGGGGGACCAAGCAAAGGTCAAAACAAGCTGACCTGGAAAGACTTCATGATTAAGATCAGCTGTGTGCTGCAGCAGAAAGACCCTTGGTGGCCCAGAGTACTCTGACTCCATCCCAAGGAATCAGAGTGCTGAGAAAACTGAGGCAGGGAAATGTGCATAGGGTTTATTATTTTTGTATAGATCTGTGTACTTCTTGTGTGATTAACTAAAGACCAATGGTGGTTTAGAATCCTGTGCAAAATCTGTCTGCATGTATATGTTGTATCTATCACATGCTCTTAAAGAGGTAACCTGTGGACCCAGAACACTCACATGGCTGGGGAGTTCTGGGAAATAGTATTCTATGCTACAAGGGACTTTTAGGGCTTGTCTGCACTACCGCTTAAGTTGATGTAACTTACATTGCTCAGGGGTGTGAAAAAGTCACCCCCCCAAGCAACTTAAAGCGACGTCCACACCACACTATGTCAGCAGGAGATGCTCTCCCGCTGAATTTAGCTTCCACCTCTCATTGAGGTGCAGTAATTATGCCGATGGGAGAGCGCTCTCCCATCGGCATAGCACATCTTCACCAGACGCGCTACTATGGTGCAGCTCCACCAGCGTAGCATGATAGTGTGACTAGCCCTTAGGGGATCAACACTAATAACAGGGGCTAGGCAGTTCAACTCTGACGTTTCAGTTCTCAGGACGGGTGCTAGTCAGAATGTGCCTAGAGACCCCGAACTAGAGCCAGTGTATGCACCTGCGTCAGACTCCAGAGGCTTAAGTACACAGGGCCTAGTACAGTGGGTCCTCTAAGAGCAATCTGGTGATTGGCCAAGAGAAGGTATTCAGCTAGATCTAGGACACAGACTAGTACACATTTTGAAGTGGATTTTGTAAAAGTAATAAGTGATTGGGGGGAGGAGGGAGAGCATGGTTTCACAATTGCTCCTGAAATGCAAGTTCTTCCATCAGACCCTATCCCCATGCTATTCTGACTGAAGAATGCACACTGACCACTTTGGTTCCAGGAGTATTTCACGGTACTGGCTACGATCTCTAAAGCTGTGTGAATAATCTGGAACTAGTTACTACAGAAAATCACTTTTCCCTCGAATTCTGTGTTTGGTTGCTGGGAAACAATTCTCCACAGCTGGAAGCAGAGCATTTTTCTCTGATGGTTTGCTACTTTGGTGGCACAGTGTAAGGTGCATCTGTATATCAGGAGGACTTGAAAAAATTAGTTTCATCAGTAGAAGTTAGGACAGATTTTAGCTAAAGTAGTAGAGGTAGATGGTATTAAGTGTACAGCTTTAAACAATCTAAGGCATCCATATTTTGTGATGAGCCTCACATATAGTTTAGCAGCTGATTAACAGCTTATCAGCAGGAAACCTGTCACAGGAGACTGATCTAAGAATTCACAGAAGTCTGATATTACTAAACATTTTTGGCCATTTTTATACCTTAAACACCTGCAATGTTTTTCATTTTCTTTAAAAGACAATACTTTCTCTTGTATGCCAAATTTCAACCTCCTGACTGTTTGGTGCTGTAGCTGTATAAAATATTAAATGCTGTAATTCATTTGCTACATAGATAAATGTTGTAACAGTTGTTTTTGATATAGCTTTGGAAGAGAACCAAAAGCCATGCTACTTTCCTTACAAATTCAGTGCTACTAGTAGGCAAGTTTGAAAGAATATCTCACAAGGTTGTATCAGCTTCACTAACACTTCTTGGTATGGCTCCAAGGGAACATCCATTATACAGGGAAGATTAAATGTATATGACAAAACTGTCACGTGTGATAAACATAAATAAAGAGGAATGGACATTTGAAATAGCTGTTGTATCTGCAAATCGGAAAATAAGACAACAATCACTTTCTCTTCTTTTGGGGTTGGGGGATGAATTAAAGTTAACACAATGCATATCAATGAGTCACCTCAAGCAACTTCCAGTTAGAAGACAGGAGAATTTATTGCCAGCAGGAGCAGTCTACATTGTTAAAATCTTTTCTGCATTCTCCTACGTGAATGGCTGAGGTATTTGTTCGTGGTGTACTCATTTCCTTTCCAGCTGTTCTTTGGTCTTCATTTTTTTGCAGCAACTCAGAACTACCATCAGTACAGTTCTATGAAATTGCAATAATCTGGAGATAGTATCTTCCAAATCTAGACCTCTATTACAAAAAATAAATCTCTGAAACATCAAGCAATTTTTAAAAGCTACTTATATTTCTGTAGAATCCACATGGCAGGGAAAGAAGCACATGCATTTCCCATTCTAGCTCTGCTGAAACAGATATATACTATCCCAAGACCTGCACTGTTGTCCTCAATTATATTAATATAGTTACGTAATTGTGTGAAACTAGAAAAGGGATTGGCAACCTTTGGCATACGGTCTGCCAGGGTAAGCCTCCTGGTGAGCCAGGCTGGTTTGTTTACCTGCCACGTCCTCAGGTTTGGCCGATTGCGGCTCCTGCTTGCCATGGTTCACCGCTCCAGGCCAATGGGGGCTGTGAGAAGCAGCGTGGGCCAAGGGATGTGTTGGCTGCTGCTTCCCGCAGCCCCCATTGGCCTGGAGCGGCGAACCGTGGCCAGCGGGAGCCGCGATCGGCCGAACCAGGGGATGCGGCAGGTAAACAAACCAGCCCGGCCCGCCAGGGGGCTTACCCTGGCAGGCCGCGGGCCAAAGGTTGCCGATCCCTGAGCTAGAAACAGGCCACAAATCTTTCACGTCTGGAAAGGTTTGATGACCACGAGTCTATTGTCATACCTCATTAGCTCTTGTTCATGGTCCTTCGACCAATTTTTAGTCTGTGTACAACAGTGCTCCTTTTAAGACTACCTGAACTACTTTAGTAATACCGTGAATGTGGCTTTAAAAAAAATGATAAGAGTCCTTTTGGCACTTTAAACAAATTAGAGAAATTTGGGTAATAAACAAACTCAAAATAAATTGAAGACAAACTATCAATCCTTTACAATGTTGCTCAATGATTACATCCCAAGTTAAAATAATTAGATTTGGAAATTTAACTTATTATTTTTACTGTTAACCCTTGACTATTGAAGTTTATGTCCACAGTGCAACACTCCTTAAAGATATTTGCTTTTATTAATGCATACATAGTTCCTGAAAATCCTAAACATAGGAGAAATAAGTTACAAATATGGATCAACAGGTTATACCTTCATTTCTCCTAGGGCATAAATAAAAAATAAACCAATGCAAACCTCTCTTCTTGTGATACACAGGTCATATCCATGGGCGGATTTCTAACAAGTTTGCCTTGGTTAGATCTGATCTGCAGACCCCTCACCTAGTTGAAGTGCTCGTGGGTCACCATGGCATGGTAGCTTTCAAAATACTACAGACCCAACACACCTTCCTAAGATATCAACCCCCTCCCCCAGAGGGCCAAGGTGACAATATTGTTCCCTAAGTTTTTTTCCTAAAGAGATTATACTCAGCTCAATAAATTTAGCCTTAATATAAAGAGTATGACAAAAAAATTAATAAATTGACTAGCCGATGGACAACTCAGTCCCCCACCCCGTCCTCAAATAAGAAGTAATTTTCCCTCTTATTAGCTCTGGGAAAATAACTATTTTAATTAATGAATTAATTTTGCTTTATTGCACCTGAAACTGATGTATTTTAAAAGTTTCCAAAGGAAGTTTTAAGCATGTGCAATAACCCGAACAAAAAGCAGAAGTGGCCAGAAATATTTGGAAAATCCTACCTTATAAAGAAATATACAAGTGCATCATCCTTAAGCACCAGTTCATAGAAATTTTTTTTTAATTTTGTATTTTTTGTTTTACAGTGTGGTCTTGAGCCCTTGAGCCTTTCATGATAAGTAACTTTGCAAGGTGATTTTTTTTGTATTCTAATTCATCAATAAATTAAATAAACATTTACAGCATTAGTACATAGTCCATTCATATTCCAGGAACTGTACAAACATGAACTAACCAGAGACTTCTTTCCATGTCTGAAGACAAACATGAGGATTGTAAAATTATGTTTCTCTTTGCCCTGTCTTCAGTTTAAAATAAATAAATAAATGCACTATTTATTTCGTGGTTCCAAAAAAGCCCAATGTTAAATCTGGCCAAATTTGGCCTCCTGGCCAAAAATGACTTCCTCCTTTAACTGTTTACAAAGTTCTGAAAGGGTCTGAATGTTTCTACTTGAGAGGCCACTGCCCAGTAGTTATGTGCAAGAAGGAAATATATATATGTAATTGCTTGTCATGGTCGTCCCAGGATATGCTTTTGAGCTTCACAGAGCTCTTCCTCAGGTCTCAGAAGGGAATACTTGGTTACCTTCCCCACACCTGAGGAAGAGCTCTGTGAAGCTGGAAAGAGTGTCCTTTCCACCAATGGAGAGTGGTCCAATAAAAGATATTAAAATATATAGTTATAAACTATAAAACTTCTGAAGACAGGATTCTCCAACTATATTCAGAGCAACAAATTTATTAGGGAAAAACATCAACCATGCTATTATTAGTCATGCTGTTAAGCTTGTAAATAAAAAGATTAGCATGAAATGTCTCAGCTGTTGCTTGGAATGTCTGAGCATAATTTACAGCAAACATTTAAACTAACTACCAGTAACAGGAAAGGAGAAAATCATCCATCACTCTTTGTGCTTTATAGCCTCCTCTGGATTTAAGTAATAGGAATGAACAAAAAAGGACACAAGGAATTTAGCAGCATCTCATACACCACAAATCAGATAAGACCTTTTAAAAACTATTTTATTCCAGCAATGTTATCAACATTGCTTCAATGAACTATATTTATCTAGGTATTTATATAGCCCCATCCTAAACTGATTTAAATGGGACTCCACAGTGGGTATGAGGGCCTGTGCTAGCGTATCTGCATGTAGGAATGAGGTTTATATATGCAGTAGTAAAATTCAAAATGATCCTACAACCCAATATCAAACAATATAGCATGCTACAATCTTTCACTCATAGCTTATATATTTAACTTATTTCAGCCACTTAATACTGTAATCTAACAGAAAAAGTAAGAATTTAAACCAAAAAACAACTAAAAGTAATTTATCAACAGACAAAACCAGTGGAATTAAAAAAAGATATATACAGATTATTCAGCCTTCTATTGTGCTTTCCCACTTCAACATACTATATCAGGGACACAGTTGAATATATTTTGTCTTTGAATTTTTATTTATAATTTAGCCAACCCAACTGTAATACGATTGCTTCAATATTCAGCTCATGACAAGTTTTTTCAAACTGGTAAGAGGCTCCTGCTTTTTTCCTAGCTAATTTGTCCTAAATCTAGAAAGAAACAGATCTGCACCTTTTTATACTTAGAATCATAGAAGATTAGGGTTGGAAGAGACCTCAGGAGGTCATCTAATCCAATCCCCTGCTCAAAGCAGGACCAACACCAACTAAATCATCACAGCCAGGGCTTTGTCAAGCCAAGCCTTAAAAACCTCTAAGGATGGAGATTCTACCACCTCCCTAGGGAACCCATTCCAGTGCTTCACCACCCTCCTAGTGAACAGTTTTTCCTAATATCCAACCTTGACCTCCCCCACTGCAACTTGAGACCATTGCTCCTTGTTCTGTCATCTGCCACCACTGAGAACAGAGGAGCTCCATCCTCTTTGGAAACCCCCTTCAGGCAGTTGAAGGCTGCTATCAAATTCCCCCCTCACTCTTCTCTTCTGCAGACTAAATAAGCCCAGTTCCCTCAGCCTCTCCTCATAAGCCATGTGCCCTTGCCCCCTAATCATTTTCGTTGCCCTCCATTGGACTCTCTCCAATTTGTCCACATCCTTTCTGTAGTGGGGGGCCCAAAACTGGATGCAATACTCCAGATGTGACCTCACCAGTGCCAAATAGAGGGGAATAATCACTTCCCTTGATTTGCTGGCAATGCGCCTACTAATGCAGCCCATTATGCGACTAGCCTTCTTGGCAACAAGGACACACTGTTGACTCATATCCAGCTTCTTGTCCACTGTAATCCCCAGGTCCTTTTCTGCAGAACTGCCTCTTAGCCAGTCAGTCCCCAGCCTGTAGCAGTGTGCAGGATTCTTCTGTCCTAAGTGCAAAACTCTGCACTTGTCCTTGTTGAACCTCATCAGATTTATTTTGGGCCTGTCATAAATATAAAGGGAAGGGTAAACACCTTTAAAATCCCTCCTGGCCAGAGGAAAAACCCTTTCACCTGTAAAGGGTTAAGAAGCTAGGATAACCTCGCTGACACCTGACCAAAATGACCAATGAGGAGACAAGATACTTTCAAACCTGGAGGGGGGAGAAACAAAGGCTCTCTCTGTCTGTGTGTTGTTTTTTTGCCAGGAACAGAAAAGGAATGGAGTCTTAGAACTTAGTAAGTAATCTAGTTAGATATGTGTTAGATTCTGTTTTGTTTAAATGGCTGATAAAATAAGTTGTGCTGAAGGGAATGTATATTCCGGTTTTTGTGTCTTTTTGTAACTTAAGGTTTTGCCTAGAGGGATTCTCTATGTTTTGAATCTGATTACCCTGTAAGGTATTTACCATCCTGATTTTACAGAGGTGATTCTTTTACTTTTTCTTCTATTAAAATTCTTCTTAAGATCCAAGGGTTTGGGTCTGTGTTCACCTATGCAAATTGGTGAGGATTTTTATCAAGCCTTCCCCAGGAAATGGGGTGTAGGGCTTGGGGGAATATTTTGTGGGGAAGACATCTCCAAGAGGGCTCTTTCCCTATTATATATTTGTTAGACGCTTAGTGGTGGCAGCAATAAAGTCCAAGGGCAAAAGGTAAAATAGTTTGTACCTTGGGGAAGTTTTAACCTAAGCTGGTAAAAATAAGCTTGGGGGTTTTCATGCAGGTCCCCACATCTGTACCCTAGAGTTCAGAGTGGGGAAGGAACCTTGACAGGCCCAGTCCTGCAATTTTTCTAGGTCACTCTGGACCCTATCCCTACCTTCCTGCAAATCTACCTCTCCCCACAGTTTAGTGTCCTCCACGAACTTGCTGAGGGTGCAATCCATCCCATCATCCAGATCATTAATGAAGATGTTGAACAAAACCAGCCCCAGGACTGACCCCTGGGGCATTCCGCTTGATACCGGCTGCCAACTAGACATCAAATCGTTGATCACTACCCGCTGAGCCCAACAATCTAGCCAGCTTTCTATCCATCTTATAGTCCATTCATCCAATCCATACTTTTTGAACTTGCTGGCAAGAATACTGTGGAAGACCGTATCAAAAGTTTTGCTAAAGTCAAGATATATACTTTCTTCTCATTTCTTTTTTTCAGCAAATTCTTCAGGAAAGATTGATACTGAATATGATAATTTCATCTGTGGCCTACTGAATCTCTTCTTGGAAGTCTTTAGAGATTCTCTCTTTCCAAAACCGGCTCTGCTTCAGTGTTTATCTTGAGATCTTTAGATATTGGGGTCTCAGTCCACCAGAGCAATTAAGCATCAATGGTACTATGCGTGTGCTTAAAGTTAAGCATATGCTTAAATGCTCTGCTGGATCAGAGCCTGGTTGATTAAAAAATACAGTAACATACCTTCCAGGACTCCCAGAAACCCCATGTATTTCTGCATGCTTTATCTTCCAAAACATTAGTCTTATACATAAGAGCTTTGTTTCCACTGATACAGAAGTATATAGAATATACTGTGATTACAGGTGCTAGTGTCCATGTATTCGCAGTCTTTTTGAAATTTCACTGTACAAAGCAGCAAGAATTTTTACTAACTTAGGGCTAGTCTACACTAGAAGTGCTACTGTGGCTGTAATGCATCTGGTGAAGATGCTCTATGCCAATGGGAGAGAGCTCTCCTGTTGGCATAGTAAGCCATCTCCATGAGAGGCAGTAGCTTCATCAACGGGAGAAGGTCTCCCACCATCATAGCGCTGTCCACACCGGCGCTTAGGTCAATTTAACTTACGTTGCTCAGAGGGGTGGCTTTTAAGTGGTAACATCCTTACTGTAAGTATTGTACTCCTTAAGAAGGTTTTGCACCTGGCATTACTTTTATTGAATTTCAGTAAAAATGATTTTAGAGACAAAACAAATGTTAAAATACCATGATGTAAAACTTACTAGATGTAAGATTTTTTTTGTTAACACAATGACCTTTTCATGTGTGGCAGCCTAATATTTCAAGATGACAGAAAGCTGAAGAGAACTGTGATTTCTAATGGAAAACGGCTGGCTGCAGCTATATTGGAATATGCAGTCCTCTACGAGATATGAAAGCAAAGCTCCCCCCCTCCCCGTTCCCAAATACAACCACTCCCACCTAATTAGGTCCTAAATGACATTCTTTTTGTACTACTACAAAATATATTATGTAATATATACAGTATATTCCCGATTATCCAAATAGCATGAGGGGGCATGGATTTTATTTGGATAATCAGGAGTTCGGATAATCAAGAGGGCAGGAGCCATTAAGCAGCAAAGGGTTCTCTTCTGCAGCTGGGGACTCGTCCTCCTCCTGGACCCCCTTTCAGTCCTGGTCAGGGGTCTCTGTTCTGCCTTGCTCACTCACTCCCATGACAGCAGGGCTGCCAAGGGTTCCTTTTGCTGCCACAGGGACAGTAACACCAATCCCTGCAGGCGCAAGGTGCAGGGGGAGAGGCTGCAGTCCTGGTGGGGCAGAGCAGCGACCCCCAGCCCGGACTCTGCTCTGCCTTGCTAAGACTGCAGCCTCCCCTCTGCACCTTGCGCCTGCAGGGACTGGGTGTCACCAGCCCTGCAGCAGCTCAGGCAGCCCTCTTCAGCTCCGCTGTCACAACCCCACTCATTCACAGCCCTGAGAGCCAAGCTGCAGCGGGCTCCCTACACTGCTGCAGGAGCCATTCAGCGGCAGGGAGGCCTACCCTGCAGCCAGGGGCTTGTCCTCCTCCACAAAGTCCTGGCAGAGGAATCTCTGCTCTATTATCCATTATCCAAATCCCTTCTTTGTCCCTGATGCTGGGGAACAAAGAGGGGATTCCAAGAACGCGGAGGTTGGGATAATAGGGTTTCGGATAAATGGGAGTTTACTGTAGAATAATTTATTTATTTATTTATATGGTGCTGACAACCTGCTCATGTTGTATAATCCACAAAAGAAAAAGTCTGCCCTAAAGAGCATATAACCTAAAGAAAGACATAAAAGAGGAGTCGTATTGAGAAATCCACTAGTGCGCTGCTTTGGTAGCCCCATCAGAGTCCACAAAGATTTAAGCTTTCAATTTAAAAAAATTAAGTTTCTAGCCCTCCATTCTCTACATGAACTGATGTAGGACTGAATCTACACATAAGACAAATGGAACGACGACTAATGGCTAAATGCCACCCAACCTCTCCACTGGTGTGGCAGGTTCTCAAGCAGAACGGCTGCTGTTCTACTAGGAAAAGTAAGGCAGACACAGAAGGGAACTCTACATGAGGGAGTTTTGAGCAGTAAGTAGATCTGACATTATGTGACTTCAAATGTCTAGAATTTCTTCCTCTATGTACAGGGTTTGTCAGGGCCTCAGCTCTTATTAAAACCCACAGGTTGTAGTAACAGCTACACATCAAACCACCTGGCTGAGGCTGAGATTCCTTTCTCCACAATTTCTCATAAGTTTTCTGTGTAAAATCAACTTACTTCATATATGACTGGCAAGTTCAGCATTTGGGCCTAATAAAAGTTTGAACTGGCCTCTTGAATCTGAATGGAATGTTAACTTTGAAGCATAATGCTGACAGCATAAAGTCAACAGGTGCAATTTTAGCCCAATCTAAGTCAAAGGCAAAACTCCAATTGACTTCACTGGTCAACGCTGCTAACTACTCCACTGTTATTTTAGTAGGAATATTCAGATACTCTGGGACTGTGAGCAGAGCTGGAGTAGTAGTATACTACTTATATCCACCCCAATCAGAACTTTTGGTTAGAATACCATGTTAATTTAGTCTTGTGACATTCTACTGTCTAAAAGGAATCATGACCTACTAATTACCACAAAGGACTAGAACATGGAACATACAGGTTCTATTCCCAAATCTGCCATGGACTTGCTGCGTAACCTTAGGTAAGTCACTTCTCTGTTCTATTTCAGAGTAGCAGCCGTGTTAGTCTGTATTCGCAAAAAGAAAAGGAGTACTTGTGGCACCTTAGAGACTAACAAATTTATTAGAGCATAAGCTTTCGTGAGCTACAGCTCACTTCATCGGATGCATTAGCTCACGAAAGCTTATGCTCTAATAAATTTGTTAGTCTCTAAGGTGCCACAAGTACTCCTTTTCTTTTTGCGAATACAGACTAACACGGCTGCTACTCTGAAACCTGTCAATATTTCCCCATGGTATTTCTCCCTCCCACCCCACCCCCCACTGTTCCTCTGATATTCTTGTTAACTGCTGGAATTAGCCTACCTTGCTTGTCGCCATGAAAGGTTTTCCTCCTTTCCCCCCCCCCGCTGCTGGTGATGGCTTATCTTAAGTGATCACTCTCCTTACAGTGTGTATGATAAACCCATTGTTTCATGTTCTCTGTGTGTGTGTATATATAAATCTCTCCTCTGTTTTTTCCACCAAATGCATCCGATGAAGTGAGCTGTAGCTCACGAAAGCTTATGCTCTAATAAATTTGTTAGTCTCTAAGGTGCCACAAGTACTCCTTTTCTTTCTCTGTTCTAGTTTCCTCATCAATAAATGGAGAAAATACTTTACTCACAGGGCTACTGTAAGGATTGCTGAATGTTTGTAAAGCATTTTGAGATCTTTAGATGAAAGGTTGTGAGAAGTGTAAAGTATTATATTATGAGAGGCAGTATTTATGGTAACGTGGCTGGCGGATAAGGGGTGACTTAATTTTAAATTACGTTGCTGCTGAATTCAGTATTGGGTTCAATACTGCCAATGGGGCACTGGATTCGTTTTTTCACTGGAATGGTAATTGGTATAAATAATGCTTTTACTGTAGCATGATTTAAGTTCCCAGTCGTCATTTGAAAGTTAATTACCTTTTACCTCAAGATTCTAAAACTAAGACGACAGACCTGGAGTTGACTTACTCTGGGGAAGTAATTCAAAACTCTGCCAAATGACTTTTCATTCACAGACAAGGAATGGTATTGTATTAGAGGCAAACACTCCCCACTAATCAAGATTTCAATAGATCCAAAACCAGCATGCATAAAAAATGTATACAGAAATGTAACAAATAAGTCACACATGTGCAACATGAGGCTTTTGTCAATGACTTATAATATAGGGTAATTTAAGTGAAGCTGTCACAGACTTTCCAATCTTCCACACCAAAGTGTTACAGATTGCAAAGTTCTTCCCACAGAATTTAGGTTTAGCTCACTGAAGAGAAGGTGGAGCCTGAGTTACAACTTAGTTACAGAGGTCAGTTGGAGTGAAAATTGTGCTAAAACCTTGATAATTTCAAACTGTTATAAAACATAGTGATCAAAACATATGGTGCTTCAGAAGTAGGGTTGTCAACTGTCTAATCACACAAATCCAAACACCCTTGCCCCATACCCTGCCCTGCCCGTTCCCCGAGGTCCCACCCCTTCTCCCAAGGCCCCACTCAGTCCATCCCCCCTCTCTCCATCACTCGCTCTCCCCCACCCTCACTTTCACTGGACTGGGCAGGGGGTTGAGGTGCAGGGGGGAGTGCAGGCGGCTGAGGGATTTGCAGTGTGGGAGGGGGCTCTGGGCTGAGCCTGGGGCAGGGGTGCAGGTTCTGGCAGCGACTTTGGATGCAGGAGGGGGCTCATGGCTGAGGCAGGGGGTTGGGTGCAGGAGAGGGTGTGGGCTCCGGGAGGGAGTTTTGGTGCGAGAGGAGGCTCAGAGCTGGGGTAGGGAGCTGGGGTGTATGAGGGGGTGCAAGCTCTGGGAGAGAGTTTGGGTGTGGGAGCGGGCTCACGGCTGCGGCAGGGGTGCAGGAAGGGATGAAAGGTGTGGGTTCCAGCCGGGTGGTGCTTACCTCTGGCAGTTCCTTGAAGCGACTGGCATGTCTGGCTCCTAAGCTCAGGGGCGGCCAGGCGGCTCCACGCACTGCCCCTGCCTGCAAGCACCACCCCCGGCACTCAGGGGTGGGTAGCACGCAGAGACCCCTTGGCCAGCCCTGCGCGTAGGAGCCAGAAATGCCAGTCTCTTCCAGGAGCCGCGTGGAGCGAAGGAAGGTAGGAAGCCAGCCTTAGCCCCACTTCGCCACCAGACTTTTAGCAGCCTAAAATCTCCCAGATTGGCTTCAGTAGCCTATGGGAGATCACGCCCAATTCCGGGAGACTCCAAGCCAATCTGGGAGGGTTGGCAGCCCTATTAGAAGATGAGGAGTCCAGAACACCAACTGACAGGTCAACATGGATCCTACAAAAAGTGGAAACTAGGTCATAATACAAAGAATGAATACAAACAACTAAGAAAAGTATGCAGGGACAAAAGTAAAAAGGCCAAGGCACAAAACGAGATCAAACTAGCTAGAGATTAGTAAAATGATTGGTTAAGGTAAAGCTAAGCAGGACTCAAGTTTCACTGTATAAACTGGGGTCCAAAAGGAAGTTCTTTGGAACCAACTCCAGGACACGGCCCCAAGATCAGAGTTGCCTGACCTCAACACCCTGCCAACTATATCATGCACAAGCTGGAGTCCCCAGACAACCTGATCCTGACTGGCCAGCATCAAAAGTTCTTCTGCTTTATTGGGAATGGTGAGCACTGTGTGCTTAAAGTGTGTATTCTGTTTTGGTTACTGTTAATAAATACAGGTTAAGGATATTACTGTGTAAGGTTCTTTCACTGGTAAAAGACCCCGCAAACCCACAGAAGAGTATGCCCTGAGCCCTAGGAACTGGGCAAGGGTGGTACTTAAATTAACCAGATTATGCCCCGAGTCCGAGGAATTGAGTAAGGTTAGGTGCCTTTTGCCCGGAGCCCTAGGAACTGGGAAACAGCGGGGGTGCCTAAATCAATTGGGTTACACCTTGATCCCTAGGAATTGGGTAAAGATGGGTGCTATAGAGTGTGCAGGTAATATAACCAGTTAAAGATGGGTGCTATAGAGTGTGCAGGTAATATAACCAGTTATTGATCCAGGAGAGGACCTTCCTGCTTATCCCATGATTCCTTACTTTGCTTAAAAGCCTTTGGCAAGGGACCTTATCAAAGACTTTCTGAAAGTCCAAGTGCACTATATCCACTGGATCACCCTTTTCCACATGGGTTACTGAACCTTCCTCAAAAAATTCTAATAGACTGGTGAGGCATGATTTCCCTTTACAAAAGCCATGTGGATTCTTCTCCAACATATTTTGTTCATCGCTGTGTCTGCTATTTCTGTTCTTTATTACAGCCTCAATCAATTTGCCTGGTACTGAAGTTAGGCTTATCAGCCTGTAATTACCAGGAGCACCTCTAGAGCCCTTTTAAAAAACTGGTGTTGCATTAGATACCTACCAGCCATGTACAGCTACAGAGGCTGATTTAAGCAACAGAATACATGCCACGGTTAGTAATCCCATTGTTTCATATTTGATTTCCTTCAGAAGTCTTGGGTGGATACTATCTGATCTTGGAGACTCATTATTATTTAATTTATCAGCTTGTTCCAAATCCTCCTCTGCTGGAACCTCAATCTGGGACTGTTCCTCAGATTTGTCACCTAAAAAGAATGGCATAGGTAGGGGAATCTCCCTCACACGCTCTGGAGTGTAGACCTATGCAAAGTTCTCTGAAAGGCCTGTGTCTTCCTGGGGTGCTTCTTTAGCACCTCAATTATCCAGTGGTCTCACTTATTGTTTAGCAGGCTTCCTAGTTCTGATGTACTGAAAAAAACATTGCTGTTAGTTTGTGTGTCTTTTGCTAGTTGCTCTTCAAATTCATTTTTGGCTTGGTTAATTATGATTTTACAACTGACTTTCCGGAGTTTATATTCCTTTCTATTTTCCTCTGTAGCATTTCACTTCCAATTTTTAAGGAATGTCTTCTGTTTCTTTTACTCTATTTAGCCATGGTGGCATTTTTGGTCCTCTTCCTGTTTTGTTTTATTTGGAGTATGCATATAGTTTGAGCCTGAGTTATGGTGTTTTTAAAAAGTTTCTATGCAGCTTGCAGGCATTTCACTTCTGTGACTGTTTCTTTTAACTTCCATTTAACTAGCCTCCTCGTTTTTGTTTCATTTCCCTTTATGAAGTTAAATGCTACTGTGCTGGGTTTCTTTGGTATTTTCCCCCCTACAAGGATGTTAACTTTAATTTCATTGTGGTCGCTATTACCAAGTGGTTCACCCATATTCACCTCTTGGACTTGATACTGTGTGCCACTTAGGATTAAATCAAGAATTGCTTCTCCCTTGTGGGCTCAAAGACTAGCTGCTCCAAGAAGTAGTCATGAATGGTGTCTAGACATTTCATCTCTGAATCACATCCTGCAGTGACATGTTCCCAGTCAATATGGGGATAGCTGAAATCCCATTATCTGATTTTCTGTTTTTGTAGCCTCTCTAATCTCACTAAGCACTTCACATCACCATCACGAGGCAGGGGGTCACAAATATATTCCTACTGCTATACTCTTTTTATTCAACACAGAATTTCTAGCCATGGAGAGTCTATGGTACTGTTTGATTCATTTAAGATTTTTACTAAATTTCACTCTATGCTTTCTTTCACATATAGTGCTCTCTCCCCCACTAGCACAATCTACTCTGTCAGTCCTATATAATTTATAGGTATCTGATATTATCATGTCCCATTGATTAAAATCATTCCACCAAGTGTCTTGTGATGCCTTTTATATCAATATCCTCACTGAATATAGGCACTCAAGTTCACCCATCTTAGTATTTAGACTTCTTTCATTTATATAAAAACACTTACAAAATTTGTCAATATTTAGTTGTCTGCCTTCATGCAATGTAATGAATGGAACTCTCTTTCATTTAACTGTTTCTCTTCAGTTCCTACCTGTACTTTATCAACTTCTATCCTTTCCTTTTTACTAGGATAGAGAGTATCCCCTTTAATAAATCCTCCCCAAGAGATACGTCTGTCTGAACCATGTGCCTAGCCACACCTGCTGGCTTTCCCCCAGCCCTTAGTTTAAAAGCTCCTCAACAACCTTTTTAATTTTACATGCCAACAATCTGATTCCGTTTTGGTTTAGGTGGAGCCCATCCTTCCTGTATAGGCTCCTCATTTTCCAAAAGTTTGTCCAGCCCTAATAAACCCAAATCCCGCCTCCAAACACCATCATCTTACCCACACATTGACATCCCGCAGTTCTACTGGTCTAACTGACCCTCTGTGTGCAACTAGAAGAATTTAAGGGAATGCTACCATGGATATCCTGGACCTTAATCTCTTAACGAGCAGCCTAAATGTGGCCTTCTGGACTTCTCTCCTACCTTTCCCTATGTCACTGGTACCTACATGTACCATGACCATTGGGTCCTCCCCAGCATTGTACATAAGTCTGTCTAGATGTCTCAAGAGGTCTGCAACCTTCACATCTGGCAGGCAATTCACCATGCAATTCTCCCAGTCGTCACAAAACTATCTATCTTTCCAACAATCGAATCCCCTGTTACTACCTATGTCTTCCTAATAACTGGGTTTTCCTCTCCGATAGGTGTATCCTCAGTGAGAGAGGATACCATGACATCATCTGGAAGGAGAGTCCCAACTATGGGATCATTTCCTTCCACTCCAGCTTGATGTGCTCCCTCTTCAAGACTTTCATTGTCCTTGACAGCTCAGAGGCTGTCAGATGGGGAGTGGGACAGCTCTACTGTGTCCCAGAAAGTCTAAGCTATGTACCTCTCTCTCCTTTAGTTCCTCCAGTTCAGCTAGCTTTGTCTCAAGAGCCCATATCCAGTCTCTGACGGCCATGAATTGCTTGCACCAAGTGCACATTTATGCTATCTGCCCTCAAGGAAGGTAATAATACAGGCTGCAATCACTGCAATAAACTGGATAGCCCCCACTCTGCTGCTGGACTTCTGCCTGTATTATTTTACTCTTGCAGGGTTTTTTTGCTCTTTGGAGTGTATGTTTTGGGGAGGGGGCAGTTATAGACCTAATTTTAGAGAAGGTTCATTAAGTATGTCTCACTGTCAGGCTCCCGCTCTAAATTCCCTCACAAAACTCCTCTTTGCTAGCTTCTCTACTCAGTTACATACTAGCTTTTTAAACCCCTGTTCTCCCAGTCGCGGGATTCTAAATGGACTAGGGATGAAAGGATGACAGGATAGAGTCTCATTAGGGAGTTCTCAGTCTTGCCTAGCAGGTCACTAGGCGCAGCGCGCGCACACACACTCACTCACTCACTCTATAAACTTCAGTCAAGCAGGCACACAGCAAGCACACAATAAAAAAACAAACTAGCAGACAGTAACTCACTCTAAGGGTCATGTAGTCACTTCTCCTTCACCTGGAAGATGTTAGGCAAATTGTCACATGGATATCAAATCAGTATTTTGTTGTGTATGATATATAAAATATATGCATCCCATACAACATTTCAACGTGTTGGATTTTTTGTGAATGAATAAGCTTAACATTCAGCTTTACTGACTACTTTAAACTAACTCCTTTATCCCCTAACAATCTTACCACATATATATGTAAGGATTTTGAGTTTTAGGATTTAAGGCGAGAAAAAATGAGAGAGACACTGAAGGAAGTTATTGCAATTTAGACAATGAGGACAAATTTAAAATTGTCTTTTGTTGGGGAATGCAATTAACAATCATGGAATTCTTGCACCATAACAGAACAACTCTGAGTTGACAAAGTATAAACAAAATTGCAGAAACAAAGTTAAAAATTCTTTGTAGTACTGTACCAAGTGATTCATGAACAGACATTTCTGCAGACACTTAAAAATAGTTTTGGGAATTATTTTGATCTTTCATACTTCTACATTATTTAAATTATGGAGGGGACCACCCAGCAACTTGGAAGAATCAGTTCATGAGTGGTTTCAAGTCTCCAGCTCCCATGGAGAAAAGAAGCAAGAGATCTGAAGCCATGCATGCATTTGGCTATAGGCAAGTCACAAAAGTGATATATTTGGGCTAAGAGAAAAGAGTATGAGCACCTCTTGAGGGCCAATGCATAGAGGAACACTGGTATCAGCTTCCTATCTGGAAGATTAATGCCTCATTTACAGTTCTGAACTAATCAAGCTTCTTTAAAAAAACCTTTTAAACTTGAGATGTTTTGTTAACCTTCTTCAGGATTAACCATCTCTAGAACACTAACTTCTCAGATTTTTTTAACTCAACATTAGAGACGTGAGAAACAAAGAATCTAAGCATATACATATTTGCATGCATATCATAACTAGAATACAGTGATTGCCAATAGAGACTTCTTTGGATTACACTTATAGCTTTGTTATTGGAATGTCATTTTTCATGAGTCACACCTAAAAGTGGTTTGGGGTTTTTTTTGTTGTTGTTGTTTTATTTTTAATTTTTTTGTAAAGGTCTGAGTAAATTGTTTTTGAGTTTTGCTAGCATTAAAAAAAAAAAAGGAGGATAGATTCTCATACTAACAATCTTCTTGATACCTTTTTTCCTGGTCAAATAATTTTTTAAAAGCTGAACTCTGATCATTCAAATGTAGCATGTCAATAGCCCTTTGTGAGCTGTACATGCTTTGCAAAATTGGAATCTTAAAATCAAATTGTGGGAAATGAAATTCCAAAAACAGTTAAGGCAATGTTACATTGAAAAGAAAGTCACAAAGAAATCATGAAATACTGAAGTTAAAGTTCTCACATGGACATGAATTGAGCTACACTGCACACTCGTAGCACTTTTTATTATTGTTTTTCTTAGTAGAGTTGTTCAGTATAGTTACGTTTTATGCTACTGTATGTGTAACACAAAGATACAACATATGCAATAGACTTAGTGTTCCTATGGAAACCTTAAGTTTTGCATTTCCTGATACGTTGCAATTAACCACAATCTTAACACTGAATTATTGCAGATGTAGTAATATCTATATATGTACCAATTTAAAGCATTATGCAATAACATTCCCTATAGTTACTAAATAAACCTGCCTCTTTATAGTAGCTCATAATTACCACATTTATAATTAAATTAAGCTGCAAGTTTTACTAGAACTCCATTTCCCACAGCTATGCGTGGATGTCAAAATACTTAATAAAAGCAACAAATTCAAGCAAAAAGAAACACTTTTTTTTGTTTTCGCTGCCTTTTTATAGGTTCCTATACCACCATGGATACCAGCAAAGACCTGGTCAGAAAATAGAGAACAAAATTTAGCAAGATGTTTTATCTATTTGACAAAATGCTGAGGTTTCCTAAGCATCTCCACTAAGTGATTGAGTTAGTTAAAATATTGGCAGTAAGAAAGCTGTATTCCAAGAATGCATGCTAGTCTTTTCAGACTGTGTGGGAATACAGGATGAGGCAAGAAAGACAGGCACACTTCTGGCTTCCTTGTGACATCAGTCAGTGGGGAGCTTCTCTAGCTATGAGGTTCATTGGTAATTTTGGTCCCTGCAGGAGGCTCTTGGATTGGCTGTCTCGGGTGAAGACCAACGGATAAAATGATCAAGCATGAAAGAGAAGAGCTTCCCTCTTCCTGCTTTGCATTCTACCACGGAATTGCACATGCACCTTTGGACTTTGCAGATGTATACAGTCCACTGGGACAGGTACTTTGAGTACTTGTGCAACTGATTTGTGTGGTACTCTGTTTGTTGAATAGGCATGGAGTGGATTACCAATAAATTTTACAGGATTGTAGCTTTGGGTTATAGATCCTACAGTAGGGGTGTCAGATCCTCCTTTTCAGCAAGGTAGTGATGAGGTTACTGTTTTGGTCTCCCAAACCAAAAGAAGTCAGGAGGGTTTGGGGCCAAAAAACAAAAACCAACAGCTTTTTCTGCAAATTAGGAATCAGCATACCTGGCTTAGAAAAGGGAGCTGGATTCACAAGCAAGCCTGATCCACCCTACAACAAAGACATATGTTTTCCCAGTCAGTTGATTTTTCTGATTTGCAGACCAGACTAGGTCTTGGGAGTAATGCAGGCTCTGATAGGGCCTTTGTTTTAAGCAGCTGTGATGCCCTGTATTTCAGAATTCAAAATGGGGGAGGCAGGTGACAGATGGAGCATCTATCGCCTTCCCCCTTTGCCCTGTTTCCAATACAGGTTACCCTGAGAAGTGATTCTATGGAATCAATAAAATTACAGCCACTTCTCAAAAATTCAGAAATCTGCCCTCATTGACCCCTGCCATTTACAATTAAATTATTCATTTCAAATGCAAATATTTCTGTGTCCATAAATAAACTAAATGTTCTTTGAGGATCACCGCTTATTTACAGAATTGTATTACTGAAGCATATTTCCACTTTCTCTCAGGGGAGTCACTGGGGAAAAACTGATTTTGGAAAATATCCAGCCCTTAGTACACAATACAAGAGCAAAATTCATAAAACAAATAATATCTTCCTTTGAAAGCATACAGCACCTGCAGTTTCTGATGTGCCTATATTATTTTGTGGTCTTTGTTTGGGCCGCTTTTCATGCAACAATATTGAAAAACAACATTACCTAAAATCTGAAGGAAGACTGCTCAATGCAGCTATCTTGAGAAGAAGAAACAAGAATCTAAGTTCTAAAGTATATAGTTTTGAAACTCAGGAAAATGCATAGGAAAGATATAAAAGGATGAGAAAACATTACATCATTGCAACTACTATATTATTTCCCTGATATAATTTTTTAGAGTCTCAGTTTCAGCTCATTAATTCTCAAAAGAAAAAAATGTATCATATGTATGTTTGCTAATAAGGCAAATGTCATTCTAGGACGTACTAACAGGAGTGTCGTATTAGAGAGACAAGGTGGGTGAGGTAGTATCTTTTCTTGGTATGGCCCTACCAAATTCATGGTCCATTTTGGTCAATTTCACAGAAGTAAAGGTGGCATGGTATGGCTGCAAGGCTGGGTTGGAAGCTACAGGTAAAAGGTGGTCCCAGCTGAGATGAGGCTGGCCGAGTTGATGACCCAGCACCTTTCTCGTCCACAGTGACCGGACTTTGGGTGCCCAGTCAATATATCTGACTGGACACTGTCAGGTCCCCTTTTCTACCAGACTTTCAGGTTGAAAAACTGGCTCCTGGCCACCCTACTAAAAAGAGCTGCGTGGTAACTTAAAATCCTGGGCAATTATGCTATTTATAGCTTCTGAATAGGGCTATCAAGCAATAAAAAAAATTAAATGCAGTTAATCGTGCTGTTAAACAATAATAGAATACCATCTATTTAAATATTTGTGGCTGTTTTCTACATTTTCAAATATATTCATTTCAATTACAACACAGAATACAAAGTGTACAGTGCTCACTTTATATTTGATTACAAATATTTGCACTGTAAAAACCAAAATAGTATTTTTCAATTCCCCTATTGCACGTATAGTCGTGCAATCTTTATCATGAAAGTTGAATTTCCAAATGTAGAATTATGTAAAAAAAACCCTACATTTAAAAATAAAATAATGTAAAACTTTAGAGCCTACAAGTCCACTCAGTTTTACTTCTTGTTCAGCCAATCACTCAAAACACATTTGTTTATATTTGCAGGAGATAATACTGCCTACTTCTTCTTTACGTCACCTGAAAGTGAGAACAGGCGTTCTGATGACACTGTTGTAGCCAGCATCGCAAGATATTTAGGTGCCAGATGCGCTAAAAATTAGTTTGTCCCTTCATTCTTCAACCACCATTCCAGAGGACACGCGTCCATACTGATGAAGGGTTCTGCTCGATAACGATCCAAAGCAGAGCAGACAGACACATGTCCATTTTCATCATCGGAGTGAGATGCCACCAGCAGAAGGCTGATTTTCTTTTTTGGTGGTTTGGGTTCTGTAGTTTCCGCATCAGAGTGTTGCTCTTTTAAGACCTCTGGAAGCATGCTCCACACCTAGTCCCTCTCAGATTTTGGAAGGCACTTCAGATTCTTAAACCTTGGGTCGAGTGCCGTAGCTATCTTTAGAAGTCTCACATTGATACCTTCTTTGCATTTTGTCAAATCCGCTGTGAAAGTGTTCTTAAAACAAACAACATGTGCTGTGTCATCATCCGAGATTGCTATGACATGAAATATATGGCAGAATGCAGGTAAAACAGAGCAGGAGATGTACAATTTTCCCCCAAGCTGTTCAGCCACAAATTTAATTAACATTTTTTTTAAACAAGCATAATCAGCATGGAAGCATGTCCTCCAGAATGGTGGCTGTAGCATGAAGGGGCATCTGAATGTTTAGCATATCTAGCACATAAATGCCTTGCAATGCTGGTAACAAAAGTGCCACTCCAACACCTGTTCTTACTTTCAGATGACATTGTAAATAATAAGCAGGCAGCATTATGTCCCGTAAATGTAAACAAACTTGTTTGTCTTAACAATTGGCTGAACAAGAAGGACTTTTGTAAGTTGCACTTTCACAATAAAGATGGCACTACAGTAGTTGTATGAGGTGAATTAAATAATACTATTTCTTTTATCATTTTTAGAGTGCAAATATTTGTAATAAAAAATATAAAATGAGTACTGTACACTTGGTATTCTGTGTTGTAACAGAAATTAATATATTTGAAAAAGTAGAAAAACATCCAAAAATATTTAATAAATTTCATTTGATATTCTATTGCTTAACAGTGCGATTTAAACTGTGGTTAATTTTTTAAATCATGATTAATTTTTTTGAGTTAATCGCGTGAGTTAACTGCAGTTAATCAACTGCCCTACTTCTGAAGAAAAAGCAAAGCAGGCCTGCTTAGGCAGTCTGACCTGCTGGGGAATTCACAGTGTAGGCAGGGGATGGTGGAGCCTGGAAATACCCTGGTCAGGAGGGAGAGGCACGCTTGCCTCCACCCAAGAGAGGCGATGGCTGGGGAGCTATAAGTGGATGTCCTTGCTGAAGGTACCTGTATTCTCACGAGGGAGAATACAGGTGCAGCTGCCTTGAACAGGGGCACCCATCAGAGAAGGTTTTTAAAGAACAGGTTAGATAAACACAGGTCACGGATGGTCTAGATATACCTAATCCTGCCTCAGCACGGGAGGACAGACAAAAAATTATATGACCTCCTGAGGTTCCTTCCATCCCTACATATCTGATTCTCAAGGAAGAATATTGTGTTTTATGAAACTGTTGTAAAGCAAACCTTCAGGACTTTCTGTAACAATTCATTTTACAGAAGTTCTCTCTTCTTAGTTCATTGTCTTTCCAAACAAAACAATAATTTCCTCAATCCACAATGCAAGCTTTTAAAGAGCTATAGTTTAAGGGGGCTTTTTCCTCCCTTGGATATCTATATACACTTCCTTTAAATCACATTCTGTTTTGGGTAGCTACTAATTATAAGAAAGGCACACTGGCTTCTTTAAGATCATTTTTCTTGCACAAATTAAAATTCTAACTGAAGAAATGTGAAACTGACCAAGTCACTAGTACCTCCTCACAGAAAAAATCATTTTTCAAGTTCACCTTTAAAGAATAAAAATATTTCTAATTAAGCACAAAAACATCTAATTATGATTTTTATGTTGTGACCTTTCCTTCCACTCAGGTGCACGGTGCTTCATAAATCAGCTATACAGTAGCTTGGTCCCTCTGGACAGCTGAGTTCCTGAATTTGCCATTTTGATAGTGAACAGGCATTCATCTGGGGTCACAAGAAGGATACACACAAGTAATAGGAACCTTGTCTCCTACTGCTTTGAACAGAGAACGTGTTTTCATATAACAGTATTTCTGAAAATGGTTGTGGATACAGAATAGCAAAGAATCTTCATTTATTTCTTGTCTCCACTCATTTGTAATTTTACCTGTTTCTGTGTTAGAATTCTTTGCAATGGGTCCAAATCAATTTCTAATTGTTCTCTATATTGGTTTTTGTAGAGTATATAAGCAGCAGTTCTAAACGAGGGCAGAAACCTACTAAAACACTGTATCTGATTTTATCTGTATACCTGTAGTGTATAAAGGGCTAGCTCAGCAAGACTGTTCTATGTAATGAGGCCAAAATTTTCAAAACATAGGTGTCTAAAGTTAAGCACCAAAATCCAGAAACGGGTACTTATAGCTGGAAAATTAAGAGGCCTGGTATTCAGAGGAACTGAAGTTAAATTTTGATCTTAACTTTTATTCCTAACAAAAGGATCCTGATACCAAATAACTGCAACGAAAGCAGGATCAATCACAAAATGAAAATGTTAGATTTCTATGTGCAAAAGAAAGCCCCACATGCACAAGAGGTGAGATTTTTAGAAGTGCTCAACATTTACTTCTACTGAAGAACATGTCAAAGTCTGAAGCCACTTTGGATTCTTCACAGAAAATTACATTTATGAAAAAAATACAGCTATTTCACACACACGAGGTATTCTGAGTCTTCCCTGATTCCAGATAGTTTGAAAGCCCAAATATCTCTGAAGTACTTGCATGGCCCACATTACAATAATAACTGCGCTCATCCATCTTCGCCACACTCCTGTGACTTAGGGAAGTACTATTATCACCATTTTACAAATAGGGAACTTGGGATATGTCTTGTAATCAAACACCTGTGGCTAGCCCATGTCAACTGACTCGGGCTTGTGGGCTTGGACTACAGAGCTATACAATTGCCTTGTAGACATTTGGGCTTCGGCTGGAGCCCAGGTTCTGGGACCCCACAAGGGAACGGTGAGGGGGAGGGCCAAGCTCCAGCCTGAGTATCTACACAATTTTATAGCCCTGCAGCACAAACCCAAAAGCTTCAGTCAGCTGACACAGCCCAGTCACAGGTGTTTTACTGTAGTATAGACATACCTGAAGAAACAGAGGGCTTGTCTAGAGGTGAACAGTTAGCATGTTTCAAAGTGGAATAGATCAAAGTACACTTTGGAACTTATTGTGCACATAGCTGGATCCACAGAGTCAGTTATTGCATTGCAGGCTACTGTAGATTTATCCCCAACTCGCCATGCACTAATTTTTCATATAGACAAGTCCTAAATGACTTGCCCAAGGTTACAAAGGAAGTCTGTGGCAGAACCCAAGTCTCCCGAGTCCCAGGCTAGTGCCCTAACCACAACACTGTCCTTCCTCACTTGACAAAGACATGCAACTACTGAATCCCTCTTGAATATCTGGTTCTCACATCAACTGAGGAAGAATTTATTATAGCTCCACAGTTACAATGCTAGAGTTAAGAACGAGACAGTCCTTCTATTCTCAATTCTTATTTTACTCCCTTATGAACTTTTTAAAAAATTATCGTCTTCGGTTGAAATAAGATATTAGTCTTTACTATCAATGAATGTCCTATATATTATGGAGTGACCATAGTTGCTCAATAGTTAAGGCAGAAACTAGCTTCCCAGGATAAGCCTGATTTTTTACACACACCCTTTCCCAAATGGAAAATAATGCCTCTGAAATTTCACATTACATCTCACCACGTGCTCTTACACAGTAGCAAAGACAAGTGATATTGATTTTTATATCAAATTAAGCCTCAATTATATTAGTACTTGAATTATGCTATCTAAAATGAAGTAAAATTCTCTCTTAGGGACTTTAAGAAGAACTGTGGTCTTCCCTGATTTTTCTTATGGATTTTTTGCATATCTTGTTGGTGTTACTTCTCTAGTTAATGAAAAAGCAGCTTTGCAAAGGAGTAAGTTAAGAGTTTTGTCAGGCCAAGATTCAACTGGCACTGTTTATCCTTTATAAAAATCCTCTAATACTTGTGGAGTCCAGGCTCTACGTTACCAGCACTCCCAGCTATCTTTGAGACACCACTGACTTCCTGAGGAAACTACAATCCATCAGTGATCTTCCTAAAAACACCATCCTAGCCACTATGGATGTAGAAGCCCTCTACACCAACATTCCACACAAAGATGGACTACAAGCCATCAGGAACAGTATCCCCGATAATGTCACGGCTAACCTGGTGGCTGAACTTTGTGACTTTCTCCTCACCCATAACTATTTTACATTTATATTTACATAATATTATATAATTTATTTAATGGTGAAATCCTAGCGGATCTTAAACATAAAAAAGAAGCTTACAAGAAGTGGAAGGTTGGACATATGACCAGGGAAGAGTATAAAAATATTGCTCGGGCATGTAGGAAAGATATCAGGAGGGCCAAATCGCACCTGGAGCTGCAGCTAGCAAGAGATGTCAAGAGTAACAAGAAGGGTTTCTTCAGGTATGTTGGCAACAAGAAGAAAGCCAAGGAAAGTGTGGGCCCCTTACTGAATGAGGGAGGCAAGCTAGTGACAGAGGATGTGGAAAAAGCTAATGTACTCAATGCTTTTTTTGCCTCTGTTTTCACTAACAAGGTCAGCTCCCAGACTGCTGTGCTGGGCATCACAAAATGGGGAAGAGATGGCCAGCCCTCTGTAGAGATAGAGGTGGTTAGGGACTATTTAGAAAAGCTGGACGTGCACAAGTCCATGGGGCCGGACGAATTGCATCCGAGAGTGCTGAGGGAATTGGCGGCTGTGATTGCAGAGCCCTTGGCCATTATCTTTGAAAACTCGTGGCGAACGGGGGAAGTCCCGGATGACTGGAAAACGGCTAATGTAGTGCCCATCTTTAAAAAAGGGAAGAAGGAGGATCCTGGGAACTACAGGCCGGTCAGCCTCACCTCAGTCCCTGGAAAAATCATGGAGCAGGTCCTCAAAGAATCAATCCTGAAGCACTTAGAGGAGAGGAAAGTGATCAGGAACAGTCAGCATGGATTCACCAAGGGAAGGTCATGCCTGACTAATCTAATCGCCTTTTATGATGAGATTACTGGTTCTGTGGATGAAGGGAAAGCAGTGGATGTATTGTTTCTTGACTTTAGCAAAGCTTTTGACACGGTCTCCCACAGCATTCTTGTCAGCAAGTTAAGGAAGTATGGGCTGGATGAATGCACTATAAGGTGGGTAGAAAGCTGGCTAGATTGTCGGGCTCAACGGGTAGTGATCAATGGCTCCATGTCTAGTTGGCAGCCGGTGTCAAGTGGAGTGCCCCAGGGGTCGGTCCTGGGGCCCGTTTTGTTCAATATCTTCATAAATGATCTGGAGGATGGTGTGGATTGCACTCTCAGCAAATTTGCGGATGATACTAAACTGGGAGGAGTGGTAGATACGCTGGAGGGGAGGGATAGGATACAGAAGGACCTAGACAAATTGGAAGATTGGGCCAAAAGAAATCTAATGAGGTTCAATAAGGATAAGTGCAGGGTCCTGCACTTAGGATGGAAGAATCCAATGCACCGCTACAGACTAGGGACCGAATGGCTCGGCAGCAGTTCTGCGGAAAAGGACCTAGGGGTGACAGTGGACGAGAAGCTGGATATGAGTCAGCAGTGTGCCCTTGTTGCCAAGAAGGCCAATGGCATTTTGGGATGTATAAGTAGGGGCATAGCGAGCAGATCGAGGGACGTGATCGTTCCCCTCTATTCGACACTGGTGAGGCCTCATCTGGAGTACTGTGTCCAGTTTTGGGCCCCACACTACAAGAAGGATGTGGATAAATTGGAAAGAGTACAGCGAAGGGCAACAAAAATGATTAGGGGTCTAGAGCACATGACTTATGAGGAGAGGCTGAGGGAGCTGGGATTGTTTAGTCTGCAGAAGAGAAGAATGAGGGGGGATTTGATAGCTGCTTTCAACTACCTGAAAGGGGGTTTCAAAGAGGATGGCTCTAGACTGTTCTCAATGGTAGCAGATGACAGAACGAGGAGTAATGGTCTCAAGTTGCAATGGGGGAGGTTTAGATTGGATATTAGGAAAAACTTTTTCACTAAGAGGGTGGTGAAACACTGGAATGCGTTACCTAGGGAGGTGGTAGAATCTCCTTCCTTAGAGGTTTTTAAGGTCAGGCTTGACAAAGCCCTGGCTAGGATGATTTAACTGGGACTTGGTCCTGCTTTGAGCAGGGGGTTGGACTAGATGACCTTCTGGGGTCCCTTCCAACCCTGATATTCTATGATTCTATGATTTGGGGACAATGTATACTTTCAAATCAGCGGCACTGTGATGGGTACCCGCATGGCCCCACAGTATGCCAACATTTCTATGGCTGATTTAGAACAACGCTTCCTCAGCTCTCATCCCCTAATTCCCCTACTCTACTTGCGCTACATTGATGACATCTTCATCATCTGGACCCATGGAAAAGAAGCCCTTGAGGAATTCCACCATGATTTCAACAATTTCCATCCCACCATCAACCTCAGCCTGGACCAGTCCACACAAGAGATCCACTTTCTGGACACTACAGTGCTAATAAATGATGGTCACATAAATACCACCCTATATCGGAAACCTACTGACCGCTATTTCTACCTACATGCCTCTAGCTTTCATCCAGATCACACCACACGATCCATTGTCTACAGCCAAGCTCTACGATGTAACCGCATTTGCTCCAACCCCTCAGACAGAGACAACTCATTCTTACAACTACAATACCCACCTGCTGAAGTGAAGAAACAGATTGACAGAGCCAGAAGAGTACGCAGAAGTCACCGACTACAGGACAGGCCCAACAAAGACAATAACAGAACGCCACTAGCCATCACCTTCAGCCCCCAACTAAAACCTCTCCAACGCATCATCAAGCATCTACAACCTATCCTGAAGGATGCCCCATCACCCCATCACAGATCTTGGGAGACACGCCAGTACTTGCTTACAGACAGCCCCCTAACCTGAAGCAAATACTCACCAGCAACCACACACCACACAACAGAACCACTAACCCAGGAACCTATCCTTGCAACAAAGCCCGTTGCCAACTCTGTCCACATATCTATTCAGGGGACACCATCATAGGGCCTAATCACATCAGCCACACTAGCAGAGGCTCATTCACCTGCGCCTCTACCAATGTGATATATGCCATCATGTGCCAGCAATGCCCCTCTGCCATGTACATTGGTCAAACTGGACAGTCTCTACGTCAAAGAATAAATGGACACAAATCAGACATCAAGAATTATAACATTCAAAAACCAGTCGGAGCACACTTCAATCTCTCCAGTCACTCGATTACAGACCTGAGAGTGGCTATCCTTCAACAAAAAAACTTCAAAAACAGACTCCAGCAAGAGACTGCTGAATTGGAATTAATTTGCAAACTGGATACAATTAACTTAGGCTTGAATAGAGACTGGGAGTGGATGAGTCATTATACAAAGTAAAACTATTTCCCCATGTTATTTCTCCCCACCCCCCCCCCAGCCCCCACTGTTCCTCAGACATTCTTGTTAACTGCTGGAAATGGCCCACCTTGCTTGTCACCATGAAAGGTTTTCCTCCTCCCCCCCCCCCGCTGGTGATGGCTCATTTTAAGTGATCACTTTCCTTACAGTGTGTATGATAAAACCCATTGTTTCACGTTCTCTGTGTGTGTATATAAATCTCCCCACTCTATTTTCCACCGAATGCATCCGATGAAGTGAGCTGTAGCTCATGAAAGCTTATGCTCAAATAAATGTGTTAGTCTCTAAGGTGCCACAAGTACTCCTTTTCTTTTTGCGAATACAGACTAACACGGCTGCTATCTGAAACAGGTCAAATATACTTTCCTTGGCAACTATTGGTTAAAAATAACAAAACAAAACAAAAAACCCACAGACTTTAAAGTGGAATGTTTGAGTTTTCATTCCACAAAACACTTGGAATTATTCTTTCCGAGATACAAACATTTTGTTCCTTTGTGCATAGGCAGAGCTGTTACACAATTTTAAAACATAGTTCAAGCCAGCAAAGCCAGACTAATTGGGCAAAGCCTAATATAACTGTCGCACCAGGTGTCTGTAAATCTAAAACGATATCTTATTTTCCTAAAGGAGAACTGTCAGGGAGAATGACTGTGAAAGGAGTCAGAGAGGAAAAGCATACAAGCAGCACTGGGGACATAATTCCCATGTCTTTAGCAAGAGTATAAAACTGTACTAAATGACAGATCGGGAAACCAGTTTTTATCTGAACAATCTGATCCACATCCAATTTAAACAGAGTTCTTCATTTTTATTTTTCTGCTTATTAGAGAGTTACACTGACAATGCCAGAAGTTAATAGTTTTTCATATAAAAGATTAAAAAATTCAGAGGATGTGTCTATATTGGCAAAATTCAGACTCCTGATTTTTTCTTTGGTGCAGCTCCTCCGACACTAGCAACAGCAGAAGCTATCGTGTGGTCCCAGTGCAGATGTTTTTACCATGTTATCTAATCATACTCAAGGCTGGGTAAGATATGGTTGTCGAAATACCCACACTACAGCTCTCACTGTTACTTTTGGTAGAAAACTATGCAGCCAATTTTTCTTAGTGTAGACAAGATGAGAGAATTTAAGCTAAGGGGCAAGTTACTTTTTTGTTTGTAATTTGTGTCAGCATTTAAAGAAAACTAGTACTTCTCATTGCTTTATTTATAACAAACATTTTAGCAATTGTTTATCTGGCCAATTTCTATCTTTTTCCTTTTCTTTCGTGGACTGATCTTAAGTAAGATTCATTCTCCCTAAATAAAATATATGCACTGCTAACAATTTAGATATGATATTGAATTGTGTGTCAAAAACTGTTAGTTGTTTTAAGCTTAGCTATTATGATCATCATTCAGAAATTCTTTCTACACTGTAGTTTTTCCACTATGGGAACCCACAAAACACAGGCTTGTTATACTGTTTTAGGGTTTTGCGGTGGTTTTCTTTTGGCGGGAGGGGCACATTTCCCATCTTCATTCACTTCCATATCACTGATAATTCTGGAAGGAAACAACAAATACTGCCACTGTCTGGACACTGCACATACCGCTGAATCAAAGCTCTGCCTATTGCCAGACAGAGATATCAGACTCCTCTTTCTTTTCTCCCTTCAGGTCCAACACTTCCCTTCAGGTGCAACTACCCTGGAAACTGAATATTATGTCTCATGCACCAAAATGCAGAACAACTGTATAAAAGTCAAAGTAATTTTTGAACTAGTATTCCTACTTTATTTGACAAAAGGAAATACAGAAGAAATATCTAAAATCACATTTTAAAAATATAATCGACATTTTAGATTCATACACCCAAACATTTGATGGGTAACTTTAACTAGATATTCTCTGTTTTTTATCTAAGGAAAACTTTGTTTTTTAATTAAAAAAACATTAAAGATCCATAGACGAGAAAGTAAACTAATACTCGGACACCAAAATATTACTTTTATTACTTCTCTGTCCAGTGAAATTAGCTCACTTGCATTGCTAACACTGAAATATGTTGTAAATCTATTCAATGAATAACCTAGCCATGTTACTGAGTAAAAAGTTAGCTGCCCTAAACCAAAAGTGCTTTACTGTATTTGTAGCTCAGCTAAAGAACTCATTATCTTGTTTTTCCACATAATTTAGTTTACTTCTTCAAAAACTGAAGTACAAAATAGTTTGTGAGACAGACTGAAAACATCCTGCCATATACTGGACAAACCTTATGGCATTAAGTTTAAAGTTAATTGAGTTAAATTAAACCTTACTGAATTAGTTTTAATACCCATGGAAGTCCATTGTATTAAAATTTCAATTGTGTATGTATTATTGTGAAATTGTATACAACTCCCTCTAGGAGGTGGGGGATGCTAATGTAATTGATCTGTTATTAGCCCTCTGAAGCCCCAACCACCACCTAAGAGGAACACATGCTAGGTCAAACTGGATTTTCCAGGGACCAACAGACAAATAAATAGCCTGGTTTTAAACAGGCTCAGGGCCTTCTTCCTGATCCAGCAGACAGGACCCAAGGTCCATGGACGGTCCCAATCCTTAGGGAAGGGTTGCAAGCCCTGTAAGACTAGGTGGCTGTTCTGATCTGAGGCTGTTATGAACTTGTGACCAAAGGAATCTCCTTGGGAGGTGTGCTGAAGGACTACTCCTGCTAGAACCCATGTTAGGGTTATGGTGATCTCTGGTAAGCTTCTGAGCATGTGTGTAGGTTCTTATTGGTTTTAATATGTTTTCGCTGAAGTGCTTTTATCTTAAGAATAAAATAGGCTTGCATAAAAGAGCTGTGTGATAACTTTAACTGTGGGCAGTCACACAGTTAACCATCTCAGAAAAAGCAGGCAGGTATGCTTGGGCAGCCTCTCTCTGTTGAGAATTACACAGGCAAAGCAGGACACTGCATCGTGGAAATACCCCTGTCAGAAGGAAATGAGATGCAGGTCTCCATACAAGAAAGGCTTCCAGCTCCCCAGCCCCGTTGCCTGAGAATGAGCATCCTTGCTGGATCACTTAGGAGAAATACAGGTGCAATTGTCCTGAATTGTGACAGTTTTCTATTCTGCATATTGAACTCTATTGATGACACTCATGACTCTTTCTAAGATGTGGGAACTTGGAAAAAAGAGAAAATTAAAATAAGGGAAATCAGATTTCTGTGAATACCTTGTGTGGGCTTATAGTTTACCTCAGTGTTTCCCAAATGTCCAGACCCAACAGTGGGTCACACATACCGTAGAGGCACTCCCCCTTCTGCCCCTTCCACCTCCCCACTCTCACTTCACCTGTATAGCAGGCAGCAGCCTGGGGAGCAGGATCCAGGTAGCAGCATGGAGGAACGCCTCCTGAGCAAATGCAAGGCGGGGACAGGCTGGCGACTGTCCGCTCTCTGGCTGCTTCCTCAACGCTGCTGCATGGATCCTGGTCTCAAGTTCCCAGGGCAACAGGCAGTGGCATGGGGAGCAGGATGAAAGCAGCAGCATGGCAGAAGCAGCCAAAGCCAGCAAAAAGTCAACAACCTTGTAGGGATCGCGGCTACGAGGAGAGAAAGACTGGCTGGGGCTGCAGGCAGAGGCAAGGCCTGTGCGAGCCGACAGCAAGGGGGCTGGATAGAGCCAAGCAGGGGGCTTGGAAAGGGAGGGAGGAACAGAGGTAATGGTGGGGACCCCAAGACAGACAAAATGCAGTTGGTGGTTCACCTTACTAAAAAGTTTGGGAACCACTCCTTTAACCGGTGGTCAATTTGGCTTTGTGATATCATATTGCCCTATATCTAATTACAGTCATAAAGCATCTCTGGAACTCCTGCTCCCTCCTTTACAGGAGCATTGTTTAGAATTTCCCTTGCTGTATGGAGAGTTGTCACCATAGCTTATTCTAATAGATCAGTATGTCAAATTTCCTAGTTTCTCAATGGGTGTATAATGTTGTTTTTACTGGACATGAAAAAATGTACAGTATAAAACAAAATATTTTAATATAAATTACATTTTAAGGCACATTAAAAATGAAAATCTATAGCTGACAAGGCAAACAAATACACCATTACTTCAAAATTTTGTATCTAATGCAAAACCAACATGACCAACTTTAGTGTGCTTAGCTGAAAGGAAGCCACTAAGTAGCTTTTAATACTATTCATTACCCTACTTAAACTTGCAAATATTTTCCCCGACCAATTTCTGTACAACCTTTGCCAAACACTGATTTTTCCCAGTTTGGACTAAAAGTACAAAAATACATATAAAAATCTTTAGCCTATAAGATTTGGGAAGCTTTGTTTGTTTTTAAACACACAAAATGAACCTGCTTTAAGATCAGAAAATTCCATACTGACAAAACACATTTGAAATGTAGAAGCATCTACTCTCAGGTTCCTCTTTTCAATAAAGGAATCTGTGTCCAGAAAGGTAAAATTAGAGGAGGAGGAATATTGTTCTTCTCTTTAAGAATCTAACATTAAAACAAGTTTCCTCTCAAACCATAAGGCAATTTATAAAAACAATGAGGAGTCTAGTGGCATCTTAAAGACTAACAGTAGGATAAAAAACCTACTTCTTCAGATGCATAAGGCATGTTATAAGGCAATTTATATAAGACACAAATGCTCCTCATGACATTTCCAAAACTAACTCAATTTTAGTTCTTAACAGCACTAACCTGAAGGGGCTGTGATGAGGAGGTTATTAATGGAAATATATGTTAGGTGTATGCTGGTTCAGTGCTGACCCCAGGACTGTCAAGGGTTTGGTGACCATTGCAGATGATGTACTCAGCTTAAAGGGCAGTGTCTTGCACCAATAATGATCCTAGCATTAATAAGTATTTTCAAAATCGCTGGTGCAACTGTTTTGAATAAACAGACCGACCGTTGACATCAACATAAGATAGGAAAGAACTATCATCACAAATTTCTCCCTCCTCCTTTGAGACAGAGGACTGCTCTTATACACCAGATTTTCTTTCATTCTTGAGAATCTTCGCTACAGATTCAATCTACAGCTAGTAGAATATTTTGTGCAATCTGTACCCTCGTCCAGCGGTTCTTAAACTGTGGGTCATGACCCCATTTTAATGGGGTCACCAAGGCTGACTTAGACTTGCTGGGGCCTAGGGCAAAAGCGAAAGCCCAAGCCTGAGGGCTTCAGCCCTGGGCAGTGGGGCTAAGGTACAAATGCTAAACACTATTAAAATCAATTATTTAAATTAATGTTTCCTGCTTTTTTATTTAAATTATTATTAAAATTGGTAGTTTCAATCAATCAGCCTAATAAAATTTGAAAGGTTAGATGGAATTTTCCCAATATCTCAACCAGAAGTTATGGACTTGCTCCAGGAATTACTGAGTGAAATTCTATGGCTTGTGATGTGCTGGAGGTCGGACGAGATGATCATAAGCGGTCCCTTCTGGTGTCAAAATATATTAATTGTTTTCTAGTCAAATATTTGAAATATGCCATAATTTATTCAGCTATCATATATACCTTAATCCTATAAAGCTTTCCAGCCTACTGCCAGGTCCCCATGGCTCTGACTACAAAGCATGAAAACTGGCTAGGGGAAGATCTGAAGGAAATCAAACTGCTGAGTTCTGCATGATGTATTTTTTCCCCAAACTATCACAGTATCATCAGGTTAGTCCAGTTTTGCATCATTGTTAAAATGATCTAAAAATCATAAAATATAAAAATTTAACATAGAAAAACAGGTGAAAACAAGAAGAAGAAAAGTTGGGTCACAAATGAAGTAGGCTATATCCCTGCCTATGCACATTTTTCTTCTAAAGTATACTCTTCAGTATTTGTACAGCCCAATTTTAAATCGTTCTACTGATAGTGATGATGCTGTCACAGATTTGCACTGACACTGTTTTGCCCTTCTTCATATCATAACTGTAAGTTCACCTTGACACTTTTTGCTTACTAAAAAGAGAGCACTGTAGTAGAGTCACAGTGACATTTTCATAAAAAATCTGAGAGAAAGTTAACCATTCACTTCAGGGTATGTAACAGTCTTACAAAAGCAAATGATCAAAACTAGCAACTGTACATGCTCACTGGCTGATTTCTAAAACTTAAATACTTTAGTAATTCCAACTTTAAAAAGTATACAGCAAATGGATTTGGTCTCTTCTAAATCTACACAAAATTTTGTTTTAAGATGCTTTTGGCAAGTTTTAAGGAAAAAATCTTTTTTAAAAAGGTAATTATTTTTTAAGTACTTACCCATAGAAGAATTCTCATTAAAACAATTTATATCTGTGTTGACAATGTCACACCAAGTTTCAACTTAATGTGCCTTAAAACAGCAAATATAGTTAAACTCCAAAAAATCAGTGTATTACAATAGAAAAACCAACTGTCTATTACTTATAACGTCAGTACAAAGCTATATCATTGCTACTGACCTGCTGAGTAACCTCAGTCAAGTCACTTCACTTCTGTTTCTCCTCCCATCCTTTTGCTGTGTATCTATTGAGACTGTAAGTTCTTTAGGACAGGTACTAGCTACACATTTGTACAGTGCCTATACAACTGGGGGCTCTGATCTTGATTGGGGCCTCTAGACACTAGCATACCAATCATAACAATAAATATAATACAACAATAACCACACACAAAGAACTTAAGAGCTAAGGGGAAAGATTCTTTAGGTCAGATGTGGGCCACCTCCACCATCCTGTTCACTGAGCAGGTCCGCAGGATAAATCTATATCAGCCTGAAGATTGTTTTCATCTATACTAGCTCTGAGGGACCAGTTAACCAGCCAAATGCAAGAGCACCATTGTCCATGTCCAGCCACGTCCCTACTCTAGCAGCTGTGAAACAGAGTGCGTTATATGAGCTGCACAGGGGGAATTTCCAGGGCTAGATCAGCCTGCTTTTGAGCGGTTTTGCATTGCCAGAGTGGCACAAAGCAGCCCTAGTGCACAAAAGAACTGGGGCCAGGATCACTACAGTAATTATTATAACGCTTCTCTTATGCAAAACATATGATGATTAACACCTGAGCATTCGGAGTAGAACTCAATTTACTATAATTTATATAACCCTTTCATATCCTTTAGAGTTCATACATTTGATTTACCACAATATTAACAAACTTTGTCTTAAATATTTCAGTGTATTACTATACAGCTAATACAATTACATTGAGACATCCACATGAAGAAAGATTGAAAAGACTGGAACAGTTTATTGAGATGAATAAGAGGAGACTTGATAGAGGTGAAAAGAGAGGTCAAAAAGGCAAATAGTGTGTTCCTATTTATCCCCTCGTTATACAAGAAAAAGACGACAGTTAAATTGCAAGGAAACAAATACTTGTTTTTTAACCATGTGTCGTTAACCTATGGAACTCACTGACAAAAAGTACGAGACCAAGCGCTTATCTGATGTCGCAAAAGAATTAGATATATGAATGTGAACGTAGAATGAAAACAAACAAATTTTTTAAGGGATATAAACTGTCACACTTCAAGGCATAACTGTTATATTGAGAGTCGAGCTAGAAATAAAAAACTTCTTAATCATTCACGACAGGGGCTCCTTGAACCTTCCTAGGAAGCATCTGGTACTGATCTGTGTTCCAAATTTTATGCCTCCCCCCGCCCAAAAAAAAGTGGTAATGCTGTAGTTATTTATTTTGCATTATGGTTATATTAATAGTTTAAGCACCCTTAACTCTAAATTAACAATTTTTGTCTGGGAATGTTTGGTTTTTTTTATTAAAGAAGAAGTAAGGATCCCTGAAAATTTAAACTAGATTGTTACAGGGACCTACGTGGGCTAACTACAATATAGTTTTCTAGAGCACCCAACTCTTAAATGTTCTCATGAAAAACTTTTTTGCTAGCTGCGCATAATTGTCTATACTGCAAGACTTTTTGCCTCCCTGCCTGCCCCCCAAAATAGAGAGGATCATCAATACTTCTAACTTCTCTAAATGCACAAGAACAGAGCTCCCCTCCTGCACACTTCCTATAAAGCACATTATCAAAACTGTTCTCCTGCAGACCCTTAGGACATTTCTACAACCAGCTTCCCCTCCTCCACAAAGCTCAGATTCTGAAGCACAATTCTGTGGCAAAGCGTTAATCCTTTGACAAATTCTGCAGCTGTTGAATCAATGAACTCATACCTCTTTTTAGGTACTTTCTTCAGTACTTCTCGTGTCTTGGTAAATTAAGTATGTTAATTTATCTACTCCCACCAATTTTAAAAACATAATGCACGAAATCTTATTAAACTCTTGTAACCCTAACAAGTCAGCTTTTAATACACTCTCTAAAATTCAGAACAATGCCACATGGCAAGAAGATGAAAATGGTTTAAATATTAATGAATTAGTAAAACAATACTTGGATCATTTCCAAATATAAGCCCTTTAATTGTAAGTCCAGAAAAAGTACATTCAATGATGGTTATGCAAAATGCAATGGACAATCATTAAAGTAGCTCTAGACATTTTCCCCTTACCAGCTACAAGAATATTAATTTCCTGTCTCAACAAAACAGGAAGTGATGTTATTTTTCTTGTATAATTCACGACACTTTGAAACTGTACATTTCATATTCACATTCTCCTCTTATTTTACTGACTGGAGTCAAACAGGCTAATATGCTTCCTCTCTCTTTTATGCAGCTGTCACCTGTTTCTTTAATTGGTGAGGTCCACTCAGATGAGTAACCAATAAAACTACATAACTAAGCTACAACTTTCTTTTGTCATTACAGTGATTCCCTAATGTTACTTATCTCAAAGCATTAGAGGCTTGAAGAAAGAGCGAACAAAACTGCTTTTACAAGTGTTGGGAAACAAGGTGGGTGAGGTAATATATTTTATTAGACAACTTCTGGTGAGAGAAACAAGCTTTCATGCTTGCACAAAACACTTCTCCTGGCCTGGGAAACTTACTCAGAATGTCACAACTAAATACAACTAAATACAAGGTGGAACAGAATAGTCAATTTGAAAAACAGCCTTCTGAAGTCACCTCAGCTTTTAAGAGATTCCAATCAATTCTGTAGCACAAGAACATGTAGACTTAAGCCTTGAGTAGTGAAATAAATCTTGTATTAATGAAATGACAAAAACTCTTCTAGTATTCAACAGTAAAGCATTTGGCTTGTATGGAAGTGAAGATTTAGAGGTTGGACAGAATAATTTTTCTGGAATGCAATTATGGTATGAAACAGTCCACAAAAACAGAAGCAGAAAACTTCACCCACTATTCTATATATAGAAACTTGTGTGTTTGTATTAAATCTGATCAGAATATCTGCCCTTTACATCACAGGGAAACAATGAACAGAATGTTAACAAGTACATGGATTGCAAAGATGTTTTTCATTTAAAAAGTAAGCAAAACAAAACATCCCCAATAAATTCTTCAGAAAACTGTTAAGACAAATCACCAGACAAATATGTTGACATACATTTGAGGCACGGCTAACTACAAAAGATATTAGTTTTCTTCCTATCAATCTTGTATTGTATGTATGTGTGTTGCATGTATTAATTATTCCTGAAGGCATGAAGAAATACCTGCTGAAATCTTAAAGTCACAATCCCATTATGTAACAGAAAACACAAACATTTAATTCACTAAAATGCAGAAATAGATTTAGTTCCCTATTTTTAAATAACCCAGTATTTATAGTAAAACACAAGTAAGACAATAATAATAAATAGATCAGGTTAGCACTTTGAGGCCCAGTTACTATAGTGAGGAGCACAAAGTGCATTAATTAAGAGCCCCAGAAGGAAATATACAAACTGCTCCTCTCAATAAATGGCACAATCATATTAAAAGTAAAAAGGCCTCCAATTTTCAAGTTTTGTACTTGAAACTTTCCTTTTCTTCCTTTTTTCCTGTCTACATGAAAAAAAATGCAAATTCCACATACAAACATATGTATGTACATACATAAAGCAGGGGTGGTCAAACTGTGGCTCGTGAGCCACGTGTGGCTCTTTTACTGTTAAAGTGCGGCTCGCGGAGCCCCTTCAAACCCCCTCATTCTCCACCTACCAGACCAGGGGAGGCAGGGAGCTTGGGGGGACACAATTTAAAGGTTCACCACCACCCCCAACAGCTTGAGTCAGGTCTCAGTGGTCCCCCCCAACCACTTGCAGCTCCATGTGGAGATGCAGTGGCAAACAGCTGGGAGCTGCAGGGAAGAGCCACTGCTTTAGCTCCATAGGGAGAGAAAGAAGCAAAAGCAGTGCCTCTCCCTGCAGCTCCCAGCTGTTTGCTGCTGCCTATCCTCACAGCTGTAGCTCCCAGCTTGCGGGCTCCAGCAGCGGCTATGCAGGGAGGGGGCCCAATGGCACCATGTGACAAAGCGGGGCCATCAAACCCTGGCAAAACTCATGAGGGGCACATGACCCCTCCCATGCATCTCCTCTGCCTACCCAGCAGGGAGGGGGATGGTCTCAGGGCTACAGTGTTGCATGGCATGCTTTCTGGGGCTCTGCACTTCAGCAGGAGCGGGGCTGAAGTCCCAAGCACCATCAGGTGCCTTCTGCAGAGCTGAAGTCCTGAGACCCCTCTCCCTGCAGGGTTGAAGCCCAGAGCCCCATCAGGTGCCTTCTGTGGGGCTGAAATCCCGAGCCCCAGCAGGCCCGCCCCAGCTCTCGAACTTCTGAAGATTGCTGTATGCAGCTCGGAGGATGAGTAAGTTTGGCCACCCCTGATATAAAATATTAACTTCATGAATAAGAAATACTCTTTCATAGCTGAAAGATACTTTCAAAGCATCTCTGATAAACAGTAATTCCAACAGCCAATGTGGTTTCAAAATATTGTGTCTGCACAGGATTAACAAATTAGATACCCAAGAAAAATGTTTATTATGTAGCTAGTTGCCCACAGGGAACAGTGCGCTAATCAAGAAAGTTACATATGAACAGAAGAATGCCTATATTGGGTCAGAACAATGGTCCATCTAGCACAGCATCCTGTCTTCTAACAGCAACCAGTGCCAAATTCTTCAAAGGAAGGAACAGAACATGGCAATTCATCAAGTGATCCATCCACTGTCATCCACAATCAGCTTCTGGAAGCCAAAGGTTTAGGGTCACGTAGAGTATAGGGTTGCATCCCTAACCATCTTGGCTAATAGCCATTGATGGACCGATCCTCTTATGCATCCATGAACTTATCTAATTGTTTTTTTAACCCAATTATACTTTTGGCCTTGACAACAAACATCCCCTGGCAATGAGTTCCACAGGATGACTGTGCACTGTCTGAAGAAGTATTTCCTCATGTTTGTTTTAAACCTGCCGCCTATTCATTTTATTGGGTGGTGCCTAGTTCTTTCATTATAATGGGTAAATAACACTTTCTGATTCACTTTCACTACACCATTCATGATTTTACAGAACTATATTATATCGCCCCTCGGTTGTCTCTTTTCTAGGCTAAACATTCTGAGTCTTTTTAATCTCTCTTCATATGGAAGCTATTCCATACCCTTAATCATTTTTGTTACCCTTCTCTATACTTTTCCCAATTCTAATATATCTTTTTTGAGATGGGGTGACCAGAACTGCAGACAGAATTCCAGGTGCGGGTGCACCATATATTATATAGTAGAATAATAATATTTTCCATCTTATTATCTAAAACTTTCCTAATGATTCCAAACTTTGTTAGCTTTTTAGACTGCTGCTGCACAATGTTTTAAGAGAACTATCCACAATGACTCCAAGATCTCTTTCTTGAGTGGAAACAGCTAATTTAGACCCCCATCATTTTGTATGTATATTTGGGATTATGTTTTCCAATGTGCATTACTTTTCACTTATCGACATTGAATTTCATCTGACGTTTTGTTGCCCAGTCACCCAGTTTTGTGAGGTCCCTTTATAACTCTTCACAGTCTGCTTTGGACTTAAATATCTTAATCATTTTGTATCATCGGCAAACTTTGTCACCTCATTGTTTATCCCTTTTTCCAGATAATTTATGAATATGCAGAACAGCACTGTTCTCAATACAGATCCCTGGGAACCTCACTATTTACCTCTCTCCAATGTGAAAATTTACCATTTATTATTATTGTTTCTTTCCTATCTTTTAATCTCTTATTGATCCATAAAAGGACTTTCCCTTCTATTCCATGACTGTCTATTTTACTTAAGAGCCTTTCATGAGGGACCTTTCCAAAGTCTTTCTGAAAGCCCAAGTACACAATAACCACTAGTTCACCCTTGTCCACGTTTGCTGAGCCACTAAAAGAATAATGGATTGATGAGGCATGATTTCTCTCTACAAAAGCCACGTTGACTCTCTCAAAATATTGTGTTCATATTTGTGTCTCATAATTCTATTCTTTATTACCATAGTTTCAACCAATTTGCCTGATACTGAAGTTAGGTTTACGGTCTGTAATTGACAAGATTGCCTCTGGGCCTTTTTTAAAAACAAGTGTTGCATTAAATATCTACCAGTCATCTGGTACAGAGGCTGATTTAAGTGAAAGCTACATGCCACAGTTAGTAGATCTGCAATTTCATATTTGAGTTCCTTCAGAACTCTGGGTTGAATACCCTCTGGCTCCGAGAACTCACTTTATTCCAAAACATCTTCTATTGACACCTCAGTTTGGGATAATTCCTCAGATTTGTCACCTAAAAAGAATGGCTCAGGTGTGGGAATCTCCCTCACATACTCTGCAGTGAAGATTGAAACAAATAATTCATTTAGCTTCTAGCAATGGCCTTTTTTTCCTGCAGTGCTCCTTTAGCATCTCCATCATCCAGTGACCCTACTGATAGTTTGGCTGGCTTCCTGCTTCTGATGTACTTAAAAAAAAAAACCAAACCTGCTGATAATTTGTATGTCTATTGCTACTTGCTATTCCTATTCTTTTTTGGCCTGCTTAATCATGATTTTACAACTGACTTTCCAGAGTTACTATTCCTTTCTATTTTCCTCAGTTGCATTTCACTTCCAATATTTAAAAGATGTCTTTTTGTTTCTAACTGGCTCTTTTAGTCTGTCGTTTGGCTAGGATAGCATTTTTTGGTCCTCTTCCTTTTTATTTTTGGGTATACAAATATATTTGAGCGTGCGCGTGCGTGTGCTTTAAAGTTTCCATGCATCTTGCAGGAATTTTCACTCTTGTGACTGTTCCTTTTCATTTCCATTTAACTAGCTGCCTCATTTTTGTGCAGTTCTGCTTTTTGAAATTAAATGCCACTATGGTGGGTTTCTTTGCTATTTTCCCAACTAAAATGATGTTAATTTGTTAAATACATTATGGTTTATTTTACCAAGCAGTTCTGCTCTATTAACAAAAAAACAGTTCCTGTGTTCCATTAGGACTAAATCAAGAATTCTCTCTCCCTTTGTGAGTTCCAGGACTAGCCAGATTAGCTTCTCCAAGAAGTAGAAATTAATGGTGACTAGACATTTCATCTCTGAATCACATCCTGAGGTGACATGTTTCCAGCCAATATGGGAATAACTGAAATCCCCATTATCTGATTTTCTGTTTTTGTAGCCTTTCTAATCTCACTGTGCATTTCACATCACCATCACGGTCAGGTGGTCAGTAATATATTCCTACTGCTATACTCTTTTTTTTATTCAAGCACAGAATTTCTAGCCATGGAAAGTTTATGGTACTGTTTGATTCATTTATGATTTTTACTAGATTTCACTCTATGCTTTCTTTCACATATAGTGCTCTCTCCCCCATTAGCACAACCTACTTTGTCAGTCCTATATAATTTATAGGTATCTGATATTATCGTGTCCCATTGATTATCATCATTCCACCAAGTGTCTTGTGATGCCGATTATATCAATATCCTCTATCATGAATATAGGGGGAAGCAACCTTTATGTATGCCAGCCCATTCAGTAGCATAAAATCCCTCCTTGGCAGCTGTACTGAATTGCCTTACCTGTAAATGGTTAAGCAGTTCAAATAACCTAGTTGGCACCTGTCCAGAAGGACCAAAGACGAAAGAAGATGCTTTCAAATCTGGGGAGGGGAGGATTTGTTTTGTGCTGTGTGTTGTTCCCTCTCCGGACTGAGGGAGAAGCCAAGCAGGTACAATTATCTCCTGAAAAATATACCTGGAATAATCCATCTAAAACCACAGAAACTGTAAGTAGGGCAAGGAAATGCATTAGGTTCTCTCTTGTTTTGGCTTGTGAATTTACCTATGCTACAGAGGTACCTTTGTTCCTGTTTTTGTAATTATGAAGCTGAGGCCAGAGGGGATCTGTGTTTTAAATCTTTTTATTACCCCTGTAAAGTTATACCTGAAAAATCAGAATGGAAGGTAATTTTTACTCTTTTTTTTTTTTTTTTAATAAAAGTTCTTGTTTTAAGAACCCGATTGATTTCAGTGTCCAAAAGACAAAGAGTCTGGCTGAGCTCACATTGCTAAGGCAACTGGTTAGTATTTTATTCTCAAGCCTCCCCAGGAAAGGGGGTGAACGGGCTTGGGGTGATATATTGGAGGAGATAGGGATTCCAAGTGACCCTTCCCTAAATTTGTGTGTAAATCACTTGGTGGTGGCAGCAATATACCGTCCAAGGACAAGGAAAGGAATTTGTGCCTTGGAGAAGTATTAACCTAAGCTGGTAAAATATAAGCTTAGGGGGTCTTTCGTGCAGGTCCCCACATCTTCTACCCCAGAGTTCAGAGTGCAGGGGGGGGTACTCTGACATCCTAATTGAATATCAGGCATTCAAATTCACCCACCTTAGTATTTAGACTTACACATTTTTCAATATTTAGTTGTCTGCCTTCATGCGATGTAATGAATGGAACTCTCTTTCGTTTGACAGTTTCTCTTCAGTTCCTACCTGTACTTTATCAACTTCTATCCTTTCCTTTTTACTAGGATAGAGAGTATCCCCTTTAATAAATCCTCCCCAAGAGATATGTCTGTCTGAACCATGTGCATAGCCACGTTGGATTTCCTGTTGGATTTCCCCCAGCCCTCAGTTTAAAAGCTCCTCTACAACCTTTTTAATTTTACATGCCAGCAATTTGATTCCATTTCGGTTTAGGTGGAGCCCATCCTTCCTGTATAGGCTCCTCGTTTCCCAAAAGGTTGCCCAGTACTAATAAACCCAAATCATCCCCCCCACCCAACACCATCATCTCATCCACAGTTTTACCTGTCTGACCCTCTGTGTGGAACTGGAAGCATTTAAGGGAATGCTATCATGGATGTCCTGGACTTTAATCTCTTAATGAGCAGCCTAAATGTGGCCTTCTGGACTTCTCTCCTACCTTTCCCTATGTCACTGGTATCTACATGTACTACGACCATTGGGTCCTCCCCAGCATTGTACACAAGTCTGTCTAGATGTCTCAAGAGGTCTGCAACCTTCACACTTGGCAGGCAATTCACCATGCAATTCTCCTAGAGTAACAAAACCAACTATCTTTCCAATAATCAAATCCCGTTACTATCTATGTCTTCGTAATAACTGAGGTTTCCTTTCCGAGAGGCGTATCCTCAGTGCGATAAGATACCATGACATCATCTGGAAGGAGAGTTGCAACTATGCGATCATTTCCTTCCACTCCAGCTTGATGTGCTCCTTCTCCAAGACTTTCATCGTCCTCAACAGAACAGAGGCTGTCAAACTGCTTTACTATGCCCCAAAAATTCCTATCTATGTACCTCGCTCTCCTCCCTTAGCTCTTACAGTTCAGTCACTCTGGTCTCAAGAACCCATATTCTGTCGCTGAGGGCATGAGTTGCTTGCACCAAATGCACACAGATGCAACCTGCTCATAAGACAGGTAATCATACATTCTGCATTCACTGCAATAAACTGAATAACTCCCACTCTGCTGCCAGACTTCTGCTTGTATTATTTTTACTCATGTTCTCATGACTTGACTATGCCTATTGCCTGTCATAAAGGCAGGCTACCTCCTCTAACTACTTTACTGAGACATCTCTATTTGTGGTAGAAAGTTTAAAAAAATGCCACTGACACTGATGATATTGGAATAAAGGCAAGCAAAGGGCTGTGAGAGTTCATTTTCCCAATGCCTTATAAAAAATTTGCTATGTATAAAACTGGTTGGATGCTCTTGTCATAGGATTAAGGAGTAGCTCTGTTAATTTTATTGTTTTTAGGCAAATGATTTGACAGACCAGACTTATGGGTATGTTTGTTCAAAAAGAAAGCAGACCGTAATAAACTAAAGCAGCTATTCTGGGGATGATTTTAGAACCCTGCACTGGCACCCTCAGTCTCATTACTATTGATAGATTTCCTCATTACTTTAAGAAAGTAGATTATTAATGTCAATGACTAAGAATACCAGAGTATTTCCTGTGAGTACCCCTGTATTTGTTTTGTTTGGAGTGCATCTATCCAACAAAGGGGTTTTTTTAAAAAAACAACTGGATCAATTCAGAGACAAAGTACAGTAAGGCAGTCCTTGCTAACAAATGGGGAAATAGGGGCCATTCTCATCTTCAAAATGGAACGTATGAGTAGGAAATTTTGAGGTAAGGAGAGGTTGCACTAGCTGAACAAATTCACACACGCCTGCTAGAAGATTTATTCTGGCATGTGAATTTTTTTCCATTGAGAGTAACTGGATCTCATGCCAATCCCTAGGAGCACTTAGTACTGTGTGAGTGGTTCACAGGATGTGTGGTGAGACTATGGTGTCCCAGTAGGCCGGGTGATTACCAAAGCAAGAACAAACTATAGCTCTGTTTTATTTCTTTTACTCAAATTAATACACTAGTAAGAGCCAAAATCAGGATTCAAATCCTCCAAGTGGATACATATTAGTATCCATGGAAAGTGCAGACCTCCGAAAAGGAAGCAAAAATAATAAATCTCCACCAAGAGCCTTGTTATTAAGGACATGTCTACACTAGCACTTATGTCGGCAAAACTTTTGTGGCTCAGGAGTGTGAAAAAAAAAAAAACACCCACTGAGCAACATAACTTTTGCCAGCATACCCATTGGCGTTCACAGCACTATGTCAGTGGGAGATGCTCTCCCGCCACCGTAGCTCCCACCGCTCTGTGAGCTTGTTTATTATGTCCACGGGAGAGATCTCTCCTGTCAGCATAACGCACCTACACGAGTGTTCTTACAGTGGCACAGTGCCACTGTACGCTTGTAAGTGTAGACATGGCCTTATTATGTATATCTTCATTTTGTTTCTCAGACTCTTTCAAAGCAGATCAATTCAGCCATTGTGCCATTCCAATAAAATATAAGCACACAATGCACAACAGATTTATGCTATAGATAGGTTGTTCTCTAAATTAAGTAGAGCTATTACTGTTGCATACCTGTCAGGATAATTACTGGGGTACCCGCAATATGAAGTTTGAATGATAGGTTTGTAATAGAGTAATGGTTCATAAAACAACCAAAAAGCTAAAGATTAACACAAAGGGACTTTCCACTGGATTTCCCAAGAAAGTATTTGCCACATCATCTCAAATTTAATTAAAATGCAGATATTTTTATTTGCACCACCTGTTAGTTCACTGACAGACAGAAACTGGTTTATGATAGGTTTCAGAGTAGCAGCCGTGTTAGTCTGTATTCGCAAAAAGAAAAGGAGTACGTGTGGCACCTTAGAGACTAACAAATTTATTTGAGCTTAAGCTTTCGTGAGCTACAGCATCCGATGATGTGAGCCGTAGCTCACGAAAGCTTAAGCTCAAATAAATTTGTTAGTCTCTAAGGTGCCACAAGTACTCCTTTGGTTTATGAAAAGCATTTTAAATGAGGTATTGAGACACAGAGAAAGTTCTCCAACTCAATAAATAGTAAAGATGAATGGTGAACTGCTGAAGGGAAGAAGTTCAGCAAGGCACTGTACAGTAAAAGCTGTTTTATCCATCACTTTGCGAAACAGAAAGCTCTATAAACCTGCATTTCTGATCTTCATTGAAATTCTGGTTTATAGTCCAGTTGGCAAGGGGTCAGCAAGGGGTTGAGGTGCAGGAGGGAGTGTGGAGCATAAGCTCTGAGAGGGAGCTTGGGTGCAGGAGGGGGCTCGGGGCAGCAGGTTGGGGGCGTGGGAGAGGGTGCGGGGTGCTGGATCCAGGGGATGCTCACCTTGGGCAGCTCCCTGCAAGCGGCAACCTGTCCCAGCTGCTCCTAGGCATAGAAGCAGCAGACAGCTCCGCACACTGCCCCCACCCCACCCCTAGCACTAGCTCCATAGCTCCCATTGGCCGGGAACTGTGGGGGCAGCGCCTGTGAAGGTTCCCCCACCTAGGAACAGCTGAGACAGGTCGCTGCTTGCAGGGAGCCGCCCAAGGTGAACACCCCCCCATATCCAGTACCCCGCATCTCCTCCGCAGCCCAAACTGCTGCCACAAGCCCCCTCCCGCAGCCCAAACCCTGCACCCCTTCCTGCCACCAAACTCCCTCCCTCTTAGTTAACCAGCATTTTTCACTTACCAGCACCCCCCAGTCTCCCAACACACCTGAAAAAGCAGCTTTTACGGTAGATGTAAAGATTTGAAATTAATATCCTCTATTTATTCCTCTTCATTTATTATTATGTGTCACTATATTTTTTTGAAAAGGTCAACAGCTAGCGAAATTCAGCTGTACCCATGCAAAACATACTCATAGGAGACTGGAGAGAATTCATAATCCATGCAGCCTGAAACACAGACCCTCTGTATTACTCAAATAGTGGCCGCTCCTCCATGATGTTATGATGAATTGGGGCTATGTCTGTACAACTTATGAATTCTGGTTGACATTAAAGTTGTATTACAAAAAACTGCTATATTATGAGTGCCTATATTTATTGAATCCTCCACTGATGACAGGTCCTGAAGCAGTTACACACCAGACAGAAATATAAGCACACCACCCCATTAGGGCTCAACTTAGCTGTTCAGGTGCAAACATGCGAACAAGGGGTAAACTAAATCTTTGGAAAACCAGTTTAGCTGACTCTTCAGAAAGGAAGGAGGTGTGGAAAACTACCTGAAAGACAGAAGCAAAAGAAGTGTGAGGGTGGGGGGGTTAAAGAGTAAGACACAAAAGAACAGAAGAAGTCAGATAGGAAGAGGAAGCACAGGAGAGGAGAAAGAAACATCACAGAAGCTGGATAAGGGGCTCCATGAGGCAGAGACCACCTATTATGTGACACCCTCCCTGCCTGACTTCCTGGACACCAATGGTCCCTAAAGACTCTCATTCACTTATTGGTTTGTATGATCTGTACTCTGTGATTTACATGATTAAGTATAAGAGAAAAAACACATCTTAGAGATGTGTTGTTCACGTCCATTTTCATCAGGTGTGCGCGCGTGCACAGCAGCCAGATTTTTTTCACTAGCAGCATCCGTCGGGTTGGCCTGGGTGCCACGCCTTCAGTTCCTTCTTGCCAGCTACTCCCACAGAGGGATAGGTGGGTGGGTATTGGAAAGGACATGAACAATAAATCTCGAAGAACAGTTACGAGAAGGTGAGTAACCCATTTTTCTTCAAGCGCTTGTTCTTGTCATTCCAACCTGGTGACTCCCAAGCCTAAGTTTCAGAGGCAGGGTTGGAGTTCAAATGTCTACTCACTGGAGAACTGTTCTACCAAAAGGACGAATCGTCTCTGTCCTGCTGGGTAATCACATAATGCACGGTGAAAGTATGTATGGAGGACCACATCGCTGTGCATATTTCCTGGGTCAGAACTTGCACCAGGAATTCTGCTCAAGAAGCCTGTGCCCTAGTTGTGCGTGCTGTGAATGGAGGGGCAGGCGCCTCTGCCAGTTTGTAGCACTCTTGGATGCAGGATGTGACCCATGACAAAATTCATTGGGAGAAGACTAGAAGACCCTTCATCTTCTCTGCCATGAGAAACAGTTGAATGGACTTCCTAAAGGGTTTTGTTCTTTCAGTATAAAAGGCTAGCACTCTGCGGACAGCCAATGAGTGAAGCCTCTGCTCCCTGCCGGTCGAGTGCAGTTTAGGATAGAACACGGGAGGCAGATGTCCTGGTTGATGTGAAACTGGGAGACAACTTTTCAGAGGAAAGCTGCATGTGGCCAGAGCTAAACCTTGTCCTTATACAACATGGTGTAAGGGGGCTCTGCTGTTAGGGCTTTGAGCTCAGACACCCTCCTGGCAGAGGTTATCACTACCAGAAATGCCACCTGTACGACTGGGAGAGAGGGAACAAGTCGCCAGCGGTTCAAAGGGCAGACTCATCAATTTGGAAAGGACCAGATTGAGGTCCCAGGTTGGCGGACATGCGGATATAGCCCGTCAAGACCTTTCAGGAAACAGGTAACAGTAGAGTTGGCAAAGACCGAGCGGCCCTCTACACCCAGCGGAAGGCAGAAATGGCTGCCAAGTGAAGCCTTATTGACAATACGGACAGTCCCTGCTGTTTGAGATGGAGAAGCTAGTCAAGTAGTATAGGGGTGAGCATCGGGGATGAGCAATGCTGCACTGACCAAACTGAAAACTTTTTCCACTTGGCAAGATAAGTAGCCCTGGTGGAGGGTTTCCTACTGCCAAGGAGTACCTGTCTACCTGGGTGAGAGCAGGAGAGCATGAGATGCAACTCCTCAAGGTTCGGTGCTGGAGATAGCCGTGATCCTGAGTTAAGTCCAGGAGGAGCAGCAATGTGACTAGGGCTTCCATGGAGATTTCCAGGATCGATGTGTCCCCGAATGGCAGGACCAGGCTGGAGCTACCAATATCACCGAAGCTTGTTCCCGCCATATCTTGAGGAGCGCCTTGTGAATGAGAAGGATAGGCAGAAATGCATACAGGAGATGGCCTCCCATGGGATGCCAAACACATCCGTGATGGAGCCCAAACTGTGATTCAGAAGGAGCAAAACTGCTGGCACTTCCTGTTGCATCACGTGACAAAGAGATCTATTTGGGGAAAGCCCCACCTTTGGAAGACGTAGTTCGCGACATCCAGGCATAGGGACCACTCGTGGCCATGGAATGACCTGCTGAGACAGTCCACCAACTCATTCTGTACCTTCTGAATGCTTATAGGTGTATCAAGTGTTCTACACAAAAGTCCCACAGCCTGAGGGCTTCCTGGTGCAGGGGAAAGGAGCATGTACCCCCGCATTTGTTGATATAGAACATCGCTGTGATGTTGATTGTCATAATTGATACACATTTCTCTGTTGAGTGGGCTCTCTGACATTGATGTTAACAGCGAGTTCCACCCAAGACCAGAGGCCTTGAGTCCTGAGGTCTCCCAGATGTGCTTCCCAGCCGAAGCCTGACAGTCACCAGCAAGAGAGTTGGCTGAGGACCAGTGAAGGAGACCCTGCACACGCTACCTGTGGGTCAAGCCACCGCTGGAGGGAGTCGAGGACCAGGAGAGGCAGAGTCAACGCCCTGTCCAAACTGCCCCGAGCCAGCCAACATACCCAGGTTAGCCACTATTGGAGAGACCGGAGTCTGAGCCTGGTGTGTTGCACCACATAGGTACAAGTGGCCATGTGTCCTAGCAGTTTCAGGCAATTCCTTGCTGTGGGGATGGGGAACTGCCTGAGACTCCAAATGTCGTTGCCCAGGGCCCAAAACCTCGCTTCCGGGAGGTATGCCCTGGCCTGGGTAGAGTCCACTACCGCCCCTATGAACTCTATGCGCTGAACATGGGGCAGAGTTATTTCCCTGTGTTCAGGAGAAGGCCCAGTTTGTCGACAGTCATTCTTATGAAGTCGACTTGTGCCTCCACTTGAGTTCTAAAGCAACCCTTGATCAGTCAGTTGTCGAGGTACGGAAATACCTGTACCTACCGCCTGTGAAGAAACGTAGCCACAACTGCCAGGCACTTGGTAAATACATGAGGCGCTGCTGACAGGCCGAACAGGAGGACTCTGAACTGGTAGTAGTTGTTGCTCAGCACAAACCTGAAGAACCTTCTGTGCAGCAGTGTAATCGCTATATGAAAGTATGTGTCCTTCAAGTCGAAGGTGGCATACCAATCCCCTGGATCCAAGGAAGGGAGGATAGAGACCAAAGAGACCATGCGGAACTTGACTTTCTTCATGAACTTGTTGAGCTTTCGCAGGTGTAGAATGGGCTTGAGCCCACCTTTGGGTTTCGGTTTTAAGAAATACCAGGAATAGAAGCCCTTACCCTTCAACTCCTGAGAAACCTCTTCCACTGCCCCCAGCAATATGAGCAAGTGCACCTCCTGTATGAGGAGTTGCTCATGAGAAGGGTCCCTGAAGAGCAATGGGGGGGAAGGGCCAAGAATTGGATGAAGTATCCCCTTTCTACCATGCAGAGCACCCATCCGTCCGATGTGATACAGGACCACGCAGGGTAGAAAGGGAATAGTTGGGATCAGAAGGTAAGGCGGATTGGATCCAGTCCAAGTACTGGTGCGCCGTCCTCTTTCGCACCTTAAAAAGCCTGCTTCTGGCCAGATGAAGGTTTGGGCCGGCCAGAGCCCTAGCCTGAGGATGAATGCGACCTCTTCCTGTTGCTCCTCTTTCTCCTTCGTGAACCGTCCTGCTGATTCTGCAGTTGGTAGAACCACGGAGAAGGTTGCAGCCTAAAATGCCTCCGCTGTATTGCAGGAGTATGGAGGCCCAGCGATTTGAGGGTGGCGCTCGATTCTTTTAGGCTATGTAGTCTTTTATTCATCTTATCGGAAAATAGAGTCAACGCCTCAAAAGGGAGATCCCAAATGGTCTGCTGGACCTCATATAGCAGACCTGAAGCCAGGGGCCCCTTCTCATAGCAACCCCAGTAGCCAGGACCCAAGTAGCCACATCAGCCACGTCCAGAGCGGCCTACAGCGAAGCTTGGGAAATGAGCTTGCCCTCCTCAACCAGGGCAGAGAACTCGGCACAGGAGTCTTGCGGCAGCAGCTCTGCGAATTTTGCCATTGCCCTTCATGTATTGTAGCAGTACCTCCTGACAAGAGCCTGTTGATTAGAAATGCAGAGCTGCAAACTGCCAATGGAAAAGATCTTTTCGCCTCCCTGTTCCTTGGGGAGGGTCCCTGGTAGCCCTGGCACTCACTGGCAGTGTCCATGACCAGGGAATCTGGTGGGGGGTGCATATAAAGGTACTTGCAGTCCCTGAGTGGCACAAAGTAGCATCTTTCATTGCGCTTAGCCGTCGGGGGCAACAAGGTTGGGGTCTGTCACAAAGTCTCCATTGTACTGACAATGGTCTTCATTAGAGGCAGAGTGATATGTGCAGGTCCAGAGGGGGCAAGAATATCCACCATGGGATATGCATCCTCCACTATCTCCTCTGCCTGAATGCCCAGGCCCTGGGCAACCCACAGCAGCAACTGCTGCAGAATTCTGTTATCCTCCAAGGCTGGGGCAACAGAAGCGCCGGCCAACGCCTCATCCGGGGAGGAAGAGGAAGAGATCCGCGTAAGGGGAGGCTGCTTCCTTCCCTCTGCGCCCAAGGGGTCCCGTGACACCTGGGGTTCCCGGGCTGGTGCCAAAACAAATGGTGCCATACCACCTGGTGATGGGACAGCATACACCGGAGTCAGAGCAGTCGGCACCAGAGCTGACAGTGCCGATTGTACTGTCAAAGGTGCCAAAGCCAACGGTGTCCACATGAGCTGCAGTGGTGCCGCGGTGGCCAGCTGCAGTATCTCAGACAGCCTCAGTGCTGGAGCTTCCTGAGAGGCAGAGTGCAATATAAAGGTAGCCGATGCTACCAACGCTGCTGCCGAATGCGATCCATGGCTTTGGTGGAAGGCCCGGGGTGTCCAGAAGGGCCACTGCGTGGGGTATTGCCCCTGTGATGGCCACAGTGCCCTCCCTATAGGCGTCCCGTTGCAACCTCAACCTCCTACTCTGACTCCTGTCCAAGCCATGGGAGTCAGACTCTGACTCAGAGGTCTCCAAAATGAAGACCACAGAGGAGCTGTGCTGCAAGGCACAGAGGGTCAGGAACTAAGGAACCAAGTAGGCTCCTGCTCCTGAGCTGTTGGCATCGGAGAGCTTTGTGGGGATGGCGAGCCCCATGGCAACATGGTCAGCTTCCCCCTTGATTGGGCCGTGGGTTGGGCTGGTGCCGGTGGTTCATCTCTCCTAGGAGGGGAAAATTGTGCAACAAGTCCTGTGCCACCTAAATGCCTCCAGGGTCGACGGGAGCTGCAGCTGCTCACTCCTAGGGCCTGGCAAGTGGGGTGGTTCCACGCTCACAGGCACCACCTCAGCAGCTCCCACTGACTGCAGTTCCCAGCCGATAGGAACTGTGGAGCCAGAGCGAAAGGTAGGGGCAGCGCGGGGTGCCCCCCAGCCTTCCCTCCCCCTAGGAGCTGCAGGGACACACAGAGCTGGGTAGGGAGCCTGCCAACCCTCCAACCCAACACGGGTCCCGGGCCGCCGGCCGCCGCTGCCCAGACCCTGCTCCCAGCACCAGTGGGGGTTCCTGGCCCCCACTCCCAGTGCCCCTGGCCCGCCTTCCCAGAGCACCCCGGCCCAAGTTTTAGTTAGGGGTATATAGTACAAGTCATGGACAGGTCACAGGCCGTGAATGTTTGTTTACAGCCTATGACCTGGTCATGACTTTTACTAAAAATACCCATGACTAAAACATAGCCTTATATATCACTAATCACCATAAACGTTATACTCCAAATGAGCACTGGACTGGTAGTGAGGATTTGTTGAGTTCTAATTGTGGTACTGCTTTTGGCTTAGATTTGCATAGCATTTTTAAAGTGCAAACAGCTATAAATGCCAAGTACAATTAAAAAGAAAAGGAGTACTTGTGGCACTTTAGAGACTAACAAATTTATTTGAGCATACGCTTTCGTGAGCTACAGCTCACTTCATCGGATGCATTTGGTAGAAAATACAGTGGGGAGATTTATATACATAGAGAACATGAAACAATGGGTGTTACCATACACACTGTAAGGACAATGATCAGGTAAGGTGAGCTATTACCAGCAGGAGATCGGGGGGGGGGGGGGAGAAACCTTTTGTAGTGATAATCAAGGTGGGCTATTTCAAGCAGTTGAGAAGAACATCTGAGGAACAGTGGGGGGGGAGGGAGGGGAATAAACATGGGGAAATAGTTCTACTTTGTGTAGTGACCCATCCACTCCCAGTCTTTATTCAAACCTAAGTTAATTGTATCCAGTTTGCAAATTAATTCCAATTCAGCAGTCTCTTGTTGGAGTCTGTTTTTGAAGTTTTTTTTTGTTGAATTGCCACTTTTAGATTTGTAATTGAGTGACCAAAGATTACCTGCTGGTAATAGCTCACCTTATCTGATCACTCTCCTTACAGTGTGTATGGTAACACCCACTGTTTCATGTTCTCTGTGTATATAAATCTCCCCACTGTATTTTCCACTGAACGCATCCGATGAAGTGAGCTGTAGCTCACGAAAGCTTATGCTCAAATAAATTTGTTAGTCTCTAAGGTACCACAAGTACTCATTTTCTTTTTGTGGATACAGACTAACACGCCTGCTATTCTGAAACCTGTCAAGTACTATTAAATCATTTTTTATTCTTAAAGAAAGTGAACTAAATCTCAGAAGCCTTTAGCCACACTAAAGGAAGATGTCATTACATCATTCTTTACACTACCACCTGCTTATTGACAGCTTGTCCCACAGATACAAAATACAATGTGAATTAAATATGACTGTACATTTTATATTAATCCCAAACCTTGCAATATTAGGAATGTCAGCTAATGTACTGCATCTCTATGAAATCATCACCAATTTGTAAAGTTGTTAAATATTTTTTAAAAAGTAGTAGCTGTTAACACGTTTTATACCTCAAAAAAAATCTAACATTTAAAAATCACCCTAGAGAAGGCATGCCACGCCTTTAACTTAAAACAGGAAGGGGGAAATACGATAGCATTTTCATATTGACACAATGTTCCTTCAAGACTTACATATTGTTAACAGCTCCTAGCGACATTTACACTTTCCAGCTCCTGGAAGTAGGTATTTTTTTATTGAGGTACACATAGTATTTAAGCTAATTTAGAAATCCTGTGCTATTATATCTTTTAAAATCAGCGCAGCCTGGGAAAGCTCACAACCAGACACCAACAACTACTGATGAAGAGGGTTATGTGTCAATCCTCAAAAGCAGCAAAACCAAATTGCTTACTTAATGGAAACAACTGTGACAAGATCAGCAGTAATAATTGGTTTGCAACATTTCAATTAACTGGATAATTGTGTTATTTAAAATGTGTTTGATGAAGATTAAGTCTAAACTAAGTTTAAGTGTGATAAATCTCTTTACTTGATGTGAAGAGCCTTAGAATGAAAATCTAGTAAGGCAATCAAGATATTCCTAATGTCACAGAACAATGGGTTCAAAAGGCAATATCTTACACTCTGGAAACACAACTGAAGAACTCCAGTTCTTTTGTTAAAAATATGACTTCAAGGATTGCAAAAGCTAATGTTAAAATTACATTTATATTTTAAAACCAGATTTATTTAAAATTATGCAAGATGACTCAGCAAAGCAGGTTGAATCATACTTTAGTGCCAGAGGCCTGATATAGATGGAAAAGGAGACTTCGCTAAAGCTATACAGCAGAATCAGAGCACAAAAACCTAAGAGAATTAAGGCAAAGCATAATCATCAAAATTAGAGTATAGTTTCTTATAAAATTTATGCTAACACTAGAAATAGTTCTGAGTAAGATTTTTAATGTATTTTTTGTTATGCTTAGATGAACAAAAATGTAACAGTTTCTTTCACAGGCACGTTTTCTTTTACAAGAAAATACATGCCTTTTGTATCTGTAAGACACAATCCAGATCACTGTTCCCTTGCTGTTTATATGCCTCTAGACAATCTGGTATTGCACAAGACACATTCTGAAATGCAGTATACCCAAAGAACACCCAAGAGTCTCTTTACAGTTTAATATGCCTAGTATTGACCGCATTCTATTTTAGAAGAACAGTAAGCCCCAAGATGCCCATTAAAACAAATCAGTAGATTGCTAATAACTATTTTTATGTTAGAAAAAGTTACACACTGAGGAATTATTTGTGACTGGCACAGAATGAATACAGAAAATTTAACTGTCTTTTGGGAAATTCTATTTTTAGATTAGGAGTTTCTACCATGTGAAATTTACAGTCTTATAAGTGAGACAACTTTGATAAGTCATTCTAATAGCATGCTTTCTTCTGCTGCCCTCCCGCATGCACGAACAAATACTAAATGTAATGTACTCAAACTGAAGTCTCATCTTTAAAAAAAAAAAAGCTCTTTGCAATTATTCAGTGTCTCATCAGGTCAGACTTGTTCAAGAACTTGGAACATATTTTTCAAAATTTTGTGAAACCAACCTCCACAAGATATATTTTAAAATAGTTTCTTTCCCTTCTCAACAGACAGACTGACATTAAATCACTAATTTGGACTAAGCCATTTAATAATCCATTATTTCCCAGATATTCTAATGATGAAAGATCTATGCATAATAGTTGCCAAGTGTGAAGAATGTGGGAATTATCTGCATAAAGATTATCTGCATAGTTCTATGAATGTTAAACATCTAGATATAGATATAGATGGGGGTTTAAGTAGTTATTGTATTGCTGGAAAAAGATGGCTAAGAGTTAAATCCTAAAGGAACACACAAACAGTGACTGCAGACAGACTTCAATTGCCTGGTGCTCAAAGGGGCAAGAATCCACTGGGGGAAGAGTACCTCCAACACCCTGAAGGGAAAAAGAGAAACCAGTGTGGTCAGGTTCAGATGACCTCCTCAATGTCCCAAGAAATCTTTGGGTGGGAACTCTGAACAAAGGGGGGTGGGAATGGACAAAAAACCACCAATGACTTAAAGGAGGACACAAAGCTTGGGTGTCACAAAGTAGTTGTTGCAGGTAGCAAATCTACCTCACCCCAACCCAATGTTTTGTGATACCTGGGTTAAGTGAAGTCTGTTTAAGCTGGCAAAAAAAGACTATATGCACTTATATGTAAGACAATATGCACTTAGGCTTTTTTTTTTTAAGTAGTCTGTTGCTATGTGCCTTTGGATTAACAACCAATACATTTGTTTTGAAGAAACTGTTTTGGGGTCACTTTAACCAGACATTGGTCACCAAATTCCAAAGCAAAGATTACTGTGGATACCAAATTATCACAGCCATAAACAAGGCGGCTACAGCCAGAGATCTAGTCTTAGAGTGAGGTGAAGTGCAGAATTCCACTAAAAAGACAGGTGCATGCTTATCACTTGAAGGGAAATACTCAAGAGGGACTGCGAAGAGATCTAAAGCACAACTCACTCTGTAATCATTACAGCAGGGAAACTTAATCCGTGTATATCTGAAAAACTAAATCCGTACAATAAAAATTGCTTTGATTTATTCAGTGGTTGTTCTTCATTAGTGCATGGGAAGGTCAAAGTCCTTCTTCTCTAGCAAGTTGGAAAGCCTAAAAAACAAAAAACAAAAAAAACAAAAAAAACACACCTCACCTAATCATGTCCTACTATTAAAAGTTAATGTGCAATTATGAAGGCTTTAGCCTGACCCTGACCACCCTTTTAAAGCAAATTTAAATATATTTTCTAGAACCATTCTTAGACTGACTACCTAAAAATCACCCAGGACCCCAACCCCACCCCATCAGTGCCATTTATATGGCTGCTACTTCCCTTTTTTCCTCCATCTTCATCAGTCCTCTAACATTTTCTCAGTGCAGTTGTCATTAATCCACTGCTAAATCAGCAATGACTGAAGCAGAATCCCAAATAAAATAACTGACAGGAAGTGCCATCTGTTGAAAGGTCTACTGTGCTGTAAGAAAAACAGGCTATTAGGCAAATCAACTAGACAGAAAATTCAGAATAGAGGAAATCTTTTAAGAGTGCCAACTACAGAAGGTATTTGGTGCAAAACAGAGAAAATGCAGCATGGAGGAGCAAGGAAGATATGGGAGAACTAAAGATTACAGAAGAATGGGAGAGGATGCAACATATGAGTGGGCAGGAAGGAGGAGGACAGAAGGGAAAAACAAGGAGAGATGAGATTGTAAATTCCTCTAGATGGTAGCATTTTTAATTTCTGCAATGTCCAGCACAACGGTGCCCTTATTCTGACTGGGGTCTCTGTGTGTTACCTCAATACAAATATACTTAATACTGGAAGTGAAGAAGTGAGACTGAAGTAGTTAAAAGGAAAAGGAAACAATTCAAAAGAAGGAAGCATGGGTCTTCACTCCTCTGTTCCTCCAATTCCATTTTCCTTTCGTCAGTTTTTCACCCCCAACTTGTCCTTTGCAGCATTTCTTTCACGCCATAGATGCTTTTGTCCTCTTCCACTTGTCCCCCAAATTGTCCTGAATTAACTCCCAACTCTAGTTTTTAAGTGTCCAAGAGGTGATCGTCTGAACTCTAATACCACCAATTCAGTGCAAACTGTGAAGCCTTGGCATGGATCTCTCGGAATCCCACTGATACTTTCAAAGCTATTCTTTATGCATTGGTCACAGCATATTTTAAACAAATTGATGTAATTTGCATTTCACCAGAGCAAACTGTTTCTCAAAAATTCACTCCCAAGAAATCCACATTTTATAGAACCAAAACATCCTGTTTCTATAAACAGAACGATCAAACAGTTTTCTGCAACAGATACTCCAAAAGAGATTTTTAATTTTATTAAAAGAGCTGGCTTTCCTGTATTTAAGTTATTTGCTTTATAAACCTTCCTCCCCGTTAGAAATAACTTTTACCATTATGACCCTATTTCATCTGGCAAAGCATATGCTTAAATACTTTGCTAAATTGGAGCCTATAGCACTTATATTACACTGCTTTAAAAGTAGTTGATAGATTATATTTCCCTCTTGTAATACAAATGCTGAATCAACTGACCCATCAATTTTTTAACCTTTAAATAATGTAAATAACTTTTTATGGGCATTGACAGCTTCCTTTATTTACCAAAAGAATCAAAAAGAATGAAGCAGAAATGGAATTAAAGAACTCATCTGTTTTAGATCTAATTAATTTAATTAAAATCTGACTGCATCCTAGCCCTCTACAGAGTTTTACAACATACTAAAGTATTAAGGAATATATATTTTAAAATACTGTCTAAAGGTAAACATGAGAAAAAATTGCAACGGAAATCTTTAAACAAAAAATCATGAATGGTTTCACTTCAGTAATCCTGCAATGAAATCAAGTATTTTATTAGTAGTAAAAAATTAGCAGATCATGAAGTATTTTGTTTTGTTCACCATAGAAACCTTAGAGAGACCAGGTGGGTGAGGTATTATCTTTTGTTGGACCAACTTCTGTTGGCGAGAGAGACCTTTCAAGCTTACACAGAGCTCTTCTTCAGCCCAGACCTGAAGAAGGGCTCCGGGTAAACTGAAAAGCTTGTCTCCTTTGCCAACAGAAGTTGATCCATAAAAGATGGACCTCACCCACCTGGTCTCTAATGGTCCTGGGACCAACACAGCTACAACACTGCAAACATTAGAAATCTTATTAATTTTGGCTTGCCTGCAGGAAGCATTAAGCCAACGTCTACTCACAGAAAGTGAGCAGTCTGCTCTCAACATAGCAAGACATTAATCCCTCAAGCATACATTATGATGGGCCTCACAGGGACTGGTTCTCAGATCAACTTATTCAATTTTTTTTCTCCTGTAATAGACTATAAAGCCATTGTTGATAAAATATGCAGACGACACAAAGACTGGAGGTGGGATAGATAATTAAAAGAATCAGTCACTGATACCGAGGGATGTGGAACACTCAGTACACAGTATACAATCAGACAACATGCATTTTAATACAGGCAATGCAAGGTCATAAAAGAATATAGGACATACAGAATTAGGGACCATTTTCTGGAAAGCAGTTATTCTGAAAAGGACTGTCAACATGGATAGCAAACTGACCAGGAGTTCCAATGCGATGCTGTGACAAAAACAACTGACATGATACTATGATGTATAAAGAGAGGTATATTGAAGAGTGGGGAAGTAATATTACCTCCATATATGGCATTTGTGAGACCATTACTGGAATGCTGTGTCCAGGTCTTGTGTCCACATTTTTAAGTAAAAGATATTGTTAAAAATGTCATGTTAAAAAATTGAACAGGGTTTACAGATGAACTACAAGAATGAATATGAGATCTGAAAAATGAGAGACTAAAGGAACTCAATCTATTTAGTTTATGAAAGAGGTAGTTTATAATGAACTGCTCAGGGAGAAGGTATCGGATACATTAAAGAGTCCATTAAATACTGCACAAAGGCAGAACAAGATCCAATGGCGAGAAGTTGAAAGTTAAACTTCAAAATGTAAATAGTGAGCACGTTTTCAAGATTTCACCAGTGGAAAAGATTACCAGCAATTGAAGACTTGAAATCAAGAATGCGTCAAAGACGTATTCTAATTCAACTATAAATTGTTGGGCTAGATACAGGAATTTACTAGGTGAATTTTATGTTATGCAGGAGGTCAGACTAAATCATCTTAACCGCCTTTCTGGCTTTAAAATTATCAGGTCCCATGATTCAAATAATCTATTCCAATATCATAGGAACAAAAACTGCATTAAATGAGCAAAGAACGACAGAATGACAAAAGGGCTAACATCTGAAGAATACTTGGTAAATCAATCTCTCCAAGAGAAATCAGCTTCTGTAAATAAAGTGAATAATAATGGCTTATCATTCCTTACCAGATTTTTTTTGTAACACTGATAGTTTCCCATGAGTCTAATACTAAACAACGAGCAAGGCAGAATGTAGCTGTGTTCCCATAGCCTCCCTGTAAATGTAACGGGAATCACATTACTTAGTTGCCGATTTCTATAATACAATGTTGTTTGTTTTAAGAACTATTTATATGCACAAACTGGCCTAGTCTCAATGCAACCATTTACATTTCATGTAACAAAAAGTGATCAATTTATACTTAATGGAAAGAGCAGGACCTAGGTCATATATACAATATAGTAGATAAAAAGAGAATTTGTAGATCTTAGTAAAATGGGCCTTCTCATTCTCTCTCACCATCCCCTCAGGCACGCACATGTCATTGCACTCCAGAAACTCCAATTAAAGTTGGGTGCCAAGATACTTAATCTTTTCCACCCTGGTTCAAATACAGCCAGAAGAATATCAATGAATTGCAACTGTTTCTCTACAATGAAAACATGTAGCAAACCCATTTTATTTACTGTGATTCAGCAAGAAACTACAGAAAAATCTACTGCATGGCAAAAACACAGACCTACAACTCTTCAACATATTAAAATATTAATTTTTATCCACACAAATGACCTTGTTAGCAAGACTGCCACGACCTGGCTACACAACTGAGACTATTATACAGCTATGCCGGTAATTTTAAAATACATTCAGCAACCTTATACCAGAAAATTGTTTTAGCTAGGTGATTAAAACAAAAAACGTAAGCAACTTTGTCCACAACATACTGTGCACTAACGCCCACGTAGAGACTGCTGGCATGAATTACAAGTTCCCTCATGAGCATTAACTCTTGGTGTGTGCCAGAAGGGTCTAAATAGGCCAGTCAGTGCACAGCACATTGGGGTACTTTAGAATTCACACCTTCCTAGTAGACATTACTGTGCTGTATAGAAAAGCCCTCAGGACTTTTCATTAATGAATAATGATTTTTCATGTTAAAATACCTAACCTATCTCATAAATCCCTGAATGTAATAACCATAATTTAAAGCAATCCTCAGTAAAAAAAAATTGTGAAATAATTCATAATGGATTTCTCCAATTCCATAATCACAAAGGTACACAACTGTAATACTGTACACAAAATAAATACTGGTGCAGGAACAATTTAACAAGGATCGCGGTAGATTGTCCATCACTAGCAAGTTTTAAATCAAGATTGAATGTTTTTCCTAAAAGATCTTCTCTAGAAATTATTTTGTTTGTTTTGGGTTTTTTTATTTTTTAAGTCTCTCGTGCCTGATTGCATACTTCTGGTTCCAAATGAGGTGTTCATAACGCTGAAATCCTACTGTATCAGTTCCTAATTTTTTAATCCACTGTCACAAGAGAAAAAAAGTCCTGTTCTAGAAACTTCACAGGCTTGTTTGATATTCAGTGTGCATAGTCTCAAAGACATCGGGAATTTTTTAAAATTCTCACAGTAAATCTGTGCATCACTTCTCATTTTTAACATCCATACAGAAGACAAGTTTAAACTAGTTCCTCCTCCCCTTCCCCAAGAAAGGGGATCAGTTATTTGTAGAAACCACTTTGTATTATTCAGGTTTCCACTGCTTTCTAGATAAATGTGGGTTACATAGTTCTGATAAGCTGAATGCAGGACACGTCACGTAGCTCTCTCGCTCTCTCTCACACAACTTAATATTAGAATACACAACTAAAATACTTCAGTCAGACTGCCAATTAACTGCAGTTATTTTACCAACACCCAGAGCTGTTCAACATCAGACAGAGTTAAAAGATTTCAGGAGCTAGTTTTAGTTCTTGGGCACCAAGCCAAAAATAACCTTTTCAGTTCACTAGGAAGCTAAATGTACAAAGAGCTGGAAAGGGAGAGAAGGTATAGTAGAGCACTTTTTTCCAAAATATTGCTTTTTTAAAGTTCACACTCTCATTTAGAGAATATCCGATTTTTAATCAGTCACCAATCTAGACAATGACCCTTTCACAGACTACACATTTCTGAATCCTACCTTCAGGTTTTCTCTCTGCATTTTAATGAAGTGTTCCAGCTGTTTCCAGTGTTTCATGTTTTTGTCTCTGCGCAGCATTAGTGCAAAAATATTTACATAGAGTGGCACCCATGCCCTACAACAGCAATGAAATCTTCAGAGATTTTATCTTTATAAGTACCACAGGCACACTGCATGCGCGCACACGCACACAAAAAGAAAACTTTAGATAAAATACCACTCCACCCATTCTTACAGATGCTTGAAAGTGTCTCGATCTAAATTGTTAAAATAGAAAACTGGGAGTCATAGGCGGGTTCTGTTCTCAACTTTTCCCATTGATTTGCTCTGGGATCTAGCTCAAGTTACTCAACCTCTTTGTGCCTCCATTTCTTATCTGTAAAAACAGGAACAGTAATACTTTTTAACCTATGTAAAACAAATCTTCAGCTGAAATTTGCAAGATATTAGTACAGTAACTCCTCACTTAACATTGTAGTTTTTCCTGAAAAATGCAACTTTAAACGAAATGATGTTAAGCAAATCCAATTTCCTCATAAGAATTCATGTAAATAGGTTAGGTTCCATGGAAATATTTTTTCACCAGACAAAAGACTATATATATTGTGACAGGGTCAGGCCAGATGGCTACAGGAGAGCGATAGAAGGCAGATATATTAGTCCCAGGTTAAGCAGGGTAAGGAAACAGGGAAGGTTCCAGAACAATCAGGATCTTTCTGGAAACAATTAAGGCAGACATGCTGATTAGAACACCTGCAGCCAACCAAGAAGCTGCTAGAATCAATTAAGGCAGGCTAATCAGGGCACCTGGGTTTAAAAAGGAGCTCACTTCAGTTTGTGGTATGCGTGCAAGGAGCTGGGAGCAAGAGGCACAAGACGCTGAGAGTGAGAATGTGTACTGCTGGAAGACTGAGAAGTACAAGCATTATCAGACATCAGGAGGAAGGTCCAGAGGTGAGAATAAAACAGGTGTTGGGAGGAGGCCATGGGGAAGTAGCCCAGGGAGTTGTAGCTGCCATGCAGCTGTTACAGGAGCCACCGTAGACAGCTGCAATCAACAGGGCCCTGAGCTGGAACCTGGAGTAGAGGGCGGGCCCGGGTTCCCCTCAAACATCCCAACTCCCTACTTGATACCAGAGGAGCTGAACTGGACTGTGGGTTCCACCAGAGGGGAAGGTCTCTAGCCTGTTCCCCAATCCACTAGGTGGATCAGCAGAGACTGCGGGGATTATTCTTCTTCCTTTCCCCATGCTGGCCAGTGATGAGGCTAACTGAGTGAACGGCAGATTTGAGCCACGAAAGTGGCCAAACTGAGGGCTGCCATGAACCTCTGAGGCGAGAAAATCTGCCAATAAGCGCAGGACCCACCAAGGCAGAGGAGGAACTTTGTCACAATACACATACACACACGCACAGAGTACAAGTTTTAAACAATTTAATACTGTACATAGCAATGATGATTGCGAAGCTCGGATGAGGTAGAAGTCAGAGGGTGGAAGTGTGTGGGATATTTCCCAGGGAATGCCTTACTGCTAAATGATGAACAGGCACTCGGCTGAGCCCTAAAGGGTTAACACGTTGTTAATGTAGCCTCACACTCTACAAGGCAGCACAAATGGAGGGAAGGATACAGCATGGCAAACAGAGACAGAGACACACCACGCGTGACAGAGAGATGTGCAATGTCCTTTAAGTACATTTACCCAACTAAGTACATTGCCTTTTTAAGTAGATCAGTAAGTTGAGACACCAGCTGCTGCCAGCAAGCTCCCTCCATCCTGAGCCTGTCATGTCCCCCCCACCCCTCCCCCCGCTCTATGGAGATGGGGGTAAGCAGGAGAGGAGGGAGACACCCTGACATTAACCCCCCTCTTCCACCACCCCTCCCCCACAGCAAGCAGGAGGCTCCTGGGTGCAGCTCCAAGGCAGAGGGCAGGAGCAACACACAGCAGCGGGGAGAGGGACAGCTGAACTGCCCAGCAATTGATAGCCTGCTGGGCATCTGCCGCACAGGGAACTTAGGGGATGGGGGTGTTGATAGGGGGGCTGCCTGGCTGCCCTGGTTCCAAGCCCCCACCAGCTGGCTCCAACGGGCTGCCTCTTCCTGCAAGCAGTGAACAAAGCAGACGGCTGCCAAACGACGTTATAAGGGAGCATTGCACAACTTTAAATGAGCATGTTCTCTAATTGATCAGCAACATAACAACGTTAACTAGAAGGACTAAGTGAGGAGTTACTGTATTAGTAGTATGTACAGAACAAGGTCTTATCTACTAAAGCTAAGGATTAGCTTCTTAAAATAGCTAGTTATGTTAATATAAAATAGTTATGTGAAGGTTTTGACTTGGAGCAAAAGCCAAGAAATTCAAAGGTAAGTCTTCTCTCTGCATTTAAGTCATACAACTGAGATTAGAATTTCTGAGAGTCTCATGTGTATGTGCTGTTAATATTGCAAACTTCACTGGTATGTAAGACATAAAATAGTACCTTAAGAATAGAGTGGCTGCCTTACCTCCATATTCACTTATTTTAACATCAGTTTAAGTCAGAACCTTTTTAATTTAACATAGTATTAACTCAATTTCCTTTTCCAATCAACAGATCTGGATAACTTATAACCAAGAGTTTTAAAAGAAGTGGCTACGGAGCTCTCTGGACTGCTCATGTTCATTTTTAATAAGTCTGGTTAAAGTGGTGAAATTATAAAGGACTGGAAGAAAGCTGATGTTGTGCCAATATTGAAAAAAGGTAAATGGAATAGCCGAAATAACTATAAGCCTGTTGGCCTTAAAGGCAGCAAACACATGGCGACAACTCAGCTTTTTCTCAGGATTATAGCTGGAGTTCAATCCCAGAATCCTGTAAAGGCCTTAACTTCACCTACTAACCAACATTTTAAAAAGTTGCCATATCATCACTGATATTTTAACCTGAGTTAGCTAGCACACCTTTTTTTGCAGTGTAGACACACCCTAAGAAACTAGAATACAACACAACGTCAACCTGGAAAACTCTAAATGGACTCAAAACTGGCCTCTGGCTCTCAAAATGTAATTGTAAACAGGGAATCTATATCAGGCAGACATATTTCTAGTGGGCTTCTTCTAGGAAAATAGCCCATATTAGGCCTAACTGAACTAATTTTTAACTGAATTTTGATATTAGCATGAGCAATGGGCCCAATGCACATAACAAAAAAGAATGAACTTATGAGAAAGAAGGATTATTTGTGTTAAACTTGAAGTGACCCTTTCTAATACCAGTGTAATTTTATTTAAGGTTTGGGAAATAATCTGCATGAATCAGATCCCACCAAACTGGTTGGCTTAAGGTAACTTCTCTACACACACATACGCATCATAAAAAGCTTTTTATGTCTACTTTAAGATGAGATTTGATGTGGAGCTGTCAAGTGGTGCCATTACCATAGAACACTTGATTACCTGTTCTGTTCATTCCCTTTGGGACATCTGACATTGGCTACTGTTGGAAAACAGGATACTTGGCTAGATGGACCTTTGGTCTGACCCAATATGGCCATTCTTATGTTCTTGAGAGGGAAACAATGGCACCTTCAACATACTAAAATGACCACTTACAAATATTTGCATTCGTTTCTGTTAGCTTAATGACTACAATTATTTCAAAGCAAAATTGGATTTCTTTGTGACCTCAAAGCATCACAACAATATAAAAGGAAAACAAAATCTATTAACACACGTATACAGGTATAATTTAAATGTAATAGCGCTGGTAACATTTCTAGTCATCATCTTCATCTTGTTCATCATTATGATCTCTGTCAAGAATGTGTGGGTTACCACAATCTTCACTGCCTTAGCATGTGCACAGTTCTGTGCAGGGAAGATTATTCTTACTACAGACAGTTGATTGTGCAGTGACCCCGACTGGCACAGTCACAAATAAGGTGTTGTTGAAGCTCAGATGCCACTGGGCCCTTGAACAATACAGGACGTAGTTCATCATCCACATTTTTCCATCCGTGTGGCAACAGTGACCCGATATCTGGTTTGCCTATGTGTGAGGACATCCAAACCTTTGTTTGCCAAAATGCTCTTTTGACACGTTCTTCAAAACTGTCCTCACATGGTAGGAGTTTGGCCAGTGATTTGTCCTTTTGGATGGCTAGATTGAGGTGCAAGCAATTCAGGTCTCTGTGGGTTTCCTTTTTCTTCCCTCGCTCTTGTCAGACACTACTGCTACCAACTTCCTTGTTGCAGAAACAGCTTGTCCAGCACACTCTCCCAATTTGATCTGCAATACAAGCTGCATATATATCAGAATCCACGAAAAGGTCAAGCGATCCTGCATCTCCCCAAAATTTCCCTAAACATGCAACAAAACAGCACAGGCTGTGTAAACCACCCAGGCAAATCACATTGGTATAAATTTCATTTAGGAGAATCCATTTCACTTGCTGAGCAACAGCAAACAAGGTCTGAACCGCATGTTGCTGTCCTAGAGCTATTCCTATTTCTTAATTTCAGCATTGTGGTATAAACTGCGGCCATGTCAGCTGCTTGGCATCCACAGTAGGTGCATATGCAACTTCTCTGTTGCAAGTTTGCGGTTTAAACCAGTCCAAAATGGAATCACTTTAGTGTGAACATCATCAATGTAATTTGGAATTGGTAGGACGTCACAAGGCAATAGTCTTAAGACACCAGGAGAGATCTCAGACATGGTCCATTTGTAAGCAACAAGGGTTTATATTTTCAAGTTCTTTTTCACAGCAACTCCATTCTGGATATGCGATAGGTTTTTCAAATGCTGCACACTGCATAAATTATTCTGATTGCCCCTCAAAAATAAAAAAGAAAAGGAATACTTGTGGCACCTTAGAGACTAACAGATTTATTTGAGCATAAGCTTTTGTGAGCTACAGCTCACTTCACCGAATGCATCCAATGAAGTGAGCTGTAGCTCACGAAAGCTTATGCTCTAATAAATCTGTTAGTCTAAGGTGCCACAAGTATTCCTTTTTTTTACGAATACAGACTAACACAGCTGCTACTCTGAAACCTCAAAAATAAGTGACTTTTCTTTTCCACACTTCAGTGATATTTCTTGTGATGCTGGACTATCTGCAGACTGTTCCTAAAATACTTCTCTAGCCATTGAATGGAAGGTCTCTATGTTGATGTCTATGTTATCTCCTTCATGGATGAGATTTTCACCAGCACAAAGTGGTACAATTCCATTTGGAATGAACATATGTCCCTGGAGTCTTTCTACTTTAGTTTTTGCAGCACCAGTGATAAACCACCTCAGCTCATTGTAATTCATGCAGAATCCATGAAGGTGTAGTATGTCAATCAAATTGTGAGACCCAAACTCAGAGTGCAACTGTGCAGCCAGACTGATGTGCAGTGGTGTCAATTTTGAAATTGTTCAATAGTATGCACTCCACAATTGTCAAGCACCTTATAAGACTGTCTTCTGAAGTATGATACTCATTGTTGGCTGAATTATAAGCCTCTTTACCAACCGAAGGACAAACTCCTACACAAACAGGGGCACAAAAATAGCTGACCTCTGCAAATTACTATCACCTGACCTTGAATGGAATGGAATTGCAGAACCATAGTATTTTTCTAATCTTGCCTGTAATTTGCTATTGGAGCAGCTTGCAGTTTCTACATCTGAGGGAAGATGGACTAACTTTTTAGCAGCTTGGACTGGAGAAGAGCCTTCTTGTTATAGATAAGATCACTATCTCTCTCTTCAATCAGCTGATAAAATGCAATGTCATAAGATGACTATTGCTGCAGTATAACCAGATTGTTTTGCTTTAAGATTAGTTTTAATCAAGTAGAAAGCATGGCATGTTGAGTGATAAACTGCATCCTTAGCAATCAAGTATACGACAGATATTCTGCACAAAATGTCATCTCCTTTTTGAGGTGCTGTCTCCCTTAGATAAGTTGCTCTCTCAAATGTTTCTCTTTTATGATGTTTCTTGTCTTTCGTGTGTGTTGTTCTCAAGCAAACAATGCAACAGATCCAATCACCAAAGGATATACTTGCTCTGGTGGTTATAGAAGCAGGTGAACATGATGCTGTCTGATCAGATTTAGTCTGTTTTCTTTCCCGTGTTCAATTCAACTTTGACATGTGCCAAATTCAGCTGGCTTGTGAATTTTCTGAAAGCAGCTCCTGTAATAACTGGTTGGACATAGATTCATAGATATTAAGGTCAGAAGGGACCATTATGATCATCTAGTCTGACCTCCTGCACAAGGCAGGCCACAGAATCTCACCCACCCACTCCCGCGAAAAACATCTCACCTATGTCTGAGCTATTGGAAGTCCTCAAATCGTGGTTTAAAGACTTCAAGGAGCAGAGAATCCTCCAGCAAGTGACCCGTGCCCCATGCTACAGAGGAAGGCGAAAAACCTCCAGGGCCTCTCCAATCTGCCCAACCCCAAATATGGCGATCAGCTGAACCCTGAGCATGTGGGCAAGATTCACCAGCCAGAGACCGAGGAGAGAATTCTCTATAGTAACTCAGATCCCACCCCATCTAGCATCCCATCACAGGCCATTGGGCCTATTTCCATGAATAGTTAAAGATCAATTAATAGCCAAAATCATGTTATCCCATCATACCATCTCCTCCATAAACTTATCGAGTCTAATCTTAAATCCAGACAGGTCTTTTTCCTCCACTGCTTCCCTTGGAAGGCTATTCCAAAACTTCACTCCTCTGATGGTTAGAAACCTTTGTCTAATTTCACCCAACCTAAAAAACTCAGCCAGTAGTCATCCATACAACTAATCTCTCCTGGCTTCCGCTGCCAGAATCACCGAATTCTGTTCAGCACTGGTAGCTTTAGGTAGTTTTGCATTCTTTTGATTTTCTTGACAAACAACGCATTTTCCAAATTTGTGGCAAGTCCTGTTCTTTCAAGTACGTTTTAAGGCGCTTGTCCTCGAAGTCTTCATATACTGCAACTTCTCTGTAGAGGTAAAATTCCCAAAGTATATTGTTAGCATTACCACCATCACCGTTTTTCATTTTGTACAAGTACACAGATTTGTGCTACAGAAAATATAAATTAGATCTATGTTAGCATCAGAACTGACATTTTTGTACTGACCTATGTATAAGCATCACTAAACTAAAAAGCTACTTTCTATAATATTTCAAAGGCTTGTACTGCATGAACAGGCAATTGCAAATTAAAACATTCTACCAGGCAGATCAGGTGTAACATCATATGTACAAAAGCTTACAAATAGAGAAGCATTACATTAGGAATGTATATATGCATTTACGTCTACACACTATGCAGTACAAACTGTGGGCACACAATCTACCTCTACTAGTCCACAACCTTCAGTGAGAGATGGGTCTGGTCAGCAAGTTTCAACTGAAAAATATAGAAAACTATAATAATCGCTTGTGAGATACTTTGAAATTAAGAATATATTATTTGAAAACATTTAATGTTAGTATCCTGAAAAATACTGGTATTTGCCATTTAGATTATATGCTAAACAGCTTCATTTCTAAAAAAGTTTGCCCATGCAAAACCAATACAAATCTTAATACACTGTCATTTGATAATTATGACCAGTAAACACCACATTAAAGTACTGAAATTAACTAAACAATAAAAACTAAAGTCAGTCATACTGCAGTGTTTCTGGAACTATGCAAAAAGACACACATTTTGGGTACTATTGTTTCACAACTACAGGCATACAGCATACATAAAATCTTTCAAGTGATAGATAGATAGATAGATAGTGATAGATCTGGGTTTGTGTAGGGTGGGTATAGTAAACTCATAAAATATGGTCCTTTTTTCAGAATTGTCGCACATCTATTAAGAAAACTGGTTAATTGGGTATTAGGTACAGTAAATAATTGGTTAGAAAATGCTTAGCCCAGTAATTGGGGAAAAAAAAATAAGATAAGGAGGAAAACTGATGAGAGCAGACTGCAGCCCTAAATTGCTTCAGCTGATTTTAACTAAGGTTCAATAACTCGCACTGATACTTGTTTTTTATAGTGTATAAAAGACAAGGTTTTCTGGGAGTTCTTTGTCAGAACTTTTCCTTATCCCTCTGGAGCTTTTCCTTACCCTTCACACCATAATGGGATGTCTCCCAGGCCTAATCTGGTTGTAAGTATTCAGCCAATGCTTATAATTATATTGTTGCTAAGACAGAGAATATAAGGATATATGTGCTTATATCTATATTCTAGATGTAACCAACACCAAGTGACCTTCAGACTAATAAAGGAATGCTTCTATGAAAACAGTCAGGGTAATCCTTAATGAGTTTATTAGGAAAATTATTTCCAACACTCCTATATGGATCAGTTCCTGGTCCTATGCTAGTTAATATTTTTATCAACAATCTGGAAGAAAACAAAATCATTACTGACAAAATTTCCAGATGACACAAAGACTGAGTGAGTGGTAAATAATGAAGAGATGTGGTCACCAATTCAGAGCCATCTGGATCAGCTGGTTATGCTGGGAACAAGCAAACAATATGCATTTCAATATGACCAAATGTAAAATCATACATCTGTGAACGAAGAATATAAGCAATACTTAAAGGATGGGGACTATCCTCAGAAGCAGAACTCTAAAAAAAAAAAAAAAATTGACAGGGGGGCCGTGGCGGATAATCGGTTGAAGAGGAGCTCCAGGCTGTGACACTGAAGCTAAAAGAGAATACAATTCTTGGACGTTTAGCCAGGGGAATATCAGCAGGAGTAGAGGTGGTTATGATCTCTATATTTGGCGGAAGTGCAACTTCTACAGGAATAATGTATCCAGTTCAGGTGTCCACAATTAAAGAACGATGTTGAAAAACTGGGAGAGGGTTCAGAAAAGGATTGGGGAAAATGCCTTCTAGTAGTGAGATTCAAGGAACTTATCTGTTTAGTTTATCAAAGAGAAGGTTAAGGGTATTCGATCAGTCTATAAGTTCCTATATGGGAAGTGGAAATTTGATAATGGAGGGCTCCTCAGTCAAACAGACAAAGGCATAACAATATCCAATTACTGAAAAATGAAGCTAGACAAATTCAGACTAGAAATAAGGCATACGTTTTGAATAGTGAGAGTAACTAACCACTGGAAGAATTTACCCAGCATGGTTGTGGATTCTCCATCACTGAAAATTTTTTAATCAAGACTGGATATTTTTGTAAGAGATATGCTCTAGTTCAACCACAGGTATTGGACTTGAAGCAGGAATTAAATCAGGAAAGTCCTACAGTTTGTGGTAAGCAGGAAGTTATACTAGATGATCACAATTGGTCTCTTCTGGCCTTTAAATCTATGAATTTTTATTATGCTGTTGCTCTTTTCTTTTCCTTTAAATATGAAGGTCAGCTTTTTTACTTGCTGTATTATTTTGATGTAAGGGAACCAGATTTACAGAAGTTCAATTGGACTTAATTCTCAGAAATACATGCTGAATTTAAAACAAAGGCACCACAAAGCATTGCTAATAATCACTGACAACATGAGGTACTTTATTTTCCTTATACTTCTTCTCTTTCTATTTTTTCTACCTAACAACTATTTCCATGATTTCTACATCTTGTAATTTTGGTTGATTTTTCAGTTACCCATCCTCACAATATCTTTCCTTGTCAAAACACATCAGTTCCATTTTAACATTTTCACAAGTTGGTGTTTAAATGGTACTTAATAATACTAGTAAATGCTTTATATTGTAGAATTTGTAATATGACAAAATCAGTAGTGTGATACCTCAAGTTAAATTGTACTTTAGTACATTAGAATTAGTAATTGTACATTAGAAGAGGAGAAAAAACTAGCCAAGTTTTAGAAATTTCCAAAAATTATCTTTTATTGGACCAACTTCTGTTTGTGAAAGGGACAAGTTTTTGAGCTATACCAGAGCTCTTCTTTAAGTCTGGGAAAGGTACTCAGAGTCATAGTTAAATTCACGGTGGAGCAGCTTGTTAAGAAGCATAAGACCAACATGGCTACAACACTGCAAACAAAAATGATCTGAAATAGCTTTACTACCTAAAATAATGTCACTATTCTAACATCAGCCATCTCAAAAGTGCTGTAGTCCCAGCACTGCATTAGTACAATGCCTCTGATTCTAGTCTTTATGGTTAACAAAAGAAACAACTGGAAATTAAACCTATTACCAGTCCAGAATGAATATCACCAGCCCTGCACTTCAAACCATGTAATTCTGAGGCTTGGAGAGTTTTAAAGCCAACTGTATAAAAATTGCGTAAAAGTCTGAAATATTATTAGGTATTTTGAGAGGGACGGATTAGTAAGCAGAATGCAGGTGCTATCATTTATCTCAAAGATACCACCACAACATAAGTCACAAAAAACTCTGCCACAAGCAAGTGGATTCATATATTTCAATGCCTTCATCTACTGAAAAGTTAAAAAAAAAAAAAAAAGCAAAGTTAATTTGCAATTAGTTAACATATTAATTCAAGTATTACTCTTAGTTTTTCAACACTGACAACAAGCTCAGCATTGTAAAGAACATATTTTCAGACCAAGAGATCCATAACTCAGTGACCTCCAGGCTTGACTACTGCAACTCATATCTAGAAATTAAACCATATGCCCTGAGAAAACTACAACTGATACAAAAGACAGCAGCTTGTCCACTTAGTGAGACAAATTACTGTGAGCATATCATCCTGGTATTCTGCTGTCTACTCTACCTCCCCGCTGCGAGGAGTTCAAGTTCTCTGTCCTGACATTCAAAGCCCAGCATGGGATCGTCGGTAGCTACCTCAGATCACAATTCCCTCAGGCTCAGGACCTCCCAAAACAGCTGTGCTCCACTGAAACTGTCAGCAGACTTGTGATCATGAGAGTTAGAATTTTCACAGGTTTCAGAGTAGCAGCCATGTTAGTCTGTATTCGCAAAAAGAAAGGGAGTACTTGAGGCACCTTAGAGACTAACAAATTTATTTGAGCATCAGCTTTCGATGAAGTCAGCTGTAGCTCACGAAAGCTTATGCTCAAATAAAAGAATTTTCACAGGCATTGCTAAATAGGAAACTCACTTTCTCCAGATCCAGGAATGACTATAGACCTCATCACGTTCACAACTATATGCAAATCTCATTTTATCTGGCGCTCTCTCTCAGTAAAGTCTTCATACACAAGTATAAAAATAATCTTACTATTTCTCCTACAGCCTGGGATGGAAGGAACAAAGATTGTTATTGTTATTTCTATTTTTAAATATGTTGAGGTGTTCAGACACTATGGTGATCAGTACCATACAAGGAGAGAAAGAAAAAGGCATGCTGGCCAACAAGTCAGCCTGAGAATAAACAAGACCACCACATAGGGTAGAAATACAGTCAATGCACAAGACTTCCCAAAAGGGTATGTTTACTCACAACCATAGCAGAAAGGAACTATTCTTTGAGATGATACTGTGTTAAGACTGAGAAATTCCTTAAAACATATTCAACAAGCCTCTTTGATATGAGTGAATAAACTCTGATGGGTTTGCTACACCCCAAAGTCTAATTGGGAGGCATTGTAGTCCAGTGGACTGCAGCTAGAACCAAGAGACTTGGATCTATTTCTGTCTCTGCCACTGACCTATTCTGTGAATTTGAGCAAGTCCTTTCTCTCTATGTGCTTCCCCATATGCTAAAAGGAGATAAAGATACATGGGGCTAGATTTAGAAGAGTATTTAGGTGCCTAATGATGCAGATGGGCAGCTAGTGGGATTTTCCAAAAGTGCTACAGATACTTACGAGTTTAAATCCTATTGATTTTCAATGGGAGTTGGGTGCCAAATTTATTTAGGCACTTGTAAATGTCACTAGGTGCCTATCACCTTGATAAGTCTGGCCCTTGCCCTCCTTACAAAACAAAGCACTTTAAGGTTTACAGATGAAAAGCACTGTAAGAAGCAAGTCTTATTCCTACTTAACACTCCAAATTTCAAGTCTCAAATTTAAATAAAAATGATAAAGATTTGTTTGATCAGAGGACTGCCAATATTTTGGGACTCAGGGAGGATGGCCTGGCACCCACATTCCCAATCCCTGAAGGAGGAGCCACATGCAGCCAACAAACTAGGACAACTCAAACTGACTAGAACTCAGCTTGTTAACTGCAAGAGCAACACTTACCTCTCAGCGACAGATGTTTAACTCTACTTAATAAATTCTAACTACAAGGGCCAGCCTGGCTAGCTAGGCTAGGTCTCTCAATATTGCAATACTGTTAACTGAACCTAGCTTTTAAGTACTGATTTTTTAAAATTTTGTTTTCAATGTCAAACAAACCTTTCTTTATTTGAGCTAACTGGCTTATTTGGCACTAATGGAATGTAATGCAGTTTACAAGCCCCACATTTGGCCAGAAAGAATTAAAAGACCATATTGGGCGCAGGTAGCCCTCCCCTTCCAGCCCTGAAGAGGCTGCTGCAACCAGAGGGGTTTAAAAGGGATCAACCCAATTTAGCAGGGTGAGCCTCGAAAGAAAGACAGACCCATCCTGAAGGCTCCTGCCAAAGGCACTGGAAAAGCCTCCCTGAGGGAACAGGTCTATATGCTGAGCCCTGTTGTAGCTAATAGCTTGGTTTCTTTTACCTTAATTGGGACCAGAAGCTGACGAAGGAAAGCAGTGGTAGGAAATGACCCAGGGAAGGTAACTCAGAGGACCCTTTCTCCCCCGAGGCCAAATGCTGTTGATCCTCCTAGGGCCTGGGCTCCCTCATCACTGCCTCCATTACTGGGTGGATGCTAACCACTAGGCCTCTGAGCCCATCAATGACCCTATTACATCGATATTTACAAAAGAATCCTAAACTCTGACCTTTGAGGAGGCTGGAATGGGGAGTGGAATTCAAAGGTGTGGACACAGGGACTAGTCTCCCAAAAAGTGAGCAAAAACCACTGGCTGCGGTCAGCAAGAGTACAGTTAGGAACAGAGGTGGCATCAGCATCTTATGCCATTCCATCCTTTCATGTGGTCATCCTACTACATACAAGACCAGCCTTAGGGTTTTGGGAAGAGAATAATTTCCATTTTTACAAATATCAGTAATACCATCAGCTTTCTCTCCTGCTTCTTGTGCTGGCTTTAATATATACTTGTCAACATTTTAAAATTAGAATTAAGTGGACATGCCTGCACATAAATGCATTATTCACCTGTTAATTTTGTGTTATTTTCTCTGTCTCCAGTGTTGGACTACCTAATCCTAAATAGCCAACAATATTAACATAACTTAACTGCTCAAAATCCCACCCTCTTTCTTCTAATTTAGAGATGTAAGATTTCTCTCAGAATATAAAATTCAACTAGTCAAACTTACGTAGGTCTCTTCTTGCTTATTTACTTCTTCCAATTCTTTATTCTCTTTTCTCTTCTTCCATTCTATCCATCTTCATGAATTTTCTGTCATTACTCTCTAATGCTGTTTTCTTTGAAAAGCTGGTTTTCATTCATACTCATAACCATTCTCCCGTTCAGGCCCACATTATGTTGCCTCATTGCCTTTCTTCCTTTTATTCTATACCTTGCACTTCCACAAATTTTCATTTCACTCTCTCACACTTGGTCCTTCCTGTGCTCTACTGTCTCTCCGTCTCCTCACCTTCCTCTAATTCTAATATTTAGCACAGCACTCTATAAGCATTGATTAATTAATAGTTACATAGTCACTGTGAGGATATTACCTATTATTGTCCTCATTTTACAGATGGGAAAAAAATTGACCACAAAGTGATCTGGAGTCTGTCCCAAAAGAGGAAGTAACATGGTCACAAAGGCTAGCTGTAGGAGAATGTAAGAGGGACTTGCACAGGTGTTATTGGGGGGGAGGGGAGGGGGGAGAAATCTGTGACAAGCTTTAAACATTAGCCATCAGCTTGTACTACAAAATATTCAAGGCTCAGTAACAAAAAGGTCTAATAGGTACTTTTTAAAAAGGATTTGTTTCGCCTTGACATTTATGGGGTCCCAAAACCTGAAGGGAGGACATCTACCATGGGCCCCAAACGAAAAGGAAAATTACTTCAAAAGGGCTAGGCTGTGATTACAAATCACTAGCAGCCTTTTTACTTCCAAATGGCTCCTTTATACTGAAAGATCTTCTATGAAAGATAGCCCTTCAGAAAAAAGAAACCTTAAGATGTTGATACAGGACTGTCTAGACTAAAAGTAATGTCAAGACGTTTCAGTCTAAAACAGCAATACTGTTTTGACAGTTGGGCAAACAATATTGGACTTCCATTTATTTACTTGATATGATTTTTTCCACTTTATACATTTCTGTATTTCCCTTAAGCTTTGGTTTTGATGGCTCTGTAATAATCATAATTTATTTCTCTCAACTTCCCTCCCCTCACTGTTCCAATAAATTTAGAGTAATATTTATATAAAAGCTACACGGAGCAAGGTTAAAAGGCCTTAAATAAACGTAAGAAACCTGCAGTAAAAGGATTAAACATCAAACATCTAGGCATAAGAGAAAATCACAGATGCACTATCAGTCTTATGATTAATTCCTGAAATGTGAACGCTCTTGCTCAAATCATTCTTATTTTGGTTTTATACAAAGTTTGATTTTTTTTATATTATCATGTGGTGGATTATAATTTGCCATATACTCTTATAATTTGATTAAATTACAGTAATTTTTGTTGAATGAAGCTTTTTGTGCAAAGCCCAATTTATTCATTTTATTCAGTGTCCATTCAGGGCAATAATTATGTTCTCTCTGGATGAGTGGAGAAGAGTGGGTATTTGGAAAGGGAAGGAAGCCAGAGAGGAAGTGAATAGGACCTATCAAATATCCATACTTTTTTTTTCCGCCCCTATAACTTATTCAACAAAAATCTTAGAGAAAGCTGGTTGGGGAAAATGGGTTTTTATTTGGATTGTCTGATTGTTTACTCCTCCCCAGAACAACCTACATCCAACTTAAATGGAGTTGACTGACCATCTAGTGATCTAATTAGCAAAATTACCAGAAACAGAGCATTGTGAAGAGCAACTAGGATAGCAAAGGAGGAAATTAATCAGAATAAATTAAAGTAATTAAATGTGTATAGTTTTTATAAAAAGAAGCTGTGGGAAATCTGATTTTGTGGGGAAACATTTTTAATTAATGGATAACTGAAACCAGTTTCAACATAAGAAAAAAATTAAATGGTCAGTTCATCTAAGGAGTGGAGCTAACTTCTAAGAAGGGTTACAAAAAGTACTACAAATTATTGTGGTTTAACAAGCATCATCTTGGACTAAACTCAAATGAAAAGCAATGTAGAACTTGTTAAGCCTTAACATATTTAAAATTTATAATAAAAACCATCAAAAATACATTTTTGAGATTCTGTAGAAGAGAATCCTCAGAGCCAAACTCTTATATGTCAGATTTCAATCAAAAGTGCTCATTAAAAGCTCAATAAAGAACACTTGAAATCGATCTCCTAGGGAACAGAGGGTGAGTGTGAGCAGCCCCAGTCATCATAAGAGAATATAGAAAGCAAAATCACATTTCCTCTTGTAACTTAGTTATTTGAAGATAGTTTCAAATTAATGGTTTTGCCTGGGCAGCATTGCACGGGAATAACCATTTTAAAAACATGGTATAGAGTCCTGCTGATTTACAGAGAATTTTAAGCAACTTAAAAAAAAATCATGTTTCCACCTGTTCCAAATTAGCCTAGTAACTATGTTTAAATAGTTTTGTACCTTTTTTAAATGGTTTTGTTAACCAATTTAAAAAAGCAAGTCCCACTTCCTGCATTCCTTTACTCACACAAGTAATCCTATTCATGTGTGCAATCCTTACACTGAAATCAATGGGATCATATGGGTATTAGTTACACAAGAAAAGGTTTGCAGTCTCCAGAAATATAGTCAAGACTCACAAGAAGAGGTTATAGTAACTGACAGACACAGCCATGGTTGCACATCTAAAGTAACTTTTCTTTTTATAAACTAATATGCTTCTAGCTTTCCCAGTGGTTGTGTGGAATATAATTACATACTCACTCTAGAAGTATATGATTAGTGTGCCACTGTCTTTTGCATAATCCAGTCTGTAATACAAGTGATAAGAATAGCATTTATTTTTGAAACTTCTTGTGCAATGCAGCCACACTAATGTGGTTTAGAAAATCTAACCAGAAACTTTATATAAAAAGAGAGACTTTGCTATGCCCTAAAAGGCTTTTTGTAATGTACATCCCTGAATACTTCACATCCAATAAAGAACCTGAAAATTCAGTTTACTGACTCATTCAGTTCTTAAGCAGAAAAATTCCCAAACGAATAGCAGTATATTAAATAATTTTAAATTGTTTAGACCTTTAATAGTTTTCAAATGAAGAACACTTTCAGATATTTCAAAAATACATCCTATTTAATATCCTTAGTTCTATTGTCCTTCATATTAATATTGCACATTTATACCGGATTCTCATTCATACCTGGAGTCTAGTCCTACTGCAGTGAGAGTTGACTTTAATGGGAGTTTTGACATTGACTTCAGTAGGAGCAGGTATGCCCATAGTGAGTAAAGGTAGCTTTGAATATTGCTTTAAAGAGCTCTCTGCAATATCTACTAAAACAAGTTTAGAGTGGTAAAAAACCAACTTTGAGTCATTTTTAAAGATATATAAATATCAAGACCAATCTTCATATAAAAATGTTATGTAATTAGAATACTTCATACTAGTTATGATTTTTTGTTAGATGTCGATTTTTTGTTAGATGTTAGAAACCCTGTAAATTAAATCCATGCATTTACAAGCATTTTTAAAAAGGAGTATTAAAGGAATACTGCCAACTAGTTAGCCCTCAGAAGTTCATTTTATCTAGAAGACTTGGGGGGTTTTTTGCACAAGACTGCTTTAAAAAGTTAAATTTCCATGTTTGATTTAAAATGAGAAGTGGATTTTTGATTTGAGCATTACCCCAAATGCTTATAACCAAACATTGTGCTGGTGAAGGATAGTCAGGAAGTGAAAATGACTAGAGTCTATTTTCATTATCCAATTTGAGTGACAAGCAAGTAAAACAAAAGCAAAACACAAAAGGAAAAAAAACCCAAAATTTTCCAGTTCTAGTAGTCTGGGTTGTTTAACTACATAAATAAGGATATTCGTTTCTTTAAATATGATTTTTAACCAAAATATGTACCTTTAAGAAAACACTTGAGGGTATTTTACTCTTTATGTATGATATTTCATCTAGTAACCTCATTTACTTAAGGAAACTTGGTACAATAAAGTTGACGATAAGCAACCTCAATCTTTGCATAAGTTCTTTACCAACATTAAACAATAAAAACTTTGTAAATATACATGCACGTGACACAGATGGTTTATATACTTCCATTCTGCAAAGACATTTTTCAGCACCATTTTCAGCCAAAACATTTGAATAAATTTTACTAATACTCTGTGCCCTAATTGCATCTAAAGGATGTCATAAAAAATTATCTGTATTTTGCATTTTCTATCTTGGCCATAAGCTTCCAAAAATATAGGAAGCAATTTGAGTTCTTTATACAGTCCCACATTTTGCTGAAGAAAAACATCCATGATGAAATTTGAACTTAAGAAATATTTTGCTTAGGCTATTTACATTAGTCACACTTTGCAGCTTACATTTCATTATACCTGGCTAAAACACAGGGAGCATGTTCAGGAAGCACCCTTGAGAATCTTTTATTATAAGGTACCTGTGGTTTCAGATTTTGCTGAAAACTTATGTTAAGAAATGTGCAACTGAGAAATCTCTGATCCCAGGAAGATGCTGCCAGGGTGCAGACAAGGTTTTACTTCTTTGCAAGTCCCCTATTACTCACATCTCTGAGCTTAAAGCTCCTGTCTCCCTGGGCTATGAATTTTAAAACAAGCACCAAAGTTGAAGTACTCCAAAAAGAAAGTCGAAGTGATTATCTGCCAAAAGGTAAAAGTAAAATTTAATAAGTACAACATAACTGCTGCAAAAGAGCATTGTACTTACATAATGTACATTTAAGGAGGGTGAGACAAAAATTAGTCACAAAAATGTTCTGTAAGAATTAGATGGCCTGGTCATACATATCCTCCAACTGTTCATATGTTCTGCTTTTGTAAAGCAACTAGTGAAACAACTGACTGCCCCTCCAGAAATATCAACCCATGACATAACTCACAAAACAGGCTGTTCACTTTAACAGGTTACAACATGCTGTAAAGATATGCAGATATGTATTTAAAAAAAATTAAAGTAACTCCCCTAAAAAGGATCAGGTTACAAAGACATATCATAAAGAGCAAACTCTGCTCTTTCAAAATCAAGATACAGACTGCTTCTGTAAACTCCATGTATATCAAGCAAAATCAGGATGAAAATCCCCTTCTATGTTGTGTTTTCTGCAAACATATTACCTAGTTAAAATGTTACAAGAGTACATACCCACACTGCAGCACATAAAAAGCTTCAAACCAGTATGTTCAAATGATTTTTTTTTTAAATACAAACTTCAACTAAACAATTTTTTTAGGAAGCGTAAGCCTATGGCAAACATGTACATGTAATACCCGTAACAGTGTACATTAAATGCTGTATACATCGCATGTAAACATTTGTGCATTCATGCACACACACGATACATATACAAATATTACAGGTATGTGTGGTCAATACATAAGTGATTTCACAATACCTAATTAACTCATTGCTACCCAAAGACCAATAGCTTAATAGGATTTAAATAAAGATTAGAAATTTACAAGGCTAGATATATTTGAAAAAAAATGAGGATTGGGTTTTGTTTTATGCTGTGAACAGGAAGGATGTAAACCCCAATGCTTCAAAGGACAGCCCAAACACCAACTCCTCTACAAACAAGTTATCCGCTACAGGGTTTCTTGCATCTTCTACTATCAATGACAAAATACTAGAGTGGATGGATCATTTGTCTGATCCAGGATGATAATTAATATATGTATAAATTTCCTATTATATATTTCACCTATTCCATAGGTACAACTCCCTTGAAGCACTGAAACTAATCATTCTGAGAACCAGTCACCAGCAGCAGCCACCACAGACAAAGCTAAGGAACTACTAAAGGTGAAACCTGGTCTGGGTCTAAAAAAGATACATACTCCTTCTTCATGAAAAAAATTATAGTGCTTGTTCTCTGCAGGAGAGATAGAAATGTATGTGATCCCAATGTGTGGATACAATACTGGGTGGTTATGTGGGCCTCAATAGGTATAGGTGTATGTGCCCTTGTGTGTATGAGTGGGTAAGTATGCAGGTGATGTACGTAACCCCAAATGTGTGTAGGTACAGGTCGAACCGCTCTAATCCAGCACTCCCTGGTCTGGCAACATCTGTGGTCCAGCATAGGTACTGACTCAGTGAGTGCTCCAGGGCTGGAGCACCCATGGGGAAAAATTACTAGGTGCAGAGCATCCACTGTCGCCAAGCTCCCTCCTTCTCACACGCCAGCAGCCCTGTGCTTACCAACTCCTCCTCCTCCCTCCCAGCACTTCTGGAGTGCCACGAACTCCTGATTCGCGGCATGTAAAATCCGGGTGGGAGGGGGAAGACCTGGTGCCAGCGGCTGGGACCCCCGGCAGGCATCGAAGCCCCTGATTGGGAAGCCATGCTGGGTGCAAAGCCTGGGGGTGCTGCCTATGGAGAGCCACTGGCACCCTACTTCCTGCGCCTATGGCGACCCTGCATTGATCTCCCATAGTTCAGAAAATTCCCTGGTTCAGCACCAGTCAGGTCGCAAGGGTGCCGGACTAGAGAGGTTCAACCTGTATTTACGTCCCCCAGCAGCAGGAGTCTATGTGGGTGGGTAGTCACCCACTCCCCACCAGCTGCAGCACCACTACACAACCAACTTCACTGGGCATATGCAAGAGTGTGAATAGGTAGCCCAAACGTATGGGGGAGGGGCAGGGTTATGAAGGGTTTGTGGAATATATCCCCATACTAAGGGATGAATTACTGATCTACATAGAGGCTACATGGAGGAAATGGGTATAAGCCACTGTGTGGGTTGTGGATGCATGACTACGCTCTGGGATAGTGCATGGCAGGGGGGCCTGCCCCCTGGGTGGATGGCTCTCAGGGGAGGGGGAGTGCATATGGGGGAGCGTACATGTAGAGAGTGGGTTTCATGCAGAAGATACTTGTCTTAGAAGGGTGCATGTTGGGAGGCCTCAGTAGGTATGGGTAGTGCCGGTGGCACATGGGGGAGTTACACGCGGGGAGGGGGGGAGAGAGGGGTGCCCGTCGCCGGGCGGAGGGGGGGTTACACGCGGGGAGGGGGGGGAGAGAGGGGTGCCCGTCGCCGGGCGGAGGGGGGGTTACACGCGGGGAGGGGGGGGAGAGAGGGGTGCCCGTCGCCGGGCGGAGGGGGGGGTTACACGCGGGGAGGGGGGAGCGAGGGGTGCCCGTCGCCGGGCGGAGGGGGGGTTACACGCGGGGAGGGGGGAGCGAGGGGTGCCCGTCGCCGGGCGGAGGGGGGGTTACACGCGGGGAGGGGGGGGAGAGAGGGGTGCCCGTCGCCGGGCGGAGGGGGGGTTACACGCGGGGAGGGGGGGGAGAGAGGGGTGCCCGTCGCCGGGCGGAGGGGGGGTTACACGCGGGGAGGGGGCAGTGAGGGGTGCCCGTCGCCGGGCGGAGGGGGGGTTACACGCGGGGAGGGGGGAGCGAGGGGTGCCCGTCGCCGGGCGGAGGGGGGGTTACACGCGGGGAGGGGGCAGTGAGGGGTGCCCGTCGCCGGGCGGAGGGGGGGTTACACGCGGGGAGGGGGGAGCGAGGGGTGCCCGTCGCCGGGCGGAGGGGGGGTTACACGCGGGGAGGGGGGAGCGAGGGGGAGGAGGCGGGGTGCCTGGGGGGACGCCCGCCCCCGGCTCACCTGCCCGCACGGTGTCGGAGAGGTCGTGGCCGGGCGCGCCCCGCGGAAACTCCTTCAGCTTCCTGGCGCTCAGGCTGAGCCCCCCGGAGTGCGCCGCCTCCTCCAGCGCCCGCTCCAGCGCGCGGCTGAGCGGCAGGTTGTAGCCGAGCTGCGGGGGGTGCAGCGCCCCGGCCGCCGCCAGGCCAGCGGGGAAAGCCTGAGACTCGCCTCCCAGCGTCGCCATCTTCCCGGCCTGGCCGCTGGCCGCGGCTCGCTGGGTGCGCGGGGGCCGCTGGGGACCGGGAGCGGCCCGCGGTGCTGCCGGGGAGGCAGGGGGCCGGCAGGGCGCAGCACGGCGCGGAAGCAGCGGCCGGGACGAGCGCTCCTTCTCCGCTTGCCAGGCGGCGCCGGCCCAGCGCGCATGTCCCGCCGGCTGCCCCCTCCTCGGGCCCGGCTCAGGCAGCGGCGCGGCGGCCCAGCGCCACCTGCCGGCCGCAGCCCGGCGAGCCTGCTCCGAAGCGGTCCTGCCCGCCTCAGGAAACACCCCGTCATTAACCCCCGTCTTACAAATAAACCCGCTCCTGGGACTCGTCTGAGCGCCGGAGTTCAGCGCAGCCCGGGCGAGGGGCTGCCTCCAAAGCGGCTTCTCTGCACCCCTGTGCAAGTGTTCAGCCCTGTGGCTACCCACCCACTGAAAACGTCAGGCCACTTGCCACCCCTCTGGCCTGTGCCTGGCGGGCAGTACAGGAGTTGTACCTAGCACTGGCAGGGTCACTCTGTACAAAGGAGATCGGGGGGCAGGGGTAATCAATTCTTTTTTGTCAAGGTCTAAATTTCTTGGTCAAGGTAATGTCGAGGTCCGGGCTCCAGAGAAATAATACAAAACAAAAAGAAAAGGAGGACTTGTGGCACCTTAGAGACTAACAAATTTATTAGAGCATAAGCTTTCGTGAGCTACAGCTCCCTTCATCGGATGCTCACGAAAGCTTATGCTCTAATAAATTTGTTAGTCTCTAAGGTGCCACAAGTCCTCCTTTTCTTTTTGCGAATACAGACTTACACGGCTGCTACTCTGAAACAATACAAAAACAGTGATAGTTGTAAGTAAGCGAAAAGAGTTCACACTCCATTCAGAAGCATCTGATAGTCCAGATTTGGCCTACGATCTGCCTATTGACTCACCCTGATTTAGTGTATTTCACTAAAGCACAGCAAACATCCGGCTCAGCCGGGGAAGAAACTTGAACGTCTCTAAGGGCGAATCTACACTACAAAATTACATTTATCTAAGTTATGTCAATGTACAGTAATTGACTCGCTTTTGCCTGTCCACGCTACACTCCTTGTGCCAGCACTTGCACTGATTTAACAGTCAATGTAGGGCATTGTGGGAAAGGCAGCAAGTCAATGTAAGCAATGCCATATCTACACTGACACTCGCTCTAACTACATTGCCCTAAGTGCTAAGCCTGTTGTGGAAGTGGAGTAATAGAGGCCCAATGTGTACCTAAAAATTGGATCAACCTAGCTACATCACTCAAGGATGTGAAAAATTTCAAGCCCTATGCAACATAGCTAAGTCAACCTAACCAACCCCTGCAAACAGCTAATTAGTTGGCAGAATTGTCCATTGCCTCTCACAGAGGCAGATTACCTACTTCAATGCGGGGGAAGCCTTCTGGAAATGTAAGAAATATCTATGCTACAGCAGCACCACTGCAGCACTGTAAGTATGCCATTGTAGGTGCTGTAACGTAGACATGCCCAGAATCAAAACAGTTTAAAGCCAGAAGCTGAGACCACCAGATCATCTAGTCTGGCCTCCTGGCAGTTTAAGACCAGACGGGACCACCACCTGGGTCAGACCAGCACCGCCCAGTATCTGCACACTAATCCCGACAACCGAAATTAGACCAAAGCATTACAGCCCACAGGAGAATACACTATTATGTGCCATAGGTAGAGAATGACTCCACAAGGAATGAATAGCTGTCCATTCCTCCAAAATAAGGAAGACTTAGAACACTAAAATAACCAAGGCATCCAACTTCATTAGTTTAGAGATAGGTTTGCTTCAGTAAGTAATAGTTACAAAAACAAATACCAAGTTTGTTAGTTAATAAAACCTAAGCATGAAAAAGCATGGCAGTGATAATCAGTGTGGTTCTCATTGATAACACTTTTCATTAAAGTGACTACACTTAATCTTTTAAAAATGTATACATTTATATTATTATCATTGCAGGAGATTGGGGCAACAGCAGCAGCTGTTTAAAAAGGCAGCAGCAGCATGGAGAGGGATGTTATGTACTCTAGATAACTTCTCAAAAGGGAGCACTGAGGAACTTAGGGAACACTATTTTTACAAAGTGCTTGATGAGAGAGGATTGTGTATGTTGAGGAAAGAATAAAGCCTAAAAGTTGAACAGGCATCTGTGTACAGCAGAAATGGTTCCTCAAAATCTGGGCTGGTTAGGACAAGTTGTTTAGAAAAGGCCTCTTTAATGCTCTGAAAGCCATTTTCACAGGTCTTTGTCCATATCACCTTTTCTAACTTTCCCTTCTTGGTAAAGTCTGTTATTGGAGCAACAATGTTGCTAAACCTCTTTACAAATCTCCTATAGTAGTTGGCTAGGCCAATAAAGGATTGGACCTGTTTTGTTGTTTTAGAGACAGGCCAGCTTTTTATAGTTTCTACTTTTGAGGGGTCAGAGCTAACCAACACGTTGCCCACCCTATGTCCCAAGTATGACACCTCTGAGACTCCCATCTTACATTTAGAAACCTTAACAGTTAAGTTAGCCTCTCAAAGCCTTTGCAACATAATACCCACATGGTTTTTGTGGTCTTGCCAAGAACCGCTGAAGATGGCTAGATCATCTATGTTCGCCTTGGCAAAAGATCCCAAACCCTGTAGGACTTCATTTATAAACCCCATGAATGTGGCTCCTGAATTTTGTTATTCAAACACTAAGACTTTGAATTCATACAGGGCAGACTCCACTAAGAAAACAGATTTTTCTTGGCAGTCAGGATCAAAGGGAAATTCCCAGTACCCTCAAGTTAAATCTAGTGTGCTTATGAACTTCGCTACACCCCACAGAAACCCCAGTGTATCTAGCAAATCTTCTATTCTGGGCATGGGGTAAGGATCAGGTTGTGTGATAGCATTCAGCTGCCTATAATCCATGCAAAATCTTATGATTTTGTCCTTTTTGAGTACCATAACAATAGGGGATGTCCATGGGCTTTTAGATCTAGTAACTATTCCCATGGATAACATGCTTTCTTCCTTCTCCTCCTCTTGAATCTGCTTTTGCGTTTCTCCCTTGGCTCTGTATGCCCTGCTAGGAGCTTGGCAGGGACCTGTGGTTTGAATGGAGTGAATTAGGTATGTCAGTCTGTTCTGGCTGTTTGAGAATATCTGCCTGTGGTGCCTCCATGAAGCTAATATCTCATTCTTTTGGGCTGGAGTTAAACCCTCTCCCATTTCAATGGTTTCCAGCTGCGATTCCTCTCTGCTCTCTGTAACCATATCAACCAAAGGCATAGACTAAGTCTCTTCCTCGGCACAGCAAATCATATTTACAGCTATCTCCCTCTTCTGGTAAGCCTTCAACCTATTAGTATGCGTTATTTGCATATCCTCTTCACATTACATGTAACTTCATTAATTCTCTCCACTATCTCATAAGGTCCATTCCAAATATCCTGCATCTTATTCTTTCTCACATGATCTAGTGTGAGCACTACATCTCCAATTTCAAATGCTCTTTCCTCAGTATGCCTAACATTCAAAGCCGTCTGAGCTTCCTGACTTCTCTCAAGATTCTGCTGAACCAGATCCATCATGTCTTGCAAGCTTTCTTTGCATTGTGACAGATATCACTGGCTCTTCTGTCACCTCAATCATGAATCAGATCTAGGGGTCCACTGACCTGCCTCCAATAAAGTAGCTCAAAGGGAGCAAATCCTGTAGATTCTTGGGGTACACTTCTATATGCACACAACAAATATGACACCCAGACCTCCAAGTCATTCTGGCACCTGTCGACATACATTTTTAGCATAGACTTCAATGTTCCATTAAACCTTTTTATCAAACCAGGGGTCTCTGGCTGGTAAGGGACAGCTTTTAGGCACTTTACTCCACAGATCTCCCATAGCTGCTTAAATACAATCAACATAAAATTGGCACCACAAATTTCCGTGGGAAAACCCACTATGTTAAAATAGTAAACAAAGCTGTAGCCACTGTCTCTGACTCAACCTTAGGCAAAGCTACAGCTTCAGGTTATCTGATGGCAAAATCCATCAGCACCAGAATATACTTCTTTCCATTCCTGGAAGGCTTAGGGAATGGTCCCACAATAGCCACAGACATTCTGGCAAATGCCTCCCAGTAATGCGTAATGGCTGTAGAGGTACCTTCTTAGGACCCTTAAAGCCCCGGTGCTTCTGAAACAAATCACAGATTCTGCAATACTCCCTCACTGTTTCAAACAGGTAAGGCCAATAGAAATTTTGCTTCAACCTGTCACAAGTTTTTTCTATGCCCAGATGTCCTGCAAAGGGACCATCATGAGAGCAACTTTAACAAAACACTTCTATATTCCTCAGGCACCACAAGCTGCTTGCAGACCTTACCATGGAGGCTGCTTTTTCCCAGTAGGAGGTTCTCTGTACAGCAAGCCATCTTGCATGACAAATCTGCCTGTTCCTTCCCCCACTGAGGTGAGGTTCTGGGCATCAATTCTGGCCCTTTCTAATGAAACACCCTCTTGTTGGGTCCTAATAAACTTCTTCTGAATTTCACCTAAATTCAGAGCCACTTCAGCCACAGTCTCAACTGACACCAGCCGAGAGATATCCTTTGCCTGTTCACAGATTCCCTCACTATCACAAGTTACAGTATCCATATCAGAGCCATATTTCCTTTGTGACCTGGTTATGACATTGACATTGCTAGTCGCAACTACAATATCACTTCCGATCAAAACATCTGCAGGGAGGTGTTCCCTAACTCCAACTGTCATATCACCCCTAAAATCTTCCCACTCTAAGTGGACTTTTGCTAAGAGAACCTTTACCATATGCTCAGAAAGTGCCACCAGGCTCATGCTTTGATCTGGCAAATAATTCTCCTCCCAGACTAATTCCTTTTTAACCAAGGTAATGTCTGAGGCAGAATCTATCCATCCAGTACACATAATCCCATTGACCCAGGCACTCTTTATGAACTTCTCATTACGTCTCCATGTCTCAACTCTAACATAATTAGTGAGGCTACACTCCTCTCTCCCATCGGGGATTACTAAAGTGGTAGCATAACACTTGCAGTCTTTGTGTTTGGACTCAAGTGGTGTTAGCATTTATATGGCTAGTCTGTACTTCCATATTCAAATTGATTTTGGTTGAAGCATTGCTGGTTTGGGGGTGTTTTTGTCCCTACTGTTTGGACAATTTGGCTTTATATGATCAACAATTCACACAGGTGGCATATAAGTGGTTTTCCTCTGGGGTAAGCGGTTTTAAATTCTGGGTTTGTGTAAGATTTTCTAACAAAATTGAGGCTAATCTCATTCTTGAACCCATCCTCCCTCTTAAACTGATGAATTGTTTTTCCTTGAGGCTTATGCCTTCCACATTTTCTATTCTCTTTGAAAGCACCTGAAATTTCTGCAGCTTTCAAAATGGTATCAGGGTTTTTAATCACACACTTCAGTTCTGATATGATCAGGTGCTATTTCAAGAAGCTGTTTCATAGCAAATAAATCAATCACTTTAAAACTATCATAAGCCTTTTCCCCCTTAATCCACCTTTTATATACACAAGCCATTTATGAACAGTCTTAACATAGATAACATTATCAGTTCTAAATGTCAGCCTATCAGACTCAGGAGTAGCTTTAAATCTTTGCAATACAGTTTCTTTAAACTTTACATAATTCAAAGCATCATTTAACTCCATTTCATTAAATACATTTCTTGCTTTTTCAATCAATCTGGTGAGAACAGGCATTTTTCTCTCATCTGGAATTTGATGAATATCACAGAGTCTTTCAAACACAGAAATTTCTCAACATCTTCATTGTCCTTATAAGTTGGACAAATCCTTGATGTTGAGAGGAGAAGAACTTCTAGGCAGTGACAGACCTTTTTTCTCTTCCAGGACTTGGAGTTGGAGTCTGACAGTTTCCATCTCAGCTTGCAGAAGTTCCATTCGTCTCCTGTGAGATTCTCTCTCCTCTCTCTCTCTCTCCCCAGCTTCTTTTTCCAGTTGGATCAAGGCTTCCTTCTCTTGCATTCAAAGTTCTGCCATTTCTCTCTCATGCTGAAGATGCTGGCTTCTGGTTTGATTGCTTCTGCAGTAGCTACATCTGTGAGAGGGGCAGACCAAGACCTTGCACTCTTGTCAATGTTCATGAGCAAATCTCTCATTTTCTGATCTGAGGTGTCCCCATTAAGTGTTATTTTTCTATCTTTGCATAGTTGTTTAAGCTCTTTTGTGTTCATAGCCTCATATGATCATGGATCACTCATTGTCACTAACTTTAACCTTTAACACTCTCAGTATCACATTTTAAACTTGGAATAGTGTGGGGTTCTGATTCAAAACCCAAATGATCTGGTTCTGTGGATCCTGCCAACTATGCCAGTGTGACCCAAGGTGCCTAGGATAGCTCACACTGAAAATGCTATGGTCAGGGCAGATTGCAAAAAGGAGAGCAGATTCTCCCAAAACCCCAAACTGATGGTTAACACTGTAGTTAGATTCACCAACTAGTCACAAACTGTGCTCCTGATTCCCCACACTGATTATCAAGAAGCTGGGGGTGGGGGCAGGATGGGGGGAAGAAATCACACAGTCCCCTCTATTGCTTTCCAGGCTCTGGCTGCCAACCAGTAAATAAGTTCAGTAAAGTGAGAAGTTATTTAAAACTCTATTCACTATACAAAATGTTCTTCTGATTCCCAAAATAATACTAGTTTGGATCTTACCCAAAACACCATGCTGCCAGCCAGTCCTTTAGTATCTAAAACTAAAGTTTTATTATAAAAGAAAAGAACAAGAAGAGAGTTGTTAAATGGTCAAAGCAATCAGATACATTCATATGACTTCAGAGTCCATATATCAGGTTCTTAGGAGCATTGGTGACTTTGCTGGCTTGTAAAGTCCCTCTGAAACACATCCAAAGCTTGGGGGGGGGGGTGTCTATAAGTCCTTTGTTCAAAGCTTCAGTTTGTAGAGAAGTTACTCCAGAGGTAAGAAGCAGGATTGAAGACAAAATGCAGATGCTGCAGCTGCCTTTTTGTATCCTTTGCCATGTGGCTTGTACATCCTCTGTCTCAAACACAAACTCACAGCACATGGGCATGGAAAGGTATTTGGAGTACCCTGTTCCTACATGTCCTGCTGATTCATAGATGTAGCCTCTGGCTTCTCTCAATAAGTTCATGGAACAGATGACTGCTACTGATGGGCCATCAAGCAGGCTGGATAATGCTGATGCCAATCTGTCTGGGGTGTGTCACCCAGATGCACAGCACAAGTTTGAGATATTAATATACTACCCATATTCATAACTCATGATACAAAGATGATACATACATATAAACAAGCTTATCATGTTTAGCAAATCATAACATCTGCACTGAAACCTTACATGGCATATGTTGTATAAGATTCATTGCAATTTTGTAATGTTGGTATCAATAATATTATAAATGGTCATCCATATACCATACAGCATCACAACTTCCTTATTAACTGTCTCCACATCATTCATGATTTTGTAGACCTCTATCATATTGCCCCTTAGTTATTTCTTTTCCAAGCTGAACAGTCCCAGACTTTTTAATCTCTCCTCACATGGATGCTGTTTCATTCCCCTAATAATTTTTGTTGTCCTTCTCTATACCTTTTCCAATTCCAATATCTCTTCTTTGAGATGGGTGACCAGAACTGCTTGCAGTATTCAATGTGTGGGTACCATGGATTTATATAGTGGTATTATCATAGTTTCTATCCAATTATCTATCACTTTTCTAATGGTTCCTAACATTCTGTTAGCTTTTCTGACTGCTGCTGTACATTGAGCAGATGTTTTCAGAGAACAATCCACAGTGACTCCAAGATCTCTTTCTCAAGTGTTAACAGCTAATTTATACCCTTTGATTTTCTATCCATAACTGAGATTATGTTTTTCAACATTTATCAACATTGAATTTTATCAGTCATTTTGTTGCTCAGGCACCCAGTTTTGTGAGATCCCTTTGTAACTCTTTGCAGTCTGCTTTGGACTTACCTCTTGAGTCATTTTGTATTGTTTGTAAATTTTGCCACCTCACTGTTTATGTCTTTGTCCAGACCATTTATGTATATGTTGAACAGCACTAGTCATTGTACAGATCCCTTGGGGACACTATTTATCTCTCTCCACTGTGAAAACTGACCATTTATTCCTACCTTTAATTTCCGGTCTTTTAACCAGTTACTGATCCATGAGAGGATCTTCCCTCTTATCTGTGTGAGTACTTACTTTGCTTTAAGAGCCTTTGGGGAAAGATGTTGTCAAAGTCTCTCTGAAAGTCAAAGTATACTATATCAACTGGATCACCTTGTCCACATGGTCTTGAAGAATTCTAATAGATTGGTGAGGCATGATTTCTCTTTACAAAAGACCTGTTAACTCTTCCCCCAACATATCATGTTTATCTATGTGTCTAATAATTCTGTTCTTTACTACAGTTACAGCCAATTTGCCTGGTACTGAAGTTAGGCTTACGGGCATGTAATTCCTCAGATGCCTCTGGAGTCTTTTTTAAAAAATTGGTGTCATATTAGCTATCCTCAAGTCATCTGGTACAAAAGTTGATTTAAACGATGGGTTACATAGCACTATTAGTTCTGTAATTTCGTATTTCAGTTCCTTCAGAACTCTTGGCTGAATACCATCTGGACTATATCTTCCACTGAATGCATCTGATGAAGTGAGCTGTAGCTCACGAAAGCTTATGCTCACATACATTTGTTAGTCTCTAAGGTGCCACAAGTACTCCTTTTCTTTTTGGGAATACAGACTAACACCGCTGCTACTCTGATATCTGGTCCTGGTGACTTATTACTGTTTATCAATTTGTTCCAAAGCTCCTCTATTGCTACCTCAGTTCAGAACAGTTCCTCAGATTTGTCACCTAAAAAGAATGGCTCAGGTGTGGCAATCTCCTTCACATCCTCTGCAGTGAAGACCAATGCAAAGAATTCATTTAGCTTCTATGCAATGTCCTTGTCTTCCTTGAGTATTCCTTTACAGCACCTTGATTATCCAGTGGCCCAACTGGGGGTTTGGCAGGCTTCTCGGCTCTGATATACTTCAATTTTTTGCTGTTCATTTTTGAGTCTTTTGCCAGTTGCTCTTCAAATTCTTTTTGGCCTGCCTAATTATACTTTTATGCTTGACTTGCCAGAGTTTATGCACTTTTCTATTTTTCTCATTTGGATTTGACTTCCAATTTTTTAAAAATGCCTTTTTGCCTCTACCCATTTCTTTTACTCAGTTTAGTTGTGGTGTCACTTTATTGACCCTTTTACTATGTTTTTAAATTTGGGGTATACATTTAAATTCAGACTCTATTATGGTGTTTTTTAAAAGTTGCCATGCAACTTGCAGACATTTCAGTGTTCTGACTGTACCTCTTAATTTCCACTTCACTAGCCTCCTCATTTTTGTGTAGTTCCCCATTCTGAAGTTAAATGCTACTGTGGTGGGCTTCTTTGGTCTTTTGCCTCCCAGAAGGATGTTAAATTTAATTATATTATGATTGCTATTACCAAGCAGTTCAGCTCTGTTCATAGAATCATAGGACTGGAAGGAATCTCGAGAGGTCTTTTAGTTCCATTCCCTGCACTCAAGGCAGGACTAAATATTATCTAGACCACCCCCAACAGATGTTGTGTAACCTGCTTTTAAAAACCTCCAGTGGAAGAGATTCCAGAACTTCCATAGGCAACTTGTTCAAATGCTTAACTATCCTGACAGAAAGTTTTTCCTAATGCTCAGCCTAAACCTCCCTTGCTGCCGTTTAAGCCGATTGCTTCTTGTCCTATCCACAGAGGTTAACAAGAACAATTTTTCTCCCTCCTCCTTGTAACAACCTTTTATGTACTTGAAAACTGTTATCATGTCTTCCCTCAGTCTACTCTTCTCCAGACTAAACAAACCCATTTTTTCAATCTTTCCTTATAGGTCATGTTTTCTAGACCTTTAATCATTTTTGTTTCCTTTCTCTGGACTTTCTCCAGTTTGTCCACATCTTTCCTGAAATGTGGTGCCCAGAACTGGACACAATACGCCAGCTGAGGCCTTATCAACACAGAGTAGAGTGGAAGGATTACTTCTTGTGTCTTGCTTGCAACACTCCTACTAATACTCGTATTTAGCTTGTGATCCACTATAACCCCTAGATCCTTTTCTGCAGTACTCCTTCCTAGGCAGTCATTTCCCATTTTGTATATGTGCAGCTGATTGTCCCTCCCTAAGTGGAGTACTTTGCATTTGTCCTTAGTGAATTTCATCCTATTTATTTCAGGCCATTTCCTCAGTTTGTCCAGATCATTTTGAATTATAATCCTATCCTCCAAAGCACTTGCAACCCCTCCCAGATTGGTATCATCCGCAAACTTTATAAATGTACTCTGTATGCCATTATCTAAATCATTGATGAAGATATTGAAAAGACCCAGATTCATCTCTTGGTCCCTGTGTAGACACTCTCATTTAGAATTAAAGTGGCTTTAATAATTAAGATAAACCAAATTACAGCCACTTTAATTCTGACTGAGAGTGTCTATGTGGATTTAATGCAGTTTAATCAATATATTACTTGATATATTTTGACTTTAGCAAGGCTTTTGATACTGTCTCACATGACTATCTCATCAGCAAACTAGGGAAATATGGCCTAGACAAACCTACTATAAGGTGGATGGTTGGAAAAGTTAACTCACAGAGTAGTTATCAAGGGTTTCACAGTCAAAAAATGGAAAGGCATATCAAATGAGATCCCTCTGGGATCTGTCCTGTGTCCAGTTCTATACAATTTCTTCATATAGGATATGGATAATGGCATACTGAGAACATTTATAAAGTTTGCAGATGATACCAAGCAAGCACTTTTGGAGAAAAGGATTAGAATACAAAATGGTAGAGGCAAACTGAAGAAATGGTCTAAAATAAATAGGACGAAATTCAATAAGGACAAATGCAAAGCAATACACATACGAAGGAATATATCATATCTGCTGCTTCTCCCCCATCCACAAGGCTTGTCACTCTGTCACAGAAGCATATTAGGTAGGTTTGACATGATTTGTTCTTGACAAATCAATGTTGACTGTTACTTATCACCTTATTATCTTCTAGGTGCTTACAAATTGATTGTTGGATTATTTGCTTCATTATCTTTCTGGGTACTGACATTAAGTCCAAGTAAAGTCAGAATCAGAAATATTTATGTTGGTACAGTGCCCATTACAATAGAACTCCAATATTGGTCAGGGCCTCTGGATGCTACTATAATATAAATATTAAATTTAGTGATCTCAATCTATTACTAATATACAGGATCAGAAGTAGTAAGCATGTTTGTCATTCTTTTCTGTTCTATGTGCTGCAATTGGCACTCTCCAACTGCAGATTATTTCCTGTAATTTAGGGCAAGGCAAGCACTTATTATTTGTATAGCATTGTTCCTTAAAGGCCCAAGTCAGGGCTCAGGGCCCCACTAGGCCAGGTACTGTACAAAAAGATAATCTCTGCCCAAAAAAGCATGTGAGTAATCTTACACACATACATAAATGCTTGCAGGTTTGGGGCTTGACTGTGTATCCTGAATTAAATAGCATAACATCAGGGAATAGGACATAAGTAATAAGCTCCCTTGGGAGGAAGTAGAATTCACTGGTTCTAGTAACAGTGACTACAAAAGACAATTCAAAACTTCTTTATTTGTATTGGACAACTCCAGGCTCTTGCTGTGCTGGGGCACTCCTTCTCCTCTTCCTTCAAATAAACACTGCAAGGCTCTGCAAAACGCACAGAGTGAAATGTTTTTCCACTTGCCGGTGGATATGGTTACAGCCTGATCTTTGAGATTTCATAATACAGACAGATACAGTTGGTTAAAGGATGCTGAATGTCATGGGAGCAGGGAGTATGCACTGTGTACATGTGGTTTGTTAGTCATTGTCTCACTGAGGATATATTTAAACTGCAATAAAAGATTGCAGCACCAAGTGGAGTCCAGGCTCTGGGACACTCCCCCTTCACAGGATCCCAGAGCCCAGACTCCAACCCAAGCCTGAATATATATATGCTACAGTTTTATAGCCTCGCAGCCCAAGCCCTGTGAACCTGAGTCAGATGACACAGACCAGCCATGGGGGTTTTCCTGCAGTGTAAACATATCCTGAGACCCTCCACCTTCTTGTGGGTCAGAGCTCAGGCTCCTGCCCAAGCCCAAGCCCAAGCATCTACACTGTTATTTTTAATCCTGCAGCTTGAGCCTCACAATCCCAAATCAATTGACCTGGACTCTGAGACTTGGTGCCATTTTTTATTGCAGTGTAGACATACCCTGAGGGTCTGACTTTGCAAGTTGCTGAGCCTCTGTTTGCCACAAGCTGGGAATAGGCGACAGGGAATGGATCACTTGATCATTACCTGTTCTGTTCATTCCCTCTGCAGCATCTGGCATTGGTCACTGCCGGAAGACAAGATAATGAGCCATTGGTCTGACCCAGTATGGCCTTTCTTATGTTCTTATAACTAAAAGAAAAGGAGTACTTGTGGCACCTTAGAGACTGACAAATTTATTTGAGCATAAGCTTTCGTGAGCTACAGCTCACTTCATCGGATGCATGAAGTGAGCTGTAGCTCACGAAAGCTTATGTTCAAATAAATTTGTTAGTCTCTAAGGTGCCACAAGTACTCCTTTTCTTTTTGCGAATACAGACTAACACGGCTGCTACTCTGAAACCTGTTCTTATAACTGCGACCCTTCTGCCCATCAGAGTTGGCAGCAACAAGGGCTGAGTTCAGTATCTAGGGGTTCCATTCCAATACACAATGCAAAACCAGCTCAAGCCCCCTCCCAGTGACCTGGGACAAATATATACCACCCCCGCTGGTCGCCTCTAAGAGGCAATACTTCCCCTCTTGCAAGCACAGAGTCGGAGTGTAGCAAAAGCCTTTTAATAACAGAGAGAAACAATGTGGCATTATGTTGGGGAAACACCACCAACAGGATTCATAACACAACCCATGAGCAAAAAAAACCCATCTCAAGCAATTTGGGGCATGTCCTTTCCCTTTGGTTCTTGAATCCAGCAACCCAAAGTCACCCAAAGTCCCAAAAGTCCAACAACCCAAAAGTCTCTGTCCCTGGTCAGTGCAGCACCAGAGCTCAAAAGTTTATCTGCAGAGTTTTACCTCCCAACCTGGGTGGAGATGGGGCAGGGGCGTTAAGGGGCACCTTATGTGGTCCAAATCCGATTGCTCCACCTCTCCATGGGGGCTCTGCTCCACCAGCTGTCCCACAAATCACTCCTCTCTGCCAGCCACACCCCATGAGCTGCTCCAGCCATCCCACAAACTGCTTCACTCCACCAGGGGCTCTGCTCTACCAGCTGTCCCACAAACTGCTCCACAATATATCTTCACGCTCCCCCACTACTTAACACAACACTCAGTGATTTCAGCTCTTAGTAAGTTTAGCTCTTTTGCAATTTCAGCCTGTAGTAGGGGAGCCTCAGTGCTGGTGCACCATTGGCCTAAAGTGAATTCAGCTAAGTAGCCTGCAACCAAACACCTAATGGAATCAAAATTAGCTGATATTCCACAGTGGAAAGAGGAGGAAGTGCAATTAGCATGTAATGCCCTCACCAGAGGCCCCCTACCACCAACTATTAATACCCATCCCCAACCTCTCTCAATTCACTCAGTTTTGGAACCCATGTCCCTTGCCTAGCGAGTGCTACTTAGTTGATGGTGAGTTCCTCCATCATAACAAAAGGTCAAGTACAGTTCCACTATCCTTGATTCACATAATCAGGATAATTACAATTTATTCTTCCTGCCCCAATAACAGAGAAACTGGGGATCCCACAGCAGCCAAAGTGACCATTTGGACAGCTATGGGCTCATGCTAGGTGGGGTGGTATGCCTATGCAAATGAGATCAGCCCCTGAAGTTCTTTTCCACAACTTGCCACAACTCACCACCAGATGTCAGGGTGGAGCTCATCCTGACTCTGCTTACATAACCTTTAGCCCAGTGGTTAGAGAACTCATGTGGGAGGTGGGAGACCTTCTTTCAAGTCTCCCCTTGGCCTGATGAGGAGAAGGGATCTGAACAGGGATCTGCCACCTTTCATGAGAGTGCTGTAGCTGCTGGGACATGGGATATTCTGATGTGGCACCCCTCCATCTCTCCTATTGAAGTTGTTCTATTTTAATAAATAATTGAATAATTAAATATGAATTGGGACAGAGAACAAGTGAGAATCACTCTATCGCTTAGTGGTTAGAGGTGGCAGATCCCTCTTAAAAGCGCTTCTCCTCATCAGGCGGGGGGGGGGGGGGGGAATGAATGGGGGTGTCTCCCACATCCCAGAGAAGTGCCAGAACGACCAGACTAAAAGTTATCCCCTGGCTGATTTGCGTGGAGTTAGGCAGCCTCTGAGCACGTCTACCAGACCAAGCCCCGCACACAAGTTAGGGGAAGATAGATGCTCGTCTGGCTATATTGGGGGTCAGTAGCAGAGACAGGCACCTCCCTGCTGCCCAGACTTGGGTATGGTACTCTGGGAGAAGGGCGGGGCTTAGCACACACAACCCTCACTGGCATCTCCGATTGGTAATTTGGGCAGCCTCCACCTAACATGCTGGCTTCGTGGAAGACAATCTAAGGCACGTTTCTCTCTCCACTCATCATATAGGGAGATTTGTGGATGGCAGCATTGTTACTGTGATTTTCTAGGCACCTAAAACTTAGGTGCTGCAATGTTAAGCATCACAATGCCTAAGTCTCTTTCTGGATGTGGGCCTTACTGACATCTTAGGACTATTCTCCATGACCCTCCTCCAAAGCCTCCACCTGACTTTCCCTTTTGTCTTCTAATTTTATCTGTGACTTTTTTCATGCTACTGCCTGTGTCTGGAATTTCTTCTCCGTCACTACTCATCAAGCGATCTCTCCTGCTACATTTCCATACTTTCCTTAAAACCAGTTTTTCCACAAGATCTTTTAATGACAATAACGGAGCATTTAAAATGTATAGCTAAACTAAGTGGGGGAAAAGAGCACAAAAACTTGTTATTCCACCTATGCCTTATCTGTGTTCAATACTTGTATATAAAACATTGAGCAGTCTGTATTGTCTATACTATATTTAGCAGCTGGGTCAGGGACTGTTTCCAGTGTATTGTGTACAGCCCTGAACACATTGTTATTGTTAGGACACCCAAGAAGTAATCCAGGCTACTACTATTCAGGAATTCCTAGTAAAGGAAACAGCATCAGGATAAGGATTTGTTGGCTACACTGGCATAAGGCTTTCAATTAAACAGTTCTCTCACTCGTCATTCATCAACATTTTCATGCAGTTAAGTTAGATAAACAGATTACGTTTATCAAATTCCCCTAAATATATTTGTGCATATTCCCACATGTTCACAGGATGAAGGAAGTTATAGGCCTTCCCTGTTTCAGTGGGCCCTCACATAAAGATGTCTAGAAAAGGGGAGGAACAGCTAGCAAAACAAATGAAATAACTGCTCCTAATACACTGAAGAAACAAAATATCAAACTCACTACTCATCCATGCAGACAAGATATTAAATATTGTGCATCACAAGCAGGCTGGAGCTAGAGATGACTTAAAAAGAAAAATTTAGAGATAAGAGGAGTAGAGTCAGTATGCTAATTGGTGCTCTTCATGTGCCTCCTCAACAGTTACCGAAAACCCTTTCCAACTCACACCATGCAGGCAAAACAATAATTGATTTTCCTCAGCTTATTTAATTAACAACTTGTGTCAGTCTGGCTTGCAACTGAAATGCAGACTGATTTTTATTCTTAAAAGATTCCTTCTCTCCTACCATAAAGATTTAACATCCATACTAATCAATGAGAATTTGGATTTCCACTACAACCACTGTGTCACATGATGTTTCAGACTTTCTGTTCTGAAGTCACCTTTCATCCTGTGTTAAATATCTTGCTAAGTTTTCGTGGTTTACATGAAATACAGTTCAAACAAACCCAGTGTCACAATATTCCGATTGGTCTTTATCATTCATGTGTTTCATCTACAGCCAGTTAGCTCAGCACAAGCCATATTCATGTTCACCTTACCAAAGAGTGGCATTTCAATGAGTTATGAGTGCTGCCCACTTCTGTAGCAGCTTGAATAGCTTCCTTTTATTCTCACTCTTAAACACACATTATTTTAAGCAGTGAATTCTAGAATCTGAACAGAGTACAGGCCTAGTCCTGCAAGTTGCTGAGAATCCTAAAGTCTGTCTTCAGTGGGAGTGGAGGATGCTCAGCACTTTGCAGAAAGCATTCAGCACTTTTCAAAACAGTATTTTAGCTTAAATAGCAGTGTGTGTACTGTTGAGAGCAGGTGACTGGAAGCTTCTGGGTTTTGTTTCAGCCTCTGCCCCAACAATAAGGAGGGAAGCAAGAGCTCTCTTATTCATTAGAGATACGGGTGGGTATGGTTCTCTCCAGCTCTTCCCAACTCGACACCAGGTTGTTGGAATTTTCTCTTTTAAACCCATAATTCTGTCTTGTTACCAAATAGGGATGTTCCTGTATCTATGCTGCACAGTTACAGTGGGGAAAGGGAGACAAGAACAAGCAGTCGTGGTTCATGTGATGAAAAGATCTTTTATTTTACATGAACTCTCTTCCTTCCAGACACTGTACAACTATCAGCAAGCAATACAATTTTTGTGCTGGGGTGGCTTTTTTTGCCCTTTTGTTCCTGCCTACTGAATAGGATGGTCTGCTGTGCAGCCAACTTCAATAGCCTTCCAGGGCTTGCTGAATATGTTTGACTGGACAGAGCTCTATGTGAGAGAAGCACCTACGGTTCTTCTACAGAGTCTGCCTGATTTTAGCTAGTGCAGTTAGTCCATCAGTTTCTCCAAGATCTTAGGTTTCAGAGTAGCAGCCGTGTTAGTCTGTATCCGCAAAAAGAAAAGGAATACTTGTGGCACCTTAGAGACTAACAAATTTATTCGAGCATAAGCTTTCCGGAGCTACAGCTGTAGTAAGTGATGAAGTGGCTGTAGCTCACGAAAGCTTATGCTCGAATAAATTTGTTAGTCTCTAAGGTGCCACAAGTTCTCCTTTTCTTTTTCCCAAGATCTTAGTTTACTTAATAAATACAGACAAAATTATTAATAAAGAGTAATGAAATGCATGATTTTTATTTTAGGTTGTGTGGGTTATATATTTAAACATTTGAAATATTTATTCACCAGAATACTAAAACTACATCTCCTGCATGACATTTCCAAATCACCCAGAGACTCAAAGGCACACACTTGCCCAGGATTTGGCCCAGGATGTCTAACCTATAGATCAGATTGGATCCAAGGCATGTGCACATTTAGGGTCCAATTTTCAGGTGTGCTAAGAACCTGCAACTTCCATTCACTTCAACAGGACCCTGAAAATCAGGACCTTGTGTTTTTCAAATGCATATGAGTGACCCAGTAGCACTGAGCACACTGGTGCAGAAAGTACAGCATCAAGTATATTGCTTAATAAGTGAAAAATTACATGGGCCAAATTCTCGGCTAGTGTACTTCAGCATAGCTCTGATTAAGTCAATTAGAGCTAAGCCAATTTACACAATCCAAGGATTTGGTTTTACTTACACACACACATTAGAGGAATATTAAGGATACAGAGTCAAGCACTCAAAAGTTAGGAAATGCCAGAATTAGGGTTGCTTGCACAACGATTTTAACATCTGCAGCTAGCAATGGGCTTATACCAGTGGTGGGCAGCCTGTGACCCATCAAGGTAATCCGCTGGAGGGCCACCAGACAGTTTGTTTACATTGACACTGCACCGCTTCCCACAGCTCCCATTGGCCGGGAATGGTGAACTGTGACCACTGGGAGCTGCGGGCTGCCGTGCCTGTGGCTGGTCAATGTAAACAAACTGTCTTGTGGCCCACCAACGGATTACCCTGATGGGCCATGTGCGGCCCACGGGCCGCAGGTTGCCCACCACTGGCCTATACCATAGGTTTTCTTTTGTTCTTAATATACTTCTAAAAACACATTGTTCTTAGCCCTGCCAGCTATGGATTTTTCTCTGATGGCTTTAGCTTTCATTATCAATTTTCTACATTTTGTAACTTCTAATTTATATCTATTTCTTCCATTTTTTTCATTTGCTATATATTGCTTTTTTATTTCTAATTGCAGCCTTTGCTTCCCCATTGAACCAGGGATAAGCTTTTAGCCAAAGTTTTTCTCTTTCTTGATTGTAATTGTGGCTTTTTGGCAATCTAATAAATTCTTCTTAAAGAACTCCTAAATTTTCTTTGTGTTTTTTTATTTAATTTTTTCCTCCCAGTCAATTTTACTCAGCTTTGGGAAATTAGGTCTTTTGAAGCACCAAGTATATAACACACACACACACATACACACACACACACACATATTTGATGTTTCAAAAGACCGAATTTGTATAACTGTACAGGACAGTCCTCTGTTTGCTCGTATTTTGCATGTAATCAGGTCATGATCACAGGTCCCTAGGCAACCACTAATTTCCATTCCTCTGCTTGATTCAAACAAACACATATACACAAAGGAACTGAATTAAGGTTGCATGGGCAACCTTAATTCTAGTACTTGCTAAGTTCTGAGTGCTTGGTTTTGCACTCTACATAATATGTTTTGCATCTTTGTGTGTGTGTAATTTCCTAAATTTTTAAAAATCAAAATGAAAAAACAGGAATTCCAGCATGTGGCATCATACTGACACCAACATGGTTCATCAGCAGGGTTAGAACCTTTAAATCCAGCATAGAGATCTCTGCCAGTTGAGCTGGCAGAGTAAGTAACAACAGTAGGTTGTCTTCCTCTGTGGACCAGACCTAGAGAGGGATGGGAAACTTTGCCAGTGGGTTTCACAGATATTTGCTGACAGTAGAGGAATGGTGGGACTCAAGAATCTTGGGTTCCATTCCAGGCTCTGGAGGGGAGTGTGCTCCAGTGGGCACAGATTCTTCCATCTGTTTCTCCCAAGCTTGACCCCTTCTGCCCCATCACATCCAACCTGTCCTCATCCTATCTTCTCCCTACTCCCAGCTCCTTGACACAGTCTTCATCTCAACTCCTCTGGCTTCTTATCCCAATCCTAGTAATTCCCCTTTTTACTCCTTCAGAATCCCTGACTTTCCCTCCCACTCCCATTCCAAGCTTCCTTGCTCAGCCAGTCCTAATTTCCCCACCTCCTCACCTGATCTGTCTTTCTCCATTCTACCCACTCATCTCCACCGGTTTCCAGTCCTAATCTCCCACTCCAGGCTCCTCATGCAATCTCAGTGTCACATCACTTGGCTCCTTGTCCATCTTTTTGCCCAGCCAGTCCCAGTTCTCCCCCAACACCCTGGCTCCTTGTCAGATCTGCCTTCCCTCCCCCTCACCATCTTCCTCCATCCACATGGCTCCCAAATCAAGTGAGAACTACTGAAAGAAGAAGAGCGAGAAACATCAAATCATTAAAAGCAGCTTTTAAAAAAGGAGAAGTTGAGATGGCATTTAAGGCTAAAGAATCAAAAATGAAGAGGGGTAGAGTATTCCATAAATTTGAGGCTAGAAGAAAAGAGGGGGAAGATACCAGTATTTCTGTTCTAATCAGATTCTTATGCCATAACCATTACCATGGCACCTGAGCATTTATTTTTAAAAATGGCAATAGAGAAGTGAATCACAATGAGAACATTGTGAGAATATGAACCAAAAGAGTGAATAGGGACGGGGGGAGGGGAAGTCAGAATGACCAGTCTGGGAAATAGCATTATATACTGAGTAATATTATAGCAATTACACAGCTGGATAGAAACCCAGTGACTTGAAAAAGAGATATGAAATTCATTTCCAGTGTTCTATAATCACCAAATAATAGAGTAATGAGCCAAAACAGGATGTGCACTACTAGGGTTCTCATATGTGCTTGGGTACATTTTGCTGAATGCCTTCAGCATGCTAAGAAGTGCACAAATAGCTGGCTAAAGCACCCCTGGACTGGCTTTAAGTTGCAGTTCAAAAAAGTACATGAAATGTCTTCTGCCCCCATCTTATTTATCAAGGTTTTGTGCAGTCAATTTTTGGACTCTTTCTCCTCTCCTCCAGAAGCCCAGCTACTCTTCCAGCAGCAGCAGTTTGTGCCCCAATTGCCATTTTCATCTAATTTATTATAGAAGCATGAATATGAAATACTAAATGTATATGTTAAAAATGGCTTAAAGGAGATAGAAGATTAGAAACTGCTGCAGAAATGGAAACTATGCAGAGAGCAGTTTAAAGATGCCGCTGATCCCTGCCATACCCCTTTACTTGCATCCTCTGTGCAATCTACTCTCAGATATCCACATTTCTATGACTCGTCTGTAGCTGTGCTTGTACAGCCTCTTCTCCCTGCAGGCCCAGGAGATCCAATACTGCTGGGCAGTTGCACACAATGGGGGAGAGCTTCTAGGTGTGTTCGCCAAGGTGGGCAATCAGGAAAAGACATTTAAAAGACATGCTGGGGTGTGTGTGTATGTGGGGGGGTGGCTTCCGAACTCTGTGATCCCTGCGCAGAGGAGTTCACAACTGTGACTAGAGTGGGAACTGTCACAGAAAACAGGGCATTGTGGGACAACTGCTGGAGGACTCTTAGCATCCACACAAGTCATGCAATTCTACACTGGCTCTGCATCAACATCAGTAGGTCAACCATGGCTCTGCACTATTCAGGAAGTGATTTTATTGTGTCTCTATAACAGGGCTCTTAGGTCAACCAGAGACAAATTTGACAGAGGTGGACTCAAAGTGACTTACATCAATCTCACTTTGTAGTTGCTACCTTGTTGTAAAATTTGTTAATTTGCTGTAAAATTATATCATAAAATAAAATTCAGGATTAATTCTTATAGCCTTTGCTCAGACAGCAGCCAGAGTGGTGACTAAAAATTATTGGCTTGATTTTTATTTAGAATATTTACCTATCTTAGGTATTTACATGGTTCTCCTTTACCATAGTATCAGAACAATTCTATAGCCCAATGAGAATGGGTAGTGTTCCCTATTTCCTGTAGGAACTGCACGTGCTTGAGAGAGGAAGGTCAGAGCACTAGCCTGGGACTCGAGAGTTAATAATTTCCTAGTTCTGCCACAGACTTCCTGTGTGACCTTGGCCAAGTCTCTTATTTGTAGTCCCACATCTGTAAAATAGGGAACACTACCCATTCTCATTGGGCTGTAGAATTGTCCCCCACTGACTTTGGTTGCATCTGAGTGTGCTCAGCACCTCTGAAAAATCAGGCCAGTTAGGATTTAGCCCTTGTAATATCTATCTTGTAATATCTATAGCAACTACCTGATAGTTATATTTGTTAAAACTTGGAATCTCAAAGCACTAAGATTAAAACACACATTAACATGAGACTAGTCAAGCAATAGTAAAAATATATATTTAAATGCAAGTAAAATAGCAATGTATGAAGTATGCAGTGTTGTGGTAGCCATGTTGTTCCCAGGATATTAGAGAGATAAGGTGGGTGAGGTATTATCTTTTATTGGACTAACTTCTGTTGGTGAGAGAAACAAGATTTTGAGCTTAGATAGAGCTCTCTTTCAGGGCCCTCTCTAAGCTCGAAAGCTTGTCTCTCTCACCAACAGAAGTTGGTCCAATGAAAGATATTACCTCATCCAACTTGTGTGTCTAGCTAATTCAAAAGGATTAATGCATTATATAGTACTAGAGTGATTATTTTTATTTAAAACATTAAGAAGCCATTCTATATGCAGGTAATACATAAGGAACTGTTAATAAGTGTACTTCATTATGGGCTAATTACATTTTTTAAAAAACAGCCTTTGCATTTTCTGACATAAGTTTGCCATGATGTCTAATTCTGCAGAATGTATCTAAAAGAACAGCCTCTCTCTGCTGGATTACTGCTGCCAGAATTCCAAGACATGCCTTTGGGACTGTTGAGATTTGGTGGTCTGACCGTGTTCTGCTTCCGTTCCATTTCTCCACAAACTTAACAATACAGCGCTCCAATACCTACAGTGACATCTCTGGTATTACTGCTACTTTACATAATGTGGACTGCTTCCCATTACAATTCCTTCCCCACACCCAAGAGCTCCAGAGATTTGCCATGTCCATCATATTCTGAATATTATTTACATACTGTAGCTGCATATGTTTTGCAAAGTTTAGTATCAAAGCTTTAGTATTAAAGCACTTAGCAAAGCTGACCTGAAAGTGTATAATTTAAAGCACACATACAGGCTATCTAGGAATACTAGTCAAGTTTTGATTGACTTTTGCCAGAACACATGGAAACAACGTTTAATATTTGCACTTTCATAATACTGATTCTTTTGTCTGGGACTTTTGCATTTATGCAAATTCAGAATCTACACTACTGGTAGAACAGGAAATGTAGGTCTGGTCATTGCTAATCTCTTGCTAATTTTCAACAGAGACAGCAAAATCTGTAGTATGCAAGGTCCTGGAAAAAATTTTGAAGGAGAAATTAGTTAAGGACATTGAAGTCAATGGTAAATGGGACAAAATACAACATGGTTTTACAAAAGGTAGATCGTGCCAAACCAACCTAATCTCCTTTTTTGAAAAAGTAACAGATTTTTTAGATAAAGGAAATGCAGTGGATCTAATTTACCTAGATTTCAGTAAGGCATTTGATACCGTGCCACATGGGGAATTATTAGTTAAATTGGAGAAGATGGGGATCAATATGAACATCAAAAGGTGGATAAGGAATTGGTTAAAGGGGAGACTGCAACGGGTCCTACTGAAAGGCGAACTGTCAGGTTGGAGGGAGGTTACCAGTGGAGTTCCTCAGGGATCGGTTTTGGGACCAATCTTATTTAATCTTTTTATTACTGACCTTGGCACAAAAAGTGGGAGTGTGCTAATAAAGTTTGCAGATGATACAAAGCTGGGAGGTATTGCCAATTCGGAGAAGGATCGGGATATTATACAGGAGGATCTGGATTACCTTGTAAACTGGAGTAATAGTAATAGGATGAAATTTAATAGTGAGAAGTGTAAGGTTATGCATTTAGGGATTAATAACAAGAATTTTATGAGAATAAGAATAAGGATATATAAGAATTTATAAGAATGAGGAGAGGCTGAGGGAGCTGGGATTGTTTAGTCTGCAGAAGAGAAGAATGAGGGGGGATTTGATAGCTGCTTTCAACTACCTGAAAGGGGGTTTCAAAGAGGATGGCTCTAGACTGTTCTCAATGGTAGCAGATGACAGAACGAGGAGTAATGGTCTCAAGTTGCAATGGGGGAGGTTTAGATTGGATATTAGGAAAAACTTTTTCACTAAGAGGGTGGTGAAACACTGGAATGCGTTACCTAGGGAGGTGGTAGAATCTCCTTCCTTAGAGGTTTTTAAGGTCAGGCTTGACAAAGCCCTAGCTGGGATGATTTAACTGGGACTTGGTCCTGCTTTGAGCAGGGGGTTGGACTAGATGACCTTCTGGGGTCCCTTCCAACCCTGATATTCTATGATTCTATGATTCTATGATTCTATGATTTAGTTATAAGTTGGGGACGCATCAATTAGAAATAACGGAAGAGGAGAAGGACCTTGGAGTATTGGTTGATCATAGGATGACTATGAGCTGCCAATGTGATATGGCTGTGAAAAAAGCTAATGCGGTTTTGGGATGCATCAGGAGAGGCATTTCCAGTAGGGATAAGGAGGTTTTAGTACCATTATACAAGGCACTGGTGAGACCTCACCTAGAATACTGTGTGCAATTCTGGTCTCCCATGTTTAAAAAGGATGAATTCAAACTGGAGCAGGTACAGAGAAGGGCTACTAGGATGATCCGAGGAATGGAAAACTTGTCTTATGAAAGGAGACTTAAGGAGCTTGGCTTGTTTAGCCTAACTAAAAGAAGGTTGAGGGGAGATATGATTGCTCTCTATAAATATATCAGAGGGATAAATACAGGAGAGGGAGAGGAATTATTTCAGCTCAGCACCAATGTGGACACAAGAACAAATGGGTATAAACTGGCCACCAGGAAGTTTAGACTTGAAATCAGACGAAGGTTTTTAATCGTCAGAGGAGTGAAGTTTTGGAATAGCCTTCCAAGGGAAGCAGTGGGGGCAAAAGATCTATCTGGCTTTAAGATTCTACTCGATAAGTTTATGGAGGAGATGGTATGATGGGATAATGGGATTTTGGTAAGTAATTGATCTTTAAATATTCAGGGTAAATAGGCCAAATCCCCTGAGATGGGATATTAGATGGATGGGATCTGAGTTACTATAGAAAATTCTTTCCTGGGTATCTGGCTGGTGAATCTTGCCCATATGGTCAGGGTTTAGCTGATTGCCATATTTGGGGTCGGGAAGGAATTTTCCTCCAGGGCAGATTGGAGAGGCCCTGGAGATTTTTCGCCTTCCTCTGTAGTATGGGGCATGGTTGACTTGAGGGAAGCTTCTCTGCTCCTTGAAGTATTTGAACCATGATTTAAGGACTTCAATAGCTCAGACATGGGTGAGGTTTTTCATAGGAGTGGGTGGGTGAGATTCTGTGGCCTGCGCTGTGCAGGAGGTCGGACTAGATGATCAGAATGGTCCCTTCTGACCTTAGTATCTATGAATCTATGAATCTATGAAAATAGTTTTAACTCCTCAATGAAAAAGACTCAGAACCCATTTGTTTCCAATGAGGCACTCTTAAAGATATAGCAAACACAGCTCCATCTTGGGACATCTAGGAATAGCTTGGTTATGAGCATGTTTAATTCTAGATGAATGCTGTAGAATCTGGAGATGATGGCAGAAGACTGACAATTATAAAACAATCATCTCCCATCATTTATTGATCACTTCTCAATAGATTTCTGACTACATAAGCTCAGCTGTAGGATGCGTTAGTTAGTTATTGCACAGCTGTCAGATGCGTACAAGACAACCTAAACACTAAACATTACAATTGTTAATTATTTCTTTCAAATGTTTGCAGCATTTTCTCAAAACACAAGACGTTAGTTTTTGGTCAACCTCTGTGGAAGTGACCTCCAGCTAATTTTGAAACCATGTTGGGGTGGTGCAAGCACAACCAAGAAACACAGAGGCCTGGTCTACACTACAAAGTTAGGTTGATATAAGCCGCCTTACGTCAATCTAGTTGTGTGTGAGTCTGCACTTATATGTGTCTCCCACCAATGTAAGCACCCTGTTACAGCGATGCAGTAACATCACCTCCCACGTCAGCATTGAACAATGATTGACATGCCAAGGTTGACTCAGTACGAGTGCAGACACTTCATTATTTATGTCCATTCTAACAATCCTCCAGAAGCTGTCCCACAATGCCTGACACTGACCGCTATGCCACAATTGTCAATTCCACTGCCCAGGCATCCCAGAGACCAGAAAGCCCTCCCATCTGTTTAAAGCCCTGCAAATTTTTGAAATGCCTTTTCTTGATTGTCCAGCTTGGTATGCACACTTAGTAGCTCTCCGTTGTTACGTGCAACTGACCAGCTGACCATGCTGGCTGCATGCTCCAGACGCATTCCAGCTTGGAGTAAACAACAGATCCTAGATCTCCTGGGCCAGTGGGGATAAGAGGCTGTGCAGGCACTGCTGCAGATCAGCAACAGAAATGTTGACATCTATGAGAAGATTGCTCAGGGGATGCAGAAGAAAGGGTGCAACAAAGATCAGCAGCAGTGCTGCATGAAAGCGAAGGAACTGAGGCAGGCAAACCATAAGGCCGGGAAGGCCAACGGCAACCTGGTGCCAAGTCACAGACCTGCCGCTTTTAAAAAGAGCCATATGCCATACTTGGGAGACACCCCACCCCTCAGACCACCATGGATACCTCTGTTGAGCCCAAGTCGCAGACCCTTGCTGTGAACAGAGAGGAGGAGAGAGGAAGAGGACGGGGGAACTTGCGACCGGGGGAGGGGGACCACTATGCCATGAATCAGGACCTGTTTGAGACTCCACTGTAGTCCAGTCAGCCCTGGAAGTCAAGCACGTGTGAGCCTGATGCAGGGGAAGGAACCTTAGGTACTCATCTAAATGTATTTCCCATTACAATAATGTACTGATGGCACCTCCAACTTAACTGGACCCAGCTATTGATTTTTCATTAATTTACTTGTACTAGAAGTAGCAGTACAACAATGAGAGGCAGAGTTATCTGCTTTTCATTCCTCTGTACAGTTAAGTTGGAGAGGGGAGGGGCACGCAGAGTAGTTTGTTTATGTATTTCACAGGGATGTCTCTTGAATTTTCCTGAGAGATCTAAATGAAACTTTCATGGAGCTACTCTGTGATCCTCTCCCAAAGGTTTCTAGAAATGGCAGCCTTATTTCTTCCTCCACGGTAGGACACTTTCCCACACCAATTTGTGATAACTTCAACATGTATAATTGCAGTAAACAGGCTAGCTGCATACCGGCACTGGCAGCATTAGGACCCCAGCAGCAGCTGTGCTCTCTGTGCCTTTATTACCCTTAGGAGTTCACCACTACCTATGGAAAATGGTGCCAGTGTTCAATGCCATTGCCCTATACTCATAGTTTTATGCACCCAAGCAATTTCCACCTCATTTCCCTCACCCCTGGCAGACCACACTCACCAGGGCTGGTTGTGTGAGTGGTGCCATGCACAAGCACTCAGAAGCAGAAGTGTCAATAAGCATGTCTGGTTTAAGACTTGAGGGGAACAGGGGAAGGGAGTTCTGAATATTCATTTTCATTTTCCACTGTGACTATACTGACAAGGTACTTCCTTGTGTTTTATCTGTAGCTGCTGCCGTCTGCTGGAGGCACACCTGTAGAATGACGGAGCCAGATAAGGAGAGAAAGCAGAGGACTCTTGAGATCCTGCAAGCCAGTGCTACATCAGACTGAGAGCAGAGTACCTGGAGGGTGAATATTGCAGATAGTCTGGAGATGGAAAGAGCAGACAGAAGGAAGGCCCAGCAGGAAAAGGAGTGGGAGATGCAAGAGGACATGGAGCTTCTGTGGCAGCAAACACAGATGCTGCAGACTCTTGTGGACCTACAGGTTCAGCAAACATGGGCTCACCTCCCGTTGCAGTCCATGGAGAACTCCATTGCAACACCTCCCTGCAGCTGCCCTCTATTTTCAGTGTAGCATCAGTGGCTGCCTCTCTATCCCTCCCACTACATGCCGTAAGGAAGACCACAGTTTCACATATACTGACCTGTGAAAACCACTGTTGATGTATGTGTAGCTAAAATGGATATGAATGTTCTCTTCCCATCTTAAGCTCTGTTCTATTAATTTATTAAGTTTTTTATGTATTTGTTTTTAATTGAACAGATTTTTCTTTGCACTTTTAAAAAATCAATAAAATTCAATTCTTTGGGAAATAATTCATCTTTATTAGTTCACACCATATGCTGCAGAGAGCCTAGCAGTACTGAAAGCACCCACTTGTTATGGTACAGTGTGACAACTCAGGATCAGTGACAAACACAGTGTTATATTCATACATGTACACCAAACACCACACAATTACTAACAGGCCCCAAAACAGCAGGGCCAAGTGGAGCACGGTCCACCACACCACATTACTATGGCTCACTATTAAAATGCTCCTTCAAAGCCTCCGTAAGCTCTGTAACTCCACAGTGAGCTCTTCTAAGAGCTTTTGTGTCTGGTTGTTGACACTCAGCAGACAGCAGCTCCACCTCCACCCTCTAGCCCAGTGGCAACTTTCCCCCTTCTGCTTCACAGGTATTATGCAGGACACAGCAGGCAGCTAGAACCATTGGGATATTTTTTCACAGAGATCCAATATTGTGACTAAACGCCAGCATCCCTTCAGTCTACCAAAAGCATATTGAACTGTCAGTCTGCACCTGCTGAGCCAGTAGCTCAATCTTTCCTTGGTGCTGTTGAGGTGATCAGTGTACAGCTCCAGGAGCCATGGGAGCAATGGGAAGGCTGAGTCCTCCAGGATAACTGTGGTCATTTCAACATAGCCAATCGTAATTTGCCAGTTGGGAAAGAAAATCAGTACTTGAAGCTTTCTCAACAGTCCTGTGCTCTAAAGATGTGAGTGTTATGTTCCTTCCCTGACCAGCCAATAGCGAGGTCAGTGAAGTGTCCTCAATGATCCACTGACTGTTGCATAACCATAGAAAAGTAGCCTTTTCTGTTGATGTACTCTGTGGCAAGGTGGGCTGGTGCCAAAATAGGGATATGTGTGCCATCTATTGTCCCACCACAGTTTGGGAACCAAATTGCTGCAAATCCACACACTGTGTCTTGCACATTGCTGAGAGTCACAGTCCTGCATAGCAGGAGGTGATTAATGACCCTGCACACTTAAATGAAAATGGCTCTCACATGGATTTTCCAACTCCAAAATGATTTCCCAAGTTTCCACAGTGCAATCGCCACTCCCTTCTCCACTGTCACTGCAGCTATCATTCTGGTGCCCCTGTATTGGAGGAGGGCTGGACTGAGCTTGGCAGTATAGATTCAGGAATGTGGCCTTTGTGTGTCTGAAAATTTTGTAGTCACTGCTTGTCATCCCAAACCTGTATTACAATGAGATCCCACCAGTCAGTGCTCATTTTTCAGGCCCAGAAGAATTGTCCCCCATCTCCAGCTGCTCTGTGAGTGCCACCAATGACCTTAAAAGGGTTGTCACTCTGTCCCACAGCATTCTTTCCTCCACAAAATTGTCATGTTAAGTGAGGATCCCTATCATATGGAAATGCTAGTTTAATAATAAAGTAGCCAAGGAAGAACATTTTCAGCAATTAGTGGACTATCAAAGCCATCGTAAGTGTAGCAAATAATTAAACTATATAAAAATGTTTAACTTTTTCCCCTACTATGATCAGATGCAAGGAGTGAGGAGCTCCAGTGGTAAGGAAAGTGATTAATTTTAAAGAACGGAAGGACTTAGCTGTGGAGCAGAAATTCTAGTAAAATTCCATTGCATAAAATTAATCTGTGGAAAACTTGCCACATGCTATGTGACTCAAGTACTGCTAAAAAGGAGGGCAGAAGAATCAAAACTTCCCCACTATTAAATCACTTACGTATGTGCACAGTTCTTCATTCTTTACCTTACAAATAATATCTTATAACTATTTAAGTATTTCCCCAGTATTGTTAGAGATCGTTGCTTTAATACCTCTCATGCACACCATAGAGAATACTTCAGCAGTTTGTCTGAAAAACAATGTCACATTTTCCATCCACAGATCTTTATTTATATTGTAAATTGGCATCCTCTCCCCCAGTGATAGTTGCAGGTGGGTGCAGTTTGAGGCTGGAAAAGTGGGAATTGAAATAAAGTATTTTCCTGGTAGGTGGTGCTGCCTGTAGCCAGCCCTAGAAACAGCTCGTACTGCTGTGTTAGGGCTCCAATGGCAGTAAAGGTTTTTGGAGTTTTAGATAGTGCTGTCTTGCCTCATTCCTTCAGCTACCCTGATATTACATTTCAATGATTCAATAAAAGGAGAAGCTATAAGATGCTATATGTTTTGCCCTCAGGTAGACCTGTGCAACTCCCCTAAATACAGCAAGATTGCATAAGTAATGACACAATTTGATCCAATGTGTTAATTACAGGAAGAATCACCAATGGTATGTCTACACAGCAATTAAACACTCCCGGCTGGCCCGGGTCATCTGACTCAGGCTTATAGGGCTTGGGCTGTAAAACTATGGTGTAGACATTCAAGTTCGGGATAGATCCTGACCTCTGGGACTCTTCCCCCTTGTGGGTTCCCAGGTCTCGAGCTCTAGCCTGACCTTGAAAGTCTACACTGTAGTTTTACAGCCCCGGAGCCCGAGTTAGCTGACCCAGGCCAGCTGTGGTTGTTCAATTGCTGTGTAGACATACCCCAAGAAACCAAATGCATTTCAATTACTTTTGTTTTTAGGGCTACAGTCGCAATTGCTGTCACACCTAGGACAGTTTGGGTGGGATTCACAAGAGTACTTAGGTGCCCGAGCCACATTTTAGGCACCTAAGTCCCAGTGTTGGCTCCACTGTGATCCACAAAAATTGCAGCAAACCCTATAGGGGCCTAAACTCACTAGACATCTAAGTTTTTCAGGGTCAAAGTTCCCTGTGCACCTGTGTTTATGCCTCTGGGCATGCACACTGCTGCTTTCCTCTAGGCATTCACTAATCAGGGGAAGACAGGCATTTGGCCACCGAAGTCAAATGCGGGGCCCAATCCAGAAGGTCTACTAGACTGGGTCCCATTCAAAAATCTGGTGGCTGTGGTGCTATTCTCCACCTTATAACTTTTAGCCCAATGGTTGGAGCACTCACCCGGGATGTGGGAGACCTGGGTTAAATTCTCCCCTCTCTGCCAGAGGGGGAGAAAGGGTTTGACTATTTATCCACTGTGGAACAGTCATTGGGTGGGAAGAAGGAGAGAAACCGACTATAGTTCAGCGGTTTGGGCCCCCACCTGAGCCAGCTGCCCTGCTCCAACCATTCTTTCATTAATTCAGCCTCAATGGCACAACTTCAACAGGCGAGGTCCCACATCAGACTATCCCATAGTTCAGCAGGTAGAGCACTTGTCAAGGTTCCTTCCCCACTCTGAACTCTAGGGTACAGATGTGGGGACCTGCATGAAAGACCCCCTAAGCTTATTCTTATCAGCTTAGGTTAAAAGCTTCCTCAAGGTACAAACTTTGCCTTGTCCTTGAACCCTATGCTGCCCCAACAAGCGTGTTAAACAAAGAACAGGGAAAGAGCCCACTTGGAGATGTCTTGCCCACAAAATATCCCCCCAAGCCCTCCACCCCCTTTCCTGGGGAAGGCTTGATAAAAATCCTCACCAATTTGCATAGATGAACACAGACGCAAACCCTTGGATCTTAAGAACAATGAAAAAGCAATCAGGTTCTTAAAAGAAGAATTTTAATTGAAGAAAAAGTAAAAGAATTACCTCTTAAAATCAGGACGGTAAATACCTTACAGGGTAATCAGATTCAAAACATAGAGAATCCCTCTAGGCAAAACCTTAAGTTACAAAAAGACATAAAAACAGGAATATCCATTCCATTCAGGACAGCTATTTTATCAGCCATTAAACAAAAGGAAATCTAACGCATTTCTAACTAGATTACTTACTAATTTAAGAAGTTATGAAGAGCATTCCTGATCTGTTCCCGGCAAAAGCATCACACAGACAGACAGACCCTTTGTTCCCCACCCCCCTCCAGCTTTGAAAGTATCTTGTCTCCTCATTGGTCATTTTGGTCAGGTGCCAGCAAGGTTATCTTAGCTTCTTAACCCTTTACAGGTTAAAGGGTTTTGCCTCTGGCCAGGAGGGATTTTATAGTTCTGTATACAGAAAGGTGGTTGCACTTCTCTTTATATTTATGACACGCCTCCCAAATCACAGATAGGATGAAACACTGGCTGTGATTTCTTCCTGGAGCTCTAGGAGAAAACAGAGTTAATAAGACACATGTACCTCTAAATATACTACCAAGTGTATAAAGACTAACAATATGTTCCACATTTCAAAGACTATTTTAACCAGTTGATTCTGGGAAACTTTCATGGGAGAGTGTATCAGCCACTTTGTTAAAAGCTCCTCTTTTGTATGTCAAAATCAAAATCTTGGAGAGCTAAACTTCACCGAAGAAGTTTTTTGTTATTTCCCATGGCGGTATGAAGCAACTGTAGCACAGCATGGTTGGTTTGCAGGTGGAAATGCCGTCCCCAAACATACGGGCGTAGCTTTTCCAGAGCATAGACAATGGCATAACATTCTTTTTCACTGACTGACCAGTTGCTTTCCCTCTCAGACAGCTTCTTGCTGAGAAACACTACAGGGTGGAATTCTTGATCCGGTCCTTCCTGCATTAGAACTGCTCCCACACCACGCTCGGATGCATCTGTGGTTACTAGGAATGGTTTGTCAAAGTCTGGGGCCCTTAGCACAAGGTCAGACATGAGTGTCGCTTTAAGCTGGTGAAGGGCCTTCTGACACTCTTCGGTCCACTGAACGGCATTTGGCTGTTTCTTTTTGGTTAGGTCTGTCAGGTGGTGATTTGGCTGTATTGTGGTACAAATCGCCTGTAATATCCAGTCAAGCCTAAGAAGGATTGGACCTGTTTCTTTGACTTTGGGACAGGCCACTTTTGGATAGCATCCACTTTAGCCTGTAAGGGGTTGATAGTTCCTTGACCCACCTGGTGTCCAAGGTAAGTCACTCTGTCTAGGCCTATTTGACACTTCTTAACCTTAACAGTTAGTCCTGCCTCCCTTATGCTCTTGAAGACTTTTTGTAGATGTTCCAGGTGTTCTGCCCAGGAATCCGAAAATATGGCCACATTGTCAAGGTAGGCGACTGCATTGTTTCCCAATCCTGCTAGGAGACCATCTACAAGTCTTTGGAAGGTGGCGGGTGCATTCCGCAGCCCAAAAGGGAGTACATTAAATTCATACAGCCCAACATGTGTGGTGAAGGCTGACCTTTCCTTGGCGGATTCATCTAGCGGTACCTGCCAGTACCCCTTGGTTAAGTCCAAGGTAGAGATGAACTTGCCCATCCCAGTTTCTCCAATAGTTTGTCTGTGCGTGGCATTGAATAGTTGTCTGGGCGAGTTACAGCATTTAGCTTATGGTAGTCCATGCAAAAATGTATCTCCACATCTGGTTTGGGAACTAGAACCACTGGAGATGCCCATGCACTGCCAGAGGGGTGGATTACATCCATCTGTAGCATATCCTGGATCTCTCTTTCTATAGCAGTTTTAGCTTGAGGAGACACCTGGTATGGTTGGACTTTAATTGGGTGAGCATTACCTGTGTCAATGGAGTGGTATGCCCGTTCAGTCAGTCCTGGGGTGGCTGAGAATGTCGGCGCGTAGCTAGTGCACAGCTCCTTGATCTGCTGTTGCTGCATACTCCCAAGGATCATGGAGATGTTTACCTCTTCTACGCCACCATCACTTTTCCCTTTGTAGTAGACACCTTCAGACCACTCAGCGTCATCTCCTCCTTGGGCTGTAAACTGACAAACCTTTAATTCTCTGGAATAAAAGGGCTTTAGAGAATTAATATGGTACACCTTAGGCTTTTGGTTTGAGGTGGGGAATGCTATGAGATAATTAATAGCTCCCAGGCGCTCTGGGACCATGAATGGCCCTTCCCATGATGCTTCCATTTTATGGGCCTGGAGCACCTTTAAGACCATGACCTGGTCCCCTACTTTGAAGGAATGCTGTCTAGAATGTTTATCATACCAGGCTTTTTGCTCTTTTTGAGCATCCTGTAGATTTTCTTTAGCAAGAGCTAAAGAGTTTCAGAGGGTGTTTTGTAGGTTGGTTACAAAGTCCAGAATGTTAGTTCCTGGAGAAGGTGTAATTGCTGTTTCACCAACTGTAATGGCCCCTTAACCTCATGGCCATATACAAGTTCAAATGGTGAAAACCCCAAACTGGGATGTGGTACAGCTCTGTAGGCAAAGAGCAACTGCTGCAACACTGGGTCTCAATCATTGGAGTGCTCATTTATGAATATATGTATCATGGCCCCCAAAGTTCCATTAAACTTCTCCACGATGCCATTTGTTTGATGGTGGTAAGGAGTGGCAACCAAGTGATTTACCCCATGAGCTTCCCAAAGGCTTTCCATAGTTCCTGCCAGGAAATTAGTTCCTGCATCTGTGAGGATGTCGGAGGGCCAACCTACCCTGGCAAAAATGTCTGTTAGTGCCTGGCACACACTTTTAGCTCTAGTGTTGCTTAGAGCTACTGCTTCTGGCCATCGGGTGGCAAAATCCATGAAAGTCAGTATGTACTGCTTTCCTCTGGGTGTCTTTTTCGGAAAAGGATCCAGAATATCCACAGCTACTCGCTGAAATGGAACCTCAATAATGGGGAGTGGATGGAGAGGGGCTTTGACCTGGTCTTGGGGTTTTTCTATTCTTTGGCACACCTCACAAGACTGGACATAGGTAGAAACATCCTTGCCCATTCCCTCCCAGTAGAATGAATTTCCCAAATGATCTTTGGTCCTGTTCACCCCAGCATGGCCATTAGGATGATCGTGGGCTAAGCTTAATAGCTTTATCCGGTACTTCATTGGAACTACCAACTGTCTCTGAGGATGTCAGTCTTCCTGGTGTCCACCAGAAAGAGTTTCCTTGTATAAAAGTCCTCTTTCTACAACAAACCTGGATCGATTAGAAGAACTGAGAGGCGGTGGGTTGCACCATTCCACCGTCCAAGCTCTTTGGAGGCTTTCATCTGCTTCCTGTTCGGTCTGGAACTGTTCTCTTGATGCTGGAGACATCAGTTCCTCATTGGATTGTGGATCTGGGCTTGGTGCCTCTGGAAGCAATGTAGGGGATGGGGCTGTTTCCATTGACTGTGAACCGCTTTCCACTGGGGTTGGGGTTCAGGCTCCAGCTGAGCCTCTTGTGTAGGGTTATCTGCTGCTGCCAGTGCAGGTTCGGTGTGGCCCTCTGGTGTTGGGGTTGCAAGTACTGGATTCAGTGCTGGCAATGATTCTGGTGCTGGTTGTTCTGCTGATTCCGGTTCTGGGACTGGATCCACTACTGCCGTTGCAGATGTTGGCATGGGGTCCAGTTCCATTACCTCAGACTGGGTCCTGGTAGAAGTTTCTGGAACAGAGCTAGGTGTGACAGCTTGCTTAGCCTGGCTGCGGGTGACCATTCCCACCCTCTTGGCTAGCTTCACATGACTGGCCAAGTCTTCCCCCAACAGCATGGGGATGGGATAATCATCATAGACTGCAAAAGTCCACGTTCCTGACCAGCCCTTGTACTGGACAGGCAACTTGGCTGTAGGCAAACTGAAAGAGTTGGACTTTAAGGTTTGAATTGTTACTTGGATCTCTGGATTGATTAAATTGGGGTCCACTAAGGAAGCATGGATAGCCGACACTTGTGCTCCAGTGTCCCTCCACATGGTGACCTTCTTCCTGCCCACACTCACAGTTTCCCTCTGCTCCAAGGGTATCTGGGAGGCATCTGGGCCTGAGGACCTCTGGTGTGATTCCGATGCAATGAACTTCTGTTGGGGTTCTTGGGGCAGTTGGCCTTTACATACCCCAGCTCATTACATTTAAAACATCGTCCAGCTGACGGGTCACTGGGGCGAGGTGGGTTGCTGGAGAATGCTGTGGCAGGACAATAAGGTGTCTGGAGTGTTCCTTGGGGTGTAGTTGGGGCCTTGAGCTCTCTCCGGTAGTAGGATGAGGTCGGAGGTTGTCCCTTCTGGTCTCCACTCCAACTGTGACCAGGATTGTTCCTCTCTCCTCCCTCCACCCTTTTTGCTCCGGTTTGCCCCTTCTGATATTCACCCCAACTGCTACTAGTTTTTTTCTTTTCTGCCACCTCCACCCATTTGGCTCCCATCTCCCCCACTTCAATTACAGTTGTGGGCTTCCCATCTAAGATGTATCTTTCTATTTCTTCAGGAACACCCTCTAAGAACTGCTCCATTTGCATTAAGAAGGGCAACTTTTCCGGAGATTTAACACTTGCTCCTGATATCCAGGAATTAAACCTGGGTTACCCACATCCCAGGGGAGTGCTCTAATGCCTGGGCTGGTGGGCACTGTAGGCACCATTACCTCCTCCTCACAAATAAATGCCTGTTCATGGATTGCTGAGCAGAGGAAGGTACCTCCCTCCCTTAGGTACCTATCTCAGATATGGGTGGGGCTTAGAACACACCCTGCTATTTGGACTGTCCCATTGGCTCATTTAGGTGATTCTCCATCTGCATGCTGGCTTTAGTGGATCACTTTATTTGGCCCTCTCTCTCCCCATTCATTATATAGGAAGCGTAGGCACCTAACTCTGCTCTGTGAATTGCATTATTGTCCCTGGATTTTCTAGGTACCTAAAAGTTATGTGATTTGACACTCAGCATTGTAACCCCTTTTTGGACCCCACGCTATAATCCCAATCCACTATATTTATGGACACTGATTTTATCCTTGCAAGTAATGGTTTTGGGGAAAAAAGGCTGGCAAATGATGTGAGAAGGCTGGTATTTGTTCAGAATCTCCTGAGGCATTGATAGCATGTGTAAGAGTGTTCATTTCTGGACTGAAGTGTAAACATAGTATGTAGTTCCCCTAAAAGATTAGTTTTCACAGCAGGGCCTGGACTTTCATATCACACATTAATACTTATGGCATTGCAAAACAAAGATGATGAGAGCAATGAATGACAGACACACAGACGAGCATAATCAGGAGACAAACCGAATGCTGGGTTATTTTTACCACCATTTCCACTGCCATCTCTGCTTCAGTACAGAAGTTTCACTCTCTGACATTGGATCCATTTGTTCATCAGATCACTAAGTAATACAAATGGTAGTGTGACCTGTCTGCCTGAGATAGAATAGAAGGTATGAATTCATTCAGCCTGTGACAGACTCAGATATGAGAAAGAGCTTCTGCATTAATCATCTAAACCTGGACCCATCCCAAATAGTTCTAGTTGAAGATTTTGTAATAGATGCTTCTACACAGCAATCCACCTAACGCATACAAAGATACCAGTATAGCAGGCATCATCAGGTGGCTCTGTTACATATAGTCTTCAAAGTTCTTTCTCAGTGTATGAGCAAGTTTTTAGTCTCTGAGGAAATGCTTGTTATTAGTTTTTGATTATACAAGATTCTGAGTAGAAGAAACTGTGCCAGCAGCATTGCAGTTGCTTTCTGCCTTGATCTCTGATTAATCAATTCCTGAGGCAGCGTTGCTCCATGGGGATGGGTATTGGGATTGAGTTGAAATTCCTGAAAATAAGGATTGCCTGCATGCTGTTATACCACCTGTGTTTCAGGACTAGTATATGCTTGTAAATAAAGCAAGTTAAACTTAGAATATACCCAGACTCTGCGTCACTGATGTCTCCACTAGGAAGATGATCTGCAAGGCCCCCCCACCCCCAATATCTGCTACCACTCCCCAGAGTGGGGACACTGGTGTTGGAAGAAAGGGCAATAAGAATCCTTTTGCTTTTTAGTTTCAATAGATGTTTACAATTAGCTGACATCTATTTCTATATTCACAATGTATATGAAAGAAGAGTTGACAACTAGTGGTTAAGGAGCAGCCCTTAAATCAGAAATCAAGCAATTCTAAAAATAAATATTCAGCTAATTTAAGTCTGTTAAAAATTGGGCCCTGGCAGTGAGCTAGCTATACTGTTTCAAAGTATGGAACAGTCTAATGCATCTCAAAGATCAGTTTAATCTAAATCTTGGACCAAAAAGTCGCTAAATGTATTAACCATGGTTGTATGATTATTGCCAGTCAAAGACAAGAGCTGGTCTGAGAGCAGCGTCTAAGAGCTAAACACATTTTGAAATGAACTGCAAACACCAAAAGTGCTGGATTCCTTCCTCCAGCAGGAGTCCCTCACGGGGTAGGAATTTTACAACTCTCCTGTGTAGTCTAGAGATAGTTAAAGTCCAAACAGTCACTCAGTCTCACTCTCCTGGTCCAAAAGAACAGCCAGTTCTTTTTCCTAGCAGCATCTTCCCAACTTTGAGGAAAGAGGCTGACTATATATTGCCCTCTTTTCCAGGATTTGTCCTGATTGGTTGAGAGAAGAGCTGTGGCCTGCTCTATACTGCACTTCAGACTCCTCTCCCAGGTCCTAAACTAAACAGTAGCCTGGGATTTTCCAGATGACAATGGTTACTATGGCATCACTTCCTCTCTCAGTGGCTGTCTGTTCCCCTTTCTCTTTCTTGACTGCAGGAGGACTCCCGGAACAGGGTAGTGTGAGCTGCCAGACTTCCTCCACTGGCCTTGTAAAAACAAGAAATAATGTAACCTGCCCTCAGTGGTACACAATAAAGCTGTAAGTACTTATTCAAAACTCTTCAACTATCTGTCCTATATCTCTGCTTATTTCCTCTTACAGAGGAGTGTGACGAGTGAGAGAAGATGCAACTTCTCTTATGGTTTGTCTCTGCCATGCTCTTAGGCCTCATGCAGTCAGCTTATGCTTTGAACAGTATCACGTCCCATCTATTTTTTTTCAGGCTTCCTACATTGCTCCCCTCACTGATTATGCCTCCACACCTCATATTTGAATTGATCATCTTAATTTATCAGGAGTTAAATGACAAACAAGGGCCATGTCTTTACATGTAAAGCATCGTGTACACTGAAGGTTCCGAATAACCACTCAATAACAGTCGTATTAAGAGGTTTTGGTGATCTCAGACTACGAGGATGAGTGAGTTGTGTGGGTTTTTTATATCAGAGTCCTGAGATGGAACAATTATGCTACTTTCTGTACCTACTGAGGTAGATTACCAATGTTTGATACTCTAAATGGAAGTCTTCCAGAAGCACTGAAACATCATGGAGCTGCTTCTACCACATGGCTTGTTGAGCAACATCACAGTTTTCCAGCAGCTTGAAATCTGCTAGGAAAGCAGACATGCTGTTTAAAACTGCCACTGCTTCTTATTTAAAATGAATAATTTCTGGTTTCCCACTGATGTTTTTCTCCTGTTTGTTCCTCTTTATCAGTAGCTTTAGTCTTTGTCATCTTCTGATAGTACTCTTCCTCTAAACCAAAGATTTATCTGTACCTACTTTCAAGATTTAAGTTTGTATTCTAGTATATTAAAATTAGAAATCTCTCTTGCCTTAACCAAAGCACTAGTGTTATATTTACAAGTAATACAGAGCTATTTGTATCTTTGAGTTTACCTGGCTTATTTGAATGTGAATGTGGAAACGACTATTCCCAGTAGCAATGTGAGGACAGGTGTTAATTAGAAAAGGAGGCTTAGGAACTCAGTTCAGATTAGCACTACTGGATACTTTCTGAAATATTCCTCAATTGCTCTTATAGAATTTCTTGATCAGTCTTTTAAACAAAAGTAACAGCTTTTGCGAATCTAATATTTGGAATGGCTAGAATCATAGTATCACCTTTCTACTGAGCAGTAGCTGATGGGTAGGCCTTGCAGATCAGCATCCCAGTGGAGGAGAAATCAGTGGTGCAGAATCCGGATACCTTCTTAGTGCAACTTGTTTGTTCTACACTCTAGCCCTTTAGCAGAGGAGATCAAACAGCAGGCAGGAAACCCCTCTTTCAGAGATTTCATGTCCAGTTATAGGAGCTCCTTGGCCCCAAGAATTTACTCTAGTTTGAAAGATGAAGGGAGAGAGAAAAGACACTTGCTACTTCCCACAGCATCCTCAAATACCTCCATCCGAAACTAACACCACCACTGTGTTTCTTCCAAGACCAAAAACTTGCACACATGACAAGGGAAAAAAAAAAAAAGCACAGCTATGTGTAACACAGCCATCTGGTGACCCCTGCCATAACAATACATGTAGGGCCAAATCAAGGCCAATCTTTCCACAGGCACACAAGAAGGTGTGAAGAGTCCCTTCCCCTCATAATCCCAAGCATGGAGTGGATGGCTAAAACTGGGCTGCAGGGACTAGAGAACAGAAGGGGGGGGTGCCCCGTAGTTTTGGACTTTTCGAGGGTGGGTAGAAACAACTACTATGGAAATGATTATTAATTCATGTAGATTCAGATAGTTCAATGCTCATCATAGCAAAAGCATAGGGCCAGATGCTGAACATCTCTGCCCATACACTATAGCACCTTTATGTAACTCTGGATGACTAAAAATGCATGGACCAGCCTTCAGAGGTTTCCCTAGGATGTTGGCAGTGTATAAGCAGTTTACACAGCCTCACGCTGCCACTCTTCACATCACCAGCTGTAGTGTGTGTTGAATACTGGGTGGAGAAGTGGCATAATACAGAGCACTCTAGCAGCTCTTGGTCATAGAGCAGCCCATACACAGATAGGTGAGCCTGCTGTAATATTCAGCACTACCCTCAGCTGCTCCAACTTACACAGGGGGCCACATTTGCCCCAAAGCAGGCACCCTTAATGATGTGCAAATATAATGGGCTTGGGGAAGGCAATATGCTAACATCAGGTATAGAATTTCTTTCCCCTTCCTGTACCTCAACTTACCTTTTAGGTGTGCAACCAGAGATTAGACAAAATTTAGTCTTTTCAGGTGTGTGTACACACACACACACACACACACACACACACAAACAGAGTTAAATCTCTGATAGGAGAGTGACACAACATATCTAAATGAAAACATTTTCTCTCTCTCTATACTTACATAATAGTTTACTCATAACCCTTGAAACAACTGTAAAGATTGTCAATAACTTCTAATGAAAATACTTTCAGGGCAGCTTTCCCCCACATTTCAGTACTTGTTGCTATCAATTTCAAATATCTAAAATTTTGCACATGTACATGCATACATGCATATGGCTCTTCTCTGCGAGGCTTTACACTTCTTAGTCTCTGTGGAATGGTGTCCAAAACCTCTGAATGGCACACCAGCTTCTTAAAGTCCGAGAAACAAGCTATAGTCCTACAGTCTCCCCTTGAGTCTTGTCAATAACAGCCTGCAATTTGCATAGCTTGCAGCAATTGTAGTCTTCTCCTCTAGTGAGATAAAGGACCTGTAGTGCCTGGCAAAGTCCCAAACTGGCGAAGTCCCAGGAACACCATCCTTACAGCAGACCCATCACTAAGTTTTTCCAGTCTGGCTCCCACTCCTATTTATAAACTTCTCTCCCCCCATGAGTTTCCATTAGTTCCACCCCCTGAGGATGACTCTGGGTATGTCCTGCCAGGTTGCTTGCCCACAATGGAAGACACCTGAGTAGCTTCAAACAATCTAGTGCCTGCCCCCAATTTCTGGATGATCCTGGCCCATGTAGCAGAATCACCGTGCTCAGTTTCAGCAAGCCTGTAAGCCCAGAGGGCAAGTCCACAAAGGGACTTAGTTAGCAACGGCTAACTTTTAGGCACCTATTAAAAAAATTCACAGGAACCACACTGTGATCCACAAATCTGAATTAGGCACCTTGGCTCCCTATACAATAAGAGTTAGGTGCCTATGAACAAGATCCTCAAAAGCCTACACAGCTGCCTAAGCTAGCCAATGGGAGATGCCAAGGAGAAGGATATTTCCTAAGCCCTGGCCCTCACCGAATTCAGTGCCTAAGTTGAGACTGCAAGGAGACACGTCTCTCTGATAGCAATCTACAATAGGGAACCGCTCTCCTGGAGTCAGATGGCTCAGGCACTTAAGTAATTTCTAATGAGAATATGTTAGGCACCTGCCTCTCTCCATACATAATGTCTGTGGGGGCATGGAGAGGAGCTGGAAATCCTTTATAACCTTTAGTCTAGTTGTTAGGATTGTTGCTTAGGCTGTGGGATTTAAAGAAGTATCTGCCACTTTTCCATTGAGCACCCTAGTCACTTTCTCACTCTCTCTCGCTCAGTTAATAAAGCCAGTTATTTAATTAAAGTGGAACAACTTCCATAGGAAAGAAAGACAGAGACCTACCTCACAATTTCCTCTAGCCCTCACCAGACCAGGCAATACAGGTGGGCAAGTGCCAATCTTCCAGAGCTTTGTGGGTTGCTCTGGGGCTTAGGTGTCCAGATGCCTAGAGGGAGGCAGCAGCGTGAGTGCGCAAAGGCAGAAAAATAGGTGCCTAGGGAACTTACTGCAAAAAACTTAGGTACCAAGTGAAGTTAGGCACCTACAGGGTTAGGCAGCAGCTGAGCAGGGGTTTCATGGATTGCAATGGTGACTAAAGATGGGGTTTAGGCCAGAGTCCTTCAAACCAAAACCAAGAACTCTGTATCTTCCCCATTGTTTCTTCCCTTATTTGCACCACTACATGCGGTAATGAGAACATGTGGGTTATACACAGGTAGCTTTAAATTACCTTTGCATTCCCTTCAGCCTCATCCTTTCCACCTTCACCCTAGGCTGTGTTTTCTGTATGGCACATCCAGAGCGGTGCAGCACAGAATCTAGCCTGTTACTGTTAGTGGTTTTCAAGCTGGTTCCAACAGTTTGGTTCCATTCACGACAGCCCTGTGATCCCCCATGGTGATCTCCATGTTTTACCTTGATCTATTTCACAAGTAGACAGATGCTGGGCCTTAGACTCTTCTTTGTAATGGTGTCTGTCATGTGGATGCTCCCTGGTGGCCCTGCAATGCATTGCCCGGAGCACCCACTTGGGTTCTTTCAGTCAATTACTCAGACCAGATTAGTTCAAAGCATTCACCCCCTCAGGTGAACCTGGTTTATTAATTCTTTCTACAGAATTAACTCATCTCTTCGGTCACTTGTTCAGGATCCTCCCTCCCCTTCCCCCCCACTCTCTGAAGCTGGGGTTGTAATTTAAAAATAGTCATTCTCTGAAGAAAGGAGTCCCCAGCTCTCCTCCTTGGAGCTAGAGTCATAATTCAGACCAGCTGTAGAGCTTAGCCAGCTTCTCCTACAGATGGCCCTTGCCACCCGCAGAGGGCAAGGAATCCCAGTAGGCCAGCCTGTACTCTACCCACCAAGGATATTAGTTAGTGGCTCCTCCATGGAGCTGTAAGCACAGGTATGTATCTGGCACAGTTCACAAACTCCTGATACCTGTTCCTTTTGTGGCAAGAGGGAAACCCTGGTGCATGTCTATGAAGAGCTGCAGGCCCTCTTCTGGCTCCTCCAGAACCTCTTATTCAGGTTCTGGCTGCATTTTCCCCCTCAGACTTGTTTATCCTAGCACACCTTATCTGCAGCCCCACAAAGTAACAAGACATCCTCGTGAACCTCATCCTAGCACTGGCCAAGATGGCCATCCATTACAGCAGGAGAAGGAAGCTGGACAAGGGGCACTCTGTCACTATGGGCCCTATTGCCAGTCCCTTTTCCGATCATGCCTCCAGGCAGAGTTCTTCTGGGCAGTGTCCACTGACTCCTTAGAGGAGTCAGTGTCCAGTGTTCTTTGTTGTGTTGACGTCTGGTTCCCTGATTTTCAACTCCTGTCCCTATTTTTTTGTTTCTTGTCCCAAGACTTCCGTTATGGCTGAGGTTCAATGGTTCCTCCCCCTCGCTTAAGGGGGTGGGCCTTTAATTCTGTCCCAGGACCCACAATGGAGACAGCTGGCCCTTTTCCTCAATTAGTCCTTTCACCCTCCAGCTAGGAGAGTTCAGCAGACAGATCTTCCACTGTTGTCTTTCCTACTATGTGGGAGAAGGCAGCATATACACTGGTCCCCACTCCCAAAGTTTATCCCAGTTGGCTGGGTGAGAGGTGAGCCTTGCCCTGCCAACTCTGCCAGGCTCCTAGTCCTGTGTCCTTAAAGAAATAGTGATGGGATTTCCTCCCAACACCACTTATTCCTGGGACAGCTTCCTCTCTACCAATAGCTCCTAGGTCTTAATTTTATATTATCACATCTTTAAAATCTTAGGTGGGCCAGCCCATGTGACAAGGGTATGCTGACCCCTAGCTGTCACTGCCCTTAAAGGGGCTGACTGCCCTATCACAACATCCGTAAATTCAGCTAACTGGCATTACATTTCTATAGCAGCTATGCACTGCATTCACACAGCTCCTGTATTTTCTTTGGACAAAATCCTGCAGGATCTATCTAATCAGAACCCCTGCTGAAGCTGATGGGGATTTTCCCTGTATAAGGACTGCAGGATCTGGCCCTTTGCTGAATTTCAGAACAAAAATTTTAGTCTTTTATCTAATCTGGATTGAACCCAGCTGTTCTATTTGGGGGAAGTCCTGACTATTCCTGTTCTTGAAGAGGGCATTTATACCTGTCTTAGATTCCAAAGAGGGATAACTAAAGCCAGTCCTCAGAACATGGGAACAATGTTCTCACATGCTGTGCTTTTTCCCTACCCCCCATTACATTCTCACCAGTAGCCTATGGTCAGGGTTTAAGAGTAGCAAACTGGGGGATTCTGTTATATGAATCATTCCTCCTTTCCCACCTCTTCCCACTACCCCATGGGGGCATTAGCGGTGGCCCCCTGCTCTTTACAATTCAGGCCAATTCAGAAGTGCACCATCTTTATTTAATTAAGGACTTGCTCCCTTCTGCACACCTACTAGAATGCTTTTCTTCATTACATTTTGATGAAATCAACATGGAGTCTGTCTGCATCTCACTCATCCAAAAGAGTTTGCTTTGACATAGCTGGAGGCATTCCACGGCCAGCAGTTTCAGAGCCAGAAGCTGCCTCCATTAATCCATAAGTGATAAAAGGCCTTTCTTGTATTCAGTTTAGAGATTCAAAATGCATTCACTGATGGATGGGTCAGTAGATTTCCTCCCCCTCCTACATAATTTCTACCAGGGCTCATGATTCACTTGCTCACAAGCAGATTCATGTTTTCCTTCCACACCTGAAGCTAGACCATCCCACCCAGCTGAATAGTATGTGTGATGCAGGAGTCCTCATAAAATGGTATTCAAGAGCATATCACCCACCTCATCTCTTATGGTCTCAGAAGAACCGCAGGCTTCTCCTGGGAACTGCAGCGGTGAAAGGAGCAGAACATCGGGCAGCCCCATGCTGGCAGCTGTACCGCAAACAGCCTCGCTCCCCTCAGCCCTGTCCTCCGGCGGAGCTGCTGTACGGACCCCAGTTAGGAGACACAGGCACGCAGCTGCGTGGAAGGGCTGGGGGTGGTACAGCCACACTGGAGGAGCTGCTGGTGTGTGGCCTCTGGGTGGCTCCTCCTGTCTTTGGTACACCGCATCAGCTATAAATAGCTTACTGGTACAGCATACCAGACCATACCACCCTACTTGCACCACTGTTTGTCTTACCTGCTTGGAAGTTTCTAGACCTAATGAACAGTATATCATCTTATGAGCATGGAATACAGAGTTATTTACCCGTCTTAAGTGACCTTTGTTAAAACTCCAGGATCTTGCACTGAACATTGCTGGTCAGGCTTGACAAAGCTCTGGCTGGGATGATTTAGTTGGGGATTGGTCCTGCTTTGAGCAGGGGGTTGGACTAGACTTCCTGAGGTCCCTTCCAACCCTGATATTCTACATGGCCCCACCGTATGCCAACAAAGCTTCCTCAGCCCTCATCCCCTAACACTCCTACTCTACTTGCGCTACATTGATGACATCTTCATCATCTGGACCCATGGAAAAGAAGCCCTTGAGGAATTCCACCATGATTTCAACAATTTCCATCCCACTATCAACCTTGATCAGTCCTCAACCAGTCCACACAAGAGATCTACTTCCCAGACACTACAGTGCTAATAAGTGATGGTCACATAAACACCACCTTATACCGGAAACCTACTGACCACTATACTTACTTACATGTTTCCAGCTTTCATTCAAAGCACATCACACAATCCATTGTCTACAGCCAAGCTCTAAGTTACAACCACATTTGCTCCAATTCCTCAGACAGAGACAAACACCTACAGGATCTCTATCAAGCATTCTTAAAACTACAATACCCACTTACTGAAGTGAAGAAACAGATTGACAGAGCCAGAAGTCACCTACTACAGGACAGACCCAACAAAGAAAGTAACAGAACGCCACTAGCCGTCACCTTCAGCCCCCAACTAAAACCTCTCCAGCGCATCATCAAGGATCTACAAGCTATCCTGAAGGATGATCCCTCACTCTCACAGTACTCCAGATGAGGCCTCACCAATGTCGAATAGAGGGGAATGATCACGTCCCTTGATCTGCTGGCAATGCTCCTACTTATACAACCAAAATGCCGTTAGTCTTCTTGGCAAGAAGGGCACACTGTTGACTCATACCCAGTTTCTCGTCCACTGCAACCCCAAGGTCCTTTTCTGCAGAACTGCTGCCTAGCCACTCGGTCCCTAGTCTGTAGCAGTGCATGGGATTCTTCCGTCCTAAGTGCAGGACTCTGCACTTGTCCCTGTTGAACCTCATCAGATTTCTTTTGGCCCAGTCCTCTAATTTGTCTAGGTCCCTCTGTATCCTATCCCTACCCTCCAGTGTATCTACCACTCCTCCCAGTTTAGTGTCATCTGCAAACTTGCTGAGGGTGCAATCCACGCCATCCTCCAGATCATTAAAGAAGATATTGAACAAAACTGGCCCCAGGACTGACCCTTGGGGCATTCCACTTGATACTGGCTGCCAACTAGACATGGAGCCATTGATCACTACTCGTTGAGCACAACAATCTAGCCAGCTTTCTATCCACCTATAGTCCATTCATCCAGCCCATACTTTAACTCGCTAGCAAGAATACGGCAAGATCCGACCTGGCAACAATTAACTGGTGTTTAGGTGACCCCAGTGCTGACACAGTTGTTGGTTCCCAGAACTCTGTCACATGGCTATTCATATGAGTGAATAAATACACACATATAGGTATAGGCCAAATGTGGAGAGGCAATTTTAAGCACCTAAGTTTGTCAGAAAGTCACACATGAAAAAGCCAAATAAATTACTTCCAAACCTAGCAGGAATAGTGTCCATATCTGAGCCGTGCGGCAAAAACCTCCCATCCATAGCACAATCCATAACTTTTTAGGCAAGTTAATAAAGTAATGTAAACCTTACAGGGGTCTGACAACATGCCACAGATGGTTGCATCTAAAACACAGCTCAGTGGTGTGCAGCTGAGCAGAGTATTGGATGTAGTGTACTATGCACAGGAAACTGGTTACCTGTCAGATTTGGTGATAGTATGTTAATGTTAACAACACAGATTTGTGCAACATACTGGAATAAGTTCCCAGCTATACTGGAGCACTGTGACTCATACACATGGTCCTTTACAGGCCTGTTATTCCTGTTCTTTAGGAGTTTGCTATCTCTATCATGTTGTATTTTGAGAACTACAGGATTCACTGGATCTGGCTTATATGCGATTCTTCATGGGGCCCATTACCATGTTGGCATATCTGGTTGGCACACCTACTTACGTATGCATGGCTAGGATTCCAACAGACCAGGCATGGACCACACATTTTTATTTGTGCTTATGGCAGCAGAAAATCAAAAACTGGGATTTTGAGTGTTCAATATATTTTTTACTTTAGCAGTGGTTGATGAGAGCAGTCATTTGATAAGTACTATTGTGTATTGGATGCAACCTGGTGGGTGTAACAAGTGCACATCGTTCAGGATAAATGTAAAAAACAGTTAAGCTCCTTTTTTGGAATAAAATAGCTGAACCAATAGAAATTGCCACCCAAAACACAAGGATGGTCAGGAGCTGAGCTATGTGGGCAGAGGGGTTTCACTGGGGGCTGACTGCAAATGTAGGGGTCTGGGTATTGTTTTGGTGGAACTATGTGTGAGCATGGAGGGAGGGAAACCTCAGAAACACCACAGAAGCAGACAGAGAAGGCAACAGAAAGCCAAGGATAGACAGAGAAGCACCTGTAGTGTAACCTTGAGAGAAAGCTAAGAGAGAGGAATTTTGGGGTAGAGCAGGCTGGAAAAGGAGGCTTTGAATATTAAGTAAGGAAACTGTCTCCCACACTTTGATTCCTGTATGTATACAGGGAAACAAGACTTTTTACATTATTTATAAATAAATAAGATTACATCAGAGAAATACCAAACTGCATCATCAGTTTCTCCCCCTAAACAAAGTAATTTGCAAGACCCTGAATTGGCTAACTGCTGGGTTCAAAAAAAGGTAACGTAACAGTGCCATGTAATGACTAATTTATTATATAATCCAGCATTCCCCAAACTTTTGAGGGTCACCCCCCCTTACCCTTGTCCACACACCGCACCACCACCCTAGAGCCATGGCCAAGAGTGGGACCACTGCTCGGGGTGTGGTGGAGGGATACAGATGGGGTAAGGGGGCTGAGGCTGGGGCTGCAGCTAGGACTGAGTCTGGGGCCAGGAGTAGGGCTGCCAATTTTGGTTGGATGTATTCCTGGAGATTTAATTACATGACATAACCTGGAAACTCCAGGCCAATCCTGGAGGATTGGCAACCCTAGCCGGGAGTGGGGCTGTGGCCAGGTGCCACAGCTGGAGGCAGAGGTGGGAGTGGAGCCACAGCCGGGCTGCGATGGGCCAGATGCCAGACCCGCGGCCTGGTGCAGCTCCACTCCCAGCCTTGCACCAGGAATGGAGCTGCAGCCAGGGGCCAAGGCTGAGGGAGGAGTGGGGCCAGAAGCGGAGCTGTACCGAGAATGGGGACAGGGCCAGGCACAGGGCTGGGAGCTGGGGACGTGGCTGGGGGCAGGACCAGAGTGGAGCTGGGGGAGTGAAGGGGCTATCCCCCCAGATATTCCTCCGTGCCACTGTAGGAGGGATCACCCTATAGTTTGGGGACCTCTGTATTAGCCAAATATTTTAAACTTGTATACATAAAGTTACATACTGAAATGAAAATGGCCTGATTTTCAGAAATGTTGAGCACCCACAGATTCTATGGATTTCAGAGAGAGCTATGTGTGTTTGATATCTCTGACGATCAAGCTATTGACATTTAGGAACCAAGCTATGGATTTAGAAACCTCACTCCAGACATCCAAATTGGAAAATGTGGGTCATTATAAATACCCTGCATTTAGCAGAGGTGATCCCTACTGGGATCACTGGATCTATCCTCATCCCCTAAGCTTTAGGCAAATTCAGATTTAGAATTATGTTTGCATTTACGTGGCATTATGAAGTAATGTACATAGAACACTATTGTAAGCCTTTATGGAAATTAAGATATTTATTTTGTGCCTGCATAGGATGTAAACACACATGATACATGTATTTGTATTAAATTCTAGCTACATTATACTAAAGTATCCTATTGCAGCTCATTTGAGGAATGGTATCGGCCTCAGTTCTGAAGTGGAATGAGGGATAAAGTGTGCGTGTTATCGCAGCCAGTTATGTGGGGTGGGGAGGGGAAAATGGATGAGATATTTTATGCAAAAACATATCTTTGATAGACACTTATTAACAGCAGAAGCCAGTGGGCTTTCTCACTAGCCTATGCATCAAAGAACACTCTCCAGTCATATGATTTCAGTCCCTTTTTCTTCAGGGACTCAGTTTTATTTCTTCAAATTTAAACTATTTAAGCACAAGTTCAACCTGTCAATTATGTCCTTTCTCCCAGACCCTGGGTCTTCTGCGGAGGCCTATATATTACCTGCAGGATTACACTCCATATGCCGTCGCCCAGATCCACTGCATTTAGGCATTGGTGCCAATTCAGATAGCTCTTGGGGGATGGGTGAAAAATGGGGATTTTTCAGACTGGAATTTATGTATGCACTAAGAGACAACTTAGCCAGGCTCTGCCTCCCACCATATGATTGCCTTTGTACTCGCACAAAACCAAACACACTTGCCCCACCCCTGCCCTGCCCCATCCCTTCTGCGAGGTCCCATTCCCCACTCATTCCATCCTCCCCTCCCTCTGTTGCTCGCTCTCCCCACCTTCAATCTCTTGCTCATTTGGCTCAGGGGTTGGGGTGTGGAAAGGTTGAGGGCTCCAGCTGGGGGTGCGGGCTCTGGGTAGGGCCAGAAAAGAGGTGTTCAGGGTGCGGGAGGGCTGAGGCAGAGGGTTCGGGTGTGGGAGGGGGTGAGGGCTCCGGCTGGGGGTGCAGGCTCTGGGGTGGGGCCAGGGATGAAGGGTTTGGGGTGCAAGAGGGGCCTCTGGGCTGGGGGTTGGAGCTGAGGGATTTGGAGTATGGAAGGGGGCCCCGGGATGAGGCAGGGGGTTGGGGTGTAGGTGGGGGTATGGGCTTTGGGCTGCGGTTGTGGGCTCTGGTGTGGGGTGGGGGCTGAGGGGTTTGGAGGGAGGGAAGGGGATCAGGGCTGGGGCAGGGGGTTGGGATATGGGGGGGATGAGGGCTGAGGCTAGGGGTACAGACTCTGGGGTGGGGCTAGGGATGAAGAGCTTGGGGTGCAGGAGGATGTTCTGGGCTGGGATTGAGGGGTTCGGAGGGCGGGAGGGTGATCACGGCTGTGGCAGGGGGTTGGGGCGTGGGAGAGGGTCGGGGTACAGGCTCTGCATGGCTCCTGGAAGCAGCGGCATGTCTCCCCTCTGGCTACTAAATGGAGGCATGGCCAGGTGGCTCTGTGCGCTGCCCCGTCCACAGGCGCTGCCCCCACAGCTCTCATTGGCCATGGTTCATGGCCAATGGGAGCTGTAGAGCTGGCACTTGCTGTGGGGGGCACTGTGTGGAGCCTCCTGGCTGCCTGTACATGTAGGAGTCAGAGGGGGACATGCTGCTGCTTCCAGGAGCCTCACGGAGCCACAGCAGGGAAGGAGCCTGCCTTAGCCCCACCTTTAACAGCCCTGTCGGCAGCGCTGAATGGAGTCGCCAGGGTCCCTTTTTGACCAGGCATTCTGGTCGAAAACCGGACACCTGGCAACTCTACACCACCAGCCACAACACAAACCTACCTGTGGGGCTATGGGAAGATGCCCCTCAGCAACTCCTTCCACAGCATGAAGGCAGTGACTGGTGCAGATACCCCTGCTGCAAGTGTTGGGGGAGGGCAGGAGTAAACCCTAGGTAAAGGGAGGGACACTTCATTCACCTGCTGAACTCGCATGGGGGCTGGGACATTCTGAGGTCCCCTCCCTGCTTCCTCTGATACTACTGCCTGGGCCAGTCAACATAAACCCCTCAGCATGGGGACAGGGCTCCCTGGGTTATTACCATCCTGAGGGGGAGACGCCACAGCTCCCTGCATTACTGCTGCTGCAACGGTGGAATGGGGGAAGAAACACCATGGCAGAAGGGGTAGAATCAATGGGCCATGTGAACCAAGCTGGCCACAGAGCCCATCCCATTTGTGTGGGACTGGTGGCCCACCTATAGCTACTCCCTGCTTTAAGCAAGAGCAACCCCACCCCACATTTAGATGTCTAAATCTAAGCTCTAGATCAGCGGTTCTCAATCTGCAGCCGAAATAGCAAACAGCTGTGGTACAGCTCAGCTGTGTGCTAAAGGGCAGTCCACGTGATGGGGGTGGGGGTTGCCAGCCCACCCTGCATGATGGGAGTCTGGGGTCGGGGCTGCCAGCTGACCCTGCAAACTCCAGGGTCCAGGGACAGGGCAGCTGGCCCACCCTGCGTGGCGGGAGTGCGGGGTCTGTGGCAGCCAGCTGGCCCCACGGAGTCCAGGACAGCCGCACGGCAGGGGTCCAGGTGGACAGCTGGCCAACCCCACGTGATGTGGGGTCCAGGGTCAGGGTCAGAGTCTGGATTGTTGCTGCCCTGCCACCAGCCCCCATGGCCCAGGTAACACATTGTGGGCCGCATATGCAGCTAATAAGTCACAGGTAGGTTTGGCAACTCCCCTTATAGGGCCAGCCACTCTGTGACAAACTGTTTCTCAAGGGGTATGTCTGCACTTTAAGCAGGGGGTGTGATTCCCAGCTCGAGAAGACATACTCATGCTAACTCTCATCCAGCTAGTGCACTAAAAATAGAATATAGCCACAGCAGTGTGACCTGTGGGATGATCTAGCTGTCCCAAATACGTATTCATCTGAGACCCTAGGCATTTTGTATCCGAGCAGGACTCTAGTCACAATCTCTTATCTGGGAAGAAAACCCCCCAGCTCGAAGTCTAGATATAGCCATGGTGGCTAGAGAAATGCTAACAGTGTGTCACTGGTCTGCAGTGGAATATATTATAATTTCTTACAATTATTTGTGACTTCAGCTTTTCTCTTAATATTTAAAAAAATTATTTCAAGGTCACAGTATGACAGTACGTATCAGTATGTAAAGAACTCAGTGTTTTATTCTGATTGCTTGTTGGGGTCTGTAAGGAACTATCCTTCAACAGTCATAACTTCAAATAAAAAATCACCCTGTCAAAAGCTAAGACTGGAGGCCAGGCTTTTAGACATAACCCAGCAAATGTAGAGCAGTAAAAATTATCCAGAGATGGTTTATAAGCTGGCTCAGTCTGACTTCAGCTAATGAGACAGGCTGTGTAAGTCCCGCCTAGCTGCCACATTTCTACCACTCCAAGATAGTGAGATGTGCTGAACAGTTGGGCAGAAATCCAGTAGCTCTAAACAATGGATGGGGGAGGGAACCACTGACCCAACAAGCTCCTTTTCAGAATAATGGGGGGGTTAAAAAAAATTAAGAGTTCCACGTTTTTGTTTTTTTTTCCCCCTCTTGCCACTTTTAGAAACAATCATCGTTTTCTCTCTTCCTGAGCCGCCATATCATGGTGTCAGTCTTATCACATTTGGCTCAGTCAGTCAAGTCACGGGTCAACACGAGGGCAAAGGGAAATTCACAACAACACAGCCCTCACTCAGAGGGCCAGCTCCTGAAGCAAAGCTCAGCAGCCACAGCTTCTGCTGTAGTTTGAGTTGTTGCAATGCCTCCCTGCTGCTCAGGCCCAAAGTAGACATCTCAGTCAACAAAATCCTGCAAATATCTTTATTAATCAAGGGTTTCAGTACCTCAAATAATTCTCCTTCAGGAGGCAAGGGTTAAGTTGGGCTGTACAGACCCAGGCCTGGATCCACAAAGGGACTTAGGCGCCGTGACCAGTGTTCCCTCTAATTTTTCCCACCATGTGCGGAATGAATGTTGTTATGTGCACCAATATGGAGGGGTTGTGTGACACGTCACTTTCATATTGGTGCACATAACAAAATTCATGTGGTGGGGGTGGGGCCGAGGGGTTTGGACTGTGGGAGGGGGTCAGGGCTGGGGGTGCGGGCTCTGGAGTGGGGTTGGGAATGAGGGGCTCAGGGCTGGGGCAGAGGGTTGGATGCAGGGGGTGAGGGTTCTGACTGGAAGTGCGGGCTCTGGGGTGGGGAGAAGAGGTTTGGGGTGCAGAAGGGTGTTCTGGGGCTATGGCAGGGAGAGAGGACTCCCCCCATCTCTCTCTCTCCCCACAGCAGCACCTGGGCTCAGGGGGAGAGGCACCTTTCCCCACCGTGTGAGCTCTGGGGCTGCAGGATACATGCTCCTCTCCCAGCTGGTCCAGGTCGGGGGGGGGGGGCTAGTTAAAAACAAAATGCCACCCTCCCAAAAAACTCAACCAAATAAATAAAAAACCCCAAACAAAGTTTGGGTAGCACCACACCTGCCCCTGAGACCCCTGACTTTTTTTTTTGTTTTAAAATAAAATTTTTCTGTCTTTTAAAATGTTTTTCTTGCCTCCATTTCTGTGCAAAAGATCCACACAATCAACAGGAGTAGCTGACTACACAGTGAAGACATTGATTATACACAAAGTGATGTCAAATGCACAAATGAACTAACAATTTTTAAAATAAATAAGGCCACTGTATCTCTAATATCTTTCAGTTACAGTAATTGTCGGTGTTGCCTGTAACAAGAGTAAATATTCAGGCAGACTTTCTTTTTTAAGTTGACATTTAAGTAGGATGTACAAACCTTATGCATACACTTAATTTATGTATTTAGGAAGTATTAACAAGTTTACAAATCCTTGCCATGTAACTATGAGAAACAAAACAATAATTATCACAACAGTGAGCTTTTGTTTAAAAGAGACATACAGGAATATAGCCGTCAGATCTCTCTGTGTAACAAAGTATTACCATATTACAGAATGAGCAGCAGTACAACACCTATGACATGTCTTTCTAGTGATTTTACTCAGTGAAGTCCCTGATAACACTTGCTTAATAGACCAGGCATATCTATTGAATGTTAGTATTAAAAGATTGGAGAGGTTTGCTATTTTTTTTTCAAATGAAATAAACTTTGAGTATTGAATAAATGGTAACCCAATATCTTTAGTAGCTATTTTTCCTCTGTCTATTTTGTACAAGTCTTTTTAAAATGAACCAATTAAATTCCATCACTGGGCAATAACAAGCTCCGGGGCAATTCTTTAAGATCACATTAAGTAAGCTATTGAGAACTTGATCATCCTGTAGACCAGTGGTTCTCAACCAGGGATACACCTACCTTTGGGGGTATGCAGAAGTTTTCCAGGGTGTACTGAACTCATCTAGATCAATGTTTATCAACCTGGGAGTTGTGAACCCAGTGGGGTCACAGGACAGCTTTAGGGGGGTCGCAAGTGCAGGGCAATTGCCTAGGGCCTCAGGAAGCTAAGTTACATGCTTCAGCCCCAAGTGGCAGGGGCTCTGGATTCAGATAAGGCTCACAAGTGAATAAAAGACACTGAAATGTAAGTACAATATTTATATTCCAATCAATTTATTTTATATTTATCTGGTAAAAATGAGAAAGTAAGCAATGTTTCAGTAATAGTGTGCTGTGACACTTCTGTATTTTTATGTCCAATTTTGTAAGCAAGTAGTTTTTAAGTGAGGTGAAACTTGGGGCACACAAGACAAATCAGACTCCTGAAAGGGATAAAGTAGTCTGGAAAGGTTGAGAACCACTGCTGTAGACCATCCTAAATGAAGAGGTCTCATTTCTGCACACAGTACAATAGTCCTGACATGTCACCATCTCATCTGACACATGTCTATTCTAGGCTAGAGCTTGGTGACATTTTTCACTAAAATCATAAATTTGCCGAAGAATGCATTTTCAACATGATCACCTATTCACGAATTTGGGTAAAATGTGGCTAATAGTTTGGAATGAATAAAAATGAGGATTTTTTTTAAGTATTAATGTTCATTATGAAATGTCGATTTGAAATAATGCTCGATTTTTTTTTCAGTGAGAACAAAACAAAAGTTTTGGTTCAGAATCAAGTATTTTTTTTAAATTAATTTAAATTTAAATTTAAATAAATTTAAAAAAATCATTCCAGGGTAGGCTTACCACATGGTTGGTTTTTAACCCATCTGGCCATTTTTGTATTGCCTTGTAGTTAAAAGATGTAACGTGCTGGGGGTTTTTCTCTTGAGACACAAGAGAATGGTCTACAATCACCCTCCCCCCTCCAGAGTCCAAACTGCGGCACCATGTTAGGATAAAGTCAGAAAAATGGTAAAATAACAAAAAAACAGTGTTATTTTTTTTGTAATTGTTACACTCTTGTCAGCACGGGTGAAGCCTCAGCTTGTGTCCAGTCCTTGGTGCCACACTTCAGTAAATATGTGGATAAATTGGAGAGAGTTCAGAGGAGAGCAACAAAAATGGTAAAAGGTTTAGAAAACCTGACCTATGAGGAAAATTTTAAAAACTGGACATGTTTAATCTTGAGAAGAGAAGACTGACCTAAAAATAGCTCCTTTATTTAGCAGTGAAACGTATAACACAATCTAATGGCTGGAAGTTGAAGCTAGACAAATTCAAACTGGAAATAAGGTGTATATTTTTAAGTGAGAGTAATTAACCATTGGAACTATTCACAAAGGGTCGTAGTGGGTTCTCCATCACTGACAATTTTTAAAATCAAGATTGGATGTTTTTCTACAAAATATGCTCTAGGAATTATTTAGGGGAAGTTCTATGGCCTGTATTACACAGGAGGCCAGACTAGATAATCATAATGGTTCCTTCTGGCCCTGGAATCTATGAACAGTCTTCCAATATGTTATAAAGAAGACAGTGATCAATTGTTCTTTATGTTCACTGAAGGCAGGACAAGTAGCAATGGGCTTAATCTGCAGCAAGGTAAATTTAGGTTAGATATTAGGAAAACCTTTCTAACTTTAAAGGTATTTAAGCTCTGGAATAGACTTCACAGGGAGGCATGGAATCTCTGTCATTGGAGGTTTTAAGAACTGGTTGGACAAACATTTGTCAGGGATTCCCTAGCTTTACAGGATCCTGCATCAGTACAGGGGGTTAGACTTGACCTCTCAAGGTCCCTTCTAGCCTGTGCTGGATAGACCAGGCCCTGAGGCTCCCTGTTGGAGGCCTCATGGCCCTGTCACTCGCTGCCCCAGAGAAGGGCAGTGGAGAAGGCCCTCCAAGCTGCCTAAAGTGGCTGTATTGGACACAGCCAATCAGAAAGGGGCTGCAGGGAGCAGCCAATCAGGAACCACAGGCTAGTATTAGTAGAGTTTCTGGGCCAGCATGAGATCAGTTCTGTGCTAGAGCTGGAGGAGACTGGATGTTATGCCTGGCTGTCTGAGGGAGCTATAGGATCTCAGACAGAGCAGTGCTGGTGAGGGAGGAGAACATGAAGGCACTCTGGCTGACTGCTGGGACTCAACCAGGACAAGACCCTGAAGGAAGGGTAAAGAATGTGCTGGGGCCAAAAGGAAGTGGCCCAGGGAATTGTAGCAGTGACAGTTTATTTAAAGGGACATGGTAGTTCTGTGTTTTAGAAGTTGTTGCTCCTTTCTTTATGAATTCAGGAGACATTAATGTCAATTTTAAACCTCCAAAAGCCACTACACACCTGATGATTTTGTCAATCTTTTGTTTAAAGACACTGAGCCAAAATGCTGCCCTTGGATACAAACCTATTACCAGAGTTCAAATGTGTGAATGAGGGCTGACATCAGCCCATCAAAGAAGAGCCAGAGTTGAAGAACTCTTTTTCACAACACTAAACACAACACAACACTAAATAAATCTGTCATCCAATAGTTTATACTGGTGCTGTACCAGAAAAATATCCCTCCAAATTGTGATTAATGACTTGCTCTGTATTTGAATGAGGTCTGCCTTATGCAGATTGGATGGCCAGAGTTCAAACTTATTACAAGTCCAAATCACACTGATTCATGAAAGAAACTCATCTGCATCCCATTCTGTTTATAATCCTGATGACAATATCTTTCCATAATTTTTCGTCTGATTGACATCATATTATTTCTTGTGATATATTATATTTGCCTGGAAAAGCGTTATCCACGCCTAGCGGATGATGTAAATCAAAAGTAATAAGATGTAATGATAATGCAGATCCTCACACTTTAATATGACAAGCTACCAGTAAACGGCATAACAAACATCTACAAAAATGCACCACAGGATGACCAGAGTGTTACAGCCATTAAAAATGCATGGGAAATTCACTGGTCCTGTGAGTGACCTAAACTTACCAATATGTTTCTGCTACTTTTCAGTGGTCTCAGCTGTCACAGATACAGAACTGTTACGCCCAGGTTATCATCTGCTGATGGATGTACATTAGTGTTAACATAGGTTTCAGAGTAGCAGCCGTGTTAGTCTGTATTCGCAAAAAGAAAAGGAGTACCGGTGGCACCTTAGAGACTAACAAATTTATTAGAGCATAAGCTTTCGTGAGCTACAGCTCACTTCATCGGATGCATTTGGTTGAAAAAACAGAGGAGAGATTTATATACACACACACAGAGAACATGAAACAATGGGTTTATCATACACACTGTAAGGAGAGTGATCACTTAAGATAAGCCATCACCAGTAGCATGGGGGGGAAAGGAGGAAAACCTTTCATGGTGACAAGCAAGGTAGGCTAATTCCAGCAGTTAACAAGAATATCAGAGGAACAGTGGGGGGTGGGGTGGGAGGGAGAAATACCATGGGGAAATAGTTTTACTTTGTGTAATGACTCATCCATTCCCAGTCTCTATTCAAGCCTAAGTTAATTGTATCCAGTTTGCAAATTAATTCCAATTCAGCAGTCTCTCGTTGGAGTCTGTTTTTGAAGCTTTTTGTTGAAGTATAGCCACTCTAAGATCTGTGATCGAGTGACCAGAGAGATTGAAGTGTTCTCCAACTGGTTTTTGAATGTTATAATTCTTTACGTCTGATTTATGTCCATTCATTCTTTTACGTAGAGACTGTCCAGTTTGGCCAATGTACATGGCAGAGGGGCATTGCTGGCACATGATGGCATATATCACATTGGTAGATGCGCAGGTGAACGAGCCTCTGATAGTGTGGCTGATGTGATTAGGCCCTATGATGGTATCCCCTGAATAGATATGTGGACAGAGTTGGCAACGGGCTTTGTTGCAAGGATAGGTTCCTGGGTTAGTGGTTCTGTTGTGTGGTGTGTGGTTGCTGGTGAGTATTTGCTTCAGATTGGGGGGCTGTCTGTAAGCAAGGACTGGTCTGTCTCCCAAGATCTGTGAGAGTGATGGCTCGTCCTTCAGGATAGGTTGTAGATCCTTGATGATGCGTTGGAGAGGTTTTAGTTGGGGGCTGAAGGTGATGGCTAGTGGCGTTCTGTTGTTTTCTTTGTTGGGCCTGTCCTGTAGTAGGTGACTTCTGGGTACTCTTCTGGCTCTGTCAATCTGTTTCTTCACTTCAGCAGGTGGGTATTGTAGTTGTAGGAATGCATGATAGAGATCTTGTAGGTGTTTGTCTCTGTCTGAGGGGTTGGAGCAAATGCGGTTATATCGTAGCGCTTGGCTGTAGACAATGGATCGAGTGGTATGATCTGGATGAAAGCTAGAGGCATGTAGGTAGGAATAGCGGTCAGTAGGTTTCCGATATAGGGTGGTGTTTATGTGACCATCGCTTATTAGCACCGTAGTGTCCAGGAAGTGGCTCTCTTGTGTGGACTGGTCCAGGCTGAGGTTGATGGTGGGATGGAAATTGTTGAAATCATGGTGGAATTCCTCAAGAGCTTCTTTTCCATGGGTCCAGATGATGAAGATGTCATCAATGTAGCGCAAGTAGAGTAGGGGCATTAGGGGACGAGAGCTGAGGAAGCGTTGTTCTAAGTCAGCCATAAAAATGTTGGCATACTGTGGGGCCATGCGGGTACCCATCGCAGTGCCGCTGATTTGAAGGTATACATTGTCACCAAATGTGAAATAGTTATGGGTCAGGACAAAGTCACAAAGTTCAGCCACCAGGTTAGCCGTGACAGTATCGGGGATACTGTTCCTGACGGCTCGTAGTCCATCTTTGTGTGGAATGTTGGTGTAGAGGGCTTCTACATCCATAGTGGCTAGGATGGTGTTTTTAGGAAGATCACCAATGGACTGTAGTTTCCTCAGGAAATCGGTGGTGTCTCGAAGATAGCTGGGAGTGCTGGTAACGAAGGGCCTGAGGAGGGAGTCTACATAGCCAGACAATCCTGCTGTCAGGGTGCCAATGCCTGAGATGATGGGGCGTCCAGGATTTCCAGGTTTATGGATCTTGGGTAGCAGATAGAATACCCCAGGTCGGGGCTCCAGGGGTGTGTCTGTGCGGATTTGTTCTTGTGCTTTTTCAGGGAGTTTCTTGAGCAAATGCTGTAGTTTCTTTTGGTAACTCTCAGTGGGATCAGAGGGTAATGGCTTGTAGAAAGTGGTGTTGGAGAGCTGCCTAGTAGCCTCTTGTTCATACTCCGACCTATTCATGATGACGACAGCACCTCCTTTGTCAGCCTTTTTGATTATGATGTCAGAGTTGTTTCTGAGGCTGTGGATGGCACTGTGTTCTGCATGGCTGAGGTTATGGGGTAAGCGATGCTGCTTTTCCACAATTTCAGCTCGTGCACGTCGGCGGAAGCAGTCTATGTAGAAATCCAGGCTGCTGTTTCGACCTTCAGGAGGAGTCCACCCAGAATCCTTCTTTTTGTACCTACATGCCTCTAGCTTTCATCCAGATCATACCACTCGATCCATTGTCTACAGCCAAGCGCTACGATATAACCGCATTTGCTCCAACCCCTCAGACAGAGACAAACACCTACAAGATCTCTATCATGCATTCCTACAACTACAATACCCACCTGCTGAAGTGAAGAAACAGATTGACAGAGCCAGAAGAGTACCCAGAAGTCACCTACTACAGGACAGGCCCAACAAAGAAAACAACAGAACGCCACTAGCCATCACCTTCAGCCCCCAACTAAAACCTCTCCAACGCATCATCAAGGATCTACAACCTATCCTGAAGGACGAGCCATCACTCTCACAGATCTTGGGAGACAGACCAGTCCTTGCTTACAGACAGCCCCCCAATCTGAAGCAAATACTCACCAGCAACCACACACCACACAACAGAACCACTAACCCAGGAACCTATCCTTGCAACAAAGCCCGTTGCCAACTCTGTCCACATATCTATTCAGGGGATACCATCATAGGGCCTAATCACATCAGCCACACTATCAGAGGCTCGTTCACCTGCGCATCTACCAATGTGATATATGCCATCATGTGCCAGCAATGCCCCTCTGCCATGTACATTGGCCAAACTGGACAGTCTCTACGTAAAAGAATGAATGGACATAAATCAGACGTAAAGAATTATAACATTCAAAAACCAGTTGGAGAACACTTCAATCTCTCTGGTCACTCGATCACAGATCTTAGAGTGGCTATACTTCAACAAAAAAGCTTCAAAAACAGACTCCAACGAGAGACTGCTGAATTGGAATTAATTTGCAAACTGGATACAATTAACTTAGGCTTGAATAGAGACTGGGAATGGATGAGTCATTACACAAAGTAAAACTATTTTCCCATGGTATTTCTCCCTCCCACCCCACCCCCCACTGTTCCTCTGATATTCTTGTTAACTGCTGGAATTAGCCTACCTTGCTTGTCACCATGAAAGGTTTTCCTCCTTTCCCCCCCCTGCTACTGGTGATGGCTTATCTTAAGTGATCACTCTCCTTACAGTGTGTATGATAAACCCATTGTTTCATGTTCTCTGTGTGTGTGTATATAAATCTCTCCTCTGTTTTTTCCACCAAATGCATCCGATGAAGTGAGCTGTAGCTCACGAAAGCTTATGCTCTAATAAATTTGTTAGTCTCTAAGGTGCCACCGGTACTCCTTTTCTTAGTGTTAACATAAATAGCAATGCTTATAATTCCAGGAAGTTCAAAGCTATGTGCTCAATATAAATTAAAGAACCAAAGTACATATAGATATAATGGGCATTTATCCAATCTGTGACACCCAGGTGATGGTCATCTTCTAAATGCCTAATGTAGATATTTGTAAGTAAGGGGGTGCGGGGTTTGGTGTCCTTTTGTTAACAGAATGAGAGAGAGGTGGGTGAGAAGTTATTCTTGCTTTGAAAGCAAACACCATCAATCTCAGTGTCAGCATGGCAGCTGTGCAGTAAGCATGACATAGGAGACCAGGGCAGAGAGAAAGAGAATGATTTATTGCTTCTGTCACATATCCATCGGGACACTATTAGCTGTATGTTGTCTACCCTTAGGCAATGGAGGACATGATGTGCTTTGGACTTTGTTGTATTCTTGTTTTCTAAATTTGTTAAACTTACTTGAAGTGGTTTGCGTGGAAACTTTCACACTTAACAATTTGAGACAAATTATAAGTCCACTTTGTTTTCTGTAGCCTTTAGAGTTGCCACATTATTTGTTAGTTGTATGGTTATACACACAGGAGTACAAAAGCCTTGGCTGTTTTGTTCCTAGCAGTATGGTTCACCCTTCAGAGAAGTAGGTTGGCAAGACAATGCTGCTTGGCTCAAATTTCCTGCTCTGAAGGATGGATTAAACCTATAAAAGACCCAAATTTACATAGTGACTTTTAGGCACCGTGTCACTATGCCTGACGGTAATGAATTGCCCAAATGCTTTGTGAAAGTAGAGTTAAGGATGCCCAGTGCTGCCTCCTACCCTTCCAGAACATGACGAGTGGCTAAACTTTAACCTCTGAAAATGAAAAAATCAGGAGTTATGGTAACACCCATTTAAACCTAGAAAATCAGGAAATACAAAGTTAAGGTACGCGTCATCCCTGCAGACTTATGCAACAACCATAATTCCACAGATTTTTAAAGCCAGAAGGAACTACTGAGATCATCTAGTTACTTCTAGTATACCCTCCTGCATAATACAGGCCATAAGAGTTCCCTGGATTAATTAATTAATTGGATCAAATCCAATACCTTTGTTTTTTAGGCTGCATGACCCTCCCTCCCTGTCACTCTGAGGGAGACTATGCCTCCTCACTGTCACATATCTGTAAAGGTGAGTTCAAAGTGGGGAATTAGCTGCACTTAGTGCTCCAGTCCTCCGACCAGGCAGAACAGTATGGCAGTCTATGAGCCCCAGACCCTCAGTCAGGGTGGGGCAGCAGACAGTTAGTAGGCTCTGTCCTGCAATCAGGGCAGAGTGGCTAAGCAAGCTATGAGCCCCAGGTAAGGGTGAGCACCTGCACAGTCTAAGGGTGAGCAGTAGGGTACCACAGGCCCCCTGGTCTAAGATGGGGTGGCAGGGGATAGGGGGACATGGGCCTGCCCGACTTCTCTGCATCCCAGCCTGGGGTCCTAAAAGTGGTGGAGTGGTCCGCCACTGGGTCAGCAGGGAATCCGCCCACAACACACTGACCTTATAGCAGTCCAACACTCAACCAGACGGTCTTCTAGTTCCCCTGGGCTACTTCCTATATCCCTGGCGTTTGGTACCTCTATACCGTGGGGGTCATCTGTCATCTTGGGGTGATCTGGCTACTCCTCAGGCAGCAGCCCCAGCAACTTCTCAGTATCTCGGTTGGCCAGCGGCCCTGGGAGCTCTGGCCAGTCCTCAGGAGGCAGCCCCAGCAGATCCTCTGCAGGCGGGATGCATCTGTCTCCTATGGCGGCTCTAGCCCAACTGAGCTGCAGGGCCCACCTTTTGTACATCTGTTTCCTGTCCTGCCCTTCTGCTTCCAGTGAGGCAGATGTGGGTCTCCTGGTTCAGCCACCATGGGGCATTTTGTGGTCCCACCTGTCATTCTGAGGGAGGCCACACCTCCTCGCTACAGGTTGATCTATGGCCTATCTTTTACAAAAACATCTGTTCTTAATTTGAAAATGTCCAGTGATGGAGAATCCACAACAGCTTTGGTAAGTTCCTCCAATGGTTATTTACCCCCATTGTTAAAAAACCCGCACCTTATTTCTAGTATGAATTTCTCTAGCTTCAACTTCCTGTCATTAGATCTTGAGATGCCTTTGTCTGCCAGACTGAAGTGCCCTCTATTATCAAGTTCTGTTCTCCATGTAGGTATTTGTGGATTTATCAAATCACCCTTTAGCCTTCTTGTCCTAGGGCAGCCCCTCCTGCAGCAGACTGGGGAGAACTGGTGGTTCTGCTTCAGTTTCCCCTTCTTGAGAGTCCCCACTAACTCTGCGATAGCTCTCTTGCCTAACAATACCCCTCCTTCGGGATGCTTCATTACTAGAACATAGTGCAAATAGTCCATAACAAAAGTGACCATACATAGTCCATTTAACACATGCTTTGCAAGTAGTCCCTAAAAATCATACAACCTCTTGTATATTGACATAGCACATGCCACACTCCAGCCACATTTCTACCACATCTAAACTCCTCATCTGTCCTCTGCCAGGAGAGCCATCCCAGCCCTTCCAACTTGAATGCAGACTTGCTCTTCTCAGCAGGAGCCTCCCACCTCTCTGCTGGGAGATCATCCTCACTTGGGGACCATCTCTCCCTTCCCCTGGCCCTCTCACCATTCCCCTGAGTCCAGCTTGGAGACATCATCATGTAAGCCTCTCTGCTGTCTCCCCTACTTCTAGTCCTCTCTTGTCCTCAGACTCAGCTCTACAGCTTAGACAATGGTAAATGGGACAAAATACAGCATGGTTTTACAAAAGGTAGATCATGCCAAACCAACCTGATCTCCTTCTTTGAAAAAGTAACAGATTTTTTAGATAAAGGAAACGCAGTGGATCTAATTTACCTAGATTTCAGTAAGGCTTTTGATACCATGCCACATGGGGAATTATCAGTTAAATTGGAGAAGATGGGGATCAATATGAACATCAAAAGGTGGATAAGGAATTGGTTAAAGGGGAGACTGCAATGGGTCCTACTGAAAGGCGAACTGTCAGGCTGGAGGGAGGTTACCAGTGGAGTGAGTTCCTCAGGGATCGGTTTTGGGACCAATCTTATTTAATCTTTTTATTACTGACCTTGGCACAAAAAGTGGGAGTGTGCTAATAAAGTCTGCAGATGATACAAAGCTGGGAGGTATTGCCAATTCAGAGAAGGATCGGGATATTATACAGGAGGATCTGGATGACCTTGTAAACTGGAGTAATAGTAATAGGATGAAATTTAATAGTGAGAAGTATAAGGTTATGCATTTAGGGATTAATAACAAGAAATTTAGTTATAAGTTGGGGACACATCAATTAGAAGTAACGGAAGAGGAGAAGGACCTTGGAGTATTGGTTGATCATAGGATGACTATGAGCTGCCAATGTGATATGGCTGTGAAAAAAGCTAATGCGGTTTTGGGATGCATCAGGAGAGGCATTTCCAGTAGAGATAAGGAGGTTTTAGTACCATTATACAAGGCACTGGTGAGACCTCACCTAGAATACTGTGTGCAGTTCTGGTCTCCCATGTTTAAAAAGGATGAATTCAAACTGGAGCAGGTACAGAGAAGGGCTACTAGGATGATCCGAGGAATGGAAAACTTGTCTTATGAAAGGAGACTTAAGGAGCTTGGCTTGTTTAGCCTAACTAAAAGAAGGTTGAGGGGAGATATGATTGCTCTCTATAAATATATCAGAGGGATAAATACAGGAGAGGAAGAGGAATTATTTCAGCTCAGCACCAATGTGGACACAAGAACAAATGGGTATAAACTGGCCACCCGGAAGTTTAGACTTCAAATTAGACAAAGGTTTCTAACCATCAGAGGAATGAAGTTTTGAAATAGCCTTCCAAGGGAAGCAGTGGGGGCAAAAGATTTATCTGGCTTTAAGATTCTACTCGATAAGTTTATGGAGGAGATGGTATGATGGGATAATGGGATTTTGGTAATTAATTGATCTTTAAATATTCAGGGTAAATAGGCCTAATCCCCTGAGATGGGATATTAGATGGATGGGATCTGAGTTACCCAGGAAAGAATTTTCTGTAGTATTTGGCTGGTGAATCTTGCCCATATGCTCAGGGTTTAGCTGATCGCCATATTTGGGGTCGGGAAGGAATTTTCCTCCAGGGCAGATTGGAGAGGCCCTGGAGTTTTTTCACCTTCCTCTGTAGCATGGGGCATGGGTAGGTTGAGGGAGGATTCTCTGCTCCTTGAAGTCTTTAAACAACAATTTGGGGACTTCAATAGCTCAGACATAGGTGAGGTTTTTCGTAGGAGTGCGAGCGTGAGATTCTGTGGCCTGCGTGTGCAGGAGGTCGGACTAGATGATCAGAATGTTCCCTTCTGACCTTAGTATCTATGAATCAGCAGGCAACTCCCTTTGCTGCGCTATGGCCTTCAGTCCTCTCCAGCCCTGGCTCTCTGGCTTGGGGACACCAGTCAGCAAAATCCCTCTGGCAGCTCTTTAGTCTTCTCCCAGGAACCACCTAGTTTCCTTCTGGAAGCTTCCACAGTCACCCTGATCTTTGGAAGCTCTCACCCACCCTTTCCCAACTGACTCAATCTGTATTCTAACACAACCCTCATTCACCAATTGTTTACTTTTAAACCAAATTGGGAGGCAGCTGAAGAATCACAAGTGAACTGGCCCTGTTCTCAATGAACTACTGTCATTCTGTGAAGCTTCTCTCTGTGAAGCTAACTAGATTGAGCTCCTTGAGTCTATCACTACTATGAAGCATGCTTTCCAGTCCTTTAATCATTCTCAACGATCTTCTGAACCCTCTCCAATTTTTCAATATCCTTCTTGAATAGTGGACATCAGAACTTGACACAGTATTATAGTATTGGTTAAACATGGGCCACATACAGAGGTAACAACCTTCCTACTTGGTATTCCCCTGGTTATGCACCCAAGGATCATATTAGCCCTTTTGGCCACAGTGTTGCACTGGGAGCTTATGTTCAACTGATTATCCACCATGACCCCCAATGCTTTTTCAGAGTCACTGCCTCCCAGGATAGAGTCCCCTATCATGTAAATAAGGCCTACATTCTTTGATCCTAGATATATGGCCTTACGTTTGGCTGTATTAAAATGCACATCATTTGCTCATGCTCAGTTTACCAACTGATCCAGATCATTCTGTATTAATGAGTCCTTGTTTCATCTAAAATTTATATCAGTAATTGTTTTCTTCCAGGTCATTGATACAAGTATTAAATAGCATAGGGCCAAGAACTGATCCATGAGAGACTCCATGAGACATACACTGGCTTGATTACATTATAAGATTTATCAGATAGCCAGTTCTGAATCCATTTAATGTGTGCCATGTTGAATCATTCTAATTTTAGTTAAAAAGGTTGTGTGGTACCAATCTAATGCCTTACAGAAATCTAATTGGTATTACTTGTATCAACCAAAATTGCAATCTCATCAAAACACACACACACACAATATCAAGTTAGTTTGACAAGATTTATTTTCCCGTGAAACCATGTAGACTAGGATTAACTATATTACCCTCTTAACTCTTTATTCAGTTGAGTCCCATATCAGCAATTTTATTATTTTGCCCAGGATTGAAATTAGTCTGATAGGCCTATAATTACTTAGGACATCCTGTTTACTCTTTTAAAACTAGTAACACAACATTAGCTTTCTTCGTGTCCTCTGGAATTTTCCCAGTGCTCCAAACCTTATTGAAAATCAGTCACTGTCCAAATAGCTCCACAGGTAGCTCTTTTAAAACTCTTGGATAGAAGTTGTCTAGAGCATTGATTTTAAATAGTGGCTGTTGTTTAACATCCTCCTTAGTTACAGCTGAAATGGGTAATATATCATATGATATGAATACCTCATCCTACTTTTCCTCAAATGCAGAACAGAAATATGCATTGAACACTTCCTTTTCTGCATTATTATTGACAATTCTACCCTTTCCATGTATTAATGGATCAAACCATTGCTAGATTTCCTTTAGTTCCTAACATTCTTAAACTCTCTCTCATTATCCTTGACTCTGCTGGCTAAAGAGGTCTCCTTGTGTCTTTTGGCATCCCTATCCATTTTCTACTATTTCTAGTTTCTAATTTATATTCATTGCTATTAACTCCCTCCCTTTAAAAACAAAAAAAAACAGTGTAGCCTTCTTTCTCTATTGTGATTTCTTGGTCATCTAGTAAAATTTTCTTAAACAGCTTCTAATTATCATTCACATTTTTCTATTTATACTCTCTCTCCCTAGTGATTTGGCTTGTAATTGTTTACACTTTTAATCAAATTGGCCCTTTTAATGCACCAAAAATATCTATAACTGGTTGGAAGTTTATCCTGGTTGCACATAAAAATGTAATCAAGTCTTGATGATTTTCACATAAGCAACCATTAACTTAGTTCTGTGCTCAAACCTCTTTATCTGGCAAGGTGAGGTCTAATATAGAATTTTCCCATGTTGGATGCATCAGTTTTTGAGTTAAGAAATTGTCATCTGTAACATTTAAAAATTCCAAGTACATTTTAGTACTGACACATTGTAACATATTCTTAAGGAGTCATCCTGTTCTCTAGTGTGATTATTGTGCAGCAGACAACAGCTAATACCCCATTTTTAGCATTAGCTGTTAGAACATTTATCCACAGGCACTCAAGATCACTTGCTTCTGAGTTATCAGTGAGTCAGAAACAGCTAATTGCATTTTTGACAGAGTGCCACTCCTTGTCCTCTTTGCCCACTTGGCCCTTCCTAAATAGGTTATTGTAATGAGTGATTTTAACATTCCAGTCACGTGAATCAGATTCCACTAATACCCAACTAGGTTGAATTTGTGCTTATAAGTGAGCAATTCCAATTCCTCATTTGTTACCCAGGCTTCTAGCATTCTTGTATAGACAATTAAAGAATCTTTCCTTCATGCCTTTTGGTTCTTGATTAATTTTGTTCTTCACATTGTGATTTTGTGCTAAATGATTACTCATTTGTTCTCCTTTTCACCCTCCCCTTTTGTTCGTTGAACACCCTCCTGACTAATCTAGTCCCCTTTTCTCTTTGGATATTGATCTTCCTGCTGAGATGGAGGCCACCCAAATTGTACAACTTTCTCTCCCGACAGAAGGTGGCCCAATATTTCACGTAAACAAAACCTTCTCCCCCTCACACCACTTACCTAGGCAACACTTCACCTTGAGAATTTTCTGCCTTCTGTCTTCCTTCACTTATGGCACAGGAAGGATCTCTGAGAAGATCACCTGGACATTCCTTTCCTTCAATACCCTTCAGATTTTCTCTAGAGTCATCTATAATCTGTGAGGTATCAAATGAAGCCATCTTGTCAGTGCTGATATGCACCATAACAGCCTTGCTCACCGAATTCAGAAGTCTACCCAGTCCTCCAGTCTCATCTCATTTCTTGGCTTTGGGAAAACATCATGATCCCCATTGTGGTCCCAACTAAAGCAGGTTGGAAGCACTAATAGATACACAATGCAAAACTCCACAAGAGAGGATTGGACCTTACCGCTCTTGTATTCAAGGGAGAGAGCTTATTCCACTAAGCCACAATTTGAGTATGGTATACAATGACGGTCACTCATGTAGAAGTTGGAGGAAATAATAGTTCTCCAAGATATGAACTGTCCGTAAGCAGAGTTGCCAAAGTTTTTATAATGCAGTTACTTCTGAAATATTTCTAAATTGCTCTTTTGTACTATTTAGTAGTAGATCTCAGGGGAAGTCTACTATATAAATTTCATGGGAGTCATTTCCCTGGCTCTGCTCAAAAAATAATTAAAAAGTTAAGAATCTGAAAGTGTTAAGACCAACTCATTTTAGAGGGGGCTGTATCTTGGGAATCGAAATTTCCACGACACAGTACCCCAGCCCTTTTGTGGCATACCAGTTTTCAAGCCGATGCCTGTGGATTTTAAAGTGATTTGAATATTAAAAACAGCTCCTTACTGGGAGGCTGTATCTGAGGAAACCCATGATCAAATGATGCAAAATTTGCATAGCTAATTCTACCCAGGCCCTAATGAGGCACAGCAATTTTTAAAACAATCTGAGTCTGCACATCTACTTTAAAGCACCTTAAAGTATCATCTCTTTACTAGCCGCTTTGGTCTCTCGGGAAAACTTCCAAAAGGAGCCCCTGCAGAATGCAACTAATCTGTACAACAGCCATTTTTAAGGAAGACACCAGGACCAGACCACAACTCCAATGCACCATACATGGGGATGTCACAGGTTCAGTAGTCAGAGCATGTTGCCTTGAGCTACCCAGTTAGTCTGTCAGACTGCCTGCAAGGATACTACTTTGCAACAAGCCTCCAGTCCTGATGTACATGTACAAATGACTTCCTCTGGGTACTGTAGCTGTGATGGACCCAGGATATAGGTGAGGTAATATCTTTTATTGGGCCAGCTTCTGTTCGTGAAAGAGACAAGCTTTTGAGCTCCACAGAACTCTTCTTCAGGTCTGGGGCATTTGATGCACTGGATTAGGTACACTACATGTGCTAAGCGTTTTGATGTGTCTATGCCTATCAAATGCCCCAACAACTCTATGGGTGAAAGCAGACAATCACTACGCTCTCCAGTGAACTCACAGGAAAATAAGACACAATCACCTTATCAGCTGCGGGCCAACGTTTTTCACAAAACAATCTCACCATATCTGATCTCTCAGCCCTCATCCTCAAAGGAAACCCTCATAATACCATCAAAAGATAAGCATGGGTGCTTAAATGCATAACTCTGCTAGACGTTAAAAATCATGGAGTCAGTAAAGACACTGGTTTTATGTCCCATACAACAATCTGTAATCCAGTAAGTCTATGACTACACTACGCACCTTACAGCAGCACAGTTGGGCCGCTACAGCAGTGCCACTGTAAGGTACGCAATGTAGCCACTCTTTGTTGGCAGGAGAGAGCTCTCTTGCTGACAAAATAAAACCACCCCATATGAGGGGGGGTAGCTTTGTCAGTCGGAGAGTGTCTCCCATCAACAAAATGCTGTCTCTGGCGCTTTTCATCAGTTAAACTTTTGTCAGTCAGGGGTGTAGTTTTTTTTCCCCACACCCCTGACCGACAAAAGTTTTACTGATGAAAGTGCAGTGTAGACATAGTCTAACTCTCCTTTGTCCTATGGCTCCGAGGTGGTGTTTGCCTACTTCATTGTGAATGGTTTCTTGCAACACATGTTAACTCCTTATGCTTAACAATGTGTTCCACCTTGCATTTAGCTGTGACATTCCGATAACCTTTCCCTGAAGAACTTTGTGGAGCTCAAAAACTCATCTTTTACCAACAGAAGCTGATACAATAAGAGATGTTTCCTCACCTATCTTAGGTTGTCAGCTTGGCTCAAGCTACATTGTAGAACTGATTTTTATCCTGGATAACTTTTTTTAATAGTGCTTCCCCAAAGGGGAAGTGGGTGCCAAACACTAGATGAGCTCAATCTTGAGTGGGTGATATCAATGCAGGAACATCAGAGCCTAGGTATGTGCAAAAGAGGTTATAAAAACTGTAAAATTTTGATATCACAATTTTTTTAGGGGGAACTGTATCTCAGGAACACCTGCCTCGACTAACCTCAATTTTGGAACACTAACCCTACCCTCAATTCCCCAATGAGGCATGAGTTTCAATAAAACTTGCATAAGCATGTAGATTTTAGAACACACACTTAAACACAAAAATCAGCTGTTAAACAGTAAGATATCACCCCCCATTAGAGTGCTGCATTTTTATATGCTCCTTCAGGAGACCTAAGTTCTAGTAAGGATTTTGGAACAATTACTAGTTTATAAAGTAGTTCATAAATTCATACATTTTTAAAGCTAGAAGGGACCAATAGATCATCTAGTCTGACCTCCTGTACATAGGCCATAGAATTTTATTCAATTACTGCTTTATTGAGCCCAATAACTTGTATTTGGCTGAAGCATATCTTCCAGAAAGGCATCCAGTCTTGATACGAAGATGTCAAGAGATAAAGAATCCACCACTTTCCTTGGCAGTTTGTTACAACAATGATTAATCACCCTCACTATTAAAAAAAAATTGTGCCTTTATTTCTGATTTGAGTTTCTCTGGATTTAACTTCCAGCCATTGGTTCTTGATATGCCTTTCTCCATTAGGCTAAAAGGGCCCTTTAGTACCTAATATTTTCTCCCAGTAATGTGTTGTAATCAAGTCACCCCTTGATCTTCTTTTTGATAAACTAAACAGATTGAGCTCAAGTCTGTCACTAGAAGGTATTTTTTCAGTGCTTGAATCGTTTTTGTGGCTCTTCTCTGTACATTTTCCATTTTCCAATATCCCTTTAAAATGTGACACCAGAACTGGACACAGTATTGCAGCATCAGTCTCACCAATGCTGTATACAGAGGTAAAAATCTCCTCCCTACTCCCTCTTCGTACACCCAAGGATCTCATTTCTAGAGTCACTGCTTTCCAGGATGCAGTCCCATCCTGTAGGTATGGCCTGCATCCTTTATCCTAGATGCATGATTTTTAATTTGGTTCTATTACCACAATTAAAATACAATAAGGCCATTAAACAAATTATTAGATATTACAATGGTGTCCAGATGATACTGGAGACCCATTGTGGTAGGTGCTATTCAAAAATGTGGTAGGAGGAAACTCTTGAAATAGACATAATCTATAGGCTAGATTGTGCCACACTTAATCACCTTGAATATCACCTTACACACAAAACCCAGCTCCACTGAATTGAATGTGTTTATTCGTGGAATAAAGTACTACTTGACATAAGTAAGGGTGGCAAAATATGGCCTTAAAATGGAGGTCAATTTCAGAATTATCATATATACTGTTTACTGCACATGTAGCAATGGTGGTTTTGCTATGAAAAACAAAGTGATCTTGACATAATTAAAAAAAACAAAACAATAGAACTGTTGACAAATCTCTTGTAAACATTCAATTTGTTTCCACTGAAACAAGTCACTTTTTAAGACTAGGACACAGGAATGGCAATTCAGTAAAATGATAGAGCAGGCTATAATGTCTGTATAGGTGCATGTGCCTGGCAAGACTTTAAAAACCTTTGGTTGATGATGTTAATAAAACTGCCATCAAAGGATAAGTAATAGTAATTCAGTATTAGAATAGAGTACTCTATTTCTTCTGCATTACTAAATTTCATTCATAATATGTCTGGTTATGACTAAGGTCATGTTACTGCACTCATGTCATTGCCCTACCAAAGTCTTTTGAATTAAATGAAGTACAGAAAACTGGTGAATTGAAGCCTTTCAGTTCGGGTTATAAATTGGATTTCAAATTATAGACTGTGTCTGAACCCAAATAATTTATTAGGTTCTTTTCCACAGTATATCACCCTCTTAATTAGCGGCCATAACATCTTATTCATTTTTAAGCACAACTCCCCATGAATTCCATTCTGTTTGAAAATGTGGGTCACAATGTGACCTTAGGAAATAACTTGGGAAACACTAGATGGCTCAGTAGAGTAGGGTTTCCCAACCCATGAGTCATGATGGTCACCAGAATGTGTCAGTCAGGTGAAAGGCTGGGGGACAAGTCCTTTCCCTGGGGAGAGTGAGAAACCATGGGGAGCGCTGCCCCTGGGGGCGCAGGCTGCAGAGGTTGCCCCACACTCATCCTGCAGCAGTTGCTCTTGTGTCTCCAGTCCCACAGGGCTGGCTGAGCTCAGCTTCCTGCTCCAGGCATTGTGACTTCTGATGTTGTAGTACCACTCAGGTTTGACCCAGCTGTTCCTCTGTCATGAAAATGGGGGTCTGGCTAGGCCAAATTTAAGTGTATAGTTCTGCAACTCCATGAGCCAGTTGCAATGCCACTCTCACAAATTTGGTCCAGCTAGCCCTCCTGATCATCCAAAGGTGAGCACTTTTGTGCCCCAGAGGTTGCAACTCTCAGACTGGGGAACAGAGCCGAACCAGCCTCACAGAACAGGAGCTTCCACTCTGGCATGCATGGTGTACTTATTTAGTACTTATTACTTACTCTCTCTCTCTCTCTCTTTCTCTGTGTATATATAGGTTCTGAGCCTAAAAAGGTTGAGAACTACTGTAGAGAGGACTTCATGTTAGTGGCATTTTATATTTCAGTTGTCTCCAGATTGATCAAGATAAAGTAATTAACCTCATTCAGAATTGGTGATGATTTTGAGGATATATCAGACATCAAACATAATAAACATAGAAAACTTTACAAGTAAACCCTGATTTTTTGAGGGTGTCAGCATTTTGCTTATCAACATCCCCAACTACCAAACCTTCCCAAAAGCTGAATATTTTAATGTAACCCACAGGCCTGTGCCTGGAGGCAACATACATTGTTGCAGCTACTTTAAAGTTTGTCTAGGGTCAGTATTGAGGATTTAGTGGACATTGTTTCATCTACTAAAGTGTAAATCTACTGTGAGGGAAGAACTAGGCATTATGTCTCTCAGCAGTCATTATTTATGACAGATGAGACAGGAGGAGAACAGAGGTGTGTGTGTGTGTGTGTGTGTGTGTATATAATAGCATACTTATCCCAGTACATTGGCTGACATTCTATTGACATTCACTCAGCAGTTCATCATTTCACCTCAGCTGGCAACACAGCACTGGATATGGGGTGAACACTATGGACCTCAACAAGCTAGGGCTGACAGTTTATGAACATTGAGCATTGACTGGGATTAGGTCCTAACATTTGTTAAAATATCCAAGCCTGCTGTAACATGGAAAGTTTGAATACCTCAATTTCCTCAGTAGTGTAACCTCACAAGAGATCAATCATTTCCCAATTGCTACTTATTAATAGTATTTTCTTTTGGTGTAGAGCTGGCATTTGTGTTTTACTAGCTGAGGGGGCTGTCAATATCTTGCTGATGGGTTTGTGTGTCACAAAATTCCACCCAAATCAGCATGAACAGGAATAAATTCTTGTCTGTGTAGTTTTAATTTTTCCCTTAACAAAAGGCGGTTGTTTTTCTAACTCATCTCTGTGCTCTTCGCTGCTAAGAGTGTCCCTGTGCAGCTAACAGTACAGTGTTACTCCAGACACGGCATCTCCATTTGTCTGAAAGTTCAGGTTCAGATTTGTCCCCCGACACTTAGAACTGCCTGTTCTGTGGCAGAGCTTGGGAGGAAGCTTCTCTCCCTTCCTGACATGAGGCCCTGCTTCAGCTCATGTTCAATTCGATTTTTCAAACCCGGTGGCCAACCCATACTTAAGCACCTAAATAAGTGGCCTGATTTTCAAAAGGTACTAAGCACCTGCAGCTCCCATTGACTTTGGAAAGATTTGTGGGTGCTCAGAGCTGACCATTGTTGTTCAAGGGCATCAACATGGATTTAGGATTCATGTTGGCTTTAGGTCCTACTGTGCTAGATTAATGCCCATCCATCTCACTGATATTGAGAGTTTCAGGCTGCCCAAGATCGAACATATTGAGATGACGCAGCAGCAGAAAGAGGCAGCAGTAGAAGTTATTCTAAACCAATCTTTCTCCTTAATGCAATACCATGCTGATAAGTGTTTGTCTTGCTATGGGGTTCAACCCAGACCAGAAAGGGATTGTCACCGCCTGCCTTGGATAACCCCGGGTGCCTCTGTGCTGTGAAGCTTTGACTCAGAGACCTGATATCTGCAGTGTGACCACAGCACAAATAGCTTCACCCTGGTTTCCACCAGCCTGTTCCCTCTGTGCAGGGCGATACCAACAGCCTTTCTAGCCCCAAGATTCCCCAAAACTGTCTCCCCTGTAGCGTCCAGTCCCTCTCACTGGAACACTCCTGAAAACTTTTCAAGTTTGATGCTCCTTTAAAGAGACAATACACCACTCCAGCCTGTTAGCGTGACTCATCAGTTTGAAACACTACTCTGAGATAGTTGTGTAACAAAACAAGAGTGAGTTTATTAACATAGAACAAATATTTAAGTAACACCAAGTGGAAGTAATTGGGATAGAAGTGATTACAAACGAAAACAAAAATATGCTTCTAAGACTAAAACCTAATTTAACAATCTAGTCCTTTGTTCAAAGTAGTTTTCTCCCCACAGTCCTTCTTCCTGCATACCTGGCCTGTCCTTAGCCAGGATCCAATATACAGAGCCCGAAGGGCTGGGTTTCTTTGTCTCTTTAGGTGAAGGATGCCACAATGGCTGGCTTGCTCTCTTCTCTAATATCTTCCAAAGTTCAGTGATTTTGCTTCAGGAGGCAGGAAGGTTTCCTGGAACTGCAGCTTCCACCCCCATTGAGAGTGTTAAGTGGCCATCTCCCACCCTGGTTTGCCTGATGGCTTTGTCTACGGATGTAATTTCATTGTCTCTCCTTGTTCAATTTACATTGAAACAACGTATGGGCAGAACCATATTCCTTTGCCTAGGATGGGGCGACTTAAGCCCTGCCTGCCAAACACCTTTTAAAAACATATTTCCAGCACATATTCATAATTTTTAATACATCACCCATACATACACCGTGTAATAATATTGCCAGTTCACATATGATGAGCTATATCTGAGGGTTCTCAGGATCAGCTGGGAAGACCGACGTACTAGCATCAGCGTTCTATACAGCTGATGTTGGCTGCAGAGAGAAGCACAGGTCATGAAACACCAGCTCCACTGGGCTGGCCACTGGGTACGTAGGTCTGACACTTGTTTCCTGAAGCAAATACTCTTCTCTCAGGTAAGTCAGGGAAGAAGGGCTCGCAGAAGGCAGCAGAAGCGCTTCAAAGACGTACTGAAAGTAAACCTTAAAAAAGGAGGCATCAACTCAACAAACTGGGAGGACTCGGTGTGGAACAGAACACACTGGCACCACTGCTCACTTTGAAGAGAACAGACATGCTCGTGAGACAGAAGTGACAAAGGAGGAAAGAAAGGGCACAACAGTCCAGCCAACAACTATGTCTCCTCCAAGAGTACACCTCTCCATTCTGTGGGAAAATCTGCAGGGCATGAATTCGGCTCCTCAGCCTCTTAAAAACCTACAATGATCCCTTGGCAGATATCATCCTCCCATCAAGGGATAGCTGAAGAAGAGGAAGCTATATCTAAAAGTTATCATGGAGTTGAGGACAACAATGAGTTAGGGTTCACTGAACTGGTCAGACTCATTGAAGCTCATTGCTACATACAGGGAGCCCTTTGCCTTCTGGCATTAGGGTACTCCTAGGGTCACAGTGTTGCATTAGTATTTATCTAGTTTTGGAAAATACAGTGCAAGGAAAGGAAGGAATGATTTAGAAGAAAGCATAAAAAGCACTAAATAGCATGGTCAGGTGACAGCTAAAGGCAGATATACTGTAAGTGTCTAGAGCAGTGGTTTTCAGACTGTGGGTCGGGATCCCAAAGTGGGTCGCAATCCTGTTTTAATGGGATTGCAAGGGTTGGCTTAGACTTGCTGGGGCCTGGGGCCAAAGCCTGAGCCTCACCACCTGGGGCCGAAGTCCAAGGCCTGGGCAATGAGGCTTAGGTTACAGGACCCCTGCCTCAGGCTGAAGACTTTGGGCTTCGGCTTTGACCCCCCCTCCACCCGCCCCCCAGATCCAGGGTGGCGGGACTCAGGTGAGCTAAGGCTTCGATCCCCACCCTGGGGTCATGTAGTAGTTTTTGTTGTCAGAAGGGGGGTCACAGTGCAATGAAGTTTGAGAACCCTTGGTCTAGAGCTATTTGAAGGTGTAGATTTAATAAATCGATGGATATGTACAGATCCAGACTAATCGCTAGAGGTTATAGAAGCCAGGACCTTTGGCACCCCAAGCACTAGTTCTTATCTCTTGAGCTAAAGGAGAGATCCGGCTGTCAGTATCATGGGGACTGGCATAGTAAATATAGGTTCCACTGCCCACATGTTCAAAAGTGTCACCTAACTGGGGGCACAGCTTGACAGCTAGAGCCTGATGTTCAGTTGGAGCTGTGGGCGTTCAGTCCCCTGAAGCGATTGGGAGCTACAGGAGTCCAACACTTCTGAAAACTAACCCCTACTGTTTCAAGCTGGGCACCCAAAAAGTGAGGCACCCCAAATTAAAGGACATTTTGGCCAGAGCTTTGAGGGTTAGTCTCTGGAGGAAGATATGAAGATACGTTTATCCAGTGTCCTGTAGAACTGCAGTTCTTCCTCCAGGAAGTGGTGGAATGGTATATAATTAGAAGTAATTAAATGAAATTAAGAAATGTCAAGTTTGATCAATCTAATGGTAAATTTTATTGGATTGTGGCATTATCTCCCAGAGATAATGGTGGAATCCCCATTGTTTGAAGTATTTTAAGATAGACTGAACAAAATATTAGAAAATACATTGTAGGGAATAAACTGTCACTATAGATGGATGAATTAGATCTACTAGGTTCTTGCAGGCTCTAGTTTACATGCTTACGAGAAGCACATAATGGTTTTAGTGTTTGCAGAACTTGTAGAACTATGTCCTTTTTGCCAGTCAGAAATTAGCTGAGTTTGTTATAAAGTGCATGTGAAACCTGTCCAAATGAGCTAGGCAACTTAGCCCAACTCTGCCTGATGGAAGGCAAGAGAAGCCTGGCCAATGCCCACCATCAAACATCTGATGTCAGTGTAGACACCATTTACAAGCTCAATTCAGAGCTTAGTCAAACCAACATAACTAAAGCAGTACAACCCCAAAGTAGAATAAAGGCACTTATAAAAGTTGGTATACCAGTATAACTGATTCTACACTAGGTAGAGTTACCAATTTTGGTTGGACATATTCCTGGAGATTTCATCACATGACAATCTTTAATCACAGATTAATCTTTAATTCCTGGAGATTCTAGGACAATCCTGGAGGGTTGGCAACTCTAACATTAGGGGATTTTACCTCTTTAACCCCAGTGGTTTCTATATTGACAAGGCTGTACAAAAACTATTCAGCAGCCCCAGCATTTTCAGATTTGGTTGATAAGGGCAAACAACTTCCCCTGCCTCCCCTCAGCCAGTTGAACTCAGCTGCCTTGCTCTCCTGGCCAGGGTCAATTAAAATCCATACTTATTTTAGTAAATTGGCATCAACCTTCATTCTCACAGGGACTGACTGTACTTGTTAAAAAGGAGGTTGACTTTTCAGCATAGTTCAGTGTTAGGTGGGCTGGGTGAAAGTCACATTTTTGATAGCCACTGTCCAACAAGGCTGAAAAGTCTGGGGTAGACCTTGCCTTAGATCTGAATGAAGTGAAGTGGTGTATACGAAATGAGTTGGCAGTCTCAGTACAATACCCAGGGGTGAGGAGCAGCCACATCACTCCCATTGTCATTTTGGGGGGTAGGAGTTGTACAGCTCGTCCTTGAGTACCACACTGAAAATATACTTCTAGTTTTCCAAAGAGATTCAAAGCCTCTCTTGTTAGCATGTTTATCTACCTAGACAATAACATGGCCCCATCACTGCATCTGAGCAGCACCTGTAGCAGCCCAGCCCAATAGCCAACTCATCTAGTGGTCAGACAGTGACTCCTCCATTCTCTTCCATCTGCTCACCCTGGAGGGGGGCTCTGCCAGGTCATATACAGTGAGCCTCAGTTCCACCCCCCCCACACCCCATGTGTCCCTTCTTCCCCCTTCCTCCCCCAACTGGGGTCTCTCACAACAGAGGGGAGGGGGACTCAGACCCTCCCACTCCACCAGCTCCCAGCCCAGGGCTCTAAAGGGATGTTGCCATGTCCAGACCACTCATTGGTCCACTCCAAGTTACACTCCCCACCCCAGATCACTTCCTCCCAGGCTGTGACTCCTCCATTTGGGGCACACTCACAGACTTAGCAGTGTCAGTATAGCCTGCCAGGGGGACAACATCCCCTCTTTCAGGGCCTCTCTTGGGTTTCCAACTGCAAAAATTAAAAAAAAAAGGGTGGGGAAGTTAAAATGGATCACTGCTTCCAGAGTGGCCTTCCCAATGCTATCATCACTCTTCCCACAGCTCCAGGCATCGACCTCACTACTTAGCACAGCCTGTAATTTCTCCCCCCTTACTCCTGGGCTACCTGTGCCCATTTAAACTGTCTCTCCACCTGGCACATGCCCTGCAGCTGCTCAGGGGCAGTACTGGGCCAGAAGGCTCTACCCCATGCCTTGCTCTGGTTTAATGTGGGGTCTGTAAACTCCAGCAGAGTGCCTCACACACATAAGGAGGATTTTAGCCTCCTAACTCCCCTGTGAGGTAGGGAAGTATTATCCCTGTCTTACAGAATATCGACAGACAAAAACTTCTACTTGTGACTAAGTATCCAGTTACTGTTTACCTTTGAGTCGTTAACTGCTTGAGCGCCATCTGAATGAAGTTTGTTTGTTTTTTTGTTTTTTTTGGTTTTTTTTCTTCAGACATTCAGTCGTTAACCCTGACATCAGTAGGCAGTTTGAAAGTACAGGGATTGAATCAACACTCCTCATCCAAATCTCTGGTGCTGGATAAGATGTCTGGATTTGATCATTGTGGAGTGGCATTTCTTTAAATGATCTAATACTAAATGTACACTGCAACTTTAACAGCAATCATGGCACGATGCCATCACCTTCTCCAGGGCAGGTGGAGATAAAATAAATAGCTTACTCATTGCTTTCCTACCTGCCCTTAATTGTTGCACAATGGTTCATTATCCTTCTATTGACCTACAGGCTTTTCTATAGTACTAACCACTGTAGTGTCTGAGCACTTCACAAACATTAGTGATTTGCTCCTCACAATACCCCTCTGAGGTAGGGGAAGTGTTATTATTCATATTTTATTCGTGTGCAAGGCCTTCACCTTGCCGTGTTATAATGCATAGAGCATGATTTGAACTCTGTTCAGTTTTGAGGACAGATGACTTGAGATAACACTTGTGCATAATGAAATCAGCAAAATTAATGTAGGACATCAGAAAGTGTGATACTAAGGATTGTGGGGGGAAGGGGGATATATGTTAATGTGAGAAACACACTAGCCTCCCTCTCTTCTCCAAGCCAGGGTTGAAATGGCATCCCTGCTGGTGTGAATAGAGTGAACTGGATTTGCAGCAGCAAGCAAACGTCTTTCAGTTCTGGCTTGGGATCAGTTTTCAGTGCCTTATAGAGTATCACAAAGATTTCTTCCCATCACAGAGCACTTTGTCCATTTCCACATACTTACTCTATACTAAAAAGAAAAGGAGTACTTGTGACACCTTAGAGACTAACAAATTTATTAGAGCATAAGCTTTCATGAACTACAGCTCACTGCATCCGATGAAGTGAGCTGTAGCTCACGAAAGCTTATGCTCTAATAAATTTGTTATTCTTAAGGTGCCACAAGTACTCCTTTTCTTTTTGCGAATACAGACTAACACGGCTGCTACTCTGAAACCTTACTTTATACTAGTTATTCTCAAAGTGTCAAGAGAAAGATAGGACTCATACTTTTAAAGTGTGCTAGAGACATTGATTCTTTGGTCACTTCCTTTTTGAGGGGATGGATGTGATCTATGTTCAACTAGCTCAGATAGTTCAGTGGCACAACTCTATTACACCTTAGAGACTAACAAATTTATTAGAGCATAAGCTTTCGTGAGCTACAGCTCACTAACACGGCTGCTACTCTGAACTCTATTGCAGTTTACATTGTTTACATGCAGTATCAGTGGAGTCTGGCTCCCTCTGGTGGACAACTGGAATAAAAAGAGGAAACTCAGGAAATTGTATATTGACTTGTAATGCACTGAAAACGGCACTGTAGGGGGATGGGTTTCAGAGTAGCAGCCGTGTTAGTCTGTATTCGCAAAAGAAAAGGAGGACTTGTGGCACCTTAGAGACTAACAATTTATTAGAGCATAAGATTTCGTGAGCTACAGCTCACTTCATCAGATGCATTTGGTGGAAAAAAAAAAGGGGGAGTTTCTGAACATTTGAACCTTTCAGAATACAGGTTACATCAACAAGATAGAAGATGCTGGGCTGAAAAGATTGCATTCTCTTTGTTAACTCTAACTCTGTGACATAAATAATCATGACATATTCCTTAATATTGGTACATCTTTATCCACCAGTAGTATATTAATCCCAGCAGCCTTCTGGAGCTTTGAGTTTTTCTTGTCCACGCCATCAGATTTGAGGGAGAGGGTGTTCATTTTCTGGGTATGCATATTTTAGTGACCACTAACATGTCTTTTAAAGATGCACTACCCTATTCTTCCTAGAACATCACAGGTGCTACCAAAAATATTTAAGAATTGTATAGATCATGAAATCATTGAATTACCATAAAATTTATGCCAAACTCTGGGCTTTAGCAGCCTTCCACAAATTCTTGTGCTTACATGCAAGTTCCACATTACTATATAGCCATTAGCAGTGTCATACTTTAACCTCAGGTATCCTAAGGTTCTCTGATACCTGTTCAAGTGGAAATTAATGTCCAATGGCAGTTTTTCAAAGTGAGGGGGCTAACCTTCCCACTCTCAGTAAAACTGATTCTTTTTAAAGCAACCTGGTAGACCTTGGTATGAAATATGGTGGAGTAAATAAAACAAAATTCTAATCTGTACTGATTACAAAGTAATCTAGTGAAATCATGCACATTTTACTGGATACAGAAACTAACTAATGTGTAAAGATTTTCAAATAAGGATGCTGTTGCAGCTTCCCCTAGTTTAAATTTGACATACTTCCTTCAAACTTCAGGAAACGTTAGAAGGGACAATAGCCAAAAATGGCTCAGGACCAGATTCCCCTTCCAACTCACATTGAATAAATCAAGGGGATTGCTTGTGGAATAAGTAGAGCTATCACAATTGGTCCCTCAGAGAGGGTACATTGGGTATTTTACCACTCATGTACCACTGACTGGTCATGGTTACCTCAGACAACCTATTCAGAAGATGCTGGAGAAATGCAGCATAAGGAGGTGGATTCCCCTTACACCACAGAGAAATGTTCTGAATAATCAGGTAAATTACCTCTGATTTCTCAGTACCACTAGGAGATGATTTTCCCTCTAATGTTGAGACAGGCTAGATTTCAACCAGAGCTATTGCTGACCATAACCCTTCAGACTGGCCCTTCAAAGAAAGACTCAATATTTCATCTACATCTGAAGAAAAAGCTCCAGGGTGTTTTTCAGATTAGTTTTCTGCATTTTATTTTTATGATTTTATGCACACAACATTGTCAGCTAGTCACATGTGGGTCAGACAGTTTTGTCTGGTATCTCCTAATACCACGTGATATATACTATCAGACCCTCAGGGCTCTTCTTTCCTCTACCTGCCTTCTAGTTAAGCCAGTAAATCTCTTAAGTAAAACTATGAACTCAATTCCCTTTCTAAGCCCAGGACAGCGGCATGTTTTGTTTCACAGGTTCAATAGATCACGTGGAGCCAGCTGCCCAGTATAATGGGGGTCTTGTCAAAAACAGAAAAGAAAGCCATACTAACTGACTGAGACCTTGGAGGCCTAGTCTTTATTTGTGTTTAGATGCAATAAAAGTAAGTCAGGCCTTAAAATAATTGTCTGGCTGTTTGTAATGTTCACAATAATTGTCTGGTGGTTTGTAATGTTCAAAGGTCAATTTCTCCATTCCTGTGACCTTCTGTCACCTTTAGTTATCAGCTCACTAAATCCTCCAGTCTGTTATTATCAAGCATCTCACTGCTACTACCAATGTGAAATAAAGGTTTTTTTCTACTCCACATATACCTACTTAATTATGGAATCATAGGACTGGAAAGGGCCTTGAGAGGTCATCTAGTCCAGTCCCCTGCACTCATGGCAGGACTAAGTATTATCTAGACCATCCCTGACCAGGTGTTTGTCTAACCTGCTCTTAAAAATCGCCAACGATGGAGATTCCACAACCTCTCTAGGCAATGTATTCCAGTGCTTAACCACTCTGACAGTTAGGAAGTTTTTCCTAATGTCCAACCTTAACCTCCCTTGTTGAAATTTAAGCCCACTGTTTCTTGTCCTTATCCTCAGAAGCTAAGAAGAACAATTTTTCTCCCTCCTCCTTGTAATAACCTTTTATGTACTTGAAAACTGTTATGTCCTCTCTCAGAAGGAGCAGCTCCACGAATATTTATTCTCAGTGACTGTCTTTCTCTGATGCTCAGCCTTATAATGAGAGTGATTTAGGGGTATACTTAAGGCCTTTATATCTTTATAAGATATATTTTATACAAGTGGATCACTTCCCCATCCAGTGACATGCTTCCACCTCTGTGGTGGAATGAGCTAGCCCTTTAACAGCACACAGCACTACAATACAACAGGGCAGGGCAGGAAATAAAGACTATCATATCCACACTACAGTAATGAGCAGGAGGAAGCTTCTGAGGGCTTATAGACTAATTACTCAAACTGGAATTTAAACCTAAAAGGCTAACACCCCAACTTTTGTGAAAAATACAGTGGAATCATTAGGTCAGGTTCTACCATCCTATATATATACACACCATATCCCATATGCTTAACAAGATCCCACAGATAGAATATTTAATATAAATATCCAATCTTAGACTAGTTTATAGACAAAGTATCTCAGTTTTATCCCTGAAATCAGGGCTTCTGTTACCAGTTCACCAATACAGATGAATTTGAGCAGCTCAATATCGTGGCCACATCTGGCACTGCCAGATTCTTTTTCAGATTGGCTTCCCAATCAACAGTACCCAATCAACAGGTCTATTTCATTTGATACATTTTGATTCATAACCCATGGCTCTGATTCCATAAAGTCAGAGCAGACCTTTGTATGTTTACTTATTTTATTAGTTTTCCTAGATTCATAGATTCATAGATACTAAGGTCAGAAGGGACCATTCTGATCAACTAGTCTGACCTCCTGCACAATGCAGACCACAGAATCTCACCCACCCACTCCTATGAAAATCCTCACCTATGTCTGAGCTATTGAAGTCCTCAAATCGTGGTTTAAAGGTTGTGTTAGAGTACAGATTGAGTCAGTTGGGAAAGGGTGGGTGAGAGCTTCCAAAGATTAGGGTGACTGTGGAAGCTTCCAGAAGGAAACTAGGTGGCTCCTGGGAGAAGACTAAAGAGCAGCCAGAGGGATTTTGCTGACTGGTGTCCCCAAGCCAGAGAGCCAGGGCTGGAGAGGACTGAAGGCCATAGCCCAGCAAAGGGAGTTGCCTGCTGATTCATAGATACTAAGGACAGAAGGGACCATTCTGATCATCTAGTCTAACCTCCTGCACATGCAGGCCACAGAATCTCACCCACCCACTCCTACGAAAAACCTCACCTATGTCTGAGCTATTGAAGTCCCCAAATTGTGGTTTAAAGACTTCAAAGAGCAGAGAATCCTCCCTCAACTGACCCATGCCCCATGCTACAGAGGAAGGTGAAAAACCTCCAGGGCCTCTCCAATCTGCCCTGGAGGAAAATTCCTTCCCAACCCCAAATATGGCGATCAGCTAAACCCTGAGCATATGGGCAAGATTCACCAGCCAGATACTACAGAAAATTCTTTCCTGGGTAACAGATCCCATCCATCTAATATCCCATCTCAGGGGATTAGGCTTATTTACCCTGAATATTTAGAGATCAATTAATTACCAAAATCACATTATCCCATCATACCATCTCCTCCATAAACTTATCAAGTAGAATCTTAAAGCCAGAAAAATCTTTTGCCCCCACTGCTTCCCTTGGAAGGCTATTCCAAAACTTCACTCCTCTGATGGTTGGAAACCTTTGTCTAATTTGAAGTCTAAACTTCCTGGTGGCCAGTTTATACCCATTTGTTCTTGTGTCCACATTGGTGCTGAGCTTAAATAATTCCTCTCCCTCTCCTGTATTTATCCCTCTGATATATTTATAGAGAGCAATCATATCTCTCCTCAACCTTCTTTTAGTTAGGCTAAACAAGCCAAGCTCCTTAAGTCTCCTTTCAAAAGAGAAACAAAATGTCTTCAAGGAAAGAAAACCAATATCAACAATCTGCACAGAGAACAGAAAATGCAAAGAGGAAAGGGCAAAAGAGGATGTAACACAAAGCAAACTTAAGAAGCAAAAGAACAAATTTGGCCTTTGCTCTTGTTGTTCATATAAAGAACTCTCCCACTGGCTTCAAGAGAGCAGGATTTCTCTCTGGCTTTGTGCCTATGAGATTACAAAAAGAAAGCCTATTTTGAGTCTGAAAAAAGCGATGAGCTCACAGGTGAAAAATATGGAAGTTGGGTAAATATCTTTACGTTACACCTATTAACTGTTTGCATCCCCTCTCTGTTGCATTTCAGGAAGCTCAGTGGTTTTTGAACTACTGTCTGTGGATGGTTGGTGTGATGCACAGAACACTTGCATGGAGCTGCTTCTGTTACCACGGTGACACATCTGTCTGTCTTCAAGCAGAGCTATGTCTTGCAGGCTGTGGCCATGTTTAGGCCTCTCAGGATTTTCAGAGAATTCTTTGACAAATTAAAAACAAAATAAACAGTCCCCGCCCCCCATAGCATCACTCTTCACCCTGCACAGCTACTTCATGTTTTTATTTGCTGGGTATATTCTTTTTGTGCTAACTTAGCTGTGTTCAAATTAGGGGATGGCACCAATGTTGCAGAAATAATAAATAAAGAGGAAGTCACATAAGGACTGGAAAGTGATGGTGAGAGAGATAAGAGAAGTGAGGGTTACTGGTAACAAGGAACATTTAGTGTGACATTTAAAAATAGATTAAAAATGGGGAGGGCAGTATGACCCTCCCATTAGATAAAAGCAAATTTCTTTTCATGTTGTCTCCTTAACTGTCATAATATTACTTTTTCAGGTAACTCTGATGGGTTCCCCCCTGGGTGCGACTTGGAACTGGATTACCACTGAGCCCCCGATTCACCAGCCGGGGCTCCCTCTCACAGTGTACTGCTGTGACAAGCTACAAAACCCTCCAGCCTGCACTTTCACCAGCATGAGGGATATACCCAGCCACAAACAGGCTCTCTGACCAGCCCCTGGATGGGAAAGTTACTCCCAGCTCCTCAGGCATGCATCCCCTCCAGAATATGAACCCAAAATTATACTGTCTTGCACTGCATAGGTAACTGTACAGCATAAGCTCATTAGATTCACCCCCTTCCTCAATGTAGAGAAGAATATGCAACAGCCTCTTACCCTGAGCAAAGATTCACACACACTGGTTTAAATAAAGCAAAAACAAGTTTATTAACTACAAAAGATAGATTTTACATGATTATAACTGATAGCAAACAGATCAAAGCAGATTACCTAGCTAATAAAGAAAAAATGCAAACTAAACTTAATATACTAAATAGATTGGATATGAATAGCAGATGCTCACAAGCAGGCTGCAGATTCTTAAGGGGCAAGCTGCACTTTCTTTACAGCTTGGAATCCCCAACTGTTCCATTCACAGGCTAAAAACCCCTTTAGCCTGGGTCCAGCACTTCCCTAGTTCAGTCTTTGTTCCTTAGGAGTCATCTTGGGTGGGGAGCGAAGAACCTCAGATGATTTCACTCCCTGCCTTATATAGATTTTGCATAGGGTGGGAACGCTTTGTTTCAAAACTTGATTCCCAGACGAGTTGGTGGAAAAATACTGACATCCCAAGATGGAGTCTCGAGATATGTGGTCTCATCACATGTCCTTGTAGAGTCATCGCAGCCATCACTCACAGGCTGTTTGGAGCGTTCACAGGAAGGCTCAGCAGGTGGGAAATCAGCTTTTCCTAAGGCCTATTGTTTTTCCTAATGGTCCATTGCACTGAATAGGCCCTTCCCCAACCACTATCTAAACTCAAAACATCTTGTCTAGTGAGCGTTATCCAGGTGTAACTACATTTGAAATACAGATACATAATCAGTATTCATAACTTCAGATACAAAAATGATACATGCATACAAATAAGATAAACATATTCAGCAAATCATAACCTTTTCAATGACATCTCACATGACTTATCTTGCAGAAAATACGTAATAACTATGTCATAACAATATCATAATATGATCACCAAGAATATGGGGTGCAGTGTCCCAGTAACCAAACACTATGATCTTAGTACTGATAAGTGCTGTGTATCCTCTGTCACGGGGCTCAGTGTGTCGAGCAGGGCCACCCCCATTGGCTCACTGTGGGGTTGATACATCACATCACACAGCCATCGAGATTCCTTGTTGAGTCAAATGATTGCGATTGGGAAACTCAGGACCCCAGGCAGGACTGAGCAACCAAGCAGTCTGTAGCCCTGGAAGTGGGGTAGAGCAAATATTCAATCTTTGGCCCCTGAACTTCCTGGCTGGGGCAGACAATATCAGTTGGGGGCTCTGACCCTCAGGGCATGGCAGAGCACACAAACAGCCTGTAGCCCCTGGGGAGGGGCAAAGTAATGCACATTGGAAAACTTAATCCCAACTATACATATAAGATGGTGGGGTCTATATTAGTGGTTACCACTGAGAAAGAGATCTTGGAGTCATTGTGGATAGTTCTCTGAAAACATCCGTTCAATGTGCAGCAGTAGTCAAAAAAGCTAATCATTAAGAAAGGAATAGATAAAAAGGCAGAAAATATCATATTGCCTCTATATAAATCGATGGTATGCCCACATCTTGAATACTGCATGCCGATGTGGTCGCCCATCTCAAAAAATATATATTGGAATTGGAAAAGGTTCAGAAAAGAGCAACAAAAATTATTAAGGGTATGGAAGGGCTTCCGTATGAGGAGAGATTAATAAGACTCGGCCTTTTCAGCTTGGAAAAGAGACGACTAAGGAGGGGATGTGATAGAGGTCTATAAAATCAGGACTGGTTGCGGAGAAAGTAAATAAGGACGTGTTATTTACTCCTACTCATAACACAAGAATTAGGGGCCACTAAATGAAATTAATAGGTAGCAGGTTTAAAACAAACAAAGGGAAGTATTTTTTCACAGAATGCACAGTCAGTCCATGGAACTCTTTGCCAGAGGATGTTGTGAAGGCCAAAACTATAACAGGATTCAAAAACGAACTAGATAAGTTCATGGAGATAGGGCCATCAATGGCTATTAGCCAGAATGGGCAGGGATGGTGTCCCTAGCCCCAGAAGCTGGGAATAGGCAACAGGGATGGATCACTTGATGATTACCTGTTCTGTTCCTTTCCTTCTGGGGTAGCTGACATTGGCCACTGTTGGAAGAGAGGATACTGGGTTAGATGGACCTTTGATCTAATCCAGTATGGCCTCTCTTATGTTCTAAAGCAAGTGCTCAGTCTAAAGCAAGTGCTCAGCCCCCAGTAGCCATGCCTCGTGGCTGGTGTGCGGGGCAGTTAAGGGAACCCGGGCTCCCACCCTACTCCAGCGGATTCTGGCCCAGGACCCTATGCAGCTAGTAATTTCCATAGTAAGGGTTCAAGCATCAGCTTCTAATACATTCCCTGGGTTACTTCTTACCATAAGGTCCATCTCGGGCATCTCCTCGGCTGGCAGTGGCTCGGCGTCCCAGTCAGTCTCCATGGTCAGCTGGTCGTCCACAGCGTAGTCCAGGTGCCCAGTCCCAGTGGCCTGGAGAGTCCAAGGTTCCTTTGCAGGAGCCTACAGCACACATCCTTCCTCCTCTCCAGCCATCCCTGACTGAACTGGACTGCCTCCGTTATCTGTCCCCTCTGCCTGAAACATGTGCAGCAGGGGCAAATGGGTGTGGTCTCCTGGGTCTGCAGTGATTGGTCAGCCCCTGTTGACCCAGTGCGGGGCTGATACACCCTCCACTTCCAGTGAGTCCAGTGGGAACTGAAGGCAGTCAAGTAAGTTGCACCTTCATGTGCTAGCAAGGATTACTGTGTAGAGGATGGTGGCTGGGGGTTTAATCCTCTGGGGTATGGCACCACCACTCTATCTCTGAATCCCAACAGAGGATCCCCATTGCTGAAGGCTGCCCAAAAAATACATATCCCTTATCATCCTGATCACCCCTTCCCAAACAGCACAGCTCATACTGGGGGCTGTGTTAATCTGTGGGCACTTTGCATTCCTCTTCTCGGTGAGTTTTCCTGTGGCTAGATATGCTGGCCAACCTGATTGAATCTGGCCTAGTGTCTGGAAAGTAATATACTGAATGTATTATTTGTGCTCCCCTGTCAAGCACTGGTTCAGCTTCGTTTTGTCATTGCTGAAGTACAGAAGCAAAAGGTCAGAAGTAATTGGTCAGTTATAACTAAGATACACAACAAAGAGCAAAATAAAAGTACTGTTCTATACAGAAAAGCAAGGGTTTGCACTGATGGTGCAGAAGAACATATCTAGAGACCATGAAAGCTGTCTTCGCTTGCTTCAGTTAATCATTTATTTTACTAATCACCCTGTATGAGTAGCCATTTTGCCATCAGTGTGATGAAAGAAAATATTTGGCAATAAAAAATATAAAGATATACAGAGATAATTAAAATGATATAAAGGAAAAGGACCATTGGACCCATCTTGCCAGGTAGGAGTTCAAGCTTGACTCAACAAGGATTCCGTTTCAGCTGAGATTAAAGCCTCAGAGAAGCACTTTCTCAACCATATTGTAGATATTACACTCCAGAATAGTGGCAGAAGCATTACATAAGGGTAAAGATAGGGTAAACCTCTCCCCTTCACATAAAAAACCAAGATCAAGGGCCAGATTCTGATACTCCTACTCATATAGACCAGTGCCTTACTACATAGTAGTCCAATCATAATCAGTGGGTCTGCTTGCAGAGTAAGGCACCATTCAATGTGAATAAGGAAATTAGAATCTAGATTACCAAACTCGGCCCACACACAGATTTTGTACTGGTGTAAACAGGGCCGGCTCCCGGCACCAGCATTCCAAGCAGGTGCTTGGGGCGGCACTGTGAAAGGGTTGGCAGTCCGTGTGCCATCAGGGTGGTGTCTCATCTTTCCGCTGCAGTGACAATTCAGCGGCAGCCTCTTTCCTTAGGCTGCCACGGCGGCAATTTGGCGGCAGCTTCTGTCTTCAGATGTCCTGCTTGGGGCGGCAAAAACAGTAGAGCCGGCCCTGGGTGTAACTGTTTCAATTAGGGTGTAGGTTTTTTTTGTAACTGATATATAGCTATATCAGTACAACCCTTTGTGTGGATGCAGCTATGCCTGTTGTATATTTTATTCATCTTCCTATATGGGAATAAATTATATAGCATATGCACATTTGTACTTGTAAAACTGTAGCCATACTAGAGAGGGTTGCATCACTTTAACTATACTGATATAGCTAAAGCAATACCTTTTATGTACAGACAAGCCCTAGGGCCCTACCTGAGGAAAGGAGATAGGCAATGTGCTTAAAGTTAAGGATATGCTTAAGCATCTTTCCTGAATTGGAATGAATCAGGGTCTAAAGCTCTTATGAACTTTAAGGAACTAAAAATGAGAGCAAAATGAAATGATAATGTGCACTGACAATATATGATTTTAAGGGACTGTTCATTAAATGAGTATAATTTTTCCTAAACTTCAACATATGCTCATTTAAGAAAATTGGAATCATAAAGACATCAAGACAGACAAATATTATATTTAAGAAATTGCTAACGTAACAGTTGACATGAAATATGTGAAAACAATTTAAGTTTCTAGAGAACTGATCAAAATGAAGGCAAAATCTTGAAAGTGTTCTTACCGTCAGCATCAGAGATGACATTACAAGAAATAAAATTCAGAATTTCTGGTAGGTTATACTGAATCCTAATCACATGTGTATGGTTGGGATTTAGAAATGTGAATGTTAGAACTGCTTGCATATTATCAAAGACAGCAAACACAAGTAATGGAAAAAGAGAGGTTGCATATTTTTGGCCCAAGGTGTCAACAATAATCGTAAATAAGAAATAAAATGTGTACCTGATCATGTAACACCTACACAAGTCATCCTCAGACATGCCTATAGTTTCAAAACAATGGGTCAGTGCTTGCTTGATTAATGCTAACTCATGAGAAAAGTTGCAAAATTTGACCCTTGATTTGAAACGCTGCATTTTTGTGTAAATTTGGAGAAATTAAAGGGATCTATAAAGCATCAAGGTCTTGTTGGGGGTGCCATTTTTGGTTGGACATATACCTGGAGGTTTCATCACATGACATAATCTTTAATTAAAGATTAATCTTTCATTCCTGGAGAATCCAGAAGGGTTGGCAACTCTAGGCCTTGTCAATATTACAAATTGCATGATTTAACTAAAGATGTATTTTTACCTTAAGTTAAATGTGATTTAAGCTAAAGCAAGTTAGTAAGGAATCTATTTAAGCTAAATTGATACAAGCCAGGTTTCCATCAAGTTAAGAGTGTCCACACAGTGGGTTGCACCAATTTAACTAAATAAATAGATTTTAACAATTATTAATTAAGACAGTGCAAATTGTAATAAAGACAAGGCCTAGTGGATGTTGAGTGTTGAACACATAGTTCTGCAACACTGAAAGGATAGCAATAAACTTACTTGTAGAAGAATTCTTGATGACTCTCAACAGCCTTCTCATGTAAAAAGTTTATATTCAGGATGGAAGATAAGCTGGTTGATTTTAACCTGATTTGGAAGTAGCCTGGGGGAAAAAATCTGTAAATGGTGGAAAAACTAAATCCTTATGTAGCATTATGCATAAATTTAAAAACTTTACTGGCAGTAAATTGTTAGGTGCACTGTTATCTTTGCTGAAACTATAACCATTGATCAGAACTGTCTCACTATCACCTTGTGCTTCCCGTCTCTTGTATCTACCTGTTGCCTCATCATAAGGCCTGTAAGCTCCTGGGGCAGGGACTGGCTTTTCATTATATATGTGTAGAATGCCTAGCATCATGGGACCCCAGTTCCTGACAGGGGCTATCTAATACAAATACTAAATAATAAGGAAAGTGTGAGGGTGTTTTTATTCCTCTTTTTCCATGAGTACAATAACTTGTTAGAGAAAATTCTTCTCTGTATAAATACAAAGAAATCCCATTGATATAGATGAACTTACTCTACATTTATTTCATTGTAAAAGAGCAAAAATGTAGCCCAATATATATATTGTGGTGCACATCTTTAAGTATTCGGTGCATGCTTTTGTACTTCATGCATTTTGGGGGGGGGGGAGTGGGGAGCATCTTAGTTTGCATATTTAAGTAACACATTCTAATCTTTAAATAAAAGACATTTTAAAATATTTGAGAAAAGTCTCAGCACAGCACTCTGATTTTGTAAATAAACTGTAAAAATGTTTTACTTCTGAGGTGTCAGCTGTTGACAGATGGGAAACTATTTCTTATGCAATGTGTAAATTGACTACATTAACATTGCAGGGTGTTCCAAGAGGTACAACTTTTTAGTAGCTGTGAGCAGCTCATTTTAAAAAGCACAATACTGGATTTCAAATATAGTCACATCCTTGTGGTAGGGCCTGTTTCTTTTGTGCAGCCATGAGCTCGGCATTGGCACTCAATAAATAACCTTTATAATTTAGTGCAATAATTTACTTCAAATGTTAAGTGGTTTGTAAAATTCTGTGTGAGCTACTCAGTATTTCCTTTCTTTGACAAACAAATGTCACTAATAGTCCAAGAGACTCAACTATACATAATTCAAACAAAATCTGAAATAAATAAAAATACTCTAACTCTGATAAAGCCTTACTCCCACTGCCAAATACTGAGTCCTCCACTTGCTTACACCAGTTCTAGTGAGTATAACTCCAATGATTTCAATAAGGCTATAACAGTGTAAAACAGTGTAAAAGTGGGGAATCAGGCCCTGAAGCTCCTGTTTCTCTCCAAGCAGTTCTCAGCTGGTCCTCGTCCATTCATATGCTTTATAAACCCTATTCACAGAACTAAACTCGCCCCTGGCATAATGGTCGGAACTCCCACGCATCCGTCCAACACACTATTCTACAAGCTTCCATCACAACAGCACCAACTGGGGATTCCAATTCCAAACTGGTATCAGCAAAAAATGTGGCACAGTGGGTAGGCATTCAAGTGGCCCCTGAATCGCTGACAGTACCTTGTGAAAAGGAAAGGAGGACTCGTGGCACCTTCGAGAGTAACAAATTTATTTGAGCATAAGCTTTCATGAGCTACAGCTCACTTCATTGGAGCTATAGCTCATGAAAGCTTAGGCTCAAATAAATTTGTTAGTCTCGAAGGTGCCACAAGTCCTCCTTTCCTTTTTGCGGATACAGACTAACATGGCTGCTACTCTGAAACTACCTTGTGAGAATGTTTTGCAATGTACTGTGGGGCTGCCACCTTGTATTGTGGAATATCATCACTCCTCTCAGAAAGGTGAAGGAGTCTGGGGTCAAATTCCCACAAATCCCTCTGTTCCATCCCACAATCTACTCTTTTTCCACACCATTTTTCATTCTCGCCTCTAAAACCCTGAAGGCTGCATGGATCACCACAACTATCTTGTCCTTTTTCAGGACATTCTTTTGTATTTCTGTATTTCACTGAGAAACTTGTACATGGCGGAGCAGCAGTTTTGGGCTCATACAATGGGCATCAAGTGGTGAGACCATACTGTGCTGCAAATGTACCCTCAGTTTCCACTGCAGTTCTTCTTCACTGATGTCAGTGGGAACTGAAGGTGCTCAGTACCTCACAGGGTCAGGCTTCCACTCCTGGACTTCAGTCTTCTCTAACTGCTTGGAAGTTGGAAAAGGCCATTCCACTCCATTCAAGCACCTCAGGGTGAGTTTCAAGGCATAAGTGGAGCTTAGAAGCAGGGTAAATATAATCAGGAGTTTCCCTACCACTATTTCCTGTGTTTCATTTGTTTAAGGTTGACTTTTGGGTTCAGACACTGTCTGTATTACAGGCAAAACGAGGACACCACACTGGTGTGGGAAGAGGCCAAGCCTTTTTTGTACAACTCATTGGCAAAAATTCAGCTGAGTGCAGGAAACTATATTTCTGGCCAAGCCCAAAACCACCTCTATATCTTTGCTCTAGAACAGCTTAAGCCTGCAAGAGAAGGAGGTAGTAAATTGGAGACACAAATACATTTGGTGAAACTACAATCTATAAGAAGTCTCCTATCTATAGCCCTCCTGGAAGACAAGTTCTGATAATGTATCTTTGTAAGGGTCGCATGATGCCTGCAGCCCCAATCTCCCCATAGCCAGAAATACCCATGTTTCTTCCAGCCTGTTTGGCCAGATTTCTACTTGCCCTCATGTCTTTCAGCAAAAATCATTATACTAAGTCTTTGTGCTTCAAGAGAACCTGTGCCTCTGGGAGCCTGTCACGAGGTGCTCTACTCACCACTCGACGGCACCTCCTCCTGGCTGTTCTGGGGATTAGCTCTGCTTTGGCAAACACTCCTTTCCAGCAGTTGTACTCTGTCACTCTCTGGCTCTCTCTCAGTTCTGTAGTTCCTCTCTTACTCCAGGAGATGCTGCTTCCTCTCCATGACTCGCCCCTCTGGCCAGGTCACTAAGTGATTTCCCCTTCCAGTGTATGATACTTTCAAAGTCTCTCTGGATAAACAGCAGTCAACAGTCCTCCCACTGGCTGGTCACTTCCTGGTGACCCACCTTATGTCCAAGACCTTAAGAACATAACTTTCTGTATAGATACATATCTTCTTAAATATTATCCATACATACATTTCACAATGATTATGGTGACCAGCAGGTTACTGGCTCTTGGTAGAGACCTCACATATCACCTTTTGGTGAACTACTAAGCATATATCTGGGATCTCTGTAAAAAACTATGCACCCCCTGTGTTCTCTGCCAGCTAGCACTAAGAGGTCCCTGGGACCCACTCAGGAGACTTGGGTTCTAGTCCCAGCTGTGCCTCTGGCCTGCTGGGTGACTTTGGGCAAGTCACTTCACCTCCCTTTGCCTGAGTTTCTCCATCTGTAAAACAGGGATAATCCTTTGATATCTACAGATGGAAACCACTACAGAAGGGCTAGGTGTTAATTATTATTATCCACACCGTGAAGGCAGGGAGGCAGTCATGTTTGTTGAAATGTGTATGTGTACTATCGGATACTGCATCTCAGATCAATGAAAAAAGACCTAGTGCAGTTGTTCTGAGATTATTCATCGATAGCTATAAATAGCCATGCTCACCAGAGTGTGCAGTGTGTGAGGAAAGGGGCCATTGTTGCCTTTTGACACATCACTTAAGGATGGTGGCTCCTTAGGCCCAGGTGGCTGCAGTGTGTTTAACTCTAGCCATTATTATCATAGCAAGTAAAGGAAAATGTATAAATGGCACATAAGTGTATTATCCATGAAACAGCAGGGCTCTGCCCCCAGTGGCAAATTCTTGTCATATGAAGGCGGCAAATAAAATATTTGGACTTTTGTAGTGTGGCCACAAAACCTGTGAGAATTGAGGGGGAGGAAAGTAAAAGAGCCTTCAAAGAGTGTACATGCCTTAATGAGTAACTGCATGCTCTGTTGTCGTCCTGGTCCTCTTCACTCCCACCCTTGTCTGTTTATGAACCACACTTATTTATATTGCAGTAGCACTCAAAGACCCCAATCAGCATCAGAGCCTCAGGTGGTAGATGGGATTAGGACAATAGCTTTGCTTCTCTTGGGCGGAGCCTAGCACAAAAGAAAACACCTGAAAAGAAAGTAATGGTTGAAATGGACACAAGAGTTCAGTCCTCTTCCCACTAAAGTTATTGGCACAGGTCCCACTGACTGCAGGCAGTGGGAGCAAGATTGGGACTCAAGTCACAAAAGCTTGAGTGCAGATTTAAGAGTGTCCACATGTGGAGTTATACTGGTAAAACTCCCGCGGTATAATTATGCCAGTAAATTTCCCCATGTAGACAAATGCCTCTCTCAAGCCTGGATTCCATGAAACAAACATCTCTTTTGTTTCATTTCTAACCATTGGCTTTCCCCTTAATTTACCAATTCATGTAAGGTCACAGGTTGTTCTTCCATTTCCAATTAGATTCAGGTTAGTTCAGTCCATTTTTGCAGATAGTGTGAAGTATTACAAAGTTTCACTTTACATTAAAAAGAAAAAGAGGAAACCCTTTCATAATGTACCATGTAAGACATACAACCCCAACACAAATATAACAATCTCATAGTCCTCAGAAACACTTTCTAAAGCACTTGACAGTTAAAAAGTTTGTCTGATTGATACTGTGTCTTTCTAAGTATTTATATGGACTTCAACACAGTAATACTTAAGTATGTTTATATCTATTAAATTTACTAAAGACAAACTCATTATTTTTATAGTAGATATAGTAAGGAAAATATAGCTTTTCAGGGGCAGGAACTTTAGGCTCCATTCCTGCAACTGGAACTGCATAGATGGACCTGTGTGCCTGAGCAGTCAATAAATGTTCTGGCTTCTATTTCAGGAATAGATCCTTAGGCCTGGTCTGTAATAAACAAGTTGCCCCAGTTTTAAAAAAGATCTAAACAGGTGAAACCCCCTAATGTAGGTGCACTTAAACCAGGTTAGCCTCAGTTAAATTAGTGTAGCTTAAATAATTTACTGATGGAAATATTTTAAAACAATATTAATAAAATGTCCTTAACAAATTTTCATATTACTGTTGAAGGAACAGTAGGTATTTAAATAGAGGAACTCCTGTTTAATAATGAAATACAGAAGTAAATCAAATGACTAACCGTGTATTTCAAAGCTGCTGAACTGTGAACATCTGCATTTTGCTTAGCTGCAACCCGCAAAATAGCCCAACCATAGTTGTTACATAACAGTTTGCAGGGAAAACAAAGGGCTCCCAAAAAAACAGGTTTAGTTGAACTAGTGCAAGTGTTTTATGTCATCAAAGTAGGTTTGATCGAGAAATGACAAGAATCAAGTGGCTTGATTCAACTGAAAATTAAGCAATTGGCAGCTATTACACATCAGGAACTTTGATTATTCATGTTTCTGCTGGAGATGCTCACAACATGGTTCAAGAATAATTGCTTTGTAAAGGTGTTTTCATAACATACCATAAGGAACACCTTGACTCATCTTGGAATAAAACCTTTCAAGAAGTCATGAGTGTAAAAGAAATGGGGGGAGAGGCTTATTGCATTATTGGGTATGCCCCTCATATAATATCTGTGAAGTGCTACCAGACGCTATGGTGATGGGTGCTTTAGAAATCCATGCAATAATAAGGGGTCCAATCCAATGAAGACCGGAGCATCCCTGTCTTCCATCATTCCATTGCTACACAGGAGAAGGCCCTAAGTGAAAATCAATTATTTTAGTGTGCTGTCTGTGGGCTTTTGTTCTCTGGAGATGAAGCTTCACCCCACTATAATGCACAGACTATGGAATGCAGCAATTAGACACTTGGGAATGTTGTCTTGTAACCCTCAGAATACAGCAGATATCACTTACCCCTCAGGTGTTATTTCTGCTGTCCAAGAGAGTTATCACCTTCTCCTCTTATACCACTCAGGCCAAGTCTACATTACAAACTTAGGTCGACATAAGCCGCATTAAATCAATCTAATAATGTATGCATCTACACTACTGAGTCTCTTCTACTGACCTAAGTGGCCTGTAAAGCTGACTTCTGTACTCCACCTCCACGAGAGGCGTAGCGCTTGATTCGACATCCACAGGTTGACATGGGGGTAGTGTAGACACTGTGTTGTATAATTCAAGTGAATTGGCCTCCAGAAGGTGTACCACAGTGCTCTGCTGTGACCGCTCTGGAGAGCACTTTCAACTCCACTGCATGTCAGCCAGGTGGTACACAGGAAACAGCTGCTCCCCTGTTAAAGTCCCAGAAACTTTTGAATGTTCATTTCCTGTTTAATCGGCGTGGAGAGCTCATCAGCACACCTGATCATGGAGACTCAAGGCCGCACACAGCATGGAGTACACAGGAGGTGGTGGATTAGGATGACCAGATAGCAAGTGTGAAAAATCTGGACGGGGGTGGGGGGTAATACGCATCTATATAAGAAAAAGCCGCATATATTGGGACTGTCCCTATAAAATCGGGATATTGGTCACCTATGGTGGATCTTATTGCTGGGTGGGGAGAAGAGTCTGTGCAGGCCGAGCTCTGATCCAGAAGAAGAAATGCTGACATCTATGCCAAGATCGCACAGGACATGGGGGAGAAGGGCTACAGCAGGGACACACAGCAGTGCCACATGAAAATAAAGGAGCTTTGGTAAGCATACCAGAAGAAAAGGGAGGCAAATAGTCATAGAATCATAGAATATCAGGATTGGAAGGGACCTCAGGAGGACATCTAGTCCAAACCCCTGCTCAAAGCAGGACCAATCCCCATCTAAATCATCTCAGCCAGGGCTTTGTCAAGCCTGACCTTAAAAACCTCAAAGGAGGGAGATTCAACCACTTTCCTAGGTAACCCATTCCAGTGCTTCACCACCCTCCTAGTGAAAATTTTTTTCCTAATATCCAACCTAAACTTCCCCCACTGCAACTTAGATTCATAGATACTAAGGTCAGAAGGGACCATTCTGATCATCTAGTCTGACCTCCTGCACAGTGCAGGCCACAGAATCTCACCCACCCACTCCTATGAAAAACCTCACCCATGTCTGAGCTATTGAAGTCCTTAAATCATGGTTTAAAGACTTCAAGGAGCAGAGAAGCCTCTCTCAAGTCAACCATGCCCCATGCTACAGAGGAAGGTGAAAAACCTCCAGGGCCTCTCCAATCTGCCCTGGAGGAAAATTCCTTCCCAACCCCAAATATGGCAATCAGCTAAACCCTGACCATATGGGCAAGATTCACCAGCCAGATACTACAGAAAATTCTTTCCTGGGTAACTCAGATCCCATCCATCTAATATCCCATCTCAGGGGATTTGGCCTATTTACCCTGAATATTTAAAGATCAATTACTTACCAAAATCCCATTATCCCATCATACCATCTCCTCCATAAACTTATCAAGTAGAATCTTAAAACCAGATAGATCTTTTGCCCCCACTGCTTCCCTTGGAAGGCTATTCCAAAACTTCACTCCTCTGATGGTTAAAAACCTTCATCTGATTTCAAGTCTAAACTTCCTGGTGGCCAGTTTATACCCATTTGTTCTTGTGTCCACATTGGTGCTGAGCTGAAATAATTCCTCTCCCTCTCCTGTATTTATCCCTCTGATATATTTATAGAGAGCAATCATATCTCCCCTCAACCTTCTTTTAGTTAGGCTAAACAAGCCAAGCTCCTTAAGTCTCCTTTCATAAGACAAGTTTTCCATTCCTCGGATCATCCTAGTAGCCCTTCTCTGTACTTGCCCCAGCTTGAATTCATCCTTTTTAAACATGGGAGACCAGAACTGCACACAGTATTCTAGGTGAGGTCTCACCAGTGCCTTGTATAACGGTACTAAAACCTCCTTATCCCTACTGGAAATGCCTCTCCTGATGCATCCCAAAACCACATTAGCTTTTTGTAACTTGAGACCATTACTCCTTGTTCTGTCATATGGTACCACTGAGAACAGTCTAGATCCATGCTCTTTGCAACACCCTTTCAGGTAGTTGAAAGCAGCTATCAAATCCCCCCACACTCTTCTCTTCTGCAGACTAAACAATCCCAGTTCCCTCAGCCTCTCCTCATAAGTCATGTATTCCAGGCCCCTAATCATTTTTGTTGCCCTCCACCGGATGCTTTCCAATTTTTTCACATCCTTCTTGTAGTGTGGGGCCCAAAACTGGACACAGTACTCCAGATGAGGCCTCACCAATGTCGAATAGAGGGCAACAATCACGTGCCTCGATCTGCTGGCAATGTCCCTACTTATACAGCCCACAATGCTGTTAGCCTTCTTGGCAAGAAGGGCACACTGTTGACTCATATCCAGCTTCTCATCCACTGTAACCCCTAGGTCCTTTTCTGCAGAACTGCTGCCTAGCCATTCGGTCCCTAGTCTGTAGCAATGCATGGGATTCTTCTGTCGTAAGTGCAGGACTCTGCACTTGTCTTTGTTGAATCTCATCAGATTTCTTTTGGCCCAACCCCCTAATTTGTTTAGGTCCCTCTGTATCCTATCCCTACCCTCCATCTGGTTCTGCCTCACAGACATGCCGCTTCTATGAGAAGCTGCATGCAATTCTTGGTAGTGACCCCACCACTATCTGAAAATGCTCCGTGGATATCTCCCAGGAGCTCTGGACGACCTCAGGCAACAACGAGGAGGACGTTGTCGATGAACAAGAGGAAGAGGAGGAGGAGAATGCATGGAGGCAAGCGGAGGATCCATTCTCCCCAACAGCCAAGAACTGTTTTTAACCCTGGAGCCCATCCCCTCACAGGACCAGCTGGTGGTGGAGTATGATGCTGGGAAGGCACCTCTCTGGTGAGTACACATTTTCAATCAAACTGTAGGGGTTACATGCTATTATTTTTTATGTTTAATCTGAACAAAAAAGTGGGTGTAGTGAGTATTGGTGGCCATTCCAGCTACATGGAGGGTGCGCTCCGAAAAAGACTGCTTATGTGCACAAGGATGGCCCTGGAATCCTCCATGGAGATCTCTAGGAAGCTTTCATGGAGTTACTCTGCAGTCCTTTGCAGGTTTCTGGGAAGGGCTGCCTTATTTCGTCCATCATGGTAGGACACTTTCCTGCGCCATTCCAGTATTAACTCTGCTGGCATCATTGCAGCACACAGCATTGTAGCATAAGGACCAAGACTGTACCCAGACACTTGCAGCATCTGCTCTCTTGCCACCTCTGTTACCCTCAGGAGAGTGATATCACATAGGGTCACCTTGGGGAAACGGGAAGTTTTCAATGCTAGCCTTTGAACCACAAATCAACAAGTAATTCGCCCCCTGTTTGGTGAAATCTGGGTCACACAACCACGTTTTCCCAAATGTGCCATGGTTGTGGTTGGAAGGAATCAAGTGTACTGCTTATGAAAAAAGGCGTGAAAAAGGCTTGGTTTGTTTGCCGTTGATTTCAGGGAGGGATGGAGGTAAGTGCATCATGGGAGACTAACACCATGTTCCCAAAATCACCTGGGCAAATGTTTTGGTCGAATAAGGCATTGCAAGCCCAACCCAAAATTCCATTCGGCTACGTACACTGTGGGATAGCTACCCACAATGCAGTGCTCCATGCGTCGATGCAAGTCCTGCTAGTGAGGATGCACTCTGCTGACACAATAAGCATAGTGGGGACACACAAGATTGACTTACTTAAATTGGAGGCTCAATATCAATTTACATGAAGTCAACTTAATTTTGTAGTGCAGATATGGTTTTCTTCTTACTGGATGCAGAGCTTGCCAAACTATCTATCTATCTGACAGAGGAATAAGGCATAATCCGTGACTCCTGCTTTTACAGCAGCTTAGTCCCATTGTAAGTGAAGATATGTCCTTGGCTATGCTAGGGAAGTTTAGCAACAGTGGGATATTTTTTGCAAATGGAGTTAACATCAGTTTATTTCCACTATGTTAGACCAACAGCCAGCTGCTGACAGCTGTGGAGCAGAATATGTCACTCCTAGGTTTATTTGTTATGTTTTGAAAACACTTCCATCCATTTTGAGCACACAAACAATTGAGCCTGGAACAATTTTACCACAATCTGTACTTATTCCTGCAGAAACATCCTATTTGTAACATTATTTAAATCCCTTGAGAGATAAAGTGAGTGAACCATCTCCCAGTGGTGAAAAAATCAAGCTTTTGATCGAGCTTGCACAGAGCTCTTCTTCAGTCAATCTGCCCTGGAGGAAAATTCCTTCCCAACCCCAAATAAGGTGATCAGCTAAACCCTGAGCATGTGGGTTCACATGCTCACCGTGTAACTCACCAGCCAGATACCCAGGAAAGAATTCTCTGTAGTAACTCAGATCCCACCCCATCTAGCATCCCATCATAGGCCATTGGGCATATTTACCGCTAATAGTCAAAGATCAATTAATTGCCAAAATTAGGCTATCCCATCATACCATCTCCTCCATAAACTTATCAAGCTTAGTCTTGAAGCCAGATATGTATTTTGCCCCCACTGCTCCCCTTGGAAGGCTATTCCAGAACTTCACTCCTCTGATGGTTAGAAACCTTCATCTAATTTCAAGTCTAAACTTCCTAATGGCCAGTTTATATCCATTTGTTCTTGTGTCCACATTGATACTGAGTTTAAATAATTCCTCTCCGTCCCTGGTATTTATGCCTCTGATATATTTATAGAGAGCAATCATATCTCCCCTCAGCCTTCTTTTGGTTAGGCTAAACAAGCCAAGCTCTTTGAGTCTTCTTTCATAAGACAGGTTTTCCATTCCTTGGATCATCCTTCTCTGTACCTGTTACAGTTTGAATTCACCCTTCTTAAACATGGAAGACCAGAACTGCACACAATATGCCAGAGGAGGTCTCACCAGTGCCTTGTATAATGGTACTAACACCTCCTTATCTCTACTGGAAATACCTTGCCTGATGCATCCCAAGACCACATTAGTTTTTTTTACGGCCATATCACATTGGTGGTTCATAGTCATCCTGTGATCAACTAATACTCCGAGATCCTTCTCCTCCTTTGTTACTTCCAAGTGATGCATCCCCAGCTTAGAACAAACATTCTTGTTATTAATCCCTAAATGCATGACCTTGCACTTTTCACTATTAAATTTCATCCTATTACTATTACTCCAGTTTATAAGGTCATCTAGATATTCCTGTATGATATCCCAGTCCTTCCCTGTATTGGCAATACCCCCCTAGCTTTGTGTCATTCGCAAACTTTATTAGCACATTACCACTTTTTGTGCCAAGGTCAGTAATAAAAAGATTAAATAAGATTGGTCCCTAAACCGATCACTGAGGAACTCCACTGGTAACCTCCTTCCAGCCTGACAGTTCATCTTTCAGTATGACCCATTGTAGTCTCCCCTTTAACCAGTTCCTTATCCACCTTTATTTTAGCTAATAATTTCCCATGTGGAACCGTATCAAATGCCTTACTGAAATTGAGGTAAATTAGATCCACTGCGTTTCCTTTCTCTAAAAAATCTGTTACCTTCTCAAAGAAAGAGATCAGGTTGATTTGGCACAATCTACCTTTTGAAAAAATATGTTGTATTTTGTCCCAATTACCATTGACCTCAATGTCCTTAACTACTTTCTCCTTCAAAATTTTTTCCAAGACCTTGCATTCTACAGATGTCAAACTAACAGGCTTGTAGTTACCTGGATCACTTATTTTTCCCTATGTTAGCAATTCTCCAGTCATACGATACAACTTTGCTGCTGTTCATTTTGTCCATGCTTTTTCTATTTACTTTAACACACAAAAAAACCCTTATCTATATGCTCCTTGATAGGTCTCTTTCATTCAGAAAATTCATTGTAAGGAGTGGAATTAGAGCCTGGGACAGTTGACATTCCCACATAGCATCCAGGAGATCATGTAGAGCCGCATCCAAGGAGCACTGTGGAGATTAGGTGCCACAGAAAGTACCGCCCAAAGGGTCCAGAGTGACAGTACCCTGTGACTCTTTGATTGGCCCATGCACACTATTTAACCCAGAGGGTGCTCCAGGAAGTTGTCTAGGTAACCACACAGACTTCGGCCTGTTGTGACTGCAGCCTGAACCTTGCTTTCTGATCATTAGTCTCCAATCCCAGTCTGACTCTGACCCTGCCTCCTGATTCCAGCTTGGTAACTATCTCTGATCTCTGGTCTCCAGCCCTGGCCTCTGACCTTGGCTCTTGCTTATTGATCTCAGCTTGCTGACTACCACCTAGTGGCCTTCCTTGACATGTGAACATCATCCTGACCATGATTGCTGGGCCAGATCGCCTATGCCCTGATCCCTTACAGTTCACCCAGACCCATTTCTGACCCCCTCCACGGAAGCCCCTTAGCAGAGACATGGAAGAGGCAGGTCTACCACAATCCACTGGACCCCCTGGAGTACTGTATCTGCAGGAGTGTGTCACTCAACTCCAAACCAAGAACCATGTGCTGCGGTCCCAGATGGTGCAGCTCCAAGCAGAAAATCAGACACTTCAAGAGCAGCTAGCACAGTCCCCAGAAGAGAAGTCTGTGCTCCATGCTGAGGTTGGGCCACTGACCTCTGAACAGAGCCCTGCGGTATGGCTACTGGCGTGTTTTGGTGGGAACCACCAGAAGTCCAGAGGGTTCCTGAACCAATGCTGCCTCCTTTTCCTGCTCTACCCTTGAATGTACCCTGCTGACCAGGCCAGGGTGGGACTAGTGATCAGTTTGCTAACCGGAGAAGTGCTGGACTGAACCTCCCCATTATTGGAGACGGACAGCCTGGTATTAACAGACTGGGATGCCTTCCTGTGAGCATTTTCCACCATTTTTGGAACTCAGCACACTCACTCAGCAGAAGCCTTGCTACAGAAGCTCCACTAAGGACGAGGGCTAGCTGTTTTGCACGCTGCCCAGCTCCAGTGACTTGCGGCTGATGCTGTATGGAATAAGTCAGCCTAATTTCACCAATTTTGGGTGGACTTAGTGAGGAGGTGAAGGATGAGCTAGCCCACATTGAGACCCTGACCCGATTGGATGCTTTTATTGACCTCTCTCTCCATATTGACAGGTGGCTGCATGAGCGAAAGGAGGAGAGAAGCGGAACCATGCAGCCTCCTTGCCCACTCCCCAGGTTGAAAAACCCAAGGGCCCAACCATGAATCAGTGCAGGTTGATATGGTCCAGTGATGCTTTATCCTGGAAGAAAAGGAATGGTGATGGGCAAATAACTTACACTTTTATTGTGGAGCACCAGGACATGCCCTCACCTCTTGCCCATCGTGGACCTCGAGCAACAAGGAATTGGGAAACAAGTGAGCTGGGGGGCCTGCCGGGGCACCATCAGAGCACTATGCTTCAGACCTACCCCCCAGACCCTCCCCATACTTCCAAGTACAGATACACTTAAGTACCACAAGTGGGGCCAAGACAGTTTCCCCCTAAGGGGGTCCTGATCAATTCCAGGGCTACTGATAATTTTACTGACACCATAGCCACTCGAGCATCAGTTCTAGTAAAGATAATAGATGGTCACTCCCACAGACAACTTGTGCCTCATGCCCCACCATACTGGGGGGCACAATCGAAAGGGAAGGACATGTGACTGCCCCACATGTCTCCTCTGACCAGCAACCTCCCCACCCTGCACCCACCTATGGGGTGTGGGGCTCTGTCCTTCTCCCATTGCACCTCTGCCCCAGCACATTCAGCTGCTGGCTAGAAGTGCTTCATTTTTGCCATGACACTGTTGGTGGGCCATTTTGGTCATCTTAAGACTTTCTGCATGGCTTCCCATTTCTTCTGCTAGCCTCTTATGCAAGCCAAAGTACAGGACTATATTGACTCTTGTGACCTGTGTGCAAGTATCAAGACCCCCTGCACTAGGCTCCTCAGCACTTTAGTACTCCTGGAGACCCCACCTAGACTCTGGGCCTCAATCATCCTGGATTTCATAGTGGAACTCACCAACTCTGATGGCCCCACACAATGGTATTGACTGTCATAGACCAACTGACCAAAATGGTGCACTTCACCCTCTCTGCTGGTTGGTACACATTATCCACCTTCATGGGCTTCCAGATCATATCACCTTGGACTGAGACCCACAGTTTATTTCATGTTTTTGGCATGAAATATGCTGGTTAATGGATGTTTACACTTTTACCTCCTCCATGTACCACCTCCGGACAGATGGGCAGACAGAGATGGTGAACCAAGTATTAGAGCAATATCTGAGGTGCTTTGTCAACTACCATCATGATAATTGGTTCTCACTCCTGCCTTATGTCATGTTCTCATACAACGCCGACTATGACTCCGTGGGACAAAGTACCTTTTTGGCAAATTGCAGGTTCCGCCCTTGTTTCTACCTGGTCTTGTCTCCCTGAACCCAGCAGCTGCCAACTGGATACATCATTGAATCATTCATCATGATCAATGAATTTATCATATCCAGGAGGAGCTTACAGGCCACCTTGAAGACACAAAAAAAGACACAAGCAGGACATGGACCATCAATACCAGGAAGGCCTAGCTCTCACAGTGGGACAAAAGGTCTGTCTTGAAGCAAAGCAACTCTGTATGAACAGGCTATCCTGAAAGCTAGGCCACCAGTTCCTCAGACCACTGCGGATTTGTCAGCAAATCAACCCCATCACTGTCAGACTGCAGCTTACTCAAGATGTATCCTGTTTTCCATGTATTCTTCCTGAAGCCTTACACAGAAGACCCCTTTTCTGATCAGTCCTAACATCTGCCTCTGCTAGTTCAGGTCCAAGGCTAGGAGTAATATAGTCTACACTATCCTTGACTGATACTGTACTATTGCATTGATTGGGAGGACTATGATCCTGAAGAGCACTCCTGGGAACCTGCTGCCCATGTCCATGCCCCTGACCTGATAAAAAGCTTTTATCAAGACCATTTGGACAATCCTGGCCCAGCACCAACTCAGAGGAAGGGTGCCCCTAAAGGTGGTGGTGGGTAATGTAAGGAGAACCCACATCTGTGGAAGCTGACATTCCCACATCACCACCAGGAGGCCATGTAGAGCCACCTCCCAGGAGCACTGTGGAGATTAGTTACTGCAGGAAGTACCACCCAATGGGTCCAGAGTGACAACACCCTGTGGCCCTCTGATTGACCCTATGCACCCTATTTAACCCTGGAGGGTGCCCCACGAGGTTGTCTGTGCAACCACACAGACTTCTGGCCTGCTAAAACTCCAGCCAATACCTTTCTTTTTGATCGCCAGTCTCCGACCCCAGCCTGATTCTGACCCTGATCATTCCTTATCAATCCTGACTCTAGCGATTACTCCAATCCCTGCTCGCTGACTACCATTTTGTGGTCATCTTTGACTTGTGGACACCAGCCCAGGCATGACAGCTAGGCTTAATTGCCTATGTCATGGTCCCTTACACTCACGTGGTAGTACACAGAGTACACAGAGGTAGCTAAATAAAAGATACCTCCCACTGATACCTGCTTTTTATTATTAAAAAAAATAACATTAAGGATTTTAATTAGTTCTGCCAGTAGGGAATTCTCTACCCATATTGGTCAAATATTCACAGGTTTATTTTCCTCTTTAGAGCTACACTCCAAAAATAAATAAGTAAACACCTCCCAGCAATGCTTCATCTCAGTTCTCCATTGTCTCATTCTAGGTACTTCCTAAATCTTTATCCCAGTTCTGGGTTAAATGACAGGGGCTGGATTTCACATTCTGCAAACATTGTTTCTAAGCGGGACAAGTTTTCAGTGTCTCTTGGTAGAGTGCACCAGGGAAGATATATACAACTGAAAGTGAGACTCTGGAAGCGGAACTGTCTGGCTGGCCCCAGAGGAAGTGAAAGAGTGACAGGCTAGTCACAAAGAGGACCAGCCAGTTGCCAAGGAGAGATGAAGAATGAGTAGCCACAGGGCAGAGTAGGCCAGACCTTCTGTTGCAGGAAGCTTGGTTCTCTGGGGCCTTAATTAGTCCAATAAAATGGTCCAAAATTTTGTTGTTTGGGATTCTTAATATGCAACAACAACTACTACTATCATCTACAGGCCCTAAAAGCACACTTTTCAAAAGTGCTGAGTATCCACAACTCTAACTGACATAAATGAGAGACACAAGGGCTCAGCACCTCTGAAAATGAGAATCTACACTTCTGCATTTTCAGTGTCATGCTTGGGAGAAAGAGGGACACTTAAAAACCAGGTGCTACACCCAGGCCTGGTGGACAAAAATTATATAGAAGGGGTTTTCCACTTACCTTGCTGTACATGTCAGTGTAGAGCTCTGGCATGGATGGATGAACTTCTAATTAAATCTAAAGGGCTTCAGCTGGTGTCATTAGCACCGCTTCATTAAGTCAGTAGTATTGTGAGGAGCTACGGTGATGGGTGTGACACTGTATGGAACATATGGGGCACTTTATGATATTGTTGATACCAATATTATAAAATTGCAAGGAATCTGACCAGATATGCCATGTGAGGTATCTGCAAAAATGTTATAATTTGCCAAGTATGATAATCTTGTTTATGTTTGTATCATCTTTGTATTATGAGTTATAGATATGTATGGTATATCTATTTCCAAACTTGTTCTGTGTTTCTGGGTGACATCCCTAGACAGTTTGGGATCAGCACTGCCTAGCCTGTTCCATGGTCCATCAAGTGTTATCAACTGTACAATGAACCCATTGAAAGAAACCAGGGAATACACCTTTGGCTCAGCAAGGCATGCAGGGGCATTCCTATGACAGAACTCTAAGGCTTTTCCAGGCCATGTGCTGTAAAGTTTGTGTTTGGGACAAAGGAAATTCAACCCGCATGGCAAAAGAATATGAAAGGCAGTTGCATCTTTGCCATTTTGTTTTCAGTCCTGCTTCTGGTCTTCATTCCTGTTTCTTACTCTGGAGTAACTTTGCTACAAACGAAGCTCTTGTTGATATATATATATATATCACATTGTGATTCATATATCCATGTAATATGTTATAGGTCATTGAGGCCTGGTATGAATGACACGTGCTTGACATGAATGCACCTGTTGCAAGTTAGCAAATGAAGCAAGGCCTTAAGGACAAGAACTATTAGAACTCTTTGTGCAAAAACAGTCTTATGTTCCAAGAAAAATACGGAAAATCATCAGAAAAGGAAATAACATCAGATGGACTAATGTAAAATTGTATAAGAGCTGGATTGTCTCTTTGGAATTGTAAGGATAGAAGGCCTAGAAAACAAAGGCAAAGAACCAATGACGTGATGGAATGGACTATAAATGGATGCCTATGATTTCTGCAAATTGGAGTCGTTCATTGATCCAGAATCCCGTGTGGAAATAGATGTGGTTTTTGCTGGCTCCCCGCATCTTATGATCTTATCCTGACGGAAGGAACCTCGACTGACCATCGGGACCATTCTGACCTTTGGACTCTGGTATAGTATATTTGGGGTGTGAATATGGAGTGAATAAGGTTTGTTTTGTAATCAATAAAGAGCATATTGTATACCAACACTGTGTCTGATATCTGCTTGCTCCCCATCCTGTAGGGAGACCGCCATTGTGGGTCTAACAACTGGTGGAGAATGCAGAGAGGGGAGAGATACTAAGGAATGTCGGATTTTGAGATGGGGTCTTACAGTACTGGGGGAATCCTTATTTAAGATTAATAAGGGTGACCTCTTATTTGTGAAATTTGTGAGGAAAAAAAAAGCGTGGGGAGATACCATGTGGTGTTAGTGTAATAATGTTTAAAACACTGTTTAAGTAATAGTTGATACCTTAGAAAACATATTTGAGAAATATGTACAACTTTACAAGCCTAATGCCAGTAAAAAGCAAATGGCCATAGTATGGCTGTTGTGGAAAGCTGCAAAAAAGGCAATTTGCATGTAAGGGGAAGTCTGTGCAGAGTTACAATCATTACAAGAGAATTTTAAAACTTGTCTGGAAAATTTGGAATGGGAAGTGAGACAGGCACAGATAATGCGAACTCAGTTAGAACAAATGGGGAAACAAAATAGGGAATTGGAGAAAAGAATGATGGATTGGGAAAAGATTAAAGCAGCCAAAAATAAATTAGACCATCAAGTGATAGGAATGAGACAGTTAATTCGAGATTTGACTAAGGAAAAGGAAGAAGAGATTGCAAGCGTTTCTCACAATTGGTGCCAGAAAACTATAGCAGCATTGAAAAAGCAAGTAAAAATACAGGAGCTGCAAATTGCGGCTGTGTGTCAAAAAGAGAGATTTGGATTTGGATTCCAATGATAACTGCTATGGAAAGGATCTGCGAGCGGGTCAAGAGAAAAGGGAATTTGACCATTCTTGAGAGGGGCTTTATACTAAGTTGAGGGAAGAAATAAGAAACTGACTGGGAGAGCCTAAGACAGAAAATCTGTGGCAGTGATAGAATGGAGATCAACCATTAAGGATGTAGTGGGGGAGATACAGTCAGAGGAGACACAAATAATTCCTGCGAGTTCATTGGACTTACAGTTGATGGTAAAGTCATTAGGCCTGGTGAATATGAAAAATTTAGCTACATGTCTGGTATAGTTGGCAGAATTAGGAGGAACAGAGAATTTAAATATGAATGAATCTTATAGGTTAATCAGGGCAGCTACCACTGGAAAGATTAGACAGGCAGTAGTGAAAAATGCTTTGGACAGGCAGCCAGAAGCATACCAACTAATAAGTCCATTTACTGGACAGTCTCTATGCAAAAAAATAAATGGACACAAATCTGACATCAGGAATTACGACATTCAAAAACCAGTAGGAGAACACTTCAATCTCCCTGGTCACTCAATAACTGACTTAAAAATGGCAATTCTTCAACAAAAAAAACTTCAAACCAGACTCCAATGTGAAACTGCAGAACTGGAATTAATTTGCAAACTGGATACCATCAAATTAGGCCTGAATAAAGACTGGGAGTGGATGGGTCATTACAAAACCTAATTTTACCATACTAATTTTCCCCTAGTGTTACTCACACCTTCTTTTCAACTGTTTGAAATGGGCCACCCTTATTACCACTACAAAAGTGATTTTTCCTCCCTTGGTATTCTACTGTTAATTGGATTATCTCGTTAGACTGACCCCCCACCTGGTAAGGCAACTCCCATCTTTTCATGTACTATGTATAAAAAAACCTGCTACTGTATTTTCCACTTCATGCATCTGATGATGTGGGTTCTAGCCCATGAAAGCTTATGCCCAAATAAATTTGTTAGTCTCTAAGGTGCCACAAGGACTCCTCGTTGTTTTTGCTGATACAGACTAACACGGCTACCACTCTGAAACCTGTCACCTCATATGTAGATGACATATTATTGTGGGGGACACTGAAGAGGAGGTGACTGTGTGGACTAAAAAAGGGTTGAGACTCATTCAGGAAACAGGTTTCAAGGCTAATAAAGAGAAAGCCCTACTAGTGCAGAGGAGAGTGAATTATTTGGGGGTGACCCTAAGGGAACAAGGAATTCAGGTAGATCAACAAAAGGTGAAATAATTAATGAATTTACCAAGCCCAAAGGATTCTCATGCATTGATGGTGATGTTAGGAGGGTATAACTATTTAAGGAAACATATCTGGAATTTTGCCATTATAACTGGACCCTTGTGGCGTTTACTAAAAGAGAAAGTAAAATGGGAGTGGGGGCCTGAACAAGAAAAAGCTTTCTGTAATTTAAAACAAGCCTTGATGCAAGCTCCAGCATTGAAATTCCCAGAGATAAACAAGCCACTTGTGATTAAGTTGGCAGCAACCCAACACAGTCTAGCAGTGGTATAGATGCAAGAAACTGATAGGAAGTTAACACCGGTAGCATATGAATCTAGAAGATTAACCCCTATGGAACAGCAGTTTGGAACCTGTGAAAGAGAATGTTTAGCTGCTGTGTGGGCCATTGAAGCTTTTGCTTTGACTACTGGCACAGCCCCTATTATAATACAAAAACCTCACTCTCCCCTGAAGTATATTTTATCAGGGAAACTGCAGGGGAAAGGAGTATCAAATACCCAGATGGCCCAATGGACCTTGATGTTAACTAGCAGAGATGTGACTTATGAGAATAACAAACAAGCAATGATGTTACCATATGCCCTCCTGACAGAAGGAGAGGAGCATGAATGCCCACTTCCAGAAACTGAACTGAAGTTAGTTGAAGAAGCACCCTGGTAGATGAAGTATTAAGCCTCAGAGAAAAAGAAATTTGGTTTACAGATGGTAGTTCATACCATGAGAACTCTAAGAAATATACAGGATATGCAGCTGTACAAATTGATAGGGAAACTATTTCTGGTTCTAACAGTATGACTTTAGCTCAGGGAGCAGAGGTCAGAGCTCTCAGTGATCTGCTTAAACAGAAAAATAATGCTGCAGACTGTCTATATGGATTCAGACTTTGTGGTACAAGGACTGTTATAGTGGATTGGGATTTGGAAAAAGTATCATTGGGAAACAGCTGAGAGGAAAAATATGGTTCAAAGGACATCTATGATTGGTTGAAAAAACACCCAGGAAAATTAAGAGTAAGACATATTAAAGGTCATCAAAAGTGAGAAGGAAATGAAAAATATTGGAATGATAAAGCGGATGCTTTAGTTAAATTATCAGCAAATGAACCTTTGGGGGTTATGGTAATTACTAGAGCTCAAGCCATAAAATCAGAGGTTAAACCTGAGGAAAGATGGGAAAACTGGAATATACAAGGTGACTATGCAGTGAATAAGAAAACAAGAGAGGTAAAGTGGGTAACTGACAAACTTCAAAGAGAAGAGATTATTAACCTGTGTCACCCTATGGCCCACCAAGGAATAGAGAATACTCTCTTTAAAGTAAAACAAATTGGAATATGGCCTAAAGTGTGAGAGGACGTAGAAAACTTTGTTAAAAACTGCATAAGGTGTGCAGCAGACAGGAATAGACCACCAAATTCGGGACCCTTGTTGCACCAAAGAATTGTGTGGCCATGGAGTGGAATACAGGTTGATTATATTGATAAATTGCCTAAGACCCAAAGTCGGAATCAGTATTTATTAATGATAGTAGATTCCTTTTCTGGATGGGTGGAGGCAATTCCCACCAGAAATCATACTGCAGAGACCACTGCCAAAAAGTTGTTGGAAGTAGTGTTTAGTAGATATGGAACTCCAAAAGTATTTGATTCAGATAATGGGCCACATTTTGTAGGAGGGGTAATTAGAAGTTTATAAAAAGCCTTAGGAATAAAGCAACAACTACATATCCCTATCATCCTCAATCACCAGGGACAGTAGCAGGGATGATTCAAACTATTAAACAAGCTCTATGTAAAGTAATGCAAGAAACTGGCAAAGATTGGGATGATAAATTGCCAATGGTGTTGGTGGCAATCCGAAGTAGTGATCAATTGGGTCCTGGCTACCAGCCTTATCGAATTCTCTTTAGAAGGCCTATGAGATTGTGGAGCCCTTTACTGTACCCAGAAGAAGAAGAAGAAGAAGAAGAAGGGGAGGAGGTATCAGTTACCCAATGGGTAAGGGAGTTACCAATAGAATTTAAGAAAATTGAATTTAAACTTACTGATGCCATTGAAAAAGCAAGATTCTATATGGATTCTTGTGTGGCTCAGGACAGTAAATCATGGAAAATTGGAGATAGCTTAATGTACTTGAAATTAACATTGAAAAATCATGTCCTGGAGTCTAAATGGATTGGACTATTTTCCATCATGAATAAAATTTTACCTACTGTAGTGCAGATTAACAAGGGGGAAAAGGGAAAGTGGGTCCACACATCACGACTAAAATTATGGTCTAAAGATTAAACAATGTTCCTTTTTTTTTTTTTAGTTTAGTTTACAGAGGGAAAAGAATGCCCAATTGCACTGACGATTATCCTGAATGGACCTTGGATTTGTAGTGTGAATACGGTGCTACTATTTTTGCAATGGGTTTATTGCTTATGCTTGCTTTGCTTTGCATTTTGTGCTTGGTGGAAGAATTGTGTTGCGTGCATTATATTTGAGGAAGAAATAATAATACCAGAGCTCGAGCGAAGGTAGAAGATGTTACTGTAAGTATTTAAAATAATACGGGTTGGAAGCATTGAACATTATTCATATGGAATAATGGCCAGGACTTCAATACTGAGGATCCTCATAATTCCAAAAGGGTAAAAATATGTTTTTTGGCTTTTATGTTTTTTGAATATTTGGGGAAATTTAGGAGTATGTGGATATACATATGGGAGCACCTCTAGGATGGAGGTATGAATCGAAGGGAATAATACATTCGACTATTCATGGGACAGAATGGGAAAAACAGGACCAAACAAAACCAGATGTAAAGAAAAACCCTTCTGAGGTAAAATTTGAAATGTGGTGGGAAGATGGCAAAAAAGTGACATGGGAATATCTAAAGCCAAAATATTTGGAAGAGCAATGGAGATATTGTACATACTAAGGGGAAGGTCACCTAAGGTTTAGATTTAGTTATGATGAGAACAATCTGAATATGTACCTTTTGGAGTTTGGGATTTGATTTGGTCACCCTAGAAGTGATTAATGAACAAGAATTGGCTAATACTCATGTGGGATGGAATGAGTCAATGGCTCTTAAATTATGGGAATATGGTGTAATAGCAAATCCTTCCATAATGATAAGATTGAGTTGCTTTAGGAAAATTAATGGGGGAATATATTTTTGGGAATATGGTCTTTTTTATGTTTATAAATCAGAAACCAGTAAACGAGATTGCACCAAGAATTATGGCGGATGAGCACCCATATAGGGGGGGAGAAGTAATCGAAGCCCCAACTATTGGGGATCAAACAATCTGATTGGAAGGAGCAGAAGTAAACTTAAGTGCACAAAATCTGGAGTGTGTGCCATATGCCTTGCCTCTATTACAAGCATGGCAATAACAATGGGGAGATGGGACTATATGAAACAAGAGAGGTATAGGGGAATATATCGTAGATACTATCGGAGCTGGAGTTTTAAACTCATTTGATATTGAGATGTTACAAGAGAAAATGTCAGCTTTGGGTAAGTTTTTGGGGGATATACAGAAATGTGACACAAAATTTTGGTGCATTATTGGAACAAGGAATAAGAAGTGTGGAACTCCAATTGAAACAACCCAAAGCCTTGAAAACCTCTCAAAATGTAAATCTATTTGGTATGTCTGAAATTGACAATAAAACTGTACTAGCAATACAATGTGTACAGATGCAAACTTATGGAATAAAATACATAGAGAGAATGGTTAATCTCTTAACTAATGGGCAATGGTCTTTTGAGTGGTTCAAAGATCCTCATGTATGGAATCAACGAATTACAAGATGGAAGAAATATATAGAGTTTAATTGAGATCAAGCCACTCTGAGTGGAGAGTGAAAAAGCAGAATGCTGCTACACAACACAGGGAAGCAAAGAAAAAGCAGCAATGGCCTGGGTGTTGCAAAAAATTATTAATGGAGAATTATGACAAATAGAAATAAGTGGGACACGCTTGATTCAAGAAGAAGAGGATTATAAATTAGTAGAATTAATGAAACATTGTGAAGAGTGGGGACAAAGCAAATGGGTGTGCCCACAATTAACTTGGTCCCTAGAGAGATGTCATTTGAACCTTCAAGAGGACAATGTACCATGCAATATTTAGCTTCTAATGGCACAAAAGCGTTTGATTTAGGCAATGGGTGTACCTGTGCGGTAACCACTGAAAAACATGTATTTTGGGGAAGTATGACAGAAAAAGGCCCAATTGAGTCATGCAAATATAATGTAATAGAGGTCATTATTAATGGAATTATTTACCAATGTCCTCTATTTTTAAAAAAGGAAATTGTTTGGGAACCAAAAGATGTGGACTGGTTCTTTGATTTGGGAATACATTGGGAAAAACTGATCTGCAAAAGCAAAAAAATCAGGCAATATGCAAAAGATGTATCTAAGTCTGCTCAGCTGGGGAAAATAAACATTTTGATCCACAATGGTCAAATATTAAAATAGGGGAAAGAAGGAGAAGAATTGGTAATTTCTCATTGGTATGATGTTTTAAAAGGCTGGTCTTCCAGTGTCACAGCTCTTCTAAATGTAATGGTAATCCTATTGTAATATTATTTGCATTAATGATTTTGTTGACCTTTATTATGCTATTTTTACACTGCCAAATAAGAAAGGACAAGAAGTTTTGGAGCAAGTGATATATAAAATTGAATTGCTTGCAAAATTATAAAGTGATACAATAATTAATGGCATTAATCATGTATCAAGAGTGGGGAATGTTGGGATATATACACACACACATCTATATATATTTTGTGATTCATATATCCATGTAATATGTTATAGGTCATTGAGGCCTGGTATGAATGACGCATGCTTGACATGAATGTGCACGTTGCAAGTTAGCAACCAAAGCAAGTACTTAAGGTCAAGGACTATTAGAACTCTTTGTGCAAAAATAATCTTATGTTCCAAGAAAAATACGGAAAATTATCAGAAAAGGAAATAACACTGGATGGACTAATGTAAATTGTATAAGAATGGAAGGAAATGGCATGCCTTGGATCATGGTGACCCACCCAGAATTGTCTCTTTGGAATTTTGCGGGTAGAAAGCCTAGTAAACAAAGGCAAAGAACCGATGATGCAACGGAATGGACTATAAATGGATGCCTATGATTTCTGCAAATTGGAGTCATTCATTGATCCAGAGTCCTGTGTGGATATAGATGTGTTTTTTGCCATCTCCCTGCATCTTATGATCTTATCCTGACGGAAGGAAACTAGACTGGCAATCTGGACCATTTTGACCTTTGGACTATAGCATGTTTGGGGTGTGACTGTGGCATAAGTAAGGTTTGTTTTGTAATCAATAAAGTGTATATAGAGTATTGTATACCAACACTGTGTCTGGTATCTGCTTGCTCCCCATCCTGTAGCGAGACCTCTGTTATGGGTCTAACACTCTGAACAAGGACTGAATGACCCATCCAAGCTGTGGATATGTTCCAGAGGGATTTTCAAGATAGCAAACTCATCAACACTGCTAAGAACTTGATATATGGACTTTGTAGTCTTATGTATTTATCTGATTGCTTTACCATTTAACAACTCTCTTCTTGTTCTTTCTTTTTTCTTTATAATAAACCTTTAGTTTTAGGCCCTGTCTACACTGGCAAGTTTCTGTGCAGTAAAGCAGCTTTCTGCGCTGTAACTCCCGAGATGTACACACTGCCAAGCCACTTAGTTCAAAGAAAGTGCGCAGTTGTAGCACCTTAAAAAAACCAGCCCAATGAGAGACGTAGAGCTTTCTGCACTGGGGCTACAGCGCTGTGGCGCCAGTGTAGACTGTGGCGATTACAGTGCTGTGATTGGCTTCCGGGAGGTGTCTCACAATGCCTGTTCTCACCTCTCCGGTCATCGATTTGAACTCTACTGCCCTGCCCTCAGGTGACCAACTGTCATCCCCACCACTTACATTCCTTTGAAAATTTGAAAGTCCCTTTCCTGTTTGCGTGGTGATGCATGAAGTGGTCTCAGTGCATCTATCCAGGTGGCCATGCCTGCTCCATGTACCAGACAATCCCCCGCTTGGAGCAATGCCAAGCTGCTGGACCTCATCGGCATTTGGGGCGAGGAGGCTGGGCAGTCCCAGTTATGCTCCAGTCATCAGAATTTTGATACCTACAGACAGATTTCACGGTGCATGACAGAAAGGGGCCATGACCGGGACACACTGCAGTGCAGGATCCAAGTGCAGGAGCTGCAGAACTCCTACTACAAGGCATGAGAGGCAAATTGCCGCTCTGGTGCTGCTCCCATGAGCTGGACATGATACTTGGTGGCGACCCCACCTCCACTGCGAAGGCCCCTATGGAAACTTCGTTGGCTCGTGTGTCAGTTGAGAGTGGACCGAGCCAAGAGGAGGAAATCTTGAATGAGGATGAGGCCAGAGATGCATGCAGCCAGGAACTCTTTTCTACCCGGGAGGAGGCAAGCCAGTCACAGCTGTCGGATTTTTGGTGAAGTGCAAACAGGAGAGGAGGCCCCTGGTAAGTGGATCTGATTTTGGGAATTGCTGAAGCGAGTTGTTGGGAGTAGAAGGGCAGGAGGCTTTCAGAAAGCAGGCTTGTCTCCCACCACATGCCTAGTCTGAGTAGCGGAACAGGCTGTTGATTGACTCCCTCACTTCACAGGAATCTCCCTCAGAGATCTCCAGGAAACTCTCGTGGAGATACTGGGCAATCCGCTGCTGCAGGTTCTTTGGCAGAGCTGCTTTGTTTCTTGCCCCATTAATGGTAACTTTCCTGTGCCACTGTGCCATCACCGGGGGCGGGGGAGACCATTGCTGCACAGAGGCGAGCCGCATAGGGGCCTGGGCAGAAGCTGCAGGCTTGGAGAAGATCCTCCCTTGATTCCCTGCTCACCCTCAGCAGCGAGATATCTTCCATAGTGATCACTTCCTGTGGAAAGTGCAGGGACAGGAATGATTATCAGGCCCCCTTTACAGTGCTGGCTCTCCCCAAGAGCCATGTGCCCAGCAGCGTGCTGGAACAGTGATTTACCCTGCCCCTATGGCAACTCACCATTTTGGGGGTCTTGTGGCCCATGTGTGCTTGCCTGGGGTCAGTCAATTAGTGACAGGTATGTGAGTACTGGCTGTGTTTTAAAGCACTGAATCAGTATTGTCCGTGTTGCAAATAATACTGCTTCTGTAAAATGTTGCATTTAAACTTCACAGAGATGACCTTGGGAGCCCAGCCTCCCTCTTTGTTATCAGTGGCAGAATGGCTGCGCAGAACTAGAAAGCGGCCAAGAAGAACTAAGGAGGCCTTTCTGCATGAGGTTATGATGCACACTCAGGTATAGAGTCGACAGATAAACTGAAGTACCCAGCAGTACTTATTTCATCCACAGTAGCTGAACGAACTTTGTCACTCGTTAGACCAGGAATTGAAGGAGTGGCGGGACAGCGAGAAGAGGGACCGAAAGGAGAATCTGGTGCACCAGAATGAAGCCACGGCGGCTCTTAAATGTTGCAAAGCAGACACATTCCAGGTGATACGAGCTCTTCAAACTCAGCAACTCCACGCCCGCCCTCCCCTGCAGCCACTGTCACAAAACTCTTTCCCATGCTCCCCCCAGATAGCACCAACACACTCTTATCAACCTCCTCGCTCCAGTATATACCTGAGGCTTCCACTTCTCCCTTCTCACAGTCCAGCACTGTGGACTCCCAGTATCCACTGAACTCACCACCAATCCCTCTTCACTTTTGCCCTGCTGAAGTACAGTACCCGCTGCATTGTACTCCAAAGGAAAAGGTTGGATATGATCTCTGGATATACACAAATCTTTAGCCTCTTCCTGAGACTTTCCCTTCCCCCATCCCCCTCCCTGCTGATGTATTTTTTCATTTGACTCTCTCCTCCAGTTGTTGTCTTTTAATAAAAGAATTGTGTTTGTTTGAAAGCAATCTTTATTCTATTAATTAAAAGCAAAACGAGCACTGCAAAGCAACATACAATTATGATAAACCCCCTTATTGCATCATGTGCACCAATCACCTCCTAGCATTACAAGCACTGCAGTCCCAACCATAGCAACAAATATTAGTGGCTTTCAGCTTCAAATTGCTGTCTCAAGGCATCCCTGATCCTTACAGCCCCGCGCTATGCCCCTCTAATAGCCCTGGTCTCTGGCTGTTCAAACCTCTGCAGTCTAGCCCTGAGTGAAGCTTTCACCCTCCCCTTCACAAATATTATGGAGCGTACAGCACACGGCTATAAGTATAGGAATATTGTCATCGGCAAGGTCCAGCTTCCCATAGAGTCATTGCCAGTGGCTTTTAAATGGCGAAATGCACACTCAACAGTCATTCTGCACTTGCTCACCGTCATTGAACCGTTCCTGGCTGCTGTCAAGTTGCCCCATGTATGGCTTCATAAGCCATAGCATTAAAGGGTAGGTGGGGTCTGCCAGGATCACAATGAGCATTTTGACTTCCCCTACGGTAATCTTCTGGTCTCGGAAAAAAGTCCCTGCTTGCAGCTTCTTGAACAGGCCAGTGTTCTGAAAGATGAATGCATCATGCACCTTTCTGGGCGAGCCTGGATTAATGTCTCTGAAATGCCCATGGTGATCCACAAGCCTCTGGAGAACCACTGAGAAATAGCCCTTGCGATTAATGTATTCAGTGGCTAGGTGGTCTGGTGCCAGAATTGGAATATACGTGCCATCTATCGCCCCTGAGCAGTTAGGGAAGCCCATTTGTGCAAAGCCATCCACAATGTCACGCACGTTGCCCAGAGTCACGATCTTTCAGAGCAGGATGTGATTAATGGCCCTGCACACTTCCATCAACACGAGTCCAACAGTCGACTTTCCCACTCCGAACTGGTTAGTGACCGATTGGTAGCAGTCTGGAGTAGCCAGCTTCCACAGTGCAATTGCCACACACTTCTCTAATGAAGGGGCAGCTCTCATTCTCATGTTCTTGAACCACAGGACTGGAGCGAGCTCATCACACAGACCCATGAATGTGGCTTTCCGCATCCAAAAGTTCTGCAGTCACTGCTCATCATCCCAGACATGCATGACGATGTGATCCCATCACTCAATGCTTGTTTTCCGAGCCCAGAAGCTTGGTGTGGTCAGCACCTCCATGAATGCCATAAGTAATCTCGTGTCGTAGCTAGTATGCATGGCAAAATCAATGTCACACTCCTCTTGTCTTTGTAGTTTAAGGAATAACTCCACTGCCACTCATGACGTGTTAGTCAGCATGAGCAGCATACTGGTCAACAGTTCGGGATCCATTCCTGCAACCGAAAGAGGCAGGGCGTGCAGTACACAAACTGTTGAAAGATAGCACCAAATGCGGACGGAAGCACAGGGATTGCTGGGATGCGAAACAATGCATCATGGGGCACTGGGACAGGACCCAGGATGCCCTGCAACCTGCTCCGCCTTCCCACAAGTCTTAGCAGCAGACGAGGAAGAGATGCTCTGTGGGATAGCTGCCCAGAATGCCCCACTCTGAATACCGCTGCAAGTGCCGCAAGTGTGAACACGCTATTGCGCAAGCAGCTGACAGTGTGAACACACAACAGCGGTTTCCCTTCAGCGCTCTCTGAGCGGCGCTGTAACTTTGCCAGTGTAGACGTGCCCTTAGACACTAAAGGATTGGCTTGCATGGTATTTGGGATAAGATCCAACCTGATTTTGACCTGGCAGTGTGGCTAGCCCTTTGGGGTTCAGAAGAATGTTTTGTATAGTGAGCAGAGTTTTTTTTAAATAACTTCTCATTCTACTGGACCTAGGTGCAGATTGTGAGCCAGAGAACTGGAATTCAATAAGGGTGCTGTGTGATTTCATTTTTTTTTTCACTTCTTGATAACCAGCATGGGAGATCAGATGTACAATCTGTGACTTGTTGGTGGGTTTAACTTCAGTGTTAACCAGCAATTTTGGGAGTATCTGCTCTCCCTTTTGCAGCCTGCCCTGATTTCCAGTGAGGGCTACTCCAGGCACATCGGGTCATTCACAGTGGGCACCGTGGAAATGCTTGCAAATAACCAATAATTTGAATTGAATTAGTGGCTCTTAAATTTATCTCTCACTGTAAGCAATTAGCAAATTAGACAGACAACATATCTAGATACTTCTATGGGCCTCTCATCACCACAGCATTGGAACAACTGGGTACACTCCGTACCCATCTCAAGTAAGGAATATATAATGTTCTTTTAGCTCTGTAGAACATGTCTGGTTGTGTTTGTTATACACTAATCTTGGTTATAACCTGTTTTAAATACCTTATGCCCCCTCACTCTAAACCAGATAAATATTGGCCTCCCTGATAATTTACTCTTGCTTTAAATTTATTTATTGCATATTTAAAATTTAGTTTTTTCAAGCAGCCTCATGAAACGCATGCTTTATTTTTTACACAAGCATACTAATGACTTTATGCAAGACATAATCTGGACTATCAGAGAACAACAGTGAGCACTTAATTCACGTTAGACTAATTTTTTTAAAAAGAATTAAACATTTCTTAAAAACAAGAAATGTGTGTGCTTGTTTCAATGGACCAACTTGTTCACATGATGCAGATTTTCAGGACTGCAGTACTAGCAGATTTAGTCTTTGGCACTTTAAAATTAATTAACTAGTTAAAAGAAAAGTCATTTGTAACCTGCAAGACAGAAAGTGAACCGTAATATATTGGTGTCAGCCTATGAATGCATTTAATCAAATTGAATTTCTCCATTTTAATTTATCATCATGATATTAATAGCCCAGAAACACAGACCTTGTAAAATTATGGGCAAAAGATAATAATGAATTGCTTGGTTTTAGGAGGCTTCTACAAGGTTTGCTGTTTTTGGCAAATTCCAAGATTTCATTTTTTAAAGAAATTTATTTTTTTAATCATGTCTACTACAAATGTGTATTGCACCCAAAATGTAATCAATGCACTGATGCATTGTGTTTAGAGTAAAAATATTAGCGAATACATAGGCCAGCAAGTTAATTTTAAAAAGCCACTTTTTGCTAAGAGCTTACCTTTAAATTCTAGAAATGGAAGAGAATTAATTCTAGTTCAGACTAGTTCTACAGTAACTCCATGCTCCTAAACCTACAAGGGAGGTGAAATGACAATACACTCAACTAACAAAACATAAACTAGAAGCATCAGAACAAATCTAGCATCTTCAGAACAAATAGTAACCAATTATCCTAAGAGGAGGACACTTACTAAAAGCTGATCCATTTGTGGGCATCATATACCAGATTCTGATTTACAGAAAACTGGCTCCATTCAAATATTAAAAGTAGCAAAGTTTTGAGTTCTACCCCTCACAACCTTATTCATCTTAATAAAGTGTTAACTTCTGTTGAGACCATTTAAATCCAACAATGTTAAGCGACAGCTGAGAGTGTGTGTGTGTGTGTTGGGAAAAACAATTGGAATAAAGTCTTTTTACATTTAGAAGTCTGCTTATTTTCTTTTAAACATACATGTCAATAACTACAATTGCAGATAAAAGTTTGCTATATATTACCATATACAATTTCTTAGGATTTCTTAGGGTACCATATTGGTATAATTCTTCTGAAAATATACTTTAAAATAAATTCAATTTAATTTAAACTGTTTGGAATTAAGGCCAGGTCTGCACTTGAAAGTTTTATCAGTAAAAAAAATCATTTAAAAAATCGTTCTTAAAAAATTCATATCCCAAACTGAAATTTTTATAGTGGTAAAAGTCTTAGTGTGGATACAGTTTACCTATATAAGGGTCTTAGACTGAAATAGCTAATTTCCCTTCCCCTCCCTCTACACTAATAGTATCTCACAATTTTTAATGAATCTATAAACTCGGGGGATCATACCCTATGACTGGAGAATTGCTAGTACAGTACAGTATTTTAAAGAAAGGGAAAAAAGTGATCCAGGAAACTGCAGGCCTGTTAGTTTGACCTCAATTATGCAATGTCTTGGAACAAATTTTGAAAGAGAATGTAGTTAAGGACACAGAAATAAATGGTAACGGATAAAATACAGCATAGTAGGATGCGGACAAATTGGAGAGAGTCCAGCGAAGGACAACTAAAATGATTAGGGGGCTGGGGCACATGATTTTTGAGGAGTGGCTGAGGAAACTGGGCTTATTTAGTCTGCAGAAGAGAAGAGTGAGGGGGGATTTGATAGCAGCCTTCAACTACCTGAAGGGGGATTCCAAAGAGGATGGAGCTAGGCTGTTCTCAGCTATTGCAGATGACAGAACAAGAAGCAAGGGTCTCAAATTGTAGTGGGGGAGGTCTGGGTTGAATATTAGGAAAAACTATTTCACTAGGAGGGTGGTGAAGCATTGGAATGGGTTACCTAGGGAGGTGGTGGAATCTCCATCCTTAGAGGTTTTTAAGGTCCAGCTTGACAAAGCCCTGGCAGGGATGATTTAGTTGGTGCTGGTCCTGCTTTGAGCTTGGGTTGGACTAGATGACCTCCTGAGGTCTCTTCCAACCCTAATCTTCTATGATTCTATGAAAACAAAACAACAAACTGGGGGACTTTGGGATTTAACAAAATAAGCAAAATAACTGGATTTCATAAGCCATCTACAAAATTGATGATGTTACTGATGCTTTGTCTACATTACAAATGTTTTCCTGGTATAGCTATACCAGCAGAGCACTGTAGTGTAGACGCTGCACATGCCAACAGAATGATTTTTTCTGCTAGCATAATAACACCTCTGCCCCAAAAGTTATGCCAACAGAAGTTCTCTTTTATCAGCACAGCTGTGCTGGCATAACTAAATTGGCTATGGGATGTAGTTTTTCCACACCTCTGACTGACATAGCTATGGCAAAAACACTCTGTAGTGTAGACCTTGCCTGAGATATTAGGGTTCTGATTGTCAGTTTTTCCATCCCAACGTTGGGCATAAGAATGAAGGAGCGAGTCAAAGTTACCTTTCTCCACTTCATTCTGGGGCCAGCACTGCTCCTCACAGCAGTTAGAGTGTTAGGCCTGCTTTACTATGGGCTATGGCCTCAAGGGAAATAAAATAGCACTCTGGCCACACACCCTCTCCTGCTCTCTCTCTGCCCGAATATATCTGTATGCTCAGGATTAGGATCTGTACACTGGTGGGGGTGGGGGAGCACTCTGGGGTCTGTTTCCTGCCCCTTTATATCACCAGAGCAGCATAAAAGGGCATTAATTCTTGGCTTTTAAGAATCTGGATTTCCTGTACCTTTATCGTTATTATATTATTACCCTGCCCCTTCTTTCTACTTTATCCCCTGTCTCTCGCTGATATAATTCTCCATCCCCCAAATAGCTATCCAAGTCTTGTTTTTAGGTGGTTGTATTTTTAAAGCATTCATACAGAATTGTTTATGTTCTGTAATAGGGCGGTTGATTAATCGCAGTTAACTCATGCGATTAACTCAAAAAAATTAACTGTGATTAAAAAAATTAATTGAGATTAATCACATTGTTAAACAATAGAATTGAACAATCACAGCGTTAAACAGTAGAATACCAATTGAAATTTATTAAATATTTTTGGATGTTTTTCTACTTTTTCAAATATATTGATTTCTATTACAACACAGAATACAAAGTATACAGCGCTCACTTTATATTATTATTTTTATTACAAATATTTGCACTGTAAATATGATAAAAGAAATAGCATATTTAAATTCACCTCATACAAGTACTGAAGTGCAATCTCTTTATTGTGAAAGTGTAACTTACAAATGTAGATTTTTTTTCTTACATAACTGCACTCAGAAACAAAACAATGTAAAACTTTAGAGCCTACAGGTCCACTCAGTCCTACTTCTTGTTCAGCCAATTGCTAAGACAAACAACTTTGTTTACATTTACGGAAGATACTGCTGCCTGCTTCTTACTTACAATGTCACCTGAAAGTGAGAACAGGCATTCACATGGCACTTTTGTAGCCAGCATTGCAAGATATTTTTGTGCCAGATATGCTAAACATTCATATGCCCCTTCATGCTTCGGCCACCATTCCAGAGGACATGCTTCCATGCCAAAGATGCTTGTTAAAAAAATAATGCATTAATTAAATTTGTGACTGAACTCCTTGCGGTAGAATTGTATGTCTCCTGCTCTGTTTTACCCGCATTCTGCCATATATTTCATGTTATAGCAGTCTCAGATGATGACCCAGCACATGTTGATTTTAAGAACACTTGCACAGCAGATTTGACAAAACTCAAAGAAGGTACCAATGTGAAATTTCTAAAGATAGATACAGCACTCAACTCAAGATTTAAGAATCTGAAGTGCTTTCCAAATTCTGAGAGGGCTAAGGTGTGGAGAATGCTTTCAGATGTTTTAAAAGAGCAACACTCCGATGCGGAAACTATAGAACCAGAACCACCAAAAAAGAAAATCAACCTTCTGCTGGTGGCATCTGACTCAGATGATGAAAATGAACATGCGTTGGTGGTCTCTGCTTTGGATCGTTATCGAGCAGAACCCATCATCAGCATGGATGCATGTCCTCTGTAATGGTGGTTGAAGCATGAAGGGACATATGAATTTTTAGCACATCAGGCATGTAAATATCTTGCAATGCCGGCTACAACAGTGCCATGCAAATGCCTGTTCTGACTTTCAGGTGACATTGTAAACAAGACGTGGGCATTATCTCCTGCAAATTGTAACCAAGCTTGTTTGTTTGAGTGATTGGCTGAAGTAAGACTGAGTGGACTTACAGGTTCTAAAGTTTTACATTGTTTTATTTTTGAATGCAAATAATTTTTGTACATAATTCTACATTTTTAGGTTCAACTTTCATTTTAAAGAAATTGTACTACAGTACTTGTAATCAAAAATAAACATAAAGTGAGCACTGTACACTTTGCATTCTGTGTTGTAATTGAAATCAATATATTTGAAAATGTAGAAAATATCCAAATATTTAAATAAATGGTATTCTATTATTGTTTAACAGTGCGATTAATCGCGATTAATTTTTTTAATCGCTTGACAGCCCTATTCTGTAGCCATGCAACAGCCATGAAACAAAAGTTGTTTATATTTACAGGTACACGTGTATTACAGAGTTTTCAAAGACCACTATGATCTCTGCCTCAGAAGCTGTATCTGTGCAGATTGGACACTGGATAGGGTGGGCCAGTACTCTGAGGTGGCACTGAGCAATCTCTCTCTCATAGGGTGACCAGATGTCCCAATTTTATAGGGACTGTCCTGATTTTTGGGTCTTTTTCTATATAGGCTCCTATTACCCCACACCCCCTGTCCTGATTTTTCACATTTGCTGTCTGGTCACCCTACTCTCTCAGGTGCTTGGCTGGCTGGTTCTTGCTCACATGTTAAGGGTCTGACTGCCAGGAATTTTCTCCCAGGTAAGATTGGGGGGGTTCTGCCTTTCTCTGCAGCATGGAGTCCTGGGATTATCTGGGTATATCTCACTTAATCAGTTCCCTGCCATTGTAGGGCCCTTGGGCATGCGTGCACTTCATTCCCTCCTATTCTCTGCCTGTGGCACATAATATTTTAGTCTCCTATGGGTTGTAATATTTTGGTCTTATTTTGGTTGTTGAGTTTAGTGTGTGGGTGCTGGGTGGGGTTGGTGCCTGTGATGAGGAGGTCAGACTAAATGATCTGGTGGTCCCTTCTGGCCTTAACCTCAATGACTCCGAGAATTTACAATCATGTTTTCTCAGCTGCTTCTGATATTCAAATTGTGGCCTCAAGGCTTATTCTTCCTCCATTATGCCAAGTATTCCCATCACCCCTGTAATGGATCTTACATGAAAACCTCAGCAACCACGACTAGTGAAAAGCAATAAACTCTTCTCCCCACATACTTCTAGTACCAGATGTTCACTCCTATTAGATGCTATTCTGTCCTTCCTTTACACTGTTAATTCCATTGGCTCAAAAGCCACCTAAATACAAACTTAACCCTGCCTTGTAGTGACATCCCCCCAACACTGTAATGTCTCTTTAAAATTAATTTAATCCAATCAGGGAACCACAGAAACTAATATGCATTAAGCATCTTTCTATGTTCTTGCATGGTGTCACTACAGGGCAAAGTTAAAATTGTTTGGGTGCCTTGGGTGCATTCCCATATATTAACAGGTTTGGATTTCTTCAAAGGTTAACCTTGACTCTGAATCTCCTGGACTTGCTTGGTTTGGGGGTAACTATAACATCACTGTAATTTTTTTTTTTACCCTTACATTGATGATATGTACTTTCAATCTTCAACTCCATTTTCATATAGTTTTTATCTGGGAATTGAGAAAGTGTGAAATAACACCACAGTTAAAGTTGCAGGATGCATTCACTCTGGCCTCTGCTTTCATTTCCTTCCAACTTAACAACAACAGCAAGAAGCACCTTTTAGGCAGTTTCTCCAGTAAAACAGGCCAAGCATGTTATTGATAAAGTTTTTTAAAAAATCCTTTAAGCTCTATTATTTTTTAAAGTTATGTGTTGAAAAAACCTTATCTATTCCTCTTTTTAAAGAACAAAGTAGTTTCTCCACACATGAGAATAGCTTGATATAAACTCTACATATTTAGCATATACCTAGTCTGCAGTGATGGCCAGTGTCTTGAATATATTGGAAGAAATGTGTTTTATAAATTAGAGATAAATGCCTGACTCCTGTTCCTGCCTACAAACCCTTCTCAGGCATACCTACATTGAGAAGCTCTATCACCCTGACTCTCTCATTTGCTGAAGATGTCCAGATGCCTCAACTTGCTTGGTTATAGTTGAACTTCTACATTTCAAAAGACCCATTTCCTAGCTCCAGTTACAAGCATTAACCTCTTCCTGGATAGCAGAACTTTCTATCCAAGGCATTTGTAATGCACCCATGTTCACTACACAACTCTTCCCCAAGCTTTCCTATACTTTTCTTGAAAAGGCTCCTGGAGTAGATTTCCTCTAACACATTTTTGGAGCACAAGCCAGACAACTTGAACTTGGATCTTTGTCATCCACTTCACAAACATGGGTTTATTTCCCTCTGTTCAATGAAAAATGGGACATACTTATTCTTCATTTGCCCAGTTGTCCACAACACCAATTAGTGCCATCAACAGAAAGGTGTTAACGGGAGTCACTAGAGGATGGTTGTAAAAGGGGTTCTGTTAGAGGCACAGAAGGTTAGGGAAGGAGCATGAAATAGGAGATGGAAAGATTTCTGAAAAAAAGAGGCAAGATGAATCACAAATAGATACAAATTTGTGATTTTATCAATTGTGCAGTATGACTCAGCCATGATTTTTTTTCAAAGCTGCTTTGTGACAAACATCCTACACTGCTTAGAATGCACTAACCTTTTTTTTAAAGAGAGTAGCATAAATAGAAAGAAGCACTGAAGTGATCTGAAACTCTTTAAAATTCCACTACCCTTCTTCAGCTCTGTTTTGCTCTTTGATATACTGATATTTTGCTTCTATATAATCCAAAATATCAGAGAACTTTTCAAGAATGAATTGAGCCTCAGCATGCCTGTAAGGTAGGGCAATATGATTATTTTACAGGTTTAGGTACTGAAGCACAGCAATATTAACTGACTTGCTCAAGGTCACACAGGAAATCTGGCCGAAGCAGAAACAGACCTTTATCTCCTTCTGTCTTTGTTCATATTTATTTGCCTCCCATAATCATGAATGGATTTTATCCTCACAACGCCCTGTTGAATACCTCAATTCTTCAGCAGGGGAACTGAAGCACAGGGTAGATTAAATAACTTGGCCAAGGGTCACACAGAAAGTCTGCCACCAAACCAGGGATTGAACCAAGGTCTCCAGAAGTCCAGCCCACTTCATCTTCCTGAATGACTTCTAACCCTATGTCTTAATCACCTTACAAGCATAGATGCAGTAGCATCTATTTCATTGAAAAGCCCAACTTTTCAGCTACAGCTTACATATGGCCTTCTGTTTACTGCTCCCGATTATTCCTCTATAATTTACACTGCCTTCTGTGTTCTCTCTGGTGCTTGCGTTGCTAGTAGTTTCCTTCCTTTTTTGTATATACATTTTCACTTTACATACTGTCAGCAAGTTTTTAAAACCACAACGATGGCTCTGTTTTTCTTGGCTTTATTCTTAGTGTTGACTGAGGCTATCAGAAATTGTGGTTTGTAAATTTTATTGCTACTTTAAAGCTGATTCTGAGAGCCGGCTAGCAGATGTTTTCTCTTACTCTTTCCCAAAGCCTCCATGCAGTATTAATGGATCTTTATATTAACTGATCTTTACATATTAGCAGATATCATAGGGTTCTTGGATACAGATCAACCAGTACACAGCTGCATGTATTTTAATAAGGTGTATCTTTTGACTAGATGTTTGAGTAACCACTCTTATTATGTAGCAGGCAAATGATCTTCAGATTAGATTCTTTTTTTAAAAAAATTTCACTTCAAAGGGATAACATTGGGCTATTACTCTTATTTATATTGTGGAAGCACCAAAAGACCCTTATTAGAATCAGGGTCCCATTGTACCAGGTACTGTACATACATACATTTGTGTATACAATAAAACCAATAATTGGAGAGTATAACGTCATGCGGCCATTACACAAAGAAAACTGAAATGTATTATTAAAAACATGAATCTCTATAAGCTTAATTATTATTTATTTCCACTAATGGCTACGTGGTAAGAGCTAGCCAACCAGAAATGAGGCAAGATCCCCTGTTGGTCCTATGTACTGTACATTAGGAGACACCTAATACCAGGGTGGACAAAAATCAATGATTTAAAAAAAATTTTTTTTAATCTGATTTTTTTATTTAAATCGGATTTTTTGATAAAATGCTTTTTGAGGAAAAAACCTATCTAAAGGTAGTTTTAATTAAGATATATTATAGCTCAAAGATATTTCATCATGGAATAGGGATTATAAATTCTAATTCTGTAGTATGAGACAATATATTCATGTACTGTTTAAGAAAAGTTTTGTAAATAAATTCCAATAGTTCATGGATTAGGGACCCAATTTTATGGGGTTCTAGGGGCTTCTGTATAGATTATTTAGGTTAATTTTTTCACCTACCCAATGGGACTCAGTGCTCTGTCTAGAAGATACCATCAGAGATGCTTAGTGTTGCAGTTCTCAAACTGTGGATTTATGTCTCCAGAGATAACATGTTTGTTAACAGCAAAAATGTTTTAAAATAACCAAATGATATATAGAGGTGAGAAATAACAGACCTCAACCCTATTGTCCCTCTGTAAATTTGTGTAAACAAAGTGAATCCCTTACCTCTCTCTAAAAGTGCAAAGTTTCAAAAAGTTCAATGAATAGAAGATGGTTGAGGGCAGAAGATCTGGACAAGGAGAAGTCTGGAGATAAATGTGAGAGGGAGGGACAGGCAGTAGAAACAAAAGCGAATCAGCATTTGATCAGCATTTTCCAGAAGTCTTGAGGTCTTTCTGAGTGTAGCCTTTATTGATTCGAGATCTACCATACTATTCTCTCAGTAGAAGGGAAAACCTATAATGGCAGCAGGCCATAAAAGAGATCCAGTTTGGGAATAAGAACCATTCAAGAAACATATGTTTGCTGATGATGTTTTAAAGAAAGTCACACCAGTGAACTGGTGGAAGTCACTTAAGCACTCGGATTCAGAGACTGTTGAAGGGATAATCTCACTTTTAACAGCAGTAGCTTCTTCTGCCGGCATAGCAAGAATATTTTCCTCCTTTGGACTAATTCATTCCAAATTGAGAAATCGTTTGGGATCTGAAAAAGCAGGAAAGCTTGTTTTTCTTTTCCAGATTATGAACAAACAGGGAAAGGACAGGTTTCAGAGGAGCAGCCGTGTTAGTCTGTATTCGCCAAAAGAAAAGGAGGACTTGTGGCACCTTAGAGACTAACCCATTTATTTGAGCAGAAGCTTTCGTGAGCTACAGCTCCCTTCGTCGGATGCATATGCTCTAATAAATGGGTTAGTCTCTAAGGTGCCACAAGTCCTCCTTTTCTTTTTGAGGATAATTGATGACCTCGTTGCCGGGCTGGGTTAGAACAGAAGGATGGGGGGGGGGGCCCATCCTGTTGTAGCCCCGCGGCAGTCAGCGACAGCAAGGAAAGCTCTGGCAGCCACGCGCCCAGCCCGGGAGCGGGGGCGGGGGCACGGCAGGCCCCCCGGCTGTGGGATTTCCTCTGACGCCGTGGGCTGGGCGTGCGCCCGCTCGCACGGGGACAGCCCCGGCCCTGTTCCGTCCCCCCCCCCTCCCGGGAGCAGGAAGGCAGGGCGGGGCGGAGGCAGGAGACCCAGCTCGGGCTGGAAGCTGCGCCCAGCGTCTCTCGCTTCCCCGCCCGGCGCGGCAGCCTGGAGCTGTGACTCCGCCGGGCAGCGACGTGAGCCCGCCCGCCCGGCGGCGCGAACCGTCCCCGGCCCCGCCCGCGCGGGGGGGGGGCGGAGCGGAGCGGCCGGTGGCCCTGCGAGGGAGGCGCCCCGCGCCCCCCGGCCTCACGGGTAAGGGGCCGGGCAGAGCGGGCTGGGAGCGCAGCCGTGGGGTGCTGCTAATCCGACGGCGGGAGCGGGGCTTGGGATGGTGGAGGGAATGTGTGACCGGGGGACTGGGGACAGATAAGGGGGGGCGGGGGGGGGGCTGGTTGGTGGACGGGGGCTGGTTGCTGGGGGGGATAGGTGGAGGGGGGCAGGGGAGAGGGGGGCTGGTTGGTGGAGGGGAGGTTGGAGGGGGGCGGGGGAGAGGGGGGCTGGTTGGTGGAGGGGGCGGGGGAGAGGGGGGCTGGTTGGTGGAGGGGAGGTTGGAGGGGGGCTGGTTGGTGGAGGGGGGCGGGGGAGGGGGGGGTGGTTGGAGGGGGTGGAGGGGGGCTGGTTGGTGGAGGGGGGCGGGGGAGGGGGGGGATGGTTGTGGAGGGGAGGGTTGGAGGGGGGCTGGTGGTGGAGGGGGCGATGGTGAGGAGAGGGGGGCCTGGTTGGTGGAGGGGCGGGATTGAGGGGGGCTGGTTGGTGGAGGGGGCGGTTTTGGAGGGGGGCTGGGGGTGAGAGGGGGCTGGTGGTGGAGCGGGGCTGGTTGGATGGAGGCGGGAGCGGGGGGCGAGGGAGGCGGCTGGTTGGTTGGAGGAGGTTGGAGGGGGGCGGGGGAGGGGGGCTGGTTGGTGGAGGGGAGGTTGGAGGGGGGCGGGGGAGAGGGGGGCTGGTTGGTGGAGGGGAGGTTGGAGGGGGGCGGGGGAGAGGGGGGCTGGTTGGTGGAGGGGAGGTTGGAGGGGGCGGGGGAGGGGGGTGGTTGGTGGAGGGGAGGTTGGAGGGGGGCGGGGGGGGGGCTGGTTGGTGGAGGGGAGCGTTGGAGGGGGGCGGGGAGAGGGGGGCCTTCGGTTGGTGGAGGGGAGGTTTGGAGGGGGCGGGGGAGAGGGGGGCTGGTTGGTGGAGGGGGCGGGGGAGAGGGGGGCTGGTTGGTGGAGGGGAGGTTGGAGGGGGGCGGGGGAGAGGGGGGCTGGTTGGTGGAGGGGAGGTTGGAGGGGGGCGGGGGAGAGGGGGGCTGGTTGGTGGAGGGGAGGTTGGAGGGGGGGGCTGGTTGGTGGAGGGGGGCGAGGGAGAGGGGGGCTGGTTGGTGGAGGGGAGGTTGGAGGGGGGCTGGTTGGTCGAGGGGGGCGGGGGAGAGGGGGGCTGGTTGGTGGAGGGGAGGTTGGAGGGGGGCTGGTTGGTGGAGGGGGACGGGGGAGAGGGGGGCTGGTTGGTGGAGGGGAGGTTGAGGGGGGGCTGGTTGCTGGGGGGGTGCTGATTATTACTGCGCTGTAGGGGTGGAGATGCGGGTTGTGAGCGGGCACCATGTGGCCGCACAGAGGTGTGGCGAGCGCGGCATAGAGCCTGTGACCTGAGGACACCGGCCCTGCAGCTGCAGGTCCCCGGGCTGCTGCTGGTGCGCACGGAGGGAGCCGGGAGGAGGCGAGCTGCTAGTAGGGTTAGGCTTAGAAATGATCCAGCCGCAGCTCCTATTGCGAAAAGCGAAAACAGTGGCTGTTGAGGGGAGCGATGCTGAATCGCTCCTTCGGCCCCATCCCGAGTAGTGGGGGATATGGCTGGGACTGGGAAAGTCAAGGGCAGCTCTGGCTTCTAAGCCTCTTTCTGTCCCTGTCAGCCTAACCTGGTGCTTGTCCCAAGCCCTCGATTTCCTGCTGCCGATACTGATCAAAGCCTGTTCTGACCTGAACAGGGGCCGGGGCCGGGGCTCTTTCTGCCCTGGTGGGGCTGGATAAGGGAGGGCTAAAGATAAACAGTCACAGCCACATGGTCATTCAGAAGTTGCGTGGAGTGACTTGGTATACTTGTCAATAGATTGCATCAGCTAATAAGTAGTCAGGCGTGGATGCTGGGAGAATCTGTCATAAGAAACATGCAATACTTGAGCGAGACCAAACCTGTTCTTATTTTAAAAGAACAAAAACAAAAACCACCAATCAGACTCCCAAAGGATATACCTGAGGTAGCTCTGACTGCAAACAGTATTAGTGTTAACTGAATCAGGAGTGTTACAGGAACCAAAGGGTAAAATTTGCTTTTGTTTTCTCCATCATTATTTCTTTCTTTAGCTTGTAAGTATTTTTATAGTTTTCTTGCAGGAGACCATGTTTTCAGCTGTTTAGAGTTTGAATATCTTTTGGCAGTAAGATGCATAGGAATTTATTTAATGTTTTTTGTGGCTTTCCCCCTAACTTACTGTGTTTTATGAAAAGTTAGTGGCTTTCTCTGGGGGCATAATCAGCCTACTCAATATATCTCTAGAATCAGTTAATGTTAACTCAGTGCGTGGGGGGAAAAAAAATACAAGTGGCAAGTAGGAAACTTTACCAGTCAAGTGTGTTTGTGGGCTTGAGCTGTCCATTTCTTAAGAATTTTAAACCCTCTTTCCCGCCCCCCGGCCTTTTTTTTTTTTTGCCTTTATGGTTGCAAAGAATGTGAATGGGTATAGGGCTGTCTGCAGACATTTCCAGTCCCACTGATGGCTGTTGCTTTCCTAAGGGCAGTGAAGACAAACTGGCCTAATTTCATCAGCTTTAATTGCTGCTGCTCAGAATCTTTTGACAGTAGTGAAACCATCAAGAATCTCATCAGTCTCACTCTGTTGCTGCTTGGGAAAATTATGAAATGTAGCAGAGTCAAGCTCTGAGGGTGTATCCACACTACGAAAAAGGATGTGTTTAATACATGCTAGTAGCTAACACATGTTAAAAAATCCTAGTGTAGACAAGGTAGTTGTAGTTTTAAAATATATTAACTGGTTGAGATAACCACATTTTTGCTAGCTTAGACAAAGCCTGAATTTATTCACAGGAAGATGAGGGTGAGGTACAAGCAATTGGAACTAAGCTTTCTAAAGCCCTGTTCTGACAGGCAAGAAGGTGCATTTTCAATCAAGTTTGCTTAACACAATTGAAAAGCCCTCTTTATTACTAGTTAAGATGCACCACTAACATGCTTGACACCCTCTTAGCTGCTCTGTTGTTGCCAAAAGGTGTGTGTGTGCGCATGTGCGTGCGGGGAGCGGGATCTAGGCTAGAGTATAGAAGCTAACACACCGTTAGCTTGCATCTTAACCAGAGTTAAGAGAGCTTTCAATTGAGTTAAACTAACAGGATTGAAAAAACATGCCCTTCTTTTTCTCTGAGAAACGGTTGGATGAGGTAATATCTTTTATTGGACCAACTTCTGATCAGGTCTGGGAAAGGTATCACAAGAGTGTCACAACTAAACACAAAGTTTGTTGAGCATAAATAGTTAATACATATTCTAAGGGACAATTCAAGGTGAAGTGTCCCATTAACATCCTGGCAGTCATAGGACAAAAAAGAGGGGTTGATGGGTTACAGAATGTTGTAATGAGACACAAATCTAGTATCTTTATTAAAACTGATTTTTAGTGTGTAGCAGAGTCATGAATTTAATTTCCCAGGCTCATTTTTGAAAGTGTTGTGCAGGTTTCCTTTGAGGATGTGGACTGACAGACAAGATATGGAGTGGTTGTTTTGTGAAAAGTGTTTCTCCATGGGTAATATGGTGTTTTTGTCTTTTATCATTTTTTTCTGTGTGACTTCATTCAACAGGATAGTGATTGGCTTAACCCAGTAGTAGTAGTTGGGGCATTTAGCACACTGGATGAAGTATACCACATATTGTGATAGGCGTGTGTAGGACCCGTGGATCTTGAAAGATGTACTGTGTGTGGTAATGACCATTATAGCAGTGGAGATATGGCTGCAGGTTTTGCATCTGTTGTTATGGCAGGGTCTGGTGCCACTTTGAGTTGGTGGGTCTATGTCTGTAGAGAGCTTGCTCTTGATGATGAAACTGGGGGGTTTGAAGGCAAAAAGAGAAGGTTCAGGAAAGATTTCTTTCAGGATATAGTTCCCGTCAAGTATGGGTTGTAATTGTTTAATGATACCTCATATGGATCCCAGTGTGGTAGGTGACAACTAGGTGAAAAAAGCCTCCGATCCCACTCCCCTCATATTGAAGAAGGTTCTTCAATTGGGATATTGGATGGCCTGTTTCACGATCTGATCTACTTCTCTAGTGGGGTGTCCTTATTTGGTGAAGGCAATTTTAAGTGTGTTTAGGTTTGTGTTCCAGCAGTTCTCCTCAAAACATATTGTGTAGTATCCGAGTGCCTGTCTGTAATAAGATTTCTTGGTGGGTTTGGGTGGTTACTGGATCTGTGAAGATAAGTGTGGTTATCTGTGAGTTTCTTGTATATAGTTGTTCCATTGCTGAGGCTGATTGTGGTATCCAGGAAGTTGATGCTGGTTCAGGAGTGTTCTACAGAGAGTTTAATAGATGGGTGGTAGATGTTGAAGTTGTAGTAGAAATCTATGAGTGAGTTTAGGTCGTCCGTCCAGAGGATGAAAATATCATTGATGTATCTCAGCTATATCACTCGTTTTCTGGTGTACTTGTCCAGAAATTCTTCCTCAAGGTGGCCCCGTCAGATGAGACCCAGTGGGAGGTAAAGGATGAAAAACCTGTTCACTTCCAAGAGCTGGGATTTCAAGCTTCATTCATCTATTAGCTAAAGATGGATACAAAAAATAGGGGTCCTCTTCCTGAGAGAATCCGAGAACCACCAAGGCAACTATGGGGTAGGGTTTCTCCAGGGCATTGCTTCTGCCCCTTGTAGATGGAGTTCCCTCATCTTTCATATCAGCATCTGCCTCGCATGTGTTTCTGGAAAATTTGATATGCTGGTTAAATCAGCTGTGAGTAATGTTTCAGCAATTACTTTGATATATATGTTATAACTAAAATAACAGATTTAATAGATGAAAAAAAAATAAGCCTCTTCCAAAATTATACTTAAAGAGCTGCTGACTCTTCCTAATTTTAGGTGCTCAGATTCCATGGTGATGAGTGCAGCATAAATGGCAAGGCAAGGCTCATGGGAAAACTTGGAAAAAAAATCCCAAATATTACATTTACAAACAGATATGCAGACAATTGTCTGTGCAGATCTGTCTTCTTTAGATAACTGAAAGTGTAAGAAAAAATATTCACTTTCTTTTTCGCCATTTCCCTTCCCTCCCTATGAAATTCAGTAAAATGGCTATTTTCACATTGAAAGCATGCAAACATGAATTTTAGCATCTGTCCACTTCAAAGCTGCCTTCACTTCAAAATGGATCTTGTTCTATGTGATAATATATGTATTTATTTAATGTGGTGGTCAATTTTTAGTGAAAGGAATTCACACAAAAAAGTAAGGGCCAAATTCTGCTACTCTTATTCATGAATAGTACCTTCCTTTGACAATTCGTCCTGCTGACTTAATTTGACTACTCATAGAAGTAAAGAATGAAACGCATGGTGGAATTGGGTCCCGAGTAAATTTTCACATACATAATGACATTTAAGAATTCCCTACTTGAGTATTTTTCCATTTTATTATAAATGTTTCATGCACATCTATACTAGGCTCATTATTTGCATGAACAAACATTGGACTATACACACTGCTGTATGAGCAGGTGTGACTACTGAAGTAGCACCTGCTTTATACCAGGGCTGAACCTGGCCTAATCGGCTTTATAAAGATGAACAGTGATCCTTATCCGAAGATACTTAAGCATATATCAAAGGATATTTCTGCAACATAAATTTCTTATGTTAGCTTTTTTTAAGGCCCTGATCCTGCAAATACTTATGCATATTTAATTATATGTATTTGAATAGTTCCTTTGAAGCCGGTGGATAAAGTTATGCATTTATGTAAGCATCACAGTCTTAGATTGTAATCTCAAATCTTGAAACTGTTTGAATTTATTTGTAAAAGACAGCACATATCTGTGGCACTGTACAAATATTAATAAATACTGGAGCATAGAGTTGGACTTTGGTAGAGGTTGATCTGGTGTAATTTTATCTTCCTCAGTGTTTGACTTTCAATATTCTTACTTTGTATTCTATTGTATGTAAAGTAAAGATTATATTATCCTGTTTAACTATAAAATAAACAAGCTTTTGAACTTACACAAAGCTCTTCTTCAGGTCGTCTTTCCCAGACCTGAAGAAGACCTCTGTAAGCCCAAAAGCATATCTCTCTCACCAACAGAAGTTGATACAATAAAAGATACTACCTCACCTACTTTGTGTCTCTCATAATTTATTTAAAATTTTTTTATTGGAACGTGACCTCTCTGTCATCTAATGGCTTCTTGTAAGGTTGATCAGTTTCACTTAAAGGGCTATATAGTTCTGTGGAATACATATGTGGGTGGCAGAATTTGATTTTTATGTTTTAGATGGATAATACTGATGTTTACTTTTAAGCATTTGTTTTTATTGATTTTTACATTTTCACAGTTGTGGGAAATTGGTGAGGAATCAGACAATAATTATTTCCTGACAGTAGACATTGAGATTTAAAAAGTTAAAGCTTTGTGACCATTAAAACACAAATTGTGGACATCGTGTCAATGTACAAAGTAAATATTCTTAAATAAAACCCTAAGTTCTCAAGAAGCATTTTTCTTATTTTGCCTAGCTGTAAATTTTGATTATCATCGATGGAAATAATTTTGTCAGTTTGTGTGTACGTGGTGAAATTGACACTTACTGACAAACCTCTAATCCTTCCAAGTTGTATATATTTATATATAATATAACATTTTTTTTTAAAAAAGATCGTATCATGCCACAGACTTATTTTTTTAAACAGACTCTCATTGGTTGTACTAGGGTGTTCCGAGTTCAATAGATACAACACAATAGTGCCCTATGGCTTTGTCTACAATAGATTTTTTTTCTAAAAATTTTCCACTGTTTTAACATTGATGCTGTCCTTGTTCAGCAAACAAGGCTGAATGAAGGCACTTTAGCCCCTTGGGCACATTTCACATAGGTATAGAAGTAGGTTTCAGAATCAAGATGAGGGGGGCTATTCAGACCACTTGGAGCTATTGTTTTAGCTGTTTTTCAGGCATTAATTACACCAGGTCACATTTTCAAGCTTTTTTTTTTTTTTTTTTTTGCTATCAGAAGGGCTAGAAACATTTTTCTAATGTGAAAAGGGAGACTGATCTCTTCATGTGACTCTAGGAGACAGGACTCCATAATGCCTATTCCTTAATCCAGCCCTGGTACTAGCTGGGAGTGCTACTGTAGGTTGGTGGACAGTATATTAACAGCAGCATGGTATATCTGTTCTGAACTGCAGTTTATATTATGTACAAATACTTTGAGTGCAGGTGGGGAAAGGATAGCTATAACTGCTAAATCTTAAAGAAGCACAAAATCTTATTTACAGATATCCTGGGCAAAAAAGCAAGAGTTGAAATACATAACAAACAGTTTTTTCTAGAATAATAGATGTTAGAGGGAGAGAGACTGGCTGTTCCAATAAGTCTTTTTCTATCTCTTAGCCCAGGCAGGTTCTAAATTAAATGTTTTCCAAAGGTTTCCATGAAGCAGCAATCATAAGGTCTCAAAGTTAAACACTTGCCTAAGGAAAAACTAGCTTACCTTAAACAAACTTTGCACTATCAAATTTCCTTAGGAGAGTTAGCTTTACATTAATGTTTGAGGAAAAGAAGAAAAATATTATGTTGTCATGTCCATTACCAGTACATCCCAAATCCTTTAAATATAAAGGAGACTGAGTAGGGAACCTGAATTTTTAAACAACTATTTTTATTTATAAAAAATAAAACATTAAGGCCATGTCTACACTTGCACTTTTGTTGCCAAAACTTATGTTGCTCAGGTGTGTGAAAAACCCACACCCCTGACCTATATAAGTTACACTGATAGAAGCGCTGGTGCGGACAGTGCTATGTTGGCAAGAGACACTCTCCAATCGACATAGCTACCACTGCTCATTGGGGGTGGCTTAATTATGTTGATGGGAGAGCTCTCTCCCGTCAGCATAGAGCAGCTACATGGGAGATTTTGCAGCTGCATCTGTACAGCTGTTCCCCTGTAAGGTCTCTAGTGTAGACATAGCCTAATTGTAGGGAAACTCTTATTATGATTGAGTCATTTCTCTTTGTATAATGAAAATATAGTCTAAACCCATCCGATAAACATGTCACATTTCTGAAAATGTCATTAATCTATCCTTAGGAATACAGGTTTTTTTTGTTCTGAGTATGTGTAAACTGTTTGAATTAGAAAGATGCTCATTTAACCTTTCATTGTTACTACTCCATTGTGCTTGGTAGTAAATGAGAAGGTTAGAAACTGCACAACAGTCAAGTGTTAACAGTACATAAAGATTTGTCTGAATTTAAAGACTGCAAAACAAAATGAAAGCATGATTAATTTAGTAATTATCACCTTTTCTCAATTGCTTCCAGGTAGTTTAAAAAAATGAAGATTTTCCCATCATGTCTTTCCATACTGGATCACTAACTAGCTACTGTAGAACACAGGCCTTCAAACAGTTAAGTGCTCAAGAGGTAAAGCAAGATGATGATGGTTCCTTTTCTATTAACTGGAAATCATCTTATTGCTTTTCGTTGAATTTAGGTGAGTAGATGCTATATCCTTAAACTGCTTTTGGTTTCATGATGAACTTGGACTTTAAGCCCAACACAAATTGAAAACCAAATGTATTTTATGAAAATTGGTTTTACTAAAATTTTACTAAAATTTGTTGTGACTAGTTTGTTTTGATTACAACTGTGCATTGTATACCTCTGTTAGGTTTGGACATTGACTTCAGATAACTCATTTATGACTTTACAGTAAAATTGTATCTAACTAAAATATTTGTTTGATAATTAAACATATCTAAGAGAGTTTCCCTTTTCAGGCTTTTTCCAAAACCTGAAATATTATCTCCTTTAAGTGGGAGTTGTTTTGAAGGTAATTAAAATCTCTTATCTACATTCTGAGACTAGTAACTGCTTCTGATAAGATCTAACAGGCAGCATTTTAGAGTAAAATTATATTCAGTGTAAATGTTATAGTTGTAGAATACTTGCAGTAAGGTGTGGTATTGACTTGTGTGATAATTATGGCATTAGTGTCCTAAAAGGCAACACTTCTTTATTGCATAACTGATTAATAATGCGTATTCAAAAATAAGTTTTAATCAAACTAACTGGTTGCTAAATATTTATGTTCCTATAAGAAATGTTGGGCTTGATGATGCTGGTTTATAGTATGTATGTATGTATTAAATATGACATGTTTGGAAATGTCCGTTTTTAAAAATGCATCTTGTGGAAAAGGGTCTAAAGCAAATCGGATGTTTAACAGAATATTTTCCTAACCTTTTAGGTTACTGAATTCTAAATATGTCTAAATATAAGCATAACATAATATGTGGTTGTCCCCAGTAACTATTCTCCTCAGCTAAAATGGAAGTACTTCAGTTTTGATTTGGATACCTGTTCCTTCCCAGATTCCAAAGGAGCTTTGCTTTGATCTTTAAACTAACCAGACTGTTGTCTGCTGTCAGGCTCTGGTGCAGCTTGTTTAGTTTAAAAACAGAACGTATCTAAGCAGCTTTTCCCATCCAACTATTAGTTTACAAGAATTACAGTTCCTCTTTCTTTTCTTAACACTTTCAGTGTTATGCCAGTGTGTTTAAACATCTTAATTCAACACAAACTGAGGACCTATTCCTGTAAACGGCACATGCTTAACTTTCCCATGAGTAGTTACATTGAAATAAGTAATATTCACTGTAGTAGAAATATAATGTGCATAAGTGTCAGCAGGATTGGGGACTAAGAAAACAGGATTTCTTTCTCTTCCCCATAGATATTTTGCTTCCCCCCCCCCCCCCAAAGCATTTTAGTAACTTTGTTTTCTCAAAAATAACTAAAAAATAAAATAGTTGTATTGGCCATTACATTTGTGAAGCATGTCAGTTTTTGTTGCCAGTCCTGAACTTATGTTGTTGTGACCTAAACAATGGAAATGCAACAATATTACAGTGGGTTAGAGATTAGAGCATTTTTGTAACACAGGTTTGACTAAACTCTGTCTTTCTCTGCAGTGCTTAATCAAACATTGGGCATTGTTCTCCTGAGAGAACTCCATAATCAGATTGTCTTTTTTTATTTGTTTTGGTTTTTTGTCTTAGTTAACCAAGCAAAGCAATAAGGTAACTGTCTCCGAGTCAGTGTATTCATCGAATACTACAGTGTTTGCCCTAGCAAGGATTAGCTGTCTTGCTCAGACACCTCAAATTTCAGATCTCTCAGGTATGACTTTTATAATTGATTTTTCTAACTTATGTTCTTAATTGTTGATTGCATGACATGATAGTCAGCCTATTAATAGAAATGGTAGATATTTGTATAGTCCTTTAATTACCGAGAGCTAACTGACTGAAAATGAAAATTTATTTGTTGGCTGTTGAGATGAATCAGTACAAAAGTGCCTCCTTCACTCTGCCTCGCTTCCTTGCCTTGAGGAGAACCTGCCATCCATTCTGGTCAGAACAGCAGTCTGAGTTCTCAAAAGATAATATGAATGCTTCTTCCCATGAATAATCTGAATGGTATTTGAAAATAAAGACTTTGCCCTTACTCATGCAAGTAGTAGTAATTTTGTTGACTTCAACAGGCTACTATCTTGAATACAATTTGCAAGATGAAGCCATTAGTAGGAATACACTAGTTGTAATTTCAAAACTTGAGCTTAAAGTAACACTTCTGATGCTGGCAACATAGGAGCCCAAAGTAAAGATGAAAGTTTATGATGGTGGATTAGACAGTCTATGACCAAAAAGAAGAATTTTAGCCAGTGCTGTCCCAGAATAAAACCCAAACATTGTAAACACGCAATTTTGAGGCAACAATCACATTACTTCTACTTGGACAGTCCCTTCCATTGTTCACTTAAGCTTTGCTTTAAATGTTGGGGGAGGAAAGCTGGATAAATCAGTAGAGAACATTGAAAGTCTCACAAGGTAAGAGAATCTCTTTGTCATTATTACTGTAGTGCCTATCAGCCCTACTTATGAGGAGGACTCCATTGTACCAGGCGCTGTACAAACACAGAATGAAAAGACAGTGTCTATCCAAAGCGTTTACAATCTAAGTATAAGACAAGAAACATCTGACGGATATAGACAGATGGGAGTAGAAGGAAACCATGAGACAATGTTGGTCAGTGTGATAGGCAGTGGTACCAGTGGCCTAACTGGTTTTTTGTTTTTCTTTTTGGTTTTTTGTAGGCATCCTGGCTAAGAGTTTTAAGGCAGTAGCTCTGCACATGTTTATGGGGAGCTCTTCCCAAGCATGAATGGCAGCAAAGAAACAAAAGAGAGAGAAAGCACAAAAATTCTTGTTTTAAACTTTAACAAGTGGATTATAGAAGCTGACATCGTGGGCCGATCAGATGCAGGAATCAATATGGTTGGAAAATAACTGGTTGGAAAACAGTTCCCAGAGAATAGTTATCAGTGGTTCACAGTCATGCTGGAAGGGCATAATGAGTGGGGTCCTGCAGGGATCGGTTCTGGTCTGGTTCTGTTCAATATCTTCATCAATGATTTAGATAATGGCATAGAGAGTACACTTATAAAGTTTGCAGACGATACCAAGCTGGGAGGGGTTGCAAAAACTTTGGAGGATAGGATTAAAATTCAAAATGATCTGGACAAACTGGAGAAATGGTCTGAAGTAAATAGGATGAAATTCAATAAGGACAAATGCAAAGTATTCCACTTAGGAAGGAACAATCAGTTGCACACATACAAAATGGGAAATGACTGCCTAGGAAGGAGTACTGCATGAAGGAATCTGGGGGTCATAGTGGACCACAAGCTAAATATGAGTCAACAGTGTAACATTGTTGCAAAAAAAGCGAACATCATTCTGGGATATATTAGCAGGAGTGTTATAAGCAAGACATGAGAAGTAATTCTTCTGTTCTACTCCGTGCTGATTATAGCTCAGCTGGAGTATTGTGTCCAGTTCTGGGTGCCACATTTCAGGAAAAATGTGGACAAATTGGAGAAAGTTCAGAGAAGAGCAACAAAAATGATTAAAGGTCTAGAAAACATGACCTATGTATGAGGGAAGATTGAAAAAATTGTGTTTGATTAGTCTGGAAAAGAGAAGACTGAGAGGGGACATAACAGTTTTCAAGTACATAAAAGGTCATTACAAGGAGGAGGGAGAAAAATTGTTCTTAACCACTGAGGATAGGACAAGAAGCAATGGGCTTAAATTGTAGCAAGGGCCATTTAGGTTGGACATTAGGAAAAACTTCTTAACTGTCCAGGGTGGTTAAGCACTGGAATAAATTGCTTAGGGAGGTTGTGGAATCTCCATCGTTGGAGATTTTTAAGAGCAGGTTGGACAAACACCTATCAGGGATGGTCTGGATAATACTTAGTCCTGCCATGAGTGCAGGGGACTGGACTAGATGACCTCTCGAGATCCCTTCCAGTTCTATGATTCTATGATTTTATGTCAATAGTAAATGAGAGATGATAGGTAGGAGGAAGTGTAGACCATGAAGAAAGTGTAGACCATGAAGGGCCTTGGAAGTGAAGACCTGCTGCCCCCTTCCCCTACAGGGCACACAGAGATGTGCCAGCAGCAGGGCTAAGGCGGCTCCCTGCCTGCTCTGCCTCCCTCCCACCATGCCGCTTTGCTCCCAGAAGCAGCTGCCATGTCCCAGCATCCCTGGGCATGAGTGTGGGGCAGTGTCTCCACGCGCTGTCCCCGCTCCGAACGCCGACTCCACAGCTCACATTGGCCAGAAACTGCAGCCAATGGGAGCTGCCGGGGTGGTGCCTGCAGGCAGCAGTGCATGGAGACCTCCTGACTCCCTTCCCCCGCCCCCCACCTAGGAGCCTCTGCCAGAGGGATGTGTGTGCCAGTCGCTTTGGGAGCCGCACTGCCCAAGATAAGCGTTGCCCCCTACTCCCCTCCAGTACCCCAACCCTCTGCCTCAGCTGAGAGCCCTCAACCCTCCTCCCACATCCCAACCCCCTGCCCCAGCCCAGAGCCCACACCCAAACTTCCTGCCAGAGCCCTCACCCCTCCTTCCACATACCTGCCCCAGCTGAGTGCCCACACCCAGCACACAAACTCCCTCCCAGTGCCTGTCCCCCACACCACCTCCTGTACCCCAACCTCTTGCCCCAATCAAGGTTCCTCACTTTATTTTCATTTACTTCCCATTACTTATAATATAGGAGGAGGATGAAGAGAGAGAGAGAATGAAAAATGGAGTGTTGGGGGGGGAGGAGATGAGAGAGCATGTTATTTTTCTTGGCTGGGTCCTGAAAATGAAGCTACACACAGGGCCCCACTAATTCTAAATCCGTCACTGCTACTGACAGGCCAAGGAGAATGAGGATGGAGTGCTAGTTCTGAGATTTGGCTAAAAATAGGCCATTAGAGACTTTGAGAGAGGTTTCAGTGGAGTGCAAGGAGCAAAATCCAAATTTGAAAAGGTCTTGGGATGGAATTGCAGGAGAGGAGCTCCAGACAGCGATTGTACAGACAGCAGGTTCAATGAGTTTAGAGATGAACCGGGGAAGGGAGATGGGGCAGTAGTTGGAGAGGAAAATGGGTTGAAGGGTGGGAGAAACTAAAGCATGGTTGTATTGTGAGCAGAAAGAACCAGTGAGAGTGAGAGGTTAAAGAAAAGAGTAAGGAAGGAGATGAGTGGGGGCAAGGACTACCAGAAGATGGGATAGGTTGAGGTTACTCATGGAAGTGGAGAGAGTGGGGGAGGTGAGCAGGCAAAAACCTACATCTGTTACAGAGGAGAAAGTGGAGAGAGCTGTAGGAGGGAAAGGGTAAGGCCATGCCATATGTAGTTAATTTTCTTTTGGAAGACATTGGTGAGATTCTGTATTGGGCAAGTAGAAGTAGAGGGAAGAGGAGAAGGTTTGAGGAGTGAGTCAAAGATGACAAAAAGGCAGCTAGGATTGTGAGTGTGGGATTCAATTAAATTGGATAAGTAGAGCTGTTTACTTAGGATAATGGCAGAACTAAAGGAGGAGAGAACAAATTTATAGTGGAGGAAGTCAGTCTGGTCATTGGGATTTTTACCTGAGATGCTCCACAGCACAAAAGCCAGATTGAAAGAAGAGGCTGTTGGGGGCTGAGCCAGGGTTGGGGATTGGCAGGCAGAACTTGTGATTGGAAAGACTGGCAAAAGAGTCCAAGGTAGAGGAGAGGCTGTATTTTGAATATTTTGTCTTGTATGGCGGATGATGTGCATCTGGGGAGAGAGACATGCAAGTGCAACCTATTAAAGTTATCAAACTATGCCCTTCCCCTCCTCTTCCCCCCCCCCCCAGAAAACAAATCAAAGTATAGTGGAAATTCAGGATTATGAACATCTCAGGAATGGAGGCTGTTTGTAACTCTGAAATGTTTGCAACTCTGAACAAAACACTATTGCGGTTCTTTCAAAAGTTTACAAGTGAATGTTGATTTAATACAGCGTTGAAACTTTACTAGGCAGAAGAAAAATGCTGCTTTCCCTTTATTTAACACAGTACTGTACTGTATTTGCTCTCTGTGTGTGTGTGTGTGTATCTCTGCTGCTGCCAGATTGTGTACTTCTGGTTCCAAATGAGGTGGGTGGTTAACTGGTCAGTTCATAACTCCGGTGTTTGTAACTCTGCGGTACTGTATTGCCCTTTTTTGAAAGTCTTTTAGCTTTCATTCCCGGTCTTTTTGAGTCTATGCTGCTTAAGTAACAAATCACTAGCAACATGATTTCCTCAAGCAGTGGGATCAGTTCATTAATGTTTAGCAGTTTTTCAGATACACCTTAGATTTCTCTTTTGAGAAGTGCTTTTACAATATTGAGGCTGCTAGGCTGAGCAAAGTGGCTGGGGGTTTTCTTTGAGTCCCTAAATTAGTAAACTCTCTTATCTAACAAACAATTCCAGCACATACTGGCTCCCAGTTGCGTGGGCCTTAGTGAGATTTGTTGCCAGTTGTTTTTAGTTGAGATTCATTTCCTGACAATGTCCAAGGAGACAACTCTTGGACAAAGGTCTCCCAGACTTGCCACTCTGTTCCGCTTGTGGTACTTGGCATTCCCTCTGGTCCTAATAAATCGCCCTTTGCTCTGGATATAAATCTTGCTGTTTGCACCTATTCTCAGACTTTCACAATCAACTTATCTGCCTTCAATGAGACACACGCCAATTTCTTTGTCATGTGAGGTCTGATAACTTATCTCGTAACATCCACCACATGACAAGGCCCTTCATTTAATGACTGATGGTAAGTTTTTGCTAAATTTCTTGATGAAGAAATGTGTCTGGTTCTACATTTCCATAATTTGTAGTTACTGATTTGCAGTGCATACTAGTACATCGTACTCATGATGTCAGACCTGCTTTTAAAAATCTTAACCAAATTCTTCCCTGTTCTGTTGATCTCCAACTTTGCAGTAATTCACTTAAAATTGTGAAATTGTAGCATATAGAGCTTTTGATTCCTTTCAAGGAACTCTGTGCTTTAGTTATTTGTTAAGGGTCCAGACAAAATGCTGCTGCCATTCTGAATAATGGATTCATGCTAATTGGCCTTGTTTTGTCTGGGATTGAAAGGAACACATTCTAAAACCTGGTGTAGGCCGAGCAGTGTAGTCTTTAACCTGTGCTAAGCTAGCTGAGCCAGTATTGGGCCCATACTTTCAGTTGTTGTTTCCTCTGGATCCAGCAGGAGTATGAGTGGGAAGGCTGGCTGCAGTGAAAGCACCATATGCGCTTGCTTTCTGTCCCCACCAGCTGGGATCTTGTCTGGATCCAGCAGGAGTATCAGTGAGTGGGGAAGTGCTTCAAGAAGGGTAATTTTTTTCTATGAAAGAAAGCACTCAGAAATGTGAAGGTTCTTCTAAAAGCACTCTGTAGGTATCCATTGCTGCTTTTTTTTCTTTTCTTTTTTTTTAAGTGAAGTGGATTCTATCATATTTTATTCTTCAAAAATAATTCCTTATAAAGATCTCAACTTGGTGCTTGTTTCCATCTATTTGCAGACTCAGTAAGTGCCTTTGTAAAAATGACATTTGCAACTATAAAGGATATAAATGAAAGTTTAAATTCTAAATATTACACCTTTCATTACCCTCTTTGTTTAGTGGGAATCTTTCTTGCCTGGTTGTCTACACTTATAGTGCTGCAGTGGTTGTAGTGGGAGAACTTCTCCCATCAGCATAGGTACTCCATCTCCCCAGTAGACAGTAGCTATGTCAACATAGTGCTGTCTGCACAGGGGGTTAAGTTAGTATAACTGCATTGCTAAGGGATGTGGATATTCCATACCCCTGAGTAACACAGTTATATTGACATAAATCTGTAGGGCAGACCAGCCTAAGTCCTGCCAGTGAGTTTGGATGGCTTGTTGAAGACTCTAGCACTTCATGTTCTTTTTTGACACAAAGTATACTGTATGATTCCTCTGCCTTTTGTAGTAATCTGTATTCTTCTACCTTGCTAAACTTTACGTTCCATTCTTGCCTTAATGCAGGAGATTGTGTAAGGACTGGAGCATTATGTGTGTGGTTTTTGTTTGTTTTCCCCCTGTTCAAGATTTCCTGAAGGCTGTTTCTTTTCAGCTCGCGTGTAGTTTCCAACAATGACACATGGGAGCATATTGGGACAACCAACCACAGTTTAAATGTTTACTAATTATACATGCTTGGCTAGGAATGGCTTACTTTACTGTTGATGATTATCTATGATTGATCAACAATAGAAACATTTCCTGGTTGCAGGAGACAAGATCCCTAACCTTCCAGTGGAAGTGGTGTTGGGGGTTTTGCTTGGAATTGTTTTTTCATTGAAGGAGTTCTCTATTCATGCTGTAACTAGTAACCTTTTTTTGATGATTTCCTAATCTCTCAATCCCTTACTTTTCCTAAACAGATGAATACTCAAGGCCAGCAGTGATTGGGCATGCAGGAAATTTTAGCTCATTCCCGGACAGTACTGCAGCTATCAAAGAAATTCTTGCATCTGTTCTAAATGCATCTGGTATTAAACCATCTTCACTACCAGAGAAAACTGTATTGCAGACAACTGAAGATCCAGACAGTGATATGGAACACTGGGAGGAGAGTACCGATGGTGATTCTAATGATGACAGTGACACAGATTATACACATCACAATATTGCTTCTACACAAATGGATGTTAGATTTATGAGGCATAAGGCATCTTGGGATAATACTCAGTGTACTTCTTCTAAATCTTCACTAGATTCCTCATCATGCCCACTTTATCCTGGCAGAAGCCCCATCACTTCGGCTTTAAATAGCTCATCCCGCTTGGAAATGTCTCCTCTGAAATGTGGTTACTATACCCAAGTGACATTAACTGGAGGCAATGTCACATCATTGACAAACTCTGCTATTGTGTGTTCAGAAAAAGAACTTAAAAACTCTTCAAGTTCACCAGACCAGCCTTTGCCTTTTAAAGGAATCTCTCCAGATTCAACAGCTAATGAGTTGTCAGCAGCATTTAGAAATTCTGAGACTTTGGAACCCATGCCACTCAGAGATGAGGGCAGCAATGCTTTCCACCCGCGTTCACAGTCAGCGCCCTCTGATCAGCAAGGTAACTTTCATTTAGACACTTCCAAACCTTTTCCAGTTAAGACTTTTGTAGTACTAATGGATAGACCTAAATGAAACTGGTCTCACTGTGGTGATATAACTGACCACGCAAACACTGTCACTTAGGGCTGTCTACACTTGAAACGCTATGGTGTAGACACTACCTACTCTGATGGGAGGGGTTCTCCTGTTGCCATAGATAATCCACCTCCCCAACAGGTATTAGCTATATCAATGGAAGAATTCTTCCATCAACCTAGCGCTGTCTACATCAAGAGTTAGGTTGGCTTAACTATACCACTCGGGTGTGGATTTTTCCCATCCTTGAGCGACGTAGCTGGGTCAACCTAACTTTATAATGTAATCCAGGCCTTGGAATGGGACAGAGTAAAGATGGAGGAATAACAAATTAAGAATAGCTGTTCTCTGGGGACAAACTAATCAGTGAGACTCTGAACACATGCTAGTGGGTGTCTCTGCTATTTTCTTGTTATAAGAATGCTAAAAGATTCTAACTTAGTACTGAATCTCTAATAGAACATAAGTCATTTAACTCTAATAATGCAGATAATGTAATTTAAGAGACTACTACCCAACTTTATTTTATCTCAGAAATTCCCTTATGCTAAAAGCAAATAAAGTAAATCTTGGCATTTTTTGCTTTAGCTAATGATTGAATGATGTGCTGGAGGGGATTCCTGGAAGACCCTTATTAGGTTTGACACCAAATTGCACACAAGATAGAGGGGTGATTTCCCTGAATCTGGTGGGAATTCCTCTCCTCTCTGGGTACTGCTATATCATCCTATGCCATAGTTGACTTATACCTTCCGCAGAATATATATTTTTTTTGCTTTTGGAATAGACCAGATTTCACCAAAAGGCAGGTATCCTCAAAGGAATGGTATCTTCAGACTTGCACCAAAAGCTGTTCATTTGTCATCCACCTCCTTCAAATGGTACAAATCTTAACATTTGCAATATATGCTGTATTTGCAATATACTCATGTTTTGTTCCTTAAAAAAACACCACCACCATATTCATTCCTGCGAAAGTGCATATAGTAAGTTTGCTTGTTCTGGGGCATCACTCCTGGAATTGTTACGATAAAGAATTTGTTTTATAGGAATCTATTTTCTCATCAGATACTCCCCACTGTTCTTTGTGAGTACATAAACAGAATCAGGGAGAAGAGTTTTGCAGGAGCCCCTTGTTCTAAATACAATGTGAGCAACATTGCTGATGTTAAGTTTCAGTTTTTATTTGTTTAGTCATATGAAGAGTACAGTCCCGGATTGTCATCAATGGAAAATAAAGTTCTCTATTATCAAGGTGCAGGACAAATAGTGACATTAGGGGAGATGGCATGGGCTAGTCCAGCATTTTTTTTTTAAAGTTCAGGTCATGACCCAGTACTGGGTCGCAGCATGTAAGGCACTGGCTTGCTCTGGTCAGCGCCGCTGACCGAGATGTTAAAAGTCTCGTCAGTGGTGCTGTCCAGCTAAGGCAGGCTAGTGCCTACCTGTTCCGACACCGCACTGTGCCTCAGAATCAGCCAGCAGCAGATCTGACTTCTAGGCTGGGGGGCCAAGGGACTCTGCACGCTGTCCCCACTCTGAGCACCGGCTCCACTGTGGGTGGTGGTGGTGCGTGTGGGCGAGAGCCGTGCGGAGCTGCTTGTGCACCTCCGCCTAGGAGCCGGACCTGCTGCTGGCTTCTTCAGGTGGTCCACAGTGCCAGGACAGGCGAGAAGCCTGCCTCTGCACCCCGGCTGCGCCACTGATTGGGAGCCGCCGGGAGTAAGTCAGCGCCCCAACCCCACACACCAATCCCCTGTCCCAGTCCTGAGCCCCCCCAAACATGGAACCCCTTCCTACCCCTCAAACCCCTCATCCCTGGCCCCACCTTAGAGCCTGCACCCGGAGCCCTGACCGCCTCCTGCACCCCAACACTCTGCCCCAGCCCTGAGCCCCTCCCACCCCCCAAACCCATCATATCCAAGTTGGGTCGCAAGCATCAACAATTTTCTTCAACTGTGTCCCCAGATAAAAAGTTTGAAAACCACTGGTCTAGTCTAGTGGACATGGCACTGAACTAGGAGTCAGACCTGGGTCTCTTTCTGTCTCTGCCACTGGTCTTCTGTGTGTGTTTGGCCAAGTTGCTTCATGCCCCTGTTTCCCCTCTCATCTTTTGTCTGTATTGTTCTTTAGATAGTGAGCTGCTATTTGCAGCAAGGACTGTCTCTTCTCATGTGTTTGTACAGTGCCTAGCACAATGGGGCCCAATCTCAGTTAAGACATCTGTCTGCTACTCTAATACAAATAACTAAAATGGTAACTGATTTGGCTTTTACTTAAAGGAGACCTGAAGGTGGAGGGATTGTGCTCTCTTCCCCTTCTTTATGATTAGAAAAAGGCTTGAAAGAGAGGCTTTTTTTCCTCTTCAAAATTTGAATTTTTTCTGTTTTTACCTTAGAAATCTCAGGAATGTCAAATCTTTGTACTCTGTCTTGCTGAAGGCCTCTGAGGACCCAAAAACATGGACTGGGCATTCCCTCAAGACCTGCTCCAAAACCCATTGGAGCTAATGAAGACTCCAATTAACTTCAGTGGACTTTGGATCAGGTTTTCAGTTATTAAATGAAATGGTGTAGGTGCTGAATCTTTACCAAAAATGCTTTCAGATCAATAGTTTGTCAGGCATTTTGGATCAAATAGATGTTGACATAAACAAAAGGTAACCACGTGAGTAAAAGTCATCCCCAGCCCTCAAAATTGGGTTTCCTTTCATTGGTATCTGATATCGTAATTGTATTAGCTCCTCAGTCATCCAGGAAACATAAGGTTGAGACGGTGTGAATTTCTGGTGTAAGGGAGGGAAAAATCAGGCTGCCCTGGTATCATAAATAAATGCTCCCCCACCACTCAAAAAAAATCCTTAAACACATTTTTTTCTGTTTTTCTTACTCTAAAATCAACATTGCACAGTTGACAGACTCTGTGGCTCCACCCTCAAGTACTCTAGTCTCCAGGGCCGGCTTTAGGCACCAGCAAACCAAGCACGTGCTTGGGGCGGCACTCTGGCCTGTTTTTTTTTTCTTGGGGCAGCAAAAAACCTAGAGCTGCCCTGCTAGTCTCTCTCATCTGTAAATGGCTAATGTCATGTTAATTCAAAACATGTCTTGATCCTGCAGTGAGCTCCTAAATGGGCAGACCCCATTGCAGGATCAGGGACTTTTAACAATAACTAGTTATTTGAGACATATAGTTTCATAAACAGTGAGCAGTTGATTAATGTGGCCAGGTTCCTTCCCCACTGTGAACTCTAGGGTACAGAAGTGGGACCTGCACGAAAACCTCCTAAGCTTACTTTTACCAGCTTAGGTTAAAACTTCCCCAAGGTACAAACTATTTTACCTTTTGCCCTTGGACTTTCGCTGCCACCACCAAACATCTAACCGGGTTTATTATTGGGAAAGAGCCGTTTGGAAATGTCTTTTCCCCCAAAATCCTCACCAAAACTTTGCACCCCCCTTCCTGGGAAAGGTTTGATAAAAATCCTCACCAAATTGCACAGGTGACCACAGGCCCAAACCCTTGGATCTTAAGAACAATGAAAAAAACCATTCAGTTTCTTACAAGAAGAATTTTAATAGAAGAAAAAGTAAAAAGAATCACGTCTGTAAAATCAGGATGGTAAATACCTTACAAGGTAATTAGATTCAAAACATAGAGAATACCTCTAGGCAAAGTCTTAAGTTACAAAAAGACACAAAGACAGGAATATCCATTCCATTCAGCACGGCTTCTTTTCTCAGCCATTTAAAGAAATCATAATCTAACACATATCTAGCTAGATTACTTACTAAGTTCTAAGACTCCATTCCTGTTCTGTCCCCGGCAAAAGCATCACACAGGCAGCCCCAGACCCTTTGTTTCTCCCCCCCCCCCAGCTTTGAAAGTATCTTGTCGTCTCGTTGGTCATTTTGGTCAGGTGCCAGCAAGGTTATCCTAGCTTCTTAACCCTTTACAGGTGCAAGTGTTTTTCCTCTGGCCAGGAGGGATTTTAAAGGTGTTTTGCCCTTCCCTTTATAGTTATGACAGGCCGTGATGATTGTGGTTTGCTCCAGTTAGATGCTTTGTTCGTTGAACCAAGCACAATGTATTTGGATCCTGTCCAGAATAAAGAAGGGAAGAAACAAACTACACCCATGTTTGTAATCAAGTACAGCTAGTCATGCAAGTCTGGATAGTTTAATCCTGGCCAAGTCTCCAAACTGTTGCCAGGGATTGTTATGCATTAAAGTTGCTTGGAACCATCTGTCTTATTGCAAACAATGGAAGCTTGTGGCATGTCTCATGAGTCTGATGATGATGGCTAGTGTAGTGGTCACCTGGAAAACAAATGCCAGAATGGGTTGAGGTGGGAGGGGTGGATAGAGATGAAGTAAACACTCTAAAAATGTCCTTGCCTGTGTTAATATTACTGTAATTCCTGATTTCACCTCCATCATTTAGTCCTCAGAAGTCCTAGGGTCCTATCATTTGAGCCCTGCAAATCCATGGATATCCATATCCGTGGATGTAGATGTGTATAGATGTGGACCATTTTTGCGGATTGTGGATCGGATGCAGATACAAATTTTGTATCCACACAGGGCTCTACTTGTCATGCATAGTGGGATAGTCTTTGTCAAATTATGACTTCAGTTTTTGCAATCTCTTCCATCCTGTGTGCTGACTACAGTTTTGCATTCTGTTCTGGAAAGACGTTGTCAAGGCCAGTCTGTTGCACTGCATTCCAGACAATTGTCCAGCCCAGGAAAGATGCTTGACACCTTGTTGAATGACTATGATTTAAAAGCCCTCAGATCATCAACTTTGACTGTCTTGCAACTGCACCCAATCCCATGGAATAATGAACTCTACTCTGAAGTCTGACTGGATGAAGAGGCTGGAATGTCTCAGTTTGAGCACCTGGGAAAAAAGCACAGACTGTATTTAAGAAGGGATGTTTCTCAGTGGAGCAGGGCCATTCACTACCACTTGGAAGAATATCTGGAGAGAGAGGGAGGGAAGGAGGGACTCTCTACCTAGCCTGAATACTGAGCATACCTTTGATTCTCAGAAGGATGAGATAAGATTGGGGGACGGGTGTGTGTGTGTCTCTGTCTCTCCCCCCCCCCCCCCGGACATTCGTTGTTTTGCAAAGATATATAATTTTCTATTGCCTGTTAAAGTAAAGTGACTGTGCTTAAAACATTCCTTTGCTGAACCCGTGTTCCTTGCCTTTCTGCCATGTTGTCCCCAAAGGGATTAAACTAAAAGCCAAGAATGACCAGAGAGTAGGTGGAATTCTGAGGGAGTGTATCAGCAACTTGGGGGCTCAGGAGGTCTGAGGTGCTTTTTCCAGGGTGTGGGAGAGGCAGTCCCACATCCAAAGGAAGGGCTTAGACATGGGTGGAGGGTGAATCGGGGGCTTGGGGAGGCTAACCCTTGTTCAGCCCACCCCTTCTACCCCCTTTCCCCCGCTGGAGCCCAGAGTCGCCCCCTCACCAGCCCCAGGCCACCCGAGCACCAGCCCCGGAGTGCCAGGCGGGCAGGCAGTGAAGTACGGGCTACAGGGGGTGACAGTGTTTTTTTCCCCAGGAATTGAAATTAGTGGGGGTGTTCAAAATTACGGGGGGGAAGGTCCAGGCCGATGAAGGGTGAGACCATGAGGGTGAAGGTGAGCTGTATGGCACCATAGTAAAAACTGAAAAATGTTTCATGACCATTTTATTAGATTTAACTCGTGTTTTAAAATCATCACACAAATTAAAGTTGGCTACTCAAGCCTTCTATGAAGCACTACATCTACATCCTTCTTGGTTTCTTGTTATAATTTTGCACAATTCTGTTAATGAACTTCTTGAATGCAATGCGTTCATCTTTGGTGGCTTCTTGTGTGTCTGGTACTTCCATTCCTTCAATTGATATGCCCATTAGTTCATTCAGATGATCAGGCAGAAGGTGACTTCTTTCAGAACACAAAATTCTATTCAATGATGAAAAAGAACCCTCAGCTTCAGCTGTTGTGACTGGAAGTAGCAAGAGATGAATTCCTACTTCTTTCATCCCAGGAAACATAGCACAAAGATCGGGTTGAGCCACTAGTGATGATAAAAAAGAAGTTGAAGTCAAAACTTCATTCATTCGTCGAATGATATTCCACTGTGTGTTCAAATTCTCTATTCTGTCCTGAGCACATGGCAGCCCCATTGCTGGTAGTGCCTCACGCCACTCAACTGTTGGTGTTTTATAGGACAGGGATCTGTAAAAGCTACATAGAGGTTGAGTAGAATCTAGAAGTTGCTGTTGTAGATTTTTAAGAATCATGTTTGTGTACTTTTTTAGTTGTCTTAACAAACACCTCTTGTCCTCTTCACTTAAGGATTCAATATAAATGCCTTCATTAGTCAACTTCTGGACTGAAGTCTTTGCTTCTTCCAGTACTTTTTCAATGAATAGTTCTCTGATCCAAATGTAGCTTCTATTGCTGGACAAAGATCTACTACTGTTGAGGCAGATGCCTGGAAGGCATTGTTTAATGACCCAACAGCAGACTTACAGTAGACTTACAAAAGAGAGAATAACAATAGTCTTCTCTGAATGTAGTAGCAAAAGTAATCCACCATCCTCACTACTTAGATCCATCCCATCTTGGTAGATACTGTCCAAAGCCAGTTAATAACGGCTGGAGTAATTTTAAGACAACAGCCAATGATCGCTCATGAGAAAGCCAGAGGGTTTTCTCAGGTTGGACTAATTTGAACTTCAGTCCCACTGTATTTTCTATATTTTCCAAGATATTCAGTCTTTTTGGACTCTTGCTGGAAAAAATAATATAATGAAGACATTAAATGTGTAGCTTTTTAAATGTCTTTTGAAGAGTCTGCAGATCGTACAAGTGCTAGTTGGAGTAGATGGCCTCTGCAGTGTGTATAGGAGAGATTAGGGTTACACTTTTCTCTAAGCAAAGCTTGTATTCCACAATGTCTTCCAGAGAAGCTTGCAGCTCCATCAAATGCACAAGCAGCCATCTGTTTGGGGTCCAGTTGAGAGGCATTAAACTCTTCTAAGATGTGGATTGTCACAGATGCAGCCAATGTGTCTTCTATAACTTGAACATCTAGAAATGCATCTACTGGCCTACCACAGACATCAAGATAATGTACACAATGACTTAATACTTGAATGCACCAATGCAAATGGGCATCATCAGCCATGTATGTAATTTTTTTGAATGTGGTGAGAGAGTTCTTCACTTTTTCAACTGTTGAATCTTTCAGTGTTGCACCACATGCTTCTAGCCAGTCAGTTGAGTTCTTGCAGAAAGATGGTGAGCATTTGCTGGTCTTGTTTGGAACCAGTGTTCAACTTCAGGATGAACAAGTGACAATGCACTTAACATTGGCCTCCAGTTTGTAGTGTGTGGTATCTCTTGCTTAAATAGAAAGTATGATGCCACAGCCATGTTTGTTCGCATGAACTGTGCTGTTTCTCCAGCATTCTTAACAACCTCAGTAATGCTCACCGGTGTTGTCCTGGGTCAGTGGAGACTCAGAGTTCAGAGATGCTTTCACATGAGTTCACCTCCCAGGTGGGGGGAAAGAAGGCACCTTGCTCATTCCTCCAACTGCTCACTGTTCGCTCTGGCCACTGTTGTTCATTGAGCCAATATTCACTCCATTGCTCTGTTGTCAATGGCCCTACAGCCATCTACCACTGTGTCCTCTACCAGTTGGTCTCTTGAGGTTCCACACAGCTCTCAGTGATTTCAGTTGAGCTCTCAGTGGGGGAACCTCGCTGCTAGTGCAGACTGGGCCATCTCTTCTACAGAAACACTGTCCCCACCGCAAGTCTAAGCATTTAGACCTGATTATCAGTGATTTCAACTGTAGTGGTCACTTAACAAAACAAGAGACTAACTATGGAGCCTAATCAGCTCAGTCTTTAAACAGTGGAGAGGGGCAGGTCAAATAGTACTTGTGACTCAGGCAGATCATCAAGCAAAACATCTGTCCCCAGCCTCTCTCAATGCCCTTAATCAGCAGAGGCTAAGTACAGTTCTACTGCCCTTTACTCGTACAATAAGAATAACGTCATTTCATTACTACTCCTCTCCCCCCTCCCCCCTGCATTCAAGTGATTTGTAACCAAACCCCGGCCAAAATCTATCACTTGGGCAACACAGCTTTGTTTGCTGGATACCTAGATAGATTAGGTGTGAATGTGAATACAATCTGTTCCTGAATCCTCCCCCACCTGCCCCAGCCGCCACTTCATCACTAGCTATCAGGGAGAGCTCATTTAGACTTTGCTTACAAATCATAATGTGAAATTATTAGGTTGGCCAACATCACCAAAATGAATGCACTGACATTGTCACAAAAAACAACTGTGTAAGGAAGCTAGTCTATGTTCATACTTTTCAAATGTATTGTACTTTTTCAGATACATGTATTTTATCATACACTTTAAAAGCATACAAAGTGTATATTAATGTTGCAATTTCAATTTAAATTTTCAAACAATCACTACATTGGCAACACTGCATGTAACTGGTTCACAAAACTGGGGGAGGGGAGTTGGGGAAATTCAGGGTGGGCGTAGGGAAGTCCTTGGGCAGCACAGACCCGAGTCCCCAAACGCCCGGTGGGTGGGCAGCACGAGCAGTGGCTCCAGCTGCCCAGAGTCCCTGGCTGCAGGCCAGCCCCACACTAGCCCCAGCCTCAGCCCAGGGCAAGGGTGCCAGCGTCCTCCCAAAAGTGGGGGGGTCAGGGGCCCCCGCTCCCCTGCCCGAGGTGGAGGCAAAAGCAGCCCCCACCTGGGTCCCAGGTTCCCAGCCTCAGTCTCCCCACAGCTACCCGCACAACTCTCCCTGATCCGGCTCCAGTTGGGGCCCTTGGAGCCACAGCTTGGCCATGATAAGAGCCAGGCAGGCAGCTGTGGTGGACCCTACACCTGCCCGCGGTGTGGGGGGCTTGAGTGGCCCCTGGCCCGTGTCCCTGCCTCCCAGGTCCCCCCGCCCAGGGCAGGTGAGGCCTTGGGGGCAAGAGGAGGGGAAGGGGGCTTAGAAGCACATGGGATTCAGTGGTTAGGTTCCTTCACAACCAACTGGTGTCAATCAGAATGTGGACTGGACCAAGTTTGAAAAAAGCTCATTTCAGGATTAGGGACTTTATTTTGTTAAACCTGAGAGATTTTTTGCGGGGGGGGGAAGAGACCTCATTCAGATCTGGCAAAGAAAATAGATTCATAGATTCCAAAGCCAGAAGGAACCACTGTGATCATCTAGTCTGACCTCCTGTGTGACACAGGCCAGAGAACTTCCCCAAAATAATTCCTAGAGCATATTTTTTTTTTAAAGCCAGTCTTGATTTTAAAATTTGCCATTCGCTTTGATTCTTTATACTATGCTTAGAGCTTTAAACTTACTGCGCCATCTCAGAGATCATGCAACTTCCAGAATCCTCAACTTCAGGCCTCTGCTCCTCTCTTCAGTCAGTTAAACCACAGGCTAGTGGCTTAGGCCGGAGAGTGGTAGGAGATATCTTCTTCCCTCACTGGAGCCGTGACTGTGAAATTACACTGAGACGGGAGAAGGGACAGTAGAAGAGAACAGGAAGCCAAACGACCAGACATGAACTGCTTAATTTTAGAGTGGGAATTATACCAGAGTGTTTTCTCGTTGGCATTCTATTAATTGTCAGTTAGATTCTTACCTGAAAACAAGCATTGTCCCTCTCTCAAATCCACCCCCACCATTTAAATGTTGGTGTGATTCCTGCTGCCCTGTCTCCCACTGCTAAGGAAAAAAACAGGAAAATTAAAGCCTGTTATACCAATAAAATAAAAACCAGCAGGATCTTATTAAAGGGAATAAGGCAAAATGCCACATTTATTGTGAATACAGAAAGAGTCATAGTAAGCAGTTAGTTATAGCTATAACATTCCATTCAATTTCATATTTATTCACACATTCATTCATACATACACACACACACACATTCTGCAAGGTTATCATAGTTACTAGCTTTACAGTTGCTCATGCCAAGCCACTGGCCAGGTGGCCTGGACACGAGGAGGGAGCGGGGCCTTGTCAGGTGCTCATCTGATGCTCCTGGAAGTTGTTTTGTAGAATCGGACCCCAAAGTTCTCAGTTTCTAGAGTCCATTTTTATAGGAATTTTCCTATGCCAGTCTATGGGAATTGCTTCATCATGCTGTTGCTGAATCAATCAGCAGATGGCACATTCCTGACGGCTCCATGCTGCCAGATGTTATCTTGTTCTTCGGTTCTCCCATCCTTGAGGCTGTTGGGTGGATTCCAGCCTGCTCTCTGGGGGTCCTCTGGTTGTTTCCACTTGATGCCTTCTTTGGCTGATGGACACTGGATTCTTAGGCTGGCACCTCCCTGATCATTCATTTCTTCACACCAAGCATCCATCCACATACATCCTCTATCTCTATTTTAATAACAATTGTTAACAAAGTTAAATACAGCAAAAGGGCAGGGAGTCTCTGTGTGCTGTTTCTGTTACAAAATATTGCTGTGAATCTCTCTCTGTGTGAGTAGTAGTTGTTATAAAGTATTGCTTTAAGAACAGACTCTGTCTTAGGATATACTAACACAATTAGCAGCTTGCAAGTTTCACACAGAACGGGGCAGAAACAGTAAAACCAAGAGACCTCTTAATTAGTAATACCCTGGAATTTAAACTATGGGGAATCAAACTCATTTGTGATTTTTAATACAGAACTTCTTTAATATGATCCAACAAGCCTTGATGTTTAAATCCAGACAAACCATTTTTTAATGGAACTTACTTTTAACTATGAAACTGTTTCTACTTATCCTGTGAAACTTCCTCTAAGGACCTCTCCAATAATCTCTGATTAAAAAGGGCCACACTAAGGTCCCCCCCCCATGACTTCAGGACAGTTTAATTTGAAATTCAAATCTCTACCTTTGCTAGGTAACTGTTTAAATTAATTGCTTTTCCTGGTCTTTGAGGTGATGGGTGTGTGGCAAACGAAATGGCTGTTACTTCCCTTTAGCTTTAATTTTTTGCCTAGGTTACTCAGAATAACCAGTTTCCTAATGTGACTGTCTGAAATGTCCTTTCCCAGACCCCAACAGTGTTAGAGCAACGATGCACAGTGCCTAGCAAACAAACTGACAATTTTGTCCAAGGGGATGAGGTAATTTCTTTTATTGGACCACCTTCTCTCTCTCTTTCACTAGCAGAAGTGGGTCCAATAAAAGATTTTCTCACCCACCTTCTCTCTCTAATATCCTGGGACCCACATGGTTGCCACACTGCATACAGTTTTATCTGTCACATGTTGCTGTCAGGTCCCACCAAGCTTCCTCCTACAGACTGTGTGTACACCACAGTTCTCTCCTTCCACATCTTTACCTGACTAGGTAGGTGGATGCTTATCCTTCTTGGTAGCTACAAAGTACAGCTAGCTTACTCATACTGAAATGGTACATACAGTGAGCTGTTGCAGATGTAAGTTGAGACTCCAAAGATGATACAATCTGAAAAGGAAGTAAAATTTTTTAGATTATTTTAAGTTTAATCAAATGTTTTGGTGAACCTTGGCTGAGTTAAAACTTGAATGAGAAGGCAGACTTCTAAAGAGGAAAATACTCACTCTTACTTAGTGTGATCCTGTGTTTGTTCTTTTCGTCTTCCCCCACCTTATCCTAACTAACCTCCTTCAGGAGGGAAATGGGAACCCTTTTAAAGTAAGATGGGGAGGACAGGATTACTTTATCTTCAGTGTATGTATGCAGTGTTGTTGTAGCTGTGTGGGTCCCAGACAGACAAGGTGGGTGAGGTAATATCTTTATTGGACCAACTTGTGATTGATGAGAGAGACAAGCTTTGGAACTTACAGAGCTCTTCTTCAGGTCTGGGAAACTTACTGTGTCATAGCTAAATACAAGATCAAACAGATAGTTTAGCATAAGTAGTTAGCACATATTCTAGTTAACACATATTCTAAAGGACCATTCAAGGTGAAGTGTCCAATAATAGCCAAATAAAAATGCTTAACGTATTGAGAAATGTTCAGTGCTAATTAGCTGGAGGGGGTGACTTGCATAAACTATTCTTAAGTGTTTTGGGGAGTCTCTCTCTGTTCATTATAGTTTTATTATTTTAAGCAGAAAGTCTATGGTGGAGAGGGTCTAGTTTGAGAAAGACAGACCATTTGCTTGTCATCTGGATGTTCTAAATCATTTTATATTGTGGTATACCCAGAATGTGCCAGATGCTGTGTGAGTACATAAGAAGCCAGGCCCTGCCCCAAAATCTTTTTTACTGAAACAAGTCAATACATGCAAGGTAGGGAAGAGAGAAACAATATACAAGCAAAGTGGTCAAGGTGGTGGTAAGCACAGGTTTTATTATCATATGCTCCTTTATATATATTTCCTTTCCAGGACCTTGTGTGTGTATAGATAGATAGATAGATAGATAGATATATGTGTGTGTGTGTGTATGTATGTATGTATGTATGTACGTATATATATATATTTGTTGTGACTGTGATAAACTATCCCCTGGCCCCTCTAACTTGTCAATATTAGATGGCTAATTTCTTGTAGTAGTGGTTCTTAGGGATATTAATATAAAATATTAGAATATGAACCAACTAATTTTAATGAGGGTGAGGCTTTAATTTTAACAAGAATTAAGACCCATTCCAGTACATCATGTTTATGTGATTGAATGAAGGTACTCAAGCTATAGAGAAACAAAGTATGCTCTGCTCTATCATAAAAAGGTGCTGAAAGGGATGAGATGGTGCTTTTGTTTTCCATATTCATCAAAATCATCAGTGATCACTGTAAAAATGAAAATGGCAGCTGCTACATTGTAAAACAAGAAATGCTGCATCTCTACGTATGGTGGTCCTACATATGCTAACATGCAGTAGGGATTCAGGACATATGGAAATATACAGCAAATTTTTCTGAACTTCTTGCAATCATCTGAAACCAACGCCCACATTGTCTGCAGGTGGCCCCTGTATGATTAGACACCCACTGAAACTTGTATCGTGCTAGTGTGAGTCTTATCTTCCAGCCAGTGGCTAACAGTTCTGAGCAGCATTAACTTTCTCATGCTTACTGTAATAACACATGACGTTTTCCAAGGATAGCATATGGAGTACCCTGGCTTTGCCCTGTGGCTTTTCTTAACTGCTCGGGTCCACCCTCCTTTATTTATAGTTCAATGCGCTGGTTTTTTATGTGCTTGATAGTGTACTAAATGAACAGCTTTGGGTTTTGCTTAGATTTCTGAGGCAGGTTTACAATGAAGTTATGTGTTGAAGTATATTTAAGCTTTGTTTCCCCTAAACTTGACATACTTTCTCCAGGTTGCCTGGATAAGTTAAGTACTGTTTGTATTTTCAAAACACCAAGGTCCCTCAAACTGTCTCTACCTTTGATAATTCCTCCTCCTCCCTCCCTGCAACCCCCCCATCCCCACCCGCGCCCTTGACAGTTTTGGAAAACAAGGGCAAGTTTTTCTCTTGGAAAGCACTTAACATATTGTGGCTAGTGCAAAGAAACACATAACTAATAGTAATGCTTATTGTTACACCTACAGGTGCTACTTCAGATTTAAGCATAGGAGCTATTTCCTTGAACCATTCCTTACAGGATATCTTCATGCTTCCTGTAGATGTGGAGAAGGTGAGAGCATTGCAGTCATGGACCTATTGCATCAATATTCTAGTGCAGAATAATCACTTCTGAATAATTACACTTGATTGTTTGCTAGTCAATCTACATAGAACTGATTCCATCTGATTGGCTTTAGAAGAACAAACTTTAGTGATGCCAAAATTAGTCTTTTACAACTTGCTGTTTTTCTTTTTTTTTATTCTGTTTTAGGATGAGCATTTGTATAAATTAAAATTCAGCCCAAGCTTTTCAATATTGCCCCTTCTACACACCCTCCTTTCACTCACTCCAGGGAGTGTAATACTTTAAAGATACTCCCCTTTCGTTCCAAACAATGTTTTCCCCTTTCATAAACCTCTATTTTATCTACATTATTTCATGCTATTCTGTGAAAGTATAGCAAAGGATTTGTTTTGTGCTAGTGTTATGTGAAGGAGTAAATAACACTTCCTTATTCACTTTATCCACAGCAGTCAAGATTTTATAGACCTCAATCATATCCTCTCCTAGTCATCTCTTTCCCAAGTGGAAAAGTCTCAGAGTTTTTAATCTCTCCTCATACGGAAGCTGTTCCAAACAGCAAATCATTTTTGTTGCCTTTCTCAGTACCTTTTCCAATTCTAATGTATCTTTTTAGATGGGGTGGCCAGAACTGCATGCAGTATTCAAGGTGTAGGAATGCCATGGATTTATATAGAGGCATTGATATATTATGTCTTTATTATCTAACCCTCTTCTAATTGTTCCTAACATTCTGATAGCATCTGATAGTCAAAACTGTATTTTTAGCAGATGTTTTCAGAAAACTATCCACAATGACGCCAAGATCACTTTTGTGAGTGGTAGCAGCTAATTTAGACCCCATCATTTTGTCACCCTGCCTATCAGTGGCAGAGCAGGGAATAAAACCCAGGTCTCCTGAATTCCAATCCAGTGCTCTGTCCACTAGGCAGCACTGCCCCCTCTATACAAATGATCAGGAGGCTGTCATCTTAGAGGAAAGATCAAAGAGCTCAGTCATGATGAAAGGGAGAGGGGAGAATATAACAACTATTAAAGGGTTCAGACACCAGGGATGGTACAAGGGGTTTAGCTAGAAGTAATGGAATAAAACTAAGAGGGGGGAATTAGGATGAATATCAGGAGAGAACTTCCTGACAGTTGACCTCTATTAGACAGCGGAGTAGTCTCCCATGAGAACTGGGAAAAGATTGGACAAAGCACTAATCTACGTATTGAAGGTTACAATCCTGCCCTGGTAGGGAGAGGGAATAGATGACCTAATAGGTCTTCTCCACCTTTCTCCTATGACCCTGAGCTGTTTCCTAAAGGGAAGGAGCTCAGTGTATAAAAGGAAGGTGGTGAAAAAGGGGTGAGAGCAGAGTTCATGTAAATGCAACCTGTTTGCTTATACAAATTCCTCAATATGCAAGTACCCACTTGACAACACAAACTCTTTCAGGCAAGTTCTTACCATTGGACATGGCAGTATTCTCAGATCTGCCAGTGACCTGGTATTAACCCCCATTGAGTATCCATCAAACTTTCTCTGAATCACCTTGGTATCAGTATTTCCCCTCCAGGAAAAAATGGCTGTTTAATTTTCTTTCCTTTGTTAATGGTATGTCCCAACACTTGTTGAATGGTTTCTGTGGGAAACTGTTAACAAAAGAAGTGGTGATAATCGAACATCATTTAGTTTAAGATAGTTTTTTTTAGGCACCCATGTGAACTTCTTGAGACGTTGCGTGAGGGCCTGTACTGTTGAGGAAATGCCATTTTATTGGACTTGTTTAGAAATAAAATCTGTTGTTCATTTCTTTGTCCTAAAGATGGTCAAAAAGTTGAAGAAATGTCTACTGTAGTCTTCATTTTTAATTGTTCTTAAGTGATGATAATTTAAGTGCTTATTACTACAGCTTCCCATTACACTGCTGTGAAGAATGTTGTAATTACAACTGGTGCCATTTTTAGAGCATTAACTCAATTGATTAGTGGACTGTTTGATATCTGCATTCACAAGCTGCAACATTAGACCCCGAGAGTATTTTTAAGCAACGAGCTTTCTTATTAGACCTTGAAGTTGCATGCAAGCAAGCAAGTAACTGCATAGTGGAAGCCAGGGGATCTGTGTTCCATTCCCGACTTTATCAACAACTTCCTGGATGATCTTTTGAGCTAGTCACGCAAGTTTCCATTTTCCCACCTGTAAAATGGCATTAATTATACCTTGCAAATATTAAAGAATTAAAAGTCGGTGAGATAGGCAAGTGCTTTTGTACTTCTGTTATCATCTCCCATCTGAGAATCTCAAAGTAGTATTAAAGCCTGCCACGCCTCACCACTTCAAAATTAATATGCACACTAAAGTGTCTATATATACCTCACTCCTTTAATTAAATCCTAGTAAATATGCTACATGGTTTAACATATGCTTACTAAAATTTATGTTGTAATCTTGGGAATATGCCCTTAAAAATGCCTGCCTATACACACCTGCCAAGAGACTACTCAATTAAGCATTTGAAGTTTCTTCCTTGTGATTTAAAAGAGGGAAAGAAAATAAATGCAACAAATATTCTTTAAAAAAAATTAAGACCAACATAAATTGAGTTTCTTGGATACTTTACCTCTTACCTGCATTATTTTATTTTAATTTCCTGCAGCTTCTTAAATTAAAGGCCACGTATGCTTTAAGTATGCATTTCTTGGCTTGTTAATGTTGGGAAGAGAAGCTGACACTAATTACACTAATAAGTAAACTAGTAATAAACATTCCTCTTTTCTGTGCTCAGGAGAATGCACACTTCTTGGTTGCAGATATGATCATAGCATCTCTGGAAAAAATGAAGTGCAGTATCCTAAGTCAACAGGCAGAGCCCTGGAATGCAGAGGAAACCAGTAGATGGCTAGGCAGCTATCAGATCGATTCAGAAATATCCTCTTGTACCAGAGTAAAGACACAATCTGCTTCTTCTGCTTCTTCAGACAGTGGCTATGAAGGCAAGTTATTTCATTTTAGCCCATAATGTAGCGCTTCTTGCCTGTCTTTGCCAGATTGCCCTACAGGAAGAGTTGGGATGGGTGTTTCTCATAAGTGAATTCCCTATCCTGCCTAATCTTCACTGACTCCCCGGACAGGCTATCAAAAATAAAAGTTCGCTTGTCCTATGATAGAGGTGAGCAAACTATGGCCCATGGGACTGTCCTACCTGGCCCCTGAGCTCCTGGCCTGGGAGGCTAGCCCCCGTCCTCTCCCCTGCTGTTTCCACTCTCCACAGCCTCAGCTCGCTGCGCTGCCAGCGAGCTCTGGCTAGGAGGCGCAGCTGCAGAGCCGCTGCCTGACCCAGTGCTCTGTGCTGCGTGGTGGTGTGGCTGGCTCCAGCCAGGCGGTAAGGGGGCAGGGACCGGGGGGGTGAGGGTTGGATAGAGGGCAGGGGAGTTCAGAATGGTGGTCAGGGGACAGGGGTGTGGATAGGCGTTGGGGCGGTCAGATGGTGGGGAACAGGAGTGGGGTTGAATAGAGGCAGGGTCCCAGTGGGGCAGTCAGGAAGGAGATGGGGGGGTTGGATGGGTCGGTGGGGGCCAGTCAGGGGCAGGAGTTCCAGGGGCGGTCAGAGAGAAGGGGTGGTTGGATGGGACAGGGGTCCCGGCAGGGCAGTCAGGAATGAGAGGAAGGGTTGGATGGGGTAAGGGGACAGGAAGGGGCAGATGGGACAGGGGTCCTGGGGGGGCTGTCAGTGGACAGGAGACAAGGGGAATTGGATGGGGCAGGAGTCCTGGGGGGGCTGTCAGGGGGCAAGAAGCAGCGGGGGTTTGGATAGGGGGTGGGGGCTGGGCCACGCCTGGCTGCTGCGGGAGGCACAGCCTCCCCAACAGCCCTCCATACAATTTTGGAAACCTGATGTGGCCCTCAGGCCAAAAAATTTGCCTTGCCCTGTCCTATGAGATGTATCTCTGATAAATTTGATTCTCCAAATTATTCCCATGCTTGCCAGTTTTTCTTTAACATTCACATCTGTGCATCTTTTATGGTTTTCTCTCTCTTTGGAGTGTGCACGGGGATATATGTAGTTCTTTGTGCTGGACTGTGATTCACTAGAAATTGTAGTTCATGTTCCTTGTTAGTGAAACCGTCAAGTTAGGATTTAAAAAAAACAAACTAAAAAAAAAACCACCACCTTCAAATGCAACATTTGTAATGTGTGGTTTCTTCATCTTCCTTTTTTGTATTATGGGATATGGAGTCTGACTATCATCATTTGATTTATAACTTACTTCATTAGTTCACCGATCAGTCAGTAGACATTTGAGTAGGATGAAATCTCAAGCAGTATTTGTGCACATGTAGTATGAGTCAACAAAGGCTTATGATATTGTAACACTGTACAGTACATGAATTTGTAAAATGGGCATGTCCCAAAAGGGATTTTAATACATTGTATAACATGAATCTAAACGATGCAACTTCTGGGGGTTGGAAATCACTGAAGTAGAAGTGTGTGAGGTGGGGGAAGCACATTACTATTAAATATTTATAATTGCAGTAGCTAATACAGGCTTCAACCAGCTTAGGCCCTGTTGTGTCAGGCACTTTACAAATACAAAAGAAATGACAGTCTCTACCCCAAAGAACATACAACCTAAAAGCTCATTCTACATTTAGTGTGTGGCTTTTGTTTGATGGAGATGGAGGAGAAGACAGTGACAGAATGTTTAAAATAGTGCACAGATCTAAATGTATTAATCCCTCCATGAAACTCTTTTTAATGGATCACTTCCTTTATTAAAGGTTGTGCTGTGCTGCAAGTCAGCTCATCAGTAAATCCACCATCACATCATGAGGCCAGTAGATTTCACTGTGATAGTGACTCAGAAGATGAATTTGTAATTATTGGTAAGACTTTCAAACTATGCAGATGCAACTTGGATGAATTTACTAACTACTTCAGTGCCACTTTTCCAGAGCTACATGTTGCCATAGTATGTATTTTTATAGTACAAACTCAGAGGTGAATGGTAAAATTTCTCTCTTGGTAATCATGCACTACTAATGGGAAGAGCTGAAATAGCTTTGCATAAGTGCTAAAACTCTATCATACATAATAATAATACAGGAGTTCATTTCTACAGCAAGAATACTTTTCATTGGTTGACATGTATATTAACGTGCATGTGCAGTGTACGTGGTAGTGCCCAAAGTGCACACACCACAGATTCCCTATATAGCCACTGAGACACCTGAGTTCGATTCCTGCTTTGCCACAGGTTTCATGTGTGACTTTGGGCAAGTAATATAGCATCTCTGTGCCTCCATTACCTATCTGTGTAAAATCTGAAAAGCTAACACAATTCAAGACAAAGAAGGGAACAGTCTTACAGAAGAAAGGGACATTATCACTAGGTGGACAAATTACTGCTCTGATCTTTAAAACCACCAGACAAATGGAGATCCTAGTGTCCTAGACAGCCCAGAGGAGGACTTTCCAACACTGTATGAGGAAGTGGAGACAGCTGTGAAATTATCAAGAATGGAACGGCTACAAGTATTGACAATATCCCAGCCGAACTGATGAAATTCGGAGGAGAAATAGTAATAGATGTACTCACCAAGATCTGCAACAAGATCTGGCAGACCAATGAGTGGCCCTCCATGTGGACATAGTCACTAATCATCACTCTGCCAAAGAAAGGCAATTGTGTCAAAATTACTGGACCATAAGCTTAATTAGCCATCTCAGCAAAGTGATGTTGAAAGTCATATTGAACAGATTGAAGCCACAAGCAGAGAATATCATCGCTGAAGAACAGGCTGGCTTTCGTGCTGGAAGAAGTACCACAGAATAGATTTTCAATCTTCGTGTTCTATGTGAGAAGTACTTACAACACCAGCAGGACATCTATCCCATCTTTGTTGACTTTAAGAAGGTGTTGAGTATGGCATGCATAATGACTGATGCCATAGATGATCACATATGGACAGTCAGCACTGGGGGGCAAACAATCTCAAATCTTTGGTTTGCTGATGACATTGCCGGCCTGTCAGGTAGCAAAGATGAACTTACCAACCTTGTGAAACGATTGGATGAAACCTCCTCAAAATATGGCATTGAAGTTAGTGCAGAGAAAACCAAGCTGATGACAAACAAACATGACTGGGTCAGCTCGCATATCCCTGTCAGTGGACAAGAACTGGAGACAGTGAAACAGTTTAATTATCTGGTGGAAATCATCACTAATGAAGGATCAAAGGCAGAAATTCTGTCAAGAACTGTGCAAACAGCAGCAGTGGCAAAGCTAAAGCCAATTTGGAGGAATAAGAACATCTCCCTGGAAAATAACTGAAAGTGCTGCACACACTGGTCATCTTCGTTTTTCTGTATGCGTGTGAGACATGGACTCTTTTATGGCAGAACTTGAATGGAAAATACAGGTAGTAGAGATGAGAGACTTCTATAAAATCCTGGGCATCTCCTACTTCGACCATGTCACTAATGAAGAGGTTCACAACGTCATCACCCAATGCATTGGGTCATATGAAGACCTCTTGACGACCATGAAGAAGTGCAAGCTGAAGTGGTACGTGTAACAAGATTATCTGGCCTATCCAAGATCATCCTCCAAGGGACAGTACAGGGGAAGAGAAGAAGAGGTAGACAGAAGAAGAGATACTCAAGATACTCGGATTCACGGATACTCAAGCACTGACGCACAATCATCAGTGGTGGAGATAATCGGTTGATTGCTCATCAATGACGGCACCCCAACAACCAATGCGATTATGGGAGTGATGATGATGATTGATGAAAATGAGATAATAGCACTTCCTTACCTGATAGCGCTCTTGTGAAGATAAATATATTAAAGATTGTCAGGTGCTCCGATACTGTGATAATGGGAGCCATATAAGATCCTAAGGGCTTGTCTACACTGGCAATTTACAGCGCTGCAACTTTCTCACTCATGGGTTGTGAAAAAGCACCCCGTGAGTGCAGCAAGTTTCAGCGCTGTAAAGCGCCACTGTAGACAATGCCTTAGAGCTGGGAGCCATGCCCCCTGTGGAGATGGGTTTTTTTTTCTCCCAGCGCTGCACCGCGACCACACAAGGCATGTTAAGCTTTAGCATTGCCAGTGTAGACTAGCCCTAAAGTAGATAGAATACAATGGTAGGAGGTTTTTGCTTTTGTTGGGCTAACAAATTTTTTCTCCTTTTCTGCAGAACTTGAAGACTTGGAAAATATTGTAGCATCTCCAGATAAAAGGTAACTTTTTGTATTTCTCACAACTTAGTAAATAGTCAGGTGGCAATACTCTTCCCTGCCACATTGTACTTCTCCTAAAGAAAGGCAGGAAGGGAATATAGCTTGTTTGATGGCTGTGGCACAAGGAACATAGCTTGTTTGATGGCTGTGGTCCTAGAGGGCATAAGTGAATCAAAGTGGGGGGAGGAGAGAGGGAGTGTGAGGAATCTTCAGGGATGTGGAAGACACAAATCTACTTATGAAATGCTGCCATTTGGCTTACTTAATTTTCAGATTATCTTTTGATCCGGGCTGCAATTCTGCTGAAGTAACAGCACAGAAGCTTTACCAAGCATTCAGGAAATGTTGGTTACAGATAGAAACTAACATTCAGCTGTCTAGGAGCCTGAACACAACTAAGCAGAAAGTAAGTCTCTAAACAGAAAGCAATGTGCTTATTATTCAGAGTGTTCAGTGCAGCTGCCTCACTGGCAAGGGGAGAAGGAGGATGCTTAGGATGATATATATGTGTGTGTTCAGGATTTGGTTATTTTTAAGCAGTTTTGGGGCTGGGGGGAGTCTGTCTTGATTAGAAAGCTCTAATGCATTTAATCCAATGTAGGACAATCATGTAAATGGGATCTCTGTGAACACAGGAAGTCCTTCAAGAGTTGCTACTAAATATAACTTTGGGTATCAAAACTGTGATTGTACTGCCAGCTGTTGGAGTGTTGAATGTGACACTTCATTGCATAGTCTGCAAAGCATGTTAGCACCTGTTCAACTAGTAGGTTGCAGGTTAAATTCCACACTTAAGTCTGTCTTTCAATCTTCAATAGTATGCGAATAAAGAAAATATTCCAAAGGAACTTGAGTCTAGTGGGAATCTGGCAGAAGAAATAAAGGTCAAAGCCAAATTAAGAGGAACCACAGACTGGGCCCCACCTAGGTTTCAAATAATATTTAGTATTCACCCATCACTCAAGTAAGTCTCAAGTACTTGTCTGTCTGTGGGACTAGTCATTTTGTTTCTGTTGTACACCGAGCCCAGTCCAAAGTCTGTTGAGATCAGTGAAAAGATTTCTGTTGATTCACTGGGCTTTGGATTGGAGCTATTGTTCGGTACCTTGTTCTCCAGTGTTTCACTGGAAGTTATGTAGTAATGCCTACTTTTGCTGAGTCATTATGTCCTGATTAACACTGTCTATATACTGTTACTCAATATGATGAGTAACTTTTTTTGAGGGTTGTGGGTAGGGTGACCAGACAGAAAATGTGAAAAATCGGGAGAGGGGATGGGGGGGTAACAGGAGCCTATTTAAGAAAAAGACCCAAAAATCGGGACTGTCCCTATAAAATTGGGACATCTGGTCACCCTAGTTGTGGGGTCTTTGTTTTTTGCTCCCCTGCTGGCTCAAGACTTCTTTTCAGCAAGCAAAAGACTGACTACGCAGAAGAACTATGAATCTCACGCTACTTTGTCAAATGCACAAAGTAAATGAACAACTTTTTTTCTGCCAAATTCTGTTAAAACAACCTTGGGTGTTACTTGCAATTAATAATGGGTACAAAATGTTCAGACAAATGTGACTTTTTTTCTGGGTTGACAGTATCCCTTTAAGTTTTCTTAAAGAAAGACTGGGGAAGTATTGCACTTCTTGCATACCATGATCTCTGGTAGCAGTGTCTGTATATTCTACAAAGATTAGCTTAGAGTTCCACTGTAAAATAGCATACAGGACTTCTCTTTAATAACTGACTTCTCTTCCTACATTGTAGGGTTTTTTGAGTAACATGATCAGTCTGCCAAGTTGAAAATATTCATAGGTATTAGTGCAGTTGTCTGTCGTTCTGGGAGAATGTAATTGATCGGATATGCTTTTGGATAGTTAGATTTAATTTTGTCTCTCTGTACAGGAGAGATGCCGTTGTAGCTGCACAAAACTTTACTTGTGCTGGTTGTGGAACCCCAATAGAACTCAGTAAGTACTGAAACACAAACACAAACCCCCAGACATACCACACCAAGCAAACCCAGGTTGTTTGCCAACCTGTATTCTTGCGTTGACATGATATATTTTGCAGTTCTGACAATACCTTAACTAGAAGAAAACACTCCATGTTGGGGATGCACGTAACGCAATGCACAATAGGATCATATCACCATCTGAAATGTCGTTAAAGCCAGAACACAATGCCTTTCTCCATCAGCTGTAGGCCACTTCATAGCACTCCTACTTATCCACAGTTAGAAGTGGTGACTTTCAGCAATAAAACTGGAAGCATTATTTATGATGTTGTAAAATAGCTTGAGTTTTTTAAAATAGGCTATTAGTAAAAAAATAAATTCAAGTCTCCAAGGTTCAAATCATAAATCTTAATTAGAAAATACTTTTGAAATAGAATTCGTAATCCTTGCCAATTCATGCTGTCAACTGGTCTTAAAAAGAAAGGGTGTGTACGTAGTTTTCTTATTTTTAAAGACTTGACCACAAAACCCTGTTGGAGTTATAAAAATCTTTTGGGATACTTTTTTCACAATCTGTTTAATGCATTGTAATGTGCAGATGTATCCACTTCATCAGGTCTCATTGCATGGGAAATCTCGGGAATGAGTGTAAAGCCCTATAGTGGGTCCATTATACAAAGAGAAGAACAGGAGTACTTGTGGCACCTTAGAGACTAACAAATTTATTAGAGCATAAGCTTTAGTCCACTTCATTGGATGCATAGAATGGAACATATACTTACCTACATGCCTCCAGCTTCCATCCAGGACACACCACATGATCCATTGTCTACAGCCAAGCTCTACGATACAACTGCATGTGTTCCAATCCCTCAGACAGAGACAAACACCTACAAGATCTCTATCGAGCATTCTTAAAACTACAATACCCACCTGCTGAAATGAAAAAACAGATTGACAGAGCCAGAAGAGTACCCAGAAATCACCTACTACAGGACAGGCCCAACAAAGAAAATAACAGAACGCCACTAGCTGTCACCAAAGCCCGATGTCAACTCTGTCCACATATTTATTCAAGTGACATCATCATAGGACCTAATCACAATAGCCATGCCATCAGGGGTTGTTCGCCTGCACGTCTACCAATGTGATATATGCCATGATGTGCCAGCAATGCCCCTCTGCCATGTACATTGGCCAAACCGGACAGTCTCTACGCAAAAGAATAAATGGACATAAATCTGACATCAGGAATCATAACATTCAAAAACCGGTAGGAGAACACTTCAACCTCTCTGGCCACTCAGTAAAAGATTTAAAGGTGGCAATTTTGCAACAGAAAAGCTTCAAAACCAGACTCCAACGAGAAACTGCTGAGCTTGAATTAATATGCAAACTAGATACCATTAACTTGGGTTTGAATAGAGACTGGGAGTGGCTGGGTCATTACACATATTGAATCTATTTCCTTAAGTATCCTCACACCTTCTTTTCCACTGTCTAAATGGGCCATCTTGATTATCACTACAAAAGTTCTTTTTTTCTTTTTTTTTTTCTCCTGCTGATAATAGCTCATCTTAACTAATTAGCCTCTCACAGTTTGTATGGTAACTTCCAACTTATCTGTAGGCGTGTATGTGTATCTATCTGTCTTACTATATGTTCCATTCTATGCATCCGATGAAGTGGGCTGTAGCCCATGAAAGCTTATGCTCTAATAAATTTGTTAGTCTCTGAGGTGCCACAAGTACTCCTGTTCTTTTTGCGGATACAGAGTAACACGGCTGCTACTCTGAAACCTATCATTATACAAAGAGAGGCACTCGCTCATGACTGGCAGAACAAAATTAATATTTGAGTTGACATCAAAGACTCAAAGAATCATTAACAATAACTGTGCAAAGGAATTAGTGAGGTTACACCTGTAACCACAAGCCCCAGTCCTGAACTTGTTTTGGAGAAGCAGCCAACACTGTTTCCAATAAGGATCTGTGTAAATTTTGATGGTGATATAACTATGATCAGTCTTGCAAAAGAGGTTTCCATATTTAATTTGGAATGTTAAATCTGACCATGAGCCTAGCTCTTCAGAAAACAACAACCACCCCAGACCATTTTTCTGTAGATCTGAATTATTTATTACTGGATTGACACAGTTAAAAGGCAATACAATAATTCTTTAAAGAACCATTCTTCTAAAAACTATCTTCATTGTTGACCCTCCACAGAATACATCAGGAGACTCCGGTATTGTGATTACCTGGGGAAATACTTCTGTGACTGTTGCCATAGCTATGCGCAAACTTCCATCCCTGCCAGAATATTGATTAAATGGGACTTCAAAAAGTACTATGTCTGTAACTTCTCCAAACATCTCCTGCTCAGCATATGGCAAAACCCCATCTTCAATGTGTCGTATATCAACAAAACCCTCTATACAAAAGCAAAGGAACTGAACAGAGTCAGGGTAAGTGCAGCTTCTTTGTAGTTGAAGCGTGTGGCATTGTCCTGCATGCTGCCAGAAGAAAGACTAGACCCCAGGACTTTGGTTTAATTAGGTTGCTGCTTTATTAAATAACATCTGGGAACTATCCGGCAATAACTCATCCAGTGCACGACATGCTTCGTTTGTTACCTCTAGCACCTGGGGGCAGGAGGGCTGCTACCAGCCTCCCTTTTCTCCCGCTGTTCCAATCCACCTGCTGGGACCCCACCACTGTTGACTCCAATGAGGGTTAAAGGGATGGGGAAGAGGGGGTTTTAGGAGCCTCAATCCTATTGCCCACCTTGTTTAAGAGATGTCCAGTTTATCAGGGAATTGGATGCCCTATTGAACAAGTACCTGCCACCAGGAGAGACCAGCAGTTAGATTGGCTGCCTCTCTCTGCCCATGAAGCAGCTGGGTTTGGGCCAGCAGGGGAAAGAAAACAGTTGGCTCCTCTAAGGATTTCACACTCCCCCTGCCCTTCTTATGGGTACACTGACCTCCCTGTGGGTTGGGGAGAGGAGGGTGGCTGTGTGGCTGACTGGTTGGACAGAAGGGTGCAGCACAAGTCTATTGGCTCCTGTATACCCAAGGGAAGGGCTTATAAACTCTTCCACATGCCCTGGGGCATAGTAATTGGTTCTATCTAGTCTTTGATCCTGCAGGAATAACTTGCAGCTTTGGGTTGTATGTTTTGGCCATGCATACTCACTTGTGAGGTAGGCCTTTTGGTGCATTATATAGCTGATCTGTCTAACCCTCTGCTGTATTTTTCCTAATTTTAAACTAAAACTGCTCTATGGTGAAATGCTATTTTTTAAATATCACTGTCTAAATTACTGCTCTTAAACACTTCTGAATGTTTAAATATACTGTTCTGCTTTTCATTTTAAATACTACATTTATCTATCCATCATCCTTTAGGAGATACAAGAACAGCTTTTGCATATTAAAAAACTACTGAAAACCTGCAGGTTTGCTAAAAGGTATGGAGGATGATTAAATATAGTAAATACCCGGTAGAAGTACAATAGTTATTCATGGAGCTTCCCCCTCCAGATGAATTTTTAATCATGTACTTTTTAAGGAAGTTAGTTCTGTATGATCATCAGAAATTCTGATATTGTCTTCCTTTCCCCTGCAAATTTATTTATTGCAAACGTCAAGTGATAGTGTATTTTATAAGGCATCTTGTTTTTCCCCCAATACCATTGTAGAAACCCTTATGAGACTTGATTAATGATTTGATGTGTGTAATAATTTTTGGCAGATTTTTTTCTTTCGTCCTTTTGATACTATTCCTCTTGGAGGAATAATGTGAGCATCCTTGCTCAGCAATGTAATTTTCTGTTCAAAGTTTTTCTAAGGTGACTGGAATGGTTATTCCATATGTTGCTCAAATGATGGCTCTTTAGTAGACTGTATTCATTCCATCTTCATTAACTAATGACACAAAACAAGCTGTAGAAAATCTGCATATTCTGCCTGAGTTAGGCAGCTCTGACTACTTTCTCTCATTACACAATCAGCCTAGCTTCTCTGTGGCTTTAGGGAACATGGGTAGGTTTAAAGAAAAGTAAGATGTTCTTCCAGGAAATTTTATTATTTTTTTGTCTAAATCAAATGCTTGCCTGCAATGCTTAATGTAGTAACTATAAAATGGAAAAATAATGGACCTCTGTTTTGCACCAATTAGTTGGTGATAGCACTTGGACATTGAGCTGAATTCTGGGTAAGACATCTAAATGCTATGGCTTACACCCACAGAATTAGAGGTCTTTTATAAACCAGACAAATAGGTAAATAAGTAAATAAGAAAATAAATTAGTAAAATTACCAAAAAAAAAAAAAAAAGTAAATGTTTAGTCTCTCTCTCTCTACTGTGGGGCTAGGGACAATAGTGATTCAATGACTGATGAAAATATTATTGTCAAACCTAAGCTTTTTTGATGCACTCTTTCTCCATCCAATTATGGTTAGCAAATGAAAGTTAAAATGTACAACAATAGTGCTCATCTTGCACTTGCTGCAATGCCTGTATAGTCTAAAAGGCTTTTTAACACTCCCACCACTAAAAAAAAAAAAAAAAAACCCCAAACAAATTAAAGCCAACAACAACCTACTTCTTTTTTTGTAAATTAGAATAGCAAGTTATCGATGCTGTTTCTGTGTGAGCATTCTGTGGATGATCAGTGAACTGATGGGATTATTGCATATGACAAGATTCATGCCTCAACAATTGAGAACAGAATTTTTTTTAGTTTAAATACTTATTGAACTCAAACTTTGGGAGAAAAAGCTATGTTTAAATAATGACCCCCCCCCATACACCCTCGCCCACAAGCCAAGAAAGTTCTCACTGTAGCCTTCCAATGAACACTCCAGCAGAAACTGGGTAGGCAAGACTTAATAGTCTTTCTTCTAAGGTTAGTTAAGAAGCAGAAACATTTTTTTTTAATAACTTTCAGGCTTTTTGCAAAATTCACAAGTGCCCTTTAACTCAGTTCTGCTGTGTATAGAGATATCAATTTTATGTTCTTCCTGGTTGATGAGACTTTGCTGTCTCCACTTACTTACATGTTTTGATAAACATGTTCTCAGTAAACATGTCACTTTGTAATTTAACTTTTTTTTTTAATCTGTAGTGTATTGAAAGAATTTGAACAGGTTTCCAGCCACCTGACGACAGAGCTGCATCTGTTCTCAATGGATGACTTGGTGAAGATTAAACGAGGGCTGTTAGTGCCTCTTCTCAGGGATATTCTAAAAAGCTCCACATCTCATGTAGAAAACTGCGAGGTAGGGAATCGCTGTGTCTGGTATATAGCCTGAAGAATAGCCACAAATGACCATATTTTTTTTATAAATATGAACTTTTAATAAATATCAAAAAGTAATTAACTCTTTTTCAATTCTTCTAGCTTTGTCAAGCCAAGGGATTTATTTGTGAATTTTGCCAGAGCTCAGATATACTCTTCCCATTTCAGACTGCCACATGCAAAAGATGTACAGGTATGTTCCATCCCAAAGCTATTTCTTTCTTGTGAGCATGTGTGCGCGGGTGCATGTATAATATTTCAGGCCCCAATTCTGCAAGGTACTTAAGCACATGCCTAATTGTAAGCATGTGAGTAGTCCCACTGATTTCAAACTCTCTTGTCTCGGTGAGTTTATTGTATATTTGAAAACTTGGATGTGTTGTCTGCATGTAAGTTAAAACAAAATTCAAGTGTGTTCTTGGTATGGGTTTACATATCTCAGTTTGAGTTTGAAATAGCAAATGTATTGCTGTTACATTGAATTTTTCTGGACCTAATCCAGTGCCCATTGAAGTCAGTGGAAAGATGCCAATTGACCTCAAGGTTCATTGGCTTGGGATCAAAATATGGAATTAACCTTGCTACATTGTGCTTCATTGTCCTGATCATGGGTCTTCTTCAGTTACTTTTGTATCGGGATACACTACCATCCTTTCAAGAAATACAATTATTGATGCAGTTTTCCCCACCTGCTTGTGTGTATGAACAGTTTGCAAAGCGTGCTTCCACAATCAGTGTTTCAAGTCTGGAGAGTGCCCCAAATGTCTGAGAATAACTGCTCGGAGGATGTTTTTGGAAGCTTCATCTGTGGCTATGTGAGACAGGATTACTATGAAGAGGCACACAGGCTTCTGTTACAGATACAGATGTATATGATGTCTGTCTACAGGGTGGATAATGTTGTTTTAAACATTGGTATTTTTAAATCATCCTGCCATGTTAACATTTTGTAATATGACTTTTTAAAAAAAGAATAAGGTTTTAATATTATGCTTGAATACCTGTCCTGACAGAAAGTAGTTTTTAATGTGATCAGTTTAAGTGTATGCCATCATTAATATTTTGCTGCTATTGGTTTTTTACTATTTTTGTTTCTGAATTGTTGTTGTTGTTTTATATTTGACAAGTTGACAATTCCCATATGTAACTTTGCATGCAATGTAGAGACAATAAACAAGATTGAAAAATTCTTTTAACCCTGTCAGATTTTTATTACAAGCAAGAGGTGATAAAATGTGCAGAATTTTTTCTCCTCTTTGAAACAATACTACAGAAATGCCTTGACTTTCAAGTTTGTTAACATTTTCAGGTTAATTTTTTTTTATTATCCTGGTAAGCATCCTAATTCAAAATGGTGGATCAGTTTTTTGTTTTAAAAAGAGACCCATACTAACCTCTAGGGCAGCATTTTCCAACCTGAGAGATGCCAGGCTTCTTGGGGAGGGCATGTAGAGAGAGATACATGACCCTGAATCCACTCTGTCCAGCACTGCAGGCTTGCTGACTCCTACAGGCCAAGTGCTGGGTATCTCTTTGAAAACTGGAGTACTTGTGGCACCTTAGAGACTAACACATTTATTTGAGCATAAGCTTTCGTGAGCTACAGCTCACTTCATTGGATGCATCCGACGAAGTGAGCTGTAGCTCACGAAAGCTTATGCTCAAATAAATTTGTTAGTCTCTAAGGTGCCACAAGTACTCCTTTTCTTTTTGCGAATACAGACTAACACGGCTGCTACTCTGAAACCTGTCTTTGAAAACTGACTGCTTTCCTTACCTGCTCCTGCAGATGCTTCTAATGAAGCCAGCCACAGAAGCGGCTCATGCACTCAGAAATGTTGAGCTATTGCCTGAACCTATATCACTCACTCCTGCTCCTGTGGTACTTGCCTCAGTGGTGACGGCACACATGATTCAAGCTTCACTGCAACACCAATGGACACCCACTGACAGAGACCCCCAACATTTACAGGAGGGGTTATTGTAGACATTGATCTGGATAGCATGTCCCAAAGGTACTTTCTCCCTAGCTAAATGCCTTTAAGACACTGGATCTGCTTCTGTCATTCAATGTCTAATTTCCTATGGGATTTTCAAACACACTTCCCCTTAAATATCCATTCAAACACTAATGCTATACTAAAAGAGAATGGGACTCTGAAACTGGTAGCTGTTGCGATTCACTTCCAAGCTGAAAATCTTTCACAATACACATTACAAATGGGGACACTTCATATACAGTTCTTATCTTCCTGTGGCTGGAAACAAAATGTAAATGTTTATTGCATAGATGTAAGATTATCATCGATTATTGTTATCTAAGATCTGCAAACAGACATGAAACTCTGCTGAGAAGTGAGTGATGTCAAATGGTGAGACACCTACAGAGTTGGCTACATTTAATATGATGCAAGTGTTAGTTGCTGCATCTGTACACAAAACTGAATAAGCCACATTAATGGATTTGCTATAGGGATTTACATTTTATGAAAGAAATTGCCTTAATCCCTGTATAGAACAATTTGCAGGACTACTGGGTTTGTTTAAATAAGGGGAAAATGTTCGCTTAAGCTTTACTTGGTTGTGTGTGCTTTCCGTGAATAATCTAATGAATGAGTTTTCACGCACAAATGTTTGCAGAAAGAGGAATGTTAAAATGAGTTTTTGTGCATGTGCACACAAATAATCTATGCTAATTTTAATCAGGCTGGTTGAATACCACTTAAATCACCTGACCAATCATTGCTAAGCATCACCACTTGAATTCAAACTTCAAATTCAAAAGTTGAGTTGAAAAACAATAAAAGACCTTTGAATAAATTTGAAAATCACAAGCTAGTGAAGGGGGAAAGGGTAAACGTGTTTTAAAAAAATCATTACAAGTTTTTTCACTTAGCCTATTTATTATATAATTACAGAACTTTCATATCCCACAGTTCTCCTCTTCCCTTCATCTTTCTTTTGGAGCTGCTGAAATTCTGTAGTTGACTGACACATACCTCAATCCGCAGTAGTATCCTGGCTCGCCTGCTTGGTGGAAGCGCAGACCCAAATAAATGGTCTATTTCTTTAAATTAAAAGTGTGTGTGTCTGGAGATACAGCCTGGATCTTTCACTCTTTGATGTTAATTTGGCCATTCATAGGCCCTGTAAAGTTCTCCAATGGTCAAGGGTATCTTTGGCACCCTACAGTGTTTATAATTTGTCTTCTTGGGAATTGACTGTATATGGGGCTGCTTTCAACAGTATGAAACCCTACTGAAATATTTGTGTCTGTTCACAGCCCTAGTGTCGAAGAGTTGCTGGAACAGGTAGCGCCAACAGGACATTATGCCCTAAGACCTTCACAAGAGTTTGGTAAATAGTCAGTTGTCTCTTGGCCAGGGCCGGAATGAGGCTTTTGGGGAAGCTAAACTAGCATGAGGCAGTTTGTTTAGTGATGGCTGGTTGATAAGATGCGTTTTCTGAGGGGGGCTGCTCAAGTAAACCAAGTATGCTTTTTTGCTATTGGTATTTTGAACCCATAGACACAAAGCAGTGAAATGGAGAATGCTAGCATAGTAAACCCCAAATGTTACTGCCGTGTTCACGAGACAAGACAAAATAAGAAAAGGAGTTAGCAGTAGGTGATGTGAAGTAACATGGAAAGAGGGACTGAAAATGTCCAGGCAGCTGTCTGTGGAGCATGTGAGCTGAAAGTACTTCATTTTAACCTGTCTTGAGTGTAATTAACTTATCCCATTACAAACTGTAAAACGTAGACTTGCATGACGAGGCATACCTCGTTGTAATCTCCGCTGTGCACCACAGAGGTGCCAAGAGGTTTGTCGCAGCTTTACACAAGGTTATAGAGGCTGTTGTGACATAAGTGTTTTTGTACTGAGAAAGCTCTGCTGCAGAAGCTGCCACCAAGAGATCAAGACTCCAGTGCTGAGGTGCATGTGAACTGTGCTTGGCACAATGCAGAGGAAGCTGGGAGGGATGTTCAAAAGTGATCAATTGCTACCTCTATGGGCCTGGATTCTGGCAGCACTGGGGCCTGTTCTGTGCCCTATCGTAGCAGTCCGCTCTCGCAGCTGAGAATAACTTGAACACAACAGGCCGCTTGCCCCCCTTTCCCATGCTCCATTCCAAAACTAGGGGACAAGGTAAATCTTCTGTGCCAGCAGGGGATTCCTCTTGAAGCAGAGGAGTTCCCAGACAGCTGTGGGCATATAGCAGCTAGAACAAGACTGAAAATGGTGCGCTGTATATCTTGTTTGGGGATAACACTGGAAAATGTTTGGCTTGGACAGAATGGGTCCAAGGCATTAGCATGGGTCTCTGGGCATTAGGACCAGGTGTTGTCTCCATTTCCCCTATCATGTAGGCTTCAGAGGAAAGCATCTACAAAGAGCCAGCCAGAGACTCCAGCTGGCAGAGACAGAAGCAGCCAAAGTTCCTTTGGGGAACTTTCTACAGTTTTGATGGACTTCCTCTTCCCCATGCTGATAGGCTGTTTGCTCCAATCTACCCGCGTCTCTGTCTCCTCAGTGCAGATCCACGAAGTTACCTCTATGTCCAAGCCCCAGTTTTAGTCACCAATGTCATCCACAAAACTGCCACTCAGCTGCCACCTGACCTTGTACACATTAAAACTCCTAATGTAAAAGTTCCCTTGGGACCTAAATTTGTCTTTCTCTACGCATCCAGACACCTATCTCCTGCCCAAGCCCCAGAGTGATCCATGAACTGAGGGAAGCTAGGTGAAGGAGTGCCTATCTCATCTTTGGGGTCCAATCCAGTAGGTGTGCCTAATGGATCAGGTTCTATTCAAAATCTGATCCAAGAAGGCACTAACCTTAAACATTTAGCCCAGTGGTTAGAGCACTTGCCTGGAACGTGGGAGACCTGGGTTCAATCCCCCCTTCAGGTGGGGGTGCGGGGAGAGGATTTGAATGGGGGTTGTGCTCTAAGCACTAAGCTATGAAATAGTGTGATCTCTCCAAATGAAATTGTTCCACTGTGGATAAATTCTTAGTCATTGGGTGAGATAGCAAGAACATAATTCTGTAACCTGGTCATTAGGGTACCCATCTCTGCTGCAATGACTCTTATCTATCCAAACTGGAACACCTTCAACAGGAGAGATTCAGAGAGCCCCACATCACAATACCCCATAGTGCAGTGGGTAGAGCGCACACTTGAGAGGTGTGGGAGGCACCTGTTCAGTTTGTGTCTCCCCCTGTGGCTGAGGAGGGAATTGATCTTAGGTCTCCCACATCCCAGACCAGTGCTGTAAACACTGGGCTAAAGTGAAATGGTGAACACTGTCTTTGGGACCATAGTGTATTATAGATGCATACAATCTCTGGTTTCAGAGTAGCAGCCGTGTTAGTCTGTATTCGCAAAAAGAAAAGGAGTACTTGTGGCACCTTAGAGACTAACAAATTTATTAGAGCATAAGCTTTCGTGAGTTACAGCTCACTTCATCGGAATTTTTCCACCAAATGCATCCGATGAAGTGAGCTGTAGCTCACGAAAGCTTATGCTCTAATAAATTTGTTAGTCTCTAAGGTGCCACAAGTACTCCTTTTCTTTATACAATCTCTGGTCAACAGAGATGCATAAACTCCCACAGGGGGACGGTTACCGCAATTCCTCCAGGAATCAAAAAACAGGGATGGGTGGAGTTGTGTGAACCCAAGTTGTAACACCTCCAGAGAAATACCACCCTGGGGAGGCTTGTGTATACTGGTTCAAATTGGGTTCTCCGGCAACCAACAGACAAATGGCTTGTGGTACAAGATATTGAGTTTAAACTAACAAGGCCTTTTTTTAATTCAGCTGACAGAAGCCTCTGTCCAAGGCCACCCCAGCCCTTGCAGAAGGGTTGGCAGACTAGGACCCCATAAGACTGGCAGGTGACCTCTGGTCAACTTTTAGAATGTGTACAGGAATTGTTACATGTTTTCTCAGGAATGCTTTAACCTTAAGAATAAATGTATTTTGCTTTGTGAAGGCTGGTCGGTGTGCACTGTTGTAGCCCCTGGAGAAAGGTTAACCACAGTTGCTGGACCATAGTCAGACCAGCTGGGAAAATCGGTGAGATGCAGAGGGACTTCAAGCCTACATCCCTGCTCTGGAGGGAGAGAGAGATGGGTCTCTACCTGAGAAAAGGGACAGCGGGGAGCCTGAAACCTTAAGTGGGTACCCTCAAGGAAGACCAGGAGGGAAGGGTCAAAGATGCAGTTAACTCTGAAATTGTGACAGGCATCACCACCTTCTCCTCGTGGGGAAGGGTTTCTAGTTCCTTCCTGTGGATCACTAGCAGAAAGAGACACCTCCTTGCACCCTGGACTTCGGTGTCTATTTCTGTGAGGGGCGGGGCTTAGAACACACACCTCTCATCTCCCATTGGCGGGGCTTAGAACACACACCACACATCTCCCACACACATCTCGCATTGGCTATCTGAAGTGGCTCCCTCCTGACATACTGACTGTTGTAGATCACATTTTAAGGTGCCTTTCTCTCCCCATTCTTATACCGTATAGGAAGCCTAGGCACCAAACTCAGTCTTTGCTGATCACAGGGGTGTTTCTGTGAAACTCCTATAGCCCTTTTTGGATGTGGGCCTTCACATCAGTGTCACTCCTCTTACCTCTTCTCCCTTCTCTGCCCCTCTCATCTGCCGGCCTCTCAATGTCCCCTCTTCTTCCCTTTAGCTTATCCTGTCCTAACTAAATGCTTCCAAAAAATTGTCATTATGGAACTGACAGGCCATTTGCTGCCATCACATTGTTCGCTCTGCTTGTGTGTTATACCCCTTCCGGCACCTTGTCTGTCTTGTCTATTAGATAGCCCCTGCCCTGACAAGCTTGCAATCTTTTTTGTTCTGTGTTTGTACAGCCTGGCATCATGGAGTCTGAGTTCATGACTAGGGTTCCTAGGGGCGATGGAAATACTACTAATAATGGGTGACATCTTCCATCTCCAAAACCCGACAGACTCTTCCTTAGGAAGTCGTAATGTTTCAGATTGCTGGGTGCGCCTTGATTTAATATGGAAGTATGTAGCAAAGCTTCACTGAACAGGTCTCTACTGAATGGGTGACTGTCATGTTTAAGATCTTTTAATATTAAAGCAAAGTGTGAGGGAACAAGCACAGAAAAAAGGGCAGCAAAAGACAGCATCACTTCAGCAAAATGTAGTGGATAGCTCTTCTAGAACATCAGTGAAGGGTAAAATCCTGTGCCTGGAAATCCCACTGAATTCCTTGAGAGTACTGTATTGTCAGGCTTGTGCTACCAAAGTTGCTAACCAACGCAAAGTATAATTGCTTACTGCTAGTAAAGCTGCGCAAATCGTTCCATTGAGCAGGGTGATCGGCAAGGGGCAGTCCTTATGGAATGCTGTAGGCAAAGGAGGAAAACTTGTCATACTTTTGAGGGAGAGGGTCCTGTAGCTGTATTTTAAATTCCATCAGCGAGCGATCTGAACACTGTAAAACAGCTCCAAGTTTCTCACAATGATCGTATCTGTACTTATTTGTATTTTGCATTGTATGTGTTGTAATAATTGTTGTACTGTTCACAGGTGAGTATTTGACCACTCATTTCACTCGGGAGTTTGGAGAATCTATGTTAAACCTCTATCAAACATTGCTATTTAGGTGGAAGGCATCCACAGAGCTTGTGTAAAAGAAGGTTTCACCAGTAAGAATCCTGTGTGACTGGTCTGATGAAGATGTAATCACGAACAGATAATGGGCTTCCAGAGATTTCAGTGAAACAAGATAAAAAGCCAACATGCGCCAGATTTTTAAAGGCATTTAGACTCCTAAAAATGCAGAGAGGGGACTAGTGAGTTTTTCAAAGCAGGTTGGGTACCTAACCCCCAATGAAAACCAATGGGTATTAGACAGCTACTTTGGAAAATCCCACTAGCTCCTATCTGCATCTTTAGGTGCCTAAATACCTTTAAAATCTGGCTCTTTATCTTTCAAATTTTTAGAATTAGTAGAGCTCATACTCTCCCATCTGGTTTTGATTGATGAATTGGAAGAGGAAATCAAATGGTATGAATAAAAATTGCTTCCTATCTCAGTTGGGGTTTGCTTGCATGTTTTCTCTGATATTATAACACTAAGCTAGCCTTAACTTATTGGGATCCGCAAGGCAGCTTCTCTGCCTAGCTCTAGTTTTCAGTCTGAGAACAATAGCTTAGCAGACCCTTCAGTTGGGACAAATGTGATTGATGCGGCTGGTTAATATCCTGTTACACATTTCAGTTCTCTTTTCATAATGCCAGTACAGATTAACTGGAACTGCAGTAGTGCAATGACTGACACCTTTGGATGGGATATTATTACTAAATCACAGCATGAGGGTTGCTCTGAAGCAATATGGCAGCTGAATGCACCGGAGCAGAATGTCACCCCTTCCCCTCTGCTCATAAAAGGAACTGTAATGGGGTGTACTGGTCCTTTATGCCTAAAGAGAGCCAGAAGATGCCCTCTCAAAGGGGTGTTGGTGTGAGCCCAGGCTCAGAAAGCAACCAAAACCGGAAGAAAGGCAAGGTTCCCGAGGAATTAACAGTGGGATGGGAAGATCTTAGGACACTGTTACTTTAAGGGCCTCGAATCAGTAGCCCTGTAGTGGGGGCAGGGCACCCCTCTTTCAGCCAATCAGGAGGGATGCTCAGCAGGAGGGTAGTCGATACGCCACCTTTTCTCTCAGAGCAGGACATGTGCTGACTGAGGAAAGAAGGCAGAGCTGGAAGGCTAGACTTCTGCTGGATAGAATAAAGGCTCTGTTGTAATCAGGAGCACTGGACATGGGTTGGAACTATGGGGTTACTATGGTGGATTTTGTGTTTGGGACACTGAGGATTATTTTGGGCTGCTGACCCAGTTTCAGAGGAGGTCTGGTGATAGCCTTGAGAAAGACTATCCCGTGCTCCCAAGGGGCACGGAAGAGGGGGGGCAGATGGAGTGTGTCATTGAAACATCTCTGGCCACAAGGGGGAGCCAGGTAAATGGTATCCCTGCTACAGAAGCCACTGCTAAAGTCAATGTCATGCTGGGGATTCCCCCAGCATGGGTGTGTGGCAGCAGAGTTAGCTTTCACTGCCCTCTCTGAAGCCCCAGTGCAGGCTGTGGGGCAGAGGTGGCAAAGGGCATGGCAGGGGTGCAAGAACAGCCAGAGCAATTCTGAGCTTGCAGTGGTCTCTTAGGAGCTACGGCAAGTTTATGTAGGCTAGAGCAGTGCTACTTAAAGTGGTGATTTGCGGACCAGTGCCAGTCCGCAAGCCATCGGCCGCCGGTCTGCACGCATATTGGAAAAAAAAATTGCCGGTCCCACACATCAGATAGCTTGAGAAGCCCTGGGCTAGAGAATCCCATGAGGTTCTGAGCCCAGCTTAACAAGGGCACAACAGAGAATCTGGCCCACGGTGATTGGGATTTGTCAGGGACTTTAATAAACAGTGAGTGGAACGTGCTGCTTCAGGGCCAACGCAATGCTTAACTTTAGTCTCAATAATTTGCATATTTAGTGACGTTTCCAAAGAGCAAGGCGTAAGCACGTTGGTAGCAGTTGTAGAGATGCAGAAAAGCAAAAGTAACTACACAGCTGTCCTGAGAAGCTTCCTCTTTCAGAACCAGTGTCTGTCTGGTTAACTCATAGTCTTCCCCTTTTACAGGGTGAATGTGCTTGAAAGTGTGGTTTTGAATTTGGCACGTGTCTTCTGATATCAGTAACACACTGACTCAGAAGGTGGTGCTCAAATCCCAGTTTGGTTAGGCTCAGGTTTGCACTTTGAAGCTGAACCGGGCTAAGGTTTGGGCTTTAATGGCACTGAAATCTTGGAGCTGTTCTAATGAGATTTTGGCCCAAATGAGAGTGGCTGTTCCAGTTTGTGAGATCTTTGCTGCATTTAAGAATATAGTTCAAGATTTGCATCCATCTGCAACCAAGTCCACAGGTGTTGGTTTGGTTCCGGGGATTGTAACTGTTCCTCTGCAAAACACTCAGTTCTAAAATTCAAAGGACTATACGGTTAATGTTCTCTTTCTGACCCCCTTTAACAAGTAGTAACCTTGTATTGATGTAGCTCTGACAGTCCCCATCTGCTTTAATAGTTTAAATAGGAATCACTTCACTATTATAACGTAGCTATCTCTAGCTGAAATGCAACAACAATGCACAGCTACAACCATTTAGAACAGGAGAGGAAGGAGAATCATGTTTAAGCAAAATGCCAGGAGAAATTCATAGCAGAAGGTGGGATAAATAATTGAAGGAAAATGTTTTTTCTGGTGGGATAGTCTCTGGCTGATCCCATGGTTTTTGCCACTTCATCAAGCTCCTGAATTGCAGCAACCCTCCTTTAACCAGGAATTGAACCCTTTGACATCCATTTGTGCATCCAATCTTAGATTAAGAAGAGAGCTGGCACAACAGTGACGTGAGAACCTGCCTCACTCCATGCCCTGCCTCTGCAGGGGCTAGATTTGAGTGCAGAACTTTAGCCAGAGGAGCAGCCATCTAGCTCATAAGTGTTAGATTCGTATTTACAAGGCAGACAAGAGAAAAGTCAATGAAAGCTTCCCAAGGTAGTTGTGACTGTTGTTTATGTAATGCTGCCCCCACAATGAGGCACGTTCTCTTTAAATAAGACTGCCCTGGGCCAGAGCAAGTGGGGGCCTCTCCCCACCCCTTCCCCTGGCAGTTCCACCCCTGTTCTGCCCCTTCCACCTGCGGTCCTGCCCACAGCCTCACTCCCTTCTGCCTCTTCCCCTGTGGCTCCACCCCCTTCCAGCCATGGTCTGCCCCATTCCGTCCCCGCAATGTGCTTGCTCCTTTCTGCTTCCCCATCCTGCCGCGGTTCCCCAGACTGGAGAAGTTCTGTTCCCTCTCCATGGCCTTGGGCCGCAGCTGGGAGTCAGAGCTCCCCCAGGCCTGAGGCCATGGCAGGGAGCGAAAACTCCTCCAGTCCTGGGACCGCAGCCAGGGTTGGGACTCTGGTGCTTCCCCCGCAGCCCGGCGCTTCTGCCAGGGTCTGAGATCAGGGCAGAGGGATTTCCCCTGCTCAGTGCTCCTGCTGGGGAGTGGGGTAGGGACACGGGGGCTTCCCTGCCAGCCTGGAGCTCCAGCCTGGCGCTCCTGCCATTTTAGCAGGGCCCCTGGGCACAGGCCCTGTTGGCCCAGTGGCTAATCCGCCACTGGTTATGATATATGGAGACATGGCAGCTCTGTGTCTAAATATGCTGAGTGATGGTCTTAGATGTGGAATTAGAAACCCTGGTCCTGTGAATCTGCAAGTGTCCTCAGCACCTTGCAGGACTGAAGTTTAGAGACAGATAGGGCATGGCTGCCCTCAGGATGCTATTTGTCTGACCAGCAAATTTCAAGAACTTGTATATGTTCTGTCTATGGCCATGAAAGCAGCTTTAAAGTAGTACAACCACTGTACCAGAAAACCCCCAATCACTGTGGTATCCTTGAAAGGAAGAGTGCATTTTATCCATGGACGTGTCACTGTCCTACTTCAACAGCAGGTGGCAGCAAAACTTGCTTTCCACTGGTGCTGATCACGTTCATCTACTGCAATTTGTTGCACCCGATGAAGTGAACTGTAGCTCGCAAAAGCTTATGCTCAAATAAATTTGTTAGTCTCTAAGGTGCCACAAGTACTCCTTTTCTTTTTTGCGAATACAGACTAACACGGCTGCTACTCTGAAACCTGCAATTTGTTTCACACTTCTGCCCTCAGATTAGTAATAATATTAGTCTGTTAGTGACAAACCTTCTCACTTCCTGAATGGCAAGGGCTGTTGTGCAAAAGACCCTTTGATTTACTTAGGGGGCCTCTCCCACAGTTTCTGATTGAGCCACGTGAAGTAGGAGCAAGAGGAAAGCAACAAGCTGAGATAAAATATTTTCCCCACAGCCAAATGTAATAGTTGTTGTGCGCTCTTTTACTTCTCCATTAGAGTGGCAGCTGGGGACACAACTTCCTAGACATTTAGTTACTTTGGTAAAGCTGATTGTCCAGCTGGTATCACATTTTTATATCATCTTTCAGACAAATTGCACTCAAATATTTTGTGGACTTGAATTCTAGAAGGCAGCACACCAAATGTGGCTTCTAAAGAAGTGTTCTAAAACATTTGTGAAGTTATGTAACTTATTTGTGCATCCAATTACCTTACTGCACATGCAAATTAGGGGTTTGCACATGTAAATAGCCACAGAAGCATCTAACTGTCCATTTTTGCAACCAAATGCATCTGTACAAGTTCAGCAAACACACCTACGAATTAAGTGCGCAGATTCTGAAGGTCTGACATTGATATAAATGACAGAAAACAAGACATTGTATCATCACTTATATTTGTGTCCTGTTCAGTATCAGGTATGTTAATCGTCCTTCACAAATAATAATGAAACACGCAATCAAAGTCAAATAATAGAAGAAGGAAGAACAATTAAGAGGAATAAGCAAAGGAGAGATAATGGGCTTTCAGCTGCAATTTACAAAGAAGTGTAGGCCTTGCCTACATTGGAGATTTGCTCCAGATACAGCCATCAGTGGTCAGCAACCTGTATAGCTGCAGCAGTGCAAACCCCAAGTGCAAACAAGGAAAGCTGTGATTTGACATTGTGCAGACTGCAGTAGTGCAGCAGGATAAACTTCACCAGGGCAAACTCCAACTTTCCTTGTCTACAAGAGGAATTTGCCCTGATGCAGCTACACTGGTTGCTGGCCAAGCATGGTTGAATTAAAAAGTCCTTACCATAGACAAGGATGGCACGTTAGGCTGGGACACGTGTAGGCTGTTCCAGATAGCAATAACTGCTGAGGAACAGACTGGCACACTTAGGTCTTGTCTACATTACCCACAGAATCGAGGGGCAGCGATCGATTCAGCAGGAGTCGACTTATTGCGTCTAGTCTAGATGCGATAAATCGACTGCCGAGCGCTCGCCTGTTGACTCTGAGCGAGAGGTGCTCCCACTCCCAGCAGGGGGAGTGTCAGCTGCCGACTCACCACAGTGAAGACACCGTGGTGAGTAGATCTAAATGTGTTGACTTCCGCTATGTTATTCACGTAGCTGAAGTTGCATAACTTAGATCGATTTCCCTTCCCTCCCCCCCCAAGTGTAGACCAGGCCTAAGAGTAGCGAGGTTGTAAGTAAGGACAGAAAGAAGGCTTGCATCTGATGAGCGAGAGAGAGTTTAAAAGCTGCAGCAATTTTGTTGACAGTTTTGTAAGCCAGCTCGGGAAAATGTGCAATATCATTAGGCATTAAGCACAGAGCTGTTGTAACTTTTCCTGTTTTTAATTTTTTTCCCCCAGCAGCTTGCTTGCCCAATATGCATGTGCTTGTAACTGCACTGAGTTACAGTCTGCTCTGTTTGCACATTTGTAGAGGCCTACAGCAAATGATCACTCTCCAACAGAAGAAGTCTTAACTTCTGGGATGAGTTATAGGATGTACCAAGTAATCACTGACTAATTCTTCTTGACTGGAAGATAAATGGTGCAAAATCTGCTAACAAACGAAAGAAATACACATTCGAGAGGAGCCTCTACTGCAGGGAAGTAGTTAGTTGTCAAGCGTCCAGATACAATCCAAACCTAAAACATTTCATTTCAGAATTAATTTTGCCAAGTCAAGACTATAGCATCGGGGAAAAGAGACCATGCACTTAAAAGCAGCAGAAGTGAAAAGATAGGAACATCATAAGACTCATGCTGCTCATTGGACATGCTTCTTTTGTATGCTGAGGCAGCTTTGCAAGCCAGTGTCAAGTGTACCTGTATTAGGTGCAGAGCTGCAGCCTCCTGGCACAAGCAAACAGCCAGCACATGGACCCAGAACACAGGCTTGTTCTATTTAAGGGAGGTAAATCTGTTAGCTATTATCTATGGCCCAGATTTTCCTTCCCTTCTCCCCTCCCCACCAGATCGCCACATGGGAATGTGTGTCTTCCATGCGCAGATCTACACCTCTGTGTGTAAAAGAAGAGGGTGGGGGGATTTCAAGTGCCTTCAAAGTACAATTACCCCTCGCTGCATCCTATGAAGGAACCTTACATTCTTTCTAAACTACACTCAACCATTAGGGATGGGGATTGGGGCCGCGCATGTTCATACGTGTGCAGAAGGGCTTTCTCACAGAGTCCCTCCTCATGCTCAGGACTGCTTCGGTTTCCCCACTGCAGACCATCCTTCCCAGACGGGCAAGGGACTTTGGCTGGAGTCCACCCCTTGCAGTGCAAATGTGCAACCAAAGCAAAGTTCAAACACAAAGCAACAAAACCATCCTTCCCTATTGGTGACAGAGGTAGTCACAGTCCTTCTGCCCTTCCCAGGCTAAATTCTTTCCCCTCACAGGCCCACAGTGATTTACATAGTCTCCTTGTTCTCAGATAACAAGGTGTCCCCACATTTTTTCACTCTTTGGTCATGGGATTTCACCACTACTATTAGGTGGCATCATAAGGGTGCCCGCGCCCTCCCTCTCTCCCTTGATCTTGGGACCCTATATGTCCAAACTGCCTCATTTCCTAGTCTCCAAGGTCACTTCCTACTACTGCCCATTTCAGTCTGTATTTGGGGCCTTTTTCATGACCTCTTCCCAATTGTCCTCCACCAAACCTCTCCCAGACTCCATTCCTGGCTCCATCTCAACAAGCACCCATTGCTAATCTCAGTTCAAACGCTGGATCCCTATTGAGCTCTTCCTCCACAGCATTCAAGCCCCTCACAAAGACCTGCCTCAACCCTGGTCTCACCTAGCAAAAAACTAGGTGCCTCTTATATAGTCCTGGACCCTGCCCTTTGGCCACAGCAGGCCATGCTTACAGCCTGTGGTCACATGATTCTCTATTGGATTACAATTCCTGGAATGCCAGGCCTGTTGCAACAACATACCCATTCATGTACAGAGCCCGCTCCTGCTCCCACTGAAGTCGATGGCAAAAACCTTTCATTGCTCGCTGTCAAAAGGAGCAGGGTTGGGCCCAAAACTAATCACACACAAAAATCTCTCTATTAAATGTAATTATTTGCTTGATCAGAACCTGTTTTCTTCAAAAAGAACCACTGTGTGAGAAAACTGAGTTGTAAGTTTGAAGGGTCAATGGCAAGCCATTTTTGAGCTAGAGAGGGCAACAAAACATTAGAAAAGTGTCAAGATTTCAAATCAGGGTAATATTCTTAATGAGTTTTAGCTAACAAGGTTTCTTCTGCTTTCACGGAACAGTTTTCTTTGCCTTCAGGGTAAATGGGGCAATTTTAAAATCCGGAGTTATAGGGAAACTTAAATAGAGCAATATGATGCAAGCTGGCTGGGCCCTTAACTCTTGTACCATCTGTCCATAATGACCTATGTAAAAATGAAATGCATCATCATGTACCAAAAATGCTGTATCAACAAGGCTCCTGCTTTTTTAGGATTTATTCATTTCATTTTTCAGGGTTTATTTTTTTACCAATTTTTGAGTTTTATATACTTCACTCATTACAGCAGTATATGTTGTCATGAGTAATCTCTTTGTAATGTGCCCTAGTGCGCTTTAACATAGTACTTTTCAAACAGCACTACGTTAAAGCACACTAGGGAACCTTTAGTGTGCACCAGCAGGATCTACATGGACTAATTAATGCACAAGACATTAGCGCTTTTTAACCAATTACACCCCGGTAGTCTGCATTACGGTTCTGTGGAGAGAAGCCCTTAGATACAAGTAACCATTTCCAGTGTTTATTGGATAAACACCAATTTCAATTTTTTTTGGTATTGTTTTTTTAAAGTCTGTGTTCATTAGTTAAAAATAAAAAAAACAGAAGCTCTATGCAGAAGTTCCTGAAGTAGGGACAATACAGTTAATACTGAAATAAATTAATTTAACAGATTGGTCATTGTTGCCTTATTAGCATGGCATGGTCAAGTTTGAGCATGATTTTCCTCTCACACCAGTTTGACACCTCTGTTACCTATTGATTTGAATGTAGTTTCTCTGGAAGTACAGATGTATAAATACCCTACCAAATTCACAGTCCATTTTGGTCAATTTCATGGTCATAGGGTTTTTAAAATAGTAAATTTCATGATTTCAGCTCTTTAAATCTGAAATTTCACCATTTTGTAATTGTAGGGATCCTCACCCAAAAAAGGAATTGTGTGCGGGGGGGGGGAGGGGTTACAAGGTTATTGTGCAGGGGACGGGGGTGGTACTGCTACTCTTACTTCTGCGCCGCTGCTGGCAGCACCACTGCCTTCAGAGTTGGGCACTTCGCAAATAACCACCACTCTCCGGCCGCCCAACTCTGAAGGCAGTGGTGCTGCCTTAAATCCTGGGTAGAAATCCCAGTGCCTGATGGGGCTAAAACATTGTCACGGGTGGTTCTGGGTACATATCGTCAGGCCCCCGTTCCCTCCCTTCCTCCGTAAAAACAAGGGCAGACAATCGTTTTGCACCTTTTTTCTTGTTTTGCACCTTTTTCTACCACAGCAAGCATGGAGCCCGCTCAGCTAACTGTCACCATATGTCTCCTGGGTGCTGGCGGACATGGTACTGCATTGCTACACCGCAGCAGTTTATTGCCTTTTGGCAGTAGACAGTGCAGTATAACTGGTAGCCATTGTTGACGTAGTCCTGGGTGCTCTTTTAACCGGGCACCTGGGCAAACAGGGGAATGACTCAGCCAGGTCATTTCCCTTGAGTCCTACCAGCAGTGCACTGTCTTTTAATTTGCAGCCAGCAGAAGACAATGGCCAGTAGTCATACTGCACCATCTTCTGCTGAGCACCCAGGAGGTGATGATGGCTAGCAGTTGTACTACACAGTCTGCTGCTAGCATGATGTATAAAGATAGATGAAGTGGCTCAAAACAAGAAATAGACCAGATTTGTTTGGTATTCGTTTTCTCCTCCCTCCCTCTGTGAAATCAACGGCCTGCTAAACCCAGTTTTGAGTTCTATCCTTGAGGCAGCCATTCAGTTTCTCGCAAAGCCACCCCCTTTGTTGATTTTAATTCCCTGTAAGCCAACCCTGTAAGCCATGTTGTCAGTCGCCCCTCCCTCCGTCAGGGCAACATCAGACAATCGTTCCGCGCCCTTTTTCTGAGCAGACGCCATACCACGGCAAGCATGGAGCCCGCTCAGATCACTTTGGCAATTAGGAGCACATTAAACATCACACGCATTATCCAGCAGTATATGCAGCACCAGAACCTGGCAAAGCGAAACTGGGCAAGTAGGCGACATCAGCACGGTGACGAGAGTGATGAGTACATGGACACAGACTTCTCTCAAAGCACGGGCCCTGCCAATGTGGGCATCATGGTGCTAAATGGGGCAGTTCATGCGGTGGAACGCCAATTCTGGGCTCAGGAAACAGGCACAGACTGATGGGACCGCACAGTGTTGCAGGTCTGGGACGATTCCCAGTGGCTGCGAAACTTTCGCATGCGTAAGGGCACTTTCATGGAACTTTGTGACTTGCTTTCCCCTGCTCTGAGGCGCAAGAATACCAAGATAAGAGCAGCCCTCACAGTTGAGAAGCGAGTGGGAATAGCCCTGTGGAAGCTTGCAACACCAGACAGCTACCGGTCAATCGGGAATCAATTTGGAGTGGGCAAATCTACTGTGGGGGCTGCTGTGATGCAAGTAGCCAACGCAATCAAAGATCTGCTGATATCAAGAGTAGTGACCCTGGGAAATGTGCAGGTCATAGTAAATGGCTTTGCTGCAATGGGATTCCCCAACTGTGGTGGGGCCATAGACGGAACCCATATCCCTATCTTGGCAACAGAGCACCAAGCCAGTGAGTACATAAACCGCAAGGGGTACTTTTCAATAGTGCTGCAAGCACTGGTGGATCACAAGGGACGTTTCACCAACATCAACGTGGGATGGCTGGGAAAGGTACATGACGCTCGCATCTTCAGGAACTATGGTCTGTTTCAAAAGCTGCAGGAAGGGACTTTCTTCCCAGACCAGAATATAACCATTGGGGATGTTGAAATGCCTATAGTTATCCTTGGGGACCCAGCCTACCTCTTAATGCCATGGCTCATGAAGCCATACATAGGCAGCCTGGAGAGTAGTCAGGAGCTGTTCAACTACAGGCTGCGCAAGTGCAAAATGGTGGTAGAATATACATTTGGATGTTTAAAAGCGCGCTGGCGCAGTTTACTGACTCGGTTAGACCTCAGCAAAACCAATATTCCCACTGTTATTACTGCTTGCTGTGCGCTCCACAATATCTGTGAGAGTAAGGGGGAGACATTTATGGCACGGTGGGAGGTTGAGGCAAATTTCCAGGCTGCTGGTTACGCACAGCCAGACACCAGGGCTGTTAGAAGAACACAGGAGGGTGCGGTGCGCATCAGAGAAGCTTTGAAAACCAGTTTCATGACTGGCCAGGCTACGGTGTGAAAGGTCTGTTTGTTTCTCCTTGATGAAATCCCCCAGCCCTTGGTTCACTCTACTTCCCTGTAAGCTAACCGCCCTCCCCACCTCCCTTCGATCACCGCTTGCAGAGGCAATAAAGTCATTGTTGCTTCACATTCATGCATTCTTTATTAATTCATCACACAAATAGGGGGATAATTACCAAGGTAGCCCAGGAGGGGTGATGGAGGAGAGAAGGACAAGGCCACACAGCACTTTAAAAGTTTAAAACTTATTGAATGCCAGCGTTCTGTTACTTGGGCAATGCTCTGGGGTGGAGTGGCTGGGTGGCCAGAGGTCCCCACAATGCGTTCTTGGGCGTCTGGGTGAAGAGGCTATGGAACTTGGGGAGGAGGGTGGTTGGTTACACAGGGGCTGTAGTGGCAGTCTGTGCTCCTGCTGCCTTTCCTGCAGCTCAACCAGACGCTGGAGCATATTAGTTTGATCCTCCAGCAGCCTCAGCATTGAATCCTGCCTCCTCTCATCACGCTGCCGCCACCTTTCAGCTTCAGCCCTCTCTTCAGCCCCCCACTTACTCTCTTCAGCCCGCCACCTCTCCTCCTCCCAAAATGCAGGAAAGTATTTTGTGCTTTCCTGCACTCTGACGTTGTCTGCCTCCACGCATTTGTCTGTACTCTGTCAGTGTGGGAGGACAACATGAGCTCAGAGAACATTTCATCGCGAGTGCGTTTTTTTCGCCTTCTAATCTTCGCTAGCCTCTGGGAAATAGAAGATCCTGTGATCCTTGAAACACATGCAGCTGGTGGAGAAAAAAAAAGGGACAGTGGTATTTGAAAAGACACATTTTATAGAACAATGGGTACACTCTTTCATGGTAAACCATGCAGTTAACATTACATACATAGCACATGTGCTTTCGTTACAAGGTCGCATTTTGCCTCCTCCCCACCTTCCCCCCCCCTGCATGGCTAACAGCGGGGAACATTTCTGTTCAGCCATAGGCAAACAGCCCAGCAGGAACGGGCACCTCTGAATGTCCCCTTAAAAAAAGCACCCTATTTCAACCAGGTGACCATGAATGATATCACTCTCCTGAGGATAACACAGAGAGATAAACAATGGATGTTGTTTGAATACCAGCAAACATACACCACAACGCTTTGTTCTACAATGATTCCCGCGTAGGTGCTACTGGCCTGGAGTGGTAAAGTGTCCTACCATGGTGGATGGAATAAGGCTGCCCTCCCCAGAAACCTTTTGCAAAGGCTTTGGGAGTATATCCAGGAGAGCCAAGAATGCCAGGGCAAATTAGTCATTAAACATGCTGGCTTTTAAACCTTTTATAGTATTTTAAAAGATACACTCACCAGAGGTCCCTTCTCCGCCTGGTGGGTCCGGGAGGCAGCCTTGGGTGGGTTCGGGGGGTACTGGCTCCAGGTCCAGGGTGAGAAACAGTTCCTGGCTGTCGGGAAAACCGGTTTCTCCACTTGTTTGCTGTGAGCTATCTACAGCCTCATCATTATCGTCTTCCTTGTCCCCAAAACCTGCTTCCGTGTTGCTTCCATCTCCATTGAAGGAGTCAAACAACATGGCTGAGGTAGTGGTGGCTGAACCCCCTAAAATGGCATGCAGCTCATTATAGAAGCGGCATGTTTGGGGCTCTGACCCAGAGCGGCCGTTCGCTTCTCTGGTTTTCTGGTAGGCTTGCCTCAGCTCCTTAAGTTTCACGCGGCACTGCTTCGGGCCCCTGTTATGGCCTCTGTCCTTCATGCCCTGGGAGATTTTCACAAATGTTTTGGCATTTCGAAAACTGGAATGTAGTTCTGATAGCATGGATTCCTCTCCCCATACAGAAATCAGATCCCGTACCTCCTGTTTGGTCCATGCTGAAGTTCTTTTGCGATTCTGGGATCCCCTCATGGTCACCTCTGCTGATGAGCTCTGCATGGTCACCTGCAGCTTGCCACACTGGCCAAACAGGAAATTGAATTTCAATTTCCTGTCTGCCTCGTCAGTGCATCTGAGTTGAGAGTGCTATCCAGAGCGGTCAGAATGGAGCACTCTGGGATAGCTCCCGGAGGCCAATACCATCTAATTGCATCCACAGTACTCCAAATTCGACCCAGCAAAACCGATTTCAGCGCTAATCCCCTTGTCGGGGGTGGAGTAAGGAAATTGATTTTAAGAGCCCTTTAAGTCAAAAAAAAAGGGCTTTGTCATGTGGACGGGTGCAGGGTTTCATCAATTTAACGCTGCTAAATTTGACCTCAACACCTAGTGTAGACCAGGGCTTAGGAACAGGTCCTTCCTTTCTCCTCTCACTGCCCCCCCCACTCCCTGTTTTCACAGTGAATGGTCGGAAGTAGATGTATGTAAGTGGGCAAGTAAAGCCCAACTGGCACTGGTCTGAGCTTGGTCCTAGCTTCTGCATCAAGAACAGCTGGATTCTTCACACAAGCCCTGAGAACACTTCACATCAGCGCTCTACACTCTCCAATTTTCTTTATCTTTGTCCATCCTTAGACTATTTTTTTTAAAGTTTATTCATGCATAACAGACACCAAGCTTTTCGCAGTGTTAATGTAGCTGTGTTGGGCCCATGATATTAGCGAGACAAGAGGGGTGAGGTAATAGCTTTCATTGGACCCAACTTCTGTTGATGAAAGACACTTTGGCGCTGACACAGAGCTCACAGAGAGCTCTTGTTCAACTTTAACACTATCTATTGCCACCAGGCTAAGTAATGCAAACGCTCAGTTTTCTGCCCCTTGGAGCCTGGCAGATGCGACTAGAAGCTAGCCTTTATTCATATACAGAAATGCTGAGCAATGCAGCCTCTCATTTGGAATGCCGTTAGCCTAGAGTCTGTTGCTGAATTACCCAGGGGAAGCCTTTTCACTGGTCCTAAAAAAAAAATCCAATACTAGAAAAACCTCCATGTCATCTGATGTTATCAAATGTTTGGTCTTTGGAAGAAATGGGAACATGAGTGCCTTAATGATCTTCAGTTGGCAGAAAAAGCCCTTGTGACCATAGTTGTTTGCAGTGGTGGTGTAGCCGTATTGGTCCCAGGATATGAGAGAGACCTGAAGAAGGGTGCTGTGTAGCACAAAAACTTGTCTCTTCCACCAACTGATGTATGTCCATTAAAAGGCATTTCTTCATCCACCATGCCTCCCTTGTGACCATAGGCAGCCCAGGCATAAGTAAGAAAAGCTTCAGGCTGCTCTAAGCCTTGATGGTGGTCATGTTGGCCATTGGACGGGGGACAATAGGGGTGGTTTAAACTGACTTTTGCTCCCCCATCTTTGATCCTGCAATATGTGTAGCATGATAGGACTAGAAGATCAGGCCCCAAGAGCTTTAAACCATTGAAGCTCCCTCCTCAATCACTGAGCTTTTTTCCCTTCACTATTGTCATGTCATAATCTCACTTGAATTCAAGATTCTCATGTGCCATCAAAATTTATTTACACACCACTTCTTGTGATCAGATAGGTCCTGTCACACAGATGTAAATCAGGAGTAAATCTCTTGAAATCAGTGTGGGTTGGCAAAGCTAGTGTGAGAACACCATCTTAATATAGGTTTTTTGCTACACAATCACAAATCATCATCATTTGCAATGGTGTTATCTCAGGCCAATCTTCATTAGACAAAGCACCGATGCTTGGGGTGCTCTGTCCTTCCTCATGTAATGAGTTCATTCTGTGGTTTGCCAAGAGCTAGAGTGTGGATGTGTGGCAACAAATTTCTACAGTAATGACGTGACCCAGAAATATGCAGCGATGGTGTCAAAATATAGCAACACCTTTGCTAAGTGACTATAAATGTGGTTGTAACATGCAAGTCTTCTGCTAAATAAGCCATTTCATTTCCAAGTTTGCACTTCTTAGCATATTGAAGCAGTCCCTGCTACATGTACGAAACTGCTGTGGTTTCCTGAGCAGAGTTCGCAGAAAAATGTGAGGGGCCTGCCTATCCCAGTAGAGCTACATTTGCTAAAGGTGATAGTACTAATACTTTAAACAAAAAGAAAAGAAAGAAAAAAAGCCTTTTCTGGAGATTATCCCCTCCCTCATTGTAATCAGTGCAGACATTCCTCAAATCTGGACCACAAAAATAACATCTTCTGCAATAAACAGGGCAATCCATTTTCTACCCTGAAAGTTTTATGCAAATAATGCTATGCCCTGTTTTGCATATCTGAAGAGTATGTATTTTTTCATTTGCATAAAGGCTCCACCCTCAAATCCTTCAGTTCCTTAATCCTCCTCCTTGTAAAATCCATACATTTTTCTTGTCAGACCCATCAATTCCCACTTTGTTTCCCCTCCATTTCCTGCCATGTCCACATCTGGTTCTGCACTGGAATTTCCCTAGGTCCCTCCCTAGTCTTTCCCCTGCCCAGATCTCTGGTTCCCCGAGGCTGTCTTTTCACGAGGAAAAAAGATGTGCTCATAATCTGAGTTAGCTGACTTGAGTCAATCTTAGGGGACACAGCGCAGTCTGTAGACTGTACTGCACACAAGTCAGCAGGTCAAGTTAAAGATGAAGGCCCAGCTCCTAAAATGTACGGGCCTAACTCCCATTGAATTGATTCAATTGAGTTCAACAGGAGTTAGGTGCCTAAAAACCTTTAAGGATCTGCTAACCATCTTCTCTTCACTAGTATTTTAACTCAAGTTAGCAAATGCGAGTTCAGAACATGCTGCTTCTTAGTGCTGTCAAAGCCTCCATCTTCTCTTTTGAGCTTCTCCTCACCCTGCCCTCAACGTTCCTCTCTCCCTCCCTCCGGTTTCCCCCCATTTCCCAAGCCTCTTTTATTATGTTTCATATATAGCTCCATGTACAGCAGCTCCCCCAGTCCTTCCGAACTAATAAGGTATATGAAATACCCATAACATACCAAAAACAAGGTACCTTCAGCTGAAAACTGACAAAGTGCTAGCCTGTGGCTGGGACTAATGTGGCCATGCAGGGGACTAAGCCCCCCCACCCTCCCAGAGCCCCCTCTTCTGCATGGCCACCTTAGACCTGCCTCGATTCCACAGGGGAGGGGTGCAGAGACTGCTTCTACTACTGCCCCCTACAAACAAGTAGGTGGCAGAATTGTGGTTTTTGACTTTCTAATGAACTGGTGAGCAGACCTGGCCGGACACAGGTAACAGGATTATGTTGCACCTGAAAGTACTGTAGCAGATTATTTCCTGTTCCAACACAACAGATGATCACTGGAGAATCTGTGCCTCAGAGGGGCATCACTGAGGAACAATGCCTTGCTAGGCTAGTGTTGGGGCAGTGAATCTTCTGCAGCCTACTCCTCCTAACACAGGAGTTAATAACAGAACTCACATTGTCTCAATGTGGGGAAGGGTCAGGTCCAAAGTTTGTCTGCAGGTGCTTGCCTGAAACCCTTGTGTATAAGGGCTTCTCAGCCTTATGATACATTAAGTTTGTCCACTAACTGCTAAAAACTATCCTCATATTACCTCACCTCCCCTTGTCTCTCTAGTATCCTGGGACCCATGCGGCTACAACAATACTACAAAAACTATCCTGAGCAAATGGTAAGCTCTTAAGTATTCAGCTAATAGCTACAGGGAGTTTGGTCCCTGTACAGTCACTACCCTTCCTGTCAGTTAGTCAGTTAAAGGGGAAGTGCTGTATATGCTAGAAGCATACCACTGCTTCCTTCTTCCACAAGCCAAGAAAACCACATAGAAATGCAAATTCAAGAACATAGCAGGAGCTAACCCTACTCGGAAAACAAACAATTGAAAATAAAACTAAGGCTTTGATTCTGATGTTGGCTATCTGAGAACAAATGAGAGAATATTTGTTCCTGAGACTGGAACAAAGCCCTTGAAATTTAATTGTAAATGAATTTCAGATTCAATTTTTCTATTTAAAGGAAATTCTAAAGAACGTTACTGTATTAGAGTGAAGAATTCTGGATAAGTCTTGTGAACTAGTTCACATACAAGTCAGGGTTTTTTAAAAACACAAGTTTCACGTAGTTGTTGATTGTGTATTTTAACACTTGAGTTGAAACTGTGAGCAAAAATATACAATTAAAAACTCTGCATTGTTAAACAGCGTTGTGGTTAAGATCCTATACCAGAGGTAGGAGTTTTGGATTCTGATCTCAGCTCCATCACAGATTTCCTGCATGATGTGAAGACAACTTACATCAGCAGTGGATTTACCATGAAACAAACTGTGCAGTGGCACAGGGCCCCCAGCGACAGGAGGGCCCCCCAAATGCAGCACAAGTATCTGGCAACCTGCCCCCGAGTCCTGGCTGGCAGTGCAGCAGGGCTCAGGCAAGCAGGCTGCTTGCATGCTGTGGCCGGTGGCACCACGCTGCTCCCAGAAGCGGCCGACTGCTGGCACGTCTCTGTTTGCCCCGGCAGCGGAGGGGGGAAGTGGTTGTGTGTGCTGCCTTCACCCCAGGCAGCGCACAGACACCCGCTGCCCCCCTCCCTGCAAGGGGCACACAGAGACATGCTAGCAGCAGAGCTAAGGTGGTTTTCTGCGTCGCTTCACTCCCGGAAGTGGCTGGCAGGTCCCTGCAGCCACTGGGTGCGTGTGTCTCCATGTGCTGGCCCGCTCCGAGCACCAATTCTGCAGCTCCCATTGGCTGGGAACTATGGCCAGTAGGAGCTGCAGGGGTGGCATCTGCAGGCAGCGGCGCATGGAGACCCCCCTACTCCCACCCCTCTGCCTAGGAGCCACTGCACGAGGGGTATGTGTGCCGGTCGCTTTGGGAGCCACGCTGCCCAAGTTTCAGAGTAACAGCCATGTTAGTCTGTATTCGCAAAAAGAAAAGGAGGACTTGTGGCACATTAGAGACTAACAAATTTATTTGAGCATAAGCTTTCATGAGTTACAGCTCGACAGCTTATGCTCAAATAAATTTGTTAGTCTCCAAGATGCCACAAGTACTCCTTTTCTTTTTACGCTGCCCCAGGCAAGCACTGCCCCCCCGCTCCAGCCTGCACCCCGCACCCCACCCCCTCCCACACCCCAACCCCCTGTCCCAGTCCAGAGCCCGCACCCAAACTTCCTGTCAGAGCCCGCACCCAAACTTCTGCCAGGGCCTTCACCCATCCTCCCACATCCCAACCCCAACTCTCTGCCCCAACCCAGAGCCGGCCCCTGCATCCAAACTTCCTCCCACAGCCTGTCCCCCATGCCCCCTCCTGCACCCCAACCCCCTGCCCCAATCAAGGTACCTCACTTTATTTTCATTTACTTCCCCTTACTTAAAATATAGGAGGAGGATGAAGAAAAAAAGAATGAAAAACGGGGTCGGGGGGAGATAAGAGAGAACGTTATTTTTCTTGGCTGGGTCCCCGGTGGCGGGAAAGGAGGGCTGAAAATGAAGCTGCGCATAGGGCCCCACTAACTCTAAATCCGCCACTGAGTTACGTGGTCCAAACTTTTCAAAAAAAGAGGTATCAATAGTCGGCTCATTAGGTTTGGGGTATGAAAGTTAACTGACAACATTTTTTCCCCCATAGAAAAATGTCATTTTGTCAAAGCTGAAATGGTTTTCAGAAATGTATCAGTATGGTCTCAGGCCCAAAACAAGAAAGCCACTTCTCCAGAACAGTCACTAGCTGGATGGGTAAGGCATGTACCTGGTTGGAATGGGGAAGACCGAGATTCAAGCTGCTTCTCTACCTGAGTCTGAATGCTCTAACCTCCAGGCTGTTCTGGGGTGCATTGGTCAGTCTTTCTTGAAAGATTTCAAGAGGGCTCGTTTTTGTTCTGTATCAGAATGAAAACACATGTCAAAGCCTCAACCGCTGTTGCAAAATGGAACTGTTGTCTAGCCTGCCCTACTGGGTACCACACTTAAGTCCTCTCCGGCCTGTTTTTCAGTAGTATAAAACATTCCCAACTCCAAATGAAACCAATGGCAAAAATAGTTACCCCACACCTTTGAAAATTAGGATTTAGGTGTGTTAAATTGGGCACCCAAAAACAGGAGCACCCAAAGTCATTTGACATTTGAAAATGTTCCTTTTGGTTCATCGCATCTTTTAAGGGCCCAGTTTAAGGGTGTGGCAGATCGTTTGCCACCTCTGAAAAAACAAACAAACTGGGCCATATCTTTAGCTGTTGTAAACTCTCATAGCTCCATTGACATTAACAAAGCTCACTGATTATCTGCAACTAGGGATCAGGCCCGCTTTGTTGAGTTGAATAGACTGCTCAAATAAGCAAGGCTGAAAACATATCTGGGGATATAGTGAGAGGGGAAGCCATTTGCTGAAGCACACTCTCACTGCTGGCGTGCCCCCTTGTGGCTGAGTGGGTGTAACAGGCTTTTCCCCATCTGGTGCCCCCAGCTGACAGCTGCTTCAGTCCTGTGTTAGTCTCTCTTCCCATCACTCGTCCCTCTGGCCATGTTTACTCCTGGGAGAATTCTGAGCCACTGCACACACATAGAATTCATGTCCCCCACAGATTTATTTTTTCTCCACAGAAAATACATTCTTGAGAGGCACTGCAGTTACAACTTTCACCACCAGGGGCTGTTGTGGCACCAGAACAGAGAGCAACTGGCTCACTGTAGCAGCCAGCAGCCGATGGGAGGAGGAGTGGTGGTGTTCCTCAGAGTGCCCTGCCTGAGGGGCCAGATGAGGAGGCATATGATATGGCGGGGGGGGGGGGACAGACAGAGCAGGGCACACAGGGTTGCTGGGGTGGGTCACATAGACTGGGGGGCTGAATGGGACTGGGGGTGTAGAGACACATGGAGATGGGGGGCATAGAGGCAGGGCCACATGGGGATGGGGGGTGGCTGAGTGAGGGTGTAGGGACACATGGGAGTGGGAACTGGCTGAGGGGGGGTGCAGAGACACATGGGGAGAAGGGAAGCTTAGTGGGGATGCAGGGACACATGGGGATGGAGGGAGGAAGGGTGGCTGAGGTGGGGGTGCAGGGCCACATGGGCACAGGAGCAGATGTGCCTGACTGCTAACCACTCCCATTCAGTCATCCAGGGTCTGCATGGGGGAGGCTCCCAACTCCCTGACAATGCCTCCCCCCAAAAAAACCCAAACAAAACACTGTTCTATACTTCTCCCACCCATACCCAACAATCCTCCAGGTTCACTCCCAGCACTTACTTCCCAGCATTAACTTCCCTTGCTCTCAGCTCCTCCATTACCCGTGGCTCCCCCAAGCCTTTGCACTACTTCTGAGGGGTGCTGGAAATACATTTCTGTATTGTAGTTTAAATGAATTATTACTCAAAGTTCTGTATTAATATGCCTAGTAAGGAATCTATCTGTCAAAACCATTTCCTGAATCTTTTTTGTTGTCTGTATTGTTACAGACATACTTGTCGATAGGTATTTTGAAATAAATTACCAAATAATTGAACGGGCATGATTATATTATGTTATTCTGACAAATAAAATATACAGAATTTTGCAGAATTTTTAGGTGCAGAATTCCCCCGGTGTACAGGTCAGTTTAGTCTCACCCCTTTTGGGGTAACAACATCCAACAAATAAAAGTTCAAATATGCTGACAAAAAGATTTTCAATCCTCAGAATCCTGTAGTCCTCACACCTTTCTTTCAGGGCTTTCCATCATCCCTGGCCCCTTCTTAGGGTTTCACACCAACTTACCAGTGGCTAGTAGGGAAACCCAGCCCTCCTACTCCACTGGGCTCTAGTCCAGGGACCATAGGACAGACTGGCAAAGTTCACAGCCCCATACTTCTTGCTGTCACCTCCTTAAGGCACGTCTACACTTAAAATGCTGCATTGGTGCACTTGCGCTTCTGTAACACTTTAATCAAGACGCTGTAAGTTGATAGAAGAGAACTCTCTTATGGGTGTAGTTAATCCACCTCTCTGAGAGGTGGTAGCTACATTGATGGAAGAAGCTCTCCCACCAACATTGTGTTGTCAACACAGGTGGTTAGGTTGGTATAACTATGTTGCTATATTTTTCACACCCCTTATATCAACATAGGTCTTAGTGAAGTTATATCAACATAGGTCTTAGTGAAGACCAGACCTTAGATTTCTTCCTCCCATGTCTCACTCATGCTTTCTCCCCTACTACCTCTCTAGGTTATTCCTACTTTCAGGGCCCTCACCTGGAATCCCCCAACAAAATCCCAAACCCACAATTAAAAATTAACCCCACTTCTGTTTCCTTGGGTTTGACCTTTCATCCCTCTTTCAGTTACCCTGCTGTTTTCCCTGATTGATTGACTCCCAGGACTCTCTCCATAGAAGACCAGCTGCTGCTTTCTTTCATGGCATGCCTCTAGAACCAGCTCCACCCCCGTGGCTGCTCCCTGTCTCTCTTGGCCACATACCAGCCTTCTCTACACAAAGGCAAGGATCCCAGGGCTTACTCCTCAATTGTCCTAGTCTCTCTAATGCCATAGAGTGACTACAGACTTACTTTTTCTCCCCCTGCAGCATTCTTCTACTGTGGGTTCCTTCCCTTTCTAATAACCACAACCCAGCTCCTTCCCCAATTTGGCTTCTTCTCTAATTATGTCTGGCTCACCCTCTAGTTACAACCACGTGGGTTAAAACTGGTTTCAGGCTCACATTAATCCCTTCATGACTTGTGTGGGATAAACACACTATCACAACTTCAAACAAGCGAAATGAGCATTTCTGCTGTGACTATACTTCTCTGAAATAGAGGAGATATGTTGGAAAGACATCAGCCATAAAAGATCTCTCCACAGATGCCACCAAACCTTGTGTTCCTATTGGTGGCTGCTGCTGCTGCTACTAGTCATTTTAAGGAGAGCAAGCCCAAGCCCATCAAATCAAAACTGGCGACTGAGGGTGAAGAAATTCAGACTTCCTACTTAGGAAATCTGATAAACAATCTTTTGAAATTTGCAGAGAAAATTTTTTTCCAGCCCCTCAAGTTTAATTTTTTATTAAACATTTTCCACCAACCAATGTTTTGTATTTGACAATGTCACATTATATAAATGTTATTAAAAGCAGACATAGCCCAAACATCCTTTAAATACAAATTACAGGGTTCCTTTGGCAAGCTCCTATCTTGGATTTGGACATTAAAAAAAATTAAGGACTATACAAAAATATACATACCTATAATTGGCCAGACATTAGATTATTGGCGTCTGTCTCGTGTTCAAATAAATGAGAACACTATCTAGCAAACTTTTCTTTAGCGTGAATTTCCTTTATCAAAGCTATTTGTAATAAAATATGCACTACGGCTAAGATTTCCAAAAGCAACTAGTGATTTTGATTGGTGATTGATTTGATAGTGATTGGTGCCAACTTGAGACAATTTACCGAGGTCTGATTTTCAGAGTGACTACTCAGCACTTTCTGAAAAATCAGGCCTCCTGGAGGTGTCTTCAGTTGGTTATCCAAAAAATCATTAGTTGTTTTTGAGAATCTTAGCCCCCATACAGACTCTGCACCTGGATTATCAACAGTATATTAAGTCTGGGTTGCAGACATGTTCAAAAGGCACCTTTTTGTAGTTGTGCCATTTAACAATTACTAATAGCCAAATTAGTGTTTTGTATGTGGCAGATAGTGTAGCACTTCAAAGCACTTTTTAAACTAGTGGAAAAAAGCAGTTTTACTAGCATAGTTTAATCATGTTCAATTCAAATCAAAACCAGGTTACTACAGCCACACTACTCCTCTGGGAACTGTGGATATGTCTACACAGCAGCTGGGATGGTGCTTCCCAGAACAGGTAGACAGACACATTACCTCTGCTTGAGCTAACACGCTAAAAATAGCAGTGTGGCTGCTATACAGCAGAAGGTGGCTCATGGCAGCCACCTAAGTACAACCATCCTACCTACCCCCTCTGAGCAGAGCTAACACATTTCTGTCTACCAGTGCTGTGTAAACATACCCTGTGTCACAGCAAAGTGACATGGATCCTGGAAAGGTATGACCCAAGCTAGAGCCTGAACTTGCAAACGCTTACTCCTGGACACAGTGCTTATTATCACAAGTAGTCCCATGTATGTGAATGGAACTCTTTGCAGCAGTAAGTACTAAGGCTGAAAGTGACTTGTGCAGAGAACCAACACCAAGTCCTATGCATCATTTAAATCCTACTTAAGCTTTGTTTTGAGGGCTTAAGCAGATCTCAAGTGATGCAAAGGGCTTGCACTGGCTCTCTGCACATGGGTCAATTTCACTCCAAGGTCAATGGCATGTGTTTGTGGAACTGAACCTTGAATTAGAATCATGTATGAGACTACTCCTCTAGCAGGGCTTGATCAAGGTTTTAGGACAACGTTATAGAATGGTGTTAATGTTGTGTTACAGGGAAACAAACTTTGTTGTCCAATTTTAAACCATGTTAAGAACCAATTTATAATATGGTATACTACTGGTAGGGTGAAAGAAGATTAAAAAATTCTCTTCTACAAATTATTACTCCAGGAAGTATGGGGCCAAAATCATCGGTGGTACAATTTATAAACTTCAATTGGCTTATACTGCGATGAATTTGGCCTGCTATATTGTTGATTCAATTATTCACTGGTGTCTAATGAAACATTAGTGGATTTAGGTTATTTGTATAGAACTTGTCATGTCTTAATAGCTAAGCACAAACAGTTCTTAAAAGCCTTCTGAGAAGGCTAGTGAGTGATCCCGAACAAACCTAAACAGGAAAAGACTCTTTTCCAAATAAAAATAGAACATTTAGGCCAGAAAGCACTTTAAGGAGGATATGATAATTGCACAAAGAAAGTGATCCCAAACACTCCAGTATCACAAGCTTTTTCTTGTACAACATGACCTAAAAAACCTCATATTTCTTAACTGCATTACATCACCGGTTCCTCTGCTGCAACCCAGATCAATTTCCATAAAGCATTCGAGTCTGAGAGTCAGTCTGAGACATGAACCTGCTGTAACAGGATGGTGAGCAGGCATTAAAGAGAAAAGGAAGTTTGCGGAATCTAAATATGTTCCTGCAAGATCGAATGAGACGAAGTCCTTGACCATACAAGGGTCCTTTGCAGCAGTCACAGACTCTACAGCTAAGATGGAGAGAAAAATGAGTCAGAAACATTGCACATGACTATACACACAGTACATTCCAGTTCACTTTCTGCATCTTCAACTAGAAATTAAGGGATCTAGCTGGCCTCAGATTGATTCTGAGACTGCTGGTTGTGGAAGGTTCCTGCACTTCCTGAACTACATTGTGGTGTAGGCTGCTCTCTATTCCAACGGGGTAATTACTCTAGCCCTAAGAGTGTAGTTATACTTGTATGACTCCAGTGGGGAAGGAGGACAAGTGAAAGTTTGAGGCAGACAAAGTGAAAATAGAGAGATGCAGCGCAGGGGTGGGGATAGCTCTGTCACTTGCCGAAAATTGAGCTAGTATTTTTTTCAACTGAGATTGTTCTGAAGCTCACAGCTCTCTCTTGAACAGACTGGTTCAGTACACAACCTCAACATGATGTTGCAGCAAACATTTTTGGCTGGAATATACGATGGTGATAGGTGACAGTACAGAACTAGTTAAGCTATTTAAATGGATCAAAACAATAATTTGCACATGATGTTTGATGAACTTGATTAAATGTACAGTTCCGTATATTATCAAAAATACATAGGCCTGGTATGCATTCAGATACATAGCTGAGTATGCCTGCATGGGAATTGTTATATATTGACCAATAAGTAACTGCAATATTATTGATCAGCATTATTTTAGTTTAATGTGAAGATATCAATAACTTCTCTCAACTTATTCTGTGGCTCATAATGTATGGCATGGAGCTCCTACACTGGCGATCTACAGAGGTGGTTTCATGATGAAGAAAGTATACATTACCAGGTCGAAAGCCGGTGTCCTTCTGACATTGCCAGAATAAGCGATTGGGGCCATAGGTACATTTCTTGTGTATCCAAAACTCCCATGGAAGCCAGAGTGTCAGCTAGAGTTTTCTGTCACTTACTTGTTTAATATTTCTTGAATATCCTTTGAAATCTCAGTATATCTTTGCCACATGTGGTTTCTGGAGAAGTAAAGGGCAGCCAGATCAGTAAGTCTCTGTGGCTGGTTCTGGCTGTTTTCTTTCCATAAAAAGGGATGCATTAAATTATTTTCTGTGTTAAGGAGTTTCACGGGAAGCTTCAAAACCTCACAAGGCAAAGCGCACAGCTGATTTCCTTCAACATTCAGATATTCCAGTGCCCTGTAATTTTAAAGACCACCAAATTATGTACACTATTCATCTCAGCTATAATTGTATACATATCCTACTTCCCACTTGCTGAGTTATTGCACCTAGATGGCACATGTATCCGTATGCATAGAAGGCTAAATTTTAAAAAATAATACATTCTAAGTGTTGATTCAATGATGCAATTATGTGCACAAAGAGAATTATTTTCTGAAATACAATTTAAACAACTAATGCAACTGGAAATAAGAGATTGTATGTGTATCCAACTGAATGCTTAAGACAGGTGTCCGAACACACACATAGGCTATCATCAGATATCTCAAAAACTTAATGTTAAGTGTGTGTGTTCTTAACTTCACACTCTTGCTTATTAACATGTAAGTATACTTCTATATCTGCCATCCTTCTGCTCATATAAACAGCTGCCGAAATTCCGACAAACTTTCTAACCAAAAAACAGAGACAGATTGACTCTTTGTGGGAAAAAATTCCTCTTTCATAGCATCACAGTTTAGGGCAACTGCACCTGTATTCCCCCTTTACAGTCCAGAAAGTCTCAAGTTACAAGCTCCCCCAGTCATCACCTGTCCTGGGCAGAGACCCATATCTTTCTCCCTTCTGACTGGAGTATCTCCAGGCTGCACAGTTCCCTGCTTTCACTGTGTTACTACCAACACAGACAAGTTGTCCAATGGCACCTATTTGCTTTCTCATTAGGGATGGTTAACAGGTGTAATTGTTGTACTTACAAGGTATCATACAGCATAAGTGCCGACTTCTGCTCCTGCCAGTGGGTGTTTGACCACCCCGCCCTCGCCCTCGCCCTGACTCCACTCCTGCCCCGCCTGTGCCCCGCCTCCATTCCAACCCCTTCCACAAAGTCCCTGCCGCAACTCCACCCCCTCCCTGCCCCTATTCTGACTCCTTCCCCAAATTCCCACCCTGGCCCCGCCTCTTCCCCACCTCCTCCGCTGAGCGCACCATGTTCCTACTCCTCTCCCTCCAGCTGTTTGGCGGCAGCAAGGCGGGAAGCGCTGGGAGGTAGGCGAAGGAGTAGGGACGTGGCGTGCTCAGGGGAGGGGGAGGAGGAGTAGGAGTAGGTCAGGTGTATGGGGGGGACTTGGCTGCTGGTGGGTGCAGAGCACCTGCTAATTTTTCCCCATCGGTGCTCCAGCCCCGGAGCACCCATGGAGTCGGTGCCTATGTCATACAGCACTTCCTACACAAACCTACTTTATTCTTAAGGTACAAAGCATTACAAAAAAAATATTAAAACAATAAAAGAATCTACACACATACTAATAAACTGACCAGTCTTCACCCCAGCCCTAATATGGGCTCTGGAAGGAGCAGTGCTTCAACACCCCACACTAACGGTTTCCTTTTAGAAACAAATTCATCACAGCTTCAGCTTAGACTATGCCAACAGTCATATGGGGCCTCAGTGGGCCCTGCCCTTCCAACCTTTCCCTAGAGCAGTGGTTCTCAACCAGGGGTACGTATACCCCTGGGGGTATGCAGTGGTATTCTAGGGGTACATCAACTCAGCTTGATATTTGCTTAGTTTTACAACAAGCTACATAAAAACACTACTGAAATCAGTACAAACTAAAATTTCATACAGACAGTGACTTATTTATACTGCTCTATATATTATATGCTGAAAAGTAAGTATAATATTTATATTCCATTTGATTTATTTTATAATTATATGGTAAAATGAGAAAGTAAGTAATTGTTCAGTAATAATGTGCTGTGACAGATTTTTATGTCTGATTTTATAGTCAAATAGATTTTAAGTGAGGTGAAATTTGGGGATACACAAGACAAATCAAACTCCTGAAAGCAGTACTGTAGTCTGAAAAGGCTGAGAGCCACTGCCCTAAAGGACTGGGGCCCTGCCTGGACCAAGGATCCTGTCCATTTGATGGATCAGGAAGAAGGTCATGAGCCAGTTTAAAACCAGGCTGTTTATCCAAAAACACTTTGTCTGTCTGTTGGTGCTTGGAGAATCCACTCTGAACTGGTATATGTGCAACTCTCCAGAGGGTGGCTTCAAAGGGTTTATAGTGGAAATAGTATTTAGCATCCCCCTCCCTACTAGAGAAGGTACATGCAATGCCACAATAACACATATACAATTGCTTTTAATACAATATACCCCAAAGGTGTTAACCATAATTCTAAAAGGTATATTAATTCCATGTTTTTTTCAGAAAAACCTTTTCAGTCTATCACAAAGTTTCTACTGTATCATTCCCTTGAGGCCAAAGTATTAACCTCCCCTCTCTACCACACACAAACACACTGATGGTATCTCTACACTGCAAGTTAAGATGGAATTGTGGCATGAGTAGACATACCTGTGCTAGCTTTAACCTAGCTAAAGTGTAATAAGAGTAGTGAAGAAGTGGGAGAATGGGCTAGCAATCAGTGTACATGGGGATCCCAGGTATGTACTCTGGTGCCCATTCTAAAGCCCCTGCTCCCACATTGTCACTACCATTGTTATCCGTGCTAGCTGGATTAAAGCTAGCGCAGGTATGCCTGCCCACACTGCAATCACACCTTCATTTGCACGTTCTGGGAATGACAATGTGGTTTACATGATTTGAGGGCATACAATTATCGTGATCATCTGTGCAAATTAGGCAAGTGCACATGCATATGGGCACAATTAACAAATGATCATAATTTGTGTGAAGTTACCTGATTTACAAGCATAATCATGATATTTAAGCAGTTGGATATGCATTTAATTTTAAAAATCAGACCCTTATCACAGGGCAGTGGGCCAGATTGTGATCTTTGTTATACCGGTACAAATCCAGAGTAAATCCATGGACATCAGTGACGTTACTCCAGATTTATTAACAATCAACTTCCTAATAGTCTCACAATATTTTACACATAGGTCTGGTTCCAGTGTATATTATATATCAATACCTGAGATTCCTGATTTCAGGAGGGATAACACTAATATCATTGTAGGAAACATCCAGATAACTAAGATATGGTAATAAAAACAGCCTGAAAAAAGAGAAAAACACAGTACATTACAGAAGAGCTATTTAAATACATTGATCTATGCTAACTGAGGTATATATCTCATTGATATCCACCTATAAACTCTGTGTTGGGGCAGCTGCTATCAGTGTTAACTGTTATGAGTTTTAAAAGACTGGTTTACTCCCACTGGACAGACAGGTTTCTGGAAGGAAATAAGTCCTTTCAAGACCATCCATTTCTTAGGTTGATGTTGGTAAAAAATGAGCAGAAAACAGAAAACATTCCACTAAGATATGGTGTCACCCCAAAATTAGAAATAGCTCCATGCACAGAAGCTAATGTAGTGCTGACAATATAAAGCAATATTATGAATGAAATCGCTGCATTATGAATTTATTCCTAACAGGATTCCTCCCCCCCCCCACTTCTTTGGTGTGTGTGTGTGTGTTTGTGAGCCAAAATCCCCACCCAGAGAGAGCAAGAGAGAGAGAGGTTGAAATACTGGCAGGTTAAGAGTCCCAAAGTGTACTCAACTCTTATATTCTGCAAATCCTCACAGGAGTCACTTGAGTGAAGCCAGCAAATGGTACACAATAGCAGCAGACAATCAGCCAACTGTACTGCCACTGCTGGCAAGAGGTTCAAGGAGCCACACAGAGACAGACCTGATAGGTGTATTAAGCTGAGGACTGTGGCACTGGGTTTTCCTGTGTAACCATGGCCTGTGTGCATTTGACAGGCCATTGCAAGGAGTAGAATAAGCTCAAGCAGTGGCTCCATTAGAGACCTCTAGAAATTGTGGAAATATTATCCTTCAGGACTATTACTAGTTGTGATGCTGGCAGACCAGGTGCCAGCTCATGCGAAGGCCCAGGGCCTCACTGAACACTAACAAATACATTGCTGGAAACCAGTCTGACTTACCTGGGTGTTAGTATTGTTAAGATAAATATTAGAGTTGTAAGAATGTGTTTGGTGTTTAGACCCTATGAACAGTGTAGGATGCTGCATGTATTGATCTCACTTATAACCTCTGTAGCCCATGGTATAAAATTATATTGAGTGTTTGCACTGTAAACATCTGCTATTGTGCAACTCAGGGCAGGTCTACGCTTAAAATGCTGCATCTCCCTGTTAAGCTCTCCCGATGACATAGCGCGATCTACACAGGGGGTAAGGTCAGTATACTATGTCACTCAGGGGTATGGATTTTTCATGTTCCTGAGTGATGCAGTTATATGGACGTAGGTCTGTAGTGCAGAACAGGCCTCAAACAGGAAAGAAGTATTAACTAAGGAAAAGTGCGAGTCCATCAGACAAGAGGGCCTTTGAAAGCAAATGAGCCATTGTAAGACATCAAAAGGACAAAGATTGTTGATGGACGTCCCCACTTACATAAAGAGGAATCAGGCACCGACACTTGTTCTATCAGTGTGGACTCTGGGGAGAAATGGATAAAAATCCCTGACAAGGAGAAACTGATCTTTATGCATCTGGATTCTGAAAGGCAAGGATTCCTAAACATAAGCAAGCGATCCCCATGCTGCTTGGCATGGGTCAGTCCTAAAGCACATGTAGAACTGCTTATTAGAAAAACGTATATTACCTTATTTAATCCAAGACTGTAACTCATTTGTGTGTGTATGTTTCTTGTTTTAACCTGGTAAATAACTCTTTGTTTTTTAAATAAAACTTTGTTTTATTACAGGATTGGCTATTGCCTTGGTTTGAGATCAGAATACAATTGACGTGGTCCTTTGAGTAAGAGACTGGTCCTTTGACACTGGAAGTAACCTGAATATTGTTGTGATTTTGGTGCAAAGTGACCATCTGTCACATAGTCCAGCTTGCCTGCTTGACAAGACAGATTGGAATGCCCAAGACCACTGACTTTGACTCCATGATAAGACTGTTATAGTGCTTTAGGAGTTCACACTTGTTACTGGGTTGTTGAAATCTAATTATAGAACAGACAACCAGTTTGGGACGTCTGCCCTGTTTTTTGACAGTCTTCCCTGAGGTTGGCACTCTCGGTCAACAGTCACTCCAGCCAGTGTGACACAAGTACTAACATAGAACTGAGGCTTCAATCAAGGTCAGGCACTGTGCAACTACGTAGTAAGAGCTAGAGCTTACAAACTAGATATGAAAGATGAAGTGTAGAGGAAAAGGGGTACATAAAACTAAAAAAGCAAAGCGAGCAGAGGAAGGTTGGGAAAGCCATGATCTGAAGTTTGGTTTATTGTCTATCTTATGGGGAAGGGCCCAAGGATGGTGGATCTAAAGATCCACAGCTTTATACATATCTTTATATAGCACAAATATAACAATGCATCCTGACATTTTCAGTGAATGCACATTACTACTTTCAACCAGTAAATATATTATTAAAATTCTCCAGCTCCTTGTCAGGCAATTAGGTTGCTTGGCCTTCACTACAAAGCTAGGTCAACCTTGCCTTGCATTGACCTAGTTGCACATATGTCTACACTTACATTTGTCTCCCACCAAGTGTAAGTGCCCCATTACAGCGATGTAGTAACACCACTTTCCCAAGCAGCGTTGAGCCATGGTAACATACTGGGGTTGACTAACCATAAGCGTAGACACTGCATTACTTATGTCAACCCTAACAGTCCTCCTGCAGCTATCCCATAATGCCTGACACTGACCACTCTGGTAACAATTGTGAACTCTACTGCTCAGGGGGCTGGAGACCTGAAGACCTCCTGAACCTCTAAAGTCCTGTGAGTTTTTGAAATACCTTTTCATGATTGTCCAGCTTGGTAAGAAACACTTACCAGCTCTCCATTGTTGTATGCAACTGCCCAGCTGACCATGCCAGCTACACGCTCCAGAGATGCTCTGGCTTGGAGTAGACAGGAGGTATTGGATCTCCTGGGGCTGTGGGAAGAAGAGGCTATGCAGGCGCAGCTAAAGGCTAGCCATAAAAATGTGGACACCTACAAGCAGATTGCATAGGGGATGCAGGAAAAGTGGTATGGCAGGGATCAGCAGCAGTGCTGCACGAAAGCAGAGTGTGGCAGGAATACCATAAGGCCAGGGAGGCCAACAGTTGATCCAGTGCCAAGCCTCAGACTTGACGTTTTTACAAAGACCTGCATGCCATACTTGGTAGACACCCCATCTCCCACAGACAACCTTGGATACCTTTGAGGAGCTCGTCACGGGTCTCTGGCGTGAACAGCGAGGAGGAGGAGAAGAAGGAGAAGGGTGGGAGATATGCAACTGTGGGAGTGCAGCTATGCCACGGTCCAGAACCTGTTTGAGATTTGATTGCAGACCAGTGAGTCCTGGCAGTTGAGCACAGGTAAGCCCAATGCAGGGGAAGGAGCCTTGGATAAGTGTGTAAATGTATTTCCCATTACAGTGATCTATTAATGAAGCCCGCAACTTAACAGGACACAGCTATCGACTTTTCATTAAATTTACTCATACTAGAAGAGGTAGTGGTATTACAAAGAGAAGTAGAATTGTTTATGCGCTTTTCATTTCCCTGTACAGTTAGGCAGGGTGGACCATGTGAAGCAGTTTGTTTATGTACACAGGGGTGTCTCTTGAATCCTCCAGAGAGATCTTGATGAAACTTTCATGGAGGTACTCTGCAATCCTCTCCTGAAGATTTCTAGGAGGGCAGCCTTATTTCTTCCTCTGAGGTAGGATTTTTTCCCAGGCCAGTCAGTGATTACTGCAATGGTGCCTGCCCAAGTTAACAGGCCAGCAGCATATGGGCCTGAGCAGCTTCGGGAAGTCAGCAACAGCTGTGCTCTCTGTGCCTTTGTTACTCTCAGGAGTGAGATATCAACTAAATCACGACCACCTGTGGACAATGGTGCCACTGTTGAGTGCCATTGCCATATACTCATGGTTTTATACAACTGAGTAATTCCTGTCTCATTTCCCTCACCCCTGGCGGGCCATGCTCACCATGTTTGGTGCTGTGAGTGGTGCCATGCACAAGCACTCTGACTCAGAAGTGTCAATAAGCATGTCTGGTTTAAAACTTTAGGGGAGCGAGGGAAGGGAGTTCTGAATCTTAATGTTCACTTTCTTTTGTGACTATATTGACACTAGTACCTCTGTGTGTTTTATATGTAGCTGCTGCCATTGTGGCTTTGAGGGGTTTCCCCCTCCACACTGATGGAATGCCTGAGTCAGATAAGAAGGAGAAAGAAAAGGACTCAGGATAACATGTTCAATGAGATGCTGCACGCCAGGGCTGCATCAGACTGTGAGCAGAGTGCCTGGAGGGTGAATATCACAGACTATATGGAGAAGGAAAGAGCAGACAGGAGAAAGGCCCAGGAGTCCTTAAATATTCAGGGTAAATAGGACTAATCCCCTGAGATGGGATATTAGATGGATGGGATCTGAGTTACCCAGGAAAGAATTTTCTGTAGTATCTGGCTGGTGAATCTTGCCCATATGCTCAGGGTTTAGCTGATCGCCATATTTGGGGTCAGGAAGGAATTTTCCTCCAGGGCAGATTGGAGAGGCCCTGGAAGTTTTTCGCCTTCCTCTGTAGCATGGGGCATGGGTCACTTGAGGGAGGATTCTCTGCTCCTTGAAATCTTTAAATCATGGTTTGAGGACTTCAATAGCTCAGACATAGGTGAGGTTTTTCATAGGAGTGGGTGGGTGAGATTCTGTGGCCTGCGTTGTGCAGGAGGTCTGACTAGATGATCAGAATGGTCGTCCCTTCTGACCTTAGTATCTATGAATCAAGAAAAGGAAAAGGGAGATGCACTAGGATATAATGGGGCTTCTCCAGCAGCAAACACAGATGCTGCAAACTCTTGTGGACCTACTGATTCAACAATCCCAGCTCACTTCCCTTTGCAGTGTCTGGAGAACTGAATTATAGCACCTCCCTACTTCACTTTCCCCCAGCATCCCATGTGGCCTCTGTGGCCACATCCCTACCCTACCACTCTACCCCGGGAGACAAACAACCACAGCTTCACAAGCACTGATCTATAGAAGCTCCAGTTGCTGTATGTGTAGCTAAAATGGACATGAACGTTCTTTCCCCTTGTTAAGTTCTGTTCTACTAATTTAGTAAGTTTTAATGTATTTTCTTTTAAATTGCACAGATTTTTCTTTGTACTGGTTTTATTACTCAAATTCTATTATTTGGAGAATAATTCATTTTTATTAGTTCAGAACATATGCAGAGTCCCTAGTAGTACTGAAAGCAACCACTTACTAGTTTCCGTACAGTGTGACACAAAACTCAGAATCAGTGACAAACAGTATAATAATGATAAATGTAGAGTAAGCACCACACATTTCCTAACAGGTCCCCACACCACAGAGCCAGGCAGAGCACAGTACATCACAATGCATGACTATGGCTCACTGTTAAAGTACTCTTTCAAAGCCACCCTGAGCCATATAGCTCCATTTGAGCTCTTGTAATCACCCTTGTGCCTGACTGTTCAAACTCAGCAGACAACTGCTCTACCTCTTCCCTCCACTCCAAAGGCAACTTCCCCCCTTGGCATCACAGATATTATGAAGGACACAGCAGGCAGCTGTAACCACTAGGATATTTTTTTCACTGAAATCCAATCTTGTGAGTAAGCACTGCCAGCATCCATTCAATCTACCGAAAGCATACTCAACTGTCATTTTGCATTTGCTGAGTCAGTAGCTGAATCTTTCCTTGGTGCTCTCAGGATGGCCGATGTATGGCATCATGTCCAGAGGAGCAAGGTATAGGCTGGGTCCCCCAGGATCACTATTGGCATTTCAATATTGCTAATGGTAATCAGCCGGTGCTAAAAGAAAGTCCCTGCTTGTAGCTTTATGAGCAATCTTATGTTCTTAAAGATACGAGAATCATGCTCTTTCCTGACCAGCCAACACTGACGTTGGTGAAACGTACCCAGTGATTCACCAATACTTGCATAACCAGAAAAAAGTAGTCCTTTCAGTTGAGTGTCAAGGTGGTCTGGTGCCAAAATAGGGATATTGCCCCACTGCAGTTCAGGAACCCCATTGCTGTAAATCCATGCACTATGTCCTGCACATTGCTGAGAGTCACAATCCTGCATAGCAAGAAGTAATGGATGGCCCTGCAAACTTGCATGACAATTGCCCCAACAGTCAATTTTCTAACTCCAAAATGATTACCCACTGACTGGTATTTGTGACTGCCGCTTGCTTCTTCGCTCTCAGTGTGGTACTCATTCTGGTGTCCCTGTGCTGAAGAGCTGGAGCAAGCTCAGCCCACAGATCCAGAAACGTGGCCTGGCAAATCCGAAAGTTCTGCAGCCACTGCTCATCATCAGCCCGAATTACAATGCGATCCCACCAGTCAGTGCTTGTTTCTTGGGCCCAGAAGCAGTGCTCCAACACCTGCAGCTGCTCCATGAATGCCACCAAAAAACACTTGAACTGATTTTTGCTATGTCCCAAAGCAATCTGTCCTCCATAAAATTGTGATGTTCCCTGCTGATTCAGTTCTTCTTGCGGCTCTGCAAATCCTGGAGGATCAGCATGTGTTCTGTGATTGCAACGTTTACGACAATAGTGCAGAGCTGTGCAGATTCCATGCTTCTGTCAGAAATGGTGGACAGTGAGGAGGACTGTGCAGATTCATGGGATTTTTTAAAAAGCTGTGAAAATTATGGGCTATGCATGACATTATGGGATGGAGAAAGCTGCACACTGGAAAGTTGACCCCTTGCTATCTGTTACCCCTCATGACTCATTTTTTCCCACCATGCATTGCCAAAACTTCCCAAAAGACAGTGCGCAGGATGGTGTTGGGTTTCATACTGGGATACCTAGCTATGGTACACTGCACTGTGCATTGACACACTATGCTTACAAGGTTGCCTATTTCCTACAGAAATCTTTTCCTTATTTCCCTTCTCTGGGCCTCCCTCTAGGACACATCTCTCTATGCTCACTAGAGCACGATCCAGCCTTTGTTCAGCTGCAGAGGGCTTGCAGTTAACAGCTGGAACAGTTCTGTCAATGACAGGCACTCCACCCCCACCCCCTCCTTTCCTGATGAGGTGCTGCCTTCAGCTGCAGTGCAGGAGACAGTCTCAACTCCATCCACACTTGGAAGCATGCTGCTTCCCTTTACTGCAGAGAAATCAAAGAGAATTGCTCCCTTTCCTCCAGCACTTCCTGGGACTTTACCCTTTTTCTCTGGGGTCCAACCATAATATTTCTTCTTGAGGAACTAAATGGAAAAAATAATTCCCAATAAGCATGTCAATGGGGATATTTTCATTTTCAACTGATACTCATAGTATCTGTCTTTTTCTGTTACCTGCAGTCTGTACAGCTCTAACTTTGTAACTGCATCGCTCTCATCCATTTTTATGCCTTTCTGCTCCTATTTCCCTTTCCCAAAATAAGCAAACAGAAAATAACAAAAGTGTAACTTTTTTTTTAAACTGTATTCAGTCAACCCACTTAAAATCTCAGCACCAGTGTATGAAGTGCAAATCTCATTCAGAACAACAAGCTGTGCATTTCAGTCTGCTTGCTGCACCACTATGACATGTCCCCGGGGTACAATCTACACTGCGAGACCACTGAGTCCCCTTAAATTCCCCAGTCTGGGCTGACTCTCAATATGCTATGCTAGTGACAAGCAAACTTCTCCAGATGCTATGATCACTCACCCACAATATGTGGGGAGACACACCCAGCTGAGTTGTATGAATGCTCTCTAAGCCACTCATGAACCGTATAAAGAGACACCAGCAAATGTCCCAAGTCCCAAGCCTTGCGCTCCAGTAATGTGCCATTTTACACTGCTCTAGACTCCCTAGACAATACAAGCTCATTAATTAGTTAGCCACTTTGTCAAAGGAAAGCAACCATGCACCAATCTTTGTAATCTAAGCAGATTCCCCAAGCACTTCAACCCAAAACACACTGTTTTAGATCAAACATAAAAGAGATTTATTAACTACAGAAAGACAGATTTTGAGTGATTATAAGGGGTAGGCATAGAGATCAAAGTTGGTTACATAAGAAATATAAATAAAATTGCAGCCTAAATTCTACAGGCTAAGCAACATTTGAATCAAGCACTTTCTCGCCCCTCTAGATGTTCCAGCAGTTTACATTTCTTATTACACATGCTGAATTTCTTTCTTAGCCTGGGACCAATCTCCACAGTTCAAAGTCTTTGTCTTCCTAATTTCTTGTTGCCTTCAGAGTAGGTGGGGGAGGAGAGAGGCCAAGTGGTGATGTCATCGACCCTTGATTATACTTTCTCTCTAACAACCTCACACTTGGTAAGGCAACTCACATCTTTTCACGTATTTATACCTGCTCCTGTATTTTCCACTCCATGCATCAGATGGACTGGGTTCTAGCCCATGAAAGCTTATGCCCAGATAAATTTGTTAGTCTCTAAAGTGCCACAAGGACTCCTCATTGTTTTTGCTGATACAGACTAACACGGCTACCACTCTGAAATTTATAACAATAGAATACCAATTGAAATTTATTAAATATTTTTGGATGTTTTTCTACATTTTCAATATTGATTTCAATTACAACACAGAATACAAAGTACACAGTGCTCACTTTATATTATTATTTTTATTACAAATATATGCACTGTAAAAATGATAAACAAAAGAAATAGTATTTTTAATTCACCACATATAACTACTGAAGTGCAATCTCTATCATAAAAGTGTAACTTACAAATGCAGATTTTTTTGGTTACATAACTGCACTCAAAAACAGTGTACAACTTTAGAGCTTACAAGTCCATTCAGTCCTACTTCTTATTCTACCAATCGCTAAGACGAACGAGTTTGTTTACATTGATGGGAGATATTGCTGCCTGCTTCTTATTTACAATGTCACCTGAAAGTGAGAACAGGCATTCACATGGCACTTTTGTAGCCAGCGTTGCAAGGTATTTACATGACAGATTTGCTAAACATTCATATGCCCCTTTATGCTTTGGCCACCATTCCAGAGGACATGCTTCCACGCTGATGATGCTCATTAAAAAAAATAATGCATCAATTAAATGTGTGATTGTACTCCTTGGGAGAAGAACTGTATGCCTCCTGCTCTGTTTTACCTGTATTCTGCATATATTTCATGTTATAGAAGTCTCGGGTGATGACCCAGCACATGTTCATTTTAAGAACACTTTCACAGCAGATTTGATAAAAGGCAAAGAAGGTACCAATGTGAGATTTCTAAATAGAGCTACAGCACTCGACCCTAGGTTTAAGAATCTGAAGTGCCGTTCAAAATCTGAGAGGGACAAGGTGTGGAGCATGCTTTTCAAAGTCTTAAAAGAGCAACACTCTGATGCGGAAACTACAGAACCCAAACCACCAAAAAAGATAATCAACCTTCTGCTGGTGGCATCTGACCAGATGATGAAAATGAGCATGCATTGGTCCGCACTGTTTTAGATCATTATCAAGCAGAATCCATCATCAGCATGGAAGCATGTCCTCTGGAATGGTGATTGAAGCATGAAGGGACATACGACTCTTTAGTGCATCTGGCACGTAAATCTCTTACAATGCCAGCTACAACACTGCCATGCGAACACCTGTTCTCACTTTCAGGTTATATTGTAAACAAGAAACAGGCAGCATTATTTCCGGTAAGTTGTAACCAACCTTGTTTGACTGAGTGATTGGCTGACCAAGAAGTAGGACTGAGTGGACTTGTAGGTTCTAAAGTTTTACATTGTTTTCTTTTTGAATGCAATTTTTTGTACATAATTTTACATTTGTAAGTTCAACTTTCATGATAGAGATTGCACTACAGTACTTGTATGAGGTGAATTGAAAAATACAATGTTTTTGTTTTTTACAGTGCAAATATTTGTAATAAAAATATAAAGTGAGCACTGTACACTTTGTATTGTTATAATTGAAATCAATATATTTGAAAATGTAGAAAACATCTATAAATATTTAAAATAAATGGTATTCTATTGTTCTTTAACAGTGCAATTAACCACGATAAATTTTTTTAATCGCTTGACAGCCCTATTATATATACAGTCCTAGAAAGCCTTTTTTGTAGGTGTAATTTACAAAGCCAGTATGGAAATGAATTAATGAATGAATATAATATAGGTCACACAAAAAACTGAATCCTTGTTTGAGCACAGAAATAGTGTAATCCAATCTATTAATTAATAGTAAACACCTTACCCAGTGGGAAGGGCAGATAGTAAACTGAAGGACATGTTAAGTATTCTAAGTGTCTTGAGTTTGTGAACATCATCAGGGATCTCTTTGATGGGGTTGTTTCGGAGCTTCAGTACTTCTAAATTTTTAATATTATATACCTGGGGGGGGGAAAAAGGTAATGGAAAAAAGTTGTTTACCACAAAGATAATCTGATTCCTGTTATGGTAAGAGTTTCTACATTTCTAACATTAGTAAGTGACACTGTAAGAACTAGAAACATGGAAACTGTCCTAATACTGAATGAATCTTGTATTTAATGTATAGCAGTAGCTAATTGGTAATGTTATTTTAGTTAAAGTACCTTATAAAAATGTCGTGTGGTTTCTGGGCCTGATCCTGATCTCACTTACACTGCTGTAGTATTATAGGTTAGGCTGGTAGCACCATCTACTATTAAGGTTGCCCTACACTTCCCATTACAAAAACATGTTTCCAGTTGCTTATAACGTAACCAAATTAACTGTTTTGGCTGAAATTTTCCATGCTGGGTGTCTGCCACAGGCTGAATCTTTTTGGAAAATTTCAGCTAAAACAGTTCAGCCATTTTGAAGACTGAGGCTAGGGAAAAATACATTCTTTTGACCATGTTAAAAATCTGATTAAAATCTTTTTTTTTTTTTTAAGTTCTAGCACCCTGATACTTTGGGATTTAAAATGTGGCAGAAGGGTGGCCTTTGTGTCACCTCTTGACTAAAATGACTTTAGTCATTTTTGTTGCTCTTCTCTGGACTTTCTCCAATTTGTCCACATCTTTCCTGAAACGTGGCACCCAGAACTGTACACAATACTCCAGCTGAGGCCTTATCAACACAGAATAGAGTGGAAGTGGAGAATTTGATTCTACTCCTACCTCTGCCATCGAGTTCCTATGCGATACTGGGCAAATCACTTAAACCAAACTTTTACCAGGTGGTCACTAATTGTGTGTTCCTCATTTTCTGGGTGCCCAGAGTGAGACCCTGGGGCTTTATGTGCAGAATTGCTGAGCACTCACAGCTGCAACTGAAGTCAATGGAAGCTGTGCTTTGGACCTACATAGGGCCCTACCAAATTCATGGCAATGAAAAAAGCATCACAGACGGTGGAATCTGGTCTCCCGCCTTGAAATCTGGTCTTTTGTGTGGTTTTACCCTATACTATACCAATTTCACCGGGGGGGGGGGGGAAGGGGGAGGAGACCAGCATTTTTCAAACTGGAGGTCCTGACTCAGAAGGGAGTTATGGGGGGGGTGTCATAAGGTTATTTTAGGGGGGGCTCACGGTATTACCACCCTTACTTTTGTGCTGCCTTCAGTGCTGGGTGACCAGTGAGTGGCGGCTGTTGGCCAGGCTCCCATTTCTGAAGGCAGCTCCCAGCCAGCAGCAGCACAGAAATAAGGGTGGCAATACCATACCATGCCACACTCCAGCTCACAGCTCTGAAGGCAGCAGCACAGAAGTGAGAGTGGCGGCTGCTGACTGAGGGCCCAGCTGTGCAGGCAGCAGCGCAGAAGTAAAGGTAGCAATACCATACCAGGCCATCCTTCCATCTGCGCTGATGCTGGAGGCAGCTCTGCCTTCAGAGATGGGCTCCCAACCACCATCCACCGCTCTCCAGCTGCTCAGCTCTGAAGGCAGCACTGCTGCCAGCAGCACAGAAGTAAGGGTAGCAGTACCACAACCACTCCTACAATAACCTTGTGACCCTCTCCCAAATTCCTTCTTGAGTCAGTATCCCTACAATTACAACATCATGAAATTTCAGATTTAAATAGCTGAAATCATGAAATTTACAATTTTTAAAATCCTATGACCATGAAATTGATCAGACTGGACCATGAATGTGGTAGGGCCCTAAACATACATATACTGTGCTATATAATGGTAAGTACTCTGAAAAATCAGGTTCCAGGATCACAAACTGGGCTCCCAAAATTAGTGGATAGTTTTAACTTTAATCTCTTTGTGCCTCAGCTCTTCATTTGCAAAAGAGGGATAATAAATACCCACGCATCTCACAGAAGTGTGGTGAAAATCAAGTCACCAATGTTTGTGAAACACTCAGATACTACAGTCCTGAGCATTAATCAAAGCCCCTGAGAAAATTAATACTCCTGACTTCAGAGTAGGATTTGAATAATGTGCAGTAAGTAAAGCCTACAGCCATACACTGAACAATGAGGAAAAAAAATATTGACTAGCTGCTTATTAGTTGAGTACTGTCTGTCCTGTGCACTGAACGAGACATGGATCCTGTGGAAAAAGTAGTATGTGATCATATAATTGAGGACTGGATCATAGCGTATGCACATTAAGATTGCACAGGCAACTTTAATTCTGGAATTTCCTAACTTTTAAGTGCTTGACTTTGCAACCAGATTAAGGTTCTTTCAGGGTATTTTTTGTGTGGAATATTAGTATCAACCCATAGATTGGTGCTCCATAAATGAAGATAAGTTTAAATCAGGAGTAACTTCCCGATGAAGTCAACTGAATGACGTTAGTATAAAGCAAGATTGGAATGGGATCTTCAGACACAGATGCAAAGATATTTTTAAATCTTGTTGGAATCTTTCCAGGCTCACATTGATTCTTACTATCCCATAAATAACCAGAAATGTAAAGGAATGATGTTTTTCTAATATCTAGGCTATGCAATTTGCATCTCTTATTGCATCTCTTATTAAATCATTGTTGTTTGAAAGTTACATTTTTTTATGTTTAGTTTAATATTAAACTGTAAAAATTCAGGCAGTCTTACAGTTTTACTCTTAATAACGATAAGGAAAATAACTGGTACATACCTCCCTGGGAAAGAAGTACAAGTCATTGAATGATAGGTTAAGATACACCAAAGTGTCGACTAAAGGTGTCAGGTCTGGAAGGAGAGTCAGGAAATAACCCTAGAAGACATATGCAGTACAAAGGATAATTAACTAAATTTAAAAAAATCAACATTTTTTATCAAGGGGGTGGGGGGGGGGGAGAGCTAAGAACTGGCTCCATCAGGACGTAATTTAAAAGATTTTAAAAAAATAGTTAGACAAATCACCAAAATGACTCAATTGATGGATACATAGAATCATAGAAGTGTAGGACTGGAAGGGACCTCAGGTCATCTAGTCCAATCTCCTTCACTCAAGGCAGGACTAGGCAATTTATTCCAGTGTTTAACTATCCTGACAGTTTGAAAGTTTTTCCTAATGTCCAACCTTAACCTCTCTGTCTGCAATTTAAGCCCATTGCTTCTTGTCCTATCCTGAGAGGTTAACAAGAACAATTTTTCTCCCTCCTCCTTTTAGTAACTTTTTATGTACTTGAAAACTGTTATGTCCCCTCTCAGTCTTCTCTTCTCCAGACTAAACAAACCCCATTTTTTCCAATCTTTCTTCATAGATCACATTTTCTAGAACTTTACTCATTTTTGTTGCTCTCCTCTAGACTTCCTCTAATTTGTCCACATCTTTCCTGAAATGTGGCACCCAGAACTGGGCACAATACTCCAGCTGAGGCCTTATCAGTGTGTCTTGCACAATACTCCTGCTAATATATCCCAGAATTATGTTTGCTTTTTAGCAACAGTTTTACACCATTGACTCATATTTAACTTGTGATCCACTATAAACCTCAGATCCCTTTCCACAGTTCTTCTTCCTATGCAGTCATTTACTGTTTTGTGTGTGTGTAACTGATTGTTCCTTTATAAGTGGAGTACTTTGCATTTGTCCTCACTGAATTTCACCCTATTTACTTCAGGCTATTTCTCCAGTTTATCCAGATCATTTTGAATTTTAATCCTATCCTCCAATGCACTTGCAACCAACCCCTCCCAGCTTGGTATCATCTGCAAACTTTATAAGTGTACTCTCTCTGACACTTTCTAAATCACTGATGAAGATACTGAACCAACCCATTACCAATCCCTGTGAGTCCCCACTTGATATGCCTCTCCAGCTTGACTGTGATCCACTAATAACTACTCTCTGGGAATGGTTTTCCAACCAGTTATGCACCTACCTCATAACAGCTCAGTCTAGGTTGTATTTCCCTAGTTTGTTTACAAGAAAGTCATGCGAGACAGTATCAAGGAGCATCAAAGGATTTGCCTAACTGAGGGCCACATTGCCTCTCACCTCCCACTTCATTGATCTCCCCTTCCCTCTTGCATCAAATTTAAGCTACTTGTTCCCACTTTCTATGCTCTGCATGGCCTAGTACTACTTTTTTCTTTTATTATGCCCTCTTTGTATAAAAAGTACTGGGCTCTTTCCTGTGATCTTCCTAAGATGCATGGGATGTGTACTCTGGAGCTGTCTAGCTAAATAGGTTCTGGAATGTACACATGATGTTTGTAACTCAGAGATCCAGAGTCCTAGAAAGTGAAGCTTCTTCTTTTCATTTTTTAAAACCCCTTTCTTTCAAAGCTTGGAAACCCCATACAAAAAGCTATGGTAAAAAAATATGAATTCATGATTTTGACTCAAATCAGGAAATTAAGTCACGATTGCATACACAACCTTTTCTACAACCTTGGGTATAAATAGTTGGATACAGTATTTAATTACATCATATATTATAATCTTAATACATTAATATATTTTTCTCTACAACCTTACATCTATTTATGTGAAGTAACTATTTCCTTGTAAGCTAGAATTGTGAGTCATTTCTATGAAAGTTACATAGTAAACCATACGTACCTAACAGATACTACAGATTGAATGTAAACAGGGAACAATAATAAATAGTTGAACAAATATTAAGCATTATTATACTGACAAACAGATCAATTGTCAATGCTTTGACTCAACAGATCCATGCATTACATGAAAACAGAAATAATTAAAAACAGCATCTACATAACAGGGCCGAATTGATGCCAGGCAGGGTTCCAGAAACTTTAGACTGTGAAGTCTCTGGCCTCCTAGAAAGAGGGTTGGGCACTATATCCCACCTTCAGGATCTTGCCACTCCTACTTGCATGGTGCTGAAGCAATCTGATGGCACTATATGGAGGAGAAGAAGCAGCAATGTGTCCAAACTCAGTCCATTACTGCAGGAGGTGCTAGGGACAGCAGATGTCACATAAATCATGAGGTGTATCAGAAAAATGAGGAGAGACACACAATATATGGGAAGAAGAGTGAGGGTGAAAAAGGAGAGGAAATAGATAATATAGAGGGAGATCAAGGTGAGGCAAGAGAATTAAAAAGATGCATCTAGAACAACCAAGCTTAAGACTAATCTAAAATTGCTAAACAAATCTTAAATGATTTTAGCCATTTTTAATTTTTAAAAAGTGGCCATATACTGACAATTTTAATACCAGGTTCCAGGTGGATGAAGTTAAGAAAGCCAAGTTATGAATCCCAGGGAAACTGTGTTTCTAATGAAAGAAGCAGTTGATCATTAAGGATAGCGATATGAAAAGTGGGTGCAGCTGTAATTTTTAAAAGGTATACCTTAAGATTAAGTTCAGTTCTTTTATGGATTGTGCAATATAAAACTGCCATTCTGGACCTGGCCATCAGTTGTTCTTGTTCATCCTGATCACTTAGCAAATTCTGGTACCCGAATCCCTGGATACCCTTTATAGTATCATTATCAAGGGCACGATCAGGTTCTGCAATTAAAAATATATGTAGTCAAATAAAGAAATAATCATTGAGATTAGGAAATAAAGAACTAAAGCTTCATTATGTAGATCCCAAATTTATAGCCAAATCCTTCCATGCACTGTCAGGCCTTACTCAGGCAAAATTCCCTGATACAAATCAATATCTTAGCATTACCTGGATAAAGGCTGCAGAATTTGACCCTTTAAAAGCATTCAAATTTATTCAACTTTTTTTTTTTGAAGGGGGAGCAGCAGAATGTGTTTCAGCTATTGATAAAAGGGCCTGAGCAGTGATGTTTGGATTTGGAGCAGAACTTTCCTAAAGTTTGGGAGCATTTTGTTCAGGTCCACCTAGAGCTTCAATCCACAACAGATGATGTTAAAGAGATTGAAGATTTTGATTCTGTTTAGATAAACCATTAAATCCTAAATTTTCATAAAGTGGCAATTGATTGAGGGCTTTAATTCTGGGGGGCTCAACCCATGTCACAAGCTTGGGATGAATTTCAGGTTTGGTTACAAAAGCTTTCTACCACTCTTACTGTTAATAGCCCAAATGGATTCCTCACTCACTGGTTTAAGACCCTTCAATCCAAAAGCCCAACCGGGTGAGAGTGAAAAGCTTTGGCTCTGAATTTCCTTCCTGTCTTGGTTTTATTGTAATTGTACATTTCTATTATTTATTATGACAACATCCATTATAATTTATTATAACATCCATTTCATTTCCCCTTAAAAATGGCATGCAGTATTGGGAGTTGATAGTAGGACTGCTCTTCATCTTTTATATTGCCACTACAAAATTGCCACTACAGTGCTGTACATATTTTATTTCATAAATGTAATGTATATATCTTGCCCCTACCTGAATAGGACACTTTTTTGCTCTGTCCATGAGCGTACAGCTTTAAACTGTCCATACAAGATTCTTCTCCATCACCTTCTTCTAAAATCTGTTCCAATGAGTTAGATTTTCTTATTTTCTCCTCCAAAGCCATTTCTGAAAAAAGTTGGGAGTGGTAGTAGAAGAGGTATGTGAGAAATGTATTAACTTAGTCAGACTAGCCCATTTCTCATTTACACAAAGGATCATTTACACAGCTTTGGTAGCATAAACGGACCATCAAGTCAGCGTTTACTTTTAAGGCCCCTTTACATTACCAGAGCAGCATAAAGGGGCATAGTATAAATGCCCATCAGGGAACCAAATTTCTTATCATAGCTTGCATGTGTCGTAGGACAGCTATCTGAAATTCCTGATACACTATTTCTCTAGTATTCCCAGCAGTCATTTAAAAAAAAACAACCTATTTAGTAGCTAATATAAAATTGGTGACTGGAAATCACCAGTTGATTCTTTCCATGGCTTTGGGAGAGAAGTGCAGTTTACAGTTTAAAGATACGCTAACTAAAAGTAGGTTAGTTGCTCTGAAAGGTCATAGCACAGTGGCTAAACCCGGGATTGTTCATGCCATAAGCTTGGGTTCTAGGCCACCAGTGATTTCACATTAAGTCCTATCTCTTGGTACGTTATTTATTGTTGAATTAAAATTCAGTGGGTTTGCTTTGGCACACATTTTCTGTTACAGCTGAAGAGGTATAAAATATTGATAAACAATACCGATGTATAACTGATATTCTAGGAATCAGCACGTGAAGAGCAACAATCTGGACAAAAGATAGGTCCCAGAGAGTTGCAGAGTTTTTGCAAAAGGTATACAAAGAAGAGTGAAGCAATGCAGGGAGGCAGTGGAAGAAGGAATCATCAGAAAGAGAATAATAATAAAATTACTCTATCAATTCATTTTTCATCACACCATCATGAAAAATTCAAACAGTGCTCAAAGTTTATAATTCTATGTTTTGGTTTTTGCCTATTCAATGAGCTATCTATATCTATATAGATAAATAAATAAATAAAAGGTTAAAAGTTATGCTGTAACACAATCTTAACTATAGTGCGGGCACTGCTGCCACCATAATTTTATCAAACCTGTTATTTACTTGGAGGTAAAAAATTGGAAGAAATATGGTTCACTAGTGCCTCTCTCTCCTGGGAGCAAAGGAAGTTGATTGTGAGATACACACTCATCTTCTCCCAATCAAAGTTCTCTTAGTGCTTTAGACTTGGAGGAAAGTCATAACAACCCAAGATCCCTGTTCAACCCCGTGCACATAAGCAAAAACCACTATGGTTAAAAAGCCCAATCCACTTTTTCCCAGAAATACCATCAGAGTCCTACTGAAGCCAGTGGGCCCAATTCACTGTTGTCCAGCACCTTATGTTGTCATTTAGGCCTAGATTCTTACGGGTATTTAGATGCTGCTGTGCTCAGGAGCCCAAATCTTATTCTCACTTAAGAGCCAAAATCCTACCTACTGGCAATGGGATTTAGGCTCTTCAGTGCCTAAACCACTTCAGAAAATAAGATTAAGGCTCCTATATCAATTAGGCAATGCAACACTGAGCTCAGCAACACCTAAATACCTTTACAAATCTGTACCTTACACTAGTGCAAAGAGGTTGCAAAATGATAGTAAACCAGAATATCAGCATTTTACACTCATTTAAATGACTACACAAGATGCAGAGCTACAATGAACTGGGCCTAGAAGGACTCTCTGCAGGTGTCAGGACTATCTTTCATGGATCCCGTTGCAGGATTAGGGGCCAGTTTTCAAAGTCTCAAGCAATGGGGCTTTAAACATTTTCCTTATACTATTAAGTATTTTAAGATATTCTTAGTATAAATTGTTACCTGTTATTAATGTTTTTAAACATAAAGTTAGTTTAGTTATTACTAGCTACAATTTTGCACTATCTAGTTCTTAAATAATGATGTAACATTCTCACAGACAAATGGCATCGTTTTTTTCCTGTAAAGGAGGCCTATTTTGGAAATGCTTTCAGTAAAAATCATGCACAGACAAAAGTGAATTAGAACACTTGACAATATAAAATACAGTACCTATGATACTCTGTCTCTCAGGCTTTCTTCGTGAAATTACTGGGAACTCTTCATTATCAGACAATACTGTTGTGTTAACTTCAGTCTGTATGCTCTTTCCCTCTTTATTGGTCAACTGGGTAGTGAGATTTTGATAGCCAGTTGTTTCTCGCTGTAACTTTCTAAAGGTTGCCATCACAGGTGAAGGGTGAGAAGGGGACACTGCAGCGAAGCTCCCAAAGGTAAACTCTGGTGAAGTAAAATAAGCAGGCTCATCCTTCGGTAAACTAAGAAGCTGCCTGCGAAAGGATTTATGACGTTTGTGTAATGGGAAGCTGGCGGGACCACTAGGAGTTGGAGTTATAATAATATCTTTAAGAATTTGATCAGGAAAAAGATTTTGGACTTTGAGTTGGACTGATGTTCGACTGCTCGAATAATAGCCAGAAAGAGTAACTCTATTCTTGTCAGTTGTGCTTGCAACAGCAGCAATGTCTGGTAAAGACCAATAAACAGAGTCACTCTCCTTGCGGGGAGCTAGAACATCCATGCCCGAGGATCTATCATCTTTCTGCAACAGGGAGTCAGCAGGTATACAACAATAAGGAGCAGTAAGAGTCAATTCCTTTTTTAGATTTTGATCAAGAAGGAAGTGTGTATCTTCGGGATGGACTTGTGTTTGACCACTGAAATAACTACTGGAAAATATATTAATGTCTTCATCATTTGTGCTTCTTATCACTCCCAGTCGGTCTTTTCGAGGAATCCTGTCTGGAGAACACAAAAGCAAGAAAAGTGAAGATACATTTATAACTAGGCATACAATATTTTCTTGAAAAATGTGTGAAATGTGATTGACTCAAACTGGATACGTTAGAGAGAATTTCCCCTACACTGAGTAAACACACAAAAATAATCATTTAAAAAAAATCAACCCTACTGCATCACAAAATGTTTTGCTTTGTACATTTATTTGACAAATATAATTTAATTTTAAACAAAGTAAACAACACTGAATGATCTGTAGTAATTTGTAAACATGTAAGTGTTAGACATCTATATTTAGAATTTATGATGAGCCACACAGATTAGTGAAAAAATAATTACTCAGGTTCCAATGCACATAAAACTTGATTATTGTGATAATGCTTAGAGTCCTGAATCAAGGAACAGGGTCCCACTGTGTGAGCCATTGGAAACACATAACAAAAAGGCAGTCCTTGCTGCAAGAAGCTTGCAGGGGCTGTTTTTGGGGCAGTGTTCCTCCACAGACCCCTACTCTGGGGCTGTGACTGAGAGCCACAATTTAATCCCTTATGAAATGTGTTGCTTCAAAGAACAATATATACCATCTTTAACAAGAAGCAAATTAAACTTCCACTGGTTAAATTGCCAAATGGCTGATTTGTTAATTTACCAACAAATAATTTTAAACTATTAGCCAGTCATGAACTGACATATTTAGTTTCTAATAATGGTCACTTGGACTAACATCCATCCCATTACGCAGGATTCGCATAAGGCTCTCTATACCATCTAGGCCCCATGATAGCCATGCTTGTGTGGAGTGGAGGCTCAGGCAGAAGCAACCATTCAGGGGGCTTCCACATCCCCTAAACACCATGATGTGGGCTCTGTGCTGGCTTAGCTAGGATGATGCAGCTGCGACCAGTGTGATAAGCCTGTGAAAGAACACTTAAATGGTGAATATATGGGTCCAGTGCCCAAAAATCTCCACAGAGGAGCTGCAGCCTTTTTTCTAGGCCACCAGCTAGAAGAGCAGTCACATAGGACTCCCTTTGTATTGTCTGGATAAGTTATATCACCCACTTAGTGCCCCACCTTCCTGGGAATAGGTGCATCTTATTCTTAAGGAATGAACTTGTCTCATACTTGATGAAACACAGAACAAGTGTGTACTCCAGGATGATCATATTACCATTACTGAAAAGCTGGATTCTGATCAACGGTTACTCCACTTTATAAACATCCATCAAATGTAATGGCTGCATTTTGTGGTGCGTGAAGTGATCCTTGAATGTACTTTATTGTACCGCACTTTAGATTTATACAGTACCCTGACAAGAATCATACAGTCTAAATAGCATTCATCACTAATCATATGTTATACTAGAAAAAAAGACATTGCAACAGAACATTGTCTCTGGATAAAAGGTTTATCATTTTTAAATAATTTAAAATCAGTGGAGCAGAGCTCTGGGATTGAGCCAGAAATATTTAGATACATTTTGGATGGTGCCAGACTAGAAATGTGTTGTACAGAGATGGAAAATTTCACCAACTAATCCCCTAATGGACTTAATAATATCAAGAGAACAAGAAATGCAGCTTCTTACTTTTCAACTTTAATTCACTTGCTGAGATTTCCCTTCTTACTTATTTTTTACCATACCATTATAATGTTATGAGTATTCTTCATCAATTAGTAAAATAATAAATGATAACTGGAATTGGTATAAATAATAAACACAAAATAAGTGACACTATATTAATAAAACAATATAATATTAATGTTAAGAAATTTCAAATTAGTTATACATATCAGATACTATGAAAAATTTGTTTCAGAACTTTTTCCTTTGGTTTACTTATTATGTTTAGATTTAATAGTTTTAGCTATTTAAATTGTTTTACATATAGGTCATAGAAAAGACCTATTAGGACATCTTTTCCATGCCAACGCAGGATTGTTCTTTTACAGTGCTAGTTTATTTTAACATATTGTCCAGTCTAAAGTACTGACCCTACATCAGAATCTGCACAGCAGCCTCTTGTGGGAGCACAAGTTTGACTGAAGTCAATGGGACAGTACAGAAGTAAGAGCCCTTCTGGTAGGATCAGAACCTAGTTTTTAAGAAGTCTCAAGCAGTGGAGTTTTCAGCTCTTTCTTTGAGCTATTAGTTACATTAAAATATTCCTACTATCAATTGTTATTGGCTGTTAACTCTATCTTTAAAGTTAGTATTTAATTATTAGTTACTAGTTGATTAATCACAGTTAACCCACGCGATTAACTAAAAAAACTTAACTGCGATTTAAAAAATTAATCGCGATTAATCGCACTGTTAAACAATAGAATACCAATTGAAATGTATTAAATATTTTGGATGTTTTTCTACATTTGCAAATATATTGATTTCTATTACAACACAGAATACAAAGTGTACAGTGATCACTTTATATAATTATTTTTATTACAAACATTTGCACTGTAAAAATGATGAACAAAAGAAATAGTATTTTTCAATTCACCTCAGACAACTACTGAAGTGCAATCTCTTTATCGTGAAAGTGTAACTTACAAATGTAGATTTTTTTCTGTTACATAACTGTACTCAAACCAAAACAATGTAAGACTTCAGAGCCTACAAATCCACTCAATCCTACTTCTTGTTCAACCAATTGCTAAGACAAACAAGTTTATTTACATTTAGATCCACAAACCTGGAAATCCTGGATGCCCCAACATCTCAGGCATTGGCACACTGACAGCAGGATTGTCTGGCTATGTAGACTCCCTCCTCAGGCCCTATGCTACCAGAACTCCTAGCTATCTTCGAGACACCACTAACTTCCTGAGGAAACTACAATCCATCGGTGATCTTCCTGAAAACACCATCCTGGCAACTATGGATGTAGAAGCCCTCTACACCAACATTCCACACAAAGATGATGGACTACAAGCCATCAGGAACAGTATCCCCGATAATGTCATGGCAAACCTGGTGGCTGAACTTTGTGACTTTGTCCTCACCCATAACTATTTCACATTTGGGGACAATGTATACCTTCAAATCAGCGGCACTGCTATGGGTACCCGCATGGCCCCACAGTATGCCAATATTTTTATGGCTGACTTAGAACAAAGCTTCCTCAGCTCTCATCCCCTAATGCCCTACTCTACTTGCTCTTCATTGATGACATCTTCATCATCTGGACCCATGGAAAAGAAATCCTTGAAGAATTCCACCATGATTTCAATAATTTCCATCTCACCATCAACCTCAGCCTGGACCAGTCCACACAGGAGATCCATTTCCTGGACACTACGGAGCTAATAAGCGATGGTCACATAAAACACCACCCTATACAGGAAACCTACTGACTGCTATTCCTACCTACATGCCTCCAGCTTTCATCCAGATCTCACCACATAATCCATTGTCTACAGCCAAGCTCTATGATACAACCGCATTTACTCCAACCCCTCAGACAGAGACAAACACCTACAAGACCTCTATCAAGCATTCTTATAACTACAATACCCACCTTCTGAAGTGAAGAAACAGATTGACAGAGCCAGAAGAGTACCCAGAAGTCACCTACTACAGGACAGGCCCAACAAAAAAAATAACAGAACGCCACTAGCCATCACCTTCAGCCCCCAACTAAAACGTCTCCAACATATCATCAAGGATCTACAACCTATCCTGAAGGACGACCCATCACTCTCACAGATCTTGGGAGACAAGCCAGTCCTTGCTTACACACAGCCCCCCAACCTGAAGCAAATACTCACCAGCAACCACACACCATACAACAGAACCACTAACCCAGGAACCTATCCTTGCAACAAAGCCTGTTGCCAACTCTGTCCACATATCTATTCAGGGGACATCATCATAAGGCCTAATCACATCAGCCACAATATCAGAGGCTCGTTCACCTGCGCATCTACCAATGTGATATATGCCATCATGTGCCAGCAATGCCCCTCTGCCATGTACATTGGTCAAACTGGACAGTCTCTATGTAAAAGAATAAATGGACACAATTCAGACGTCAAGAATTATAACATTCAAAAACCAGTCGGAGAACACTTCAATCTCTCTGGTTACTCGATTACAGACCTGAGAGTGCCTATCCTTCAACAAAAAAACTTCAAAAACAGACTCCAAGGAGAGACTGCTTAATTGGAATTAATTTGCAAACTGGATACAATTAACTTAAGCTTGAATAGAGACTGGAAGTGGATGGGTCATTACACAAAGTAAAACTATTTCCCCATGTTTATCCCCCACCTCCCCACCGTTCCTCAGACGTTCTTGTCAACTGCTGGAAATGGCCCACTTTGATTATCACTACAAAAAGCTCCCTCCCGCCCCTCCGCTGCTCTCCTGCTGGTAAAAGCTCACCTTAAGTGATCACTCTCTTTACAGTGTGTATGGTAACACCCATTGTTTCATGTTCTCTGTGTATATAAATCTCCCCACTGTATTTTCCACTGAATGCATCCGATGAAGTGAGCTGTAGCTCACGAAAGCTTATGCTCTAATAAATTTGTTAGTCTCTAAGGTGCCACAAGTACTCCTTTTCTTATTTACAATGTCACCTGAAAGTGAGAACAGGCATTCGCATGGCACTTTTGTAGCTGGCGTTGCAAGGTACCTGTGAACGCCTGTTCTCACTTTCAGGTGACATTGTAAACATGACGTGGGCAGCATTAACTTTTTTGTCTGAGTGAATGGCTGAAGAAGGACTGAGTGGACTTGTAGGTTCTAAAGTTTTACATTGTTTTATTTTTGAATGCAGTTATTTTTTGAACATAATTCTACATTTGTAAGATCAACTTTCATGATAAAGAGATTACACTACAGTACTTGTATTAGGTGAACTGAAATATACTATTTCTTTTGTTTTTTACAGTGCAAATATTTGTAATAAAAAATATAAAGTGAGCACTGTACACTTTGTATTCTGTGTTGTAATTGAAATCAATATATTTGAAAATGTAGAAAACTTCCAAAAATATTTAAATGGTATTTTACTATTGTTTAACAGCACGATTAATCATGATTAATTTTTTAAATTATGATTTTTTTAATCGCTTGACAGGCCTAGTTACTAGCTATTGTTAAATAAATGGCGAAGAGCATTTTTGCATCTTCTAGGTCACCTATAGCATACAAAATGTACAGATATTTCTGAACTGTATTGTATCATCAGTGATATCAGTTTTTAAGCAGAACTCCCCATTGCCTTCAAAGGCAACATGACTCTACATGCATATATGCAAGTGTTTACTTATGCAGCTGTACACAGGAGGGATGGGACCATCCCCAAATGCCCTTAATTTTTTCATAATCACTAATCACAATTGTACTTCCCTGTATCTTTACCTGTGTTCCTGACAGGGGCGGCTCTACCAATTTTGCTGCCCCAAGCAGTCGCCTCCGAATTGCCGCTGCGGAGGGAAGAGCAGCCGAGCTGCAGCTGAATTGCCGTTGCGGGACATGGACTGCCACCCCATTCTAAATGCCGCCCCAAGCACCTGCTTGGAAAGCTGGTGCCTGGAGCCAGCCCTGGTTCCTGACTCCATCCTCTCTCATCTCTCCCAACACCTTTATCTCTTGCTACACCTTTTTGTTTGTCATTTTGTAACTTACCCACAGTAGTGACAGGCCTTGGTTGGATCATAACATAAGCGTTCAACATGGTGTTAGGGAAATCTGTTATGGCCTGGTAACTGATAATGGTTACTTGTAGTCTATTCCTGATCCCACTGAAGTCAATGAGAGTTTTGCCATTAACTTTGATGCATGCAAGAAAGAGCCTTATATAGCCTGAATTTTAATTATAAATTTATTTTTGATAACATTGGTTTGTTCTGGGGTTAGGGGGGAGACCATGTGAAACCAAGCATTTATTTTGTCACAGAATAAAGATTTTTTTTACATGTTATCTCAGCACTAACTGTAGTTTTGGGTCATCTCAGCTAATGTATGAACTTATGATATGTTGAATGTATGAAACCATCTGCAAGTGTTTGAAGTTAAATCCACCAGCACTTTCCATTACCCCACCCTGATGTTAATGGTGACTATAGGGCCAAACAAGCTTCAGCACATATTGGAGCAGCCTAGGAACTGCTCTAACTTGCACCCATTTTTAATGCACCCAAGAGCCCATTACATAAGCAAGGACAGCTGAAACACAGCATGCTCTGGTCTTGCCTACTCCAGTTCTTTTACAGCCTCCCCATTGTCTGTGTCATGGGACACCTGAAGCAAGTGGCATAGAGTCAGCTACATTGGCTTTATGCCACCTGGCAAGTGGCAACTTCCCAACAATTGGAATACTCAGGGGCAGCTTTCTGACTGTTCTGCACTGCTAGAGCAGTGCAAAGCAGTTGGAAGAAAAATGAGTCCAAGTTACTATCTCCTTAACTTTACCTTAAAATGGCTACCAATTTAAAGCCCTGATTCCAGGAAGGGCACTTGAGCCCATGCTTAATTTTAAGTCTCACTGAAGTCAATGGGACATAAGAACATGCTTTTAAGTTAAGTACTTTCCTTAATACAAATGGAGGTAAGCATGTGTACCTCCTGAACTGAGGCCTAAGGTAGTTGCATGCAATGCCAAAAATGTAAATAACCAGGTAAAGATTTAAAAAAATAGGGGGCCAGAATCTGATCACATATCAAACAGTGTAAATCCAGATCCACACCACTGAAGGCAATGGACTGGCTTTGGATCAGGAGCACTGAGAGATCAAAATCTGATTTAGAGAAATAAACCAATTAAAAAATAGCTGTACTTTACGATATATAACTGTTAGAAGATAACAAAGATAATGAGGATGAGCACATTTTATATTCCTAATTTAAAACTCATTTGATCATTGAGGTCAGGGAGTTGAAAATATCAGGTTTGAAATCTGCTTGGGAAAGTACACATGTATATACTTCAAATCTTCAATATTAAGGGCCAGAATTTGTCTTTGTGGCACAGGTGTCCTTGGGCAAGGTGTACAGCAGCACAGCCCCAGAGCAAGCTCAAAGAGGGATCACACCTTAGGTCCCTGGCACTTACAGGAAAAATGCCTTCTGCACCATTCAGTGGCCCATAATCGGGCTGGCTCCAGGCACCAGCGAATCAAGCAGGAGCCTGGGGCAGCATGTAAAGGAGCGGCAGGACATCGGGCTCTGGGATGGTAATCCGTCCTCGGCAGCAATATGGCGGCCGCTCTGTTAGACCGCGTTTTGTGCTCGGTGGCAATTCGGTGGCAGGGATGCAACTCTTCGCCTCCGTATTTAGCGGCAAGGTTTTTTGTTTGTTTTTTTGGGGGCAGCAAAAATGCTGGTCTCAGCCCGGACCATAATGAAGGAAAGTAGCAAATGTCAAGAAAGCAAGTGTAGCTTCTTTAGATATAGCTTTTACACTGTGTACAAGTTGATTCATCAAAAACCAACCAACTAACCCTTCAGGATACTCATTATATTCTGCACTCGAACATGGAAATTAGGGGATTCCTGATTTAGTGCATAAATATTAGCTAATACATATTTTAATTTGCTAACTGTGGTATTTATGTTCTCTGGTTTAATGGCTATTCTGGGGCATTTGGCAGGGCCCTGAAGCGATCTTCTCTTGTTCTCCTTTATGCTGCTGCACAGGATGCTAATTAATCAATACTCTATTCTACAAGTTAAGTAACTAGTAAACTTTTTGTACAGCTGCATCTTGAAGACAGTTCAGTGGGACAAGAGACTGTATGGGTCTTCTTCATACTTAATCCTACACTCTCATACAAAAACCAGTATAGCAATCTCAAATTTTATCAAGCGCTGGCTTTCCTTTGGGTTGTGATCACATGCAATGACCATCTTCATATTCACACTGCATTACACCTCCAACTCCAATACTTGTTGTCACAGTGCAGTTTCTTTGAGGAATTCTTCTGGTTTCATTTATTATTTGCTGAATAATGATAGCAACCATATGGTGTTTAAATGAATATTTAAATTGATTAATACACATTCCTTCAATATTGTCTGCAAAGAATATGTAAATCTTGGAACTATGCATTGCAAAGACTATCTGTCATTAGTACTGCTTACCTTTATAGGTGTTCTCCCTTGGCATAGACAGTTCAGGTAGCAGCTTTGGAGGCAGAGGCCTACGAAGTAGTTTTGGTTGCTCAAGCATTTTCTGCCTAATAATTATTCTTGCTGGACAACTGAGGAGGATTCAAAAGTTTGAAAATTCTAGATATAAGGCAAACAAAAGAAAGTCATCTCTGGATTTATGTATTGACCTGTAAATGTCTGCCCAGAAACAGTTGCTGTTAGAAAACACCAGTATAAATGGATGAAATTGGTACTCTATTTACTTAGTAACTAATTTGTCATTTTGCTAATTATCAGTAGTGTTTTTGGAAGCTAAAAGGTCACATTATTAAAAAATAATCTATCTGTTCTGTTAATTTAGGTTTGGAATACTCATATTACAGAATGACGTATGACACCATTGTCATAAAAGCGAGGCAGTGGTTGGTTCTTCCTCTAAGAAGCAAACGGTGAAAAAAAGGAAACCTAATTTTCACGACATGAAACTTTTTGAAAGTTCACAAAAAGCAGCATTTCTAGCCATGGATAGACACATTTATAGTTAATAATAAAAATTCAATTTTAAATTGGTATTTCTTAATGCTGTGGGTAACAGTTAATTCTTCTGATTTAGTGAAGCAGCTGGACATAAGCATATTATACTTATGCTTGAAACTCCACTACTTGCGCTACATTGATGACATCTTCATCGTATGGACCCATGGGAAGGAGGCCCTTGAAGAATTCCACCTGGATTTCAACAATTTCCACCCCACCATCAACCTCAGCCTGGACCAGTCCACACAAGAGATCCACTTCCTGGATACTACAGTGCAAATAAGTGATGATCACATAAACACCACCCTGTACCGGAAACCTACTGGCCACTATACTTATCTACATGCCTCTAGCTTCCATCCAGGACACATCACACGATCCATTGTCTACAGCCAAGCCCTAAGATACAACCAAATTTGCTCCGATCCCTCAGACAGAGACAAATACCTACAAGATCTTTATCAAGCATTCTCAAAATTACAATATCCATCTGGGGAAGTGAGGAAACAGATTGACAGAGCGAGACGGGTACCCAGAAATCACCTACTACAGGACAGGCCCAACAAGAAAAATAACAGAACACCACTGGCCATCACATACAGCTCCCCGTTAAAACCTCTCCAGCACATTATCAACGATCTACAACCTACCCTGGAAAATGATCCCTCATTCTCTCAGACTTTGGGAGGCAGGCCAGTCCTCGCTTATAGACAGCCCCCCAACCTGAAGCAAATACTTACCAGCAACTACACACCACACCACAGAAACACTAACCCAGGAACCAATCCCTGTAGCAAACCTCGTTGCCTACTCTGTCCCCATATTTACTCTAGTGACACCATCAGAGGACCCAATGCACATTCACCTGCATGTCTACTAATGTTATATATGCCATCATGTGCCAGCAATTCCCCTCTGCCATGTACATTGGCCAAACCAGACAGTCCCTACGTAAAAGAATAAATGGACTCAAATTGGACATCAGGAATGGTAACACACAAAAGCCAGTAGGAGAACACGTCAATGTTCCTGGACATTCTATAACAGTTTGAAAGTAGATATACTTGAACAAAAAAACTTCAGAAACAGACTTTCAAGAGAAACAGCAAAACTAAAATTTATTTGCAAATTTAACACCATTAATTTGGGCTTGAATAGGGACTGGGAATGGCCGGCTCATTACAGAAGCAGCTTTGCCTCTCCTGGAATTGACACCTCCTCCTCTATTGTTGGGAGTGGACTACATCCACCCTGATCGAATTGGCCCTGTCAACACTGGTTCTCCACTTGTGAGGTAACTCCCTTCTCTTCATGTGTCAGTAGTATATTTATGTCTGCATCTGTAACTTGCACTCCATGCATCTGAAGAAGTGAGGTTTTTACCCACAAAAGCTTATGCTCAAATAAATCTGTTAGTCTCTAAGGGGCCACTGGACTCCTTGTCATATTATACTTGTGTTCCATGCTTCAAATTGGCTTCTCATCTGCTTCAGCATGTTTTCAAGACCATGGATTTTTATTTATAAAAATTTAACTTTTATCTGTGCTTTAAGTGCACCGTAAATTGCTATTATAAAATATGTATGTGGTGGTGTACAGTACATGAAAACAGAAATAGCCTCTGTCCTAAGAAATGTGTCTATCTTGTAGATTTTCAGAGATGCAACACATTGGTGAGGATGATTTTATTTTTTTGTCTGTAATCTATAAACTCACTCTTTAGGGCCTAGTGGCAAAAGGGTATTATAAAAGGGACTTTAATGAAGAGAAAGTGGCAGCTTGGTACAGTAGCGTGGAGATAGCATTCCATGCATAGGGGTATTCCTGGAAAAAGCCCACACAGATGGGATTGGGAGAAAGAAAGAAACCAACAAGTAATTGAAACTGGCATCATTCACAGATTATGAGGCCAGCAGGGACCACTGTGATCATCTAGGTCTAGTCTGACCTAGATGCATAAGACAGGCCATTGGACTTACCTGAATTAATTCCTGCTTGAACTAGAGCACATCTTTTAGAAACACATCCAATCTTGATTTAAAAATTGTTAGTGATGGGGAATCTACAACAACCTTTGCTAAATTCTTCCAATGGTTAATTACAGTTACTGTTCAAAATTTTTTCTTTATTTCCAGACTAAATTGTCTAGCTTCAGCCTCCAGCCAGTAAATCTTCTTATACCTTTGTCTGCTATATGAAAGAGCCCACTATCAAATTTTTGGTCCCCATGAATTACTTATAAACTATGACTAAGTCACCCCTTAACCGTCTCTTTGTTAAGATAAATAAATTGAGCTCTTTGAGTCTATCACGATAAGGCAGGTTTTACATCCTTTAATACTTTTTTGGTCCTTCTCTGAACCCTCTCCAATTTATCCACATCCTTCTTGAATTGTTGGCACCGGAAATGGACACAGTATTCCAATAGCAGTCACACCAGTACCAAATACAGAAGTAATATCACCTCCTTACTCCTACTAAAGATTCCCATTTTACTCCTGAGGGAATTCTGCATCAAAAAATTTTAAAAAGTGCCCCTCCCACCAAAATCAGCAGAATTTTGTAGTTTTTTAAAATATTGTTTGCACTATTTATTTGTCAATAAATATGGCGGTTCTAGCACGGCAGTGGGGAGCACATACCATTGGCTGCACGGAGGTGTGAGATCACCCTGCAGTCCCCCCACCCCGGGGCATGGACTCAGTGGTGGTGAGGCTACACCCAACCCTGACAGAGCACATGGGCCAGGCTTGCCCCAGAAACACCCAAGGCCCTGCCTCCACACCAGGTGTGGGCAGGCAGGCTCATCCCAGCAGGATCCAAGTGTGGAGTGGATTCGTGTGGGGGGGGTCCAGGTGTGGGGTGAGAGAGTTCTGTGTGGGGCAATCTGGGTGTGGAGGTTCACGGGGGGGGGCTGCGTGTGGCAGGGATCTGGATGCACAGCACCTTGTGGGGGAGGTTCAAGGCACAGGAGCTGGGTTCAGTAAGTAAGGCTTGGTGCTGGGAGATTCGGATGCAGATGGCTCGGTGCTGGGGGGATTATGGTTGTGAAGGTGAGGGGAGGCTCAGCAGAGGGTCCAGGGGGGTCTAGATGCACAGGGATTGGGCAGATGGGGGGTGGGTCTGACTTGGCACTAGCCAGGGTGTCCCCAGACCTCCTTTTCCCCCATGCTTTACCTCTCTGCCGGCTGCTCCAGGAGCCTGAAATGACACGCCTACGCTGCTGGGGAGGGGCACATGACCACTCTTGTGGCTTCCCTTTGCTTCCTCATCAGAAAGTCATTATTCTGTGAGACAGCAAAGAAATCTGCAGGGGCCATGAATTCTGCGCACAAGCAATGGTGCAGAATTCTCCTAGGAGTACCACTTATACAACCAATGATTGCGTTAGCCTTTTTGGCCCCACAATCACACTAGGAGTTCATGATCAGCTGATTATCCACTACTATTCCAAACCTTTCTCAGTGTCACTGCTTCCAAGGATACAGTCCCCATCCTGTAAGTATGGGCTACAATTTTGTTCCTAGATGTACAATTTTACGTTGGCCCTATTAAAACACATATTGTGTGCTTCGAAACGGCTTTCCAAACAATCCACATCACTCTGAATCTCTGACCTGACCTCTTCGTTATTTACCATTCCCACAACCTTTGTGTCATCTGCAAACTTAATCAGTGATGATTTGATTTTTCTTCATGTCATTGAGGAAAATGCTAAATACTGTGGAGCCAAGAATGGACTCCTGTAGGACCTCATTAGAAACACATCTGCTTGACGAAAATTCGCTGTTTAAAATTATATTGAGACCTATCAGTTAGGCATTTTTAATCCATTTAATGTGTGCAATATTAATTTTGTATTGTTCTCATTTTTTAATCAAAATGTTGAGTGGTACCAAGTAAAATGGCTTACAGAAGTCTAAGTATATTACAACCAAGCTTGTAATCTCACAAAAAAAAAGGTATCACGTTAATTTGACAGGATCCGATGAAGTGAGCTGTAGCTCACGAAAACTTATGCTCAAATAAAATTTGTTAGTCTCTAAAGTGCCACAAGTACTTCTTTTCTTTTTGGGTAAGGTTGTATGGCCTTATGCAAGTAGTCAGACTGGATTATCATAATGGTCCTGTTTCATCTTAAAAAACTATTAAGTTGAAGAAGAATATATAAACCCTTGCAAACAAAACTAAGTTTGACACAGCTGTAGTTACAAGACTTCTTTATCTCATATCTAATTCTAGCACTCTTCTTCAATCATGTTATAAATTTGCACTGAAGGCCAAATGCTTTCAATGTCTTTCACTCTAAATTTTCTCTCTTCATCTTTTGTGCCTAGTACAATATGGGACACAAATCAATGTAAAGTGTGAACCACATTCTATTTGGCTTTAATAATTGCTAAATATCAGAACCACTATGCTCTGTGTATAGCAGAAATAGATTTATACCCACATTAGGGTGACCAGATGTCCTGATTTTATAGGGACAGTCCCAATATTTGGGGCTTTTTCTTATACAGGCCCCCAACCTCCTGTCCTGATTTTTCACACTTGCTATCTGGTCACCCTAACCCACATAGTTACTTTTTTATTTAACATGCAAAGCAGATGATTTGTCCTGGGCAGTTAACATGAATCTTTTTCATAAATGTATATTTTGAAAAGAATATTACAATTAAGGACAAATAAAGACTACTGAACAAAAACTACTGGTAATACACAACATTATACTTGCTTTTGTTTTGTAACCAAGAATCCTCTCTCTGCCCCCCCTTCCCCCCTGAATCTTCGACTCAACTGCAAAAAAAATTCTTTCCTGTTAGTTATCTTACATTATTTCTACACGTCCTTTTAAAAAAGCACATTTTAGTACAGTAACATCCCTGCTATAGTCAAACTATATTTTAAGCCCCTGCCCAAATGTTATTAAAGTGAAGATATATATATTTATGTATATATGTATACATACACACACACAATATAATACTCTGCATGTCTATCCCTCCTTCCATGCAAAGATATCAAAACACTGTACAAAGAGTTGTGATATTTTGTGCTATTTTCTGACAGCCGCACGCTAGGTTTCATCCAAACACAGCACTGCTGACCACAAGTGGTAAAAAAAAAAAAAAAAAATCATGAGACTGGCTTAAAAATCATGGGATTTTACAATAGCAATCGACTCGGGGTTGTTTCTATTGGTCTTCCAGCCGCGGAGGTGCACTCCGCCCAGGTGTTCTGATTCCACCACAACCAGGAGAGACAGAAACATTCATCGCATCGAAGCAGGCTGAAGTGCTCAGCCAACACGGGCTTGCTGGGGCTCTGCGAACAACCCCCGCAGTCAGAAATCTGGCAGCATTACAGCCCCCAGGGGAAGTGTGCGAGGGGGGAGATCCAGGATCCCTTTGTCACACTGTTCTGCCCCCGACACCAACCACCCCCAGCCCTCGAGAGGGTGAGGAGCCCCGGTGGGCCGGCCTACATTCCACCCGGGTCCCGAGGCCCGCCGGGGATATCAGTTGGTGGGGCTGTGATCACGGGCGTGTACTTGGCACGGTTCACCCCAATCCTGGACACCTGCCCCTTTTGCGGCATGAGGGAAACCCTGGCGCAACCATACCTGGAGCGCGCCAAGCTGCAGCCCCTATTCTGGCTCCTCACCAATATTTTGTTAAGATTTTGGTTGCACTTTTCCCCTCGCCTCCTGATCTGTGTCCCCACTAAGTCACGGGACCTCCCGCTCAACCGCCTCCCGGCCCTGGCTAAAGTGACCAGCTACAAAACCAGGGTGAGGAGGTTGGCCGACGGCGTCTCCTGTGACTGTGGGGCCTATTTCCGATCCTCGGTCCGGGCAGAGCTCCTCCGGGCGGCGTCCACTGACTCCCTTGACGCCTTAGAGGAGCAGTGGGCGCTGTCCCGGGTTCTCTGCTCGGTGTCCCGCCCGCTTCCCTTCCTTTGACCGCGCTCCTGCCTCCTGTTATTTCATTCATTGTCCCCTGTAATTGTTTGGGTTTTCCACGACCTGTGGCCCCCCCTTAGGCTGGGGGCGGGGGGGGGGATCCTTTAGCCCCTCCTGGATCCCAATAAGCCCAACCACCCCCAGCCGCAGCCGCAGCCGCAGCTTACAGCCCAGGGCCTGGCATCGCCTCTCGCAGCGCTGCAGTACCCTGGGCGGGGCGTCCCGGCCTCTCCTCAGGTGGAGTCAGCCTCGGCGGCGGCGGCGGCGGCGGCGGCGGCGGGGGAGGGGCTCCGCTGCCGCCGCGGGCCCTCGCGCGCCTCCCAGGCCACCCTGGAGACGGGCCCTCGCAACCCGCACGGGAGCCTCGTTCTGGCAGCGGCCTCAGGCGCCCGCCCGCGCGGCGAGAGAGAAAGAGAGCGCGACTGCGCGTCCCCGCCTTCCCCTCCAGGGCGGGGAGGGAGCGAGGGGCCGGCGCGCTCCCGCCAGGGGCTCAGCCGCGGGGCGGCGCGCGCGCGCCCGCCTTGGCTTGGGGGCGGGCTGGGCTTGGGGTTGGTGGCTCGGCGGCAACGTGCGAGTGGCCAAGGTGGGGACGCAAACAGGAGGCGGCGCTGGACCCGTGTGCAGCAGCATTGCACTGCAGGGGTGGTGAAGCTTATTCATCTGACACGCTCGTGATGAGCATGGGCTAGTCTCGTTTCATTTGTTAGTGCAGTTACAGTCTTTCCTAGTCGGCATTTCCATAAAAAGGAAAGGAGTACTTGTGGCACCTTAGAGACTAACACGTTTCCATTTCCATAGTTATTGGTGTCTCTGAATGCTTATGGATGATGCTAGAATAGCCCTTATCGCTACTGCTGTAGGGTTAGGCTTTATCGTTATTAGTGATAAGTAATTATTGATGTGCTTATTATTGCTGTTACCTTTTTGTTTTGCTTCCTCTATTGCCCTTTGCAGTTATTTATCAGCCCTGGTGTTACCGTAGTCCTTATGATGTATGCTTCTCATTGTTCTGTTTGTCATTGCTGTTTATTATTGTGATTTATTACTGGCCTGTTACTTGTATTAGATTTTTCTGTACTGATTGATGATTTTTGGATAATCTTTATTGCTGTTTAGTACTGATCCTTGTTAATGGGGGGGACTTATTGAGCATGCTGCTTGCTAGTTAATGACTCAGGAGTACTTACCCTATTTCTCATCCTTTTCTTTCAGTGCAGGATTCCAATGCCTGTTTGTGTGCCTAGGAACGAAAACTACTGGCTGAACGGCAGCAGCACCAGTTAAAAAGAAAACAAAGCAAACAGTGAGTTTTGAAACCATTATCTCCTGTCGCATTCATCTTACGTTTGTTGCTCTGGATGTCTGGTTTTCCCCCATGTTTCTTGTGTGTTAAGTTATCAGCCTTAAGACAAAAAGAAAAGGAGTACTTGTGGCACCTTAGAGACTAACAAATTTATTAGAGCATAAGCTTTCGTGAGCTACAGCATCCGATGAAATGAGCTGTAGCTCACGAAAGCTTATGCTCTATAAATTTGTTAGTCTCTAAGGTGACACAAGTACTCCTTTTCTTTTTGCGAATACAGACTAACACGGCTGCTACTCTGAAACCAGCCTTAAGACAGTTGACAAAATACTTTTTGCCTGTGTGTAGCCTGGAAAGGTGCAGAATAAAAGGGACTTCATCTTAGCAGTGATTTAAAAAAAAAATCAAAAAAACTTCAAATTTAGCTTAGTTGTATTCATTTAACCTTGACCGATTATCTACTGGATGTAGAGTTACCAATTGTATTTAATAACAGTGCAGGTTTCTTAGTGGCTTTTATTTCCAAATTGACTCAAGCATCCTTCAGATTACATTAAATTTCAGCAGGATCACCAATACTGCAGTCCTGATTCAAGCAAAACTCCTATTGATTGATTGCACTAGAAATGTTGCCTGAGGAAAGACCACACTGGGTCCATTCCAGACTATTTATAAAGGGGAAGGAGTGAGAGAGAAAGCAGAGATGGAGTCGCTTTTCATATCTCTGTTAGGTGAAAACATTAAGTTCAGTGACATGCTTAGGAGAAGCAGGAAGATGGCTCTTGTTTTTTTGTTTCAGTGATTCAACTAATCTTAGTTTTTTAAAGCACATTAAAGCAAACTTCTTTATATTTGTAATTGTTTTCACAAACACTGAAGGTCATTTTCTCTAACTCGGGGGTGGGCAAACTTTTTGGCCCGAGGGCCTCATCTGGGTGAGGAAATTGCATGCAGGACCATGAATGTAGGGCTGGGGCGGGTGGTTGGGGTGTGGGAGGGAATGTGGGGTTTGGGAGGGGAGGAGGTGTGGTGTGCAGGAAGGGGCTTAGGGCAACGGGTTGGGGCGGAGGAGGGGTGCAGTGTATACGAGGGGCCTCAGCAGGGAGTTGGGGTGCAGAAGGGGGTGCGGAGTATGGGAGGTGGCTTAGGGCAGGGGTGCGGAGTGTGGGAGGGGGCTCAGGGCAGGGGGTTGAGGTGCAGGAGGGGTGTGGCAGGAGGCTCAGGGCAAGGGGTTGGGGTGCAGGAGTGCTTAGCTTGAGCGGCTCCGGAGTGGTAACGGACTTCAGTGGGGCTAAGGCAGGCTCCCTGGCTCCGCACCACTCCCAGAAGCGGCCGGCACCACGTCCCTGCAGCCCTTGGGGGAGGAGGGGCAGAGGGCTCCATGTGCTGCCCCTCCCTCTCCCCCCCCCCCCCCCCCAGGGTCTGCAGGGACATGGTGCTGGCTGCTTCTGGGAGTGGTATGGGGCTCGCGGCGCCACGGGGGTGGCAATCCCCCGGGCTGGATCAAAAGCACTGATGGGCTGGATCCAGCCTATGGGCCGTAGTTTGCCCACTCCTGCTCTAACTTAATATGGAAATAAAGAAACTGTTTTGCATGTTGCTGATTTAATATGTTGTTTGTCCTTTTATCTGCAAGGTTAATGTTTTTCAACTGGACTGTCATCAAAGCAATTGTTCTGTCTTGTTCTTTTTTTAATGTACAAATTCAGTTACATGGAAGATTACAGATCGGGAATGGGAGGAGGGGAGACTTTGGTTTTGTATATTAAAAAAAAAAAAGATTTTGACTGTAAAGTAAAGAATAGAAAATTGAAGGGGGGTTATTTGTTAAATTACGTCAGTATGTTCAGTTTTTTCCATATAAGTATCGCTCCTTAATCAATAACAATGCGATATTTGGTCTACAACTCATATACTTGTGAATGTTGTGTCTAAGATGTGTTCTCACAGTAATGTAATGTGAAATGATGACCTCTAGATTAGATTGTAAATTCTTTTGGCCAGGCACCGCATCCGCTACTAAATTTATACATCATGTAGCACAACAGGACCCTTATCCTGATTAAGACTTTTAAAGAAATCCTCTTGTTTAAACAGATCTCAAGAAAACTGTAGTGCTGAAACTAATTTACATTTTCACATTGTCCACAGTGAAGTATTTGGTTGGGTTCCTTGTCTTTGACTCTGAATGGGCAATTTTGTGACTCGTGTATAGTGCAATCATACAAACCCATACTGACATAAATACTTTTCTCATGTAAGCAATGCCATTGAGCTCAATAAAACCAACAGTCTGAGTAAGGACTGCACATGAGAAGAAGTGTTTGAAGCATTGAGCATTATGTAGTTTTAGGAAAGGCAGATTATTGTATTTAAATATTAAACAGTATTAGCCTTCCAACTCTTTAGGAAGTCAAAACCAAATAGTAGGCCTGATCCTTCATTACTTGCATATGGAATGCAGGGTTGGGCTCCAAATTTTAAGGCCCTGATTTTGCAAACCTTACGGGTATGTCTACCCTGGAGCTGGAAGGTATAATTTCCAGCCTGAGTAGACATACCCGCCCTAACTAGGTCTGATTGAGACCGCACACTAAAAATAGAATAGCTGCAAGTGGTTGGATAGGTTCCCTCTGATGCCATCCAAGACCATAAGTACATACTCGGGTAGCTATCCCCTTCTGCCACTCATGCTGCCGTGGCCACGCTTCTCTGCGTAGTATGCTAGCTGAATCAGATCTAGCGTGGGTGTCTACATGAGCTGGAAATTACTCCTCCAGACCCAATGTAGACCTGCCATTTAGGATGAAATGTTGGCCCCATTGACATTACTGATAAAACTCCCATTAGTTTCCAAAAGGCAAGGATTTCACCCTTAGTGTTTGTGAGTAAAGTTAAACTTATGCCTAAGTGTTTGTAGGATCAGGGCTTATGTTTTGCATTTCAGCATATAAAGCAGGGGCAAGAGCTCTCTTAAAAAAACACAAACTTGCTGAGTTTGAAGTTAGACTGTACTGTAATTGTGGCACACGGATACAATACCGTAAGCACATTTGTTAAAATGCACAAATTCATGACATCATCATGAGCCTGCTTGGGGACTTTAATTCCCTAAATTCTTCGATATTCAGCACAAGGAAGAACTCTGCTGCTGCTGCTTCAATATTGTGCTTGTAGGGGCAAATCCAGCTCCCTCCTCTGTAGCCACAGAAGTCCCCTAAGCAATGAAACTGGTGCAATTCTGCTGTGGAAAATGGAAAAGCTGGGGGCAGTACAGCTGGTGCATGCTCCAAGAGGCAGTGGAAGTGGCTGGGCTGTCATCGAGGGGTCACAGAGTAGCTCTGCAGTCTGTACTTGAGGATTCCCCTCCTGCTTGTCATCTTGGTCAGTTTCTCATGCCAGGCACTGGGATCTGGGTTTGATCCTTAATGTTTGAAGAACATGAATTTCTTCTACAATAATATTAGTGGGTGGAGTACAAGTTGTTAATTCATTTGATTGTTCTTTTGGATTATAACAACTTCTGTTTTTAATGATTACCTGTTGTGATCCTTTTTATACATTTTTTTAAAAAATTGCTTTATTTTTAATGATATGTAACAACTTTCCCTAAATATGATTAATTTTATCCCTAGCTTTACATTGCTTTGCTTTTGTTCCTTTTAGTAATTGAAGCTTTAATACAGTATTTAATCTTTCTTTCCTGTTGTGATATATTATTACCAGAGTAAGGTGATTACGCTTTGAATGTGTTTTTGTCAAGGACACAATGAGGAGTCCAGTGGCACCTTAAAGACTAACAGTTTTATTTGGGCATAAGCTTTTGTGAGATGCCTCTGAAGAAGTGGGTTTTTTACCCACGAAAGCTTATGCCCAAATAAAACTGTTGGCCTTTAAGGTGCCAGCGGACTCCTCCATTGTCTTTGTGGATACAGACTAACACGGCTAACCCTCTGATACTTGTCCTTGACAATTACTATTTTAAAAATAGTTAAGTAGATGTTTCTGTATTTTTCTGTCATTTCTAACTGTAAAGGCAAATGCCATAATAAGATTATCCTGTTTCATTTTGTCATCTAAGGCCCTGATCCTGCAAGCACTTAATTGACTTTAATGAGACTAGAGAGATAAGGTGGGTGAGGTAATATCTTTTATTGGACCAACTTCTGTTGGTGAGAGAGACAAGCTTTTGAGTCACATAGAGTGCTTCTCAGGTCTGCGAAAAGTACTTCGAGCTCTATGAGGCTTGAACGCTTGTCTCTTTCACCAACAGAAGTTGGTCCAATAAAAGATATTACCTTACCCACCTTGTCTCTTTAATATCTTGGGATTGACACAGCTACCACAAACACTGCATACATTTAATGGGACTACTCAGATTCATTGCTATTACATTCTTGTTTTACACCAGTGAAATGCCATTGATTTTCCTGAAGTTACTCTGATATAAAACTGCAGTAATGAAGCTGTGAATCGGGTCCTTTTAAAACCTTTTTGTTCCCATAAACAATCACCATTCTTATGAAAGGGAAGTTTTTTCACTTTTTCCTATCCCCACATTGTTATGTTTTCTAATCTTGAAATGTTACATGAAAATTTTAAAAGTGCTTGTTGCCTGTCCCTTACTTTTATTGACAGGAGAAACTCAGAAACAATTTAGTACCCCTGTCTATTTTGGTAAGATGAATCTATTTCTGGGTACAGTATGAATTGAGTGCCATCACTTTGGAAATAGAGGGAAAAGCACACTCCAAGTATAATACAGACAGTTGTTGCTACTTATTTTTTAATGTCAACAAAGCAATTTATAAAGGTTGTGATGTTCATGCAAAAAACAAACATACATACAAACACAATATGCTAGCAGTTCTTAAGCAGAAGTCTCAGAGAAATCACTGTCTAAAATGATATACCTAAGAAACCGATTCTACATTTTAAGATTGTGAAATAATACATGAGAACATCCTTTAATGTATGTGAATATAAGTCGCCAAAAGATTAGCTACAATAGGATGCCAGCAAGTTCTTTTTGTAATGCTTCTGGGGAGAACTGAAGCACGATATCTCAGTGCATCTTGTAGACCAGTGCTTTCTTGAAAGTAGGAGAAGATAAATCATTTAAACACCACGTATTGTCTGACCATAAAACCTCAGCTCTATTGCTATATTTGGAATCTTTAAATCTCCTGAGTGTGTTTCAACAAAGTTTTTAAGTTCTAAGCATTTGTAATTCTCTGCTGTTTGTACACAGTCTTTGATCACTGATTTGTCTTTTTTTTTTTAAACAGAACATCTGTGAGATTTTTTTATCATGAAATGTCTATAATAAAATATTGAAAATTTAACTTGATGTTAGTAGTTTAGACTTGACAATGTATTTTCCCTTTCCCATTCCCATTTCATACATTTGTTGGCTGTATACTAGCAGGTCTCCTGGCTGACCTTTGCCCTCAAACTGTTTTGATTATATACTCGAGCCAAAATTTTGCAAAGTCATTAGCAATGTTGGGTACCTTGGTTTTGGATACCTGATTTCCATGAAGTGCAGAGCACTGTTCCCTCTTAAGACAAGGCTCTGTTAAAGGTGTCAGACATGCAAAAACTAAGGGTATGTCTACATTGCGATTAAAAACCTTTGGCTGGGCCACACTAGTGGACTCAGGCTCAAGGGGCTTGGGTTAAGAGGCTGTTTAATTGTGGTATAGACCAAGCTCTAGGACCCTCCCACCTTGCAAGGTCCCAGAGCCCAGGCTTCATCCTGAGCCTGAATGTTTATACTGCAATTAAACAGCCCCTTAGTCCAAGCCCCACAAGTCCAAGTCAGCTAGCAGAGGTCTGCCGCAGATTTTTAGTAGCAGAGTAGACATACCCTTAGGCATCCACCTCACTAGTCACTTTTGAAGATCTTGGACTCTAGTTCCTGGGATTCTCTGAACTCCATTCATTGTTGTATAGGGTTAGACCTGTCCAAGAAGAGCATTATTGGATTGTATTACATTTTGCAGGTTACAGTGAGATCATGTTATGTATACAAGTCTATCAGAACTGTAGTTCTGGGCACGCAAGCAATTAGAAGCGCTAATGGGGATGAGAGAAGATATAATAAAGCCTTTTTTAACTTATAAATTAAAATAAACTAATTTAAGTATTTTTAAAACTAGGTTAACTTCTCCCAAAATCTGTTTATTTTAAAATGGCCTGGTTGTCTTTTCTCAGCCAAACTTCTCTTCCACTAATTTAGACTTTGATTATTGGGCAGAAGTGTGATGTCACCTAAGATATATCACTTTAGGAAAAAGGAGAATAATTCCTAGAACCAAAAAAAATGTTCCAGAAAGGAGAAGTTCAAGCAGCTATGGGGGCTCCCTGCAATACCGCTTAATTGGCCCGTGCAACTAAAAGGTCCAAACATCAGTGAGATGTTTGGAATCTTCTACCCTACTCAACTAGTCCAAACTCCTTTGCCATGCTAACTGGTGAGGTTAAGTCTCACTGAAGTGCAGTGATGATTGTGGATGTGTTTGAAACTGATATGAGTAGGAGAAGGTTTCCTGTTAAGCAGGCGAGGAGAGAACCTGCTATGTGCCCAAGCCAGGCAGAGATACATTGAGGAGATGTCTATATTCAAGGGATTCAGGTTGTTACGACCACCGCGCTCTCAGTCGGCACAAAGCAGCTTATGCCCCTCATTGCATGGAACTGGAGCATAGGAGTAAACATTACCCTAGCATTGCAATCTGTCCTTGGTGAGGTGAGGCCTCAGAATCTGTGGGTCTCCTTTAGCTCAGGTTGGATTGTATTCTCTGAAGCAGTCCTGATGCCAGACGTACAGTTTCTCAAATGATTCTTTTTTTAAATACAGTATGCCTGAAACTGGGGAATTTAGTGCTTGTGAAAGGTTCTGGATTGGCAGTGTTTTTATATTGTGCCATAGGTGAGAATGGGACTTAATCAGCAAATAAAAAAGGTCTGCAGAGTGTGTGTGTGTTGGATTGAGGTTCACTAACTCAGCAGAGGAGTCTAACAAATATTTATTACAGCAAAATGCTCAGAATAATGATCAGTTTCTTACAAGTGGGAAGCTTATCAGGACAATCTCATCATAGTCGCCTCCAGCATCAGACAATACAGCTTCAACCTCCATTTGACACACATTGAGCTGTAGCTCACGAAAGCTTACGCTCAAATAAATTTGTTAATCTCTAAGGTGCCACAAGTACTCCTTTTCTTTTTTTAAACTTATTTATAACTTATTGTTCTCTTTTTTTTATACATTTGTATTAGTTTCTCATTTCCATGTTAACTTTCCTCCCCCATCAGTACAGGTTTAGTGTTTAGTTCAAACCAGTCTTATCTAGCTTGTTAGTTACATTATCTTTTCTTGTTATCACAAACATGATTACTCTGCCATTACTTACACATATACAGTTCTACTTATTCAGTTTATCAGAACAGACTCTTAAGATCCACGGCCTGCTTCTGTCAGATCTAAATATGCTTTTGCTCCTAGTGGGGAGGGGGAGGGGAAGAGTAGGTTTGTACTTTTTGCTCCTTTATGATTGATAAAGGCTTGAAAGTTTTTAATTTCTGCTTTATATTACATCAGAAATTCAGCTCTTGTCTATCCTGTTTGTCCTCAATGACTTCATGGATAGACTATGACACCATAAGCAGCAAAGAAGTGATACTGAAGTAACTGAATGGGAAAGGAGTTTGTCAGTCTGCAAGAAAATATGTTCTTGTTAAAGATCCATCATGTCCACCCTGGGCCTCCAGTAAGAACAAGACAGAAAAGGTTATATAGACCTCATATGTAAAGGCAGAAGAACCAGTTTCTTTTTTTTTTTTTTTTTTTTTTTTTTTTTTAACACAATTTAAAAAATGTCAAATCTCTTTTTTGTCTTTTCAGGTATTTCTTAAAAAAAAAAAAAAAAAGTTCTGAGGCTGAATTCACAGACCCTATAAAGTTCCAGTGCAGGCTTAAGCCATCGGCTACTGATGTGCCTCAACTCAGCCTTCTTCTGGGACCAAGGCTAGGTGTGTGAGGGCAATTCACTTTTCAAGCCATTTCAAATCTGATTTCTCTACCAAAGCTGCCTATTAGGGCCAAATTTCAATTAGCCTCACAGGAAAAGCTGTGGCCACAAACACCTGCATCTTCATGCACAATACTGATTGGTATGTGTAACCTGCAACATTTGCCTTTGCAATTTCCTATTAAGAAGTACGCAGATAGAAGGTTATGTGCAGACAAACAGATTCCCCAGGAGAGGAAGCTGGTCCAGTGGTTAGAGTGCTAGCTTAGGCCATCTGAAACTTGGAGTCAATTCCTACTCTGCTATGGATATCATGGGCAAGTAACTTAGTCTCTAAGTGCCTCAGTTCTCAATCCGTCCAAAGGGGATGACCCTCCCTTTTGGAGGTAGTGTGAGGATAAGTACATCAAAGATTTTGAGGCACTCAGATGCTACGTTAATGGGAGCCATATAAGTATCTAAGATATTTTAAAACTGTAGGTAAGGAGATCGGCTGGAAATTTGGCCCTTAGTAGAAGTTTCTTTTTGTATTATGGATACCTGTCTACCGGGAAGGAAGTGAGACCACCAATTCATGGCCACAGAACATCTATTAGATGGCAGTTCTTTACAGTCTCTACCAGCCTGGGCTGGATTTGAACTGTTGATCAAGAGGGTTTATAGCCTGTTATTTATGCTACATTTCTAATGTACCCATCACGGTGTGGGCAAGGCAACAATATTACAAGTGGTAAAATAACTGCTAATTCTTTGAGTTCCTCTAGCCACCCAACATGATTTTAAATGAGCATTGAGCACACAGGAGAGAGAGTCTCCCTCTCTCATATCTGGTGCCCAGCACCACAGTAGCCCCAGGGGACTGGAAGGAACAAATGCAGGGAAAGTTTTGCTCAGCCCTGCAACCCCAAAATAGTGCATGCTTGGGTGCAGAGAGAATTTTAAGAGAATTTAGCTGCCAAACTCTGACAAGTGTTTACTGAGCATGTGTGAACTGAGATTTTTCAAAGGCTTATAACTTGGCAAAATTTGGGTAAATTTTTACAGGGATGGCAGAAGGCACATCCCTGACACAAAGCATGCCCCATGCCAGATTTCAAGTCTGTTCTCTGAAGCACAGAGGCACAAAAGCTTATCCATGAAATGAATGGGGAAAAAATTTAACATGGGGGAAACAATATATTTGTTTTCTCTAACCTAGTTCTCAGAAACAGATAAACTGTTTTGGCTAAAACTTTGCAGAAAGATTCACCGTGAGAAGACACTTGGCATGGAAAATTTCAGCTTGAATGGCTGGCTGTATTTTGGCAAAGTTAGAAGTTACAGAAAACAAGATCTTATAATGGGAAGTGTAGATTAACCTTAACCACTGGTGGTGTATTTGCTCTGCCTATAATAAGTAATTAACTGAATTTCCAAAGTGTGCACATGCTTTAAGCAGAGTAAAAGAATGATAGACTACACTTGGATCACTTATTCGTTGCTGAAGTGCAGCCACCTCCGACATGACAGATGACCACTGTTCAGCAGGAGAGGAATTGAAGAATACAGTATCCAGTGAAAACTTCAGAGGTAGGCAGAATTTCCAAAACTACAATTTGGCCAGGACACCAAGGTGTAACTATAATGACATCAATTTTATGTATGAGGTACAAGAAAGAATCTCCCAGTTGTGATTGAAAGATGGCACCTCCGACAGCACAGTGCCCCCGAACAGCATGCTAGGACTTTGCTGCCGCACTGAAGGGAAAAGTCTTCGGTTCCTGGGAGACTGCTGAAGCCCAACAATGGGATCCCAGTCAATTTCTTCCCTTTCCTATAGCTGTTCAGGGATAACTCTCAGCTGAGGGGAGAAAGGGACCAGGACTAGTACAGGGTTTCTTGGGCAGGGGATGTGAGAGCTTTGCCTGACTGCTATAATTTGATTATCCAATGATTCTGCATGGTAGTAATGATTTCCTATGTGTGAACATCACTTGAGGTGTGGGACATTTGGCAGTCCTCAGACACTTATGGACTGTTTTTCAGGAATGTTGTTTATCCACAATTCCAGCTGATAGCAATGAGAGCTGTGAACTCTGAAAGTCAAGTGTCTCATGCTGGAAACTCAGAAGAGGAGGTACCCAGAATCAATGGTCACTTTTGAAAGTTTGGCTACCAGGGGAAAATACTGGTCGTCATTGAAGCCAGTGGGGAGTTTGGCTATGGACTTATATCTGAGGGTGCTGAGGGAGTTGGATGATGTGGTTACAGAGCCATTGACCATTATATTGGAAAACTCGTGGTGACTGGGGGAGATCCCAGATGATTGAAAAAAGGCAAATATAATGCCTATCTTTAAAAAAGGGAAGGAGAATCTGGGGAACTGCGGATGGGTCAGCCTCACCTCAGACCCTGGAAAAATCATGGAGCAGGTTCTGAAGGAATTCATTTTGAAGTGCTTGGAGGAAAGGAAGGTGATCAGGAGCACTCAACATGGATTCACCAAGGGCAAGTCATGCCTGACCAACCTGATTGTCTTCTATGAATAACTGGCTCTGTGGATATGGGGAAAGCGGTGGACGTGATATATCTTGACTTTAGCAAAGCTTTTGATGTGGTCTCCCACAGTATTCTTGCCAGCAAGTTAAAAAATTATGATTTGGATGAATGGACTATAAGGTTGATAGAAAGTTGGCTAATTTGTTGGCAGTCAATGGGTAGTGATCAACAGCTCGATGTCTAGTTGGCAGCTGGTATCAAGCGGAGTGCCCCATGGGTCAGTCCTGGGGCCAGTTTTGTTCAACATCTTTATTAATGATCTGGATGATGGGATGGATTGCACTCTCAGCAAGTTCGCGGATGGCACTAAGCTTGGGGGAGAGAGAGATACGCTGGAGGGTAGGGATAGGGTCCAGAATGACCTAAACAAATTGGAGGATTGGGCCAAAAGAAATCTGGTAAGGTTCAACAAGGACAAGTGCAGAGTCCTGCACTTAGGATGGAAGAATCCCATGCACTACTACAGGCTGGGGACAGACTGGCTAAGTGGAAGTTCTGCAGAAAAGGACCTGGGGATTACAGTGGACAAGAAGGTGGATATGAGTCAACAGTGTGCCCTTGTTGCCAAGAAGGCTAACGTCATATTGGGCTGCATTAGTAGGAGCATTGTCAGCAGATCAAGGGAAGTGATTATTCCCCTCTATTTGGCATTGGTGAGGCCACATCTACAGTATTGTGTCCAGTTTTGGGCCCCCACTACAGAAAGGATGTGGATAAATTGGAGAGTCCAGTGGAGGGCAACAAAAATGATTAGGGGGCTGGTGCACATGACTTATGAGGGCACTGGGCTTATTTAGTCTGCAGAAGAGAAGAGTGAGGTGGGATTTGATAGCAGCCTTCAACTACCTGAAGAAGGTTCCAAAGAGGATGGAGCTAGGCTGTTGTCACTAGTGGCAGATGACAGAACAAGGAGCAATGGTCTCAAGTTGCAGTGGGGGAGGTCTAGGTTGGATATTAGGAAAAACTATTTCACTAGGAGGGTGGTGAAGCACTGGAATGGGTTATTTAGGGAGGTGATGGAATCTCCATCCTTAGAGGTTTTTAAGACCCTGTGATGTTGCACTCCATATGTTTTATGAAAATATGCTTATGAATGTGAATATAATGTAACTGGAATATGCTTTATGCAAAAGGTCTCTTGTAAGGTATCATTACAAAGCTTATAATCTACTGAGTGTGTTCATCCTATTTGTATGCATGTATCATCCTTGTATCTGAAGCTAAAAATATGAAGTATAACTCTGAGGTCCTATTGTAACTATGCAAAGTGTGGGTCTTTAATAGTGGCTTAGAATCTTGATGGCTCCCATTGACTAGGACAATTGGTTGTAGATGATTTATTTACTTGCAAGCCTTACTTGTGTACACGTGGGCCAGCCTGTGGGTAATGAAGAATGAGGTCTCACAGGACATGTGACCGTGTCACGTGATATTGGAATCCATCTTAAATCTGGTACTTTTCCATTTAGAAGGAGGGGTGGGGACCCAGAGAGACAAAAGATTCCCGCCTTGTGCCAAAGCTATAAAAGGGGTCAATCATGAGAACACCCCTGCTTTCCACCTAAGATGTCTGCTGGACTGTATAAGCTTTATACAGACTAAAACAGATTTATTTGGGATTTGGATCATATTGGAAGCTGGGTGTCTGAGTGCTGGACGCAGGTTGCCTGCTAAGCTATTTTCAGTCAAGTCTGCAGGGACATGGACCAACCTGGTTTGTGGGCATGGACCAGACCTGCAGCAGGCTAGCGTGTCTGGCTCAACAAGGCAGAGTTCTGGAGTCCCAAACTGGCAGGGAAAACGGGCTTAGAGGCCCAACTTGGCAAATCCCTGGCTGGGATGATTTAGTTGGGGTTGGTGCTGCTTTGAGCAGGGGGTGGACTAGATGACTTTCTGAGGTCTCTTCCAACCCTGATCTATGATTCTATGACTTCAGTAAAACCAGAGTGCAAGTCTGAATCCTTCATTTTATACAATTACTATGCAGAGTTATATAAAAAAAATTAACTAGTCAAAGATGTTCATTCAAAAGTTCACACGTAATTCCTGATGTTTTTATGCCTGTTCAGTTATGATAAACATTTAGGGATCCAGGCCCAGATCCACGAAGATACTTAGGTATCTAAACCTCAAACTTCAGGTCCAAATGTTAGGCTCCATTGTGCTCCACGAAATTCCTGCTCTGCTGTCACCTAACTCTGTAGGTGCCTAAGTGTTCAGAGCAGAAGTGCCCTAGGTGCCTAAGCCTCTTGACCAGTGCACTACTGCCTCCCTCTACCCATTGTATGCTTTTACCGCATAAGCTCCAATGTGATCCACAAACTGTGGAAAGATAGGCACCTGCATGTCTATCTTGCCTGCAGGGCCCAATATGGTAGGCATGCTCAGAGGCCGCCTACTAGATCAGGTCCTGTTCAACACCTCGCTGTAGGTGGTGCCACCCACCTTATAACCTTTAGCCCAGTGGTTAGGACACTCACTTGGGATATAGGAAATGTAGGTTCCAATTCCTACTCTATTTTAGCAGGAGAAAGGATTTGAACAGGGGTTTCCCTCACCTCTCAGAGGAGTGCTCTAACCACTGACATATGGGATATTCTGATGTGGGTCTTCCTCAGTCTCTTCTCTTGAAGCTGTTCCACTGTGTTTAAAGACTTAGAGTTGCTGGGCCACAGAGAGAGCATGAAAGTGACTCTGTACCATGGTGGAGATGCCAGGTCAAATCCCCTGGCTCCCATGACTCTCTTTAATTATTTACAAAAAGTAGAATAGCTTCATGAGATGAGACTGAGGGAGTCTGAATATCCTATAGCTCAGCAGCCAGAGCACTCTTGTGAGAGTTATAGGAGATCCCTGATCATATCCTTTCTCCCCTGCAGGGAGAAGAGGGAATTAAATGGGGGTCTCCCACCTCCCAAGTGAGTGTTCTGACCACTGGGCTAAACTTCTAAAATGAATAGCAGCTCCTCCTCCTCCTCCAGCTGTTGTGTGTGGAATGAGACAGGTGCCTAATTCTTTCTCATCAGAAATCACTCATCACCTAAGCCAGTGTTTCTCAACCTTTGTGATATCAGGGACAGGCTTGCTGCCTCCGTAAGCTGTGTCAGGGAGATCTCAGGGACCAGGACCGGTCCACAAACTGGTAGTTGAGAAACACTGACCTAAGCCGCCTGATTCCAGGAGTGAATCTGGTTGTAGATCATTAGTGGAGATAAGCACCTATCTCCATGAGATGGAGTGGCCTTAGCATATCCCCTGTTCTTTAGCATCTCTCATTAGCTAGCACGCTGGCTTTTGTGGATCTCATTCTTGGGTGCCTGTCTCTCAGCATTCATTGTGCAGGGAACCTATGTGCCTAACTTTGTGGATCATCAGTGTTGTTACTGTGATTTTCTAGGTGACTAAAAGTTAGGCACTGCAATGCCTAAGTCCCTTTGTGGTTCAGGCCACAGTCTGGAAGTGCGGTCTTGTACACAAGGGCACAGAACCAAGAGGGGACTCCTGTATCCTGTTACTGGCTCTGCCACCAACTCACTATGAGAGCTTGAATACAAGGCCATAGTTAAGTTTTTAGGGTGTGTGGCAATAGGCCACTCCCTCCCCTACCAACTTCCCCCTCTGCTGTTTCTCTTTTTTATAGATTCTCTTCTCCCAGTGCTGTTTTTTCAAACAGCTTACTTTTGTTTTTAGAAACTTCCTGAATTACTGAGCCACTAGAGTGGGTGGGCAAACCATTCTGTAACCAGTGGTGTGTCTGCTACATACTCATTGATTTCCAGGCCAGGTGACCACGGCAGGGGCGATCAGCATCAGCATTCTGGTAAACAGTTGCTGAAAGAAAATGTTGCTTAGTACTTTCTCACTCCACCTCTGTGACTCTCTCTCCTCCAACTCCCGACTTCTTGTCCCCCGGCTTCTTTCCAAACGCTGTGGCCACCTCATACACTGCGGGAGCTCTATCACACCAACTATGTTTAAACAAAACTCCTCCCCTCCCCCCCCCCCCAGTGATGGCAGTGCTTACAGCAGGGACTTTCACTTAAAGCGGGGTGGGAAAATAGAAACTTTCAGGAGAGGATTGCAGAGTACCTCCATGAAAATTTCATCGAGATCTCTCCAGAGGATTCAAGGGACATCCCTGTGTACATAAACAAACTGCTTCACATGCCCCCTTGCCTCACTGTACAGCGGAATGAACAGCAGATACTAACTCTTCCTGTCTTTGTTGTACTCTACCTCTTCTAGTATGACTAAAGGAATGAAAAGTCGATAGCTGTGCCCTGCTGAGTTGGAGGTACCATCAGTGCATCATTTTAATGGGAAGTACATTGACACACTTACCCCAGGTTCTCCCCCCCCCAGGCATCAGGTTCCCCTATGCTCAACTGCCAGGACTTACTGCACTGCAGGGGAGTCTCAAACAGATTCTGGCTCTCAGTATAGCTGGATCCCCCAGTTGCATGTCCTCCATCCACTTCCTCTTCCTCCTCCTCCTCCTGGCTGTTCACAGCAGGGGTCTGTGTCTTGGGTTCCTTAGAGGTGGTCTGGAGGGCGGTGGTAGGGTATTTGCCAAGTATGGCATGCAGCTCACTGTAAAAGCAAGAGGTCTGAGGCTCCTCACCAGATTGACTGTTGACCTTCCTGGCATTCCTGCCACAATTCCTTTGCTTTCATGCAGCACTGCTGCTGATCCCTGTCGTACCCCTTCTCCTGCATTACCCGTGCAATCTTCTCCTATATGTCCACATTTGTATGGCTGGTCCTTAGCAGTGCCTGCACAGCTTATTCTATCCACAGGTCCAGGAGATCCCATATCTCCTGTCTTCTCCAGGCTGGAGCACATGTGGAGTGTGTAGTTGGCATGGCTGGCTGGGCAGTTGCACACAACAATGGAAAGCTGCTAATTTGCTCACCAAGCTGGACAATCAGGAAAAGGCATTTCCAAAATTTGCAGGGTTTTAAGGGAAACGGGGGAGGGAGGGAGGGCTTCCAGTATCTGAGATCTCTGGACGGTGGAGTTCACAACTGTGACCAGAACAGTCAGTGTCGGGTATGACAGTGTAAAATCAAAGCAATAATAAATAAGTGAAATAAAAGATACACTTTAATGCAAATATAATAGGCCGTATTCTACCATCTGTTATTAAGCAGATCCCTGCACGGGTTGCAATAGGGAGTTCTGAGTAAATATGACTGATACAATATGAGCCCCTTTTAGGTACAGCTAGATGGAAGTAGGCCAGTTTAGAGGAGACTCTGCCTACTATTAAGTGAAACAGAACAGCTGTGGTGTATCTTTTTTTGTTAGACAACTAGCCTCTTGGCACTCTACTTATACAACTAAGGTAAAATAGTGGCTGTGAAATACAGAAGTGCTTATTTTGGCTGTAATGAAATTTTTTTTAATCTTGCTGGAACACAATATGTCTCAAATAGAGTCTTATGCTGAATGCACAAATATTTCCAAAAGGGCATGAGTTACACCAGTGGTTCACAAACAGTTTTATAGCGATGCCAACATTCATGATTTTGTCATGCTTCCTCCCTGACCACCAATGTTGATGTCAATGATGTCACTGGTGATCCACCAATGCTTCCATAACCATAGAAAAGTAGCCTTTTCTGTTGATGTTCTTTGTGGCAAGGTGGTCTGGTGCAAAAGTAGGGATATGCATGCCATCTATCATTCCATAGCAGTTTCGGAATCTCGTTGCTGCAAATCCATCCACTTTGTCCTGCACATTTGCAAGAGTCACAGTTGTGCATAGCAAGAGACAATTAATGGCCCTGTTTACTTGTATGACAATGACCCCACTGTGGATTTTTCAACTCCAAAATGAATTCCCACTCACCAATAGCAATTCAGTTGCAGGATTCTACATTGTGATCACCGCTTACTTTCAGTGCAGCTCTCATTCTGGTGTCCATGCAATGGACTTCTAGGGCAAACTCAGCACACAGATCCAGGAATCTGGCTTTTTGCATCTGAAAGTTCTGCACCCACTGCTCATCATCTAAAACGTGCATTAAAGCGCAATCCCACCAGTGAGTGCTTGTTTCTCGGTCCAAAAGTGGCACTCCACTGTCAAACCTGTGAATGCCACCAACAACCTTGAATTGGTTTTTGTTCACTATGTCCCACAGCAATCTGTCTTCCATGAAATCATGATGTGGTTCTTTTTGTGGGTGTGCTAATATCAGAGGATCATGTGTCCTGCACTTGCAAAACTCATGACAATAGCGCAGAGCTGTGTAATTTCCATGCTTCTGTTAGAGATGGTGGACTGTGAGGAGGGTCGTATGGGTTCATGGGATTTTTTAAAAAGGTGTGAAAATTATGGGATAGGGCTCACATGATGGGTTGGAGAAAGTGCAGGGAACTTGATCCCTTCTCCTAATAATGCCTGTATGACTTGTTTCTGCCCCACCATGTGTTGCCAAAACTTCCCAAAACAGTACTCTGGATCGTGGTGGGTTGCACACTGGAATATCTACCCTGGTGCACCTCACTGAGCATTGACACAAACATTGCTGGTGAGTATTTTCAGCGCTGATGGCAAGGAGCCAAGTATGCACGTGCATGAGCAATATACTAAGTGTGGTGGCTTTATGCCAATGTAACATGCTTCGGCCAAAGTTTGCAGTGCAAACGTGGCCTCAATAAGGCATTTAACCAACAAGATAAAAAGAAAATCCTACTGCCATTCCTGCAAACTTAGTTTGATCTCAGTAAGTCAAGTTGAGTTCCTTCTTTCTAGTGCATCACCAGTAATAAAGGTTCTGCAGGCCAAATTAGGTCTTCATTTACCTCTGAGCAGCCCCATTGTCTTCAGATTATGCTGTCAACAGCACGAGTACAAACTGGTGCCTTCTGTGCTAGATTACTTGTTGGTGATGCATAAGAAGGAATAGAATCCAGCTCCCACTCTTAGCTGTGTTAGCTCTGTGGGACTAATGGAAGTAAACATTTATTTTTGTCACTGAGGTCAGCAGATGTGACTCAGTACACACAGGGGGGTGATCTGTCAGGTAAGATGATAGCATTTTTACAGTCATTTTTCAGGGTAGGGCTGAATTGAATGGGGATTGCTAGCTCAAACCATTCAGACATTCCCTGCTATGGTCCTTATATTTCATTTTTGCTGGATATTTCAGTAAAGTTATTAGCTTCATTTCTTTACTAACTCCATCCCTCATCCACCACCTTATATCCCTCTATATTTTTCTGTCCTTCTACACCATCCCTTTCAGTCAGTGCCAGCGTTAGACGTAAACAGACTAAACAATTGCCTAGGGCCCTGAGCAGTTCCAGAGGCCCCCCCCATTCACTTTCTTAGTATGTGTTGTGTGTGAAAGGGGCCAACATATTCCTGCATAGGGCCCCCAATAGGCAGCACTGCCTCTGCTTTCAGTCTAACAATAAGGTGCACAATCAGCTCTGTGACAACTGTCATTGCTTTTTTTGCTGCAAAAAAAAAAATGGAGTCTATGACCTATAAAACAACTATGGAAATGCTGAGAATAACATTTCTGTATTTCATCCAGTCCTTCACTTTTGGAGTTCACTACCCCAATTCCATGCAAATATTTTTATGTGCTGTGGAAGGGTAGCAAGTTCCTTATGGGGCAGGCCTAGTTCCTTTCCTCACAGGGAACTGATAGCAATTTTTACAGTCTCCTGGCTGCAAAATGCTACAGAACTGCTAAGCTGTATGAGCTACAGGCTAGAATGGAGAAGCCAAGCGATGGGGCATTCTTGGCAGGGTGATTCAGAGATAAGCAGGGAGCAAGGCTGGGTGCTGCAAAGAGAAGTAGGAAGGAGAACAAGACTGGAAGAGACCACATGACTGGGTGAGAGCAGGCAGAAAGAAAATGAGGGGAAGAGTCAGAAAAGGGTAGTTAGAAAGGGAAAGAGATTAAAGAGAAGTAAGGTGAAATAAAAAGAACCAGTGGAAAGAGGGAGAGAATGCATTATATGAAAGAGAGGGACAAGTGGGAATAAGGGAGATACTGAAAGACAGAGGAAGAGACACAGGGATATAATTTTCAAAAAAGCTGAGTGAAGGAAGTGAAGAGAATAAACTAAGAGCAAAATGAACAGAGATTGGCAAGTTAGAATGTTAACATTTTAAAGCCAAAATGTGACAAAGTACACCAATTACTTTAGTTTGCAAGTGTGTATATGTACAAACACAATTACACATGCATGTGTGTGCAATTTTCTGAGTGCAATCCAAAAGCAAAACAAATTAAATTGCTGTTTATTAGGGCTGTCATGCAATTAAAAAAATTAATCATGATTAACTGCGCAATTAAAAAAATGAATCGTGATTAATCATGCTGTTAAACAATAATAGAATACTATTTATGTAAATATTTTTGGATGTTTTCCACATGTTCAAATATATTTATTTCAATTACAACACAGAATACAAAGTATACAGTGCTCCCTTTATATTTATTTTTTGTTATAAACATTTGTACTGTAAAAATAAAAGAAATAGTATTTTTCAATTCACTTAATACAAGTGCTGAAGTGCAATCTCTTTTTCATGAAAGTTGAACTTACAAATGTAGAATTATGTACAAAAAATAACTGCATTCAAAAATAAAACAATGTCAAACTTTAGTGCCTACAAGTCCACTCAGTCCTACTTCTTATTCAGCCAATTGCTCACACAAACAAGTTTGTTTACATTCACAGGAGATAATGCTGCCCACGTCGTGTTTAAAATGTCACCTGAAAGTCAGAACAGGCGTGCGCATGGCACTGTTAGAGCTTTTTCCAATTTGTCCACATCTTTCCTGAAGTGTGGTGCCCAGAACTGGACACAATACTCCAGTTGAAGCCTAATCAGAGCGGAGAAGAGTGGAAGAATTACTTCTGAGGTCTTGCTTACAACATTCCTGCTATTACATCCCAGAATGTAATACTCTGAAATCTGATCCCAGAATGATGTTTGCTTTTTTTGCAACAGTGTTACACTGTTGAATCGTATTTAACTTGTGATCCACTATGACCCCCAGATCTCTTTCCACAGTACTCCTTTCTAGTTAGTCATTTCCCATTTTGTATGTGTGCAACTGATTGTTCCTTCCTAAGTGGAGTACTTGGTATTTGTCCTTATTGAATTTCATACTATTTATTTCAGATCATTTCTCCAGTTTGTCCAGATCATTTTGAATTTTAATCCTATCCTCCAAAGCACTTACAATCCCTCCCAGCTTGTTATCATCCACAAACTTTATAAGTATACTCTCTATGCCATTATCTAAATAATTGATGAAGATATTGAACAGAACTGGACCCAGAACTGATCCCTGCGGGACCCCACTCATTATGCCCTATCAGCATGTCTGTGAATCATTGATAACTACTCTCTGGGACTCGTTCTGCACCCACCTTGTAGTAGCTCCATCTAGGTTGCATTTCCCTAGTTTGTTTATGAGAAGGTCATGCGAGACAGTATCAAAAGCTTCACTAAAGTCAAGATATACCATGTGTACTGCTTCCATCCTATCCACAAAGCTTGTTACCCTGTCAAAGAAAGCTATCAGGTTAGTTTGACATGAATTGTTCTTGACAAATCCATGCTGACTGTTACTTATCATATTATCTTCTAGATGTTTGCAAATTGATTGCTTAATTATTTGCTCCATTATCTTTCTGGGTACAGAAGTTAAGCTGACTGGTCTTTGATTCCCCAGATTGTCCTTATTTCCCTTCTTATAGGATTTTTTTTAGTCTTTAGCCACTTGAGCCGCTGAGGTCACATTTTCATGCTTTTCCCCATAGTCATGAGGGTTTGAAACGTACTTTTTAAAAAATGAAAGCTGAGATTCTTACATAATCACTCGTCTCCAGGAACTCAGGCTTTAAGAGATACACCAGTTTTCATGAGACTTGTGATAAAATCATGAATGTTGGCATCACTATAAAACTGTTTGTGAACCACTGGTGTAACTCATGCCCTTTTGGAAATATTTGTGCATTCAGCATAAGACTCTATTTGAGACATAGTGTGATCCAGCAAGATTAAAAAAAATTTCATTACAGCCAAAATAAGCACTTCTGTATTTCACAGCCACTATTTTACCTTAGTTGTATAAGTAGAGTGCCAAGAGGCTAGTTGTCTAACAAAAAAAGATACACTACAGCTGTTCTGTTTCACTTAATAGTAGGCAGAGACTCCTCTAAACTGGCCTACTTCCACCTAGCTGTACCTAAAAGGGGCTCATATTGTATCAGTCATATTTACTCAGAACTCCCTATTGCAACCAGTGCAAGGATCTGCTTAATTACAGATAGTAGAATATGGCCTATTAAATTTGCATTGAAGTGTATCTTTTATTTCACTTACTTATCATTGCTTTGATTTTACACTCTTGTAAAATCATTTTTCACGTTCTTATACACCCGTTCTCCCCCTGCCCTCATCCCAAAAATTAGAATTGTTCACAGGGAATCAATGAGGCTGCTTGTTCCTTTTAAGTCAGGTTATAGTTCTCTTGATGTCAATTGGATTTTTGCCTCTGGGTAAGATTTTCAAACGCAACTAGTGATTTAGGAATCTACGTCCTATTTTCAAAAATGACTTGAGCACTTAGAAGTCTAAGTCCTATTGACTTGCAATGAGATTTAGGTGCCTAAGTGCCCACATTACCTTTGAAAATGGGACTGAGGCACCTAAATTGCTAGTTGCTTTTGAAAATTTTATCCACTGACTTCAATGGGAGCAGCAGCAGGCTCTCACTGAATAAGGTCCTGATTCAATTCCCATTGAACTCATAGAGACACCCCTCCCCACTTCACCTTGTTAGAGTTGGGGAAGTGAAGGCAGGCAGAGATTGGAGAACAGGCCCCTTGGAGAACAGGCCAAATGGTCACCCCCAAACAAAGCAAATCCCCAAAACTCATGAGAGGTCAGGTCCAAATGATCCCCATTGCTTCCATGGGCAGAGAGAATGAAAATTTGATGGACTCAAGCAGGCAGTGCAGAAGGTGGAAGTTCAGTCTCCTTAGCATTGCTTCCAGTTTCCTCCAAACTGGCAGAAGCCCCCTACTGGGGTTCATTTATGATCATGATCCATGCTGTGGAACGAGGTTAGCTGTTTTCTGAAGTATTGTCTCTTCCCTAAACCCCACTGGAATTCCCCCACCTAAATCAATGCTGACTGAATCAAGAATAATATAGTTGACTCCCCCAACATCCTTAGAGGGGACCCCAGCTAGTCCATGCCCCAAAGAGCATGGGGGCATGGAATGGGGAAGGAAAACTTTGTTAGGCTCCCATGAAAGAGTTAGTTGGCAATTGTATTGTTATAGAAGAGGGGATCCTAGGAAGGGTGAACAGGAGGCCAGAGCCATTTGCACAGACGATCTGTGTTTGTGCACCGACTCTGCTCCTAGAAGACCCCCGCTGCATGCTCTCTGGTAAAACAGGTCCCACTCACTCAATGGGGATTTTTCAGCAGAGGTGAGGAGGGATTTGAATAAAGAGAGCAAGGGGCTTTGTAAGCCAAGACTGGGCATGGGGAAATCATTCCATGGCGGGGCGGGGGGGAGAGTGTGGAAGGGAGAAGCCCAGAAAAAGGTGTAGAGATGGGAGTAGGAAACTGTAGCAGGCGAAACAAACAGGTGATACCTATGCAGTTCTCTTCCAGAAATGCAAACAAGGGGGCTTTACTTCCCCAGCCCTTCCTCCCTTCCTCCCCCTGGCCCATGCTCCCTTCCCAGAGGGGTCTGCCTTGAAGCTTTTTGAAACAGTAACCATGTCAAGCAGCAATGGGCAGCTCACCCCTCCTGAGACAGGTGCCTCAGCTGGGCGGAGCCTTTCCGGATCCCACAGGAACCAGCGCTGGCATCACTGGTGGTTTTATCACCAGGAACATGGTGAGGGCTACTGCTGAAGCCAACCTCTGGAGGATGCCAGAGGTGCCAGCCTTCACCCATTTCCAGTCCTGACCAGGGCCAGCCCCCTCTGATTGGCTGCCTTCTGCACTGGCTGCCTTCTGGTATAGAGCAACCAATCAGGGCTGCTTTAGGAGCCAGGCGGAGCTCTTCTCCCTCCCATCATGAGCCCAGAAAAGGTTTTGGGGAGAGGAGGGAGGAAGCAGCTGACACCATTTGAGGGGAGGAGGGGATGGCTGAAAGAGCCAAGCATCTCGGGGGGTGGGGGGGAAGTGAATAATGGATCAATTTGCTCTGTGCCCGTTCCCTCCAGTTCTTCCCTACCACACCAAGCCTAGGAAGAGGGAGAAGAGGAGCCCATTGCAGCTGCCCCCCAAGGCTTGGGAGAGAAGGATGAAGGACCCTTGTGTTTGGAGCAGAAATATGCTAAGGGGCAAAAATGATATGTGGGATGGATGGTGCAATTGGTGGGCAGGACATGGACAGATATAGGGCTGAGGGCAGAACTGATATGGGGGATAGGTAGTCCATAATTAATTTGTAAGCAGGGGATGGGCAGATGTGGGGCAGGAAGGCACAGAATGAATGGCTTAGAGTGTTGGGTCTGGGTGGGAGGCTGGAAGCTCTGAACCTTCAGGCAGCCAGCAGGAACTCCTGCACTGGGGTTCAGATTCACTTTATTCTGTGAATTTGGGATAGTAGGCAAACTGTAGTTGCCATACACACATCAGGGATGGGCAGGGGGAGTTTGAAATCAACAAACACACCAAAACCACAACATCATCTTTACTAAAACCAACCACTTCATGAATTGTAGACCAATCTCATGACTTACTGGCATCTGACTCAATTTTTGACTTTTAGGGTTGGTAATACTGTAGAAGGAAGCTGCTTTTATACCCAACCCCCTCCTCATCTGGCCTTGCTAGTGCACTGAATTGTCCCAGGGAGATTGGCTGGGTGGAAGCTCACAGCCCCAGTTTGACCCTCAGCACTAAGGGGTGAGAGGAGTTCCAGCCCACTCTGGCACTGGAACTCTCGTCCGAGGCCCTAAACAAAGGGAGCAGCCTGGGATTTTGTGCCTAACTACAGCGACAACACCACTTCCTCCTGCTCATCATCTACATCCCCTGTCCCACAGGTTTGTCTAGTTCCAGACAAAATCTGGAACAGGATCATACTGTCTCCAAAGACTTCCCCCACCAACCTTAAATGGCTAGTATGCCCTCTTACAAAAATGAACAGGGGATCAACCCTGGGAGAAGGGAAAGATTGCTAAAGGATGTAGTGAGAGACAAGGTCCCAGATCTATCGGGTGGAGGTGGAGTTGAGGGAGAGGATGAGAAGTTCCTACTCAATGCAGCATGCAAAGGGAAGCAAAGGGATTCTGAGTTGGAATGGCCTTATCTGATTAACAGGCACAGAAGAGTGGCTGTGCATTGGGCAGATAGGTGGGGGACAATGTCAGTGCTGAGAGGTTAGACATGAAAAGACACCATTTGAGATGCTGTGTTGTTTAATATATTTATTAATGATCTTGAAAGAGGGGTGAGTAGTTAAGTAGCAAAATTTGCAGATGATACAAAGTTATTTATTTTAGTCAGGATTAGAGAGGACTGGGAGGAGCTTCAGAGACACCTAAACAAGAATGAATGGATGGTAGATGAATGGGCTACTTGATGGCTAATGAAGCTCGGTGTTGTTAAATACAAAGTAATGACTACTGGAGGGAAAATAATTAGCTACTCCTACACTTTATAAGGTTCTCAATTGACTATCAACTCAGGTAAGGGACCTGGGTGTCACTGTAGACAGTCAATGAAAATCTCTGCTTAATGCAGAGCTGTGGTAAAAACAAAACAAACAAAAACACACTCAACAAGATGTTGAGATGCATCGGGAATTCGATGAAGAATACAGAAAATATTATAATGTCATTATCTAAATTCCCTGGGGTGACCTCATCTAGACTACTGTCTATAGAATTGACCAGTGTTTGAGATGGGGGACATTGGACTCACTGTTTGTGTACCTGTGCAAAGGGCCAGTACAATAAGGTTCCAGTTTTGTCCCATAACTAGTACTAATAAGTAGCAAGCTGCAGTCATAGCACATGAAACGAGATGGTGTTCTGAACATAGGGCTGGGCTCTAGGAATTCCTGCATTCTAATCCCAGCTCTAGCACTATGTGGCTTTGAATGAGTCCCTTAACTTCTCTGCTTCGGGTTCCCTATCTGGGATATGGGGATAGTAATACTTATATACATCACAGGAAGACCATGAGGATTAATTCATGTCTGCAAAACACTTTAAAAATGAAAAATACGAAATAAATGCTAAGCAAAATCAGGTATTATATACAATGAAACCTGCCTTCAGCAGCCACATCTTCCTCGTCATCTCCACTACTGGAGGTTTGCAACTAATTGTAGCCCATGCTGTTTGATTCTCTGCTCATCTCTTTTTGGCTATAGCCAAGATACCACATTATCCATCCATGATCTTCTTTTTCTGTTTCATTTTCTTCATTAACTGTCATTAACTTTCCCTTCCAGTGCTTGTAAATATGTATCAGCTGCTGAACGTCACAAAATGTGCCCTGCAAATCTAATCTTTCTTTTTCATAAGATCTCTGATGAGTGTTTGCTGCGTTCCAGTCATTTCTAATACTTTTTTTGATGATTACACAATCACATCAGGGACCACCAGAAATCTGTTGCTTATAAGAGGTAATCTACTCATAACAGTTGAGTAGGATTCATAGAATCATAGGACTGGAAGGGACCTCGAGAGCTCATCTAGTCCAGTCCCCTGCACTCATGGCAGGACTAAGTATTATCTAGACCACCCCTGACGGGGTTTGTCTAACCTGCTCTTAAAAATCTCCAATGACGGAGATTCCACAACCTCCATAGGCAATTTATTCCAGTGCTTAACCACCCTGACAGCTATGAATTTTTTCCTAATGTCCAATATAAACCTCCCTTGCTGCAATTTAAGCCCATTGCTTCTTGTCCAATCCTCAGAGTTTAAGAAGAACAACTTTTCTCCCTCCTCCTTGTAACATCCTTTTATGTATTTGAAAATGTTATCATGTCCCCTTTCAGTCTTCTCTTCTCCAGACTAAACAAACCCCATTTTTTCATTCTTCCCTCATAGGTCATGTTTTCTAGACTTTTAATCATTTTTGTTGTTCTTCTCTGGACTTTCTCCAGTTTGTCCACATCTTTCCTGAAATGTGATGCCCAGAACTGGACACAATACTTCAGTTGAGGCCTAATCAGGGCTGAGTAGAGCGGAAGAATTACTTCTCATGTCTTGCTTACAACACACCTGCTAATACATCCCAGAATGATGTTCGCTTTTTTTGCAACAGTGTTACACTGTTGACTCATAAGTAGCTTATGGTCCACTATGACCACTAGATCCGTTTCCTCAGTACTCCTTCCTAGGCAATCATTTCCCATGAATTGGGGTGGTCTCCTAAAACAGAAGGTTGCCTACTGCGGAGAGAACCCCTGTGCAAGTTTCACTGTAATACCATTCCTTCATATGATAACATCCACCCCCAATCGCTGTATTTGCATCAGTGATGGGATCTTAACTAGGGGGTTTATAATTCAGGTGTGGGGGGTTCCAAAGCACTCTACATCTTCAGGTGTAGGGTGGTCCAGTTATTCAGTTTGTCTGATGGCTAGTGCTCTATTTGTTTTTGATTAAGGGTCTTTTTTCCTCCCCAGCAGTAACCTCACTGAACTTAAAACAGAAAGAAAAACTGCTCAAAAGAGTCAAAAGAGAAAGGGTGAAATCTCGGCCCCATAGAAATTAATGGAAGTTTTGCCATTGACTTCCATGGGACCAAGATTTCACCCCAAGTTCCCATAGTATTGAAGATTCATTTTTACATATCAAGTGCCTAATTTTCAATTACTTTAAGGCCCCTATTCAGTACTCTGGCAATGTAGAGGTGGATTAAAGCAGGTGTAAATTACATTCATACCCACTTTAAAGCACCTTTTATATTGAGCCTTAGTGTGACTGTGAACTGTGACCTGAAACTATAATTGCTTAATTTAGAAAAAGAAGAGGCATAAATAGTGTGTGTGTATCAGTGTACGTATATATATAGAGAGAGAAAGACAGGAGAGAGAGAGAAAGAGAGATGCTTTTAAAGGAGACATAAAGAGGAAGTGGAAGAACTCTACATTTCAGTATGACTTGCTATGTGAGTAATCAGGTGATGGGGGGGAGGGGATTTGCCCAAAGTAAGTACTATTTCCTTATAAAGACAAAATCTATCTCACTGCCAGAGGAGGTTTGATCACTCTAGTCACTTCCTTCATTGGGGTCATATGCCAAAGGTTGACAAGTTGCTCTTCGGATCAGAAAGGAGGGTTTTCCTAGGCACACTCCAACCTGCTTCTACTTATTTTTTTACAGCTTTCAAACAAGGTAATTTTACAAAAAATCTTTCCTTTCAGTTTGAGTTGGATCTCACCCTGCCTGGTAATTTGGACCACAGCATTAGATTTCTGGTATGCTTACAGCACCTGTTATTTTTCTGTGCACCCATCCTCAATGCGCACTCTAACAGTTTAACTGCACAGGAAGCCTGTGGTCACAGAAGCAAGAGCATAGGATCAGTAACATCATGAATCATTCTCCAGTCTAGTGCAGATTATTTCTATAAACCTTTGGGAGTATATGTGGTGTATTATTCTGGTATATTGCCGTTCGTTCGATTTCTATCGGAGTTATTGTCTGTGTTTGATCCATTTGAAAGTGTTGGGAGAATAAGAGTGGATTGATGTGGTGGCGTAGTTTTAATTTTAGTTCCAGTGGTTTGAAAAAGGCCAACATTTTCTAGTTGATTTACTTTTGCTGATACGGCTTAAAATTGTTGCTTGTTAGGAAGTCATACAATCTAACCTATTATCTATCTAATTTCACTGTGCTGTCCCTTCCCCGATAATGGGAGCCATATTGGGTTATCAATTTTAAGGCAGAACTTATCACTAATTTCAACAGGGATTTCTGCTCAAAAAAAAAAAAGTGGGACGGCCCCAGAATAAAACTTGCTTTTTAAAAGCCCCAGCCAATGTGCATTTAAGTCAGTTAAAGTATTGCCATTGACTTGAATCGGCTTTGATTTAGACTCTAAATTTATTGTGTGTTCCAAGTCTCTGGATTCTCCTGGTGGCTTTATCTCTTCTGAGCATTCAGGTGATGTTTGCATAAACAAGGACCTTTCTGCTGATCCTTCCATTCCATAATTTCCATAGACTTTCCTGCCACCCTCAGCCAGGCAGATGTGGATTCACCAGGAAGTTAATTCAAGTTTAATTAAACATTGGCAGTGTAACATTATGTCTCTGGATGACTTTGATTTCCAAATCATAAATTAAATGAGATGTCAGGTTCTAAATACGTGACACTAAAATTTCAGGAAAGAATAACAAATATATATTAACTAAGATACAAAATCTTGGATAATGTGACACAAACCTAATGGCCAAATCCTGTAGTCTTTAGTCCTCATTTGGGCAAAAGTCCACTGACATCAAGGGGAGTTTGTCTTAATTCAGAATTTGTCCACTAGTTCCTGTGAACATCAAGTGAAGATAATCTTAAAAACAAATTACAAATGAGGCTACTTCTTTAGGGATGCAGATGGATTGTTGACAAATGGAGTTTTGATCATTTTGGTGAAATCTCAGGGCCACATGTGTGTAGAGGGGATCCTCCATACGCATATCTCCCCCTCCTTATGTTGAACGGGTGGGTCAGACATCCATGGTGTCAGATCAAAGAATATATACCTAGAAAAAGAGCATTTTCTTAAATGCAGCATATTCAAAATACGTTAGTTAGTCTATGCCCTTCAGCAATTTTGGAAGTCATTTTACTAAGAATTACATTTTAATTTGATATTTTGTTCAGAAATTGTTGATGTTTCCTAATGCAGTCAACCACAGTGGCCTAAGAAGGAGTATTGTGAAAAGGGATCTGGGGGTCATAGTGGACCACAAGCTAAATATGAGCCAACAGTGTAACACTGTTGCAAGAAAAGCAAGCATCATTCAGGGATGTATTAGCAAGACTGTTGTAATCAATACCTGAGAAGTAATTCTTCCACTCTACTCCACGCTGATAAGGCCTTAGCTGGAGTATTGTGTCCAGTTCTGGGCGCCACATTTCTGGAAAGATGTGGACAAATTGGTAAAAGTCCAAAGAAGAGCAACAAAAATGACTGAAGGTCTAGAAAACGTGACCTATGAGGGAAGATTGAAAAAATAGGGTTTGTTTAGGCTGGAAAAGAAGGCTGAGAGGGGACATGATAACAATTTTCCAGTACATGAAAGGCTGTTACAAGGAGGAGGGAGAAAATTGTTCTCCTTAACCTCTGAGGATAGGACAAGAAGCAAAGGGCTTAAATGGCAGCAAGGGAGGTTTAGGTTGGGCATTAGGAAAAACTTCCTAACTGTCAGATAAGTTAAGCACTAGGACAAATTGCCCAGGGAGGTTATGGAATCTCCGTCATTGGAGGTTTTTAAGACCAGGTTAGACAAACACCTGTCAGGTATTTATTATTTAGTCCCACCCTGAGCATAGGGGACTGGACTAGATGATCTATTGAGGTTCCTTCCAGTCCTACATTTCTATGATTCTGTGACGATAAATAACCACTGTCAGACTAGGTGCTGCAGTGGTCCTTTCACCTTGGGAGATGATTCAAATTTTCAAATTTTGCCTTAGACTGCTAGGGAAAAATCATTAAACCACATAACTGAACCACCAAACAAATGGGAAGGATCGCCAGTCTGTTCAAGAACCTCCAGACTGAAAAAGTAGGAGTGTTGTAGATTAGCACTGAGGAGCATTGATGGCTCTATCTAGCTGTCTAAGGCATTGCTGTCAGCTAGATTCCTTTAGACCCCCCACCTATAAATTAATCCTGCCCCGACTCTGGCAGAAACTCTGAGGGAATGCTAACACTGCCTGTCCTCCCGGGCTCTGAATCCATCCTGGGGTTTCCTTTTTGGCACAGAGAAGTGCAATTTACCTCTGACAACACTAGAAAATCTAGGGTTGTATGTATATTACAGCTTAAAATAACAAAAATAGAATATAAAATGTGTCCTGAGGAGTGAGAGAGAGGAAATTTTAGACTATGCTGTAACAGCATTAAATATGTTTTGCTGAGCATCAGCAACATTATTTTTCTCTCTCCATTTAGTGCCTTTATGGATGTTGATTTTAAAGAAGTTAGGGCTTTTTTTTTTCTTTTTTGGCCAGTGAACGGAAGACTAAAGTTGAGCAACTTTTAAGCCACAATGTTGTGGTTTATAGCATTGATTCTTCTTTTTGCATGAGATCAACTGAATAATTTCTCTTTTTCTCTCTCCTTGTGCGTGAGAGCAAAAAAGGAAGAAAATATTATGTTCCCTCCCCGCAAGACTACTTGTCAAAAATGTCTACGGCCCAAAAACATAAATGCCGTACAAAATATAGTAGTTGGACACATAGTCTGACCAGGATGCCTTTGCATGGGGGCTGTAGCTCGGTCAGAGGACATATGGGCAAAACCATGGAGACTGTGAGTGCTAGTCTCCATTGAGAGATAGAGAAATATTCCAGGAGAAGAATGTCCTAGCAGAGACATTCTGATCACCATCAGTTACGTGCAGATGGATGAGGAGGGGGATTTAAGAAACATTGACTGGAGGAAGGATTTAGTGAGGAAAATCTCCCAAAGATACCAACTACTCCCATAGGTGTTGGAAATAGGGTTGGTGGTGATGCTCCCACAAGCCCTGGCTTGAAGTGGTTTCCATTCCATTATATATATGTATATATATATTTACAGTTTGGCTCAACGGCTCTCAGCACCCCCACTATAAAAATTGTTCCAGCACCCTTGCCTATTCCCGTATACCTTTGTGATATTCAAGCACACTTGGGGTACATCAGAAGATGCAGAACTCCTTTTTACTTCCTGGAGGCTCCTTCTCATTTGCTGTTGCTTATCTCATTGCCCAGATGTGCTGTAGGTAAGGAGAATTTTCCTGATGTATTTTGGGTCAAAAACTCTCCTTAAAATTGATCAGAAAGAAATGCTAATTCAGAAAAGTGGAAAACTATTCTATAATCCTGATGAAAAATCCTGCACAAAGAAATCTGGTTTCAGATAACTGACAGCTTGGATAGGGCAAGGAAGAGTAAAGAAAAAAAGGCATTAAAGGGACCCAGCTCTGCCCGAGTAAATAGTACTGTGTTGTTGGGGAAGGGGAGAGCTCTGTCTTGTGCTTTTCCTCTGCTGTTCTAAATGCTCTGTTTCGCGGGGATGACATGCTTCTTGTTCCAGCAGCGTAAGTGAGAATAAGCCATTTAGAAGAGGGTGGCTGGGGGAGCTGAAAAGTTATGGGACAAGGGACACACCCAATTCTCCCCTCCCAGTTCCCCACAATACTCTAGAAAAAAAATACTATTAACAAGGTAGTGCCCCAATGGGTGTGTGGAAAATCTTTATTTCTTCAGCTATTCCAGCACTTTAAGTCATTGCTGAGTTGATAATAACTATCCAAATACGTGTTCATGAAATGTAATGTTGCCACATAAAATTTGCCATTTTTCTCTGGAGAAAAAGTGCAACTTTACTTAAGGTGCCTTGATATATCTTCACAGTTTTAATTCTAGTGCCTGTGAGAAACCGCAAAATGGAGCTTATAAAACTTATGAAGCTTCTAGTAACTAATTTAGTACAAATTGTGAAAGCATTCAGTATTTAATGATTTTACTATTTATCATTTATATTACACACTGAGTGCACACTTACTTTGCTGAGTAATATGTAATAATTCATGAGATTACAATACTTTTCAGATTTTTTAACTATGGCCTCATAATCAGAAAAAATGAAAGAACATTAATTCTGAAGTGCACCAATTTAGTGGCGACATTTCATTCCTCAGTTTTGAGACTGTTGTTTTTGTTCTTCCATTTATGTCCTAGGCAGAAAATAGTTTGTCATTAGATCTCTTAAAACATCCATGATATAGCTGTTCCTTTTGAGGATGAGGTCAACTAAAAACCAGACAAATTACACGGTTGTATTATTTTAAATATACAACAATAAGGGTAGTGGCTTTACAGAAGCTATTTCAGTGTAATTTTGTCAGCATTCTCAGCACACAGGATGAGAATATTTTTTTAAATAAAGAAACACAGAAAACAACATTCAGATATGGTTAAGAAGATGGAGCAAGAATGCATTTGCACACTTTGCTCCTATACTGCAACATTGGTGTCAGTGGTGCTTTGCAGGTAAATAAAAGACAAGACCCCAGAGCAAAATTACACACAGTCTGGATGTCCCACTACAATCTTAAATTCAATCTATCCAAAATGCAGCTTTGTACCTCTCCTTTTAATCTGTTTTCATTTACTTCTGCCTCTTTCTCGCTGTTGACAATTCCACTATTTTCCCCATCTCTCTGGCATATTGGTCGTCGTCTGCTCCTTCCTTGGCATTCAAGTTTTTGCTAAGTCCTCTCTTTTCATTGTCTATAATGGCCCCCAAATCTGACATTTATTCTGCTATAACCCTTGACCATACCTTGCTCATTCTTCACTTTGATTAAACTTGTCCTTCCTGGCACCCCTGCCTCTCCCCTCTCCCCTCAATCCAAAACAACTGCTGCTAATGCTATTTTCTTTTCCACAGTTCAAGTCACAACAACCCCTCCTTAAATCTCCAAAAAAAAAAAAATCCCAACAACGAGGAGTCCGTTGGCACCTTAAAGACTAACAGATTTATTTGGGCATAAGCTTTCATGGTTAAAAAAACAACTTCTTCAGATGCATCCATGGGCAACGAATTCTGTGGACTCGTGGTGCCTGGGCACCAGGAATATTCCTGGCTCTGAGAAGGAGTTTGGGTGTATGAGGGGGCTCAGATTTGTGGTGCAAGAGGGGGCTCTGGGCTGGAGGGTGGGCGAGGGTTTTGGAGTGTGGAAAGAGGCTCAGGGCAGGGGCAGGGGATCGGGGTGTGGGAGGGGGTATGGGCTCCAGCTGGGGGTGAAGGCTCTGGGCTGGGGCTGGGAATTAGGAAATTGGCGTGCAGGAGGGGGCTCTGGACTGGGGGGTGAGGCCAAGGGGTTTGGTGTGTGGGAGGGGGCTCCAGGCTGGGCCAGAAGGTTGGGGTGCAGGAGGGAGTGTGGGGTGTTGGCTCCGGGAGGGAGTTTGGGTACAGGAGGGGTTCCAAGCTGGGGCAGGGGGTTGGGGTGTGGGAGTGGGTTTGGGGTGTGGGCTCTGGGCAGTGATTACCCCAGGTGGCTCCTGGAGGCAGCGACATGTCCCTCGGGTCCTAGGCAGAGATGCGGCCAAGTGGCTCCGCGTGCTGCCCCTCCCTGCAGGAGCAGCCCCCGCAGCTCCTATTGGCCGCAGTTCCTGGCCAATGGGAGGTGCAGAGCTGGTGCTCAGGGCAGGGGCAGTGTGCAGAGCCCCTGTGGCCGCCCCGGGGCCTAGGAGCTGAGGGACATGTTGCCACTTCCAGGAGCCGAGCAGGGAGATTGCCAACCAGGTTGCACCACCAACCAGACTTTTACCAGCCCGGTCAGTGGTGCTGACTGGAGCCGCCAGTGTCCCTTTTTGACCAGATGTTCTGGTCGAAAACTGGACACCATGGCAACCCTACCTATTGGTTAAGGTACATGAGGCACCTGGCCCTTAACAGCTCTCTGTTTCTCAGTGCATTTGATTTAACCACCTCAGATAATTTCAGAAAAGTGATAGCAAGTCGTAAGTATAAATTAATACACAGGAAAACTCCCTTGGCAACCCCAACAAATCAGACTCTCAAGCACCATCTTTCCAAAATAAATTACATTGACATTAACAAAATTTGTTTTTCTTACTCTCAAAATTTTCTGGACAAGATTCTGCTCTCAGTTCTTCCAATGTACCTTCACTGACTTTTCTGAGCAAATCTGGCCAAATATGAGTCTATAAGTATTAAAAATAAAGACTTAGTTCTTTCACTCCCTTTACTGCAATCTCTTGCCAAATTGGGGTTAAAGGTAATCTTGAAACAGTGTAGGAGCGGTGTTCCACTGGGGACTTTGCTGTTGATATTATGTGGATATTATGTACCTGTGAGGAGGTACTAAGGTGCCCAACTTTACAACTTAAACAGTTATGTGACTTGCAAAGTCCCACGATAGAGTTGTGCCGATGGCAGTTTAGGGTTAACTGACAAAATCAGAATTTGAGGATCCAATTTTGATCTCCAGGGTAAATAGGGAGTAACTCCATTGAAGTTGGTGGCACAAGCGGATATTAGGTACTAGGATTAATTGGGTGAAATTAAAAGGTACAGTTAGACTGAGACTATAGAATAATTCCAACTAATGTGTGTGTGCTAGATGGGAGGAGACATCAGGGTACTTCAGTGGTATGAATACCGCAGCACCTTGGCAGTTCCAATCTCAGCTCTGACACTGACTCTGTAGCCTTGGGCAAAACATTTAACTTTTCTGCTCAGTTTCCCCATCCGTAAAATGGGTCTGATAACATTGACCTCACAGGGATATGTGAGGATTAATAACAGTGAAACCTGTGCCTTTGTTGGCCATTATTATCAGGTTGCATTGTACTTCATGGACCAAATTCTCCACCAGCATATGTCCATTGGTTTCAATGGGACCATTTATGCAGGTGGTGAATTTGACCCAATATCTGTAACTTAATTGTGTGATAGTCTGTATGTGCTATTATTGTTGTTTACAGTATCTATTGTACTGTAGAATAATCTTCCTGAAGCAGTGTTAGACATCCTTTTGCTTGATAAAGGATCTAGACTGGACAGTATAATCCTGCATTGGAAAATGGATTAATGAGATGCCCTAATAAGTCTTCTCCATGATTTCCTCTCCAGTAGGTCCCTAAAAGTAATACTTCTTAAAACTGCTAAAAATATTATTTGTTTTACATAGCACCTGGAGGCCCAATTTTACGAAGTACTTATACAAACACAGACACACAGTCCCTGCCTTAAAAAAGATTACAATCTTATTTATAGGTTTCAGAGTAGCAGCCATGTTAGTCTGTATTCGCAAAAAGAAAAGGACTACTTGTGGCACCTTAGAGACTAACAAATTTATTAGAGCATAAGCTTTCGTGAGCTACAGCTCACTTCATTGGATGAATCTTATTTATGTCTTGTGTTATTCTTCTCTATGGCAATGCTTCAAGAAAGTCTGAGCAAGATGAACCAGCTTTCTCTCCTGATGAAGAAGTCTTTTAGTTCTGATCCAGAGCTTGCAGAGATTAGGCAGCTAAACTGTGCTACTGTAGGGACAGACAGGATGAAAGAACCCACCACAATGTATTGCTTTTGACTTATTTTTAATCCATTTCCATAAAGAGTTCTCCTTCTACGCCACACTTACTGACATTATATATCAATGCATAAATTCAGGAAGGCATTAAACCTGAAATCCAGATAAATGGTGCTTAACTGTTATACTCAAATTATTCTAGCAAATGTGTTAATCATTTCCATTTTTCAAATCTACCCTGAATATCTTTTACAAAACGATACAAATGTTTGCAATCTGGGCCTTCTCACTGAAGTTATGGGGGTTTTTTAGGTCTGAAGTAGTTTTAGTGCATTCTCTTTTCATTCTTTCCTAAATAAGGGCACTGCAACTGCAGCAGCCACCCTCAAACCCTCTAACTAGGGCCCATGTAGTATTCTAGTCTAGTCTAGTCCTTTTATTATTTTGTAAATCGTATTTATCTCACTAGTGCCTAAGGACCAACCAAAAGTGGGGCCCCGTTGTGCTAGGTACCATACAAAGCTAGAACGGTAGAGAGTCTCTGCCCCAAAGAGCTTACACTATAAATAGATAAGACAGGGGCCAGGCAGGACAATCTCACTCCCATTGCCATGGTATGGGAGCACCCTTCAGCAGTGCATGCAGTGATGTGACAAGCATCTGTCACAAGTGGAACTGACTCTTCCCCCTCTGTGCAGCATTCTCAATGACATCAGAGCGAAGGCACAGTCGCGTACAGAACCTAATCCTTCTTTGTGTTGCATGGGTGTACTGAGAGGGAGAGGGCACAAAATGCCTCTTTCTTCCTCAGTGTGCCCATAAAAAATAGAACTACAGTTTGAACCGCGAACTGAGGAGAGCACGAAGATGAAGGGCCCTGTTACGACACCTGCCAGTGTATCCCACTCCAAGGGATACGTGTTCTGCTAGCTGGAAGACCCAAGCAGGCCCTGAGGACGTATGCTGCAATGTGAAGCATTTGCTAACTGCTGATCCAAGCTGCCCCCCATGGCAGCAGCAGCCAAGTGCTCCCAATCATGTGTTTGCCCCCAAACACCCTGAGCCATGCTGACCCCGACTTGCAGGATGGCTTTGGGGATTCCTGAGTGTCCAGCATAATTCTGTTCTGTCCCTCCACAGAGTAATTAAGGCAAGTGAGGATGGGATTTAGGTATCAAAAGTATTCACCAGCCTTGACAAGCATTTTGGGCAGGACTTATCAAAACAGCACAGTTTGGTAACAAATCAATGTAGATTTACATCTATAGCAGGGGTGGCCAACCTGACACTGAGAAGGAGCCAGAATTTACCAGTGTACATTGCCAAAGAGCCACAGTAATATGTCAGGAGCCCCCAGTGAGCTCCCCACACCCTGTTCCCACCGGCAGCTGCGCCGATCAGCGCCTCCCCCTCTCTCCCCGCACCTCCCGATCAGCTGTTTCGTGGCGTGCAGGAGGCTCTGAGGGGCAGTGGGATGAGCGAGGGCACGGTAGTTTCAGGGGAGGGGGCCAGAAGGGGTGGAGTGCCGGCATGGCCTGTGGCAGAGCCAGGGGTTGAGCAGTGAGACCCCCTGGCACATTGGAAAGTTGGTACCTGTAGCTCCAGCCCCAGAGTCAGTGCCTATACAAGGAGCCACATGTGGCTCCGGAGCCACAGGTTGGCCACCCCGATCTATAGGATCAAAAAAGGTTACCTCTTAGTTACACTCCTGGATACAGATGGAAACCATGTTGTAAATTATGAAGAATGATGCAGTGACTGCGTATCATGCTGTTCATTCTAACTTCTAAATGAAATTCCTTTGAACTTCTGACTCTTAAAATAAAAGGCAGAAACTAATAACATGCATTTTTCTGCAGACTTGTGATTCAAAGAAGTAAAAATGGCATCAACAACACACATCTCAGAGGAAGAGATGACAGACTTAAGAGAGGCTTTCAACAAAGTCGGTGAGTACAGTTAGCATGTAACATACGACACTAGGTAAAGTTGTATTGTATCCCTCTGTACTGGCCAGCTTCAGTTAACGAGCCATGCTTCAGTACTGTCATACTGTGAAATGGAAACTATTGAAGTAATGTTCATTCAACTGCAGTCCTTTTCAAATAAAACCACTTTAGCCTGCCGTAGCTTTCTGGAAGTACAGTATTGGCATTCCTTTGCTGGATGAAGACAGCAGAAGGTTGCGAAACAGGTTTTATGAAATAATTTGAAAACATGAAGTATTTTAAAGCATTTTCACCCAAACATTTATTCAAGGCAAATTACTGAGAAGACAAAACAAGGATTTTTGATATAACATAATACATTCTCTAGGGAAACTGAAATAAAGGCAAATGAAAAAACCCTCAAATGTACAGCCCCTTTTCCTCGATCCTTTTGTGCTCTACTGTGTTTTTAAATTCATATCCCCTTTTCTACTTTTAAGCCCCATTCTGTTTTTCTCTACTTACACTGGACAATCTTTCTCCCCTGATTCTAAGAATATGCATTTCTGACTCTCACAGCTCACTTATTCTCAGCCATTAAGTCCTTTCATTGCTACGAAGCATTTTCCCTTTCTCACTCCTGATCCTCTCTCTACGTCCTCTTCTCTCTACTAGTTTCTGTTTCCATTGTGAAACAGACATTGAAAGGACACTTTTCACAATCCCATATTAATCCATACTTTTTTTGTTGCTAAGAAGCATAGAATCATAAAATATCAGGGTTGGAAGGGACCTCAGGAGGTCATAGTCAAAGCAGGACCAATCCCCAACTAAATCATCCCAGCCATCCCAGGGCTTTGTCAAGCCTGACCCTAAAAACCTCAAAGGAAGGAGATTCCACCGCCTCCCTAGGTAACCCATTCCAGTGCTTCACTACCTTCCTAGTGAAAAAGTTTTTCCTAATATCCAACCTAAACCTCCCCCACTGCAACTTGAGGCCATTACTCCTTGTTCTGTCATCTGGTACCACTTAGAACAGTCTAGATCCCTCCTCTTTGGAACCCCCTTTCAGGTCATTGAAAGCAGCTATCAAATTCCCCCTCATTCTTCTCTTCTGCAGACTAAATAATGCCAATTCCCTTAGCCTCTCCTCATAAATCATGTGCTCCAGTCCCCTAATCATTTTTTTGAGCATAAGCTTTCGTGAGCTACAGCTCACTTCATCGGATGCATCCAATGAAGTGAGCTGTAGCTCACGAAAGCTTATGCTCAAATAAATTTGTTCGTCTCTAAGGTGCCACATGTACTCCTTTTCTTTTTGCGAATACAGACTAACACGGCTGCTACTCTGAAACTAATCATTTTTGTTGCCCTTCGCTGGACGCTTTCCAATTTTTCCACATCCTTCTTGTAATGTGGGGCCCAAAACTGGATACAGTACTCCAGATGAGGTCTTACCAATGCCAAATAGAGGGGAGTGATCATGTCCCTCGATCTGCTGGCAATGCTCCTACTTATACAGCCCAAAATGCCATTAGCCTTCTTGGCAAGAAGGACACACTGTTGACTCATATCCAGCTTCTTGTCCACTGTAACCCCTAGGTCCTTTTCTGCAGAACTGCTGCCTAGACGCTCAGTCCCTAGTCTGTAGCGGTGCATGGGATTCTTCCACGCTAAGTGCAGGACTCTGCACTTGTCCTTGTTGAACCTCATCAGATTTCTTTTGGCCCAATCCTCTAATTTGTCTAGGTCCAATCCTCTAATGTGTCTAAGAAGCAGCCTCAAATGTAAATCCTATGTGGCTTTGCAGCACATGACATGGTCAATTTCCAGCTCAACTCAGGAAATCACAACATATACTTCTTTGAAATCTCTCTTTGGGCAAATGAAGACTACAAAACAACATTTGAGACAATATATATGTATATATATATATATTCTGAGAATATAGGAGAGTTTATTACAAATAACAAGTTGCTAGCATTTTCATATGTCAAAGAAAAAATCTGTCTACATGACATCTAAATAGTTTCAAAATATAAATCCCCTCATTAAAAATTCTTTACAAATCACAATAGGCTGTGGTAGAATGTTTTGTTTTAAATTCCATAGAGTTCTGCATTTTGATGCCATGGATTGCTGAGGGCTAAACATGTATGTACAGGACTCTCACTAATATCCAAAGCAAAATGAGAAGCAATGAAAGAATGGGACAATATTGGAATTATCATACTTCTGTTATTATTTGCCAGCTGTTACATCTAACATGCAAGGATACTGTCATGGAAAGAGATTAGAGAAATAAAATTAGTTTACTAATTTTTCTCATTTGCGTAATTTGTGCATTTGAGAGCAATTTGTGGATAGTCATTTTGCGTATTTTCAGAAATGCTCCTACAGACAGGGTAATCTCTGCCTAACTCACACTCTCATTTTAGCCCTTAATAAAAGAATGTAGTAGGAGAAGGCTAATAACTTTTGGTTTTGAGTTTGTTTTTGTTTATTTTGTAAAACCATTAATTCAGTGTAAATTTAATAGTTTCAAACTATAAATACATCCACATATTGCACTGCAACTGTAACATATATCCGACTAACATACATATTCTTCCTTCTTTTTTTGTTTCATGGTCATTATAAACTTTCCTTGGGATTGAAAAGGTCACTGCAATTGTTAAAAACAATTTACTATATTTTTGTTATAAAACTAAAAAATCATTACACATAATTCATATTTCCTGAAAAAAACCTTTTCTGTGCAGACAGGTTCATTAAGCTGTTTTTTTCCTTTACAGACATTGATGGAAATGGTTTCATAAGCAGTTGTGAATTAACAGAGCTGTTCAAAGCAGCCAATCTGCCTCTGCCAGGATATAAAATCAGAGAAATCACTCAGAATTTGATGGCCACGGGACATCAAAACAATGATGGAAAAATCAGCTTTGATGAATTTATTGCAGTGAGTAAAATGTTATTTTGGAGAATATCCTCTAAAAAGAAACTCAGAAAAAAACAGTCTAACTTTCAAAACTAGAGCTGGTCAGAAATTTTCTGTCAAAATGATTTTTCAGTGGTAAATGCGGTTTCCGCAAACTGGGACAAAAACAAATGTTGAAGTATTGGAATTTCCTGCAGGATGGAAATTTCAGAATTGCACTTAAACTTCTAAGGGCTTGTCTCCAGAATACAAAGACTCTGTAGATTCCTAATACTCTTTAACTTCCTATTAATTAGTTAAAATATAAAAAAATTGTAAGGTCCCAATTCTGCTAAGGCAGCCACAAATGCAAACTCTTGCTTCTGTGCAGAGTGCCCATTCAAGTAATTGTTAGTATTACAGATTATTTATTTATTCATTGCCCACATTGTTTTCAGCTCTGAAAAAGACAGAGGATAGCATGGTCCCAAGGAATTTACAACATAAAAGCTCATAGTTCTATAGCTTGCAATTTTAAAATCACTCAATGTATTTTGAAAGGTATTCCACGGCCTGAAGAGCACAGATGTGGCTAAAACCTTTCGAAAAGCAATCAATAAAAAGGAGGGGATTTGTGCTATCGGTGGAACTTCAGAACAGTCCAGTGTTGGAACCCAACATTCTTATTCGGGTATGTAGAATCAATTGATATAGGTAGTAATTGCAACTAAATGGTCCCTTGGAGATCATTTCGCAACTGTCAGTGTGAAAAGCCTTAGGATATTGCTATATCGATAAGGGAGACTTAGAATAGGCATATTTTGGACAAACTGTAATAAAGCTGAGGAGAAGTAAGAGCAGTATTTTGGCCAAAAATGCAACCTCCCTTATTTTAAATAATTGTTCGGTTCTCAGGTGGAATAGATAAGTATCAGAAAAGGTGCCAAATCACTTTTAATAAGAACTGAGATTTTCATGTCAAGAGAATTGGCAAAAGTTTTAGGCTCCAGATTGATAGATCTGACCTTTTGCTTGCAGAAGAAGAAAAGTATGCCTTTGTGAATTGGATTAACAAAGCCCTAGAGAATGACCCTGATTGCCGACACGTGCTCCCAATGAATCCAGACACTGATGACCTCTTCCTGGCGGTTGGTGATGGCATCGTGCTGTGGTAAATACCACCTATGTTTCCCTACACAGTTAGGCCCTGACCCTGTGAAAACTGATGTGTGTGCTTACTTCGAAGTACATAAGCAGTTGCGTTGCCTTTAGAGTTAGGCATGTGCAGGATCAGGGCTGTAGTGATTCTCTTTCTCTCACGTCTTTTCTCTTAAGAGATTATAAGGTTTTTTCAAACTATTGTTTATCATTGAAAAATAGATATTTTATATGTTAAAAGTGATTGTCTCTGTCCATTAGAATCAGGGGAGAAATAACAAAGCCAACAGGAGTGAGTCTGAGTAGAAAATGAGTAAAAACTGGGTAAGGACCTCAGAATATAGAACCCAGTGAGTTTTATATACTTATTTGCATATCTGAAATGTCCTGCATTACACAACATGGGCCAAAACCTGAAGTTCTCTCTCAGTCCTTATTCATATACAATTCTTATGTAGGATTAGTTGGAGATTTAGATGACTTTAGATCAAGACTTGGCACAATGGACATTTTGCTCAAGATAAGAATGGAATAACTTAGTAAGGGCTTCAGGAGATGGTTCCACCTTTTCTATTAAATGATACTGAAACACAACCAACCTGCCTAAATGTGAAGGACTCTGAGCAGCCCAAGACTTTACAACTTACTATGAAAGAACTATAGTGTTAGATACAAAGGGAAAATTCCATGTCAATCATGCCCAGTAAACACATGAAGGTGTAGTTATTTTTCTTATGTACTATGTTTTGTAATAGTAATAAGAAAGTTGAGACAGGGCATTTCTAGGGGGTTCCTATCTAGAGGCATGCAAAATATTTATGATGCAAAAATTATGGTTTTCACATTTTATTGTGAACGTGAAATTCTGCTGAAGTCTGCCTATTTTTGAGCAAAATTGAGGCCATTTTTGTACAGACTGGTTCATTTTTGAGTGAAGATGGCTTTGTGTCAAAAACGTGTGTAAATCTGAGGATTTGTTTGCAGTTGTAGACAGTGAAAATAGCTATTTTTTCAAATTTTGCATAAAGTGTTTGGAGGTAGAGGGTGAAAAGCAACGTGAAACAGTGAATCTTTTGACATGATTTTCCACAAAATTAACATTTTGAATTTCACACAGGTTTACTTTATTGTTCTTTTTGGCCACTATTCAATATATCTGCCTGTCACCTTCCCTTCCTCCACTGGTTAGGAAAAAGCTGTGCTAAAATATTGCAGTGTGTGTGTGTGTCTGTGTCTCTGGGGCGGGGGGGGAGACTATCTACTGGTATTCCTGGACTTTTTAATGCACTAAGCAAGGTCCTGTGATCAATTCAGGCTCTAGATATTTGATCAACATGCCATACTCTGCACTGATTAGATCTCAACTGGAGTATTGTGTCCAGTTCCAGGTGCCACATTTCAGGAAAGATGTGGACAAATTGGAGAAAGTACAGAGAAGAGCAACAAAAATGATTAAAGGTCTTGAAAACATGACCTATGAAGGAAGATTGAAAAAATGGGGTTTGTTTAGTCTGGAGAAGAGAAGACTGAGAGGGGACATGACAACAGTTTTCAAGTACATAAAAGGTTATTACAAGGAAGAGGGAGAAAAATTTGTTCTCCTTAATCTCTGAATATAGGACAAGAAGCAATGGGCTTAAATTGCAGCAAGGGAGGTTTAGGTTGGACATCACGAAAAATGTCCTGTCAGGATAGGTAAGCACTGGAATAAATTGCCAAGGGGGGTTGTGGAATTTCCATCATTGGAGATTTTTAAGAGCAGGTTAGACAAACACCTGTCAGGGATGGTCTAGAATAGATAATACTTAGTCCTGTCTTGAGTGCAGGGGACTGGACTAGATGACCTCTTCAGGTCTTTTTCACTCCTACGATTCTATGATTTTATGATGAAGGTTCAAAATGACTTTGGTGTCGGCATAATTATGTATTTCTCACTTGTGTTTATTCTTTAATTTACAGTAAAATGATCAACTTTTCAGTGCCAGATACAATTGATGAAAGAACAATCAACAAAAAGAAGCTCACTCCGTTCACTATACAGGTACTGAAACATCAAGTATAAACGCTGAGTTGCTGTTATGTAATTAATTAGGTGAAATACGATAAATTTCATAGCCCTGCACAATGCAGCCAGACACAGTTGCAATTCTGCAATATTTACATCCATGCTTAATTTTGAACTTGAGAATTATCCCATTGAAGTCAATGGGACTACTCATGTACTTATAATTAAGCAAGGGTATGAATCTTAGGAGGATCTAAGTGATAGGTACCTAATGAATACTACAGATGGGATGAGATGAAGACAATGACAAATTCAAATGTGGGTTAACTGCTAGAATACTAAATGCAGGGCTAAAAGTAAACACTTACCGGTATGGTAGGGGCGGGGCCTCGGGTGGAAGGGGTGGGGCTAGAGGATCAGCCTCCCCTAGCCAGCCCATCCATGCTGCCTGGCCTGCACCACTCAGGGCTGCAGTGGAGGTGGGGGCAAAAATGTTAAAACACTGCCGTGGCAGTGCTTTAAGCAGGGTCCTTTGCTGTGGCAGCACTTTAACGTTGCTGACCCTTTTGTACCACCCACCCCGTCGTCAGCCCTGCCTGTAGGGTCCATAAAAGTTTGTTACAGCAGGGCTCCTGACTGGGGAGTGGGGAAAGGGGCAGCAACGTTAAAGCGCTACCCCAGCAGTGCTTTAAGCAGGGTCCTTAAAGTGCTGTCGTAGCAGCGCTTTAATGTCAGCTGCGTACAGGTCAGTCCTGGCAGTCACTTTATACTGGTACGCTGTACTGACCCATACTGGCTTACTTTCACCTCTGACTAAATGACACCTGAGCACTGAGATTAAGTGACTTGCCCATGGTCACAAAGAATTCTGTGGCAGAGCCAGAAACTGAACCCACATCTCCTTAGTTCCAGTCTAGTGCCCTAAAAATACCATATATGTGAAAGATGGCTGAGTTAACATTGTTGGGCCCTTAGCGTTTGCATTTTCTTTTGTGATTTTTATCTGTTCAACTGGCATGTTGGATTCATTTTGTAATGTACATTGCGTGCATATGTGCACACCTTCATTATTTAAAAATAAACTGGAAAACAAAATTCTACCTGCCAAGATCTAAATTCAAGTTTATTCTGTTTCCCTTACACCAGTATGGAGAGATACATTGTTCTATACACTGTATATATGTACCTCTGTATAGTATATAAATAGATATCTACTATAAATGTACACATAACCCACTGTAGCCTTCAGTTACTCTGATTAAATGAAACATTAGCCAGGCTCAAGTAAGCTTAGAAGCCATTAAATTGGTTTTTTGTGTTGCAGTCCACATTTTTTCAGTTTTAATCCTCTTGGTCAGCAACACATCTTATTGAGGCAGCACAGATCAATCTCTGTCAGATTTAGATTTGATTTAATCAATATAACTTATGCTTTAACTTAACCCTTTTACAACTGTCAAATAAAGAGAGGGCGATTCTTTTTAAATGCTATACATTTTTCAGTTTATGACAATTTATACTTTGTGTCCCGGTGTATTTTCTACCTAATCGAATGTACCTCTCACACTCGTGGTAGTGAAATCCATATGATAAATTGCAGAGCCAGAAAACAAATGGCATTTGTCATGCACCTTTGCCTGCCTCACCTGCCCTCTGCCCACTAGTCCATCTCCCCAGGGACTTATTCGAACAACCACAACTTTTGAGCAGATTCAAACTGCCCCTTTGAAAAAAGAAAAGAAAAAAAAAGCCACCTGCCTGAAATGTTTCTTCTTTTCACCCCACCACCTTGATATATGGAAGCTCCTTTGTCCACCCCACACACCTCAAAATATGGATTTTCTCCCTCATCCCATATTCCACCGGTGTAAACACCAGAATGAGCAATATCCAGAACGGACAAGTGTGGGGCTTAAGGTCCAAGGTCTTGTAATGCTTCAGGAAAAGAAATGGAAGCTTTTTAATGTTGCAAAGGAGAGGTTCCCTGTTCTGCAGAAGGGCACAGGACTTCTCCTGGGAGTTCTAAGCTATCACACCCTAGGCCCTGATCTGAAAAGGGTTATACCTAATTTTGCTCACTGTATTTCCATTGAGTTCCCCTCACCACCCCCCTTTAGTTCTCCTCCTCCTTCCCCTCCACTATTTAGTTATTGCATAATAAGAAATCTCTCTCTCTCTTTCTTCAGGAAAATTTGAACCTTGCCTTAAACTCTGCCTCAGCCATCGGGTGCCATGTTGTTAACATTGGGGCTGAAGACTTAAAAGAGGGGAAACCTTACCTGGTCTTGGGCCTCTTATGGCAAGTTATCAAAATTGGCTTGTTTGCCGACATTGAACTCAGCAGAAATGAAGGTACATGCGGTGCACGCTCTCTCTCATCTTTAGAAGAGTTATTTCAACGAGTCCTGTGGACTCTTAGGGCTTGTCTCCACTTACTGGGGGAATCGACGCACGGTGATCGATCCACCGGGGGTCAATTTAGTGGGTCTTACCAGCTAAATCGACCACCGATCACTCTCCTGTCGACTCTGGTACTCCACCGGAATGAGAAGCATAAGGTACTCCCATCGATCCAGCATGGTATAGACATCGCAACAAATCGACCTAAGGTACGTCGACTCCAGCTACACTATTCACGTAGCTGGAGTTGTGTAACTTAGGTCGACTTAGCCCTGTAGTGGAGACCTGCCCTTAGTCAAGTCTTCATTGCCTCTCTTCTTCGCTACTCTGATTCCCCCAGTTCTAGTCTCCATAAGCCCAGAGGCCCCAAATTTTCAGTCCAACCAAAATGTGCATCCTTGTCTCCTTACCTACACCTGGAATCAGGAACACATCATGCTACATGCAGGAAGCCTTGCTGGTTCCCTGTACTTCATAGAATCCAGGGCCAAATCTCCCTTCTCTTAAAAATTCTCTGTGAACTTGCCTCAGTATGACACGCACACTGCTCTCCAACCACATTTTTTCCTGCTGCTTCTTTCCCTTCTCCCCTGGATGTGCTGCCCAGTCACCAGCACTTCTTATAACCCCACCACCACCGCCTCTGCCGTCTCCCTTGAACATATTGCTCGTCTTCTTCATTCTCCCCTGCACACTGCTGTCCTGCTGAGGGCTGGCAACCCCACTGACCTCTCCAGTTGCAGAGAATGGCTCCATTTTCCTCTCTTTCACTTATTATATATAGTGATGGTATCTAGAAAAGGCAGAAAAGCTCACTCCTCTTCCTTGTTCCCAGCTGTTTTTAAAGGCCTCCAGGCTCTCCTGGCAATGAAGAACCTGGCCACTTGTAGAAACAGCTGGAAACAAGGAGGGAGCCAGCCCCTAGTGACTAGCCAGCTCTGTAAATCACCAGCCATTGCTCCAGGGACTATCAGTGATCCATAAACCACAGCTGGGAACTGCTGGACTATTCATTCCCTACTTTCTAAACTGCCTTGCTCTCCATACTAATGCTCTTCATTCTTCCTGAAGCTTAGCCTTTGTACCCCGCTTCACCGCTGCCTGGCCACATCTGTAGATGTTACATACATGAGACAATACATTGTAAGCTACAGATGTTACTTTTCTTTGCATGTTTAGTGTGTAAAAAGCTGGAAAGCATTCTGTGTCACTTGTGAATGAACAATGCTCTAATACATTGTGTTGTATTTTTTGTCTATGTAAAATGTAGCTCCTTAACATAAAATGAAAACCAAACACATTTGAGAATGTATGGCATGTGAAATAGAAAAACAAAATTAAAAAGCCAAAATGTAACTCTGCCAGTAGAATAACATTTTTTATTTGAGCACTGCAGGAGGAAGCTGGATTTACAATTCTGTGATGCTGCAGTTATGCAAAGCACTGCCCAGAACAGAGCAAAATGGCTGTAACATCTCTAACATCAAATTAAATCCTTAAAAATAAAATAACTGCAGGCTCAAGTGACAGCTTTCGTTTTACTTGAGCCTCTCAAATATATAAACACACTGATCTCCCGCATTTTCTTCAGTGGGAGAAGGATCAGGCCCTTGCTCAGTAAAGGCAGTTAAGAAGGATAAGTTAAGAGCATAGATATTCCTGTGCATGGTGTTTATTTTTCTTTCAATTTTGTGCTTGCCCAGCTCTGATTGCCCTTCTGCGTGAAGGAGAGAGTCTAGAGGATCTGATGAAATTATCCCCAGAGGAACTGCTGCTGAGGTGGGCTAACTATCACCTGGAGAATGCTGGGTGCAATAAAATCAATAACTTCAGCACAGACATCAAGGTATGAAAAACACTGATCAGCTACAGCAAAAGTAACAACCCAAACTTCAGCTTTCTCCTCTGGATGAGCTTGTTCACCTGGAGGTGATGGCTTAGGCCCCAATCCTGAAAACACGTATGTGTGTGCTTAACTTTAAGGTTGTAAATAGTCCCATTCAATTCAATAGGACTACTCACATGATTAAAGTTAACCACGTAGGTAGGGTGTTTCCGGGGTTAGAGCCTTAGGGTATGTCTACACTGCAGCTGGGGGTGAGCCTCCCAGTCTGGGGTAGACAGAGTTGTGTTGGCAGCACTCGCATTAGCGTGCGAAAAATAGCAATCTGGCTGTTGCAACACAGATGGAGGCTTGGGCTAGCCACCCACTAACAAATAAGAGTGGGAAGAAAATATGAAAGATTTTGAGACCAATTCTGCGGTCACCTCATGCATAAAATTTCCACTGAACTTAATAGATTTTTTTGAACTCAATAGATATTTTGCCTGGAGAAGGGCTGTGGGACCCTCACCCTTACATAGGCAGGCTGGAGAGTTATCGAATGTAGCTAATTAAATCTAAACTATGATTTATGTCACATCAATGTTGGAAAATATAAAGTACATATTGACTTCAACAGGGCCATTTCAGCCGATGTAATTATTTACTACTTCTAATCAGCTTTGCCTCTTTTATAAATACATATGTTATACAATGAATGTATGCTTACAAGGAAGCATTTGGATAGAAATCTGGAAACTTCAGTGGAATTACTTGTGCAAATGAAGACAAATCTCAGCAGTAAAGGTTTGCATGATATCACCTAGAGCCTTTTCCCATGTATCTAAATAGTAACAATTTCTTGGTCTTTTTATTTTTTAAAAATATCTGAATCTTTATTTGAAGGGTTGTATTTAAAAGATACAAGATGATCTTTAAGATGATTTCTGACATGAGGTTAATTTTTTGTACACATGGAACCAACACTATGCTTTATAAAACATGAAAGTAAACAGCATGTAAAATCTTTGTCTTGTTCTAGCCTTTTCCTGGAAAAATACTTGTTAACTGGTGTCAGCTTTAATATCTGTCCTTGAAAACTTTACTTTCTACTTTGTGACCATTTCAACGTTTCTTTAAACTCTGCTTTAAACTTCTGCTTCCTCCTGTCTGTTCTTATACTAAACCTTTAGCTGACTGACTTCTACAGCCTTATAAAGGTATATTTTTCATATCTCTAATTTAATATGTTCATATTAAATCAGTTCTATCCTTTTTTCCTAAATGCAACATGTAGTATTGTGTTTAATGCTTCCAGCTTTTCCATATTTAACATTTGAATTATTTTATAAAACAAACTGATATGCAAACCAGAAGGCATACATGGAAACTGTTAAATGCTTTCAGTTTGATTAATTTAATTATGTTGTCAAATGGTTGATGTAATAAAAACAAAGCATGCTTGCTCATTGTTCATGGGAAGTATTGGCATGCAAAACATGGCTTTAGATGTAACTTTCCCCCCCTTTAATTTCTTGGTCTGTTGCAGGACTCCAAAGCTTATTACCATTTGCTGGATCAAGTTGCCCCAAAGGGAAATGAAGAAGGTATTCCAGCTATTGCTATTGACATGACAGGATTAAGGGTAAGACGATATACACTAACATTTTTATGACTGGTTTCAGAGTAGCAGCCGTGTTAGTCTGTATTCGCAAAAAGAAAAGGAGTACTTGTAGCACCTTAGAGACTAACAAATTTATTAAAGCATAAGCTTTCGTGAGCTACAGCTCACTTCATCGGATGCATTTGGTGGAAAAAACAGAGGGGAGATTTATATACACACACAGAGAACATGAAACAATGGGTTTATCATACACACTGTAAAGAGAGATTTCATAGTAGCAGCTGTGTTAGTCTGTATTCGCAAAAAGAAAAGGAGTACTTGTGGCACCTTAGAGACTAACAAATGAAGTGAGCTGTAGCTCACGAAAGCTTATGCTCTAATAAATTTGTTAGTCTCTAAGGTGCCATAAGTACTCCTTTTCTTTTTACTGTAAGGAGAGTGATCACTTAAGATAAGCCATCACCAGCAGCGGGGGGGGGAAGGAGGAAAACCTTTCATGGTGACAAGCAAGGTAGGCTGAGGAACAGTGGGGGGTGGGGTGGGGGGGAGAAATAACATGGGGAAATAGTTTTACTTTGTGTAATGACTCATCCATTCCCAGTCTCTATTCAAGCCTAAGTTAATTGTATCCAGTTTTAATTAATTAATTAATTAATTCCAATTCAGCAGTCTCTCGTTGGAGTCTGTTTTTGAAGCTTTTTTGTTGAAGGATAGCCACTCTTAGGTCTGTAATCGAGTGACCAGAGAGATTGAAGTGTTCTCCAACTGGTTTTTGAATGTTATAATTCTTGACGTCTGATTTGTGTCCATTCATTCTTTTACGTAGAGACTGTCCAGTTTGGCCAATGTACATGGCAGAGGGGCATTGCTGGCACATGATGGCATACATCACATTGGTAGATGTGCAGGTGAACGAGCCTCTGATGGTGTGGCTGATGTGATTAGGCCCTATGATGGTATCCCCTGAATAGATATGTGGACAGAGTTGGCAACGGGCTTTGTTGCAAGGATAGGTTCCTGGGTTAGTGGTTCTGTTGTGTGGTGTGTGGTTGCTGGTGAGTATTTGCTTCAGATTGGGGGGTTGTCTGTCCACATATCTATTCAGGGGATACCATCATAGGGCAAACTGGATACAAAGAGGGAGGAATAACTCAGTGGTTTGAGCATTGGCTTGCTAAACCCAGGGTTGTGAGTTCAATCCTTGAGGGGGCCATTTAGGGATTTGGGGCAAAAATTGGGGATTGGTCCTGCTTTGAGCAGGGGGTTGGACTAGATGATCTCCTGAGGTCCCTTCCAACCCTGATATTCTATGATTCTATATTAACTTAGGCTTGAATAGAGACTGGGAATGGATGAGTCATTACACAAAGTAAAACTATTTCCCCATGTTATTTCTCCCCCCCAACCCACCCCCCCACTGTTCCTCAGATATTCTTGTTAACTGCTGGAATTAGCCTACCTTGCTTGTCACCATGAAAGGTTGTCCTCCTTTCCCCCCCCCTGCTGCTGGTGATGGCTTATCTTAAGTGATCACTCTCCTTACAGTTTTCAGAGTAGCAGCCGTGTTAGTCTGTATTCGCAAAAAGAAAAAGAGTACTTGTGGCACCTTAGAGACTAACAAATTTATTAGAGCATAAGCTTTCGTGAGCTACAGCTCACTTCATTGGATGCATTTATGATAAACCCATTCTTTCATGTTCTCTGTGTGTGTATATAAATCTCCCCTCTGTTTTTTCCACCAAATGCATCTGATGAAGTGAGCTGTAGCTCACGAAAGCTTATGCTCTAATAAATTTGTTCATCTCTAAGGTGTCACAAGTACTCCTTTTATTTTTATGACTGTTATCTATAGAACCTAGGAAACATTGAGATGCACTGTAATACCTAAACAAGCAAACGAGATTTACCATTGGAGTGTAATCCTCCATTCAAAAACCAAAAATGCAGAATTAAATTGATATGTTTTAGGTTAGATTGTACTAATGATAAACTATCATCCAGCATGAGTATTCACAGAAGCTTTAAAAGCCAATGAACCAGTTAGATACATTAGCAATATTTAGCCAATATATGTTTATGGACATTTTTCTGGGTTATTTCTTAAGCTTATCCTACGTGATAAGATTTATCTTAAACGTGCATTTTAATGTTGCATGGTGTAGCACACTGATTTTAGGTAAAAGCAATTTGCAGATATTGGCATGTGATTTGTAATGTGGAAAAGGAAAATGTTATGGATTTAAACAAGAATGTGTTGTAGTTTTTATAGCAGCAGTATGTTCATGTGTATTATGAGTGTGATATTTCAGTGCTATTGGATGTCAACATTTTTTTGCTGACTGAGGTGTTTGAAATCTCTTAGGAGAAGGATGACATCCAGAGGGCAGAGTGCATGTTGCAGCAAGCAGAGAGATTGGGCTGCCGGCAGTTTGTTACTGCTACAGATGTAGTCCGTGGCAATCCCAAATTAAACTTGGCTTTCATTGCCAACCTATTTAACAGATATCCTGCACTCCAAAAACCAGAGAACCAGGACATTGACTGGAGTTCTATTGAAGGTAAGGAAAATACAAATTAGAAGTGGCATCCAACTGAGTCCTCTGACTTTTAACATGTAACTGAGACCTGGTTGGGTAATTCAGATGTTAGCTCAACTTTCTCGTGACATGTACTTAGTGCAACATTAGCCAAGGCAGGTTTGAGGATGGGATATTGCAGTATGTTACTTGCATGTGGCTTAAGAATATAGTTGATTCCCTTCACTGTAGATGGATTTGTTACAATGCATTATGGCTTTATGCCTCCTTCGTTTGTCTAGACTAGAATTCGTGGACCTGTTTAAATTTGAGTTAATTGACTAGGGAGACTGTGGAATCTCCATCATTGGAGATTTTTAAGAGCAGGTTAGACAAACACCTGTCAGGGATGGTCTAGATTACAAATCTCAAACTCAAATGACCATGAGGACTAGTACATTGGCCCGAGGGCCGTATCACTGACACCCCGACCGCTGCCCCCGGCCCTGCCCCCACTCCACCCCTTCCATGAGGCCCTGTCCCTGCCCCACCTCTTCCCGCCCCTTCCCTGCCCCCATTCCAACCCCTTCCCCAAATCCCTGCCCCTGCCCCGCCTCTTCTCCGCCTCCTCCCCTGAGCACACGGCTCCCTGCTCCTCCCCACTCCCTTCTGGAAAGTGCTAAGTGCCCCCAAACAGCTGTTTGGTGGTGGGAAGCGCTTGGAGGTAGGCAGAGGAGCCAGGACAGGGCGTGCTGGGAGGGAGGGGAGTGGCGGGTGAGGGGAGCTTGGCGGCCGCAGGAAATAACTCAGGGTGGGGGGGCAATGAGCTTGGTGGGCCACAGCAAATAACTCCACAGGCCGAGTGTTTGAGACTCCTGGTCTAGATAATACTTAGTCCTGTCATGAGTGCAGGGGACTGGACTAGATGACCTCTCAAGGTCCCTTCCAGTCCTATGATTCTATGATTGCCAGTTAACCCAAGTTAACAAACACAATTGCAAATGCTACTCTAGGCACTCCACAAATGGTTGTTCCAGTTTTGTGTCCTGGAACAAACATTTATGGGATGTCTGGACTAGCATTTACAATTGTATTTGTCAATTAACTTGATTTAACTAACAAACAGATAAGTTAAAACAAGAGCAAAAACTCTAGTCTAGATAAATCTCTTATGGAGTTATTATAAGAAAGGCACAGTTCGCTTTGTTGCACATCATGTCTCCTTTCAGATCTAAGTGAGTTCTTGTCTTCTGTGGCACTCGAACCACCTAAGCTTATTGACTTGAATGACTTCAATATCTGTGTGGCTTACAGTTATTGTGAGCTGACCTTAGTTATTTTATCCAATATGACAACTTGGAAATGTCAATTATAAACTTATTTCCTTTGTATGTAAACCTCCTAAAAAATTGTGTTTGCACTGAAACTTCCTGCTTGGTCTCAGCCCAAAGTTGAATTTTTCTGGGAAGAGGTTCTGCTTGGACGTTTTTAAGTTAAATGAGCAGAAAAAAAGTATAATTTTCCCTCTTTGCTAATATTTTAGAGACTTCTTCTGTGCACAAATAACTCACAAACATCTGAATGCAAAACTTTAAACTTTGCATGTGTCTAGACATCAATCGGCAACAGTCACTGATAGCTTTCTGAAGAATTCTAAAATATAGGTAAATTATAATCAATGAAAAGCAGGCTTTTGCACATGCTCAGTGTGACACTTCTATTAAATATTATTGTGTAGCTGATAACAACAACAACTAAGGAGTCCTTAAATGCAATTTCACCAGTCTACAGTAGCAGCGCAGTTTTGCAAAGTGCTGATCTTTCTAGCCCAATGCAGCAAAATACCAAAATCACGTGCTCAAAACTAAGCATAAGCATATGCATTTCTTCACACACTGCACAGTCAACCTGTGGAATTCTTTGATAGAGGATGCTGTGAAGGCCAAGACAATAACAGGTTAAAAAAAGAACTAGATAAATTCATGGAGGATAGGTTCAACAATGGCTATTAGCCAGGATGGGCAGGGATTCAAAACCATGCTCTGAAGTGTCCCTAGCCTCTGTTTGCCAGAAGCTGGGAATGGGCAACATGGGATGATCACTTGATGATAACCTGTTTTGTTCATTCCCTCTGAAGCACCCGGCATTGGCCACTGTCGGAAGACAGGACACTGAGCTAGATGGACCATTGGTCTGACCCAGTATGGCCGTTCTTATGTTCTTATATGTTCTTATGAATAGTCCTATTGAAGTCAATGAGATTTTTGTGAGTGCTTACAGTTAAGTAAATGCTTTGCTGGATTGAGAAAGAATGCTCAGCTCCATACAAGATCAATCTCTTATGTGGTGTGACTGCAGATGGCAACTCTTCATAAATCTGTATTTTCGATTGCTTCTAAATTTCTCACAAAGCTCATGCTGAAATATCTCATGATTCAACACAGACTAAAGTTGAATTTCTTAAGTAAGTTTTAGAACAATCTGCTCAAATATGACAGTGCATATAGTATGTACAGAACATTACCTACTGTTTTGTATTTTTGTATTTCACTGCCTGTTGATATCTCATTCTACATGTCATTTTAGTATACAGTAAAATCTGCATTTATATTTTCCTTGTTGTAAAAAGTTTGTTTCACAGAAGTCTTGTCTTGAGGCTCTGTTGATTGATATTCTGTTATTTTAGGTGAAACAAGGGAAGAGAGGACATTTAGGAACTGGATGAACTCCTTGGGTGTTAGTCCCCGTGTCAATCATTTATATAGGTAAGGAAAGTTATCCTTTCTTTAGATGACTAATGTGATCTACTTAAGAAAAAAATGTTTCTAGAAAACATGAACACATTGCTAGTCCTTATGAAAACAGATGCCTCCGTTTCATTCTTTAGGAAAATGTGATCATTCTAGTAATGGTTAAATAGGATTCCTTGCTCACATTATAAGGCACAATATGTTTCCATTGTTTCAGTGACCTGTCAGATGCCATGGTTATCTTTCAGCTTTATGAAAAGATTAAAGTGCCGGTAGACTGGAGCAAAGTGAACAAACCACCATACCCTAAGCTGGGTGGCAACATGAAGAAGGTAAAAAAAATGGCATGGTTCTTATGAGGATATCTATTCCATTTCCTCTACACTACTGCTTAAGTTGATGTAAGTTGCATTGCTCGGGGGTGTGTGAAAAAAGCGTACATCAACCTAACGCTTCCACCTCTCGGGGAGGTGGAGTACTAAAGTCGATAGGAGAGCGATCTTCCATCGACTTATCGTGTCTTCACCAGACTCACTAAATTGACGCCGCTGCATTGATTTAGCGGGCCAGTGTAGACAAGCCCATAGAGAGCAATGGAGCCATACATACCTCCACTCATTACAGATTGACTGCACATGTTTGAAAGTGAAACTGAGTCCTTAATCAACAAATTACAAAGTATAAAGTATGATTTGCCTTTGTTACTATGAGTTACATTTTCAAAGTGTTCTCAATCTGACCTCCTTTTGTGTGTATATAATTTTGCACCTGCAGACACTAGCATTTGTATTCTTTCGAATGCAAACAATAGCATGTAGCATCTGCATGTGACAGATGATTGTGCTTAAAAATGTCTGTGTAGGGACTTGCATGTGCCAGCAGACATTGTTCTCAAGTCTTGAGTAGAGCCAACCAAATTATAGTTTTATAGTCTAATCAGTGTCTATTTTCCATGAGTTTTCTAATAAACTCAACAATGTTTCACCAGTTGGATGGATGGTCAAACATTATTTGTGATATCAAGATACTTGACATTTTTCTATCAATCTTTAAAAATGTATTAGTGAATAATTTTTCCCACTATCCAATTCGCTCTAATCACAAGTCCCGATTTATGTCCATGATGAGTCATGTGACACCCACATTAATTCTAGCCCCCCAGATCACCTCCTATCACATGAAAGAAATAAGCAGATTTTAAACATTCCTGACATAGATACCTGACAAGCTGGCTAAGAGTTCCCCTCTGAATCTCCACTAACTACCCAGCTTTCTCCCAGCTACCTCAGTGAAGAATTTTGGTCCAAAACATTCCCATACTATTTGTGAGTAAAGCAGCACAAGCTGACTAAAAGACCTAAAACATTAATTCTTAGGGACTGAAAACCACAGTTATTGTCCCACACAATCACTCTGCGCTGCTGGAGGTGGGCATGATTGCACAGTGCTGTACACTGTGTCTCCATATTTCCTGGTCTGTGTGATGGCATTTTAGCTCTGATGATATACAATAGCATTTCTATGTTAGATTTGTCTTAGGTGCCTATCCCCATAGTATTTAAGGGCCAGATGCTAAATATGATCAAACCCCCTACCCACATTAGATGGAGCTGCCTGCCTGGATCCATTGGCAGGATCTGACCTAAGTTCCCTGTAACAATTAAAGATAGCAGGAATGCCCTGAGCAGCAACTTTTTCACATTTCCGAAGCACACTAACTGACTCTATCATTAACAGATTGAAAACTGCAACTATGCAATGGATCTGGGAAAGAATCAAGCCAAGTTTTCCCTCGTTGGAATTGCTGGGCAGGATCTCAATGAAGGAAATCGCACACTAACCCTTGCCTTGATCTGGCAGTTAATGAGAAGGTATGCTAGTTGAACATATACAGACTGCTGTTCTGGTATGGAGAGATTCCATGGAAATGGAGTGCCAGCACTCACTAGTGAACAGGAGGCTCAATACCATTATTATTATTATTATTCCTATTGTCTGTATCACATCATAAGCGCTCATTGCCCTTCACAGACAGTAATTAAAAGGCAGGTCTTTGCGCCAAGAAAGGAGAGATAGAAAACATTGGAAGGTCAAGGACTGAAACAGTAGTTAGAAGTCCTGATCTTTGCTTTCTGTTATGGAAACACCTTGTTAGATCCTTTAGGGATGTCGTGGATTTTCCATCCCTTACAGTTTGTAAGTCAAGACCTGGTGTCTTTCTAAAAGGTAGGCTATAGCTCAAACTGAAGCGTTTGGCTTGATGCAGGAATCTCAGGGTGAGGTTCTACGGCCTGTGTTATGTAGCAAGTCAGAATAGATGATCACAATGGTCCTTTCTGGCCTCAAAGTCTACACATCTATTATTATTTTTAGATACTGTGGGCCTGAGTCTCCTTTACACTATGGTCCCTTTACACCACTCAAGCCATATAAAAGGGCCTTAACGAGGGAGTGAATGTAATTTGTACCTATTCTGAAGCCCCTTGATGCTGCCAGAGCATTGTTAAGGGGCCTTAGTGTAAATGAGACTCAGCCCTGTAGTTTGTATAAGTTAACATAACATGAGGGAATAGAATCAGGTGTGAGTGAAGACTGCAGCATTTGGCTCTTGTCAGGTTTTACAGGTACACTATGCTACGTCTTGCTTTTTATAAAACATGAAGTAGTAATCAGCATTTTGTCCTCTGTGTTAAGGTACACACTGAGTATCCTGGAAGATATTGGTGGTGGACAGAAAGTCAATGACGACATCATTGTCAACTGGGTAAACGAAACATTGACTGAAGCTGGAAAAAGTTCCGTCATCAGTAGTTTCAAGGTACAGTTTTTCACGATAAGTCTCTGTTTTGGGACCCCGGCTGGTTACATGTGTGTACTGTTGTTTATTTTTCAACGTATTTTCAAGGGATGTTTAGATCTGGGGGTTCGGTTCAGGCTCATCTCTAGTTCAAGTAGAAAAAGACTTTTTTTTAAAAAATTACTGCGTTTATGACATTCAAAAGCTGAAGCCTAATACCCTGCTTGGATCCATCCTGAAGGGACCTTTATGCCAAGTGAGGTGATAATGAGAGTTTTAATCTCTGCCAGTTGTCGTCAGCCTCGCACAGCTGGAAAGTCACTTCATCAGTGAATGGGGTTGTAGTGAGCCAGTGAATGGCACAGTAATGTCTTATATAGCGCAGTTGTAGCCGTGTTGGTGCCAGGATATTACAGAGACAAGGTGGGTGAGGTAATATCTTTTATTGGGCCAACTTCTGTTGGTGAGAGAGAAGAGCTTTCGAGCCACACAAAGCTCTTCTTCAGGTCTGGGAGAGGAGTCTGGTGAAGCTGGGAGTTCCTTTCCCAGACCTAAAGAAGAGCTCTGTGTGGCTCAAAAGCTTGTCTCTCTCTCACCAACAGAAGTTGGTCCAATAAAAGATGGCACCTCACACAATGTCCTGGCATTCTGTGGTCATCATAGTTGTTCACAGCGTTCAATTTTTGTGACATAAAATCATTGCCTGTAGATCGGGGTGCTGGATTCTTCCTAAAAGTGTGTGTGTGTGTGTGGCGGGGGGACAAAACCGTGCCCCCTCCATGGCCCCACCCCTCCTTTTCACTCTGAGCCCGCGCCCCCCCAATCCAAAAGCCGTAGCTGGGTCAGAAAGCCCGGGCCCTCCACCTGCCCAAGGTGGGGGGGCCCAAGAGCAACCCCCAACCCATGTCCCTTCCCCCGGGCTCTCTGTCCAGGACTGGTGGAGGTTCTGCGGCTCCCCACAGCTGCCTGTGTGGCTCTTATCCCGATCCAGCTCCAGCTTATGGCCTGGCCTGGGGGTGGGGCCTTGGGGGCTGAAGAGCTGCAGCCAGGCCATGGTAAGAGCCACTGGGGCAGCTGTGGGGAGCTGCGGACCTTCCACCTGCCCTGGGCGGACACGGGTCGGGGTTGCTCTCGGGCCCCTCCACCCAGGGTAGGTGGAGGGTCTATGGCTCCCCCCACAGCTACCTGGGCTCCCCAGGCAGCTCTTACCCAGGCCAGGCTCCAGCTTCTGGCCAGCTGGAGGCAGGGCCTCGGGGGAAGAGGAAGGGCAGAGGGCTTGCCCTCCCACCCCCCGTTCTGGCGCCCCTGCTATAGATATAATAACATTGTGACATGTACATTGAAATGCAGCGCCAAGATAACCATGCCAGGGTTATTGTGTGGCCATTGCAGCTACTTTTGACTCCATCTTACCTTTCTCTTCTTCTGCCCACTCCTGCTGGACAGAACTCCCGCTGCTTGTTGCAAAGTTCTAAACAGTATGTCATTTGAATGACCCATCCACTGTCCTTGAGCCATGATTATGGCTTTGTAGGACATCTGTCAATCTGTGTTTGTGTCTAACTGTATTTTCCCTCTGTGCAGGACAGCAAAATCAGCACAAGCATGCCAGTCCTGGATCTCATTGATGCCATTCAGCCAGGTTCCATCAAATATGACCTTCTGAAAACAGAGGACTTGAATGAGGAAGAGAAACTTAATAATGCTAAGTATGTGCATGCCATGGGACACTAGGGGTTGTATTACACTATGTTTGTTCTTTTTGAAAAAAAGATACTCACACTGTCTGCTTTTAATCTGTATTTCATCTCCCCCTCCCAGCTGTTCTGTTCCTTTCACTGCATCCTACGCTTGTGTCTCTTCACATGGCCCCTTTCTCCCCCTCTCCTCATGTTCATGTTTCCCTCTTACCTACTTCTCTTCTCCTTCACATGTGTCCTTGCTGTTTAGTTCTGTTCTCCTCTGCTTCCCTCAACATATTGCCCCAGCCCTTTCTCACTCTGGTGGATGGCAGCTCCACTCCCACTGGTGAATCCAGGCACCTGAGGGCCACTCCTGTTTGCTATCCCCCTCCTCTGTAGCAGCAACCGCTGTAAAGGTAGCTAGGTTGGCTCTTCCTTCTTGCTATAGCTGAGCTATAGGTGTATGTTTTTTGTGGTGAAGTGCCTAGACACCAGTAGAAGTGACTGGAAAGACAGTGGAGAGCCAGCACCAGCTGACCAGCCTGTTCTCTGCAGGTCACCAGTGCTCCCATGGGCCTCAGGATGGGAACTGCTATACTACAGGAGTGGACTTAATCACAGATATATTTCCATTTTAAAACAAATACTTGAAATTCAGCACTTCCTTCTCCTATCTGTCAAGTCTCTTCACCAAAGGAAAACTCCAGCTGGCAATAAAGGACCAAATTCTGCCTATGCAGCCTCACTGAAGTCAAAGTGATTGCAACAGGCATAAATCAGGGAAGAGATTGGCTGATAGTTTTTCTCTTTATGTACCATTAATAAACTGTACTTATTAGAACAGGAACCAAAAAGTATTCCAGGAATATCACCCTCACCTCTGACTCCTTCCTCTCACAATAGATGTGTGCTCTGCTGTCTCCTGTCCTTTAACCCCACCTATAACTACTGCCTAATGGATTCACTTCTTCTCTAGTGTTTGGAGACACTCAGATATGATAGTGATGGGGGGCCATAAAAGTCCATAGATAGAGAGAAGCTTATTGAATACTCTGCAATTGTTGCCTCACATACCTCTAACTCCATCTTCAGTCCCTTCTGGTTTGGCTTCCAACCTCTCTGGTCTACTGAAACTGCTCACACCAAGGTCTCTAACCTGTTCCTGGCCAGATCTCAGGGTCCCTAAGCTATTCTCATCTTCTTTGACCTTTCCTGCTGCTTTTGACACTGCAGATCACTCCCTCCTGCTTCCCAGCTTATCCTCCCTAGACTTTTCCCAACACTCGCTCTCCCTGGCCATTCTTTTTGCATTTCTTCTGGTGTATCATCCTCCTCCCTTCTGCTACATCCCATGTGAGTCCTACAGGTCTCTGTTCCCTCCTCTTCTCACTCTACCTCCTATATCTGGGTGAACTCATCGACTCACAAAACTTTAACTACTACTATCCATATGCCAACAACTCACAAATCTACCTTTCTACTTCTGGTCTGTCTCCCTCCGTCTAATCTTGAATCTTGGCTTTACTCTCCCACATCTGTATCTGGAATCTTGCCACCACCTTAAATTTAATATAGTTCAAACCAAACTCATGATCTTTCATCTGAAACCTTGTGCACTCCCCTGTTCTCTGTCACTGTTAAACTCACCTCCATTCTACTGTTTATATGTATGAAGCACAAGAAGCTGTTAAACAAATTGATTACTAAGGTTGCTTCTTACATTTCTTTTAATTTTTTCCACTGTAGATATGCCATCTCCATGGCAAGAAAAATTGGAGCAAGAGTCTATGCCCTTCCAGAAGACCTGGTTGAAGTAAAACCCAAAATGGTCATGACTGTGTTTGCTTGCCTTATGGGAAAAGGAATGAAGAAAGTTTAAGCCATAAAAGACTGATATTCATGATTGGTATATGCCCCCTGACTTCCTCAGACTGAATGTTCCTCATAGACACAGATATCAAGGAAATATGCAGACTCGGTGCTTTCAAAAGCATGAATGCTAGACAAGGTTCCAAATTATAAAAGGTGACATGCATATTCAGCAAATATGTTCTGTATGAAATGGCAATGTGCTTGATTTCTTTGCCACATTATCCCCTTTGCTAGATGTAGCCTTTTCTGCTTCCTGAATATGTTTCCAAACAACACAATGCTGATATTAATGGCTGTCAAGGTCATTGTCTGGAGGTCATTTGGCATTTTTGTTTTGGGAGCAGGATCCGGTTTACAGCTTTTTCAGGATTGTGAAATATTACATTAACTCTGTTATGGATGTTCATCCTTGTGACAAATACGCTATGCTTTCCTTCAGCTTGTACCTGGAAGTACAAAAGAGATTTCCTTAAGCCAATGCAGGTACTGCATAATGTCCTTATCAGTGTTTATTTTTCTGCGATAGTAATATCCACTTAGTTGGGAAACTCTTCTGGTAACACAAGTGCTAAATAAGGGCCCTATTGTGCTGCCCTTATTCAGACTAAGTAGTACTTTACACAGTGAGTAGTTCCAGTGATATCAGTGGCATTACTTGCAGAATATAACATTAATCATTGAATAAAAGTCTGGCCCTCAGAGCATCCTAATTCTGTGAGATCTTCACAGCCCATGTTATGCAAGTTGATCATTCATTTTTATTTCATGACATGCTTTAAAAATAAGCACATTACAAAGCAAGAACATCCTTAAAAATTAAATCTGTGCTAAAGAACTTAAGGAGAGGTCTACTCGAGTAGCTACAATATAGCTGGGACTAGAGTGAAGTGAACATAAGGCCACATAGTGACAGATTTATTTATCAAACAATAATTCAGCCCTGCTAACAACTTCAAACAGACTTGCAGACAATAAAAGGTATGCTACTGAACACACAAAGGGCCAGGGCCCTGATTAAGCAAGGCAATTCAGCATGTACTTATCTTAATTAGGCACATGCTTAAGTGCTTTACTGAATTGGGGCCTATTTCCTCAACTTGGGTAAAAAAGCATAGCTCCCATTGATTTCAACAAAGCTCTGTCGGTTTATTCTATCTGAGGATCTAGTCCTCTCTGTTTAGAATAAATGAAATATATTGCACTGAATTTATTCTTTGACATGTGGTATTCATGGTTATGCTCATTAAGTGCACTTCTGGCAATTAAAGTAATCTTTGAGGAGTGATACCACTACCTTGAAGGAGTTTGGTATCTAGTTCAGGTTTATGCCAATGATAACAACTTGAAGTACTTACACAGGGCCAAAACCCTCAACCAGTGGCAGCTTCAGTGGGTTCTATACTTTTCCCATTTTGACTTTATCTCTTACTGTCTGGGATCGTGGAATGGCAAGGCTGACATGCTGTCCTATAAAGGGGAGTACTGTGTTGATCCAAAGAGTCCTAATCAGGAAATCTCCTGCATCCTTAAGCCCCATAACTTTCTTGGCGCAATGATCAGCCACGATTTGCTTGTCCTAATCCAGGTCACTGCTATCACAGGGACTCCCACTGACAAACATGAAGCTATAAACTAGGAATCACATGACACCTGGAATGGACTAACTTTCACAAAGGAATACATATACCTTTCCGCTGGACTTCCACAAGTTGCAACTGTGCCACAATTCCCCCTGGGTGGGGCATTTCACTCGCTCTAAAACTCAGTGTTTAGCATCTTGTTCCTTTTGGTGCCCTGAATGAGAGCAGTGACAAGGGAATGTGTTGCCTCCTCCAATATATGCACCCACACCAAGATGCTGTGCAGTAAACGCCTCGGATTCTTTCAGCTCTTTAGAGACTACCCCTGGATTCTGCAGGACTATTTCTCTATACTTCATCATGGAGCTACTTGAGTCCAAGGGGTATATGACAATTTTGACAGCTGTGGATCATTTCACAAAGATGGCTCACTTTATTCCCTGCACCCACCTGCCCTCTCTTCCAAGGAAGCCCCCAGCTATGGGTTAACCAGGTTGTCCACTTTCATAGGCTCCTGGATCACATCCCTTCCAATCACAGTCCACTGTTTCCGGCCTCAAGCCCTCCAAATATTAGGGGCTCACTCTTGTTACTCTTTTGCCTACTACCCTCAAGTGAACGGCCCGCTAGAGAGAGTAAATCAAATACTAGAGTAGTACCTATAGTGTTACATCAATCATCAACAGAATGACTGGTCCTCACAGTTACCCTAATGTGGAGTTCACACATAACAATGCAGAACATGCCTCTTCTGGGAAAAGCTCTTTCTGTAAGGGTCCAGGGTGTAGGTGGTCTGGCCTCGCAGTCACAGCTGAGCTGGGGACCACACATCAGGGATGGTAGTCACTGAGCAGGAGTCAAAAGAATTGCTAGAGCCAAGTTTAGTAAGCAAGAGTCAGGCCAGAGTTGGAGACCAGAGATCAGGGTAGTAGCAGGCCAGAGTCTCGAGGCAAGAGTCAGGATCAGAGACAGGCTGGGATCAGAGACCAGAAGATGAGGTTAAGTCTGGCATCACAGCAGGCCAAAGTCTGTGCAGTTGCCCAGGCAACTTCCTGGGGCACCTTCCAGAGTTAAATAGGGTGCTCAGCCAATCAGAGAACTGAAGGGTACTGTCACTCTGGGTCTCTCGGGTGGTACTTCCTGTGGCGTCTGCTCTCCAAAGTGCTCCCTGGCTGCAGCTCTGCATGGCTTCTTCGTGGCACTGTGGGAATGGCCCAGGCTCTGTGGACTTGGATTCTAATCCATGGATCTTTATACTTCCTTTGCAAATTATGGGGTCCATCCCCTATTCCACCCAGAGTTCCCCATGACCTCCTCCACCCCAGCAGTCTCAGATTGGATATAATAAATCAATTAGACCCAAGAAATGTTAAAGAACTACCTTGAAAAAGCAAAAAAATGTTACAGGCAATATGTGAATCCATAAGGGCAGAAGATAAGTCTCTCAGCTAAACATTGCACATAGACAGAGCCACAAACTGCACCTGTTCATCAGCCCCTGTTGGAGTATAAAAGACTCATTTTCCCATAAAACCCAACCTCCTCCCCATTGCTACACATCCAGGTTCAAGACAAGTATATTGTGCATGATGTCCTCAACTGTACGTCAAGAGGGGCAAGTGTTGGTACTTGATCTATTGGGAAGGCTACGGGCTTGAACAATGCTCCTAGGAGCCTGAAGAGAATGTCCCTGCCCAATAACTCGTGAAAACCTTCCATGAAAGCCACCCTGAGAAGCCTGGTCCAGTGGCACCTTGAAGGTGCCCTAGGGAAAGGGTGATGTGAGGATCCATGGGTCTTGAACCTGGGTCTCCAGGCAGCCTTGTATCCTAGTCACCCTCTGGCAGCTTGCTAGTAACTGCTGAGCTGAGTGATTATTGGAACCCTAACCCCACCAGAAGCACTGCTCACAGAAATCCTGATTGGAGGAGTGCCCAACCCCACCGAATGGTCTGGCTGTGCTATTTAAGCCAGAAACAGGCACAGGAAGTTGTCTGTGCAACTGGGTGAATTTCTGACTGGCTGCTACATCAGACCCTGCCTTCTCACCCTGAGTCCTAGTTTCTGTCTTCCTGGCCTGATGCTGATCCATGCCCCGGTTCTCTGACTTTGATTCTGGCTCTGACGGTTGGCTCAACTCTCTGACTCTTTTCTGACCCTGGATTTTGGCTTTTGGCTCTGATTTCTGGCTCTGACTCTGGCTTGACCCTCGGCTCTGGTATCCAGCTTCTGACTCTGGTTCTGACCATCAGCTCCACTTCCTGGCTCCTGACTCCTCCTCCAACCACTAGATCAGCCCATCCACGTCTGAGTCCTTAACATGTAGATCTGACTCACAGTCCAGCCCATAATGAACAGGAAATGGCTCCATTGTTGGGTAATGTGATTTTAGCATCTCCTAGTTATTTATTTTGACCTTTGCATATATTTTGCACATTCTAGGGGACATTTAGGCTGAGTGATTAAAGGAAGTCAGAGATTGGGGTGAGGCAATAGTGAGTGACTAAGGATAATGTGTCGGGGGGAACTGGCTGTTCTTTTGCTTTCTACTATTTGTTGTTTTTTAAAGAATATTTCATAGAATCATAGGACTGGAAGGGACCTTGAGAAGTCATCTAGTTCAGTCCCCTGCACTCATGGCAGCCCTAAGTATTATCTAGACCAGCGTTTCTCAAACTGTGTTCTATGGAACACTGGTGTTCCACACGATGTGAATAGGTGTTCCGTGAAAGAATCTAGAATTTAATTTTGACTCTTGCACTTGATTTTTGTGCTATTTTATACACGCTTTCCAGTTAGAAATTGTTAGTTCAAGTTATCTTAAATTTGTATTTTTGCTTTGTTTTGTAACATAAAATATATTTGAGCATAAATAACGCAATTTTTTATTTGAAAACCAAACGACTACAAAATAATATTGTAAGTGTTCTGTAATAGGCTAAAAAGTGTTCCGTGGCCAAAAAAGTTTGGGAAATGCTGATCTAGACAATCCCTGACAAGTGTTTGTCTAACCTACTCTTAAAAGCCTCCAATGATGGAGATTCCACAACCGCCCTGGGCAATTTATTCCAGTACTTAACCACGCTGACAGTTTTTCCTAATGTCCAACCTAAACCTCCCTTGCTGCAGTTTAAGCCCATTGCTTCTTGTCCTATCCTCAGAGGTTAAGGAGAACAATTTTTCTCCCTCCTCTTTGTAACAACCTTTTATGTACTTGAAAACTGTTATGTCCCCTCTCAGTCGTCTCTTCTCCAGACTAATCAAACCCCATTTTTTCAGTCTTCCCCTCATAGGTCATGTTTTCTAGACCTTTAATCGTTTTTGTTGCTCTTCTCTGGACTTTCTCCAATTTGTCCACATCTTTCCTGAAATGTGGCGCCCAGAACTGGACACAATACTCCAGCTGAGGCCTAATTACTGTGGAGTAGAGTAGAAGAATTTATTTTCATGTCTTGCTTACAAAACTCCTGCTAATACATCCCCAAATGATGTTCATGCGAGTTCTCTGCTTACACAAACCTATTTAAACCTTATTTTACAAACCTAGTAAAAAACCAGGGCAAGTCCCAAATAAAAGCTTCCTATGAAAAAGAGCTAAGTTTGCAAATGTGTTGCAGCAGGGTCCAGTGAAGAGCCCAGAAAATTACTCTTTTACTCTCTCGCTCAAACAGCACGCCATGGCCACTCACGGACTGCACTATGATACTTCAATGCTTTGCTAGCAGCTCTCAATGCTCCCAATACTAACAATGCAGTAGAGCAAACAAACCACCAGATGGCAATACATCTATCTGGAGTTTTAACACAAATATGTGTGTATGTAACCTTGCAACTGTGGAACCATCTCCCATGGGGAACGGTGGAAGCCCTTCACTTGGGATATTTAAACCTGGACAAAAAATTAGCACCTATTCATGAGCAATCAGCTACAATACTGCATTGTCAGGGAAATATAGTTAGATGACCCAGCAGATCTTTCATCTCTAACATTTTATAATCTTATGTGAAAAATAAACCTGGAATAGCTACATTATTGTAGTGATATAAATATTTTCACTTTCACATACAGCAAATAGAACCTCACTAGCTTTTTACTGATGGACTCAGATGGTGTTTGAGGTTTTGCTTTGATGGACTGGTAAACGTGGCTCGGAATGATGCTCTTAGTCATTACTAAAAGGTATCATTCTGTGGCATTTTGATCATGGCACAGAAATTCTGAATTCTTCATTGTCTCTTTCTCCCTTCTTTTCTATCTCCCCGAAAGGCAGCAGCTGTCTTTCAGTCTTCACTTCCAAAGCAAGCTGGCTTTGTAAACTGTTTCATGATTGATTTTCAGTGCACAAGTCATCATAATTTAAAAAGATTCAAAAAGGCTTAGACATTTATATGAATAAGAATAGAGCATCAGCAGTTGCACTAGCTAGGATGAAAATTACAAGGGCTCAGTTAGCATGCTTCAGGGCATAATCTGATCACCAGATGGAATAAGACAGAAATGTTCCCCTATAGTATAATAGAGCATAATTAGGTACATTATGAGGATTTTACACCTTGCTTAAATCATGTGGTCCTGGCTTCTTTCAGAAACAGAATACCAAATTGGATGGATGCTTGCTATGTTTTACTATGGATGTACCGATGTGTATATCTACATTATAATGACATCAAACCAGAACTCTATTTCTGCATCATTTTGTTCCCCCTCTGAAGTTTGGTAAAGTTTGGATCCAGATATTAACTTTACAGCTGGCTCATACATATGTCAGGGCCAAATCAGAACATTAGATTCTGGTTTCTAATGTGTCCAGACTTTGGGGTAATTCAGATCTGAATCCAGATCTGAGCTTGGGCCCATCTCTAAGAGATGCGGCAATAGTCAAAATAAAGGTGACTCTATTGCTGACTATGACAATTTGTACAACATGGGCTATATCTTGCTTTCATTCCATGTGTGGAACCCACAGGCTGTAGCCCGTAACTTTCAAAAGTATGTTCAAAAGTCCCAGAATTCTGCATCAGTAGCTTAGTGACTTTGCTAGGTGTGACACTTCCCAGGGGCACCCAGGGTTGTGAGCTATTTCGCTACCACCTGCCCTGAGCATGAGGAAGTCTTGTCTGTGCCTGCTGTGGCTCCGGTCCCTGACTCCAGCAGCCACGGGCAACACAAGCTCTCTCCTCTAGGCTTACCCAGGCCCCCCACTCTCTCTCTACAGGTTAGCGGTAGGCACACACCAACCACCAAGCCCGCAGAGCATCTCCCTGGAGCGTCTATCCCTGATCCACTGGACATTTGCGGTATTTACAGATTACCTCTTCCAAAGAAGCAGTACACCCCAGTTTACCAGTTCAACCTCAGATCATCGCTCCACTTGACAGACAGCACTTAGATATGTTTTTAGGGAAAACAAGTAAAAGATTATTTAACAAAGTACTGTGTAGAGATTCAAGTGACCAAAGGTAGAAGTATTGGAAACAAATGGTTACATATAAAATAAAATCATAATTTGCATTCTAGACTTACCTAACTAGATACTTTCATGTCTTATACAGCAATGCTCAACCAAGGTGCTTCCAGCGATTTACTGCCAGGCTTGATATTATCTTCCATTCATGAGACAAGGCATACTATAAGCTTGCCTCCTTGGTGAAAGATGCTGGGAGTCTCTTGTGCCTTAGATATAGCAAGACAGTCCTTTATTATTTTTCATAAACAGGACCCCCTCATCCTCCCTTCCTTCCTGCTCCCCTCCGCTGACTGGGTTTTCCTGTGGCTTCCTTTGTTGTCCATTTAGCAATCTTTTGATTAGCATAAGGCTCAGTTTGCAGCTAAACCACACTATGGACAATACATAATGATCAGATGGGGAGATAAGCATCTGCTACACACGGCCATGCCACCTTCTGGTGACCTGCCTTACCTTAAGAACGTAATTTTCAGTATCAATACACAATTTCTTCAATATTACCTTTACATATATTTCACAATGATTATGACGACCAGCAAGCTACTGGCCCTTGGTAGAGACCTCTCATGCCACCCTTTGGTGAACTAACATGTATATATACCTGACTCAGGGGATCTCTGTTCACCCCAAGTGTCCTCAACCAGTTGGTATCAAGAGGTTCCTTGGGTCACACTAGGATATACAGAAGGCTTGTGTGGGTTTGTTGCAAAAGTGTGAACTTTGTAACTCTGTGATCCTATATGCAAGATGATATTATTACTATTATTTACTTAGATTGTGGTTGTGACTAAAGTGTGCTAGGGCACTTTTCATACATAAGGAAGACAAGGCCATGCCCTGAAGGATGTCCAATCTAAACAAACTTTTAAAAAAAAGGTGCAGGGAGAAATTTTAAACATTTAAAAACCTTTCTGCAGGTACCTTTAAATGTTATCATCCTAGAAGGCAAGACTGTCTTGCTAACACAGAACCACACTTTTGAAAGGGACCCCAACCTCCCCTCCAAATATGTACCTTCAACAGATATAAACAGGTGCAGGTGCAATTGATGGCAGTTAGATAGCTAACCATTTGAACGGTTGATGTGGTCACGTACTTATGCAAATACTCATATTTGCACCTCCAGCAGTCATTCATCCACCTGACTACTGCATATCTATGCAGCGTTGTTGTATCTGTGTTGACTCCAGGATATTAGAAAGACAAGGTGGGTGAGGTAATACCTTTTATTGGACCTACTTCTGTTGGTGAAAGAGACAAGCTTTTAAGCTACACAGAGCTCTTCTTCAGGTCTGGGGAAGGTACTAAGAGTGTCACAGCTAAATACAAGATCAGACAGATAGACACTGCATATGTATGGCAGTTCTAATAAGCCCATTGCTGTAGCAGCTGGGTATCAGCGTACTAGCAGCAGCAGGCACAAAATTGCTGTTGAAAATTGGAGAATGTTTTTAAAAAATTCGTCCATAACGTCTATTTCCTTCTGAGGAACTCTCTAGCCATGTCTCAGCATCAACAATGACCTTACTTCCTTTCTTAGCTAAGTCTCAACTCAAATTACAGCTTTCTAGAAAGAAGAAACACTGAGGGGAATCCTAAGGATTTCGTCAGTAATCAGGGCCTACAGCAGAGCCAGTCTCTGGACAACCTGACGAGTGCTTGATCGGTTGGAAGGACACCCAGACCGGCTCTTTAACTGCATTTAACTGCATCAAAGCATTTGCCCACAGTTGTGACTGCTCCTGAGCCTGCTTTTTTCTCCTCCTGCATGGACCCAGCCGTGCCCCTGCCTTGAGTCACTCCAGGTAACCCGGTTCTGATCATCGTCTCTGATTCCTGATCTCTGACTTTGACTATGGGCTCTGAAATTGGTTCTGATCTGGGTCCTCACTCCTGGCTCTTGACTCCGGCTTTAATCCTTGGCTCTGCCCTCTGACCTTGGTACTGATCTTTGGCTCTGATTCCTAGCTAAAGATTCCTGCTCCAACCACTAAGAATGACTATAAAATCATGAGTGGTATAGAGAAAGTAAATAAGGAAGTGTTATTTACTCCTTCTCATATAACAAGAACAAGGGGCCACCAAATGAAATTAATAGGCAGCAAGTTTAAAAACAAACACAAGAAAGGATTTTTTCACACAATGAACTGTCAACCTCTGGAACTCCTTGCCAGAGGGTGTTGTGAAGGCCAATACTATAACGGGGTTTAAAAGGGAGCTAGATAGATTCATGGAAGATAGGGCCACCAATGGCTATTAGCCAGGAGGGGCAGAAATGGTGTCCCTAGCCTCTGTTTGCCAGAAGCTGGGATTGGGAGACAGGGCATGGATCACTTGATGATAACCTGTCTCTTCATTCCCTTTGGGGCACCTGCCATTGGCCACTGTCAGAGGACAGGATACTGGGCTTGGTGGACCTTTGGTCTGACCCAGTATGGCCGTTCTTATGTTCTTATGCCTGCCCAAGTCCCAGTCATGTGACAGATCTTTCCCTTCTTATAATGATCTTTCCCATTTCTGGCTGATTCTATTATTTATGATTATTCTATTTATGTTTTCAACTAAAAAAATACAGAATGTCAAAAATTAAGAAAAAAGCAAGAATTAAGGAAAATATAAAAGTGCATCTACAAGGACTGTTTCCAAGGACACATTACTAATGACTGACTACTGCTCTTGGTACTGGGAGCAGACAACCCAACGTAAAAGCTAATTCCTGGTCCAATTGACTTCAGTAAGATCAAGATTTAGCCAGAAGTGAATTACAGAATCATATTGATTCAGACATACTCAAGAGTTTTTTATTTCACTGGTTTGATAGACTGCAAAATTGTTTCCTCAACAAGATGACAGAAGTTGGTGACATTGCCCATGTATGTAAATGATCACAGTATCATATGGAGATGAATTGATTCATGAATAAAGATGAGGAATGGAAGTGTGGAGGGAGAAATCATTTATCAATTATATGCCATGGAAAAACTGAAAGATGGTGTGGCCTTAATGGCTGAATGAATTTAAGAGGGAGACTTTTAAATTGAGTTCTAATTCTGTTCTGCTGCACTCATAATAAAGAGCTGTTAAACTAATTGCATCCTTGCGTTGTTCACGAACAACAGCATTATGCTGCATAGTATGGAGGACAGTGGAGAGCAGAGTTTAATTAGACTTTAGTCATTGTCCTTTCCATCATATAAAATGGAGAGCAGCTAGTTATTTTTTCCCACTGATAATAATAGTAATAATACCCAAGGTGGGAAGGGGGTAAGAATCTGTAAACATTATCTAGGGGGTTTGTTTAGCAATTTAACCTGAATATAAACAACCTGAAGCGTAACAACATGGTTTAGTTTGGCCTTTGGGATTTCTTTTAATCAGATGGGTCCACTGGCACTATTACCAACCCCTGCAGGGACTCATCACTGATCAGCTGAAAACTAACAGGCTACCACCAGGAAAACAACAATGGAGAGAATATGCTAATACAAAAAAAAAACGAGAAGTATTTGAGAAATGTGGCTGCAATAATAAGTGCCCTCCTCCCCTTATGCCTCTTAATGTCTGCTTTTCTAATATATTTATCAGTAGCAACCGACAGGCCAAACTTACATCTTACTCCTGCATTCTGAGTTGCTAGCATGGACCACAGCACACACATGGCGTCTGCTGAACTAAGTGGGACTCTGTGCTGGTGCAGGATTCCATGCTTGGGGATGCTGATGCAGGACCAGACCTATAATTTAAAAGTTTACTGTACATTACTGGGCAAGTACACAATGGAGGCTGCTTTAGAACAGTTAGAGTCACACCATCAATGTACTACACAGGAAAAGAAATGGGGAAGCAAATCTGTGAGCAGGTGAAGAAGTCAATATGATCAAATGGCCAAGTATGGGATAAGATTTAATTTAAAGTTTCCTTTGAATTATGGTTATACTCTAAAAAGGGACTATAAAAATGACATTTTGAGGTTCATATTTAGTGTCTCTCCAAAATTTTGATATCAGATTTCCTTCATTAACACATAAAGATATGAATTTCTTAACATCCCGCCCTACAAATTCTGGGCCAGATTAGCCCTTTTGAAATAAAAACATGAGGAATAGGGAAAGCTACACTAAAAATTACTCCAAGACATAAAGTTGTAAACTGTCCCTTACCATCTCAGGAAATCTATGCAAATCGGTTATGTGAGCAACAACCAGCAGGTGTGGTTTTAGTGAGGGTTAATGTTCCACTTAATGGAAAAGCAATGTTAACCCAAGTGCTGCAAAAATGAAGGCTGGTGGGGAATTGTTTGACAAAATGTTTTTTCATCTGAAAATGCCAATTAATCACATCTGAACTTTTTGCAGAAAAGGGTTGATTTTGATGAATTTTCCATTTTGAAAAAATTTTGAAATAAATTCTTGAAATAAAAAGTTCTTTTTAGGTTCTAAATTACTTTTCATTTAGAAATGTAAGTTAATTTATTGTAAAAATATATTTTTAAAAAGGTGAAAATCAAAATTAAATACTTATATTTACCTAATCAGGATGGGGGGAGTTCATTTCACAAAAAATTTCAAGATATCAACTTTTTATCCCAATTTAGGCTGGAGAAAAATTTCAAAATCTCAAAAATTCTCATGGGATGAAAAGACCAATTCCCGATCAGAACTGGCAAAAATACACATTTTCATTCATGGCTTGTTGAACTCCAGAACACAGCACACGCAATCAGCTTGGGTCTTCAGAGCTAGAGGCAGTTGGGGGTTTCAGCTGAAGCAGGTAGACAGTGTAAGTATGGCAGGTGAGCAGATGGTGGAATGCGGTCCTAAATTAGAGGAGAGATGATAAACCATAATAATAGAGTTAAGTCAGAGAAATCAATGCTCATCTGAATATGGTGCCTGGGCTCATTCACATCCCTTATACCATATCTGTAGTCTATTTTGCTGTGTTGGTAATTGAGTGTATGGTTCATAGGTTCATCAATCAAAAAACTTCAGTGACAGAAATAGATATCCTATGAATACTGGAAATCTGATCCAATCTGAGATGAATCTGTAATAGAGACTTAGTGCAACAGGGTGGCTTTCCTCCTAAGGACTAGAGGCCCGGGGTTTATCCCAGTCCTGCTTACTAAGTAGGCATACCTAAGCAGGGATCAGCTGATTCCCCTATAAAGAACAGTAGGAAGCTGCAGAGAAGGGGAAGGTCCTTGGGGAGACCAGAGTGGAGTACGGATGCTGCTGGGAATGAGTAGACTCCAGCAGAGAAACTTGAGAGTGAGATTACAGGCAGAAAAGATATGGGAGAGATAAGGGAAAACAGATGGGCTTAACTTTATTTGGAATGTTTTAGTTAATTTAATACATCAGAACCCAAGAAGGACTGTGAATAGACAAAAGGATGTGTGAATTATTGAAGAAGTGCCTTGAAGAGGAAACTGGGGAAGTCTGCTCTACAACACCATGCCTTCATGCTCAATAGTATCACACACCTAACCATCACATGACATACATCTCCATGGACATGTTTCACTATGGGATAGATTCACCAAGAGGCTTAGATGCCTGACTTTCACTTTAGGTACCTAAATCCCAGGATCAGATGCCACTGGTATTCACAAAACTCCCACTTAGCTGCCGCTGAATGCTGTAGGTGCCTAAACTCTGCACCTAAATTTTTGCAGTAAAAGTATCTGAGGTACCTATTTTTCTGCTTCTGAGCATGCACACACACACACTGTTCCTCACTCTAGGAGTCCAAATCCTGAGCAATTCATGAAATGGAAGAAAGTAGGCATTTGTCCACCTAACTCTGCTGCCGGGCCCAATCTAAGAGGTGAGCTCTGAACACAACTACTGGATCAAACCTCACAGGCAAGCACACAAAAGGGAGGGCGAGGAGGAGAAGAAGGACTTTAATTGTAACTTTTAGCTCACTGGTTGGGTACTCATCTGGAATGTGGAAGACCCCTGCTTCAAATCCCTTGTTCACATAATGGGAGAAGGGAGTTAAAATGGGGATCTGCCACCTTTCAGAAATGGGCACTAATCACTGTGTAAACAGGGTATGCATGAGCTCTCCCCTGACATCTAGTGATGAGCTAGGGGAGAAGGCTCCATGTTTACATAGACACCTTGTTTGCATAGACACATCCACTTTGCCTAGATGTGCAGCATGATTGGGCTGCTTTGCCCAAATGATCACTTTTGGCTGGTGTTGGATTGCAAGTCACTTTGTTATTGGGCGTGAGGGTAATAAAAGGGTTGTTACTCTTGTTGTGTGAATCAAGGGAAACTGAACTGTGCTTGGCATGCCCTGATTGAGGGGTTCACCCTCAACCAAACTGCACTTGCTAAACTGGGGATAGAGGTCCTAAAGCCCCAAAGAGAAGAGAGAGGGTGGGGACAGGAGTTTGTATATGGTGGTGTGGGTGCTGCCTAAGGGTTGGAGGCACTATCTGACTCTCTCTCATTTCACTGTGTAATAACAGAACTGATTAAGACTCAATTGAGAGTCTTTTGTTGCAGATAACTAGAGCTGAAATCATTGATAACCAGGTTTAAGCATTATGCCTGCTTTGGGATAGTGTCTTTGTGAAAGAGATTGCCTAGCCTGTACCAGCAGGGAGGCTTCCCTACTAACAAATGAAATCCCTGGAAGCTATGTTAAGTGGTGGGACCTCAAGATACCCCAGAGGGTACAGTGGAGTGGGCAGAGGAGCAATGGGGTGGACTGGAGCAGGCATCAGAGCAGATGGAGTGGCCAGCAGCAGAATGAGTGGCTGGAGAAGTGAGCAAGATGCCTTCCCCCCTCATACCTCCCACGGTGGGAGGTGAACTCACGCAAATGCACTTCTAAACTCTGCGTCTTCACTGACCAAGAATGACAACTGTAAGTGGGGTGCGGTGGAGGGAGAAGGGAGGGACACTTTAAAGGAACTTTTGGTTGTTGGACTTAAGAACATGAGGCAAAGGACATTGCCCAACATACTCTGTGGTGGGTGTTTTGCTCATGTCTTATACTTACGAATCCTTCTTGCAGCATTTTCCCAAGTTAATGCTGGGTTGCTTTCCCCTTTTTATTAAAGGTTTCTTTTCTACACACAGACTCAATTGAACTATGGGATATTCTTATGGTGGGAGAGGGGTCTCCCTCAACCTTTCCTGTTGAAGCTGTTCCATTTTGGCCAAATAATTAAAACAGGTCACTGAACCAAAGAGAGAAAGCATGCAAATGATTCCTTAGGCTGGTGATTAGAGCACTCACCCAGGATGTGGATGACTGAGGATCCGGTCCCTCTAATCCGATTACATTAATTATTTATCCACGGTACAATAGGAGAAATTGAGGGAGACCCAGGCCAGACTATCCCATAGCTCAGTGGTTCAGGCACAAACCTAAGAGGTGGCAGATCTCCTTTCAAATTCCTTCTTCCCCTCAGGTTGAGGAGGACTTGAACCTGGGTCTCCCTGATTCCAGATGAGTACCATAACCACTGGATTGAAAGTTATGAGAGTTTACTGTTGAGAATGCCAAGTGGAGGGAGGCATGACCCTCCAGATCAGACTTAGGCAGCAAATGTCCTAAGACAGGCGGGGCTTAGGACACATCCCTCACCATGACATTGGCTAGCTTAGGTGGAGTGCTGGTGTTTGTGAATCCCAGTCTTAGGGCTTGTCTACACTACCATGCGGGGTCGATCTAAGATACGCAATTTCAGCAACATGAATAGCGTAGCTGAAGTCAACGTACTTAGATCTACTTACTCTGATGTCTTCACTGAGGTAAGTGGACAGCTGACGCTCTTTCATCGGCTCCGCTTGCACTCCTCATTCTGGTGGAGTACTGGAGTCGATGGGAGAGTGCTCAGCGGTTGATTTATCACATCTAGTCTAGACGCAATAAATTGACCCCTGCTGGATCGATTGCTGCCTGCCAATCCGGCAAATAGTATAGACAAGCCCTTAGACAACTATCTCCCTCCATAAATTGTATAAGGAGCCTGAACATGCAATTCAGGCTTTGTGAATCCCAGTGACTTTCTATGCACCTAAAAGTTAGGCATGATGATGCGGAGTGTTGCAATCCACAAGTTCCTTTGTGAATTTAGCTGTATATGCATATTGGCCAAGATTTCAAACCTGGGTGCCTAAAGTTAGGCACAGATATTTAGGCACTTTAAAAAAAGATAGCCTCAATTTTAGTGAGAGTTGTATGTGTATGTAGCCCTTCTGAAAATCAAGCCACTTTAATATAGGTGCCAAAATACAAATTCAGCAACATAGGATTAGGCAACTAGGTTTGAAAATTTTGGCCAATAGGCATACAGTGGCATGTATTCATGGGAATGTATGTCCTCTGGTGTTATATATATGCATAAAAGGAGAAAAATAGGGATGATATCATGGTAGGGGGTCTATTATAGATAAGGCTAAGATTTAGTCTCAGGTATTTTTAGTAAAAGTCATGGACAGGTCAAGGGCAATAAACAAAAATTCACAGCCCTGTGATCTGTTCATGACTTGTACTATGTAACCCTGACTACATTTTGGGTATTCTTGGGATGCCCACTGGTGCTGGGGAACTCTTGGGCAACCGTTGATGCTCCGGAACACCCGGAGGATGCCACTGGCGGGGGATGACCCAGGACCGCTGCCGCTCGTGGGGGCTGGGCCGCTGTCACAGGTGGTGGGGGAGTGGGACTGCTGACGCTGGCAGGGGATGGCCTGGGAAGACTGCTGCAGGTGTGGGGTGTCCCGAGATCGCCACTGCTGGGGGTGGGGCGGCCTGAGACTGCTGCCACCATGCTGCTGCGGGGGGGGCCCGGGATCGCCACTGTTGCTGGGGGGACTGGTGGGGCTGGCCCTGGGGCCACTCAGGCTGCTCCAGGGGTCCTGGAGTCAGGCACACCAACAGGCTGCAGAAGTCCTGGAGGTCCCAGAAAGTCATGGAATCCATGACTTCTGTTACTTCTGTGACAGACTCGCAGCCTTAATTATAGACCACCAATTTAGGAGGACGAAGCATTTCTAGAACAAACAGAAATATCCAAACGCACAGGATCTGGTAGTAATGGGGGACATTACCCAGACATCTGTCGGAAAACTAATACAGCTAAACATAAAACTGGTAACTGGGGGACTGCCATTTTAGACTTGATTCTGACCAACAGAGAAAAATTGGTTGCAAATGCGAAGGTGGAAGGCAATTTGGGTGAAAGTGATCATGAAATGACAGGTATCATGGTTATAAGGAAAGGAAGAAGTGAGAGCAGCAGAATAAGGACAATGGGGTTCAAAAAAAGCAGTCTTTAACAAACTCAGAGAACTGGTTGAGTGAGAGAGGTCCCATGGGAAGAAAAGCTAAGGGATAAAAGGGTTCAGAAGAGCTGGTAGTTTCTCAAGGAGACAATATTAAAGGCACAACTTCAAATTATGCTAATGCGAAGGAAAGACAGGAAGGATAGGAAAAGATCAATATGGCTCCATAAGGAGCTCTTTAATGATCTGAAAATAAAAAAGGAATCCAACAAAAAATGGAAACAGACAATTTACTAAGGTGTACAAAAGAATTGCACGTGCATGTAGGGATAAAATCAGAAAGGCTAAGACACAAAATTAGTTATACCTAGCAAGGGACATAAAAGGCAATAAGAAGAGGTTCTATAAATACACTAAAAGAAAAGGAGTACTTGTGGCACCTTAGAGACTAACAAATTTATTAGAGCATAAGCTTTCGTGAGCTACAGCTCACTTCACGAAAGCTTATGCTCTAAGAAATTTGTTAGTCTCTAAGGTGCCACAAGTACTCCTTTTCTTTTTGCGAATACAGACTAACACGGCTGCTACTGTGAAACCTATAAATACACTGGGAGAAGGAGAAAGATGAAGAAAAGTGTAGGTCCTCTATTTAGAGGGGGAAAAGGCAAATATTTTTAGGGGTATTAACAGGAGGCACTTGTCCCATTCTACTCGGTGCTGGTGAGGCCTCAACTGGAATACTGTGTCAAGATCTGGGCAGCATACTTTAGGAAAGATGTGGATAAATTGGAGAGTCCAGAGGAGAACAACATAAATGATAAAAGATTTAGAAAACATGACCTATGAGGAAAGGTTAAAAAACCTGGGCATATTTAGTCTTGAGAAAAGGAAAAGGGAGAGGGGACCTGACAACTGTCTTCAAATATGTTAAAGGCTGTTATAAAGAGGGCGTGATCAATTGTTCTTTGTGTCAGCTAGAGGTAGGCTAAGAAGTAATTAACCTAAACTGCAGCAGGGGAGATTTACCTTAAACTTCAGGAAAAACTTTCTAACTATAAGCATAGTTAAGTACTGGAATTGACTTCCAAGGGATGTTGTGGAATCCCCATCTCTGGAGGTTTTTAAAAACAGGTTGGACAAACACCTATCAGGGATGGTCTAGGTTTACTTGGTCCTGCCAGAGTTCAGGGGGCTGGACTTGATGACTTCTCAAGATCCCTTCCAGCCCCATGTTTTTATGATTCTATGCTAATGAGCATGAAGGCACAGGCTCGCACAGATTCATCTAATTCATCTAGGAATAGTGTAATAATATTATGAATGTGGTATATATAGCCTTGTCATTGAGGCAGACTGTAAAACTAGATGAGGCTATTGGAATGTTTATTATATGCCTATATTGATTTAACTCAAAGAGAGTTGTTGGATGAGTGAGCAGGAAAGAACTGCAATAGATCTAGATAAGCATCTCCAACACACCTTCAAAGATAATGGGGAAAGCTATTAGCTTTGGGGATCCTATATTGTGTCTCCAGTGCAAATGCAAGCCTGGTTTTGCCAGACTGGGAGCTGAGAGATCAAAAGGATACAAAACAGTTAAAAAGCCCTTCTCAAGAAAGAAAGGGAGAGGTCAGTTGTCAGAGACTGACAGAGGCTCTAAAGAAGCTGGGCTTTCCCAGATCCAGAGGATGGCAAGACTTAGGGAGAGGCAGGCATGCCAATAGACTTGTTTATTATTTTAAGATCTATTTGCTCTTAACGCTTTGGTTCTAAATAAATAATACTCTGCTTTCAGAAGGCTGTCTGGTTACTGGTTATCACTGTCATTGCTCTCAGTAGGACCAGAGATCCACACATTGAAGATAAATCAGGCCTGCTGACGTAGTTGTGGTTGAGAACAAGGGGCTGCAGCTCAGGGCAGATTCTGAGAGTGAGAGAATCACATGATTCCATCCCATGAGAGAGGAGACATCTTAAGGCCTGAGACCTGAGGAGGGTGAACTCAAAAAGACCAGGAGAGGTCAGAAGTACAGTTAGTCTAGTAACCATTGACAGAGAGCAACAAGACTTTCTAGTGTCAAGAGAATCTTGTGAAACGAATTAATTTTTTGCCTACCTAGGAGTGACTTCGGAGTGATGTTTGTGTATGTATGTAAGAGGCTCTGGTTTCACAGTGCAATAAGACTCTTTAGTGTTATTATCCGGTAAGTTGTTGTTTCTATAACTAATACAATGACTAGAGACTGTGGTGATGGGCACTTTTATCAATTAATCAATCAGCTAACTACATACATTAATAGTCTGGATGACCATAATACATTATTTCCTAGGGTCCCTGCTACATGTGATTTGAAGCTCAGTCTTCAGATTGTGTCATGTGATTTGAAGCTCAGTCTTCAGATTGCACTATCCTCCAATATTCTACTTTACTACGTATTTCAAAATGAAGAGAGACAGTTGATAGATAAATTGTTGATTTATCCAGAGCCTTCTGGAGATCTGGTCTCAATGCAGCAGGCAGCTTTTCTTATGACAGAGGAGCACTTGAACCATTGGTTTAAACATCAACCATGGTGGCAGAGTGCTCGCTGCTTCCTTATCTGAGAACTGTTTGCGTAACTTACTAGAACCTGATATTTATTTGTACAAAGTTTAGAAAAGATTAAAAAGGGACTTTGAAATCTAGGCAGTAATTGGGGGCATTGTAGTGATTCTTTTGAATGCATCCGATGAAGTGAGCTGTAGCTCACAAAAGCTTATGCTCAAATAAATGTGTTAGTCTCTAAGGTGCCACAAGTACTCCTTTTCTTTTTGCGAATACAGACTAACACGGCTGCTCCTCTGAAACTTTTCATTATTTGTTATTATTTTTCATTTCCTATGTTCTGCTCAATCAGTCTTGCCCTTCTTTTGTAATTCAGAGTCTTTTTTTATGATTCATGTATTTTTACTGACACATTAGAGGTATTTTTCCTTTGGCTTATTTTCATTTTTGGCTTGTTGGGATCCATTATTTGTCTTATGATGCATTCAAGAAATGTCCTGAGTTTAAAAGACTCAACTGTTTTTGTTAAATAATACTATACAGCTTTCATCTGAGGATCTTCAAGCACTTTGCAAACATTAATGAATTAAGGCTCACACCATTCCTTTGAGGGAGGTACGTATTATTATATGTATTTATATAAGTAAACTTAGGCACAGAGAAGTTAAAGGACCTGTCCAACATCATGCAGCAAACCACTACCAAAGCTCAGAATATAACTCAGAAGTCTATCTCCTGCTGTGATCACTGGACATCAACCCCCCATTGATCTTCAGGTTCTTCACCCCAGTATCATCACCTATCTTATTTCAAGTATTATATACAGCAATTAACAAAGATACAGGGAAAGTATCATGAAAGCACCAGTGCTCCTTTCTGGATTGTAAGACAGGAAGAATCCTGTGCAAAACAGTTAGTACTTCCCATCACAAAGCTAAACCTTGAGGGCCTGATTCATTACCTAGCTTCCACCAGTGGAAAATCCAGGCTTTGGGACTCAGCAATGGAAAATCTCCCAAGAGAGAGGATGCAGGAATGCAAGTGGCCCATGGTCTCCGCTCTGCTGGAGTTGGCCAATGCAGCATCAAAAGTGGGCAAGGTCAGCTGTGGTTGAAGCAGGTCTAGGAGATGTGTTCCAATCCTGATCTGAAGTAGTGAGAGAATAACATGGATATCTATCTGCTTCTGTTGGAACTGAGAGCACCATCCCTGTTTCACATTAGACCATGATTTCCTGTATGCTGTATAGAATGATAACATCAACAATTTAGGTATCAATGTGACTTTTTGTTTAGGTCCGAATTTTGTAGCCACAATAAAATTATTTAAAAGCTCAGAAAACAAAGTGACTGATTAATATGAAAATGATTAAAATGTACCATGTCCCTTCTAGTATTTGCTTCATCAATATGAACAGAATCTCCCACAAGAATTAAGTCACATTTACTCAACCACAGGAAGCAGGGGACAGAGAAGAGTGACAGTATTAAATTTTAACCACTCTTCAAATAATGGTTTAGAAATCGATAGTGTAGGTCCTGAACCCTTGGCTTCCTCTAACAGCACTTGATTTCATGGCAGATGCTGCTGAGATGAAGTTTTATCTCCTATTTGTCACCCTAGCTATCTGCATTCAGCAAAAGCATGTCTTCACTTTTCAAAGGTAACAAACTCCTGGTACTATCTGTATTTTAGTGGCTGTGGGTATGGAAGGTTGTCTGGTTGAACCATAATATCTCCTACTGGTATAAACAAACATTTAACAAAGATCTAAGGTTATTTATTGTATTTGTAATTGGATGTATAGATCAATGTAATATATAGATGACGTAGGCAATTAAATTAATACATGTCTCCTTTGCAACTATAAATCCTATGTTTTTAATCATATTAAAACTATTCTTTTTGGTTTAAGTGCAAATCAATTCTGTTCAGTCAGTGCTCTGGAATGCAGTTAAATGGCATACTTAAGCTTAATGGGAAAAAATAATTTGCTTCATTTTCCTTAAAACAAGGCTTTGAATGAATTACTTCTTGAAGTGGAAATAGAAACCATTTCTGAAAGTGCTAACAATCTGTTTTCTTTCTAAAAGAGTTTTTATGATTGTTTTTTCCTGCCATAATTCATTTTCGAATAGCCATTTCATCCTTGTATGACATCTGAGAACCAGCTTTATTGTTACCTATTGATAAATCTCAGAAATGGCCTGAAACCAAAAAGCTCTAGTGAAAACATGAAAACAGATGCCAGAAACAAAAACAGCCAAAAAGATTATATTTTCTAATATTCAATTGGTTTTAAAATCTGAAATGCTGTGCTATGTGGAGATAAAAAGATAATGCAACTTGTAAATATATTGAGCAAAACCAGTAACAAAAATAATCATGATTAAATAGCATCCATTATCAGAAGATATCAAACCGCTACACAAATATTAATGAATTAAACCTCACAACACTCTTATTATGTGACTTACTCAGGTTCACACTAAAAGTTTGTGGCAGAACTGGGAATAGAAGCTAGATGCCGGTCTGCTGGCTCCTAGTCTTGTGCCCAAAACACAAGATTGTTTTTTATTGCCTTGTATTGTAATCACATTTTCCAATGGTTACCTAAATACAGGTTACAATTGGTTACACACAATGGGATAAATAGGGAAGGAAGTGGACAGGTTCATTAAAATAATCTTTGGGTGAAGTCAATGGAGCTACACCAATTTAGACCAGTTGAAGCTATTTTTTAATGTTTAAACAAAATAGTTAAGATTTGACCTAGTCAGCAGAAATGCAGTATTTCCAACTGCAAGTGTCCAAAAATCATGAGTCAGGTTCCCTAAAAACATTGAAATTGGCTGAAAAGTCATGAGATTTCAAAACTAATGCGTTTTATTTGACTACTAGTGTCAGAGCATTTAGGGATCACATTTCCAAACTTTTCTCTGTAACCACAATGCCTGTAGCATGATTCCAGAAGGTGGATCTTTAAGAAAAATGTCAAATATTGCAAGACTAGTGATAAGATCATGAAAGCTGGCAACACTGGAATGTGTCCATCTCTCTGAACTGTTTTAGGGAGGGGATAAGAGTGGAGACGGTTTTACAGCACCTAAAAGGTGTGTGGGAGGGAACAGACTCCATTGTTCGCAACTCTGTTCTCCACTGTCATGAAATATCTTAATTCCTAGTCACGAGGGACAGTTTTATGTGTCAAAAATAGAAGCCATGAGTAGTGGCAAAAAGCAAAATACATACAAGGTTAGATTAAGGACACTCATGGCTGCCAGAAAGAAGCTGTAACAAATCCATGGCCACCTGTTATGCTTATTTACTATTTGTATTACCCTGGTGTACAAATAGGGCTCTTGGGCACCATGATTCCTTTGTGCAATGTACAAACATAGAACAAAAAGAGAGCTTGCGATCTATGTAGAAGATAAGTGACAACACATGGATACAGACTGACTGACAAGTGAATACAAGAACATAGTAAGACAATAGTGGGCAGCATGACGGACAGTGGTCTCTCAGAACATCAGAGTCTGGCTGTTGCCAAGTTTTTTATAGGCATTATGGGAAAGGAGAGATTTAAGGAGGGATGTGAAGGTGGATAATAAGATAGCTTTGCTGATGTTTACAAGGAGCAGCTCCCAAGCATGAAGGACAACATGAAAGAAATACTGGAGGTGTCTGAAAATTTAACAAGTGGGTGATGGCTGATCAGAGGAGAAATCATAGGTAGGCATAGAAATGAAGGGCCTTGAAACTAAAGATGGGTAGGACATGTTTCAAGAAATAGAGAAGGTAAAGTCTGTGGAGGGATGGAAAGAGAAGATTGACAGTCAATGCAATTGATTAGCAGAATGATCTTTGTAGCAGCATTCTGAATAAATATGAGTGGGGCAATACCGCATTTTTCAAGACCAGAGAAAAGGATGTTGCAATAATTGAGACATGAGATGATGAAAACATTGGATGAGAGCTTTAACTGTGTAGATTGATAGGAAAGGCCATATCATAGATATGTTATCCAGAAAGGATCTGCATGATTTAGACATAGACTTGATATGAGGATCTAGAGAGAGGTCTGAGTCAAAGATGACACCCAGGTTACAGGCCTCAATGACAGGCAGGATGGTGGTGGTGTCCACAATTATCGAGAGAGGAGATAGTGGGGAGAGGTTGTGGAGAAGATTAAGAGCTCTGTTTTGAGTTTGAATTGGCAATTAGACATCCATGAGGATGTCAAAGAAACAGTCTGAAATTTTAGTTTGGACAAAAGGAGACAAGTCTGGAGTAGAGAGGGATCTGTGAGTTGTCAGCATGGAAATGCTAGTTGAATTTGTCTTTGCACATAAGATTACCCAGAGCTAATGTCCAGAGGAAGATGAGAAAGGGAACAAGAACAGAGCCCTATGGAACACCCATAGGAGTTGGAGGGGGGATGAGGAGGAGCCCTTGATAGGCACACTGAAAAGCAATTAGAGAGAAAGGAGGAAAACCAGGAGAGGACAAAGTCATGGAAGCCCAGGGAGGACTGGGTTTCAGGAAGAAAGCATGTTCGATGATGTACAAGGTAGTTGACACATCAAGGAGGATAAGGATGGAGTACTAGTTCTAGATTTGGCTAGGAAGAGGTCATTAGAGACTTTGGCGAGAGTGGTTTCAGTTATGGGAAAGTGACAGAAGCCAGATTGGAGAGGGTCTAGGATAAGAATTCTCAGTTCCTGTCCTCCAGATCTATCAGTAGGATTTCACAATTGTCTCCAGGGTGCACACCAAATTGCACAATAGCAATAAGGACAGAACTCGGATCCTTCTGCTCCAAAAGCACAGGCCCCTCCAACATAAGTTATAGGAGAATCTCGATTAACTGTTGACTAATGTAATGCCTATAACAGTCAGCTGAGCAGTTCTGAGTCCATCCAACGGAAGACAGTGATATAAATACACAGTAGTCACCTTATTGTAAGATTTTGCACTATAGTGAGTGATGGAAATTACATGAAGAAGTCACATGCGGGCAGCTCAGTTCAGGCACCCTTTGTAAAATTAACTCCCATGGTAGATAGTAGCATCAGGAGACAAGCTCCTTTTCAAAACAACCCCAATGACAAGCTATGTAGTGCTCTTGCCCTGAGAAGTGGGCAAGTAGCCAATGCTGCATAACTCTGATTGCTGTTTGGTTCTCTCTCGTATGATGTGGGGGAGGGGGAGAAGCTGGCACACTGTTGGTTCTGCCTGAGAAACAACAGTGATTGCATGGAACACAGCTAAAATCAGAAATGATAAATCACTTGGTTGCTAGCCTCAATCAGGTCACAGCTAGAAATCAATCACAGCAGTGGGTTGTAACAATCATGATCCACAGATTAAAACTACATGTTTTGAGAGCCCTGTCTGTTTTGTTTTAAGGGGAATCTTCTGAAATGGTGTTGTCAGTCATTCTTCAAGAGCTTGCTTCATGCACCGTCACCAGCACCATGGGGTTTCTGGGTCAACAGCTTCCACTCCAAGAAAATGGAAATGGAGCTCAGACCTGCACCGGCTCCTCTCCCTGCTCCCCCTACCTATACACCAGACATGTCAAGTCTTTCTCATTGGGTGTGAGACTCACTCATTAGCAAGCTGTCTCACTCTCACACAGATTCTTGAGCTTTGAGTAAATATATAAAGATTTAAAATATTTTTACTCAGACACTGCAAGAGACAACAATATATCGAGGTTCCTCAGGCACAAGGCTTAGAGCTTGGAAAGCCACTTTCCAAACTTGTGTACTGTGGTAACCATGGAGATTACTGACCCACGTTCTATACAGGCGCAACAGGAGAGTGGGTGGGTGGGTTGTTTGTGCGTGTGAATACTTGGCAGGCAAAAAAAAAAATCTGAATTCACCCAAAAAATGAGCAGGACTTGATCAAAAGATGGTGGGTTTTGCAAAATACAGTTCAAAATGTAAACCACACTGGACAAATTTATGTCTCAGGTATGGTCAACCATCCAGGTTTTTGTTCCAACCAGCAAATAATTGTTTTTATTAAAATCCACTGGTTTGCATTGCATCTAAACTTCTCACATGCCCTAGACTTACTATGAATGAGGACATTTAAGTGTTCCATATGCAATATTAAACAGCGCATATTTTAAAACAAACTATTAAGTGCTGGTTGGATTAAAAACTGGGACTATTGGATGTTGCCAAGGACCAAAGATGAGAGTCCCTGTCTTAAGCAATGACCTAAGACACCAGCTGACTCTTTGGGGCTATAAATCTCACTCTTAAGGACAGCCAACCCTTGGCATCCCTGACACACATGTAGTATTTCAAGCTTCTCCTAACTCCCTGATAAGGGTGCATTTAAACCACCACTGTTCTGCACTTATATAGGGGTTGAAAGTTTTTCCTTAACTCCCAGTCAGCAGCGTGTGTGCATCTCTGGTCTGCTTCCCATCTCAGTCCCTCCCTACAGTGGTGAACAGGCACTGATTTGTGTGAGGGATGCAGTCAGAGGAAGTACACCTAGCTCTGAACTGAACAACTGGGGCACTAAGTGGCACAACAGATAGCTGAGCGCTATGGGTTTCAAGCAGGATGATGAGTATCAGTAACTGTAAAGAATGAGAGAAAGTAGCAGGTCAGTGGTATATAGGGTTCCAAATGACCCGCAGGCAGGTAGATGATAGGGGAGGGGAGCAAAGGAAGGCAGAGATGAACAGGATTTGGCGCGGGAAGAAAAGAGAGCTGGGGCATCTTTAATATGTGTAAGGAAGAGTATATTCATATTTTGTGACAATCCAGGACATGCCATCAGGCAGTGTTTTCCCCAGGAATTGAAAGTAGCGGGGGTGTTCAAAATTATGGGGGGGGGTCAGGGCCGATGAGGGGTGAGACAATGAGGGTAAAGGTGGGCTGTATGGCACCATAGTAAAAACTGAAAAATGTCTCATGACCATTTTATTAGATTTAACTCACGTTTTAAAATCATCACACAAATTAAAGTTGGCTACTCAAGCCTTCTATGAAGCACTACATCTACATCCTTCTTGGTTTCTTGTTATAATTTTGTACAACTCTGCTAATGAACTTCTTGAACGCAATGCATTCATCTTTGGTGGCTTCTTGTGTGTCTGGAACTTCCATTCCTTCAACTGATATGCTCATTAGTTCATTCACATGATCAGGCAGAAGGCGACTACATTCAGAACACAAAATTCTATTAAATGATGAATAAGAACCCTCAGCTTCAGCTGTTGTGACTGGAAGTAGCAAGAGATGACTTCCTACTTCTTTCATCCCAGGAAACATAGCATAAAGATCGAGTCGAGCCATTAGTGATGATAAAAAAGAAGTTGAAGTCAAATCTTCATTCATTCGTTGAATGATATTCCACTGTGTGTTCAAATTCTCTATTCTGTCCTGAGCACATGGCATCCCCATTGCTGGTAGTGCCTCACTCCATGCAACGGTTGGCGTTTTATAGGACAGGGATCTGTAAAAGCTACACAGAGGTTGAGTAGAATCTAGAAGTCACTGTTGTAGATTTTTAAGAATCATGTTTGTGTACTTTTTCAATTGTCTTAACAAACATCTCTTGTCCTCTTCACTTAAGGATTCAATATAAATGCCTTCATTAGCCAACTTCTGGACTGAAGTCTTTGTTTCTTCCAGTACTTTTTCAATGCATAGCTCTCTGATTAATCCAATCTAATTAATGTAGCTTCTATTGCTGGACAAAAATCTACTTCTGTTGTAGCAGATGCCTGGATGGCATTGTTTAATGTCCCAAGTGGTTTCAACAGTAGACTTACAAGAGAGAGAATAATAATAGTCTTCTCTGAATGTAGTAGCAAAAGTAATCCACCAGCCTCACTACTTAGATCCATCCATCTTTATAGATACTTTCCAAAGCAGTAATAATGGCTGGAGTAATTTTAAGACAACAGCCAAGGATCGTTCATACGAAAGCCAGAGGGTTTTCCCAAGTTGGACTAATTTGAACTTCAGTCCCACTGTATCTTCTATATTTTCCAAGACATTCAGTTTTTTTGGACTCTTGCTGAAAAAACATAATTAATACATTAAATTTATAGTTTTTTAAATGTCTTTTGAAGAGTCTGCAGCTCGTACAAGCGCTAGTTGGAGTAGATGGCCTCTACAGTGTGTCTAAGAGAGATTAGGGTTACACGTTTCTCTGAGCAAAGCTTGTACTCCACCATGTCTTCCAGAGAACTTTGCAGCTCCATCAAATGCACAAGCAGCCATCTGTTTGGGGTCCAACTTAGAAACATTTAACTCTTCTAAGATGTGGGTTGTCACAGATGCAGCCAATGTGTCTTCTATAACTTGAACATCTAGAAATGCATCTACTGGCCAACCACAGACATCAAGATAATGTACACACTGACTTAATACTTGATGCCCATTTGCATCAGTGCATTCATCAGCCATGTATGCAAATTTTTTGAATGTGGTGAGAGAGTTCTTCACTTTTTCAACTGTTGAGTCTTTCAGTGTTGCACCACATGCTTCTAGCCAGTCAGTTGAGTTTCCTGCAGAAAGATAGTGAGCATTTGCTGGTCTTGTTTGGAACCAGTGTTCAACTTCAGGATGAACAAGTGACAATGCACTTAACATTGGCCTCCAGTTTGTAGTGTGTGGTATCTCTTGCTTAAATAGAAAGTATGATGCCACAGCCATGTTTGTTCGCATGAACTGTGTTGTGTCTCCAGCATTCTTAACAGACTCAGTAACACTCACCGGTGTTGTCCTGGGTCAGTGGAGACTCAGAGTTCAGAGGTGCTTTCACATGAGTTCACCTCCCAGGTGGGGGGCAAGAAGGCACCTTGCTCATTCCTCCAGCTGCTCCCTGCTAGCTCTGGCCACTGTTATTCATTGTGCCACCGTTCACTCCATCGCTCTGTTGCCAATGGCCCTGCGCTGCCACCTTCCGCTGCCACCTGTGACTGTGACCTCTGCCAGATGTTCTCTTGAAGTTCCACCCAGCTCTTAGTGATTTCAGCTGAGCTCTCAGAGGGGGGACTTCGCTGTTAGTGCAGGCTGGGCCATCTCTTCCACAGAAATGCTGTTCCACAGCAGTCTTAGCACTTTGACCTGATTATCAGTGATTTCAGCTGTAGTGGTCACTTAACAAAACAAGAGACTATCCATGGATCCTAATCAGCTCAGTCTTTAAACAGTGGAGAGGGGCAGGTCAAATAGTACTTGTGACTCAGGCAGACCATCAAGCAAAACACCTGTCCCCAGCCTCTCTCAATGTGCTCGATCAGCAGAGGCTAAGTACAGTTCTACTACCCTTTACTTATACAATAAGAACAACAACATTTCATTACCCTCCCCCCTACAGTCAAGTGATTTGTAACCAAGCCCAGCCAAAATCTATCACCTGAGCAACACAGCTCTGTTTGCTGGATACCTAGATAGATTAGGTGTGAATGTAAATACAATTTGATCCTGAAGCCTTTCCCCCCAGCCCATCACTAGCTATCAGGGAGAGCTCATTTAGACTTTGCTTACAAATCATAATTTGAAAGTATTAGGTTGGCCAACATCACCGAAATGAATGCACTGACATTGTCATAAAAAAACAACAGCTGTATAAGGAAGCTAGGTTTCAGAGTAGCAGCCGTGTTAGTCTGTATTTGCAAAAAGAAAAGCAGTACTTGTGGCACCTTAGAGACTAACAAATTTATGCTCTAATAAATTTGTTAGTCTCTAAGGTGCCACAAGTACTGCTTTTCTTTATAAGGAAGCTAGTCTATGTTCATACTTTTCAAATGTATTATACTTTAGCAGATATACGTATTTTATCATACACTGTATATGCTTTTAAAGTGTGTATTAATGTTTCAATTTCAAATGTCCAAACAATCACTAAATTGGCAACACTGCATGTAACTAGTTCACAAAACGGGGGTGGGGGAAGGGTGTTGGGGAAATGCCTGCCATCAGGTGCTCACAGTATGACCTCAACAGGTAAAGAGAGAGGGCCAGTTTCTTTGCTGCACTCAGCATCCTCTTGGGACTGCAGCATAAGAGCTAGTTGCAGCTTTCTAGTCCTGGGACCAGTTATACACCAGCCCTGATGTCCTTTACAATACCTCGGGCTTCTCTAAAATAGGTCAGGCTGGTTCCAGACACACCCTGGGGCTATGGGAGAGCAGTGTAAGAACTGTCTACTTCAGCTTTTTATCAGCTGGGGACTCCTCCATTTGGGGGAGATCCAGGAGCTTTTCAGCAATGTAAAGGGGATAGAATCTGGCCCAGCATTTTCATTGCTTGAATCTCCTTTGGCTCCACTAGCCCCCAAGTCAGAGAAGCTAATTGGGACTGAGATGGACTGTTCAGACTTGTACATCAATACAAAATGTTTCCATGCACACACTCAAGCCTTTTCTTTTTCTGAATGTCTTTTTCTTTCCAGTGATCAAGTGTTGTGGGCTCTCCCACGATCAGACAGACAAGCTGAATTCCTTCAGAATTTAACCACCAACTTTGAGGTAATTTGTTCTCTATAAACTCTAGGCCAAATTCTGTTCTCATGCACACCAATGCCATTCCACTGGGAGGAAGATTTAGCTCCCCCTTTTATTCTCTTATGTTATATATTTTTTTAGTTTGTAGACGCGCAATAGATACTTTATTTCCATCAATTTAATGTCTACTGATTGAGATGAGCAGATTCCGTTGACTGATAACATTTTATCATATTATATCAAGCACCCGATTTCAGAATTATGTAATTGATTTTGTATATTAGCAGCAACAAAACAAAGATGATGAAGTACTGACATCTGATGGTTGGTAAAATCATTTGTCAGGAAATCCCAGGAGTATAAGCTAATGCAATTTCTGACTGTATGACTTCTAGGACCCCGACACGCAGGATTGGATTTTACAGTACTTGGTGGTGTTTTGCTAAAGACAAAGTTTAGATGATAAGAATCTCTTCATCTAGAACTCATAATCTCTTAGAACACCAGTAGGATTTTGTGATTTCCATCTGCCATTACAGAAAAGAGCATTTAATTAAAATAAGGCATCCAATTTTTTTCTAAAGCACTTCCCCCATTATTTCATTATATTTTCGTTTGAAGTCAGCACCCCATAATGAAAAGCATAACCATTTCCCCAATCAGTGTCGTTACCAGGATTCCAGACGATGTGTCCTGATCATCAGAGCCTTTAACAGGCCCTGTGCCCATAGCCTGTCTCTGTCCAATTTGCTCCCCTGACTCCTGTCGTCCTCCCACCCTTCACCTATCCTTCCCTGCTTCTTATCTCCCTCACCAACTGCTCCTATCCACCTCCTTCACACCAGCTCCCGTCTCCCTCCCCTTTCTGCTGCATCCCATCCTCTAGCTCTGGATCACCCTTCTTTCTCTCCAGCTACTGTAATCCCTTCTTCCCTCACTCTGCATTCCAGTGTGGCTGGAGGGGGGTGGGCACGGAAAGCAGAGGAGAGAAAATCTCCCTCCACACAGTTCCAGTCCATGGTGCCACACTCCCTAGATGCCAGAAAGAGTAAGTAAAGGGTTTCATGCTGTCTGTAGTGCCTCACAACTGAGAGTGCCAATCTCAGGGCAGACTGTCAAAAACAGGGCAGACACCCCAAACCGGTGGTATGTTCTGTAATTAGATTTCACCTACCCAGTAACAAGTGTGAATTCCTGGATCACTATAACAGTCTTACCATGGAGTCACAGACAGTCCCCTTAGGCTCTCCAGTCTATCTTGCCACTCAGACAAACTGGACTTAGTGATAAATGGTCACTTACACCAAAAACCACAAAATAATCAGGTTGCTTTCAATCCCAAAAGACCAGTCACTTACCACAGATCAATTGGTCAATATTAAACCTTTAGACGGATTGGCTTCAGGCATTGTCTTTGGTGTAGGAGTTCCTAAACCAAAGACAATGCCTGAAGCCAATCCATCCAAAGGTTTAATAGCTAGGAAGAAAATTGAGAGAGTTATTTACAGGTTAAAGCAAATGCGTTACCATCTACAGTTCCTAAAGATGACAGAGATGTAGTTATCTGTGAATTCAAAATGTCTTTCAGGGCAGACCCAGGGATAACTCCTGGGGATTTCTGCTTTAGTTTAGTGTCTCTGGCCCTGTGAAAATTCAAACAGCAAAGAGATCACCTTTTCTTCTTGTGAGCATCTCTATATGACCTTCCCCGAGAGATCAAGCCAATGGGATGAGGGCTCCTGCACGTAACTTCTTCCTGGGTGGCTGGGGCAATCAACAAAGCTTTTTGTCCTAGATGGCTCATTAAGTCTTGATAGGTTTCAGAGTAGCAGCCGTGTTAGTCTGTATTCGCAAAAAGAAAAGGAGTACTTGTGGCACCTTAGAGACTAACAAATTTATTTGAGCATAAGCTTTCGATGAGGTGAACTGTATCTCACAAAAGCTTATGCTCAAATAAATTTGTTAGTCTCTAAGGTGCCACAAGTACTCCTTTTCTTTTTAAGTCTTGATAGTCCTTCTTGATGGGCAGAGGAACTACTCTTCCCGTCTGAGCTCACAAGTTCAGAGCAGGCATTTTACAATTATAAAAGAAACTTATATTTTACCTTTTAGCATGGAATGCAGATGTTACAAATGAGATTAATGCATGCAGCAACTTTCATGCATTTCATAGAGTCTAAACACTAAATACATTCTTATAAGACTAATACCTATTTTGAACAAAATTAACATACAGGTGAGCTAGTTTGGTTTCCAGCTATGAGTTTGTCAGTTCTTACTTAAACCCTATGACCTTGGCCAGAGCTGGCATTTGATTTCCAGCATCACAAAGGGAAAGTCTTGCTCAGTTCCTACAGTACTGGGTTGAAGCATGCTCAGTGAGGGTAGAGCATTCTGTGAATTTCCTGCCAAATTCTAACTAGCCTCTACTGATCATGTGTGAACTGAGAATGTTCAGAGGGTTATAACTTAGCCACATTTGGATGGATTTTCATGGGGATGCTAAAAGGCACATCCTTGAAACAAAGGTCAGCCCCATGCCAAATTTCAAGTCCCTGCTCCAAAGCATGAGGGCACTAAAGCTTCTTAATTAAACAGCTGTAAGAACTTTTTTAACATGGGCAAAACAATGAATTCTTGTTCTCAGAAACAGTGAAGCTATTTTAGCTGGAACTTAAAATATAAAAATCAACCTGGAATCAAAATCAACATGGAAAATGTTACCCCAATTTAGTAGGCCAGTTTGGCAAAGTTAAAAGCAAATGCAGTGGAAAACAGGGTCTTATAATGGGAAATACCAGGCAACCTTAAATATAGGCAGTACTGCCTTTAGTAATTAATGGTATATAGAAGACAGAATGACCACTGCCGTTCATCTCCTAATATAAGAACAAAAAATGTCTATTGAAACTGAAAGGTTTCAGAATATGTAACATTTAAGCGGTTTCAGAGTAGTAGCCGTGTTAGTCTGTATTCGCAAAAAGAAAAGGAGTACTTGTGGCACCTTAGAGACTAACAAATTTATTTGAGCATAAGCTTTCGTGAGCTACAGCTCATTTCATCGGATGCATTTGGTGGAAAATACAGTGGGGAGATTTATATACACACACAGAGAACATGAAACAATGGGTTTTATCATACACACTGTAAGGAGAGCGATCACTTAAGAGGAGCCATCACCAGCAGCGGGGGTGGGGGGAGAGGAAAACCTTTCATGGTGACAAGCAAGAATTGGAATTAATTTGCAAACTGGATACAATTAACTTAGGCTTGAATAGAGACTGGGAATGGATGAGTCATTACACAAAGTAAAACTATTTCCCCATGTTATTTCTCACCCCACTCCACCCCCGACTGTTCCTCAGATGTTCTTGTTAACTGCTGGAAATAGCCTATCTTGCTTGTCACCATGAAAGGTTTTCCTCCTTTTCCCCCCACCAGTGCTGGTGATGGCTCATCTTAAGTGATCACTCTCCTTACAGTGTGTATGATAAAACCCATTGTTTCATGTTCTCTGTGTGTGTATATAAATCTCCCCTCTGTATTTTCCACCAAATGCATCCAATGAAGTGAGCTGTAGCTCACGAAAGCTTATGCTCAAATAAATTTGTTAGTCTCTAAGGTGCCACAAGTACTCCTTTTCTTTTAACATTTAAGCATAACTGACAAAGGAAATAGTTTTTCATACAATACTCAGTTAGCCTGTGGAATTCATTGCCAGAAGATATCACTGGGGTCAAGAGGTTGGCAGGATTCAGCAAAGCATTGTACACTGACAGAGTTATAATAATAAATATCTGAAAATTAGCGAGAGTTTTGGAAGGGATATAAACTGTCATGCTTGTGGGCATAAGCTAACCTCTCTCTGGGGGCAAGTTAGCCCATCACTGCCTTCTGCAGAGTTTCTTGTGTCTGCCTCTGACGTAGTTACTACTGACCACTTTGGTGACAGGATACTGGACAAAATGGACCAATGGTCTGAGCCATTCTGACAATTCCTGTGTTACCTGTATTACTTCATTCACCTGCTAGACTCTCTGCTAACTTAGTTATACCAACTTAGACTTCATTGTACTTCCTTATACTCAGACTTAGTAGGCCAGATTTAGAGAAATAAGTACTAGAAGATGTAAACAAACGTTGCATGTTCTTAAAGTGGTTATTGAACAAATAAGTAAGTTGCTGCAATATATATTTTAGTGGGGCTGGAAAGAAAGTGTAAGTTACACCAGTTTACACTCCCTCCAGATTCAGATTCACCTTTGAATACGGCCTTCACACTGGGTATTCAAGACCTAGCAGCTTAATTGATTGCATTCAGATTGTATGATATGTCTCCTTAAAACTAATTTAAACCTCTATTGTCCTGCCTATACTATAGATTGAGGACTAGATTCACAAAGATACTTAGGTATTGCAGGCCAGAGGTGCTGTTTTCTAATGTGCCGGGGGAGTGCTTGACTCCCACTCCGCCCCAGACCCCACCCACACTCCACCCCTTCCCCCAAGGCCCCGCCCCCACCCACCCTGCCTCTTCCCAGCCCTCGCTCCTCCCCCCTCTCCGCAGGGCCTCCTGCACACCATGGAACAGCTGATCACGGCGGGTGGAAGGTGTTGGGGGGAAGGTGAGGAGTTGATTGGCGGGGCCGCCAGCGGGTGGGAGGCACTGGGGGTGAAGGGAGAGATGCTGATTTGCAGGGCTGCCAGTGGGTTCTGAGCACCCTCTATTTTTTTTCCCATGGGTGCTCCAACCCCAGAACAACCACGGAGTCAATGCCTATGTTGCAGACCTTACCCCTAGCCTGCCCCTGAGATAGGCACCCAAAGCTAGATTCATATATGGGACATAGGCATTGCAACTCTCAATGTTTTGTGCCTTGACCCTGGTCCACACCTGTGTGGTATAGTTAAACTGATCTAAGTCCCTATGTAGACAGTGCTAGGTCGAATGGAAGAATTCTCTGTCGACCTAGCTACCATAGGCATAGGTAGTGTCTACACTGAAGTGTTACAGCAGCACAGCTGAGCCACTGTCACATTTTAAGTGTAGACAAACCCTAAGAAAGAAGAGTGAGAAGCAGCCTAAGCCAGCCAGAAGGGAGGAAAAGTTAAAGGTTTCAGAACATGTAACATTTAAGGATAACTGATAAAGGAAATAGTTTTTCACACAATACACAGTTAGCCTGTGGAATTCATTGCCAGAAGATAGCAGAGGAAAAGTGTGGGGCTTAGAGCCCAGGTCTTCAAATGTATTTAGGTACCTACCACCCATTGATCTGGATCTTAGGTGCCTCCCACTGCCTGGAACCTCTGCATCAGGGCAGCACTTTCTCACAGAAAAATAGAACAACACCCTTATTGTTATTTTTTTTAAAAGTGTATGTGCCCAGAATGCCCAGCACTTCCATAGGATGTAAGAAAACCAGCTTTGAGTTCCCACTCAGCCTGATTTAGAGCAGGGACTCTAACTCAGGTCGCTTGAATCCAAGGTGAGTGCCCTCATCACCATACTATGAGGTATTCTGCGGTAGGTCTCTCGCTCTCTCTCTCAGTCTTCTGCTGAAGCTGTTCCAATTTATATGAATAATTAACTATTCACTGAGTCAGAGGGAGACTAACTTTATAGGCCAGAAGTCAGGGCACTTAGCTAGGATGTGGGAGACTCAGGTTCAAGCCCCTGTTACAATAAATATTTAATTATTGTATACAAAGAGGAACAGCTCCCGCAGGAGAGGTTGAGAAAAACCCAGCCCAGTATACCCAATAGCCCGGTGATTAGGGCACTCATCTGAGATGTAAGCAGAACTGGGTTCAAGTCCCTACTCCAAATTAGGTAGAGTTGGGATTTAAATGTGGTGAGTGCCCTAACTACTAGGTATTCTGAACATGTACTCTGTGTGTGTGTGTGTGTGTGTGTATATATATATATATATACACACACACACACACACACATATATAAGTGCATGCAGGGCCCAAGCCTGAAGGTGTGCTGTGCACGTGGCCGTGGGATCAGGTCCTGTTGGCAAGACAGGCAAGGAAACACACAGTTTGAGAATCCCGCTTGGGGACTGCTAGGACTTTGGCTTGCGCTAGGTCTCCAAGTAGCTCATTGCTATGGGGTGGCATCAGGACAAAGGCAGTTTTGCGCATGCCCACCAGCAGCAATGTCAGTGCCTATTGGGTTAGGCAGAAGCTAAGCACTAGTTCTGAGAATGTCACCAGCCTCTAATGGTGGACATAAGCACCTAAAGAGGTGACTAGGTACCCAAGTACCTTTGGGAATCTGGCCCTTAATCTTGTTTAAAATTTGGAATATATTCTCCAGAGGCTTTCTCTATGTTGGTTGTTCCAAAGGCTATAGCTACATTGCACTGCAGTGCAGACTATGGAGGTATGAATTGCAGAGCACACCAAAATGTTGGGTGCTAACTGCCCCAGGTGGATGCTGCTGGTGTGAACTAAAAACTACCTAGTTTGCATTAACATCATAGGCATCGACTATTTGGGTGCTCTGGGGCTGGAGCACCCGTAGGGAAAAAGTGGCAGATGCTAAGTACCCACCGGCAACCCCCCTCAACTCCCCTTTTCCCCCCAGTGTCTCCCACCCGTCGGTGGGCCCCACCGATCAGCACTTCCCCCTCTTTCCCCACACCTCCTGCCCGCCATGATCAGCTGTTTCACAGTGTACAGGGGCTCTGGGGAGGAGTGAGGGCACCGCACGCTCCGGGGGGAGAGCGGAATGGGGCAGGAAGAGGCAGGGCAGGGGTGGAGCGGGAAGAGGCGGGAGCTTGGGAGAAGAGGTGGAGTGGGGGTAGGGCCTTGGACAAACCGAGGGTCAAGCACCCCCCAGCACATTGGAAAGTTGGTGCCTGAAATTAACATAGTCCTGTATGGTGCACCAAAATGAATACAATATTCAAAGTGTAGTTGCACCAAATCCAAGGAGAGAAGAGCTATTATTTACCTACTTCATGATACGTTGATGTTGAATATGCAGCAAAAAAATTGCACTGGCCTTTTTTTGCATTATAAATTCATGTCTAATTTGCTGTCCACTACCACCTCTAAGTCTTTTCAACATTATTGCTTTCCAATTTTCAATCTCCTACTGAATAGCTGAGTTTCAGATTATTGTATTTCATTAACTTTCATTTTCCTAACTTGAATTTTACTAAAATGAATTTCATTTTATTTTCTGTCCAATTTTAATCTCTCTAGGCCCCTTTATATTGCTGCTTCATCTGGATTTATTTTGAAATCCCTTCTGGCATTTGGTTCAGCTATAGTCAAAGTAATCACTGAATACAATAACTGCAAAGACTAGTCTGAGCTGCATTAATTCCCCAAATACCCTCAGGAAAAATTACCCCCCACTGATTTGAGGATTTGGATTGTAATAATCAGCTAAACATATATTAAACTAGTAATATTATCTCATGAAAGGTGATGTTCCTGCCTTTGTTCTTGATTTATGAATTTATATTCAGCTGTTATAAATTTTTCTTACCCACACACTTTTCATTTTCAGCAATAGCATGATGTGACAGCACAACACATGAAACTGCTTCCCACACATGACCTAGTAGATTGAAGACGTGTATTGTGTTTTGATTGTGTTCAGAATGTTTACTAGATGGTAAAGTATTTTTTCTTTCCTTGTGAAAAAAATTGTTCCTGGAAACTTTGTAGGTTGTTCTCTGGAAACCTGATTCGGCTGAAAACATTATGAAGAACAAAGAAGTCCATTTCTATGTCAATGTGTCCGATATAAATGATGTGAAAGCTGAGCTAAACCGATCCACCATCCGATACAAGTATGATTCTTATTTCTTGCTGTGAAGATATGAAATCAGAAATTCAAGCCAATTGGCGACACTGCTTAAGAATGGTTTATGCTCTTTGTTTGTTGTTCAGAGTTTTGATGGACGATGTTCAAGGAGTTATCAAACAACAAACTGTCAATGACACAGTCAACCCCCGCAGTTCTGCATCCTATTATGAACAATATCACTCTCTGAATGAAGTAAGATACTTTATATTTTTCTTGTGATCCTTTATGCATTTATTGTTATTTCATTAACAAGGGCTTAAATTTAATTTGATAATGATGGGATATGGACTGTCTGGTAGAGATATGGACTGTTACATTACAGCCCTATAGGGGAAACAATTAATTTGTATTGATTAGCTAATAATAGTTCACTTTAATACAGTATCTTTAATAAAAAAGGATCCCAGCACCTTACAAAACACACCACATAAGAACCACTTTACCCACCAACTGAAACCATATGAGAAATTTAAGGTAGGTGCAATGTAATTACCTAAAATGAAATTTGGTCAAGACATTTTAGATTTCATGTAAATGCTCACCCTAAGTCTACAATCATAACTTCAGTTGCTTCTGAAAATTTAATTCCAATGGATCATTCTGCAATTCACCTAAAAAGGCACTCTGCATGGTGCAGTTGTGTATTTCTGCCAAAATTGCCTTAACATGGATTGAATGTTCACGCCAAAGAAGTCTTTAGTAAGAATAATGTGGAAAGCTCATTGAAAGCAAGGTTAGGGAAAATGCAAAGAAAGGAATATGTTTTTCTTTCTTGATTTATATCTTTTCTTCCTTGCTGCTGCAAAAAGATATGCTAGATGACCTGCTGCGTGTTTTACATCTCTAATTTTCCACCTGTGATTTCATAGAATCGTAGAATATTGGGGTTGGAAGAGACCTCAGGAGGTCATCTAGTCCAACCCGCTGCTCAAAGCAGGACCAACACCAACTAAATTATCCCAGCCAGGGCTTTGTCAAGCCAGGCCTTAAAAACCTCTAAGGATGGAGATTCTACCACCTCTCTAGGTGGTGCTTCACCAATCTCCTAGTGAAACAGTGTTTCCTAATATCCAACCTAGACCTCCCCCACTGCAACTTGAGACCATTACTTCTGGTTCTGTCATCTGCCACCACTGAGAACAGCCTAGCTCCATCCTCTTTGGAACCCCCCTTCAGGTAATTTTAGGCTGCTATCAAATCCCTCTCACTCTTGTCTTCTGCAGACTAAATAAACCCAGTTCCCTCAGCCTCTCCTCATACGTCAAGTGCCCCTGATCATTTTCATTGCCCTCCAGTGGACTCTCTCCAATTTGTCCACATCCCTTCTGTAGTGGGGGGGGGGACCAAAACTGACACAGTACTCGAGGTTTCAGAGTAGCAGCCGTGTTAGTCTGTATTCGCAAAAAGAAAAGGAGTACTTGTGGCACCTTAGAGACTAACAAATTTATTAGAGCATAAGCTTTCGTGAGCTACAGCTCACTTCATCGGATGCATTTGGTGGAAAAAACAGAGGAGAGATTTATATACACACACACAGAGAACATGAAACAATGGGTTTATCATACACACTGTAAGGAGAGTGATCACTTAAGATAAGCCATCACCAACAGCAGGGGGGGGAAGGAGGAAAACCTTTCATGGTGACAAGCAGGTAGGCTAATTCCAGCAGTTAACAAGAATATCAGAGGAACAGTGGGGGGTGGGGTGGGAGGGAGAAATACCATGGGGAAATAGTTTTACTTTGTGTAATGACTCATCCATTCCCAGTCTCTATTCAAGCCTAAGTTAATTGTATCCAGTTTGCAAATTAATTCCAATTCAGCAGTCTCTCGTTGGAGTCTGTTTTTGAAGCTTTTTTGTTGAAGTATAGCCACTCTTAGGTCTGTGATCGAGTGACCAGAGAGATTGAAGTGTTCTCCAACTGGTTTTTGAATGTTATAATTCTTGACGTCTGATTTGTGTCCATTCATTCTTTTACGTAGAGACTGTCCAGTTTGGCCAATGTACATGGCAGAGGGGCATTGCTGGCACATGATGGCATATATCACATTGGTAGATGCGCAGGTGAACGAGCCTCTGATAGTGTGGCTGATGTGATTAGGCCCTATGATGGTATCCCCTGAATAGATATGTGGACAGAGTTGGCAACGGGCTTTGTTGCAAGGATAGGTTCCTGGGTTAGTGGTTCTGTTGTGTGGTGTGTGGTTGCTGGTGAGTATTTGCTTCAGATTGGGGGGCTGTCTGTAAGCAAGGACTGGTCTGTCTCCCAAGATCTGAGAGAGCGATGGCTCGTCCTTCAGGATAGGTTGTAGATCCTTGATGATGCGTTGGAGGGGTTTTAGTTGGGGGCTGAAGGTGATGGCTAGTGGCGTTCTGTTGTTTTCTTTGTTGGGCCTGTCCTGTAGTAGGTGACTTCTGGGTACTCTTCTGGCTCTGTCAATCTGTTTCTTCACTTCAGCAGGTGGGTACTGTAGTTGTAGGAATGCATGATAGAGATCTTGTAGGTGTTTGTCTCTGTCTGAGGGGTTGGAGCAAATGCGGTTATATCGTAGCGCTTGGCTGTAGACAATGGATCGAGTGGTATGATCTGGATGAAAGCTAGAGGCATGTAGGTAGGAATAGCGGTCAGTAGGTTTCCGATATAGGGTGGTGTTTATGTGACCATCGCTTATTAGCACCGTAGTGTCCAGGAAGTGGATCTCTTGTGTGGACTGGTCCAGGCTGAGGTTGATGGTGGGATGGAAATTGTTGAAATCATGGTGGAATTCCTCAAGAGCTTCTTTTCCATGGGTCCAGATGATGAAGATGTCATCAATGTAGCGCAAGTAGAGTAGGGGCATTAGGGAACGAGAGCTGAGGAAGCGTTGTTCTAAGTCAGCCATAAAAATGTTGGCATACTGTGGGGCCATGCGGGTACCCATCGCAGTGCCGCTGATTTGAAGGTATACATTGTCACCAAATGTGAAATAGTTATGGGTCAGGACAAAGTCACAAAGTTCTGCCACCAGGTTAGCCGTGACAGTATCGGGGATACTGTTCCTGACGGCTTGTAGTCCATCTTTGTGTGGAATGTTGGTGTAGAGGGCTTCTACATCCATAGTGGCTAGGATGGTGTTTTTAGGAAGATCACCAATGGACTGTAGTTTCCTCAGGAAATCGGTGGTGTCTCGAAGATAGCTGGGAGTGCTGGTAACGAAGGGCCTGAGGAGGGAGTCTACATAGCCAGACAATCCTGCTGTCAGGGTGCCAATGCCTGAGATGATGGGGCGTCCAGGATTTCCAGGTTTATGGATCTTGGGTAGCAGATAGAATACCCCAGGTCCTGGCTCCAGGGGTGTGTCTGTGCGGATTTGTTCTTGTGCTTTTTCAGGGAGTTTCTTGAGCAAATGCTGTAGTTTCTTTTGGTAACTCTCAGTGGGATCAGAGGGTAATGGCTTGTAGAAAGTGGTGTTGGAGAGCTGCCTAGTAGCCTCTTGTTCATACTCTGACCTATTCATGATGACGACAGCACCTCCTTTGTCAGCCTTTTTGATTATGATGTCAGAGTTGTTTCTGAGGCTGTGGATGGCACTGTGTTCTGCATGGCTGAGGTTATGGGGTAAGCGATGCTGCTTTTCCACAATTTCAGCTCGTGCACGTCGGCGGAAGCAGTCTATGTAGAAATCCAGGCTGCTGTTTCGACCTTCAGGAGGAGTCCACCTAGAATCCTTCTTTTTGTAGTGTTGGCAGGAAGGTCTCTGTGGGTTAATATGTTGGTCAGAGGTGTGTTGGAAATATTCCTTGAGTCTGAGACGTCGAAAATAGGATTCTAGGTCACCACAGAACTGTATCATGTTCGTGGGGGTGGAGGGGCAAAAGGAGAGGCCCCGAGATAGGACAGATTCTTCCGCTGGGCTAAGAGTATAGTTGGATAGATTAACAATATTGCTGGGTGGGTTACGGGAACCATTGTTGTGGCCCCTTGTGGCATATAGTAGTTTAGATAGCTTAGTGTCCTTTTTCTTTTGTAGAGAATCAAAGTGTGTTTTGTAAATGGCTTGTCTAGTTTTTGTAAAGTCCAGCCACGAGGAAGTTTGTGTGGAAGGTTGGTTCTTTATGAGAGTATCCAGTTTTGAGAGCTCATTCTTAATCTTTCCCTGTTTGCTGTAGAGGATGTTGATCAGGTGGTTCCGCAGTTTCCTTGAGAGTGTGTGGCACAAGCTGTCAGCATAGTCTGTGTGGTATGTAGATTGTAATGGATTTTTTACCTTCAGTCCTTTCGGTATGATGTCCATCTGTTTGCATTTGGAGAGGAAGATGATGTCTGTCTGTATCTGTGCGAGTTTTTTCATGAAGTTGACAGATTTCCACTCTATACGGCTAAATTCAGTGCCTTGCATAATCACAGGTTTCAGAGTAGCAGCCGTGTTAGTCTGTATTCGCAAAAAGAAAAGGAGTACTTGTGGCACCTTAGAGACTAACAAATTTATTAGAGCATAAGCTTTCGTGAGCTACAGCTCACTTCATCGGATGCATTTGGTGGAAAAAACAGAGGAGAGATTTATATACACACACACAGAGAACATGAAACAATGGGTTTATCATACACACTGTAAGGAGAGTGATCACTTAAGATAAGCCATCACCAACAGCAGGGGGGGGAAGGAGGAAAACCTTTCATGGTGACAAGCAGGTAGGCTAATTCCAGCAGTTAACAAGAATATCAGAGGAACAGTGGGGGGTGGGGTGGGAGGGAGAAATACCATGGGGAAATAGTTTTACTTTGTGTAATGACTCATCCATTCCCAGTCTCTATTCAAGCCTAAGTTAATTGTATCCAGTTTGCAAAGTACCCACCTGCTGAAGTGAAGAAACAGATTGACAGAGCCAGAAGAGTACCCAGAAGTCACCTACTACAGGACAGGCCCAACAAAGAAAACAACAGAACGCCACTAGCCATCACCTTCAGCCCCCAACTAAAACCCCTCCAACGCATCATCAAGGATCTACAACCTATCCTGAAGGACGAGCCATCGCTCTCTCAGATCTTGGGAGACAGACCAGTCCTTGCTTACAGACAGCCCCCCAATCTGAAGCAAATACTCACCAGCAACCACACACCACACAACAGAACCACTAACCCAGGAACCTATCCTTGCAACAAAGCCCGTTGCCAACTCTGTCCACATATCTATTCAGGGGATACCATCATAGGGCCTAATCACATCAGCCACACTATCAGAGGCTCGTTCACCTGCGCATCTACCAATGTGATATATGCCATCATGTGCCAGCAATGCCCCTCTGCCATGTACATTGGCCAAACTGGACAGTCTCTACGTAAAAGAATGAATGGACACAAATCAGACGTCAAGAATTATAACATTCAAAAACCAGTTGGAGAACACTTCAATCTCTCTGGTCACTCGATCACAGACCTAAGAGTGGCTATACTTCAACAAAAAAGCTTCAAAAACAGACTCCAACGAGAGACTGCTGAATTGGAATTAATTTGCAAACTGGATACAATTAACTTAGGCTTGAATAGAGACTGGGAATGGATGAGTCATTACACAAAGTAAAACTATTTCCCCATGGTATTTCTCCCTCCCACCCCACCCCCCACTGTTCCTCTGATATTCTTGTTAACTGCTGGAATTAGCCTACCTGCTTGTCACCATGAAAGGTTTTCCTCCTTCCCCCCCCTGCTGTTGGTGATGGCTTATCTTAAGTGATCACTCTCCTTACAGTGTGTATGATAAACCCATTGTTTCATGTTCTCTGTGTGTGTGTATATAAATCTCTCCTCTGTTTTTTCCACCAAATGCATCCGATGAAGTGAGCTGTAGCTCACGAAAGCTTATGCTCTAATAAATTTGTTAGTCTCTAAGGTGCCACAAGTACTCCTTTTCTTTTTGCGAATACAGACTAACACGGCTGCTACTCTGAAACCTGTGATTATGCAAGGCACTGAATTTAGCCGTATAGAGTGGAAATCTGTCAACTTCATGAAAAAACTCGCACAGATACAGACAGACATCATCTTCCTCTCCAAATGCAAACAGATGGACATCATACCGAAAGGACTGAAGGTAAAAAATCCATTACAATCTACATACCACACAGACTATGCTGACAGCTTGTGCCACACACTCTCAAGGAAACTGCGGAACCACCTGATCAACATCCTCTACAGCAAACAGGGAAAGATTAAGAATGAGCTCTCAAAACTGGATACTCTCATAAAGAACCAACCTTCCACACAAACTTCCTCGTGGCTGGACTTTACAAAAACTAGACAAGCCATTTACAAAACACACTTTGATTCTCTACAAAAGAAAAAGGACACTAAGCTATCTAAACTACTATATGCCACAAGGGGCCACAACAATGGTTCCCGTAACCCACCCAGCAATATTGTTAATCTATCCAACTATACTCTTAGCCCAGCGGAAGAATCTGTCCTATCTCGGGGCCTCTCCTTTTGCCCCTCCACCCCCACGAACATGATACAGTTCTGTGGTGACCTAGAATCCTATTTTCGACGTCTCAGACTCAAGGAATATTTCCAACACACCTCTGACCAACATATTAACCCACAGAGACCTTCCTGCCAACACTACAAAAAGAAGGATTCTAGGTGGACTCCTCCTGAAGGTCGAAACAGCAGCCTGGATTTCTACATAGACTGCTTCCGCCGACGTGCACGAGCTGAAATTGTGGAAAAGCAGCATCGCTTACCCCATAACCTCAGCCATGCAGAACACAGTGCCATCCACAGCCTCAGAAACAACTCTGACATCATAATCAAAAAGGCTGACAAAGGAGGTGCTGTCGTCATCATGAATAGGTCAGAGTATGAACAAGAGGCTACTAGGCAGCTCTCCAACACCACTTTCTACAAGCCATTACCCTCTGATCCCACTGAGAGTTACCAAAAGAAACTACAGCATTTGCTCAAGAAACTCCCTGAAAAAGCACAAGAACAAATCCGCACAGACACACCCCTGGAGCCAGGACCTGGGGTATTCTATCTGCTACCCAAGATCCATAAACCTGGAAATCCTGGACGCCCCATCATCTCAGGCATTGGCACCCTGACAGCAGGATTGTCTGGCTATGTAGACTCCCTCCTCAGGCCCTTCGTTACCAGCACTCCCAGCTATCTTCGAGACACCACCGATTTCCTGAGGAAACTACAGTCCATTGGTGATCTTCCTAAAAACACCATCCTAGCCACTATGGATGTAGAAGCCCTCTACACCAACATTCCACACAAAGATGGACTACAAGCCGTCAGGAACAGTATCCCCGATACTGTCACGGCTAACCTGGTGGCAGAACTTTGTGACTTTGTCCTGACCCATAACTATTTCACATTTGGTGACAATGTATACCTTCAAATCAGCGGCACTGCGATGGGTACCCGCATGGCCCCACAGTATGCCAACATTTTTATGGCTGACTTAGAACAACGCTTCCTCAGCTCTCGTTCCCTAATGCCCCTACTCTACTTGCGCTACATTGATGACATCTTCATCATCTGGACCCATGGAAAAGAAGCTCTTGAGGAATTCCACCATGATTTCAACAATTTCCATCCCACCATCAACCTCAGCCTGGACCAGTCCACACAAGAGATCCACTTCCTGGACACTACGGTGCTAATAAGCGATGGTCACATAAACACCACCCTATATCGGAAACCTACTGACCGCTATTCCTACCTACATGCCTCTAGCTTTCATCCAGATCATACCACTCGATCCATTGTCTACAGCCAAGCGCTACGATATAACCGCATTTGCTCCAACCCCTCAGACAGAGACAAACACCTACAAGATCTCTATCATGCATTCCTACAACTACAGTACCCACCTGCTGAAGTGAAGAAACAGATTGACAGAGCCAGAAGAGTACCCAGAAGTCACCTACTACAGGACAGGCCCAACAAAGAAAACAACAGAACGCCACTAGCCATCACCTTCAGCCCCCAACTAAAACCCCTCCAACGCATCATCAAGGATCTACAACCTATCCTGAAGGACGAGCCATCGCTCTCTCAGATCTTGGGAGACAGACCAGTCCTTGCTTACAGACAGCCCCCCAATCTGAAGCAAATACTCACCAGCAACCACACACCACACAACAGAACCACTAACCCAGGAACCTATCCTTGCAACAAAGCCCGTTGCCAACTCTGTCCACATATCTATTCAGGGGATACCATCATAGGGCCTAATCACATCAGCCACACTATCAGAGGCTCGTTCACCTGCGCATCTACCAATGTGATATATGCCATCATGTGCCAGCAATGCCCCTCTGCCATGTACATTGGCCAAACTGGACAGTCTCTACGTAAAAGAATGAATGGACACAAATCAGACGTCAAGAATTATAACATTCAAAAACCAGTTGGAGAACACTTCAATCTCTCTGGTCACTCGATCACAGACCTAAGAGTGGCTATACTTCAACAAAAAAGCTTCAAAAACAGACTCCAACGAGAGACTGCTGAATTGGAATTAATTTGCAAACTGGATACAATTAACTTAGGCTTGAATAGAGACTGGGAATGGATGAGTCATTACACAAAGTAAAACTATTTCCCCATGGTATTTCTCCCTCCCACCCCACCCCCCACTGTTCCTCTGATATTCTTGTTAACTGCTGGAATTAGCCTACCTGCTTGTCACCATGAAAGGTTTTCCTCCTTCCCCCCCCTGCTGTTGGTGATGGCTTATCTTAAGTGATCACTCTCCTTACAGTGTGTATGATAAACCCATTGTTTCATGTTCTCTGTGTGTGTGTATATAAATCTCTCCTCTGTTTTTTCCACCAAATGCATCCGATGAAGTGAGCTGTAGCTCACGAAAGCTTATGCTCTAATAAATTTGTTAGTCTCTAAGGTGCCACAAGTACTCGAGGTGTGGCCTCACCAGTGTCGAATAGAGGGGAATAATCACTTCCCTCGATCTGCTGGCAATGCTTCTACTAATACAGCCCAATATGCTGTTGGCCTTCTTGGCAACGAGGGCACACTGCTGACTCATATTCAGCTTCTTGTCCACTCTAAACCCCAGGTCCTTTTCTGCAGAACTGCTGCTTAGCCAGTCGGTCACCAGCCTGTAGCGGTGCATGGGATTCTTTCTTCATAAGTGCAGGACTCTGCACCTGTCCTTGTTGAACCTCATCAGATTACTTTTGGCCCAATCCTCCAATTTGTTTAGGTCACTCTGGACCCTATCCTTACCTTCCAGCGTATCTACCTGTCCCCACAGCTTAGTGTCACCTTGTTCAGGGTGCAATTAATCCCATCATCCAGATCATTAATAAATATGTTGAACAAAACTGGTCCCAGGACCGATCCCTGGGGCACTCCGCTTGACACTGGCTGCCAACTAGACATCAAGCCATTGATCGCTACCTGTTGAGCCCGACAATCTAGCCAGCTTTCTAGCCACTTTATAGTCCATTCATCCAATCCATACTTTTTTAATTTTCTGGCAAGAATACTGTGGGAGACCATATCAAAAGCTTTGCTAAAGTCGAGATATATTACATCCACTGCTTTCCCCATATCCACAGAACCAGTTATCTCATCACAGAAGGCAATCAGGTTGGTCATGACTTGCCCTTGGTGAATTCATGTTGACTGTTCCTGATCACCTTCCTCTCCTCCAAGTGCTTCAGAATGGATTCCTTGAGGACCTGCTCCATGATTTTGCCAGGGACTGAACTGAGGCAGACTGGTCTGTAGTTCCCAAGGTTCTCTTTCTTCCCTTTTTAAAATATGAGCACTATATTTGCCTTTTTCCAATCGTCCAGGACCTCCCCCAATCACCACGAATTTTCAAAGAGAATGGCCAATGGCTCTGTAATCACATCAGTCAACTCCTCAGCACCCTTGGATGCATTAGATCTGGACTTGTGATCTGGAATGGTGGCCAAAGCATGAAGGGGCATACAAGGATGGAGTTCCAAAGGGGTTCCAAAGAGGATGGAGCTAGGCTGTTCTCAGTGGTGGCAGATAACAGAACAAGAAGCAATGGTCTCAAGTTGCAGTGGGGGAGGTCTAGGTTGGATATTAGGAAGCACTATTTCACTAGGAGGGTGGTGAAAGCTCTGGAATGGGTTACCTAGGGAGGTGGTGGAATATCCATCCTTAGAGGTTTTTAAGGCCCAGCTTGACAAAGCCCTGGCTGGGATAATTTAGTTGATGTTGGTCTGCTTGGAACAGCGGGTTGGACTAGATGACCTCCTGAGGTCTCTTCCAACCCTAATAGCATATCTGGCACATAAATACCTTGCAACGCCAGCTACAAAAGTGCCATGCGAATGCCTGTTCTCACTTTCAGGTGACATTGTAAATAAGAAGCAGGCAGCATTATCTCCAGTAAATGTAAACAAACTTGTTTGTCTGAGCGATTGGCTGAACAAGAAGTAGGACTGAGTGGACTTGTAGGCTATAAAGTTTTACATTGTTTAGTTATGGAGTGCAGTTACATAACAAAAAAAATCTACATTTGTAAGTTACACTTTCATGATAAAGAGATTGCACTACAGTATTTGTCTGAGGTGAATTGAAAAATACTATTTCTCTTGTTTTTCATTTTTACAGTGAAAAATATTTGTAATAAAAATTATAATATAAAGTGAGCACTTTGCACACAAATTTCTGTGTTGTAACAGAACTCAATGTATTTGCAAATGTAGAAAAACATGAAATATTTAATAAATTTCAATCAGTATTCCAGTATTTAACAGTGTGATTAATGATCAATTATTTTAATCGCGATTAATTTTTTTGAGTTAATCGCGTGAGTTATCTGCGATTAATCAACCGCCCTAGTTTAAAGTATATCACCAAAATGTGCCACTTTCTGAAAAATTAGGGCGAGGTCCCCCTGCTTGCCACTCTTAAAATGCAGTGACAATTGTTAAGGACAGATTACACGTGGTTACTTAACACTGGGGGTCATTACATAAAGAAGGAATTGAATTGTGTATACTGACTATATTTGGGTGTACATTAGGGTGGTCTCTTAAGACAGGAGGTCACCCAGGGCTTGATCCGGTGCCCACTGAAACCAGTGGAAAAAGCTCCATTTACAGATTCTTAGATTCCAAGGCCAGAAGCGACCACTGCACTCATCTAGTCTGCCCTCCTGTGTAACACAGGCCATACCACGTCCCCAGAATAATTCCTAGACCATCTCTTTAGGAAAAACATCCATTCGTGGTTTAAAAATAGTCAGTGATGGAGAAACCACCATGAACCTTTGTGATTAGTTCCAATGGTTAACTACCCTCACTGTTAAAAATTTACACATTATTTCCAGTCTGAATTTGTCTAGCTTCATCTTCCAGCCATTGGATCATGTTATGTCTTTTCCTGCTAGATTGAGAGCCCAATATTAAATATTTCTTCCCCATGTACTCATAGACTGTCATCAAGTCACCCCTTAACCTTCTCTTTGTTAAGCTAAATAGTTTGAGCCCTTGGAGTCTATCAGTATACAGCATTTTTCTGATCCTTTAATTGTTCTTATGGCTCTTCTCTGAACTCTCTCCAATTTATCAACACCCTTCTTGAATTGTGCGCATCAGAACTAGACACAATATTCTAGGAGTGGTCACACCAGTGCCAAATGCAGAGGTAAAACAACTTCTCTGCTCCTAATCAAGATTGCCCTTTTATGCATCCAAAGATCGCATTAGCTCTTTTAGCCACAGCATCACATTAGAAGCTCATGGTCAGCTGATCATCCACCACGACCACCAAATCTTTTTCAAAGTCACTGCTTCTCAGGATAGAGTCCCCCAACTGTTGAGTATGGTCTATATTCTTTGTTCCTTCATGCATACATTTAGAGTTAATCATATTAAAACACATATTGTTTGCTTGCATCCAGTTTACCAAATAATCCAGATCACACTGAATCAGTGACCTGTCCTCTTCATTATTTACCACTCCCCCAGTTGGTGTATCATCTGTAAACTTAATCAGTGATGATTTTACCTTTTCTTTCAGGTCACTGATAAAAATGTTAGATAGTGTAGGGCAGGGATTGGCAACCTTTGGCATGTGGTCCATCAGGGAAAGCTCCTGGAGGGCCAGGCCAGTTTGTTTACCTGCAGCGTCTGCAGATTTGGCCGATTGTAGCTCCCACTGGCCACAGTTTGCTGTTCCAGGCCAGTGGGGGCTGCGGGAAGCAGGGCGGGCTGAGGGATGTGCTGGCTGCTGCTTCCCACAGCCCCCGTTGGCCTGGAGTGGTAAACCGGGGCCAGTGGAAGCTGCAATTGGCTGAACCTGTGGATGCTGCAGGTAAACAAACCATCCCAGCCCACCAGTGGATTTCCCTGATGGGCTGTGTCATAAATATAAAGGGAAGGGTAACCACCTTTCCATATACAGTGCTATAAAATCCCTCCTGGCCAGAGGCAAAGTCCTTTTACCTGTAAAGGGTTAAGAAGCTCAGGTAGCCTGGCTGGCACCTGACCCAAAATGACCAATGAGGGGACAAGATACTTTCAAATCTGGAGGGGGGGAAAAAGGCTTTGATCTGTTTGTGTGATACCTTTGCCGGGAACAGATCAAGGATGGAAGCCCTCCAACTCCTGTAAAGTTAGTAAGTAATCTAGCTAGCAAATGTGTTAAGTTTTCTTTGTTTTGGCTTGTGAAATTCGCTGTGCTGGAGGAAATGTGTATTCCTGTTTTTGTGTCTTTTTGTAACTTAAGGTTTTGCCTAGAGGGATTCTCTATGTTTTGAATCTGACTGCCTGTAAGATTATCTTCCATTCTGATCTTACAGAGTTGTTCTCTTATCTTTTTTTGTTCTTCTAATAAAGTTCTGTTTTTTAAGAATCTGATTGGGTTTTTTGGATCTTAAAAATCCAAAGCTCATCTTGTTTATTCTCAAGACTCCCCAGAAAAGGGGGTGTAAGGGCTTGGGGGGGATATTTTGGGGAAATAGGAACTCCAAGTAGTCCTTTCCTTGTTCTTGGTCTAAATCACTTGGTGGTGGCAGCATCTTATCTAATCCAAGGGCAAAGACTTTGTACCTTGGGGAAGTTTTAACCTAAGCTGGTAGAAATAAGCTTGGGGGTCTTTCATGCAGGTCCCCACATCTGTACCCTAGAGTTCAGAGTGGGGAGGGAACCCTGACAGGCTGCATGCCAAAGGTTGCTGATCCCTGGTGTATAGCCAGGAACCGATCCCTGTGGGACCCCACTAGAAACACATCTGCTTGATGATGATTCCCCATTTACAATTACATTTTGAGACCTATCAACTAGCCAGTTTTTAATCCATTTAATGTGTCATTATAAATGTGAAACTTTATATCACTCTAGTTTTTTATTCAAAATGCTATGTGGTACCAAGTTGAATGCCTTACAGAAGTGTATTACATCAACACTATTACCCTTATCAACCAAACTTGCAATCTCATCAAAAAAAGATACCAAGTTAGTTTGACAGGATCTATTTTCCATAAGGCCATGCTGATTTGCATTAATTACCCTCCTTTAATTCTTTATTAACCAAGTCCTGTATCAGCCTCTCCATTATCTTGCCCCGGATCAATGTCAGGCTGACATGCCTTAAATTATCCAGGTCATCCTGTTTACCCTTTTTAAAAACTGAGATAACATTAGCTTTCTTCCAGTCTTTTGGAACTTTCACAGTGCTCTAAAACTTATTGAAAATCAACATGAATGGTCCATCTCCTCAGCCAGCTCTTTTAAAACTCATGGATGCAAGTTATCTGGATCTGCTGATTTAAAATCTGCTGATTTAATTTTAGTAGCTTCTGTTTAACATCCTCCAGAGATACTAGTGGAATAGAAAAAGGGTTACCATCACCTTTTGATGAGACTATAGCATATGTTTTTACTCAAATACAGAACAGAAATATTCATTGAACACTTTTGCTTTTTCTGCATTATTATTGGTAATTCTATCACTTTTATCTAGTAATGGATCAATAGCATTGTGAGGTTTCTTTTGGTTCCTAATATATTTAAAAATCCTTTTTATTGTCCTTCACTCTGCTGGCCATAGATCCTTTTGCTTCCCTTATCAATTTTCTATAATTCACAACTTCTGATTTATATTAATTCCTGTCAGCTTCCCCTTTCTTCCATTTATTATATGTTTTTATTTTTTATAGCTTCCCTTGCTTCCCCTCTAAACCAGGTCCATCTTTTAACCAGAATGGCCTTTTTCCTCATCTCTGGGACTGTAGCTTTTTGGGCACCTAGTAAGGTTTTCATAAAAGATTCCCAATTACCATTCACATTTTTCTGATTGAATTCTTCCTTCCAGCTCATCAGGATCAAAATTGTTTTAATCTTTGTGAAACTGGCCTTCAATGAGTGTTAAATTAGGCTCCTAATAAAGATAATCCTTTGTGCAGGTTATACTGTATATTTATATTCCACACAAAAAACTATGTTAAAAAAACATTATTAAGATTGCAAAGTCAAGCACTCAGAAGTTATGAAATGCCAGAGTTAAGGTTCCTGTGTACTCTTAATTTGGCCCTTTGTGGATATGCATTTGCATACAGTCTTCAAGTATCTGATCACATACTATTTATTCAGCACAAGGAGCTATGAGACGCTCGAGCATGCTCAGTGAGGCTGGAATAGTCAGTGATTTTAGCTGGTAAAATCAGAGAAGTCTCTACTGAGCATGTGCAAACTGATTTTTTCAAAGGCATATAACTTGGCCACATTTGGGTGGATTTTTATAGGGATGGCCAAAGGCACATCCTTGACACAAAGGTCACCCCCTGCCAAACTTCAAGTACCAGTTCCAAGCATGGGGGTGCTAGAACATTAAGAAAAAATAATAAAAAGGTAACTAGAATTTTTTAACATGTGCAAAATAACATTTTCCTTGGGCCTTTTTGGCAGGTTTTTTTTTTTTTTTAAATAGCCTGTGGCTGACATTTGGCATGTAAAATTTCAGCCTAAACTTTTAGAGTTTAACAAAATTATAAGCAATTGAAAATAGGGTCTCATAATGGGAAGTGTCAGGCAAAACCTTAATAAATACCCAGTTCTACTGGCCTCAAGTACAGTCTGGGATGATTGAATATTTTTTTCTAAATCATAGAGGAGAAACAGAAGAACAGCTTAAGAAACTGTATTTGTTGTAAAATTTCTTACAAGTCTATCTTATAGGTGTAATGAATTGAGTAAAAATTCAGTTTGAACTAAAGGGTTTGGTCCTAGATAAATTATCCTAGTATAATTGTATTTTAGCTTCTTTCCTAATTTGATCTTGCAATGTCTTGTTTAGGGTTTCCGTGGTGGAGCTGGGAAAGAACAGATAAATCACAGAGTACTGCATTAATAACTTTATTAACAGTTTACACATTTTCTAATTAAGCTAAAAAATGAAGGATCAGCAAACTGGAAAAAAAATTGAGAACATAGTATTTCTGCTCCAGCTGATTTTATATCTGTTGACCTAACGTATGCAAGATAGCTGTCAGAAAGTATCCACTTTTCAATTTTCATTTAACTACATGAAAATGCATGCACAAATTACTAGAAGTGTAACTAACCATTTGCATATACAATTACTTGATGTGTGCATGTAAATTAGATACACAAATATGCCTGTATTTCTCTAAACACCTAATTTTGAACATAAGGCCCAAAACATTTAACTTTTTTCCATATCCAGTTAATATTTCCCCATAAAAACCTTCTTAATGAATATTTTGTTGACATTCTTCCAAGCTTCCATATTGTGTTCAGTACAGCACTTTTAATTCATTCTTTGGTTTTAAATATTGCCGTTAAAAAGTCTGAAAAAAATTATCCAAAAGCATTCTCTGCCTTTTCTCCCCTACCTAGACAGCTTTTAAAGAAACTTATCTTCTCTCTTGAATGTATTATTTCAGGCCACTTTACCTTGAATGATCCCTAAAAATACATGCTAAATGCTTATGCTAAACTATCTGTTGGAACTTGTATTTAATTGTGACACTCTTGGTACCTTTCCCAGACATGACAAAGAGCTCCGTGTAGCTCGACAGCTTGTCTCACTTACCAACTGAAGTTGGTCCAATAAAAGATACTACCTCACTCGCCTTGTTCTTCTTTTGTCACTCAAATTGTATGAGATAGAAGAGCTGGCTATGGATAATTAGCCACTGATTGCCGGTGGGAACTTGTGCAGCTAAGTCATGTAAGCACTTTGGAAAAATCCCTCCTTCCCTTTCTAAAAAAGGAGGCACAGCCATGCATTCCTTGCAATGAATGGGAAACCTGCCATTAACTTCAGTGGGAATATTTCCTGTGCATAGAAAGCAGAGTTGGGGCTGAAGACTTTTAAACTGAAACTATATTTGCTAACTGATCCACTCCATCTTTATAGATATATTCTTGGATGGAAGAAATAACAGAGATGAATGCTGATCTCCTCCAGAAAATATATATTGGATCCTCATTTGAGAAACGCCCACTTTATATATTGAAGGTACAGTTATGATTTAATGTGAGCTCTTTTTTCTGTAGTAATTTAAACTACAGGTATAGGTTTTTGTCAGAGAGAATTTTAAAAAATGATACTAGTAGCTCAATCAAAAATGTTTTTGATAGAAAAATGTGTGATTTTTTTTTAAAGTTTTGTAAATGCTCCCTTCCCAAAAGTAAACAGGGTGCCACTAAACTTTGGCATATATGGTGGGTCAAATACTGCTCTCCTTTACACTACAGTAAGTCAATTGAGATACTGGGCACATAAACTAATGTAAATGAGATCAGCATCCAGCCCAGTGTCTCCAGAGAGAGCACTTCCTTTTCTTGTCTCTCTTTCTTCTTTTTGTTTACTGTTCTATTTCCATTCTCATGTGCCATTTCAACATAAATAAGGCTGTAAGAAAATCGTGGGCCACAATTTTTGTGTGGAAACTGCATCTTTTTAAAGTTGCTGCAAATTTGAGTGGTGTTGCGACTCTGTGCACCACATTGCAATGACACTCACTCAAATTTGGCCCAAATGGCCTTCTGCCAGGCTTGCCTCTGAGAGCAAAATAGGATACACCATGTGTCTTTTGTGCTGCTGCCCTGCTTTGGAAGGCTACATGCCTTGGAAGAAGGTGCTGGAGTTTACATGTGGGTGTGCACCCAGGGCTGCTGCTCCTGTCGGGGTACTAAGAGGGGGTCTTCATTCCTCATCAGGAAACAGGTTGAGGGGAAACCTGAGAGACCTCCAGGGGAGTGTCTGCCTAGTGCCATGTTGACATGCTGATTGCACCAAAACCACAACTTTAATAAACAACAACTTTAATGAAACAAACAAACAAAAATCCACAACTTCCTTACAGCCTTAAAAATATCATATTCTTTCATTAGCTTTCATCTAATACAGACAGAACACCAAAAAGTGCCATATGGATTGACTGTGGTATCCATGCAAGGGAATGGATTGCTCCTGCTTTTTGCCTCTGGTTCATAGGACATGTGAGTAGATTTCATTACAATAGTTAAAACAAAATACCTTGATCCTATTTTCCTTCTCTTGCAAACTGTGCTCTATCTCAACAACTTCCTATTCAATTTAATGCCACAGCACTGAAGAATAAAGTGTCTGCATGAGACAGAGATTAAAAAGCTCAATTTGTATAGCAGATACAAGGGTAAATTTTTCACATCAGCAATAAGTTAGGCCAAGACTTTCATATTTATGGAATGGTCAGGAGTGGAAAACACAAGTTATTGTATTTCAAACTAAACCTATGTCTACACTTCGAGCTGGAGGAGACATACCCATGCTAGCTCTGACTAAGCTAGTGCGCTAAAAATAGGAGTGTAGCTGTGATGGTATGAATGGCAGAAGGGCTAACTGCCCTGCATACATGCCTAATATTTCGGATGGTATCATACTCGGGGCAGCCAGCCCCCCGGCCACTATAGTACATTATTTTTTGTGCACTAGTTTGATCAGAGCTAGCATGGGTGTGTGTCCTCCAGATGGAATTTATACCTCCAGCTTGACAGTGCAGACATACCTTAAGAGTGCATTTGAGAGGTAAAGTCCAAATGTAGAGTTACCCAACTACAAGGTGAATAACAGTTAACTGTTACAAATAACAGTTTGTCCACTATGAAGCTGAATGGTATATAGAGAGTAAAGGCATCAGAATAAACATAAGGGTCTAACTTCAGCCCTCAGTTACACCTATAAAACTCCACTGAAATCATTGTGGATCCAGAATTGGCTGGCGGTATGTGAAGGAGTTTAGATAGGAGATTTCAAAGAAGCCTATAAGAGTTAGGTTCCCAAATCTCTTTGAAAGTCCATAGGATTTGGGCACCTAACTCCATCAAGCCCCTTTGAAAAAGGTCAGCCTTAAACACTCCCTTAGGAGCTAATGCTAATTAACCTCTTGCTGTTGGTCTAAATGATGACCAACTGTGCTGCTGTCATGTCACTGAAATGTACCTGTAACATCTGTAAGCAGTTAGTAAGTTGAGAGAAAATGTAAACTGTTTGCCTCCCTATCTCCTTCATCTAATTTACCTGAGCATTTTAAATACAATCCAAAACTTTATTCCCACGTCACTTTATGAGGGAACACTTTTATTAAAATTGTCACAGACATAGCCATACACATTCCAGGTAGTAGCTTCTCCTTAATGATGTTTTGAATTGTGTTTTTAGGCACAATAAAGACTGCCACAGAGAAAAACAATTGCCAGGGAATAAAAAGGACAGGGGAAGTTACAATAATAGAACATGTCTAATGCAAGACATACGAGGGGAAAAAAGATACTATTAAACTTAACTCTTTATATTTAGTAACCCAGCTAACCCTATTAGGGTACAATTTACCCTTATGCAGAGGACAAATAAAAGGCTTAGGTGCCACTTATGTCCCACTTAAGCCCTCAACATAGGTCTTAGGTGGGACGTAAGTAGTGCTAGGTCTTGTGGTGGTCCTTTGCACAAGGATGTATTTCATTTTTAATAATTTTAAAAAACCCAAACAATGCATACTTGCAACAGCCATTGCAATGCTATTATTAAGCAGTTTTAGTGCATGTGGCAACTTTGGAGACTTACACTATTTATCTGCACAAGCAGCAAAAGTACAAGCTTCCTCACCAATATGCCTCTGTCCTGGCCTAGAGTGACCACCCAGTTGGGTAAGCGGACAGCTAAATCTCCATTTTAATTGAATTCCAAGCCTGTCTGTGCTAACTAAGGTTTTGGTTATAGTGGTGACTTCTGTGATGTGGGTATTTGTCCTCCAGGGGCTGGACTGATGCCACCACCTTCACATTATTATTTTACATAGGGCCAACTGAGGACCTGTCAGGTGTCTTTCAAAGATGGTGAGGAAAACATTATTATAAACATTATGAACAAGTTCTTTTCATGTTCTATAGACAACCCACTTCCGTGAGAAAGATCAGATCATGACAAGACTTCTGCAGCATCTTGATTTCTACGTCATGCCTGTGATGAATGTAGATGGCTATGAATACACGTGGACCACTGTACGTAGGTTTCTAGACAGATGGTGGAATATTCCAGCATGTTATTCACAAGTACTGTGAGGGCTGATATACTGGACAGATTTAAAGGCATACTTTTCAAAGTGCCATGTGGCAGTTTTGAGCCCAAACCTCTTAACTCGCACTTGGAATTTCTCTATTCTTTGCCCCTTCACAATAGTTACTGCAAACATGTGTTTTTAACTCATAGAACACAGGCATTTTCCAAATCCCAGGTCAAACCAATGCTCTGGAGTGTCAGAGCATCCACCCTGTGATTTTAATTCTTTCGGATGTCAGGTGATAACTGTGGTAGGCTGCATCAGCAAGACTGCCAATACTATGACAATCCACCATAAGGCTGCAAAGGCCTGACTGAACAACTCATTTCTCCTTTCTGTGGTCTAAAGCCAGATAGCATAGTTTTCCTAGTACTTGTTGTTTCAAGTAAATGAATGAGCAACAGGTAAGCTCAGACAACATCCCAGTGTCTTGTCAGGTATTTTACTTACTCACTATGAGAAGAAGGTTCAAGAATCCCAGAGGCTGAATGATTTATTTGCTTTATGAATTTATCTTTTTTCTAAGTTTCCGGATTCCCTTTTTAGGCAGAAACCTGTCTTCTTCATTTCTATAAACTTGGGCTATATTTTTAAAAAGGCCTCAATTCAGCCTCTATTTGTGTATGTTCAACTTTATATACACAGTGTTAACAGGCTACCAGTTGCATCCACAATTCATAGACTTTACACCTGATATATCCAATGGGTCTCAATGTGTGCATGCAAAAGAGTTTGGTGTATGAAAATTCTATCATTAGCAGTAGTTCACCTCCTAGTTATAATGCACAGTGCCATTGAAATCAATGGAGTGAGATTAAGGTAACAGGAGAATTTGGGTCATGGAGCCACAATCTAAAATACTGACTCAATTTTTACTTTGTCCTTATGTGGGCAAACTCCCATGGACCTCAATGAGAGTTTGACTGAATAGAGACTGGTTAAGAATATCACAGTTTCCCCTTTTGGATGCAAGAATTGTGCAATCTTTATTTTAAACAGCATCTTTCGAAATTCTCTTAATTACCCCCCTCAGAAGTCTTTTAACAAAATCTTTCATTAAGCTCAAATGTGGTTTTGATTTGCAGCAGTCAACTTGGGTGTCTGGACAAATCTTTTGAGTCTTCCCCTATTTGTGTAGTCCAAGTTTTAGTCAAATCAGAATAATTATACCAGACACAACCAGGCGTTGTACTGTACAACTTTTCGTCTTGTTACCTAGCATGTTTAGCATTACTTAATTTCAGTACCTGGAAAGATAACCGGGAGCAAATAATCAAGTAATCAATTTGCAAACAGCTACAAGATAATAAGGTGACAAGTCAACATGTTTTTCAAGAACAAATTGTGTCAAACCAACCTAATAGCTTTCCTTGACAGGGTAATAAGCCTTGTGGATAGGGAGGAAGAGGTAGATGTGGTATATCTTGACTTTAGTAAGACTTTTGATACCATCTTGCATGACCTTGTCATAAACAAACTAGGGAAATACAACCTAGATGGAGCTACTATAAAGTGAATGCATAAATGGTTGGAAAACCATTTTCAGAGAGTAGTTTTCAGTGGTTCACAGTCAAGTTGGAAGGGCATATTGAATGGGATCCCGAAAGGATCAGTCCTGGGTTCGGTTCTGTTCAATAGCTTTATAAATTATTTAGATAATGGCATAGAGAGTACACTTATAAAGTTTGTGGACAATATCAAGTTGGGAGGGCTTGCAAGTGCTTTGGAGGATAGCATTAAAATTCAAAATGATCTGGACAAACTGGAGAAATGGTCTGAAGTAAATAGGATGAAATGTAATCAGGACAAATGCCAAATACTCCACTTAGGAAGGAACCATCAATGGTACACATATAAAATGGGAAATGACTGCCTTGGAAGGAGTACTGCGGAAAAGGATCTGAGGGTCACAGTGGATCACAAGCTAAATATGAGTCAACAGTGTAACACAGTTGCAAAAAAAGCAAATAGCATTCTGGGATGTATTAGCAGGAGTGTTGAAAGCAAGACACGACTTGCTTTCTTCTGCTCTACTCTGCACTGATAAGACCTCAGCTGGAGTATTGTGTCCAGTTCTAGGAGCCACATTTCAGGAAAGATGTGGACAAACTGGAGAAAGTCCAGAGAAGAGGATCAAAAATGATTTAAGGTCTAGAAAATGAGGGAAAGATTGAAAAAAAATTGGGTTTGTTTAGTCTGGAGAAGAGAAGACTGAGAGGGGACATGATAACTGTTTTCAAGTACATAAAAAGTTGTTACAGGGAGGAGGGTGAAAAAATGTTTTCGTTAATTTCAGAGGATAGGACAAGAAGCAATGGGCTTAAACTGCAGCAAGGGAGGTTTAGATTGGATTATAGGAAAATCTTCCTAACTGTCATGGTAGTTAAATACCAAACAAATTGCCTAGGCAGGTTGTGGAATCTCCGTCATTGGAAGTTTTTAAGAACAAGTTAGACAAACACCTGTCAGGAATGGTCTAGTTATTACATAGTCCTGCCTTGAGTGCAGGGGACTGGATTTGATGACCTCTGAAGATCCTTTCCAGTCCTACACTTCTATGATTCCATACAGATAACTAGTTTATTATTTTATAGGCTCCTCAAATCTGCTTTTTTGCTCCACTTCATTGGAGGTTTCTAGCCTCAACATCTAGAAATGTAAAAGTTGCATTTTCACTAGCAAGTGAAATAGTGATAAGCATTTTTCTAAACTTTTATGTAAACCCACATTTTTGTGTCTCTGTCCACAGAATCGGTTGTGGAGGAAGAGCCGCTCAAAGCATGGCAACAACAGATGCATTGGTACCGACATGAACAGAAATTTTGATGCAGGCTGGTGTGGTATGATGCAATTTTCTTTATATTTTATTACAGACATTTCCGTTTTAACCTTCAAAGTTCTTCATTTTGAAAATATTTTATCTATTCATAAAGTCATTTCTGATATAAAGATAATGTACCTTAATAATGAACTTAATCAAAATGTTTATAACAAGGTCAGGAGTCCAGACAACATTTCCCAGTTTTCCCACATACTTCCTGTATGGTTATCAGCAAGACACTTAAGCTCTATGTGCCTATTTTCCCATCAGTAAAATGGGAATAAAGAAACTTCCCTACCGAGTGTTATGAGGATAAATTCATTAAAGTTTGTGAGATGCTAAGCTACTATGGTGATAGGTACCATATAAGATTTAAGAGTAATATCAAACGTAAAATACTTAATCAGTACAGAAGTTGGAGAAATCAGTACGTTTAATAGGAAATATATATGCTGTGAATATTAATTACAGCAGGGATTTATATAGCACATTTAATTTTCAAAGCACTTAAAATGTTTAGCAACTCCAATATCACTTCTATTTTAAAAGTGAGGAAACAGGCACACTGAGGTTAGAGCATTGGTGAGCAACCTGTGGCCTGCGGTGGGCCGCCAGACATTTTGTTTACATTTGCACGGCCGCCCGCAGCTTCCAGTGGCCACGGTTCACCATTCCCAGCCAATGGGAGCTGCGGGAAGTGGTGGTGAGCACATGGCAAAAAAAGGCACCTTTATAAGCAACAGACCTACTTTCTGGGTATACTGAGTCATATCAGATGACTTCAGTAACTAAAGTAAGTTTCTATTTTGCGGAGCCAATATAGCTATCAGAAAGCAAACTGAATTCTATTCCTTCTTGGACATCCTCAGTAGAATTGCTTATTACATTTCAATAATATACACCTTAGCAAACCCATTGAAAGTAATGGGATTGTATAGGTGTAACTCGCAACATAATCTTGCCTGCAGACTCTTCATTATCGATGATGGCTGAGTTTTATAATTTTTTTAAAAATATTTTTTACTTAAACTGAACACATCTGACCCACAATCACCGTGAAACAATAAAGATGGAACTCAACAATTTCAATTTAACAGGTATTTTTCAAAGTGGAACCACTCTTTAAGGGAAGGGCTTCATTTTCAGAGGTGTTGAGCAGGTACAATTACAACTGACTTCAGTTGGCATTATGGACCAGAACACACTAATTTAAAGCAGAACCAGATCCTGCCAGAACAAGATATGCAAAGCCTGTTGACATATCTCCACTGCTATGATGATCAACACCCCAACAACACAGCTATTAAGATCCATGGGTCCTACAGATGCCTATCACAACATGTGATGTATCTCATCCAGTGCACTAAATGCTCAATAACAATTATATGGGTGAAACCCTCATACTGAAAAATGATAAAAGACATAAACACCATATTGCCTGTGTGTGAACAATTTTTTACAAAACAATCACTCTATATGTGACCTCTCAATCCTCATTCTCAAAGGAAATCTGCCCATCATCTTCAAAAGATTAGCCTGGGAGCTTAAATACACAACTTTGCTAGAAATTAGAAATCATGGACTGAATAGCGACGCTGGATTTATGGCTTATTACAACAATCTACAACCCACTAACAATGCCTCCACCCCCAACCTCCACTCTCAGTTGCCTTTTCCCCCCATCCCTTCCTTTCCCCTCTCTGACTGGAGACGTGTTAATGGGCCACTTCTCCTTGAATGGTCCCTTGAAATATGTGTTTATGCTAAACAATTTGTTCCACCTTGTATTTAGCTGTGAAACTCTGAGGGCTGTGCCGCTGTAGCACTTAAGTGAAGATGCTCCTATACTGACAGGAGAGAGTTCTCCCATTGGTGTACTTACTCCACCTCCCTGAGAGGCAGAAGATCTCCTGTTGACATAGTGTTGTCTATATGGGAGGTTAAGGTCAGTATAACTACATCATTCAGGGGTATGGATTTTTCACATTCCTGAATGACGTAATTATATCGACGTAAGTATATCGATATATCGACCAGTGTAGATCTGGTGTGACTGTGGTGCCTGGAGGGGCTTCACTGAGAATGCTTATTCAGGGCAAACTGCAAAGAATAGGGCAGACAATCCCCAAAACTGGTGATTTATTCTGTAATTAGATTTCACCAAGCCAGTAACCAAACATCTATCGGGTTACCAAGAAGCCAAAATACAGTCCCCTTTAAGCAATCTAGCCTTTGGCTCCTACCCACACAGCCAATATAGGGAGGACTACTAAAAACCTAATTCACATTATATAAAGTTCCACCAATGCCAAGAGACTGGACACATTGCTCATCAGGTCAATGAATATATCAGATCTCACCCAAATACACACTTATAGTCAATCTGTATTAACTAAATCTAAGATTTATTAATAAAAAGAAAAAAGAAAGAGTTGCTATGGTTAAAAGATCAATATACACAGAGATATGAATAAAGTTCTTAGGTCAGTTTCATAACAGTGATGTTTCACAGTAGCAGCCGTGTTAAGTCTGTATTCGCAAAAAGAAAAGGAGTACTTGTGGCACCTTAGAGACTAACAAATTTATTTGAGCATAAGCTTTCGTGAGCTACAGCTCACTTCATCGGATGCAACAGACTTGTAAGCTTATGCTCAAATAAATGTGTTAGTCTCTAAGGTGCCACAAGTACTCCTTTTCTTATAACAGAGATGGTAAGGCTGCTGATTTGTAAAAAACCTTCTGGAATCAATTTAAAAGGTTATAATCCAACAGGCAGTCCATGTGCAGAGTTTGTTCCAATTTTACTACTTCCCCTGGTAGTTTGTTCCAATGGTTAATCACCCTCACTGTTAAAAATGTGTGCCTTATTTCCAATTTGAATTTAGCTAGCTTCAGCTTCCAGCCATTGGTTCTTGTTATGTCCTTCTTTGCTAAATTAAAGAATCCCTTAGTACCCATGTTTTCTCTCCACAAAGGTACTTATACACTGGAATCAAGTCACCTCTCAAACTTCTTTTTGTTCAGCTAAACATATTATGCTTTTTAGGTCTCTGAATGTAAAGCATTTTCTCCAGCCCTCAAATAATTTTTTGGAACTTTTTTGTATCCTCTCCAATTTTTTTAACATAAGGCAAGGTAGAGGAGAATCAGGCCAAGATGCTTAAATGGTGCAATAATGATACATACATGCAGTAATGATGCATCCAAGGTCTCCCAGATTCTATGCTCACTTGTATAGCATCCTAATGCTTTATTTTGTCACTGAGCCATGAGACAATTCAGTATATACTGTAAGAACTCAACAGGTGACATTGTATCCTCTATTTTATTACAGGTAAAGGTGCCTCTCATAATGATTGTCATGAGATATACTGTGGACCCTATCCAGAGTCTGAACCAGAAGTGAAAGCTGTAGCTAATTTTCTCCAAAAGCATAAAGATCACATTAAGGCATATATAACTATGCACTCTTACTCACAGATGGTACTGTTTCCATATTCCTACACTACAAATAAAAGTAAAGACCATGATGAGCTGGTAAGTGTTACCACTTATTAAGTTTCATCTGTATCTCCCACCTTCATCACCTTGCAGGAATGGACATTTAATGAGAAATTTGAATGACGCCTTCAGTAGGCGTTGAGTCTGTTCAAGATTTGGAAAATTGATTTTTCAATAGATAAGAACGTAAGGAAGCTGGTTGTTGGCACAACCACTATATGATTACAAGAAAGTATTCTAATTTTGGAGGACATTGATAAGATGAAAGTGTTTATTCTGGATGAATAAGGTAGCCTGACTTTCTGATATTTTCAAGGCATCGCTAAGGGGGCAGAGTAAAGGTAACTTGGTACCTTAGAACTGCATTTCAATACATTCAAGTGCAGGTTTCTTGTAAGTTTTTCCCCATATCTGAACCTACTAAGTCTGAAACTTTTTTTTAACTCTATTGCTCTTGAATAGTGTGCATCCATAACACTGATAGGTGCCTGCAGCCTTTACTGCTCCTTATTTAATTTTTTTCTATGGGAAATATGTTTAAATGGTCCTAATGGTCTGATGGAGACAAGACCTTTTTTACAGACACTGAGGTCCTCAGGAGGACCAGCAGATCACAGCTAGTCCACTGAAGCAGAATACCTCTTTGATTCTGCAGGTCATGAAGTTGTCCGCTAGCCGGGACTCTGGGGCTAAAGGTCTCCTAAGGCCTATATAAAAGAAGTCTAAGTCCTGTAAAGTTCTGGAGGTCCACACAATCAGGGCTCCTCTCTCCTGCAGAGTCTAGGAGTTGTGTAGGATCAGCTCCCGTTCTATTAATCAACAGGATAAACAGGGGAAGCTGGGAAGTGAAGAACATCATTGCTCTTTTTCCTCCACTGGTTAGTCCCCACGCCTTCAGGTTTATCTAGATTAGGAAAAGAGATACAGGCTAGGTTGGAGTTAGCCAATATATGCAGGCCAATTAGGCTACTTGGGTTGCTAAAGAGCCTCACAAGATTTCCTGGGGTAAGGAGTAAGAAGAGAAGCCTCACAGAGTAAAGAATCCTTTCCCTGCTCCCTCTGGCCAATTTCCTGATGCTTTCCATGCATGGGGGAGTGGGTCAGGGGTTCTTTACTCCAAGTGCCTCCTGCATGGGACCAGGGAAGGAGCAGGAAGTGGCTGACAGAATGGGGAAGGGCTTTTCACTCCATGGGACCGGCTATGTGGAGACATAGGACATCATCAGGGTGGACATAGAATCATAGGGTTAGAAGGGACTGCAAGGGTCATCTGGTCTAACCTCCTTCAAAGATCCAGGATTTGTCATGTCTAAACCAGCGTTCAGCAACCTGCGGCCCGCAGGCCACATGCAGCCCATCAGAGTAATCCGCTGGTAGGTTGCCAGACATTTTGTTTACATTTGCACAGTTGCCCACAACTCCCAGTGGCCAGCGGATTACCCTGACGGGCCACGTGCGGCCTGCTGGTTGCCCACCACTGGTCTAAACTATCCAAGACAGATGGCTATCCAACAAAGTTCCCTCTAAGCTGCGCCGCACTGGCGCCTCTCCCCCAGCCCTGGCCCTGCCGGAGCTGCCGTGGCTGGGGAGAGGAACCCTGGCCCTGGGACCCCAAAAGCTGCTGCATCTGGGGAAAGGTTCCTCACCCCCGGCCAGAGCCTTCACTTCCCCCTCCCCCCCCCCCGCAGCTCAATCCTCTGCCCTAGCCCCGAGCCCCCTACCACTCTCCAAACCCCTCACTCCCACTCCCATCACAGATCACCTCCATATTGGAACACATAACAAAATCATTCCGCACATGGATATAAAAAATTGGAGGGAACATTGCTATCCAGCCTCCTTTTGAAATCCTCCAGAGAAGGAGCTTCCACAACTTCCCTGGGCAGTCTCATGACATTCTTTATGCCACAGCATCCCTGGCATGGAGTCAAGCAGCAGCAACAGGTGATGGGTATTTGGGATTGCTCCTCCATGTTGCCTCCAACCTTCCCATTCCATCCATTCTTTCCCCACACAGATCTAAGGTCTTTAAGGAAGATTTTAAAAATTAGCTGTTACAGTCTCTTCAATGGAAGTTTTTTTTCCTTTTTTTAAATTAATGGGCTTTGTACAGTGATACAGTAGGAACATAGACATATTTGATCAGACCAGATCTGTACCCAGTCCAGTATGCTGTTTCTAGCAGTGACCAGTGCCAGCCTTCACAGGAAGGAGGAAAAAATCCTGTAGCCGACATGAAATAACTTGCCCCCAGGGGAATGTTTCTTCCTAAGCCTCCTCAGTTTGTGACCATCTTATGGCCTGAAAGTTGAGGGTTTATAACCCTTTTAATTTTTTTTTATCCTAGATAATGCATTTGTGAAAGAGGATAAAGAAAATGTAGATTTATCACTTCTTTACCTGTGAAGCAGAGATGTGACATCTTGTAAACTAATTACAGAATAGTTCATTCTAGTCAGTTGTTCAAGAGTAGTGTACAGTTCCATTATTAAATCCTTTTTTGTATGCTTCAACATTAACTTTAACTTAAAATACTTAAAGGTTACTTAAACAATATTTGACAGGAAATGGAAAATACAGGACAGTTGCACAGAATCATGGATTTGGTGATGAGTTTGCTGTCCAGTTGCAGCATAGATGCTATTTGTATCATGAACATAACCTAACCATGTTTAGCCACATCTTATAAGCATTCTAAAGCCAATCACATATTAACATTACAAACTGCAATGCAGCCAGGTCTGGGGACAACTGTAAACATGCTGTAAACAGATCCTCTCTCTTTATTTACAGATTTCAGAGTAGCAGCCGTGTTAGTCTGTATTTGCAAAAAAGAAAAGGAGTACTTGTGGCACCTTAGAGACTAACAAATTTATTTGAGCATAAGCTTTCGTGAGCTACAGCTCACTAATGCATCCGAAGAAGTGAGTTGTAGCTCACAAAAGCTTATGCTCAAATAAATGTGTTAGTCTCTAAGGTGCCACAAGTACTCCTTTACTTTCTCTCTTTATTGTACCCCTAATGGATGGTTACAATGTCCTAACAGAGTCATGTGAAACACTTTTACTAAATTATAAAAGTTAATTAATATTTTATTGATTTCAGCTATCTGTGGCAAATAAAGTAGTTCAATCTATTAGAAAAACAACTCACAAAATATATGAGTCTGGCCCCAGTGCACAAACTATCTGTAAGTATCATTTTTAGTACTATAATCAGTATGACAGAATATCCTCTCTACCACAAGGCAGTGTGTGGGACTGAGGCCAAGGTTACAGGTAATAATCTGTTTCCTTTTCATTCTCCTACAGATTTAGCTCCTGGAGGTTCAGATGACTGGGCTTATGATCTTGGCATTAAGTATTCTTTTACCTTTGAACTTCGGGACAGAGGAACACATGGATTTTTGCTTCCTACAAATCTAATTAAACCCACTTGTATTGAAGCACTTAGTGGTATCAAAACAATAGCTTTACACGTTACCAACAATATTTAATGTGCTATATTTTAATTTGGCATTTCATTGCTTTAACTGGTAATTTAGGTGACCTGATAGGCCGTGTCATTCATTCGAGTGTGCTTTTTTTTTAGTTCACTCAAATAAAAGGAATTACTTACTGCGTTATTATAATTATTATTTGTTTAGGGGCAACAGGTTGGTGTTTCATTTATTACCTTTCACCTTGACATATATTAAATTGCTTTACAGATGGCTACATTTAGGCCAAATTGTAGAGTTGGGAAGGGTAGTGACAGATAAACTACAACCATGTCAATGCAACCTCCCAAGCCCAATAATATTCAAACAAATACATGTTGTCCGTTTTGTACCTCTTTAGTGTTTGCTTTCGGAGAACTTTTGAATAATCCAGTTCACTCCCACCAACAATGGTGAAAATCAACTTTTAAAACAAATTGTAATATTTGTACCTGAAGTGCTTGCGTAACCCACTGATGACTATGTTACAGGTACCTCCCTGTGCCAGATCCACAGAAGCTATGAATGTCTTACAACCCCAGCTAGAGAGCCATGGCTCTGTAGCCATGATGCAGCCATTTATGTTTTTAGCACTAAAAGTCCCTGCTTTAATCCCTCATGTTTCGGCCAAGATGGTGGCAGTCATCTTTGAGGTGCCTCGCCATGGAAGGGGGAACAACGCCCCCCCATGACTGAGCTAACCTCTATTATGCAACACAGCTCAGATGTCCAATATTCCTAAGCAGGCCAGCATCTGAACAGACTGAAGAGATATGCCTATGGAAAGACAAGTCAAAAAGGGGAACTGGCAGTATCCAGTCAGACATACTGACCAGACACCAAAAGAATGCTTACTGGAGGGCGGTGGAGGTACCATGCGATCAACCCTCACCAGTCCCTGCATAGCCAGGGCTGCCTCCTACCTGCAGGCAGGCACCTTGCAGCAGCTCCTGTCCCAGCCTCGGAGCCAAGGTCGGCCAACTGGTGGGGGAGGGAGGTGAAGATGATCCAGTGAGTGAGGGGGAGAAGGGGGCGAGGCTTTGGGGAGAAGAGGCAGAGGAGGAAGGAAGCCTGGGGGAGCAGCTGGTGAAGGGGGCAGAACCTCAAGGGAAAAAGTGGAGCGGGGGTGGAGCCTTGGGGGGAAGAGGCAGGTCAGGGGTGAGGCCTTGAGAGGTCCCATTACCAGCCATTAGAAAGGTGGCAACCCTACTTCTCTACCCCAGGCTAGGCCCCGCCCTCCCTCATTTCAGGCCCCTCCCCCTTCTCTTCCCCTGACCAGGCCCCGCCCTCATTTTAGGCCCCACCCCCACGTTTCCCCTTCAGGCCCGACGTCTCGTCCCCCCCGCTTACTCGTTGCCCTGCGCGGCCGGAAGTTGCGCTGCTACGCACGAGCATGGCAGCACGGCGGTTTCCGGTGAGCCAAGGCTCCTCCTCCCGACGGCGGCGGCAGCGGCGGCGGCGGCGCTGGGGCCGGCCGGTTGGTTGCGCGGCTTTCCCGGCAGCCCCTGGGCTTGGGAAGCGCCGTTCGGCTGCCGGAGCGGGCCGCGCTCCTTGTCTTCCTCCCCGTGTGGCTCGGCGCTCAGGCCCGGGAGGACGGACTCCCCCCTCGCCCCCTCCCACCCTCTCCGCCCCGGGCGGCGGCGGAGGAGGCGGCGGGGACCGGCCAGGCAGCGGAAGGAGCAGGTGAGTGTGGCGCCCCGGCGGGGAAACCGGGCCTGGGCGGGGTGGATCCCCGTGCGGCGGCGGCGGGGGGAGGGGAGCTCGGTGCTGGCAGAGCCTCCCCGCCCGCGCCGCCATCCTGCGCCCCGCGGGCCGGCCAGAGCGGCTGCAGAGGCCGGGGGTCCCGGTGGAAGCGCTGGGCTGAGGGGCTGTGGCTTGGGAGGGCAGCGGGGCCGAAGGGCGATGGCAGGTGGCTCCCGGGGAGGGAGTCGGAGAGTAGGTGGTGGGGGGCGCGGGTTGTACCAGGCGATGGGGGGAATCGTGATGCACGCAGGCGGGAGCGGATCGCCCGGAGGCTGTGGGGGCGACTCTGCCCTGGCGCCGAGATGAGAATGGCGGGGAGGGAGGAAGGGGGGGCAGATTGTGCGGGCTGTGATTTGTGAGGAGAAGCAGGGGTTGAGCTGTGGGTCAGACAGGGCACCGATCAGCCAGCGAGTCTGCGACACTTCACCTGCCAGCTAAACCTGCCATCTTCTGTGGTTGGTGCTTTACCCTGTTGTGGGCTCCTCATTGCCTCCCAGACACGTGATCTCTGTCCTTTGTGGGCTTCAGGGTACTGGGGTCCCTGTCACAGCTGCTGAGAGTAGTGAAATGCAATCAGCCTTTTTAGCTGAATTTAGAACTTGTCAGCCCTTGTAGCATCGATCCTGAACCTTGGTGCTTTTGCCTTTTCTTTAAAGTCTTCTGTCATTGATGACTATCCAGAACTTGTAGTTTAGGCCAGTGGTTTTCAACCTTTTTTCCTTGTGACCCAGTTGAAGAAAATTGTTGATACCCGTGACCCAACATAATTATATCTTTTCACTAGAGTTTTCATAAAATCATCATAATGCAATACATTCCAGCTTAACCCACATTACATAACTAACACTAGACATTAGTCTTAGTAAGCTATGGTAAGGAGTGTGGGAGGTGGCCCAGAGTAGGGCAGAGGGTGGTCTGTGGGGGTAAGGGCTCTAGAGTGAGCTGGGGATGAGTGGTTCAGGGTACAAGAGGGGGCTCAGGGCTGGGGCAGAGAGTTGGGATGCGGGGGTGAGGGCTATGAGATGGTGTTGGGGTTGAGGCGTTAAGGATACAGGAGGGGGCTCAGGGCTGGGGCAGAGGGTTGGGATGTAGGAGGGTGAGGACTCTGGTGTGGGGCCAGGGATGAGGAGTTTGGGGTGCAAGCAGGCTCCCCCAGGCCTGGGGCCAGAGGACTCCCCCCAGTCCTCTTCCTGCCGGTAGCAGCTAGCTCGGGGAGAGCTCTGGGGCTGGGGGAGAGGCCCGCAGTAGCCCTGCAAGCCCCAACTTGCTCCTCTCCCCAATTCCCGCCCACCCCCTACCTCTCTCCTCTCCAGGTCCCTGCTGTGTGGCCTTTGAGAGCTGCTGTGCAGCAACGATCGTTATAATTTTAATTAGCTAGTCTATTATGTGTCTGACATTCCATGACCCGGTACTGGGTCATGATGTGTACTTTGAAAAACACTGGTGTATGCTGTTGGCCCAGAACCTCAAAGGCATGTAGGTGCTTGATTCCCATTGAAATCAACAGGAGTCGGGTGCTTACATATCTTTGAGGATATGGGTTTGTGTGACTAGTATTATAGATTCTTCCTTTTGTCTCCAGCATCACACCTGGGGATTTCTACTGGATCCTCGCTAGACCTAGACCATTGCTTTTTTTTAGATTGGTCTGCTTCAAGACCTTTTGCAGTCTAGATTCTACTGTACAGTAGATTGTGTGCTACTGAATGGGACCTAATGGGAACTGGCCAGTTGCATTTAAAGACAAAAGACTTATCTTCGCTATGGGGGAGGGTAAGTTATGCTAGTAGCTGGAGTTGATGTAGCTTAGGTCAATTTACCATGGTGTCTTCACTGCACTGCCTCAGTGGGAGACTCTCTCTGGTCGATTTGCCTTAATCTTCTTGGGGAGCTGGAATAACGGGGTTGACCATCGATGTAGTGGGTTTTCTCTAGATCAATCCCAGTAGTGTCAATCTCCCCATAAAGAAAAGCAGTACTTGTGGCACCTTAGAGACTAACATTGTTAGTCTCTAAGGTGCCACAAGTACTGCTTTTCTTTTTGCGAATACAGACTAACACGGCTGCTACTCTGAAATCTCCCCATAGTGAAGACCAGGCCTTAGTATGTTAAAAGTTGTTTTGGGAAGTGGCTCCCTGCCGTTTCAGACAAAATGTGAAATACAATGCATATAAGACATTATCCATACTTTTTTTTATTGCTTACCTTTTTCTGTAATCCTAGGGACTGAATTGTTGCATTTTACCAATAGCAGGCTAACCCCAATTCACAAATGTAAACACATAGCTATCAGTTACTTACCATTACTGGTCTATACATTTTAAGATGATAAAGATGCATTGTGTTAAATAAGAGGTGTAGTTAACTTGAAGAAGACATGTTCATAGCAGAGGGTTGTAAAAACTGAACTCTGAGTAATTATTTGTTGAATGCCAGACACAAATTTTCATAGGTAACTTGAAGACTGGTAATTTGGTTTTACTTTTATGTTGACGTTCCAGTTTTTGTGTGTTATGCATCTGAAAATTGGCCATCTCTATATGAATATACAACATTTAACCTTTTTTTAGCACTCTAATGTGTGGAGAAAAGTGTCATTATTTCTCTCTTAATGACATTAGTTTGCTATATCCCAGAATACCGTAGCATAATCAGTGTACAGTTAAATTTTTTAGAATATTTTCTATTTAAAAAGGTCTTGCTTTCTAATGGGATGTTATTTATAGCCAGAGCTGGCTTAGACTTGCTGGGGCCCAGGACCAAAGCCCACCCCTGAGAGCTTCAGCCCTGCCTGGAGCTGAAGCCCTCGCACATCGGCTTTGAAGTGGGGCTTGGGCTTTGCCACTGTGCCAACCCCCTCCCCTGCCCCTCCCACCCCCACGCCCCCGGTGGTGAAGGTTGGCTTGGCTCAGCTTTGGTTCCCCCTCCTGGGGTCATGTAGTAATTTTTGTTGTCAGAAGGGGGGCATGGTGCAATGAAGTTTGCGAACCCCTGATTTATAGCATTTTAAAGATTGACACTATTCAACGTGGCAGAGGACAACTTGTATAGTCAAGCATTACACATAAATTGCCTTGCTTGTTAGTGCCACCTTATTATCATGTGTTCTTTTAGTTTTTGCATTTCACTTAGACAATGAAAATAATCTACTCAGTGCCACTTTTGTTTATAATCAGTTTCCATTTACTCTCAATTGCTAGCTTTTCTACTGAAGCAGGATGCTATTATTGCAAGGGAAAGCGTTTGTTTTTTCTGCTTTTTAAAACAAAATCAGTGATAAATCAACAACGTTTCGTGTGAACATTTTTGTTAACTTTTAGATTTTGTGAAATTGTATTTTTACAAAATCTAAATGTTGGACTACATTTGAACTATAGGTATATCATTACTATTAACTTAAATGTACACTATATTCTATCCTGAATCATGGCATTGTATCATAGTATAGCAGCTGCTGTTACTTAAGTAAACCCAAGGGGTGTAATCTCCTTCAAGTGTGTAATAAAAACTAATGATTTAAAAAAAAAAATAATTTGTATTGAAATTGGATTTTTTATTTAAATACCAACTTATTTAAAAAAACTATTTAAAATTAAATGTGAAATTCTGACAGTTTATTAAGGCCTACATTTATTATAATGTATTAAAATAATGTAAAGTAAATATTAAGCAGTACACGTTTGCTACAGAAGTCTTAAAGAAAGTCAAACCACTGAACTGGTGGAAATCACTGACTAAGCACCTAGAACCAGAATTTGTTGAACTACTAGACCAGCTTTTGACAGCAGTAGTTTCTTCTGTAGGTGTAGAGAGAGTGTTTTCTTCATTTTAGAGTGGTAGTCTTGTTAGTCTGTATCAGCAGAAAGAACGAGGAGTACTTGTGGCACCTTAGAGACTAACAAATATAGTGGGCCTGCTTCATCAGATAATGCAGTAGAAAATACAGTAGGAAGATATATAGATACACACAGAGAACATGGAAAAAATGGGGGTTGCCATACCAACTCTTAACGAGACCAATCGATTAAGGTGGGGCTCTTAGCAGCAGGAGAAAAAAAACTTTTGTAGTGATAATCAGGATGGCCCATTTAAAACAGTTAACAAAAAGGTTTGAGTAACAGTAGGGGGAAAACCTATCCTTGCAACAAAGCCTGTTGCCAACTCTGTCCTCATATCTATTCAAGGGACACCATCAGAGGACCTAGTCATATCAGACACGCTATCAGAGGTTTGTTCACCTGCACATCTACCAATGTGATATATGCCATCATGTGCCAGCAATGCCCCGGACGCTCAATTACAGACCTAAAAGTTGCAATTATTCAACCAAAACGCTTCAAAAACAGACTCCAACGAGAAACAGCAGAACTGGAATTAATCTGCAAACTGGACACCATTAAATTATGCTCGAATAAAGACTGGGAGTGGATGAGTCATTATACTAACTAAAACTATTTCCCCATGCTAATTATCCCCCTACTGTTACTCCTTCTTATCAACTGTTTGGAATGGGCCAACCTGATTATCAGTACAAAAGTTTTTTTTCTCCTGCTGATAATAGCCCACCTTAATCGATTTGTCTCGTTAAGAGTTGGTATGGCAACCTCCATTTTTTAATGTTCTCTGTATATATATATATATATATGTATATCTGTATCTATAACTATATATCTTCTTACTGTATTTTCCACTGCATGTTTCTGATGAAGTAGGCTTATCCCACGAGAGCATATGCTCAAATAAATTTGTTAGTCTCTAAGGTGCCACAAATACTCCTTGTTCTTTCTTCATTTTAGTTTATTCAGCTAGTTCAGTTCCATGACTATCTTTAACAACATGGTGACTAGAAACAATCAGTTCAATTCACTAACTACAGATAATACTTGCTTTGTTTAATAAATCAGTGCTAAATGCAAAACATTTTCCTCCGGGGCAGATTGGAAGAGGCCCTGGAGGTTTTTCGCCTTCCTCCGTAGCATGGGGCATGGGTCACTTACTGGAGGATTCTCTGCTCCTTGAAGTCTTTAAACCATGATTTGAGGACTTCAATAGCTCAAACATAGGTGAGAGGTTTATCGCAGGAGCGGGTGAGTGAGATTCTATGGCCTGCATTGTGCAGGAGGTCAGACTAGATGATCATAATGGTCCCTTCTGACCTTAATATCTGTGAATCTATGTTTTGGTAAACTTCTTTCTTACATACTCAGTACCTATAAGGTAATTTATGAAACTAATACAAAAATTTAAAATGCTCTTTGTGCATTTAATTGAATTTTTTCCATCCAAATAGTTTGACACAATTCACAAGTAAAAAAAATTAATCATCTAGTTAACAAGAAATTCATTGTTCACCATTTTCTAACATAAAAAGGGAAAAAATAAGATTCCAAATAAATGCAAGTTAAATTATATACAGTAAAAGCTGTGTTATTCTGCACTTTGCCAACTGGAAAGCTCTAGAAACCAGCATTATGGGAGGGCGTGTGGGGCACAGTCTCTGGGAGTGAGTTTGGGTGCAGGAGGGGGAAGGGGGTTGGGACACGGGGGAAATTTTGGGTTGCCGGATCTGGGCCACGCTCATCTTGGGCACCTCCCTACAAGTGGCAGCATATCCCTGCTGCTTCTGCCCCCAGCCGCTGGCTCAGTAGCTCCCATAGGCCTAGGACTGTGACCAAGGGGAGCTGCGGGGGCGGTGCCTGCAGGCAGAAGCAGCGTGCAGAACCGCTGGAGCAACAGGGACATGTCACTGCTTGCGGGGAGCTGCCCAAGGTGAGCACCGGCTGGATTCAGCACCCCATCCTGTGCCCCTGTCCTGATCCCCCTCCCGCAGCCAAACTCCCTCCCTCTTTGTTAACCGGAATTTCTGACTTACCAGCACACCTCCCCACCCCCCATTCCCTCAACATGCTGAATAACACAACTTTTACTGTTACAGCTTAAATAAGTGTCTGTAGATATAGTGTATCCTTCTGGTTAGCAAAAAGAAGTAACAAATTTTGTGTAAAGGCTGTATTTACTTGGAAATCAACATATTTTAATGGTTACCAGCTAATGAGAATCAGCCTTTCCTTAGGAAAATAATTAAAGTACAAATGCAATACAACATTAAAATTGATTATTTAAATTAAGGTTTCCTGCTTTTGATTTAAATCATGATTAATATTGGTGATTTAAATCACTTTGATTTAAATTGTTCCACCCGTTACACATTATCATGAAATATCAAGGAAAATATTACCCGAACGTTATTATTTGTATTGTTGTGGTGCCTGGGAGCCACCGTCATGGATCAGGACCCTGAACGAAAAGACAGTCCTTGCTCTGGAGAGCTTACTATCTAACGATAAGAAAGAGACAACAAATGGATACAGATGCATTGATGGAGAGTACATGTGAATTCATTTGCAATATAGTAATACAGTTAATTCTGTTCACTAAATGTTATCTGTCATGACCTTGAAAAAGCTTCATTAATAATAAGCCATCTTTTGTACTGCAGAGTGGTATAGAAGTATCTACAAGAGAATAAGGTATAATTGTGTTCATGGTGTATTGCTATTTTTTTATAGCGCCGCCTTTGGATTGTATATAAATATGGGGGGGGAGCAGTATTTTATTGTTAGACAATTTAAATAATACAATTAACCCTGTAAATTGATTAAGTATTATAAAATTAATTTCCCTGTCCCATTTTCCTTATTATTTTTCTATGATATTCATTAATAGTGATTAGATGTCATGGAAGTTGCAAACTTCTAAATATTCCTAAATGTATTTAGTTACTAAGTTATGTCATATCACTGAAATAAATAATTAACAATAATTCCTTCTAATTAAATTAATTTAAAAAAGATATTTCCCAATTTTGTGCATTTAATGTATTTATTGACCGAGTTGGAAACTGTTGAGTGCTTAAGGCTCTATCCTCACGGGGCTCAAACAAAATTTGTTGAACAAGTTGAAAGAGGAGACACAGAAGCAGATCAGAGGGGATTAGGAGTCTGAACTGCATTGGTGATCATTGTAGGACTGGGGTTTTTTGGACTGTGGTCAAGCAAGTGAAAAGCACTTCTTAGAGAAATCTAGGAAGAATTAAAGTAATTTGCTGAATTTTATGGGGACATTACGGTTCAATTGCTCTTGGCTATCTGTTAAATTTTTGGCTGAGAGAGTCAGAAATAGAACTTCCCCCTTAAAATTCTGGAATCCCCCCTTCCCTCTGCCTATACAAGAGTGCATATGGAAGAAGACAAGGGGAATGTTCCTTACTCTTGCCACAACATAGTCAAAAAAACAATTTTCCTCACTACTTGCATGTAAAATATTAACTGTATTTTGTGCATTTAATTTCCTTGGTTGCTGAAGAATAAAAAACTAGTGATTCAAATAAATGCATTCTACTTAATTTCATAAATTTGTGTTACAGTATATTTGGTTCTCAGATATACTTGCCTCTGTCTCCATAACCATGCTTGGGCCCTGATCTTGTAATTGGCTCCAAATGCATGGATCCCCATGGAAGTCAGTGGGCCTTTATTCTAGGGTCAAGGGTCTGACCATGCAGATCTGATTACAGGATTGAGACCCTTGTGTGCACTTAGATGGTCCGTGAAAGCAACATGCTGTGCGCTCATAGCATGCTCTTTTCACTTGGAATGGTTTGTCTCACCAGTTTTTTTCGGTTAGCAAAGTACATGAGTCTCATTGACAGCTGGAAACGTGCCAAACTTTAAAAATTGAATTGATCTTGTGTTATCTGAACACATGCATACAAAACTCCATTAAAAAAAAAAAACTTGAAGTGTGAAAATACTTCTTTTCCATGTTCATAAAACTCAAATGGCTGAAAGGAATTTAATTAAAAATTCTTTTTGGCTCAAAAGAGTATGAAGCAATTACAGTCCAAAGTGTAATTTTTGTGTGAATGTCATAGGTGCCTAATAGCAGGTAGTTAAAATGAAAGTTCCTCTTTAGTCATAAGTGTGCTATTATTATCACAATACTATAAAAGATCTATCCTTTTAAAATTGAAAACCATCTTAACTTTTCCGTAGCCCTGAATTCTTAAAGTTTATTAGTTGCTGAGTGAAGAGTAAATTAAAAATAACCAATTCGGTTTGTTGCCTTTGTTTTTTTTTTTTTTTAAATAAAGGGACATTCTTCTTACAAGGCAAGATGAATGGGAACCCCTTATCAGTGTGTTCCTATTCCATATATCATATGCTTCTACTATGTTCCTGTGACTCCTTTTTGTGCTAAATAATCCCATTTTACTCACCTTTCATATGTTGACTCTTTCCCCTTCCCATGCCGTCTTTCATACTGTTCTTGTAAACTTTTCTGTTTCAGATGTCTCTTTTAAAATGAAGCCTGTGAAAGTGAATGCAGTATTTGATGTGTGGTCTTACTATTAATATATACAATGCTTTTTTAATATATTCTGTATTCTCTTCCCCCCTCCCCCCCAATCCAAGAATCTAATTGCATGGTACCTTAAAAATTATCCAGGTGTTTTGTTCACTCTAAACTGTAGGGAACAACCTTGAACTGGAAGGGAGCTGGGCTAGTCTGGACTTGATGTTTCACTCTCTAACTTCAACAATTTATCTTTAGACTTTTTAACCGCTGCTGCACATTGAGCTATCCACAATGACTCCTAATTATTTTTCTCAGAAGACTGGCCTAATTTGAACTCATCATCTATATACAAATTGAAATAATTTCTCCTGGTGTGCATTACATTGCATTTATTTACATTTCATTTGCTGTTATATTGCTCAATCTTCTAGCTTCAATAGAACTTTCTGGAGTTCCTCAATATTCTCCACAGTGTTTACTAACCTAAATAACTTTTTGTTGCTGGCAAGTTTTACTATTTTGCTGTCTGTCTTCACCCTTCAGATCATTAATAAATGTTAACTTGTTTCTAATCCCTGGTACATCCTACAATTAACTTCTCTCACAGCATGTAGCAACCTTGCACATACAATAAAAATGTGGTAATGTGATTATCTGATTATCTGAAAGAATGTTATGTCCCAAGCAAAGATTTGAATAAATAGTCAGGGGACTGGGAAAGCCTCTTGCAGAGCCCTAAGCTGTCTCCTGCAGTTTATAGAAGGATTAAAGAGCTTAAGGAGTTCAGTGTATAGTTTTCTACAGAGAGAACATTACCCTGAAGTCAAAACTCAGGGAAAGAGCCAACATTCAGATAACCATGAGATTCAGATAACGAAGTCTCAGTGTAGTGAAGAAATCAAGAGACATTGTCAAAGGTGCGAGAAATGTAAAATGTAGGTTACATTAGTAGTATTTTTTTCTTATGTAATGGATTTTTCTTAAAACTGCTTGTGTATTGTTTTCAAACAGACTGGCTTTCCCAAGCTGATTTTTCTGTATAAATTGATATCACTTAAACAAATGGAGAATCATTTTGGACTCAGTTCTCCTTCCTTTGTAGCCTCTTTCTCCTGCCTCATAACCTCCTCTCCCCTTATAGCTTCCCTCCTTGCTCCCAGGTAAGACATATTATGGCTAGGAAGATTTGTCAAGCATAAGGTGTATCTGTTTGCAAAATGTATTCAGTTCTTTTAGTGATCAGAAGTACATCAGCATTCTTTCTTTAAAGCACAGTAGTTGCAAACAGCCATACAATAACAAACCAGCATGGACAATGAGCATGGCTAAAGTATGGAAGGGGAGAAGAGAGAATGGCTGCCAATTCATTCTCATGAACGGTGAGGGGAGAAATGGGAATTCCTTAGAATCATTAAGTTGCTAAACTGAGCCCTCTTTACCAGTCAAACTCCATCTCTCGAAGGAGTGATTAAATACCATTCAAAGTGCTCTTTACACTTGAAATCAGAAGTCATGGCCAAACACACATGACCAAAGAAAGCAGCTGTTTTGTGTTTGCTGCTTGAATGAGCAGAACAGCATCTGATGTTCTCCCAAAGGGATGTTGGGGAATCCAAAGCAGGTCATAGAATAAAATTTAAAACTTTCATTGTTGGTGTTCAGTTGACTAGTTTGAACCAATTGTGTTAATAATCAAAGGCATCCCTTTAATCGGGTACATTCCATTTATTTATGATTCTTCCGTTCCATTATTCGTCACCTCTGCAGAAATTCTTCTGTAATTTATAGCATAATATATTTTTCTTTTTACTTGTGAATTCAGTGGCAGTAGCTCCAAACTAAAGGATTTTACAGTTTTGCTTTTTTTTTTGGTTGAAGTAGTACAAAATGTCAAAAATTAGAAGGAAGGTCACAGTGGAAAATACCAAGACCATATCCGATAGCACATCCCGAAGACCCAGTGTGTTTGAAAGGCTTGGACCCAGCACTGGAAGTACTGCAGAGGTGAGTTGTAAAAGTGTTTTCTCTTCCTTCCCACCCCAGCATCTTCTCTTCCAGGACATTAGAGGGGTTGTTCATGAGTACTGAATATTCAGTCATTAGTCATGTTAGTAAAGGTAAAGAGAACACATTCACACTTAGATGTTCAAGATATTATTAATCTTTAGATTTTCACATTACTTGTGGTGTTCCAGCTTCTAGTGAGGAGCGGTAACAATGTACATTTACTAATATTTTTATAAACCTAAATTTTTTATCTGGCAGACTTAATGCTCACTGTTGGTTTTTAATGAAGTAAATTACTGGTGGATGGAAATCTCAGATAAATGGGAGTAAATGTGGACTCATTTGTTTGTTCTGCCACACTCACACCAATGGTATTTCCAGAAATGAGTGTGAAATTCACCTAGTAATGTCTGTCTCTTAGACACAGTGCCGTAACTGGCTGAAGACTGGCAACTGCCTCTATGGGAACACATGTAGATTCGTACATGGCCCTTCACCACGAGGTAAAGGCTATAGCAGCAGTTATAGAAGGTAAATCAAGAACTCACTTTGAATTGTTCACATGCTGTAGGAAAATAGCTTTTTCAAATATGTCTTCTGTAAAAATTTGAAATGCTGTGGTGTGCCTAATGGTATGTTTTATCAATAACCTTATTGGATTGTGAAGCTGCTGAAAACAAGTAACTTGGCAAGATGCAGTGGGTTTTCCCTGGATTTTCTTGTGTGTGTAACTTTAAAAAATAATTAATAAAGTGCTCTGGATGCAGATTAACTTCTTTTGCATAACAGTGTTTTAACCTGCCTTGAAATGGGACATGCAAGTACTTTAATAAATGGATTTTTGTGTAGTGTGTCACTGCAACTTCTGTCTTCCTCTCTTTCTGCTACTAAAATGCTGTTTTGCAACTGTTTAAGGCAATACTCTCAAAATCACAGCCCATATCCCTTTGCCTTCACCAGTAACAGTATTTTTGTTGGAGAGTGAGGTGACTGTTCTTTTTCTCCAGTTGTGAGGAGACATGCTAGGACAGTGGCTCTCAACCTTTCCAGACTACTGTGTCCCATTCAGGAGTGTGATTTGTCTCGTGTACCTCCCAAGTTTCACCTCATTCAAAAACTACTTGCTTACAAAATCAGACAAAAAATATGAAAGTATCACAGCACACTATTACTGAAAAATTGCTTACTTTCTTATTTTACCATACAATTATATATAAAATAAACCAATTGGAATGTAAGTATCGTACTTACATTTCAGTGTATAGTGTATGAGAGCAGTATAAACAAATCATTGTCTGTATGAAATTTCAGTTTGTACTAGCAAATATCTAGATGAGCTGATGTACCCCCTGAAAGACCCCTGCTTTGCCCCAGACATACACATACCCCTGGTTGAGAACCACTGTGCTAGGATAGGAAAGTGTGGTTTCATGACCACCTCTGCAGACAAATGTCCAGCAGAGGGATTAAAAAAATGTGCCTTTTTTGTTAAGTAAAATGAATGCACTTTATAATGACTTATAATATTATACCCAGTGCTATCTTTCAAAAAGGGCACTGTGTAGTAGTATGAGTCCATGCTACCTAACCAGAACTGTATTCAGTAAGCCTGTATCATTCTTTCTGAAGGGAAAAAAAATGATTTAATAATTTTCACTTCAGCACCTTTCATACAAAGATGTCACAAACATTAATAATGCTTCACAGTGCCCCTTTGAGGTAGGAACTAGCCTCATTGTATAGCTGGATAAACTGAGGCACAAGTTAAGTGACCAGTTGAAGGTCAAACAGGATGTCTGGCATGGATGTTATGGTTCTATTCCTGGCTCTGTTTCCCATTTCTGTGCCTTAATCTTAAAACCATCCTAACTTTCATTGCTTAGCAACTGGGATACAAAATACAGGTTATCTTTAAGCTTTTTTCTCAGTATGCAAGGGAACTTACTGTAATGTTATGTGCTGAATTCTCCAAACAGCAAAGGAAGAGAGGTGCTTTACATGTAAATGATTCTAAACTTACCTTTATGTGCTGAATGTGTTCCCTTGCTACAGTATTTGGAGCATCTAGTGTATAGCCCTTCTTGCTCATTTTTTTTTTTAAAAAGATGTTTACTCTTAATGTCTAGCAGTTTTTTTTTTGTTTTTAATATTTTGCTTCATATAAAGGCATGAAGTTATCACTGGTATTCAGAAATAATGTTGGTTTACATCTTTGTTTATATTAACTCTTTTCTCCTATAAGTTTTATATGAAAGTCAAATTGCATAGCTTGCTGCTTACTGACTCGAAACTTTGGATAAGTGAGCAACCAGAGCATTTGGAAGCTTGCTTTAACTCATCTATAAGTCTTAGCAAGGCACAAAAGAGTCTGCTCTACACTAAAGAATTTTGGCATCTTCTGTACCATTTTTATCAGGGAACATCTGTCAAACACTATGTACCAAGAACCTGTACAGTTATACTGTCTCCAAGTAAGTCTTGTAAATGCTTCCGTCTGCACTATTTCAGCTCAGACATTGTCAGTTCTACAGTATCTGGGAAGCCCAGGTGTTATGGTTGCACTGGGTCAGTTGATCCTCTCAGTGTAGTCCCATGATTGTCTTGCAAGCAACTTTGGTAGCAGAAAACATTGCCACCTGTCCCTGACCCCCTGATTCCAGGCCTGCCCAAAAGAAGCCACAGTGATACTTAATGTATCTATCCTGACCATTACACCCTCCGCAAACCCTAACTCTAGGGTAGGAAAACAGGACATATATTAGCTTCTTCAAACTTCAGAAACATTAACATAAAACTTTATTTGAACTTTAACATTTCCTGTTCTCTTCCCATGAGTCTTGGTCTGTTCATGACAACCACAACGTAAAATAGATCATCAGACAGACACATCGGCACATATACTGCATTCCTCTTGAGAAAATTAAGAATTTAATAACACACCAATAAATTACTATATACGTTACTGGGGGGGACAAGGATGGCATCATGGTAAACAGCTGCCTGAGCCCTATCTTTGAGACATCAGAGTTACTCCACATCCCAAAGTGAATCCTAGTTCTCTACTTACCTGCTAATGGTACCTCAGTAGCCAGTTGTTCAGCACTCCTCATATGCTACCTGATGTCTGGTACACCTTCTTGAAGGATCATTTCATGAGGTGGGGCATGAGGTACAAGATGACTCGCTGGACTTCGTTATTTTTCCTGGAGTGATGTCTTCCCTCCGTATCCTGGATTGTTATAGTGGAATCCAGGCACATAGTGCCATCAGCAGGTGTAGGAGATCTGGTTGCCTTCTGCAATAGTGTTGTTGTAGAGTTGTTTGAAGGCACAGCTCGCGCTCATCACAAACTATGAACGCTGTACAAAACCACTTGAAACAATTGTTGGAACAAACCACCAATGAAACCAAATGCAGCGTAAAGTTAACAGGTACAAATATGTGTATGATGTATTGAGAGGCACAACTAATAAGAGAGAGATGAACTGAAAACTCTGACGCAACCTTATTCTGAAAACTCTGACGCAAAATTACTGCCTCGCGACCACTCAAGCATAATATGTGCACATATAATATACACTATATATAAATATACATTGTAGATGTCTGTGGTGAAGTTTATATATAAATCAAACTTAAGGAGCAAACATTATTTAAAAGAAACAACTTCCAGTGTACCAGATGAAACATCTGCAGAAAATTTACTAGAAAATTCAGTCAGTTCATGGGTTTTTTTTCTGTGCCCTAAACCAAAGTACCCAAACCAGCCAATGCCTCCCAACCACCTGCTAAGGAGTAAACCTATTAACTTAGTTTCACCAAATTACTTATTTCTACTGTCTTTGTTGTTTTATTATTTGCAGGGGGAAAGGGTTTACCTTCATTTCACCTCAGTGTTTATCTCCCAAAACAATAAAAGATGACAACCACACAATGCTTTTTTCCTGCTTCTAATTTCCTGATGGCCTTCCTCATCTTAAAGTAGTTTTGAATAATGCCTAAATAGATTGAGCTGTTGTTGGTTTCCAGCTTTTTCCAACTTAGAAATGTGTATTGAGAGTGGTGGGTTTGGTGGGTTTCCCCACTTATCCTGAAACTTAAGGAGAAAGCCCTGTGCATTCTAGTAGCATCAGATTCTTTCTGTTGGAAGGTACATAAGTTGCATTCTCACTAGGTTCTGTTGCTTCTCTGATTTGCTCACAGAGGGTATTATGAGAACAATGCTTCAACCAGTGTTCTTGGGGGCAAAGTATGTCATCCTTAGATTAGATATGTAATCTCTCTGCTATGTAAATGAAATTTGGTCAATTCCACAAGTCCTCCCTCATGTAGCAAGTTTGGGATTTTTGATGGAACTGATTTTTAAATAAAATTGACACAAAACATTAAAAAAAAATACCTCTTTTTGTAATGCTGAAAGCTATCTGTGGAGGGAACGAGTATCATAGAGCGTCTTTGAAAAAATATTGATACAGCTTGTTTTAGAGGATTAAAAAATTACTTTTAAAAATGAGCAATAATTTACTTAAAACTGTAAATTTAAAATATTATGCAAGTACGCATATTAGGAAGGTGACTTTTAGTTATATTTATGTGCAGGGTATTTTGTTGATTAGTACTGCCGGGAAAGAGAGCAGATGGAAAAACCCCTGTTACTGTTGAACCTTTCCCCTGACTTGTGTTCAATTTTGCTGCACGTTAAATATATTTAAAAGCAGGAGGAGGATAAATAGGCATCACTGGCCTTTTTATTGGATCTCTTTAAGATAGTACCTTATGGCCATATTTAACATTTTAATGATGGAAAATATTGCAGAAGAGAAAATTGAAACATAAATAACAAGGCTTCAAATAGCGATTTTTAAAAGTAGTAACAAATTTTTATTTTTGTTCTTAAATATCTGCATATACAGGAAATAGACTTATTCCCAATCCCTCTAGGAAGAAAACAAATGCTCCGAGCACTGGTTTTCAACCTTTTTTTTTCATTTGTGGATCCCTAAAAATTTTCAGGTGGTGGTGTAGATCCATTTGGAAATTCAACCTGTGGTCTGTGGTTCTCTGCCACAGAAGTCTTAGACTGAAAACTGGCTGAACAGAATTCAACTGTAAATGTTGCATGTGCTTGGCATGGCATTTGATGCAGCTTGAGAAAGGGTGCTAACCTGTGGGCTTCTGCGGTAACAACACTTCTGGGTTTTGACCTGTAGGTGGGGGTTGTCGCATACTTTTTATTGATGAGAAAAATTTAAATGCCTTTTCTGGGATCTGAAACTTTATTTTCATAGTCACCTTTTGCAGACCCCCTTAGACATAGTCTGTGGGCCCCCAGGGCTTGAAAACTGCTGTCCTGAAGCAAATGGAAGTTTCATTATTTCAAATATTAGACAGGCTTCCTGGAGCTAGTAGTTGATCAGTATCTTTCAGTGTAGCTATAGCAAAATTGGTAAAGATATAAAGCTAATAACCTTACAGAATTATCTGAGATGAGAATCAGCAGTAGGAATTAACTGCCATTGCAGATACACACAGCTCAGTATTCAGCTAGGTTTATTTAGCGAGAACAATAGATGGCTTTTAACTTGAAAGGCCGTGCATATCATTCACTTCAGCCCTTTTGTTTAAGGACTTGTCCAACAACAAAAGTTGTACTGATTTAATTGTACTGTTATATTTGGTATAAAGGTGCCTTATACCAACACAAGGTATTCCCTAAGAAGGGGAATAAGCTATACAGGTATAAGGCACCTCTATACCATAACTACATTTGAAGTAGGGATGTTGTACTGTTATAACTTTTTTCCGTTTTTTAAAAAAAATTATACACCTAATCAGGATAGTTATACGAGCACAAAAATTGCATGTAGTCCTGGCCTTAGGGTGCAGGTTGTTGAAACCTGAATTCAGATAGGCTTCCTTTTGTTTGGCAAAAAGGCCAAGGCAATGTGTGAGTGGCAACTTTGAATGATCTCTGCTCAAAGGCCTGGTCTATGTTCAGAGTTGCACTGGTTTAAATAAGTGTGGTTTTTCTTTAAATCTAGTGCATCTTTGAATATATACAGAGCCAGAGATAACTGGAAGGGTTTAGTGGGTCATGAGTGTGAAAATTAGAGTTAGACAATAGTTGGGAAAAGGGAGACATAGTCAACCTGGCTGGGATTTTGAATACAGTTGTGAAAGTGATGCTGCATCTGAGTTATAAGCTGCACTCCGCCCTGCATGTGTCAGTTTAATTGGACTAGTAATACAATATTGTACCAAGTCATTTTGCTTCCAGTGAGAAAATAACCCATTCCTGAAGTTCAGTCTTTCTTGATTGCTAGGAAGCTGTTACGTGATCTTAATTTCCGAAAGCTGTTTAGTTATACCAAACCCATTAAGATTTAACTAGTTTTCCTCACGTTTGCTGGGTGGGGATCTTAGGCTTCATGGCTGAATTACTTAAAATCAAATTTTGTGAACAGATTTTTCTATAAAAATTAGTTACAAAAATCAGTAAAGGAAATTGAGTGTCCTTTTCCTTAAAAGGAAGTGGCTACATCATATGTCTTTCTGCCTTATACAGGTCACCAGAAAGGCCCACTGGGGATCTTCGGGAGAGAATGAAGAACAAGCGTCAGGACGTGGAGACTGAGCCACAGAAACGAAATACAGAGGAATCATCCTCTCCTGTTAGGGTAAGAATGGAGTGTATGGAATATCCAGCCTCCCTCAATAGCAGTAGGTTAGTGAGTTTCAGAAACATGGTCATTGTGAATTGTTTAATATTAAATAAATAACATAATGTGTTATAAAATATTTAATTTCATATTTTGTATTAAATATTTAGTATTTAATATTGTCTTGCATCTGTATAGTAGTGTCTTGAAAGTTACCAGAATTCTTTACAAATTCCACAAGCTGAAATGCATATTATAAAATTTTGATATTCAGCTACCTCTAGTGTGAAACATGGAAGCTATTTAACAATATAGCAGAACCTTTTGAAATTGTCAATAAAATGTACCAGCCCTGGCAAACACCTACTAGCTCATTTTTACTTTAAACACTGACATGTATAAAGCACCCATCCTTATTCACATTATAACACATCATTTACTTGTTACTCACCCCCAACTCCATCTTGCTTATCAGAAAACACCCCCTTCATAAGTCCATGTAGTCACTACTCCATGTATTCATTTCCCTGCGATTTTCCCATCATTCACCCTAGTTCATCAGTTTTTACCTCTGCAACAAATTCACCAATTCTCTGCTATCGTCCAATCCCATCCCCCCAATCAATTTTTTTCTCAACAAAATCTATATCACCTTCTCCTCCACTGACATTGCTAATGAAGAGACACAAAGTTGGTAGAACTCTTCTGCAATTGGACAACAGCTGCAACATTGATTTACTTTTAAGTATTTAAATTTTTTTCACAACCATAAGGGCTAAAACCTTTTTGTTTTTAAATGAATGTTTTGAATTCTGCGAGCATTGTTGGCATTGTTTCTCTTCTGGGTCTGTTCCCACTTGCTGTATGCAAGTGGAAATTTGAAAGACTGCTATAAAGGAGTCAATAGAAACTGCTGTCGCTAAAGTTACATAATGGTTTCCATTCTAACCTTGTTTTCAGTTGCTGATAACTTGCTGAAATTTTCAGTGCTGTCAACTCTCTACACTAAGGTGATTTTTTTTTTTTTTTAAGTTTGAGCAAAAATGGTTCAGTTCTTGAGTACAAGGAGAGTGGGAAAAGTGTATTTTTCCCATGAATTAAAAAAGGTATGATGACTTAGTTGCTGTGTGCAACATTAAGGTGGATGTTTTTTGAGCACTTAACTAGGCAGCTATAATATTCTATTCCTGTAGTAACCGAAGACACACGCACAAAATATCCAAGATAATCTTTTAAGTATATCAAAAGCAGGAATCTTGCAAGAGAAGTTGTGGATCTGCTGAACTACCAGTGAGTAAAGGGAGCAATTAAGGAAGATGAAGACTTTGCAGAGAAGCAAAACTTTGCATCAATCCTCACCACAGGCAATGTTGGGGAGATAGCTAGCCTGGACGTACTCTTTTCAGGTATTAAAGATGAGGCAAAGTCACAGAATGAGTTGTCAAAAGAGGTGGTGCTGGAATAAATTGATGAAGGGGAATGGGTCACCCAAGACCAGTCAGTAAACAGCCAAGAGTTCTGAAGGAAGAATGAAGTGACTGAGTTGTTAACGAAAATATACAGTCTTCTTATAACAGCTACTATTCCAAAGGACTGGAGGGTCGCAATTGAATCTTAAAAAAAAAGCTCTAGAGGTGAAGTTGAGAATCAAAAACAAGTAAACTTTATTTTGAAATAAGTAAAGATAGTTACAAAATACTTTTTGGAATATGATATGATAGGGAAAATGAACACAGCTCTTGTAAATTAAAATTGTATTTCTTTATTCTACTAGAATTGAAAGTTGTCCACAAAATAGTGGCTAAAGGAGAACTGGTTGACATAAATTGGACTTGAGTAGCCTCTCTTGAAACAAAAGCTTTCTGAAAGAACTAAACAGTCAAGGTGTATTAGAAACTGGCCCAGAGACAGAAAACAAAAAGAAAGAAATGGTCAGTTTTCCACAATGGGATGTTCCAAGGAGATTCTGGAGAAAGGGTTGAACAGTAAGAAGACAGTTTGCAGAAGATAAAAAAAAAAAAATGTATGTAGGTTAGTCAAAACTAGGGACAATTATGAGGAATTTCACAAGAACCTAAAGAGGAAGCTGTTTTGGTCAGTACAATGGCAGATGTAATTCAGAGTTAACAAATGCAAGGTAATGCACATTAAAAGGAGTAACTTAAAGCACTCATTCACATTACTGGGTTTTAAAGTAATTGCAACTACTCAGAAAAAAGACCTGGGATTATTGTGGATAGCTCAATGAAAACATCAGTTCAATGTGCAGTAATAGTCAAAACAGCAAACAAATATTAAGGTGTATAAGTAATGGATTAGAATATAATTCTTAAAAAATGCCATGATGTAAATTAGTAGTCCACCCTCATCTGAAACACTGTTTCTGATCACCCCATCTGAAAGAAGATGTAATAGAAGATGTCTGGAAGGTGAACAATGAGGTGAGAATGGCACTGTTCGGAGAGGAGCCAAATAAACAGAGACATAATAGAGGTATATGATAATGAACGGTAAATAGAATGTAAATTAGGCACTCCTGTTTACACTTTCTCATACTAGAAGAACTTGGAGTATTCAAATGAAACTAAAAGACAACAAATGTAAAAATAAGGAAATTTCTTATAGTACATGTAACTAACCTGGGGAACTCGTTGCCATAAGGCACAGTCCAAGAGTTTAGTATGTTTCATAAAAGGACTAGACAGTTGCATTAGCTAGGGGAAAAAAAACTTTTTTTTAGATGGGATATAAATCCTCATGCTTCAGCTAATGAATAACTGTCTGAAATTAGGAAGAAACTTCCCATATGAACTGGATATTCCATAATTTTCCATTTTGGGCATTCTTGTATCTTCCTTGGACATATCTAGCTCCTGGCCACTTTCAGAGAGAGTATACTGGACTATGTGGACAATTGCTCTTATCTAGTCTGGCTATTCCTATGTTCCTAGATATTTATATGGAATTACTTTGTATGCAAATATAAGTAAGTGTATGCAAAATGTTTTGTGAATAATGGGACAAGATCACTGTGCTTAGAATCTAATTTAGACAAGTATAATACTTAGAGCAGCTCAAATGTGAGTATGAGCAGATACATTCCAATTGGGGGCTTGATACTGGGAAATTTCACAAAACTTATGAAGTGTGTGGATGGCTTGGTGCACATAGTGGGAGGCAGTTCCAAGAGCAGAGGCAGCATGAAGCTGAGAGGGAGAGAAGGTCTTAAAGCACGCAGTTAGGCAAGATTATTGGGAGGAATGTAAGGCGTATGTATGTCTAATCCACGTGCTTATACTCTGTCTATCACTGTGGTATCTGAACATGTGATGTGAGAACAGATACCAGCATGCAGTAACACGTTTGTGACTGGAATGGAATTACTGACCATGTGAATGAGAGAAACCATTGGAGTCTAATAATGCAGCAAACAAGGGCCTCTTAGAACAAAAACACCTAAATTCTAATCCCAGTTTTACCACTGGTTTGCTGACCTAGGGAAAGTCCTTAATTCTGTCTTCCATTATCTTCTCTAAAGTGGAGTCAGTGCCTTCCTACCTCAGTCGGGAGCTATGGAGATTAATCAGTATTTGTGCAGTGCTTTGAAGTGTAACACATGTTATGAAAGCTAAATAGTATTGTGCTTGCCCAAAAGATTCTAGCTACAATCAGTAGAAGCTTAATTGTACTAAACGCCAAACCTTCTGAGGTTTAGAATCTGTGTACATAATTCAGTTTATACTACTATTGTGTGCACATGTACTGATAGGTTATTACTGCACCAGGTAAGCATAAGACATTTTGTGTAAAAGAATTGCGGGATACAGGAGAACCATGAACCTTCTCTCAATTAACATTAGTAAGGTAATGAAACTTCTTGGCTTGATGTCCTTCCCAGGCAAACTTTATTGACTTTAATAGGAAATTGCCCTAGGTATGTCTCAGGCCATAAGAGTCCAATTTTGAGGTGCTGCACACCTTTTTTGAGAGGCAGAGCTCCTACAACTCTGATTTTAACTAGGAACTCAGTGTACTCCGCACCTCACAGAATTGGTCCCTTAAGATCTGATATTGTTCTAAGTACCAGATCCCTTTAACTTCTGCATCAGGCCATTAATTTGTAAACATACCTCTGGGGAACAGATTCATTTTCAGTAGCTACATTTTATGAATGATCCCATTGTGCCTCTGAAGCCAAATGTAGAGGGGGCTACTAAATCATTGTCTATGCTTACAGCATGGTTCCATTAATAAAGATGTTATAGAAGATAAAAATTTTAAAGTGCTGTGAAAGGCTCTATTCTTGCTCAGTTTTCTGAGCAAGCACTTCCTTTTTCACAATCCGCAGAAAGGCGTGACTGTTTTACAGTGCACCCAAAAGTGTATTAAATCCTTCCAAATACAAATAAGGCAGAATTTTTGCCCAGAGGTGTTTACCAAATAATGAGGAGTGTACCATCCCTGTAGGGAAGGTTGAAGAAAGGAGGATTAGGACAACATTAATTAGGTTACGGGGTTTCTCAGCAAGTCTGGTGCATACTTTGATGGAACAAAAACAATGTTTTTTGAGTGAAATAAAACTAAAATGAGTAAGTAGAAGACTTGCCAATGGATGTATTCTAAGTCTCATGGAAGTAATATGTATCCAGGACTTATTAGGGAAATAATAACTTAGATTTTTTAATTCTGTCCTCTAGAAAAATACATATATTCAACAACAGGAATATATATAAAATGAGTGGTGTTGCTTAAATGCTGTGCTTACTAAGCTCTGATCTCTTTTGACAACTGAAAGAATGAAGTTGTTTAGCATAACTACAGGTATACTGTATGTTTCTTAAACTAGAATAATAATCATTAGTTAGCTTACTCACATAACTGATTGTCTAGCTGTTTTCACTGAATTTATCGGTAATTAAAGGAAGAACTACTTTCACAAACATGCTTGTTCCCCATTATATTATAGAAGGCAGACTGTCCCATCACAACCACCATTCTGCATTTTGTTGTTTAGAGGAAAGAATATAAGCAAGCTGTTTTTGAGGCTTAGACTTGGTTGTAAATTTGCAATAATAGTTAACAATGCAATTTGGGCTCCAGTAATACATGAATTAGAGATTTAGGCAAGGTATATCGCATACAGTTTTTAATTTTTGGAGGATAAAACATTCTGTCGTATTAACAAGTTGTGTTGGTCTTCAGGCTTTCTAGCTCATATAAGTGCACTGGCTATGTTGACAAGTTATTTTGTATATAGGCTTTGAGAATGTAGAGGTGTATTGGAGTCAATGTGTGGAGGATCTGCCACTATATGTGCAAACTTCAAATTGCTAGTTACATCCACTGTCAGATTTTTACTGAAGCATCAATGTCACATTCCATTAATATTATTGCTTAATTAAATAGCAGGTAATTAATGGTGAATGGAAACTGCCAACATTGTAAAAGAGGGTGTTTGTAGACTGGATGGAAAAGAACCTTGGAAAATGAAGAATCTCTAAGGGAAAAATGGTGTTCGTTCATAGAATTGCACAGCTAAGAGATTTCTATAATAGGGCTCTCTGTCTTTTTCAGAAATGTGTATTTTGGCTGAAATGTTCCATACTTGGCCTTAGACTAGGTGCAATTTTCCTTTGAAAGCTTGATAAGTTATTGTCAGCTGCTCAGCTGACTTGAACGTGGTGTACACCACTTATGTCAATGAAGGTAATATGATTTGCACCAATTGAGGATGTGACCTAGCATTTTTGAGATATCCAACCATGAATAAGGAAAAAATAAAACCAGTTCAAAACCAAGCCCTTCATATAACACATGCTGCTTTTAATTAAATTTCACCTGAGTTCTTAAATGATAGTTACCTTTGACATGTTTGAAACAATTTGTCTGAGAAAAAATGTGTATAGCATTTGAGAAAGCATTTCACTTCTCTTTTGAACAGTGCATCAAAGAGAGAAACTTCAGATAGCTGTGCACTGAAATAAACATATTTGCATATTTATTTCAGAAATGGCAGTGTCAAATAAATTCACAGTATTTTCACATGGTAGTGCATTTTGTAAAATTAAATTTTTTCTAGAAGATGTACTCTAGGAATTATTTTGGGGAAGTTCTGTGTTCCACAGGAGGTCACGCAACATGATCATAATGGTCCCTTCTGGCCTTGGAAGCTATGGAAATCTTAACTGAGACTACATTTAAAACTATTAATGCAAAAACCAGGAAATAGAATTTTGTGCAGTTGGGAGTGGTTGTGATCTTGTTTCCTTACTGTAATTCTAAGAGGATGATTGAGGTCTGAAATCAAACCCAGTTCAAGCTATCAATAGAGAGAAATTAAGTGTCCGAGTTGGTTTCTGGGTAACTTTTTTCTTGTGGCTGTACAAGTGTTCTATAAGTCTGTAATGAAGGCCCATAAAAAGAGGCAGAATAGGCACTCCATTTGTAGGAGGTGGGGGCAGAGGGAAAGTGGTGGATCTGCAGTATACTCCTCCTCCCCCCACTCCCTCCAAAAAGCCCTCTGGGAAGCGGGCATAGAGACAGTGCAGCTCAGGAGCACCTGTCATTGGCTGCTGGGATTGGGTGAGCCGAGAGGAGCAGCATAAGGCTAGCTGTCTTTTTGGTGATCTTATTTTCTGTAAGATTGACCTCTGTTTTCCTTGTGGATCCATGGGGTTTTGTGCCCTTACAGTAGGTAAAAAGACTTTAACTTGTTAGGCTAAAATTTTCCTGACAGCTTTACATCTCAATTATGTATTTTACTGGCCTATTATATGTTTTTAATTCCCCACCCCACCTCTACCCAGGACTTTTTGGTACTTTCCACAGGCTTTAGCCTCTAAAGGAATAGGCAGTTAGTTATCCATTGTCTGTTCAATCCTCAGGTGCTGAAAATTGTAAATTGCACATAACCATTCTCATTTAAAATTGTATTACTCTTTCTCTAGCTGTTCTAATACTTTTAAATGTTCACTGAATTTCTCATATAAAATTTTCTGGTCTTTAAAACTGATCTGCTCTTCTTTCAGTCTCCATTGTAAATATCACTTTCTTTGCCTTCCTTTAAGTCTTTGTTGACTTCACCTGTATGAATGTTTTTCCTCCCGACCCACTGATTACATGAAATTACATTAGAATATTTTCCCAGTGTAATTTGCTTCTTAGCTGAGAAGATAATTAGACTAATCGAACTAAAGAAAACAATTAGTTTAATTCTTTCTATAAATCACAAAATACTGTGCAAATTTATTGACTTCTGCAGGCTTCTGTTTTAAAAAATTTTTACTCTAATTTAGCATTTTTTCCCTGTAGAAAGAGTCTTCAAGAGGAAGGCATAGAGAGAAGGAAGACATCAAAATTACAAAGGAGAGGACTCCAGAAAGTGAAGAGGAAAATGGAGACTGGGAAACAAATAGAGAAGGTAAATTGAATTCAAGTAAGACTCTCCATTTAATCTATTACAATATTCCAAATACTACAGATTCTCAGGTTGTAGAAGTTTTGTCCATACCAATGGACTGATATGTTGACTATTCATGAATTATTGATGAATAAGGATTGTTTCAATTTATCTGTGGACAAGGAATAAATTTAGTGGTTGGAATTGGATCAAGTCATATAATTAGGGTTGGCAGAATTTGACTTTTTTTCTCTATACTTTCAATAGATATTGGTTTATATTTAAGCATTTTTTAAGATTTGTATCTATTTAAATTTTCACAGTTGTGGGAAATTGAGTGTGTCAGACAATTATTTAATGGCAGTAGATATTAATATTAAAAAAATTAAAGCTTTGTAACCATTAAAATCAGATGATATCATGATCATGTCAAAATATACAAAGTAAATATCCTTAAATCAAACTCGAATTTCTCAAGCAGCATTTTTCTTACTTTTCCTATCTATAAATTTTGATTATCAATAGAAATATATTTGTTGGTTTGTGAAATCAACATTTACTGACATCTACCATTAAAAATCTAATCCTTATAGGCTTTAACAACAAAAACAAAAAAAAAGCCAACCAAATAAAAATTTAAGTTGTAGTAAATCTTAATCTGAATAAAATTACTTCACCACACAGCCCCTGATCCTGTTAACATTTACTTTCATGCTTAGAGTTCAGGACATTTTAAGTGTTTTCACAATTGAAACCTAAGTCTGGTTTCACTTCCATAATATCTGTGAAGTTACTTGTTCCTCACAATCATCAAGAGTCTTCCAGGTAAAACAGTCTAGATGACCTATGACTTTATAATCTTAAAAACAAGCAGAAAAACCTCCTTTTTATAAAAATAAATCTTTTCAGGCCTCCTTATTATAGCAACAAGAAATGGCACTAACAGAATGTTTTTCTTTGCAGGTCACCCTTTACCAGGGGCATTATCAATTAGTTTAGGCCTCATTTTTCCTTTGCTTTGCAATTTGTGTAATCCCATGAGGAATTTGCTCCATATTCTAGCTTTATTTTTTTAAATCCACCCCTGCATCATTGAAATACTGAAAAAATAATAGCATTGTGTGTGCATGGGGCACGGGTCACTTGAGGGAGGATTCTCTGCTCCTTGAAGTCTTTAAACCACGATTTGAGGACTTCAGTAGCTCAGACATAGGTGAGGTTTTTCGTAGGAGTGGGTGGGTGAGATTCTGTGGCCTGCGTTGTGCAGGAGGTCGGACTAGATGATCAGAATGGTCCCTTCTGACCTTAGTATCTATGAATATAATGCAAAACAAGAGGTTGTTACTGTCTGCCCTCTTTCTCAATCTGTTTTGAAACTTGATGAACAAGACATCAGGCATAGAATTGTTTGATCAGTACATAAGCAAAAAGAAATTGGCTCTCAGCTGGCTCTCAGTTGGCTGACAGGGCCTTTCATACTTAAATTACTGATTCAAATCCATCTTACATCAGTTGTGGCTGATTAACAGCTGATCAGTGAAATTAGGTGTGTTTACCTCATTTAAAATAAAAAAGGACTCAATTTTGCAACAATTTTTATGTTTGCCTGTCTCACTGAGCACAAAAACTAAATTATCTTTGCACATAGCCCATATAGGTCATTGTTGAAGCCCATTGTCAGGGTGACAAAAGAGAGCTTACTACTGCTCCTTGTTCTGATGTCAAAAAGAGGGTTTTGGTGTCCAGGATCTCAGTCACAAGCACTCATTTTTTAGCTCTCATTTAACTAAATAACTGTACCAACTGTTTTTTGAATTGAGACAGAAGTGGTGATCTTCCCCCAGAATTGTTCCATTTCCCTTTGTTGCGGGAGATAGTTGACTTGTTCTAAGTTACTATGAAGTTATCCTGGTTTCCAGTGAAGCTAAGTGCTATCTACATAACTATGAAATACTTTGTGCTATTTTGAGTAGTTGAATATTATGTGTTTTGCTAGGTTCTGTACAAACATAAGACGAAAAAGATGCTGCCTGTCCCAAAGTGCTTATAATCTAATTATAAGACTTGGTCTACGTTAGAAAATTAGGTGTGCATAAATAAGTCACTCAGGAGTGTGATGTTTTTTGAGAAGTGTGACTGTTTAAGACCACTTACGTCATATATTGCCTGTCATCTTTTTTAAATAAAGACTCTGATAATGGAGAAGTTAATTATGATTATGACCATGAGCTATCTTTGGAAATGAAACGTCAAAAGATTCAGAGAGAACTCATGAAGCTGGAACAGGAAAACATGGAGAAGCGAGAGGAAATAGTCATTAAAAAGGAGGTTTGTATCTTGAAAATAGGCATGTGTTCTCTAACTTACCAACAGCCATTTTATGTCCTTAGAGTCCTAATTGTTTTCTGCATGACTGGAGCCTCTATGTGCTACCATGGGGCAAATGATAAATGACTATTGGGCATAATTTTACAAACACAGGGCTGTGTTCTGGCTAGCCTTTCTGTGTAGACAGGGAAGGAGGCAGATAGGAGAGGAACTTTGGGGCACAAATCGTTATACACTCAAACTGGCTATCCTGAAACCTGTGAAGTACATGTGAGAGAGGTCTTCCCCATGTCTGCCCCCATTGGGGTTTAGCAGCTGTGAATTTATTTCATATGCTTCAGTCTGGACCATTTTATCTACGCCAGTCCCCCATCTGCCCTCACTCTTCATATTACACTGGATTTTATTAGGCATAATCTTGGTGGGTGGTTCATAACTGGAAAGAATATGTCTATTTGGGGTGGGGGACCTTAAGAGCCAGAATTTTGGGGCTGTAGGTAAATCTTACTGGAATAAAATTTTTCAGGCTAACCTTAGTGTATGTATTAGAACCATAAAATGTAATGACTTGTTAGGTGTCATTTAATTGTGTTGTAGGTCATTTGTGCAGCATTTTCTTTAAGATCAGCTTTATTTTAAGATATTTTAATACTAATGAAATTAACTACTTCTGCAAAAATATGTGGTTAGTATGTCTGAGGCAGGTGGTGTGTCAGTGGTTATTACTATCTAAAGTTTGAATGATATTAGAATCCTTATTCAGGATACATATACAGCACATGAGTATTTGGTTGTAGTTTAAACTTTTTCTTTATCCAAGATTTCTCCAGAGGTGGTTAGATCTAAATTAACACCATCTCCTTCGCCAAGAAAGTCTAAATCTCCAAAACGAAGGTCAAGTCCGAAATCTTCATCTTCAGTTAGTAAGAAAGAGAAGAAGACTTCTACAGTGTCTTCACCGCTCTTGGATCAGCAGAGGTCAGTAGGTATACATACATTATGGATGGGAAACAGGATGGTATGTGGATACATTAGGAAATGTTTTGTGCTAATCAGTGGATATAGCTACTCATTTTCATTGTCCCTTAAGGTGTGGATTCAATGTACCGGTCTTGAAACTGTAGATTTTTGCAGAGTTCACAAAAATCCCAGGGATAAGGCAGCAAATATACGTCTCCATTGATTTTAATATCTTGTAGATTTTGCATTGAACATTGTTTTTTTTTTTTTTTTTTTTTAAATGATGTGAACTGCCTGTGAGATGCACTGGAGAAATCTAAATAGTAATCAAATTACATTTGTTCAATGGTGGAGGTTGGTGGTGCTTAAATGCAAGTTAATCTAGGATAGAATTGAAATTTTGCAGTTTGCCGAGTCAGGTGTTCTGTTGACACTGCTGTTGACACTTCATATTGCTATACAAGAGATAATACTTGACCTTCTAGGTTAAGGAGTGAGCTGGAGCGTTATAGCACTGGGAAAGGGAGACAAGAGGGAATGAAGTAGGCAAAATCACAGGCTGTTACAACTGGGCTTTTTGCCACAAAAAAACAATCAACTAAAAAAGATCTTGCTGACTCTAGAATCTGGGAATCAATGTTTAGCTCCATTAGCTGTGAGAAAAATTACAACCCTAATACAAAAACAGGCACCTATATTTGCCAAGCAAATTGCCTTTGAAGCAAGTTATGCTTAAATAAGGGCACAATACTCGTAAATGTTGGTTTTGCTGTAAAAGACTAGTATAAGGGATTGCTTGCTACAGTACCGTACAGTACTTTAAGATGCAATGACATCTAGGTACTAATATGTTTGTATCTGTTTGTGACTGACTTATGAAAAATACATACGGGTGTAAAGAAATACCTTTACATTTCCTTGTAATTCATGGTGGAAATAAAATGTTCAATATTTATTCATAAAGCTCCTGAAAATATGGTAGGATGCTTTACATACAAGGAATGAGTGATCCCTACCCCAAACAGCTTAAAATTTGGGGCACTGACCCTGCAGTGTATTGTACACAGATGTATTGTATTCAATTGCAGAATCTAGTGTTAAGCGGACAAGATACAAAGGATTTTGGTGTTTTGATGCATGCAGTTTTACAAGGGCATTGTAACTTTGGAAGCTGTAATTACACATTTGGGAGCAGTTCCAAATTTTGCAAGCCTGTTTCAGAAATAAGGGTTATAAATTCAAATGGCTAAGGGAGACTTCAAAGGAGAGCTTGACATTAATTTTCCTTTATATTCACCATGCAGTCGAGTACAGCTGTAAGTGTCACTATCTGCTGATGGAATAGAGAAGTCTGCCCCAAAAGCTTCAAAGCGCTTGGCTCTATAGATTGGTGCTGCTAGTATCTGAGAGATTAACAAATATTTTACTTAGTCTTGTAAATAGCTTTTTCTGGTATTTTGATACATTTAGGAGTTCCAAAAGCATCCAGAGTAAAAAGAAGGGTCCTCGTACACCTAGTCCTCCTCCTCCAGTACAAGAGGAGACTCCCCTGGGGAAAAAGCATAAAGAAAAACATAAAGCAAAAGAGCGTTTAGAAGAAAAAACAAGAGAGGGGAAAGAGAGAGGACGTGACTTTGAAAGACATAAGGAGAAAAAAGAGAAACAGAGGTGAGTTCTGTTGCATTATTAGGTTTTTAGAATTAATGTAACCTTGCTTAGGTTGTCTGCATTTCTGTTAAATCTGTAGTTCATATTGCACTAAATAGAGAGGGTTTTACATTTGACTTGCTGCCAACCTTTCTCTGAATTCATTAAATATAATAAATGCATTGGATAGTGGACTAATAAACTACAGCTAATAGAGTTGTCACTTTAATAAAAATAACTTGTTGAGATGCCCTTCTGAAATAACTGTCATGTTCTCCATCAGTGAGTCAGACCTTGACTGGTGGTCCAGTCTGGGATCCTCATATCTTTATTCTAAAGCCATAATTTTTCCGTTATACCTTGAACTTCCCCTTGTAGAGATATACTACTTCACTTCTTTAGAATATCAGGTCAGTGGACCTATGAAGAGAAAACACTATTATTCCGTAAATTGGCCATTAGGAGGCATTCTACTGCCCCTAAAGCTTCATTTAGTAAATCTAGTATTTTAGCAATGCTGTTTCTTCAAAAATTGACTCTTAAAAGTCCTTACCTTTTGGGATGCTTACATCCAAGGGTGGTTCTCTGTATTCACCCTAATACCTGCCCGCCTTATCCATTCCAAAACCTAGATGTCCACCTGGGCAAGGAAGGTCATATTCATTTTCTCTCCTCCTCTCCTCCCCTCCAATATTCTCTCTCACACAAAAATAAGATGTATAGTGGGCAGTTTGCTATTACTTTGTGCAGACTAAGGAGTTTAGGAAGACCTTTACATTCTATCATGAACTGATAAAGTAAAAAGACTCAGAAAGGTGGTTGGATCTGAGGCAGTGTTATGCTCCTCTCCATAATTAGTGGCAGAAGGTCACAAGCAGTAGTGGGGAGCACTCAGTGCAGCTGTGATAGAAGCGGGAGTGTATTTGGCAGCCTGTGTGCGTGTGGTACCATGATAGCAGCAGGTACTTCCATGGCAGTGGCTGCAGCCCTATTATAAAAATGTCATTGACCTTTTTGTGTGAATTTTTAAGTTACTTAATATTGAAAACAAATACTGGAAATCCTCCTGATCCTTCAGTAAGCCAAATGGCAGTTCAAGATACCAGCAGTCCTTTTCTTCCTTCAGAAGCCATTATTAAGGTCCGAAAACTTGTCTGAACTTTTTAATAGTAAATTTCTGATTTTACAGAATTCATTAAATTAAAGCAACAAAAACAACAAATTCCCTATTTGTATTGACATCTAGCTGCTTAACAAATTACAGACAATATGAAGGGTCAGGCTTCACCCTCTTTGTATTAGATTGAAAAATATATTAAATGGGATCTTCTGGAAGAGCACTATATGATCATAATTTCATATGTGATGAACAGATTATTCTACCAGAAGTAATTCTTGATCCTCTACTATGGGTGTGGTCTTGGAGTTGACTTTAATTGATTGGAGATGTACTGATCCCATATTGCGCATGCTGAACAAGCGGCTACTTGTATGTTTCTTAGAGATCCTTCAGAAGGCTCCCATAGACAGAAGCGTTCTCCAAGTCCTGCTGATCATTCTGGCAGTAATTCCTCTCCTTCCAGAGAATATTCACCTCCTGCCTCAAGGAGAAGACAAACCTCCCGAGCTCCAGCCAAGTTAACTACACACAAGCATACTTTCTCACCCTCTCGCAGGTGGGAAGTTAATATATAGTTCTTATTTTTCTAAACAATTAAAACTTTCCTGCTACCATATTGAGTCACTTTCTCTTTGGTGAGATCACATGATGTATCAGTGTACTTTCCAAACGTGAGCCTTTTGATACAGAATTATTTACCCTAGTAGCAGTATTAAAGAATAATCTACTTTACTATTAACATGAGTAGCTCTGAATCCCTGGTCCTTCAAACTCTCTCACCCGCATAACTTTAAGCAGATATGTAGTTCTGTTGACTTCAGTATGGTTATTCAAGTGAATAAAGTTATGTACATGCATAAGAGTTTGCAGGATTGGGGCCTAAATTGTCTTAGACAAAGAGAAATCCCAATGAGTTGACAGCTAGCAGAAAATTACAAAAACAGACATTAAGAAGCCAGTGTTTCTTGCCACAGGGATGCTGTATATAGCTATACTTAGAGTGTGCACCCAAGAAAGAAAATGTATAATTTGTCTGCTGCATGTTACCAGGATTTCTTGAAAGCACCTCATATTTAGTAAAATAGCTATGTTGTTGGGGAAAACTGCATGTTTCATAGCAACAAAATTCTTGTCATTGTGTAATCGAAGGTGCTTTATTTCTGAAATATTTAGGTTTTTTTCTGGATGACTTGCTCTTGAATATTATCTAAAGATCAAACTAGGAATATAGAATGGTTATAACAAACTCTTAAAGTATCTTTATTTTTGAGATAACAGTAAATATGCATGGGAGAGAGGAGCGCAATTTATATATTAGAAATTATAAGGATTTTATTTTCCAGTTGATGGCTAGAGGGCGGAGAATATAGAAATTATTTTTTTTCAATAGATTATTTTTTATTGAGGGTTTATTTATTTTATAGTATCATAAAAAATTGCATGTGATGACTATTTTAATGATGTGTCCTGCAGGTCTGCTTCCCCACCAGGGCAGCATCACTCTCCCATATCATCAAGACATCACTCCTCTTCATCACAATCAGGTTCCTCTGTTCAAAGACATTCCCCTTCCCCCCGCCGCAAAAGAACTCCTTCTCCAGCCTATCAAAGGACAGCTTCCCCACCTGTGAGACGTTCCTCCTCTCCCTATCCCCCACACTCTTCATCCTCTCCTCAGAGGAAGCGAAGTCCTTCAAGACATCAATCCCCAGGGAGAGAGAAGGGGAGACATGATCGTGACCGGACTTCACAATCGCATGATAGACGCCACGAAAGGAGGGATGGTACGAAGAAGAATATGCTTTTCAGAAACATTTTACATTGCCCCCAAACTGTAGTTAGCTGACAATTTAAAAACCTGATTATTTTAATCGTGTCATCTAATGTGCTCCAAGCAGTGAGACAATACATTGGTTAAAATGCCAGCAGACATCTATGCCAGCACTCCTGTTTCCGCTGTATCAGGGATAGTGCAAAGAGGAGAGACTTTAACAAGAATGATTAGTGTAGGCAAGGTCTCTTTCATTGTATTAGGTCTCACCAATATGATATGTGTTTAAGTCCAGAATGGCCTTCATTTTTTCTCTCTAGCATTTAACCACCCTTTCCTGTATATGGCAGTGGCTGCACCAATCACAGTAGGATAGTGGTCTTCTCTCAAGATGCCAAATACCTGCCAGTGGACCAGCCGAGAGAAAACTCTAGAGTTGTAAATGACTGTCTCCCCTTTCACCAGGAAGAGCCCAAGTATATCATCCAATCCTCTCTGATGACTCCCTCCGTGGTTTTTAGTTAGCTAAGTGCAAAGGAAGTCTGCGACATAGCCTATCAAGTCTTGATGAACAAAAATACCGTCACCCCCAAACCTATGAAAAGAACATTTGTCAAGATTTATAGACCAACTATAAGACAATACAATAGAACCCCATTTATCTGACCCTCCATTATCTGTCTCTCCATATTAACCGACCAGCCAGCGCGCACAGGTTCAGAATTGAGCGATCTGTCTGGTAGCCGCTAGATGGTGCTGCAGTCTCACACTTTTCCGTTCTCTGGATTATCTGAATTTTTGATTATCCAGTCTGGCCCTGGTTCCAATTAGATCAGATAAATAGGGTTCTGCTGTATATATAATAGGAACATATTGTGAATAAATATTTTAAAAATCAGGTTTCAGTGGTGAGCGATCTTAACAAAGATGATAGCGTAGATACACTCCGAGCACATTGTCAGGTGCATAAGGAATTAAAAAGAGAAATTACCACAAGAAAAGAACTTGAACTCAGCACTCTGTAAAGGAATATGCTCCTGGTCCTAAAGTTATTGCAGCAAATCATCGTCCTAACACATTTTGAAGTTACTGAATACATTTAATCTCTAAACAATGAAATGTGATACTCACTAGGTCACAGATTCAAATCCATGGGGAGATTTTGCTAAAGCAAAAAGGGTAGTTAAGCACCCAGCTCCAATTTGTATCTTTTGTAAATCTCTCCCCATAGGCTTTTGTGTAAGAAATGTAATTTGCTTGTATCATTTTATATCCTTTCTACTTTGGATTGTTAGAATCTAGTATTACAGACTTTAATCAAGCTGAATATTACATTTAAATTTTTTGTTTTCCAGAAACTAGAGGAAAAAGGGAAAAAGAGAGGGAAACCAGAGAGGAACGAGATTATGACCAAGAGCAGAGTACCTCCAGGGATCATAGAGATGACCGAGAATCTCGAGATGGAAGGGATCGGAGGGAGACCAGGGATAACAGAGACCGTAGGGAGCCAAGGGAATCGAGGGACACTCGAGACTCCAGGGATACAAGGGATTACAGCAGAGATAATAAAGATAGCCGTGATCAGAGAGACTCACGTTCTATACGAGATACCCATGACTACAGAGACAGAGAAAATCGAGATACCCATAAAAAGGAAGACCAGTATCAGGAGGAACCACGCAGTTATGGAAGAACCCATGGCAGAGAAGAGAATTCCCGTGCTGACACACGGAATGAATCCAGAAATGAGTCAAGAAATGAAACTAGAAGTGACCGGACTGGCAGAAGTCGAGGCAGAGGTCCAGAATTATCTGACAAAGGTACAATGATTTATTTTTTTCAATGTCTGTACTACATTATTTGATGATGAATTTCTGCCAAATAAGCATATGCTGTAAAGCTATCTTAAGTGGTATTTTCATTAAAACAGAACTGCTATTGCTTAAGTGCATAGCACTCCTCTGTTTTCCATTCATTAAAACAGTGTAGCATTGGCATCCTGCCATAGTACTTAAAAATCCTGCGCCACTCTGTTTAATGTATCTGCAACCTTAGCTTCTCCCAAGGGCCATGAAATACAAATAAGAGCCTGAAGTGTAATGAAAGACTAGCAGAGGCAGATTCTCTAACCATATACATTACACAACCCCTCTTTCTTCTTCTCAAATACGCATGTATACCCAGGTTCAACTTCTCCTATTTTTCTCACATACAAAATATGTAACTTTATCTATGGCTTTCCAAAACCTGTTCTATTGTAATTTGTATTTGAAGAACTGTTCATTCTTTTATATTATCACCATTTGGTCATCGGTATTCATTGTTTTTTTGCTTTGGTTTCTTAGTTTTAATGTAACAGGTTTTTTTTTTATTTTCTTTTTTAAACGCTTCCAATAATTTTAAAATAACCTCCATCATATCTTGACTGTTCAGTCTGTTCATTTCCTTCTGCACATTGTCTGCAGGCTTATGTTCTTCTAAGGACAAATTTCTGCCACCTCCTTGCTACCTTATTATCAGTCAGAAAACCCCATATTGTAACAAGAGGAAGTTGATTTCTCCTGAAAATAGAGTACAGTATTTGGGCATGGTGTGTTCTAGGCAGCCGCAAATTATATACAAGTGCAGCATCTTAATTCTGGTTTTGGTAGGTTGTCATCTCATTATCCCAAATACGTGTATCAGATTTGTTAACTATAAACTTTTAAATCCATCAGGATGGGGAGTTGAATATTGAAACAGTTTTCTATGTCAAATAGAGTTTAGAATTTAACTTCTGTTTCAATGGTATAATTAAATGAACTTAGATATTTTAAATCTTATAGTTAATTGTTATGAAATGTCAAGGGATTTTCTTACACCTGAACTCTTATGGCGGGTGGAAATGTTTTCAATAGGAAGTAGGGCAACCAGAGGGTCTCAAGTTGACAGTCATAGCAGTAGTGGCAACTACCATGACAGCTGGGAATCACGGAGTAGCTATCCTGACCGAGACCGCTATGACAATCGAGAGCAAGCAAGAGATTCATCCTTTGAAAGAAGACATGGAGAAAGGGACAGACGTGACAACAGAGAGAGAGGTATGCAAACATGCATGCACTAATTCAGAAACATACGGCCGACCTGATATTGGAGTTTGGCATCAGTCTTGTGCTGAGGCTAATGAAAATTGACATATCTAGTACAAATGGTCATTAACACAGCTATATAATATATGCTCTCTTCCTCCCCTGGACTGGCTTATGGCATTCCCCCACTGCTGTTTTTATTCATTCAGTATGTTTTAAGCAAACAGCTTGGGGTGACTTCAATGTAAAATGAATAAGTTGAAAAGAACTGCACATTTTTCAGTGTTGTTTTCTGGAGGATGTTACCTATTTATATACATGAGCATGTGCCTACTGTCACATTTCAATACAATATTACTTGTTGATATAGACTCATACAGAATATTTTTTGTCTTAGTATTTAAATATGCTGTTGTGAAGGTTTAGCTAACCTTGACTGGCTACTAAAGTAAGGCACAGTATAATACTGTGATTAATACGGTATGACATTTTATTGACTTGGGAATTTAATATTGATGGATGCTTTGCTGTGGTCAGTGTCAAATGGCTAATAAATCTTGATACAGATGCTGGTGAGGATGGGGAGAGTCCAATTTTTTATAAGGGTCTGCCATTTTGGGCTTAGCATGAGATATTTCATTTTCATAGCAGAAAGAGTGCTGAAATTGTCCCTAGGGAGTTCTGTTCTAACATCCAGTCTGAAGTCATCCTAGAGTTGGCTTCTGAAAAAGTTGGCTTGCTGACTTCCTCAGTTAGGAGAACAAGAGAGCTTAATTAAGGCAAACTCGGAGTTTAGGGACAGTGAGGAGAATAAATGTAAACTTACAATGAATTTTTTGATCTTCAGGGAGCTTTTAATTGTGTTGGACATGGCCATTGAATCCCAGATGCTGCCTGTGTTCATTCCATGGCACTACTCTGCCAAGTTTTCTTCTCTCCACAGAACAGCATAATATGTCATGTCTTCTGTTCCTATGAAAAGCTCTGGAGGTTTTTCTAACTGCTGCTCTGCTTTAGTTTTTCTTCTATCTTCAATGAAGGATTTTGTTGAACCTAATCCGCAGCTTCCTTCTTGTCCTTAGCCTACAGACTGCAGTCTGAAAGTGTCCCGGATATTGGCAGTTTCTAATTACTTTTTATCTCTATCTCCTTTGCAGTAACCAGATGATTAAATTATACTGCAGTTTGAACTTTCATGTCTTGAGTTCTAAGTAAAAATCTTAAACTTAGAAGTAAATATAAAGATACGAGTAAAACAAAGGAAATTTATGGGAGGCAGGCCATTTGTTTTAGAGTGAAATGCATTTCATTAGCGCAATAAATGTTTGTAAGGAGCTCTAATAGAATTAGTCAGGCTTAAGTATCTTTCCTTAGCTCCTATGGTTTTACTTTGCTCTGTTTCTTTAAAAAAAAAAAAAAAAAAAAGCTGGAGTTTTTCTAACATTAAAATCTTCTCCAAGAGTTAATTTTAAGTACCGATTTACATGATGTTTGAGAAATACTAAGACAGTGCTTTAAAAAGGGAACACATAAGAGAAAATTTTACTTCTTCCCAAATACACTAGGAGTCGTTTTTAATATGGTTTAAAATACAGATTTTTTGGATTATGTATCGTATATTCAGCTAAAACAGAAATGCTTTTAAAGTTAAATCTGATGTTTCCAAACACAAGTATAGTGTTTCAAAGGAGAAAGATGTGAACGTATAGTGCAGTAGCTATTAATCCATTCATACCCATGTGTATTTAGCAAATGTATACTTCCAGATGTCTGTCATGTTTCACATTTAAGCATTGTTTGCAGATACTTAATACTACTCCTCATGGCAATACAATGTGGAAATATAATAGTTTAAAAATGAAGAACTTGAATTACAGTGTAGTACTATTGCAATAAGTGGTATTGAAATGATGTGGGCATACCAGCATAAAGAATGTAAATCCTGTATCTTGACCCAAGTTGTCTGAACTAACGATTCATATCCAAAAAATGATTGTTTCGGCCATAGCAGAAATGTCATTCCTATTTACTTTTAATTTTGGTTTAATTTTGGTTTAATTTTAATTGCTTCCCTTGGAAGCAAGGGAGCATTAAGTCATTATTAATTCACTCGCAGGTGAAAATTGATTAAACTGATGGGAATGTATGTTTTATTGACTCAGTTCTGTTCAAACTCCACATGTATGCTCCTGAAGGATATTCTCTCAATGTATGGAGATGTGCATTATGTCAGCTTTGCAATAATGGACAAAAAATCAAATCTGCATTTTCCTTTATTCATACAAATGTTTCCTCCACCCCTTTATGTAATGTCTTTAGCATACACCATGGAGGATTTTTCCATTATTCTTTACTAAAATAGAATTAAGATAACAGTATAGTTACTGATGCAAAATAGTTGCAATTTATATCTACTTAAGTGAGATTTAGATGTCGTCTGCTACTATGTATATTTTTTGTTGCTAAGGTCCTAGGCATCAGAATTTGTCTTCCTTTCTACGTAGCAGCCGAGTTAGTCTGTATTCGCAAAAAGAAAAGGAGTACTTTTGGCACCTTAGAGACTAACAAATTTATTTGAGCATAAGCTTTCGTGAGCTACAGCTCACTTCATCGGATGCATTTGGTGGATGAAGTGAGCTGTAGCTCACGAAAGCTTATGCTCAAATAAATTTGTTAGTCTCCAAGGTGCCACAAGTCCTCCTTTTCTTCCTTTCTAGTCTTTCCTCCTCCCCTGCTGCTGCTAATATTCAAGTTAAATAGGGCTTTCCCTGTGATTCTAGACTAGTTATTTCCTATTTACACATGTATTCTTCCCCCATCCGTCACCACCAGTTCCGGTGGGCTATGCCAATAACAGTTTTGCGTGTGAAGCCGCAAGGAATGTTTGAATGATTTCAGTTCTCATGTTTCCAATATTTCCTCTTTGCCTCCTTCTCTTGGTCTGAGTCACCTGAATGATCACATGATAAGCTACTGGGCCAGTCCGTTTCATATTTTTATAAGTATTGAAATTGCTGGCTAGAGGGACCGTAGAACTGAGAATGGATTGAAGAAAAGTAAAATCCTGCATTCTTTAATAGAATGATAAAGTTCATTTTAAAATGAGTGTCTGTTTTAAGCATCTGTTTAATTGAAATCGTATAGAAAATATCTGATCATGCTCTTGGCAATAGTAGTAGTCAAATGGCAAGCAGATAGTTTTGAAATTACTGGGAATAGACTTGTACAAAATAAAACCTTTATAGCCATGGTTTGTAGTGACTTTAAGCTTAAGTAGAAAAGACTTAAATTTCTTCATTTTAAAAATATTTCAAGATGGTTGCCCTTCCCCTCATGTCATTCAGAACCTTTTCCAGCATTCTGTAAGAAGCTTCTGGTTTATGTTTAATGCAGATATCTAGATAGTATCCTTCTACTTTAATAAGAATACAGAAGCTTCTATTCTAATTTTAAATGATTAGTGTACTGTGAGAGGCGTATCTAATTAGTTACTGGCAATGAAACTTGACTTTCTTTACAGATCAAAGACCAAGCTCACCAGTACGGCACCAAGGAAGGAGCGATGATCTTGAGCGTGACGAACGGAGAGAAGAACGAAGGGTAGACCGGGTTGATGATAGGAGAGATGAAAGGGCCAGGGAGAGGGAACGAGAGAGGGAGAGGGAACGAGAGAGGGAAAGAGAGAGAGACCGGGAGAGGGAGAGAGAAAAGGAAAGAGAACTAGAACGAGATCGTGCCCGAGAACGAGAGAGAGAGAGAGAGCGGGACAAAGACAGAGAACGCGAAAGGGACAGAGACCGAGACCATGACAGAGAGAGGGAGAGAGAGAGAGAAAGGGAGAGAGAGAAAGAAAGAGAGCGAGAAAGGGAGGAACGGGAAAGGGAGAGAGAACGAGAGCGAGAGAGAGAACGAGAGAGAGAACGGGGTCGTGACAGGGATAAGGAACGAGAACGTCCGAGAGACTGGGAGGATAAAGAAAAAGGAAGGGATGACCGTAGAGATAAGAGAGAGGATGTCCGAGAAGAAAGGAATACAAGAGATGTCCATGAGGAGAGGAAATCTAAGTAAGTGTTTCTGTATGTGACTTATTTGCTCACCAAAAATTTAAAATACCATGCAATCCTTTAATGTTTCATGGTGTAATGGTTTCTGTTTTCATTGTTGTAAATCAAATGTTTGCTACGGCACAAGTAGCGCGTCTGCTAGTAGTAGCTTGTAAAAGTGGTGTGGACGCCAGAGCCCCTAGCAAATCTCTGAAAGTTCACTTTGTCTCATTCAGATGTTACTGTAGCAGATCCTAAGTTGAGGTTGTGTTGAGATTCTTGCTTAAAGGTGAGATGAAACCTCTGTTATGTGAGAATAACATAGCGTATCCTCCCTAAACTTACAGCATTTACTCTTTAAATACAGAATGAATTTTTAAAAAAATCTAATTAGTTTAAATAATCAATAAAAAGTTTAGAAGGATAATATAAATTTTGCATTTAACTTATTTCTTGATCCTTCTAGCAAATAAATTTTTGATTGTCCATGGGAGTGATCTCTTGTGTATTTCCACTTGTAGGATGCACGTCTGAGTTTTGTGAACTGTCTTTAAAGCAGTGCTCAATGGGGCTACAAGACTAACCCCAATCCTTCTTTATGTAGACAGCTGTTGATGTTGGGATCTTTTCACTGCGCTCAAAGCAATTTCTTGGGTTTTATTCAAAGCTCCTTTAATTTCTCATATATTGTTGGTTAGCTAGTTTGTAAAGGAAATAGCTTGCACTGTTTCACTTTTAGGACCAGATCCTCAGCTGTCCCAGCAGTACTTTAGAGTTTCATGCTCTGGATCAAGCTGAAAATCATCTCCATTTCACTGGCACAATTAAATAGTTTAATGAAAGTGTTAAATTTATTTGTGCAGGAGACAGTGCTTTCTTAGGCTATGTCTGTACTACAAAGGTAAGTCGACCTATGTTAGGTTGACTTAGAGCCACCGCATTAATTACTGCGGTGGCTGATTGCCACACAACCCTCTTTTTGTCAGTGGTGCGTGTCCTCCCCAGGAGCGCTTCCACTGACTGAAGAGGGCAGCTACCTAGGGCTTCTCACTTCTGGTGGGGAGATCCACACCCAGAGTCCGGTCAGCTGCCATGCTCCCAGTGAGCAGCCAATGTAAAGAATGCAGTGTCTTCTACACAGACACTGCATTGCCCTAAGTACACCGACATAAGCCCTATGTCTCTCGTTGAGGTAGTTTTAATGTGTCTGCATAGCAGGGGAGTTACATCGGCAGGAGAAGCATTTCAGTGTGTTACACTTCCATTGTTTTGTCTACAAAAGTTAAGGCCTCAGTTGCTAGTGCAAAACTGTGGAACTCCCACAGGAACAAAGAATTGCCTCAGACCTTTCCACTTTCCTTTCCAAGTAGAAGGCATGCTTACAAATAAATGCAAATAATCTAGGCCCAGTTTAACCATTAGTCTAAGTTAGAGCAATCTCCAGGCTGCTTATACTATGTGCAGTTGCAATAGCCCTTAAGGACACATTCTGCATGCAGATGTACAGCTGTATTCAGGCAACCAACCCCTCCTTGACTCTAAATTACCAGTGATTCCAGCACTCCAGTAGAATCCTGAGCTGCCAGGTCTTTGCAGCCTGAACACCACTTGAGTCATGCAAAGGAGTGGGAACAGGGGCCAGACTCTGGTCCTTTGTTTTTATTTTGGGCCTTGGTCAGATGTATCTCCAAGGACTTGGACAGGAATGGCAGATTGATTTAAGTGGTATTCATCATGCTGCTCCTTCCTCCTGGAAGTAGATACACACATCTGTATGTATGTACTTCCTGGGAAAAGCTTTTTTCCCTGGATCGTTCTTGGTGTGGAGGGCCGTCACACTTAGAACCCAGACCAATAGGCAGTGTGGGTTCTATGCCTTTCTTACCAAGGTGGTCTTCTAAATATGGTCCAGGTCACAAGCAAGAACCTGTTGGTATGTTGGTATATTGATGCTGAAGACACCTTTGGCACCGAATGGATTTGTTCCTGTGGAACAATGTGTGACTACTCCCACAGTTCCAGGATCTTCCTCAGTGCTAAGAAAGTTAGTTCCACACCCAAAGGCCATTGAGTGTGGGTTCCTTGTTGGCAACATCTCCTCTTCAGCCTCAAGCAGCAACTCCTTTTAAGGTCACTTCTGTGTCATTTTTGGTTGTCTTACCAAGGGCAAGAAAAAGGTCCTAAAGGGTTTTTGTTACTGGAATTCTGAGCATCATCCTAGAAGAAAGGATGAAATATCACTAAGGCTGTGTCTACAGTGCGCACTTTACAGCAGCACTGCTGTGCTACTACAGCCGTTGTAAGGTACGCAATGTAGCTGCTCTTTGTCAACAGGAAAGAACTCTCCCGGTGACGAAATAAAAGCACCCCCAACGAGGTGAAGTAGTTTTGTTAGTGGGCAAGTGTCTCCTGCCGACATGGTGCTGTCTGTACCAGTGCTTTTAGTTGGTAAAACTTTTGTTGGTCAGGGTGTAGTTTTTTTTCACACCTCTGATCAACAAAAGTTTTACCGACGAAAGTGCAGTATAGACATAGCCTAAGAGTTTAAGGCTGGTGTGGCTGAACTGCCCACCATGGTGCTGCAGGTTATGGCTGCCCCTCTAGCATAGCCTGTGTTGCTGATTCATAGGATTCTAGGTATCTGTATGGGCTAGCGTGGGATCTTTGTCACAAAAAATATTGAAATTAAGATCATCTCAGAAACAATACTTACCAAGTTTGGAAATTCCCTTCGTGTAAAAGACAGTGATCATCTTAAATAATGTTTTGTTTAAAAGTTGGGAAGTCTCACCAAGGAAAGTATTTTAAGTATTTGGAGTGCAAATGAAAACTGATCTTACTTGAAACTTTATTGCTAATGAAGCTAGAAAATTGTGGGACATCTTTTAGTATCTTGTATTTTGAGAGAGGTGCATAGAGTATAGGTGGTGTTACTGATATTTACAGAGGTGATAAAGAAATACAGCCATTTTTTTAAAAGGAATCTGCATGGAATTTGCATTTATTTTTCTAATATAGGAAGCGTCACAGAAATGAAAGTAGCCCTAGTCCTCGTCCATCACCCAAGCGCCGCCGTGAGCATTCTCCTGACAGCGATGCCTACAACAGTGGAGATGATAAAAGTAAGTAGAAGTGGGTTGTCTCTGCCACAGTATATAGGCTAACCTGCAACTATGAAGAAGTTCCTTGCAATCTTAAATAGAAAATGAGGGATTGAGCTTTTCAAAGTGTCGTCTCCCTGTTTTTTCATTGTAAGGCTGTTTTTCTTGTAGAGCGGTGGGGCTACATATTTGACATATTATTTATTCTATATGCTAATTTTGTTATAATATATTGGTATTGTCCTGGGGCAGTAGCCCCAATATTTGTCTTTAAGATGCATATCTATTAAAAGGGGAAAAAATCCATTGATACTCCAGAGGTTTAAAAGCTTGAAGAAGATAGCTGGAAATAATGGATTGTTTTGATTGACACTTCTTTTGGTATGTACAGGATGCACAAAATGTGTATTTTCCCCTTCTTGAACATCAAAAATATGTCTTTTCCACTTATAGATGAGAAGCACAGGCTGCTAAGTCAGGTTGTGCGACCACAAGAATCCCGATCTCTCAGCCCCACGCACCTTACAGAAGACAGGCAGAGTCGAAAGCCAGAGAGAAAGGAAAGTTCAAGACGCTATGAAGAACCAGAGTTCAAAGAGAGAGTGTCTTCAGGAGATAAACAGAGAGAGCAGAGAGAACAAACAGAAGTCACTGAAAGCTCACGGACCAGGGTTCAGGAGAGCTTAGGTCATCGCCCTTCTGAAGAACGAGATGCATCTGATAGAATACATGAGGAGAATAAGAAGAAATCTAAAGTGCAGAAAAAGACCACAAAGAAGAAAAAAGATGAGGACATCGGGGTGGAACGGTACACTGAGTCAACTGTAGAGGAGGGCCAGGTCTTTTCACCCAAGAAAGTTCCAAAAAAGAAGACTGTTGAGAAGAAGCGTAAGAGGTCAAAGGGTGATTCAGAGGTTTCTGATGAAGAAATTGTCCCGCACCATAAAAAGAAAAAAGGCCCAAGAACTCCCCCTGTAACAACAAAAGAGGAGTTGGTTGAAGCAGTAGCTGAGAAAGCTGTGGGAGTAGAAGCTGCTCCAAAAAGAGAAGACACAACATTTAGTGACTGGTCAGATGAAGATGTTCCAGAACGTGGTGAAATCATTGTTCCAGAAAGAAGCACTGAAGAATCCCACAGAAAAAGCCACAGACTGAGGGGAGACAAGGTAGAAACCCCACATGTTACTATAGAAGATGCACCTCATCGTAAACCTGTGGATCAGAAGCGCAGCAGCAGTCTTGGTAGCAATCGAAGTCATACATCAAGCAGACTTCGATCACCCTCCAATGAATCTGCTCATCGCAGTGGAGATGACCAGACAGGTCGGAAAAGGGTCCTGCACAGCAGCTCCAGGGACAGAGAGAAAAAAAGCTTAGAGATCACTGGGGAACGGAAGTCCAGAATTGATCAGTTGAAACGAGGGGAACCCAGCCGCAGCACATCTTCAGGTAATAAGATACTGTCCTAATGAGACTGATTTATATCATACTGTGTGAAAGTGAATAGACTCCACTTCCAAATCCTTCTAGCATGGCCTTAAGCTCTTGGTTCACTGGATATGAAAGGAAAAGCCTCTTCTGCCTCCATAACAAAATTAGAGGGAATTGTATATTCCTTCAGATTATGATTTAAAACTCTTGGCATCAATGGGGATGAATTATCCCTTTGCTGAGCCTGGAATATTCAACAAGAAATAGCAATTTATGCTGTAAGGGTTAAAACATATCTGTACAACTAATTTAAACTTTTAATTTAGAAAAGCTCTTATGCTAACACAGAGCATAGTGGTAATTTTATTGTATAAAATGTACTTTAAAAATTACAAACAAATAGAAATTAAATTTTAATACTGAAACTATGAAATGATGTGCAGGAAGTTAAATTTTACATGTTTCAGGGAGCTATGTTCAACGTGGTTCCTGAAAGAAATTTGTGGTGAAGTCATTAGGTTGCGGCCCTTAATAGTAAGTTTAATATAAATGAAAATCATCTTTGTCCTGAAACAAAATAATCAGTTGGAACTAAATTGCTTAGCTTTATGCTCATGGAGAGTGAGAAAAACAGGCAAGAAATTATTTGATGTGAGGTCCCTTCATTGGAGAGTTACTGGTCTCATGAAACAAACTGGCTGCTTGAGAGCTCCAGCTTTCTTTTTGCTTCCTGTACTGCGTAACTTAGCAGTACTGAAAATGCTTTTCACCCACTTGGCAGAAGGGGAACAATTAGATGTTTGCCTGATAGAGACATCAGTGGATGTTCTTCCATATGAAAAGAGAGCAGGGAAGAAGTAAGAGAAGCCTGGATGTTGTCAGGACAAAATTGGCATGCATCTGTGTCCCATACTCTGATTTATTTTTTAACCTTTTCAGATGGCAGATAATTTTTGTTGACACATAGCAATCTGAGATTGCTTCTGTGGGGTTGAAAGACTTTCTCTGACCCCTGACTAGATAGCATTGTTTTTCAAGTCTTCCCGCCCCCCCCCCCTTTGTTTGTTTCAGGTAGGCTGTTATATTGAAAAAATTTTATCTTGCTCCAGAGGGATGGTCTTTTAGTTAATCTCAAACTTAATTGCTAAACTATGAACAGAGGATTCAGTCCTCTAGGACATTAAAATATGTCCCCCTATTATGTATCCTTATTTTATTTACAGATTCCATTTTAAGGTGAAATCTCCATCAATACCTTCTGTGGTGATGTTTCTGTTGTCTAACTTATTCCCTACAGTCTTCTGATGAAAAATTGTGGCTGTGACTTCCAGTTGTCTCCTCAGGGGTCTGGACAAGCCTCCAGAGTCTTCTCCTTCACTTTCTAGTCCTGTTCAGTTCAAATTAGGATAATAATCATACCAAGCTTCTCCTAAAACATCTTGATTTAGCATCAAGAAAATACATGGACTTTGTGCCACACTTTTAAAACCTGATGGGTTCAAATATGTAAAGGTTTGCCATAAACAAAAGGAAGTATTTTTTCACACAACGCACAGTCAACCTGTGGAACTCCTTGCCGGAGGATTTTGTGAAGGCCAAGACTATAACAGAGTTAAAAAAAAACTAGATAAATTCATCAAGGATAGGGCCATCAATTAGTCAGGATGAGCAGGGATGGTGTTCCTAGCCTCTGTTTGCCAGAAGCTGGGAATGGGCAATGGGATGGATCACTTAATGATTACCAGTTCTGTTCATTCCCTCTGGGGCACCTGATATTGGCCACTGTCGGAAGACAGGATACTGGGCTAGATGGACCTTTGGTCTGACCCAATATGGCCGTTCTTATAATAAGATACTGTCCAGAACACAAATATACCCATATTAAAACATCTCAAAATAAACAGCATTTACACGTACTAATTAAAGTGATGGATCTTTTAATACAATAGCAAGCTTCATGTAGGTGATGGTTTCCTTTAAATGATACTGGACACAGTGGAATATTTGTTTTAAACTTTCAATTGTTTTGCAGAGAATTGGGCAGTGGTTACTTGGTCCTCTGTCTCTCTCCTGTACTCTTGTTGCTGGGCAGTGGTTATGTGTGATGGCCTGACACTACTGTCGGCCTTTCTACTGGGTCTTTAACTTCAGTGGGGGAAGAAAGCTATACTGGTAGCACTTAGTTAATAGACATGTCAATCTTCGTAACTTGAACATGCCTAGGACCTTTCATTTAAAGATTGTTGAAGGCAGGTAAGGAATGTATAGAAAATATTTTCACCCGCTGTGGAAATATGGCCATGTCTGTTTGAACAAAGCTGTTTTAACATTTCATGCAGTGCTACAAAGTGCTTCTTGTAACTGAAGAACAGTCTCTGAATGGAATTGCGAGGGGAAATTGGGCAGAAACCATTGCTTGATTTGAAATGGTTGATGATTACAAGTGGTCAGATAATTGGTTTTCTTCTTTTATAGGTTAGAATGCACCCTCCACCAACACACTGTTTCCTAAAACCATGCAGGAGAATTATTTCAGTACTGACTCAGGGGATAAATGCAGAATTCTTGCCACAGTTTGGTATATCCTGGAGGGCCCCAGTCAAATGTCAGTCCACGTCGTGCTTAAATTTGACATATGACGGCATTACACAACAAGTTTATTTGCCAACCATGGCTTTACTGGATTTCAGAACGGCAAATTTTCAAAATGTTGACACTTGTTTTCCCTTCTTTTGTTTCACATACAAAATACAGAAATGCCTACAATTTGATTTTAAAGAAGCAGTTTTTAGCTTTTGAAAAATGTTTCTGGGATGGAGGAGGAAGGGGTTAATCGAGAGAAGTCATGTCCTTGAATAAGGTCAAATACATAGAGGTGATTTTTGTGAAGAAATCTTCATTCTGTGGTGGTCTTGCCCTCAAAGGTCTGTTTTGACATCGGAGTTTGTAAAAATGTTGTGTTTGATATTTTTGTCTCTTTTGATACAGATAAATGTGTACTGCATTCATTTGCTACAGTCATGTCTCTTTAATATTTTATTCAGATCGTCAAGATTCAAGAAGCCACAGTTCAAGAAGAAGTTCTCCTGAATCAGATCGTCAGGTCCATTCCAGATCTGGGTCCTTTGATAGCCGGGAGAGGCTTCAAGAACGAGATAGACATGATCACGATCGTGAACGAGACAGAGAAAGGAGGGATGTAAGGCAGAGAGAATGGGATCGAGATGTAGATAAAGACTGGCCACGGAATCGTGACAGAATCAGAGAGCGAGAGAGGGAAAAAAGAAGAGAGTTGGACAGGGAAAGAGAGAGACAACTTCCTGATACTACTGAAAGAGACAGGGACAGAACTCTTGACATTTCTTCTCAAACAGACACAACAAAGCGCAATGAACCAAAACTGGACAGGGATCATGAAAAGGAATCTGATGGGGTTTGCCGGGACACTACAGCTTTGGAGAAGGAAAGGACAGAAAAGGACTTGGGAACTTCACAAGGATTTGAAGATGGAAATGAAGCTGAGAAAGTAGAGAGCTTAGAAGGTGAGATGTTCTGAAACAGAAACTAGTGTATCAATTATTTTACTCCTTCCCCTTTTAACATAACATCGAACTACAGTATATCAGAATAATTTTCCACTGAAAGGTCACTCTGATATGCAGATTGGCTCCAGCTTTTCCACTGTAGAAGCAGGTACCCTGAGACATAATCTCTATGAGTAGCTTTTTTAGCATGTTTTTCATTAATTGTGTACTTCCAAATTAGTCTTGAGACACACAAACATAAATGAGACCAGGTATAATTTGCTTAGGCACCAAATTTCTGAATAGTCAGGTGGTTTAATGAACAAAAATTCCCTTTTCTCCATCACCCCCTTACACTATTGGCCTTTTTGTCAGTGTGGGAGTGACAGCTAAGGAGGATATTGGTAAGAAGAGTTAAAATGGAAAAATGTAGAGAAATAGAAAGCATTTTAGGAGAAGAAAATTGATGACAGTCTTATTTTCCTACATTTTAAAAAATGTTGCATCAGTAAAAGGTAGTACTTGTGATGTCTCAGTCATACTATTTTTTTTTCCACAGAGCCAATTGCCAGAGAACAGATGATGGTATAATTTTAAGATGTGTATAGTTCTTAGCATATAGATAGATAGGTCTTGTCCAGGAATAACTTCAGAAAAATAATTTTATTCAACACAAATAAAATTTGCGAGTTTTTTTGGCTCGAAAAAATGTGCTTGGTTTAAGAAACAAGGTAATATAGACATGGGCAAACACTTCAGTCGAAAACTACGTTTAAAACCCACTGAGGAAGAGCTGAACTAAGTCGCTTGAGTCTTGCACTTATCTAAGAGAGATTGAATTGTTTGGTCCATTATGAAGCAGGGAAAAATTCCATAACCTATTTGGAAAATCTAAAAGAGCAAGCACAAATCTGTGACTGAATAAGAAACTCTATTCTCAGTGCATGTCTCTCTGACATTCAATAAATTCTTCCTGCTATGTTTATATTGTCCTTACCTTCTCTCAAAGGATCACATACTTTCCTTCCCTAATTATTTTGTCACTCAGTTTTTCCTGGTTGTATTGTATTCTTTTTAGCAGTCCGAAATCTGTTTGTTTATATTTACCTTTTTAATTACAGCATAGTTTTGTCTTACTTTTTATTGTGTCAAGGAAAAGATAAAAATTAATTCGCTTCCAGTGATTCAAAGCAAAATGTTTCTTAAAATGGGAGCTAAAACAAAAGGGTGATCACATTCTTTCTCCTATTCTTTCTACTGATTATTACCCAAGAACTTTGGTTGTTAGGTTTGAATTATGGTTCATGCACATTTTGTGTGCCACATATGTTGTTTCATAAGGAGGTCATTCGATTTTTGAAAATCAGAAAATATCTGCTCTACTCAAGCATGTAGTTGAGAAAAAATGTGAATGGCTGTGTTCAGTAGTAGAGTATTCAGAGGGTCTATTAGAAAATAGAGGATGTATCATGAAAATCTGGAGTTTGTTACACAAGTGTTGACACTGAATATTATGATGAGATCTAGCATGAAATTTAGTGTAGATTCTAAAATTTCAGTGTAGAGAGAAAAGAGAACGTGTCTTAATACAACTTTCAACTCTGATGTTGGTGCAGCACCAGCCGTCTTATTCTGTTTAGGCTACAGTCATTGTGTATAGGCCTAACACAAAATGTGTGAGGATTTAATTACTTAATTATGATTTTGTGTTGAACATTTAATGTGTTTGCTTCAAGTGAAGACTTTAATGATGCCAGGGATGCTGCACTCCCTGCAAAGCCGTGACAGGTGTTCTGAGTAGTTAATTTACACTCTTACTATTGTCTTTCCCTGAGTTTTCTGCATTGATTTATAATTTTTTATTGTATCAAGGGCAAGCAAACTATACCCTTGGATGTAGCTTCCACATAGAGAGAGTTTCACTTCTGGGCGAGGAAGAGAGATGGCAGTATTTCTGCTACATTCTGCTAGGAGAGGATATCTGTACATTCCAGCTCTTTCTTGATCAGAGGCCTGCTGGTAAAGGTCGCTTACTCAGTGGATTGAATCAGTACATCTCCTAGTGCCCAGATCCAGAAAGTCTACTCCTGCTTGTAGATGCTGTCTTTGAGGTGACTTATGGAGTAGGTGACTACCAGTTGGCTGTACACATCCTTATCTGGATTGTGGGTACCCATCTGGAGTGTGGGTTGCATGTGGGCTGTGCTGGTGCATTACTGCTTTGGGTGGGCTTTCAATCCCAGAGGAGGGGCACTGTCCCAGCCATTTGTCCATGGGCTGCAAGATGACATAAGTTACTGTAATTATGACTTCAGTGTGGTGTTTCTAATTCAAAGGATAGAATTTAGGGGTGATGTGTAAGGTAGTATAATTGTTTGATAATTTGCAAACAAAACAAAACAGACTAAGGGAACCTGGTGTAACCGTCTTCAAGCTCCTTTCTGCACTTCCCAGAAAGGGGCTTGAAAGTGTAAGATACACACACCTACCTTCATGAAACTTATACCACTTCCTTTATTCCTTTTAACCCTATTAACCCTGAGTATGCATGCTCCCTAACAGTGCACAAGTAGAAATTCACTTGAGCCAGGTTAAATTCAAGGGTTTATTATCTGTCAGATGTAAAAAAATTATTTGACCACCTGCAGAACTGAACAGCTTGTATCAGTGTTGAATGTGCTTCCACAAGAAAGCTATCAGGTTTATTTGCTCAAGCCAATACATGCAGTAGCCTAGTTATCAGGGTGCTGAAATGTTAAAAAATGACTTTTTTTAAGCTTGCAGTGCATGTCTGTTTCTGTAGGAGGAGAAGATGAGTCCAAGATAGATGATGTGCAATCACTGGGATCTGCTGCTGGAGAATATGAGCCAATCAGTGATGATGAACTAGATGAAATTCTGGCAGATGATGCTGAAAAGAGGGAGGATCAACAGGAGGATGAGAAGATGCCAGGTAAAATATATAGTAAATCCCTTTTTATTAACAGTTGAATGCAAAAATTGGACCAGCTGACTTAATGATAAGTCTTTGTATCCATTCATTATTACTACTAGGGAACTGGTGTGTGAAAGGTGCATGACGTTTTAGAGATACTGTAATGGTTCCAAGATTCATATTTTTCAATTTATCTTAATGAATTGAATGCCTATCAACCTACCCAATGTAGGAAAGGCATTTCATACTAAGTCCTGTGGGATATGTTCATGTTGGCTACAACATACCTGCTATGTTAGACAAAAACACAGCTCCAGTTCTGTCCAGTAAATCACGTCTCCTTAAAGAGCAGATGTATTTTATTGCCTGCACCAATGCTACAGCAGAGAATAGCAGCCAAAAGTCTAATCCATACACCAATTAGTTAAATATTTTAAATCAGGTCCGTGGTAGTGTGTTCTTAGTTTTAATGTTTTCTATGCCTACTGAAGTGACTATTTCCAGATCCGCAGATTCAGCAGAGCCTAAGCAGTCACTTCATCAGGAGGTTTCAAGAATATTAAAAACAGAAATTGGGTTTTCTTTTTAAATACAAGCAGGAGACCTTTTGGATTTTGGAGGAATCACTTAATCCAGTTTACCACCATCATCATGAGTTTGACACCACAATCTTAATTCTGAAATATGAAAGAATTCACCTTTTGAGAGGGCTTCTGAACAATATTCAGCTGATTTATAATACCTTCAAGCCACCAGATGAAGCTAGCCTTTCATAATAAGGGATGATGGTGTGATAGCTCTTTCTCCATTGTATCTTTTTGCAGATCCTGTTGATGTAATAGATGTGGATTGGTCCAGTCTTATGCCAAAGCAGCCAAAAGAGCCACGGGAGCCTGGAGCGGCACTCTTAAAATTCACACCATGTGCTGTTATGTTGAGAGTTGGCATTTCCAAACGACTGGCAGGCCCTGAACTCTTCACCAAAATTAAAGAAACCTGTCAGAGAGTTTTAGAAAAACCTAAAGGTAATTCTGTTTCCCTCTGGGATAAAATGCCATCTCAGGATTAGTAAAGTAACAGAGCCCTAGATGGGATGATTTAGTTGGGGTTGGTCCTGCTTTGAGCAGGGGTTTGTACTAGATGACCTCCTGAGGTCTCTTCCAACCCTAATCTCCTATGAGTCTATAAAGTGTCTTTGAAAAGAATGAACTGGTAAGCATTTTAGTTTCAAGACGCACATAGATATTATGTAGATACTTGCCCGAATAGGTGTATATTTGTATTATTGTAGTGGTTCCATTGATTTAGGTTGATTTGTGTTTACTTTTTCACCTATTCATATACATGGATCTCATGCTTCTATCAGTGAATTGAAGTACAAAAGAAAGAAAGGTTTCAGAGTAGCAGCCGTGTTAGTCTGTATTCGCAAAAAGAAAAGGAGTACTTGTGGCACCTTAGAGACTAACAAATTAGAGCATAAGCTTTCGTGAGCTACAGCTCACTTCATCGGATGCATTTGGTGGAAAAAACAGAGGAGAGATTTATATACACACAAACACACAGTGAACATGAAACAATGGGTTTATCATACACACTGTAAGGAGAGTGATCACTTAAGATAAGCCATCACCAGCAGCAGGGGGGGGAAAGGAGGAAAACCTTTCATGGTGACAAGCAGGTAGGCTAATTCCAGCAGTTAACAAGAATATCTGAGGAACAGTGGGGGGGTGGGGTGGGGGGAGAAATAACATGGGGAAATAGTTTTACTTTGTGTAATGACTCATCCATTCCCAGTCTCTATTCAAGCCTAAATTAGTTGTATCCAGTTTGCAAATTAATTCCAATTCAGCAGTCTCTCGTTGGAGTCTGTTTTTGAAGCTTTTTTGTTGAAGTATAGCCACTCTTAGGTCTGTGATCGAGTGACCAGAGAGATTGAAGTGTTCTCCAACTGGTTTTTGAATGTTATAATTCTTGACGTCTGATTTGTGTCCATTCATTCTTTTACGTAGAGACTGTCCAGTTTGGCCAATGTACATGGCAGAGGGGCATTGCTGGCACATGATGGCATATATCACATTGGTAGATGCGCAGGTGAACGAGCCTCTGATAGTGTGGCTGATGTGATTAGGCCCTATGATGGTATCCCCTGAATAGATATGTGGACAGAGTTGGCAACGGGCTTTGTTGCAATGGTATGGTTCCTGGGTTAGTGGTTCTGTTGTGTGGTGTGTGGTTGCTGGTGAGTATTTGCTTCAGATTGGGGGGCTGTCTGTAAGCAAGGACTGGTCTGTCTCCCAAGATCTGAGAGAGCGATGGCTCGTCCTTCAGGATAGGTTGTAGATCCTTGATGATGCGTTGGAGAGGTTTTAGTTGGGGGCTGAAGGTGATGGCTAGTGGCGTTCTGTTGTTTTCTTTGTTGGGCCTGTCCTGGAGTAGGTGACTTCTGGGTACTCTTCTGGCTCTGTCAATCTGTCTCTTCACTTCAGCAGGTGGGTATTGTAGTTGTAGGAATGCATGATAGAGATCTTGTAGGTGTTTGTCTCGGTCTGAGGGGTTGGAGCAAATGCGGTTATATCGTAGCGCTTGGCTGTAGACAATGGATCGAGTGGTATGATCTGGATGAAAGCTAGAGGCATGTAGGTAGGAATAGCGGTCAGTAGGTTTCCGATATAGGGTGGTGTTTATGTGACCATCGCTTATTAGCACCGTAGTGTCCAGGAAGTGGATCTCTTGTGTGGACTGGTCCAGGCTGAGGTTGATGGTGGGATGGAAATTGTTGAAATCATGGTGGAATTCCTCAAGAGCTTCTTTTCCATGGGTCCAGATGATGAAGATGTCATCAATGTAGCGCAAGTAGAGTAGGGGCATTAGGGGACGAGAGCTGAGGAAGCGTTGTTCTAAGTCAGCCATAAAAATGTTGGCATACTGTGGGGCCATGCAGGTACCCATCGCAGTGCCGCTGATTTGAAGGTATACATTGTCACCAAATGTGAAATAGTTATGGGTCAGGACAAAGTCACAAAGTTCAGCCATCAGGTTAGCCGTGACAATATTGGGGATACTGTTCCTGACGGCTTGTAGTCCATCTTTGTGTGGAATGTTGGTGTAGAGGGCTTCTACATCCATAGTGGCTAGGATGGTGTTTTTAGGAAGATCACCAATGGACTGTAGTTTCCTCAGGAAGTCGGTGGTGTCTCGAAGATAGCTGAGAGTGCTGGTAACGAAGGGCCTGAGGAGGGAGTCTACATAGCCAGACAATCCTGCTGTCAGGGTGCCAATGCCTGAGATGATGGGGCGTCCAGGATTTCCAGGTTTATGGATCTTGGGTAGCAGATAGAATACCCCAGGTCGGGGTTCTAGGGGTGTGTCTGTGCGGATTTGTTCTTGTGCTTTTTCAGGGAGTTTCTTGAGCAAATGCTGTAGTTTCTTTTGGTAACTCTCAGTGGGATCAGAGGGTAATGGCTTGTAGAAAGTGGTGTTGGAGAGCTGCCTAGTAGCCTCTTGTTCATACTCCGTCCTATTCATGATGACGACAGTACCTCCTTTGTCAGCCTTTTTGATTATGATGTCAGAGTTGTTTCTGAGGTTGTGGATGGCACTGTGTTCTGCATGGCTGAAAGAAAACCACTTTTGGGATTCTCGTTTGCTTATCCATTTTCTAGCAAGTGCTGGAATTTAATTGTCTAGTCTTTAATTGTTTCCTCCCCATCTACTATTTACAACTGTTTCCTCTTAGGACCCAGGTGCTCAGCTGTGAAACATGCTCTTTGAGCAACAGCATCTGGTACCTTGGCAGACTCCACAGGCTGGTTACAGGCTGGCTTTGAAGTTGGCTGTTGGTCTGTCATTTACTTGAGTTCCTGATTAGCCATCTGGATTGTCTTGGCAACTTCATTGTTATTTTCTTTGACTTATCTTTGATTCTGAGTACTTTTTTATTTCTACCTTGTCTGAAAAATGTCCTGCTCAGCTTGGTCAAAAGATCACTCTGTAAATGGATTAAAAAATGTGTCCTCATGCCCTGTATGCATTCTGTCTAATCTCTGCATTAGCCTTCGAACCTTTATCCATTAGACTTGTCCCAGGTCTCTTGCTTTTTACAGTGCCATATGTGAGACTTCATGTAAAATGCTCATAGTTTCTGCCAAGCACTAAATAAAACAGCTTTTGATATCTAGATGTCACTGAATTGTACCTAAGGCCATGCTTTTTTTCTGTAGTATGTCACATTATTCTTCGTAACTTAAGTTTTTCAATCACATTGTTATGCTTTAATATGTTATCCTTTTTGTTTTTACATTAAATCAGAGGTGGGTTTGGATACATCCTCTCCTTTTTATTCTTCGATTGATGGCAATGTTATCTGGGTTAGAGGTTGTGACCTGGAAAAGAGTAGAAGGAAGCTCAGGTCCACATCCACACTTCTCTGTGATGCCCCCAACAAAAAGCAGTGGCAGTGGGGCTGGCCTCCTCTGCTACAGCTGCCCACCGACACTTCTGGCAGAGATATTATACAGAACATAGAGGAAGTATTAATGCTTCCATTCCAAATAGCATTAACAGGATAGTTTTTTGGGGGTGGGAGAGACTCCTAGGAAGAGTGTGCTGGTTAGAATATCTATTTCCTGACTTGTTCTCCATGGTTCCTGGGCAGCCTTTTGCAGAGGGAGATGTGGCAACTGCACTAGGGAAAGGGGAAATATTCTACATCTCACATCTGTTTAGCTACATCTGGCCCATTTTAATGGTGATGTACCCATTGGTCATGCACAAAAGGGGAACATAGGACTTTGATTAATGCCAAATTTGAACTCCCTGTCTTCACACCCACTCATCTGATCGAGGAAGCCCATTCTTCCGTTCTAGAGCTGTGCCCAAGTTTTTAACCCTCGGTTATGACTGCCATCATAATCCTTTCCCTCCAGTGCTGAAGGTGAAAAGCACACTCATTCTAGACTCTTCTATTTAATGCTGCTCCACCAATCAGTGGAAAGGGTGAAGTGAGGAACTGTTGTTTGTATTCTTCTCGGAGACTAAGAGTCACCTTGTCTCCTATTTCCTCCAACACTGAATTCAACTTTAGGCAAGAATTGTAGAAATAATACGTGACAAGGGGGGGGTCTGTAAATCACATGTGAGAATTTTTAACTTCACTAAATTCACTCTTCTGTGGGACAGAAATATTTCACGGTCGGCAAAGTTATTCTTATATATGCTGATCATCTCTTTGTAGATGCAGAAAATTTGTTTGAACATGAACTTGGGGCCCTGAACATGGCTGCATTACTGCGAAAAGAAGAGAGAGCAGGTCTTCTTAGTAACCTTGGTCCTTGCTGTAAAGCCCTGTGCTTTAGAAGGGATTCTGCAATTCGCAAGCAGCTAGTGAAAAATGAAAAGGCAAGTGCATGGATTACATAAAGCATACAAAATATAAGAACATGAATTGTCTTTGCCTTCAAAATATTTCTACAATGATATAACTTTTTCTTCTGATATAGTTTACATGTCATTGCTGGTCTATCTTTCTGTTCTCACCCCCCTCCATGCACAAATAATGAGACTTGGGAGAATTTGATTATTTTTTCATAATTTCAGTGAATAATATCAATGTTTATATTTAAGCATTTTTTCAATTTGTATTGATTTAAATTTTGATAGTTGTGCAAAATTAAGGGAGTGGTCAGGTCAGATTGTATTTGGCAGCAGATGTTGACGTTCACAAAGTTGAAGTTTTATAACCGTTAAAACACAGGTTGTCAACATCACATGTCAAAACATACAAAACCAATATTCTTAAATCAAAGTGAGTTCTCAAGCAGCTTTTTTTCTTAATTTCCTATCTGTACGTTTTGATTATTGATGGAAATATTTTTTTGTCTGTATGTGTGTGGTAAAATCAATGTTTACTGATTAAAATGTAATGGAGGACGGACTTCCATTGGTATTAAGTGATCATGGGGTTTTTATTTTACTTTAGCCTAAGAGATTAATTTGAGATGTGTGAATAGGGGTGAGTGCTCCCTCATATGCTAGATTTGAATTAAATTAGGGACACACACTTTTATAAAGATAAAATATATAAATTAAAATTTAAAGATGTGGTTGCAGGAATGGCTTTTGAATAATCCCTTGATGTCTTTGGATTCTATGAGGTTTTGTACAAATCATGTTTTTAAAAGTAGTTTTCTAGTTTAGGAATATTACTGAATATTTGTTCCTGTAAAATATTTTCTCTAAGGATTTGTCAGTTGTCACATGCTGAATTAGGTGTCCTGACTTTGCATGTCAATAGAAAAGGCAAAATTACTGTTAGAATTTAATGCCAGGAGGAACCATTTCCAAGGACATATGGTTATTTAATTTTTGAGGATATCTGAGTCTAATATCTCAGCCCACTTGTCAAAAAGCCACTAATTTTTCTTTCTTCAATCCAAACAGGGCACAACAAAACAAACTTACACGAATTCCCCAGTAGTAGACAGTGACTTGTTAAGGTTGAGTCTACGGTTATTTAAACGCAAGACTGTGTGCCAAGGTCCTGGGCAGGAAAAGACAGAAGATAGTAAACTTTCACAGCCAAATATCCAGCAGGAAGTATGTGCGTCTTAAGCCAATATCCACTTTGGAACTCCTAGTTTATCTCCCATCAGTAATGTTGATATTTATACCTTTTGAACTTTTTGATTTGGTTGGAAAGCAGCTGTAAGACATGGGAGAAAAGACTGTTTTTACAGGTAATTCTATTATGTGTTTGGAGGGAATAATTATAGTAAAAATACAAAGATCTTTGTTTTCAGGTCATTTCAACTTTTATAACATTGAATTTTACACGGTAACACATACCTGTTTTATGCATCAAGTGTAATAATTTCAGGGTGTCCATTTTTAGAAGTCTGTTGCATCACCTGATATTAAAGGAGGAAGAAAACTGTCTGTGTATCTTTTTTTTCTCTGTTCTGAAATAATTTTTCGTAGGACCAGTAATTTGTATATTATTGCAGATACTTAAAAACAATGTGACCATCAACATGAAATCAAATTCAGCTTTTTTTAGGTAGCTCTGCATAAAGGCAACAATTTTTTACCATAATGCTTTCCTAGTATGCAGGCATCCAGCTCTGTTATGCACACAAAATGCTAATAGTGTAGCTTTTAGAGAATCATGTTATTTTTTTTAAAGAAAATATCCAGCTTTGTTGTATGCACACATATAGGTATATTTATACCAGTATAGAGTATGCCTTTGCATAAGTTTTACAATTTTGGTTTTATGCTCATTAAACTAAAATGTGGCCCATACAAAACTTATTCTTTCTATCTCTTTCACGTTAACATTTTTGGAATGGCTTTTATTACTTTAATTCTGTTGAGGTCTTCCTCACGTGTTTTATAAGCAGTTAATCTTTTTGTGATTTAATGTGTATTTTAAACACACACCGGTAGTTTAAACTGAGCAAGAGTTAACGTACCTGTTCTGTCTAGGCATTAAAAATGCTCTAGCTTATTTTATAGCTACAAGGCAACCTTTGAGCTGAATGTGTTAAATCATAGCTTCCAATTATGTTAAAGCCTATTTTAATCTCCTTTTCCAAAACGCACACGTTTCATTGCTAAAACAGTCTTGTGTAAGACTGCAGTACACAAAATAGATTCACTGTTTGGTCTGTAATTACAATGAACTTTCTTTCTTCACCTCCCCTGTAAAACAGTCAGAGTCTATATACACATTGAACATGTAGAAGAATATTTTTCACTGCAAAATAGAGTAGGTTTGATGGGCTAGTGGTGGAGTGTTTCACTCAGTAGCTGTTTGCATTAAGGGCCAAATGCAGCACTGATACCCTCATCTAATGGTATTGCATGGAATCAGCACTGAATTCAACCCTAATAATCAAGTATGCTCTTTTGCTTCCAGTGTGACAAGAAATATGAGTGCTGTGTAGAGGCTTTGCTCTGCCTGTGAATGTAGAAGTGCATTACAGTGCTCTGCCGGAAACCTGGATGCTTTGGGAGTAGCAGTGAGGGGCTCTGAAAAAAGTTCTATGCAACGCACCTGCACAGTCATTGCAACAACAGGCCCCCAAAAGTGATGTTAATGTGTTTATAGGTGGGGAAGTCCTCTGGTTTTGGAGAACCATAAGAGTTGCCAGGAATCCTGTCCGAGAGAGGCCAATTCAGAATACAAGTTATAAAACTCTCATAGTGCATTTAGCTAATTTTACAATAGTTTAGGGAAGGGGAATTTCACTTTTGTCCACTGGCTGTAAAACTTTTAGTCTAACCCTACATCCTGAACCATTCGTAATGTTATCAGGGATTGCATCAAGAATAGCCTCTCATCTTTTATGAGACTAGCTGTTCCAAGGAACCATTTTTTATGGCATTACAAACTGGTTTTGCTAATTTGTGTCCTGAAGTGACATTTCTGTAGCTGAAGTGACTCATTGTTATGATTCTAGCAGTCTCCCCAAGTTCTTGCAGTGGGGACTCATTACCATCACTTTCAGTGTGGTGTGATCAGTCATATGCGCACACTGTACAGCATTTGTATTCTAACCTGGAATATCTGTTAATATGTAATCCACCCTATTGATGATATGCCCAACTGGTGCTAGGAGGTTTTCAGGCATCTTTTATTTAAAAAAAAACTAAAACAATCCTGGCTCTGAAAAGGCTATAGTGCAGTAGTTCTCAACCTGCCGCCTGTGGGCCACTTGCGGCCCAAACAGCTCACAGCCGTGACCCAAGTGACAACCTCAGTACCATACAGGTAGTATGTATATAGTGTGAATACAGCCCACGTTATACATAGAGGGCTGCATATGGGGCCCACAATAGTAAATAGGTTGAGAACCACTGCCGTAGTGTATAACAGATATGAGTGTGAGCAACAACTAATGAGATAGAAATGTGACACAATTAGTTCTTCGAGTGATTGCTTATGTGCATTCCACAATAGGTGTGCGTGCTCGCCCCATACACCAGTGCTGGAAGTTTTTCACTACCTGTAGGGCAGCACCCCTAGCAACCCCTGGAGTGGCGCTGCCATGGCATGGTATAAGGGGCGCTGCACGCTCTCCCCACCTTCAGTTCCTTCTTGCTGCCAGTGAAGGTGCGTCGGAACTGCTCTGCTCCAGCTTTGCTGCAGCTTCCCTCTTGGACTCTGCTAATTCATAGTTAGTAGTACCTGTAGTTAGAAGTAGTTTAGTGCGCCCGGGTCGGGGCATGCCCCATGCCCCGAGCTTTAAGTCGTGTGACACTTGCAAGCAGTTGATGCCCGTGAGTGATCTGCCCATGGACTGTTTACTCTGGGGGGAAACCCATCTCAGAGATAGCTGCAAGATTTGCAGATCCTTCAAGCCTCGGACCAAGAAGGAGTGGGACATTCATCTGATCCATTTTGATGGCGTCGGCCTTGACTCCAACACTGTTGTGCCATTCTGAGTCTGCACCGAGCACCGCGGCGTTGGTGCAGGGTGACCCTTCGGTGCCTTCCACCAGCCGTCACTGCTCCCTGTCCATGGGACACTCCAAAAAGGTTAAGAAGACACCGGAGCAAGACCGGGGGAGAGACTAGACCCACATTGGACAGCTCTCGGTCCCCATCGGCCTCCAACTCAAGTTGAGCAGAGTAGCCTGGCCCACCCTTAGCTGACCTCCTTGGACATCTGGGTGCCCTCCATGCCAGAGGCTCTGCAGGTGGCTTGAGACATTGTCTCTCTACTGGTAGCACTGCCGTCATCAGCTTCCTGGTCCAGAGGCAAGACACAGCTCAGATCCCCACAGTTGCTGCCTGGATGGTACCACTCAAGCTCAAGGAAAGGATCCCGATGCCATTACCTGCTCAGTGACTGCCCTGTGTGCAGTCTGCGCCGGTCCCCGTCAACCCCCACCAGGTTGTCTGGCTGGGTACCAACTGGCAGGGGTTCCAGGCACTGCTCTGCCTCGAGGGACCGTAGACCTTGCAAGGAGAGCGTGTCCCGTCGAGGGCGGGACAGACTGCACCGGCAGTCCTTGTCTCTGAGAGGCTACCATAGCCCTTTGTGGTACGGGCATCAGCGCCGCTCCCGTTCTTCATCTCGCTCAAGGTCCCCACCACAGCACCATTCTCGCAGTCCCGGGCGTGAGTTGCTGGCACCTTGCCATCACAGATCCGCCTGTTGGTGCCAGTCACGGAGTAGCTGCTACCAGCAGTACTCCCACTCCTCCATGCTGGGATCACAGTCTCTTGTGGTCAGCACCGTTCCCAACGCCACCGCTCGTCCTGGTCCCGGGATAGTGGCAGATCAGATGCCAGCCCAGCCTCCCTTCGCAGTCAGTTGATGGGCCAGGCTAGTCAAGCTGAACAGCCTGCTCCGCCGCTGTCGCAGCAGGTGCAGTGGAACTGGGCTCCTTGACTGGCACCATAGTACCAATGGGCCCAGTGGCCCCCTGTGACAGGTTGGATCACAGAAACCCCCTTGGGGACTGCCACCTGATGTGCCAGGACTACCTCTGAGCCCGTTTTCCCTGGCAGCTTGGGACTTCAGTGCCTTTCCTGGTTTGAGCCAGTCACGCTAGCCTGCTACAAACACAAACCCAGATCTGAACTGTGTCCCCCAAAAGCTGCAGGCTTAACTGAAAACAGCTTAAGTGCTCCTGTCTCCAGCACTCAGATACCCAACTCCCAATGGGGTCCAAACCCCATATAAATCAGTTTTACCCTGTATAAAGCTTATGCAGAGTAAACTCATAAATTGTTGACCCTCTGTAACACTGATATTGAGATGCACAGCTGTTTGCCCCCCCGTTTCCCCCCTACAGGTATTATTAACCCAGAGTATGTATTAAGTAAACAGTGATTTTATTAAATACAAAAAGAGGATTTAAGTGGTTCCAAGTAGTAATAGAACAAAATGAATTATCAAGCAAAATAAAATAAAACACAGAAATCTAAGTCTAATACAGTAAGAGAGTGATTACAGATGAAATCTCAGCCTCAGAGATGTTCCAATAAATTTCTTTTACAGACTAGCCTCCTTCTAGTCTGGGTCCAGTGATCACTCATACCCCTGTGGTTACTGTCCTTTGTTCTAATTTCTTTTAGGTATCCTTTGCGGGTGGAGTAATAGCCAATATTCATAACTTCTAATACAAAAATGATACATGCATACAAATAGGATGAAAACATGCTGAAGAACATAACCTTTGCAAACATGTTGCATGGCATATCTAACATAAAACATATTCCAGTTGTATCCTATTTACACTCGTAAGCATATTTCCATCAAGCATTATGGGCTGCAACGTCACACCCCCAACGCAGCCCCCAGTGGTGGCTCGCTCAGTGGCCGGAACATTTCTCAACCTCCTAAGAAGGAGTTGGTGGACCGTTTATCCCCGGATCCATGCTCGGAAGGGAACCAAGTGGTGGGACCTATGGCACCAGTGGGTATGCAGAGTTCCGCACCTCCATCCTCATCCTCCCCCGATGAGGCGATCACGGCCCCTCCTCCACCTGTTCTGCAGGAGGACTAAAACCCAGCAGGAACTGTTGGAAAAAGGTAGCATCGAGCCTCAACCTTCAAGCTGAAGAGGCGGAGGAACCCTTGGAGCGCCGGGCAGAGTGGCTCTCCCACTCCATGAAGGGGTGCAAAGATTTCAAACACCTTGTGGCAAATCCTAGCTTCCTTGCCCCCTATCTGTAAGAGGGCAGAACAAAAGTACTTCGTGCCCACCAAGGAGCATGAGTACCTGTACACCGACCCTGCCCCCAACTCCCTAGTGGTTGAGTCAGTCAACCACAGGAAGAGGCAAGACCAACCAGCCCCTACTCTTAAGAATAAGGACTTGAGGAGACTGGATCTATGCAGTAGAAAGGTTTATTAGTCCTTGAGTTTCCAACTGAAGGTGGCGAATCACCAAGCCCTCCTGGGGAGATACAAGTTCAATTTGTGGGGCTCTCTGCCCAAATTCAAGGACTCCTTCAAGAGTGTGACCCCAAAAAAAAAAAGTTTAAGGCTCTGGTGGAGGAGGGTATGGCTGCTGCCAGGGTGGCCCTTCAGGCAGCCTCGGATGCCACACATACGGCTGCAAGGTCTGTGGCCCCTGCGGTGTCTGAGGATGGCATCGTTGCTCCTGCTATCTGGATTGTCCAGCAAGGCGCAGAACTCCTATCTTGATGACTGGCTAATCAAGGGCAGTTCCAGGTTGCAGGTGCAGGATCACGTGGCATTCCTCCTGCCCACCTGTGCCACTCTGGGCCTGTTGGTAAATGACACCAAGTCCACGTTAGTCCCAGTGTAGCGCATAGTTTATTGGGGCAGTTCTGGATGTGATGTCGGCCAGGGCCTTCCTCCCACTGGAGAGGTTCGAGACCCTAAGGGAGCTCATCAGCACAGTTACAAGGTGCCCCGTGACCACAGCCAGAGCGTGCTTCCAGCTCCTGGGTCATATGTCGGCGTGCACATGTGTGGTTTGCCACGTCAGATTCAGGATGTGGCCCCTCCAGCTCTGGTTGGCCTCTGTGTTCTCCCAGTCCACGGGGTCACGTTCAGGAGCTAGCCCCCGTCAATGGAACTGGTGTCTGCCATGTCGGACTTGGGGTGGGGAGTTAATGTGGGGAACATTCAGACCCAATGTCTGTGGTCCACGCAAGACCTTGCCCTGCATATAAATGTCAAGGAGCTCAGGGCGGTTTGTCTGGCATGCGTGGCCTTCCACTCGCACCTGGAAGGCATAGTGGTCAGGGTTCTCATGGACAATACGGTCTCGATGTTCTACATCAACAGGCAAGGCAGGGCCCATTCCTCAGCCCTCTGCCAGGAAGCCCTCAGGCTGTTGGACTTCTGGATAGCTCATGATGTTTGCCTGGAAGCCCACCACTTACTGGGTGCCTAGAATTCTCTGGCAGATTGCCTGAGCTGAGACTTCTCATCTCAGCATGAGTGGTCACTACACCTGGAGATGGTGCACAGGCTTTTCCAAACATGGGGCATTCCCCAGGTGGTGTCCCCACTTCTGCTCCGAGGGGGGTGGGCAAAGGCACCATCTCCAATACCTTCCTCCTGTCGTGGTCAGCCGGTTTCTCTATGCCTTTCCCCCAATCCTGCTGATCGGCAAAGTCTTGGAAAAGATAAAAATGGACAGGGCCCAGATCTTCCTGGTCACCCTGGCATGGCCCAAGCAACACTGGTACAGGACTCTCACGAGCCTGGCGGTTGCCCCACCATGGCCACTGCCATCCCCCCCGGACCTGCTATCCCAGGACCAGGGCTGCCTCCTCCACCCCAATCTAGCGGCACTCCACCTCACGGTGTGGCTGCTTACTGGTTAGGCCAGGAAGAGAGGACTTGCTTGGAAGGGGTTCAGTGCATCCTCCTGGAAAGCAGACGGCCCTCCACATGTTGGGCCTACCTGGCAAAGTGGTCTCGGTTTTCCTGGGGTGGGCAGCTGATCGGGACGTTTCACCTGTGGCTGCTCTGATTCAGCTCATTTTAGACTACCTCCTTCACCTTAGAGCCCAAGGCCTAGCGCCCTTGTTCATCAAGGTGCAGTTGGTGCCTATATTGGCCTTCCACTGATGCAGGGCCACACAATGTTCTCCCATGCCATGACTGGCCAATTCCTTAAGGGTTTGGATCGTCTTTTCCCATATGTTAAGCCCGCAGTGGGACCTGAACTTGATGCTGACCAAGTTTATGGATCCCCTGTTTGAACTGCTAGCTACAAGCTCCTGGTCGCACCTCTCATGGAAGGTGGCCTTCCTGGGGGCGATCACTTACACTAGACGGGTCTTGGAGCTCTAGGCCCACTCGACTCGGGCATAAGCCTTGGCTGCATTTTTGGCCCATGTTCCCATCCAGGACATTTGTAGGGCTGCCATATGGTCTTCAGTTCACACGTTCACTTCACATTATGTGATCATCTCCCAAACCAGGGAGGACATCGGGTTTGGCAGGGCTGTACTCTGTCACGAGTGTTTGTGAACTCCTACCCATCTCCAACAGATATAGCTTGGAATCACCAATTGTGGAATGCACGAGCAATCACTTGAAGAAGAACTGGTGTTCAAGATGTGTTGCTCCAGTCCATTCTACATCCTGCCCTCCTTCCCCTCTGTCGGAGTTGTCTGGCAAGAAGGAACTGAGGGTAGGGGGAGCGTGCAGCATCCCTTATTCCGCACCATGGTGGCACCACTCCAGGGGGCACTAGGGGTGCTCCCCTACAGGTACTGCTAGGGAAAAAAACTTCTGGCACCGGTGCACGTGGCGAGCATGCACACCTATTGTGCAATGGACATGAGCAACACCTCTCGAAGCACACCAGTTACAGAAAAGGTAACTGTCTTTTCTATTTGGTTACTCTTCTGGCCCTTTCCATCCAGAAATTTTTCCTTATATAAATAGAAATATAAATATATAAATAGAATCCTTATAAGTGGCTGTCTAAATCTTTCGTGCTGTGGATCACACTATAATACAGATTGCTGCAAGGCTACCACCTTTTTCAACAACATATTTACCCACTGATTACTTCTAAAAAAACATTCTACAGCCAACCAGGAAGGTCTCCATGGACTGGAGTTTGAGAGCCATATCATACCTCCTGGTACACTCTCTAGCCCTGGGATTAGCACATTCAGCTGGAATGTGAAAGAGCTGGGTTCAAGTCCCCACTCTGTGTGGGTCAGAGCAGGGATTTGAACTTAAGCCTCCCACATTGCAAGTGAGTGCCCTAACCACTAGGATTATTTTGCGGTTCAGCTGTCTCTCCCCTGTTGGAGCTGTTTTTCGAGTGTTTGTTCATGTCCATTTCAATCAGGTGTGTGCGTGCCGCGGCCACGCCAGCCGGAAGATTTTTCCCTTAGCAGCGTCCATAGGGTTGGCTTGGGCGCTCCCTGGAATCATGCCTTCATGGTGCCCAATATAGAGCCCTGCTGACCCCACACCCCTTCAGTTCCTTCTTACCGCCAGTGATGGCTAGCTGGACCATCAGTTGCTCTTGAGGTATAGAACTGCTGAGCAACAAGGGAATCAGGGAGGCAAGGAGTAAACGGATCTGTCTAAAGGGAAATGTTCAAGAGGTTGTTCAAACCAAACAAAAATCCTTCAAAATTTGGAAATTTGACACTAGGACACATTATAGCAGGCAAGATGTTAGAAGGATTAAAATGGAATTCAGAGAACAAATAGCTAAAGGTATAAAAACAAAAAGATCAGGAGAAGGCAGCTCACTCCTCCCAACCCCCCAAAAGTTGGTCTGTTGGTTTCTGAGGGGATAAAAGGAGCAATTAAGGTTCTGAGACACAAATAATTTCTTGCATCAATCTTCACCACAGAGGCTGTTTGTGAAGATACTGACTCCTGTCCTGCTCTTTTCTGGCACCAAAGGGCTTGTCTTCACTATGAGTTACATTGGTGCAGCTGCGCTGATGTAGCACGTCTGGTGAAGATGCGCTATGTTGATTGGCGAGCACTCTCCTATTGATGAAAGTACTCCACCTCAATGAAAAGCAGAAGCTATGCAGGCGAGAGAGTATCTCCCATCAACATAGCATGGTAGAGACACTGCTTTAAGTCAACGTAACTTATGTTGCTTAGGGAGGTGTTTTTTCACACCTGTGAATGGACTCAAGTTACATCAACTTTAGTGGTAGCGTAGACAAACCCAAAGATGAGGTAATATCAAACTCTGAAGTGTCAGAAGATGGGCTAGAACAAATTGATGATGTAAAAAGCAAGGCATCACTAGACCTAGATGGTAAACATACAAGAATTCTGAAGGAGTTCCACTGTGAAGTGGCTGAGTTGTTGGCAAAAACAATCAATCTCTCATTAGAAACAGCTAGTGTATGAGAAGAGTGTTGGGTAGCAAATGTTGTACCTGTATTTGAAAAAAGGCTTTGGCATCATCTGAGTAATTACAGATTACATCTGTACTGGGCAAATTTGTTGAAATGATAATTAAAAATAAAGTAAAACACCTGAAAGTTAAATATGATAGGGTCTAACCATGGTTTCTGCAAAAGAAAATCTATCCCTTATGTATTAGAATTCTTTGAACATGTCAAAGTAACGGGTACAGGAGAACCAGTTCATTCAGTTTGTTTAGGCTTGCAAAAGACCTGTGATGTGGTCCCTCATGAGGCTATTAAAGAAACTAAGCAGTCAAGAGACAAAGTATTGTGGATCAAAAGCTGGCTTGAAGACAGGACACAGAGGATAAATGGTCAGTTTTCTTATGGCAAAAGGTTAACAGTGGGGGTTCTTCAAGATTCCATTCTAGGTCCTGGGTTTAATATAACAATGACATTGAAGGGTGGTGGTGAGAGAGGACTAAGTAGTGAGGTAGCAAAAGTTACAGATTATACATTTATTTAGATTAGTTATAACCAGAGAAAACTATGAGGAATTTTAGAGACTAAACTAAAGTGAATGGATAACATGCTGGCAAATGAAATTCAATGTTGACAAATGCAAATTAATAAACAGTGAACTATTAGCATGTCTTTCAGGGTTCTAAATTAACTAACTGTATCAATCCAGGAAAGGGAGCTGAGTAGAACTGCAGATAGTTTAATGAACACCTGTGCTCAATGTATAGCTGCAGTCAAAAAAGCAAACACAATGTTAGAATGAATAGGAAATGGGACAGAGAATAATATGGAAAATGTCATTATATATCATCAATAGTGCAGCCTCATCAAGAATACTCTGTATAGTATTCATCCCATCTCAAAAAGAATATTGCAGAACTAGAAAAGGTTCAGAGAAAGGGACAAAAATGATTAGGGACATGGAAAAACTCATATAAAACTAGATTAAAATGATTGGGTTTGTTTACCTTGGCAAGGAGATGAATGAGAGTACGTGATAAAATATATGAAATAATGGTACAGAGAAAGTGGATGGGGAGCTTTTGTTCTTCCTGTCTCATAAGACAAGGAGATATTCAATGAAATGGAGAAGTGGCAAATTCAACTGATAAAAGGAAATATCTTTTCGGGGAATGCTGCATATTATTGTGTCCACGCTGAGCAGTACGTGCTCTATGCCTCACTGCTAGGCAGTGGTCCCTTTCCTTACAAATTTTGTCTAAACATTCACTTACTGTCAGAATCTGAACTCAAAAGTAAACTGGAAATTATAGAAGGAATAAATCTGAGAAATATTCATCCCTTTCATTTTTTAATTGCTGTACTCTAACCCATTCCCCCTTTCTTGGCACACAAATTTGAGTCTGTACAGTAGATTCTAGAATGAGTGAGTCCTTAGCAGAATGATTCATAAACATATATTGATTTAGTTCACTGCATATTTCTAGTAAACGTGCTAAAAATTTGAAAGCTATCTGAGGACATCTTAACATAAATTACTGTCTCCTGTGATCCAGGTGGAAGTGTGAGATCTTGCTAGATCTCCTGAAGACTTAAATATACTGATATTAGCATTGGTCTTAGTCATCTCAAACAAGTGAAAGGCAAAATTGCTACATCCCTTGTGCATTTTTATGGGGATACATGAGTGTTTCAGTGGGAGCACTGGAGCAATGGCCTCTCAGTGTATGTGCAAATATCATCAAAGGAAATACTGCATTGCTGCTGTGTTTGTTCATAAGGAAACACTCAAGGTAGGGCAACACTTGAATACCTTTTTAGGAAAAGCAATTTCACATTGCTCATATACCATGGTAGCATAAAATAGGCCCATTTCACATTAATTTGCTGAAGCCTGTAATAAAATGTACTGGTTAGTTAATGAATTAGGTAGCTGGACAAGGAATTTCCTAGTCTGATTTTTTTTTTTTTTCATTTGGCAAGGGATATACATCAGGCCTAGCCTTAAATCAACCATGCATTTCTGGATGAAGAGGAATAATCACCTTTACTTATGGGTGATTCAACTCTCATTTTCACTCGTAGTAAAAAGTGTGAACTGTGAAGAGAATGACAGGACTAAAATGACATACTCTCAAAGTGGATAAATCTAATACCTGGAAAGATGTTTTCCTTCTGTGCTTGCTTTTAAATGGCAGAAATTGGTTTTCAGCACTGTAGACTTTAAGAATAGTGAAGAAGACTCTTTTGTTTTGTTTGTCTTTACAGCAACACCAATATTTCTTTCAGAGTAGCAGCCGTGTTAGTCTGTATTCGCAAAAAGAAAAGGAGTACTTGTGGCACCTTAGAGACTAACAAATTTATTAGAGCATAAGCTTTCGTGAGCTACAGCTCACTTCATCGGATGCATTTGGTGGAAAAAACAGAGGAGAGATTTATATACACACACACACAGAGAACATGAAACAATGGGTTTATCATACACACTGTAAGGAGAGTGATCACTTAAGATAAGCCATCACCCACAGCAGGGGGGGGAAAGGAGGAAAACCTTCCATGGTGACAAGCAGGTAGGCTAATTCCAGCAGTTAACAAGAATATCAGAGGAACAGTGGGGGGTGGGGTGGGGGGAGAAATAACATGGGGAAATAGTTTTACTTTGTGTAATGACTCATCCATTCCCAGTCTCTATTCAAGCCTAAGTTAGTTGTATCCAGTTTGCAAATTAATTCCAATTCAGCAGTCTCTCGTTGGAGTCTGTTTTTGAAGCTTTTTTGTTGAAGTATAGCCACTCTTAGGTCTGTGATCGAGTGACCAGAGAGATTGAAGTGTTCTCCAACTGGTTTTTGAATGTTATAATTCTTGACGTCTGATTTGTGTCCATTCATTCTTTTACGTAGAGACTGTCCAGTTTGGCCAATGTACATGGCAGAGGGGCATTGCTGGCACATGATGGCATATATCACATTGGTAGATGCGCAGGTGAACGAGCCTCTGATAGTGTGGCTGATGTGATTAGGCCCTATGATGGTATCCCCTGAATAGATATGTGGACAGAGTTGGCAACGGGCTTTGTTGCAAGGATAGGTTCCTGGGTTAGTGGTTCTGTTGTGTGGTGTGTGGTTGCTGGTGAGTATTTGCTTCAGATTGGGGGGCTGTCTGTAAGCAAGGACTGGTCTATCTCCCAAGATCTGAGAGAGCGATGGCTCGTCCTTCAGGATAGGTTGTAGATCGTTGATGACCACACACCACACAACAGAACCACTAACCCAGGAACCTATCCTTGCAACAAAGCCCGTTGCCAACTCTGTCCACATATCTATTCAGGGGATACCATCATAGGGCCTAATCACATCAGCCACACTATCAGAGGCTCGTTCACCTGCGCATCTACCAATGTGATATATGCCATCATGTGCCAGCAATGCCCCTCTGCCATGTACATTGGCCAAACTGGACAGTCTCTACGTAAAAGAATGAATGGACACAAATCAGACGTCAAGAATTATAACATTCAAAAACCAGTTGGAGAACACTTCAATCTCTCTGGTCACTCGATCACAGACCTAAGAGTGGCTATACTTCAACAAAAAAGCTTCAAAAACAGACTCCAACGAGAGACTGCTGAATTGGAATTAATTTGCAAACTGGATACAATTAACTTAGGCTTGAATAGAGACTGGGAATGGATGAGTCATTACACAAAGTAAAACTATTTCCCCATGGTATTTCTCCCCCCCACCCCACCCCCCACTGTTCCTCTGATATTCTTGTTAACTGCTGGAATTAGCCTACCTGCTTGTCACCATGGAAGGTTTTCCTCCTTTCCCCCCCCTGCTGTGGGTGATGGCTTATCTTAAGTGATCACTCTCCTTACAGTGTGTATGATAAACCCATTGTTTCATGTTCTCTGTGTGTGTGTATATAAATCTCTCCTCTGTTTTTTCCACCAAATGCATCCGATGAAGTGAGCTGTAGCTCACGAAAGCTTATGCTCTAATAAATTTGTTAGTCTCTACGGTGCCACAAGTACTCCTTTTCTTTTTACAAATATTTCTTACAATGTTCAGAGCAACTAGTCCGTGGTGTATTGATTTGAGTGTCAAAAGAGGAGCAAGTGTAACAGGTTAACAGCACTAGCATAATCTTTTGACTGTTATTGGGCCCTGATTACCCCTGAAATGTATTTTTCTGTGATAGGAGGTACAGTTTTCTGAAGGGGATGTGTGTGTGACCAGCAAATTAAATGGAGAGCAAGCAAAACGTCTGTCCTGGATTTCTACTCATCTGAATTATTGAATTTCTGTAATCATACAGCAGCAGCAGATGGATTCTGGAGCATTCCCAAGCATGACACGCTGTACTTGATGTGATTTGAGATGTTTTATGATTGGGATTTAAATAATAAAAATAAAATAGAGCAGTCTTCGGAAAGAATTAGACCCCTGCTATTTGACCCCTCTGCAGTAACGCATTCTGGAATGTGGTCCAAAGTATTCCTCATGGCGGCCAGTGGTCTCTCTCATCTTTAATCTGAGGTGCTGTACATCAGCAGGTGATGATCTATCTCGATCAGAGTTGCTTCCCCAGCATTGAGAGAGCACCACACAGTTCACGCATGAGGGTTGGGCTGAGGGGCTGTAAAATTGCTATTTAAACGTTCAGGCTCGGGCTGTAGTCTGAGCTTTGGGACCATACCAGGTGAGAGGGCCCCAGAGCTCAAGCTCCAGCCCAAGCCCAAACATCTACATAGCAATTTTTTGCCCCACTCTTGAGCTCTGTTGGTTGAGACAGCTGACTTGGGCCAGCCACAGCTATGCCATGGATTTTTATTTCAGTGTAGCGGTACCTTATGAGATCAGTACCTACGGTCTTCTTAAGTACAGTCTATATCCAAGTTGACCACTAGATGGCTTCAATACTGGGAAGACACCACACAACCACTCAAATTATGCCAAGTTCACCACCTTTATTGAGCAGCTGCCATCTGAACAACATGAGCAGTTTCAGGCTATTAACGAGGGCAAACTGTTAGCTGGAACATCACTACAGGCCTTGCTGGATGTGACCAACACTGCTGCTCAATCCATATCTAAGACAATGGTCATGCAGAAGATGTCCTGGCTCCAGCTGCCCGGATTCCCAAGGGAGGTCCCAAACACAGTTGAGGACTTCCCTCCAATGGTCTCATACTGTTCACTCAATCTAATGATGAGTCCTTGCATATCCTTAAGGATTTCAGAGCCATCTTTAGGATGTACACACTTACAAGCAAATGAAACTTTAGCAGATCCCCAAAGATCCCACCACGCTCCATTCTCAAAGTTTCAGAGACCTTATGAACCATCCTGGAAGAAATCAATGTTCCAGAGCAGGAGACCATCTACTTCTTCTGTGTCCACTATTGAGCATCCATTATCATCTAAATGACAGTTCTGACAGGCTGGTCGAGGATCCAGAACAATTCCATTAAACTGAGCTGCATCTATACCATTCTACCCACCTCCCTTCCTTTGGAGACAGTCTCTCCCACTTTCAATCCTGATGGAAGCAAATATTGTCAGCCAAATGGGTGCTGGAGGTTATAAAACAGGTACTCCATCCATTTTACCTCCTTCTCCTCTATCTCTGTTCTTCATCCCGCTTCAGGAACACCTCTCACAAGTACCTTTTAAAGCAGGAAGTCAATTCCATTCTGCACATAGGAGCTGTAGAACCAGTTCCAGTTCAGCACAGAGGGAGAGGGGCTTTTACTCCAACTATTTTTTGGTCACGAAGAAGAATGGGGGATGGAGACTGATTTTGGCTGTAATACTCCTAAACAGCTTTGTGAAATCAGAAAAATTCAGGATGGTGTCTCTCACAGTTATAATTCCATCATTATAACTGCGGGACTGTTTTTCAGCCCTCAATCTTCATGATGCCTATTTTCATATTGCAATTCATCCATCTCACAAACAATTCCTGAAGTTTTTGATAGGTCAGGATCACTTCCAGTATTGTGTAATTTATTTTGGCCTTTCTTTTGCCCCAAGAGTGCTCTTGAACATATTGGCAGTGGTTGCAGCTTACCTTCAGTACCTGGGGATTAACTGGCTACTCAAGGGCCAATCTTATAATAAGGTTTTTGCTGTCATAAAGATAAGATCCCTGTTGTGTTAGCTAGGTTTGCAGCTCAACATTGAGAAATCCACTTTCGGGCCGCTACAAAGACTAGAGTTCACAGGAGCATCCTTAGATGCAGTATCACCCCAGATTTATCTTCCCTTGACAGATTCTTAATGTTAACAAATCTCATCTCAAAGATTCAAATCAGCCCACAGACATCAATAAGAATTTGTCTTTAACTACTCACACATACGGCAGCTTGCACCTTTGTGACAAAACATGCCAGGCTCTGCCTTTGATGTTTTGGGCTGGCTCAGGACTGTTTATACACTCCAAACAAACACAGCCTGAACAAGCTGGTGCTGGTCCCTTGTCAAGCACGAGAGTTTCTCAATTGGTGGAAAGATCCAGATAATGTCTGCATGGGGATTTTATTTGTTCAACTTCCTCCTTCCATCACCATAACAACAGATGCAACCCTGATGAGCTGGGTGGGGCGGGAGTGCATTTAGGGACCACCACCACTCAGAGCAAACGGTCTGCCTAAGAGGCATGGCTACATATCAACCTCCTCAAGCTGAGGGCAGACAGGAATCCTTGTATCCACTTCCTGCTTTTAATCAGAGACAGGTCCATAAAGCTCTTGACAGACAACATAGCCTTGCATGTTTTATATCAATCAACAAGGAGGGGTCAGATCTCCTTCCCTTTGTGCTGAAGTGATGAAGCTCTGGAACTCGTGCATAGCCAATTGCATTCTAATCTCAGCAGTTTACCTCCCAGGGAACAAAACAGGATAGTGAATGACCTCAGATAACACCTCTACCACAACTATGCTGGGAGTTAGATTCCTGGATTCGCAATCAAATCTTTCTGGCTTGGGGATTTCCAGAAGTAGATCTCTTTTCCACGGTTAACAGGAAATGTAAACGCTTTTGCTTGAGGGGGTGGGGGAGGTGTTAGGCCCTTTCTCACTGGGAAATGCCTTCCTTCTTCAGTCAACAAGAAGCCTTCTATATGCATACACCCTGGATTCTGAAAGTGGTAAACAAAATCAAGCAAAATCATATTAATAGTTTCAATGTGGCCCAGACGGACATGTTTTACCCACCCACTTGTCAGGTAATCAGCCTTCCACCCATGCCTCATGTTCTTTCTCAAGATGCTAGTAGGACTCTTCACCCAAATCTGAAGATTCTTCATCTCAAAGTTTGGCTCCTCAATGGTTTGTGGGAATAGAATCTATTTGTTCTGAGGAGGTACAACAGGTGTTATTGAACAATAGAAAAGATTCCACAAGCTATATTTACCATCACAGGTGGAAAAGGGTCAGCCTTCCATGTGTCCAGAGACATTTTCCATCTGCTCACCCTTCCCTCTCAATACTTCTAGATTACCTTCTAAAGACCAAAAAGACAGAACTATCTATGAGTTCTATCAGGGACCACTTGGTGGCTATGATAGCCTTTCATTCCCTGGTTGAGAGATTCTCAGTTTTCGCTCATCCCACAACTGTAAGGTCGGAGAACCTTTCCCTTCCAGTTAAAGAACCCACTCTGATTTGGGATTTGAATTTAGGATTTTATGGATTCTCCTTTTGAGCCAATGGCAGCTACTTCCCTCATTAATTTATCTCTGAAGAAGGCCTAGCTGGTGGCTGTTACCGGTGCCCAAAGGGTTGGAGAAAGAGTCTCTAATGGTTGTGTGCCCTCCATTTACAATATTTTTCAAGGACAAAGTTTTATGTCCACACACAAAATTTTTACCCTAGGTGTAACATCAACCAAGATATTCATCTTGTGTTTCTCCCCCCCCCCCCAAGATGCGCGAGTCCAGAGAGGAGGCTGTTTTGCACACTTTGGATGTTAGGTGGGCATTAGCCTTTCGTTTGGACAGAACTAAGTCATTTAGAAAATCACCAGAATATTTGTGTTCCTTGCTGATAAGTCTAAAGGTTTGGCAATTTCCACCTAGAGACTCTCTGGAGGGATTTCTGATTATACTATGTAACTGCAGACATAGACCTGCCTTCTAGGGTATTGGCCCATTCCATGAAATCTCTCTCTATATATCTATGGCATTACTCAAGAGGATTCCTATTCTGGACATTTGTAAGGCTGCCACTTGGACCTCCATACATACTTTTTCCAAGCATTCTGCAGTGGCCCAGTCTTCTAGATTGCAAATATTATCTTGTCTTGAGTCTTGAACTTGGTTCCCAAGGCTCCCCTCCCCCACTAGGGGTACTGATCAGTAGTCACCTGAAGTGAGCACCCATAAGGACACTACTTTAAAAAGGAGAGGTTACTCACCTTGTACAGTAACTGGAGCTCTTCAAGATGTATGTCTATATGGGTGCTTCACCACCTGCACTCCTTCCCTTCTGCTTTGGAGTTACCTCTGGAGACTTTGCGATGGAGAAGGAACTGCGGGCAGTTTGCCCATGCAGCCCTATATAGCCTCTGAGTGGGGCACAGGGATACATAAGGTGCATGCACTGCTCAAACAGAGACTACTACCAAGTACCTTTGATTAAAGTTGCATGGTGTGTGAGCATACCTGAAGTGGAACAACCATAGGGACATATATCTCAAAGAACTCCAGTTGCTGCACAAGGTGAGTGTAACCTCTTCTTTCCACTGTTCTTACTCACTATCACTTGAATCTCTATTCTTTGATAATAAATGTATTCTTGTTTTCACTATAAATATATCTAATGCTGTGGTGTTAAGCAAGTGCTGGTCCTGAGTTGAATCTTACAAGCTGGTGTGAAGTGTTCCTTTGAGAACAGCAGACCTGGTAATTCTGTTGAATGTTCATTGGAAAGGGGGAATGCTCAGTAAACTTGAAGGTCACTATGTGCCTATCACTACCCACACAGGGCCATCAAGGCCTGGATTGTATTGCTTGTGCTGCTAAAGCCTCATAGTTTCAGGGAGCTGATCTAGAGGAGTCAAAAACAAGGCTTCCTCTTGCTAAAGGCAGGTGTTGGTAAGATGCCACACTCACCCTCTGACTTTCTCTTGAAGTTAGCATCACTACCCCCTGCTTAGCGAGTGAGGTTCAGTGTAAGGTGACTCCCTCAATTAAGGCATATTAAGTACAGTCTGCTGTCTGTTATGCTAACAATAAGAATAATTAACTTTCACTGCTCCTGCATCCAAGACTAAAATGGATTTTAACCCAGAACACCAAAATCAATCTCTTTGGCAAGGCAGGTCTGTCTGCTGATCACTGAGTGCTCTAATAAATTTGTTAGTCTCTAAGGTGCCACCGGTACTCCTTTTCTTGAGGCAAAGTAGGTGTGTCTATGCAAATACAGTTGGCTCCTGAGATCTTTTCCCCCCAGTTCATCAACAGATGGCAGAGGAAAGCTCATTCAGATCCTGGTTTACACTAGATAGGTTTGTTTGTTTTAAGAAGATTATAACAATACAAGGTCTGCAGGTGCAAGAGAAGTCCTTTAGCTACAGTCTTCACTGTGTAGTTGAAATTGTCTGCTTCTGGCAGTATCTTGTGAAAGAGCCTATGAGGAGTCAGCATAACTCTTAATAGGGGGTTGTATTTTTATTTTTTTCACTGCAAATCTTTTCAAAGCACAGGTAGTTGTTGAAATCAGTTGCATACTAGTCATCAGCATCTAGCAAGGGCTCTACCAGACTTTATAATAGTAAGTTTTAATGTAGCTTTGAGTCTTTATATTTGATAGCCAGGCCTATTTATAGGCCTTAGATGTTTCTCACCTGCCCCAGCCTTCGCTTCTTCTGTGGTTGGGGCTTTTTTTTTTTTGCTTGGTAGTGGAGACATTTATGCTTTCTGGAGTGTAGGTTAAAAGGAAATGATGAAATGTTATTAGATAGCAATAATAAAAAAAATTTAAATCAAAATGTTAAACCAAGAAATCTTAGATACATTTGAAAATGCATTAAAAAGAATTACTTGCTGTAAATTTTGGCCTTCATTCTAAATGAATTCCAGAACCCCTCTAGTTAAATGACTGACTTTTTCCATCTGTGCTGCCATAACAGCATCTTGTGGATAATTATTTATGAACATTACTCCTGTTACAAATTGTGAAGTAGAATTTAAATCAGCAATAAAAGCTGCAAAAATCATTAAAACAATTAACCAGCTTGCTAGAACATTCACCACTGTGGATCTTGCTTTAGGAAGTTAACTAACAAACCTGTTATTAACCACTGATGAGGAGCCATTTTGAAGAGATATTGCTTAATTAATCTTTGTATAGAGCTAATAAGAGTGTTAAATGGGTTCCTTGGATTGGATTGTTAGTATAGGATGCAAGTTCCCTGAGGCAAAATCTTAATCAATATGATATTAAAGTTAGCCATTCAACTAAGAGGCTATTTTAGTAATTTAGAATTAAAAAGACTAATAATTTCATTAATATCTTGATAAGATTCAATGGCTCCATATATGTGAATTATTATAGCTTTCGTGAAGGTCTTCTGCCATCTCCTTTGGAAAGAAAGTTATATTAAAATCCTCATTTATACTTAATATTTTTTCATCAGTCCCTTCTGTTGCAGCATAAATGTAACTTGTCACACTTATCTGTAGCAAACAGGCTACAATGGGGAGGAAAGTAGCAACTGATGCCAATGCTAATGACATTCATTCAGTAGCCTCAAAAAAATAAAAATAAAATCAGAAGTCTGTTCATATTAGTAAATGGGATGAACATCACAGTGGATACAGTTTGATGCTTGGAGTGACCAGGCTGTTCTTATTTCTTACAGTTTTTCTTACTGTTTTTAATGGCAAGGGCTCAGGACATAGCAGTGTGTTGATATTTATATTATAAACCCCTATTTTCAAAGGTTTAAGATTCAGTGTGTGGTGAAAGTTATTTAATGTCTTTGTCTTTAACTCCTAGTTGCATGTGATGTGGCCTGCGCTGTGCAGGAGGTCGGACTAGATGATCAGAGTGGTCCCTTCTGACCTTAGTATCTATGAATCTAATGTGTTATACATCTTGGGGGAGAGGAGAGCATAATCCATAAAATGGTGCCACAAGTACTCCTTTTCTTTTTGGAAGGAAATAGTTTGCTTTAGTTTGAAATAGCTTGTGTCTATAATTTGAATAGTTTGAAATAGCTTGTGTCTATAATTCAAAGCTGGCATGATTTAGTACTATTTTACACTGTTAGTCCACAATATTGAGTTAGGTCTTTACAAATCTCTACTTTATTTTAGTAACATTTAAAGTATTTAATCAGCATATGAATGGTTTTCATTATCTTTAGTATATATGTTCCTCACATGTTTAAATAATTTATACACTGTAAAACCATCTCACTTACAGATTTACAAAATACTAACAGCTTTTTCAGCTAAAAATACAGATGTATCTAACACATGTATCTGCAAATCTGTATTCTCTGAGGTAGGTTTCTACATTCTCTAAAGTGTTGCAGGTCTGAGGTTTAAAGTAAATCTACAAAGGCTTGGATTATTTACAGATAAGGCTGAAATCTTATTGTTTAGTTGACTCCATTGTAGCTAGACTTTGCAGCTCAAACTGGTTTATATTCTTTTCTTGATGCACACATAACTCTGAACAGCACTGATAGGAGTAATGTACTCAGCAAAATAAAACACCATCATAGAAAGGACCACCCATTCTTTCATGGCTCTTTGCCTATATTGTCCATATGGAAAAATTAAAAAAATATTCTAGCCTTATCTGCTTTCTTTGCATGGGTTGGAGGTGGCTCCTTCACCTAGTCTTTATCCATTAAACAGAAGTCTAATAGTCACTAATGCATCACATTGTAGCAACATAACAATACCTTCTAAATTAGCATATTCCTTGGAGACTTCTAAATAGTGCCTCAATTCATTACCAGCATCAAATGATCAATATGCCTAACCTGTACCTTGGATATCTTTCTTGAATTATTAAGGTACTTTGTTAGTCCTAAGGGAGTACTGTATATTTCTGAATAGGTTCTAGTCCACCCTGAATTTTATCATGTAGTAATATCATTTATGATTGCAGAGTTTCATAACACTTACTGTTCTTTTAAGGAGCGGCTCTTAGATGACCACCAGAAATAATATTTCTGTGGGTAAAGGATTTATATTCTGTGGACAGGAGAGTTGGAATTAATTGGAAAGTCATTGGCTAGCATAACATATTCCTATGCCTTTATACTGACAGCATCATGATTAATAGTAACTGTATGGAAGGAAAGTACAGCTAATTTAGGGAATGGGAATGGAATACTCTGGAGACAATCTCTCAGGAGTACCCACAGCGTATCCCCCAACATCAGAGATGTTGTTTTTTACATCTCTCATTTTCTTTCTTCTTCCTGCTGACCTTTTAATGTACTAACTGAAGCTAATCTTATGTGTACAAGCAGCATATTGACTTGACATGTTTGTTACAGATAATTAATACTGCACCAGTTGGACATATTCTCAATTATGATTTCTTCTGGCCTTATGAATATCAAACTGACAAGCTTCCACCATAGACAAGAGTCTAGGAAGATGTATATAGGGATGCTAAATAGAATAGACCATTTACTGGGTCTCATAGGCTCTTTATTGCATTTGCTTCTGCTGCTGATTCTGGCTTTCTGAAATAGCCATTGGCCAGCTGAACTGGTGAAACTGAGAGCAGCCTGGTGGTGTGTCTCCTAGATCCACCATCCACTAGGCTGGTCATATGTTTCTGTCCTCAGTGAGAACTCCTGGTGAATCTTCCAGAGGCAGCCTTCCTCTACATTTAGCGTTAGGTCCATAGAGAGTCGGAGACTCTGCAGTGGTTAAGCAACAAGGCTGTAAGCAACTCAGCCACCCCCTTCTCCAGATATAGTCGCTGGGGAAGGCGTCTGTGCTTTTGCTTATATTCTCTGTAGGAGAGGGGAGTGCTGAATGGTGGTAGGTAGAGGAGACAGGAAACAGGATAGAGGAAATGTGACAGAATGAGTTTCTGGGAAAGAGAATGAGGGAGAGGGAAAAGGGTGAAGGTTAGGGAGGGGAGTGGACGGGGTAAGTAGATTGAAGCAGGAGGGAGAAAGGCAGAATAAGAAGAGGAGAAAACATGGCAGAATGGATACCCTTTAATCTCTTTACCAGCTGCCAGAACAATCCCATCTGCCTCTCCTTGAAAGTAGACATTCACCAGTTTCCAGCGGTTATTTGGCTAGGAGTTGGGTAACTTCCAGAGTTAAATCCCTCTGTGTGTATTGCCTTATACCCCCTCTTTCTACAGGTCATGGGCAAAGTCGTCGCTGCCAGCTCCCCACATCTAACTGTTTCTAGTTTCAGCAGCTGTTCGATATAACATGATGATTCCCAACGGAAACTTGCCGCTTGAAGCACCACCCTCCTTCACCCCTGTTGTTTTGAAAGTTCGCACATTTTAAGTGACCTTCAGATTTGATCAATCAAGTGTTTCTGCAGGATGGTTCTCTCTGACATTGAACCTGCTGCAGTGTAATAAAAAGAGGAATTAACTGGCATTTAAATTCTGAAATTAATGGAGAGAGGGAGTCATCTGAACATCTGTTTTCAAGGGGGCCTTCAATTTGGTCTTGGTTTTTAACCATGTGGTCATTATTCTTACTTGTGAGCTAGCAACGTCCTGTGTCTTGGAGCAGACAGGAGGTTATGACAAAGCAGCCTAAATCATCTCATGTTTGTGTGTTTGTTTGGGGGCAATAGCAGCAGCAGCAACAGCATTTGGCAAATAGTTTTGAACCTAGGAGTCTACATATCTGAGCAGACTCCATTCGGCCAGTGGGAGCTATGTTTCAGCAGAGGATAATGCTTTTCCACAATGCATAGGGCAGGTTGTGCCGGGCTCAGGTCTGCAGCTCTCTGAGAGCAAATTCTGAGGAGTGTAAGAGAAAAGTGTTCTTTAAAAAAAAAAATTCATGTTTTCTCTTCCTTTTTAAATCCTGCCCATGACTTTAATACTGTCATAAATACAAAGGGAAGGGTAAACACCTTTAAAATCCCTCCTGGCCAGAGGAAAAACCCTTTCACCTGTAAAGGGTTAAGAAGCTAGGATAACCTTGCTGGCACCCGACCAAAATGACCAATGAGGAGACAAGATACTTTCAAAAGCTGGGGGGAGGGAGAAACAAAGCCTCTCTCTCTGTCTGTGTGATGCTTTTGCCGGGGACAGAACAGGAATGGAGTCTTAGAACTTAGTAAGTAATCTAGCTAGATATGCGTTAGAGTATGATTCCTTTAAATGGCTGAGAAAATAAGCTGTGCTGAATGGAATGTAGATTCCTGATTCTGTGTCTTTTTGTAACTTAAGGTTTTGCCTAGAGGGATTCTTTATGTTTTGAATCTAATTACCCTGTAAGATATTTACCATCCTGATTTTATAGACGTGATTCTTTTTACTTTTTCTTCTATTAAAATTCTTCTTTAAGAATCTGATTGCTTTTCATTGTTCTTAAGATCCAAGGGTTTGGGTCTGTGTTCACCTATGCAAATTGGTGAGGATTTTTATCAAGCCTTCCCCAGGAAAGGGGGTGTAAGGGTTGGGAGGATTTTGGGGGGGAAAGACGTTTCCAAACGGACTCTTTTCCAGTAATATACCGGTTAGATGTTTAGTGGTGGCAGCGATAAAGTCCAAGGGCAAAAGAATTTGTACCTTGGGGAAGTTTTAACCTAAGCTGGTAAAAGTAAGCTTAGGAGGTTTTCATGCAGGTCCCCACATCTGTACCCTAGAGTTCAGAGTGGGGAAGGAACCTTGACAAATGCTCACAAAAGAGGTCAGCCTACCTGGATTGTGGGTTGGTGGGCAGAGTCCACAGAAAGAATGAAAGGTCCACCCCCTCAGATGTGAAGGGCCACAGAGCCCAGCTTACAGGGGACAAAGAATGAAAAAACAGATGTGGAGGTGCAGTTCACAGAGTCAGAACAAGGAATCCAAAAGGGGACATTAAGCAGAGAAGCCCAGAAACTGCACAGTGCTCTGAGAATGAGTCCAAGGAATTGGTGGACAAAGGAACAGAAGCAGCCATCCCTCAATAAAAACAGTAGGGAAGGGGAAGGTACAGAGCTGCCCTGGTGGGGGGCAAGTGGGGCAATTTGCCCCGGGCCCCACAGAGGCCCCTATGAGAGTTTTTGGTGGCAATTCGGTGGCGGGGGTCCTTCTGCTCCATGTCTTTAGCAAAGTACCCTGAAGACCCATCACGGAAGGACCCCTGCTGCCGAAGACCCCAGGCCCCCTGAATTCCCTGGGCAGCCCTGGGAAGCTACAAAAGAACAGGACAAGGGACCAAGACCACACCAAGGAATGGGAATGCAGGTGAGACTGTTAAAACCAGGGAACCAGAAGGAGACACTGAGCATAGAAACCCACACAATGCCTACTGATTTGCAAAAGAGTCTCTGGACTTGGTGGACTTCACCCAAAGGAAATGTGCCTGGATACATGACCTAAAGAGTGAAAGAAATAGGTTGTAGGCAAATGAGCTGCACTTTCCTGTTGAGTTTCTTCCTGCTGGATTGCCAGATGGCCCCTTTGGCCAGTGAAAGGAGGGAGATGGACTGTCCTGAAGACTGAAGTCCTCAATCCACAGGATAGTGAGAGCAAGGGCAGAGGCAATGCAGGTTCTACAAAGTATCCTGACACACCTCAACCCTGTGGTGATGGAACAACATTTAGTGGTGAGAGGATAGTCCAGTTCCTCTGAGTTTCTGCCCAGACTGCCAACAGGTTCTAAACTGTGATTGTTTCCCTGTCTGCCGTGAAATGAACTGGTGTGTTTTCTAGTAACCAAGCTACATTTACAGACTCAACCTTTCTCTCCAATGTAATAGTCCCTGAGTAATTAATGCTCTCATTGGGAGTCTGCTGCTCTGGCCCTCTGTGTCCTTGCACTGTTATCCCTGAGTTTCTTTTCTCTATTAGCCTCCCATGCAACCCAGCTTGTAGAAAAAGCTGTAGCTCACGAAAGCTTATGCTCAAATAAATTTGTTAGTCTCTAAGGTGCCACAAGTACTCCTTTTCTTTTTCTCTATTAGCCTCCCATGCAACCCAGCTTGTAGAAAAATTTATTCAATGAGTACATCACACCCACCCATCTAGGCACTCGCATGCAAATAGCCCAAAATGTATCACAGGATCTTTTTAAATGGCAAATCATATACTCCATGATAGCAGTGACTACAGTCCAGCCTTACAGGGGGCTTGTGAAGGGAGGGTGGGGGAGGAGATGAGCTTGTCCCTTTGCTATTGTTCTGTTATGGCTTATAAAGAAAGGCTGATTTAAATTAGGAATGCAAGTCCTGTCTAAGTGTGGAGACTAGTGAAAGGGTGACATGACAAGAACCAGAAGAGTGAAAGTTGAGCAACTTGATAGGGATGGGATTTTTTGTTAAACTACCAAAAATGTATGTACTTTTAGTTTTATTTTAAAACTGTTTTTGCTAACACTTACTTGACCTCAGTGATTGACCAACACTTTGAATAAAAGAAACTTTTGTTAAGGCTTTGACATCCTCCCGTCTTCCATTAGGATACTATCCCTAAGACCTCCCACACATCCTCCAGCAAAACCAGAGAAGAGTAGACTTAATGTTCCTGATATTCCGAAGGGAAAAAACAAGCAGGAAATTTTTTAGAACAAATTAAACAAAATCAGGTTCTCTTTCTACACTATAAAGGAGTGAAAAGGGGGCACAAACCAGTTTCTTAATAACCCTTTGTAGGTCACCTTTAAATAGAGTGACCATATTTCCCTATACTGAATATGGGACACCTGGTAAAATTACTTGTATTCAAGTGAGCTCAAGGGCCATCAATCATACAAATGTTCAAATTAACATCAAGTTGTCTGAGTCCCTGTTAAAAAGAAATACTGTGTATCTGGATTCTTTTTATTTACCTTTTTATCTTGAAGGCTTTAGGGTTCACATAGGGAGAGGTAACACACACCCTTACCCCCCCCCCCGCCCACACACACGGAGAAGTGACACACGCACTCCTGTACACCTCTCTCACACAAGGAGGGTGACCGAGTGACCTGATCCTCCCTGCCTGGCTCCAGGGCCTCCCTCGTCCTCCATGGCTGACTGAGGCACCGAGACAGACCCACCTCTCCTAATATCTGGCATCCTGTCCTCCCGAGGCAACACGTGGGGGATCACACAGGATCACTATGCCCCCTCCCCAGATTTCCTCCAGGGGTCACATCTGAATGTGGCCAGCAGCAGCCTTTCGACACTGTGTGGGAGGGAAGGGATGGGAACTGCTTCCAGCTGCAGGGGAGGAGGAAGGGGAAGGGATGACCTGGCCCATGTCTTTGCAGAGCTCATCTCTTCCCCCTTTCCTCCCCCCTCCCCCATGAGGCTGGAAGCAGCTTGTCCCTTCCTGTCCGCAGTGTTGAAAGGCAGCTAATGACTCCAGGCTGCTGCTGGCCACCCCCACCAGCCACCGCCTGTCCCCCAGCTACAGCATGGACAAGATGGGGTTAAGCCCTAAGGATGCATTATGTACCAGGGCCCAGGGAACCTCATTGCAGGGGCTTCAGTGAACCCAGCCAGAGAGGTGGCTCAGCAGAGGAGGGTGCCTAGGGCATGGAGCAGCCCCGCGCTCCCTACAGGCGGGATGCAGGGGAGGTGCAGGTGAAGAGGGTGCTAGGTCCCTGCCCTGGGGACTGCTGTGGAGCCTGCAGGTTCAGGCACGAACAGGCTGGAAATCGCTTTGCCCCCTTTCTGCCCACTGCCACTCCAGAGCTTAGCTGATGGGCAGAGAGGCTTCCCTTTGCCAGTGCTGTGAGAGGTTTTGGGCTGGAGGGTTTTGGGCTTCCCCGGGGCGCCAGCCCAGCCAGAGGCAGTGGGGGAAGGAAGGAGCCTGCTGGCCAGGCTGTTGGTGAGCTGAGTACTCTGACCAGGGACCGGGTCTCCACACAGCGCTGGGAGTGGAACATGCCCTGTCGGAGGGGAGGGATATGGAGGAGCAGTGGGGTTGGTGGGGTGAAGGGGCAAAGCAGGAAGAGGACAGCAGGAAGGGGAACATGTAAATGGCCGATGGTTGGGCAACAGGGTGACACGTAACTGGTCGCTGCCTGATGGCTGCCCACACTCACCAGCCACTGCAGCTTGTACCACGCAGCCAATCCTGGCCAGAAATGGGATGGGGGGCAGGGACCTGCTGGCCAAGAGCCAACATGCAGCAGGGGCTGTGCTGATGGACCAGCAGGGGGGTGGCTGGCCCCACGCATTGCATCTTTTCCCCACCTCCAGCCTCGCACCCCCACCCCCATCATCAGCCACTGGTGGGCGGGCGGCTGGCGAGCAGGGATCCAGCAGGAGCAGGACATGCCAGTACTTATGTGAGGGAGACAGAAAACATGGGACAATTTGTCTGTTTTAATAAAAGTCAGGACACCTGCAGGAGGGCTTAATACAGAACTGGCCCTTTAAAAACAGGATGTCTGGTCACCCTACCTTTAGAGCTAGAAGAACTACTGTAAAAAAGTGATGCCTGTTTAAAAAAAAGGCTATATAAAGGGACCAGTTTAATACCACACAAATAAAGCTAAACCTGAAATATTCTTCATCTTTCCTCATTATGGACAATTTTGTCAACAAGCATCTGAACACAAGGCAACCCTAAACCCTATTGCTCCTCAGCTGCAGCATGCAAAACTTCTTTGTTTTAATAATAGTTACAGGCTGCAGCAAGGGAGAGTGTATGAGCTGGAAAACCTCATTAGAATGGAATGAACAAAGGACAACATTTAGCTTCATCTGTACATTCTAGAGTCCTTGCTGTGCCTCCTATAAAAGTTAATTTTCCATACTGACTCCTCTGATTTTAACTCTCATGCAGGGAAGGTTTGGAAGAGTCTAGTCAAGAACAGTGCACCAAGTGGCTGCAGTAGGATTCTATTATTGCAGCCAGACAGCAGAATCTGGCCTTTTGGGAGTAACGTGTCCAGGAAATAGATGGACGTACGACTATGTGGATTATTTAAACCAGCACAAGACAGAGCTTCTTGCATTTCTCTTTGGGACTTTAAAAGCCTGGTAAGAGGGTAGTTTATTCAGATGCAACACCCATTGTTGATTTAGTGCCTCTTGCAGTGGCTTCTATCTCTGAAAATCCATTAGTTCACTGGCTTTAATAATCTCATGAAAGGTAATGAAGCATTTAGGTTTTTCTGTCAGCTGGGTTACATAGCATGGGTAGGGTGGTTATGATGCAAGGATTAAAGAAAATCTCAGCCAACTTTTCCAAGATTAAACTACTCTTGCAGCAAAATCAGGGAAGACATTTAGCAGCAGCTGTGGTTCAAATTATTTACTCAATTGAAAACACTCTTTTCCTTCTAGGACCCTGACTCTTTGTGTTCAATTTGACTGCTTTCTTACTAATCACCAGGTGACATGATTTAAATCAAAGCTATTTAAATCTCCAATTTTAATCATGACTTAAATCAGCAAGCAGGAAACTTGATTTACATAATCGATTTTAATCGTGTTTTGTATATATATTTTATAATTATTTCCTAAAGAATTCTCAGTGGTTGGCAACCATTAAAACATGTTGATTTGCAACTAAATACACTAAATTTTGGGGCTTCTTTTTTGTTAACTAGGAGGATACATTAAAGCTATACACATTTATTTAAGCAATTATAGAGATTAGCTTTTTACTAATGTATTGATTTTTTACTTGTGACTTACATTTTTTTAAAAATCTGGGTTTTTTTAAAAATCAATTTGTATCCACCCTATTAATGAACATGACAAGGAAAAGGAGTACAAATTTGTTAGTCTCTAAGGTGCCACAAGTACTCCTTTTCTTTTTGCGAATACAGACTAACACGGCTGCTACTCTGAAACATGACAAGGAAGTAACACTCCCTGAAGGTATTAAGAGGCCAATTTTTCAAGACAGGGTCAACATGTGTGTTGCCACCAGCAGATTGTTCAATGCAAAGGTATCTCTGCTTCCAGCCTTTCTCATTTTCAGCCCTGGGGCATGAGCATGAAGAGCTGGCCCCATTTACAGTCCCAGGTCCAACTTCTTTTCAAAACATTTAGTCCCTGAATGACTTTCCCAGGGAGTTAGTACAATCAAACCCTGGACTTTCTAAAATCTTGAACTGAGGTAGCACAAGAAAGCTCAATGTAAATGAAAGAGGGCTTCTGAGCGTGGCAGTCTCCTCCCCCTTCTGATGGGTAGTTCTGGATGCAGGTTTTATGTTCTCCACAGTCACAATCTAAACATAACAACAGCTTTAGAGGATTTAAAATGCCTGAGGCCAAAAAGGCTGACATTTGGCATCTCTCTGCTCCCAGTCATCAAACGCTGATTCCTGTGTGTACACTAAATTACAGTTCTGTGACAGCTAGATTCAGCATAAAGTTGTTGGAAACCTTATGCAGTTTAGCAAATAATAGGGAGAGACTAAGAAATAAACAAAAAGAAAAGGAGGACTTGTGGCACCTTAGAGACTAACAAATTTATTGAGCATAATAAATGCTTAGTCTCTAAGGTGCCACAAGTCCTCCTTTTCTTTTTGCGGATACAGACTAACACAGCTGCTACTCTGAAACGTAAGAAATCAACATGTCACACAAATGTCTACTTGTAGTATCACTGATTTAACAGGCTCTGTTGTTTTTTTCTTGTTGGTTAGCATCACCCTTAAAATGGCTTGTCTGCCACGCTGCAGCCACTTCTAAATTAATAACAACAAACAAACCACTTCTGTCCCCAACTCTTCTCAAATCCTTCACTGCCATGGTTTGTTTAGCATGGCCACAGCTGTATCTGAAGAATCCAGGCTTGTGATAAGGATTGGTTTTTTGCTTTTTCCCTTTTAAACAAGCTACCCAAGAAAATGTAATTTACACACAGTGAACTTTGATTGCACTAAGTATTTAAGTCCATCAAGTTCCCAGTGACACTTCCTGTCTGCAAGTTTCAGATAAAGACAGGGAGTTAAAGTAGCTTAATGGATTAAAGCAATTGCCTTTGCCATCTAGACACGTAGGTTAGAATCGGATTTTGGATCACAAGTGAAATTGTTAATTTTCTTTGGAGGGTGGAATAAAATGAGTTGTGTGGATTACCACTGCTGCCTTAGCAGCCTGGACTACAGCCTTCCTGGCTGAAGGATCAGGTGCAGTTGTCATCTGTGTCTCTGGGTGAGGGTGTACGTAATGACTATGACCTTGTTGAATCATAGCTTCTCACACACTAAGCATGTAGGCTGCTGATAAAAGGGGTCACCATCCTTCACATTTCTAGCCATAAATCTTTCACCTGTCAGGAGCTAAATTCAATCCTTCCCTTTAACAGGGTTAAGAAAGTTACAGTGAAAGAAAGCCAGGTTTTTTATATATAATATGAGCTTCATATCATGTGGACTATATTCTGACCTGCTTTACACTATGTACAGTCCTATTGATGTCTATATTGTAGACCACACATTATATTCTTATTAACTCATCTATATAGCTGGAAGTAAAATACCTTTCCAGCAATGATTTGTAGGTTTAGTGATGAGGAACAAAAACTAGGGGAACTGCCCTCCCTACATTCATATCTCAGTGGTGTTCAATGCTCCTCTCACAGCCACATAATAGGATTTAGTAGTATTTGTCATGCTGCCTGAAGTGGTTCAAGACTGTGAGTGCCAACTTCAGGACAGGCTGTCAAAAAGCAGGGCAGATGCCCCAAACTGGTGGCATGTTCTATAATTAGATTTCACTGACCCAGTAACAAGTGTGAACTCCTGAAATACTATAACAGTCTTACCATGACAGTCCCCTTGGGCTCTCCAGTCTATCATGCCAACCCAGCAAGCTGAACATTGTGATCAATGGTCACTTACACCAAAAAAAATCACAAAATATTCAGCTTGTTCCCAGTCCCAAGAGACCAGTCACTTACCCCAATCATTTGGTACCTTAAATCTCACACCGAAGATAGGTTACTATTAGATTGGCTACCAGTGCTAACTAAGGATTTATTAACTAAGCCCTGGTCTACATTACAGAGTTAGGTCAAATTTAGCCACTTAAGTCGATTTTATAATGAATGCATCTACACAACCAACCCCATTCCATCAACCTAAAGGGCTCTTAAAATCGACTTCTGTACACCTCCCTGGCGAGGGGAGTAGCACTAAAATCGACCTTGCTGGGTTGACTTTGGGGTAGTGCAGACGCAATTCGACTGTATTGGCCTCCGGGAGCTATCCCAGAGTGCTCCAATGTGATCGCTCTGGACAGCATTTTGAATTCCGATGAACTAGCCAGATACACAGGAAAAGCCCCAGGAACTTTTGAATTTCATTTCCTGTTTGGTCAGTGTGGCGAGCTCAGCAGCACAGGTGACCATGCAGTCCCCCCAGAATCGCAAACGAGCTCCAGCATGGACCAAAAGGGAGACACTGGATCTGATTGCTGTATGGGTAAAGAACCTGTGCAGGCCAAACTCCGATCAAAAAGCAGAAATGCTAATATATATGCCAAAATCGTACAGGGCATGGTGGAGAGAGGCTACAACAGGGACACACACCAGTGCTGGGTGAAAGTTAAGGAGCTCTGGTAAGCCTACCAAAAGACAAAGGAGGCAAACGGTCGCTCCGGGTCAGAACCCAACATATGCTGCTTCTATGATCAGCTTCATGGCATTCTAGGAGGGGACCCTACCACTACCCCACCACTGTCCATGGACACCTGCAAGTGGAGAGTCTCATGCAACAGGGAGGAGGATTTTGTGGATGAGGAAGAGGAGAAGGAAGAGGAGGAGGAGAATGCGCAGCAGGCAAGTGGTGAAACTGTTCTACCCTTTTCATCACCCTGGAGCCAATACCCTCCCAAGGCAGGATCCCCAACCCTAAAGCCGGAGAAGGCAGCTCTGGTGAGTGCACATTTGTAAGTACAGTACAAGGTTTAAAATCAATAGTGTTTATGTTTGATTTTCCCTGAAGACTTGGGATGCATTCGCGGCCAGTACAGCTACTGGAAAAGTCTGTTAACGTCTCTGGGAATGGAGCGGGAATTCTTCAGGGACATCTCCATGAAGCTCTCTTGGAGGTACTTTGAAAGCCTTTGCAGAAGGTTTCTGGGGAGGGCTGCCTTATTTCATCCTCCACGGTAGGACACCTTACCATGCCAAGCCGGTAGCAAGTAGCCTGGAATCATTGCAGCACAAAGCATGACAGCGAATGGTCCTGGGTTTTGGTCGCATTCAAGCAACATTCAGTCTTTATCTTTCTGTGTTAGCCTCAGGAGAGTGATATCATTCATGGTTACCTGGTTGAAATAGGGGAATTTTTGTAAGAGAACAATAAAAGGACTCTCTTCATGCTGGGTTGTTTGCACTTGGCTAAAAGGGATCATCCCAGAGAATAGCCACGCGGCAGGGGGAGGGGTGAAGGGATCATCCCAGAGAATAGCCACGTGGTGGGGTGGGGAGAGGTGTGTGCTGCACATCCATCCGAAAACCGCAGCCCCTCCTTTTAAAAGTGAAACCCGACCAGCATTGCTTGCTATGGGAAAGGATGGCCTGCAGTTTGAAACCATTTTCACATGTTATGAAGGCATAAGAAGCCAACCTCGCATACCAAAAGGCTTACCAAGGCTGCCTGGAAACCGAATTCTGTTGCCCAGCCATTTGTGATGTGTCATCATACCGGCAGGCTCTCAATATAAAAGGCAAAATGCGACCTTGTACCTAAAGCACATGTGCTGTCTGCTGTGAATTGCTTGATTCACTGTGAAAGAGTCTTCCTTTTGTTCTCAGAAATGTATCATCTTAAATTTTACTCTCCCTTTTTATCTCCCCCAACTTGCAAATGTTTCTATGCTCCCCCTATCATCTCCACTCCTGAGGTTATCGCAGACTAGAAGGCAAAAGAACGCACTTGTGATGACATGTTTTCTGAGCTCATGCAGTCCTCGCGCACTGATAAGGCACAGCTTAATGCATGGAGGCATTCAGTGCTAGAGGCCAGGAAAGCATTAAGTGAGCGCAAAGAGCAGAGGCAGGAGGCAATGCTGAGGCTAATGGGGGAGCAAACAGACATGATGAAGCGTTTGTTGGAGCAGCAGGAAAGCCAACAAGAGCACAGACCCCCACTGCATCCATTGTATAACCGCCTGCCTTCCTCCCCAAGTTCCATATCTACCTCACCCAAACACCCAAGAACACTAGGTGGGGGGGAAGGCTCCGGGCACCCAGGCCCTCCACTCCAGAGGATGGCCCAAGCAACAGTAGGCTGTCATTCAAATAGTTTTGATTTGTAGAGTGGCTACAATAAGCAATGTGGCCTTGTCCTTCCCTCATCCCACACTTCACCCCACCTGGGCTACCTTGTCAATTATCTCCCTTTTTTTAAGAAAGAAAGAAAGAAAGAAAGAAAGAAAGAATGCATGGTTTCAAAAAAATAGTTAGTTTATTTCCTTTGTCAGCTGTGATCGAAGTGGGAGGGTGGTTGCCTTACAGGGAAATAAAATCAACAAAGGGGGATCATTCCTTGGTCTCTCTCTCGATAATCAATTGTCATCAACAAAGGGGGTGGGTTTGCAGCAAGTAGAAACACACACTACTGTCACACCCTAGCCTGGCCAGTCATGAAACTGGTTTTCAAAGACTCTCTGATGCGCAGTGCACCTACCTGTGCTCTTCTAATCGTCCTGGTGTCTGGCTGCTCAAAATCGGCCACCAGGCTATTTGCCTCAACCTCCCACCCCACTGTAAATGTCTCCCCCTTACTCTCACAGATATTATGGAGCACACAACAAGCAGCAATAATAATGGGAATGTTGGTTGCACTGAAGTCTAACCTAGTCAGCAAAAAGTGCCAGCGAGCTTTTAAATGTCCAAAGGCACATTCTACCACCATTCTGCACTTGCTCAACCAATAATTGAACTGCTTCTTAATACTGTCCAGGCTGCCTGTCTACGGCTTCATGAGCCATCGGAGCAAGGGGTAGGCTGGGTCCCCAAGGATAACTATTAGCATTTCAACATCCCCAATGGTACTTTTCTGGTCTGGGAAGTAAGTCCCTTCTTGCAACTGCTCGAACAGCTTGGAGTTCCTAAAGATGCTAGCGTCATGCACCTTTCCCGGCCATCCCACGGTGATGTTGGTGAAACGTCCCTGTGATCCACCAGTGCTTGCAGCACCATTGAGCACCTTGTGGTTTACGTACTGGTTGGCAAGGTGGTCCGGTGCCAAGATAGGGATATATGTTCCATCTATTGCCCCATCACAGTTAGGGAACCCCACTGCAGCAAAGCCATCCGGTATGACCTGCACATTTCCCAGAGTCACTACCCTTGATAGCAGAATGTAAGTGATTGCATTGGCTACTTGGATCACAGCAGTCCCCACAGTAGACTTGCCCACTCCAAATTGATTCCCGACTGATCAGTAGCAGTCAGGCGTTCCAAGCTTCCATAGGGCTATCACCACCCGCTTCTCAACTGTCAGCTCTCATCTTGGTATTCCTGCACTTCAGGGCGGGGGAAAGCAACTCACAAAGTTAAAGGAAAGTGGCCTTTTGCATGTGAAAGTTTCGCAGCCACTATGAATCATCCCATATCTGAAACACTGTGCGGTTCCACCAGTTTGTGTTTGTTTGCCGGGCCCAGAATTGGTGTTCCACTGTATCATCCAGCCCCACTGCCACCATGATGTCCCAATTTCCACAGCCTGTGTTTTCAGGAAAGTCTGTGTCCATGTCCTCATCACAATCATCCTTGTGCTGGAGTCTCTTAGCCCGGTTATGCACATACTCCAGGATAATGCGTGAGGTGTTTACAATGCTCACAACAGCAGTGGTGAGCTGAGCGGGCTCCATGCTTGCTGTGGTATGGCGTCTGCACGGGTAACCCAGGAAAAAAGGCGGAAAACGATTGTCTGCCATTGCTTTCACGGAGGGAGAGGCGACTGACAACATGTACCCAAAATTACCTGCGACAATGTTTTTGCCCCATCAGGCATTGGGCTTAATCCAGAATTCCAATGGGCAGCGGAGTCTGCGGAAACTGTGGGATAGCTACCTACAGTGTACCACTCCGTAAGTCAATGCTAGCCACGGTATTAAGGACACACTCCGCCGACTTAATGAACTTAGTAGGGACATACACAATCGACTGTAAAAATCAACTTCTATAAAATCGACCTAATTCCATAGTGTAGACATACCCTAAGAAAAGAGGTGAGAGAGTTCACTACAGGTTAAAGCACAAATGAGTTACAATCTATTGTTACGAAAGGTGACAGAAATGTAGTAATCTGTCTAACCCAGCTTCACCCTAGGGATCTCCAGCCCTTATGAGAGTCCAAACAGCAAAGAGATAAATATTTTGTCTTGTGAGTATATTTATATGACCTTTCCCCCATAATTCAAACCAATGGGATGAGCACTCCTGCACATAACTTCTTCATGAGTGGATGGGCAATCAACAAAGTTTTTGTCATACAACGGTTCATTTAGTTGTGATGGTCCTTCTTGATGGGTGGGGGAACCACTCTTCTTGCCTAGTTTCACAAGATCAGAGCAGGCCTTTTCACAATTATAAAACAAAACTTTCTAGCACAGGATTCAGACATTGCAAGTAGGATTAATGCAGGCAGCAATTTACAAGCACTTTATAGAATCTAAAAACTAACCACATCCTTACACATCTAACACCTATCTCAAATAATACTAATATATAGGTGAGCTGGTTTGGTTTCCAGCTATGAGTTTGTCAGTGCTCAGCTGATTCCTACAGACTTGGTAAGAGCTGGCATCTGGTCTATCAGCGTCACAATATTATTTGTGTTATGGTAGCATCTAGGATCCAAGTCATGCAAGGCACCCTGTTGTACGTGCTGCTGTACAGACTGTGACCAAGACACTCCCTGCCTTAGAGAGAGCTTACAGTCTAAATGTCAATCAGGAGGTGACAGGCAGCCAAACCAGATCTACAGATGGGAGGATATTCTCCCTACACATGCAGACCTCCCATTTATGTCTCAGGGAGGGAGAGCAAAATATCAGAGTCAAGTCCTACCATAGAGACTGGAGATAATTTTGTCCTCTATTTACTGGTTTCCTAGCCAGAGCCTCTCTGTGTCTGTCCTCGGCTACACACCTTTGCTGAGAAGCTATTGAATGTTTCAAGCCTGGGTACCATTTTGTTTTCTGAGGTGGGTAGTTTGGCTTCTGCCTTACCCTTTTCAACAAAAGTAGAAAGATCTTTTATCTTTTAAGAGTTGTGTGTGATAGTCAGCGTCTGTGTGTGCGCACATGTGAAATTATTCATATGAACTTATCTGAACGGTGACATACACTTTGTGGAGCCCCAGGTTAATAAATGAGATTCTACAGGGTGTAAAGGCAGCCAATGTTTGGTCCCCAAAGGATCCCAAAGTACTTTACAAACTCTCCGCACACCTCCTCCCCCGCCCCATGCACTTCACCCACAGCTAAAAGACAGGCCCTTCCAGACAGCAACTTTTTAGCAGTAACTACACTTCTCAACAGTGGAGGTGGAGTGATGAATACAGAATCCTGTTGAAACTGCCAGCGGATTGTGAGTGTGAGTGAATCAGGGTAAAGACAATGGGATATGTAGCCTCTAAGAAATCAGACTGAATGCAACTGAACCAATAGTTGTCACCATCTGACTGTAGTGTTGTAGCCTCTGTGAAATTAAAGAGTTGAAGTCAGTCCGAGTCCCACAGGACAGGTATTCATTAGGTATCCTCCTTTTGCAGTCAGAAGGGGGTAATGCACTGATGGGCAGGCCAACTGAAATATCTTCTGTCCCTAGAAGAAAGCCCATCTGGCTCAGGGTCAAAACACCTTGGTGGGGAAGCTAGCACTGCAAAGCACATGCTGTAACTGTTCTGCAAAATTCTCATTCACTTTGAAAAGAGCAGACAAATTAAAAAAGAAATACATTAAACAGTTAAGATTCCCATCAGGTTACAAAACGTCTTTGATTGTGAAAGCACCAATAATTTACTTTCTATTAAGATGCTGAAGCTTTTCAGCTGTTCAAAGGCTGACAGTAACTGTTTTCTAAGCAGTGAACCCTTTGTGTGTAAAAATATTGTAGGTAATGGAAAGATTAGGAAAAAAAAAAAGTCCAGCCATCACCAATATATATAGACAATCAATGCCACAGTCACTGCATCTGGATACATGTTACTAGGAACATTCCATAAAGCTCAGGAGAACTTCCAGGAATTGCTGGTGTTGTTTTCACAATTTTTATGTCAGCTTTAACAATGAGGGGGAGAGGGAAATAATAAAAGAGGAAAATGGGGACAAATGTGACAATGCTTTAGTGTTCCATAAAGCGTGGGATAGCAAAGATGAAACCTTCGAGGGAACCCTCACTTTCCACTTACAGGTTTCAGAGTAGCAGACATGTTAGTCTGTATTCGCAAAAAGAAAAGGAGTACTTGTGGCACCTTAGAGACTATTTGAGCATAAGTTTTCGTGAGCTACAGCTCACTTCATCAGATGCATTCAGTGGTATTTTCCACTGAATGCATCCGATGAAGTGAGCTGTAGCTCACAAAAGCTTATGCTCAAATAAATTTGTTAGTCTCTAAGGTGCCACAAGTACTCCTTTTCTTTTTCCACTTACAGGCTTAGAACTTCCAGCTCTGTCACCTGCTTTTTTTTGTCCATCCTGGAGAAGTATTATAACTTAAAAAATGATCTTATTACATGCATCTGATGAATGGTCTTGCATGAGAATCAAAGCCTTTCACTAGCGTGACCCTCACCCCTGCAGGGGTCTAAAGTACTGGGTAGAATATATCTACAGGGGCCACTGACCAACTACTGAAATGCAGCTACACCCGGGTGGAGCGCTGCAATCTTTCTGTGACAGCAACTGTATGCAGCAGTTTTCTGAAGGGAAATGAAGGATTCTCTGTCTAGGTCAGCAAAATTATCCCTGCTGGGATTTGGCCAAGACAGCACAATTAAGACTCTGCTTTTGCAAATGGATTATTTTTCATGTGAGATTCAAAAGTGCAGGATTGAAGATAGTAGCAAGGATGTATCCATCCTTTTTTAACCTCTGTACATAAAGGCTGATCCCATATTCCCAGCTGGAACTGGCATGAAACTTATCCATTCAAGGCCAATGCTTTAAATTAATGTTGCATTCAGTATGTCTGCATTACAATGGAAATCATACAGAAATACTTGTCACAATCACAGTTAATACCATATTAATTAAATATGATTTAATAATGAATTGCAATGGCACATAGCCAGGATCATCCCAGGGCTTTAAAATGCTCGGTGCTAAAATATTTAGTCCATCATCATAAGCCAGATGACCATTACACTCCTTTGACATGTTCTTCCTATTGTGATTTCCTGCAATTCCCTGATTTGTCCTCATTTTCACCCAGGTCTTTCTTGCACAAAAGCTGCTTAAAATGTGATTGTAATAAAAAAATGGGAGTAAAACTGCCATTGCAGGGGTTCCATCTTTATTCTCTTGCAATGATTTCCATAGCAAAACTATCCAGAGATACAAACTGCCCCGACATCTGAAAATCAAGCTGTTGTTCTTTCTGCCTCATACTCGGTAGAATAAAGATTTTTCAACTAGAAGCTTAATCATTCTTCTGATAGTGCAATGAGGCTAGGGCTGCCAACCCTCCAGGGTTGGCCTGGAGTTGGCATCGATCTCCTGGTGACTATTGAAAGTAATCCTGGAGATTTTAATAGGCTATTTTAAGAAAATGACATTACATTATGTTGGTGGTGTGATGGGGTGTACTCGTCCCGCACTGGACGGGAAGGGGTTAATGCCACATTATGGGCTGAGGAGGCCATGCACCCACCTCCCTACTGGGCATGCTCCAGCTGTACCAGTATAAAAGAATGCAGCCCAGCTCAGTCTGGAGGAGATGCTGGTGGGGAAGGATGTGTGCTAGGAGCTCTTGCTGAGGATGGCCTCCAGCCTGTGCTAGAGGGGAGCAGAGACATAGACCACAGCCTTAGACCCATGGAGCCCCAGGGAGCAGCCAGTGCTGAGGAACTAAAAGATCTGAATGCCTCCTGGACTGCAACACCTGAGACTATGGTAGGAAGTGACCCGGGGGGTGTTGGAGTGGTATCTCCCACGGAGGTAAGCTCAGAGTATTTTGGTGGGACTCCCTGCTGAGCTGGTAGCTGGTTGTACCACTACTACTAGGGTCCCAGGGCTAGTGGAGTTGGGTGGGTCTGGGCCCCCCTACCGGGGCCCTGCTGACCCTCTGGCTGGCAGTGACCATTGACTCTGGCCATTGGGCTACATTGCTGTGACAGTAGGGGCAAGTTTCCTGGATTCCAGCCACTAGGATGAACTACCCTAAATGAGCGGGGCATTTTCCATAGACCCTGGCCATTGGGCCACACTGGCCTGACAGTAGGGGCAAGTTTCATAGACTCCAGCTGGTAGGCTGTACTACCCCAAACAAGCGGGGCATTTTTCATAAATTCTGGCCATTAAGCCACTCTACCCCATAGCTAAGCCCAGACGTGCAGACTTGAGCAGAGGGAGATAGGCACGTAAGGCTTGTGCGCCAGCCCCTATTCCCCGAGAAAGGCAGGTGCACTTTTTCCCCCCCTGTGACAGGTTTAAGGTGGGCAGATGGGGCCTACCTTAACCCTGTCACAGGGGGGGAAAAAAATCTCCTGGAATGGCATCAGTCAGGGTTGGCAACTCTAAATGAGGCAGACTGCTCTGTGATGGCTACAAAGGTTCTGCAGTGACTGAAAGCATTTTTTTTCTCAGTGAAGCAAGCAGATACAACTTGAAATCATTCATGGGCCAATGTGTAGAGTAAAAAGGGGCTATTTTAAGATAGTAACTAGAGCTGGCTGGGATAAGATTCCCCCCATTCCCTGCAGAAATATTGACAAAAATGGAAATTTTTTGTTTTTGTTGAACTTCTTCTGGTTTTCATTGAGAAATTCAAATTTTAGGATTTTGAGAACTGAAAAATCTTTGAGAACAGAATTAATTTTTTTTGTGTGAAAATTACTCAATTACCACTTACTCAAAAAAACATTTTTCATTGGAAAAATGCTGATGACCAGTTTTTGACCAGCTCTACTAGTAACTTTTAATAGAGGAAGTTCTCTTTTCAAAATGAACACCTTTTTCTTTTTGAGTTATTTAATTTCTTTTGACTCCTGATAGTACCCCATCCCCTACTCACAATACAGCCTCAGTTTATCAGTCACACATTAGGCCCAGTGTTATGAAAACAAGGGCTGGGCCTAGTTGCAGCATTCAGAACCTATCGCTCTTCTGAAGAAAAGCCAAGATCTCATGCCCTCAACCAGTGAGCATTCAGTTGCCCCGAGAAAGTCCTGGGGAAACAGAGGAGTGTTGCAGTGTGACCAGAAGGTAAACAAATCCAGGCTGCATTGAATTGATGGGGGAAATGAGAAGTCCTCACTGAGAACACCCTGTCAGCAGCCTCCTCATGATTAAAGCAAGGGGACAGAAGCATCAGCTGGTCTCAGCTCCTGTGGGATTACAGAGGAACAGCACCTCATGATTGGTGTGAAAGGCTGGTAATAGACCTAAAAGTATCAGCCATGAAGACACAGCAAAGGAGATCCTCAATGAATGTTGCTAGCACCAGCTCTATAATACCCTGATCTGAAGCTTGATTTAGAAGGTAAAGGATACCAGGAAAGATCAGTTGCTCCTGGCTTTGAGTCACTAACAACTTCATGATAAGTTTGCCAAAAAAGGAAAGGTTGGACTCGGGGTATTAGCTGGAATAGTTGGTTGGACTGATTTCCCAAGCACAGGCTGGATTATTGCGTATTTCATGTTTGCTGGTAGCTCTCTTCTCTGAAGTTCTTGAGCAGTGGCAGATCCAGACTTCAGCTAATAGGGATTGGATGGATCCCCCTCCATGTATGGTGATGCTGGCTTCTCTCAGTACTCTCAGGACATTTGGTTGTGAGACTGGACTGAAATCATGTTCATTAACCTCTGCTTGCAGTCTTTCACTGCAGTGCTGGAGAGATTGTCTTGGATAGGGTGAACTTATCCATAAGGTAGGGGGAGATGTCTTTGCAATAGGAGGTACTCGGGTCTGACACTGATTGAAAGCATTTTGAGTTGAAAGTCATTTTGAGTTTGAGCATTTAGTCAGGCCATTTACTGTGTGGACAAATACCACTGGTCAAAGTTTGGTGGACATTATGGTGGAGGAGGAGGAGGATTCCTTGGTCTCTCTCTCGATAATCAATTGTCATCTGGGAGGAACTACCCAGTCAACATATTCACACAGGCTTACTACAAAGGATGGTCACTCAGAATGGCTGATGGGCATTAAGTGGAAAAGAACAGAGCAGGGAAAGCATGAAGAGTCAGCTAATTTTGTAGATCTGACACTGCAAATCAGTAAATGGAGTGATGTGCTGTAATCTACTTAACAATGAAAGTCCAAGCCCTGGGTGGAAGGTAATTCAGTGTTTAGAGACAGAGAGTAGTTCTGCGTGGATAGAATTTGTCTGGCTTCCCATTCATCTTCCAAACACAAACAACTGTCAGAAATGAATGACAGCGTGATCTAGTGAGCAAGGGATGGCTTGGGAAATTAGGAGATGCAGCTTCTATTCCTGTCTCTGCCATAGGCTTGCTGTATAAGCTTGGACGAGTCACTTCACCTCTCTGCCCATTTATAAATGGGGATAACAATGTTTACCTACCTTCTGGGCATTGGAAGACTTGGAATGAAATCCTGCTCTATTGAAGTTATTTGGAGTTTTGCATTGACTTCAGTAGAGCCAGTTGAGCATCCCAGTATTCACAGCCTGCACACTACTGCAATAATCTTTGTACAAAATATACCTTGTGTGGTATCATTTGAAAATGAATAACTCACTGATCATTAATAATCTTCCATGATGTATGTACATGGTGGATATTAAGAGTTATGGACATATGCTGGACTGAAAACTAGACAGGCACATAAGGGGAGTTGGTCAACAGGTTCTTTTAGACAAAGGTATGCATATTTTATTCTCCTACCAGTCCAGTCTTCAAGCAATGACAACAAAGGTCCTTATTTGCATAAAAGCGGAAACAGGACCATCAAGACAGCAAGGAGAGGAAGTGGCAAGAAACAGAACAATTTGTATTTCAGCAAACACAAGTGGGGGAAGAAAGAGCACAGAGCTTCCTTCACCACCAGACTCCATGTTGTCTTCCTCATAGCTTAAATAAACTTTACTTTTGAGGGGTAACCCCCAGAAGAACCCATTTCAAAGGTTTATTGGTCTATAAAGACAGAGGTGGTGGTCGTGGTGGTTCTGAACCTCCAAGTGAAAAGAAATTGAATTGACTGATTTTATACAATATTACTATATTATAAATAAGAGTGTATAAAGTGAGGTCTTCATTGAAAGCTAATGCCATACTGGTGATTAATATCATTGTGAAATGTATGTATTAACACTATGTAAGGGATACTCATTGATATTAGGCTGTACAGTGTGCCCAGATAGAGGGGAATGTCACAGCTATCTACCTCTCTCCTATGTAAATTAAGCACGGTGGAATCGGAAACAATGAAAGCTCTGTTCACATAGAAATCGTACAGAGGAAGGGGAAGCCCACAGGAAGGGAAGAACAGCATGAGGTCATCCTGTCTCTTAAAACAAGTTCATAGAACTTTGGAAGATATAAGCAAGAACAGAAGCCATCTTTGGCATCCATCACTAGACAGAGGCAAGAGACCAGAGTTCTTGCAAGTTGAGAAAGATGGGTCCTTCAACCAAGTGGGGGTGAGAAACCTGATTAGGCAAAGATCTTTCACCTAGGAAGACAAGGGCCTCCAGCACCTTGTGCTTTTGTGGAAGGTGCTGACTGAGGGGAAAGTCAGACATACCGGGAAGAAAATGATTGGTGAGAGAACCTCTTGAACAAAGCTTGAATCTTGCTAGATTGGGTTTTAGACTTTTAGAAACATGCTCTGTTTTGTTTTACCTTTTACTTGATGTCACTTAATCCTATGTCTATTTTGTTAATACATTTCATTTTATCCATAAACCAAATCAGTGCTGTGTTTAAAGGGAAGGGTGTATTTACCCCCAGTTAAATTTACACAATGTGTTTTTGTGTCTTTAAAGGAACAATCAAACCATATTTTTCTGTGAACTGTCCAGGGAAAGGCTGGACATGCAAAGCACATGGTTTTGGGGAAATTTGGAACTGGGAGTGTGTTGGGGTCTCCCTGCAAGTAATAAGTAAGGCTGGTGGAAGCCAGAGTGGGGCTACAGAAGGGCTGGGCTGGGGTATAAGCCGTAGAGACACTCAGGGTGTGACCTACATGCTGACAGGCTGGTTGTGAGCATTCCAGGTTGGGAGCTATAACAGCAAAGCACTGTGAGGCACCCAAGGTTACAGGACAGGTGGTGACACAACCCCTCACTGGTCTGGATTGTACTCCCACACCCTGACAAGGTGTCACATGAGGATTTTGCCCTTAATCCCTTCTTCATCCTCATAACTGCTCTCTAAGGCCTTGTCTAGACTACAAAATTAGGTTGAATTTATTGAAGTCGGTTTTGTAGAAAGTGTTTTTATACAGTCGATTTTGTGTGTCCCCACACAAATGCTCTAAGTGCATGTTGTCAGGAGTGCATCTACAGTACCAAGGCAACCATCCACTTCCAGAGCATTGCACTGTGGGTAGCTATTCCACAGTTCTCACAGTCTCAGCTGCCCATTTGAATTCTGGGTAGAAATCCCAATGCCTGATGGGTCTAAAACATTGTCGCGGATGGTTCTGGGTACATATTGTCAGGACCCCCTTCCCTCCCTCCCTCCGTGAAAGCAATGGCAGACAATCGTTTTGCGCCTTTTTTCCTGGGTTACCTGTGCAGACACCATACCATGGCAATCATGGAGCCCGCTCAGCTCACCGTCACCATATGTCTCCTGGGTGCTGGCAGATGCAGTACTGCATTGCTACACAGCAGCAGCTTATTGCCTTTTGGCAGCAGACAGTGCAGTATGACAGATGAGGTCAGGGGCGCCTGGGCAAACATGGGAGTGACTCAGCCAGGTCATTACCCTTTTAAGTTTCGTCTCATGGCGATTCAGTCCTACTGGCAGTCCTACTGCACCATCCTTTTAATGAGCAGCCAGGAGATGACGATGGCCAGCAGTCATACTGCACCATCTTCTGCTGAGCACCCAGGAGGTGACGATGGCTAGCGGTCGCACTTCAGAGTCTGCTGCCAGCAAGATGTATAAAGATAGATGAAGTGGATCAAAACAAGAAATAGATCAGATTTGTTTTGTATTCATTTTCTGCTCCCTCCCTCTGTGAAATCAATGGCCTGCTAAACCCAGTTTTGAGTTCTATTCTTGAGGGGGCCATTCTGTTTCTTGCAAAGCCAACCCCTTTGTTGATTTTAGTTTCCTGTAAGCCATGTTATTGGTCACCCCTCCCTCCATCAGAGCAAGGGCAAACAATCGTTTTGTGCCCTTTTCCCTGGATTGCCCGAGTGGGAGCAGACGCCATAGCACAGCAAGCATGGAGCCCATTCAGCTCACCGCAGCAGTTACGACCATTGTAAACACCTCGTGCATTATCGTGCAGTTTATGCAGAACCAGCACCTGAAAAACCAGGTGAGGAGGCGACGGAAGTGCAGTGTTGAGGACATGAACATGCTTTTCTCTAAAACCACATTCCCCTGAAATTTGGAGATCATGGTGTTTATGGGGCAGGTTCATGCTGTGGAATGCCAATTTTGGGCCTGGGAAACAAGCACAGAGTGGTGGGACTGCATAGTGTTGCAAGTCTGGGATGATTCCCAGTGGCTCTGAAACTTTCGCATGTGTAAGGGCACTTTCATGGAACTTTGTGACTTGCTTTCCCCTGCCCTGAAGCGCAAGAATACCAAGATGAGGGCAGCCCTCACAGTTCACAAGTGAGTGGCAATAGCTCTGTGGAAGCTTGCAACGCCAGACAGCTACCGGTCAGTCAGTAATCAATTTGGAGTGGGCATATCTATTGTGGGGGTTGCTGTGATTCAAGTAGCCAACGCAATCATTGAGCTGCTTCTATCAAAGGTAAAGGAGTACTTGTGGCACCTTAGAGACTAACAAATTTATTAGAGCATAAGCTTTCGTGAGCTACAGCTCACTTCATCGGATGCATTACACGAAAGCTTATGCTCTAATAAATTTGTTAGTCTCTAAGGTGCCACAAGTACTCCTTTTCTTTTTGCGAATACAGACTAACACGGCTGCTACTCTGAAACCTCTATCAAAGGTAGTGACTCTGGGAAATGTGCAGGTCATCCTAGATGGCTTTGCTGCAATGGGATTCCCTAACTGTGGTGGGGCTATAGACGGAACGCATATCCCTATCTTGGGCCAAGACCACCAGGGCAGCCAATACATAAACCGCAAGGTGTACTTTTCAATGGTGCTGCAAGCATTGGTGGATCACGGGGGATGTTTCACCAACATCAACCTGGGATGGCCAGGAAAGGTTCATGTTGCTCACGTCTTCAGGAACTCTGGTCTGTTTAAATGGCTGCAGGAATGGATTTACTTCCCGGACCAGAAAATAACTGTTGTGGATGTTGAAATGCCTATAGTTATCCTTGGGGACCCAGCCTACCCCTTAATGCCCTGGTTCATGAAGCCATACGCAGGCATCTTGGACAGTAGTAAGGAGCTGTTCAGCTATAGACTGAGCAAGTGCAGAATGGTAGTAGAGTGTGCATTTGGACATTTAAAGGATCGCTGGCGCAGTTTACTGACTTGCTCAGACCTCAGCGAAACCTATATTCTCATTGTTATTGCTGCTTGCTGTGTGCTCCACAATCTCTGAGAGAAGGGGGAGATGTTTATGGCGGGGTGGGAGGTTGATGCAAATCACCTGGCTGCTGAATACGCACAGCCAGACACCAGGGCGGTTAGAGCACAGCAGGAAGTGCTGCGCATCAGGGAAGCTTTGAAAAACAGTTTCATGACTGGCCAGGGTACTGTGTGACACTTCTGTTTGTTTCTCCTTGATGAAAACCCTCCCCCTTGGTTGCCTCTAAATTCTCTGTAAGCCACTTGCCCTCCCACCTTCGATCACAGCTTGCTTGCAAAGGAAATAAAGTCACTATCGTTTAAAAAACATGTATTCTTTATTAATTTATTATAAAAATAGGGAGATAACTCACAAGGTAGCCTGGGTGGGGTGTGGGAGGAGGGTAGGAGGGAAGGAAAAGACCACTTTAAAACTACTTGAATGATAGCCTTCTGTTGCTTGGGCTGTCCACTGGGGTGGAGTGGTTGAGTGCCCAGAGCTTCCTCCCCCACCCCACTGCGTTCTTGGGTATCTGGGTGAGGAGATATGGAACTTGGGGAGGATGGAGGGTGGTTAAGCAGGGGCTGCAGCGGAAGTCTGTGATCCTGCTGCCGTTCATGAACCTCCACCAGACGCCGGAGCATGTCCGTTTGATCCCGCAGTAGCCCCAGCGTTGCCTCATGCCTCCTCCGATCTTCCTGACACCACCTCTCCTCATGTTCATCGGCCACTGTCCTGTACTCTGGTATTGTGTCCCTCCACACAGCTCTGTCAGTGCTGGACGACTGCATGAGCTCAGAGAACACTTCGCCGCATGTGCCTTTTTTTCTCTGCCTTATCTGAGATAGCTTCTGGGATGGAGGAGGAAGGCTTGAAACATTTGCAGCTGCTGGAGGAAAAACAGGAAGTGAAGAATTTAAAAAGATACATTTTACAGAACAATGGCTATCCTCTTTCACGGTGAACAACACTATTCACATTACATAGCACATGTGATTTGGTACAAGGTCACATTTTGCATCTTACATTAAGTGCCTGCGGCTTTGGTGTTAGAGATCACAGACGCAGGGCCGGGCAACAGAATTCGGCTTGCAGGCGGCCATGGTAAGTCATAGTCTTTCGGCTTCTGCAACCTGCATAACAGCAGCACCCTCCTTTCCTATACCAAGCAAAGTCCATTGAGTTGGCCATTTAGTGCTGCGGTTTTCCTGTTAATGTGCAGCAGCAGAAAGCAAACTAACCCCTTCGCCCCCCCCCCCATCCAATTCTCTGGGATGATTGCTTTTCCCCTCCCCCCACCGACTGGTTGGTATCAGGGAAGATCCCTGCTAGCCAAATGTGAACAGCTCAGTGCCCCCACCACCACATGGCTAACTGCAGGGAGGATTTCTTTTCAGCCACAGGCAAACAGCCCAGTAGGAACGGGCACCTCTGAATGTCCACTTAATTAAATTCCCTTATTTAAACCAGGTTACCATGAACAATATCACTCTCCTGAGGATAACACAGAGAGATAAAGAACGGATGTTGCTTGAATGCCAGCAAACACCAGGACCATACGCTGCCAGGTTTTGTCATGCAATGATACCAGATTACTTGCTACTAGCATGGCATGGTTAAGTGTCCTACCATGGAGGACGATATAAGGCTGCTCTCACCAGAAACCTTCTGCAAAGGCTTTTAGAGTACCTCCAGGAGAGTTTCATGGAGATGTCACTGGAGGATTTCCGCTCCATCCCCAAACCCGTTAACAGACTTTTCCAGTTGCAGTACTGGCCACGAATGCATCCCAAGTCCTCAGGGCTACTTAATCATTAAACGCTTGCTTTTATAACATGTATTAGATTTAAGAACGTACACTCACCAGAGGTCCCTTCTCCGTCTTCGTTGGATTGGGAGGGTATTTCAGTCAGGGTGATAAAAAGATAAAAATAACATGGTGTGCTGTGTGCTCTCCCCAAGCTTGTCCTCCTCCCCCTCATCTTTCCCATCTGCAAAATCCTCAGGCATGGCGGAGAGTACTCCATCATCGGAGTCCATGGACAGTGGGGTAGTGGTGGCGGCCCCTCTAGAATTGCATGCAGCTCCGCGTAGAAGCGGCATGTCTGGGGCTCTGTTCTAGAGCGTCCGTTTGATTCTTTGATTTTCTGGTATGCTTGTCTGAGATCCTTAAGTTTCACGCCGCACTCTGTTGCATCCCTGATGTAGCTTCTGTCCCTCATGGCCTCTGAGATTTTTTTAAATGTTTTGACATTTCGTCTTTTGGAACGTAGTTCTGATAGCATGGATTCCTCTCCCCATACAGTGATCAGATCCTGTACCTCCTGTTTGGTCCATGCTGGAGCTCTTTTTCGATTCTGGGACTGCATGGTTACCTGTGCTGATGAGCTCTGCATGGTCACCTGTGCTGATAAGCTCGCCTAGCCAAACAGGAAATGAGATTCAAAAGTTCCTGGTGCTTTTCCTGTACACCTGGCCAGTGCATCAGAGTTCAGAGTGCTGTCCAGAGCGGTCACAAAGGTGCACTGGGGGATAGCTCCTGGAGGCCAATACCTTTTGAATTGCATCCACACTAATTCAAAACGGCGATGTCGATTTCAGCGCTAATCTCCTTGTTGGGGAGGAGTACAGAAATCAGTTTTAAGAGCCCTTTATGTCAAAAAAAATGGCTTCATTGTGTGGACGAGTGCAGGGTTAATTCAGATTTAACACTGCTAAATCTGACAAACTCATAGTGTGGACCAGGCCTCAGTGTGTGTAAAGTTCATCGAGGTCCTTGGACAAAAAGCTGCTATGTAAATATCCCATTAGTATTATTAGATTGCAAATAAATCTCTCTTACCCCAGTTTCATTAGTTAGGATGTCACTTTCCAGGTGGAAACAGACTATAGCCATGAATCATCTCATTATTTAGCTAACGAAATGGAAAATGCTGGCAATTATTGGGTTACGAGAGTAAGGGTGACTAAGTATTTATAAATTGATGTGGTACCCTGAGGGCACCACTATTTGTAATAAAGTGCGTCTCATAAACAGATCTGTGCTACAGTCCTGCAAAGCAAAGTGGAGTTGATCTCTCCCAAATTAACTATAAATGAGACTGACACCCTCTAACACAAATAGAGATACCCTCAGGGGTGCACTTACATTTAATGATAGAGCACTGGGAAATGATGTGGAAATGCAAGAATAAAGGATGCTTTCTCATCCACGGTGTCTTTTTCCCTCAGTCTGCAGGTCCCTCTTTAACTTTCATGTACAGGAGATGAAAACCATAAAACTCTCATTTGCTAATTAGTAATCAATTTGTGTGGAAAGAAGGTTTGCTCCATCCCAGCTCTCTTCCTTTCCTGCAGCAAATTCAAAATTCTGACTTTCCTGACATGCATAGCTTCCAGCGGGTGCCATCTTGAAGCACAGCATTACAACGTCATGGCAGGACCCAGAAAAAAATGAAACTGGGCTGGAAGTGAAAAAGGGTTTATCAAAACACATAGTGCCTGTGTTGTATCTAGAGTCTTCTACAGGAGAGCAGGTGCTCAGATCCTCTTGAGATGACTGCATGTTGGTGTTTTGGGGATAGTGGGAAGCCACCCAAGGAAGGCGGAGGATGGTGGAGAGGCAGCAGGAGAAAGTCTTTGGAAGCTTACAGTCACATGATGGAAATGGAGACAGAGACACCATCAGCAGCAGCTCCCAGGCCACAAATGGGATTACTCATGCACTCCAGCCTCACACTAAGTCCAACAACACTTCTTCAGCCTTCCAAACTTGATGCCTCCTCCCCATCCTGGAATCTCAGAACTGCTTCCCACCAGTACGGTGGGGAAAGAGACAAGCACTGTCACCTACCTGTGACCCATCAGCTGCAAGCAAGCAGCAGAGCTGACATTTAAATGCCACTTTTGTTCCAGCTTGCACAGCCCCAAAAGTGGTTTGCATGATTGTTTTCCTAATAAAAATCCTGTTCTGTGATCACATGTGCCTGCATAAAAAGCCCAGAACAGAGTTCAATACCATGCTTCATTTTATTACATACAGCCATGAATGCCAGACGTTGAATGCTGGGGCTCGCAGTGAGTTGAGGAAAATGCCCAGCCTCAGCATCCCATGTGTTCTCCCAGCTTTCCCAAACAACAGGGAGCACAAGGCAAGCAGCCATGGCTGTAGGGATGTACTCCAAGTCTGTGCCATTTTGCTTCAGTAGGAATTGCCATTTCCCCTTCAGTCTCCCAAACACTTGCTGTCTGTGTCACATCACCAAAGTGGTACTGATGACCCTTTGTTGACATCCTCCTGATGTGGCTGTGGCTGCATTAGCCAGAGTAGGCTGGGTTGCCAAGACTCACAGCTGGCGCAGATACACCACATTTCTCTGATGTGTTGGGGGAACAGAATCCCTGGCTGTCTCTTCCTTCACAGGATGGAATTTTTTAATGTCCTGGCATTATGAACCTTGCCAGGTCAGCCAACATTTGCATCCATAGAGCACCATCTGTGATCCACCAGAGCAGAGTAAGAATTTTGGTTGTAGAGCTCCATGGCCTAATTGTGAGGGCAAAGAATTGGGAAGGGTGTTCTGTCAATAGTCTCTGCACAATTTGGGAAATCCCAGTATTGTTCAGAACCCTCCATTATTTCAGGAACATGGCTCACAAGGGTCAGGAGCACTTGCTTCATGTTATGCCCACACCCAATACATATCTGGATGCTGCTACAATCTCTGCTTTGTTTTTAGGCATCACCATCCAGAAAATGGAAGATGCAGCCACCTGAAGGGCGAGTAACATCTCAGTGATGCAAAATGGCCACTATGGCCCTTAATCATTATTATTATTTATTTGACATTCATATTGTGGTAACACCTAGAGACTTCATCCGGGGGAGGAAGGGGATGGGAGAGGTTGAACAAGTACAGATTTTGTAGGCAGAAGATTATAAATTTTGCCAGAGAAATCCCTCTTGAGGAGGGAGATGCAAAAATACCCATAGTCCTTGTGTAACACTAACAGACACCGGTCGTTGGTAGACGGGATTGAACCTGGGAACCTCTGGAGCTAAATGCATGAGCCTCTACTGCATGAGCTAAAAGCCACATGGCCCTTAGCTAAGACTGTAGCAGGCTCATTAATCTCTCTCTCTAAGTGGTCTCGGTGACACTAGGGAAGACAGAACACCACACCCAGGAGGTATGTGGGTTTCACTTGCATTGGCAGCTGCTGCTGGGCCACAATGGGATATCTGCCCAGAATGTATTCTTAAAAACGTGATTAGCCAAAGAGCCAAGTGTGGATGTGAAAACACATTTATGATGGCATAGAAGCTGGTGTGTTGACACAAATGGAACCCTGTAACTTGTGGCTGTAAAACTGGCCACATTCCTAACTGGTTATAAAAACTTGGCTCTCTCTGTCGTATGACTTGGGATTTATGCCCATATTATAATCACACAAAATCAAAAGGCCTGGCTATGTTTAAAAACCCATGAACAGAATTACCCCAAACTAGCCATTGAACCCTCAGGGGTAAGTCTAGAGACTATTTTCATTTAATTTTGCTTTTGTTCCATGCAGTGTTTGTGTCTGTTTAAGGCTCTTAAACTGCAAACTCAAGCACTGCTGGAAGAATCAATCAGTAGGGCTTTTACAGAGTCTGAAGCAGGCTGCTGGAGCTCTGCTAATAAAACATTCTTGCACTTGTGCCTTTGTGTAGGTGTTTGTGTGTAGATTTACTTCCCACAAGACTATACATTATGTAACTAATCAGCAAAGAAACGCCAGCTGGATGTTTTAATTTACACACAGTACTAACCATGTTGCCAAATAATATCACCACGTGACCATGACTCTAATAATACTGAGTGCTTTACTCCATTCACTCCCTGTACCAATATTAACTACTCTTCATCTCACCTCTGCTGGGTACTAAACTATTACTATCCTTGTTTTACATTTGGCTACACTAAAGCACCGAGAGGTGCTGCATAACAAGTTAGTGGCAAAACTTGGATTAGAACTGAAAACCTCCTAACTCCAGACCTAGTGCTTTTTCCTCTAAAGCCTGCTGCCCGACATTTCAGATATGCACATATTGTTTAAATTTGTTCCTCTCTTTAAATCAAAGAGGGCCTTTATTTTTATGCTTTACTAACCAGCCCATTAAGTTTTTTATTGTTCCTATAATCTACTTTGTATTTTTTCATTACCAACAGTAATGCATTGAATACATCAAATGAAAAACAGCGTCTAGTTATTGGTTTGTTTTTAGTTAAAATCGAATGTGCCATATATATCCTAGGTACGGCGTGAAGTATGTATACTACATTTATAAAAGCAATGAAAGGAATAATTAAACTAAATACATCATAGCCACTCAAATCACTTGAACTGGGATGTTATACACATAAAATGCTGATAGTCCTTCTGGCAAATTTTTAATACAATCATTTTGGTTTGCACTTTAAATGCCTGGCATATTTCAACCCTGGAGGTAAATTAATCTCAGTGGGATTGCTGAGTAATTAAGAAAAAAGTGTCTCTAATGGCCTTGCTTGATGGAGGGGGTGAAATAACATCAGGTTATTCAGCTGATGATCCAACATCCTTGCATTTTAAAAAAAATTGCAATCCCCGCCAAGGCATGTCATTGTTATATTACACGGCGTGCACTGGATTTCAAATAACTCAGAATTTCAGTGTTACCTGTATCATGATTTTATAAATTTCCATTTAAAATGTAAAATAGTATAAATTCTCAGATTGACTTTCTTGCTATCCACAGAGCCCAAGTATGATGGCCTACAGAATGCAGGTTAAACCTCATCTGTTTGATCTATTTTTTTGTGAATTGAGGTCAATAGCTGAATTGGGATATCTCAATGGCAGTGGGTAACAGTGATGAGCTGTTTGTCCTGTAGCCAGTTGTTGCCAATAGATACTGATGGCTTTAATTTTTTTAACATGGGCCCAGATATTATCATAATGGGCTTTATATAAGTTATTGAAGTATTTTATAAAACTGACTTTAAATTCTGGTTTACTAGATACAGGGTGCTCAAATACTCTGGAGATAAGAATGGTATAAAAACCTAGATAGATAACCAGGAAAAAACAAATAATCCCATATGAATTACTGTACGACTATGTGATGTGGTAATATTAGTTTCTATGCAGTGTTAAACGTAGTGCTATCTCTTACATTGTAGACTGTGGCTAAGGGCAGGTCTACGTTGCAATTAGAGGGTGGAACAGCAGTTCAAGCTGACATACTCAAGCTAGCTTTAATCTAGCTAACTCGTGTCCCAGAACAGTGAAGCCATGGCACTGTGAGCTTCACTGCATGTCCACCTGGAACCCTGGGTAACTACTCACAGGACAAGTCTGTATTGAAGCATGCACTGCCATGGCTTCACTGCTCCGGGACGGGACCCAAGCTAGCTTGGGTTTGTCATCTGAAAATGCAGTCACACCCTGTGACTGAGGTATAGGCATACACCTCTTTTAGCAGTGAAGATTTGTATTTGTACACCAAGATAGCTATCTCTAGTTAACTATCTTGATTTAAAATCCTAGTGAAGACAAGGTAATTTTTACCTCATAGTAGCTAGTGGAGATACAGCCCATATAGGGGGCATAGCATTGACCTCGACTCGCTACATCAAGACAAAAACTATGGTACCTAATCTCCATTAGGATTTCAATTCAAGATAGCTATCTTGATGTAAAAATACACCACTTTTAGCAGTGAAGATATCACCTATAGCAATGTAATGCCACAGCATTGAATAAAGGTCTGAATATTCCAGGACCAACATGATCATATCACAGAGACAAAATTGGTTACACTTTCAAGAGCAGTCAGTCAGTTCCTGGGACACAGACCTTTGATTAAGAGATTCACAGCAAATTAGAACTATCTTCCCTTTAAATGACTATTTTAAACTACTCCAACTATTGTTGGGTAAGGGATGATTGAAGGAGTGGTTCATTTTTGTATTTAAAAAATTGTAGAGAGTTAGAGACAGAAGCTCCTTCTTACTGGTGATGTATCTCAAAATAAATGAGTTATATGTCAAAAGAGAGAAAGAAAAGCAATAGGGTGTTTCCAATAGCCCTGCTCCAAATAAAGGCTGTATCATGTCATCCACATTAAACTGACCTCCTCATTGAAATCCAGGCCATAATATGGCCTTTAGTGATTATTCTCGTGATATCACCTGGAACACACTATATTTTTAATGTATTAGGGCTAGTTTGAGCAAGGCTTATATTGGTGAGCAGATACCTGCATGAATAGTTCCACTGAGATTGTACAATCTAGCCTTTAGGAAGTAATGCGTGAGTGAAAATGTAAACACAGGTTTGTAACCCAGACTTGTAGCATTGAATATACTCTTTACTACCAATCAAAGAATTGAAAGTATTTGCAGACAGGGCAAGATGGGATCTGTTGTATTAATGCAGATGGAATAAATGGGTCAAAGGTGCTAACATAACCCAGTCAGTGTCCAACATTAAACAGTTACACAAGGTCTGGGGTTGGTATACAGAGACCTTAGCCTGCTTACCGCTGCAAACACACTGTTAAAAATCATTTTAATCTTTTATTAAAGAGTCAGAAAAGAAAAAAACAAAACTGGCTAATGCATTTGAAATGTGAAGTATTAAGTAAGGCTTTCATTTTAACAACATCCATCGTTCCCTTTCCCTGTGGCTGGAAAGAGTTTTAGAAGGAAAAACCCTCTTGTTTGACAGTCTCTTAGATGGTATCAAAGATGACGCTGACAGTCCTGTTGTTGTTGTTGCTGCTGCTGATGTTAAAGGTCCAATCACATTTCATCTCAGGTGGTGTTTGGGATTCAGCTGGAGCTGGTGGGATGGAGTCATCATCTGGGTCCCTCTTTCAGCTTGATCTAGTCAGAACATCTGCCAGTATTAGGACAAAGACCTGTTGTCCCAGGAGATGGTTGGGATGGCAACCATGATGGTGAAGCTCACTTCAGTAGCCTCCGTCTGCTCTTCTGTATTTTGCCCCCAAAGTTTCTTTCTTTAAGGACCCACAAAGGGACTGGTGAGTGGCATAGCCCATCCCCTCGTTATTTTGTGCACCAGTTAGGCCAAACATCCAACTCATCAATTTTGGTTCATTAATTTCCAGTTCCACTGCTTCTGTTTTTAACGACCATGATTTTAACATAGTCCTTGAGTTACACCAGGAGGCTTTTTTGTTTAGATAATTCAGTTTTTCTGTCTCCCTTTCCTCCCTTTTCCCATCAATATTTGTTATTATAGATTACTGTGACATTTTATGAACTTTTATATGCATTTTACAGTTGAGCTCACAGTAGGCCTAGTTATTACAACAGATCTTATGGATGCCGCAGAGAGCTGATGAGATGACCTTTGAGGAAATCTTTGATTTCGCTCTCTCCCTTACTTCATATTTCCAGACCATAGCCTCACGCTTTCTCCTCTATAGCATATCTGAAAGCCAGTCTTTTCCTTCTGCCCACACAGCTAATACTCTCAGTCAGACCCTCCTCATCTCCTGTGTTGATTATTACATCCTCCTTCTCCTATCTGGCATCCCTAATACCTACATCATTCCCACCATTCAAGTCCATACAACACCCAGCTGCTAAGATCAGCTGCTGCTCTGATCATATCTGAAGCATTATTTTTCCACTTAAAATGCAAAGACACCATAAACAGATTGGAACAGCAATACTACTAAGATAACTTTCTGTAGATTGTCTGACCTTGACATTTGTGCAGTAAGTTGGTTGTGGCAAAATATCTAAAAGTGCATCCTAGACATCATGACCTATTTCTAGGACATGAGGAACCTGCTATTCAGAGACTAGTTTTCACATGTAGTTAAGAAAGCAGGGTAGCTGCAGGGCATAACCCTGCATAAGCTAGATATCCTTCACTAAAATTGGCTGGCCTATGAGTACACTATCAATCAGTTTCCTCCACTAACATCAACATAATTGAAAAGGTAGAGTAGACTAAAGCATAGCCCCTGAATTCATTTCACAATGTACTAGTCATCTCTCGTCTCCTTTCATGACCCTGAACAGGTGAAATAAGTGCATTGGTGTCAAACTCTGGCATCAGAAACCTGCATTCAAATTCTACTGACTTAAAGGGACACTGCACACGTGTGTCTGAGAGAACAATCTGGCTCTTTGAGCAATGGGGTCTATTCCATTTTCTGTGTGGAAAAAGGGGCCATGCCACATGGGTCAGGCAGAAATGCAGCTAGAATCATTACAAATGAGAAGAGATGAGGAACAAGTAATTGAGAAATTTGGGGTAGTAATAATACCACCTTGCAATTAATTAGCCCCAGTCTGATTTAATCTACACCATGTTTATGCCAGTGTAACTCCATTGACTTCAGTGGATTTAGACCTGATTCTTATTGTATAACTGAGATCAGAATCAGGCTCTTTGTGTTCAAAGTGCCGTGGGAACATAAGCTGAGACAGAGGAGCATGAATTTCTTGGAGGAGGAAGGGGATTAGATAGTAAAGTGTGGTTTGATTACAAGTGACCTTTCCCTTCTGGACAAGAACCACTTTTGTGTTGTCTCCAGCATAGCTGTGTTTAACCTGAACTTGCTGGAGGATTCATTATCTGAAAAATACCATTGGCAGCCAGGCTGCATTTGGTGCATATGGATGGGAAGGAGCACAATGTTAGCAAGCAGTCACCTGGTGCAGCTCTGGCAGGCTGGAGGCCTCCGGTAATACAATAAGACATAGTAATTATGATAGCAACACTTGGCACATCAATAATGCCACCCATCCAAGAGTCTGAGAGCCTAGCAGACATTTATTAATTAAGCTTCAACAACACCCCCATGAAGTAGGTATTATTATGTCCATTTTGCCAGTGGGTAGACTGAGACACAGCAAGGGTAAATGACTTAGTCAAGGTCAGTGGCAGAGACTAGAACCTAGGAGTCCTGATTGTAATATAACCTGGAGAGTTCTTCATATGCAGAATAAATGCAGAGGCGTGCAAATTTCATCATCCAACACTAGTGGGGGCAGCTGGAGCCACATAGGGGATTCATCACCAGGATAGGTCAGGCAGTGTTTGCCTCAGTGCCCTTTCCTGGGGTTTGTGCTGAATCAGTGCAAGGGCCACTCTAGCTATCCATGGCCACACCAGTGCATTCTGCAGCTGTGCTAGCTGGTTGTGGGCTCATTGGCAGAATAGGGGTTGCAGGCACCTCACAGTGCTGGAATCCCCCAACCACCTGGAATTTCTGCCATGCACTGGGATTCACCACAGAAACAGGTGTAACTCAGGATTTAGGATGGGTCAGGGGTTTGGACCCAAGTAAGCTAAGAACAAGGAAGAACGCAGCTGCAGAACCATGCCATCTTTGCTCAACAATGTCATTGTGTGCACCCTATACAGCATAAAGCTCCCGGGAGGTAGTCCTATCTGATGGGTACTCCCTTCCTACAGCAATGGGGGACATATAATGATCTTGCTAACTACTGTCCTCATGTTTCAGAGTAGCAGCCGTGTTAGTCTGTATTCGCAAAAAGAAAAGGAGTACTTGTGGCACCTTAGAGACTAACAAATTTATTAGAGCATAAGCTTCGTGAGCTACAGCTCACTTCATCGGATACATTTGGTGGAAAAAACAGAGGGGAGATTTATATACACACACAGAGAACATGAAACAATGGGTTTATCATACACACTGTAAGGAGAAAAGGAGTACTTGTGGCACCTTAGAGACTAACAAATTTATTAGAGCATAAGCTTTCGTGAGCTACAGCTCACTTCATCGGATGCATTGAAGTGAGCTGTAGCTCATGAAAGCTTATGCTCTAATAAATTTGTTAGTCTCTAAGGTGCCACAAGTACTCCTTTCTTTTTACTGTAAGGAGAGTGATCACTTAAGATAAGCCATCACCAGCAGCAGGGGGGGAAAGGAGGAAAACCTTTCATGGTGACAAGCAAGGTAGGCTAATTCCAGCAGTTAACAAGAATATCTGAGGAACAGTGGGGGGGTGGGGTGGGGGGAGAAATAACATGGGGAAATAGGCTTGAATAGATACTGGGAATGGATGAGTCATTACACAAAGTAAAACTAAGTTAATTGTATCCAGCAACTCACCAGCAACCACACACCACACAACAGAACCACTAACCCAGGGACCTATCCTTGCAACAAAGCCCGTTGTCAACTCTATCCACATATCTATTCAGGGGATACCATCATAGGGCCTAATCACATCATCCACACCATCAGAGGCTCGTTCACCTGCGCATCTACCAATGTGATATATGCCATCATGTGCCAGCAATGCCCCTCTGCCATGTACATTGGCCAAACTGGACAGTCTCTATGTAAAAGAATGAATGGACACAAATCAGACGTCAAGAATTATAACATTCAAAAACCAGTTGGAGAACACTTCAATCTCTCTGGTCACTCGATCACAGACCTAAGAGTGGCTATCCTTCAACAAAAAAGCTTCAAAAACAGACTCCAACGAGAGACTGCTGAATTGGAATTAATTTGCAAACTGGATACAATTAACTTAGGCTTGAATAGAGACTGGGAATGGATGAGTCTTTACACAAAGTAAAACTATTTCCCCATGTTATTTCTCCCCCCCCCACCCCCTACTGTTCCTCAGATATTCTTGTTAACTGCTGGAATTAGCCTACCTTGCTTGTCACCATGAAAGGTTTTCCTCCTTTCCCCCCCTGCTGCTGGTGATGGCTTATCTTAAGTGATCACTCTTCTTACAGTTTTCAGAGTAGCAGCCGTGTTAGTCTGTATTCGCAAAAAGAAAAGGAGTACTTGTGGCACCTTAGAGACTAACAAATTTATTAGAGCATAAGCTTTCGTGAGCTACAGCTCACTTCAGGTAAATGCATCCGATGAAGTGAGCTGTAGCTCACGAAAGCTTATGCTCTAATAAATTTGTTAGTCTCTAAGGTGCCACAAGTACTCCTTTTCTTTTTGCGAATACAGACTAACACGGCTGCTACTCTGAAATCTCCTTACAGTGTGTATGATAAACCCATTGTTTCATGTTCTCTGTGTGTGTATATAAATCTCCCCTCTGTTTTTTCCACCAAATGTATCCGATGAAGTGAGCTGTAGCTCAAGAAAGCTTATGCTCTAATAAATTTGTTAGTCTCTAAGGTGCCACAAGTACTCCTTTTCTTTTTACTGTCCTCATGTTTGCTTTAATTTTTCTCAGAGAGGCTCAGGCCCCTCGCACACTAGGGAACTTATAGTTTGCACCAGCGGGATTGACACAGACCAATTAATTTGCAGCACATCAGTGTGCTTTAGAAATCACACCCCCGGAATGTGCATTACGGCTCCCTGTAGACAAGCCCTAACTGGGTGTCTCGTCTTTGTGCTGAAGAAAGGAATGACATGGTCGGGTATAGTCCGTGCTTAATTTATAATGAAAGAGGTGCTGGGGCTCAAGCAGGTTTTTTTACATTCATAACTGATGCAGCAAGCCCAGAGGTGCTGGGGCTATGAACTGCCAAGCCCAGAGGTGCCGGGGCTCAGCCCTGGCACAAATTAAGCACTGGGAATAGTGCTGATTGCTTGTGCTTTCTGAAGCTACTTATGCTTTGCTATCATAGTGAACATTTCCCCTTTCTAGGACTCTCTTGCTTCTTAACGTCATGCACTGACCCTCAAGGGGTTATGGTTCCCCCGCCCCTGCATAAACTTGGTAACAAAAACCCTACAGTCAATTTGGGATGGTCTTAATGCTTGCTCATTCTGACTACAAGTCAGCTCTGGGGATAAGAGCACAGTAACAAAATTATATGGTGACACCAATGCTGTCTCCAATCTGCAATGCTGGCTGCTGTTTACTCAGGTTAAGTATAGCACTCAGTACCAAATGCCAGAGCATGAACAAAAGGAGATGCAGCCTTTCAAAATGAGGCATGCTGTCAATTGAAATAACTCAGCCCCTAAAACCTGTTAAAAATTAGAGGGACGCCTCATTGCACGAGCTACAACTCATGCAGAAACTACCTGTTTCTGGGCACTTTCTTTTCCTCTGACACCAGGTGATATGTGCTATTAGGTTACATTAGCTTTCTGAGCTGATGTAGCCCAATGCAGCATGACTCGCATGTGGGCACTATATTACACTGACAATTTAACCAGGCAGTTACCACAAAGAGGAAATCATGGCGGTTACTTTACCTAATAACAGCACGAAAGTGTGATGTGTCTTTATCAAGCTGTCGTGTTGCTCCTGTGCATTAAAGGAGACTCACTCTCTCTGGTGTAACATTCACAGATAGAAGTGGCATGAGATATTGCCATAAACTGTCCTGTTAATAAACCAGCAGAGGGTCATAAAAATGTAGCAGTTTGATGGGAACAAATTAAGAAGATGGAGGCAACCTCTTTCCCTGGGCACCAGACATCCCTCAAGGGGAAATGCAGAATTCCCCTCTTGACCCAGTGGCTAGAATACTTCTTACTAATAATAATCACATTGGAGAGGTGTCTTTTTTAATCCCTCATAGCATTAATGTCCTTCTGTGCCAGAGGGAGATGTAAGTTTCTGCTGAATGAAGGTTAACAAGAAAAGTCCTACTCAGCAGGTCTGTACTGAGTCAGTTGTGCAGGCAGCCCCTTTGACTTTCACCATGTGGCTGAGGAGAGAGCCATGGGCCAAGTTAATAGATGATACGTAAGGAGGGGTTAGTCACACGTTGATAAGAGGACGGTGATGAAAGCCTGCACTCGTACAAACTGCCTACAATGAAGGTAACTAAGCAGACTTACATAGCCAAACGGGGGAGGAGGCATTCTTTATTATTTGTCTGATCATAGTGCCTAGGAACCCACGCCTGCACCAGGACCCCATTGTGCTAAGTGCTGTCCAAATACAGACCCACACCATCACCCTCACCCCAAAGAGTTCACAATCTAAGTACAAGACAAGACACAATCGATACAGATAGACCGATTGAGGAGTACAAGGAAACAACTGTACAATATGGTCAGCACAGTAGGCTGTGGTCTTAGCACACTGGCAGCCTGGCCCTTGTCAATGTTTGTGTAGGTGTCACAGCAAAGGAAAGTTCTAAAGAGAGTTTTGAAGGAGTAGATGATGGGAGGGTTGGGGAGCATCGCCTAGTGGTCAGGGGCTTTGGCCCTGTGAATGGCAGGTAGATTGTTGGTACAGGAGCCTGGGCCCTCCCACTCTACTGGGCTCCAATCGTGTTGAGGGATATCAGTGATTTGGGGCGCTTAAGGCTGTCCTCCCTTGGCCACTTCCTGCCACCTCCCTGCAATTGTCCCAAAGTTACTATCTGGGTTAAGTCAGCATGAAGAGTGTCCACTCACCACGAGGCACTTCCTGGTGGTGGCGGATAGTGTGGTTGCTCCCTTTCTCTTGGGGCAGCAACTGCCCCCTGCTGTGGCATGGCCCTGCCCCAGGACCAGGTCAGTGCTAAGCACAGGTGCCGACTTTCTTCTTTCCAAGTGGGTGCTCCACCCCCACTCTGCCCCAAGGCTATACCCTCACTCCACCCCTTTCTCCAAGGCCCCACCCTTGCTCCACCTCTTCCCAACCTTACTCCACTCCTACCCCTCAGCACCTCCTGCAGGCTGCTAAAAAGCTGATTGGCAGGGCCCACCGAGCTGATTGGTGGGTAACTGGTGGGTGCTGAGCATCCACTATTTTTTCCATGTGTGCTCTAGGACTGGAGCACCCATGGAGTCAGCACCTATGGTACTAAGACTTTTCCCTGCTGGGGTAGTTGAAACAAAACAAAGGGGATTAACAAAACCCAAAGTTCATATGAGAGGGAGAGAGGAATGCTTCCCTCTCAGGCTATCTCTGTGGCAGGTCCTCCCTTCCCCCAGCAAGGGATCTTTGGGCAATGTTTTAGGGAAACTGTCTTTCCTTCAGTTCTTCTTAGCTGGAGCTGCAGGATTCAGGTCTGCTCTCTTCCCTGGTCTGCCAGCAAGTGAGCTGCTCCCCTGCCTTTTAACTCCTCCTCCAGTTGGTGCATTTCCTACAGGTGGTGGTAAGGCAGGGCTGGCTGAGCCCAGCTTAACCCCTGGTTTTCCAGTGTGGGGTTTGTACACCACAGAGGAGAATGAGCTAGTTTTGCAGATGTTTACAGGGAGCTTTCTACAGACACAAGAGGCAGCACGAGAGAAAGCATGAAGGTACTTGTTTGAAAATGTAATAAGTGGGTGATGGAGGCTGGCATGATGGGTCAACTGGAGGTGGGAGTCAACCTTTTGATAGCGAATGAGAGATTATAGGTATGGTGGTGATAGGCTGTGAAGGGCCTTGAAAATGAAAACAAGTAGCTTATATTTGATATTCTAAAGAAGAGGGATCCAGTGGAGGGATGCAAAGAGAGGGGTGACATGGTTAAAGTCACAAGCCAGGAAAAAGATCTTTGCAGCAGCATTCTGAATGGATGGGAGTGGGACAAGACTGCATTTGTCAAGGCCAGAGAAAGGAATGATACAATAATTGAGATGCAAGATGAGAACCTGGATGAGAGTTTTAGCTGTATGGAGGGATAGGAAAGGTTGTATCTTAGAGATGTTATGCAGAAAGAATTAGCAAGACTTAGACATAGCCTCAATGTGAGGCGAGACAACTGAGTAGAATATGACATCTAGTGGCAGGTAGACTGGTCCAGTCCTGTGTAGATGCTGTTACATGAATTGGCCACTAGACTGCTCTAGGTTGCAACCAGAAGCCTCATCAAGACAGGAGCAAACAGAGCACCGTTGGCAAAGACAATAGGTAGATCCAAGAAGAGAATGGAATATTTCACTAAAATGACATAGCTATGGTGGCTTAATTCATGTTTGTTGTGTGGGGGGCTCAGGTATGGTCCTCTATGAATGCTCATTGGATTACACAATCCCTGAGAAACAGGAGCCAGAGACCAAGAAAATATTTGCTGAATCTGGTATGGCCATAGGCATATGCTTTCACATAGAAAGCCAGGAAGGAGATGTCCAGAGGCCCAGCTAAGCTGTTACCCCACAAGATGAACGAAAAGAAGACAGGCACACAGAGAAGCACAAAGAATATGGACTATCACACAGCCATAGCAGTTTTGAATTCCCGTCAACACAAGCACAGCTAGTTCCAAGACTGTCAGTCAGCAACATTGCAGTCTCCCATTGGCAGCCCACGACTCCAGTTCTCTAAAAATCCACTTCATACAGTAGAAACAGTGACATCAGCAGAGTTACTTGGGCATAAAACTGGAGTAAGAGAGTGGGGAACCAGGCCTCAGAGATTGACAGCGAAAGCTGATTTTAACAGCCGATCGTACTCTGATACAATATTGTTCCTCTTCAAACTCTCCAATGCAGCATCACTGAAATGCAGCCACCTCAGGCACTCGGGCAGACCCCAGGGATTTACTTCTGTTTCCATGAAGTCAGTGAACTCATTCTTCTCTTCCTTTCACAGGTACATACTTAAACTGTCAGGTGTTTGACTTAGTAACTGCACAATATTCTAATAGCAACATTAGCATGATAGAAATTTAATAGGGCACATACTGAATGGATGTACGCTGGCTAACTGATAGCTCTCAAAATGTAATTATTAATGGGGAATAATCAAGTAGAGATGGTTCTCAGCAACTGGCTCTCAGCACAATGCTTTTCAGTATCGTCATCAATGAGCCGAAAGAAAATATAAAACCAACTGCTGGTAAAGTTTGAAGAGATAAATATTGGAATGGTAAATAATGGTGCGGACAGGTAACTGATACAGAGTGATCTGAATTACTTGGTAAACTGGGTCAATCAAACAACACATATTTGAATCCAACCAAAGACAAGCATATACATATGGGAACAAAGCATTTAGACCATATTTAAAGGCTGGGGGACTATATTGTGGAAAGCAGTGACTCTGAAAAGAGCTTGGAGTCAAGGCTGCACCCAGCTGAAACCTGGATAAACAACTGCATGGAAAATTTCAGAATTTTTCCCCATTTCAGAGTTAAAATTTTTCCCATATTTCTAAAATTTTCCATGACATTTTCACTTGATATTTTTACTGACCTTTTTAGCTAAATCATTTTCCAAATTGTTATGACATTTTTTTTGTTTGCTGAAAACTGGGTATTTTGGAAATGAAAAATCCTGAGTTATTAACAAAATGTGGATAAACATTTCAGTAAATGTTCAATAAAATATGGGTTAAAATGTGAAAAATTTAATGAAATAATGGAACATTTTGAAAACATTAATTTTTCACAATAAGTATAATTTTTTGAAAACCCCATTTTTGGAGAAAAATAGGTTCTGTGTGGAAAAATGTTGACTAGCTCTTATCATGATAGACAGTCAAATGAATATGATCTCCCAGTGTGATGCTATGGCCAAAACAGGTAACATGCTATGTGTACATACATAATCGGGGAAATATCAGCTAGTAGGCAGATGATATTATCTCTGCATGCAGCACTGGTGAGACCATTACTGCAATCTTGTATCTAGTTCTGGTGTCCACATTTTAAAAAAGATGTTGGAGAACTGAAGAGGGTACACAGAAGAGCTACTAGTATATTTTCAAGGTCTGAAAATATGCTTCACAATGAGTTTCTAAAGGAGATCAGGTTTCATAGTAGCAGCCATGTTAGTCTGTATTCGCAAAAAGAAAAGGAGTACTTGTGGCACCTTAGAGACTAACAAATTTATTAGAGCATAAGCTTTCGTGAGCTACAGCTCACTTCATCGGATGCATTTGGTGGGAAAAAAAAACATTTTTCCACCAAATGCATCCGATGAAGTGAGCTGTAGCTCACGAAAGCTTATGCTCTAATAAATTTGTTAGTCTCTAAGGTGCCACAAATACTCCTTTTCTTAAAGGAGATCAGTGTATTTAGTTCATTGAAGAGAATAGTAGTATATGACTCAACCACGGTCTAAAACTATCTACATGAGGAGAAACTATCTGATACTATTGGGTTCTTTAATCTAGCTGACAAAGGCATAATGAGATCTACTGGCTGGAAGCTGAAGCTAGGCAAGTAGCTGGAAACTAGAAATAAGTTGCACATTTTTACCAGTGAGAGTAAATAACCATTGGGACAATTTAGCAAGAGATGTGGCAGATGGTCTATCATTTCAAGTCTTTAAGCCAAGATTTTCTAAAAATATATGCTCTAATTCAGTCATTCTCAACCAGAGATATGTGTACCCTTAGAGGTACACAGAGGTCTTTCAGGGGGTACATCAATTTACCTAGGTATTTGCCTAGTTTTACAATAGGCTACATAAAAAGCACTAGCGAAGTCAGTATAAGCTAAATTTCATAAGACAATGACTTGTTTATTTTACTCTGTATACTAGACACTGAAATGTAAGTAGAATATTCACATTCCAATTGATGTATTTTATAATGATGTGGTAAAAATGAAAAAGTCAGCAATTTTCAGTAATAGTGGGCTGTGACACTTTTGTATTTTTATGTCTGATTTTATAAGCAAGTAGTTTTTAAGTGAGATGAAACTTGGGGGTACACAAGAGAAATCAGACTCCTGCAAGGGGTACAATCGTCTGGAAAGGTTGAGAGCCACTGCTCTAATTGGGCCATAAATTATTGGGACTGATGCAGTAATTACTGAGTGCTAATAAATTACTATGTTATGCAGGAGATCAGAATATATGGCCATGATAGTCCATCTGGATTTTATATCTATGGGCCTGATTCTCCTCTCCCTTACGCTACTTTTACACTTCATTGACTTCAGTGGCATTACTTCTGATTTACTGCTGAAAGTGAGCAGAAAGATCAGGCCTTGTGGATGCTATGCCCCGACATCAATAAGAACAGAAACAGGTTCCAGGTGTACAGTCTGATGCACCATAAATGGGGAGACAGACATTTTTGACTAAGGACATAGGTACAAACCTGCCTACTCATAAAAACTGCTAGGAAATCTTTAAACTCCAGAGACAGCAGACAGGGCTACAGTTTTTAAGGTTGCATTCCAAAGACACAGGAATGAAATCCATCCTTGGAAGAGCTAAGGCTGAGTAAAACCTGCCAGGTTTAGGCATTTAAAACCTGGCTTCTCCTCCCTTTCTAGTTTATTGTTACTTTTTGCAGGCTGTACTGCTTGAAAAGTGACCATTCCTGTAGCAGGTATCTTCCAAATGACCTGGTGAATGTACACATGAAGTCTCTTGCCAGGTACAAAATGGATGTGCAGGTTGGCTCAGGTAGTGATGTTGCAATGCATTAGAACTAGTGTCAGGTTAGAGAACAAATTAGTAGCTCTAAAGGTCAGTATAGAACAGGGGTAGGCGACCTATGGCATGCGTGCCAAAGGCGGCAGGCGAGCTGATTTTCAATGGCACTCACACTGCCTGGGTGCTGGCCTCCAGGCTGGGGGGCTCTGCATTTTAATTTAATTTTAAATGAAGCTTCTTAAACATTTAAAAAACCTTATTTACTTTACATCCAACAATAGTTTAGTTGTATATTATAGACTTATAGAAAGAGATCTTCTACAAATGTGAAAATGTATTACTGGCACGCAAAACCTTAAATTAGAGTGGATAAATGAAGACTTGGCACACCACTTCTGAAAGGTTGCCGACCCCTGGTATAGAATATATACAATGGGTCATTCCCCAAAGCAGAAGGCAGTATACTCTAATCTAGGCTGTACTTGCAAGAGGGCAGCAGTGTAGCTGCTTGACCTATGTGTTCCAAGGCACTATAAATCTATAGTACCTGGGTCATATGTATATGGGGATGTCCTATGTCAAGCAGCATTGCCTGAAGTCTTACAGGGAGTCAGTAATGGGGTCATGCAAACAAGCTAATAACCTGCCTGAGTAGATACTCATAAAGCACTGCATCCTGCAGGCAGTGTCAGCCTCATCCTTCCTCAGGATCCAGGCTCTCACAAATGCTGTCTGAAAAACATTAAATTTCATTCTGCTGGAGTATAATGGGACAGATTCCAATATAAGTTATACAGAAGTAAATCTAGAGTAGTTGATTTGATTTCAATGGAGTTAATGCAGATTTACACAGGTGTAAGTGAGAACAGAATTTGGTCCAATATACTGACAACCAGTCACTTGTCAGAAGTGACCCAGAGAGAGTAAGGATGCTGAAAGGAGGAAAAGAAGGCAGAATTTTAAAAGGTCACCCCAAAAGGTGTCTAGTAAAAAAAAAATTAGACTGAAACCTTTCAATTTAGCATTTTGCAATCTTTTTTCCTCATGCCTGGACACTGAAGTTCCTAACTAGAGTCTTAGTTTCACCTCAGCAACTCCCGCTAAAAACAAAGCAGGAAAAATGGATATCTATCCTCAGGAGCTCAGCCACCACAGTGAGGAGTGTGTTAGTAGTAACTAGATAGTTCCAGGGTCCTAGTCTCCTTGCAGCCTCACCTCATGGCAGGCAAAAGCTCTGACTTCTCACCCACTTTGTTCTTTGTCTTGTTTATACATAATTTATACGGACACTTTGCCTCCACAAAAATGTGGTACCTGTGGGAGAGTTTAAAAATATTAATGCAGCAATAGTCTCTCTAGGAACTTAGGTCTCATGCTGGTACAAGCAAGTCTAGGAAGTTATATGACTGTGACTCCTGGCTGGAAGGTCCAACGTTCAGAGTGTGACCTCACATATATCCTGAAACTTCTATGCCATACAAATTGGGGATGGTGTGGAATTCCCTGGGGAAACAAGTCTTGGGCTTGACTCACCTTTGTCTTGCACCTTGCACAGTCAAACGTGCACAGTGATAGCATTTGGCACCACCTGCATTCACTGTGCACAGGTGTAAGTGACTACACAGTGGACTACAGCAGTGGAGAAACAGGTCTCCTAACTCCCCAGGAGGCTCAATATCTCCACAGAGCTCTCAGTCAGCATGTACCCCACACTACTCAACACTGGAACATGAGCAGCAAAACCTCACTATAGCGTTTCCATCTGTCTTTGATGGCATCAGACTTCGAGACTTGGGGGACCCCTGCAGCTGCAGCATCTGAACCATCCCGGTCAAGTTCTACAGTGTAGCCACTTGTTTTCTTCTTCAGACAATGGGTAGGGAATGTTGACAAATTAACAAGTGTTTTCAGCTTGCATGTGAATTTTAGAAGGAGAAATCATGGTGGGAGGGGGAAATAAAGGTTCAATGAACACACCAGAAACATTTTAACCCTTACATTACAGATCCTCTGTGCTCTTTTTGTATGGTTGACCCTATAATTACATTAGGACCAAGCAGTAACAGCATCATGTGAAGTATTATGCAAATTATAATGTCTGATGTCACTGGAGCTGTGCTCGTTTATCAGATCCAGATTCTACTGAGGATCTAGTCCACTGTCAGATTATGTGGAATTAAATTACCTTTGGATTTAGTAGTAGTGAGCTATAGAAATGAGGGATTCGAAATTAAATTGTATTGATCAAGTAAATCCAGTGTCTGGGCTGGATTCTCCTCTCACTCACACTGGTGTGAATTGAATGAATGGAGTTACACAGTGTAAAACTTATGTCAGTGAGAGGAGAATTAGGCCCTATATACTTAAAATAGAAATAAAGGGTATGGAAATTATAAAGTACTTATTCCTTATAATTTATAGCTAGGTCCAATTCGGAAAAAGACTATTGATGAACATGAATACAAATAATGACCACAAAATACATTCAGTTGTATTCACACTCTTGCAAGTCATTTTCTGCAAACATACCATAGCAGTGAATAGTTATTTGAAAGATTACTTGTGGAATGTGAAAGACTCATGAAAATGTCAGTATATTGCTCTTTTGAAATACAGTATCTTTGATAGTCCATGTAGAGCCAAAGTTAGTCATCAAGGCACTTTTGAAAATCCCACTATGCACGTATCTGCAATTTTAGGCACCTAAATACATTTAAAAATCTGGTCCTTACTGTTTATAAACACTTCAGCCATCCGATCATGGAAACAGAAATAATTCCATGTCACTTAAGTGATAAATCACACATCATAAGTAATGAACAACATTCATTAGTGCAAGACATTATTTGCAAAATATGTGCTTTGACAACTCGTAGGTTGAAATATGTTCATATAAAGTGTGTGAACAATTTCAAATAACAAATAAATTTAAAAAATTGATCGTCTGTAGATAATTCATGAAGAGAAAAAGGCTAAAATTTAATCAAATAAATTCATTATAATGTTTGCTCAGTTCTTCTTCAAATATTCTCAATACATAGTCCCAGAACTGCAAGGAATAACTTTTGTTCTAATTTTGAAGCAAATTTTCTGTTCTCCGTTTTTTCTCTTTGCATCACCTACTGTACCAGAATTTCACAATATCCCACATATTTATCTATTCAAGGTTTTTGCAAAGATCTTCTGCAGTCTGGCAGAGACAGTATTGATTTAGGAACTAGCAGTTGTGACAATTCAGTCACAGATTGGAGCTGGCTCGGTATGTCGGCTTGTCCGTCATGAGCAGAATTCTGATCCAGGCTGGTCTCATGTTTAAAAAAACAACAACAAAGAGCTACTTTTATCTGTTATGCTCTGAAGGGAAAAGGATTACAAAGGCTAAATAAGCCATCTGAGTACTTAGCCAGCAATCCGAAATAGCACCCTGATAGGAAGTACAGGCAGAGAGCTAATTAAATTAGCCCTCTTTGATTTATTAACAAGCAGAGCAACAGATCACACAGAATTCTCCCACAAAATGAATAAGCATTTTGAGCCACACATTTGCTATGGAACTTCCACCCCAGTAAAGCCCTGTCATGGGACTCAAGTTTAACAAGTCTTGGTGGTTTAGAGCAATGTCCTTTACTCACCAAAGCAGAGATATATTAGTAATAATATAGCAAAGCATATTATTTTGCATGCATGATCTTAATCCCATTTTTAATGTGTAGGACAATCTAGTGGTTAATTAGCAATTTGCTGCCCACCTCTATGCAAATGAATGACAAGTAAAAGCCTTCTGCATCTGTAATTATTCCATTGATTTATAAGCCACTTTTCCTTCAGTGTTAGTTTCTCTGTGTGGGTGCATTCATGCATCATGTATTTCATTATTTTTAGAAGCATGCTCTGTGCCTTTTTGTGCTCTCCTAGTTCCAGCATCCAGTAATTACTACTTTTTGGATACCATGGACTTGATCCTCAGCTAGTGTAAATCAGAAAGCTCCATTGACTTTAATGGAACAAAGCCAATTTATGCCAGCTGAAGAGCTGGTCTTATCTTGTTAAGAAAGCTGTATTAGGGCACTTGGAATTTCTTTGCTGAAAAATAGTTGAGAATAAGATTCAGAAAACATCAGAGTGCTATAAATCCTAACTGCAGCTTGCAAACACACATACACACACATATAGATTTATTTATATATACAGATCTGCTTCTGCTTAATCCCTAGAAGAAATTGTAATACTCTCCTAACATTTGATTTTTTTCTCCCGAGCTGCTTTTTTAAGTAAAACATAGAGTATACTTAATCTATTTGGCTACTTTCTCACAGTTTTACTGGTGGATTTTTTTTAATGTTTTACATTTAGCCTTGATATTAGAGAGCTCTTGTGTTAAATTAAGTCAATTAATAAATGGAGACATTAAACAATCAATTTTGTCTGCATATCTCCACAGCATTATGTATGGCTGGCTGTAATCACAAGATAAATGCAATGTACTGATGTATGGTAATGTTCAATAATGCATTCTCCACCAGGCTCAATTCATCAGGGAGTTTTTGTAGGGGGGTGCAGCATTTGTTATTGGCTGTCTCTGGACCTCAAGGATAACATTCCGGTCCTTTTGATTGGCTGACCCACTGCTGCAAGATTCTAACCGTCTTATTTTGACGATGAATATGAAGGCACACTAAGCTATGCAGGAGTGTAGTTCTCACAGGCTGCACTCCTTCCCCAGTCTCAAGGACTGACAGTCTCCTTCATTGCTTTCCTCACCAAACAACAACAACAAAAGTTGTGATGCTTTTCTTCACTCAGTGCTTTGGGGCTGTATTAGATCTTATTCACCTTAGGTTTCAACATTACAAGGCTAAGAGGGTTTTTTCAGCTGCTGGGCAACTTGTCTGTGTCGTAAACCCAACACACAGCCTAAAGGTGAGTTAAAAATATGTTTCTATTCCAGTGTTTTTTGCTACTCATTTGTTTCTCCATAGGGAGTGAAATGATGTTCGAGCAAAATAGGCAGATTGTTGTGAACACTTTACTAGCAAAGAGACTGTTTCATATGGTCTTTCTGTTTGGTTTACTTTAGAGCTAAAGGCAAGCAATCAGTGGCTACAGGGAATATTGTGAAGTTGTTGCTTCTCCCACTAGTAGCCCATCCCTCCTCCCCCTTCGTCTGTGTATCAAATATTCAAGAGGCAAATGTTTGGGGAAAAAAATATTGGAAAAGTTAGTTTCATGAAAATCTGTTTCCTTTTGTGAAACATTGTAAACACAGAACCTGGAAATCCTTCCGAACTATCTGATACCAAAGGGTAAAATGCTGCTGACTAGCAAGCTGGAGAGGGAGAGAGAAAGGTTTTCTTTGAGTGTTTGTCTATTTCTTCTAAAGGGAATTTGAACAATTTCATTTGGCATATAAAGTGCCCCTAGTCATTTGCAAGGTGAACATATTTTAGTCATGAGTTTAAATTAGCCTTAATAAAGCAAAACCATTTATAGTCACCATACAATAACCCTCTTGCTAAATGCTCTTAGTAAGTTTCTAGATTTCCATTGACATAGCTGAGCCTATGCCCAAACCCAATGATTGTGATTTCATCTAGAGAGGAACCAAACAACTACTGAGACAAACAGACTATTGGGAGTCTTTAATGGGTTTATTATGGTAACAAATTAGCAGTTTTATCAATGCCCATCTTGGCTTGCTGGAGATCCTCACCGACCTCTCTTGAACAGAATGTCCTGTCCTGCCATGCACTAGCCTTATCTAAAACCACAGATGGATTCTTTAGGTAGACTCTTCTTTGGCTGTCCCAAAGTCCTTGTCAGGACCTCAAAGGGAACCTCTTCCCAGCATAGGGCGTTAGGGGATCCTTTGAGAGAACGGGTCTCACCTCAGAACTTGGTGCCAATGGGAGGTAGGCACCTAAATGCCTTTAAAATGCCATTGTTTATTGCCACCACGATCTTGTTTTTCATTATTCCAGAAAGTAGCGCTCACAAAATGTAGGTTGCTAGGAATGCTATTTACAGTATCGGACAACACTAACTTGGGGAGTCACACTGATGAGATGAGGTCATTTCTAGAAGTACAGCCACTCCTGGAGGGTATGTTTCTAAGCATGCCAAGAGCACGTTGGGAGCCCCCAGCAGTGTGGATGAGATAGGGCAGGCATTGCAGGGCTGCAAAGGGAACGTTTAGAGACTAGCTCACTTCTCATCTCATCTCTTGCAAAGTGGTTCCTCCCCTCCCCCCACCAATACAACCTATTTAAAAAACCTATTATCTTAAGGTATGATGTGACTGTTCGGAATAGGGAGGAACTATGCAGAAAGAAATATTCAGACTCTGTAAGTGAAGTTATTTTAATAAAATGGATAATTCTATTTTAACCCCTTTGATATATCACGGTAGCAGGAGACCATCAAATCATTCTGCTTAAAACAACAACAAGAAGCATGAAACGAGTGTCCTAGGTTATTGCCAGTTGAGATACAGTGGAGCCTAGAAAAGTGCCAGTCCAGCAGGATGTAGAGTGCCCAGGAAAGGCAGTGGAAGTTTAGGGTGCTCAGCACTATGGCAGATTGGGCTTGCAGTTAATCAGAGCATTCTTAATTTATCTCAAATTGGAGCTGCAGTCTGTACATTCCAATGCTTTGAAACAATTTGGTGCTTTTCTTCTTTATCCCCAGAAATAAATAGTGTCTCACTATCTGAGTTCATAATGGCTGAGCCATTCAGGGGCCTGATCCAGAGCCCACTGCCGTCAGGAGTCTTTCCATTGACTTCACTGGGCTTTGCCTCAGGCATTACATGCAGAAGTCCCACTGAAGCAAATGGGAGTTTCAGATGTGGTGGAACAGCAGGATTGGACCCATAACAAAAACTCCCCTTTCCTTCAATGGGAGTGGCTCATGTGGTGGTTTTGCAGGATCAGGTCCAGCGAGCATGTTTCACTGCATACATTATAACACTAGGGGGACATGAGTGTGGTCAAGAAACCATTTCAATATGAAAAAAACCAGTGACTTCTAAAGTGAAGTGTGCTGCAAAGTTATTAACGTATAAATGATCTATTACTTGAAACTTGTCACAGAACACTATAATAGTGAAATATTTTCAAAGATTTCTATATTTGGTAATTAGAAAAATGATAATTGTTAATTAACTGTCATAGAGCTAGCATCTAAAGACTACAAGCAGATAGGGCCTCATAATGCTAGGCACTGTACAAATATTAATAAATTACATAAATTATGAATTTCAGAAATAAAATACAAGTGATGTATTACTTTAAAATAAAAAGGCAAATATACTCCTTAGGTGACTTATAGTATTATGACAAACTTTGATGTCCCATATTTTACTATCCATGATTTGGTCATTTTAACCACAATTTTTATTTATTTATTTATTTTTGGACAATCCTAAAATGTAAAACAAGTAAAAATAGCGATTAACTCTGCAAGATGTAACAATGAGAGAACAAATCTGACCAAGAACAAGGGCCATGAGCACAAGCACTTTCTTCACCCAAAATGATGAGCATTTGTGCTCACACTAAAATGATCATCTCTTTGGGCAGGGATTGGTCTTACAGTAGCAACCAGATCTGTGCCACGCCTAGCACAATGGAACACTGATGTGATTGCTATTTTAATACGAACAATAAATGAAAGGCTTATCACATTTCTTGATATGATCAATTATCTTGACACATCCCATATGGGCAGATTCTCAATTGGTGTACACTGGCAAGCTCCACTGAAGTCAATTTGCACCAGGGCCCTTGTCCTGCACCATTAAAGTCAATGGGGGCTTTCAGTGTACGTAGGATCAAGCCCAATCTGAGACTCTGTGGTTACACATCATGTACATTTTACATGATTCCGTGATCCTGTATTTACCAAGATGTTTACTGACCAGTGCAATGCAGGGAAATGCTAATATTCTGCAGTGCAAGATTGTGCGAAGTTCTAGTCTTCCTAACACTGTGGTAAATCCAAAGAAATTCCAGTGCTCCATATTCATTCAAGTGTACTGTAAGTGAGATCAGAATTCAGCCCCATGACTGTAAAGAGAGTGCCACTTTACCAATTCCTTTAGTGCTGGTCTCTATGTTGGCAGCAAAATACACACTTACAAACATGTATTCCTCTTCAGGCAGAAAAGACTTAACTAGGTAGGCTTATGCTCCATTTAGTGTATTTTAAAAACAAGTTAAAATATCAATGCAGATAGCTGTATTGATCTGCTGTTATTTTCTCTTCGTATGACAGACTAACACAGGCAGCTGTAAACAAGGACAGACAAGATTACAACCATCGCCCTCAATTTTCTTTATTTGATGTGGGTATAAATAGGTTTTTTGAAACCTATTTCTCTTTCTTGCAGCTTTTTGTACTTTCTCCTTTCATGAGCTTTCACAAGAATGCCACAAGCATCTTAAAACCAGAGGCATGTGCTGAGCTGTAATCAAAATTCACTTGCTGAGCAGAGAAAATCATGTATTTACCATGCTTCTATAGGTCACCTTCATTCTCAATCATATTATATCCATTACTTAGCAACCTGGGATTCCTTCAAGCATACAGACAATGTGATGCCTCCCTTTTGAAATAAAAGGCAAAAGCATTATTATGTAGCTAGACACTTGCTAAATGATTACGCTCTTTAAGACCACGATAATTAAAGGGGGTTGTTTAAAGAAGCAATGCTCATTGCACCTGGATAAAGGCCATTTAGCTTACTGTGAAAGTTTTAAGTACTTTCTCTGCGTGGAAAGAACAGGAATGTATGCTGGTTCATGTGTAAAGAAGGGTCAGTGTGTTTCTTTTCTTTTCTTTTTTCCATTAATGATAACTCTACTGTTCAGGTTCCTCTTCCTTCCAGATCCTGCTAATCTGACCACAAGAGAAGTGGTGAAGCTATCAACTCTTTCATGACTTATATTTCAGTTCCCAAACAGAAAATAGGAAGGCAGGAAATTACAGGGATGGCAGAAGACCAGTGAACTCAAAAGTCTCTGCTTCTTTCTTTTGCTGCAGCAGTTCAGACTTACAATGGAATATGTCCTCCTTAATTATTATTATTATTAATAATAATAATAATAATAATAATTAATAATAATAACAATAACAGTGACAATAATGACAGGTTTCAGAGTAGCAGCCGTGTTAGTCTGTATTCGCAAAAAGAAAAGGAGTACTTGTGGCACCTTAGAGACTAGCAAATTTATTAGAGCATAAGCTTCATCCGATGAAGTGAGCTGTAGCTCACAAAAGCTTATGCTCTAATAAATTTGTTAGTCTCTAAGGTGCCACAAGTACCCCTTTTCTTTTAGTGACAATAATATAATATTTTTATTATGGTTGTGCCTATGGGCCCTAATCAAGATTGAGGCTGTTTTGCGCTAGACACTGTACACACACATAATAAAAACCTCCCAAAAGTTTACAATTTATGCCCTGGTGACTTTATGTAACTCTATCTTGTTGTGATTAATGCCACCTTCCTTTGTTTATTACATACGTTCATTCTTTTCTCGAATGTGTTGTTCTTATAAGACCATCTTTCCTCCTTTCTGTAGGACCGTTAGGCTCTCATGACATTATCATAAGGGACGATATTTATAGAGGTGCCTAAGCATCATTTAATCTTGTAGCCGCTCAGAGTATTGCATGGCTCACAGGGCCAAACTGTTATAACCAGATCTTAAAAAAAACCCAAATAAATCTGCTTTAACTGAAGGAGAGAAGGGTTTTTAATCCTGTTATAATACTATGTCTCCACACACACTGGTCAGCCAGACTGCGTTGTAATCCACTTTATCCCCAACAGACTTTGAACCAGGATTAAGTGCCGTGGTGTATTGTACACACGTGGGATTTAATTATTTATTTAGTGTAAGGAAAGAGCGAGACAGCTTGAAATGTGCTGCTAACAACCCCCTCTGCTATATTTTTCCACTCTCCCCACCCAGAAGCCCTTCCTTTCTGGTTCAGGATTCTGACTGGTTTAGTTCAGCAGGCAATTTCCCATATTAAGTAATACTATAGTAACAATAACCACTAGAGGGCATTCAGAATACAATATGTACACACATACTACATTATAAACATGGTTCGTGTGATAGTGCAAATGAGTCCTTATTAGCTTTAGGTTATTCCTCAATTAGTATTTGACACAGAGTAATTTGAAGAAGAGGTAAAAGCTTTAGCTAAAGCCTTCGGTGTGAGCATAGTGTCCCTAGAGAAGGCGCCAACCGTAGCTGACTTGCTGCATCCCTTAACCTCTGCCTCGGCTGAACAGGTGTCTAAATGTAAACCTGGAAATCAGCATAATGACAAATAGTCAAGAAACCTCTGCAGTTTGCTACATCTCTGTGCAAACGCAAACATCGTGATTCATGCATGACCCTTCTCCTGCATCAAAGGCATGTGGGAGCATGCTTCACTGACGCTCCCTTGGGGGAGACCGTCTATTAATGCCTCTATCTAGCTAATCCCTGGAGTTCTTCTCTATTGTAACCCATTAGCCCTGAGTTTATAGACACACGCACAAACACACACCCCACAGAGGCTTAGCACAGGGCAACAAGGGCTCCATTTTAAATGTCTAACACAGACATTACAGTTTAAAATTAGGACAGCTCCGAGTTTAACTGTAATCACATAGAACAGCAGTTGTGATCTCTCCTAAGAGAAAATAAAGCAAAAGAAATGGAGGGAAAAATAGTTTCTGACTTAATTGTCTTAAAGCGCCCCCCACCCCTCTTGAGGGAGATTAACTATTGCTATTGTCCGACAAGATACAGCACTGGGAGCAGGACAGGTAAATTTTGTTTGGTGTTGAGAGGAATGTGATTTAAAAAGTTTTTATTAAAGAGAAAAATTTCCTCACAAGCAGTTTCAAGTCAGACATTTTCAACAGAAGACAGTGCAGTTTTTATAATAATAGAGAAATACCCATCTTCTCAGCAGGGGATTTGACAGCAGGTGTTTTTAACTAACTATTTAATAGGGTCCCACATGCTGATCCATCAGCCCCACCCACAACACACAATACCCATCATCTTTCAATGTAGTCCTTAAATTCTATTGCACATAATGGGCCAATATGTCTCAGGAGGAATGTAGCCCCATAGGGTGACTATTGCTAACACACTGGGTGCAAACGAAAGAGATGTGTGAATGAAAGGCCTGACAATGTGAAATGAGTTGATAGGTCTCGATCCGGTTCCCAGTGGACATGTGTCACACAAAAAATAATCACAACTGGCACTAATTGGCATGCTTTGTAGGTTACTCAGCAGAGAAGCCACAGATTAAATGCAGTGTTGCCAACCCCATGCGTTCAAAAATCATGGGTTTAGGCACCCGTAAATCATGAGTTTGGCTCAAAAATCATGAGATTTAAACAAGAATAAATGCTGGGCTCTTTTTATTTGTCTTTTGGTGTTGGAGACTTTCGGGTCTATGTTTTCAAGCTTTTCTCTGCATCCATAAGGGCTAAAAACGTACTTTTCTTCTTCAAATGAAAGCTGAGATGCTTCGGTTCCAGCATGTGGGGTGGGGGCTCATAACACACCTTCAAAATGGCTAGACTCGCAATAAAATTGTCCAAATTGGCAACACTGTAATGTTCATGGAGACTGAATTACCTTCTCACCCTCCTTACAAGTCAGGGTTAAGACATGTTCCAGGTAGAGGGTGGGGAAGCTTTACACTGACACTGCCTATTCTGAACCTGTTCTGGGACTAAACAGAGGCTGTGATAAATGTATGACACACAGGCATACTGATAAGAGACTGGACTTTATTTCCTGGTTCTACTCATCTGACCTGGGTCAGGGTGACAAAGGTTAATACTCCTGCCATATGAGAGGGATCAGTACCCAGGGGAGTCAGTTTACACAGAGGATTCCAGAGCTGTCAATCTGGCACCTCTCACATGCACAACATTTACACACACAAAGGAAAATAAGAGACCTCTTCATTTGCCTTGAGAGATGTTGCCCTCAGGTCTTTGCCTGGGAGGTTGGAAGGGAAGGAATGCAGTTTCCGTTTGATAAGATGAAGTTTTCTTTAGAAAATCAAAAGGGATCTAGGAAATATTTTGCCCCCATTTGGCTCAATTTTTATAATAGATGCTGCAATGCGAGGAGAGATGAGCTGCCAAATTCATTTGCTCCAGATCCAAACTTTGCCAGTCTGAGTGTGTTCGGAGCTGAGGTTTTTGTCTGGACATAGCTGTATTGTGAGCAATTTCCTAGCATGCCTTTTTGTCCTGATAGGTGTTTTATTTGGAAACTGAAAGCCTGACTGTCAAGGCATTAAGCACCTTGTCGGATTGCTTCATTTTTATCTCTTTTCATAGCCTGTCTCTTTCTGTTAAGTACCTTCCTCTCCTTTCTGTTGTCCCTCACACTGCTACTTGCCTGCTGTTAGAAAACCTGAAGCAAAAGGTTTTCCTGCTTGCTTTTTAATAACCTGATTTTGGCCTGCTCCTGTCCCGCTCCACAGACTTCAGTGCAGGATTGGAATTTGCAATTTAAGTAATTGAAACAAAATTACAATCATTCAATCAACTAATTGTTCCATACATTCAATTCAGCTATTGCTAGACTACACCAGCAAAACAATCACCAGTCAAGTCAGAAGATATTCAGGAACTGTAAAAGCAGAGAGATTTAACCCCTTTCCCCTCATTGATGTGAATGGAAATGTGTGACTAAATCTGAATGCATCATGTACCTTCAGACGTTTCTCAATATCTCTGTTTATTGGAATTCTTTTCTAGAGATATATGGCCTCAGTGGCAGGAATGAGTATAGCAGCACCAGGGGTAAAATTTCAGTGGTGCATGGAGGTTTTCTAGTAACCTCAGTGTGAGCTTCTTCTTCTTCTTTCTTCTTCTTCAACGCTTAGCCAGACAGTCGGCCGTAGTGATCACTCACCATTTGGTCTGTTCCTGCGCAACCACAAAGGCTTGATGGCCTGAGAGTCCAACACCACATACAAGATTTCCGCTTGATGCATGAAACATGTTCTACCCAAGTGTTCTATTTTAAGAGGAGGGGAGGGGGAAATATCCTGACACTTCAGATGAGCTGCCTTACATATACTCAGTGTACCACCTGAATCAAGAAGCAGATAACTTATTTAGAGGCATTTCTGAGTGTCTGGCAAACAATGGATTTATCCGCACATCATCCCTGTGAAGAAGGAATGTGTTATTATCCTTATTTTACTGATGGTGAAACTGAGCTCCAGAGAAGTTAGGTGACTTGCCAAAATCCCACAGGAAATCTGTGGCACAGATTGGAATAGTATCCAAATCCCCTGACTCCCAAACCTGAAGTTTACCAAGATTGTCCTTTCTCTGGCACCATCTGTCCATTGAAATGAAAAGCAAAGCACAGAAAAATGGAGCACAAACGAGATAGGTTACTGATTTGATTAGATTTTTCCCCTCTTATTGTGTAGAAAACAAATAAAGGCTACAGATAAACAATGAGGTGGGCTTCAACAGATCAGAGAAGAGCATCACCCTCCCAGAAAATGAAAACTTGCTTACAATGTTAGAGACTGCCATGTGGAAAATAAGCAAAGTAATAAGTGTGAAAACCTAGTAAATAAACACAAAGGTGGTTCTGTGTCCTGGCTGGGGTAGGCGAAAGGTTACATCTCTGGTCACCTTCAGGCTTTGCTGAAATGAGAGTTTGAGATGGTAACTGCAGGATGACGTTATTGACAGTGTCAGAATATTTAGCATTGCAGACCCACATCCTGCAAACAGATTTGTACTGGACTTTAAGCACAGAAGTAGTACCATGAACTTAAAGGGATTACTCACATGCTTAGAATTTAGTGTGCGTGTAGACTTTTTTTTGTAGGGTTGGGGGCTTAGTCATCTGTCTTCATGCTAGAGATATCCAAATTTCATTCAGCTGGAGACTGTAGTAGGAACTTGCCAGGAGCCTGAGAGCCACACTTAGTTTGTATAAAACAGAATAAAATTCAGCCTTCCTCTCCTTTTAATAGGGAGGTACATGCTAGAAAAACTATTGGTTCCCATGCTGCAATGCATCATCTGCTCCAATCAAGATGCAGGGTTGCATATGGGTCCTGTTGTCTCTACTAGCTGCATCCCTCTGATAACGATAAGGACAATTGTAAACTACATTTTAGAGCCATGTGAGCCAGGTTTGGCTTGTGGGCTGCATGTAAGTTTCTTCTTTCGAGAGGTACTAAGAGCTTGAGAGAAGATGTCTCTGATTATAGGTAGCTATCATCTAACAAGTAGTAAATCTGGCCAGGCCACTTCCAGGTCTGAGACCACAGCTAACAAAAATGGTTCCTTTGGTTTTTCCAAAAGAAAATCCAGCCAAGATTGTCATACCTCTTTAAGATGATACAGGTGATATGGATATGAGCACTGCATCCAAACATCATATGCAATATTATTTTACAAGTGTGTGCAAGTTACCCCAAGGTACAGATAAGGCAACATGCTTCCTGTCCCAAAGGGCATACAATCTAATTTCAGATAATGTCAAAGAGAGGGGTGCCACAAAACAAAAGGGTGAAGGCAGAGGAGAAAGGTATGGACTTAAGATCGTGTGGATACTCAGCGAAGAAGTGGAAGATACCTGGCAATGTGAAACAGACATTTAATTAAAAAAAACGGGTCTATACAAAAATACATGTCCTGGACTCCTTTCTTGTAGGAGTCATGGAAGATGGCGCTCGTCAGGAGAAGTGGAGAATGGCTTTTCAGACTAGCTCAGGAAATATGTAGGGAAGAGAGTTGAAGCAGATAAACAGGGCATTGAAGCTGATTAGGAGACGGACACAGTGGGTGACTAGGATGGATCAGCAGGCAGGGGCAGAGCTGTGCAGGGCCGTTAGTCCAAGTACAGGAAGTTTAAACTGCAGTGGAGAAGCCAGTGGAGTAATTTGAAGGCAATAGGTGTGATATGGGCAGATCAACAGGCCAGGAATATCATTTCAACAACTATGTTTAATATGTATTGTAAAGGGGGGCTTTGTGGGTGTAGGGGAGACCAAAGATGAGGAGAATTATTCCAAAATATGCTTAGGGGTATGTCAGTCACTCATTGATACGTACAGGCAATGTGAAATACATTACTAAATGAAGAAGACAGAGTGCTTTATATCCAGCTGCCTACAGCAAGCCATGTTTTAAGTAGAGCTGAGAGAATAATTTGCTCAATGAATTTAGCCTCTTTCTCCTTGTGGAATGTCTGCAAGTGGATCAAGGATTCCTTGCTTTTATTAAATTAATGTTATAATTATTTTTTTAACTCTATGGTTTGCTCACAAGCAGTTCTCTAGCAATCACATTAAAGGCCATGCAGACTTGTCTGAGGTGTCATTCCTAAAAATAATTATGCTGTTTATAATACTTATTGGCTGGGATGCAGAGTTTAAATTTAATTTTCTATCCTCTCATTCCCACAAAGTAATTGTGTATAATTGGTGGGTCACGGTCCTACTTGCAAATGGGGTGGTCAGATCCATGTTTGACTTTAATTTCCTCTGTGCCAGGGCTCTAGTGAGGGGTTTGAGGAACTGCTGTCAGGGTCCTATCTCCTGTAAAATACACCACTTGTGCATGAATGCTTGACAGTGAACTCTTGACAGTGAACTGTTCACACACACTTTTCAATGTTTGTAGACTGTGAACACAAATAAGACAGCCAGGTGGCTGAATCAAATTCATTTTAAACTGGAATGACTACTTGCAGGCAGTTTTTTTTTTATAGTCTTCACCCAGCTCAAGATTTAAGGTATCTTGTGAAAACGGATATAAGCACTTGTGGTAGTTCTAAATCATTTCACCCAATTCCCCCTTGCAGCCTTACTGGAATCTTCTTTCCAATTGTATCTTGTGCCTGGAATCTCAGAAGAGTGTAAATCAGCCAGGAAATAATATAGCTTTAAAATAAATGAAACTTTTACTGGATTTCTTAGCGTAACAGAAAATATTTCAGAAGGAGACTCAAAACTAAGGTTATGTGAAGTTGTATAAACACAGCCACAGGCTTGTAAATAATGGAAAGTCCTGATTACCAAGCCTGAATTTTTCTTTCAGGCTATTGGGACAAGATGACGGCACTATCAGAAAACAGATCTGAAACTAGCTGAATCTCTCCAGTGGCCTGGCAGGGCAATTGTGGATAATTTAACATTTCAGTTATACTGGAAACATTAGCTTAACTTGCAAGGTATCTCTCAATAATTTTTCCACCCTTTAATATATTTTTAATAGTGAGCCAATGATTAGAAAGAGTCTTCCTTGATTCACAGATAAATCCAGCAGCAACGGTATGTTACCAATGATGGTGTCAAGGCACTATGCCTGATTAGTGCTTAAGCTAAAGTCACTTTGATTTGCCAGAAGCCAACCTACCTCCTTTAGCAAGAGAACTCTGACTAAAGAAGCAGATGTTAGTAAGGAAGGAAAGACCTTTTCTTGACTCACTAGCAGGGAAGAATAATTGATGTTGAAACCTGCCTCTCAGCTCTTTATAAAAGCAACCCTTTTTGTTCTTGACTTTTACAGCTTACATGAAAGTTGCAGATGAAATAATATAATGCACGTAGCTCTTTTCCTTCAGAAGGATGCCAATACACTTCATACACTGTTGGCCAAATTCTGCCCTCAGCTACAGCTCACCTAAAGCCTAATTGATTTACTTATTTCTAATTCATGCATCACTGTATCATTTAGAATCATAGACTATCAGGGTTGGAAGGGACCTCAGGAGATCATCTAGTCCAACCCCCTACTCAAAGCAGGGCCAATCCCCAATTTTTGCCCCAGATCCCTAAATAACCCCCTCAAGGATTGAACTCACAACCCTGGGTTTAGCAGGCCAATGCTCAAACCACTGAGCTATCCCTCCCACCACTTCTGAGCACTTTGGTGCTTGCATATAACTGAGAGCAGAAAATAGAAGAAACAACACGATATAGTGGCTTGAGTAGGATGCTGGGAGGCAGGAGATCCTAAAGCTAATCCCAGTTTTGCCTGGTCTTCGGGAAGTCCCTTAACCTCTCTGTGTCTTGCCTGCTCTCTGTAAAATTTGGTTAATAATAATTTCTGACCTCATGTGGGTGTTTTGAGACTTGAGCCAAAATTTTCAGATGTGGGTGCCTAAAGTTAAGCTCCTAAATCTATATGAAGGACCTGTAGATAAGGTCCATATGATTTTTCAGAAGTGCTGAGAAACCTGCTGATCACATTGACTTCAGTGAGGTTGGTGGATGCTCAGCTCAGTTCACAGTCTGGCTACATGTACTTCGGAGTTGGAATATGGAATTTGGAAGTTAATTGTAGGTACCCACATTTTATATTTGTGTCCCTAATTATTTCATGATGATTAACCTGTACTTTGAAAATATAAAACATTTAAAAAGTGTTAAATAATGTGTGTAGGTATCATTCTTCCACTGTTCATATGCAGCCACCAATGGAAAAGAATGAAGCAATCATTCTGTACTAGCATTACTCAGCACAGTTTATCTGTTTGCTTTTAGGAGGGAAAGTGAAGAAAGTTTTCCCCACCTGAAACTATATGGGGTTGTGAGGTTGCTTAGGTAACAGAAAATTATAATTTGAGGTAGAAGAAGTTAGCTGGGATACTATGGCTGGCCAGGATGAGGGTACAAACAACCTTCCACTTGTGAAAAGTGCCCTGGTCTCTTTGGGAGCATTCACATTCAGTGTAGCTCACCTTGAATTACACCTTTATTTTTTCCCTAGTGAAGACACAATTTAACACCTTCTACCTTGATGTAAACTTCCACGTGGGGTAGACTTCAACATGCTACATTGAGGTAGAAGGTGCTAACTTGCGTCTTCACTAGAAAAAAGGTCAAGGGGTCATGAAAGTTGCTAACCTCAATGTATTTTCCAAGTGAAGACAAACTCTTTAATGATTAGTCATGTCTCATCTATAAGAAAGACCCACCACAGCAAAGCATCCTGGGGCATTTGTCAGCATTGTACTAACTTAATTGGACAGAGTGGAGCCTACTGAATCAGAACTCTGCTATATAAACCTTAGTTTTCCTTGGAGGTTTCTCATCCACATACTGACCAGGCCTTGCTGAGTTTGGAACATGACAAGCTCACAGCCTGAGGTGGTACAGTTGCAGGCAGAATTCTGAATAAAGTGAGTTATTCTCAATGCAAGCAATTTAGCTTCTGACCTTTAAGGCAGGGACACATAAATCTCAGGTTTCAGAGTCGCAGCCGTGTTAGTCTGTATTCGCAAAAAGAAAAGGAGTACTTGTGGCACCTTAGAGACTAACAAATGTATCTGAGCATAAACTTTTGTGAGCTACAGCTCACTTCATCGGATGCATTCGGTGGAAAATACAGAGGGGAGATTTATATACACACACAGAGAACATGAAACAATGGGTTTTATCATACACACTGAAAGGAGAGTGATCACTTAAGATGAGCCATCACTGGGGGTGGGGGCGGGAGGGGGAAAACCTTTCATGGTGACACAGTTGCTGAGCCATGGAAGAGGAGCTCCTGCTTCACTGAGAGCAATGGCTGGAGGATTCATTTAGCAGCGGATCTCTTGTCCTTGCCCTGTCTCTCCTCCAGTCATATCTTTTACTGCCTCTGATAGCTCCTACATAGCGCCATAGCAATCAGGGGTATGCACCCCTTGCATATGGTCGTCAAAGGCTGCACTGCACATTGGAACTATTCCACTGCATCTGGAGGCCTCAGAACTGCTAGGTCCGTCTTTCTTCCAAACACCAAGAAAAAAGTCAGACATTATGGGCCTAATCCTATGGAAACATGTTTTGCATTGTATAACACAAGTGACCACTGTGAGGGATGCTCCAGCTCTTTATCCCTATATTTAGTAATAACTTTGAGACGCAAAGGGTCCTTTTTCATCATATATGGATGGTGTGAGTCTGAAGAGTTTGTGGAGAATCTTTACTACACCCTGTTGTGATGCTGGCAGACCTGTGCCAGCTCATGCCAAGGCCCACGCCTCCCTGAATACCAACTAAGGTATAGCTGGAAACCAGTCTGGCTCACCTGTGTGTTAGCATTGTTAAAATGGGGTTTAGAGGTATATGGATGTGTTCACTCTTTATGAAATGCTTGTAGCATGCTGCATGTATTAATCTTACTTATAATGTCTGTATCCCATGCTATAAGATAATAGTTAAGTGTTTGCTCTGTAACTGTAAACTCCCACTTCCAGGAGAGAAGCATTACCACCTGTGAAATACCAGTTCACCACAAGAGGTGTTATCTCCTCTCCAACAAAAGAAAGGCTAGAGACACCAGACAAGCCATTGTGGAACATCAGAGGGCATAAGACTTTGTTCATTGCTTCCCCCATGCTCATGAAGAGGGGACATGCACAAAAGCTCCTCCCATGAGCTCGAGCTTTTGGGCAAGGGAATAAAAATCCCTGTCAAGAAGAAATAGTTATTACTATGCTGCTTGGAGTTTGGGGAGGGGAATATTTCTAAATTTAAACATGGGAACCCCAAGCTGCTTGGATTGGGATAGGCTTAAAGGACATATAGAGTTTGCCTATTACAGCTGCTTCTATTATATTTGGAAGCTAAGACTGTCACTCGTGTATGTGTGTATGTTTACCTGCTTTACCCTTGTAAATAACTCGTTTCCTTTCCTTGGTTAATAAATCTTTAGTTAGTTTATTATTGGACTGACTAGAAGTGTTGTCTTTAGTGTGTGATCTGAGGTGCAATTGGTCTGGAGTAAATGAGACTGGTCCTCTGGAGGAGTAACCTGAATGTTCTTGTAACTTGTGGTGTAAGGGACCATCTGTCACAAAGGCAGATTTGCCTGGGTGACAGGATAGACCGGAGCGCCCACGGAGACTGTTTGTGATGCCCTGTTACGGCTGTTATAGTGCTAGAGGAGTTCACACGTGATACATGATTGGTGAAGCTAATTATAGAAAACAACTAATTTGGGGTTTGTGCCTTGGTTTGTAACAGTCTGCCCGAGGGTGGCACCTAATGTTCATGAGCAAGGCAAAGATTATATCATGGAGGTCATGGAATCTGTGACTTCCAGAGACCTCCATGACATTTTTCACTTCAGCCACTGTGGATGCCAGGGGCCCCCTACAGCTCCCAGCTAATGGGGGGCCCTTGCAGCTCCCAGCTGCCACGGGTGGAGGAGGGACCCTCCAGATCCCAGCCGCTGTGGGCAATGCGGGGAGACCCCGGAGCCGCAGCGTCGGTGGTTGCCGGATCCCCTCCACCTCCCTATTTTGTCACAGTTATTTTTTGTAAAAGCCAGGGACAGGTCACAGCTTCCGTGGATTTTTGTTTGTTGTCAATGACCTGTCTCTGACTTTCACTAAAAACAACCATGACAAAATCTTAGCCTTATTCACTGGTACTTCAAAGGTGTCAGGCAGCCCTCTGGCTCCTGGACCAAAGTGATAAGTCAAAAAATGTTTCTGCTGTATATATTGCTATATCACTGTGGTAGTGAGGTTATACTGATGTTGTTGGACCTGCAATGGGACTATCTTCTTACTGTCAACCAAGTCCATTCTCATTGTATGACTGGTTGGTTGCCAATCTGTAAGTCAGAATTAACCCAGACAGTGACTTTTGTACAGTCTGGTGACCTACTTACCCAAATGGCCCTTGCTCTCTGAGTGGCCACTAAGGAGGGTACCCTGTTTTCTCTGTATGGTACAATGAGGATTCAAAGACTACCAATAGGGGATTGGTTTCATTAGTTCTGTTTCAATCCCCATCTATATGGAGATGTTGTTACTCATGGGTTGGAACCAATGAGAAGCCTGAGACATGACAGAGGCAACATAATTGTTCTGCAGATCTGTGAGCCTGAAACCACTCTTATCAATGTACAAAAATCTAGGTAAGATATATATCTTAACTGTGTTAATTTCCCCCCAGAGTCTCAGAGAAACATTGCCTCCCACCAACTGGTATTCTCCACTAGCTGTAAAAGGGTGGGTTCTAAATTCATTTTTACAAGATTTTCTAGATCCCTTGGTATTTTTATCCCCAAGTATTTAAGCACCTCTGATTGCCTATGAAATGGCCACTGGGAGAAAACCCTGCTAGAAGGCAATCTCAAGCAGTTCTGACTTTTTTACCAATTAATTCTATAGCCCTGAAAGTTAGCTAAAATCCTAGATTAATGCTAGAAGGGTGTGGGTTGTGGTATCAGGATTAGTATAAACAAAAAGTTATCGTTAATACATAAAATGCGGGGCCACTAATGTAAAAGTTTAACCTGTGTTGTAAGAACAAGTCCAAAGCCAAATCTTTGGAGGGCATGTAGCATATATTTGCAGTTCACTTGATCAAAGGCTTTTTTTCATCCAAGGTCAGAAGTGCTTGAGTGTCAGGGTCATCATGCTATGCCACTATTACATCTACTAACTGTCTTAAATTATCTAAGTCATGCCGGCCTTTAATAAATCCCACCTGGTTTCAATATATGATGCTGGGCACAACTGCCTCCAGACTGGCTGCCAAAAATTTGGCCAATATGGTCACATCACCACTAATGAAAAAAATTGGTCTATAGTCTGAGCATAACATGAACTCCCGCCCTACTTTGGGAATAACTGAAATCAAGGCCTCTGGACAGATTGTGGGAGAGGAGGGAACTACCTTCTTACAGAGACGTGTTGAACAAGGTAGTCACTTTACACAAAGGATCTAGAAAAATGTTTATAAAAACAGGCAAGGTGTCTGGGTCAGGAGCCTTACCCAATTTCATGGATTTCAGGGCCTTGATAAGCGTTCATGTTGATAGTAGTTCTGCTGCTGGCACACAGTGAGTTGGAATATTTATATTTTAGCAAGAAAAATTTTCAGAATCTTGTGTGAAGGGGCAGAAGTTTTGTCTTAACAGAAAATGTACAAACTCAGCTTGAATTACATACGGATTATTGAGTTTGTACCTCTTTTTGGCAGAGTGCATAGGTATCTTGGAGAAGGATTTTTAGTGTATTCTTGGTCCAGCTCTGACTTTCCTTTCAAGGAGCACTATGCTTTCCTTTTTCTCCCCATCCCCCGTTTTTCTTTTAGCTTCAGCAAAGCTAATAATTTTGTCTCTAAGACAGGCTTTTCAAGTTTCTCAAAGAATCTTGCCAGAGGGAGTTGATGGCTTACAGGTACCCAGGAAAAGGTCAATTTCTTTCTTGATAAGCATTTCAAAATCCGGGCCTAAAAGCAGTGAGATATTAAACCTCTGTCTATTTTTGTTTCTTGCCAACTGTGTCAGGAGTAAAATTGTAGGATAATGGTGCACAGTCAAAGATCACCATTGTACCAATTGAGGGATTGGATATGGCTTGGGGTAGATGCCTTGAAATTAAGAAAAAAATTTTTCCTGAATATGTATAATGGACTGGGGAGAAAAATATGTAGTCTTTTTATGTTGGGTGCATGATCCTCCACATAATCTTATATCTTTAATCATGGATTTCAGTGCTCGTCTGGACCAGGTTGGCTTACAATTAGTAGGGGAGGATCTATCTATTATCAGTTATGGTGGGGATGTGTGTATCTTTGTGCAACTCAGCAGAGACTGTGTTAAAGGTCTCAGGTTCATCCATATTGGCTCCATATATATGTTCAATAATTTTGAAGAGATCTGGGCTCCACTTTCAGAAACATTCAACTAGGGAATGCCCAAGGGCCCATTGACTGGTCCGTAAACTCCTTCCCCTCTCCCCTCCTTCTGTTTCCCTGCTGGCATACTTTCCCTCCTTACCTTGTCAGCATTGTCCCCTATTGGTTGTAAAGTACTGAATGAGTTGATTTTAGAGTTTAAATGAAATGGTTTTTGCATATGAATCGTCGCACTTTGCAGTATATTACCGATAAATAAAAAAATACTATAAACTTATAATTATCTTTTTGTATTGTGATGTTTGCATTGAAAAGCAAAAATTAATAAAAATGTTTTAATTAAAAACCCATTATTGGCCTGATCCTGTTCTTAATAACATGGTTTCCTATCAATGCCAGTGAAAAGTGAAAGGCACAATTTTATTTTTTTGCATTTGCAAAACACAGACTGTGATTCAAAAAACAACATTTTATTAAACATGGGATTTATGGTGTAATCAGTCTCTGCCCTTTCAAGATTGCAAGCAAGAATAGAAATTTGAAGAGACACCTCTCTCCAGTGAAAAGAAAACCCTTCAAGACAGTAGTAGAGACCTTGCTTCCACCTTCCCTTGCCTGCTATTTCTCAATACTGTCAACCCTGAGAAGTCTTAATAACTGTATGAGCTTGAGCCAGCCCAGAAGCAAGGTCTGTAGAGCCAATAAATTCTATCCTGAGAAGTGAGGCTCCTGATCTTCCAAGGTTTGAGTCTAAATATAATCAATTGATGTTATTTAATTACCATAAAACAATGGTCCTGTTGAACCTAGAAACAGATCTACTTGCCATTATTTTACAGTGTAGTAATTAAATACCAGTTGCTTATTTAAAAATATTTACAGAGGAAAAGCCACAGAGATGGATCTCTTCTTTGTGCTCAGTAAATATGTCTACAAAAACCAATTGACATTTAATTAGCTTGCTTATGGGTTTGCTGCTGAAAAAAGCAGTTCAGAAGTATGACACTGAAGTAGATCCTCAAATAAAGACAAATCAGCTGCAGATCAGCCACAATCTCTTGCTTTATTACTGTCTGTTTTTACAGTTCACACAGGCTACTGCCTTCACATATTTTAAGTTCAACTATTAACCATATGAATATATAATAGACCAAGGTGAACTAAATGAACCATAAATCAATCTATCTTTAGATACCGTATAGATCCAAAGACTTCTATAATGTCTATAACAGTCAAGGAAAAACAGTCAAGGGGTGAGGGGACCCACACTCTGTTTTCCATTGACTTTGTCCCATCAATTCATCAAGTCCATTGCTGAAAATATACATCTTAAAGAATGAACAAAGCTGCTGGTGGCGGTGTGGGGTTGGTAGAGGGTCCTACTTCCTTGTTCAGGCTAGAAGCTTTGAACAGGTAACAGCAGTGAGGAGTTTGGGCAGGAATGTGGGATCATTTACTTGCCTCCCTGAGTATGGTTATACAATCCCAGCCATGCATGCAAAAATGGCTACATGGATTTTAAGGCCAGAAGGGAACCTTCAGATCATCTTGTCTGACCTCCTGCATCACACTGGTCAGAGGCTCTCACCTAGTAACTCCTGCACCAAGCCCATAACTTCTGCTTCAGCTATAGCATCTCTTTTAAAAAGACAGATGACCTCGATTTAAAGACTTCAAGTGACGACAAATCCACAACAGTCTTTGGTATATTTTCAATGATTTATTATCCTCACTGTTAAAACTGGAAATAAAAGCACAAATGCTTAATTTAATATCTAGTTTCAATGTCCAATGACTGGATCTGTTATGCTTTATTCTGCTAGATTACAGCATCTTGTATGATCAGTTTAGGTATTTAGGCCCAGATCCTCAAAGGTATTTAGATACCTAATGTCCTTTGAAATCATAGGGAGTTGAACATAAATACCTTTGAGGATCTGGGCCTAAAAGACTATAATCAAATAATCTGTTATCTCTCTTTGATGATGATCTTACCCTTCCCTTTGATATTGTATCCATGACTCAGAAGAATTGCTCTGAAGAACTTAAATTTTTGCCTTTGCCAAATAGCCAGGTTTTTAGAAGAAGGTTCCTAGAAAGGAAATCCCTCAGGCTACTTGCACATACTCTTGTCTCCATTTTAGAGATCGAGAAGCTGAGCCCAGAGAGATCAAATGGCATGTTGAAGTTCACACTGTAAGGCCTTGTCTACATTGCCACTTTACAGCGCGGCAACTTTCTCACTCAGGGGTGTGAAAAAACACCCCCGAGCGCTACAAGTTTCAGCATTGTAAAGTAGCAGTATAGACAGTGCATCAGTGCTGGGAGCTACTCCCCTTGTGGAGGTGGGGGTTTTTTTATAGCACTGGAAGAGCTGTCTCCCAGCACTGGTGCCGCGACTACACAGCCACATTAAAGCGCTGCCAGGGCAGCGCTTTAACATTGCTAGTGAAGACATGCCCTAAAACTGTGATGCAAACAGTAATAGAATCCCAATCTCCTGACTCCTAGTCCTATGCTCTACTCTTAAAATGATCTATCTATTATTGAGGAAGCCTAAACAATATCGTAGAAGATTAGATTAAACCCCTTTTGAGCTAAATAGAAGTTGAGGGTGTTCAACACCTTGCAGGATGGAGTCCCAAGTGAGTCTAGTTACTGTTGCTGCTGGCTGTGCTTTTTACAAGGAAAAATTAAAATGACAACGTGTACTGATGAAACTACCTTTGATTCTGAAGCAGGGAAATATACTAAGTATGCTGATTTTTTTTATGCTCCTGTTATGGGTAATGAAATCAGGACCAGAGGAAATGACAAGTCAATGTGAATTGTGATTATAGACAATGACTCAAAAGCTACACATAGGAGCGTGGACAAACAGAGTTTATACAATACTGGCAACATCCCCCTCCCCACGCCCCAGAGTAAAATAGTCATCCCCTTTGAGAAGATGTTTGTTTCAGATGGGGCCTTAACTCTCTGCAACTTTAATCCCAGAGTCCAGAATATGATCAGAAGGCTAGTTTGAACTGTATATTGTATGGCCTCAAGATTACATTTGACTTACTGTCCAAATTAAGCAAGAGCCTGAGATTTTATTGACTCTCCAGAGGCAGTGTGCACATCTCCTGCAATAGGGATATTATATTTCCCTATAGCCACCCGAGTATTTGCCTGTGGAATGCTACTTTTCAATTATGCCTCTACTGATGACCATCACCAGGGGAAGAATTAAGAAGAAAGATCTCTGGTGAGTATTTGAGGTGAACCAGAGAAGTTTTGTTCAGTTCTAGATTAGGTTAAATATTAATCTGGAGTTTGGCTTGAGGCCAAAGCAGTTTGAGTTTAGATTTGATAGTGGGGATATACTCATGAGTTTGTTTTTATGAGATTTCAGCCACAGCTGAAACAAAACCGGAGAACCGGGCTCTTTCCGGTTTTGGATCCAAACCAAAAATCAAAGACAAAGGGGGGATCTGGGATCTGGCTTCAAAAGGTTGGTTCGAAGACTTGTTTGTGGCCCATCTCTTTTGATTATAGGAGAACTTCCTGGGTTTTCACAGAGCAAATTATGCCCTTTATTTATATATTTATATATATTTTCCTCCTAACTTTCAAAGTTGGTTTACAAATTAATTCCTCTATCAACTGAACATGCACAGAATGGTTAGAGAGAGAGCAAGATTCTCTCCCCACTCCACAAAAATGAGACCACCAGCTCATTACACATAGGGCTGCAGCTAATATCCTTCCAGAAGTAATGACTTTGCATATGTAGTGACCGTGAGTGGCACTGACATACTAGGTAGTATAATCCATGCCTGCTTGGTGTGGCGCTTTGTCCCCCCACTAGTGGCACCTAACCCAGTTAGAGATTGATGAGTCTGTTACAGCCTTAGCTAAGAGCCATATGGCTTTTTCTCACGTAGGAGAGGCTTCTACACTGAGATTCAGAGATCCCAGGTTTCATCCCAGGCATTGGACCGGCAGCTGCTGGCATTACAATAGTAAATTGTTCTCAATTGTGAAGAGAAGAAAAATAAAAATACTTTTTAGATCCAAACCTAAATGAAGTGTTTGGAACACAGAGTAAAAATAGGTTGTTGAATAAAATCCTGATTTGATATGGGCAGATTTCAGGAGATTTCATTTGAGGAAAACTATCGTAGTCATGGACCTTGCTACTGTTACTCCTTTTGTCCCAAATGGGGGTTAGCCAATATTTGGGGTCTTGCCTGGTTCTTTCCATTAGGAGGAAGAATTAATTATATGAGTCCGGTATTTCTTAGATGCAATCCTGTTTATTTACAAAGAATGTACACAAAGTCCTGTTTCCCTGAACACAGTATGAATCAAGCAGCAGGAAACAGTTTCTTTGCTCTCAGTTCTAAGCCTCTTTCCAGCCAACACTCTGCCCCAAAGTGCTCTCAGTTTTTTCTCAGGAACATGTTACAAGTGCTTTTCTCTGGTACTTCCCTGCTGCTTTCTCTGTCTGCTTCTGCTGCTGCTTCTTCTCTCACTTACACACAGACACACACATAGAGCTGGTCTACATTAGAAAATTAGATCAGCCCAATGATGTTATTCAGGGTTGTGAAAAATCCACACCCCCAAGCAGCGTAGTTAAGCCAACCTAAGTGTTCATGTAAACAATGATCAATGGAAGACTTTTCCCATCAGACTAGCTACTGCCTCAGGGAGAGGTGGATTAACTCCCGTTGGTGTAGTTAGCATCTACATTTAGGGTGACCAGACAGAAAGTGTGAAAAATCAGGACCAGGGGCTAATAGGCACCTATATAAGAAAAAGCCCCAAATATCGGGACTGTCCCTATAAAATCAGGACACTTGAAGTGCTAACAGCAGCGTTTCAAGTATAGACAAGCTCCCCATCAGTATACACACACACACAGAGTTCCCTCAACCAATATCCCCCGTCATGTATTTGCATCCAGCCCCCAGTCAAACCCTCCACCTACATAGCTCAGATTTCTGACCAGCCTTATATGTGACCTGTGTTTTGGATGGTGGCTTCTATTGATTCAGCTATCTATTCCATATTTGACTTGTTTTTTCAATTTCTCCTGAATGAAGGGTGGCTGTTATGCCCACCAGCTTCAGTGAGGTTTCGCCCAATTCCCAGCATAATGCTATGTATAAGCCTGTTTTGCATAGCCTGAATATATTCCTGTGTTCTGATGGATTCATTCCAGTTTTTATAGTGTTCACGCGTCTCTTGGACTACAATGACCATATCAGTTTAGTTATTGCCTGGCATAGTAAGGGGATCAGACACGCTCCCTGGCTCCTGTATACAACTTATCAGCTGTAGTGCTGTAAAATATTAGAATAAATTCTTGCAACAAATAAGATGCCGACATCTGAATTTAAAAACACTGCCATTACACACACACAATGTGAAATTACAGACATGTCTACCTGACTAACAATATGTACATGCGTTACGTGGTTTATGAGTCCAGGAAAAGATACAAGGGATTGAAAATAATTTCATGGAAAAAAATAAATCACAAGATAATCATCCTGGAGTAATTCTTTGTGTCTGTGTAACCCCTGATGGCTTTCCCTCAGCCATGGGTCAGCTTTCCTTTATTTACTTTGTTACTTAAAGCTGTAACAAGATCAGGAGAAACCCTTCTCTCTCCTTTGCAGTCTAGCTTCCCTGGTATCATGCAGATGTTTGTGGAGAAGGGATAATGATTTAAAAGCTCTAATTTTGTTATGGCCTGAAGCCTCTCTGTGATCTAAGCTGATTGTAATGTGATTTGGGAAAGACTTTCTTACTTACACAGGGTCAATTTATCTTGGGGAGAGGGAGTGGTAGGAAGCATTGGCCTTGATGTTTAGCACTTAGAGTAGAGACCTGTTAATGCAATGCTCCTCACCATGTCATAAATCTGTTTTACAACTATCTATCTTATTTATTCCTGCCTTCTTTATATTTATCATGAGCGGGGCTGCTAAGATCCTTTGCAATGTGCCTTATATAAGAGGACACTTCCATGGCTGGAGGTTGAAACTGAGATTTCTCCAGACTGGATAGGGTTATGGGGTAGAAAAGGCACCCTAATGTTGGTGCTGTGGGGGAGCATTAGGCAAGTTACATGGTAACATGGCACACTTCTCTGTCAGGTGATAGCAGAACCATACAACACCATGTCCCTATACAACTAAGTGATTAGATGCTTATGTTGTTTCATAGATTCCAAGGCCAGAAAGGACCATTGTCATCTAGTCGGACACCCTGTGCAACACAGGCCACAGCACTTCTACTCCTGGGGGAATTTGGCACCAAAAATTAAAAATCCCATGCACAATATTTTTAAACTCTGCATATTTTGTCAACACAACACGATATAATCATACCTCAGTTTCAAATTTTGGCAATTTATTTCAAAAATATCTGTCAGCAACTATGTCTGTACCAATACTAACAAAAAAATTCCCCCAGGAATGGAGAGTTAAAGAAACTTCCACGACAGCCCAGTTCCTGTTTCTCTGCCCCCTCTCCCTTGGAGCCCAGCTGCAGCATGCCCCATTGCCCCCCAGCCCAGACAGTCATAGCTCCTCTCCCCCCTGGAGATCCAGAGAGAGAAACAGCCTGATGCTGGGTCCTGGGCTTGCATGGAGTTTCCAGCATGCTGCCTCCTTCCTTCATGGCATTCTAGGAACTGTAGCTACCTGGAACCCTCCAGCTCCTCTCCCTCCCAGCAGCAGTGTCTATTTGCAAACTAGGGAACTGGGCTCTGTTGGGTCCAGTGGCTGCCAGTGGAGGCCAGCAGCTCTGCAGCCCATTTCTGCTAGGGGGGAAAGGAATTTTAGTACAGAACATTAATTGTGCGCAAATTCTGCCTTGTGCTGTGGTGCAGAAGTCCCCCAGAAGTAAACTTCCACAAAATACTTCCTAGAAAATATATTTTAGAAAACATCCAGTCTTGATTTAAAAGTTGTCTGCAATGGAGAATTCACCCAGAATTGTTCCACTAGTCAATTACTTCACTGTTAAAAAAATTACACATATTTTGCTTCAACTTCCAGCCTTTGGATTGTATTTACTTTCCTCTGCTAAACTAAAGATCCCATTATTAAATATTTGTTCCCGATGTAATCACCCTTTAACCTGCTCTGTTAAGTTATAGATGGAACCCCTTGAGTCTATCACTATAAAGCATGTTTCCTGATTAGTTAATCATTCTTGTGGCTCTTCTCTGAACCCTTTTCAGTTTGTCAACATCCTTCTTGAATTGTTTATTCCAGCAGTGATTGCACCATGCCAAAAGCAAAGGTAAAATAAACTCTATTCCTACTTGAGATTCTCTCTTTGTAGGCCATCTATATATATACATTTAGCTATATTAAAATGCTTATTGTTTGCGAGTGCCCATGTTAGCAAGTGATCCAGATTGGTCACAATACAGAGCAATCCTCTTCATTATTTGCCAGTCCCCCAATTTTTGGGTCATCTGTAAACTTTCAGTGATTATTGTGATCAATAACCTGGAAGAAAACAATGTTCACTAGCATAGGACAGCAAACAAATCCCTGCAGGACCCTCCTAGAAACATACCTGCTCAATTATGATTTCCCCATTTACAGTCATATTTGGAATTTTATCAGTTAGACAACTTTTAATCCATTTAAAGTGTACTATGTTAGCGTTATCTCATTCTAATTTTTTTTAATCAAAATGTTGTGCGGTACCAAATCAAATGACTTACAGAAATCTAAGTATTTCATCAACACTATTACCTTTCTCAAACTTGAAATCTCAAAAATATATCAAGTTAGACAGGATCTATTTCCCACAAACCTATGCTGATTGGTATTTCTTATTACCCTCCTGTAATTCTCTATCATGTCCTTTATCAGCCATTCCATTATCTCGGCTGGGATTGATGTCAGATTGACAGGTCTATAATTACCTGGGTCATCCTGTTTGCTCTTTTTAAAATACTGGTACAAGATTAACTTTCTTCCAGTCTTCTGGAGCTGCCCTAGTGTTTCAAGACATTGCAGGGGGGCAGAATCAATATTTATGGTCCAGCAAGCTCCTCAGCCAGCTCTCAAAACTCTTGGAATAAAGTTATCTGGACCTGCTGATTTAGAAAATGTCTATCTTTAGTTGCTGCTGTTTAACATCCTCCTGACATATTAATGGAATGGAAAGAGTGTTGCTATCATCATGTGGTGATAGGATCGCATCATTTTTCTTAAACACAGAACAGAAATATTACTGATAATTCTAACATTTCAATCTAGTAATAGACCAATAGTGTTATTGGGATTTTTTTATTCTTAATGTACTTGAACTCCTTATTGTCCTTCACTCTGATGGCCATAGGTTTCCCTTTGTGTCCCTTTGATTCTTATTAATTTTCTATAGTTCCTAGCTTTGATTAATATTAATTACTAGCAACTTCCTTTCTGACCTTTTTTTTTTATAGCTGCTTACACTTCCCCTGTATACCTGGTCAGTTTAACCAGTACAACCCTCTCGAGTGTGGCTTTTTGGGCAACCAGTTCACATTTTTCTTTCCAGTTGATTTGGCTTGTAATTGTTTACAGGTATGTGAATTTTGGTCCTTTTAAGGTACTATGTACGTATATATTAAAACATTAGTAGTTTTGACTTCATTCTGGTTGCACATTATAAATGTGATCAACTCATGATCACACCTGCCTAATCTACCATTAATTTTTAGTTCTGTGAGGTTGTATTAATTTAGATAGAATAAATGGGCTAAAGGTATGGACATAACCCAGTCACTGTCCAGTATTAAACACTGCTAAACAAGGTTTGGTGTTTGGTATACAGAGACCTCAGTCTGCTTAGTACCATGGCAAATACACCATTAAAAATCCTGTTGACCTTTTATTAAAGATACAAAAAGGGAAACACAATTAAAGCATTTGAAATGTGAAGTATTAAATAAGGCTTCAATTTATCAGCCTTTATTCCCTTTTGCTTGAGAGAGGTTTTAGAAGGACCCCATTGCTTGACAGTCTTACATGGTAAAAAAAGATATTAGGGGGAAAAGAGAAAATGTTGAAATAATCTGGAGCTGTTAAAATCGGATCCTGTTTCATCCCAGGTGGTTGAGGTTCAGGTGAAGCCAGTACAGGTGGGGATGCTAGTTGGGTCCCTCTCTCTGGTCCACTCAGGACATCTCTCAGGATCAGGATGACAAAGGCCCAGGGTCTCAGTAGATGTTGGCAGTGGCAGCCATGATTGTGAAGATCACTCCAGTAGCCAGTTTTTCTCCCCAAGTCTTTAAGGACCTGAAAAAGGAGTGATGGGCAGATGCGACATCACACAAGATACAATCTGGACTGTTGACCAGCTGTACCCCCTCAGTTCTCTAACATGGGGTGTCTTTTACAGTGCTTTGCTGTGAGAGCTGCCACTCCAGGCCTGCTCACACACAGCCTCTAGCATATAAATTGCTCTGCTATATAATTCAGTTAAGAGTAACACCAACAAATTCTGTAACCTGATCTAGAGATGATGAATAAGAATTCCCATTTATCACTTTAAGGGTAGATAGGTTCTTATCCCAAGAGCAGGCCCAGTATTATTAAAATTATGTTGCTGGGAACCCCGATGAGCACAGGTGCAAAATTAACGTTAGGAACTCTTATATTTACAAATAATGTATTAATACATTTAGCACAGTCACACACACTAACTCAGGAAGGTAGATAGAGATAATACAGAAAGTACATCTGAACATCCATACTCACACCATTGCTTGCAGAACAACCTGAAAATGTGAGCCAATCACCTTCCTCATCTTCACCAGTGGCCATCGTTCTGGCCTCTCCCAAGGACTACATCCCTCTCCTACTGCCCTGGGATGCCACCTTTATAAAGTGTTACACTGATGTTGCCATGTCTAATGCATATTCAGTAGGGGTTTCTCCCTCTTCCTTATTTGTATTTCCTCCCCTTACCAACGTTAAGGTGTCCTTCTATAGGTTAGTATATTTATACTTCATCCCTTTATCACATATATAAATTCATTGCCATGGCCTTCTTGCGGTCAGATGTTCCATCCAAAACCTTCCAGAAGCTGGTGTTAGTTCATGTTTCTATGGTTGGCTGAGGTCATTATGGACAAAATTCCCCCTTACATTCTACTTCCAGTTCCTCAAAACTTATGAATTACCTAAGTTTATATGACAAAGTTTGTAGGCCTCAAGCCTCATGCTAACTGCTGAAGCCAACGTCTTAAAGGATACAAACCTGTAGGTTCCTTGCATTACTGATGAAATAATGAAGCAGAATATAATGCAAAGCAGAGAATACAATAGAGATAAGATAGCCCACCTGGCTACAATTACCAGTCCCAGACTTGGATGCACATTTCTGGGGACAATACAAGCTCGTAGAAAGTCTGTCATTTCACTAATAGAAAATGATATGCACAAAACCTGTTATCGCAAATGGAGTTTCCCAAGCACTTGTATCCTAACACACTGTACTGCCCAGCTCAAGCAATAAAACAAGCAATAAAACAATTAACTACAGAAAGATTATTGTAAGCGATTACAAGTAATGAGGCATAAAAGTCAGAATTTGTAACAAAGAAATAAAAGGTAAAACCAAAATACCTAACTTAACAAGCTTAGTGAACTCAAAACAAAAGGATTTCTATCACCTCATGTTCTAGCCACAATCCCTCCCCAGTCCAATGATGCTTCCTTTGTCTTTCAAGTGTTGTTGATGCCATGAATAGAGATGAAAGGAGAGAGAATCTGGGGAGTTTGCTCAGTTTCTTATAGCAATTCTCTTCTTTGAAAATCATCTCCAGCTGGGGTTCAGGTTGGAAAGTTTATGGGATGGGAACTTCCAGCTGTTTTTGCCAACCTGTACATCTCTCACACCCTTTTTCCTGCCAAAGAATGGCAGCTTAACTAGATGCTAGTCCATTTGATTTTTGTTGACACTTGGATGAGGCATCAGTTTGCCTTTTGCCTAGGAACTGGTTTGTGCTTGCTTTTTTAAATTTGGAATCTGTCTCACCAATGTAAAATTCTGCTGTATGACAACTTTACATACAATGTTGCCACACGTTTTACCAGGACAATAATGATCAGCATATTATGAGTTTTCAAATGATCCCTCACAAGGCATGGATTTTGTACAAAATCAGTTATAGTTTAGTAAAAAGGTGAACATAGGGATACAGACTCTCACAGTAGAATAGCCCTTCCCTCATCATTTTGTTCACCAACTAGGCCTGGTTTCCAACACACCAATTTTGATTCACTGATTTCTGGTTCCATGCTTACCAAAAATGATTTTAACAGTCCTGTAGTTATATCAAGAGGCTTTTTTGTTTGGACTAATTCAGACTGTCTTCCTTTTTTACCTTTTCTCATCAATGTTTGTGGTTTTAGGTTATTGTGATACCCTAATTGTAAATTCATAAGCTAGATTTGTAGGCACGGTTTTGACAGTAGTGATCAATTCCTCTTTACCTGTCAAGATGAATTCTAATATAGAATTCCCCCATATTGGAAGCAACACTCTGAGTTAGGAAATTGTCATCTATAATAGGAAATTCTGGTGTTTTAGTACTAGCCACAAGAGATCCCCAGCATGTCACTCAAATTGAAGTGCCCCATGATCACAGCTCTCCCTCCCCCGACTATAGCTAAGTGCTTAAGGTGATTAATAAAGAGCCTGACACTTCAGCTTCACAGTCTTAAAACTAACTTGCTCTAAGACTTTGCAGAGTTCCAGGGAGCTGCTGTAAAATAATAATTTAGACAAAAAAGAATCCTCAAAGAAGGTTTAGCAAAAAGGCTGTGATTTAATTACTGACACCACCAACAGGGAACTGCAAATATGGTGAGTGGCAAATTGAACTGATCACAGTATGCCCTGCATGGAAAGATTGTTCTTCTAAGCCATCTCTTATCGAAAGAGGAGGAAAAATCAGGAGGGAGAAACATGAAGCTGCCTTGTGTTCTGGAGCCAGAGGAGAGATGACATTGGCAGAATGCTTGTGTAATTAAAGATGCATTTGGTGTGGTCATGCCAGAGGTGGATTCAGGGTGGCTGGAACCCACACTAGATAGGGACATGGTGAGACAAATGTAAAAAATGAGTGGTAGGAGAAGAAGGGGGAGTGGAGCGGAGGAAAAAGGAATAATGCTTAAGGGCTAGATTCTGCCACCCTGCACTGAGTAATACCTTACTCCAGAAGTATTTGTTGATTTAAGGGCACTACTTGCATGGTAAGGGTACACTCGGCATGAGTAAGGGCAGCAAAAGCTGAGCCCACCTAATGGTTGTAAAGAGCTTTGAGACCCCTAGCTAAAGGGTGTTCTCTAAGTGTGAAGAAAAAAGATCAGCTCATCTGAATCTGAACTCACAACAAGCTTGCTCTGATGGAAACTCACTGGCCTGTGTCTGTTGTGGGCATTTGCACCTGTGAAAAATGGGTATAAAACACAGCTGTTTTGGTCTAGCAGCTTGTTACACCTGCTATGCAGCCACTTACCTCTGTGCAAAATGGATGCAAAAGTCTGATGAATTGGAGCCCATTGACTAATGCACTCTCTGTATTTTTGCACCCGCTTGACTGAGATTAGACTCTGGGCTAAGATACTTGGAGTTTGGTAGAGTACACACTAGAGGCATTTCCCTTTCAACACTTAATTGGGTTATTAACTTTGTTTCCCAGCCAGAACAGCTGGAACACTACAGAAAATTCCAAGGATCACTTAGAGTTTTACTTCTAATACATATTTTAGAAGTAAGATATTACAGCAATATTTGAGTAACAACCTAACAGTGGGCCAGATTCTGCAACTCACATGGAGTAGTACCTTTCTCAGTGAGTAATCCCAACGAGTTGATTTCAGTGGGACTATTACGGAATAAGGTGCTGCACAGCTTGAGTAAGGGTAGTAGAAACTAGATCTGTATTAGTAGGATGAAAAGTGTGTACCAGTTCAGTCCGGTGTTTCCAAAGCCATATTTGTTGTACTTTTTGTTTCGTGGCAAATGTTCTGTGACCCTGCATGGCCAAAACACAGTGGTAGTGTCTCATCTTCACTGTCTGGGACAGGGACAGGCAAGGGAGAACTGGAACAAGGGGACCGCACACTTGAGGACTATGCTGGCCTTCCATAATGCAGGGAGCAGTGGGAGTGGGTATGATGCCTTAGACTAAAAGATAGGAGAAGATAGAGGCCATGTCTAGTTCTCCACTCCCACACCTCTCATGATCTGTAAGAGCAGCCATAGCCTGGCTGCACACTAATTACCGCAGGCTGTGGATTCCATCCCATCTTTTGAATCAATGTTTCTAGTCTCTTCATTTGACCTGTGGATGATTTCCCATTTGTCCCTCCGAGTGTTAATCATTTCACACTTCAGTTCAGTGTCAGAGGATAGTACCTGTTCTATGATTTATAGAGGGAGAGGATAGTATAAGAATGTTCTGAGTGGTCTCAGACTTCGTAGGAGACAGATAGCTGCATCCCAAAATGTGACAGATGGTGCTGTGCTCAGTTTATGGGGTGATGGTGTGAACTCCTTTACATTTCTAGGTATCTGACCTAGTGGGGAGTGAGGGACAGATTTTTAATGGTATATGGGCACCTGAAGATGCTGATAGCCGCCTAGTAGGATTTTCAAAAGTGCCTGGGTACCTAGCTTCCATTGATTTCAGTGTGAATCAGGCACTTAGATGGCTAAGTGGGATTATCAAAAGCATCTATCTGTATCTTCAGATGCCTGAGGTCCTTTTAAAATTTGGTCCAGTGTGTCTACCAAATCCACAGTTTCCATTTGCCCTAGTGTGGAAGAGGACTTCCAAAATCAGATACTTCAAAAATGAAGCTTTTGTTATTACTCTAAAGTCAGTACATCCCTTAAAACTAGACTGGAAGGGTTATGCAAGATCAGAAGGGACATTCACCAAGTGATTGGTTAGTGGAGAATGCAGCAGAAAGATTGGTCACAAAAAAAACCCTGGCCTTTTATCTGTTTATCTTCTTACAACACTACCCATTCTCATGGTGTCTGACACTTGCCAAGGGCACACAATGTTATGAGGCACCACTCCACCTGCCTGACCTTGGGGAAATCTTGTGTGCCTCTGCTGTGAATCAGTTCCCTGAAACCACCAGCCTCTGGCAACACTATCACTATTGTCTAAGCCTCTGTACACTATGAAATTAGGTCGAATTTATAGAAGTCGATTTTTTAGAAATCATAGAATCATAGAATATCAGGGTTGGAAGGGACCTCAGGAGGCCATCCGACCCCCTGCTCAGAGCAGGACCAATCCCCAACTAAATCATCCAAGCCAGGGCTTTGTCAAGCCTGACCTTAAAAACTTCTAAGGAAGGAGATTCCACCACCTCCCTAGGTAACGCATTCCAGTGTTTCAATCGATTTTATACAGTCGATTGTGTGTGTCCCCACTTAAGACCATTAAGTCGGCAGAGTGCATCCACAGTACCAAGGCTAGTGTTGACTTCCGGAGCGTTGCACTATGGGTAGCTATCCCACAGTTCCCGCAGTCTCTGCTACCCATTGGAATTCTGGGTTGAGATCCCAAAGCCTCATGGGGCAAAAACATTGTCACGGGTGGTTCTGAGTACATGTCGTCATGCATAAGGGCACTTTCGTGGAACTTTGTGACTTGCTTTCCCCTGCACTGAAGCGCAAGAATACCAAGATGAGAGCAGCCCTCACAGTTCACAAGCTAGTGGCGATAGCCCTGTGGAAGCTTGCAACGCCAGACAGCTACTGGTCAGTCAGGAATCAATCTGGAGAGGGCAAATCTACTGTGGGGGCTGCTGTGATGCAGTAGCCAACGCAATCACTGAGCTGCTGCTATCAAGAGTAGTGACCCTGGGAAATGTGTAGGTAATCTTGGATGGCTTTGCTGCAATGGGATTCCCGAACTGTGGTGGGGATAGACAGCTAGACAGAACCCATATCCCTATCTTGGCACTGGAGCACCAAGGCAGCGAGTACATAAACCAAAAGGGGTACTTTTCAATGGTACTGCAAGCACTGGTGGATCACAAGAGACGTTTCACCAACATCAACATGACGCTCGCCTCTTCAGGAACTCTGGTCTGTTTCAACAGCTGCAGCAAGAGACTTTCTTCCCAGACTAGAAAATAACCGTTGGGGATGTTGAAATGCCTACAGTTATTCTTGGGGACCCAGCCTACCCCTTGCTCCCATAGCTCATGAAGCCATACACAGGCAGCCTGGACAGTAGTCAGGAGCTGTTCAACTATAGGCTGAGCAAGTGCAGAATGGTGGTAGAATGTGCATTTGGACGTTTAAAAGTGTGCTGGAGTGGTTTACTGACTCGGTTAGATCTCAGCGAAACTAATATTCCCATTATTAGTACTGCTTGCTGTGCACTCCACAATATCTGTGAGAGTAAGGGGAGATGTTTATGCGGGGTGGCAGGTTGAGGCAAATCGCCTGGCCACTGATTACGTGCAGCCAGACACCAGGGCGGTTAGAAGAGTACAGAAGGGCGCAGTGTGATTCAGAGAAGCTTTGAAAACCAGTTTCATGACCGGCCAGGCTATGGTTTGAAAGTTCTGTTTGTTTCTCCTTGAGGAAAACCCACCCCGTTGGTTCACTCTACTTCCCTGTAAGCCAACCGCCCTCCCCTCCCCCATTCAATCACCACTTGCAGAGGTAATAAAGTCATTGTTGTTTCAAATTCATGCATTATTTATTAATTCATCACACAAATAGGGGGATAACTGCCAAGGTAGCTCGGGAGGGGTGGGGGAGGAGGGAAGCACTGGGCGGGGTGGGGGAGGAGGGAAGGACAAGGCCACACTGCACTTTAAAACTTATTGAATGCCAGCTTTCTGTTGCTTGGGCAGTCCTCTGGGGTGGAGTGCTTGGGTGCCCAGAGGCCCCCCACTACATTCTTGGGCATCTGGGTGAGAAGCTATGGAACTTGGGGAGGAGGTGGTTGGTTACACAGGGGCTCTAGCGGCGGTCTGTGCTCCTGCCTTTCCTGCAGTTCAACCATACTCCAGAGCATATCAGTTTGATTCTCCAGCAGCCTCAGCATTGCCTCCTGCCTTCTGTCAGCAAGCTGACACCACCTATCATCTTCAACCCGCCACCTGTCCTTGCCTTCATATTGTGCTTTCCTAGACTCTGACATTGCTTACCTCCACGCATTCTGCTGGGATCATAGAATCATAGAATCATAGAATATCAGGGTTGGAAGGGACCCCAGAAGGTCATCTAGTCCAACCCCCTGCTCAAAGCAGGACCAAGTCCCAGTTAAATCATCCCAGCCAGGGCTTTGTCGAGCCTGACCTTAAAAACCTCTAAGGAAGGAGATTCTACCACCTCCCTAGGTAACGCATTCCAGTGTTTCACCACCCTCTTAGTGAAAAAGTTTTTCCTAATATCCAATCTAAACCTCCCCCACTGCAACTTGAGACCATTACTCCTCGTTCTGTCATCTGCTACCATTGAGAACAGTCTAGAGCCATCCTCTTTGAAACCCCCTTTCAGGTAGTTGAAAGCAGCTATCAAATCCCCCCTCATTCTTCTCTTCTGCAGACTAAACAATCCCAGCTCCCTCAGCCTCTCCTCATAAGTCATGTCCTCTAGACCCCTAATCATTTTTGTTGCCCTTCGCTGTACTCTTTCCAATTTATCCACATCCTTCCTGTAGTGTGGGGCCCAAAACTGGACACAGTACTCCAGATGAGGCCTCACCAGTGTCGAATAGAGGGGAACGATCACGTCCCTCGATCTGCTCGCTATGCCCCTACTTATACATCCCAAAATGCCATTGGCCTTCTTGGCAACAAGGGCACACTGGGATCTTTCAGTGTGGAAGGACTGCATGAGCTCAGAGAACATATCATCACGAGTGAGTTTTTTTCGCCTTCTAATCTTCGCTAGCCTCTAGGACGGAGATGTTGGGGGAGCGTTGAAACATTTGCTGCTGTGGGAGGGGAAAAAAAGGGAGAGTGCTAGTTAAAAAGACACATTTTAGAGAACAATGGGTACACTCTTTCACGGTGAACCTTGCTGTTAACATTACATAGCACATGTGCTTTCGATACAAGATCGCATTTTGTCTCTTATATGGATGGTCTGCTGGTTTGGTGTGATTCGCAGGGCTGGGCAACAGAATTCAGCTTGCAGGCAGCCATGGTAAGCCACAGTCTTTTGGCTTCTTTAACCTTCATAACATGTGGGAATGGTTTCAAACAGCAGCACCCTCATTTCCCATACCAAGCAGCCGTGGGGTTGGCCATTTAAAATGGGTTGGCAATTTAAAAGGAGGGGCTGCGGTTTTCAGGTTAATGTGCAGCACAAACCCAACTAACCCCCCCCCACACCCAATTCTCTGGGATGATCGCTTCATCCCTCCCCCCACCACATGGCTAACAGCAGGGAAGATTTCTGTTCAGCCACAGGCACACAGCCCAGCAGGAACTGGCACCTCTGAATGTCCCCTTCATAAAATTACCCTATTTCAACCAGGTAACCATGAGGAATGACCATCCAGGAAAGCATTATGGAGATGTCCCTGGAGGATTTCCACTCCATCCCCAGACACGTTAACAGACTTTTCCAGTAGCTGTACTGGCCGCGAATGCATCTCAAGTCTTCAGGGCAAATTAATCATTAAACACGCTTGCTTTTAAACCATGTATTATATTTACAAAGGTACACTCACCAGAGGTCCCGTCTCCACCTGGCAGGTCCAGGAGCCCGCCTTGGGTGCGTTCAGGGGATACTGGCAAAAGGTCCAGGGTGAGAAACAGTTCCTGGCTCTCGGGGAAAACGGTTTCTCCGCTTGCTTGCTGTGCACTATCTTCAGCCTCGTCCTCCTCATCATCATCTTCTTTGTCCCCAAAATTGTGTGATAATCCATTGACAGAGTCAAAGCACAGGGGTGGGGTAGTGGTGGCTGCACCCCCTAGAATGGCATGCAGCTCATCATAGAAGCGGCATGTCTGGGGCTGTGACCCCGAGCGGCCGTTTGCCTCTCTGTTTTTTTGGTAGGTTTGCCTGAGCTTCTTAAGTTTCACGCAGCACTGCTGCAGGTCCCTGTTATAGCCTCTGTCCTTCATGCCCTTGGAGACTTTTTCAAATGTTTGGGCATTTCGTCTTTTGGAACAGAGTTCTGATAGCATGGATTCATCTCCCCATACAGAGATCAGATCCCGTACCTCCCATTCAATCCATGCTGGAGCTCTTTTGCGATTCTGGAACTCCATCATGGTCACCTCTGCTGATGAGAGCTGCACTAACCTGCAGCTTGCCATGCTGACCAAACAGGAAATGAGATTCGAAAGTCCGCGAGCCTTTTCCTGTCTACCTGTCCAGTGCATCTGAGTTGAGAGGGCTGTCCAGAGCAGTCACAATGGAGCACTCTGGGATAGCTCCCGGAGGCCAATACCGTCAAATTGCGACCACACTACCCCAAATTCAACCTGGCAAGGTCAATTTCAGCACTAATCCCCTCGTTGGGGGAGGAGTACAGAAATAGATTTTAAGAGCCCTTTAAGTCAGAAAAAATGGCTTTGTCGTGTGGACGGATACAGGGTTAAATCAATCTAACACTGCTAAATTTGACCTAAACTCGTAGTGTAGACCAGGGCTCAGTGCATTGTTAGCAATAGGCACACACCAACCCCTGATTCCTGAGCATTCCCTGTAGTGTCTAGCCCCTTATCCATTGAACACTCAATTACCAGGCCTGCTGTTTCCAAAGGAACAATACACCACTGCTTACTACTTCTTTAGAACACATCTCTGCTGAAAACTCCGCACTTCAATATAGTTATAGTGAAAACAAAAAAATAAATTTAACTGATTTACAAAAGAACAGATTCAAATGATAGTGAATAAAAATATTGGAAATAAGTGGTTCTATATAGCTCATAACAGGCTTTTTAGAGATGAAGCTAAAATAACCAGTGTGAAACAGGCTTTTATTAGAGACTTTGTATGTACATATCAGACCCAGAGGATTCCTGTAACCCTTATGAACCCTTTATGCCCATTGCCAGTTGGTATCAAGAGATTGCTGAGTTAGTGTCCTTGTGGCATGAGATGATATAAAGCAGTGGCTCTCAACCTTTCCAGACTACTGTACCCCTTTCAGGAGTCTGATTTGTCTTGCATACCCTCAAGTTTCACCTCACCTGAGAAGTACTTGCTTACAAATCAGACAAAAATACAAAAAGTGTCACTGTACACTATTACTGACAAATTGCTTACCTTTCATTTTTACCATATAATTATAAAATAAATCAACTGGAATACAAATATTGTACTTACATTTCAGTGTATAGTATATAGAACAGTAGAAACAAGTAAATGTGTGAAGTTTTAATTTGTACTCATTTTGCTACTGTTTTTTATACAGCCTGATGTAAAACTAGATAAATATCTAGATGAGTTGAAGTACCCCCTGGAAGACCTAAACGTACCCCCCAAGGGTACACATGTGGCTGTGGTTGACATCCACTAATACAAAGGATACCACCGCAGGCCTTTTGGAGAAGACAAGAAACCTCAGTCTTGTGAGCTGAACGCAGCTAGCTCCAATACCATGTGGTTTGAGCTGGACTGATTCAGTGACCCCCACAAAGGCTAATGGGAAACAGGACTGGGAAACCAGCCTATAGGAAAGGATGGGAGGACTAACACCCCACATCTTGCTGGACATACAGATACTAGTTTTGGGTTATATGCAAATACAGTGTAATAGACAGGATGTAGAGGACATCCACTCCTCACATGAAGGTGAACAAAGGACTCGGAGCGCAGAACTTCACAGCATGAGACTGTGGCCCACCCAATGACATTTAATCTGAGTCATGTTTAATGCTTTTTCTATTGTTTTCCCTAATAAGTTCACTTTTATTTAAGGTGCCCCAAATTTGGAATTATTGACTGTTGTGTTTCTGGCTTTTCACTCTTGGACACCATAGAAGAGGCTGGAAAGTAAAATCTTAAACACCATGTGTGATGGGGCTCTATTCACCACAGGTATGGTACCTCCTCCTGGTCATTCTAAGGGAACAGCTCACAAGGTCAACACCCCTTCCTATGATAGCATCCTCTTTCTCCCTGTCTCTCAGTGGGTCTGCAGCACCTCTCAGGCACCACAAGCTGCTGCTGCACCACAGCCTTGTGACTTGGACCTCCAGCCAGGTCACAATACATGTTTTCCCCTTCTAGGGTACCCAAGTTTTCCTTCAGAAGTCCTAGGCAGTCTTCCCATTCACTGCCTTGCAGTGCTCCTTCAGTGGCTGGCAAGGGAACCCAGGACCATCCTCTATTCCAGGTTCCAGCTCAGGGACCCTCTAACCAGCAATCAAGGTCTGTTCCCTTCTAGACCTTACTGCTTTTCCCTGAGCCCTGTCCTACCTTCCTGGCTTCCCCCACCTGTGAGTTTGCCAGTCAAAACACAGCACCCTTCTCCTATGGAATGACTACAGACTTTTCCTAGAGCCCCCCTTCTGTTGCCAATTTCCTGCCTTTATAGTCCCTGCCCAGCTCCTTCCACTGCAGCTGGGATTCCTCATTCAATTAGGGGTTGCTTAGCCACCTGATTCCTCTCAGCTGTGGCCTGTTGGGTTAATTAGCCCTCATCTTAGTCTGCATTAACCCTTTCAGGGCAAGTATGGGGTGAACACTATCGCACCATGTCAAAAGTGAGGTGCAAAAGGGTCTCCTCCCTAAGAAATGCTGTGACGGTGCTGACTGTTTTCAGGCTGAGAACTTTGAAGGTGGTAGGATTCAGTTACAATCATATGAAACAAAAAGGTTACAGGCTAGACCCTTGCCTGCTCTAAACTGGTTGTATTCACTTCAGTGGAGTTATGCTGACTTTCATCGGCTGAGACTCTGGCTCTGCATTCGTTCATATTTCAGTCCATTTTCAAGCTATCTGCTATGTCTATAATTGGATTTTTTTATATTTTTTTTTACAATGACATGGTCACAGAGGGAATATACAGCTCCAGCAAATCATTGTGGTTCTGGCCTTCTAGCTTCAGATCTTTTTCATAGAATCAGTGGTTTTTTGTTTGTTTGTTTGTTTGTTTGTATAAGAAATTGGAGATAAGACTCTAGTAAAATATTATGTCACATAAGCCCAGCTGGGTGTATTTACTTCCGCTGAATCTGAACCTTCATGCATCTGTATTTGTGCTGTTCAGATTTGGACATATAACTAGAAGCCACATTTACTAGAGATACCCCTGCTCAATAGTGCCACTTGGTATCAGGGGACAAATGACATAAAAGAAAAGTAATTCAGTCCAACACCAGATTAATTCCCTGTAACTAAAACTGATTGTTCACATAAATCTCACCCTGAGATAGGACATAACCTGAAAGTAATTGATATTTCATGCTTGAAGTAAAGACAAAGAAATCAATTTGGCACATATAAGGACCCTCTAAGTTTTTCACAATGAAATTTTTTTGTTTTAGTACATGAGCTTTTTTTTTTTAACTCTTGACCTGGCCAATCATATCTCTCTGTCCTTTTTTTTTTTTTTAAAGTTTTGGTGCCAGTAGCTGTAATATATCAGGAATTCTCTCTTGCAGACAGGTGCCAAGCTAAGCTGAGTTCACTTGCTTTACCTCCCCAAATACAAGAAATTGCATCACTATTTCAAAGTATGCAGTGGTAGAACTCCCCTCAGTTTCTGTGTGACATTGGTGCAGATTCTCCTCGCCAATTTCAAATGGAGGCACGTACAGAAAGAGGCTGGAGAGCAGCAGGAAGGTGCCCCTATGTGGGGCCAACATCACACAGTTTTGTGAGATGGGCTGTGAGCTTGCTTTTGGACATGAACTCCTTTCAGATTCATCCCTCTTATGGCCCTCTCAGCCCTCAGACAACATGGAGATGAAAGCAATATAAAACCTCACATAGATAATTACCATTCTCTTTTTCTTGCTGTGGTGTGTCACCACAAGATGATCACCACTTAAGAGCAAGACTTGTGATTGGTGAGCTCCTCCACTCCTGTTTTGATCTTTAACCACTGCCTACAGTGGTGGGCTCTTAAGGCTGGAGTTGTGGCACTTAGGTTGGGAGGGGAAGCTTACTCTGCCTCTGGATCTCAATTGGAAGTACATCAGCATAAAACTATATAATGTAGTGCAGCACTAGGCCCTGGTTTGGATTTCAGTCCCTAGAATTGTCAACTGAGAGCTCTCACAAATACTACAATTGCTAAAAATTCTGAACTATCTATGAGAGAGAGGGAGAGGTTCGTGTTGAGGTTTGAAATGTGGTAGCACTGCAGGTTTAGCGTATACTTAACATGCTTTATGAGACACATTGACTCTTCTTTCTACAGTTTATGTGCATAGTATTTCTAATAGGAGAATCACATTGATTTCAAGGGTGCTTTGCACAGTATTATAACTGTTCCATTGATAGTGAAGTCAAATTCCCAATGGCCTTTTATGTCAACAGAAGGGCTACAATACAATTTGTGAATTGAAATGGTTCCAGAAAAGCTGCCAATACAATGCACAATCGACAGAAGAAAGGGGTTTTTTTAATAAAGAAGACAAATAAAACAATATATCTGAACATAACCCACCAGAAGAAAAGGCTTTCATAGGTAAGGCTTATTATTTTCCCTCCCACGTTAACTTAATGTTTAGGAAAAGTGCCAGAATGGCAGCCCTAGAGTCTGAAGGAAATTACCCACTGAACATGTATGATATGGACAGCAAAAGTCAAGTACACTGTTTCACCCATGTGCCTCAGTCCTGACCTGCATGAACCACACAAAGCGTGAGAAGGTAGTGTAGTGTCCATGCAGACTTGGTCCTCTCGAGACTATCAGCAAGAGTATGAATTGGGATGGTTGTTTTTGTCATGTAAACTCCCGTGCACTGGCAATGGATGTGAGACTACCAGATTCATAAAAAGAAAAGGAGTACTTGTGGCACCTTAGAGACTAACAAATTTATTTGAGCATAAGCTTTCGTGAGCTATGACACATAGGCCAGTCAGATGGGAACAACCTGTGGCTATTACTGGCCCCAGATGGATTTACACTGGTAACCTAGAGGTGAAAGGCTGCATGTCTGCTGTTACCAGTCCCTGATACCTCCAGGTCCCCCACGCAAGGCTTATTTGTAATTCACCAGGGTGTTTCAGTACCCTAACGTGTAATATGTAACAATCATCTGTTGCTGAGAGACCACTACAATAATGCCAGAAGCATGAGAATGACAGAATGATTTACGAAGGAAGTTGCTATGGCTTTATCTTTAGTTCTAGATCATTTAAGTTGCCCTGGATGTTGTTCTGCCATAATATTCTGATGTACAGCCCCAAATCTTTGCATCTCATATTCCTGTAACCAACCTCACCTGTCTAATGCCAACACCCATGATCTCAAGCAGAAAGGTCTCTGTAAGTCAAAACGTGTAAAGCAAATAACTCTACTTTGAGAGATATTGGTGTGTACTGATACTTTTTCATGTCCTAATATTAGGGAGAGGTTGTGGTCCTTGTACTCACCCTACCCATACTCCGTCTTATATATTACTGTAACATTGTTTCTTGAAAGTCCTATCATGCCTTTTGGGCTTTGATTTCTCAGCCTGAAGCATTCACTCTCCCTTGTTCTTCTGCCAATGCCATTTCAGTATCCAGGAATGGGAGGATTCTAAAATAGTGATTTCCCCCTCACCCCTTTACTGGCCTTTCTATTTTATCATCCTAGTTACATTATATTTATTAATGATGATGATGATGATGATGTTGCCTGGCACCCGGCTATCACAGTAATGGGTGTTTATATTAGAGATAGAAACATATTTCTCCTGCTTGGTGTTTGACATTGCATCTCTGTGAGCACAGAAGAAAGCAATACCTGGAGAAAGATGCAGTGTGATATGACCTGCATCTTCAAAATGCAGAGACCCCATTTACTGATGTCTGTTATTCCTTACTTGCCCCAGTGTAACTGAGGTCGTTATCACACCCATAAGTATTTAACATAACACCAGAGCCCCACTGAAAGCTATTACTTTGAATTATCTCTGGCCACTTTAAACCATGGCTGATTCAGCTCCTGCACATCTTTTTCTGCTGCTGAAGGATGTTGTTATGATAAATGGCCCTGAAGTGAAAGGAAGCGGGAGATGCGGGCCTGGTTTTTCCAATTACTTAATGTATTCTCAGTATCAATGCCTATGTAATATCTGTTACTGATCAATACTGGGAAAATCTCAGGGAATTGGAGTGAGACCAAAGGCTGCAGCATGGCTCCCCTTTGCAGGCCTCCATGTAACTAGGAACCTGAAACAAATGACAAGTAGGCTCACAAAAGATGCAAAATGGAAATACAAGTCTTTTGTGACCTGCATGTCCAGCTTTGCAAAGCTGCTTACACAGCCTCGGGTCAGGAGAAGTCAAATCCCATAAAAGAAACAAAGAGAGGAAACTTTAAAGAACTGAAAGACAGCCTGTGTGATGAAGGGATAAGATGGGAAATGGGGGGAGGGGAGAGGTGTCCTCTCCACAACTGCATTAACAACAACAGCTACAAAAGCACCAGAACCTGACTGTGCCCTTCCCTTCCCTCTTGCAAAAGGGGTGCAAAGCAGGTGTAAAACTCTCCTGGGCCAGATCCTAAACTGGAGTAAATCAGTGTCAATGGAGATACACCAATTTACACTGGCTAACGATCTGGCCCTGCCATTCTGATTTGGTACCATTTTATACCCCCGTTGCACTCCCTTTGCATAGGTGTAAATGGCCACACAAGGGGCAAGGCAAACATAGGTCCCTGTGTTCATAGATACCTCTTGGCCTGAAGGCTCTAAATCTAAAGCAGATTACATACTGGTGCCCACACTGTAGCTAGCCTTGTATGGATGTAAATTCTCACCTTGCATAACAGTACTTGGGCAGGGGCTATCATGCTGGTCTTTGGGCTTTTCTGAGCACAAAGGAGAGATAATGCTGCTAGTGGTGGAACACATTGCAGAAGAGACAAAGCCATGGCTCTGCCATCCTTCCACACCATAAGGGTAGTGGAGGGGGATACAATACAGCTCCAAGAAGGTGGTATAGAAGCCAACTGAGTGTAGCCAGGGCATTCTGCCCACATATGTGCAGCACATGCAGGCAGGCTGAATGTCTCAAGGAACTGCTGGTGGTGTGGTGGGCTTCTGGACCCCTCCCCATCACTTGAAAGAAAGAAACTAACTTTTTGCAGTCAATTCTGTCTTAAAATATAAGGGCCAGATTCTGCCACCTTAGATGTGTGTTGTGCCTTAGTTTGTGAGTGGTCCCAGAGCTGCTGGCGGAGTAAAGTACTACTCAACCTAAGTAAAGAGCAGCAGAATCTAGCTCCTAGTGATTTGTGGTCCATGGGTGGATTAGCCATAGAGTGCTTCACTCATTTTAAAGTTGTAAGAAATGTTTCTTTTTAGCACCAAGGATGCTTTTTAAAGTGCAATTTTGTCACTTAGCAGCAGAGACCTGGTTTGCAATCAGACTCGGGCAATGTGCACAGGAGTCCAACTAGACTGCAGTTGTTGGAAATGAATTGGCTTGTCAGTTTAACTTCTTTTGATTCAAAAACACCTCAATGTGCAATTTAGCTGTGTGCAGTGATGTAGGCGAAGGCTGAAGCAAAAGACAAGAGCGCTTATCTGTATATATGAAGACTAATTTTAGTACTGAAATGCATCACTGCTATATTACCCTTCCAGGTAGTAATGCAAGGACACCAGAGTGAGATGTAAGTCCTGCCAGCTTCATGTGACTAAGGCCTAAGGTTCAAGGTCTTGTTCTTGGTTTGTTTTCCTGTGTGTTGTGCTAGAATAAGTCTCTCATAAAGACGATGTTCTTTCATTATCAATTCAAGTCTTGTGACAGCCATGCTAGGGCCCTTAATTTCTTGTGTTAAACCAACAAATGAGATGACCCAAGTGTAATCTCTAATAGGTATCATGGGTCAGTAATCATTCATTTGTTCTAGTGCTTTTCACATGAAGGACTGAGCTGAGAATTTGTCCTGATAATGGCAAGAGCAGCAAATTAGTTTTATTCCACAATTAAATCTGGAGGTTTGATAATTGGTATGACCGGCCCAATGCCTCAGCTGGTTACACAGTGTCCGACCCCAGCGCCAGCTCATGAAATTTTGTGCCGTAGGCAAATTGGCAATAGCTGCCTTTTCCAACCCATACTCTCACACGAAACAGTTATTAAGGGCTCGATTCTGCTTCTTATAGTTATACTGAGTTGTGCCTTACTCCACAAGCAGCTCCACTGTATTCAGTGGGACTATTCAAGGAGTAAGGTACTACTCCACCAGGGTAGGGGTATCAAAACTATTCCTATAATGTACCTCATTGTTTGTTGGCCAGTTCTTCTGCTTGGTTAGCAGAGCTGTCTCTGGGACATCAGGACTCCGATGGCTGAAGCTCGATGTGTCTGGATGTGGCCATGTTCCATTTCTGTAACTTCAGAAGCTGCAGGCTAAGACACGCTTGCACATGAGAAACAGGAGAGCCTTGGAAAGCTTTTATAAGAGACAGAAGCTGCTTAACAGGAAACAGGAAGAGTTCTCCCTTTTTCCACAAATGCTAATCCCCAGCAAAATGCGGTCACCCACCCATTAGAGACAGAGTTGGATAGCGTGTGTCGGATTTCTAAAAATAACTCAGGGGGCTGAGTGCCTAACTCCCAGTGAAAGGCAGTGGGAGTTAGGAGCTCAATTCCCTTAGGCTCTTTTGAAAATCTCACCCTTCAAACATAAATGCTCCTTTATAGAACTTTCCTCTGCGTCTCCCAGTGCACCCTATGGTGTCCATCTATTTAGACGGTAAACTCCTCTGGGTAGGAGCTGTGCTTCCTTTGTGTGTCTGACATACTGTCGGATCTTCACAAGAAATTAAGCACAGTAGAAGGAAAATTTCATTCAAACAGAGAGGTTCCAAGCCTCCATTATTCTCATAAGACTGAAGCAGCGGATCCTGTACACTGACTACTTGCACTTTGCTTTCAGCAAGAGAAGTTTATATATCTGAATATAAAAAAACTAACACCATAGAAACCTACTGATGTGAAAGGCTCTCAGGATAAGGGTAATGGGATATGGATGGAGTCTTTCAACTTTGGGTTAGCAGTTGAAGTCCAGCCTGGGTTGGCAATGGTCAAACATTGCCACCATTTGAGGACAGATTGCCCACTGCCAGATGTAAATCACTAGACATGGGAGAGCAGTAAACTGAGCCAAGAGCACACCCCGTATTCCAATATGAAATGCCAAATTCCAGTTCCTGGTGGAAAAATCTCATCACAAAAATGCCCTTGTCAGTTGGCACATTTGCTGACAAGGTGGCCCCGGTTCCCCCAGTTTAGGCTTGAGGCAACTTGGCTGGGCAGCGTGGAAAAAACAAACATCATGGCTGCTTGTGCTGTACTTCTGCGGACAGAGCTCCTCAGTCTCCAGAGCTGTCAATCTGGTACCTTTCATAATTGTATTGCTTAATGTAAAAAGTTTTTTTTTAATAAAAGCTCTTAAACCTTCCCTCTATTCATAGACATAATTTGCTTGGTGTGGGTGGAACATTGTCTTCTCTGACTAAATTCAGCCTCCTTTTTTCCCCTCTACTTGCACTTCTCTGCCTGGGAACAAGCTGACTTCTGGAAGATAAATACACAGAATTCAAGGGGGAGGTGGAAAGAGGAGCAGATTAATATTTTGAATCTAACAAAAATCTTAGTAGCTTAAATCACTACTGTTCCCATGGAAATTCCCTTTTCCCCACTACAAAGAATTTACTAATGATGCAGCAACATAATTTACATGGAGTGAGTGAAATTTTCATGAACTCTTGTTTTTTGTTTCTAGAACCTAAAGATATTTATAGGGAGGAGTGCTTTTTTCTCTTAAAACTTTGAATACTTAAATTCAAGTCGCACTTTCAGAAGACAACGAAGTAATGATAAATTATAGTCAGTCTTGTACTATAGAGACTCAAAACTGACCCCCCACTAGAAAATGTAACTATCACGTAAAGAAAAAAACACCCAGACAGCTGAATAGGAGGCAATGTCATTATTATTTGTGCTTCTACAGACCTCAACTGAGCATGATGCCATATTGTGTGAGGTGTTATACATACACATAACAAGAGACAGTCTGTCCCCTGAAAAATCTCTAAATAGATACCCTAGACAAACGGTGAGGGGAAGAAATATTATCCCTCAATTTACAGATGGGGAATTGAGAAAGACTAACTCACACAAGGTCTATGGCAAATCTAGGAATGGACATCAGCTCTCCGGGGTCCCAGATGATGGTTTTAACCTTTCTTTCACAATTGTTATTTATTTTTATAGTGCTCAAAATCATGTTAGCATACTAGGAATTTAGGCCCAGATCCTGAATGGGAGTTGGGTGCCTAAATACCTTGGAGGATTTGGGGCTTAGGGCTTGCTCCAGTTCCCTTGGACATCATGGAAGTTTTTCTAATGTCATCAGTAGGATTTTGATCAGGCTCTAATAGAACAAATAGAAAATTGTATTCCCCTAAGAGCTTACATTTTACACTTCAAGCATGATACAACAAGTAAGGGCAGCAAAGAAGGAGGGCATTGGTTCGAGCAAAGAAAGGCTTCCAGCAATAAGATCTCACACACACACACTTATTCGGTTTAGGTATATGTACATCTTGATAACTCAATCAAGATTTTTTTTTAAAGATAATTATGTTTGATTCACTTCTTATGGACATCCTGAAAAAGGTGAGTCTTAACATGGGATTTGAATCAAGAGACCAGAATTGAGAGGTTCTTTCCATGTACAAGAGGTTGGACAGGAAAAAAAAAAGAGTTCCTTGTTGGACTAGTGTACAAACAGGAAGTTCAGGCTGGTGTCATTGGGGGAGTACAGGCGGTTCAGGGAGTAGACGTAAGATTCTGTGCAATTATTTAGGACCCTGAAGGTTTTTCCTCCATTCTTTTTCTAATGATTTTTAACACTGTGGTTTCTGCCCATGTGGGACAGCTGGACCAGATTAGCAGACTAATACCTCAGCTTTACCAACTGGTTGTGCACACTCTAACCTACGTTTCTCCAAACCATGGGCCAGATTCACAGCTGTGCTAGAACTTTGCTTGCTGCAGTTGAGAAGATAGTGAGCAGAGACGGTTTGAAGCCACTCTTCACTCTCAAATCCCCAGGTTGCAGCCCCTGGCATAGATGGACCAACCTCAAAGCTGGTTACACTAGGCTCACCAGAGAGCAGTATGCTCCAACTAGGGGACACTGACAGCTAGCCAAGTTCCCTTCACTGTGGGTGACTGGGTAGGGAGCTAGTGGCACCAACTCTACTTCCTCAGGGATTCCCTCTTGATGGAGGCAACCTCAGCTGCTCCATTAGGGTAGATTTCTGCCCCCTTTGCACTGGTAGAACAGGACAAAGGGGCTGGAGCAGGGACCAGGTTTTGGCCTTATGACTTCAAATTGTGACTGGAGATGGACCTGAACCGCATTTTAAAAAAACAAACAAACACACACACCCTCCCTGAATGTTGGAGAAGTGAAGATTTCAATATGGAATTCACAGCTCAGGCCTGTCATTATAATGGACTGAAACAATACTATCCCCTCCCCCCCCCCAAAGCTTCTCCTCCTAAACACTGAGAAAGTTTGGACCCAGATCTGGATCCGAACGCAACAGCTTAGATTTACCTGCCTGAATTTAATGTGCTGAACTGGAATACCGAATCTAGACTTTAGTGGATTAGGAATTAAATCCCAGCTCAGATGTGCACTTCAAGGCATGGGCCCAGCTGCTCATGACTGCAGAACAGTTGCAAAACTGGAGTTTGGAGCAGCCCATGCTGTGCTGTGGCGCATTCAAATTCAGCATGTTTCTGTGATTCAGAAGGGGAACCTAGGACACCAGTTAAAGAAGCCTGACATTCGATAAAATCTCTACCAAACAGGGGGTTTGGAAACCCCTGGTTTGGGGTTTATTTTCTCCTAGTAAAAATGAATGTTTTATGTCACAGCCCTGCACTTTCAGGACATGTTATTGAAAGAGTTTTATATTACACTTAAATTGCCTTATTGGGAAAGCTGGAAATTGTCTGATTTAAGGAAAGAATTTCTATTGTCTCTGAGTGGATTTGGTCTAATTAGCTCAACTGACACCAATAAATCTGCTCTCCTCTCAGACATGCTGTTACTGTAGTAACTTGTAAATGCATACTGGATGATGAGTTTATTAGAGCCAGTCTGAACTGGTAAATTTAAAAGCACAGCAGGAAACCAGTTCCTCCTTTTCTTTTCCTTTCCATATTAATGTTTTCCCTGTGTGACTGTAACCCAGAAAGCCATCAGATCAGATCCAGGGCCCCCCTGAACCGTTCACTTCCCTTTCAAACCAAGCATATGCAGCCCAGAACTACTTTATCTCTTTGCTTTCAATTAAAGCCCTAATAGCTTTGCACTTTGTAACAAGGTTTGTATGAAATGCAGACCGAATAAAGGGTGAAACAAATTGTCTGCTACATCCTAATTTTTGTACTGGCATTTTTCGCAGTGCAGCCCAAGTCAGAGGCAGCACGTGGCTGCAGCACCAAGAAGCAGAGCAAGGGCCATATTGTGACTCAGAAGTTATCGACTGCTGGTTAAGGGCACCAGCAGATTATTTCCCGTCTGGAGCAAGAAGGGAAATCAGAGCAGGAATTGTGACTCTGAGTCACAATTCTTTCCTTGCACTGCTGCTGGGACAGGCTAGCTATACATCACCTCTTACCCGGCACGAGACATAAAATCTCAATCGAGTCCAAAGGGAAGGGGATAAATAAAGGATATCTTAATGCATAAAATAAGCCATACTAAAAGTTATATTCACTCCACTGTCCTAGGCCCAATCCTTCATCATTATGAAAATGTGCATAGAACACTTCTAATTTGTGCAGTACATTGACTGCAGACTGCACTAATCATTTCAGGTGAAACCACTGTCCAGCTGTGCCTAGGTTGATGTCAGCCAGACTGCCTTGGCACTCCATGGAACATTTCTCCTTTGCTTTTATACATGTTATGCAGTCAGTGATGTCTGTTGCCTTCACTATCTTGCTTTCAAGCTCCTGAATGCACATTCCAACACCATCCTGCACCTACTGAGTGCATAGCTGAACCTGCATCTCTGCACATTTGTGTAGTCAGTTATGAAAAGGTGTCATTGGCCGGGGGAAAGGAAGGTATGCACAGTCACCCAGAATTACAGTGGGGATGAAAACAACATTAGTGCCTGTTCCAGCCTAGAAAGGGAACCCTCTGCAACTCCACTCCCCCATCTTGGGCCTGGGAGGGGGATAGGTGAAGAGCTCCAGGAACTGCAGGAGGGGCAAAGGTGGGGCTGGAAGAGGTGATGTGGAGGAAGAATGGATGGAGAGCTGGGGGACAAGATTGAGCTAAGGTTTGGGGAGCAGAATTAATTGCCGTGAAGGGGATGGTCAGATGTGGGGATGAGAACAGCTGCAGTGGGGGCCAAAAAAAGTCACCGTAATAAATTTGGGATCATTGGCAACACACTGTCTCTCACACACACACACACACACACTAGGGATGGGCAAGGGAGAATTCAAAAATCAAAAGACTGGCCCAAACCCCACAATATAATTGACTCATGGAAATAAAGCAGTATATATGGTCTGTAGATTCATAGACTCAAAGACTATAAGGCCAGAAGGCCATTGTGATAATCTAGTCTGACCTCCTACACATCACAGGCCATAGAACCTTGCTAATCCACTCCTGCAATAGGCCCATAACCTCTGGCCTCAAATCTTGATTTAAAAAGACTTCCAGTTGTAGAGAATCCACCATTTATTCTAGTTTAAATTAGCAAGTGACCCGTGTCCCATCCTTCAGAGGAAGGCAAAAAAAGCCCAGGGTCTCTACCACTCTGACTTTGGGGCAATTACTTCCCTACCCCAAACATGGTGATCATTTAGACACCGAACATGTGGTCAAACCCCATCAATCACACATCTGGGAAATAATTCTGTGTAGTAACTCAGAGCCCTCCACTGCTAGTGGTCCATCTTCAGCTGTTGGAGATATTTGCTAATAGCAGATGCAGAGGGGCCATACACTGTTGTGCCATATGCAGATGGGCCATCATACCATTTACTCCATACATTTATTAAGTTCAGTCTTGAAGCTAGTTAGGTTTTTTGCCCCCACTGCTTTCCTTTTGCCCCCACTGCTTCCCCACGAGCTTTTCTGACAGCTATCACTTTGAAGACTATTTGGACTGTACCATTATTAGTAGCATTTGTCCTCTAATCGATATATGGGAATTAAAATCTCCCATAACCACACAATTTTCAGTAGTATTTATTTCATTAGAAATATTAATGAAGAGGATTCTATTCACATCCAAACTGGATCTTGGGGGTTTGTAGCAGACCCCAAGCACTATACCAGTGGAGCCTCTGTTACCATTCTTCCCCAAAGTGAAATTGACCCAAAACAGATTCTGGTTTATCTGTTCCATCTCTTTTCATTTCTTTATAGTCTAGTCATTAAAATACAATGCTACTCCACCACCTTTACTTTATTTGTCTTTCCTGACCAGCACATACCCTTCAATTCCAGCCATGACTACTATTCAACCATGTTTCTATTATCCCTGTAATATCTGGTTTCATTTTCAGGATCAGTAGTTCTAGTTCCTCCATTTTGTTACACAGGCTCTTTGCACTGGTGTACAGACATCTTAGTTGTTTCCAATTGGCCTCTAGGGATAGTCATTTTCTGCCAGTATCATCTCGCTGACTGTTATTGTTATTGGTCTTGGCACTATCTTTCCTTTTGTTGTCTGTTCACCTAATCTATGTTGTTCCTGTCTCCATTGCTGTATCCTCTTTCACTGGATTTTCCTCCAGCTCAATATTGGAAACAGGCATGGAGATTACATGAGCATCTCCTAACAGTCTTCCCCCTAATTCCTAGTTTAAAGCTCTTTTAATCAGTTGTGTCAACCTGTATCCCAGAAATCTCTTCCCCGTCCCTCTCAGATGGAGTGCATCTCATGAGAGCTGTCCTCTGACCACTGGGAGGTATTCACGGGAAACATCCCAAATCCTCCTTATAGCACCATTACTTGAGTCCTCTGTTGATCATCATTTTTATATAAAAAAACCTCACCTTCATGATTTTTTGGAGTTGGCAATACTGCAGCCCTATGTACATACCCATGAACCTTCCACAGTGATCCGTGAAGGCATGCCTGATCACTGAATGGTACCCTTTTCTGTTCGTGTGGATGCATCAGTGCCTCCTTCAGGTCAGGAACCTCAGCTATTTACATCCCTTTGATCTCTGACACAATGGCCACCTTGATCACATACTCCTGCAAAACAAAATGCAAATTTTCCACAGCACGTACTGTTTTGGCCACAGCCACAAACTGGTACCCAACTGATCTATTGCTATCTGGGGCAACCAGATTCTACAGGGGTGGTCATCTCTCTTAATTTTCATTAGTTGTCTACATTTAGGGGAGCTCCTCCTCATGGTCTGGCACTGTAGTGTCAGGGCTAGCTCACCACAGAAGCACAGAATAGTCTCTTTCCATATCCTGATGTCACACAGTCACTGCAGCTCATCCCAGGTCTTAAGAACAACTCAGTCGCACCTGCCTGTGGTTGTACTGCACACCCAAAAGCCACACTTTTCCCACTGAAGATCAACTGCCAGTACAGCACAGAGCTGTCTACTCAGGCAGTGGTAGGTGCATGAACATTGCTCCATCATGAGTCAGATGGGTGCTGACAGAAAATCCTTCATCTGCATTCCCACTTTCTCTTCAGCTGCTTCACAAATGCTTTTCAAAAGCTCCAGCAAACATCTTTCTTGCTGGGGAAGGACAGAGCTGAACATTCACTCTGGCGTCTCTTTTGAGAAAAGGATGTTGAAATGGTAAAAGTCATCAGGGGACTTACATGATTATCACTGAGGAACAATGAGAGTTTAACCTCTTCCACCACAGCTTCCCATAGCTCCCAGAAGACATGCTGAAATTTCCCAGAAGCCCCCACTTCAGCAAAGTGGGCTAGGAACTGAGTGATAGGTATCTGGAAAACAATATGGTACAGTGCTATCATGGACACAGAACAAAACTACTGCCAACCTGCATCAAAACCAACAAGAGTAGTGAGGACACACAGCACAGTTGGGGCATACCGCTGTGTGATCCTACTGGTTCAGTTATTAATGGTGCAAAACTCTAGCGTCGACAAGGCTTAAAACAGCAATTTCTCTCCTTATACAGTGGTGCCTCATTAGAATCATTAACACATTCCAGCAGCACAGTGTCACTATCTCATGCCTGATTACGTTGCAAACTGAGATGAGTAAAATGAGTTTGAAATTGTCCTCTCAGCACCATTTGATAGTGGTGAAAATAACTCCTTCCACTATCAAACCCTTGACTAATATACAGTACTTAAGATAGTCTGCTGATGCATTCATAAATTAATAGGATTTCATGTAATTAAAATTTTAAATACATCTCTAACATGGGCTCTGATTTTGGATATCTTAATTTCAGCTATGGAAATTTGGCTTTTGACATCATGGGTTCCCCTCCACCCCTTTGCTTTCATCCAACAGATTTATAAAATCTCATTAGCATACTAAAAAGAGCAGAAAAGAAATTAAATAAAGCCCAGAATTAAAAGGATTGCTAGTTTCTTCATGTTAACTTTAGAACTTTACTCCCTATGTGATAGGTGTAAATAACATGTGGGTATATAACAGTTGGTGGCAAATGGGTCAAATGGGAGCTAAGAATTAGAGAACTAGTGGAAATAGTTTCTATATTGCTGGGGAGATAGGGTGGGGCTCATATAAGCAGAGAAAACGAGGATGTCAGGAAGAACTTAGGATAAGTAGCACATTTCACAGACTATGGCACAAGTTAATAGATCAGGTCCCTTTAAGGAACGTTTATACAATTTTTGATAGAAAATCATAACCTTTCTATAGAAGATGTGGAACTCTGTCCCTTAAGCAGCCTGCATCAGCTAAGGAAAGAAGGGATCATTTGGGACATTCCAACCCTACCCTTCTACCCACTGCACCCAGGGGCTTCCTGGGCACCAGGCCTTGTTCCACCCCTTTGTTTAGGGTTGCCAACTTTCTGATTGCAGAAAACCAAATATCCCTGCTCCGCTCCTGTGCCCTGCCCCTTTCCTGAGGCCCCACCCTGACCCTTCTCCAAGGCCCCACCCCCACTCATTCAATCCCCCCACCCTCCGTTGCTCACTCTCCCCCACCCTTGCTCATTTTCAGCAGGCTGGGTAGGGAGTTGGGTGTGGGAGGGGGTGAGGGCTCTGGGGTGGGTCAATAAATGAGGGGTTCAGAGTGTGAGAGGGGGCTCTGGGCTGGGGCAGGGTGATAGGGTGTGGAAGCAGGTACAGGCTCTGGGCTGGGGCCAGAAATGAGGTGTTCAGGGTATGGGGGGGCTCCAGGCTGTGGCAGGGGGTTGAGGTGTAGGAGGAGGTGAGGGCTCTTGCTGGGGGTGCAGACTCTGGTGTGGCTCTGGGGATGAGGGGTCTGGGGTGCAGGAGGGGGCTCAGGGCTGCAGCGGGAATGAGGTTCAGGCTCTGAGAGTGAGTTTGGGTATGGGAGGGGGAATGGGGTGCAGGAGGGAGTTCAGGGTGCAACTTCCAGGCAGCATTTACCTCAGGCAGCTCACAGAAGCAGCCAGCATTTCCCTCTGGCTCCTAGGCAAAGGTGCAGCTAGCCAGCTCTGCGTGCTGCCTCTGTCTGCAGGCACCACCCCTGCAGGTCTCATTGGCCATGGTTCCTGGCCAATGGGAGCTGCGGAGCTGGTGTTCAGGTTGGGGGCAGTGTGCAGAGACCCTATGGCCACATCTCCACCTAGGAGCCAGAGGGAAATGCCAGCGACTTCCGGGAGCCGTGTGGAGCCAGGGCACGCAGGGAGTCTGCCTTAGCCCTGCTGCACTGCCGACTGGACTTTTAACGGCCTGGTCAGTGGTGCTGACCGGAGCCACCAGGATCTGGTTTTGACCATGTGTTCCGGTCAAAACCCGGATGCCTGACAACCCTACCTTTACCTCTCCATGTAGTGGAGCAGAAGCAGGGTAGAGACTGGACTATAGAAATCTAGAGACCCTTGGGACTCTTCTTTCTCCAAAGCAGACAGCAACAGATATGGTCAAGAATGCAGAGTAAGTCAAGGCCTCCTTGCCCTGTGTTGGACTCAGAGTCGCCCATGCAACCTTAATTTGGCCCTCCTGTGTGTACGTGTAAGGTAGCGTACACTCCACCTGCAATGCCCCTTTGTGTCAAGGTGTGACGCTGCAAGGCTTCTCATCTCTGACACCTCTTGCAACATCTGCCTCTCACCAGGTATTCCATGGCTCAGCCCTCCAGCCTAGTCACAAGAAGTTCAGCCCCCCTCTGGGCTATCAAGAAGATCCAAACGAAAGTTTATAACATGTCTCAACATGAAAGACCCTTTGGCCCCTCCTATTGGGCTATTCCTCAGCCTGTCCTTTGGACTTAGTCTTCAGCCCCATCCTGGGCTCAGTATTCCTTTTGTTGGGCTTGCAAGCCTCTTCCTCCAGGGCATGTAGGGGAACGCAGGGCCACCCTGCATTCTGGGTCCTAGCCCAAGGACACTTTGTGAAGCAGGTAGGTCTGCTTCTTCAAACATCCTGCTTTTCCCTGGGCCACTTCCTACCTCTAAGCCCCCTTGTGCTGCTTCTTCACAGCCTGTGCTTAACACAGCTTCCCTTTGGTTCTCAGCCTCTGTCTTCTGCACTGAACTAATAAGTGTTCCATCCCTCAGGGGTGCTACTGAAGTGCTTTTACTGACCCTACCTCTGGGCCTCCCCCACAGGATCCTAACCTGCTCCCGGTGAACCCTACCTGACTACTTCCCTATTTAAAGTCTATCTTTTAACCCCATCCCAGGACCGATCCTGTTTCCTGTAGGATTTCTCTTGTAGAAAGAAACCCTATCTCCTCCTTACTCAGTTCCCTTTGGTTCCATATAAGGCCCAGGTACTTAAAGATCTTTACCTAGCTCTGTCCCCTCTGGCTAGGAGACAATCAATCAATCAATCACAGGTGCACTAATTGTCTCTTAATCTTCTTGTCTGACAGTTGATGGGAGTAAACCCCATCGTATGCACCATATATACAGCCTAGACCAGGGGTCAGCAACCTTTCAGAAGTGATGTGCCAAGTCTTCATTTATTCACTCTAATTTAAGGTTTGGCATGCCAGTAATACATTTTAACGGTTTTAGAAGGTCTCTTTCTATAAGTCTTTAATATATAACTAAACTATTGTTGTATGTAAAGTAAATAAGGTTTTTAAAATGTTTAAGAAGTTTCATTTAAAATTAAATTAAAATGCAGAGCCCCCGGACCAGTGGCCAGGACCCGGGCAGTGTGAGCGCCACTGAAAATCAGCTAGTGTGCCGCCTTTGGCATAGGTTGCCTATCCCTGGCCTAGAATTATGTGTTATAATATTTTTTGTGCAGGACCCCTGACTCATTCAGTGCACAGGAGGGACATACCTTGTGGGGAAGAATCGTGTGTGTACTGAAGAAGGCTGTTTTCTGTAGGATCCCTGCTTCATTTGTTGTAGAAGGTGGTGAATGAGGCAGGGGACTGCAGAAAGAGAATGAGTAATCTTATGGTTAAATCAGTTGAATATTGACCTAGAGGATTGGATTCTGTGCTTGCCTCTGCCACAGAGTCTATGTGATGCTGGGCAAGTTACTTGAATGCACAAGTGGGAAAAGTTTAATTTATTTTCTGAGTGCCTGACTTGAGACCTTGGAGTCAGATTTGCAGAAGTGCTGAGTGCTTACAGCTGCAACTGAAGTCAATGGGAGCTATATGTTGAACACATGAAAAATCAGGATACTTTGATCTTAATTGATGGGTGTCTCAGTTCCATATCTGTAAAATGGGGAAAATATACACTCATCTCACAGGGGTACTGTGAAGGTAAATTCATTAATATTTGTGAAGCTTTCAGCTACTATAGTGATGAGCACCACAGAATAGTCCATGAGGAAATTAATAATTCTGTCTTCAGAGCAGGGTTTGAATAGAATACAGCAAATAAGGCGTAAAGCCACACATTAAACAACAAGAAGAAAACAAAATTAAGTGAGCACTATCCAATCTGTGCCCTGAATGATGTGGGGGTCCTCTGGAAAAATGTGATCCTGTAACTGAAGGCTGTTATCTCATATTGCATATGCACAGGGAGTTCAAATAAAGGTTGCATGGGGAATGCTCGACTGAGGAACTCCTCCCCAAATTACAGTGTGGCTTCAGGCCATCCCAAGGCACAACTGAAATGATCTTTGTGGCACAACAGATTCAGGAGAAGTTCAGAAAGCAACACCAAGAACTGTTCATGGCATTCATTGACCTAACCCAGGTCTCTGACTCTATCAATCGTGATGCCCTATGGAAAGTGCTGCGTCGTTTTGGTTGTCCACAGAAATTCATTTCCATCATCAGACTACTCCATGATGGGTTGACTGCCACCATTCTGTGCAATGGCTCAGAGACCGAACCATTCATCATTTGCACTGTTGTCAAGCAGGGCTGTGTCATTATGCCATTCTTCTCCATTTACCTTGCCATGACCCTGATTCTCATTCATGACTGCCTTCTTGATGGAATCAGGACTGAGTATAGTATGGATGGTCAACTCCTCAATCTCCGACGTCTCCAAACAAAATCTAAGATCACGAGAACTGGCATCACTGATTCAGTATGCAGATGATTGCGTCATTCTCACACACACAGAGGCCAATCTGCAAAGTACCCTAAACCTTTTTGCAGATACCTATCACAGCCTAGGTCTCTCTCTCAACATCGTGAAAATCAATGTACTCTACCAGCCCTCACTTGCATAAACTATTCTTCATACTCCACAAATCACCATCAATGGAGAACCCCTGCAAAATGTGGGCCATTTTCCATACTTTGATAGCCACCTCTCCCAAACAGTGAGCATTGACACAGAAATTGAAAACAGGATCGATTGTGCCAGCACATTCTTTGAAAGACTACTCAAACGAGTCTTCAATGATAAGGATCTGCAAACAGGCACCAAAATCTTGGTTTACAATGCAGTTGTCATCCCCACCTTTCTCTATGGGTGAGATCTGGGTAAACTATAGATGGCATCTCAAGTGGATGGAATGGTTCCAACAGCACTGCTTCAGGAGGATTCTTAGGATCAGCTGGGAAGACTGATGCACTAACATTAGCATTCTCTGTGCAGCCAACATCAGCAGTATAGAAGGGCAGGTGATGAAACACCAACTCCACTGAGCTGGCCACTGTGTATGTAGGCGTGTACATAGGCCTGACACTTGCCTCCTGAAACAAGTACTCTTTTCTCAGTGAAGTCAGGGAAGAATGTTGGCATACTGTGGGGCCATGCGGGTACCCATAGCAGTGCTGCTGACTTGAAGGCATAAATCATCCCCAAATCTGAAATAGTTGTGGGTGAGGGGACGATTTATACCTTCAAGTCAGTGGCACTGCTATGGGTACCCGCATGGCCCCACAATATGACAACATTTTTATGGCTGATTTAGAGCAACGATTCCTCAACTCTTGTCCCCTAGCGCCCCAACTCTACTTGCGCTACATTGATGATATCTTCATCATCTGGACCCATGTACATTGGCCAAACCGGACAGTCTCTACGCAAAAGAATAAGTAGAGACAAATCAGACATCAAGAATTGTAACATTCAAACCAGTAGAACACTTCAATCTCCCTGGACACTCAATAACAGACTTAAAAGTGGCCATTCTTCAACAAAAAACCCTTCAAAAACAGACTTAAAAAAGAAACTGCAGAACTGGAATTAATTTTCAAACTTGACATCATCAAATTAGGTCTGAATAAAGACTGGGAGTGGCTGGGTCACTACAAAAAGTAATTTTCCCTCTGTTGATATTCACCCCTTCTTGTCAACTGTTGGGAATGGGCTACATCCACCCTAATTGAATTGGCCTCATTAGCACTGACCCCTCCCCCCCCCCACACACTTGGTAAGACAACTCTAATCTTTTCATGTGCTGTGTATTTATACCTGCCTATTGTATTTTTCACTCCATGCATCTGATGAAGTGGGTTTTAGCCCACAAAAGCTTATGCCCAAATAAATGTGTTAGTCTCTAAGGTGCCACAAGGACTCCTCATTGTTTTTGCTGCTACAGGCTAACACAGCTACCCCTCTGAAGCCTTAAAAAGGGAAGCATCAGTCCAACAAACTGGGAGGACTCAGTGCAGAACACACTGGTGCCATACCATACACCAAACCAGAGCTCACTCTGTTTCCTTCCCCTCTTGTCCCATACCCCTATGCCAGGGATCCCCAGTTTTTTAAGGTTCCACTCCCAGTATTCCTCTTAGCATTAGGGGCTGGGGGGCCTTGAATTCTGGCCCACAGAGCTCTTAGTCACTAGTAACTTCCAACTGGTCACCTAGCGACCCCTTTGGTTGCTAGATCTAGAAGCTGAACTCTGTCCGAGGATTCTGGGATCTGATTGACAGAACTCTAGAGGGTCCCGATTGGCTCCCTGCTTGTATTTAAACTGAGTGGAAGAACAGGAATTTGTCCATGCACTGGATTTTCCCTGTTTAGAACTGCTTTCTTTACACTACCTGCTCCTGCTGCTTGACTCTGATCTCCTGGTAACCTGATCCTGCCTGCCTTGTGACACCTGACTCCTCGTATGCCCTCTAGCCTCTTTCAGACTCTGACCTTCTGGTACTGGACCCAACCTGGTGCTCAACACTCACTCTGACCACTAAGTCAGATTGTTCTCATCCCAGTCATGACACCTATTCAGTCCCAGTTTCCCCCAAATTCCAGTCCAATCCTCTCCCATGGCTCCTTGTTCCATTCTACACTCCCTGCCTCCCCCCTCAAGTCATGATCTTGTCCACTCTGCACTCAAACCAGGCAGCTTGCTCCTCAAACTGCCTGGTCTCAACTGGAGGTGGAGGGGATGGGAACATACAAGGGACAGGCTCCCTGTTCTTAGTACTGGTGCCCAGCCTCATTCCAGCCCACAACAGCACAGGGAAAGTCCTATTATGCCTTGGGCTGGTGCATGCTCAGTGTGATGGAATCTTTGGGGAAATTTATCTGTTCAAGTCTCTTCTGAGGATATGCAAATTTGATTTTCAGATGCTTATAACTTAGTACAACTTGGTCAGAATGTCACAGGAACAGCAAAAGGCACATCTCCAATGCAAAGGCTGCCCCCCTACCAAATTTCAAGTTCCTGCTCCAAAGCAAGGAGAGGGGTGGACATTATGTTGTTCTGGTGGGCTCCACCCACCATCTCAAGATTTAAATAGGCTTATACCTTTTACCAGAGCTACATTCACTTAAAAAACATTTGTGGAAAGTATATTTATTATGGAAGTTTAATAACTTTGTGACAAATATTTATTGAAGTTTAATGCATCCGATGAAGTGAACTGTAGCTCACGAAAGCTTATGCTCTAATAAATTTGTTAGTCTCTAAGGTGCCACAAGTACTCCTTTTCTTTTTGCGAATACAGACTAACACGGCTGCTACTCTGAAACCTGTTAGAGGTCTGTTCTTTTTATATTGTAACTATTGAACCTCAATAAATATGGTTTTAATAATTAAATGGCATTTAATTAAACACTAAAAGTGATATTTTTAACTCCTTGACTGCTGCTGAATGTCCCAAGTTCCATATTTGATGCAGAATGCACATTCTGAGCTCTGCTGGGATGTACCAAGAACAACCAGATGTTTCACTGATTTTAAATGAAACATCAATAGGAGTCTGCCGCACAGCTAATAGAGAGGAGAACAAGCAGCAAATTGGTTACATTTAATCAATTCCTTATTTGAGATACTTCATTTAAAGTGTGGCTCTCAGATTATATGAACGAACATCAGAACTCCATGAGGGAGAAAATTCAGACATTGTGGACTGTAGAACTAGAAATCATTCGTAAAGTGGGAAGAAATATATTAGTAATATGTGATTTGTGTCATAGATGAGGTGTGCAGGAGCTGGGGAGGGCATGGGAGTCTAATTCAAAGAGAACTCTGTCTGCCTTAACTGACAGGTAGAAATATGGGAGTGAGGGTCTACCAAGCCTGTTGTAATCCAGCACAAAAGTTCAAGCACCAGAGAAAGCAAGTAATTTGCGTCCATAAAAGGAACAGTGTCTGTTTCTCACCTGTACTATTTGTAAAATTCCATCTTATCAAGGTGCACTGGGCTGTCACTCAATCCGAATTTTCACAAAAAATAAGAAATGTAGGGCTGCAAGTGACTTCGAGAAGTCATCAAGTCCAGCTTCCTGCACGGGGGTTGGAGCAAATAAACTTACATGTCCCTGGCAGGTGTTTGCCTAACTTGTTCTTAAAAGCCTCTAGTGAAGGTGCCACAAGAACTCCTTTTCTTTTTACAACCTTCCTTGGTAACCTATTCCAGTACTTAACTATCCTTGTAGTTAGCAAGATCTTCCTAATATCTAACCTAAATCTTCCTTGCTGCAGATTAAGCCTATTATTTCTTGTCCTATCGTTAGTGACGTGGAGAGCAAATGATCACCGTCCTCTTTATAACAGCCCAGCACATATTTAAACATATAAGATCCCCCCTCAGTCTTCTCTTCTCAAAACTAAACATGCTCAGGTTTTAACGTTTCCTCATAGGTCAGGTTTTCTAAACAATGTATCATTTTTGTTGCTTTCCTCTAGACACTCTCCAATTTGTCCACATCTTTCTTAAAGTGCAGTGTCCCAAACTGGACACAATACTCCAGCTGAGACTTCACCAATGCTGAGGAGAGTGGGACAATTACTTCCCATGTCTTACATACTGCTTTCTTACACTCTTGTTAATGGGCCCCAGATTGATATTAGCCTTTTTGGCAACCACATCACTTTTTGGCTCATGTTCAGTTTGTGATCAACTATGACTCCGGATCCTTTTCAGTGGTACTTCTGCCTGGCCAGTTATTTCCCATTTTATATTTGTGTATATTGCACTTGTCTTTACTGAATTTCATCTTGTTAGTTTTAGACAAATTCTCCAATTTGTCAAACTCATTTTGAATTCTAGTCCTGTCCTCCCAAGTGCTTGCAACCTCTCCCAGCCTTGTGTCATTTGCATATTTTCCACTTCATTTTATACAAGTTATTAATGAAAACATTGAATAGTACCAGAGATAGGAAGGACCCCTGTGGGACCCCACTAGATACATCCTCCTAGTCTGGCAGTGAACCATGATAACTACTCTTTGAGTACAGTTCTTCAACCAGTTGAGCACCCACCTTATAGTAATTTCATCTAGACCACATTTCTCTAGAATGTCATATGGGACCTTGTCGAAAGCATTACTAAAATTTAAGAAAAATCACATCTACTGCCAAAATGGCAGTACGGAGAAAGTGCAGCCTTCTGGGAAGAGCAGGGTGTTGGGATTCCTGTGTTTTATCTTCCGCTCTGCCACTGATTTGCTAAGTGACCCTGTGCAAAGACTCCCATTGACTTTGACTTTGGATCAGGCCCGTGGCCGGCCTGAGCAAATAAGCATGGATTTTGAGAGAATTAATTAATGTTTCTAAAGCACTCTGTGATCACTGGATAAAACCCAGTTATACAAGTATCCAGAGAGAGCTGACTACTAACAACAGTTGCTCATCTGTCAGCAAATCCTTATTGGCCAGGTACAGAGAAAGTCATCCCTATTCACTGAGCGTGATGGTCTCATTTTCCTGTCAGCTAACAGAAACGAATAACCCTACAGTTCTGTCATTACTAAACCAGAGGCCCAATTCTTCTCTCACATACAATAGTGTAAATCTAAAGTAGTCAGATTATTTATATCTCAGTATGCTAACAGGTGCTAACGAAGATGGGGGCCCCATTGTTCTAGGTGCTGTATGTGCACTTGTGGTGACACTCTCTGCTTCAAAGAATTTACAGTCTATATAGTCCAGACAGACAAATGGTGGAAGAAAGGAAAGATTATTATCCCTGTTTTACAGCTGGAGAACGGAGTCAGAGAGATATTAAGTGATTTGCCCAGGTTCAAACAGAAAATGTGTGGAAGAGCCAGAAACTGAACCTGGATCTTCTTCATCCTAACAACAAGCCCAAACTTCCTCTCTCTCGTTTTGTGATTCAGCTGAGTTTGCCATGTATTTATAAATATGTCTTTTGGCAAATGGATCAGTTAGGCATTACACTTGATTGTTTGTTTTTAAAGAGAACCACAGTCCAATAAGCCATACTTTCAAAAAACCATGACAGGAGGAAGCTGTTTGAGTGGGTCAAACATGGAAAAAAGTTCATAAGTATTCATTTGAACACTTAAACTAATTCACTATTAGTCTATATACCACTTAAATCTCAAGGATTTTAGGAGATATTTTAGCAAATGAGTTTTCTGGCAGGAATGTTCACTGAGACTACGGATTTTAAACAAATCTTGCAAAATATTTGCAGAAGTGAATTTTGAATTCATACGTGTAAGTATTCATACCAGAAACTCAAAGCCAAAGGTTGCTGTTATCCAGTCAGACAATAGAAGCATACCACATGACCTTCATGTAATCAACCTATCTTGAAGTTCCAGTATTTCATACTAATCTGACCTGAAACAAGATACCAACCTGGCATTCTTCACTGAAATGATTCAACAAATCCTTTCCACTACTGAATGCATTTGAGAAATTCACAATTTGTTTGTGGAAACTTCACAAAGCTAGGAAGAGGTAAAATTCAGTAAATAAAATTATTCATTACTAATTATTTACCCAGCTCCTGAGCCACTAAAGAATGATTGTCATAGCATGATATTTGCAGAGGCATGTCTTTTTTTTTACTACGATTCAGATGGATGAGCTACCATTATACACCATGCTAGTGTAACTTATCAAATTAGGAGAATACATTTTTAAATTCAATTATACCCTCAATGGAAATGGTTTCTCTGACTCTGGTAATCTTTGGAGACGAATTATACACAGTTAATAAAGCTTTACATTTCAAAACCTAATTTTGAATGTTATTCCAGAGGTTAATTTAAGATCCCTCTTCCAAAAGGGAAGTTAAATAAAACTGATAGACGGTTGGAGTTTGTTGAGTGGTTGAGAGGTTTATCAGCATGTGAGTAAGAGTTCATTAGTTTTAATTAGTATAATCACTAATGTTGCATTAACAGTTTGTGGAGTGAAAGTAATTGCTCACACCCATTGTATTAGATGGGGAGATCAGAATTAATTTTATGAAGCAATTAGCATTTCAGCGATTTAAAAAAGGGCCTTTTATGATCTGCTGTCGCAATAACCTCCTTCACCAAGAGATGGTTTAAATTAACTATAACTTTCATCCAGACAGGAAGAAGGAAGAAATTCAGGATAAAGTGTGAACTTGTCATCTCTGACGGTCCCTCTATGATAAGCAAGCCGCTAAAGGCAGACACCTTGATTAGTTTATAATGACCTACTTTATTTTCCAGGCAATGCTGGTTATTTATCAATCTTTGGTCCAGAATCTTGTTGGAAATTTTAAATTCTTGGATTTTAACACAACAAAGTACATTAAAAAAGAATGAAAAAAGAACACAGCATAATAATTTGAAGTAATAATTCTCCAAAGCAAGTACTAGATGGTTCAGTACATGTTTAAATGATCCATTACTCTTTGCATCAAATATCAAAGAAAGTAGATGTACAGGGTCTCAGTGAGAACCACCTATTATGCAGCAGCACATGTAACATTGCCCTCTGGCCACCATAGCTTTACAGGTTACATATCAAAATTCAACTGCCTGAAAAGCCTGGACTCTACAATCATGCCTTTCGAGTGAATATTGACCATTTACATAGTGGGGCAATTTACGAGTAGATACCCCCCAGGATGTCTGGGGTGACAAAGTCCAAGTGCTGTGGAAATAATAATGGAAGGAGACTTCAGTCCAGAATGTGGGACAGGGTGGGATAGTTAGGCCTAAGCAACTTGACATTCACAAGCGAACGCCAAATGGCCTGATAAATTCCCAGTTCTACTAGAGACATAATCAGGAGAGGGACAGGTGATAGATGTTCTGATACACACTGTTGTTTCCTACTTCAGGTGAAATGTGTTAAAATGAACAGGATTGCTGGACAAAGTGTCAAAACATTATATCAACACATTCATTTCGGCACATGGCTTGTTCTGCAGCAGCATGCTCATTGTCTCTCATTGCTTTTGCTGGTGCATGAGCACCTCCTATGGCTGAAAATGGGGGAAAGGGACTTGGGCTTCTAGTAGTAAACTACCACTAGTGTTGAGTGAACCTTGAAGGGCTGAATATCCACTGCATTATTCTGCCTCTGTCACTCACATTCTGTGCTCAAGAGGTGTTGGCAGGGCCCCTCAGAGCAGTGGATCTTGGAGTTAGCTCCCCATTGAGATGTATGAGACAGTTCCCATCACTCACAGAGCTATTGTTTCAGGACGCCCACAGACTGAGGCAGAGGTCACTGCATCAATTAAACTCAAAACATAAACTGAATGTTTCTTCACAACCATGAGGATAGAAATTTGTATTTTTTTGTAATGCAAGCTGAAATGTTAACACAATCACAGGACTCCAAGAGTTGGTGTCTCTGTGCATGGGCTATTGTGCCAATGCCTTAATTTATCATGTGTCCACCTTTTAATATATATGGATTAAAAAAGCAAGATTTAGGCACAAAGTATTTTTATTCATAAAGAAAAATACTGAGGTCATCCTACACAATGAAAATTGATTTTGGTTCATAAATGATGTGTTATGCAACATGTTATTTCAGATAAAAAAAAGTTTGCCAGAGTGTCTCCTTAAAGGGTAATAAAGCTATAAATATTGCATTTCCCTGTTAGGAGCTCTAAGAGCCATAAGTGCATAAAATGCCTCATGCTCTCCTTATTTTTTACAAAATACAGATTTGTTTCCCTTGAACTAATGCAATTGCTTTTTAAAACACATACATCACTTTCATTTAAGATGATTTATTGCAGTCCTGCTGGTTTATCTTTTCCCCTGCCGAACGAGACAGCTATTGGCACCTTTTGCTGTCTGTACAAGTCCACATCTTGCTCACAGTGGGTCTGTCTGATCTCAAAGGTGCTGAGGTCCTTCAGCTTCCATTGATCTCAATAGGATTTGCAGGTGCTCAGCACCTCTCAGGACCAGGACCTGTAAGTATATTCCAAGTCAGTGCCTGGAATGGTATCCTCAGCTTTCATCATGGTTTTTTCTCTTCTTCTTGCAGTATGTATCGAACAGGCATGCAGTCGGTCAGACCTCAATGGAGCAAGGCAGCCTTCATTCCCACCATCCCCTCGAGAGAGTGCACGACCCGCAACTGATTCCTTGCATGTGCCCTCTGTTTTCTTGTCAATGGGAAGGCCATGTAGAAGTGGTGGTATCACATCTGAGACAGACGCACCGGATCAACATCCTTCATGGGGCAGAGATTGTTTTCCTGGCTACAGACATGCACCTCCCTGCACCAACAGATTGGATAATAATGCATTCTTGCCTGGGCCACCATTTTTTGCTTGTGCTCAGGAAGCAGGAGAAATACGAAGGCCACCCCCAGTTCTTTGCCACCATGATGCTGATTGGCACCCCCACACAAGCCGATAACTTCACCTACAGGCTTGAGCTCAACAGGAATCAGAGGCACCTGAAGTGGGAAGCTACCCCGAGATCGGTACTGGAGTGCGTTGACTCTGTCATATCAGATGGCGATTGCCTTGTCCTTAACACCTCACTGGCCCAGCTCTTCTCTGATAATGGAAGCCTGGCTATAGGCATTGCAATAACTGCAAGCAAAGTTCACGCTGCTGAAGCAGAAATGTAAAGAAGAAGACACTGTGCTTCAGCAGCTTGAGAAAGCCAGAACTCATGGACTTTTTTGGGGTCTCAGGTCTTTTGTGGTCTTTCGTACTTGTCCACAGTGGGCATTATGTAAACATCCAGTGATTAAGGCCTTTGTGTAATGTATTCGCTGTTTTGTTAATACAATTTTATGACACATTTTAACGGTGATAATCAAGTTGTTGTCTCCATCAAAACAGCCACTGAATCTCTTGAGCAGAGACTACCAGCATGGAAAGAACCAGCAGGGTGACTTGTAGAATCCTTGGTTTGGATACACTATACAAATACTTTTCCTTTAGTGTCTGCCTAAAAACCAAGTACTAATGAAGCTCTCTGTCCCTGGTAGTAAGGTGAAATATTTCCTATGGGACAGAGGCTCCTGCTTGGCCCATTTGTGGGTGTCATTCATTAGCAACTCCATAGGAACTGGGGGACTGCAATTAGTTTGCTTAAAATGGAGCAAGTTGCAGCTGTCCAAAGCTTTAAGGCACTAAGCAAGAAGATGGCAATACTCCATCAGACCTCAGCAGATGGTCTGCATAGAACATTGCATCATATCACTCACCACCTCTAGGAGCCACTATCTCTATTTAAAGACAAGGGGGAATCACAGACCCAATATCAAATGGCAGATCATATTTATCCCACAGTTACTGTTTATTAACAACAATAACAGCCATTATCATTTAACACTGATAATGAGGTGGAGACTAAAGCCCACAAACAAGTTGGGCCACATTGTGCTAGGCACTATACAAACATATAATAAATGGTAGTCCTTTCCCCCAAAGCCCATAGTCTAAGGCATGTCGACACTGCAGTTGGGAGCTTGCCCCCCAGCCTGGATAAACAGACACACACTATGATCGCTCAAGCTAGCATACTAAAAATAGTAGTGTGGACATTGTGGCAAAGGTGGTGATGTGCGTTAGCCACCTGAGTACAGACCCAGTGGGTTGGGTGGGTTTGTACTAGGGCAGCTCCACACTGCTATTTCTAGACATACCCTAGAGAACACACTTTGGCCTCTCATTATATAGAGCAGGCACAGATGATCCATTCATGCCTTAGATTACCCCGTCCACTGAAGAAAAACCCACTACCTCTAACGAGTATTCACTCCTCACTGATCTAGGGCCTGGAAATCCTAACCCTTTAAATCAGATACCACCACCCAGCTGACGTCATTTTGAACCAAATTAAGTTATATTCTCGTATCGCTCTTGAGAGTGACTGGCTTGCTAAAGGAAAACCAATCTGTCTCTAAAATCAAGGTATCCATAATCTATCATGAGGGTTTTCATATTTTAACATTTATTTTCTCAAATATTCAAAGGGCATTTTTCAGAAAAGAAATCTAAAGCCCGCAAAGGTTTCCAGGATAAGTGTTGCAGCTTGATTGTGCTGTTGTATTCCTGGCCTTCAGCTTCATAGCTTTCACTCATTAATACAGATTTTAAAGTGACAGCTGGAATATCTACCTGCAATATGAATCTTTTTTCCTCCAACTTTACATTTCCCCCTCTTTTTCTATACACCCCCCTGCTCAAAAGTGTTCACAGGACACCAAGTGAGAGTAATGTCATGAAAATTTGTGGGTTTTTCATACGAGCTATTGTTCTGTGATAGCTCTTGATTCTGACCGATTTCTGGTATTGAATCAGCTTCAATACCCTGGATCTGAATATCCCCAAATTTAAGGCAAGTTCAGATCCAGATGTGGAGTTGAACTTTGTGTCTGACCACTGTTTATAGAAGGATAAACTAAAGGTGCATCTTCACTTGGAAAAAAGGTGTGTTCTTAGCTTGAGTTCACTAAGATTTTACCTCATGTTAGTTAAGACAAGGTACCATAAATACTCGTTCATAAGCCAAACTTTTTTAGTAAAAAAGGGAAGCACCAGAGAAGGGGGTCGGCTTATGAATGGGTATAGAGGGAGAGGTGGGACACAGCCCCTCCCCCCAAAAGAGGGGGCAAGGAGAGGTAGCACAGCCAGCAGAGCCAGAAGGGAAGAGGTGGGGCCAGAGTCTCTCCACTTCTGGCCACGCTGCTCTCCCCCCAGCCTCTGAAGCAGCTGCAGCTCCGGGGTTGGCAGGCTGCAGCCGTGCTGCCCAGCCCGCTGGACCACACTGCAGCCATGCTGCTCGGTCTGGCCCACTGGAGCAGGCTGCAGCCACGCCGCCCAGCCTGCTGGAGCAGCTCCAGCCAGGCCAGAGACATCCTCCCCTGGCCCTCCCCAGCTAAGGTAGGAAGGGATGGGATGGGGAGAGTGTGGGGGTCCTACGCTAGGGATGGGGTCACATGGGGGGTGAGCACATGGGTTACTCCCGTGACCTCCAGCTTCTCCCCCCAAAAAATTTCCCCACCAGTTGCTGTCCCAGCCCATCAGGGTAAGCAGCTGGCACGCCAGTACACTTTGTTTACCTAGGTTTACCTCTGTGCTGCGGACCCTCACGGTAGACAAACAGTCTTGGCCCACCAGCGGCTTATCCTGATGGCCCGGGAGCCAAAGTTTGCCAACCCCTGAATTATAGGGTCGGCTTATGAATGGGTCATAAAAATTTTCCATTTTTACTTCTCAATCTTGGGGGGGGATCGGCTTATAAACGAACGGGTTTATGATCGAGTATATATGTTAGTTTGTAATTTTCACATGTATTAGCCGGTTGAGTGGGAGAACCTAGGGTTTACTTTGACCGACTAAGTCAGATGAAAACTACAAACTGCCTTGTCATCACTAGCTGTTTATTCATGTTAGTTACCCTGTGTCAGCTAACTCAACTTAAGAACACACCTTGTTTCCTAGTAAAAACAATCTCCAGGTCCAAGTGCCCCTCTACCAATGGAAAAGTCTGGATCTGAACACTGTGGCTAAGGCTCCACCCTACTCATCGGTAAAAATCAGTGGTGGAACCCTGCCTTTAATATTTTCCTAATTCTGAGGTTAATACCAGGAAGATAATACTGGGCTCCAGACATTTATTGACCCTTTACCTAGAATTTCATCCCAGCTGGTGGCACTGAAAATCAAAGAGAAGCCAAGACTTCCTCAACAGGATCGGGCCTGCCATTCATAAGTGGACAGAAATGAAGTATGACTTCTAAAAAGGAAGTGTCAGTCTCAATAATGGGATCACAGTGCTACAGTGTAAGCTGTAGCGTAGTTCTCTGCTCGAAGTGAATTCTGGTTGGAATGTGCTGGTTATATTAACGCACTAAAATGAAAGGGATTTCAGAGCAGCTTATTTTTTCTATGCACAGTTAAATATTCAGACCTGGAAACTACTGCACATTTTCTTACATAGCAGTAATAAATAAATCACTGGCATATTGTGGACTTAAACTGGAGTCTTCAGCTCCTCAGGCAAATGTTCTTTTACTGAACTTTAAAAAAAAAAAAATACAGCTCCACTAGGTTAAACCAGCCCAGGCCTTTGTATGCTAAAGTAAAAGCATATGAACCTGATAGTGAAATAATTTTCTACTCTGGGGATGACAGAACGTAGGACACTAGAGGTATAGCTGCTCCCCAAATGAATCATGGTCAAGCTAAGTGGCTCCCTTCACATGGCTTCTTTTGGAGTATCCTGCAAAATAGAAAATATTCTGCTGCTATTGCAGGGATAGCTCAGCAACCCCTCTAAGCATCCCAATATGAAACTCAAATGTTTTGAGATTTGTATAGTATCTCCTGACATAGAAGGCATTATTATTGATTCATTGTTCAAAATGCATGACCAACTCTTTGCTGCCATAAAGTGAAGGTGAAGTGGACTATTTCAGTGGGGAAACAATGCTACAGAAATCAGAAAATGTTGGCAAATAGAATCAGTGAAATTTGGTTTGCATGCATCCTTGAAATGGCCTTACTATAGGTTTTTATACCTCTCCTATCATGGCTGAAAGGCAACCAGGCCTTGGTTTAACAAATGAGAACCCGGATTTTTCACTTCTGGAACTAATGTTATACTAGAACACTCAGTGCTCCGAGCATGCATTCCATCCAAGGATCTCAAAGCCCTTTGGAAGTATTGATGAATTAAGCCTTACATATCTGCAAGGTAGATAACTATCCTTGTTTTCGTGATGAGGAAATTGAGGCTGAGCTAAATCAGCCTTATAAAATTATATTTCCCCACTTGCCTAGGGTAAGACTATTTTTCTGACAAATGAGAAAAACAACATTAGTTTTTTCCCCATTATCATCAGCCTTCATAGTGAAGGGTACATGAGTAGATTCTGGACCTAGGCTAGTAAATTTTCATAACACTCCTGTAAGTCTTGGCCATGTGAATTGTCCACAGTCAGATTAGAAAATCTGACTTCCTTTCCTTGCCTCTAACCAACAGAATTCTACCTTAGGGTCTTCAGTAAGAGGACACGAATCCTTTTAGCCCACCCCCTATCCAGAATTAAACCCACACCATATATATATATGTATGACTCTTTATAAGTCAATTAGATCTCATCAGCCATTCATCTTGCTTTCAGAATAATGGGGAAACCTGCTCTGGGTGGCAAGATGGAGGGTAGTTTTCTTCCTGTTGGAACATTACTTCATAACATTACATTCCCTCCAGTATAAAGACACACAGAGCAATAAACAAATCAACAAAACCAGGAGAGAATATGAACTCTGGAATAAAATTTCACTAGGCATGAACTCAACACAGACCTTGAGTTATATCAGTAGGTCTTTTTATTTGGACTAATTCACTCTGTCTCCCTTTTGCACATTTTCACATCAACATTTATTGTTAGAGGTTATTGTAACATTTTATAAACTTTCACTTACTTTTCATGCTTGAGAGCTTACAAGTAGGGTAAATTTTTAGGTTCAGTTACTACAACAGCACCTTGCAATGCAAGTCATTGAACTCTTTGAATGTAGTGAACCTTTAGGAGCAGATCTTTGGTGTAAGGACGTGTAATTTTTATATAAATACTTTTCAGAGTAAGACTGCATTTTAATATGTGCTATCAGGGTCCCTTTAATGATATGAGTATTATCTCAGAAGCAGTAGAGGTAAGAGGAGTAGTCTTGGCACGAATACTGAGATTCTGCATGGATATCCTTTGGATTCAATATTATTGCAGGTTTCAGAGTAGCAGCCGTGTTAGTCTGTATTCGCAAAAAGAAAAGGAGTACTTTTGGCACCTTAGAGACTAACAAATTTATTAGAGCATAAGCTTTCGTGAGCTACAGCTCACTTCATCGGATGCATTTGGTGGAAAAAACAGAGGAGAGATTTATATACACACACACAGAGAACATGAAACAATGGGTTTATCATACACACTGTAAGGAGAGTGATCTTAAGTGATCACTCTCCTTACAGTGTGTATGATAAACCCATTGTTTCATGTTCTCTGTGTGTGTGTATATAAATCTCTCCTCTGTTTTTTCCACCAAATGCATCCGATGAAGTGAGCTGTAGCTCACGAAAGCTTATGCTCTAATAAATTTGTTAGTCTCTAAGGTGCCAAAAGTACTCCTTTTCTTTTTGCGAATATTATTGCACTGAGGGTACAAAAGCCCTGCCCCTGTGTCTCCCTTCCTCTCTACTCCAAACATTTCTTTTAACTCTCTGAGGCAGAGGAATGGTCAGTGGATTCCTATCTAAGGTTTTTATGTGGTGTCCATTACCATATGAAATGCCTCACTATCTTTAATATATGTAGCCTCACGACACCCCTGTGAGGTAGGGAAGTATTTGCCTAAGGTCACACAGGAAGTCTGTGGCAGAGCAGGAAATTAAACTCATGTCTCCCAAGTCCCAGGTTAGCATGCTAACCATTAGTCCACCCTTTGGGTCTTTGCAAAGGTTATACATTAAGAGTACAAAGTTACCGATAAGTACTTTTCTTTCTCCTTTATGGCATTGTGTCTCCAGAACCTCAGTGTAAGGGCATGTCTACACTTACCGGTAGATCGACAGTGCTGCAATCGATGCAGCGAGTGTTGATTTAGTGGGTCGGGTGAAGACACACTAAATCAATGGGAGAGCACTCTCCCATCGATTTGTGTACTCCACATCCCTGAGAAGCATTAGGGAAGTCAACAGGAGAAGCTCTCCCGTCGACACAGCACAATGTGGCCACTGCGGTAAGTGGATCTAACTACGTCAACTTCAATTATGTTATTCATGTAACTGAAGTTGCGAAAATTAGATCGATTTACCATGGTAGTAGACCAGGCCTAAGAGACTAGAATCTTCAGCAAGAGGGCTGAGATCTGCCACTCACTGTTCTCTCCAACTGGGCATCCAACAAGGACTCAATACTGAGAGAACAGTGCTGAAAGTGAAATGTGAAAGTTTTAAGGCTCCAGACAGCAGCCTTACAAATCTTAGCAATAGACACATATGAAATACAAGTTGCAGTAGCTGCTATCCTTCTCCAAGAATGAGCTTTAAGTCCTTCAGGTACTGAATTCCTCCTAAAATATAGCATATCTGAATACATAATTTAATCCATTTAGATAGCCCCAAAACTCGGATATCCTGGCTTTTAGATATTTATTTATTTTATCAAATAAACCTTGTGGACTTCCAAAACTGCTTTTTCCAATCAAGGGAATAATGAACTGCTCCTTTAACATCCATATAATGCAGCTTGGTAAATACAAAGGCTTTCAGGGGAAAAATATACTGACAAAGAAATTGATTCAAGTGAAAATGCAAGACTAATCTAGTCAAGAATTTTGCCTGTGGTCTCAAAACCACCATCGTTATGCACCATTCCCATGCTTCTTGGTATGGCAGGGGACACTGATTTCTGTTCAATAATACACTTGCACTGCACTGGCTGACCAATCCCTATTGCTCTTACTACTAGGGGTATGACTACATTTCAAGATGGAGGTGTAAATTCCAGCTCGAGGATACCTACCCATGCAAACTCTAGAGTCTGAGATGGGTACGTACTTGGAGAGGCTAGAGTCTCCTGTCATTCATGCTGCTGTGGCTACACTCTATTTTTAGCACGCTAGCTTGATTAGAGCTAGCATGGGTCTGTCTCCTTCAGCTGGAATTTACACCTCCAGCTCAAAGTACCCTAAGAGCTTTATGTGAAGTCTAAGTACCCTGGTCTTCTCAAGAACCCCCAGCTAATCCAAAAGAGATCCACCTGAAATGTAAAGCAACTGTGGTTTTCATCATGCATGGAACGGGGGGGGAGATGGGGTCAAAGGGTCATTCCCTTCAGAATGAGGTGTCTGGAACGGCTGACTGTAACAGGGTAATATTCACCTCTCACAATCACCCGCTGCCCAGCTGTGCATCTGCACCTCTCTCAGTCTGTGGTGACCCCTGTCGGTGGTTTCTCAGGCAGTTTCAGTGACTCAGCCCTCCGGCCAAGTCACACACACAGGCTGTGTGCTTTCAACAAAACAAAATCCCTTCCAGGATAAATAGTTCAAAAGTAAAGGCTCAGTCTGTAGTCTTTAAACAGTCCCAACCATGGTGAGGGGTTGTGCCCCCCAGGGCTCTCTCCCTCCCTCTCTCTCTGGGCCTTTCTCATGCCAGCTCAGCCACTAAGCAGTTCAGTTCCCCTTCCAGGGTGTATAACATTTCAACATTCAGGCCACTTCCCCTGTGGCTAATGGGGCGGGACGACTCAGGTCCATCCACTACTCTGAGTCCCAGCCCAGGGACTCTGTGAATAGCAGCCACATGCTGCTGTGTCCCCTTTAACTCTTCACTATGCTGCTTCAGTTCCCTTGGTCACTTCCCTGTAGCTCTCACACCTTCACAACTGCTTCATCCTTACCTTAGGGCTGAAGTCTTGTATTCAGTCCCAGCAGCCAGCCAAGAGCTCCTTCTTGCTCCCCTGGTCCCTGTCAGCACCTGCTCTGACTGTGGTCCTGTAGCTCCCTCAGCCAGCCAGGAACACCATTCACGCTCCTTCAGCTCCAGGCAGAAACTGACTGTCTCTAGCTCTGCAGGTCCTTGTATATGTCTCCCTTCAGCCTCTCTGATTGGCTGCTTCCCCCCGCAGCCACTCCAGGCAGCTTGAAGGACTTCTTTACTGCTCTTTTCTGGCATGGTAGGACCACAAGGTCTCCAGCAGGGTCTCAAAACCACCATCATTATTCACCATTCCCCACAGACTCAAGAGTTCTAGAGCATTAGCCACCCTTCATGTGAGCCAGTTGCCTAGATATGATTGTGCTTGTGGGCTCTGATGATGAAGGTGGGCTACCACCCTTGCCAATTATTTGTACAGCACTTAACTTAATGGGGCCCTGAGCCACGAATGAGGTCTCTGGACACTAGTGCAATGCAAGTAAATAAAATAACAACAATAATTATTAATAATTAATAAAAATAAAGTATACTTTCAGTGCTGCAGCCATCCCAAAAAGTAGAACCTTGCACTGGTAGTGATCATTGCTCAGCTCTGAACCCAAATTATTGCCCATGACTTTGCCTTATTGAGATGTGGAAGAGAAATCCTGAAGATTGAGTGTCTCAGACCTATTCTGAATATATAGGGAAGCACTGATGTTCCCCTGACAAGCCAGACACACTGTATTTTTTCTAAAATACTTGTTCATCTTATGAAAACTTAAAATTGGACAGACTTCCTTTTTTCATTGGACTAAGAATTCATGGACTTTTTAAAATGGCCTAATTATGGCTCTTACATAAATTCTATAGATCATACCTCGAAATAAATGCTTTCTACCATAGTAGTATCTTAAGAAAAATGTCCTTAAAAACATGGAATGGGGGTTAAGCTTTGGAATGTCCTCAAACTTGAGGGTGTACCAACTATTCAGTCATCACTAGAACCTATTTGTCCCCAGAGATATTTAGTCAAGCCAATAAAAATTAGGCTAAATAGTCTCCAAAAGGAGTAACAAGAATTGGGGCTGCTGACAAGCCTGATCCAACACAGTTTGGCAAATCCTCAAAGTTGCTTCTCTCCTGGATCTATAGTACAGGATGACGTCTTCAAGGCTTAGGAAGATTATGTAGATTTCTGACCATCTTTAAATTATTATTATTTAACAACAGGAATATTGTTTTGTCATCTAGAAGTCAACCCCATTGGGGCCCCATTGTGCTGCTGTACAATTAGATAGTAAATGACAGATCTGAATTCCCAGACTGATACTTCTAAAGATGAAAAAGGATGATGGGACTGGCTCCTTTGATACCAGAAAGAAGACTGTCCTTTCCTAAGTGAAGTCTGACTCTGCCCCAGAGACCAAACTGTCCATCTGGCTGCCTGTAACTCTTCTATGGGTCAATTAGTGTTTGAGTGGAAATGCTCAGTCTCCTCAATCTTTTTCACCTACTCCTTGTCTAGAAGACCAGAATTTCATAGCCAAAAGTACAAGTAACTGGTGACAGCTGTAGCCGAGGAGCCAGGTCCAGTATATCATAGGAAGCCCTTAAGAAGGATCTTGCTATGTCCTGCCTCGGGAACGCTGACCTCTTTTTTTCCTGACTTTTTATACTTAAGCCAAGAAGAATCCTCGGTCCCTAAAGAATTATTGTGTCTCAGAACAAGTTGTTAGTCTTCCATACTCAAAGTAAAAGCCACTGAGCAATATGTCTTCCTCCCAAATATGCCAAAGTTTTCTGGACATATTTGGACAGATTATACCCTACATCCTAGCTCCACTCCACACAGAATGGGAAGCTATGGAGTGAATTAGAGCCACCATAGCTGCTCTAACTTATGCCAGCTGAGGCATCCCTCACATGCTCTTCCCAACTCACTCCCTAGGCATGCAGGATGGCTGGCACATGAGCTGTTTCTGCCAATTTTGCCCTCCACAGGGGGAATTCTTAGCTCCCTTTGTACAGGGGGAATTTTCAGCAGGCCATGTTGTCAAGGTTCCTTCCCCACTCTGTACTCTAGGGTACAGATGTGGGGACCTGCATGAAAACCCCCTAAGCTTATTTTTACCAGCTTAGGTTAAAGCTTCCCCAAGGTACAAACTATTTTACCTTTTGCCCTTGGACTTTATTGCTGCCACCACCAAGCATCTAACAGATATATAACTGGGAAAGAACCCGCTTGGATATGTCTTTCCCCCCAAAATCCTCCCCAAACCCTACACCCCATTTCCTGGGGAAGGCTTGATAAAAATCCTCACCAATTTGCATCGGTGAACACAGACCCAAACCCTTGGATCTTAAGAACAATGAAAAAGCAATCAGGTTCTTAAAAGAAGAATTTTAATAGAAGAAAAAGTAAAAGAATCACCTCTGTAAAATCAGGATGGTAAATACCTTACAGGGTAATCAGATTCAAAACATAGAGAATCCCTCTAGGCAAAACCTTAAGTTACAAAAAGACACAAAAACAGGAATATACATTCCATTCAGCACAGCTATTTTATCAGCCATTTAACCAAACAGAATCTAATGCATATCTAGCTAGATTACTTACTAAGTTCTAAGACGTCATTCCTTTTCTGTCCTCAGCAAAAGCATCACACAGACAGAGAGAGAGGCTTTGTTTCTCTCTCCCCCCAGCTTTCGAAAGTATCTTGTCTTCTCATTGGTCATTTTGGTCAGGTGCCAGTGAGGTTATCCTAGCTTCTTAACCCTTTACAGGTGAAAGGGTTTTTCCTCTGGCCAGGAGGGATTTTAAAGGTGTTTACCCTTCCCTTTATATTTATGACACATGTACAGCTGGAATCTGGCTCATGGGGCACAAAAGGGCTGGAGTGTATTTGTGAATCTGGTCCTAATGGGGCAGGGGCAGATGAAAAATTCTTCCTTGAGCAAGACTCTTAGCGGAGCCATCATCATTCCCATATTGCCAATTCTTTTTCTTTTCCATGGAACATTTAAATAGATGTGAGGAACATTCTAACCCTCTAGAGCAGGTCTTCTCCAATTCATTCACAATACTGGGAACCATGTCTTAATAAAGGGATTGTATCAGGTAGACTCATATCCTCTGTCAGTTGGATGCAGAGGAAGATGCATAACACACACTGACCATTTATGCATTAACTGTCTTTAGTGTAGTAAGTGCAAACAGTTGATCTCAGTGCTCACTTTTGTATTGCATGTCATCTTCCCCTCCTTCTTGTTCTGTGTCTCTCAGATGGAGGCAAGGAGAGGTATGTCTACACTGTAATTAGACACCTGTGGTGGTCCATGCCAGTGGACTTGAGCTGGTAGGGCTCCAGTTAAGGGGCTGTTTAACTGTGTTATAGACATTCAAGCTTGGGCTGGGGTCTACGTCTACGCCACTATTGAACAGCACCTAGCCTGAGCCCAGTAAGCACAAGTCAGTGGGCTTAGGCCCATCACAGGTGTCTAATTGTGGAGTAGACATACTCGAGGGAGCCACTACCATGTGACCAGTTCTGCAAGCATCACCAGTAAGCACCCAGCCCACCATGAGCGATCCAGACTCCATAGAGAACAGTTTGGGGACCTCTACTCTAGAGCTTACCTCAAAGGAGAAAGATCTGAAAAAATCAGAACCTCAGACTTAGGAGCCCTTGAACCCATGCCTCCATGATCCTTCCTTCCCTGACAGATCAAATTACTTGTTTATAGACAAAGGGCTTCTCTTCACTGCCAAGTTAACTGGAGTTATAACTTTGGTGTTACCTCTATCTTGAGTCCTGTTTATACATAAAAATCCTTAAATTGTGTGTGATGGTCCTTTTAACTCAATTTGACTGGCCCATAAGGGAATACAAGCTACAGCCTGAGTTAGCACAATTTGTCAACTAACATGACCGCTCTGGAGTGTGGATGCAGACTAGTGCCACTAGTCAGCCAATGCCTTCTCACCATTCCCGCTGTGTGTCCAGAAGGGACAGACAAATTATCTCATAATTCACTGAGGAAGAATTCATTGAGTGGCTCAGCTTACTGCAGTGCACAAAATCCTGGAATGTGCCCCCAAATGTCATAGTGCAACTCACAAGTGAGTGCAGTGCCAGTGTGAATATAGCAGCTCGGGTGTGCCAATCTTGATTGAACTAGGCTAACTCGAAAGAATTAACTTGAGCATGTATAACTTGATCCAGTGAAGACATATTCATAATAAAATTTAAGCACTGGTTCTAAGTAACTTGAATCCTGGTTATATGCCAGGGGAATGCTCCATTTGCATCTTGGATTCTCCAAACCTCTTCTTTATTAATGGGTGTGAGTCTCAGACTCCTTTCTTTGGTCCTGGATATAAAAGCACAACCATTGATGAGTAAGTGCCCTTTAACCAAGCACTTTAAGCACTGGGGATGTTAGTCTGAAATGCACATTAGAGTGGGATAAGAGGAACACTTATTAAACCTCTTAAATTTATGCTCTTTCTCAACCATGTTATGGGCTTGATGCTTGAATCACTTGGTGAAATTCTGTGACCTATGTTATGCACAAAGTCAGATGAGATAAACATAATGGTTCTGTCTTGCCTTGAAATCTATGAAACTAAAACTACATAAACCCTGTTTTTTTCTCCACAATAAATAAAATAATAAACTCTAAAAACATAAACACTGTACACCTTAATAATGACATTAAGGACTATACAATACATTACAAAAGGCAACATATTTTAGCAGAAAAGGCTAAAAAACCAACTCACCTAATCTTAACTGATGCAGGGAGAGATTTGGTTGTGTGGCTGCACAGGCTGGCAGAAAGAGAGGAAATGAAGATACTGAGATGCAAGAGGCTCCTTACGCTCTCATTTCCAGAATGTGGTATCCCAAGGAGATGCATGCACATACACCATTATCTATTTACAACCTTCAATGTGTTCTGTGGTCACATAGCAGGACAATAGACTCCTATAGTGGGGATCAGGAGAGGCAACATCTTCAAGCAAATTCTTCATTACTGGTGATAATGCACAAACAGGAACAAACACAGCCTGATTTTCAGATCCCAGTTTGAGTTTGCAGGGCTGGCAGTTGGCAAATCATCTTTTTACTACTCGTCAACTGATCAAATTGACTAATGAAGAACGTCAATAAACATGGAACCCCATGGAGTCATTTTTACAGTGTCACCTTTCACTTTAAATGATACAGCGTGATAGTGTCTGATGAGAGATTCACAGACTGAGCCAGCACTGATATTTAATTGTTCTGAAGCAGGAATGCTTCCTAAAAACATCTTGTAGGCTTCCATCTACATCACAGTTGGCCTGTAGATAGCTACTCAACTGCACAAACGTTTGTCCGAAACTCCTCTCAGAAAAGACAGAATTCATAGTAGTGAACAAAGCATGTGATCATTTCCATTGCCACTAACCTGTCTATTACTTGTTACCCTACTGTGTGTTGATATAGTTAGGACTGTGTTATTAGTCCTTCACTGAGGCATCAATTTTGTTTCTATTTTTATTGTGACAGGTTGGGATCTGAAAAGTGTCCTGGTGCTTCAGCCATTCTAACCAATCCCAGAGCAGTTTTATTTTAAGTACCTTCTAATTATTAGGTCCCCAATCCTAGCTCAGAACAGGTTTCCTTTTTTTAATATTATAATTAGAGATGGATTAAGTCTATTGAAGAATCTGAAAAATGGCCGTGAAGTATGCTAGGATCTTCTCCTAATTCTTCAAAGGTAGAAAGAAAAGTGCGTTAATAACAGTAACAAAAGGTGTTTGGGCCTGGATCTCCAAAGGGCATTGGCAGTAATGGATTGAAAGGGAATGGTTTGTAGAACAGAAACAAAGGATTCTGCAATTTGCTTATGGTTCAGATAATAATTCAAATGCTTAGTTTGACCTCCAGATCTTTTGAAGTTTATCCATTGCTAAACATAATGAAGATATTTTCTGCACTCTATATTTTTTTTCCTTTCCAAGAATCATAAAACCATAGACGATTAGGGTTGGAAGAGATCTCAGGAGGTCATCTAGTCCAACCCCCTTCTCAAAGCAGAACCAACCCCAACTAAATCATCCCAGCCAGGGATTTGTCAAGCCAGGCCTTAAAAACCTCTAAGGATGAAGGTTCCACCACCTCCCTAGGTAACCCATTCCAGTGCTTCACCACCCTTCTGATGAAATGCTTTTTCCTAATATCCAACCTAGACCTCCCACACTACAACTTGAGACCATTGCTCCTTGTTCTGTCATCTGCCATCACTGACAACAGCCTAGCTCCATCCTCTTTGGAACCTCCTTCAGGTAGTTGAAGGCTGGTATCAAATCCCCCCTCACTTTTCTCTTCTACAGACTAAATAAGCCCAGTTCCTTCAGCTTCTCCTCATAAGTCATGTGCCCCAGCCCCCTAATCATTTTTGTTGCCTTCTGCTGGACTCTCTCCAATGTGTCCATATCCTTTCTGTTGCGGGGGAGGGGGCAAAACTGGATGCAATACTCCGGATGTGGCCTCACCAGTGTCAAATAGAGGGGAATAATCACTTCCCTCGATCTGCTGGCAATGCTCCTACTAATGCAGCTCAATATGTCAGTAGCCTTCTTGGCAACAATGGCACACTGTTGACTCATATCCAGCGTCTCATCCACTGTAATCTCCAGGTCCTTTTCTGAAGAACTTTCACTTAGCCAGTCGGTCCCCAGAATGTAGCAGTGCATGGGATTCTTCCTTCCTAAGTGCAGGACTCTGCACTTGTCCTTGTTGAAACTCATCAGATTTCTTTTGGCCCAATCCTCCAATTTGTCTAGGTCACTCTGGACCCTGTACCTACCCTCCAGCATATCTACCTCTCCTTCCAGCTTAATGTCATCTGTGAACTTGCTGCAGGTGCAATCTATCCCATCATCCAGATCATTAATGAAGATGTTGAACAAAACCGGCTCCAGGATTGACCCCTGGGTATTCCACTTAATACCAGCTGCCAGCTAGACATAGAAGGGTTGATCACTACCCATTGAGCCAGACGATGTAGCCTATTTTCCATCCACCTTGTAGTCCATTCATCAAATCCATACCTGTTTAACTTGCTGGCAATAATACTGTGGGAGACCATATCAAAAGCTTTGCTAAAGTCAAGGTATATCACGTCCACTGCTTTCCCCATATCCACAGAGTCAGTTATCTCATCATAGATGGAAATCAGGTTGGTCAGACATGACTTGCCCTTGGTGAACCCATGTTAACTGTTCCTGATCATCTTTCTCTCCTTCACATGCTTCAAAATGGATTCCTTGAGGACCTGCTCCATGATTTTTCCAGGGACTGAGGTGAGGCTGACCAGTCTGTAGTTCCCCATATTCTCCTTCTTCTCTTTTTTAAAGATGAGCATTATATTTGCCTTTTTCCAATCATCTTGGACTTCCCCCGATCGCCACGAGTTTTCAAAGATAATGGCCAATGGCTCTGCAATCACATCAGCCAATTTCCTCAGCACCCTCGGATGCATTAGATCTGGACCCATAGACTTGTGCATATCCAGCTTTTCTAAATAGTCCTTAACCTGTTCTTTCAGCACTTTGGCTGCTCACCTCCTCCCCATCCTGTTCTGCCCAGTGCAGCAGTCTGGGAGCTGACCTTGTCTGTGAAGACCGAGACAAAAAAAGCATTGAGTGCTTCAGCTTTTTCCACATCATCGGTCATTAGGCTGCCTCCCCCATTCAGTAAGGGTCCCACCCTTTCCCTGACCTTCTTCTTGTTGCTAACATACCAGTAGAAACCCTTCTTGTTACCCTTCATAGCCTTTGCTAGCTGCAATTCCAGTTGTGCTTCGGCCTTCCTGATTACACCCTTGCATGCTTGAGCAATATTTTTATATGCCTCCCTACTTATCTGTCCAAGTTTCCATTTCCTGTAAATTTCCTTTTTGTCTTTAAGCTCACTGAACATTTTTCTGTTAAGCCAAGCTGGGTGCCTGCCATATTAGCTATTCTTTCTGCACGTCAGGATGGTTTGTTCCTGCGCCCTCAATAAGGCTTCTTTAAAATACAGCCAGCTTTCCTGGACTCCTTTACTCCTCTTTGCCCATCAGTTCCCTGAGGGAGTCAAAATCTGCTTTTCTAAAGTCCAGGGTCCGTATTATGCTGTTCTTCTTTCTTCCTGTTATCAGGATCCTGAACTCGACCATCTTATGGTCACTGCTGCCCAGGTTGCCACCCACTTCTACTGAAATTATGAAATTACTTTCCCTACCAATTCTTCCCTGGTTGTGAGCAGCAGGTCAAGAAGAACACAGCCCCTAGTTGGTTCCTCCAGCACTTGCACCAGGAAGTTGTCCCCAATACTGTCCAAAAACTTCCTGGATTGTCTGTGCACTGTTGTATTGCTCTCCCAGCAGATGTCAGGGTGATTGAAGTCCCCCATGAGAACCAGGGACTGTGATCTGGAAACTTCTGTTAGTTGTCCGAAGAAAGCCTAATCTACCACATCCTCCTGGTCTGGTGATCTATAGCAGATGCCCATCACGACATTAGCCTTGTAGCTCTTGCCTCTAAACTTAACTCAAGTGATGCCTTTATTGCTATGGCATAGGAAAATAGTCAGTTAAGGACCTTAATCTTTTATGCAGCCTATAAATGGGCATGTTGACAAAGGCCCTTATACAGCAAAGCACTTAAGCACCTTAAGATATGTTTAATAATTATTGATTTCAGTGGCATTTTAATGGGATTTAAGCAGGTGCTTAAGCACTTTGCTGAACAGATACAGACTTAAGCACATGCTTATCAAGGATCTACAGCCTATCCTGAAGGACGACCCATCACTCTCACAGATCTTGGGAGACAGGCCAGTCCTTGCTTACAGACAGCCCCCCAGCCTGAAGCAAATACTCACCAGCAACCACGCACCACACAACAAAACCACTAACCCAGGAACCTTCCCTTGCAACAAAGCCCGTTGCCAACTCTGTCCACATATCTATTCAGGGGACACCATCATAGGGCCTAATCACATCAGCCACATTATTAGAGGCTCATTCCTCTGCGCATCTACCAATGTGATATATGCCATCATGTGCCAGCAATGCCCCTCTGCCATGTACATTGGTCAAACTGGACAGTCTTTACGTAAAAGAATAAATGGACACAAATCAGACGTCAAGAATTAGAACATTCAAAAACCAGTCGGAGAACACTTCAATCTCTCCGGTCACATGATTACAGACCTGAGGGTGGCTATCCTTCAACAAAAAAACTTCAAAAACAGACTCCAACGAGAGACTGCTGAATTGGAATTAATTTGCAAACTGTATACAATTAACTTAGGCTTGAATAGAGACTGGGAGTGGATGGGTCATTACACAAAGTAAAACTATTTTCCCATGTTTATTTCCCCCCCGCTCTACTGTTCCTCACACATTCTTGTCAACTGCTTGAAATGGCCCACCTAGATTATCACTACAAAAGGTTTTTTTTTTCTCTCCTGCTGGTAATAGCTCACCTTACCTGATCACTCTTTTTACGGTGTGTATGGTAACACCCATTGTTTCATGTTCTCTGTATATATAAAATTGCCCCACTGTATTTTCCACTGCATGCATCCGATGAAGTGAGCTGTAGCTCACAAAAGCTTATGCTCAAATAAATTTGTTAGTTTCTAAGGTGCCACAAGTACTCCTTTTCTTTTTATTGTATCTACATGAGTCCTAATAGGTAGCAGGTTTAAAACAAACAAAAGGAAGTCTTTTTTTCAACCAACACACAGTCAACCTGTGGAACTACTTGCTAGAGGATGTTGTGAAGGCCAAAACTATAACAGGGTTCAAAATAGAACTCAATAAATTAATGGAGGATAGGTCCATCAATGGCTATCAGCTAGAATGGGCGGGGATGGTGTCCCTAGCCTCTGTTTGCCAGAAGCTGGGAATGGGCAACAGGGGATGGATCACTTGATGATTACCTGTTCTGTTCATTCCCTCTGGGACACCTGGCATTGGCCACTGTCGGAAGACAGGGTACTGGGCTAGATGGACCTTTGGTCTGACCTAGTGTGGCCTTTCTTATGGTCTTATGTACTGTTTTCTCTCAAGCAATGTCTGGAATATGCTTGTATTTGTTCAATTTTCTAAAATCATCTTAAAATATTTTGTATTACCCTAATGTATTGTATTGTGAAAAACACTTTTTTTAGGATGCTATGATATTTCAGAGAGAGAATTGCTTAATCTGAACTGGTGTATATAATTTTCTAGAAATCCTTATGATGATGTATTACATGTAAGAGCAGTAATAAGCCTTTTTATCTGTATCTGTAAAACATTTCACAATATCTGCCATGAAAAATGACATTAAACCCTATTTGGTACTCTTTCCTTGTAACACCAGCTTGCATTGGAGGGTTATTTTTATGACTAGGGCATTGCCTCATGAGATGGTGGGAATGAAATACTACGACAGAAAGAACAATTGCAACAGTGCACTCACTGGCTGCAGAGCTTGACTTATGGTTCATTGTCCCCCACCTTTAATCTTCCCCTCATTTATGATCATAATTGGATCTAAGATAAAAAAGGCATATGTCACCATCACCACCACAATAGATACAACCAAACCCCAGGTCCAAACAGCCCAAAACTTCGGCTGATCCCTGTCACTCTCTCTCTCTCAGGCTGAAGCAAAGCCTCTGATCCAACACTACATTCCCCACTTTTGGTGGAGGGGATTTCAAATTCCAGATAGGGACCTCAGTTTTGCAGCTTGGGCCCTTTGGTAGCCAGATGCTAATTATGGCTGAGTGTGTGGAAACCAAGAGAAAGGCAATACAATTTCTTAGTATTACAGAGCTTTTCCACATTTGATTATGAAGAAAGAAAAGGAGGCTGGTCATCACGGCTTGCTTGGTGTTCTTTCTGTCTCCCCGGGACTGACAGGAGAATGCCCCTGGAATAGACTTCTGGAGCTATCAGATCAGTTGTCAAGAAAACCTTCATGGTTTAATTCTTTAATTTCAGGCTACTGTTAGTTATTTGCAAGATCAGGAGTTCTAATCCTATTGCCTGTCAATTCACTTTAACCTCAATCTTTTTCTTTACTTTCTTATTCCCAGAACCTGTTTCCTGCTTTCATGATGCCTGATAGAAATTGCCTTGAATAGCCCTGAATGATCAAAACTGACCGGATGCGCAGTGTGAATATTCATGATTTAGTGGCGCAACATCGACTCACTCTTTAATGCAGGATCTATGCTATAGTCCCATCCACCACATGAATTACCAGGTCATTACTACTTAATCCTAATAGAACCTGTCTTGGAGATGCACCTATCTTGGAGATGCTCTGTTTTACATAAAACAGAGAAAGAAAATGTATTTGTTCTGGACTCGAGACATCTTTAATTCACTCACACACATACTCATGAAAATGGCACTAAAAGAGCATGAAGGGCCAAATTCTCTCCTTGAACATGTACATGAAGAGCACACACGTGTGAGTAACTGAGGATGGAACTTATTGATTGCCAGAGAACACAGTAAGATAGGTGCCAGTCTTTAAGATACTGAGGGTTACTTAGGCAACATGCTGAGAGTTTGATGGCCAGATCTAATTTGTACATATATATATTTACATATAGGTTTTAATGAAAAATAAACACTTGCACAACCACAATGTTTGCTTTGCACTTATATCTTCTTTGGTAGACAAATAGCAATTGTCTGTTGGTTCAATTATTCCATAATTAAACAAAACCAAATGAAACAAAGTTATTATAGAGTATTAGCTGACTTGGGCTGTGGCTGGTTAGAATCCTTAGACTTCATAGGCCATACCTGTATATGCAGGGCTTCTGATTTTTGTTGTAACCAATAAACATATTGGTTGTTTACCCAATAAACATCAGCAAAACACCAGAAAAGGTTACTTATATCCAAGGGCTTGTCTATATGGAGCAGTAATGCAGACTATGTGGGTGTGATTTCTGAAGCTCACTAATGTGTTGTAAAATAATTGGTCCATGTAGCTCCTGCTGGCATGCACTAAAGGTTCCCTAGTGCGCTTTAACAGAGTGCTGGTTCAAGCAGTACTACATTAATATGCACTAAGGAATGTTAAAAGGAGATTACTCATTACAGTATATACTACTGTAATGAGTAATATATATATATATGTTATAGATATAATTCATTACAGTATATACAAAGAGACAGCCCTTAAAAAAATGATTTTTGACATCTACATAAAAGTCAAAAATTGCTAAAAATACCTGCCCCCATAACATTAATAAACCCTGAAAGACAAAAGCCCTATCTATATTGTAACTAATTAGTGGCTGACTAGAACTTCATAGGTGTCACTATGCTACACAGCATGGCTACCCAGACTTCAGAGTGATAACAGGGAGGGAACTGATGGTTCAATTATTCCATAATTAAACGTATTAAAATTAAACTTAAACTCCCACTTATATAGCACAGTCTTCTATCACTTCAGATGCTCTGTTAGCTATGGAACCCCCATCATTGGAGGTTTTTAAGAACAGGTCAGACAACACCTGTTAGGGATGGTCTAGGTTTACTTGGCCCTGCCCCAGTGCAGGGGGCTGGAGTTGGTGACCTCTTGAGGTACCTTCCAGCCCTACATTTATGTGATTTCTATGATTAATAGTACAAGGTATATGATGCACAGTTGAGCAGGTCTGCTTCTGTCCAACAGAGGGCAGTGGTGTACATACACACTAGGCAGTTTCTGTCCATACTATCTAAGATATAGCATGATAGAGGGTGGTTGTCGGTTGCATTAATGGACGCCATGAACCTTTTGGTCGCTGTTCCATAAAGCAGGGAGTTAAGAGTTAAACTCATGAGCTGTCCTGGTAGATGAATCAGAGCATCATAACTGGAATGGAGGCTAACGTGGGGTGCAAAAAGAAATGTGATGAAACTCAGTTCTCTGATAGGGATGCAAATCTCTAGGAAAAACAAAGCATAAAACCCAAACATATCAACCATGAAGTTGCTATCTCCTTGTGTCTACACGTGAGTTTCATGCTAAGGGGACTAACCTCTCAGTGAACAAGAGGATTCATGCCTGTAACAGCTAACATTGATGGAGGAGTTACCATGTGAACTCCTTGTGCAGCATTGGTGGGAGTTAGTGTAACCCTCCCATGAAACATTGGGTAGAGGATTTCACATGAAGGCCCTTGCTTTAGGTTTTCTAGCATAACCTTAGGCCCAGTCCAGCAAGTTTCCACCTTGCAGGATTGATCAAGTAATGGCAAGTGGGAGGAATGAATTGATTTTTGTTGGTTGGTTGGCTGGTTTTCCCCCACTTCCCCCTCTAATTAATACACAGATGGCTGCAATTGTCAGTTTGCAAATGAAAATGTAGTGCCATAGAACGCTGAGGCAGTACTAAAAATGTACTTTGTGGATTGAAATGCTGCCAGGGGACTAAAAGGCAGCATGCACTTACTATAATACAGTCTCTCCACATGCACAATGAGACCATGGGCTAAAAATAACCAGGAAAGCTAATGAAAGTAGCTACAAAGGCGCTGTGTGGACCATCTTAGACCATTTAGAACCATCTTTTTTAAAAAAATGTGATGGTTTAAAAGGTTGTTTCATTTTATTTTTTCTACTGTTTAATGTGTCCAGCAACTTGATAGGGGTTTTTAGGAAAAAAAAATATTAATGGAGGGAGGAAAGTATCTACAAACAGGAAGGTTTTTTATTATTACTACTTTAATCAGATTAGTAGAATCTGGGCCTAGTCTGTTTGCTAATGATACTGGGATAGCACATTATAAATATTAAGGGTGAGATTTCGACACTGCCAAAGTCTAGAGCTCTGGACAGCCATTTCTCATTCAGAATGAATGGGATGAGTTTTCCCACCCAATTTATCCCCAAAAACCTTGTGAGGTAGGTTTTGTTATCTCTGTTTTACAGATGTGGATACTGAGGCTATGTGTACATTATGGGAGTTCTCCCGTTTCTTTAGGGTAATCCACCCTTTGATCTAACACTGTCTATATCGTGGGTTAGGTCAGCATAGCTATGTCTGTCAAGGATGTGGGTTTTTTCACACCCGTGAGAGATGTAGGTAAGCCGATGTAAGTTTTCAGTGTAGACAAGCCCTGAGATGTTACAGGCTGATATTTGCAAGCTAGGATTACTAAAGTTAGGGGCTTGTGCAACTGGGATCAGGTTCTGGCCCACTATTTTAGCAGCTATGTAAAAAATAAATTAAAATAAAAATGGTCTTCTTGGCTGACGTCTTGTAAGGCATATTTCAGCCAGGAGAGAAGTTTGCACCGGATCCCATTTACATAGAAGCCAGTGGCAAAACTCCCATTGGCTTCAGTGGTACAGGATGGGGCCCTTCCAATGACAATGATGAAATGGGTGGGTTCTACTGGAATAGGACTGGCACAACCTTAGCTATAAATTATAGATGTCAGTGTCTGCAATCAAGATTTTTCTCTCTGCTCTAAACAAAAAGGCTACATTTTGGCATATATGAAAAAATAGCATTTCTCCTTTAAGCCAACTAACCTACCTATTAGCAGCCTCTAGCTATGGACCTTAAAGTATATAACAAATCAGTTCTCACACACATACTTGTGTCCTGGAAATACTGCTCAAGGATGGAATGAATCAGGTATTGTCTCCTAATGCTCCCATAAACAGAACCACAAAAATGGCAATTCGTGCATCAGATCGTGCCATGACTAACTTGTAAAAAGAAAGCACTACAACACTAGCAGGAATCAGATTTGTGTTCGCTTTGAGATCAACTTTTTTTGTTTTGTTTTGTTTTTTGTTGCCCTAAGAACTGGAGACCAACTATTCCACATTACAAAAGATTGATTTGCCTCCTTTCCTGAGTTTCAGGTCATAATGGAGCTTTGTTATCTTTAATAGATTCATGTAGTCCTTCCCTAGTGCCTTGTCAAATAATAATACATACAAAGCAATAAAAGGGAAAAGAAAAAAAAACCCAAATATCTCATAAGTCCAGATTGGAGTGGATATATGAAGGGGGAAAGTGTTTATTGAGCTGTCCTGAGCAGAATAAAATAATTTATGTACCATCTACATGCAAATGCATTTTTCATTTATGTAATAAACTGCATCCTTGTATAATTTAGCCAAACAATGGAGCTGGAAGGACAACACTGCTAATCTTTAAAAATCAACCGTGCCTTTTCAAAAGGGATTTTGTCTTTCTACAAATTGATCAAACTTGACAAGTAATTTCAACCTAATGTTCACGGCCACCCTCCTCGCCATCTGTAGGTGAGAAATCCTATTTTCTGGTAGTGACAAGGTAATGGGGAGGCTTCAGACATCTGTAAAAGAGGGAAGAAGTGTTTTTTCAGTAGCTACAGACAAAAACAAAATGTATTCAGAAGGAAATAAGTGGGTTTCTTTTAAAAGGAATGATAAATCCCTGTGTCTGTCCATTTGGTCTTCAACTTTTGAAGCTGTCAGGCTAATGAAAAGTAGTAAGAAATTAAAATGTCTCTGGCTTTAAAATACAATGGTGGAAATCTTCCTCCAGTGGCATTTCCTTGTTTTCATTAACAAATACTGTAAAGGCCTTCAGAATACATCCATTCTACCAACTTACTGCATCAATGAAAACTAAACTACAGCCAAAGAGACTGAATTTAAACTGAATTTTATTCAAGATTTATTATAAAAACAGCTTTAACTGAATGTGATTCAGTCCTATACCAAACAATGGCAGAGAAATTGGAAAAAGGTGAGTTATCGCCTTTCATCCAGGGTCACAAACATGAGTGAGATTAAGCAAAAGCAATTGCACAGTTGCAAGGCTGTCTAGTGAATTCTGTTTTCTTTGAGAAAGTATAATGCTAACATTTTAGGGCCCACAGACACCCACTGCTCTCAGGCTGCTGTGAATTGTTCTAGTGCTGCAAAGCAGCCAGTGAATCTGGTCCCTAACATCCACTGGCTGGGGTTATGCAGTATTCAATGTGTACAATCAATATAAATAACCAAATCCGGAGGTCTTTACTCCCTCTTCACTTGAAACCCCTAAATGTGGATGCTGTGGCCTCTTCCTTGCCCACCCCCACCTTTGCCTTCCAGAGATCTGGCACAAGAATTTTTTCCATGGAAACTAGGGATTGCACTGACAGACTAGCAGGACCACCAGGGGTGAAAGACTAGTTTAGTCTCCTATGTCCATTTTGTGTATGAAGTGTGGAGGGACTGAAATCTTGGCCGCTGGTCAGGATCCAGGGAGCTGAGAGTTTGCTTTTCTGTATAGCTTTGGCCCTTTTTGATTTTGCAATCTCATTACTTATTATTGTTTAGGCAAAAGGTGCTAATGGATTGCACATCAAGTCGCCTGATGAAATGCATCCTAGAACACTCAAGTAACTGACTGAGGAATATCTGAGCCATTAGTGATTATCTCTGAAAAATCCTGGAAGACAGGAGAGATTCCAGAGGTCTGGAAAATGGCAAATGTAGGGCTAATCTAGAAAAAGGGAAATAAGGACAACCCGGGGAATTGCAGACCAGTCAACTTAACTTCAGTCCCTGGAAAAATAATGGAGCAAATAATCAAGCAATCAGTTGGCATTGACCTAGAAGATAATAAGGTGATAAGTAACAGTCAGCATGGATTTGTCAAGAACAAATCATGTCAAACCATCCTAATAGGAACCTTCCTGGTTCCAAAATCTGCTATTGCTCAGCAAAGGAGCAACAATGAATATACTACAGTAGCTCCCAGGGGCTATCCTCAGGCTAAATGCCCCACAGTGTTAGGTGCAGTACAAACACATAGGAGAACAAGTCCCTCCAGGTTAGGTCACAGCTTTCAATGCATTTCTACATAACCTCAGGTGTGTATAAGGGATGCGTTCTTGCCCTGGCACTATTCTGACACTGGATATTAGAACTTGTCACTCCACACATTGGAATCGAGGTTGGTGAACAAGTGTTTATCAAAAAAGACTACACTGATGATGATGCCTTGTTTGCGGAGAAGTCAGAGAAATTTAGCCCCCCTCTCCAAGGTCTCCAAGACACTGGGGTTGAACGTCTCATGGCAGAAGTCCAAGGTCGAGAACCACAGAGCTGGGCCACCAGAACTCTCACTGCAGGTGGGGTCATGTACCGTGAAGAGCAGTGACAAGTTCATCTACCTAGGCTGCAAGCACAGTTCAAGTGGTCACAGCAAACCGGACATTCGTCAATGAACAGGTCTCACCACCTCCTGCATGAAGTCCATGTCTTGCTAATGGATGCAAAAATGTCTTTGTGCTGAGACAAAGTCCGGGTCTATCAAACCTCCATACCACCTGTATTGTGATAAAGATCAGAAAACTGGACTCTCTGATAGGCAGGCTTGGAGCAGCTAGAGTCATTCCATATGTGCTGTCATCACCAAATCCTAAGCACAAAGTGGTTTGACTTTGTAAGATATGTCACAGTTTTACAGAGATGTGGCTTTCTTTCAGTTGCTCACTGTATTCAAAATCAGCATTGCAGGTTCTTCGGCCATGTTGCCAGGATGGACAAGACACGCCAGCACATTGTGCTCTCAAAGCCTCCATCAATGCGTGAAGGGGTGCACGCCTTGATCCCTACCTCCCACAAGGTCACCCCAGAGATTTGTGGAGTTGGGGGATTGAGCCAGATTTGGGACCTTAACTGAACAATGCCCCGGCAACACCTTGCATAATGACAGGTTTCAGAGTAGCAGCCGTGTTAGTCTGTATTTGCAAAAAGAAAAGGAGTACTTGTGGCACCTTAGAGACTAACAAATTTATTAGAGCATAAGCGTTCATGAGCTACAGCTCACTTCATCCGATGAAGTGAGCTGTAGCTCACGAAAGCTTATGCTCTAATAAATTTGTTAGTCTCTAAGGTGCCACAAGTACTCCTTTTCTTTCTGGCAACACCATTAACCATGGTCGCTCTTGCTGGTGCAACAGTCCCCAGTAGACCATGCATGGTTGATGATGATGTTCCAAACAGCTTATAATCAGAGGCCCTGATTCTCAAATGTACAACATTTGGGTACAGCCTGTACGTGCACAGAGCCTCATCGACATGGGGGCTGATCACACATTGTAAATTGCAGGATTAGGACCTAAGAAATGAATGGTAAGTCCACCTTTTGGCGTTTGATCCTGCCAAATGGTGAGCATGAACAATTCTCACTGAGGTGACTGGGAGTACTCTGTTATAAAGCAAAATAAAGGGGCAAGAGAAATTACTAGAAATACATTTCTACCTTATGATCTACCTCCTTTTCCTCTTTAATCAGAGTGAGGCAGGATTGAAGCAGCACATATTTTATGATGCTCCAGTCTTATTGGGGTTTTATAGCTAGAAATTGGCTTCTCCTGTTACATGAGGACAGCTGGTTTCAGCGGAAACTTGTTCAGGCTTGGAGCTGAGGCTTGGCCTGACATGAGAAATTAACGCATGGAGGGAGCCCTCACTTTTTGGAAGACAGAATTAGGGATGTAAATGAATCATCAGGGTTGAAAACAGAACGTTTGTGCTAAATAAGAGAAGTAAATAGGTCAGTAGGCTAAGAAGACAGAATGTCTGAGCCAACTAAGACAAGAGGCAGAACATGCAGGGAACTATTTACTATGAACTAGATAACAAGGAACAAAATATGTTAGGAATGTAGAGATGAGATAAAGAGGAAGTCGAACCATGGACAGTGCACACTGCACAGGGATTGGTTCCTGCAAAGTAACCAAACCAATCCAAAAATGTGTGATGCAATGTGTAACTTTAGCGCCCTTGTGGCCAAGATGGAGTCCGCTCCTGCAGGCAGCTCTGGCCAAGAGAAGGGGCACGCAGAAATACAGCAGGAAAAATCCCTTCCACCCCAGGGGCACCTGGTCCAAATCCCCAGAGTGAACACACACACACACCAGAAAAGTACAATGGATATAAGAAAGGGAAATATTTATTTACAAAGGGATGAGAGAAGAAAAACAACAAGGGGAAGTGTAGGGGGAGCAGTAGAACAGGGTTGCATCCAAACCAAGGCCCCACAGGCCCAGTGGTAACACAGTCTGAAAGGGCAGACACTGAGCAATGTGTCTGCACAGAGTTCAGGAGACCTGAGCAAAGTTCCAATCCAGTGCTGAGTCTTGGGTGCTCCTGGTCATCTACAGCGCCAGTGAACTTTCTCCAGTATACCCCTCCGGTGCCCGCTTCTGCCGCTCTCTGCAAAGCCACACAGAGCAACCACCTCCCCACTTAACTAGCTAGCAGCCTCCCTCCTTATTCCCAGTGCAGAGTCACAAGCCCCAGTACTCACCGCCCCATGCAGCTCTGGGCAGCAGTGATACTGGGTCCAGCTCCGGCCTGTCCTTCTCGGGTGATTCCCCCCGGCACAATGCTCCTCCTGGCTCCGGTCCTGGGGTGTCCCCAATTGGCCACCCTGTCCTTTCCAGGCTTCAGGCAGGTTCTCTGCTGGGAGGGCCTGCTTGCTGCAGCCCTCCTCTCTCTCTCCAGCTCCAGTGACCCACCTGGAATTTCCCTCCTTTCTCTTTCTCTCCCCCTCCCCGCTTAGGAAAAAGATGTAAAGGGGCCATGCTTTCTAGACCCCAAGGGGTTAAAAATGTATAGTAAAAGCAATGAGATGTTTAATGTATATAAAGGGAGAGGGCTTCTGTGTAACTTTGGAGCTATGATGTACCCTGCAGCCATCTCCACTGCATTTGAGTCTGATCAACTCATCGTAGCACTGCCATATGCCAAATAAAGATACCTAAGTGACAAAGACTTGAGTCGAACTGAGTTCTTGGGAAGCTGAATGAAAAGAGGTCTCAGAGGAAATCCCAAAAAGACTTTCATCCTTGGACCAGATTGACTGAAATTTCTTTGATACTGTAGTGTCTAGGACAAGACCATTCCATGCCGTTTCCTGGTCACTCAGAACAGGAATTGAACCAGGAGTTCAATCTTTATTATTTGGAGCAGATTAGACTGGAACAGTCGTCCCAGTGGTCCACAGAAAATGTTCCTTAATTAAATCCCCAAATCTTCTGGAAAATTGTGAGGGGAAACTTTATTATGTTCAGAGCTGAGAGACAGCAGCTGAAATTACTGCAAATTTTCATAAAGTCATAAAAGCCTGGAGGTATCAGTGAGATGGGATTCAATCAAATGTTCATCATTATTCTGAGGGATAGGGGTACATGGAGTGGCCAGAATAATCCAAAATAGATGATGAAATTTCCTTTGGCTCCTCTGATTAAAACTGCAAATCCATAACTCTAACCCTAATCCCTCTGTGCAAAGTGAAGATTAGATGGGGTCTCAGCATAGATAACTCTATCCTCCTCTTAGGTTACATGTTAAATTTCCGTCTCCTCCCAGGAGACAGAACACATGGATATTGCTTTTTCCCTCACACTATTTAGAAAGGTATAGGAAAGTAAACATTACTGATCGCATAATAATTTGAATAATAGAGCAGGCTTCCTTTGTGTTCCTGGATTACTGTATTAGTTTATTGGATAAACCTACACGTCCTGAAAGGATGGATGAATAAGGCTATTTCAAGTCCTCAGGGTCACTTTATTTTTATGTTATGTTATATTATGTTAAGGCAGTGGGTGAAATCCTGCTTTCATTTATACCAATGTAAGTCTGCATGTAATTCCACTGACCACACTAGATTAGCTCCAGATTTACATCTGTGTTGGTGCAAATGGACTTTGGCACAATAACTCCTTGCATTTTGCAACATTTCTCCACCCTCCCACCAATCTTTGATCATTGGGAGCATCTTTAAAGTGGAATTGCGTCTTTCATGAGCTAAATGCGTTGGTCCTGATTCTGATGCTGTTCCAGCCCTGATGTAGCAAGACACTTAAGCATGCGAGAAGCCCCATTGATTTCAGAGTGAGTACTGCCATGCTTAAAGTTCAGTACATGCTTAAATTCTTTGGTTGAGTGGAGTCTTACAGTGGTTTTGCACTGGTGTAACTCCATTAACCCCTAATGAAATTACTCCTGGTTTGCACTGGACTGAGATCAGAATCAGGCCTGTCTGTTAGGTTTCTTTAGGCAACCAACTATATAATTAAATAATTAAATTAACCAAAAAAAAAAAGAGTTTTCCCATTGATTTTAACAGGAGTTGGATCATACCCTTTCAGACGTGTACTGAGGGTACATTCCCCCTGTTTAACATTTCAAACTGTTTCATTCACTCTGCAGTGCCGGAGGAAGGGGCTGCTATTATGAAGAGAGAGACTGAGTTTCAGAGGAGTAAACTGGGATTTGGGAGGGAGCCTGCTCATCAAGCAGAGGATTGCATGTCACAGAGTTGATGTAATCAATGTCTAGGGGCAGAGAGTCTTAGCTGCATTGCCCTTGTAGAAACCTCTGCAGACAGGTCTACCAAGCACGTTCCAAAGAGAGTCATTCGTATGAATGCCTGTCCTACCAGCTGATGAAAGGGTACTGCAATGGGGCAGCTCCCAGTGGAACTGAGAGAAGAAGAGAAAAGAAAACAAAGAATAGAGAAAGAAATGGCCACTTGGCTGCATCTACTTAACACATTTTTTTGTCATCCAGATACTGATTGTGCTCAGTAACAATATTTTAGTGCCATTTTGTTTCTAAACAAATGAGAACTTTGAAAACAGGCCAGAACCCTGCTGATGTTTTTACAGTACGTTCCTGGGAAGAACACAAAGCATAATAATGATTATTTATTTTGCACAGCATAGCTGTGTTTCTGGATTTTTTTTCTCATTCAGAGCACAGACATACTAGTGCATATTTCAGAGCTATTAATATGATGGGTAATGTTAATGGAAATATAATAGAGTGAGATGCTTTTAAAAATACCAGATTTCACAGAGTCAGAAAAAGACATTAATGAAATTTTAATGAGAAAGGCAGCTTGCAGGAATTTTACAAGTAATGATTATTCTCATTCCATATTCAGTCTGAATAACTTTGTCACTAGTGTCTTGTGTTTGCCAGGTGTTTATTAATAGAATGAACAATGCACTAGAGGCTGGAGAGTGATTTTTCTGAAAGAGAAACAAAAATTGTGGGCTATTAAATGTCTACTTTGACTAAGATATTACACACGCATGCATGCATGGGCACACAAATACCCATACACACATTCAGAAGGTTTCTAGCTTGCTATTAAATTATCTATGCCTTTTCTATTAAATCTCTGGCATGCTGACACAAGCAAGGGGGATTTTCATAGCTTTTAAAAAGTAAGGAGTTGAACTATAATGATAAAACTTACCTGGAGTTTTTCAAGGTGCTTTACAGACATTAACTAACGAATTCTCACAACATCCCTGTGAGATAGGCAAGTATTGTAATGAACCAGCTCTCCGTGTGTACATATCACTTCTCTCTACTGGACAGAGGTCCTATGCTGTCAAGCTCTCCTTTAAGTCAACTGATAAAGGGATATGGTTTTAGAGTTGAACGATCTGAGTTCTATCCCTACAGCTGCTGTGAAGTTCTCAGTGTCCAGGCCATACAGCGTAATGAAAAGCTAAATGATTTGCTATCATATTATTACCCCCTTGTTATACTGGGGGAAACTGAGGCAGAGAGGTTTCACTGACCCAAGGCCAAAGAGGGAGCCAGTGTCACTGTGTGGAATTTCAGTTCAAAAGTTCTAGTCTGCCAGTACTCTGTCAGACCAGACCTCCCTCTAGCCCACTATACTACTTTTTAAATTGATAATGCATTGGTCAAAAAACTGCATTACAATAGTTTACAGTAGTGAAAACAATGGAAATCTTATAAGAGTCAGCTTGAAAAGAGACAGATTTCTAAATATTCCTTGAGCACAATGCGCAGAAGATCTTCCCACATGGACCCAGTCCTGCAGCCCTTATACCAATGTAATTTCTACTGAAGTCAATAAGGGCCAGATTCTCTGGTCTGCTAATGATACTTTGCACCACTGGAGAAGGCCAGTGGAGAATTCCCCCTGGGCAGGAGAACTCTCTGCTGACATATAGCCTCCTGCACCAGCCACCCCCTCACCCCTGTATTGGATTAATAGATTAGTAGATTTTAAGGCCAGAAGGGACCGAATAATCATCTAGTCTGAGCTTCGGCAGGAGGAGGGAGGCGAGAAGGGCCATGCAATTTCACCCAGTAATTCTTGCATCAGGCCCCAAATGCGTTGCTGAGCTGGAGCATATCTTTCAGAAAGACATTCAATCACTCAGAGTTTTGCCGGCGAGACGATGAAGTACTCAGGTGTGGTGTTGCTATGGGGATCTGCTTTCGGCATAGGTCATTCTTGCTGGTATTCATAAGCGCTGTCAAACTTTAATGTGTTAATTTCATGCTCAGTATTCTCCCACATTGTTACTGTTTATTCAGAGAAATGATAGAGGTTTAGGTATATTTTGTTTGTATACTTGGCAGGTGAGAGCCCAGACAATATGCTTACATTTTACATGTTATTACTTGACTTTTTCTTTTTTATGTTTTTCCGTTTGGGATTTCAAAGGGTTAATGTGAAAATTGGAAGCCAGCCTTCATGCCTCAACTGCAATGAGTATAATACACCAAGATAGGTCTGGCCACATTGAGACTGTAACACACACGAAAACAAGTGGACACCTCTGACGTGTGGAAGTCGGGACAGTGACTGTCATTTTATTTCCCCACCCCTGATTTCTTTAGTCATTTGTTTTTGTTTGTTTTCCAACATACTGTGAAATTTAAAATTAAAGTTCCATTCTGACGGGAAAGGGAGAGATGCTATAATGTAGCCAAGTTGCTGGGGCAGTAGGGAAACCCATAGCAAGGATATTGTTTGGCATCTGCCCTTTAAACTAGACTATATTATTCCAAAAGGTGTACAGTATTGTAAGTAACCTCTAGTGCCATTTGCAGTATTGCTTCAGGCTTGGGTGCTTGCAGCTTAATTTCACTAGCTAACTTCTAGCATATTAGGAAATAACACTGCAGACATGGATCACAAAGAAAATATTTTCCTTGTCAGCTGTAGCCTGTTGATTAAAATTGTGGGGTCCTGACAGGCCCCTACTTTTCAATGCATGCAGAATCAAAAGCTGATTAAACACATTTCATTGAAACACAACGATGTTCATGCTAAAAGAAAAGGAGTACTTGTGGCACCTTAGAGACTAACAAATTTATTAGAGCATAAGCTTTCGTGAGCTACAGCTCACTTCATCGGATGCATTTGGTGGAAAAAACAGAGGAGAGATTTATATACACACACACAGAGAACATGAAACAATGGGTTTATCATACACACTGTAAGGAGAGTGATCACTTAAGATAAGCCATCACCAACAGCAGGGGGGGAAGGAGGAAAACCTTTCATGGTGACAAGCAGGTAGGCTAATTCCAGCAGTTAACAAGAATATCAGAGGAACAGTGGGGGGTGGGGTGGGAGGGAGAAATACCATGGGGAAATAGTTTTACTTTGTGTAATGACTCATCCATTCCCAGTCTCTATTCAAGCCTAAGTTAATTGTATCCAGTTTGCAAATTAATTCCAATTCAGCAGTCTCTCGTTGGAGTCTGTTTTTGAAGCTTTTTTGTTGAAGTATAGCCACTCTTAGGTCTGTGATCGAGTGACCAGAGAGATTGAAGTGTTCTCCAACTGGTTTTTGAATGTTATAATTCTTGACGTCTGATTTGTGTCCATTCATTCTTTTACGTAGAGACTGTCCAGTTTGGCCAATGTACATGGCAGAGGGGCATTGCTGGCACATGATGGCATATATCACATTGGTAGATGCGCAGGTGAACGAGCCTCTGATAGTGTGGCTGATGTGATTAGGCCCTATGATGGTATCCCCTGAATAGATATGTGGACAGAGTTGGCAACGGGCTTTGTTGCAAGGATAGGTTCCTGGGTTAGTGGTTCTGTTGTGTGGTGTGTGGTTGCTGGTGAGTATTTGCTTCAGATTGGGGGGCTGTCTGTAAGCAAGGACTGGTCTGTCTCCCAAGATCTGAGAGAGCGATGGCTCGTCCTTCAGGATAGGTTGTAGATCCTTGATGATGCGTTGGAGGGGTTTTAGTTGGGGGCTGAAGGTGATGGCTAGTGGCGTTCTGTTGTTTTCTTTGTTGGGCCTGTCCTGTAGTAGGTGACTTCTGGGTACTCTTCTGGCTCTGTCAATCTGTTTCTTCACTTCAGCAGGTGGGTACTGTAGTTGTAGGAATGCATGATAGAGATCTTGTAGGTGTTTGTCTCTGTCTGAGGGGTTTGAGCAAATGCGGTTATATCGTAGCGCTTGGCTGTAGACAATGGATCGAGTGGTATGATCTGGATGAAAGCTAGAGGCATGTAGGTAGGAATAGCGGTCAGTAGGTTTCCGATATAGGGTGGTGTTTATGTGACCATCGCTTATTAGCACCGTAGTGTCCAGGAAGTGGATCTCTTGTGTGGACTGGTCCAGGCTGAGGTTGATGGTGGGATGGAAATTGTTGAAATCATGGTGGAATTCCTCAAGAGCTTCTTTTCCATGGGTCCAGATGATGAAGATGTCATCAATGTAGCGCAAGTAGAGTAGGGGCATTAGGGAATGAGAGCTGAGGAAGCGTTGTTCTAAGTCAGCCATAAAAATGTTGGCATACTGTGGGGCCATGCGGGTACCCATCGCAGTGCCGCTGATTTGAAGGTATACATTGTCACCAAATATGAAATAGTTATGGGTCAGGACAAAGTCACAAATTTCTGCCACCAGGTTAGCCGTGATAGTATCGGGGATACTGTTCCTGACGGCTTGTAGTCCATCTTTGTGTGGAATGTTGGTGTAGAGGGCTTCTACATCCAGAGTGGCTAGGATGGTGTTTTTAGGAAGATCACCAATGGACTGTAGTTTCCTCAGGAAATCGGTGGTGTCTCGAAGATAGCTGGGAGTGCTGGTAACGAAGGGCCTGAGGAGGGAGTCTACATAGCCAGACAATCCTGCTGTCAGGGTGCCAATGCCTGAGATGATGGGGCGTCCAGGATTTCCAGGTTTATGGATCTTGGGTAGCAGATAGAATACCCCAGGTCCTGGCTCCAGGGGTGTGTCTGTGCGGATTTGTTCTTGTGCTTTTTCAGGGAGTTTCTTGAGCAAATGCTGTAGTTTCTTTTGGTAACTCTCAGTGGGATCAGAGGGTAATGGCTTGTAGAAAGTGGTGTTGGAGAGCTGCATAGTAGCCTCTTGTTCATACTCTGACCTATTCATGATGACGACAGCACCTCCTTTGTCAGCCTTTTTGATTATGATGTCAGAGTTGTTTCTGAGGCTGTGGATGGCACTGTGTTCTGCATGGCTGAGGTTATGGGGTAAGCGATGCTGCTTTTCCACAATTTCAGCTCGTGCACGTCGGCGGAAGCAGTCTATGTAGAAATCCAGGCTGCTGTTTCGACCTTCAGGAGGAGTCCACCTAGAATCCTTCTTTTTGTAGTGTTGGCAGGAAGGTCTCTGTGGGTTAATATGTTGGTCAGAGGTGTGTTGGAAATATTCCTTGAGTCTGAGACGTCGAAAATAGGATTCTAGGTCACCACAGAACTGTATCATGTTAGTGGGGGTGGAGGGGCAAAAGGAGAGGCCCCGAGATAGGACAGATTCTTCCGCTGGGCTAAGAGTATAGTTGGATAGATTAACAATATTGCTGGGTGGGTTACGGGAACCATTGTTGTGGCCCCTTGTGGCATATAGTAGTTTAGATAGCTTAGTGTCCTTTTTCTTTTGTAGAGAATCAAAGTGTGTTTTGTAAATGGCTTGTCTAGTTTTTGTAAAGTCCAGCCACGAGGAAGTTTGTGTGGAAGGTTGGTTCTTTATGAGAGTATCCAGTTTTGAGAGCTCATTCTTAATCTTTCCCTGTTTGCTGTAGAGGATGTTGATCAGGTGGTTCCGCAGTTTCCTTGAGAGTGTGTGGCACAAGCTGTCAGCATAGTCTGTGTGGTATGTAGATTGTAATGGATTTTTTACCTTCAGTCCTTTCGGTATGATGTCCATCTGTTTGCATTTGGAGAGGAAGATGATGTCTGTTTAAAAATAGCCGGAGCCTCGCGAACCAGCTGAGCGGCAGCGAACCAGCGGAGCAGCGGGGACAGCAGAGCAGCTCACAGCAGGAGTTTGCCTGGGACTGGTAAGTATCCGAGTGTGTGTGTTTGCTTGCTGAGGAAGTATCCGAGCGTGTGTTTGCTGGGAGGGAGCCTGAGTGAGTGTCTGATTGGCTGCTAGCCTGCAGGGGGCGGGCATTAGGGTGTCTGTGTGTTTGCGTCAGGGAAGCCTGGCTGTTTAAAAATAGCCGGAGCCTCGCGAACCAGCTGAGGAGCGGCAGCGAACCAGCGGAGCAGCGGGGACAGCAGAGCAGCTCACAGCAGGAGTTTGCCTGGGAGTTCGCCTGGAGTGAGCCCAGTGAGGCTTACATCTTGCCAACGTCTCTGAGGAAGCTCCGTAGTAGGTAGGTGATATGGAAGGGGGGAATTCAGCTGTTGTGACCTGCACTGGATGTGCCATGTTTGTCTTTCTTCCACAGGACAAAAGCGACTTTGTCTGTACAAAGTGCAAGCTGGTCTCCATATTGGAAGAGAAGATTGAAGGTCTGGAGCAACAGGTAACGACCCTGCGTTGTATACGAGAGACTGAGGATTTTCTGGACCAAACTCAGGATAGCCTTCTAGGGGCACAAAGCTCTAAAGATATAGAGCAGGTTGCACAGAGGAGCCAAGAGGCCAGTGAAGAAGCTTGGCAACATGTGACCTCCAGAAGAGGTAAGCGGAATGTCCGGGTTCCAGTAACACAGACACAGGTAACTAACCGCTTTCATGTTCTCTCCACAGGTACCAATGCGGAGAGTGGACCAGATGATATGTCTGGGGGGAGAAAGCAGAAGGAGACTCCGCTGGTTGGGAGGCATGAGATGCGATGTCCTGAGGTTGGGGGTTCCACGACCACCACTCCCAAGAGGAGAAGGCGGGTGGTGGTGGTCGGGGACTCTCTCCTCCGGGGGACTGAGTCATCTATCTGCCGCCCTGACCGGGAAAACCGAGAAGTCTGCTGCTTGCCAGGGGCTAAGATTCGTGATGTGACGGAGAGACTGCCGAGACTCATCAAGCCCTCGGATCGCTACCCCTTCCTGCTTCTCCACGTGGGCACCAATGATACTGCCAAGAATGACCTTGAGCGGATCACTGCGGACTATGTGGCTCTGGGAAGAAGGATAAAGGAGTTGGAGGCGCAAGTGGTGTTCTCGTCCATCCTCCCCGTGGAAGGAAAAGGCCTGGGTAGGGACCGTCGAATCGTGGAGGTCAACGAATGGCTACGCAGGTGGTGTCGGAGAGAAGGCTTTGGATTCTTTGACCATGGGATGGTGTTCCATGAAGGAGGAGTGCTGGGCAGAGACGGGCTCCATCTTACGAAGAGAGGGAAGAACATCTTTGCCAGCAGGCTGGCTAACCTAGTGAGGAGGGCTTTAAACTAGGTTCACCGGGGGAAGGAGACCAAAGCCCTGAGGTAAGTGGGAAAGCGGGATACCGGGAGGAAGCACAGGCAGGAAGGTCTGTGAGGGGAGGGCTCCTGCCTCATACTGGGAATGAGGGGCGATCAACAGGTTATCTCAAGTGCTTATATACAAATGCACAAAGCCTTGGAAACAAGCAGGGAGAACTGGAGGTCCTGGTGATGTCAAGGAATTATGACGTGATTGGAATAACAGAGACTTGGTGGGATAACTCACATGACTGGAGTACAGTCATGGATGGTTATAAACTGTTCAGGAAGGACAGGCAGGGCAGAAAAGGTGGGGGAGTAGCACTCATAGAATCATAGAATATCAGGGTTGGAAGGGACCCCAGAAGGTCATCTAGTCCAACCCCCTGCTCAAAGCAGGACCAAGTCCCAGTTAAATCATCCCAGCTAGGGCTTTGTCAAGCCTGACCTTAAAAACCTCTAAGGAAGGAGATTCTACCACCTCCCTAGGTAACGCATTCCAGTGTTTCACCACCCTCTTAGTGAAAAAGTTTTTCCTAATATCCAATCTAAACCTCCCCCATTGCAACTTGAGACCATTACTCCTCGTTCTGTCATCTGCTACCATTGAGAACAGTCTAGAGCCATCCTCTTTGAAACCCCCTTTCAGGTAGTTGAAAGCAGCTATCAAATCCCCCCTCATTCTTCTCTTCTGCAGACTAAACAATCCCAGCTCCCTCAGCCTCTCCTCATAAGTCATGTGCTCTAGACCCCTAATCATTTTCGTTGCCCTTCGTTGTACTCTTTCCAATTTATCCACATCCTTCCTGTAGTGTGGGGCCCAAAACTGGACACAGTACTCCAGATGAGGCCTCACCAGTGTCGAATAGAGGGGAACGATCACGTCCCTCGATCTGCTCGCTATGCCCCTACTTATACAACCCAAAATGCCATTGGCCTTCTTGGCAACAAGGGCACACTGCTGACTCATATCCAGCTTCTCGTCCACTGTCACCCCTAGGTCCTTTTCCGCAGAACTGCTGCCGAGCCATTCGGTCCCTAGTCTGTAGCGGTGCATTGGATTCTTCCATCCTAAGTGCAGGACCCTGCATTTATCCTTATTGAACCTCATTAGATTTCTTTTGGCCCAATCCTCCAATTTGTCTAGGTCCTTCTGTATCCTATCCCTCCCCTCCAGCGTATCTACCACTCCTCCCAGTTTAGTATCATCCGCAAATTTGCTGAGAGTGCAATCCACACCATCCTCCAGATCATTTATGAAGATATTGAACAAAACGGGCCCCAGGACCGACCCCTGGGGCACTCCACTTGACACCGGCTGCCAACTAGACATGGAGCCATTGATCACTACCCGTTGAGCCCGACAATCTAGCCAGCTTTCTACCCACCTTATAGTGCATTCATCCAGCCCATACTTCCTTAACTTGCTGACAAGAATGCTGTGGGAGACCGTGTCAAAAGCTTTGCTAAAGTCAAGAAACAATACATCCACTGCTTTCCCTTCATCCACAGAACCAGTAATCTCATCATAAAAGGCGATTAGATTAGTCAGGCATGACCTTCCCTTGGTGAATCCATGCTGACTGTTCCTGATCACTTTCCTCTCCTCTAAGTGCTTCAGGATTGATTCTTTGAGGACCTGCTCCATGATTTTTCCAGGGACTGAGGTTAGGCTGACCGGCCTGTAGTTCCCAGGATCCTCCTTCTTCCCTTTTTTAAAGATGGGCACTACATTAGCCTTTTTCCAGTCATCCGGGACTTCCCCCGTTCGCCACGAGTTTTCAAAGATAATGGCCAAGGGCTCTGCAATCACAGCCGCCAATTCCTTCAGCACTCTCGGATGCAATTCGTCCGGCCCCATGGACTTGTGCACGTCCAGCTTTTCTAAATAGTCCCTAACCACCTCTATCTCTACAGAGGGCTGGCCATCTCTTCCCCATTTTGTGTTGCCCAGCACAGCAGTCTGGGAGCTGACCTTGTTAGTGAACACTGTATGTAAGGGAGCAGTATGACTGCTCAGAGCTCCGGTACGAAACTGTGGAAAAACCTGAGTGTCTCTGGATTAAGTTTAGAAGTGTGTGCAACAAGAGTGATGTCATGGTGGGAGTCTGCTATAGACCACCGGACCAGGGGGATGAGGTGGATGAGGCTTTCTTCCGGCAACTCACGGAAGCTACTAGATCGCATGCCCTGATTCTCATGGGTGACTTTAATTTTCCTGATATCTGCTGGGAGAGCAATACAGCGGTGCATAGACAATCCAGGAAGTTTTTGGAAAGCGTAGGGGACAATTTCCTGGTGCAAGTGCTAGGGGAGCCAACTAGGGGGAGCGCTTTTCTTGACCTGCTGCTCACAAACCGGGTAGAATTAGTGGGGGAAGCAAAAGTGGATGGGAATCTGGGAGGCAGTGACCATGAGTTGGTTGAGTTCAGGATCCTGACGCAGGGAAGAAAGGTAAGCAGCAGGATACGGACCCTGGACTTCAGGAAAGCAGACTTTGACTCCCTCAGGGAACAGATGGCCAGGATCCCCTGGGGGACTAACATGAAAGGGAAGGGAGTCCAGGAGAGCTGGCTGTATTTCAAGGAATCCCTGTTGAGGTTACAGGGACAAACCATCCCGATGAGTCGAAAGAATAGTAAATATGGCAGGCGACCAGCTTGGCTTAATGGTGAAATCCTAGCGGATCTTAAACATAAAAAAGAAGCTTACAAGAAGTGGAAGCTTGGACATATGACCAGGGAAGAGTATAAAAATATTGCTCGGGCATGTAGGAAAGATATCAGGAGGGCCAAATCGCACCTGGAGCTGCAGCTAGCAAGAGATGTCAAGAGTAACAAGAAGGGTTTCTTCAGGTATGTTGGCAACAAGAAGAAAGCCAAGGAAAGTGTGGGCCCCTTACTGAATGAGGGAGGCAAGCTAGTGACAGAGGATGTGGAAAAAGCTAATGTACTCAATGCTTTTTTTGCCTCTGTTTTCACTAACAAGGTCAGCTCCCAGACTGCTGTGCTGGGCAACACAAAATGGGGAAGAGATGGCCAGCCCTCTGTAGAGATAGAGGTGGTTAGGGACTATTTAGAAAAGCTGGACGTGCACAAGTCCATGGGGCCGGACGAATTGCATCCGAGAGTGCTGAAGGAATTGGCGGCTGTGATTGCAGAGCCCTTAGCCATTATCTTTGAAAACTCGTGGCGAACGGGGGAAGTCCCGGATGACTGGAAAAAGGCTAATGTAGTGCCCATCTTTAAAAAAGGGAAGAAGGAGGATCCTGGGAACTACAGGCCGGTCAGCCTCACCTCAGTCCCTGGAAAAATCATGGAGCAGGTCCTCAAAGAATCAATCCTGAAGCACTTAGAGGAGAGGAAAGTGATCAGGAACAGTCAGCATGGATTCACCAAGGGAAGGTCATGCCTGACTAATCTAATCGCCTTTTATGATGAGATTACTGGTTCTGTGGATGAAGGGAAAGCAGTGGATGTATTGTTTCTTGACTTTAGCAAAGCTTTTGACACGGTCTCCCACAGCATTCTTGTCAGCAAGTTAAGGAAGTATGGGCTGGATGAATGCACTATAAGGTGGGTAGAAAGCTGGCTAGATTGTCGGGCTCAACGGGTAGTGATCAATGGCTCCATGTCTAGTTGGCAGCCGGTGTCAAGTGGAGTGCCCCAGGGGTCGGTCCTGGGGCCCGTTTTGTTCAATATCTTCATAAATGATCTGGAGGATGGTGTGGATTGCACTCTCAGCAAATTTGCGGATGATACTAAACTGGGAGGAGTGGTAGATACGCTGGAGGGGAGGGATAGGATACAGAAGGACCTAGACAAATTGGAGGATTGGGCCAAAAGAAATCTAATGAGGTTCAATAAGGATAAATGCAGGGTCCTGCACTTAGGATGGAAGAATCCAATGCACCGCTACAGACTAGGGACCGAATGGCTCGGCAGCAGTTCTGCGGAAAAGGACCTAGGGGTGACAGTGGACGAGAAGCTGACACTACCTGAAAGGGGGTTTCAAAGAGGATGGCTCTAGACTGTTCTCAATGGTAGCAGATGACAGAACGAGGAGTAATGGTCTCAAGTTGCAATGGGGGAGGTTTAGATTGGATATTAGGAAAAACTTTTTCACTAAGAGGGTGGTGAAACACTGGAATGCGTTACCTAGGGAGGTGGTAGAATCTCCTTCCTTAGAGGTTTTTAAGGTCAGGCTTGACAAAGCCCTAGCTGGGATGATTTAACTGGGACTTGGTCCTGCTTTGAGCAGGGGGTTGGACTAGATGACCTTCTGGGGTCCCTTCCAACCCTGATATTCTATGATTCTATGATTCTATAAGCTGGATATGAGTCAGCAGTGTGCCCTTGTTGCCAAGAAGGCCAATGGCATTTTGGGTTGTATAAGTAGGGGCATAGCGAGCAGATCGAGGGACGTGATCGTTCCCCTCTATTCGACACTGGTGAGGCCTCATCTGGAGTACTGTGTCCAGTTTTGGGCCCCACACTACAGGAAGGATGTGGATAAATTGGAAAGAGTACAACGAAGGGCAACGAAAATGATTAGGGGTCTAGAGCACATGACTTATGAGGAGAGGCTGAGGGAGCTGGGATTGTTTAGTCTGGAGAAGAGAAGAATGAGGGGGGATTTGATAGCTGCTTTCAACTACCTGAAAGGGGGTTTCAAAGAGGATGGCTCTAGACTGTTCTCAATGGTAGCAGATGACAGAACGAGGAGTAATGGTCTCAAGTTGCAATGGGGGAGGTTTAGATTGGATATTAGGAAAAACTTTTTCACTAAGAGGGTGGTGAAACACTGGAATGCGTTACCTAGGGAGGTGGTAGAATCTCCTTCCTTAGAGGTTTTTAAGGTCAGGCTTGACAAAGCCCTAGCTGGGATGATTTAACTGGGACTTGGTCCTGCTTTGAGCAGGGGGTTGGACTAGATGACCTTCTGGGGTCCCTTCCAACCCTGATATTCTATGATTCTATGATTCTATGTCTGTCTGTATCTGTGCGAGTTTTTTCATGAAGTTGACAGATTTCCACTCTATACGGCTAAATTCAGTGCCTTGCATAATCACAGGTTTCAGAGTAGCAGCCGTGTTAGTCTGTATTCGCAAAAAGAAAAGGAGTACTTGTGGCACCTTGGAGACTAACAAATTTATTAGAGCATAAGCTTTCGTGAGCTACAGCTCACTTCATCGGATGCATTTGGTGGAAAAAACAGAGGAGAGATTTATATACACACACACAGAGAACATGAAACAATGGGTTTATCATACACACTGTAAGGAGAGTGATCACTTAAGATAAGCCATCACCAACAGCAGGGGGGGGAAGGAGGAAAACCTTTCATGGTGACAAGCAGGTAGGCTAATTCCAGCAGTTAGCATCATCAAGGATCTACAACCTATCCTGAAGGACGAGGCATCGCTCTCTCAGATCTTGGGAGACAGACCAGTCCTTGCTTACAGACAGCCCCCCAATCTGAAGCAAATACTCACCAGCAACCACACACCACACAACAGAACCACTAACCCAGGAACCTATCCTTGCAACAAAGCCCGTTGCCAACTCTGTCCACATATCTATTCAGGGGATACCATCATAGGGCCTAATCACATCAGCCACACTATCAGAGGCTCGTTCACCTGCGCATCTACCAATGTGATATATGCCATCATGTGCCAGCAATGCCCCTCTGCCATGTACATTGGCCAAACTGGACAGTCTCTACGTAAAAGAATGAATGGACACAAATCAGACGTCAAGAATTATAACATTCAAAAACCAGTTGGAGAACACTTCAATCTCTCTGGTCACTCGATCACAGACCTAAGAGTGGCTATACTTCAACAAAAAAGCTTCAAAAACAGACTCCAACGAGAGACTGCTGAATTGGAATTAATTTGCAAACTGGATACAATTAACTTAGGCTTGAATAGAGACTGGGAATGGATGAGTCATTACACAAAGTAAAACTATTTCCCCATGGTATTTCTCCCTCCCACCCCACCCCCCACTGTTCCTCTGATATTCTTGTTAACTGCTGGAATTAGCCTACCTGCTTGTCACCATGAAAGGTTTTCCTCCTTCCCCCCCCTGCTGTTGGTGATGACTTATCTTAAGTGATCACTCTCCTTACAGTGTGTATGATAAACCCATTGTTTCATGTTCTCTGTGTGTGTGTATATAAATCTCTCCTCTGTTTTTTCCACCAAATGCATCCGATGAAGTGAGCTGTAGCTCACGAAAGCTTATGCTCTAATAAATTTGTTAGTCTCTAAGGTGCCACAAGTACTCCTTTTCTTTTTGCGAATACAGACTAACACGGCTGCTACTCTGAAACCTGTGATGATGTTCATGCTGTTTTCCTGTTAGAGTTTTGGGTTTTTACTAAGTCTCATAGGATTTCATTTTAGCCAAATAATATTATTCTCTTAGGTAACACAGATGAAATGGATTAATTTAAATCCTCATTACATTACATTCCATTTCCCTAGCTGAGTTCTCTGTGGTGCTTAGACTGGTTTGCTTTGGGCCCCGATTCAGCAAAGCACTCAAATATTTGATCCATAGATTTGGAAAAGTAGAATGGGTTGAGCAGAAAACATGGAGCCAGGAACATGTATGTATTTATATCAGCTGTTACCTGTAACAGTTTTCAACGTTATTCTAAGATATTTTCAAGATAGGGCACATTTCGCTGATATAAAGCCAATTACTCTTTCTGCAGCCTTCTGCAAGGCATAGAACTACTGATGACTGGAAATTTTCTGACAATTTTATAACAGAAGATTGTGGTTTTCATCTGAACAAAAAAGGCTAGGAAGGGTCTGCTCCCCTCAAACATTTTCAGTTTTTGAAAAACTGAAAATTTTCATCCAAAACCCAAAATGTTTTCATTTTTTGTAATTAAAAGTCAAAATTTTCTTCAAATTAAAAAAATAAACAAACCATTTTCTGACCAACTGTATATGCAACCTCATTGCTTCTGTACTCACCTGAAAAATGAGGATAATAATACTAACTTGGCTATTTCACAGGATTCATTCGTGTTTGTAACATGCTGTGCAGATGAAAAGTTCGGGGTCAGTATTATTAAGCAAAATTTTTAAAAGACTGTTCTTCATCAGAAGCCTAATGGCTGCACTTTGGATAAAAGCAATCACATAAATGAGTCATGGTATATTTCTGTCCTGTGTAACCTCCATGAAAATTGCTCTTTAGGAAGGCATACATTGATCACTCCAAGAGACCCTAAACAAGGAATTTCATGCTTGAATAAACTTGGGGAAAGTTAAGCAAAAGCAATTAACTTGAGTATTAATTGTCCTTCTTCCTCTTCCTATTACTTCAGATATCTGTGCTTGAATAAAAACATTTTTATGTATAATTTCTCCACCCTGATCCAACAGTGAAGTCATAAACCCATGTTTGTGGAATTACAATCTGTTACCATGTAAGTGATTTTGATGTCACAAAGTTAGCATTAAGTTCATTATCAGGGCAGGGAGGAAAGGGACAACCCCTGATTTTAATCAAATATATGTGTATCATCATCATATGGTGATCTTGGAGGGGATATGTTAGTGGCCTAAGCATCAGGTGGCTGATCTGTGTTGTATCAATACTGTATATGACCTGGTTATTGGGCTAGTTACTCTATGGTTATATTGCGTTACTGGAATGTTTACTGCATATACATGTTGGTTTAGTTATTAGCAGGACTGTTAGGAAACTAGTAGGAAGGCAACACAATTCCAGATAAGCAACCTCCTGGTAAACATGACACGGGGAGAGGGTCACATAGTTCCTGAACTATGAACTGGGAGGATGATACTTCCAGGCTCCAGCCTAAGTTACAGGACTTATTTTACCAAGGCTGTGAGCCAGATGCTCAAAAGGATACTAATCAGTGAAAAAGCTACTCTCTAGAGAGAGGGGGGAGAAGCAGTCGCCAGGGAGCTGTTTGCAAAGAACAGTCTCACAGAGAGATAACACCGCCAGTCTGTCTAAATGCATCTGTTTTCCCTTGTCATATACTTCAAATGTAAGTTCTTTTGGCAGGGACCATCTTTTTGTTCTGTGTTTGTATGGCACCTACTAGAGTGGGGCCCTGGTCCACGAACATTGCATGCAGTTCTGGTTGCCCGCTCTCAGAAAAGATACATTAGAATTGGAAAAAGTAAAGAGAAAGGCAAAAAAATGATTAGGGGTATGGAACAACTTCAGTATGAGGAGCAATTAAAAAGACTGGGTTCACCTTGGAAAAGAAACAAATAAGGCGGAATATGATAGCAGTCAATCATAAATGGTGTGCAGAAAGTGAATGAGGAAGTGTTATTTACCCTTTCACAAAACATATAGATTCATAGATACTAAGGTCAGAAGGGACCATTCTGATCATCTAGTCCGACCTCCTGCACAGCGCAGGCCACAGAATCTCACCCACCCACTCCTATGAAAAACCTCACCCATGTCTGAGCTATTGAAGTCCTTAAATCATGGTTCAAAGACTTCAAGGAGCAGAGAAGCCTCCCTCAAGTCAACCATGCCCCATGCTACAAAGGAAGGCGAAAAACCTCCAGGGCCTCTCCAATCTGCCCTGGAGGAAAATTCCTTCCCGACCCCAAATATGGCAATCAGCTAAACCCTGAGCATATGGGCAAGATTCACCAGCCAGATACTACAGAAAATTCTTTCCTGGGTAACTCAGATCCTATGAACCAGAGGTCACCCAATGAAATTAATAAGCAGCAGGGTTAAAAGCAAACATAAGGAAGTACTTCTTCACATAATGCAGTTAACCTTTGGAACTGATTGCCAGGGGATGTTGTGAAGGCCAAGAGTATAACAGGGTTAAAAAAAGAGTTAGATAAATTCACGGAGGATAGGTCCATCACTGGCTATTAGCCAAGATGATCATGGACGCAACCCCATACTCTGGGTGTCCTAAAACTCTGACTGCAAGAATCTGGGAGTGGACAATAGGGGATGGATCACTTGACAATTGCTCTGTTCTCTTATTTTCCTCTGAACCATCTGGCAGTGGCCACTGTCGGAAGGTCCATTATGGCTATTCTTATGTTCTTAAGAGGGGACAAAGAGACAGCTAGCCCTATAATGGTGACATTGACATCCTTGCAACCATAGCTTCTCATCATGATTGGATTAACTCAGAAGTTCCTTCTGAAGAAATAGATAATGTGGGTATTGTGTATGAGCCTTCTGTATGTGACCTTAACAAGGACCTGTCTGCACAATATGTGATTTCAACAATAGGGGCTCCCATTATGTCCTTGACGAATACTTTTCCTCCCTGCAGCATCCTGTGACTTGGTTGTTGCTTTTCACTTGAGAGATAGCTGCAGGCCAGTGGTTCCCAATCTTGCTTTCCTTGAGGTCAACAGGTAATCTCGTATAGAACTCAAAAGGTGTAGGATCAGAGTTATGGCATTCTTAGCATTCAGAATGAAAGGCACTCTATGTTTATAAAGGATTTATGTTTAAGTGTGATATATTTCAAGGGTTTTCCTATATGAAATTCTTCCTTAAATGGAAAAGTAAGTCTACTACATGTTACAATAGCAAAAATCACGGGTTAAAATTTCTAAAGGGCTGACCTCTGGCCTCTCTTTTTGCAAGTGTAATTTTTGCCTGCAAAATTTGCATTTGCAAAATGAAATGTGGGCACATATGTCAATATTTGCACTTCGAACTATGTGATTTACTCTTGCAACTAGTTAGAGGTTTCATTGCTCTGATTTGTGCCTGCAATTCAATTCCAGGTGCAAAGTGTACGTGCAAAATGAGAGGCTGACCTTCTGAATATTAGGCCCTAAATTACTCCCAGCTTCTCTTGCATTTAATTTCAGATTTATGATAAAATAGATATGGAACTCTGCTCATTACTATAATATATAATCATGGATAACTCACCCCTTTAGATTTCTGAATGAGCTAACATGTAGTCTTTCTGCATTCCAATGTAATGGCATCTCCATCATAATACAAGGAGAGGAAGGGAGAGATGAGTGGAGTAGCCAACCAAATCAGGAAAAGCAACCTGCTAAATTGAGTGCTTTCTAATCTAATGCATTTAAGTCATACTCTATAAAGCTTGCCAATGATCCCTGTCCTTGGTGCTGAAAGACCACAGCAGCATCTGATTAGAATAATGTGCATCTCCTGAAAGCCTATTTTAAAAAGATGTTCATTCTAAGCAACCAGGATCATGTTATGGCTTCTGAAAGGTGCCATGGGATGTCACTGGCCTCACAGCCACCTAAAGGGGGCGGGGGGCTCTCAGAAAATAATCTATCAGTCTAGAAAATTTACCGAAGTGGCACAGGCCAAAAAAATAAAAAACCTGATAATTCCTTTATTTTGTTTTATTTTTGAGACATTTTGGAAGCAATCTTTGACTGTGAAACAGCAATGATATGGTGTAAAGAAGACCCAACTCCTGCAACACGTACTCCAATGTGTAATCCTTACTCACACAAGTAGTTCTACTTGCCTCAACAAGGCTGTTTGCCTGAGTAAGTGTGAACCACTGACTGCAGGTGTTAAATTTTGTTTATTTCCAAGAAGAACCTGGATTTCTTATTGACTTTAGTAGCTAGGGTCTGTGTCAACGAGCAATATTCTGTATTTACAGCTTGGGCAAAGCTAAAATTGCAGAAGCTGTCTGGCAAGATTGTGTGAGTGGCTCAGTCCTTTGCTCTGTTTCACCATGGCTCATCAACTCCAATAATGGGGCAAATGAGGTAAGTGGAATCCAGGATAGGGGTTTTGCTCATGTGTTGTATTTTACAAATGGTGTGTCATACTGCTAGAAAGGCCAAGAAATTCAGGTCCTTTCAGTCTACGGGAGAAAGTGAGTTCTGGAGTCTAGGGCCCACCATTGAACAGACCCTGCCCACAGCTCCAGACGTGCAAATCTAGGGACAGTCAGCTCAGGCATCCCAGCTGATGACAACTGCTGAGCACAGTCTTCTTTACAGTTGTGTTGTATTAATCTGAATGGACTAAATGGGCCCAGAGAATCAAAGGTGTTAACATGACCTTGTCACTGCACAACACTAACGGTTGTAAACAAGATTTGGGGCTCCAAGTGCAGAGACTCAGCCTGCTTAGTACAATAGCAAACACCTTTAAAAATCCTTTTAAGCTTTTATTAAAGATACAGAAAAAGAAGGAAAACCAGTTAAAACATTTGAAATGTAAAGTATTAACTAAGGCTTCCATTTTAACAATATCTCTTGCCTTTAGCTGTACAGCGTTTTTAGAAGCTAAAAGCCTCTTTGACAAGCGTTTAGATGGTTTTAAAGATATTAATAACTCTCCTTTTGCAGTGGGGGCAGAAGAGAAAGAGTTAGTTGAGCTGTGCTGGAGCTGTCGTTGTTAAAGTCTGAGCCCACTTTCCTTAAAGACGGAACAACACACACACAAAAGTGAAGACAAAAAGAACAGCAAAGAGAGAAAATGCAGCTTCTGTCTCTGGTGTTGACTTGGTCTACACTGCAGAGTTGGTCTATGTAAGGCAACTTACATTGGCCTAACTCTGTAAGTGTCTATATTACAACATTGCTCCCGCCAATGTAAGTCACCCACTACACCGACCTAATAACTCCACCTTCACAAGAGGAGTAGCAATTACATCGATGCAGATAGGGCGATGCAGTGTCTGTGTAGACACTGTTACCCACATTGCCTGTTGGCTATCAGCCCCCACACATGGCGGGGCTGACAGCTCAGGGCAAGGGGCTCCAGCTGTGAGTTGTGTGGGGCTGACCACTCAGGGTGGGGGTGGGCTCCAGCTGTGAGCCCTGTGTGTGGCTGACAGCTTGGGGCAGGGGCTCCAGATTTCAGTCCTGTGTGGGGCTGACATTTCAGGGTGGGGGGGCTCCAGATGGGAGCCTCCCCCCCGCACAGCTGACAGTTCCGGCTGTCAGCCGCAAGGTGGGGGTGGGTCCCAACTATGAGCCCTGTGTGCAGCTGACAGCACTGCCCTCGCCTCCCCCACCCTACTTAAGTTGGTGCAAGCACTCCTGGTGTGGATATGCACTACCAGCAGAAGGAGGGTTGTGTGGTCATGAACAGTGGCTGTAGGTTGACCTAACTTAGGTTGACTCAATTTTGTGGTGTAGACAAGCCCTTACTTGCAGCCTCCCTGCTGGAGAAATGCAGGCACAGCACGCAGTCTTATCAGACATGCCGAGGCCGGTCAGACTTGTACCAGCATCAGGCTGTTTAGGGCATTGCTTTATGCTATCTTTCTGGTCACAGACTTACAGCAGCATTGCAAAATATATAGTCTTGGCTGGCAAGACCAGAGTATGATTAGACAGAAGGCAAAAGGAGAAAAAAGAGAAGTGATAAGTGGAGAGAGATAAGGGGACACATGGAGATGATGATGACAGAAATCAAAGTCTCACATCCCAGGTGATGCTCAGGGTTCAGGAGAGCCCAGTGGAGAGTTTTTATGCAGTCAAAACTATTTTTTGCTTAGAAAATGTCAAAAAGACTATCTGACTTTTCATTTCAAACCATATTTAATTTTGAAATGTAGCTAGATATGTTTACCAAAAAAAAATTTAACGGGGTAAAAAAACCCACCCAAAATCATAAAAGAAACAAATATATTTCAAATCAAACAAACTGTTTTGTTCAAAATTATTTTTTTTAAATAGTGTGTGTGTGGAAACTGAAAAGCGACAGTTTTGGTTTGACTCAAAAAAGATATTTTTTTTCAGTTCAACCTCTGAACCAAAAACTCAGTTATTTGCTCAGCTCTAATCTTGAATTCTAACCCAATTATGAAAATGAATTTTGTGTGTCGTGGGGCAAATCATTTAATCTCTTTATGCCTCAGTTTCCTCATCTGCAAAATGGGGACAATATTTGTTAGGGTTAGTTAGTTAATGTTTTCAAAGCAATGTACAAACATTAGGGGCTAAATACACCATCTAGATTTACTCTATAATTACTGTTGGATCCGAATCTAAAACACAGTATGACATACACTCTTATTGGACCAACAATTGTACCTTATAATGTACACACTTTTAGTCCTGAAATTGACCTATTTCAGGTAGTGCTGGTTTGCACAAAGACCACAGATTTCAAAAAGGGTAGGTCTGGCATGTTCACTGTGATTTTAGAGGTTTATGTTGAATAGCAGAGCATGGCAAAGTTGTAAGAAATTCTGATGGTAGTTGATAGAACTGACAGCTGAAAGAGTCAAAATTCCTTTCCTGGATTGCTCCACCACAGCTATGCATTGCCTCTCAGGCCTTGTCTATAATACAGAGTTTTGTCTCAAAAGGCAGCTGTTGTCAACAAAAGGATGGATGCGTACAGACTACGATGCGACTTTTGGTGACAAAATAAAACCACCCCCACGAGAGACATAAGGCATTTTGAGCAAAACTTTGGTTGACAAAGTACCAGTGTAGACATCGCACTTGATTTTATTGCTTTAATTGGCCTCCCTGAGGTGTCCCACAATGCCCATCCTGACTGCTCTTGTCAGCAGTTTGAATTCCACTGCCCTGTAGTCAGGTAAACAACCATCAACCCCTCCCCTTTTAAAGCCCCGGAAATTTTAGAAATTCCATTTCCTGTTTGCTCAGCGAGGAGAGGTCTTATCGCATCTTACCAGGTGATCATGGCGGCTTTCAGCAAAAGCTCTCCCACTTGGACCAGTGCAGAGCTGCTGGATCTGCTTAGTAATGGGGAGAGGAAGCTGTGCAGTCCCAGCTGTGCTTGAGCCGTAGGAATTTTGATACCTACAGGCAGATTTCTCGAGGCTTGTGCAAAAGGGCTATGATTGGGACATGCTGCAGTGCAAAGATAAAGGAGCTGAAGAAGGTGTACCATAAGGCAAGGGAGGCAAACTGTCACTCTGTTGCTGCACCCAAGATCTGCTGGTTCTGTAAGGAGCTGGACGCTATCCTTAGCGGCAACCCCACTTCCTCTGCCAAGAGCCCCGTGGATACTTTGGCAGTCCTGGAAGCAGTAGAAAGAGGACCTACCCCGGAGGATGAAGTAATTGATGAAGAGGTACAGTTAGACGACGATGCGGAGCACACAACTGGGTCGCCCGGTGGGACAGGCAGCCAGGAACTGTTCGCTACTCCAGAGGTGTCTAGCCAGTCTCAGCAGTTGCTCTCCAGTGAGCAAGAAGCAGTAGAGCGGATGCCTGGTAAGTGGCTGTGGCTTGTGAGGTGGGTTCAGGGTATAGAAATGTATAGCGCTGGCTGTGTTTCTGTGTGCCAGACATTTCTCTGTGCAGCTAATCAGTATGGCAGAATAAGGTGTTGATGCATGCTGAGATCACCCAGTAATCCTCTAAAGAGATCTCTAGGAAATGTTCCTGGAGGTACTTGGCAATTCTCCACCAAAGGTTCCTTGGCAGAGCTGCTTTGCTCCTCCCACCATTGTAGGAAACTTTCCCACGCCATTCGGAATCATTTGTGCAGGGATCAAAGCAGCACGTAGGCGAGCAGCATAGGGACCAGGGCAGAATGCACAAGTGTGTAGTAGATGTGCCCTTGCTTCCCTGCTTGCCCTCAGCAGTGAGATATCTGCTGCAATGACCCACGGCTGTGGAAAAGTGTGGGAGAATTTTAGAACTTTTTCCTTAATCAGCTGTACTGCAACCCTTGCAGCATGCTCTTTTCCCCATGTAGAGTGCCTTCCCACCCCAAGCCAACACTCACTATGCTTTGGGTGTTCACCAAGATGTGCGCTTGCCAAGGGTCAGTGAGAAAGTTATGTTACCAGAGGTGTATTTTACTGAAATGTTTTAATGCTGTGCGTGAACTTAACAATCATGCTTCTGAGCATTGTTTCTTGTGCTTCTGCAGATGTGATCTTGAGGGACACCCCCCACACTCCAGCAGAGCATCTCTGCCAGATAAAAAAGCACCCAAGCAAAGAAGACATGCTCCAGAAGGTACTGGAGTTCTCCAATGCAGAGAAAAGGGAACGCAGGGAGTGGAGAGAAGCTGAAAGGCAGGACAGAAAAGAAAATCAGGAGTTCATTAAGGATGTTACTATGCGGATAATTAAAGTCATGGAGGAGCAAACACAGATGCTGAAGTCCTTAATAATGCTGCAGACTGAGCGGATTGGTGCTCACCCTCCCCTGAAGCACATTCAGAACTCTTTTCCATGCCCACCCAACTCCAAATACACCATTCTTTCCGCTTTCCAGAAGTTCTCAGTTTCCCGTTCACTCCACCCCCCTCACACAACGTTCAAAATGATAGCTGGACCTACACACAGCTGTGAAAGTCTGCTCTTCCTTGGTACCTCCTTTCCCACCAAGCATGTTTGTGTGTATGTGTGTGTGTGTGTTGTTTTTCTGAAATAAAAGAAAAGTTTTTGAATGATAACTAATCTTTATTTGTGTCCTACAAACTGAGATAGCAGGCACTATTAAGACACACACAGGCAGTTTGATCATTTACTAACTGGAATTTAAGGCCCCAAATGTCACCATTGCTTCCTAGGAAAACTACATGTAATATAACATTGGCAGCACCAATTACAGAGATATACATTCCTGGTTCTCATTTTCAAAGTGTTGCCTCAAAGCCTCCCTGATTCAAATTGCCCCCCTCTGGGCTCCTCTGATAGTCCTGGTATCTGGCTGCTTAAAATCAGCAGCCAGGTGGTCTACATCAGCACTCCACCTCTGAGCAAACCTTTCACCCTTAGCTTCACAAAGATTATGCAACGTACAACACGCGGCTATGGCCATGGGTATATTACCCTCATTGAGATCTAACCTGCCATAAAGGCATCACCAGCACCCCTTTAATCTGCCAAAGGCACATTCCATGGTTATTGAACCGCTCCTTATTGCTGTCCAGGTGTCCCGTGTAAGGTTTCATGAACCATGATTGTAAGGGGCATGCCAGGTCTCCCAGGATCACTATGGGCATTTCAACATCCCCCGCACTGTAATCTTCTGGTCTGGAAAGAAAGTCCCAGCTTGCAGCTTTCTATACAGGCCAGTTTTCCCAAAGATACATGTGTCATGCACCTTCCCGAACCACTCTGCGTTGATGTCAGTGAAACACCAACAATAATCCATAAACGGCTGCAACATAAATGGAGAAGTACCCCTTCCTATTGATGTACTCAGTTGCAAGGTGTTCTGGTGCCAAAATCGGAATATCAGGTTTCAGAGTAGCAGCCGTGTTAGTCTGTATTCGCAAAAAGAAAAGGAGTACTTGTGGCACCTTAGAGACTAACAAATTTATTAGAGCATAAGCTTTCGTGAGCTACAGCTCACTTCATCGGATGCATTCGATGAAGTGAGCTGTAGCTCACGAAAGCTTATGCTCTAATAAATTTGTTAGTCTCTAAAATCGGAATATGTGTGCCATCTATCACCCCTCCACAGTTCAGGAAACCCAATTCTGCAAAGCCATCCACTATTTCACGCACATTTCCCAGTCATGGTCCTTCATCACAGGATGTGATTAATTGCCATGCACACTTGTACTAATGCAGCCCCAATGGTCAATTTCCCAACTCGAAAATGATTTGCAGTTGACCAGTAGCAGTCTGGAGTCGCAAGCTTCCGCACTGCAATTGCCAGGTACTTCTCTACTAATAAAGCAGCTCTCATTCTGTTGTCCTTGAGCCAGAGTGCTGGGGTGAGCTCTGCACACTGTTCCAGGAAGGCAGCTTTCCGCATCTGAAAGTTCTGTAGCCACTCCTAGTCATCCCAGACCTGCATGACAATGCAATCCCACCATTCAGTGCTTGTTTCCTGAGCCGAAACACGACGGTCCGCCGTGTGCAGCTGTTCCATGAATGCCAAAAGCAATCTAAAGTTGCTCCTATCCATATCACTCACCATGTCAGGCAACTGGGAGTCTTGTTCATTTAGGAACTTTGTGATTAACTGCACTGCCATTCACAATGTGTTAATGACAGTTCTCAGAGCATAGGAGAACACTGCGGAATCCATCCCTTCAGATGCCGGGATGCACAGCAAACAAGGGCCATTGAAAAATGCTGTGAAAGAAAAACAGAAGCCCATGGAATACTGGGATGGAAAACAATGCATCATGAGTCATTGAGCCTGGTCCCAAGATGCGCTGCGATCTGCTCCACCTTCCCACAACACCTAGCGGCAGAAGGTGTCAAGCTGCACTGTGGGATACGTACCCACAGAGCATTGCTCACAGTCAATGATAGTGGCCCAACTGTGGACACGCTCTGCCAACAGAGTGAATGTGAACATGCAATACTGATTTTTATTACAGCGCTTTTTGAGTGTCAACATAACTTTTGTCCACAAAACTCTGTAGTGTAGACAAGGCCTTACTGTGGGCTAAAAGGAATGTTCCAATGTAGGGATGTAGCTCTTGGTAATATCCCTTCTACATTGTACAGGGAACTAAAACAGTACCACTAGATCTTCCCTCATGACATTCAAGTAAATTTCAAGAGCCTGTTTCTGATCTCAATTGATGTAAATTCAGAAGTAACTCCAGTAAATCAGCATAAATGAAATACAGTCTAGCCCAGATGAGCTCCTTTGTCAAATGCTCATTTGTGGTGCCCATGAACTCCTTTGTTATTTAAAATTAAGACAAGAATAGCTTTGGGTATGAGTACTTGAACCTTTTTTCTTCTCCAAGAGTAGTTTTAGAAACATGACATGTTTTCATCATTTTATTCCTGATCTCTGTAATCTTTCACAATTTTGGCAGTGGAAAGCCAAATAGACCAGAAAAAGATTACTATTCACAAATAAGCTATTGAAATAAAATGCCATTAAACAAAAAAAGCTTGCAGATAATTTAGTCCTGACCTCCTCATCAGCTGAAGTTTTTTTTTATTTTTAAGTGAATTCATGAACCATAATTATTGATCTGTGTCAGCAATGAGAGAAAGCATTTTGTGCTATACAAACAGCAAGGCCACAAATAGAGTCATTGCCTGTCTTAAACAATCAGAAAGCTTTTTGTTCAAATAAACGTTATAGCCTTCTTGCTATTTTAAGAATTTGCTCCACGCTTTGTACTTTGACAGTCTAATACCACCTCCCTTTCACTATTTGTGGTACATTCACATCTGCCACAACAATGTAGTTTTTGAAAATGTCTTACCTGACTTTTAACAGATGGATGTTAATGGGATATTTATTTACAGAATAAAATTAAATCAAAGCTGAATCTTAATGTGTAATTTACATAATCAGCTTTGTTCTGAGATGATGAGCTGTTTTCCCCAACACTTGGGACCCTTCAGTCACAGCTGCATCAAAGAAACAGCCACTGCGAATGGAGATTAAACAATTTCCTAAAGCTAGAAGTCTTGATGAGAATCTATTATTCCATATTAGAATCCCATAATTTCTCCAGACACTGCCACAGGATCAAAGATGTGTGTTAGAGCGCAGGCATAGCCAAGGATCAAAAGAAAGAGATGTTCAATTTGCATTTTGAAAACATTTCTGTCATTTATAATTTTCTAAAAATGGATAGTTCTGAGTGTTTTCATTTTAACACCTTTGCCCCAACACCAACACTTCCACCCCCTATTAACCCAGAGGCACAGAAGCTTTAAAAGAGCTAACATGAATATGTGTGCAATTATTTTGACAGATTTGGTTACGATATTTAGGCACATACAAACATGCAGCCTAATCCTGTCCCCATTGAAGTCAGCGTGAATTTTGTGATTGCTTTTAGTGGGAACAGCATCAGACCAATAGATCTGAATATGGAATGGGTTTCAACAAGGCATATCTATAAGCCCACAGGTATGGAGGGGTGGGAGGGAATGAGTATGTGCAACTTCTATAAACATTTAGAATCAGATTCTGATCTAAACGTGTGGTAACTCATTAGCTACAGGTTTCAGAGTAGCAGCCGTGTTAGTCTGTATCCGCAAAAAGAAAAGGAGTACTTGTGGCACCTTAGAGACTAAAAAATTTATTAGAGCATAAGCTTTCGTGGGCTACAGCCCACTTCATCGGATGCATAGAATGGAACATATAGATAGATAGATAGATAGATAGATAGATAGATAGATAGATAGATAGATAGATAGATCTTATAGTAAGATATATATATCACCTGCACATCTACCAATGTGCTATATGCCATCATGTGCCAGCAATGCCCCTCTGCCATGTACATTGGCCAAACTGGACAGTCTCTATGCAAAAGAATAAATGGACACAAATCTGACATCAGGAATCATAACATTTAAAAATCGGTAGGAGAACACTTCAACCTCTCTGGCCACTCAATAAAAGATTTAAGGGTGGCAATTTTGCAAAGGAAAAGCTTCAAAAACAGACTCCAATGAAAAAAGAAAAGGAGTACTTGTGGCACCTTAGAGACTAACAAATTTATTTGTTAGTCTCTAAGGTGCCACAAGTACTCCTTTTCTTTTTGCGAACACAGACTAACACGGCTGCTACTCTGAAAGACTCCAGTGAGAAACTGCTGAGCTTGAATTAATATGCAAACCAGTTACCATTAACTTGGGTTTGAATAGAGACTGGGAGTGGCTGGGTCATTACACATATTGAATCTATTTCCTTAAGTTAAGTATCCTCGCACCTTCTTGTCAGCTGTCTAAATGGGCCATCTTGATTATCACTACAAAAGTTTTTTTCTCCTGCTGATAATAGCTCATCTTAACTAATTAGCCTCTCACAGTTTGTATGGTATCTTCCTACTTATCTGTATATATATATATATATATATATATCTTTCTTTCTACATGTTCCATTCTATGCATCCGATGAAGTGGGCTGTAGCCCAGGAAAGCTTATGCTCTAATAAATTTGTTTGTCTCTAAGGTGTCATTAGCTACAGTATGGTTATTCTGAATTTGCACAAAAGTATCTGATATCAGAATCATCAGCCCGTCTGAGGAACACTGAATGCTTGAAGTTCTGGTAGGGTATCTACTAGAGTGAGAAGGATGATCTAGTGGGGAGGGCCCTGTCCTAATCACCACTGAGTCTCAATTCCCCATCTGTAAAATGAGGTTAGCACTTCCCTTCTTCTCAGGGGTTTTGCAAGGCTAAATATTTTATAAGATTGTCAGGTGCTCAAATGCTATGGTAATGGGGCCCACATAAGTAGATAGATATCTGTTTAAAACAGTGAACGATCTCTCTGTGTAAATTTTTATACAAATAATTTATAGTTAAGAATTCCTGACTCACCTTTTCTGGACATTACCTGGGTATGAGAATAGTATCATGAATATCATGGAATAGGGAAGTCTGCTTTAGAACCAGAATGTCACAGACAGAGGAAAGTTACTAGTTACAGCCCCGGTTCAGCAAGGTACTTACGCACAAGCAGAGCTTTAAGAACATGAATAATTCCACTGATATCAATGGGACTATTCACGTGCTTAAATATCTTGTGGAATCAGGGCCTTTATTAGGAGCATTGAAATGGGTAGCTCAGATTCTGAGAGACCCTACAATGGAGGGAGATGGTGGATTGTCTCTAGTGACCTGAGAACAGTATTTATGTCATATGGCCTGATCCTGCTCCCGTTGAAATCAATGACAAAACTCTCATTTACTTAAATGGGACCAGAAGCAGGCCAGTCAAAAGGGAGAGTCAAAGAGCCTTGAACATACTTTTAGCTGTCATTTCCCCTCTGATGTGGTGTAGCTGGAAAGGAGATGTATGTGTGTTTTCAAAGAGATGCGTAAAAAGATGACCTGAGTAACATCCGAATGAAGAATCCATGGAAGACCATCCAATAAGAATGTGAAAGTCGGGACTCACACCTAGCCCTGCTATTGTCAATAACCTAGCTTACAAAAAGTTGGCATTACAAAAAGCCAAGAGGGTGATGGTGACCTTACTGTCTCCTGGCTTTCTGAAAGTATTACACAAGATGAATAGTCGAAAAAATAAGGTGCTAGTCAGCTACCATATGAACAGGCAAACAGATATATTTTCTCTCTGTAAAGGGAAAATTGCGTAGGTAAGTATCATATCAGTACACTTCAGAAAAGGACAGCTATTATATCAGCTTCCAGGAACATTCAAATCAATAAGCAACTTAGGCACCATTAAAATGGGGGATGGGGGGGAAACCTACCCATAATTTTTCCCAAGTCTGCCTTAGTCTTATCAATGAACTGTTCCTGCAAATATCTGTCTCTACGTGGATCATTGCACCATTCTTCCATTCACATGATCAGAAAACGAAAGGCATTGCAGCTTCTGCATCCTCCTCAGGCCTCCCTACCTTATGGTAAACAAGAGGGGAGACAAGACGGAGCCCTGCGGAACACGTCAGCACCAACCAATGAAGAACAATTGTTCAGCATCACTAGCCGTGAACACTCAGCATAGCAGGAATGGGTGCCATCCAAGAGTTGCCTCACCCACTCTTGTATTTTGCAGGTAAGTCAGCAAAACCACACAATTAACAAAACTGATGGCAGCTGATAGACCTACTTGCATGAACACTGATCTTTGTCCATCAGCAGGCAGAGATAGTCTGTTAAATGCCACCAGGGTTGTCTCTGTCCAAGTTTGTGCCTTGATAGCTGAGGATCAAAGGGTGTTGTGACATCTTGGTACTTTAAGAGCTAGTGTAACACAAACATCTCTGTAATCTTAACCAAAAAGAGAAGAATAGTACTGAACAATAGTTATCCAGATTGTCAGCAGCAAGCACTGGTTTCAAGAGCAAAGGCTGCACAAGAGCTTCCTTAAAACAAGCTACCTGCCCTTCTCCCTCAAGTCCCCCTCCCTGTCCCGCACCCCTCTACAGAATATAGCAGTGATTTTCACCAGCAGTGGACACAGTCTTTCCCTACAGGCCTCCATCAGCCAACCAGGACACAGAGCCAAAGAACTGGTCATGGGATGAAAGGGTCCCAAAGCTGATATAGTACCTTTAGTACCTCCGTGTAATGGACCAGGGTATATAAGCAGTCTGGCTAGCACACAGCTGGGCTGTGCCCCAAGTCAAGGAGGCGGTAGTCAGTGAGCAGGGATCAGAGTAATCACTAGAGCCAGGATCACTAAGCAAGAGTCAGACTCAGGCCAGGGTCAGAAAGCAGAGACCAGAAGTCTCTGTGGCATCCGATGAAGTGAGCTGTAGCTCACGAAAGCTTATGCTTAAATAAATTTGTTAGTCTCTAAGGTGCCACAAGTACTTCTTTTCTTTTTTCCCTGTGTTAAGTTTCCTTGCATTTCAGAATCTGGTAAAGAGATCCTTCCACTCAAGTCTGTCCATGGACTTATCAAACTAAAAATGTTATGGCTATCTGAACTTCAGCATGTTCTTTTCCTTCTGTTTGTTCTAGTCTCGGAATGAGTCAGTTTCTGACACCCTGGTGTGAGACACATGTTGTGGGAAACTGGTAAAGAATCACAGAAAGAGTCAATTTTTTTCTAACACTGAACAAAGAACTTTATTAAAATAGGAAAAACAATACTAACTTTAAAACTTCTCCATCTCTGCTTCACTCTAGAGCTTCTGTCTTCAACCTTCCCCAGCCCCATCTGAGGCCTGGCTTCCTGCTAGAGTTTTAAGGAACACTATTCATACTCAGAGCCACCAAAATATAAATCCTAAATAAATAAATAATGAGAGAGAGAGAACAAGCAAGCAGAGAGTGAGTGTCTCTGAGGAGACATAGACATAAACATGATCCTCAGCATTCAAATGAGGTGTTTAGCTACATGCTCCCCTCTTTAGCTATGCTACGGTCAATAGGCAGGAGCAACCTGGTGGCTCTGAGTGCTCTCATTAAAGTAGGATGATTTCCCAGTTCCTCCCCTCACTTTTTACCTTGCAATTATATATGTAATACTCTATACCTACATTCTGCAGAGCCAAATCCTGTATCTTCAACCATGAGGTAATTTTCCTCTCAACATTTAGATGTCCTAAAAGCAAAATCTGATGCTCTATCCTTAGTACTTTGAAATAAACAGTTATTACTGGTATTTGGCCAGGTGTTATCCGAGAGAAATACAAGGTGAAAGATAATTCATCCTTTCAGTAATTTGATGCTTAATCATTTAGAGACTTATAAACTGTAGTGACAAGATATTTCTCAGACCACCCTGCATGATGCAAGATGTAACTCTCACTACGACCTTTCCTCTTCTCTATAATGATGCTACCTTCAATTACATTGCAGAAACCTTCTTGTTGCTGTCTTGTTAGATTATCTAAAGGTTTCAATGTTCTGTCTGAAAGATTTTGCCAAATTGCTCTGCATCACAGGAGTCCAAGACAGAGAGAGAGAGAGAGAGAAATACATTTCCAGGTTTTCTAGTCATACCAGTTGTGAGACTTGGTCCAGTTTTCAAACATGGAGGTTTTGTTAGGATGCCCAAATTATGTATGTGGATAACTCAAATTGGCAACTGAATACATAAAATGGGCATTTACACATCTAAGTGCTAGTTTGAGCAATGAGATGTGGGATTTGAACATCCAGCAAAACATCTTCTGGAGACTTGGGGTGAAGGAGTTCACACTCCTTGTGGCTGTTCTAGGGATCAGCTCTCACAAGGTCTGGCACCCTCTTCCATCAGTTACTCAAATGTGACTCCTCTCTCTCTCTCTTCATAATTCAGGGTGTTCCCTCTTTGTGACTCAACCCTAATGTCAGTTCACTCTGTAGTTTTCCCCTTCATGGTTTACAAAGTCTCTCCAGACCAGCTGTCTGGTAGACATCTCCAATGCTCCTGTGCTATTTCCCAGTGGCTGGTAGAGAAACCCAGGCCTGTCCTCTACATTAGGTTCTAGCCCAGGGACCCTATAACAAGCAGTCAAGGTCTGCACAGTCCTACCCCTTGCTGCTGTTTCCTTGGACTTCTTCCCATCTAGCCCTCTCAGGCTTCCTCTGCCCACAACTCCTCTGAGGTTGACCCTTCTTCCAGGGCTAGAATCTCAGGGCTTATTCTCCCTCTTAGTTTTCTCCTCCCCTACTCTCTGGTCTCAGACAGTGATTACTGACACTCTCCCTGCAGCCCCTTTCTGCAGCAAACTTCCTGGTTTTATAATCCAGCCTACTCCTGCCCAGCTGAGCTTCTTGTTCAGTTAGGCCCTCCATGTGCAGCCAGGTATCCTGATTCCCTCCTCAGGCCCATATTACACATCCCATTATATTTGGTTACTTGTTTACTTCTTTGAAAGAAAAAGTTTATTAATCAGCAAGCTTATTTGTAGTATGCTGTATACTTACTATGGGCTAGCTAGTGACTTGGATTACTTGCCCATGCAAGGTAGCTAGAGGTAGCAAAAGCTCCCTTAATGCCCTAAGGAGGCTATCTGGACCTTATGTCTAGGCACATAGGATAGAGTGAGCACAATGTGTGTCCCCCTACACTCAGGTGGGTCTCTCTCTGACTCTCAGAGGCTACTCCTGGAGAGACATATCTTATACACCACAATCTAGCCCCAAATCAATAGCCCAACGGACTTCAGGATCTAGCCCATTGTGAATATTTATACAGTTCTATAAATATGCATGGTCCTTTACAGACAAATAAAAGATAATGTACCTGTCTCAAAGATGCTCCAGGCCCTGCTCCGGCTCTTCCCCAGGGCCCCCGCCCCGCTCTGCCCCCACCTTGCCTCTTCCCACCCCTTCCCCGCCCCAGCCCAACCTCTTTCCACCCCTGCTCTGCCTGAGCCCTGCTCCCACTCCCCTGAGGAGTGCAGCAGGGCTGGGCCTGCACTCACCGGAAGCAGGAAGTGCAGCGACCCGGACACAGCCACACTGCCAGTGAGTGCTGGAGGGTGGTTCCTCCCCGTCCCCCAAGCCAGCCCCCCCCACAGAGGCCTGGGGCCAGCGCCTGCCCTCCCACCCGCAGAGGCATGGGCCCCCCACGCTCCCATGGTGGGGCTGTATAGGACCCCAGAATAGCTAGGGACAGCCCTGCCCTTGCTAGACTACATGTCTCATGATGTGCCATAGCCAGAAACTCACATGCTGCACCATCTTTCTTCTTCAAGAGGCTAGACTCTGGTGCATCATGGGAAATGTAGGCCAACCGGGGTACCTGGTCTGTAGAAGAGAAAGGGAGCATGAGGCAACTGAACTACAACTCCTGTCAGGCACAGGGGCAGCATTTCTAAATTGAAACATTTGGGGCGGGAGGTTAGCCAAAATGTTTTTGTTTTAAAGTTTTTGCTGAAAAAATGACATTTTCCATGGAAAATTTAGACAAATTATGATTTTATTTTTATTTTTAAATTTTATTTAAATTTATTTATTTGCACGTTCATGAAAACTTTCTGCAAGGAAAAAAAATCCATTTCTTGACCAGCTCCAGTTGTAAAATTAGTCAGTGTCTATCTCATGTGGTGATATGATTAGATCTTCGACGATCCGCTGATTTAGACTGTGTAAGTACTTAGATCTCCCAAGTAAAACCCAGGTGCCGGTGATTCAGTGAGTAGCACTTGTATCCCCGAGTTAGAACAAATACTTCCACATGGGATTGTAGAGGAGGGTGACGATGAGTAAGGCTGTGAGTCTGTCACGGAGGTCACGGATTCCGTGACTTTCTGGGACCTCGGGAACTTCTGCAGCCGGCTGGCGCGACTGACCCCAGGGCTGCAAGAGCTCAGGTGGCCCTGGGGCCAGCTGTACCCCCTCTCCCACAACAGCGGTGGTCCTGGGCCACACACTACACCCCAGTTGTGGTGGGAGTTCCAGGCTGCCCCCACCAGCAGCAGCATGGCAGTCCCAGGCTGCCCCCTGACAGCAGGGGCTGCCGTGACCCCAGGCTGGTGGGGCTGCTCCCCCTCCAGTAGAGGCTGTGGCTGCTACGGTCCAGGGCTGGCAGGACCATCCCCTGTCAGCAATGATGGTGGCAGTCTCATGCCACCCCTGCACCTCCCTCTGTCCCGAGCACCAGCAGGTGCCACAGAGCCTCCACCCCAAGCACCAGTGGGCACCCTGAAGCCCCCATCCTGAGCACCAGCAGGTACCCTGGAGGACCCCCTCAGTACCAGCGAGTGTCCCACAGCCCCCTCCTCACCCTCCCCCCAGCACCAGCAGGTGCCCCAGAGCTTCCTCTCCAGAGCAGCAGCTGCACCCCCGAAGCCCTTCAGAACACCAAAGATTTAGTTAGGGGTATATAGTATAAGTCATGGGCAGGTCACAGGGCCATGAATTTTTGTTTATTGTTTGTGACTTGTCCATGATTGTTACTAAAAATACCCATGACTAACTCTTAGCCTTAATGATAAAAGGTAGAAATGGCATCCTTGTCATTACAATTGTCATGGCACTTTTCACAAGAAAGGAATATTAGGTGTGAAGGCCGATTGTATTCTGAATACCTAGATCTCTCTTGTCTCTTTATTTGTATATGGGAAGAGTCAGGGAAGAATGACTGAAACTTTTCTGCAAACATTTAATTGAATTCTGAATACTTTTTGACTTTATGCATTTGCCAGCCTTTTCTTCACTTTTCCACAAACACGTGAGTTTTCTGATTGAATTGTTGTTGCATAATTTGCTTACATGTGACGGCTAGCTTATACACAATGAACAGCTCAATCAGCTTTTGATATAGATCTTCTTCACTTCTTGTCCTGAACTGTTAGGGTAGTTTGAGAACCTTTCTCCTCTAGCTCCTCACAGAAGATTGCATCAGAGACAAGGTTCATTTACCATGTCAATTCTTATAAAACTTTTTCCTCTAAAGAATCATAACATCCTGATATACTGGGGATATAACACTGTTAGTCATTCAGGAGCAGAATTATCCATTATTTGTACCTGCTGATTTAAAAATGTCTAACTTTAGTAGCTGCAGTTTAACATTCTCCCAAGATACTAATGGACTGAAAAAGAGTGTTATCATCATCATATATTAAGACTATAACATCTTTTTTCCTAAAAACAGAACAGAAATATTTATTGCATACTTATGCCTTTTCTGCATTATTATTGATAATTCTGTCATTTCCATTAAGTAATGGACCAATATCATTGTCGGGATTCTTTTTGTTCCTAATACACTTTAAAAATGCCTTCTGATTGTCCTTAAATCTTTGATTGTCCTTAAATCTGCTTGCCATTGATTTCTCCTAGTGTCCCCTTTCTTCCCTTACCATTATTTTATAATTCCTAGATTCTGATATATATTCATTACTATCAACTTCCATTTCTTTTTTTTTCTTCATTTTTTATAGCTGTCTTTACTTTCCCTCTAAATCAGATTTTTTTTTCCAGTACAACCTACTTCCTTGATTATGAGATTGTGGCTTTTGGGGTATCTAGTAAAGTGTTGTTAAACAATTCTCATTTATAATTCACATTTTCCTGATTAATTTTTTCCTCACAGCTGATTTGGCTCACAATTGTTTTCAGCTTTGTGAAAATGGCCCCTTTAAAGCACTCAGTGCATTTCTCTGTGTGTGTGTGTGTGTGTGTGTGTGTGTGTGTGTGTGTGTGTGTGTGTGTGTGTTTATTTATTTATTTATTTATTTAACTGGTTTTAACTTTATTCTGTTAGAACATTATCAGTGTGATCAAGTCATGATCACTTGTACCTATGCTATCATTTACTTTTAGTTCTGTGATCCATTCTTCATTGATCAAGACAAGGTCTGAGATAGAATTCCCTTGTGTTGAATGAAACACTTGAGTTAGGAAATTATCATCTATAATATACAGAAATTTTTGGAAGGGCCCTGATTTTCAGAAAGTGTTGAGCAGTCATCCTCTGACAAACAAGACCCTTTAAGGCACCTCATATTAGACACCCAGAATCTCAAGCCACATTTGAACGTTTAGGCCTTATTATCCTTAGAGTTACAGTTTAAAAAAAAATCACTTGGTTGGTAATCTCATGATCCCCTAAGAGTTAAAATCTATCAATCCCTAGCAGATGAAATTTTTGCTCACGTGAGGCTAGGAAATATGGCTGACACACACCAATATGCATGTTATCAGAGGAGGAAATAAGAAGATAAAGATAAACAAAACATGCAAGTCTCAGAATAAAGCAGTATTCTCCCCCGTTTTTTTCTGAATCACCACCAGGACTTTATTAGAAACAAGGAGAGAGCTTTTTCATCAAATGTGATCTAGCAGGTCTTTAGTGCCAAGCTGCACATTTCTCCTTGCTGATACTCATTTACCAGCACCTGTCTGGCTTCCTCATCTCATTATACTGCACAGGAGAAAGGGCATTGAGCTCCTTTTGCAATATTTCCATCCGGGCCATAATCTCCAACACTGTGCCTTTCACTACAGTTAGCTGCAGCTTCAACTTATTGTTCTCTTCCCAGAAGACTTTGTTCTCTTCCTGAAGAACCTGGATTGCCTTTTTCTCTTCCAGAAGGGTCTGGTTTTCTTTTAGCAGGGCCTGGAGAGTTTGGTTTAGTTTCTGGACAGCCTGGAGAGCCACATTTTCCTCCTGGATACCTGGGGCAGCCTTGTTCTCCTCCTCAACTGGGACAGCTTTGCTTTCCTCCCAGATGTCCTGGACAGAATTACTCTTTTTCTGGAGGGCTGAGCCAGCCTTGATCTCAGTTTGGATTGGGTTGGCTTTGCTGTCCTCCTGGAAGACAGGGACATCATCCTTGCTCTCCTCCTCGATTGGTGTGGCTTTGGTCTCCTTCTGGAAGACTGGGACAGCCTGAGTCTCCTCCTGGAGTACCTGTAAAGCCATATTATTTTCCCGAACAACCTGAAGGGCCTTGTTCTCTTGGCTGATCTGGAAGCCTATATTCCTTTCTCGGAAGATTGGGAAGGGCTTGTTCTCCTTCTGGAGAATCTGCTGGAGGGTCTCATCATAAATAACCTGGATAGCTTTATTCTGTGTCCGGAGGCACTGGAGAGTTTTGTTCTCCTCCCGGAGGGCCTTGTTTTCAATCCGGAGGGCCTTGATCTCTTCCCAGAGTGCTTTGTTCTCCTCCCAGAGAGTCCAGTCATTCTGCATCTTCTTGTTGTAATGTTTCTGTTGGGAAGCAAAAGGTGGCTGATTATAGGTCTCACTCACCCATTTGCCATCTACAAAGACAAATGTCTCATCACTTAGCTTGACCCGTGGGGGAATGTAATCCTTATCTGGTTCTGCCCGTTGCATCTGGTGATTCATCAGATCAAAAGTAAATGAAGTGAAGAAGTCTGTATGAAAAGATTTTCTTCAGTAATTTTGTAGTAGACTGTTATCCTTAGCAAGGAGTAGATAGAAAGGGGTCTGTGGAGAGGCTCAGTCAGGACTGCTGGAATATGGAATACAAATATACAGGATTAGTTATGAAGTTCAAAGACAAAACTGAACTCAATTAGACAAGAAGTAAGCGGATAAATCTAGTTCCCAAAGTCTGCTCGTTGATCAGCCTCTGTCGGAATGGTTGTGTTGGCTGAAAACAATTTTGCAGACACTGGCAAAACTAATACTATTAAATTTACCAGCTTTCTTGTGCACAATACAGTTTCATCCCGAGCATAGTTAAGGGACTAAAAGACAGGAATCTAGCTCCTTATGCTATTTCATTCCCAGCCTGTTCACAAGCAAATGAGTTTACAGATGTTATAGGTTTAGGCCCAATTTTCAAAAGTACCTTAGCAGGTTAGATGTCTGACTCGTACTGATATCAGTGGGAGTCAGGCACCTAACTTGCTTAGTGGGATTTTCAAAAGCTCCTAACTGCATTTTTATGGACCTTTGAAAATTCAGTCCTTGGTGCAGAAATTACTGGGTGAATTTCTGTGGCCTGTATTATGCAGGAGGTGAGACTGGATCAAAAAATGTAGAAACTTATGAAGATGTAGAGCACAGAATGGTGTAACATGCACACACAAAATGACCAAAGACAGAACAAAAAACAGCACTGAACCACAGCACCAGCCTCTGGTTTTTCATAGATGATCCTCTTGCATGTTCTCCTAGATCTCAAAAATAGTCATTCAAAAAAAAGAATTCCTTATGTTTCCTTCTGATTCCTCTTCATTCTGTTCCTTTGTTTGCATTCATTGGCCACTCTCCTGGTCTTCCTGTCCCCCAGACTTACTGTTTTGGGATTATATTTGACTCTTTAGCTTCCTCTCCCACAATGCTTGTTTCTTGCTAATCAGTCCTATTGCTTCTTCCTATTTCACATAACCAGAACCCGTGTTTCCTTACTACTCCAACTGCTTGACCACAACTTAATCACAGAAAGTTGAGGCAATCCGCTCCTTCTCTCACTTTTCCTCCTTCACTTGGACCAAATTTTGCTGCTCATGTTACCTTCCTCTCACAACATTCCTTGTATCCATCAGCTGGCTTCCTGTCACGTACTACATCCAATTCAGTCTATCCAGCTTGTGTGCAGGGCCCTTGTCTGCCTCTGAGGTGCTAAGAACACTTTTGGCAAAAGATAAGTAACTATAATAATAAATGCTTTGTCTTCACCTTCAAACCCATATATAGTCTCCCCACACCTCTGTCCTCATTTTCTCCTATGACTCTTTTATCTGTGCACTCTTCCCAATCTGCTCAGTCCTTTTCCTCTACTCTCCTGCTCTCCTTTGCATCTTCTAGCAGGTTGTCTCATGTGCTGCCAAACAGCCTCTCTCTTGATTCCTTCAAATTCCTCTGTAAAACCCTCTTCTTCCAGGGATACTCCCTACCTTCTTCTGCTCTCCAAAACCTCGGCACCTCCTCCTGATGAACTTTTTCATCTTATCTTATAAGCCATTTGGAGCAGGGATCATCTCTCAATGGATGTTTGAGAGTCACAGTGTAAGTTTATGGCAATAATGAGTGGTTTTATATCTGTAGCAAGGACTCACCCAGTCTGGCTTAAGGCCCCACCACTGCATCAGTTTATCTTCCATTTCACAAGTGGAGCTCTTTATTGACACAGATTTCACAAAGAATCCTGGCCAAGATTTTCAAAAGTAGGAGCCTAGAATTAGGTGCTTAACTCCATATTTAGGCATCAGATATATAAATGGCCTCATTTTCAGAATTGCTCTACTCTCACAAATGCCACCAAAGTCAGTAGGAGCTAGGGCTGCTTGGCACCTCTGAAAACCTGGCCCATTTCTATTAGGTGCCCTCATGTGGATTTAGGAACCTAATTTTAAACATCCAAGTTTGGAAATGTTGGCCTTGGCTGTGTCCTTTTCCAGAAAGTTTCAAAAAAAAAAAAAATCACACTTACCACACTGAGTTCTCTTTGCAATGAAAAAAAAGAAAATATGCTAATTTTTAGCTTTTCAGTGGTCCATGCTGCTGCATCCAGTGGAAATTGAGATCAGTATAATTACCTCCTCCAGCAGCAATACAAACTTGTCTTAATTTTTGAGAAAAAGCCCAAGGCTTGTTACCCTGGTCAAACCTGAGCTGTGGGAGAAGTCTTTTCTGGGTATTGCCAAGCAAATTCCCAGCACAACCTTTCATCATTTTGACTTATGTCTGAGGAAAGTGAGTTAACACACTTTTTAGGGAGAGGTGTTCTTGTAGGCTTTAAAAACTTTACCTAATTCTGACATAATTCTACTAGACTTTACGTCATTGTTAACTGAAGCAACATAGTCAACTGCTCATGATGCTGTCTGGGAATCAAAAGATCCTAATAATGTAGCTTCTTTCGCATAATCTCTATTTCCTTTGTTACCCCCATTGGTTTCTCCATCACTAAGACTATCCACAATTACTTCATAAATTACTGGAGTTTTTTTTACTTCAAAGAAGGTGTAGGCTGCACCCTCTTTGTTCTAATAAGTGCCTGAATCTGTTACTAATTCATGTCTTTTCTATATATTTTTTAATTTTCTTAACTTTGTACACGCCTCAGTTTTCTTACTTAACCTCTTGTGTGACTCAGCTAAGAGTTGAGTCTCTGCTTTTTCTCTAACTGATCATTTAATAAGAATGCAGTGATCTCGATATCAGAGAGCAAAGATAGAGGTCGCTGATTCGTGGTTAATTATTTATAGTGTAGCATAAACATGTTACCAAAGTTCAGGGTGGATTCTCCATCACTGACCATTTTTAAATCAAGATTGGATATTTTTCTAAAAGATCTGCTCTAGGAATTATTTTGGGGAAATTCCATGGCCTGCGTTATACATGAGGGCACCTTAGATTATCACAATGGTCCATTCTGACCTTGGAATCTAAGCATCTATTAATCTACTATATATATACTAAACCTCCAAGGCAAATTCACTGCTATTCTCTCTGTCTCTCTCTGTCTCACTGATTGTCAATCTCTTTTCAAATCTTATTTTACATGGGATTGATTTATCACTGTATTACTCCAGTTTTACCCTGATTTCTATGGAGTTACATCAATGTAAAACCAGAGTAATGTCAAATGGTGAACCACACCCATCTTTTCTCACTAACAGAGGCCTTTTAATTTCTCTTAATCTCGGTTATTTTCATTTAGCTCTGTATTAAACAATCCTGTAAGCAGTTCGGGGGAACAGTTTGCATGAGCAAAGCTATCTAAAATCAAGTTGAATAGTATTCTTCAGTAGTAGTAGGTATATCTGCTCACCTCTGTTTAAAAGATAATAATTCTACCGATGTCCTGTTTCTTTTCTTTTTATCTTCTCCAAACACCCAGTTGGTTTATAACTATAGTGCATCCAATGCTGAGGCCCAATGCCAGAAGCTGTCTCAGCCTCTACCTCTTCAAAACTGATTTTCAGCATGGCCAGAGTCAGGACCATGGCTTTCAAACTGAGGCATGTAACAAGAAGGAAATGTGTCAGCCCCATTATGTCATAGACGCAATATTCAAGCACATCCAGAGTAACAGTACAATTGATAAGGAGTACTTGTGGCACCTTAGAGACTAACAAATTTATTTGAGCATAAGCTTTCGTGAGCTACAGCTCATTTCATCGGATGCATTCGGTGGAAAATACACAGGGGAGATTTATATACACACACAGAGAACATGAAACAGTGGGTTTTATCATACACACTGTAAGGAGAGTGATCACTTATAATGAGCCATCATCACTTGGTGGGGGGAAGGAGGAAAACCTTTCATGGTGACAAGCAAGGTGGGCCATTTCCAGCAGTTAACAAGAACGTCTGAGGAACAGTGGGGGGTGGGGAGAAATAACATGGGGAAATGATTTTACTTTGTGTAATGACTCATCCACTCCCAGTCTCTATTCAAGCCTAAGTTAATTGTATCCAGTTTGCAAATTAATTCCAATTCAGCAGTGTCTCTTTGGAATCTGTTTTTGAAGTTTTTTTTTTTTATGAAGGATAGCCACCCTCAGGTCTGTAATCGAGTGACTGGAGAGATTGAAGTGTTCTCCGACTGGTTTTTGAATGTTATAATTCTTGACGTCTGATTTGTGTCCATTGATGTAGGTGAAAGGCATCTGCTCCGCAGGCCTGTTAGGCTTCAGTAGGATCTCAAGTGTTTCCCATCAAAAGTTTCCCAATACTATATTCTCACAACTTAATCTACATTGTTCCCACTACAATCTCTGAAGAATATCTTGTTTTTTCCAGATCCGTATGTGGATTTTTTAAATAGAAGATACCTCCATTTCCTTACAACGAGTAGCTCATTCTCAAGCTCCTTCCTGAATCAAGTCCTCCTTCCATCTTCCATCCTTATGTATGATTTTAGAAGCAGTTCAAATTAATTCTTTTAATTAATTCTTTTTCCAGTACTTTGTTTTTAGAGAATTTGATTTGTTCCATCACAGAAATTCAAATTAGGTACACTTCTGAATTGATACTGAAGTTAACAAAACACCTTCCTCTTATCCAGTATGAGGCCTGCAATAATTTTCCAAAACTAACTTTGAGGTTGGCAGGTTTGGGGTTTTTTTACTACAAATTAAAATATCTAGAATATCACTGAATCCTGTTAACAAGAAAATAGACAGCAGAGAGTATCTGGGCATTAAAGTTAATGACATTATCCAAAGCAGTTATTTGCACTTTCACATCTTTCCATTTTTAATGATCTCTTCCTATTTCTTATTTGCTGCATCTTTAAGAGTAAAATAAAGTGTTTTCTAATTCGAGTGTTCCTGAATCAGAAACACTACAGTTAATTTCTTCTCAGGTGAAAATACCAAACTTGGCCTTAGCCCTAAGGTAATTGTGATTCTTTTGGAAAGTTGGAGGTAAACCAGTTCAGCTATTTTTGAGTTATGCAAGGATGATAAATTTAGGCATACAAATTCTCACTGTAATTTTTTCCACACCTCTATTTAATCTCAGACAACACTAAAGCAACACTAGTCACTATAGCAACTCCCTGAAGAGCATTCTGTTTACTTTCTAATTCAAGTATTCTACAGTGGAGAGCAGGAAAATCAGTTCCTTGCAGGGAGTTTGTCCTCTGATAAAAAGAAAAGGAGTACTTGTGGCACCTTAGAGACTAACAAATTTATTAGAGCATAAGCTTTCGTGAGCTACAGCTCACTTCATCGGATGCATTTGGTGGAAAAAACAGAGGAGAGATTTATATACACACACACAGAGAACATGAAACAATGGGTTTATCATACGCACTGTAAGGAGAGTGATCACTTAAGATAAGCCATCACCCACAGCAGGGGGGGGAAAGGAGGAAAACCTTCCATGGTGACAAGCAGGTGGAAGGTTTTCCTCCTTTCCCCCCCCTGCTGTGGGTGATGGCTTATCTTAAGTGATCACTCTCCTTACAGTGCGTATGATAAACCCATTGTTTCATGTTCTCTGTGTGTGTGTATATAAATCTCTCCTCTGTTTTTTCCACCAAATGCATCCGATGAAGTGAGCTGTAGCTCACGAAAGCTTATGCTCTAATAAATTTGTTAGTCTCTAAGGTGCCACAAGTCCTCCTTTTCTTTTTGCGAATACAGACTAACACGGCTGCTACTCTGAAACCTGTCCTCTGATAGAAGGAGATTGAAGTTTGCTTACTGGTTGTAGGGAGCTTTAGGAAAGGTGATTGTTGAACTGGTGATACTCCTCAACTCCTGGAGAAGCAAGGATGCACAATATACTAAAGCAGACCTTGGTAGAAAAGCTTAAGGGCTCAGTAACTTACTGGAGCCAAAGTTAGTGAAGATAAGAACAATCCAGTAATAAGTACTGATCAAAAGAGAAAAATCCAATTCTTCTGAATTAGTAAATACTGCCAGGAGTAAAGTTTGTGTTTCATGTTTGTGTTTTATGTTTTCCTGCCTTTACTCATATCTGTACAAACTGATGTGAATGAATCATCATTCTTTATGCTGTCCCAGGATTTAAGGCTTGATCCACACCAGACAGAAGTGAGTGGAAAGACTGATACATACTTCAATGGGCTTTGCATCAGCTCCAGAACTGGTTAATTGGGGGAGGTACAACAAGGTATTTGTAGCCTATTTTGTCTGTGTTCATGGCATACTAATTGATCAGAAAGAGTTACCAGGGATATCAAGGAATTCCTTCTGCTCTGAAAAGGACACAAGGGAATTGGGATGGCAGTGTATAAATTAGGACTGTAAATTAATTGCAGTTAACTCAGCAATTATCTCAAAACAAATTAATCATGATTAAAAAAGTTAATCAAGATTAATCGCAGTTTTGATTGCATGGTTAGTACTAAACGTGGTTACCTTTTCTTGAATATTCCATTCTTTCGCAACATCAAAGAAATGCTCTACACATGTTTCGGCATAATGTCTCTCTTCAGAATGCATTACTGTTAAAGCAAACGACTGCAGTGTCCATGTAGCATCAATCAGGTGTGCCGTGACTCCAAGATAGCGGTGATTGCCCAAGGATGTCCAGTGATCACCAATCAAAGCAACAGCTAGTACATTTTTCAGAAGCTCCAACTTTGTACTCTTCTCACTGTGATCATAGGTGCTGACTTTTGATTTTGCCGATGGGTGCCCCATCCCAGCTCCACCCACTCCCCTGAGAGCCTGCCCCACTCTGCCCCCGAGGCCCTGCCTCCATTCTGCTGCCTCCCCCTAGGCCCTGTTCCCTGAACAGCTCCACCCACCGCTTGCTCCTTTCTGCCTCTTCCTGCCTTAAGGACGAGATGTGTGTGTTTGGGAGGGGCTCTGCCAGTTTTGGGGGGCTGCCCACCCACCCTCTCCCCCAATCCCAGCCCCCTGCAGCCAGCCCAGAAGCTACCTACCCAGGCTGTCTCCCCCCAGGCCCTGCCCCTGCGACCAGCCCAAAGCTATCAACCTGCCCTGTCTCCCCCCAGTCCCCTGCAGTCAGTCCAGAAGCTGCCTGCCCACCCTGTTTCCCCCAAGCCCCAGCCCCATGCAGCCAGCCCAGGAGCTACCCGCTCAGACTGCCTCCTCCCAGCCCCCTGTGACCAGCCCAGAATCTGCCTGCCCTCCTGCCCTGTCTCCCCCCAGGCCCAGCCCCCTGCGACCAGCCCAAAGATATCAACCTGCCCTGTCTCCCCCCAGTCAGTCCAGAAGCTGCCTGCCCACCCTGTTTCCCCCAAGCTCCAGCCCCCTGTGACCAGCTGAGAAGCTGCCTGTGCCCCTGCTTGCCCCTCAACCAGCCGGGCTCTTTCTGCCCTGGAAAAGGACTCAGCTGCCTGCAGTAGGAGCCAGGTTGGGAGATGCAGCAGCCACACATGCTGGGAAACAGATCCTAGCTGTGTGCAAACAGCTGATAGGTGGCTTTGCTCCAAAGAGCTGATTGGCCGGATGGGGAACAGCAGATTGGCTTCAGCGCAGCAAACAGCTGATAGGGGCTGTGCAAGCAATATAGCAGGTTGGTAGATAAGCACCCATTTTTTTTTCCGGGAGAGCTCCAGTCCCGAAGCACCCATGGAGTCGGCACCTATGGTTGTGATGGCTTAACTGAAGTCAATCCTTCCTGTATCGGCTCCCCCTTTCCCAAAAGTTTCCCCAGTTCCTAATAAAACTAAACCCCTCCTCCCTACACCATCGTCTAATCCATGCATTGAGAACCTGCACTTCTGCCTGTCTAACTGGCCCTGCGCGTGGAGCTGGAAGCATTTCAGAGAATGCTACCATGGAGGTGCTGGACTTCAATCTCTTACCTAGCAGCCTACATTTGGCCTCCAGGACCTCTCTCCTATCTTTCCCTATGTCACTGTGACGTTGCACCCCATAATGCTTTATGGGAATATACTTATGAATGTATATATGACATAACTGGAATATGTTTTATGCTACATATGCCATGTAACATATCTCTGTAAAGGCTATGATCTGCTGAATCTATTCATCTTATTTGTATGGATGTGTCATTTTTGTACTCGAAGTTATGAATATTGGCTGTATACTTGTTTAATTTTAAATAGCCTCAGTGAAGCAGTTGGTCAGCTTCCTGAGAAAAGACTATTCTCAGTAAGTGCCCAATCAAGAAACACTTGAGACAACAATGAACTTGGAGATGCCAATCCACATCTGAGCTTTCCCAGGAATGTGGCTTGGCTGGTAAGGAACTCAGTCATGCATGGACATTTGACTTGTCCATGTGACTCCAAAACTCCACTTTTTGTAGCTGGATTCTACACAGGGGGAGGGAGAGGTGTCCACTCACAAGAGAAAATCTATTTAAACCCCTGGGAGACCCCTCCATTTTGTCTTAAGCTGGCTCAAGACATAGCCTCTCCATCCCCAAAGGATACCTGAAAGAAACTGAGACAAAGGACAGTAACTACAGGGGGTGTAAGTGATTGCTGGATCCAGACTAAAAGGAGGCTAATCTGTAAAAGAGGCTTATTGGAACACCTCTGAGGGTAAGATTTTATCTGTATTCAGCTTCTTACTGAATTAGACATAGGCTTGCATGGTTTATTTTATTTTGCTTGGTAATTCACTTTGTTCTGTCTGTTATCACTGGGAACCACTTAAATTCTACTTTTTGTTTTTAATAATCACTTATTAATTAACCCAGAGTATGTATTAATACCGGGGGGGGGGGGACAACAGCTGTGCATATCTCTCTGTCAGTGTTGTAGAGGGCAAACAATTTATGAGTTTACCCTGTATAAACTTCATACAGGGTAAAATGGATTTATTTGGGGTTTGGACCCCATTGGGAGTTGGGCATGTGAGTGTTAGGAACACTTCTTACGCTGCTTTCAGTTAAGCCTGCAGTTTGTGGGACATGGTTCAGACCTGGGTCTGTGTTTGTAGCTGGCAAGCATGTCTGGCACAACCAGGCAGGGTTCTGAAGTCCCAAGCTGGCAGGGAGGGCAGGGACAGGAGTAGTCTTGGCACATCAGTTGGCAGCCCCAAGGGGGTTTCTGTGATCCAACTCGTCACAGTACCTACATGTACCATGACCACCAGCTCCTCCCAGCACTATACATAAGTCTATCTAGATGTCTCGAGAGATCCATAACCTTCACACCAGGCAAGCAAGTTACCACACAGTTCTCCTGGGTATCGCAAACCCAGCTATCTATGTTTCTAATGATTGAATCCCCCATAACTATTACCTGTCTCTTCCTAATAACTGCAGTGCCCTCCCCTGGAGAGTTATCCTCAGTGCGAGAGGATACCACAACATCATTTGAAAGGAGGGTCCCAACTATGGGATTGTTTCCCTCTGCTCCCGGTGGATGTTCTCCTTCCCTGAGACTTTCATCCTCCTCAACAGCACAGAGGCTGTCAGACTGCAAGTGTCCTGGAAAGTCACATCTATGTACTTATCTGTCTCCCTCAGCTCCTCCAGTTCAGCCACTCTGGTCTCCAAAGCCTGTACATGGTCTCTGAGGGCCAAGAGCTCCTTGCACCAAATGCACTCATACTCCACCTGCCCATAGGGCAGATAATCATACATGTTACATTGGGTCCAATAAACTGGGTAGCCCCCACTCTGTTGCTGGACTTCTGCCTGCATTCTTTTTTAACTCCTGCAGCGCATTCCTTTGTTGATGTTTTGTTTTTATTCTGACTTTTCAGTTCAAAGACTGTTAAGTGTATCTAGCTCTCCGTTCAAACGCTCCCTCTATGAACTCCCTCGCAAAACTCCCCGGTTAGCCAACCCTGGTTGCTAGCTCCTCTGGTCGCTTAGGTGTGGCCTTTTTTAAAGCCCTGCCCCCTGGTTAAGGGTTGATGGGTGCTAAAGGACTTAGGGATCAGACTCTCCTAAAGAAGCTCTCAGCCTTGCCTAGCAGGCCACTAGGCTCAGCACACGGTCCCCCAAACAAACAGACCACACAGTATATTTCAGTCAAGAGGCAAACACACCACAAACACACACACTACTGGCAACAAACGTACTCCAGGGGTCACGTAATCGCTTCTCCTTCACCTGGAGAACTCCCTCTCAAAACTCCCGTTAGCCTCTCCTGTTCAGGAGCACCTCTCTCTCTCCATGGTGTTTATCCCTCTGAAGTATTTATAGAGAGCAATCATACCCTCCCCCTGGCCTTTGTTTTGTTAGGCTACACAAGCCAAGATCCTTACATCTCCCCTTGTAAGACAGTTTCTCCATTCCTCTGATCATCCTCGCAGCCCTTCTCTAACCTGTTCCAATTTGAAATCATCTTTGTTAAACATGAGAGATCAGAATTGCACCCAATGGTCCAGATGAGGTCTCGTAATAACACTTCCCCACCTCTACTGGAAGTACAATGGCTGAAACATCTTAGGAGTCAATTAGCCTTTTTCACAGCTGTATCACATTGGCAGACCAATAAACCCAGGTCTCACTCCATCTCTGTCACTTCCAACTGAGAAGTCCCCATGACCTTTCAATTTGCACTACGGCTGCCAATTAAGAATTAATTCACAGCACAATTAATGTGTTAATTTTTTCATAAATGAATCCCACCCGAAAACAATGGGGGCCTGGAGCCCCGAACCCAAAAGCTCTGTAGGGGTGGAAAAACTGGAAACCAAACCACAGAGTTCTCTAGGTTTTCTATTTAAGTACAGAAATGGAAAAGAAAAAAAAACCCGCCCTGTAAGTAAAGAGCAGCTTGGAACGGAAACCTGGTTTTGAGTCTTCCATTTTTTGCACCTGGGGCTACTGAGTTATTGCTCTGTGCCTTTTCTTAATCTCTTGAAGCCAGGTGTGTAATAGGGAGTCTTCCCTAAGCAAAGGAAACTATTTGCTTCTCTGAGCAGCCCACTCGTCAGGCCAAGAGAATGAAGGGTCATTGAGGTAGGAGGTAGAGAAAGCTCTCAAGCTAACAAGCAGAAGCGGAGAAGAGAGCATGGCATCTCCACCAAGCAGGAGAGAGAAGCTTGGTCTGGGTTTTACTTTGCATTGCCAAGGCTGAGGGGTCTAGAAAGACGAGAGGCTGAACTTCAAGTCATAAAGAATTGAATCAACTGATTGTATCAAATAGTACTGGGATCTGAAAAGGTATTGAGCAAGGCCTTTTCTGGAAGCCTCTCACACACTGGTGATGAAGATCCTGGTGAAATGGAGGTCTTCACACAAGCTGAGGAATTAGGAAGACTCCCTGATCTTCTGCTTTACAGTGCGGGAGCAAAGCAAGGGAGAAGCAGGCTTTCCCCCAAACAGGAGGGAAGGCAGCTAGCTCCCTGTCTCCAAGGAAATAGAATAAAGAGGGAGCAAAAGCAAGGGAAGCCTCATTTCCATAGAAATCAGCAGGGGCTTGGAAAGCACAGAGGAAGGGAAGAAGAGCAGAAGGTCATCCTGCCTCTTGAAAGAAGGAATCTTTGGAGGAGAGAAGCCATCTTTGGCATCCATCACTAGACAGACACAAGGCGCCAGAGCACTTGCAAGCTGAGCCCTTCAAGCAAGGAAGGCTTGAAGTCTCTGGGAAGTGAAGCTAGGTGAGAAGCCTGTTAAGGCAAAGCTCTTTCATCTGGGAGGAGAAGGGAAACCCAGCTCTTTGTACTTCTGTGGAAGATCCTGGGCAAGAGGTGACACCAGCTCTCATAGCACGCCCGAACGGGACAATGCCACAGTGCCTCTCGTGCCAGCCGGGTCTCCCCTCAGGCTCGAGAGAAGAGGAATCTCACACCAGGCCTCAGCGCTACTAGCAAGCTCACAGGCTTTGACAGACACTTCTTCTCCAGTTGGCTTGAGTGCCTGTCTTTGGGTGCCGAAGGTCCTGCTTGGCTGAATGGTAAAACCGTAGGACCCCTCATCCTACCGGCTGCTTAGAAGGGAACCTTGGTTCAGAGCCTTCGCTTCTTCTTTATTGGGGGAGCGGCGGATTACAGAGTTACTGCTCTGGGCCTTTTCTCCCTCTCCCAAGAACGCTTTTAGGCACCAACGCAAAAGAAGGAGCTTACACAGCCAGGGACCTAGCAGGTTTGAGCCAGCCGGGACTCAAACCCAGCTCGCAGGAATGGGAATCCTGCATGATGTCTCTACACCAGTGGTGTGGTGGAAGGCCGCGCTTCCTAAGGCGTCTCATCCTGCCTCAGGTGGCCAGCGTCAGCCAATCAAAGGAGAGCTGGTGTCCAGGGGACCCTTTCAGCTGACAAGGTTGCCAAGAGGTTAAGGCAATGGACTGCTAATCCATTGTGCTCTGCACACGTGGGTTCGAATCCCACCTTCGTCGCTGGCCTTCCCTTCCTGTTTTGGCTACGGGGTCCTTCCTCCAGGCCTCTTCTGCCCTTTGCTGCTCAAGCGACTCCTCCGATGAACAAGAGAAGCCAACCTGCCAGGAAAGTAGATCCTTGTGACCCTAAGAGCGTCCCAGTACTGGAAGAGAAGGGGCTCGCTGGGCTGAGGAAAGGAGTTCCACGCCAATTAAGCATAGCCCGATGCACTATGAAAGAAAGTCCTGGAACTTTCGAGGAGAGAAGCCATCTTTGCATCCATCACTAGACAGACACAAGGTGCCAGAGCACTTGCAAGCTGAGCCCTTCAAGCAAGGAAGGCTTGAAGTCTCTGGGAAGTGAATTCAGGTGAGAAGTCTGTTAAGATAAAGCTCTTTCACCTGGGAGGAGAAGGGTAAGCCAGCTCCTTGTACTTCTGTGGAAGGTCCTGGGCAAGAGGTGACATCAACTCTAACAAGTCTTTCCAAACAACTCCTATAGTGAACAAGAGAAGTAAACTAAGGTTGTCAATTAATCTCAGTTAAATCTGTGATTATCTCAAAACAAATTAATTGCAAATTAAAAAATTAATCATGATTAATCATAATTTTGATATCACTGTTAGTACTAATTGTTGTCACTTTTTCTGGAATATTGTATTCTTTTGCCACATCGAAGAAAATCTCTACACGTGTTAGCATAATGTCTCCCTTTAGTATTCTTTACTGTTAAAGCAAACTACTGCAATGTCCATGCAACCTCAGTCAGGTGTGCCATGACTCTGAAAGAGCTGTAATTGCTCAAGGCTGTCCAGTAATCACCAGTCAAAGCAACAGCTAGTGTATTTTTCAAAAGCTCCAACTTTGTACTCTTCGTGTTGTGATATAGGTCATGTATTCCTAATTCAATGGTTCCTAAGGGCAAGGTGTATAACCGATTGGAAGATGCAATTTGAACAACATATCTTTGCCATGAGTCATTTACAATGTTGAGTTGTCTGCAGTCCATAGTTATCCACTTTGAAATAGGGATTGGTTAAGCTGTTGTCCTTTGTTTGATCCAATGGCTTATAGCCAATCTGAAACTCTAAGCATACCCTGTCATGGCTGGCAGGATTCATTTGCTTGTTGGGATTTATTTGCTCGTGGGATTCATAGCACAAGAACTGGAGGAGAAAGCATGTTTGGCATGTAAGTGGTACTGCAGACTTGAAGTACTTTGATGGTATTGAAACCGGCAGAGCACCGGCTTTGCCTCGGGTCATCCTGCACTTCTAGGCGGTTAGGGTTTGCCTCAGAGATTTGCTGTGACCCTCAATGTTGCCCCACTCCCCTCCTAGAGCCCAGGGTTACAGCTTACTGAGTACCTCCATCATCGACCAGTCAATGAGTTTGGTGTAAGAGCCCTCTTTAGTCCCTGTCTTCCTACTCAGGGAGCGTTTGTGTAGAGTTATGGGGGATGTTGGGGGGAACCTGGGCCTGCCCTGTTCTCTGGGTTCCAGCCCAGGGACCCTAATTGGCAGCAGAAATGTAATTTTCCTATACTGCCAGAGCTATAGCCCTTCCCTGGGCTACTTCCCCAAATGGCCCTTCCTAGCACCCTCCTTGGTACCTGACCACACTTTTTCTCCCAGGTCTTTTATTGTACATCTTCTTTCTCCCAGCTCCTACCAGCTGGTGTCTCTGAAGGGGCTTCCTTTTAAACTAGTCCCAGATGGTTCTAAATGGGCTTCAGGTGATCTGATTAGCCTGTTTCCTATGATTGCTTCTTATCAGTTCTGAATTGGTTCCAGGTGTCTTATGGAGTGTGCCTGACTTAATTGCTTCTAGCACCTTCCTGACTGCTCTGGGATAGCCCCTGCCCTGGTCACTCAGGAAACAGAAAACTATTCATCCAGTGTCCAGTGTGTTTTTCTTCTACCAGACTCCTGCACCCAACCGATCTGGGTCTGTCACACTACGTATAACTGTCTTTTTTCCACTGTGATTAATCACGACTAATTTTTTTAATTGCTTCACAGCTCTACTTACCAAATTCAGTCTTGAAACAAGTTAGTATTTTTGCCCCTGCTATCCCCTTGGAAGGTTGTTCCAGAACTTCACTTCTCCGATGGCTAGAAACCTTCATCTATCTTCAAGCCTAATCTTGTTAATGGACAGTTTATATGCATTTGTTATTGTACTACCACTAGCCATTAACTTATATTGCACCTCTCTCTCCCTGATGGTTATTCCTCTGACATATTAATAGAGAGCAATCATACCTCCCCTCAGCCTTCGTTTTGTTAGACTAAACAAGCCAAGATCCTTACGTCTCCTCTTGTAAGACAGTTTCTCCATTCCTCTGAACATCCTCACAGCCATTCTCTGAACCTGTTCCAGTTTGAAATCATCTTTGTTAAACATGGGAGACCAGAATTGCACCCAGTGTTCTAGAGGAGGTCTCACCAGTGCCTTGCACAACAGTAATAACACTTCCCCATCTCTACTGGAAGTACCTCACCTAATGCATCCTAGGTTTCAATTAGCCTATTTCACAGCTGCATCGCATTGGCAGCTCATAGTCATCAACTAATACGCCCAGGTCTTACTCCTCCTCTGTCACTTCCAACCAAAAAGTCCCCATGACCTTTCACATTGCACTAGGGCTCTTTATTAAGGATTAATTCACGGCACAATAAATGTGTTAATTTTTTAACCAGCTAATTTTTTAACTCCAGGAGCAGTAGGGGGGCAGGAGCTCCAGCCCCAGAGCTCTGCAGGTAGTGGGAAGACTGGAGCCCCAAGTCCTGCATCCCCAGGGAGGTTGAAGCCCAGGGCCCTGTGCCTCAAGTGGGGCTGAAGTCTGGACCCCCAGACCCCAAAAAGACTGAAGTCTGGAGACCTCGGGGGGGCTGAAGCTCTGAGCTCTGGAGGTGGTGGTGGGCAGAGGGGGCTGAAAGACAGAGCCCCATGCCCTGAGGAGGGCTGAAGGCCAGAGATCCAGAGACAGCGGGGGAGCTGAAGACCAGAGCCAGGTGGGAACTGAAGGGTCTAGGGGGGCTGAAGCCCCAAGCCCCGGGGGAGCTGAAGGTAGGGGATCACAATTTTTTCTTGTGGGGGAATCATGGCTTTTTTTTAAGTCCAGTTGGGGTCACCAGTACACAAAGTTTGAGAAACACTGCTGTAAAGTTTCATATTGTTTAGTTTTGGAGTACAGTTATGTAAAAAAAAAATCTACATTTGTAAATTGCACTTTCACTATAAAGAGATTGCACTACATTATTTGTATGAGGTGAATTGAAATACTTTCTTTTGTTTATCTTTCTTACAGTGCAAATATTTGTAATAAAAAATAATATAAAGTGAGCACTGTACACTTTGTATTCTGTGTTGTAATCAATATATTTGAAAATGTAGAAAACATCCAAAACACTTAAATAAAAGGTTTTCTATTATTGTTTAACAGTGCAATTAAAACTGAGATTAATCACGATTAATTTTTTGAATTGCTTGACAGCCCTACTATAAATCAATAATGCAAACCTTCAAAATAATGTATTCCAGACTCATCAAATGTTTGAGGGAGTCATCCATGCCACAGTCTAGTCAGACAAATTCTCCTTCCAGTGGCATGCCATAGTGATGTTGATGATGTTCCCTTTACATCCCACATTTGTTACATCATGCAAAATATTGACCTTTCGTTCTCATGGGAGTGAAAGCCAGTACCATGGAGTAAACTGAGTGCTGCAATGGGAACTTCCATAGTTTTAACTTCACCTCTGACCCTTGTGACCTTTGGTAGCATACTTCTGTGCCTGTTTCCTCATGTATGCAATGGGTATAATAATACTTACTCAACAGAAGTGTGGTGAAGATTATTTAGTTCACATTTGTAAAGTGCTTTGAAAATGAAAATCACAATGATAGATAAGTGCTACATGCTACTTTTGTTTATCCTCTCAGGTGTAAAATATACTGTGTTCACAAAAACAACAAGGAATCTGGTGGCATCTTAAAGACTAACAGAGTTACTTGGGCATAAGCTTTCATGGGTAAAACATCACTTCTTCAGATGCATGGAGTGAAAATTACAGATGCTGGCATTATATAATGACACATGAAGGGAAGGGAGTTACCTCACAAGTGGAGAACCAGTGTTAACAGGGCCAATTCAATCAGGGTGGATGTAGTCCACTCCCAATAATATATGAGGAGGTGTCAATTTCAGGAGAGGCAAAGCTGCTTTTGTAATGAGCAGTCCCTATTCAAGTCCAAATTAATGATGTTAAATTTGCAAATGAATTTTAGTTCTGCTGTTTCTCTTTGAAATCTGTTTCTGAAGGTTTTTTATTCAAGTATAGCTACTTTTAAATCTGTTATAGACTGTCCAGGAAGATTGAAGTGTTGTCCTACTGGCTTTTGTATGTTACCATTCGTGATGTCCGATTTGTGTCCATTTATTCTTTTATGTAGGGACTGTCCAGTTTGGCCAATGTACATGGCAGAGGGACATTGCTGGCACATAATAGCATATATAACATTAGTAGACGTGCAGGTGAATGAGCCTCTGATGGTGTGGCTGATGTGGTTGGGTCCTCTGGTGGTGTCGCTAGAGTAGATATGGGGACAGAGTAGGCAACGAGGTTTGCTACAGGGATTGGTTCCTGGCTTAGTGTTTCTGTGGTGTGGTGTGTAGTTGCTGGTGAGTATTTGCTTCAGGTTGGGGGGCTGTCTGTAAGCGAGGACTGGCCTGTCTTCCAAGGTCTGAAAGTGAGGGATCATTTTCCAGGATTGGTTGTAGATCGTTGATAATGTGTGTCAAGGTTCCTTCCCCACTCTGAATTCTAGGGCACAGATGTGGGGACCTGCATGAAAGACCCTGTAAGCTTATTCTTACCAGCTTAGGTTAAAACTTCCCCAAGACACAGATTTCTTTCTTGCCTTGGGAACCAGCTTAGGTTTAAAACCTGATATGCTTCCACCACCAAGCGATTTAAACAAAGAACAAGGAAAAAGACCACTTGGAGATGTCTTCCCCCAAAATATCCCCCCAAGCCCTACACCCCCTTTCCTGGGGAAAGCTTGATAATAATATCCTCACCAATTGGTACAGGTGAACACAGACCCAAACTCTTGGAACTTAAGAACAATGAAAAATTAATCAGGTTCTTAAAAGAAGAATTCTATTTAAAGAAAAGGTAAATGAATCACCGCTGTAAAATCAGGATGGTAAATACTTTACAGGGTAATCAGATTCAAAACATAGAGAATCCCTCTAGGCAAAACCTTAAGTTACAAAAAGACACAAAAACAGGAATACACATTCCCTCCAGGACAGCTAATTTCACAAGCCAAAAAAACAAAAGAAAATCTAATGCATTTTCTAGCTAGATTACTTACTAACTTTACAGGAGTTGGAAGGCTTGCATCCTTGATCTGTTCCCGGCAAAGGTATCACACAGACAGACCAAAGCCTTTGTTCCCCCTCCTCCAGATTTGAAAGAATATTGTCCCCTCATTGGCCATTTTGGGTCAGGTGCCAGCAGGGTTACCTTAGCTTTTTAACCCTTTACAGGTGAAAGGATTTTGCCTCTGGCCAGGAGTGATTTTATAGCACTGTATACAGAAAGGTGGTTACCATTTCCTTTATATTTATTACACGACCCCCCAAATCACAGATAGGGTGAAACACAAACTGTGATTTTTTTCTGGCGCTCTAGGAGAAAATAGAGTTAATAAGACACATATTTGTCTAAATATACTATTAACTATATAAAGACTAACGCTTCCTAAGTAGACCCTAATTTAATTGACCCAGAGGTCCAAGCGACAATTCAATCCTTCACGTCAAACTCTTTTGACTTGCCTACAGCCAAGTTGCCAGTCCACTACAAGGGCTGGTCAGAAACGTTGACTTTTGCAATCTATGATGATTATCCCATCTCCATGCTGTTGTGGGAAAGAATCTTGTCCCCTCATTGGCCATTTTGGGTCAGGTGCCATGGGGGTTACCTTAGCTTGTTAAGCCTTTACAGGTGAAAGGATTTTTCCTCTGGCCAGGAGGGATTTTATAGCACTGTATAAAGAAAAGTGGTTACCCTTCCTTTTATATTTACGACAATGTGCTGGAGAGGTTTTAACTGGGGGCTGTATGTGATGGCATGGCCCCACAGTATGCCAACATTTTTATGGCTGACTTAGAACAATGCTTCCTCAGCTCTCGTCCCCTAGCGCCTCTCCTCTACTTGCACTACATTGATGACATCTTCATCATATGGACCCACGGGAAGGAGGCCCTTGAAGAATTCCACCTGGATTTCAACAATTTTCCCCCCACCATCAACCTCAGCCTGGACCAGTCCACACAAGAGATCCAATTCCTGGACACTACAGTGCAAATAAGGGATGGTCACATAAACACCACCGTATACCGGAAACCTATTCACCACTATACTTACCTACATGCCTCCAGCTTCCATCCAGGACACATCACATGATCCATTGTCTATAGCCAAGCCCTTAGATACAACCGAATTTGCTCCAATCCCTCAGACAGAGACAAACACATAAAAGATCTTTATCAAGCATTCTTAAAACTACAGTACCCACGCGGGGAAGTGAGGAAACAGATTGACAGAGCAAGATGGGTACCCAGAAATCACCTACTACAGGACAGGCCCAACAAGGAAAATAACAGAACAGCACTGGCCATCACGTACAGCTCCCAGTTAAAACCTCTCCAGCACATTATCAATGATCTACAACCTATCCTGGAAAACGATCCCTCACTCTCTCAGACCTTGGGAGGCAGGCCAGTCCTCGCTTACAGACAGCCCCCCAACCTGAAGCAAATACTCACCAGCAACTACACACCACACCACAGAAACACTAAGCCAGGAACCAATCTCTGTAGCAAACCTCGTTGCCTACTCTGTCCCCATATCTACTCTAGCGACACCACCAGAGGACCCAACCACATCAGCCACACCATCAGAGGCTCATTCACCTGCACGTCTACTAATGTTATATATGCTATCGTGCCATCAATGCCCCTCTGCCATGTACACTGGCCAAACCAGACAGTCTCTACATAAAAGCAATCTTCCTGGACATTCTATAACAGATTTAAAAGTAGCTATACTTGAATAAAAAAAACTTCAGAAACAGACTTCAAAGAGAAACAGCAGAACTAAAATTCATTTGCAAATTTAACATCATTAATTTGGGCTTGAATAGGGACTGGAAGTGGGTGGCTCACTACAAAAGCAGCTTTGCCTCTCCTGAAATTGACACCTCCTCATCTATTATTGGGAGTGGACTACATCCACCCTGATCGAATTGGCCCTGTCAACACTGGTTCTCCACTTGTGAGGTAACTCCCTTCCCTTCATGTGTCATTATATAATGCCTGCATCTGTAATTTTCACTCCATGCATCTTAAGAAGTGGTGTTTTACCCACGAAAGCTTATGCCCAAATAACTCTGTTAGTCTTTAAGGTGCCACCAGACTCCTTGTTGTTTTTGTGGATACAGACTAACATGGCTACCCCGATACTTGTGTTCACAAACTGAGGAAAATGGTTGATGTGTACTATGGAGTGACACATCTTTCAGAGATTTCAGTGTTCATGCTGTTACATCCCAGATCTTGTACTCATAGTTGCCTTCAGTTTAGTTTGTCTATGGATAGTTTAGCATACATCATCAAACCACTACATGGTTTTTGAGCCGCTTTTGAGCCATCTCCTATCAATATTACTTCACTGAATTTTACCTCTCTGCCATGTATTAGTTATAAGCCTTACCCACAAATATCTACCATCAAACCACATCTATAAAATTGAATTGCATCATATTCTTATTTGTTTGATTGATTGTTAAAATTTTGTAGTGCATTTAGTATTGTTGAACAGATCTGGATTGGCAGGCATGTATCATTATTATCATGTATCTGTATTATGATAGGTCTAGGAACCCCAATCAAGGATCAGGAACCCACTGTGCTAGATACTATACAGACAAATAACAAAGAGTCACTTCCCAGAAAGGTTATAAGCTACCGTGTCACACAGGACACAACATATAGGCTGAACTCTCTTTAACCACCACAGAACAGGTATTAGACAAGCAGGAGCAGTACAAGCTTCCTCACTCAAGTGCCTCGGCCTTGACATTATGATGAAAATGCTTCTTGTGATAGGAATATAGGGGCACGTCTACACTTAAAATGCTGCATTGGCCCTGTTGTAATGCTTAAGTGAAGAAGCTCTATGCTGACGGGAGAGTGCTCTTCCTCAGCATAGGTAAGCTACCTCCCCAAGAGGCACAAGCTACGTCAACAGGAAAAGCTCTTCCGCTGACATAGCACTGTCTACACGGCGGGGTAGGTTGGTATAACTACGTCGCTCCAGGGTGTAGATTTTCCACATCCCTGAGTGAGGTAGTTATGCCGATATAGGTCTGTAGTGTAGACCAGACCCTGCTCAGTCCCCAAACCAACATATAGGCCTGAGCAGGTACCACTTAGTGCCACTGTGGCAGTGCCTTTTTTGGCATTGTGGACACTTGTACACCAGGAATTGGATGGAGACCAACAGCTCATTTCAAACAGAGCATCAGTGATCTATTTATTTATTCCCAGGCGCCCTTGTAGCATGCTGGGTGCTCTCCAGACATAGGAGAAGGCACACGCCCTGCCCTCACCCTCTAACTGCAGACAAGCAAACAGACAATAGATATGGAGAGACAGCAACAAACACACAGATGTGCTATCAGGTATATATAAATAGGACATGAAAATCAAACTCCTTAGAGTTTCTACCTTTTCAGTCTTCAGGTGGGAATGACATTTACTTCTGAGCAAGTCGGCCTTGGTTAATATTTCCTTCAGTCACTTATTTTAATCATGACTGGGGGAAATAGATACTAACTTTATTTTTAATATCTTCTGATGCCCTCAGCACACTTTGAGCAGTGACTTGTCTCACCTCCTGCCTGCTCCGCCACAGCCCCTTCAGAGCACTGGGTGCCCCCAGGAGATTAGAGATGGAACAGCCCCTGCACATCCTGAGGTTGGGGTTGCAGTTCTGTCTGGAACAAGCTGCCTGATACTTGAATGCTTGAATGCTGTTCTCTGCTAGTTAAATGGGGTCTTCTGGCCAGAACTGTGAGAACTGTGGTCAGAAGGAAGTAGTTGAGATTCTTGGGGATCAAGGCAGGCAATGCACAGACAGGGTCTAACTGAGACCAGTGGTGAGCTGGAACCAGTTGTTAAATTTAGAAGCCCTTTTAGAACCGGCCAAAAGTGACGCTCCCATCGGCAGCTCCGCTCCCCAGCTCCAGCTCCAGCTCCAGCTCCAGCTCCAGCTCACCTCCACTCCGCTCAGGCCCAGGGAGGCGGAGGTGAGCTGGGGTGGAGGGGACACGAGGAGGGCCACCCGCGCCGCAGTAGGTAACCTGGGGGGGGGCGCAGGGGAACCACCCTCCGCCCCAGCTCACCTCTGCCACCTTCGGCCTGAGCGGGAAGCCGCCGCCTGCTTCTCAGCCCTCCCCAGCTTCCCACCGAACAGATGATTCGTGGGAAGCCAGGGGGGTGGAGAAGAATGGCGGGGTGGCGCATTCAGGAGAGGAGGAGGGGTGGAGGTGAGGTGAGCTGGGGCTAGGCGCAGGGCGAGGAGCTGCCAGTGGGTGCTCTGCACCCACCAAATCTTCCCCGTGGGTGCTCTAGCCCCAGAGCACCTAGGGAGTCGGTGCCTAAGGCGCCACTTTTGATGTGATCAGTGGGAGAGCAGCCGCTCCCCCTGTTCCCCCCGTAGCTACGCTACCCCACCCCTAGGAGCCAGAGGGACCTGCTGGATGCTTCCTGGGAGCTGCCCCACGTAAGCATCGCCGGGATTCCCCACTTCGTCCCCCGGCAGGTGCCTCTGGCTCTTAGAAGTGGGGTAGGCACCCACTACGGTGGCCCACAAGATCCTCCTGCCCGGTTCTGGGGGCAGTCAGGGGACAGGGGAGGGCAGTGCATGGAGTTGGGGGGGTGTAAAGGAACATGGGGGGGTTGGATGGGGAAGGAGTACCGGGGGGCGGCGGTGGGCAATGACCCTCTCGTGGGGTGAGGAGTGAATCCGTTGTTAAGATTTTGGCAGCTGACTGACTGAGACCCACCTGAACCTCACTGAAGCACCCCCACTTACAGGTCTGAATCTGGCCCACATTCTGACTAGAGTGATCCTTCCTAAGCAGCAACCAGGGCGGGAGAAAAAGGTACAGTGGGTTGATGAGGAATGCCATCAGTTCCAGTTTTGATTGACATTGAGAAAATTGAGGTTTCAGCTTATTATAAACCCCTAATAGTGATTTATGTGAGCCTGTACATTCTAAATTTTAAAATCATCAAATTAGCTAAGTGTGTAATCCTCCCTATTAATTATCCATTAGCTACTTCTTAATTAAAATGGAACACTTATCAAACAACATGTGACGGCCACACAGTACCAATTTAATTCATTATCAAACCAGTTCCAGAAATAATAGGGACCAGGTTTACTAAAATCTAACAATTTAGTTTTATCCAAGCTATAAAGCTGACTGCGCTAAAGAGGCCTTAAAATGTAGTCTCACTAGGATTTAGTAGACAAAATACTATAAACAGTGCTACTTTTAATATTGCTAAGCAAAGAAACATGAAGACAAACATTACAAACCTATGAAAGTACTGAAATAGCACAATTAAATGATAACATGATGGAAACCTACCAAAAAAGAGACTCCTATGATTTAGAAAAACAGGCACTCTCAATCAGGTATCTCCTGATTTCTGAGCTTGACTTTGCAATCTTAACATTCTTTTAAAGTAGGGTATGGTTTGGCTTTTTAAATATAATTCCCTACATTTTGGGAAAAGCAAAATGAAAAAACAGATATTCCATCATATTGACACCCACATAGGTCAACAATAGGTTTAGACCCTTTAGAACCACAGCCAGACCTCTACCACTTCAGATAACAGGGTAGCTGGTAGCAGTAGTAGGCTGTTGTCCTTTATGTGAAATAGCATTATAGAGGAACAAGGTAACAGCTTACCAATGGGTTTCACAGCTATTTGCTGACAGCAGAGGAATGATCAGACTCAGGAATCAATTGGGTTCAATTCCAAGTTCTGGAAGGGAGTGTTCTCCAGTAGATATAGACCCTGCTGCTCTGTCCCCATGGCCTGTGCCCCTCATCACCCCCCAGTGCCTATCCTCATTCTCTCCCTCCAGCTTCTGTCACCTCTGATGCTATCTACTCCTCTTCCATCCCCTGTTCCTGTTCTGTCTCCTCACCACTCTGCTCTTCACCCCTCCACATTTGAGTCAGGCCACCTGGACTGCCTGCCGTACCTGCTGAGCAGAGGGAGCAGTGAGAACATCAGAGAAACATTGAGCATTTAGCTTCCCAGAGGAACAATTGCAAGGGAAATCCTGCTCAGTGCCTGCAGCTCCAGGATGGAGCATGCTTGGTTGCTCTGAGGGGATGGTACATGCCAAATCTAGTCAGTATGTAGGAGCTGTGTGGGGCTGGAGCATCCTCTGTACAGACGGAATCTTCAGAAAATGTAGAGACCGAACTCGAATAAACCTCAACTGAGCATGTGCTAAATGAGAGTTTCAAAGACTTATACCTTGGGCAGATTTTCACACATCTAACAAAAGTTATCTCTCTGACACTAGGGCAACCCCCCACCAAATTATAAATCCCTGCTCCAGGCTATGGAGAGGCGAGAGCATCTCAATGAAACAGATAAGAATTTTTTAGCATGGTCAAAACAACATATTGTTCTCTAACATCATGCTTGGAAATGGCTGAACTATTCTAGTTGATATGGGAAAAAAAATCAGCCTGAGGCAGACATCAGGCCTGGTACATCTCAGCCCAAATGATTAAAGTTTTTGGCAAAGTTATAATCAGCTGAACACAGGGAGTTATGATGGAAATTGTTAGGCAATCTGATCTACAGATGACTCTACCAGCTCCACCTATACTGAAATGAATTGACCATGATTTCAGTTCTCTTTAAGTTACATGAGAATATGAATGTATCCCTCTAGTCTCATGTGGTGCTTTGGTTTTTGTTCTGTGTCCATCTCCCTGTTGAATTAAATCGCCAAAATGGAGGTATATGAATTTCTTACAGGTATTGTTATTAAAGTATGGAGAGTGATACATGCTCACCAGTAAAAAAGAAAAGGAGTACTTGTGGCACCTTAGAGACTAACAAATTTATTTAAGCATAAGCTGTAGCTCACGAAAGCTTATGCTCAAATAAATTTGTTAGTCTCTAAGGTGCCACAAGTACTCCTTTTCTTTTTTGCGAATACAGACTAACACGGCTGCTACTCTGAAACATGCTCACCAGTGCCTTTTGAAACACGACTGTATAATGCCAGTACTGAAAAACATGGTGTTTCTTCCACAGGTCACACGATGCTGGTATGTTTCATGTCTATAATCACTTCCAATGTCTGGGGCAACTCCATAGTATGGGGTATATGTGGAGGAGGGTCCCTATTTCTCTGTTTTCATCTCCTTCAACCTCTGCCTTAGGATCTGACCAAGTTTTCTTCCTCACTGCCTCATTTATCACCTTGTCCTCCCCCTAACTCCATGTTTCTCTCCAGGCTGTCTCATACTCCTCGAATAGCTTATTTATACTGCACAGGCCAAATGCCCTCTGTCTTATTGTTCAACAAATTACTAAACAGCCTCTTATTCTGAGAAGCTTTCATGCTGCAATGGGCACATCCCATTCTATAATATTTCATTCTATTTTATAGATGTTCTTGTAACATCATCATTACCATAGTATCTGAGAGCCTTCCAGAATGTCCCCATCTGTTTTTCACTATACCTGTGGGGGCCAGATATTCAGAAGACCTCAAGTGCCATATAAACAGGGAAATCTAATAACTAGTCACAGACAATCTGATGGCAGTGCCAACAGTGTATAGTGGAGCAACAGGTGGCACTGCTGCCCCTATAAAATGTTACAGATGCCTAAAGACATGGCAAATGTAGGCCTCCATCAAAAAAGCCTGTAGCCAACTACAACCTATAGGGGAATGCAGTTGCCCTTACAGCAGTAATTCTGGAAAGGCAGAGAAACCATTCCATCCACATCTGTTGCCCTTCTCATTGCAATTTCTGCACTGAATGTAGCACATGGTTTGCCTGGATGAGAGAGTAGGACCGGAACCGCACACATCTTTCCTACTATAATCCAATTACAGTGCAGGTGATTCAACAATGCAACATATGTACATTGTACAATTGGCCCTGATCCTTAACTGAAGCTGCTAGGTGCTAGTACAATATAAATTAATTGTTAATAATAAGATTATAGGTCCTTTGGGGGAGATACTGATTGCCTACTGCTAGATGGTATAATGTACATTTGCTGTGCCAGATACATGAATAATAACACAGTAAAAATGAATATAGAATCACAACAAAAATCATATTATGGAGTGGAGCTGATGTGAGATGACTTCAAACTCTTCAGCTGTCATTGGTTTATCCCCGATTGCCTTTTTAATACTTGCATTGGTTTGATGAGGCCAAAGTATACCTTGCTCCACCGAACACAGTTTTAACACCTGTTCAGTCCATGTTTCAATGGCTTGAAAATTCTTTCTTGAATCCCATAGTGGTGATTTTTAATAGCATGCAGGCAAAACAGAGAGATTTTAACTATAAGAGAATAAACATTTGGGTCCCAGTTACCATTATCAGCAGTTGCACAAGCAATTTTGGACATGTTATCTAATCCTGAAGAAGGCTTTGCAGCCAGAAAAGCTGCCATTCTTAGTCATTTCCTTCGATCTTTAATTATGAAGTTTAACCATTGACACCTATGGCCCAGATCCCCAAAAGTATATACACTCCTAACTTCCATAGATTTCATCTTTCATTTACCTTTGAGGATCTTTCCCTATGTGACTAGAGGTTGCAAAAGGAATATTTTATAAATGGAAGGTAGTAATTGCAACTTCTAATAAATTACCTATAGAACATCTATACAAAATACCATCCACACTTGGATGACACTCAGAAAAACAACTGGAGCTTGAATACCAGGCAAACTATACAAAGAGCTAGAAATAGGTTAAATAGTTTTCACATGCAACAGGAGAAAAACATTAACATTAATGTAGTCATAAAGCAACATCTGCTGGCATAATATAGCGAACCTTCACTTACTACCAATTAACACTCAAATAATAACAAATTTCCCACTTCCCTCCCCACAAGCAATAACATGTTTTCTGCTAAGCATTATTAATTATAATGGGCCTGATTCGGTTACCCTTTCTCACCTTACTCCATGAGCAGCCTCATCAGTGGGATTTTTTTGCATAGTCAGATATATCTCAACATGAGTAAAGGTGGAAGAAGTAACCACTATAATCTATTGTCCTTGTTGTTTTTTACTCCTTGTCATAAACACAGAAAGAAGGGTAGCATAAAATCCCTCCTTGGCAGCTGTACTACATCGCTTTACCTGTAAGGGGTTAAGAAGCTCTGAAGAACTGTGAAGCTGAGTCCAGAGTGGAGTCCTCTGTGTTTTAAATCTTTTTATTTACCCTATAAAGTTACATTTCATCCTGGTTTTGCAGATGTGATTCTTTTACTTTTTCTTTATAAATAAATTTCTTCTTTTAAGAATCTGATTGATTTTCAGTGTCCTAAAGACAAAGGGTTTGGTCTGTGCTCACCTTGCTAACCAATTGGCTGGTATATTATTCTCAAGCCTCCCCAGGAAAGGGGGTGAAGGGACTTGGGGGGATATTTTGGGGGAATAGGAATTCCAAGTGACCCTTCCTTGAATTTTTGTATAAATCACTTGGTGGTGGCAGCAATACTGTCCAAAGCCAAGGAAAGGAATTTGTGCCTTGGGGAAGTTTTAACCTAAGCTGGTAAAATATAAGCTTAGGGGGTCTTTTGCTGGTCTGGATTACACCCCGGAAGCTCTACCAAGTCCCCCTGTGCAGGGGCCTACATTGCTTTGGCTCCCTACCATAACTTTGAAGCTGCTTTTAGCCACATAAGTGTCCTCAGAATTTGGACTTTAGTATGCAATGGAAAGAGACAGTGCTACATGGATTTAAAACGTGGGCCTTAAATGTCTGGGATATCGAAGCAAAGTCTGTTTGTAGCCTCAACACAGACACTAGCAGATTGTCCACATTAGACACCATCAGACATTACTTATCAACAAAATTAGAAACCTGTACCAATCAGAATAGGCTATGAGAGAAATAGACCTAATCACCTTTCACTTGAAAAAAAATGCTACTTTATCTCATACGGTTTGTAGGAAGAGGCAAAGCAGTAGAAATATATTGGGTCACAATGGTCATGAAAGTAATGTAAATGATCATTCTTATTACTATTTAACATTAATATTGTGATAGTGCCTAGAGGCCAGCAAGGTCAGGGACCCATTGTGGTAGGCGTTGTATAAACATATAATAAATGACAGCTTTTCATGATATAGACATTAAGGTTCCATGTGGAACCTTGCCATTTCCTATATTCTAAATAGAAAATTATGTCTGCACAAACACAGATATTTGAATGGACAGATAATTTTTATTGATGGACTATTTTTATTGCAGTAGTTCCTGGGAGCCTCTGCATGGACCAGGACCCCATTGTGCTAGACAGTGGATAAACACAGAGCAAAAAGATAGTCCCTGTCCCAAAGAGCTTTCACAGAATAATAATTTAGCATCCCAAGTCACACAGAATGTATTGTTACCAACATTTTTCTTCTGAAAGAATGTGCCTTACTAATGTGTGCATTACTTTCATATTTATAGACGTGGTTGAACTGATTCTCAAATAGTTGTTGCCCAAATTTCGGCAATTACTAAAATTGCTTGGCAACCTTTCTCTAGAAAATAGGAAGGCCCTTTAAGTGTTTTGCATTATTGCTGGGTTTTGCTGCTTTGCCTGTCACCTTTTCTTTAACTAACAGGGAATCTGGATATTTTTCTCCTGCTTCTAGCTAAAATTTGTACCTGACATTAACAGGTGGTGAAAGGCCAACTACCACCTCTTCAAGACAGAGAAGGTTATTCCAAAAACCCCTGCAGTCTCATCTGGAACAAAACAAACCAAATCCTGTCATAATCTTATAGACCAGGTGCAAGTTGGCAGCCTAAGTTCACTCACCTGTTGCCCCAGAGTTGATTAATTTCTGCAAGTCTCATACCAAGTACTGATGAATGACTGAAAAGGCTATTCCTATGGGTATCATACCAGTTTTGCCAGGGCACCTTCATCTTTGTTGCCATGCCTGATAGATCAAAGATATCATTATCATCTGAATTGTAGAGTCTCATTGTCAGAGTTCAGTATTGCTGACCCCAAGCACTCAAAAATCATGAGTCAGCCTGCCCCAAAATCATGAAATTGGCTAAAAATAATGAGATTTGTGATAAATAGGTACATAGATAGATAAAAAATGGATTCTTTTTATTTGCCTTCTGGTTTCTGAGTCATATTTTCAAGCTTTTCTTCACAACCATGAAGGCTAGAAGCTTACTTTTTAAAAGATTTTCTTACAATCACATGATTCCAAGAGCTGGGGCTTCAAATAAATCACCACATACCATGAGACTCATGACAAAGTCATGAGAGTTGACAGTACTGAAAGTTGTATTGGAAGATATGTGACAATGTAGAAAATGATTGCCTTTGTCTTGCATGTCAGATTTAAAATTTCGGTATGAAATGATGAGCCTGTTTTCTGTAACTTTCCTTCTAAAATGCTACTTTACAAGGGAGCTAAAAGCCATTGAAATATTAATGAAAAATTCCTTCTAGCAAGAAAGCAAAGTGTTGTCCTGTTTTGAAAGGGACTCTGTAAAAGTGTCACTATGGACTTCCACATTTCCTGCCTCTCAATGGCTCATGTATGAAATTTGCAAGTAAAAGAGAATTTTTTTTCATATTTTTTTCTTTTGAAAATCACTTATTTTTATTTTCTCTGTTTCATCAGGAATAAAAATATGACTGGTTAAATGACAAGCTTCTGGGAATACAAACAAGCATTTGTGGAGAGTTATAACGGAGGAGAGAAATTGGTGAGCAATCGGAATTTTGTTAACAGTTCTGTTGATGAGCCAGAATGGAATCCAGCTCACTCTTCCAAACTCCACATGCTCAACCTCAGGGAAAACAGGAAGAGGGACTGACAGGTGTCCGAGTACCAGCTCTGTGTATGGGAGACGGGTGCAGACGTGTTCTGGAAAAGTGGTAACGAGTAGCTGGGATGAACTATCGTGACAAGGCCTGATTGGCAGGTACAAAGTGGTTCAGAGTGTCTTTTGATTAGCCCCCAAATTAGGGTCCTATTTGACAAGGTGCTGAGCCCCTTCAACTCCCATTAAAGTGAACAGAAGTTGAAGGTGTTCTGCACTTCAAAGGATCAGCCCCCTTCCCCCCCTGAATAATTTGCAGACATGAAGGAAAGCAAATCAAGCTGATGTTCTGGGGCATTCATCGAGGAAAAGGATCAGGCCCTTGTAGTGAGGCCTGGGGGCCATTTTCCATGAAGAAATTAATTGGTGAAATCTGGCACATTCCAAAACAAACAAACTGCACAAAAGAAAACTGTTCACAAGTATCTTTAAGGCAGATTCTCTTCCTTCTTCTCGTCCTGCCTTAAAAACTCTCACCCCACCAAAATTCCACATCATTTATCACCCTCCCAAAAGTCCACCTTCCCCTCCTCACAAAAACTTCAGTCTTTCATTCCCCTTTCCCCAAATCCCACCACTATACCTTTCAGATCTCAAACATCACTCGCTTTCTCTCTTCCCCAAGAAAGATGTCTGTCTCTCCTCTCAAATATTCCTGGACGGTCAGGGTACCTTTCTGTTGACTCTTTCATATATATTTGCAAATAAAGCAACAAGCATTTTTTTAAATATATATATATACATATATATATTGCTAACATAATTCCCAGATAGCTGTGAATTGCCATGGAGAAAATATTGCAGGTTTAATGGCACAGCTTCTGAAATCTTCATTTACCATCAATGAAGTTGAAAAAGTTTCCTTGATAAAACTCCTAAATGGATCCCTCACAAAGCTTCCCATTTAAAAACAGCAACATTTTCTGCTTCAGCTCTGCTTAGGAAATCTGTCTACACAAATATTAAAAATCATACCTTTCTTACAAGGGCCCGTGCGATCTGCTGCAATATTATGACATGAGATCAGTGAGCTCCTTTTCTGAGTCTGATTTATTTCTTTTTTTTCTTGTTGACATTTCAGTCATCTGCATTTTGGAGCGGGCTGGTCATTTGGGAGGCTGGGACTACAAATATGTCTGAAATTAAATCCGGTGATTCTAGGCCGACGTGTCTAACTTCAGTAACCATTCAAGCCAAGAATCTAGGGAAGAAACAGCTGAGGGCTCTGAGATGGGACTTTCATCCAGTTTTGCCCAAGTGAGACTGAGTCTGGACCGCGTGTAAGAGTAAGTATAAAGTTATTTGTACGACAGGATGTAATGTTAGCATGGGACTGATTATGCTAATATTGTGCCAGTGCAAACTAGATGTCTTAGAAGTCTGAGCATGTTCAGACTGAGATGGGTGCTTCTGTCATTAATAAATGTGCTGTGCCTTCTCTCCTGACAAACCTGCCTCCTCCTGAGTGCTTATTAAATCCACTTGATTTGCAAGGAACCATCACAGAAATACAGAGGCTGAAGAGACATTTTTAAAGTGCAGGTTGAGAAATTTCTGTGTGGCAGTCCCAGCAGTATCTTAAGTCTATAAGACTTTTATACATGGAGCAGAAGGAAGTTAAAGTGGATTTGGTACAGATGATAGATCATAGAATCATAGAATCATAGAATATCAGGGTTGGAAGGGACCCCAGAAGGTCATCTAGTCCAACCCCCTGCTCAAAGCAGGACCAAGTCCCAGTTAAATCATCCCAGCCAGGGCTTTGTCAAGCCTGACCTTAAAAACCTCTAAGGAAGGAGATTCTACCACCTCCCTAGGTAACGCATTCCAGTGTTTCACCACCCTCTTAGTGAAAAAGTTTTTCCTAATATCCAATCTAAACCTCCCCCATTGCAACTTGAGACCATTACTCCTCGTTCTGTCATCTGCTACCATTGAGAACAGTCTAGAGCCATCCTCTTTGAAACCCCCTTTCAGGTAGTTGAAAGCAGCTATCAAATCCCCTCTCATTCTTCTCTTCTGCAGACTAAACAATCCCAGCTCCCTCAGCCTCTCCTCATAAGTCATGTGCTCTAGACCTCTAATCATTTTCGTTGCCCTTCGTTGTACTCTTTCCAATTTATCCACATCCTTCCTGTAGTGTGGGGCCCAAAACTGGACACAGTACTCCAGATGAGGCCTCACCAGTGTCGAATAGAGGGGAACGATCACGTCCCTCGATCTGCTCGCTATGCCCCTACTTATACATCCCAAAATGCCATTGGCCTTCTTGGCAACAAGGGCACACTGCTGACTCATATCCAGCTTCTCGTCCACTGTCACCCCTAGGTCCTTTTCCGCAGAACTGCTGCCGAGCCATTCGGTCCCTAGTCTGTAGCGGTGCATTGGATTCTTCCATCCTAAGTGCAGGACCCTGCACTTATCCTTATTGAACCTCATTAGATTTCTTTTGGCCCAATCCTCCAATTTGTCTAGGTCCTTCTGTATCCTATCCCTCCCCTCCAGCGTATCTACCACTCCTCCCAGTTTAGTATCATCCGCAAATTTGCTGAGAGTGCAATCCACACCATCCTCCAGATCATTTATGAAGATATTGAACAAAACGGGCCCCAGGACCGACCCCTGGGGCACTCCACTTGACACCGGCTGCCAACTAGACATGGAGCCATTGATCACTACCCGTTGAGCCCGACAATCTAGCCAGCTTTCTACCCACCTTATAGTGCATTCATCCAGCCCATACTTCCTTAACTTGCTGACAAGAATGCTGTGGGAGACCGTGTCAAAAGCTTTGCTAAAGTCAAGAAACAATACATCCACTGCTTTCCCTTCATCCACAGAACCAGTAATCTTATCATAAAAGGCGATTAGATTAGTCAGGCATGACCTTCCCTTGGTGAATCCATGCTGACTGTTCCTGATCACTTTCCTCTCCTCTAAGTGCTTCAGGATTGATTCTTTGAGGACCTGCTCCATGATTTTTCCAGGGACTGAGGTGAGGCTGACCGGCCTGTAGTTCCCAGGATCCTCCTTCTTCCCTTTTTTAAAGATGGGCACTACATTAGCCTTTTTCCAGTCATCCGGGACTTCCCCCGTTCGCCACGAGTTTTCAAAGATAATGGCCAAGGGCTCTGCAATCACAGCCGCCAATTCCTTCAGCACTCTCGGATGCAATTCGTCCGGCCCCATGGACTTGTGCACGTCCAGCTTTTCTAAATAGTCCCTAACCACCTCTATCTCTACAGAGGGCTGGCCATCTCTTCCCCATTTTGTGTTGCCCAGCACAGCAGTCTGGGAGCTGACCTTGTTAGTGAAAACAGAGGCAAAAAAAGCATTGAGTACATTAGCTTTTTCCACATCCTCTGTCACTAGCTTGCCTCAGTTGTAACTGTACTGCAACACCAGAAAAAAATATTACTTACTGAGGAGAGACACTAGGAGTTTATGTGTAAGCAAGGCCAACAGGAACTGATTTATGTCTATCTGAGTTAAAACTCAAAAGTAAATTTGGGGTACAACTCCTTAATAAAATAATGAGCAGATAGATGGAATAGGAAATCACTGTATCAGGTGCAAAGTGCAAAGCACTGTACGAAGCTGGTTTAATTTAACATGAGCCATAGGCACTAGTGGAGCCAGTGAACCTAGTGCAGTTTTGATCTTTAAGGGCTAGAGTCAAAGCCCATTGAAATCAGCTGGGCTATTTCCATTGACTTCAGTGAGTGTTGAATCAGGCCCTAAGTGACCCAATACCAAATGAGCATCTACTTCATGTGGCACTGTTTCTAAAAGAGAAAATTAGAAATTGGCGAGGCTGATGGCCACCTGTGACTTCTATGACTGAGACTATTAAATTGTGCAAATAGACTCGCTTTTAAGTTACCTGACCCCATCTCCATTTTTCTCTTGCAGCTGTCCTCACTTGTACCTGCCCTGTTTTACTCCTGAGTACAACACCTAGCAAAACGGGACCCTGATCCCCAATGGGGGGCCTGTATGTGCTACTGCAAAGAAGAAGAAGAGGAAATGAAAGAAAACAAAATAGTTTCTGACAGGCAGCATTTCCTGTGCAATAAATGTGCTTGAAAAAGTGAGCCAAAAAATTGCTCGGCATTTGGCCAGATGTGCCATTTATGATGCACAGTTGAAGCCAAGAGCGTTTGTGTTCTGGTTGATCACCAGGGCCGTGATGCAGATCTCTTGGTAGGTGCAGTGATTGAAAAGGAAACTGCTTCCAATTGGAAAATACAAGTAAACATTAATGGCAAGCAAAATCGTGTCCTTTCAACTCAAAACTTGAATCCAATCTGTTTAAAGGAAAATACATAATACTGTAGCTAAGGCCACTTACAGTAATCTAAACCAAAGCTTGTTTCATATTCAGCATATGTAATATCAGTAAATAGTAAGGGACACAACTTTTTCTTTAAAACAATAGTATCACTAAGGAACTTTCCAAATATTAAAGGCAGATGTGCCCACCTGTGGTTGAACTGAAATCCTGCCTAGCCATGAAGTTTGTTAAAAAGTGCTTTGATGTAAATGCCCATAGTAGCATACATATATAAAATAACTGGTACAGAGAGTTCTATTTCACTATAAAGGCATCTATTCATATTATTTTATGGAAAACATAAGAACAACATTGCACAAGTATATCTGGGCAAACTACATTGTGCTAATTGTTTTCACGGGGAAGAAACGAAGAACCTGCAGCATCTCATATTGTATGTCAGATCTTATAGATTCATAGATTCATAGATACTAAGGTCAGAAGGGACCATTCTGATCATCTAGTCCGACCTCCTGCACAGCGCAGGCCACAGAATCTCACCCACCCACTCCTATGAAAAACCTCACCCGTGTCTGAGCTATTGAAGTCCTCAAATCATGGTTCAAAACTTCAAGGAGCAGAGAAGCCTCCCTCCAGTCAACCATGCCCCATGCTACAGAGGAAGGCAAAAAAACCTCCAGGGCCTCTCCAATCTGCCCTGGAGGAAAATTCCTTCCCGACCCCAAATATGGCAATCAGCTAAACCCTGAGCACATAGGCAAGATTCACCAGCCAGATACCCAGGAAAGAATTTTCTATAGTAAATCAGATCCCATCCATCTAATATCCCATCTCAGGGGATTTGGCCTATTTATCCTGAATATTTAAAGATCAATTACTTACCAAAATCCCATTATCCCATCATACCATCTCCTCCATAAACTTATCGAGTAGAATCTTAAAACCAGATAGATCTTTTGCCCCCACTGCTTCCCTTGGAAGGTTATTCCAAAACTTCACTCCTCTGATGGTTAAAAACCTTCGTCTGATTTCAAGTCTAAACTTCCTGGTGGCCAGTTTATACCCATTTGTTCTTGTGTCCACATTGGTGCTGAGCTTAAATAATTCTTCTCCCTCTCCTATATTTATCCCTCTGATATATTTATAGAGAGCAATCATATCTCCCCTCAACCTTCTTTTAGTTAGGCTAAACAAGCCAAGCTCCTTAAGTCTCCTTTCATAAGTCAAGTTTTCCATTCCTCGGATCATCCTAGTAGCCCTTCTCTGTACCTGCTCCAGTTTGAATTCATCCTTTTTAAACATGGGAGACCAGAACTGCACACAGTATTCTAGGTGAGGTCTCACCAGTGCCTTGTATAATGGTACTAAAACCTCCTTATCCCTACTGGAAATGCCTCTCCTGATGCATCCCAAAACCGCATTAGCTTTTTTCACAGCCATATCACATTGGCAGTTCATAGTCATCCTATGATCAACCAATACTCCAAGGTCCTTCTCCTCTTCCGTTACTTCTAATTGGTGGTAATGCCCACATCAATCAGGTTATCAAAGCCTTTTATTGCCTTTTCAGGAATATTTCTAACTTGAGACCTCTGTTATCTCAAGGAGAAACAGAATCTTTGATTCATAATATTGTCATTCTCTGCCTCAACTACTACTCTTTTCTTGTCTTTGATCTTCCCACTAACTCTTTATATCATTTTCAGCTGCTTCAGAATCCCACAGCAGGGCTACTCATTAGAGGTGTCAAGATTACATTATACCTCTTCTGAGAGACTTCCACCGGTTTCAAAATGATCTTTAAAATTTTTAAGGTGTTTCACCTACAAGGTTCCTCTTAGTTAGGTGACTCAAGTATCTTCATATACCCTACATCAAGCTCCATACATTTTTGTCTCATTCAGAGAACATACTAGTCTGATCTTTGCATTTAACACTTGAAAGTTTGAGGAGCCCTCTTTTGCTATTTATGTTCATTGTCTCTTCTGAGTCTCTGGCAACAAGCCTACCATGTATTAATTATTTTGGGGGAGGAGGAAGGAGGCAAGGGCTGCCATATGAAAAGGATTTTTAGTTTTATTCTCGTGACAATAGACGATGGCTGGAGTTTAAAGTTAACACTATATTGCCAACTCTACATAGCAGGAAGTCACCAGACAAACCTTGAAAAGTCGCTACATGTAGCTGTTTAAGCACTCAAAAGGAGTCAAAAATGTCATTAAACAAAATTTCCAGAGAATTCAACAGAGAATTATATATACAAATGCATGCGAGTGCCCCCAGGCGAGTCTAGTCACAAAATCATTCACAAGTAGCTCAATAGTGTTAAGAAAATTCTTTCCATGCTCTTCTTACTACATTCTGTTGGACACCAAGTCAATATTACGCATCAACTGAGCATGTTTTGGGAAGGAATCACATTCCAGGGCTTCTTGGGCTGAGATCACTATAATCTGACTGCAGGAGAGGAAAAGAAGTTCATGGAGTCTAATTAAATACTTTGCTAAAGCCGGGTGCACTTTGGAGAGAGCAGCACGTTAGCCAGGGCTTCTTTTTAGCCAAATGTGTTCTTTCTTGCTGCTCCGTAATAGGTAGCACACCCAGTGATGCAGGGAAGATGGCTAATGAAGCGGACAGGGCTGGGGAGGCAGATTAGCCAGCAAGAAGAGCTGCACGGATTGAAGGAGGGGTGGGAAGAGACAGGGCCATATGCCCCAATGGGGTGGTGGGCACTGTGCCTCCAGAGAGGAAGCCCTTACTACAGGATCAAAGGTGGAGCTAGCTTGATTTTGCCTCCCCTTTTCTCCTTCCCTGGCTTGGTCTGAGGTTAGCTGCCCAGCTGATTTCAGAAATCAAACTCTGGAAGTGGGGGAAGGGGTCCGGCTGGTGAATTTTTGTTTTGAAATCTACTTTCTTAGCTCCCTGCAGCACCAAGATCTGTCAGGCGAATGCCCTCTTCCTTTTGGCTCTGGGCCCTCCCGTACACTAACCTGTTGGCTCAAATCCAGGCTAGAAAGGGAGTCTTGGCTGAAATTAACCAACCCCAGCCAATCTGCGCTGCGGTGGGATGAGGATATTTTGCAGGTTTAGGTATGCCCAGTGCTTAATTTGTGATGAAAGAATTGCCAGGGCTCAGCTGTCCTCAGTCCCGGCAAGCTCCAGCACAAATTAAGCATTGCCCAGAGGTGCTGGGGCTATGACCTGCCAAATGCATCCGATTGGTAGGAAGGACCATCTGCTTTGGGGCTAATGAATATTTCCCCTTTAATCATGTGTGTTTCATTTATAAAGCAACGCCATGTTATCGGAAAGGGAGGAGGGGGGCTTTTTGTTTGTTTCGTTGTGCTTTTAATTTCAACAATTTGATCCAGAGGAGAAGTGGAGGCAGAGGATTTACAAACTTTAGCTGTATGGACTCTGTTGTTTGTCTAATAGAGAATCCAATTTCCACCCACTTAAGGGTACCTGACTGCAATGACAAAACCTCCCCTTGCCCTGATGAAATGCGCTCCCCCATCCAAGCCTATTCAGCAGAGGGCTTAGGGTTTGTATGTGAGCCAGTGGCCCTCTCATCATTGGGAAGGGCGCTCTGTACACTGTAGCCCAGGTCGGTTAATTTCAGCTGAGTCTTTCTTGCCAGCCTGGATTTGAGCCAACAGGCTAGTGAAAGGGAGGGCCCAGAGCTTGGGGGAAAAGGGCATTTGCCTGACTGATCTTGACACTACAGGGAGCCAAGGAAGTAGATTTCAAAACAAAAATCTGCTTGCCGGACCTCTTCCCCCCAATTCCAGAGTTTGATTTCTGAAATCAGCTGGGCAGCTAACCCCAGGCCAAGCCAAGGGAAGGAGTAAAAGGGAGCCAGTATCAAGCTAGCTCCACCTTTGATCCTGTAGTAAGGGCTTCCTCCCTGGGGGCACGGTGCCCTCCGCCCCATTGGGGCATATGGCCCCTGTCTTATCCCACCCCACCTTCCATCCATGCAGCTCTCCTTGCTGGCTAACCTGCCTCCCGGCCCTGCCCACTTCATTAGCCATCTTTCCCTGCATCACAGGGTGTGCTACCTACTACGGAGCAGCAAGAAAGAACACATTTGGCTAAAAAGAAGCCCTGGCTAACGTGCTGCTCTCTCCAAAGTGCACCCGGCTTTAGCAAAGTATTTAATTAGACTCCATGAACTTCTTTTCCTCACCTGCAGATTACAGTGATCTCAGCCTAAGAAGCCCTGGAATGTGATTCCTTCCAAGACATGCTCAATTGAGACCTAATGACATTGACTTGGTGTGCAAAAGAAAGTAGTAAGAAGAGCATGGAATGGATTTTATTAACACTACTGAGCTGCTTGTATATGATTTTGTGACTATGCATATTGGTGATTTCTTTCTGTGAATGTCAGTGTAATTGGCAGTGAAAGTTGCTAAATTTGTCACTGGTCACTTTGGCACTTATTTTCTCACTAGGGAAACCAACAAGTCGCTAAATCTAGTGGCAAAGTAGCTAAGCTGGCAACGCAATTTTTAAATGCAACTGTAATTTGGACAGGACCAAATAAGGACAGAAGCTGATTGAGAAAGAGAAACGGGTGGAGTACCCTGCCCCTCAAAAGGTCATCATCCATGATGTGAGTTCCACAGATTCATTTGAAAGAGATGTGATGGCCTTGTCTACACTGAAATTTGTAAGGAAACCTCCAACGTGTTCTTTGAGCAGGATAACATGACCTGAAGACTAAAAAATTAGCAGTCAGTTTAAGCAGTGCCCCTATTACTGTAATGGTGGGAGTTGTCCCTAAAAATCTCATCTGTCTAGACAATGCCGTAGATGATGGAGTGTTGTCTGTACTCACATAGTGAGATCTCAGGCTTTGACATGTTGTGGAATGTTTACTTCTGGTAAGAATTCTGTAGAACTGTGAATTATAAAATGCCCAGGATGTTTGTATGAAGGACACTTTGTACACAAATGTCTTCTGAATCTCACTGCAAACAGGCTCCCAGAGCAGTTGTAATGGGACAAAAATTACATGCATTCCAACAGATCCCATTTATTCAGTCAAAGTAGGGAGTTTTTGAGATGCCTCATCATTTTTTTCCCTATGCAAATTGCAGGCCTGTCAGTTCTCACACTCTTTACTAATACAAGCCCAGTAATTCTGTAGCTGTCCCTTCACAATCATCACCAGAGTTTTCCGTTCAGACTAGAAAGAGTAAAAGGAAAACCACTCAAAAATATAGGAAAGAACTATCAGCTGTGTAATATGAGTGGTTAGTTGTTACATAGTTGTTATCAGAAAAGAACAGTGTTTTAATCTGTATAGTGTGCTAATAAAAATACTCTAGTTCATTTGTCTCTTTGAATGAAGCCAGCTTAAGTTTTTGATTCAGATTCATGTTCTGAGTCTGTGGTAGCTAAGTAATATGCACCCCCTGATTTCTTCCTTCCATATATCCATGAGCTGTTGGGTTCTTCTGAATGGTTGAATCACAAATTGTTACTGTTCATTAGAGACGGCCAGATTTTTTGTGGGGTAGGGGAGGGGTTGATATTTCAGTGAAATATAGAAAGAAATTGTGGAGAATTTTTTCTAGGATTTTTTTGTTTTAACTTTTTTGCAACCAGTGGTACCCACACATATGTGAATCCAAACCAGCTAAGTGTGTATATGATTTGCAGTTTTCCTTTGTTTGATTTGCAATTTGAATACTCTGTTACCAGCAAAAAATGCAGTTTCAGAAAGTTATGAGCAACTGGAGACAAGGTCTTAGGGTAAAATCCTGGCCCTATTGAAGTCAATGACAAAACTCCTATTGACTTCAATGGAGCCAGGATTTCACACACAGAGTGGAAACATTTTGGCAACCTCTACTATATCTGTTAATATGCATTTCAAAGAAATGCCAAGAGGATTTCATACAGGTGCAGTCTAATGATGAGAGGCAAAATTCTGCTGTCCATTATGCAACAGTGTAAATCCAGAGTAAATCCATAAACAGCTCCAGTGCAGTTACCCTAGACTTGCCCTGGTGTTCATGAAAACCGAATTTTGCCCAAGAAATTATATTTGACTACATTTTGCAATAAATTCCGTCCTGATGTAGGTCCAATTCTTCACTCAAGCTAAACTCCCTCATGAGTGTGCAATGACAAGATTTCAGAGGTAATCTGCTGTTCAGTACTTAAGCAACATTATTTTCACCTCTGAGGTTTTAAAAGCAACGAGGGTTATTTTCAGGGCTTCGTATATTAAATTAATGCTAACCCAAAAGTCCTGCCCGCCATGGAACTTGATTGGAATTGGACAAAGAATGTAGCTTTTTGGAGTCATCCAGGCTGTAGGTCATTTTTTCCCCATGTAATCATGACTGTAGGGGTGTAAATCATGAGAATTACAATAGAGAGACTGATGAATGTGCACCACAGGAACTCACACTTCAATCCACTCTTGGATCATCACTGCAGAAAGTCATTTCCCTTAGTTGTGTTTCCCCCCTTATAGACCCCTGGAGTGTGCTGTCTGTGATGAGATGCTAATGTGCCCCATTTTTCTTTGTTTTGTATCAAATAATGCTTTTTTTCCTTTTAACTGTAGAATAATGCCTTCTAATTGTATTCACTTTAAAATTTTCCTATCAGTTTTCTATTCACTTAAGATCGTGCTCTTAATAATTGGGTGGTGAAGCAAGATCTGGAATGTAAGTGTAAAGTCTACAACGGCCTGGGAATTCAATTCTCTCAATATTTATGTTTAGCATTAAAAAACTTTGTGCAAAAATAATGACTTTGGCTCCAGGGGTTTCTCTCCATTATCTCAAAAACTGTCCTTACATATGCTCCAGGACCTCTATCTAAATATAAAAGGGATTAGGGTGTAGGTGCAGTAAACTCTGTTTTAGATCAAATAGAAGAAGCTGAGATCTTTTGATCTCTTTGCCTGCTAACTGAATAGTCTTAAGGTTTCCTCCTCTCAGTTATCATTGGAAGACAAGAACTGACCTTTTTCTAAAGGGAAATTCAAGTCAATTATACATATTTAAAAAAAAACTTACGTCAGGAAGCCCTAAATTCTTCTCTCCCCAAAACCATTCATCTTGAACTGAAATTCCAAGCCCTCTCATCCTTGTAAAAGTGCATCATAATCTTCTCTAACCATTTTTCTATACATAACTTGATGGTCTAGGAGTTTGACTTTAACAAGTCCTCCATGATGTCAGATTAAAATCTTAAATTGTCATGGGGGAAGCATTCCGGTTGCTGGAGTAGGTAAAGGGATGCAAGCTACTCCAGCTACTCCAGTGTCTCCAACTTTCCTCTTATCAATTTTAACTCCTTCAGAGTGATTGCAAAGGTCAAATCCACTGACATTTTGTTCAATTTCTATTGCCATTTCACAAAGAGAAAAGCAAGGATGTGCTGGCAAGTTGAAGGGCATGTAGAGCACAGGGCTTTGCTGGCAACATGGCATTGTGGCCATTGACCTTATCACATTTAGTTTTATTTCAAAAAAAAAAAGGAGTACTTGTGGCACCTTAGAGACTAACAAATTTATTAGAGCATAAGCTTTCGTGAGCTACAGCTCACTTCATCGGATGCATTTGGTGGAAAAAAAAAAAAAGTTTTTTTTTTTTTTCCACCAAATGCATCCGATGAAGTGAGCTGTAGCTCACGAAAGCTTATGCTCTAATAAATTTGTTAGTCTCTAAGGTGCCACAAGTACTCCTTTTCTTTTTGCGAATACAGACTAACACGGCTGCTACTCTGAAACCCGAGTTTTATTTCAGTTATTGTCATTTTTATCATTTCAACACCCAGAATAACAGAACATAAGAAAAATTCTTCCTCGTGAATTACTTAAGGTCACCCTATTGGGCTGCCCCATAAGAATAATAGCAAAGATGAAAAATACCCTTCTAAGTAATATATAGGGCTCAGGACCAATGAAACTATCTATAAAAGACAAAGCCAGAGCTGCCAGTGAGATCTATGAAGCAAAAGACTCCAAGAAAGTGCAACAGAGTTCTTGGTCACACCAGTCCACATCAGCACTAGACTCTAAAAGAGCTGTCTCTTTATATGCGGTTTTTAGAATCATAGACTCATAGAAGATTAGGCTGCGAAGAGACCTCAGGAGGTCATCCACTCCAACCCCCTGCTCAAAGTAGGACCAACACCAGCTATATCATCCCAACCAGGGATTTGTCAAGCCAGGCCTTAAAAACCTCTAAGGATGGAGATTCCACCACCTCCCTAGGTAACGCATTCCAGTGCTCCTCCAGCCTCCTAGTGAAATAATATTTCCTAATATCCAATCTAGACCTTCCCCACTGCAACTTGAGACCATTGCTTCTTGTTCTCTCATCTGCCACCACTGAGAACTGGGTAGCTCCATCCTCTTTGGAACCCCCCCCCCCTTCAGGAGTTGAAGGCTGGAATCAAATCCCCCCTCACTCTTCTCTTCTGCACACTACATAAGCCCAGTTCCCTCAGCCTCTCCTCATCAGTCATGTGCCCCAGCCCCCTAATAATTTCTTTGCCTTCTACTGGACTCTCTCCAATTCATCCACATCCCTTCTGTAGTGGGGGGCCCAAAACTGGACGCAATACTCCAGATGTGGCCTCAACAGTGCTGAATAGAGGGGAATAATCACTTCCCTTGATCTGCTGGCAATGCTCCTACGAATGCAGCCCAATATGCCGTTAGTCTTCTTGGCAACAAGGGCACACTGCTGACTCATATCCAGTTTCTCATCCACTGTAATCCCCAGGTTCTTTTCTGAAGAACAGCTGCTTAGCCAGTCGATCCCCAGCCTGTAGCAGTGTATGGGATTCTTCCTTCCTAAGTACAGGACTCTGCACTTGTCCTTGTTGAAACTCATCAGATTTCTTTTGGCCCAATCCTCCAATTTGTCTAGGTCACTCTGGACCCTATCCCTACCCTCCAGCATATCTACTTCTCCCTCCAGCTTAGTGTCATTCACAAACTTGCTGAAGGTGCAATCCATCCCATCATCTAGATCATTAATGGAGATGTTGAACAAAACCAGCCCCAGGACCAACCCCTGGGACACTCCGCTTGATACCAGCTGCAAACTACAGAGTTTCCCTCTTCTTTATGAAGAAACATCTGAGTGATGCACAGAACCAGCCTTTGCCTATTTCCAAAACTTTCAAAACACAGAGGCACTGTAAACTCAGCTGCTCAGAGGCCATGCTAATGGGCAACCATATAAAAACCTGGGTCAATAATTAGATCTGAAGGAGGGATGTGGCATATCAAGGATATATGGAAACCTATCACTCACCACTGAACTGTAGCACTCTTTTGTGTGGAAACAGAGCTATTAGTTAACAGTGCAGAACAACAAGGCACCAGGGTGACCCCAGAAATTTTTCACATGGTACTGTCTGCTGCCCCTCTCCCTGCAGGCTCTCCAGTGCAGACATTCACTGCAGCTCCCCATACTTGCAGCTCCCCATACTATCATGCTGTTACGGAGTGAGTCCTGCAGTGTGGGCACAACAAAGGGGATAGGGGCTGCTGTCAGCAGGGCTAGGTTAGGCTGGCCCAGGGGGAAGCCCTAGTGCAGGAACCAGCCCCACAGCAGCAGCAAGGAGGAGCGGCATTGTCCACCACACCACCCACCCAGATTTGGCCCTGCTGTCCCACTATTGTGACAGCTGGTGGTGGGACCAAAACTGAATGAGTGGCACTACAACCTGGTGCATGGGGGTTGCAGTGTTGTTCCCCTCCGTCATGATGAAGGGAGATCAAGGCAAAACTTGCTCCTCCGTACCACTGCTGTTGCGAGTGGCCAACCCTGATGAGTTGGTGCCCCTGCCCGTGAGTGATGTGTCTGGCTGGGGGCGCCACTGCACTACACAACAATTTGGGACAGGAAGGGAAGAGGGATACCCTGTTCCGGGGAAAATCAGGGGGCAGAAAGCCGTACTTAGTTGGAAATGGACCAGGACATAGGCACTAACATCTTGGCTCTGAAGACAGGTGTCACTAGACTGTTCCTGACCAGAAGACTTTAGCTTCCAGGAACACAGCATCTCCCAAGCCCCCATCCCTCTCCAATCTATGCCTATTTCAGTCCAGGTAATGTTCCAGTTATATTAAGGAATGAGATTTAAGTCTGTGCCAGGCCATTAGCACAGGATGCCTAAGGAATTTCCCCAGCCAGAAAGAAGATGAGTAAGTTGCAAGCAATCCCCCACGCAGGGTAGCTGCTCTCTTGGCCGAGCAGCCACCAGGGCAAGGCAGCGGTGCTCGGGTTGCCGTGGGAGCAGAAAGCAGAACACACGAACAGCTGTGGGCGGGGCAAATTTCAACGGGGCTCGAGGCGAGCTCTGGGCGCGTGGGGGGCCCGCTAGTCCCGGAGGTTGAGAGAACGCGAGGACAATGTTTTCCGAACGTTGGAGTCGCGAGGATTCGAAAGGAAGGTCTGAGCGGGGGGGCGGGGAATGCTGCGCCGCGGTGATGGCATCCGGGCTAAAAATTGACCAGGAGCGGGACTGGCTGGTCAGGAGAGGTGGGACGGAAGAGGGAAACGAATTGTAGATCGAGTGCATTTCATCTCTCACAAGCGGGAGCTTCTCTCCTGCTCTAATTAGTTCTTGATGTCGCTGAAAGGCAGAAAATGTTGCAAAACAAGGGAAGTGAGTTTCCAGGGTTGGAGGGGTGGGAGAGGGGAAATGTGGTTGCGCAGGGAGAGAGGGTTGTTTTGTTTTGTTTTTTAGTGTTGGGGTTTTTTGTCTGTTTTATTTTTGAGTTATGGCTAGGGTGACCATATTTCCCAAAGGGAAAACGGGACACCGTGGTGGGCTGGCCAAGCCCTCCACCCTCCAGGTGGGGCTGGCCCAAGCCCCCCAGGCAGGACTCGGGTGAGCAGCGATGCATATGCTAGGCTGACTTTGTTGAGGGGTCTGTGTGTTTGGCAAGTCTTGGACTGATTTGACTCAGGGAGAGGGTGGTTCTCATTCACTCAAATGTTTCTTCAGAAAGAAGAGCAAAAAATTGCATTTTGTTGATACAGCTCTGAGATTTTATTACTGGAAGAGGTTTAGGAGAGTCTAGCTGTGAATGTTAAACACTGTGGCTGCCTTAATATTGCTTAATATTTTATACTTTCTCTAGTTTGTATTGACTTCCAAATTTTCCATTCTGCAATGTGAATTAAAAACAAACAAAACCTTCCCAAAATACTGGCAGCAGGCTTTAAAAAAGGTGAGGGCTTCTCCAAGGGCAAACAATTTTGAATCAGGCTTATAGATGGGAACATAGGTACTGGAGTTCTGGGGGTGCTGCCTCCTCCTCTGGCTTGAAGTGGTTTCCATTTTATACAGGGGTTACAGTTTAGATAAATGGTTCTCAGCACCCCCACTATACACATTGTTCCAGTATCGCTATATGAGAAAGCTAATAAACTTGGTGGAAAGAGATGAGAGGTGTGTTGTATAGAGTCTTAGCACCTCACCCACTCCTACACGTTTGCAAGTCAAACTCTAATAAATTTCTGTTGCTAAACTGCTAGTTATAATAGCAATTTCTGGAAGTGTCCCCCCTCTTCCTCCCACTCCCCCCAGCCCCTGAGATCTACCCATAGTGCTAGAATTCTAGAGGTTTATTTTGGGGACTATATGAATAATCAGCTGACTCATTTATTCCAGTGTAAATCTGGAGTAACTATATTTACGTCTTTGGTGTTACTGCCAATTTGTCCAGTATAAATGAGACTGAAAACTGGTGTCTTAAATTTGGTCCTTATCCCTGGTATATTTTATCTTAGTGCCTAACTTCTGTCCCAGCATTTTATAAGGTACATGGTGAAACTTACTTTTAGACCTGTGTTTAGGGCCACTAGGGCCTATATAGACCCAAGGACTAATGTAAGTATTATTTGCCATGTGTAAAGGTTGCAGAACTGGGCCCTCTTAAAATACTTTCCCTCTGTAAAGGAAAAGGCCTCATGCACTGGACTTACATGGACTTAATTCTTCTCTCAAATGGGTTAATAAGGAGAAACTCCACTGAAGTCAATGGAGTTACTCAGGTATGAAACTCACATAAGTCAAAAATATTTCTGCCTGAAACCTAGTGCAGTGTTGGAAATCAAAACTCTACTCCTGTTTCTCGCTCAAACTAGAAATATTACTTAAAGCTAAATATAATAATTCTTCTGTGGTATCATCAGAACAATCATTTCTACTTTCAAAGCACGAAGGAGCCAGTATAACTGGAAATGTTATGTTCTGGGAATTCTTTGCATTCAGACTATCTAGCAACACTTTATCTCTGTTCTTTTATGACAAGAATCCATAAATACTCCCCGATAACTGCAATTTATGGACCAACCCATTCTTTTTTATTATGTCATATAACTGCTTTCCTGTTGAACGATGAAGCTCTTTAGAGAGTATTTCAGAAATGCAAGTTCCTCAACTATTAATAGAATATGTGCCCAGCCTGCCCTGGGATGCACTGGTGCAACTTGCCATTTAAATACCAATATGATAGGTGAGTTTAAAAACATCAAAGACAGAGACTTATGGCCTTATTTTTCCCTCCTCTGAACCTGGTATAGCCATTTACACCTCTGCAACATGAATGCAGAGAAGTAACTATTCTCATTTACTAGCACTTTATACGTACTTTGCACAGGTGTAAATGACTGCAGAAGGTGCCAGGTGATAGAAACTTCCACTGAGTTAAGCTCTTCTCTGAGTAACACTGGTCTCATTTTTGTACAGAGGCCGGATTCTGATACCTTTATTCATGTTGAATGTACCTGATTCCATGTGTGGTGTGTGTCATTCACTTCGGTAGGAATGATCATGAAGTCCGGTGCCACTCAGTATGAGTAATGCTAGGACAATCTAGTCCAGAAGGGATCTAGACATTATGGGCTAGATGGGCTGCTAAGCAAGGCAATGGCAGAGTAGCTGGATGGGTGCCTAGACAGGAGTAAACTGCTGCACTAAAGGGAATGAAGGAGTTTATTCCCCCAACCCACAGCATGGGGGAGAGCAGAGACAGTATTTTGGCTGGGAGTCATAGTTAGCTCTGCCATCCTAAGAGCAGACGAGCACAATGCTGCCCCCTTACGCAGAGCAGATTGTAACTTTACAGTCTAGCCCAGTTCTGCTAACTTTTACACTGAGGTGCACTACCATGAGTACTGCTATTGACTCCAATAGAGCTATTGGTACTTATCTGAATAAGTGCTACTCAGCATCAGTAAGGACGTCAGAATTGGACCCCGTGTAAGAATTGTGTTATTTGCAATCGTTGATTATTGTACAAACACCTAGAACAAGGCCGAATGGAGCTATTTTCGCTGGTTGCCATAACATCAGCTGTGGTAGGGAAAGTGCAGACCCTGAACGCAGATCTGGGCAGGAATGTGATGGAGGAACTATGTGGGGCTGTTTTGTTTTAAAATGTGTCTGTAATTTTTAAGCCTGCATACTAAGGCTTGATACTCCATTCTGTTACACCACATCTGTGTTGCTGTACCTCACTTGATTTCAATGGGAGTACACAGGTCTAAAATTAGTGTCACGGAGGGAAGAACTGGCCTATATACATGAATGGTTTAGAATTTATGCAGCACTTTTAAATTTTGTCTTTACAAAAGCTTTTCTGGTTACTTCTACCAAGTGGGCCACCCCCATGAGAAGTATGGCGTCTCTGTCTGTGGATTTGGGTGACAAGGGTGTTCATTAGGGTAGCAGCCTGAAAGTTCTGAGTTACCTAGAGAGGTCCCCGTGGGTTATACTGGCTTCCTGAACTGCTTGACCTCTCAAGCAAGAGACAAAAAGGATCAGCTACGTGTCTGTTCATTCCCCCCCCCTTCCCATCCCTTCTGGAATTTTGTCTTTTGGCAGAAAAATGTAGCACTGCATCGTATTCTCAATGGAGAGAGGGAACAAGTCCAATTAAGGTTGGGGCCTGAACGGGAGCAGAATAACATAGTAGGATTTTCCCTTGTGACTGAACTCTTAGGGCTTGTCTAAACAAGCATTTAGTTTGTGGCAATCCGAGATGTGAATCTGCACTCCGCTAATCTGCCACATGCTAACTGTTCGTGTGGACCCTGATGATGTGATCTACCCCTGCTTTAGAACGGGAGTGGATTAAAATGCTCTTAACAAACTGTTAATGCACATCAGCAGGGCCCAGTTAGTGCATGGTGAGTTAGTGCAGGGTAAATTCACACCGCAGATTGCCGCCAACTAAAATACTTATGTAGACAAGCCCTTATTCTTCAACTTTTGTTCATAAAGTAGGCCTTAGACACATGGGGAAATTTACCAAGAAATCAAGTGTGTCCAAACAATTAATGGATTTATTAATTATCAGTTTTGTTAATTGTCAAAGATATTAGGGCCTGATTTCCCTCTCACACCAGTATAACTATCTATGCTCAACCCTGCTGTCATTACTCCAGTGAATCTGAAGAAACTCCATGGGAGTCAGTTCAGTTACTCCAGATTTACACCTGAGTAACTGAGAGCAGAACCTGGCCTGGTGGAATTCACTTTGATTCACAGTGTACGTTAGCGGAGAAGCAGGCCCATTTGCTGTTTGCTCCTTCGTAGCAAACCCTGCTTCTCCGCCTGTTTTGCAGTAAAGTCACAATTCTGCATTTGAGGCCTTTCCTCTGGGTCTTTCAGAGCATTTTGTATTGTCCACCTGTTGTAGTCTGTAAGCTCCTCTGAGCAGGGACAGTGCCTTCATGTTCAGATCTGTATCTGTCAGGGCTTTACAAATAGCAATCCCCGTTATATGCATTTCCATAGCAATAGGCTATGGAAGCAGAGGATTATGAATACTGTGGGATCAAGCAGTCACTGCTTGGAAGGAAAGATCACCTATGCAAGCACAACTATCTTTAAATATAACAAAGAAAAATGCAGGCTGAGTAAAATTCTTTTGGCAGAGTATTTCCAAGCTTTCTGCTGGGTGAAAATTGTCCTTTAGTGCCTAAGTTGCTGTAGACAAAAGTCTCTTTAGCATTGTATACATATTAGTTCTCTATCTTTTGGGACAAGTATAGGGAGTTTACAACTAGAAATAATTTTGCTGGAAGTTCTCAGTACAATGCTTTGTGTTTAACCTCATTTAAGAGGATTACATTTTCCTCCTCCTGCAGCTGGCTTGGGATGTGCAGTAATACAAATAATAAACATCGAATAATAAGATTCCCTCCCCTGTCCTTGGTTAATCCCAGAAGGAGGGAGTCTTCTCTGTGTACTTGCAGTGTGCACTGGATCTTGATGCAGTTTCATTCAGCTCTTACACCTGCTAGGGATTCTCTCTGAGAAAGGCTTCCAAGTGCATTCATTACCCGCAAACAACGCACAAGGTTCCCAGGGGTGATACCCAAGCTCACCTCACTACATAGCTTATTGCCAGAGACTCTGGGCCCGATTATTCTCCCCAACTGGTGTAAATCAGGAATATCTTAGTGGAGGTTCGCCAATATTAGACTGGTGTCAGAAGAGAATCGGGCCTTATTTACAGTCAGGAATAGCTCTGATTCGGCAATCAGTGGCCATCAATCTGTGTATCTACATCACTGCTGACCCCTGTGTGTAGGAAAAGCAAGCTGGAGTTTTTCAAATTACTTACTTGGGGTTTATCCTGGTTGCACCTGGGGTAAATCTCAATTATCTCAGTCAGAGTAAACCCCAAGCATAATGTTGTCTATAGGGGTCAGTGCTAGTGCTGAATCAAGGCTATTCTTGAGTATTGACATGGCCTCAGGGACTCTCTTCACTTTTCTCCCCATGAAAGCTAAGGTAGGAAGGTCATGGAAAGGTCATCAGGGAGCATCAGCACATGTGAGAGAGCCAGGCACTCGCCCCATCCCTGAACATAAAGAGCCACTTTCAGCCTTCCTTCTTGCATCATTCTCTAAGGCCCATAGCACTTACCCCACTGTAACCTGAAAGAGTTTCTGATTCGCAAATGATGATGTCCTCCAAGCCCAAATCAGGAGGATGCGTGAACTGGGATGAATACAGCTTGATTTTTATGAGCTATGATTGAAGTGCTCAGAGTAAGGGAAACATGGTTTTTAACAGTGAACCAAGGGGATGTGACCAGAATGTATATTAGACCAACAGTAGGCCATGCTCAGCCGCTTGCTTCACCAGGGGGACTCCGAGCTCACTTGAGTGGTCAATTTTATCTGGGTGAGACTGTCAGTTACCAGATGGTTTGGTTTGGTTTTAATGAGGGAAGGTGCTCTGACACTCACTCCTCTGCCTGAAGGCCCTAGATCAAACAAGGTCCTTCTGCTGCTTCCAGCAAATGTGCCAGTTCTGATTGCCATGGAGATTTGAAGTGCACTGGTGGTGAGACAGAAGTTGAAATTAAGGAAGAAATAAATGCAAGGGGCAACTATGCCAGCGAGGCAATTCCCCTTTTATTAAAACAAATATAACCCTCTCTTTTCTTATACCCCTGGCCTCATAAGCCTGCAATCTTCAGCTCACTTCAGATGTGTGTGTTTCCTTAAGATTCAAGTGTTCGGACTAGATTTCAGCATAGAAAAGCTGCAAGGAATGTGAAGCTGTGTAAAGGAAATAGCAGATAAGCATCACTTTTCTAAATACAGCTGTGGTGTCTGGATGCCCTGGCACAGCTTGATTTGGTTCAGCTTAGAGCTTTGCAGGAGAGGAATAGCTGCATGGAAACATCTGTATATTCTAAACAGGTGATCCCTTGTGATATTTTTAATGGCAATTTAACATTCTGTAGTTTATTTTCTAGACTGTGACTGGATTATTATTCGATATTTTATTTCATGGCTTCTTAGACCCGGAGCTCTATAAGGTAGAGACTGTCTTTCATGTTTGTAGAGAACAACGGGGACTTGATCCTTTATGGGACCCCCTAGAAACTATTGCAATATAAATTGTATTAATAGCAGTACTGTCCAGATGCTTGGATCAGGATGATAGCCCCGTTATGGCAGATGTTGTACAAACAGAGGTAGACACATCCCTAAAGTCTAGGACGTTCGATCTGTATGGTGTTTGTACTCTGCACTTGCATGGCATGGGGAAAAATACGGTTGAAATGACTTCCCACCATTAGGTTTTTGTGAAAGTGTGGCACTCTGTCCCTCTCTAGTGGTGGGTAAGTCAACTAGAAATTGCGGAGTCTGCTGCAGCACCAGCTAACAGAGAGGGTTGTGTGTGTTCAGGCAATAAAAGCTCATGTATTAGGTTCCAAGTGTGATCTCTGCTGCCAACGACCCACCAAAGAGTGTTGGTGTTACATTTGCACGTCGTTTATAAGCTGATTTTGACATTTCATTTTAAGAACATCAGAGTGCGGAAGGTGAGCAGTCAAGCAAAACACCCTGTATATTAGGGAGTGGATACTGCCACAAGGCTCTGCTATTGTTGTACAGCTCTAGTTAAAAAAAAAAGAAAATCCACTGTGTATGAAAATTAAGAACTCTCTCTGTTTTTCAGGGTTCAAAATGGGCCTATTTTTCATTTTTTTTCACTAATGTTTATGTGAAATTTTTTATTTTTGTAATTTTTTTTTAACCACGAGCAAACACAGTCAGCAAAAAAGGATGATAAATATAGGTAAGAATGTCACTGAAATGCTCAAGAAGAAAAAATACAAAGACGGCAACAATTTTTTTGTGAAAAGTTCCATTGGCTGAAAAAAGGCCATTTGTAATCAGAAACAGTATTGACTAGCTCTCGTGTCGTAGCCTTGCTCAGAGCTGCAGAAGAGCAGGGATGGGTTGGTTAGAAGAATCCTCTTCCTCTCCAACAAAACAAAAGAAAAATTATTTGTATTGTGGTAGGCCCCAGTCAAGGTTGGGATCATAGGTGTTGCACAGTGCACATTACATAAAGTAAGAGACAGTCCCTGCCCTGCAGAGTTTACATTTTAAAGGCTAGATGAGATCTGTCAAACAGATCTGCCTGGGCTCACCCCTGAGCCTGTGTAGACAGATAGATGATTAGATAATAAAAACAAGTGGAAGAAGGGGAAAATTAATAGAAGTGATTATGAATCAGAAGTTAGGAATTGTAGAAAATTGAAAAGAGAAGCAAAGGGATACAAACAGAAATCTATAGCCAGCAGAATTAAGGACAGTAAGAAAGTTTTAAAATATATTAGGAACAAAAAGAATCCTGACAATTGTATCAATCTATTACTATATGGAAATGCTAGCGTTATTGATAATAATGCAGAAAAGGCAGAAGTGTTCAATAAGTATTTCTGGTCTGTATTTGGGGATAAAAGAGATGATATAGTCTCACCATATGGTGATAATTCCAGTAGTATCTCTGGAGGATGTTAAACAGAGGCTATGAAAGTTAGATTCTTTAAAATCAGCAGATCCAGGTAACTTGCATCCAAGAGTTTTAAAAGAGCAGGCAGATGAGCTCTCTGGACTTCTAATGTAGATTTTCAATAAGTCTTTGAGTACGGTACTGGGGAAGTTCCAGAAGAAAGCTACTGTTGTACCAATATTTTAAAAGGGTAAATGGTATGATATTGGGCAATATAATGAAGCGGCTGATATGAATTGAGTCCCATAAAGAATTAAAGGAGGGTAATGTAATTAATGAAAAGCAACATAGGTTTATGGAAAATAGATTCTGTCAAACTAACATATTTTGGATAAATTACAGGTTTGGTTGATAAAGGTAATCGTGTTGATGTAATATATATAGACTTCTCTAAGGTATTTGATTTGGTACCACATGATATTTTGAATAAAAAACTAGAATGACATAAAATTAATATGGCACCTATTAAGAGGATTAAAAACTGGCTAACTGATAGGTGTCAAAATGTAATTGTAAAGGGAGAATCCTCATTGAGCATGTGTGTTTTTTAGTGGGGTCCTGCAAGGATCGGTTCTTGGCTCTGTTCTTTAACATTTTGATCAATAACCTGGAAGAAAACATAAAATCACCACTGATAAATTTTGCAGATGACACAAAAACTGGGGGAGTTGTAAACAATAAAGAGGATAGGTCACTGATTCAGAGCAATCTGGATTGCTTGGTAAACTGGATGCATTTTAATATGGCTAAATGTAAAATGTATACATCTAGGAACAAAGTATGTGTGCCATACTTACATGATGGGGGACTCTGTCCAGGGAAACAGTGACTGTAAAAAAAGATTTTGGGGTTATGGTTCATAATCAGGTAAACAGGAGCTCTGAGGGTGCTGCTGTGGCCAAAAAAACTAATGCAATCCTAGGATGCATAAACAAGGGGATCTCTGTTAGGAGGAGAGAGGTATTTTACCTCTATATTTGGCACTGGTGTGACCACTGCTGGAATAGCGTGTTCAGTTCTGGTGTCCATAACTCAAGAAGGGTGTTAATAAATTGGAGAGAGTTTAGAGAAGAGCCAAGAGAAGAGTTTAGAGAAGGATGGTTAAAGTGTTCTAAAACATGCCTTAGAGAGAGAGACTCCAGGGGTTCCATCTATTTAGCTCAACAAAGAGAAGGTTAATGGATGACTTGATTACAGCGTGTAAGTATCTGTACAAGGAACAAATACTTAATAATGTGTTCTTCAATCTAGTAGTGACAGGTATAACACAATCCAACGGCTGGAGGATGAAGCTAGACAAATTCAGACTGGAAATAAGGTATAAATTTTTAACAGTGATGGTAATTAACCACTGGAACAATTGGCCAAGGGTCAAGGTGGATTCTCCATCACTGACAATTATTTTAAAATCAAGACTGGATGCTTTTACTAAAAGATCTGCTCTAGGAATTATGTTGGGGAAGTTCTATGGCCTGTGTTACACAGGAGGTCAGCCTAGATGATCATAATGGTAAATGGTCCCTGCTAGCCTTGGAATCTATGGATGAATGAAGCTATTCTTTAGTGCTTATTATTAATAATTTGTAGCAACTACTGGACCAAATTGTGATCAGGCCTCATTTATATTAATAGATTTTAATAATGGACCATAACATGCATCTAATTTAACCTCCAGCATAACACAGGCCATAGAATTTCACCAAATGATTTCCAGAATCACACCCATAAACTTCTTCTAGAGCTACAACGTATCTTTTAAAAAGACATTCAATCTTGATTTAAGGCCTTCAAGTCACAGTGTCCATCGCAACCCTAGGTAAGTTGTTCCAACCGTTAAATTTCTTCATTGTTAAGAGTTTGCTCCTTATTTCTAGCATGAATTTGTCTAGCTTCAGCTTCCACCCATTGGATCTTGTTGCCCACGTCTGCTAGATTAAAGAGTCCTCTACTATAAAAATTTCTCCCTCTGGAGGTACTTGTAGATGGTGATCCAAGTCGCCTTTTAACCTTCTCTTGGATAAACTAAATAGACTGAGGTTTTTTTCAGTGTCAATGCAAGGCAGGTTTTCTAGATCTTAAATCATTCTTGTAGCTCATTTCTAAATCCTTTCCAATTTGTCAACATATATATATCTATATATTACTTTTTTTAGCTGCCTTCTCTTCCCCGCTAAACCAGGTGGGTTTTTTTTGGTTTGTTTTTAATCAGCACAGACTTCTTCATCAGTTGTGGGATTGTGCCTTTCTGGGCATCTAGTAAAGTGTTCTTAAATGACTCCCAATTATCATTCACATTGTTTATTAAATTCTTCCTTCCAGTTGATTTAGCTCATAATTGTTTTCAGCTTTGAGAAACTAGTCATATTAAAGCATCAAGTATATATATTATGGGCCTGGACTTTATTCTGTTTGCACTTTATAAATGTGATCAAGTCATGATCACTTGTACTAAGCTATCATTAATTTTTAGTTCTGTGTTCAGTTCCTCCTTATCCATTAGGATAAGGTATAATATAGAATTCCCCCAAGCTGGCTGCAACACTTCCTGGGTTGGGAAAATGTCATCCGTAATGTTTTTAGAAATTCAAGGATGTTTTAGTATTGACAGCATATGTCACTCAAATTGAAGTCCCCCATGATCCGGCAGCTTTTTTTTCCTGCACATTATAGATGGATGCATGAGGTGGTCATACTGTTCCCTAGTGTGATCTGTAACAGACACCAACTAATACTCAAGTTTCTGCTTTATTGGTTAGGACAGTGATTCATAAGCATTCCAGATAATTTTCTTCCAAGTTATCAGTGACTCGGAAACAGGTAATGCCATTTTTGACATAGAGTGCTAGTCCCTCTCCCCCTCTATTCACTTGATCTTCCTACATAGGTTAGAACCATTTAGTTTAACATTCCAGTTGTGCACATCATCCCACCAGGGTTCAGTAACACCAGCTAGATCAAATTTACCCTCATAAATGAGCAATTCCAATTCCTCTTGTTTATTACCTTGGCTACTAGCATTGGTGTTAAGACAATTCATGATTTTTTTTTCTCTTCATGCCCTTTGGTTCCTTGATTGATTTTGTTCTCCTTATCTTAATTTTGTGCTGAGCACTCAGATCTTCGCTCTTTTTTTACACTCCTCTTTTGCTATTGGTTTACTCCCTCCTGACTACACTAGCCAGTCTGTCCCTGGGTAGATTGGAGGCCTTTTTCTGAGGTGGAAGCCATCCAAACTAAACTGCCAGCTCTTCCACAAAAGGTGGATCAGTGTTCCACAAAGCCAAAACTTACACCGCTTACCTAGCCAGTGGTTCACTTCCAGAATCTTCTGTCTTCCTTCTCTTGTGGGACAGCAAGGATCTCAGAGAAGATTGCTTGAACGTTCTTCTTCAGCAAGTTTCTGAGTTTCCTGAAGTCATCTACTATCTGCAAGATATTTCATGACTCAGGATCATTAGTGTGAATGTGAACCATCCCTGATGGCTCCTTACCCATCAACTTCAGAAGGCTATCCAATCTTGGAGTGAAGTCTCATGTTTTGGCTCTGGGAAGGCAGCACAATGTCCTGTTATCCACTTGTCCCTTGCAGAATGTTCTTCCAAGTGTTCTAAGTATTGGATCTCCAACAAGGATAGTCTGTCTTCTTTGGATGGCTGGAACACTCTTTGAGGGCAAACTCGATTTTTCATACAGGTTGGACCAAGCTACCATCTACATGTATGTACCATACATCTCTCTGTCCCCTTAGACCTCCTGGATCTTGAGAGGTCTCTTCCAACGTTTCTACGTTCAGGACCTGGTGTCAATTTGAAACGTCTATCTGTGTAGAATTCCTCCTGGTCTGCTTCTCTGATGCGCCCATCCTCATCTGTCTCCAGCTGTACAGATTGCCTCCGTGATTTCTTGCCTCTGGTGGTTATGAATTCCCAGACCTCCTCTCTGACTTCCTCTTTCTCTGATTCCTTGGTGGCCAGCTCCATTTTTCTTGAACCTGGGGTTTTGATAGCAGCTGCCAGGAAAGACCACAACAAACCCATGTATGACATGGTCACCAAGTGTAGGCTGATGAACTTGAAAAATCCCCAAGAGCAATATATCAGTGAGAGCTATGATAATGAACATTCCCTGCTTGCTCTGAAGCAAACAAGACCCATTGCAGATGAGGGCAAGGCTCTTAAAACTTCCTCCAGTCACATCACAGATCCAGAATGGCTCCTCTGCTGGACTTCTTTCCAAATCTGGGATAGGAGACCGGATGCACTAAATCAACCCTCTCTACACAGACTACAACATAAGGAGTCTGCAATAATAAGGAAACCTACCCACGAAAATGTGGGATCCTTTAATGTCCTTAGACACAGGAAACTGTCCCAAAATCCTCTTAGGCAAATGTCCAGTATTACCACATAAAAATAGCAAACACCCTATGTCTGCTTAAATCAGTAAGAGTGAACCTGGTGCTGCTGAGGCTAAACTGGTGGTAGGCCAGCATAGCCAGGGCCCTAGTGTTTTTACCATCCAGTTAATTAAAGTGGTGGTAAAAAAAACAGCCTTGTCTACAGTAAGGCTCCCATCAGTGAGAATTTTTTGTAAAGAAGGCCCACCTAGGAAAGAGAAGGTAGGTAAGTTCTGCTCCACATGGCAAAGGTGGCAATGTTGGAACACACACCTATGACATGGCAGTGTGTATTAACAGGGTGAAAGCAGAGAATAGCTTTGAAAAATTCTAGAGAAAATACTGCTGATAAAAAGAGACATGAACCTCTCAGTGGAAGAGAGAAAAAGGAGAAAAGTTCAAAAAAGATGGAAACTTAAGTAAATTTTAATTTTATCAAAAGTTTGACACCAGAATGTCACAATAAAATACTCACTCCCCTATTTCCAAAAGCTTTTCCAAAACTTGCCTCCAAAGTTTCATTCCACCAGCCCCAACCTCTGAATTCCCTGGAATTATTATTGGGAGGAGGGTATGCTATAAGGAGAGAGTAGGACAGGAAAAGGGGAGCTGTTGTGAGATAGGAAAGGGCAGGTTCAGCAGAATTTCAGAATAGCTAAATGTTTTGAAATGGCTTTTGCAAGACATTCTTGGAAACCAACAACAATACATTGTAATAACACAAAACCAAAGTACAGCACAGAACTCTTTAAAGAGCCTCAGGTGTTCCTTGCAAGGAATTGCATTTGTTTCCCTCACCAGACTTGAATTTCCTCACCCTTAATTTGGATGAATATGGCAGAAGACCCTTTCCTTTCCTTTCCTTTTCATTGGAAACATAATGAACAAAACTCTCCAGAAGATGTAGGGCCCCAAAGGAACGATCTGAGAATATAGCAGAGCTACAGCAAGGATAATATTTGGCACCAGTGTGACCACTGCTGCAATACTGTGTCCAGTTCTGGTGCCCACAATTCAAAAAGAATATTAAATAAATTTGATTGGGCTCAGAGAAGAGCCAGGAGAATGATCAAAGGATTAGAAAACTTGCTTATAGGTACAGACTCATGGAGTTCAATCAATTTAGCTTAACAAAGAGAAGGTTAAGGGGTGACTTGATCACAGGCTGTAAGTATCTATATGAGGAACAAATATTGGGCTCCTCGATCTCACAGAGAAAGGTATAACATGATCCAATGGCCAGAAGATGAAGTTAGACAAATTCAGACTGGAAATAACATGTTAATTTTTTATTAGTGATGGTAATTAACCATTGAAACAATTTACTATGGCTCATGATCCATGTTTCCTCTAATTTTTTACCTCCATGTGCAGAATGAATTTTGTTGTGTACCAATATGCAGCTGATGCCTGGCGGAGGTGGGACTGAGGGGTTCGGAGTGTGAGTGGGGGCTCAGGGTTAGGTCAGAGGGTTGGGTGAGGGCTCTGGCTGGGAGTGTGGGCTCTGGGGTTGGTTTGGGGTGTGGGAGGGGGCTCAGGACTGGGGCAAAGGGTTGGGGTGCAGGGGGGTGAGGGGCTCTGGCTGGGGGTGCAGGCTCTTGGGGTTGGGGATGAGAGGTTTGGGGTACGGGAGAGGACTTGGATCTGAGGAAAAGGCTTTGGGTATGGGGGTGAGGGCTGTGGCTGGGAGTGTGGGCCCTAGGGTGGGGCTGGGGATGAGGAGTTTGGAGTGCAGGCTGTCCCAGGACTGCAGTGGGGAGAGAGGACTCCCCCCAGCCCTCTCTTGCTGCAGCAGCCCAGGGCTGGGGGAGAGGCGCATCTCCCCACTGCGCACCTATGCGGCCCTTGATGGCCTGCTGCACGGCCACACAGATTAGAGGGAACTTAGGTCATGATGGATTCTCCACCACTGACCATTGTAAAATCAGGATTGGATGTTATACCAAAAGATGTGCTCTAGGAATTATGTTGGGGAAGTTCTATGGCCTATGTTATACACGAGGTCTGACTAGATGATCACAATGGTCCCTTTTATTCCCCATCCCCCCACTGTTCCTCACACGTTCTTGTCAACTGCTGGAAATGGCCCACCTTGATTATCACTACAAAAGGTTCCCCCTCCCTCCCCCCCTCGACTGGTAATAGCTCACTTTACCTAATCACTCTCGTTACAGTGTGTATGGTAACACACATTGTTTCATGTTCTTTGTGTGTATATAAAATCTCCCCACTGTATTTTCCACTGCATGCATCCAATGAAATGAGCTGTAGCTCACGAAAGCTTATGCTCAAATAAATTTGTTAGTCTCTAAGGTGCCACAAGTACTCCTTTTCTTTTTACAATGGTCCCTTCTGACCTTGAAATCTGTGGTAATCGGGTGAGTTTTTCAATCACTGGAAAAAGCTGAATGTTCCTCCAGTCTTTAAAAAGGTAAAGAAGAGTCTCCAAACTATTGATCTGATGTTTAACATAGGTAAAATGTGTGTTAATGACTATATTGGTGAGCAACTAGCATAGAGGAAAACAATGCATGATAATATCCAAGATGGGATTGTGAAGCACAGGGGCCGTCAATCTATCTTTAGTCCACTCCCACCCCCCTTTTCCTTTTTCTTTACATAAAACAGATTGGGTGGATCAGAGGAAGAAGCTATCATCATCCAGGTATTCAAAAGAGCAGGGCAAGTCACTCTGCTTGACTAGTGTATATTTCACAAAGAGCTGTACAAAACTAAAAATATCAGATCCATACAGGATTTTCAAAGGCTAATATTTTTATTCATTTCAAGTCTTTCTTGGGCTGTCTTGTTTTGTCATCTCTTAATTGGCATGTTAAATGGACCACCAGCTGGGCCAGTTAAACAGATTCCTCTGTATATTTGTGGTGGTTGCCAGCACATAGCATAAAATGCCTAAAACAATTTGTTTGGATGCTGGTAATGAATATAAAGTGCACTTGAATCCAGGCTTCATATGGTAAGTTTCAACCATTCAGCATTTTATAGCCAATGACAAAGCTCCTGGAAAAGTGGGTTAATAATGAAATCACCGGTGCAATCTTTAGTGCAGCATTAGTGGGTACCACGGTAATGTGTATTATGAGGTGAGGTATTTGATTCTAGTGCGGTTTGGGCCTATGAATATGGAGTTCTCTGAGGTATTTTGGGGTTTCATTTTTTTTAAAATATCCCAGGGCCTGATTCAGCAAAGCACTTAAGCACATGCTTAACAAAGTCCTTGTGACCTCCATGGGATTTAAGCACACGCTTAATACTAAGGACATGTTTAAGTGCTTTGTTGGATTGGAGCCCTAGTAGACCCTCCTGAAAAGAAAGTGATTTTCAATCTAATAAGGTTATCTCAGTGTGAATATTTTAACTACATAAATCAATGTGCCCAGCAGTAGCAAATGACTAATGGGATTATTCTTTCTTTCTTTCTTTGTTACCAGAATGATGAATTGACTTTTTGCCTGTTGCTGAAGATTTTCATCTCCTTAATGCATTGCAGATATGTCGAAAGGACACAAGCTGTCAGTGGCTGGCAGTAACCAGCCCCAACCGAGAACATCCCCATCTCCCTCTGGGTGTATTTCATCAGATTCCCAGTCTGCTATTTTGTGCCTCACTGTAGAAAATGTTAAAAAGCTAGAAAAAGAGTATTTGACTGCAAAAGGAGTCCTTAGCAACCAGTCTGTGGAGGAGTATGTTAAGCAGAGTAATCTCTGTTTGCTGGAGAGAGAGAGGAGTGAGGGAGTCAGCGGAGAGCATGTCCCAGATAAAAAAGATCTGGAAGGAGCCATCTCCTTCCTTCCAAGAGAGCTGGATAAAAAGTACAAGGAAACTCACTTGGGAAAGGCTGAAGAAATTTCACACAAAGGCAGATTATTGGCAGGTATTTTGGCTGAGAGCAGGATTTCTTTGTCCTTTTAAAATATGTGTTCAGACAAGGAGAACATGGTTATCAAACTTGGATGCCTAAAGTGGGTATTTGGGGAGGGCTATTCAAAGATGCTCTCTAAAGATGCTCAAAGATGCTGATCTAAATACTCCCAGTGAAGGCAACAGTAAAACTCCCACTGACTTTGGTGGGAGCAGAGTTTAGAAAATCCTACCCATGGACCACCTACATCCAGATTTAGGCACCTTGTTTTAGGTACCCAGCTTTGGGAAATGGACCCACAGTTGCCACATAAACAGATGGATTTTTTGCATCAGATATCTTGGGTAAAGAAGGGTGTTGAGCTTTGATGGCGGGGTCAGAACCCAAATCTGAATGCAAACACAAACCCTCTGGGAGGGATTTTCAGTAGTGCTGCACTCTGGCCTAGATACTCCCATTGAAGTCAGTGGGAATTTTACCAATGATGGGAACCAGAGTTAGGGCAAGGCTGGGTTCAAATCCGATCCATACGAGGGGCCAAAATGACACCTTGGAACTTTCAAGGTGCTAGAAAGTTCCAGATGTGAATTTTGTGGCTTATGCCCATCTGGAACTTAACAGGTCATTCTGTGGCATACAACAACCAACAAATTAATAAAAGACAATGTCAGGTGGCGATATCCTAAATCTGTTTGATTGCAACTCTTTTGCTTTATACCCAGCCTTTAGCAGTATTTTATTGCTTGTCACGCGATCTAGCCAACTGTACAAAGTAGAAAACTGAAGGAAGAAGAGTTTAATTTTTATTTATTTTTAAAGTACCTCTTAAATAACAAAAATCTTGTTTACTTGTACTCACTACCATTTTGCCTCATCACCTGTGTCACGCTGCTTTCAACACCTTTTATTTCACTGTAGTCCCCAATATTCTGGAGTCACTTCACTATACACGATTGTCTTTAAAACTGGTAGTAAGAAATACCCAATTCTCTACTCCCTTGTACCAGTGTAAATCAGAAGCCAATCCATTGAAGTCATTGGTGTTCCACTGGTGTAAACCCGGGGAGTGAGTGGAAAAACGAGGTCCTGTACTATAAATGCACTAGTTTGCATGAAATAATGTTTTATCGATATGGGATTAAAATTCCAAATTTATTTTGCAATGGGTTGTTCACGTGTGGTCAATAGCCATGCTTCTATTTAATTACACCACACAAAATCTTTGTTAAAAGAACAACGATTAAGATTGCAATGTCAAGCGCTCAAAAGTTAGAAAATGTGGCAAAAATCGTATGATTCAGTCTTTAATTATACAATCACATAATGCATATGCATAAGGACACTGAATTAAGGTTTCAGAGGCAACCATGATTCTGGTATTTTGTAATTTTTGAGCGTTTGACTTTGCAATATTTATAAAGTTCTTTACACACCGGTTTGGGAGAAAGGGTGTATAATTTTCTAGATTTTTAAAAAAGCAATTGAAAAATATAAATTCAACACTCACATGGGTCAATAGCTGGGCTGGAACTTTCAGATCCACTGCACAGACCTCTGCCACTTGGGCTAAGGGAGTAATTGATAGCAATAGCAGGTTGTTATCCTCTAAGTAGACCAGCACTAGAGGGGGATGAGAGACACACTTGGTCAGTGAGTTTCAAAGCTATTTGATGGGAGCAGAGGGATGGTCAGACTCGGGAACTGTGGGTTCAATTCCAGACTCTGGAGGGGAGTGTTCTCTCATGGGCCCAGACTTTTCTTTCTGTTCCTTTCAAACTTCACCCCTTCAGTCCTAGCCCCTTCAACCTGTCCATGTCTTGTACTTTCTTGCCTCTTCTCCACCCTTGGCGCCTCATCCCAGTCTATTCTCGACTAGCCAGTCCTAGTCTTTACTCTTCAGGCTGCTCATCCAAGCCCCAGTCTCCTTGCCAAGCCCATCCCAGTTTCTCTCCAGCCCCAGTCTCACCAGGCTTCTTGTACCAATCTCTCTCCTTTCCTTCACCCCTGGTCCAGCTTTTGTCCCCTCTGCTTTAGAATCGGATGGCTTCCTGCTCCACACAGCATGAATACCAGCAAGACAGGTCATTGAGCACTCAGAGGAGATGGGCTCCCTGTTCTGAGTTCCAGTGACCCACTCCTCCTCCCCTCCTAGCCCAGAGCACCTGAGAGTGGTCACTAGGGGGAAGTCGGGGCTAGAGCATGCCCTGTAGCTGTGTGGGGGCTGAGCATGCTCAGTGATGACAAACTTTGGCTTTATAGCTGTTAAAATTGAAGACTTCTCTACTGAGCATGCGTGAACTATGATTTTCAAAGGCTTTATAGCGTGGCCAAATTTACTGACTCTCTGAGCCACACATGACAATCTTAAGAAGTTTGAAAGCTGAAACCCCAAGGCACACCCCCTCCCCACTGAGCAGAAGCCAGAGGCGGCGCGTAGGCGAGGCACGTGGGGTCATGTGTCCCCCCCGAGATGTTTGCCAGGGTTTGCTGGCGCCGCTCCATCACATGGTGCCCCAGGGCCCTTTCCCTGCATAGCAGTTGCTGGAGCCAGCAAGCTGGGAGCTGCGGCTTTGGGGAGAGGCAACGGCAAACAGTTGGGAGCTGCAGGGACAGCTGCTGCTTTTGCAGCTGCCTCTCCCTGTGGAGCGAAAGCTGCAGCATTGTCTTCTGGAGATGTAGCAGGGATAGGTGTTTTCCCCTCAACTCTGTGTATTTGCAGCGCATGCCTTACCCACTTCCTTAGAATTACAATAGTCATCTCTGCTCGAATACAAGGTTTATTTTCTTAGTGCATAAAAACCATTTAAAGTCTCTCTTCTCTACAATGAAATCAAATATTCTTAGCATGCACTCACATGAGCTACATCCTTGCAAGTAAATCCCCCACTGGAATAGGTCAAAGATTTGAAACAATCCTGTCAACTAACTAGAACTGAATGCATATAGTAACCTCAACAAATGCCAGTCTGATGAAGGAAGCTAAGAACTAAAATGTTGGACCACAAACTTTTGACTTGCAATTTAAAATGCAAGTAAGATGATACTCTGTCTGTGGCTTCTTTGGCATAGAGTGGTACATGGATGCATGGTAGGTAAAAAATCAAATATGGGTTTTGGGAACTCCTTGTTTTGGACCCAGAAAGCACAGTCAATAATACAGATTTATACAGACTCTTATCAGTACAAAAATTGTCAAAGAAGGGAAATTCCAAATGTAATTTTGTCATCTTTATTCGTTGTTCATTAGTGGGGTTTTTTTGTTGTTTTTCTTTTTTCAAAAAGAAAAAATGAAATATTTCTGTGGGGAAATATCTCAAAAGGAAGGGGAAAAGCAGGAAAAATATGAAAGCTGGTAAAATCTGTAGCAAAAAAAGGAGGAATTTTGCCTTATTCTCCATGTGCTTACTGAACAACCTACAGGCTTTTCAATGTTTTTCCAGTTTTTAACATTGTTCGATAAATGTCACAAATAATTCTTGGGCTGTAGATCGTGAGTAATTTGTGGGAGAATTCAATATTTGAAATTTTGAACTGGTGTGGTTAGATTTGATTGGACACGCCCCCGAGAACACACGCCCCGGAGAACACACTACCGTGCAGAAGCACAGGCATGATTAAGTCGAGTGAGAAGTCCACAGGAGTCAGCTATTTTGATAAGCGGGCAAAATGTGGGGTTCCTGCCAACCTACAGCCAATTTAACTCCCCCTATACACGATTTTAGATGACACTTGGGGAGGTATGGACAAAAGTTTTCAAAACGTATTGGTCTATACTCTATGCAAGGAATTCACTTGGCATGCTGTCCATGGTAGTTTAAAAGGCATATTGCAGTAGGTTGGCGTGTGTGTATTATTGAAATTTACATAACAGTGCTAAATGTGTACACGTGGCATATTGCTAGGTTTGTAGAGTAATTTACATGGCACACTGTCACAGCTTTATCTCTTTAGGAACAGCATACGGTACAGTCTGCAGAGTATGACATGATACTAGGGTGACCAGATGTCTCAATTTTATGGGCACAGTCCTGATTTTGGGGTCTTTTTCTTATATAGGTGCCTATTCCCACCCCTGTCCTGATTTTTCACACTTGCTGTCTGGTCACCCTAGGTGATACAGGTTAGTTATAATCATAATTGAATAGGAAGGCAAAGTAAATTTGCTTGTAAAACTTATCGTTTTCTGAAAATTCTGTCCTCAGACTCCAAGCGCTTTTTTAATAACTAATTTTAAAGGCCTCCCCACCCCCCATACAATTTATTGTATCATTAAAATGCAAAAAAGCTTCCAATTAAGGCAGCAACTCTGGCAAAGTGTTGTCTGAAATACAAAATAGTGGAATAGCAAGAAAATTCAATACTGAAAAGCTCCATTGTTCCACAGGGCAAAACATATGTTTAAAGAAAACTTTTCTCTTCCCCTTCCCTCCAGAATTTCAGGCAGATTCTCTATCAACTCTGCATGCTGGTTCTAAATCAAAGGAATCAAAGTAAGAAGAGTATTTGATGATATTTTTCAGTACGATTCAGTCAGGTTACTGTATATTTGTAAAAAGAAAAGGAGTACTTGTGGCACCTTAGAGACTAACAAATTTATTAGAGCATAAGCTTTCGTGAGCTACAGCTCACTTCAGCCTAAGGGTCTGTATGTAACACTAGCCAAAATAACTATAATAGTCTGCTTATAGAAAGAACATTATTGTATTGCTACATGTAGACACAGTGAAATGTCTCATTCTGAGGTATCCACTCTGATTGCAATTTACAACCTGGAAGAACTGAGGCATCATTCATTTCAAAATTTTGAAAAACTGGGGGAACAGTACACTGTGATGGGTTGCCAGCCCCCCTTCTGGGGCACCACCTCATGTACTGGGGTACCACTGAGCCTGCCTGTTTCACCAGCCTGGGTTCCCTCACCCTGTCCTGCTAAGCCAGCCTTCAAGCCTCCTCTAGCACGCGCACACACACACAGGTAGGGACACACTCAGCTGAGAAAGACACAGACACTGAAATCAGTACTGCATGGGAAGGCTTTCAGCTAAGGAATTGCCCAGCACTCAAGTGCATTCCCCCTCTGGAGAGTAAAGCTGCAGTGGCACAGGAGCTAGCAAACAGAGCTCTAAACAGGGGCGTTTGAGTGGGAGTTAGTTTGTATTGTGCTGCTTTTTTGGGGTTTGCTTTTGCTGTGGTGGGTGGTCTTTTTGGTGTGACTTGTGTTTCCCAGATTAACAGGATTTAGGTGGGAAGGCGATGACAGATACAGAGGCAGCTGTGGGAGTGACTCCTGTAGTGGAAGACACATTGAGGATGACTGGATGTGGAAGCTGTGGTATGTACATGATCCTGGAGGGGGGAACTGGTAAGAGTTTTTTCTGCATGAAATGCCATCTGATAGAGCTGATGGAGGAAAAGATCCGAGATTTGGAGATGCAGGTGGAAAGTCTCATTGAGTTTAGGAAGGGGTTTGAGCAGATGATGGAGCAAAGATATGAGGTATCTGAAGGGAAAAGCTCAGACTCACAGATGGAAGCAGGGCTGGGGAATTTTGAGGGGAGACTGGGTGAGGAAAGTGGTCAGTGGAAGCATGTGACTAAAAGAACCAGGCAGAGGAAAAGACGGGCTAGTGAAGGAGAAATAGAGCTTAGGAATAGGTTTGCAGAGTTGGAAAATGAAGAAGGGGCTCAGCAGGTACTTGTTGAAGGTGGAAGGGTAAGGAAGAAGAGAAGAGAGGCTAGTCCTATAGGAAAAGCGGAAGAGTCAAGGGAGACTACACCAAATATGAGCCCCAGGAGGATACAGGATGGGTTGAAGAGGATTATAAGGGAAAATAGGAATGGAAAGAACTTGCAGCCAGAGGGAACAGTGGAGAGACTGGAGAATAGCACTGTCACCAGGAAAAGGCAGGTCTATGTGATCGGGGACTCTTTATTGAGAAGAATAGACAGGCCTGTAACTAGAGCTGATCCAGAGAATAGAAGGGTGTGCTGTCTTCCGGGTGCTAAGATACGGGATGTAGACCTGAGGTTGAAAAGGATCCTAAAGGGAGCGGGAAAGAATCCCCTAATTATCCTTCATCTGGGAACAAATGATACGGCTAGATTCTCGCTGGAAAGTATTAAGGGAGACTATGCTAGGCTGGGGAAGATGCTTAAAGAAATTGAGGCTCAGGTGATCTTTAGCGGGATCCTTCCTGTTCCTAGAGAAGGGCAACAAAGGTGTGACAAGATTATGACTGTCAACAGATGGCTTAGGCAGTGGTGCTATAAGGAGGGCTTTGGGATGTATGGCCACTGGGAGGCATTCACGGACAGAGGACAGTTCTCTCGGGATGGATTTCATCTGAGTAGGGAAGGAAATAGACTTCTAGGATCAAGGCTGGCACAACTGATAAAGAGAGCTTTAAACTAGGAATTAGGGGGAGATGGTTGGGAGATGTCCAGGAAATCTCCACGCCAGATTTTAGCATTGAGAGGGAAGAAGACGAAGTAAGAAAGGATACAGCCGTGGGTAGGAGAATGTATATAAGGAGCGAGGGCGGTGTGGATACTAGTCTAATAGGTTATACTGGCTGTAGAATGACTGTGCCTAATAGGGTACAAAATGTGAGCGAGGCCAAACAGCAAAAATTAAGATGTTTATACACCAATGCGAGGAGCCTAGGTAACAAAATGGAGGAGCTAGAGCTACTGGTGCAGGAAGTGAAACCAGATATTCTAGGGATAACAGAAACATGGTGGAATAGTAGTCATGACTGGACTACAGGTATTGAAGGGTATGTGCTGTTTAGGAAAGACAGAAACAAAGGTAAAGGTGGTGGAGTAGCATTGTATATCAATGATGAGGTAGAATGTAAAGAAATAAGAAGCGATGCAATGGATAAGACAGAGTCCGTCTGGGCAAAAATTACATTGGGGAAGAAAACTAGTAAAGCCTCTCCTACGATAGTGCTTGGGGTGTGCTATAGACCTCCGGGATCTAATTTGGATATGGATAGAGCCCTTTTTAATGTCTTTAATAAAGTAAATACTAATGGAAACTGCGTGATCATGGGAGACTTTAACTTCCCAGATATAGACTGGAGGACCAGTGCTAGTAATAATAGGGCTCAGATTTTCCTAGATGTGATAGCTGATGGATTCTTTCATCAAGTAGTTGCTGAACCGACAAGAGGGGATGCCATTTTAGATTTAATTTTGGTGAGTAGTGAGGACCTCATAGAAGAAATGGTTGTAGGGGACAATCTTGGCTCAAGTGATCATGAGCTAATTCAGTTCAAACTAAATGGAAGGATTAACAAAAATAAATCTGCAACTAGGATTTTTTATTTCAAAGGGGCTGACTTTCAAAAATTAAGGAAATTAGTTAGGGAAGTGGATTGGACTGAAGAACTTATGGATCTAAAGGTAGAGGAGGTCTGGGATTACTTTAAATCAAAGCTGCAGAAGCTATCGGAAGCCTGTATCCCAAGAAAGGGAAAAAAATTCATAGGAAGGAGTTGTAGACCAAGCTGGATGAGCAAGCATCTTAGAGAGGTGATTAAGAAGAAGCAGAAAGCATACAGGGAGTGGAAGATGGGAGGGATCAGCAAGGAAAGCTACCTAATTGAGGTCAGAAGATGTAGGGATAAAGTGAGAGAGGCTAAAAGTCGAGTAGAGTTGGACCTTGCAAAGGGAATTAAAACCAATAGTAAAAGGTTCTATAGCCATATAAATAAGAAGAAAACTAAGAAAGAAGAAGTGGGGCCACTTAACACTGAGGATGGAGTGGAGGTTAAAGATAATCTAGGCATGGCCCAATATCTAAACAAATACTTTGCCTCAGTCTTTAATAAGGCTAAAGAGGATCTTAGGGATAATGGTAGCATGACAAATGGGAAGGAGGATATGGAGGTAGATATTACCATAACTGAGATAGAAGCGAAACTGAAACAGCTTAATGGGACTAAATCGAGGGGCCCAGATAATCTTCATCCAAGAATATTAAAGGAATTGGCACCTGAAATTGCAAGCCCATTAGCAAGAATTTTTAATGAATCTGTAAACTCAGGAGTAGTACCGAATGATTGGAGAATTGCTAATATAGTTCCTATTTTTAAGAAAGGAAAAAAAAGTGATCCGGGTAACTACAGGCCAGTTAGTTTGACATCTGTAGTATGCAAGGTCCTGGAAAAAATTTTGAAGGAGAAATTAGTTAAGGACATTGAAGTCAATGGTAAATGGGACAAAATACAACATGGTTTTACAAAAGGTAGATCGTGCCAAACCAACCTAATCTCCTTTTTTGAAAAAATAACAGATTTTTTAGATAAAGGAAATGCAGTGGATCTAATTTACCTAGATTTCAGTAAGGCATTTGATACTGTGCCACATGGGGAATTATTAGTTAAATTGGAGAAGATGGGGATCAATATGAACATCAAAAGGTGGATAAGGAATTGGTTAAAGGGGAGACTGCAACGGGTCCTACTGAAAGGCGAACTGTCAGGCTGGAGGGAGGTTACCAGTGGAGTTCCTCAGGGATCGGTTTTGGGACCAATCTTATTTAATCTTTTTATTACTGACCTTGGCACAAAAAGTGGGAGTGTGCTAATAAAGTTTTCAGATGATACAAAGCTGGGAGGTATTGCCAATTCGGAGAAGGATCAGGATATTATACAGGAGGATCTGGATGACCTTGTAAACTGGAGTAATAGTAATAGGATGAAATTTAATAGTGAGAAGTGTAAGGTTATGCATTTAGGGATTAATAACAAGAATTTTAGTTATAAGTTGGGGACGCATCAATTAGAAGTAACGGAAGAGGAGAAGGACCTTGGAGTATTGGTTGATCAGAGGATGACTATGAGCTGCCAATGTGATATGGCTGTGAAAAAAGCTAATGCGGTTTTGGGATGCATCAGGAGAGGCATTTCCAGTAGGGATAAGGAGGTTTTAGTACCATTATACAAGGCACTGGTGAGACCTCACCTAGAACAGTGTGCAGTTCTGGTCTCCCATGTTCAAAAAGGATGAATTCAAACTGGAGCAGGTACAGAGAAGGGTTAGTAGGATGATCCGAGGAATGGAAAACTTGTCTTATGAAAGGAGACTTAAGGAGCTTGGCTTGTTTAGCCTAACTAAAAGAAGGTTGAGGGGAGATATGATTGCTTTCTATAAATATATCAGAGGGATAAATACAAGAGAGGGAGAGGAATTATTTCAGCTCAGCACCAATGTGGACACAAGAACAAATAGGTATAAACTGGCCACCAGGAAGTTTAGACTTGAAATCAGACGAAGGTTTTTAACCATCAGAGGAGTGAAGTTTTGGAATAGCTTTCCAAGGGAAGCAGTGGGGGCAAAAGATCTATCTGGTTTTAAGATTCTACTTGATAAGTTTATGGAGGAGATGGTATGATGGGATAATGGGATTTTGGTAAGTAATTGATCTTTAAATATTCAGGGTAAATAGGACTAATCCCCTGAGATGGGATATTAGATGGATGGGATCTGAGTTACCCGGAAAGAATTTTCTGTAGTATCTGGCTGGTGAATCTTGCCCATATGCTCAGGGTTTAGCTGATTGCCATATTTGGGGTTGGGAAGGAATTTTCCTCCAGGGCAGATTGGAGGCGCCCTGGAGGTTTTTCGCCTTCGTCTGTAGCATGGGGCATGGGTGACTTGAGGGAGGCTTCTCTGCTCCTTGAAGTCTTTAAACCATGATTTGAGGACTTCAATAGCTCAGACATAGGTGAGGTTTTTCGTAGGAGAGGTTGGGTGAGATTCTGTGGCCTGCGCTGTGCAGGAGGTCGGACTAGATGATCAGAATGGTCCCTTCTGACCTTAGTATCTATGAATCTATGAGCTGAGAAAGACACAGACACTGAAATCAATACTGCATGGGAAGGCTTTCAGCTAAGGAATTGCCCAGCACTCAAGTGCATTCCCCCTCTGGAGAGTAAACCTAAAATTGTATTGACTTGTGTTGCACAGAGAATTTTATAGCGTAAGCTAATTGAAATTCGCCCTCTCCCTCAATGTGTAGAGAGAGAGAAGCACAACTTTGTGCACCCCCCAGTTTTGAATTACAGTTTTGAATAGGTTTAAAAAAAAACCAAGTTTATTAAATACAAGAGGTAGATCTTAAGTGATTATAAGAGATAGCCAACAGACCAAAGCAGATTACCTTAGTAAATAAACAAAAACCACAAACTGAGTTTAACACACTAGATAGGTAGGATATAAATTAACAAATTCTCAACCTGAGTGATAACACAGGCTGGCAGACTCTTAAGACACAAGTTGCCTTGGCTTTCCTAGGTTTTTCATACACAGGCTAATGGTCCTTCTAGCCTAGGACCATCATTTTCCACAGTTCAATCCTTGCCCCTTAGGTGTTTCCAGGTATGTTGTTGGATGGAGAGTGAGGACCCCCTATGATGTCATTTTCCCTCTTTTATATCTTCTTCCCAATTGCTGGAATGTTCTTTTGCTGTGACCTGGGTCAAGCAGTCTCCATTGTGTAGTGCTATCTCTGAGAGGTTTCTGTTGTACACAGTTCCTGGGGTAACCCTTGTGCTTGTGTGCATTTCCTCAATAAGCCATTAACAGTGTTTGGCCTTTTTACTGTTGTACTTGAAAGGCTGTTTGTGGGTGTTTTTCAATCTTGCAACATGTTTCAGTAGCACATACATAGCCCACATATGACAATAACACATACAATCCAACACGATATTAATGTCTAGCAGATCAAGACTTCAGAATGACACCTCACAAGACATACTTTGTACAAAACATATGCTAATTACATGACAGTGGTGAATAGTGAGGTGTCAGGGTGTCATATACACATCCTGGGGTAAATGCTTCACTGTGATACGAGAAGAGATTAGCTCCACAATTCCCAAGAGGATTAATAGGAGAACACAAGCGTAAGTAAATGGTCTGTGCAAACGCAAGAAAAATCTTATTGGCAACCTAGAAAGTAGAAAAGCATGGGGGGGGGCAGTTCTGGCTCCTAGGTGAGGTAGGATCTGAGCCAGTGATTAGGGCCTGGGACTTGGAAGACTTGAGTGCAATTTCCTGCTCTGCAGCAGACTTGCTGTGTGACCCTGGACACGTTATTTCGTTTCTCTGTGCTTCTATGCCTCCTCTATATGCTGACATTGCTAGCACTTTCCTACCTCCCAGGGTGTTGGGAGGGTGAAAATGTTAAAAGATTGTGAGGTGCTCAGATACTGTAGTAATGGGGTCATGTAAGTAACTTAGATTGATCATTCCTGCATTCCCATGGGGTTTTCATCAGTTAATATGTAAATTTCAGTGTGTACCGTGTCCAGAATCTTTTAAAATTCTTAACCATAAGACGCCTAATACAAAGGCAGTGATGTGTAACGGCCTCACTGAATCACTAATGCTATGGGGAAAAAAATCCACTGGCTTTCTGGGGTCACATTCAATTAGCCCCTGGTGGCACTTTGCTCCACCTTGTTCCTCCTATGCAGGAAGATACTCATAAAGACCTTGAACACCTTTAAATTACCATTTAGGAGGCAAACCAAATTAACTATCTATCTCACAGGGATGTCAGGCAGAGATGGCTGGATGGGAACCATGTCAGCTCTTAAACACTAGTTCAAAATGATTTCACCGCTTGCCAGTCAATTTTAGGTGAAAAGAGTGCAGAAAATGACAGGCCAATCCCTCAAACCTCATTGGTTGCTAATCATACTGAGGTCCAAGAGACCCATCTCCTTCTCCTCACCAATGCACGCAGCCCCTGTGTCGGACTGTGGCGCACACACAATGCAGAGTGAATGCTACACTAAGAAGTGGAGCTGAGCTGAGCGAGCAGCGTGATCAGAAGACCCAGCAGAATCCTCTGAGATGAAATGAGCAGAGCATCAATCGCTCCAAATTGAGGTTAGGCTTGATGAGCACATGCCAGTCATGCTTAGGTTAGAAACCTCGGGGAACAGCGGAAATGAAAGTGACAAGGCTGGAGGCTTGCTCTTATACACTGGATCCCCACTAATGCTGCTCAGGTGTTTTGGGTGCCTGAGGCTGATAGTTGCCCCCATGTTTTCATTCAATTTAAAGTGTGACTTTCTTCTGAAAAGTTCTGTGCAAAGACAGCTGCCTCTTATGCAACAGATCTGTTTCCTTTGAGAGTCCAAAGTGACTGGTAATTGTGGGTGCCCACCTTGAGACACCTTAAAGGGGTCAGGCTTTCAGAAAGTGCAGCCCTCCTTACCCCCCCACACACACTGAAAATCAGGGCCCTTTAAGGTGTCTTAAGTTGGACGCACCCAAAATCCAGGGGGGGCAAAAGGGGGTGGTTTGCACAGGTAATAGCCACCCGAAACTTTGCCTTGGCTTCCCAGTAGCCACCCCTTCCAGTGCGAAGGCCAAACATTATGCAGAAGTAAGGGTGTCATGGTATGGTATTGCCATCCTTGCGTCACTGCTGCTGGCTGTGGCACTGCCTTCAGAGCTGGGCAGCTGGAGAGCGGCAGCTGCTGGCCAGCTGTGAAGGCAGCACCACCGCCAGCAGCAGCGCAGACCTGCAGAAGTCAGGGGGGCATGCACCCACAAAATGCGTAGTGCAGCCCTCCCCCTCCACCCTCAATTTTCAGTCTAGCCCACCTCAGCCCCGCCACTGGGAAGAGGTGGTACCGCCCCTGGTGTAATCACTTGTCATTTCTGAAATATTTGGCTTGTGTCTTACTTCAGTGAACACTTCTGATGGTTTTCCCACTCTGGTCACTAGTAGTGATGTAAAAGCCTGCTGTGGCCTCTTTGCAGAAAGTCTGTTGATGGATCTTCCTCCACTCACAGAAGAAGATGTGAGGCTGAGGATCTGGGGACCCAGACGGAATGGAGTTATTCAGACAAATCCCTGGCGTCCGTTGAGAATGGTGAGCTTATCAAACAGCAGCACCATATCATCCAAAACACTTTCTGCTTTCCAAAGAGTGCACTTTGGGAAAACGAAACAGTCGGTTTGCTTTTAAAAACGGCTTTGTGGCATCAGTTTAAAAAAACAATTGCACAATTTTATTCAGCATGAACTTTGATGCATTTGAAGCATTTTGACAGGAGGATAAATGTCTCTCATTCCTGGTTTGTGTTGCCCTCCTGTTATTCAGTGCAGCGCATCTACACTTGAACAGCTGGTTTTCTGAAGCCAGGTTTGTTTTGCCTTGTATTTCAGCAGGGTTTTATGCAAAGATTGGCTCAGGTAGTGGTGTTCAGATCCACCTCTAGCTTGGAATTAGATATTGGCCAGAGTTCAGGTCTGAGGCTAAATCAGAGCTAGGGTTCCACTTGAGAACTGCCTGTGAGCCGCAGCAGCACCTTGAGTCATAATGACCCCGTGCATTTGGAGTCACATCCCCATAGGTTCACAGAGCCTATTTGCAATGGGTCAAGGCCCCAGCACTGAATAGGGCTCCCTGAGAGACCTCACAGGAGTCGAAAGGCAGGGTTGCCACAGAAGAAAGGCCTCGGTGGGAGCTGTTCCTTGGGGCACATATGTGCTTCGCCAGACTGCTGTCAGTGTCACTGCCTCTGTTGGCTGCTGGCTCCCTTGTGTGGCCAGTCTGCAGGGGTGTGTGTGGAAACCTGGACAAAACCAACGAGGACACTCGGGATATATCTACTCTGCGATTAAAAACCTGCGACTGGCCCAGGCTCCCAGGTCTTGGCCTAAGGGGCTGTTTAATGGAGGTGTAGACGTTCTGGCATGGGCTGGAGCCCAAGCTCTGGGACCCTCCCACTCACAGGGACCTAGAGTCTGGGCTGCAGCCTGAGCCTGAACATCTACACTACAATTAAACATCCTCAGGAACCTGAGTCAGCTGGCATGGGCCAGTCAGGGGTGTCTAATTCCAGTGTAGACCTCGCACCTAGAAACATTCTAGTTATGGGGAGCTCCTTTCTGCTCACATTCCCATCCTATCCCCATGACCATTACAGGTTTCTTCCAGCTAATGGGTCCCTTCTGCCTTACTGATAGCTCTTGGTTCATAATGGAGTTGTTGATTTCATGTATGAGTGCCTTAAAACTTCTACACAATTGACTCTGTCAGCTGGTTCAGAAATGGCCCTACTGTTGTCTTGTAGAAGGAGGTGGTTTCTCCTGGATGCCTAGGAACAGGTTAGGTCTCTGCGATGGTGTAAAATCACCTTTAAGGGCCTGCTTGTCCTCTTACACTAGTGTAACTCCAGTAGTTTCAGTGGAGTTACTCTGGGACACTGGTGAGAGAACAAAATCAGGCCCTATGTATCTGCCTTTGAGAGGAATGGGCCCCCTCAAAGGAGGACATTCCCTCTTCTCTTGCAGAGCCTGGGGAAAAAATTTAGGTTGCACAGGGCCCCAGCTGAGCTAGGTTGTCTGTCATGCCACTGGGAGCAGATGGTGTAGTATTTTCATGGCTATATGACAGAAAATGCATTACCGCCAACCTCTCACAGCCCACCTCTGAATCTATTAAATGCGTAGCAAGCAAAACAAAGGATATTAACTTATTAACGGTAGCTTTTGCCAAAGACGTGCAAGTTGTGCTTTCAAAAGGAAGTTCTGGGAGAAAATGTACAGGGCGTCAGAACTGGGATTCATAGAAATATCATGCTCATTTCTCATTGGTTTTAAATTATTAATAAAACTACCTTGGTGTTATTGATCTATCATTGAATCTGAGATTTATTTCATATCTGTAGTCACAGAAGCAGTAAATTTAATTTCCATCCTACTTCCTAAGCTTACTTCATAACTAAAACATGATCTTTAAGATATATCAGCAATCAGAGAGGAGAAGAGGAGCAGAGAAGATGTGGATGGCAAGGACAGTCCCGAGGCCACACTGAGTCAAGGTGAGGAGCGCTAACGGTCAGCTTCCGATACACTTTCTTATTTTATGTCTTATTCCGCAAATAGCCGCAGTAAAGCCATGTGATCACAGATGGAGTAAAATGCTACTGAACAAGAGTAAGTATCAGAATTAGGCTCTATGGACCAGACCCTCAAAGGCATTTTGGCACCTAACTCCCATTGATTTTACTGGGATTTAGGTGCCTAAATTGCTCCTGGGAGCATTCTGTTCCAAAAAGTTAAAAATTCTGCACACAGAATTTTAAAATTTTATTTATCAAAATAACACTACATAATCAGGACAGTTTCAATTATTTTGGTAATTTATTTCAAAATACCTGTCAGCAAGTATGTCTATAACAATACAGACACACACACAAAATTCCCCCAGGAGTAGAGAATTAAAGAAACCCCTATGACAAAGCAGTTCCTGTTTCTCTGCGCCCTTCCCACCTCCCCAGAGCCCAGATGGGGGGGAGGGGAGAGGGTCAGACACGCAAAACTCCTCCCCATATAGCCCAGCCACGTCCCCCCAGCTAATACACCCAAACCCCATTTTCCCCCAGAGCCCAGCCCAGTGTGATAAAATGAGGCCCAGGAAATCCAAAAGGACAGGTTCCTACAGCAATACTAACATGGCCATATTGCATATCCAGTGTATTTACTATGTACATTTAACAATATAAGCAGCAATGTAGTAAGGCCTACCTTCAATAATAAACCAGGGATAGACACTACCACCTAAGAACGGCCATACTGGGTCAGACCAATGGTACATCTAGCCCAGTGTCCTATCTTCTGATGGTTGACAATGCCAGGTGCCCCAGAGGGACTGAACAGAACAGGTAATCATCAAATGATCCATCTCCTGTCGCCCATTCCCAGCTTCTGGCAAACAGAGACTAGGGACACTTCAGAGCATGGTTTTGCATCCCTGCCCATCATGGCTAATAGCCATTGATCGACCTATCCTCCATTAACTTATCTAGTTCTTTTTTTAACACTATTTTCTTGGCCTTCGTAACATCATCTGGCAAGGAGTTCCACAGATTTACTGTGTGTTGTGTGGAGAAATATTTCCTTTTGTTTGTTATAAACATGCTGCCTATTAATTTCATTTGGTGACCCCTATTTCTCATGTTATGAGAAGGACTAAATAACACTTCCTTATTTACTTTCTCCACACCAATCATGATTTTATAGACCTCTATCATATCCCTCCTTAGTCATCTCTTTTCCAAGCTGAAAAGTCCCAGTCTTATTCATCTCTCCTCATATGGAGGCTGTTCCATACCCCTAATAATTTATCTTGCCCTTTTCTGTACCTTTTCCAATTCCAATATATCTTTTTTGAGATGGGGCAATACACGAGTATTCAAGATGTGGGCATACCATGGATTTATATAGAGGCAATATGATATTTCCTGTCTCATTATCTATCCCATTCCTAATGATTCCCAATATTCTGTCAGCTTTTTTGACTGCCACTGAGCGTTGAGTGGATGTTTACAGGTAACTCCACAATGACTCCAAGATCTCTTTCTTGAGTGGTAACAGCTAATTTAGACCCCATCATTTTATATGTATGTTGTAGTTGAGATTGTTTTCCAATGTGCATTACTTTGCATTTATCAGCATTGAATTTCATCTGCCATTTCGTTGCCCACGCACCCAGTTTTGGGACAGTTCCTCACATTTGTCACCCAAAAAGAATGGCTAAGGTTTGGGAATCTCCCTCACATCCTCAGCCATGAAGACCAATGCAAAGAATTCATTTAGTTTCTCCGAAATGGCCTTATCTTCCTTGAGTGCTCCTTTAGCATCTCGATCATCCAGTGGCCCCACTGGTTGTTTAGCAGGCTTCCTGCTTCTGATGTATTTAAAAAAAAAAAATCTGTTACTTTTTGAGTCTTTGGCTAGCTGTTCTTCAAATTCTTTTTTGGCCTTCTTAAGTATATTTTTATACATAACTTGCCAGAGTTTATGCTCCTTTCTCTTTTCTCACTAGGATTTAACTTCCCCTTTTTAAAGGATGCCTTTTTGCCTCTCATTGATTCTTTTACATTGTTGTTTAGCCACAGTGTCACTTTTTTGGTCCTCTACATTTTTTTTTTATTTAGGTGTTCATTTAAATTGAGCCTCTATTATGGTGTCTTTAAAAAGTTTCCATGCAGCTTGCAGGGATTTCACTTTTGGCACCATACCTTTTAATTTCTGTTTTATCTAACTTCCTAATTTTTGTGTAGTTCCCCTTTCTGAAATTAAATGCCACCAGAGTGAGCTGCTTTGGTGCTTTCCCGTGCACAGGGTTATGTTATGGTCACTATTGCCAAGCGGTTCAGCTACCACTAAATTCTTTGCACAGTGCTTAGCACAATGGGGTCCTCGTCCAGGAGTGAGGCCCTACTTGCTATGGCAACGCACATAACGTATGTTGAGGCCAAGTTAACACAGAAATGTCAGCATTTGGGGCTGGATTCACCAGCAGGATCCAGCTGCTTTGCATCACCATAACGCTACAAACTCAGTGTAACCAGCCAGTGAAGCTGGGTTTATTACTGCTTTGCCTTTCCAGCGTGGTGTAAAGCAGTGGAGCATACCAGTGAATTTGGACAGCATGGAAAACATTCTGTGAGATGAGTATAAAAGAAACCTATGTGCTTAGAACTAAAATGTCCAGAAATATACACTGGTGTTTCTTAATAAAATAAACTTTTTAAAAAATGGAATCTGGAACAAACAATGTTTAAACACTGATGTTTGTTAATCTCTTAGGGCATCAGAAATTTTAATCAATAACACATCAGCAGGTAAAGCATGTGATAGGGTGTTGGATGGGCTAGTAGTTAGGGAAGTCCAGGACTAAAAGCCAGGGGAATCCTAAATTGTAAACCCAGTTCAACAGCTCTCTCGCTGTGGGACACTGATTCACAGGTTTTTTTGGTTGGTTGGTTGGTTTTTTTTAAGGCCTGAAGGGACCACTATGATCATGACCTGAGAGGGTCAGGTAATGACCAAATTTACCTGAGAGGGGAAACAACAGTAAATTCCCAGACACTGCAGCTTTCCTGGGTAAATAAATTATAAAATAGTGCATCACAGCTTCGTAGATTATTGGCAGACGTTCAAAAATAGGTGTCCATGAAACAGGTGTGCCTGCAAAATGGGTGACCACATGCACAAGAACCAGATGTTGTATACAAATGTATATCTGTACAGAATGGACTCAACTTAGGTGCTATCTTTGAATATCTGGCCCATAATATTGTGTGTCCCAGAGCCCTCTAGAGATAAGTGCCAGCTTGAAAAAAGGAAACCTGTATAGGGGGAGGGAAGGTTCTTATTAGCTGATAGACAGGCCATAACAAATTCCTGTAACTCTTCATAGAGGGCAGTTCAGTCTTATTCCTATGGAAGGTGCTTGCATGGCCCCCATGACCACCATATCTGAGCACCTCTCACTCTTTAATGTATTTGTTCTTGTAGCAGCCTTGGGAGGTAGGGAAGGACTTTTATCCCCGTTTTGCAGATGGGGAAGTGAGGCATACAGAGACTAAGTGACTTGCTCAGGTTCACACAGGAAGTCTGTGGCAGAGGAGGGAGTTGACCCTAGGTGTCCTGAATAACCCAACCCCTGGACCATCCTTCCTCTGTAAGATATGGACAACTGTGTCTACGAAGGAATTAGAACCAACCATTTTATGATTTCTACCCTTTAATTCTTATCAACCTCTTGCTTTCACAAGTTCCTAGGATCCAAACCGCTCTGCCTGCTGATTCTTCCACCTCCAAGGCATGATTTCAGTTTTGATAAGTAACAAAGCAGAGGGACAGGTGTTTGGCTTTTTTAACACTTTTGTACCATCTCTGTTTGGAATCGTGTCTTTCCAGCTCTGTGGAATGCTGGAAAAAAAGAGAATGGTCAGGCTGACAGCCAAACTCACTGCCACAGGGCATTCCCAGGCATATCGTCTAGCAAGATAGTATCCGTGTGACACTTCCTGGGTGTACCAAGGTTGTGAGGGGGCCTTGTCTGTCCCTGCCATGGCTCAGCTCGCCAACCCCACCAGCCACAGGCAATGCAAGCACACCCTTCTAAGCCTATGCACACCCTGCTCTCACTCTGCAGGTTAGCGATAGGCACACCCCAACTCCCGAGCCCTCTGAGTGTCTCCCTGGAGTGTCCAGCCCCTGGTCCATGGGACGAACATTTACAGTAGTCACAGATTTACTGCTTCCAAAGAAGCAGTACACCCCAGCTTATCTGCTTCACCTCAGATCACCACTCTGTTTAACCCACATCCTATAGGCACATGTATGGTAAAAACCAGTATGATCTTATTTAACAAAGCATAGCAATTCAAGGGCAGCAAGGAGAAGTATTGGAAACAAAGGGTTATATATCAAATAAAGTCATAGCACATATTCTAAAACCTAGACTTAATTAACTAGATGCTCTCATGTCTTATAGAGCAAGGTTCACCCAAAGTTCTTCTAGCATTTTACAGCCAGGCTTGGCTGTGATTGTGCATTCGTGAGCCAAGATCCAGGGTGTCTGTTAGCAGCCCCAGATATATCAGAGCAATCCATTGTCCTTTTTCATAAGCAGGACATCCCCGCCCCCCCGCTGGAGGTTTTTTCCTGTATACTCCTTACTTGTCAATTTCCCAATCTGTTAATCAGCATCTAGCTCAATATGCAAATAGGCCTATAGCGTTATGAGCACAATACACAATGACCAGACAGGGAGATAAGCGTCTGTTACCCACTGCCTCAAAAGGGATTGTCTGAGACAGGTCACTGCCTGGTTTCCTGCCATAAGAACATAACTTTTAGTATAGAAATTTAACTCCTTAAATATTATCTATACATATATTTTGCAATGATTATGGCAACCAGTGGGCAACTGGCTCTCAGTAGAGACCTTACATGCCAACCTTTGGTGAATTAATATGCATCTATCCAACCCAGGGGATCCCTGTAAAACTCTATGCACTGTCTCTGTCCTCTAACCATTGGCACCAACAGTTGCCTGGGTCACAATCTGATTTTATACTAACAAAGCTACATTATCCATTTTTATGCTTAGGGGCATAAATGATCCCCAGCTGGGATTGGGGCGCAACTTCCACCCCTTGATTCACGGTTGATCAGGCGGTGGTGCTGAAGGGTGCTGAAAGACAGCTAACAAAACTGTAAACCATGTGTGTTCAAAAGCAATGTGGAAAAGTGTGATTCCTGCTCACACCACACAGGTGCTGCACAGCTCCGGGATTCTCAAGAATTGCGAAATAGTGCCAGCTCCGTTCTGATAACACCAGCAAACTTTTCACAGTGAAATCTGGGGATGCTGCCCAGGTATAAAGTTGGGGATGTTTCTATGTGGGACAAGAGTTTTGACCACACACCGCATGTCTCTGGTTAAGGATAAGCCTCGTTTAGTTCAGCTCAGCCAGTGCACTATCAGACCAACTCATAACATGAACTCTGCTTTCATGTTTCAGGCATTGTGGTACTCTTTCCTGACATAGATGAAGAAATTAAGACACAAGAGTCTGAAAAAGGAAGCAAAGAATATAACCAAACAAAATCCAAAGATGAAGGTAGGGTGTGCTTGTGGAGACTCTGTCATTGCCAATTTTTAAATCAAGATTGCATCTTTTTCTAAAAAAGAGGCTCTAGTTCAAAAGAAATTATGTTGGGGAAGTTCTATGGCTTGTGTTATACAGGAGGTTGGATTGGCCTGGGAATCTATGAATAATCCTGATCATTGTAAATTAAAGTGTGGTTTTGAACTAGCCTCCTTTGAAAATCCCAGCCTTGTTGCTATAGATGAGAGATGGCTAACACTCCGTAGTAATGGGGGATAAATCACCCCATCCAGGAATGTTGTCCAGGGCAGCAACCAAAGTAAGAGGGGTTTTGGCACCATGGCAGGACAGTTCTGGCTCATGAATGGGGATTTGAATGAGGTAGGTGTTACTTTGGGCTTGCCCATCTGATGATGTAACATTTCTCCCTTTACCTTCTGACCAAGCAGTCATCTTCCAGCTTCCCTCATCTCCTATCTGTACCTGTCCCACCAGCCTCCAGACTCCCAGGCCTCTCCCACAATACAAGCACACGGGAAGCTTGATGAAATTAAAAGGATAACAATGAAATACTTTTAACTAGAAAGTATAAGTAACCTCCAGAACTCACTGCTGCAGAAGGCTATTGTGGCAACTAACGTAGCAAGAGTCAGAATGCATTAGACCTTCCAGGCAGACCTGTCTCTGTGAGAAGCATCAAGAGGCATTGTATCCCTGTGCAGCATGGACCACCTCTCCAGTCTGCTTGAGGGGTCAGCCCGTGGACAACTGCTGTCCATTCAGTCTCAGACTGTGGCTTCCATCTGGGCACTGGATCATACCACCTCCCTGATCCTGTTTGAAGGAGGCAGCCTACCGTGCCCTGCCCCAATCTCACCATGAAACACTTAGCAACATGTGGCCTCCCTCCCCAACTTTGCCAGTGGTTCCCATATTCCCATCCCATGGGAGAGTGCAGGGGCCCTACTAGAGGGGTAGGAATCTGCAGACGCCATGAAAGGTGAGAAAAAACTCGGGCTAGGGGAAAAAGAAAACTGAAAAGGAGAATGTGGGGGAGTCAGAGAGTGGACAATAAATCTGAGAGAAGGGGGGATGAAAGAAAAACGGTGGGAATGACTGTGGGGAGGAAGGAGGAGGCATAGGGCATGAGAGGAAGAGGGAAAGGAGAGTGAAAAGAGAGTAAGAGAAAGTGGGAAAAGGTCAGATGATGGAAAAGGCTTGAAAGGGGTGAAATTTAATTAGAGGTAAAGTTGAGGAGAAAAGAAACAGGCAGCTAACAAAGCAAACGAAGGAAAGCAAAGAATGAGGCAGACGGGCCCAGCAAGTTAATTTTTCTCATTGTTTCATAGAAAATTTGGCACCAAAATATTACATAAAGCCAAACAGGAGTATATTTTTATATCTGTAGATCAGGATGACATCTGTCCATAGCACAGCAAGACAGGATGAAGGCATGGGGTAGCAGCCTGCTTCCGTGTGTGTGGGTTTTCTTGCTTTTGTTCTGTATTGTGCTGATGCTGGTTTCTATACGTAGCTCTGTGGTTGTCAGGTAGGAAACACCTGGATGAATCTGGGCCCTGGGGTTTTGATGTGCAGCCTTTCTTTATACTTTAACAGAACGTAATTTGACAGAGGCAAACTATTACAGGACAGAATTCCAGACAAACCCATCCCTGCATAGCCTCTCTTCCACCACCACCCTCCCCAGACCCCATACACTTTAATAACTGAAACATGTTAGTTTTCAAAAATGGAGGGCATTGGACTTGAGATTCCAAAATTTTATGGAGGAAGCTCCATAGAAACTTTGCTTAATTCTTTCCTCTCTCTCACCACAGCGTCCCCACTTTTGCTTGATTGGAATGTATGTATATAGGATTAACATCTGCAATTGCACTAGCTAAATTGCAAATTACACAGGCTATCAATCTTTATGCTTCAGGGCATACAATGATTACCATCGGGGGGGGTGTCAAAATTAGTTTCTCACATGCTATCGTATGGTATTGTATGATTGACCAGGTGCATAAAGGAGGAGGAATGGGTTTGCCTTCACCAGGCATATCAGTTATATGTCACTATCGGAGGCAAAGTACCTGACTGACTGAACCAATAGCCAGTTTCACTGTGACATTTCCTATGTCTCAGTTCAGTCCCCACAAGTCTAACACTTAAACCGCTCCTGAATCTGGCCATATGACATGTAGGTCAGGCGACTAACATTGCCCAAGCAGGTTAGCCACTAAAACACGCCATGCTTGTTCTTTATCTGTAGTTGTGAGAGCTGAAAGTGATGCAGCAGGAGGAGAAGACAAGAAGTCAGATGATGAAGGTATGGATATGTGGTCATTTGGGCTGCTTTGAGACAACTGTCCTCTCTGCACAGTTAAGAGACCAAATCAGGCATCAACGCTTGGAGTTCTTCATTACCGCTTTTCTGTCAGGATGTCCCAACCCTGACTAGTTACAGAGGCCAAATAACTGCTTTCTAATATGGCCAGGAAAAGTAAGGGCCACATCCTGTAAATAACTGAGTGCCTCTTGCAAGGAACTGAGACTCCTCAACTCCTCTTGAGGTCAACAAGAGTTGGGGGCACCCAGCATTTTGCAGGAGGCACCGAGCACTTTGCAAGATCAGGCTCTGGGTGTGAGGGGGCTCATCATGGCAGGGCTGGAGGATACACGAGGATTTGGGTAATCTGGTGGCTAAGGATGCTTTCCAATGTGAGGGAGACAGAAAGGGTTGACAGCTAGGAAGGGGGTGATTTGAGGACAGGCCAGTGGTGGGCAGTGCAATATATTCCAGGGGTACCTCTGATTAAGGAAGGCTCTTGATCCCGCAAGAGTTCAAAACAGCAGCCAGGCTGGACCCAGCAGAGATTTTGAGATCTGCTGAGACCTCTGATGGATCTAGTATCTATATCCACAAAGGCCCAGGTGCGGACCAGAAGCTGGGGTGGAAAAGAGGGGCTTTAATGGGCAGGAAATAGAATGAGTCACTGGGTCCAGACAAGAGGTCTCAGGCTGATGTCCGCATGGCGGCTGGGGGAGGGGGTGATACTAAAGGACACCTAGCTTGTGGGTACTCACCCATAGTTTTGACTCTTCCAGATGCCTATGAATTAGATCTGAGGTTCAAACAAGTTCTTATTTTCCGTAGCCAAGTTTGCCTTGCCTCAGGTTTCAGAACATCTTGGCAGCAGATGATTATCTCATTGGAATGGAAGCAAGAACTGACAGAACTCCAAAATAAGAAACATAATTAGCAGCAAAACTTTTAATTTGCCATTCTGAACCATTTATAAATGAGTTAGTGGCTTATTTATCAGACCTGGCTTGACATTTAGACAGTTCCTTTTAATGCTAATGGGCTTGATTACCGGGTTGAATCCTACTGCTCTGCAGAAACTGCTGTTCAGTATTCAGAGCTGCCAAATTCTTCCCACACAATAACACCTTCCTTTCTTCACAGTAAATATGTATTATTCAGTGCACCCATATTACAATAAGCCGCTCATTGGTGTGAGATGTCTGCTGAGATAATTAAAGCAGCAGCCACCAGTTTGCTAGATACCAATTGTGCTGCCTCGTGTCATAGTTTTCTGGCCTGGGACTTCCCCAGTTTCTTTAACTGGCACCACACACTTCTCCTGGTCCTTCCCCACTCCAGCTCACCCCTCTGCAACCTTAAGTTCAGCTGAAAGACTGAACCAAAGCCCATTAAAATCAGTGGGAAAAACCTCCCATTGAGTTCAGTGGGCTTTGGATCAGACCTTGGCAGGGTTTCACTGCACTTTCGTTCCTTATGCCTGTTTCTATCTTTTATACCATTAGTTCCCCGGGGCAAGGATTATCATTATCATGAGTTTATACAACCCCGATCACAAAGGGGCCTGACCTTGTTGTGACCCTAAGGTGCTTTCAGAATGAAAGTGTTGAATAATTAAATCCCCCCAGATGGTTAACACTGGCAGGGCAGGTTCAACAAAGGCAATGATGGTGCATTGGTGACAGCCCATAGGCAGCTAACTGGGCCCTTGCATTTTAAGGTAAACATTTAGTATGTGACTTTTCCCTCCCTTGCTCGCCCCAAACTGCTTTGCTTACTGGCCAGGTGAGGAAGGGTGGGGAGACAACAGGGTTCATGTCCAGTCCTGGTGTTGAGAGGTTAGGGGACTTGTGGGTGGAAGCTTCTTTCTAGCTCGAAGGAGGTGGAAACCTTGTACTGTGTCTCAGATAAAGCCAAGGAACCAGGGCAGGCAGCCTGATTTCCCCATGGGACATCACAGCACTCCCAGTCAGCAAGGAGAAGCTGTTACTCCATACCTAGAGCCCTACCAAATTCACAGCCTGAAAAACGTATCACAGACAGTAAAATCTGGTCTCCCCCCAGGAAATCTGGTCTTTTGTGTGCTTTTACCTATACTATACTGATTGCCTTCTATGATGAGATAACTGGCTCTGTGGATATGGGGAAAGTGATGGATGCAATATAGCTTGACTTTAGCAAAGCTTTTGATACGGTCTCCCACAGTATTCTTGGCAGCAAGTTAAAAAAGTATGGATTGGATGAATGGACTATAAGGTGGATAGAAAGCTGGCTAGATCATCGGGCTCAACAGGTAGTGATCAACAGTTCGATGTCTAGTTGGCAGCCGGTATCAAGCAGAGTACCCTAGGGGTCTGTCCTGGAGCTGGTTTTGTTCAACATCTTCATTAATGATATGGATGATGGGATGAATTGCACCCTCAGCAAATTCACAGGTTACACTAAATTGGGGGGGAGAGATAGATATGCTGGAGGGTAGAGATAGGGTCCAGAGTGACCTAGACAAATCGGAGGATTGGGCCAAAAGAAATCTGATGAGTTTCAACAAGGACAAGTGCAGAATCCATATTGGGCTGCATTAGTAGGAGCATTGCCAGCAGATCGAGGAAAGTGATTATTCCCCTGTATTCGACACTGGTGAGGCCACATCTGGAATATTGTGCCCAGTTTTGGGCCTCCCACTACAGAAAGGGTGTGGACATATTGGACAGAGTCCAGTGGAGGGCAACAAAAATGATTAGGGGGCTGGGCACATGACTTATGACGAGAGGTTGAGGGAACTGGTCTTATTTAGTCTGCAGAAGAGAAGAGTGAGAGAGGATTTGATACCAGCTTTCAACTACCTGAAGGGGGGTTCCAAAGAGGATGGAGCTCGGCTGTTCTCAGTGGTGGCAGATGACAGAACAAGGAGCAATGGTGTCAAGTTGCAGTGGGGGAGGTCTAGGTTGGATATTAGGAAAAACTATTTCACTAGGAGGGTGGTGAAGCACTGGAATGGATTACCTAGAGAAGTGGTGGAATCTCCATCCTTAGAGGTTTTTACGGCCCGGCTTGACAAAGCCCTGGCTGGGATGATTTGGTTGGGGTTGGTCCTGCTTTAAGCAGGGGGTTTGACTATGACCTCCTGAGGTCTCTTCCAACCTTAATCTTCTATGATTCTGTACAGATTTCAGGGAGGAGACCAGTGTTTCTCAAATTGGGGGTCCTGACCCAAAAGGGAGTTGCAGAGGTGTAACAAAGTTATTTTAGGAGGGTTGCAGTATTGCCACCCTTACTTCTGCGCTGCCTTCAGAGTTGGGTGACCAGACAGCGACGATTCTTGGCCAAGCATCCAGCTCTGAAGGTAGCGCCCTGCCATCAGCAACTCAGAAGTAAGGGTACCAGTACCGCAACCCTCCCCTACAATAACCTTGCAACCACCCGAGGGGCCTGGCATTGGCCACTATCGGTAGACAGGATACTGGGCTGGATGGACCTTTGGTCTGACCTAGTATGGCCATTCTTATGTTCTTATGTTCACCCCACAACTCCTTTTTAGTTCAGGACCCCTACAATTACAACACCATGAAATTTCAGATTTAAATAGCTGAAATCATGAAATTTACAACTTTTACAATCCTATGACAGTGAAATTGAGCAAAATGGACCATGAATTTGGTAGGCCCTATCCATACCACATGGTGCTGGAGCATGAGGAGAAACCAGACCACTGGTATGTCAATTTGGCCCTGGTGGGCTGGGAAGGAACCCCCCCCTCCAAAATTCATCATCATTGTGGATTATTAGTTTGACAGTGATGCTTAGGAGCCTTTGTCATGGACCAGGACCCCATTGTGCTAGGCTCTGTACAAACACAGAACAAAAAAACTGGTCCCTGCCCTGAAGAGCTAAGGTTTGTAGGGGGGCTGTTTGACTTTTGTGTGGGGGGGTTATATTGCTTAAATCTTTGTCATCCCTTTCCTCCTTCTCTTTCACACCATATCTAAATTGTATAGAAAGACAACACGCTAGGACAGCAGACTGGCTGTGGCACCTGGAGAGAGGGAGAGGGAAGGTTTGTAACTAACAAGGCATGTACCCAGCATCACAGGACATCATCCCAGACATGTTGTTTGAACTTTGTATATTGGTTTTCTCTGTCTTGTCTATTTGCACTGTAAGGTCTTCAGGAGAGACCCCTGTCTGCGATTATATTGTGCCTAGCACAAGGGAGACCGGATCTTGAATGGAACCTTTGAGCTCTTCCATAATAGAAATAATTACTACTAATAATAATAATAATGGGTGCAGGGAGGGAAGATCCATTCTGTTTTTCACAGGTCATCACCCGTTTTTTCTCTGTATATGTATTATGCGCTGCAGAGATCCCTTCTTTTTGGGATCAATCAGTCTTAAAGAGGGCCTGATTCTCCTCCTGCATCCGTGTAAATCAGCAGTAACTCCAGTGAAGTCAGTTTAGAGTGGCACTGGTGCAAATAAGAACAGAATTGGGTCCTGCATTCGTTAAATTATTAAATTTTTTTAGATTAAAAATTATAGATTTTAGGAGATAAATATTGTCTGTGTTGTAAACACTGGTGCAAAATGCCAGCTGAGGAAGCTCATGGGATCCAGAGATCCTTATAAACTAGGACAGCCTGGTAAGCACTCTGAATGACAAGGGCTTGACAAGCCACGCTGGTTTAACAAGCTTTCCTGATGGCTAACCGACCCCAATGAGATTATCGTGATCTGTGGAACATAGATATGTGGGCCCAGTAATTTCCCCAGGGGTGTGATTATCTTGTAATAGCCGGATCCCTTGTGCTCATTTCTTATACCATGAAGAAATTGAGATCTGAAGTTGGAATGCTAGTTTGTAAGACATATGGTTTTAAAACAATCCTACAAAAGCACACAAGTAAATAAGTACAGGTTCCTGCAGTGAAGAAGTTGAGGCTTTGTCCCAAAAGAGGCCCTTGCATGTTGTATGGTTAGAGCCTCTGCGTGCATGTTTGTTTTAATTTACTTGGGGAAAAGCTGCTATGAGTAATACAGGTTGAGATAACCTAGTGAAGCCAATTTTATTTATGTTCTTTCCACCTCCTACGCCATCATTCATGTAACCATGAATAATAAGATGATCATGAGCCAGTTCTGTCTGCATGCTACTTTGCAATGATGGTAATCAGGATGATATAAGCAAGGTTGAGGGAATACAACTTGATTTCCATAAAATGTGCTCATTCAGAAATACGAGCACTGCCAGGGTATACATCCACTCACAAAGGATGTACATATTAAATGTCTGCATGCAGTGTAACGTGTATGCTCCTGGATTACGAGTAGGTGTGTTTCAGAGTTATTTTTTCTCTAATATAGGTATTTAGGGAGGCCACTGTCTCTGAAAGGGGGATTTGGATTTTATGGATTTCCTCTGATCCCCTAGGTTTCTTTGGATACTGTCAGGGGTGAAAGTAAGTTAGAGGATTTACCGGTGCACCAGAGTCCTGAGCAGGGGGTGTGGCCTCAACTGGAAGAGGCATGGCCTTGACTGGAAGAGGCAGGGCCTTAAATCCCAGGGCCCTTTAAATCTTGATTTAAAGGGCCAGGGCTTCAGCTGTGGTAGTGGAGGCTGGGAGTCCGGGGCCCTTTAAATCACCCCAGCTACCAGCTGCAGAGGTGGCTGGGAACCCCGGGACTCAGAGGCGATTTAAAGGGCCCAGGGCTCCAGCTACTGCAGCGTAGACCCGGGCCCTTTAAATCACTGAGGAGCCCTGGGGTCTCCTGGCTGCCACCGCTACCCTGGGACTCTGGGCTCTGGCAGAGCTTTAAAGGCCCTGGGGCTCCCCTGTGGTAGCAGCTGCCAGAGCCCTGAGCCCTTTAAATCCCCACCTGAGCCCTGCTGCCCGAGCCCTGGGGTAGCGGCGGCTGGGCTCCATCGGGGATTTAAAGGGCCCTGGGGCTCCAACCGCCACTACCGCCCCAGCCCTTTAAATCCACTCCGGAGCCCTGCCACCGCTACCCCAGGGCTTCAGCACGGGACTCCAGCGAGGATTTAAAGGGCTGGGGCGGTCGCGGCGGCTGGAGCTCCGGGGCCCTTTAAATCCCCACCAGGACTCCCCCACCCCTACCCCAGGGCTCAGGCAGCAGGGCTCAGGCGGAGATTTAAAGGGCCCCCGGGGGGTAGTGGGGACTGGAGCTCCGGGGCCCTTTAAATCCCCACCAGAGCCCCACCACTGCTACCCCAGGGCTTTAAATTGCCCTCTGGGAAAGCCAGTCCTGGTACGGCGCACCGGCTCTTACCGGTATGTCATACTGGGGTGTACCGGCTTACTTTCACCTCTGGATACTGTCTTTTTAATGCATCACTTGCTGAAGCTACATGAAGCATACAGAACATACAGAAGTTTGACACTTTATTCAGAGGAACCGGAGTCTGCTCAGGGATTCCCATTAATTACCATAGTATAAAAACACCACACTGTTGCCCTCCTCATCGTCCATACAAAGATGTGGCCCCAACAGATTGCAGAGCCCAGTATAAAGTAGTGTATTGTGAGTAAGTGATGTTGTTCTTTAGTGGCAGGCCTAGAGTGAGGCTAGGTGACATGCTGCCCATAGCAGTTCCCAGAGTTTTCCTTTGGTAGAGGCCTTTTGGGAGGAGTTAAAGGAAAACAAGAGTTCTATTCCCAGCTTCCTCTGTGTCTGTGGGTGGGATGTGTCCATATCATCATTGTGTCCTCTGTCTCTACGTATGGATTCACTGCAATGGAACACTCCATCTGGATTTGAGAAGCCATATTTCCTTGATCCAGGCTGTTGTATTAAAGATGAAGGTGATGATAGGTAGTGTAGGGTTTCATGGGCCACACTTGAACTACTCTGCCTTAATGTGGGAAATTACCTGTCTTGAAATTAACTGAGAATGCATATAAAGTATCCACCCTCTCTCCAGTTTATAAAAACCTAGCAGAGGGGCACTAGTGACTGACAATTAGGATGATATCGTAGCTATTTAATAATCTGGGTAAAGTTGCTTCTAACTTATTTTTGGTTTTGACACAGATTTTGTAGTTCTTATTTTTCTGTGCATCATCATGCTCTTAAAAACTATTATATAGAGGTTTATGGCCTGCCATAATAAGACATTTGTATTATACTGTAATATCTCATTTTCATCAATTCTTGCAGTCTAGTATACAGTTTATTACTATGAAACACTTTTTAATCGCTCTTCTATACTATACACCGAAATTCAGAAGTGCTTATAAATTATTACCCCCTCTTTGCAAAGTTTCCTTATATTTTACTCGCCAAGGCCAAAATGTCCACACCTGGGTTCCTAAAAGTAGGCTTCTAAATCCATGTGACAAGTAGCTTTTTGTTAAGGTGGGGGGGGTGATTTTTCAGAGAGAGGGTATTCTTCACTTTTTGAAAATCAGGCCCTGTTAATATGCCTGGAGTTGGACACCACATCTGAAAACCTAAGCACTTACATTTAGGTGGCTACATATGGATTTAAATGGGCTGAAGTGCCGAGCACCCACATACCCTATAGAAATCAACAGACGCTCCTCAGCACCATTGAAATTTAGGCCGCTTATATTGAGCTGCCTAAGAATAGATATGGGAGCCTAACCGTAGGCAGTCAGGTTTGAAATTTTTGATTCCAGCGCCTCTGTGGGTGAATTGACAATTGATGCAACTGTCACAACATTTCTATACAGTGAGCGAAGGCTAATTCATGTCTTTCTCTTGTTCGTACAAAAAGCCCTGGAGCCCGATTCAGAAGAGGCGATTCCTGATGACCTGAAAATAACTACCCTATTCCTAGATGAGGTGAGGCCCACGGAGAAATTAAAATGAATATACCAGTCATTTATAAAGAGGAAGCTGCATGACTCAAGGGAGTAGTAACTGGTCAGTGGAGCCTTTCGCCTGTCCGTCACCATTCCACACCCAACCTGTGCTGGTAGAGACTCACAGCCAACTGGTGTAAATTGTCGGGTTTTTTTCACTTGGTGGAGCTCTGCCAATTTACATCAGCTGAGGATGGAACTGTGACGTTTTCCCTGATGCTGTTTAGTGGCCTGTGTGAAGTGGGTGTGTGGATCTCAGTCCAGTCTGTGCTGGATAAATGTTCACGTCAAAAAATCCTCTCTCAATCGGGCAACTTTTTCATCAGTCTCAGCACAGAGGTGGGCCGACCACTGAATGAGCATTAAAACTGAAAAATCCTCTCCCACACAGAGGTTCTGTCCCTTCTGGTTAAGGTTGAGGCATATTTATTTTTGCATTCTTTTGTGGGTCGGCTTTGGAGGGAAGGTTGCAGTGTTGTTTGTGGATAAATGGTGTCCTGTGGGGCATCACTTCACCACCTCTGACAAGTACTAAATTCTCTCAGAACAAAGAGGGACAAAGGAAGGCAGCTCCTCGATGAAAATCGGAAAGGAGCTCATGAAAAGTTCCATGCACCTGACACACAGAAACAGAGGGCCAAATTCATTACTGGTATAACTCCGTTGATCTCCACAGAGTTACACCAAAAGTGTATCTAATCTAAAGGCTCTTCAGTAACAGAGAGGATTTTAGGCAGGGCTTGTTTTCCCTGACCCCACTAATACCATGTGGTTATGTTTCCAGTCAGGTAGTGTAAGATTTGTCAGGTCTGTGGTCAGATGCTTTTCAGAAAAGATATCTAGCTTCAAGAAAAATGCTCTCTTGGGATGTTTTGACACTCCTGAAACTGTGAGTAGTGTCCGGGGGAAGAAAGTTAGCTTTGCTTTCCTGACAGTAGACCAAAAGTTGCTGAAGAGGCAAATGCTATTCCCTTTAAGAGAGATTTATATTTGACCATCAAAACAATGGGAGCAGTTTGACAAGCAAAGGAAAGAGTAGGTTTTACTGACTCAGACAGCAGATGGCTCTCGAGCCATGTGACCTGATGAAAAACATGTGGGTGTGTGATGTGTCGAAATGTCTTCCTTATCCTCCTGCTGGTTTTGCAGCTTCTCAAAGTGAAGCCAAGTTTAAAAGGAGACCGATGTCAGACCCTTTGGTATTTCAGCTTGTCAAACTCAATCTTATTTGCTTCTGCAGTGTCATTTGCTTAGCCATCGCCCAGTTAAAAATAAAGACAAGAAAGAGGGCGAGTTAGTTATCTCTCTGTTTCTACTTCCACCAGCATTTCAGTTGGGGCTTGGGGTTGGTTTTTTTTGTGTCTGGATGTTTACATTGCTCTAGTTCAGAGGTGGCTGAGGAGGGAACCTAATCAGGCCCACACAGTGCAAGGAAGTCTCATCATTAATATGGAGGTTCTGGTCTCGGCATGCAATGCTCCATCTTAAACAGTAGCCTCTGTGCTATGTAGTTTACTGTAGCTGTGGCCTTCACAGCTTCCCATTACAGCCCTCTGTTGGGCAAAGTTGGGCTCCCCTGCTGTAATGACAGTGATTCCTTCCAATGTGTTTATATATCAATTCTCTCTTCACCCCTTACTTTCAGGATCTTGTAGTTCTGACTTGGCTTTTAAAAAGAGCTGATAGCTTAAAGCTAAACAAAGAAATACACAGACCAAAAGGGAATGTCCATCCATGATGTGTATATATGAAAATCATTTTTGAAAGCTGTCTCCTGTTTATGGCAGTAACTTATTTCAACAAATATTTTGAAAGGATTTTATTACATGGATTTTGTTTGCCTGCAGAGCAGACACATTAGCATTATAGACCATAATGGCAATACACTAATAATAATAATAATGCTTCATTAACATATTCATCTAAATGTCAAGACTTGTATGATAGATGATAACAGCTCTTCCAGAGCCATGTACAGTCTGTCTTGTCAGTTCTAATTTCTTGAAAGACTATTCTTTCTAGAAAAACAACAAGGAGTCCAGTGGCACCTTAAAGACTAACAGATTTATTTGAGCATAAGCTTTTTAGGAACAAAGAATGTAGGTCCTAATTAAAGGACATGTTCATGGGAAACAGTGACTCCAAAAAAAGATTTGGGCATCGTGGTGGATAATCAGCTGAGCATGAGGTCCTAGTGTGAAGCTGTAACCAAAAAGACTAATGTACTCCTTGGGTGTACAAGCAGAGGAATCTCAAGGAGGAATAGAGAGGTTAATTTTCCTCTATATTTGGCACTGATATGTCCACTGCTGGATTACCATGTCCAGTTCTGGTGTCCACAATTCAAGAAGGTTGTTGATCATTTGAAGAGGTTCAGAGAAGAGCTAGGAGAATGATAAAAGGATTAGAAAACATGTCTGATAGTGACAGCTTCAATGAGCTCAATCTATTTAGCTTAACAAATAGAAGGTTAAAGGACTTGATCATAGTTTATAAGTACCTATAAAATATTTGGGGAACACACATTTAGTAATGGGCTCTTCAATTTAGCAGAGAAAGGTATACTGTGATCCAATGGCTGGAAGATGAAGCTAAACAAATTCAGACTGGAAACAGGGTGTACATTTTTAACAATGAGGGTAAGGAACCATTGGAACAATTTACCTAGTGTTGTGGTGGATTTTCCATCACTGACCATTTTTAAATGTAGTGCATGTTTTTCTAAAAAAATCTGCGCTAGGAATTATGTTGGGGAAGTTCTCTGGCCTTTGTCATCCAGGAGATCAGAATAGATGATCACACTGGTTTTCATTTTTTTCATCCAAACTTTTAAAAAAAAAAACTTTTTGGGAAAAAAAACAAAAAAACCTTCCTCCCCCAAATTTCCCACAAAACACAATTAGCACTTTTCATCCAGCTCTGATGAAGGAGTAAAAATCAGCAATTCACTTGGGAATACAGAATGTCACTCATAACCTAGAACTTCCTGGATATCCTCGTGACAACACCTTACTGATAGTGGTCTTTCTGGAGAGATGCAAACTTGACTCTTTTTAGAGAACTGTGATTTTCTTATGTGAGCAGCTAGGCTTCAAGTACAATTAATTTTTTTTAAAAAAGCTAATGTTCTTCACTATTTTCCTTTGTCTTCTGAGGAAAACCGCACTGCTGAAGAATATGAAAGCTGTGAGTTTTGTAAGGCTGTTGCAGAGCCCATCCCAACGGTAGAAGACCTGGAGACACAACCACTGGAAACTGTGGGTAGCTGTGCTACTTAAACAATGAAGCTATCTTTTCCTGGTAATCTTCCAGTATCAAAGCCAATACGTTACCATGCCCTGGCAGTTCCTGATAAGTAGTACCAAACATAGACCAGGACCGTGGAGGTGAGGTCTTTTGTAATATATTCAGGATTATACTTTGGTCAAGTAATACCCTGGAAGGAAGAAAATTTGGCATCCCCAAGAATTCCTGCTGCCATCAGCAGTTGGACACAAGACAGGATCACCCCAAAATCATTGTGAATTATACCAATGGAGGGAAAATCCACAACAAAAGATGGGAGCAGTTTGGTCCAGTGACCAGGGTGCAAGGTTTGAGATTCAGGATTCTTGTGATCTGTTCCTGATTCTACTATGGATTTGAGGACATGAGCAAATCTCCTTTTTAATCTGAGCCTGAGTTTCCATAAATGTAGTATGATACATTATGGAAATGGGAGGGAGACAAAGGAAGAAAGCTCCTGCTATATGCTCTAGTGATAATTTTTATGTCTGAAGCAGGGCAACAACCAGACATCAGAGTTTGGGAGGAAGGCAGAAGCAGGGCTAAGGGGGAAGTACCTGGGGAGGGTTGAGAGGACAAGCAATTTGGAGTGGGTAGAAAATTGGATTAAGAAGGCAGGGGGGAGAAAAGAGGAGCACCTTTTGGGCATGGGTGTTGAGGGGGGAATGGGAAGAGATCACTGAAGGAGTGGATGATCAAAGAAGCAAAGTTGGAGGGAGACAGCCTGGCTTCAGTCAAGAGGAAGAGCTGTAGTTTGCGAGACAGAAGCATGGGATTCTTGGAAATGGAGCAGTGGTGAGTCAATGGGGGGACGGATGGCTCAGTGGTTTGAGCATTGGCCTGTTAAACCCACGGTTGTGAGTTCAATCCCTGAGGGGACCATTAGGGATCTGGGGCAAAAATTGGGGATTGGCCCTGCTTTGAGCAAGGGGTTAGACTAGATGACCTCTGAGTTCCTTTCCAACCCTGATATTCTATGATTCTACAAATGGGCCAGATCCTCAGCTGGTGCAATGAGCAGAGAACCTGGTTTACTGGCATTAATAAAGCCACATGAAGTGGGAAAATCCTGCATCACTCATGATCTTGGCTAATCTCAGACTGCTTGCCTGTTGAGAGGAATGTGAAGCCATGTGTGGAAAACGTTACACTTTTTGCCAGTTCCCTGTAAGCTGGTCCCATTGTGTTCCCACGTCTGGTGTATTCTTGTAGATTTTGTGCTGCAGGATGTACAAGGAGGTGTTCGAGTGTGTGATCAAGGAGCTGATGGAAGGCAACTCCTTTGATGAAGAGATTGACATTGCTCCTCATCCTCACCTTTCACAAACAGTGCTAGAGAGTGACACCAGAAAGAAACTTGAGCAACAGTAAGTGTCTCTGTGAGACCCCATGCTGATGAGGAAGTTCCAGAGAGGCCCTAGTGACAGGGCTAGCCCCGCCTCTCCAGCCTTGTCAATCATGTATGGAAGGGGAGAAGGCATTTAAAAAGGGGGAAACTGCGGTCAGCTCAGGATGAGGAGAAACAGGAGTGCCCTAAGCAGGAGACCGCTGTGGGGACTCCTGAAGCCAGAAAGAGAACACCCGTCTAAGAGACCCTGACCCTACAGGGAGTGCAGCAAACAACCAGGGTAAGGCTGACAGAGTAAGCCCGACTCAGCAGTCCAGCCAGAGAGATTTCTCAGAACACACTCTGCAGGTGCTGTATTGTTGGCTGCATTGTGGACTCCCCCCTCCTGCCCCCACAACCCTGTGAGAGGCGCTAGAAAGGGGGTACTCTGGAGTGCGTTAGGGTGTTTAACTTTCCTTCTGATCCCCCATCAAAAGGCAGGACCTCCTTGCAAGAAGCAAGGCACTGGAGCCACCCAGTGTAAATCACTGGGCGTGGTCAGGTTCTCCTACCATCTGGGAGAAAAATCTCAGGTGACTTCTTTACCCTCTCCCATTATCCAGAACCCTTTGCAGGAATCAGGAGTCCCTCTCCACTACGTTTCCTGACCAATACACTAGAGCGTAACTGATAGAACATTGCATGTAGAATTCCATATTCTCCTCAGTTTCCCATGTGGTTATGTAAGTGGACAAGCAATAAAGCCTCTTCTTTTGGACCTAGAGATAGTGGCTCCAGGAGGGGGCAGAGGGGTCCCATAGCCCTGCTGGACCCCATCTCAGTGTTGCCTCTCACAGAAGGCCCTGCTGGGCAGACACCAATGTTAACATGACTTGGGGTGTTCATGTGGAGTAATTATTTATATATTTAAATGGGCAGGTAGGACATCATGACCTAATGTCACATGTTTTTCTGAAATTGTTTAGGATGTCATTAGCCAAAAACAAGTGTGTGATTTTAAAATACATTGTTTGTTGTCCCTAGGTTGCAAGAGAGAGGTTTTGATAAATACAGGGAATTGTATGAGCGGTGTATGAGGTTTGGTGCCTGTAAGTATGGTAACCATGATACTGTTTTAGTCATTGTGTTTGATTTTAGAATCATATCAGACAGGGATGGAAGAGACCTATAGGTCACTTGTAATCCATCTTCTGGTCAGTGCAGGATTGTTCCCTGCAGAACATTTTATAGCATATTGGCCATTTAGTTTAACTACCCTAAGCAATGGGGCTTTCATCACTCCCCTCGGGAAACTCTCCCACAGACTCATGAGGTGTGTCTACACTGCACCTGGGAGTGGGTCCATACACAGACTTGTGTTAGCAGGGCTCACCCTGGAGTGCTAATCATTGCTGTACAGACACTGCAGCTCAGGCTGGCACTCAGTGCCTGCCCTCCTCCATCCACACTTGGAAGCCTGAGGTGCAACATCTACACAGCTATTTTTAGCGCACTAGCACAAGTCTGTGGACCTGGTCTGGGAGGCTCACTCCCAGATGCAGCGTAAACAAATCTATAGAATTCATTGTCAGGTTTTTCCCTAAAGTTTCCTTGCAGTTGGTTTACCCTTAAACAGAAGCGCCACGATATAGATGAGATTAAGGCTAACTCTGAGCTTTGAGAGGCTGAGCTGCACTGAATTCCCTGAACACCTTCATTTTAAAATTGTTTCAGTGACCAAAATTTCATTTCAATTCTCGCAATACCGAGAAGAGATCCCAGCTGTTGATCCAGCACTGTCTCAAACTCTTGAAGACCTGGATGCAGCGTTCAGAGCAGAGCACTTAAAGGTGTGTGATGGCTATATTCTCTTTTGATGCTAGTACCTATCGCTCCACATAAGTAAGTTTTCTGAATGCTCACAAGATTTTGTCTATTCAGCAACATCTCTTGAAAGTGTTGGGATAAGGGCAGCAACACCTGTGACAGAAAATCTCAATGGGACTTAGAAAAGTGGGATGGTGACACGAAACCTTTCACTCGAACGGTGAGATGAATACGCTGAGCCTCTGCTTTAAAGAGAACACCACTCTCTGTGAGTTGGCACAACTGTTCAGTCCTCTCGCCACTGTGTACTCCGATTTACATGTGTATTCAGGGGCTTGTCCCAGACCTAGGCCGGTAAGGTGAGTACACTGCAAGTATCTGTGGATCCTGTAACTAGCATACAGAACCCTCGTGCCTGTGGAAAGTACAACCCCAAAATAGGGTGACCAGATGTCCCATTTTTAAAGGGACAGTCCCGTTTTTGGGGACTTTTTCTTATATAGGCACCTATCACACCCCACCCCCGTCCCATTTTTTCACAGTTGCTATCTAGTCACTCTACCCCAAAAGAAAGATTCAGGAGGATACCGTCCTATTCTATGAACTGCCCAGCGACATGGTTTATAATTATTAATTTATTTGTGCTGGACTAGCCCCGAGCTGTCCCAACAGAAATCAGGCCTCCATTGTGCTAGATACTGTACAAACCTATTAGGAGAGAGTCCCTGCTCCAAAAGACCTTACAGTCAAAATAGACAGACAACAATTGAGAGAGAGGAATTATTATTATCCCCATTTTACAGAGGGGGAACTGAGTCATAGCAAAATTACATGACTTGCCCATGAGACAAGGTGGGTGAGGTAATATCTTCTATTGGCCAATTTCTGTTGGTGAGAAGACAATCTTACAAGCTACCCAGAGCCCTTCTTCAGGTCTACGCAGAGCTCCTCCTCACTTAGACCTGAAGAAGAGCTCTGTGTAGCTCGAAAGCTTTAGAGAGCCAACTTCAAATTCTAGCATCGCTCATCAGTGAGCACGGAACTAGTGTCTGATTCCTGTCTCCAGTTCTACACGGGAGGCTAGTCACAATTTGACTCCAGTAGTGGTTCCCTCACTAGAGATCCAGACAGGGAATAGTATGGCTGTTGCATACTAGTACTGAGAAGCACTGGCAGAGCAGCAGTGGGAGGTGAATCAAAGCTGGCACAGGAGCTGCTCTTAGGCAGCGTGCTTGGTTCAGACCAGTGCTCTCATACTCTTGATTTCCCTTCTGGGATTTCACATGCATGGTAGCTAATTTTTCAGAGTTACAGAGGACTTTTTATTTTGTCCACCCATGGTAAGAGGCCCATCCATTTTACCAAGCGAGACACAGGTAACAGAGCTCTTCCTCTGGCAGGGACCAAATATGTGACATAGACCTAACACAAAACCACCACAGCCAAACAGCAGAGTTTGCCAGAGATATGCAGGATCCATCCTTCAGCATCCCTCTGGTTTCTTGTAGTCTGTTTCCCCACCGTTTCACAATGCAAACAGCGAGATAACAGCAGTCCTGTCTGGACAGAGGTAACTTTGAAGCTGAATTGAGTGTGGTGCTTCATAAGCAGGCACAGCTGAAAGTTATGCAGGGAGCCAGTTCATTTAGACTAGGATGTGCCTCTGGACTGGGCTGTGATTTGCTGGTAGTGTTCAACTGCTTTTATAACAGATGTATACTGTGGATATATGTATTAGCAAAAGCTAATGATTTACACTGGACTGGAAACCAGTTTATGTACAGGAAGGTAGCAATATGATATGTTGGCTTTACCCTCCTGATTCCGCACCTCTACTCCTTCATTCACTCCCGGCAAGGGTTTCTTCAGATCTAGTCACAGAACTACAGCCAATAATCTAGGGCTGTGCTCCTGTTGAGTAGCCCCTTATTCCATGAGGAGTTTTAATCCTATTGTCTCCAGTACATCACACTCCCCATCAGTACCCGGCCAGAGCTGGGGAAGCTAATGATCCAACCAGCGAACCAAATTTGGTGATGAATCTTGGTCACGTGCCACCTGAGGCACATTGCGCGTACATGAAGAAGAAGTGGCAATACCCAAAGATAAGTTGCTACTCCATGGGCCTGAGGCTCTCCTGTGTGGTGCCGATCACCCTCAGCTCCCATGGAAGACAATGGGAGTAGAAGGTGTTCGACACCAAACCTGCATTGTGAACAAGGGCTGGGCTGTTATGTTGAAATCCCTCCTGCTTTCCAAGGCAGAAAAGGTTACAGTGCCCATAAATTTACATGAAAATTACCTTGATTTACATCACAAGCAGTGGATGTTTTTTTTATTGTAGATCTAGAAATCCATTATACTACTTTCCCCCATGAGCTATGTGCATGACAAAGCCTCCTATCTAGAACTGTCTGCTTTTGCGCATCATAAAAAGTCTTTGAAAAATGGAAGCCAGAGCAACATTTATTTCTCCCCGCCCACCCCCTCACAACCAAGAGATCAGTGTGAGCTAGTTTGCAGAGCCAAAATATACATCCTCGGGTTGGTTATAAATTAGGGCTCTTGTTATGGCCAGAATCAGTCACTTCAAGCAGGAGAAATGTATAAGCCTGGAAGCTACTGAGGTGGAGCTCTAATCTCCCGGAGAGAGAGATGGTGGGGAAGGCCTCTTTCTGCATTTCAGAATTAGCTGTTGCTTTAGTAATGCTAAAATGCTAGACTGTAAAGCCGCTCCCGCTCGCCCCACCCCCGACTAACAAAGCAAACAATTCGGCATTTTTCTAGGAGAAGCAAATGGCTCTGCTGTTCATTCCTACAAGGAAGCATGGCGCTCAACCTCATGCAGCACTTGGAGCTAGCCCCTAAATAAAGACATGTTTATATTTTCTCTGCAATCATCTGTCAGTACGTTGCAGGGTAAATTAACTTGTGTGTCTGATGGAAAGAAAGCCTCTTGGCAAAATATTATCGGGGAAAGGCTACTAATATAAATGAAAGAGAGCCGAGCTTTGTACATAAGACGTGTAAAATATAAACCATGGCAAGTGTCTCCTGTGTCAGTTAGCAGACTTTTAATTAAAAACAAACTTCAAGGGCAAAATGGGAGATACAGCATCTATAGATGTATATTATTGGGCCAAATGCTTTGGTCCCAGTTGGAGATGAGCAAATATTGGAGGAGAAATTGTTTGTGAATATCGTATTTGGAATCTCAGTCTCTCTGTCACATTGCTACTGATTTTTAGTTGAGGTGTGTGCACTGCATACACAATCGCAAAAAATTCCTGATGGGTATTTGGCCTGGAACTCCTCTCCTCGCCCCACGCTTTCTCTGTTCACCAGATCACTTTATTTCTACAGGTTTGTCATGCTCGTGACCCTGTAAGAAGATATTATCATGATGGGCAGAAATTCTGTCTTCTTTTTCCAGATGGGACAGGTCAGGTTTTGTATCCTGCAAAGACGTATTCCTTTAAATAGTGGGCCAAATTTCAGAATGATCTAATTGAGGATTTTTCTGGCTAGGAGTTTCCTCCTGTACTAACAGATAAACTAGGTCTCAACATTGTGAGCCAAATTCGCAGCTGGTGTAAAGCAGCTTCAGTAACTGCAGTGGTGCTACCCTGATTAAAATCAGCCAAGAACCTGACCCTTTGAGTCTACCGAGGGTGGTGTTCCACTGAAATCTGCCTTATTGCAGGAGCTGGGGGGGGGGGTGTTTGGTTTTGGGGGGAAGGTTTTCCTTAACTATTTCGCAGTTATCCATCAGGTAACATTGCCATTCTGATCGTGTATGTCAAGGAAGTACAGTTTATATACATCATCCTAGAGGATCACACACACTCAGGGATTCGAGCATTCTTCACAAACCGCGGCTATGCCACGTGCTACCATAGGAATGGGCTCATCTGGTGAGCACAAGTACTGTTAGACAGTATTCCAGCCAGTACTAATGATTACAGCCAGGAAGCCCGGGCCTAATGATCAGTGACTGGGGACACCACCTTGGCTTTTGGGGTAGGGAAGTCTCAGCAGTGAGGATAGCTAAGCAGGCAGGAGCAGCTGGAGATTTGGCACACTTCCACCAGCTGCACTGGTGCCAACTCTCCTAGGGAAGGAGCTGAGCCACTTGCTAGCTGGTCATAGAGGAGGAGCAATGTGCCACTGGGACTTGGGGGAGCCAAGCTGGGTGAAGTGGGGGTTGCAGAGTGACAGAAGCCCTGCTGTCCTTTGGACTGCTCCTGGTTCATCTAACAGCTAAGTTCTAAAACCTATGGGTGCTCATTTAGCCAGTCCAGCCTTGATTGATTATTGAGTATTGCAGCAGCACCTATGAGCCCCAATCATAGACTAGGACCCTGTGCAAACACAAGACAAAAGGTGGCCCCTGTCCTGAGGAGCTTGCAATATGTGCATAAGATAGGACCCAACACATTCATACAACAAACAAACAGGGGAGCACAAGGTAACTCTGAGCCAAAACCGATCAGTATACTCCACTTAAGAGATAGCGACAGCGGACCAAAGGCAGCCCATTACCCTCAGACTTATTCCAGAGGTATAACCTTCATAGACTACAGGCCATATGATACTCCATTGTGAGCTGAGGCAAGGGCCATTCAGCCCAAGACATGCTAGTATTTGTAGTGAGAGTGTCACAGTTCTTTAAAGAGGACAGTAACTGCTGTCTGCTCCATTTTATATATTTCAGAGTAGCAGCCGTGTTAGTCTGTATTCGCAAAAAGAAAAGGAGTACTTGTGGCACCTTAGAGACTAACAAATTTATTAGAGCATAAGCTTTCGTGAGCTACAGCTCACTTCATCGGATGCATTTGGTGGGAAAAAAAAAAAAAAATTGTAGACTGAGGTCTTTGGGCAAGGTGCCAGTAATTCTGAGTGGTCAGCAGAGTTTCATTACCCCAGTTACACATTTCAGTCTATTGCTACCCCCTTGCTATCAGTTGGCTTAAACCCAGTTATGCCACCATTCCTGGCTTTTACTTCCCAATCTGTTTTGCCCAGACTCTGTATATTAGTCTGTGCATCGGAATGGCAATTGCTAGGGCCAGTATCATTTGGCTTCATGGCAACCTTGCATTTGGATTGTTTCTCATATCCAGTGAATGCTCCAGGCCATAAAGAATTGCTCAGATGACCAATTTCTTCCATTGACTAAACCCTAATATCTAATGATAGATTGTTTGCAACAGGAATCCCTGCTTTTTAAGTCATCAAATCCTAATTTCCAACCCCCTGCTCCCAGAAAGTTTACCTTAAAAAAAGCCAGGGAATGAAAGACATCAATGTAGCACATAAATATCAGTTTTTCATTTTAATCTTTTACAGGGGGAAGCAAGTGTGTGCTGATTTAAATTTTACAAGTCCTCTCTGTGTTGAAACTAATTATTGGATACATTAAATGTCTTACTGGCTGTTACAAATCATTGCAAATAGCTTTTGTAATAACACATCCATAAAGGCCACTACCCTCCCAGTATTTGCCTCCAGACACATTGCTCTTTCATCCATCATGAAGCAGTATGATTTTTACAACACTGTAACACAGCAATTCCTAGCAGCAGTAAAATACCACTGACCCCCTAGGCTTGATCCTCTGTTTTCCACCTCTTTCTCCTGCTGTCTTTCCATTACTCTTTTTTGTCTCTCTGGTCTGGAAATGCTTGTGCAGTCGTTTTAAGAACACAATGGTGGCTCCTCTTGTTTTCAGAAGCATTCCAGCCATTTGTTTCCCTTATTTCATTCCTTCTCTCTCTCTTTGTCTACAATTGTGATTGTAGAATAATGGTCCCTCATTTTTAATGTTTTCACCAACTGGAGTCATATCACACCACCTACACTTGTTCGTATTCCGATGGCAATTGGGCCACAGCAGCAATCATGGCTCAGAACAAGAAATATTATAGTGCAGCAGCAAATAGCAAATTCCAGAGAGAAGCAAGCATCATAGTCACAATCCTGTTTTCACCATGAGAATGAGTTTATGGAAATGCCCTGCCTCTGAGTAATCTTAAATTTTAAGATTGCTTAACCATGTGCTTCTCATTCCATGATCACAACTTACAATACACTTAGTTGATCTGCCTCTGCCTTTCTTCAGTTCTTTGAGTTAACACATAATCACTCCAGGTTTCTTTTGGGATTGGCACAAGTTTTTTGGGGGGAACTTTAGGGCCACGATCCTGAGCTGGTGTAAATGGTGTAGCTGATTTACACTAGCCAAGGATCTGGTCCTTGATTTATAGCTGTACTGTTGTGAGAGGGGATACCTTTGCTCGGTGCTTCACTGTAGAGAGAAATTAAGGGCTATATAGAATAAATGACTATTACAATACATTTTTTAAAATCCTTGGTTTCAAAATAAAACTAACCCACTTTTGTGCCATCTAATTTTAACATAGACCAGTTCAAAATGTCTTCAATTTGTGCTCCAGAGCAGCCTAGCTGGGGTGTATTATTGTTTTTGCATTTCTTTTAATACTTGACACACAATGTAACGTCTGCTAAGCCATTCACCAGCCATTGTTGTTCTGGTCAGTTTTGTGTAGCAGTGAGGTAAGAATCAATTTCTTTATATTTAAACTAGACAAAAATTCAGACTGACAAATAGGCTGAATTATAAAAACAGTCTGAACTCCTCATTTGGGGGCTATTTATCAGCTCTCAGAGCGAGCTCCCTGATTACATCTCTGCCCGTGTTGTATCTCGTGAATTTGTGATTTTCCATTTCATTCAGCTCTCTTTATCCCGCAAGTCAGCTCGCTCACTCAGACAAACACAAATATACAGAGAACATGTATTTAGTTTTAATTGAAATGCTGCACATGTATAAGGTACAAATACATACAGATTTGTTTGGCAGTGAAAGAGATATGATCACAGAGAGACACAACTATGTAGGTGCTAACTTGCATGACTTGATTCTACAACCACTCAGATAAATGGCAGTGTTCCTACTGATTTCACTAGGTCAAAAAGAAAAGGAGTACTTGTGGCACCTTAGAGACGTAACAAATTTATTTGAGCATAAGCTTTCATGAGCTACAGCTCACTTCATCGGATGCATTCAGTGGAAAATACAGTGGGGAGATTTGTTAGTCTCTAAGGTGCCACAAGTACTCCTTTTCTTTATGCGAATACAGACTAACATGCCTGCTACTCTGAAACCGCTCACTAGGTCAGGATCAGATCCTTTTAACGTATGGGCAAAATCGTAACGAAAATATGAGGCTATCAACTGCTATCATTTACACAGAGGCAGCCCTCTAGCTGGAAGGGCGTGGGGGTTGCCAGTGGACATGATGGCAGAGTTTGAGCCACAGCATCAAAATTGAGCAAGTGAGGTGAGTTTACATTAAAGCAAGGAGAACAAAGCGGCACAGCTCCAACTCACAAGCATTTCTGCTCCTCCAAGCTGCCGGGATACAGTGTTAGCTCCTGAGAATGTAAGATGGCCGCCTGCTTGGAAGTGGTTAATCTTATAGCCAGAAATCCTTCCAAGAAGCTATGTAGGGAGCCGCCTTCTTCCACAGCTAGCCATAAGCACCCATTGGGAGCAGCACACATGCACCTACCCTGCTCCAACTGCTTTTATAAGTATTCCAGTTATCTCTCTTGCATTTTGGATACTGACAGCGAGGAGTTCAATGGCGAGTATGTATAGTGTGGGGGAAAGACTGCAGCCTGGCTCGGTGCCACTGTGTAAAAGAAAAGTACCAAAGGGATACATACCAATGGTGAGAGCTCCCTTAGCTCAGGAATATAGATCAGAGGTGGCAAAACACCTGTATGGTTTTAGCATCAAATGCTTGCTCAGCTGTGGGAGATGCACCACACACACTGGCTTCCCCTAATTTTGACAGGCCACTCCCATGAAGTGTCTGATGGCTGTAGAGTAGCTATTTGCCTAAGATGAAGCCAGTATGGTCCAAGTGAATCAACTGGACGTCCGTTAAGTTGGATCAGACGCAATGGGGTCAAAAAAAGCTCATCAGCCACAGTCTGGGGCAGATTTTCAAGAACTCTGCTCCCATTCAGGTAGCAGATGAAGAGCCCTGCATGTTGAGCACTGAACTTTTTTAAAAACCTGGCCATAAGTATTATCACAGGACCTAGGCTCTTTTGAAACTCTGGCTGCAACTGTGGGGGGCTGAGCCCTTGAAAATGTTTCCTAGAGCTCCCTCCACCTTCCCTTCATTATGGAAACTGTGATAAGTAGGGCTGGTCAGGAACATACCAAAACTGTTTGAGGGAACAAGTCATTTTCAACAAATTTCTGGGTTCAAAATTTTTTGGAAAATTTGTTTTGAAATTGTTTACACATCCCATTTTGACATTTCCAAACAAATGTCCATTTTGTTTTCAATCTGAATCAACCTTTCCTTTAGAAATTTAAGCTAATTATAGTAACAATTTTAATAAAAAAAAGTCAAAATTGAAACCAAATATCACGATTGACCTGACCAGATTTGATTTATTCTTTCTTTGATTGTCAGTTCACAAGAATTTTTGAGCTTGGCTTTTCATCCTGATTGGTGCTGGGAACATTTTTTCAAAAATGTTCCTGGGATGAAAAAAACATTTCCTACTCAACTCTGCTTATGAGTGCATCCATCACTTGATAGGGGTTACTGTAAACGAAGCTTTTGTGTTTGACTGAGTTCACAAGCAAAACATGCCGGGCATGATTCAGATCCCTTTCATACCGCAGAGCATCAGGAGAAACTACACTGATGGCAACAATTACACCAGTGAGAGGACAATGGATCCTAAGAGGCCAAAGAGAGATGTTCTTTGTTATTTATATTCCCCAGGCAGTGTGCACTTTGGTCTTCTGCATGCCTTAACTCAGTCTCTTTCTCTAGGCTAAAAAGAAAAGGAGTACTTGTGGCACCTTAGAGACTAACAAATTTATTTGAGCATAAGCTTTCGTGAGCTACAGCTCACTTCATCTTGTTAGTCTCTAAGGTGCCACAAGCACTCCTTTTCTTTTTTGCGAATACAGACTAATACGGCTGCTACTCTGAAACCTTTCTCTAGGCTGAATCTGGATAGCAACACTGGCTCCTACTTCGATAAGAAAGGAAGACGACAGAAGCACTGGAATTGGCATAACTTCAGTCATCATGTTCATGCACCTCCTTTCCAGCCCATCTGCATGAAACTAAACATCTATATCAGGATTAAAATTGTGGCTCAGGAGAAAATTTACTTATCATTTACTAAACAACAAAACTGCATCCATTTCAACATGGGGGCTAGGCTAAAGGTAAGTTCTCAGAACTAAGCATTAGCACTACAGATCCATTTCCTATTTACCAATTAATGGAACTAAGCTGTCCCAAAGGACAGGGCATTAACTTCTTCATAGAAAAGGCACGACTGAGATGTGACATGTTCTGGAGTCCTGTTGTTCCCTTTGTTAAAAATCCTTACTGACTACTTAGTTTATTTCACATCTGCAATTTCTGCTGAATAGAGCTAGCTGAAAATGGTATACTGGAGCATTTTTCTGTCAGAAAATGCTGTTTCGGCAAAATTGAAACTTCCTATGGGACTGATTCTGATGAAATTTCATTTCAGAAAAAAAATAAAAAGCATTTTGATCAGGTTAAAACATTCCATTTTAACATTTTCAGAACAGAATGTTTAGATATTTTTGTTTCAAAATTAATTTTCAGTTTGAAATGTATTATAGAAAATAAGTCAATTGGAACAAAAGTTTTGATTTTCTCTAAACAAAATGAAAAGGAGTACTTGTGGCACCTTAGCCACAAGTACTCCTTTTCTTTTTGCAAATACAGACTAACACGGCTGCTACTATGAAATCTAAACAAAATGTTTCAATTGACCTGAAACTAATTTTTTTCCCCCCAGAAATCCTGTTTTGCAGGAAACTTAAATGGTTTTTCTTCCAATTCAGATCTAATCCTAGGAAGTGAAATTCTGGTTCCTGCCCAGCTAGCTCTCCTGCTGAACTTGGCTTAATAATAGGGTAGGGAACTTGCAGGCATACATGTGTACATCAGTGCCCTCTGCTGGATGAAAGCAGAACTACTCAGCTCTTTACCATTGTTCCTATATTACTAGCAGCTTAGCTGGACATCTCTTAGCTCAAGTGGTATGGGTCCTGTGGCTTTGAAGCAGGAAGATCCAAGTTCACACCCATAAACAGTAAGCTGGAGACCACAAGTCCCAAGATGTTTCCTCAGCTGTTGTATTGATTACTGCACCGCTGAAAGTCCCACTACACAACCTCCCCACACTCATCTTTTAAAAAATTTAGCTTGTGGGAGAAAGAGAAATTGGAGATGGAGGGATTAGTTCCACCTATGTTCACTCAACTTTACTCAGTTCCTGTCTGAAGGACCTATGGACACTGTTGGTCCTTCCTTAGACTTTTAATGAGGGTTTGCTTGGCTTTGTACAAATTACTCCAGAATGTGACATTGAATAAAATCAAAATGCATTTCTTGTGGCATGCCCTGATAACAGGGGGTCTCACAGAATGATGCATTGTGGGATTATTTTCAATGAACAAAGGATGCACCAGGGGGGTTTCCACAGTAAACAGGTGTGAAGAGTTTAATTTACTTTCTGCAGCAAATAACCCCTATCTCACTTGGACTACTAGGGACACAGCTTCAAGATGTATAACTATTTTAGATGTTTACAGGTGAAAATTTAATGTGGTTTATATAAGAGCTCACTGTAAACACATTGCAGGAGACTGATAGTGCAGCATTTTTTTTTATATTCTGCAATTGGACTATAAGTATTAATCATGCTGCCTTTTCACTGCCTTTGGCTCGGAAGATTAAGTTCTCTTTACATTGGCTATTTTTCAGTTGAAAGACACAGCCACACTCCACTTACTTAAACCAACAGAAAGCCAACTGGGGCTACTCCTGAACTCCAAAAGCATTCAGATCAACAGCCTCCTAGCCAAGATGAAGAAAGTATTACAAGACCTGCAGCACACGCCATTAAACAAAATTCAGGCACTGCCTCTTGTTCTAGCACAGCTGTGTAAACTGCCAAAATGGAGATGTAGAATGACTCTTGCCCAGTAGACACGCTGGGTGTCGCAATGTTAGATTTCTCTCTAGTCAAGTAAGGTTACATGGGCAGTTCACTGTGGAAACAATAAAACTCATTTTCAAGCATGTTGTAAGTGTTTAGTTGTATTCCAGTGTAGAGCATCTATGGCACTAAACAGCACATTTGAAAATATGCAGTGGATTGTATATGCCTACGGATAGACCAATACATGCGCGCTAGTTTGACAGAATGAGGTGGTTCTTATAAGTAGGAGAAAGGACAATAGGGGTAACCTTCAGTTTGGTGGGAGCCTATATCAGACAGTGCCTATTGCATGACCCAGTGAACATGCCTTGCACCCTGGCCCAGCATTTCTGCCCAGAAATTCATTGTGGAATGAATATGCAGCATGTGTATAATGTAACAAAACACCCCTCATGGTTACTAAAGGGGAAGGGTCTGAATATGAATGAAAGGCAAAGATTGTGGATGAAGAGCCTGGTGTGGCATGAACTCTCTCCGCTTATCACAGTGATCATTCCAGTGGGTTAACAGTGAAGTAGCCTGAGCGACTAGGGGTGGTATTGAACAAGCTGGCTGGTGTGTTTTTATTTGAGGCTTCCAAAGTGAGACAGGGTGAAGAGAATGGGGCTCTGCCACAGATCCTAAGCAAAACTGCAAGTTAAAGAAATGGAGCTAAGAATTTTTTTCCTCTGTGAACTAGTTTTCTTAAATGAAACAGTTGGGCACCACTATTACTTCAGTCTGTCCTTGTAAGTCACTTTCTCTAGTCTTCATGATTCTCTTGCTCTCTGAAAGGCCTTCAGTTTGTCTACGGTTTTCTTGAAGAGCCCAGAGCTGAATGGAGTATATTCTAGGAGTGGTCTGACTGGTACTGACTGAAAAGGGACTGTAAGTTCACTGCTCTCCAACAACATATGGTCTCTGCACATAGCTTAAATTTTTTGCCCCCTACCATTTCACAGTACCAGTTCATACCTAATTCACTATTATCAAACTTGGGCCTCTTTATGTTACCGAATGCCAGATTTCTCTCCCCTTGAATAGCTGGGTTTCATATTTCCCCCAGGTACAGTAGCTTGCATTTTAACAAGCTCAGATTCATTTTATTATTTCCTGACGATATTTCTACCTCTCTAGGTCCCTTTATTAGTCATCACTATACTTTCTTTAGTCTTTCAGCTAGTTTTCCATCCACTTGGCAGCACTCATAACTAAATCAATTTCAATTAGTTTTTTCAAGTAAAATTTCAAGATGCTATCAAATGATGTACCAGAATTCAGATCTTAGACGTTTATTAGTTTAGGAAACGTATTAAAAGGTGATCATGTTCATGTAGTATGACATTCTTTATAAACTCATTCTGCTTATTCTTTATGGCTGTTATAGATGTTTACATCCAGTGTACCTAGGAAGGCATGACGTTACAGAATTTTATAAACTTAGGAAAAAAAACTTAATAAATATTCCTTCCATAAACTGAGCGTGTTCTGAAGTGTTTTATGTTGTCCGCACATCATTCCTCCTGTTTGAAACTTCTTGGCTTGAACACAAAGGGTGCCCCTATGATTTTAACTATTGTACTAACAATTGGGATGGATATGGAAACTGGATCGAGACTCAATACAAATAAATAATAATGTCCAAAAGACTTCTTTGGGTGCCACTTAGTTATTCACTCAATTTAGTTTTGTATGATATAATTCAAACAGGTGTTAGAACCCTGCCTCTTCATTATGTTGTGTGTGTCTGGGGAGTGATCAGGAAGCAATTGCTGTGAAGCACCGCTGTGTGACAATTAAACCATTTGAATTCTACAAATGAGATTAGGGAAAACAGGATTTTTTAAAAATAGTTAATTCAAATGCCACTATCAAAGCCAAGGGATAAATAGGAAGTTTATATTGCTATTACAAGGAAGAAACCACAACCCTCTCGAAGGAACGTTCCTACAGGACTGAATATCAGAACAACAATACATTCAATACGTAATGGCAAAGGATAGATAGATGAGCCTGCAAGTAGCCAGGCAACAAGAAAAGTCGTCAAATAAAACAAGGGTTGAATAATACTTGTGTGTTCTGCCATCAGGTCCCAAGTTTTCTCTTAACAAAAGCCAGTTAGTTAAAATATTACAACTTTGGCTTCTTCCCTACAATAAAATTGCAGTGAAGAGACCATTTAGTCACACAAGATCCTTTATGAGTAAAGAAAATACAAAATTTACTTTTATTATGACTATAAAGAGATAAATTTAACACAATTAGCTGCACACTCAGTACTCAGTGATATATCTGTCTGTGCCAGATAAAGTCAGTGCTCTTACTGGTAACAACGAAATAGATCTTGTCTTTCTTAATGAAGCATCGTACATGCCTGCAGGATATTTATTGGTTTGCCATTACAGTTATCTTGTCAGACAAGTCTTAAATACACACAAAGCTTTACTCAGGGACCAAAATATGAAGCAAAATTTTTATTTTAAAAAAACATTAAAAACAGCAAATGTCTAGTCAGATCATATAAAGCACTTTAAATTAATCTTTTGAAATTATTTACACTATTGTATATGTAAATATCTGAAACTGTACATGTTTAAACAAATCTTCATCTAGCAAACAGGCTGAATAAACTGATTGCTCTTGTAATCTTTTAAATCAGCTGTCCTAGAGCTGTCTGAGTATTTTAGAAGTGAAAAGGTTCAAAACACAAGACTAACATAATATTTTATCCTTCAGACCATTTCTGTACAATTAATTCAGTCATAACTCTGTACAGCAATCATGCACTCTTTTGTAAAACACTATAAAAAGACCAAATGTACATATATTACAAGGCATTGGACATTTTACAGCCTATGTTCTTGAATAGGTAAAGGGAAGGGGTATGTTCTCTCCCTTGTTAGTTCCTTATTTAATTTCAAAAAGTTAAATGAGATCCTGTAAGTACCATTTCCATACCCCAGAGAGTCTGCTATAATGCTGCTCATGATGGCTTTAAAACTTGCCATTTTAGTATCCAGTCAGCTGATCTGTAACAGCAAAACTGTTAAATCAAGATACCAAAAATATGTAAAATGTCTACAACATGCAAGCTAGAGAATAAGTAAATATCTACCATTTACGTCACTGTATTGCCTTCCACATATCTATACAATAAGGTCAGTAAAGACACTTTAAAGCCATTTTCAGTGTTTCATCCAGTTTATGGACAGGTGTTTATGCACTTAACCTTCTGAAATGGAACATACCAATGTCGTGTATCAATCATTCATTGCATGCTGATCATAAACAGATGTTACACATATGCATAGTTTACTGATCAGCAGGTACTTCTCTCATGACCCTAACTTACAAAGATGCTTTTGTAGTCACTCATCATCTACTTCTCCTTTACACATCTTTACTCTAGAGCACCAGTACTGCACAAGTTCCATAGTCACAGCTTTGCCACCAGGAGCTGCTCTTTGAGCCCCCTTCTCTGGCCTACAGCATCTTAGCACTCACTTCTGACAATGCAGCTGCACTGCTCAACCTTAAATCAGAAAAAATAGAAACTCTTAACCTGAAACCTTAAGTACCTGAAAACTTTAATGCTAAGCCTTACCTTTGCCATAAAGCCTTTAGTACATGGGTAGTTCCCCCTCACAAACATTAACAATTATATTGCACAGCTTTCCACTGCAAACCCCACATATTCATTTCATAACAGTCAGAACTCTTTAAAGATTCTTCACTTAGAGCACTCCAGAATATCAAAGTACAAGTGTTAGTGCTCACTTCTACTAATCATTACAGGGCACCCAAAATACATTGCATCAAATATTGCAGAACATTCTGAAGTTCAAGGGAAACGACAGTTTTCACAAACTAATATACTTTGAACTATGTTCTTCAAATGTATTGTGGACTAACAGGATTCTTCAGAGGGTTGAGAAAAATTAGTGTGGCTGTCAAAATGAAGTTGCAGCAATACTTGACACTCAGGTCACCATCTCATTCAAACATTGCACACTGACTTTTTTCAATTTAGATTTCTTGTCATTTATCTTCAGTATGTCCCGTGAAATTGCTAGTTCTTTTACTGCACACACATCTTTTCCTTAAAAGCAAAAGAAGTAAGGTCTTAAATACATTTAAATCTTAGCATTTCAATCTGAGACGTGTTTACATCTGATGGCAAGGCAGAAACTGAGCTTGGGTAAAAATCTTCAGCGAGTTTGTTCCCTTAAGTTTTAGGAAAGAAAAAACTGCCGTATTTGAAACAATTTGTAGAACTCAATTCTTCTGTAAATCAGTATTAAGCAGCCTAGGGAGTATTAAAGTTGATGCCTTGACGGATCCCAGTGTAAATCCTTTATTTACTTCTGGCAAATGACTTCATGTCCCCTTCGCTGCCTGGCATACCACTGAAATTTACCTCAAATGGCCTGACTGTTGGGCTATTTAGACATCGACAAAAGTAGGTTCACCTGAAAGGCAAAATGAAAGTATACGTTAGCTATTGTGTTGTTACCATCATCCAAGGTCAGGAGCAGACTTATGCTGTTTGAGCATCTAAACAAACATTCTATGAATCTCCAAGGATTTAGAGGAACCAAGAGAACAATTATAAGAATATTGGTCAAAAAGTGCAATCACCAGTTCTAGCTAACTTACAGACTCCTACTATGCAATTGGTGACTTGACAGAATAGCTCTTTCAGCTGTTACAATCTATTGTGTCAACACAGCTTCTAATAAGTCTGTGTGTATCTGCATGTAATTTTAAAAGAAAGTTATGTGCAGCAGCCATTTGAGAGACAACTAAGTAAATTTAAAATACCCAAGAGGTGCATTCTGAATCATTTACATTATTAATAACCTGCAAACTTTAGCTTACATAAACCAGAAGGGGAGGCATAAGAGAGATCCAAAAGACTGGGGCATCATTGTCCATCACTGAAAGAACAGAAATCTGACTGCTGTGGGAAAAATCCACCTTATCCCATTAGATTATTCCTGCTCCATCTTCAGAGGAAGTTAATATTCTTCTCCCACTTCATGTTCCCTGTCAAAATACCTTGTGGGGAAATTCCTCCTGTCCACATATTTGATTAATAGTTTAATACTGTGTGAACAAGAATCACCAGTTGATCCTCTATACTCAAGATACCACTGATGTCCAATAATTTTTTTTTTTTTAAAAGCTATGGGATTGCTAAGAGAGTGGCTTATGAAAGGCCTCCTGATGCAGAAAGTTCCTTCCACTGATTATCTTTGAGGATAAAGGCCCTCCTTATACCTGAAATTCTGTTTAAGTTTCCATAGTTAGTCATATTTTTCCAGTTGTTGTTTAGTTCAAACAGATCCTTGCAATTCATTCAGAATTTTTATACACCTAGCACATCTGATCACTTCTCCAAAGAGGAAAGGTGCCCAAAGTGGGTGTAGTTCACCAGAAAAGTCCTTGCCATGACCTTGTACAATAAAATCCCAATGTTGCATGTCTTAAATCACTAATCTCAGTTTTAAAACAGTCTAACAGATATTTGTAAAAACTAAACAATTGCATTTGCTCAGGGTTTAGAGTTCAAATTAATTTTGGATTTTCAAAGAATCAGAAAAGAGGAATATGAATAAAAATTAGGCAAAATGGAAAAGCAGGTTAATTTAAAAGTGTGAGCTAGTCATGCAAAAATGAGTAATCTGTAAAATAAGGAGCTTCACTTTATACCTGTTCCATTGAAGGACAAGCTATGATCTGGAGATCTTCATTGCTAAATTCTTCCTTTAACAAAGCATGGAGTTTCTGGAACACTTGCTGAATATTATTCTTTACAAAGGAAAGAAAAACATTTAGTGTTGGAATATCACAAGATCTGTCTCAAATATGAAACAAACTGAACTTCCTGTGTATCAATCAGCCTCAGAAGTGAATGGAGCTGTGTGTGTGGTAGAACTCTGTGCTCTTAAAAGTGGTTCTTCTCTAAAAAGTAACTCTAAAACGGCATGGAGAGGGTTCCTTGTCTATTGTGTGACTACTCCAGATCATATGCGCTCCGTTAACAAATAAAAGATGGGGGGGAGAGGGAGGGGTGTTCTTAACACTTAGCCCTGTACACTTAACCTGGCATCTAAGAACCATGCTGGGTTTTCTTGTGTGTGCACATTTACCAGTAACAAGTCCTCTATTAAACCTGGGCAACCCTCATTGCCTTTGATCAATCTGCACAGGTATACCTGACTGGACTTACCAAATGCTGGTGATACACAAGAAGAAACAGAATCCAGTCAACTCTCTCACTATAGTGTTTGCTGTGCACACTCGATAGGAGTAAAAGCAATATACATTTATTTTCTTTACTTTGAACACTTACATCAGGTCTGTGGAATAAGGTGCCATTTTTAAATGGTCCCTTTTCAGAGCAGAGCAAAGCCACACTATAATTTATAGGTTTCAGAGTAGCAGCCGTGTTAGTCTGTATTCGCAAAAAGAAAAGGAGTACTTGTGGCACCTTAGAGACTAACAAATTTATTAGAGCATAAGCTTTCGTGAGCTACAGCTCACTTCATCGGATGGATTTCCGATGCATCCGATGAAGTGAGCTGTAGCTCACGAAAGCTTATGCTCTAATAAATTTGTTAGTCTCTAAGGTGCCACAAGTACTCCTTTTCTTTTTACTATAATTTATGATACACTAGACTGCTTACTTATTACATGCATGGTGTCTTTCATATGATTACTGTCTGGCTTTCTAATGTACAATAACTCACATACAAGAGTCTATGTAATGGACAAGAGCACAAGAAATTCAGAAAATCTTGTCAAAGTTAACAAGAAAAATAATCATCTGATAAAGAAACTTAGAAACAGCTACATTAATTCATTCCTACAAAAATAAATGAGCTTACAAAGCACACTTTCAGAAGCTAATCAACTATGTCAAGGTTGGCCAATCTATGGAAAGTATGCTGATGTACACACTAACAATACTTACCCTAACTGGCTTAAACAAAATGAATTCAGTGTCCTTATTGGCCAAGTATAATGACATGCTTCGTAACATTGATGGCAGCTTTGTTTTTATTGTCTTATAAGTGGAAGACACTAAATCATTGACCTTTGCTGGAAATAAAGTTTAAAATTATTAGACACAAATATTTGCTCCTGCTGGTTGAAAGTCTATGTTCCAAATGATTTCCTCTATTTTTTCCCTACTTTATGTATATCACCACCCCAGTCCCCTCTGAACCCCCAAAATCACAGTCACTACCCTTCAGTGGTAAAAAGCCTTGACAAGACTCCTCCCTTCAAGGTTCCTTATTTAGTTGGAGATGTGACTGTTGGGAAATACTCAGCCCAAAAAAAGAAAATAGTACTTTGAAAATGGCATTGAAAATATGTAGCAACAATAAAGAAACCATTTTTCAATCCAGCACAGCATTCCTGTGATTGGAGGCTGCATAGCCATCTGAGGCATATGGTTAGTTCTAGGTGCTCTGTCTGTCTCCATGAAGAATGGCCATGAGCGCTTTAAAGAAATCTTACAGAGAAGCTTGAAGAAAACATGGGGAAATATTCAAGAGCTTTGGAGAAAATAGAGTTACATCTTTTCTTTTTTTTTTTTAAACACACTTTTGTAGCTTTTGTATTTTCCTTTCCCTCCTCCTGCTTCTGAGAAATCTGACAGCATGGAAAATAGCTCATTGGCACTGTCCTACATACCAGCTGCTTCTTGACATTTCATTTAAGATAAACAGGTTTTCATTTGCAAACATGCTATGTTCACATTTACATTTATGTACAGAATCACAAAGCAAATGTTAAGACATATTCCTGATAAAATTAGAAACTATAGCCAAGAGTTCCAATTAGCAGCAAGATTGTCTGACCTGCAATGAGGCAGCACTGAATTATGAACAAACTGGTCAGGTTTTGCATTTTAAGAACTTAGTGCAACTAAAGGTTCTATAGGTTCTAAAGATCTATAACACAAAGATTCAGATTTCTAGTTCTACTTGCTGTAAATATCACAAAATATTAATTGCTCAAACCCAACAAAGATTCCTTGGAAGTGTTCTCATTTGAGTTCTTAATATGAGGGAATTTGTAGTTGGCTTCCCACTTTACATTTTCAACTCTTGAGACTATGCAATGTATTTACAAAACTATAAACAATAAGCCTCTAAGTAATATTCAGTAATCCCTTTGGTATAGAAGCAGGAGGAGGGAAACTAATCAAGGTAACTTTCAAGTACACTTTGGATTAAATGGTCATCACATGAAAAGTACATTTCAACAGTCACATCTTCAACACTGTTTAATGTACCCATGCACTGCACAAATTAAATTCATATTTTGAAGTTTTTCAGACATTGACAGTCAACCTACAGAATATGGAAGATGAAGCTCTCTGATATTAGATACTGAAACTTACACAATTGTTGAAAATACTTGGCCAAGATTTTCAAAAACTAAAGCCACTGAGAGCTGTTGTGTGCTTGGCACTTTGAAAATCAGTTAAATTCCTAAATACGGATTAAGAAACCTAACGTTTTAGGCTAATTTTGAAAGTCATGACCTAGTACTACACAAAACAAATTATTCCTGAAATGGCCTAGCCCAGAATGCATTTTGTATTGCTTTAATGTTCTCAAAAGTGATAACTAGAAAGGTTGTTTGGGTAAGTGGAATAGTTTTTAAAACAAATTCTATAGAAAAGCGGGAACTAATATACACTGTCCTTTATTAGCCAATATACTAACCTACAAGAGCCTCAATAAAACTATTCTGAATAAAATGAAAAATGTAAAGCAAAGGAATACCTGGGTGTGCCCAAGGCTGCTGTGAAAGGTTGTATTTGGGACCTCCTTGACTGGCCATTGCTTTTAATGCAGCAACCTAAAACAATTAGATTGAAAGAAAGAAATTTTTGTTTCCATTGGTATCAAAAAGTGAAATCATGTCAAACAAGCCAGTAACATTTAAATAAATCTCTTAAAATTTCTAGTCTGAGACCTTTTTTTGCCTTTCTTGTATATTTTGATTGTGGATATAAATAGAAGAAAAGTCAAGTCATGATAAATGCAATTTCAAAAACAATAGGGTAAGATTTATTCTTCATATTTATTTATACAATTAATAGAAGGCTAATTTAAGCTTGATAATACTTATGCCTGCCATACATGAAAAGGGAAGCAAAATGAGATACATTAACTATTTCACAAGAATCTGTAGCTACATAAAAGATAACAGTAAGCCCTTAAAAGGAAAAGTGTACCTAGTCAATCTTGGCCAAAGAAATGCAAATGCAGCAGTCAAAACCATGTACGCATCTTAACATGCTGAGTTGTCAGAATGTCATACGGTACAATACAAAAACTCTTCTCAACTGTAATTAGAAATGGGGCCAGATTTACAAATATGTTTAGATGCCTACAGATAGGCACTTCTGTAAATCCCACTAGGGCCTAAGTGAGTTAGGTGCATAACTCCTATGATTTTCAATAGAATTTATGCACCTAGCTTACTTAGGCCCCCAGTGGGATATACTAAAGTGCCTAAGTATGCTAGGTTCGTAAATCAATGATTTTCAATCCATCCTTAGGCATCTAAATATTTCATCTAGTCCATGGACTAAGATAAGATAGGCATTTTTTTTTAAAGTAAAGTAAATTCACTTGTAATTTTCTGAACTTCTAAAATCAAAGAAACAGGATAACTCTGCTGTCCTTGCAACACTACAACCACCAGTCTTGAGGTTTCACGATCCTCATAATAAACCTGTTTATAAGCAGTTATGCTAAAGAGGTTACAAATACGAGGATTCATAACACTCAGCATGTCCAGTGCTTTTCCTCTTCAAAGCACTTTACAAACATCACTTCTATTGTACGATCTTTCCACACTGACCTTGCATATGAAAGGAAAACTTCCAGAGAACAAACAGCATTAATACTGGTTCAGAGATGCATACTGAACAGAAAGGAAGCTTTGCTGCACCCTCCTTCAAACAGACACATTTACTACTTAAAGTCTACCCTACAGAAAGTGTTACTATAAAAAAAGTCTGACAAAAAAGTTACCTCCATAGATCTCTTGCCTCCATCTCAACAGTATACATCAGGAGAAAAAACAAACAACTATTTAATATAGACTACTTCTATCTGCCAAGGATAAGAACACTATTCTTCATGAAAAATACTGCCCTAAAAGCACTGTGTTACAATCTCTTACACTGCAAATATAACTTGTACTGCCATTCTAAGCAAGACCATTATGGTTTATTCCCAGGTATGTTCGCTTGGTTGGGTTTAGTTCATGTTCATAACTTAAAATGTGACATGGTAATTCTGTTCTTAAAGCTTTCAATACCATATTCATAAAAACTGTAGTAAGAAAATAAAACAGTTACAAAGTCAATCATGTAGAATTTAGGAAATTACAAACTATTGTAATGCATTTGAACATGCAACTTTAATTCTGGCATTTCCTAACTTTTCAGTGACAAAACTGCTAAATGAACATTATTATGTTCCTGGCTTTTTAAAAAAAGCAAACTGAAAAAACCAAACAAACGAATTCCATCATGTGGCATCATATTAACACCCACACGGCTCATCAGCAGGGTCAGAACCTTAATATCCACTGCACAGATCTCTGACACTTGAACTAAGAGTAACTGGCAGCAATTGTAGATCGCCACCCTCTATGTGGACCAGCACTAGAGGGGGATATTGGCTAGTGGATAGTTACTGACAGCAGAAGACTGGCCAAACTCAGGAATTTTGGGTTCTATTCCAAGTTAGTGATTACAGACCCATCTGCCCCAGTCTCCCCACCCCACTACCCCTCGTTCATCTGAATCTTGCATCTTCATCTGCTCCTGCGCCAGGAGCAGCACTTGCAAGGAAAAGTCCTGCTCACCCCACATGTGCCTGGGCTCAGGCATTCCCAATACTGACAGAATCTTTGGAGAATGTAACTAATTTAACTAACTGCCAGACTCTAAGCCTCTAAGCACATGACACCTGTGATTTTTCAAGAGCTTATACACTCAGTAAAATTTGGCTGGCTTTTCACAAAACATAAATCCCCGGCACCAAGGCACCCCCTTGCCTCCGGCTAAATTTCATGTCCGTGCTCCTAAGCACTGAAGCAATGCAGCTTCTCAATGAAACAGCATGAGATTTTTAACATGAGCAAAATATGTTTCCCTAATCTCATTCTCAGCAATGGAGGAACAATTTCTGCTGAGGTTATAAGCAATTGAAAACAGAGTCTTATAATGGGAAGTGTCAGGCAACCTTAAGTACCAGCGCCGTCTATTATAAAATGAACATTAAACAAATTTAAATACAAATTAATCCTGCCATTTCAGGAAAAAATATTTCAATCAACACAGTGAATACATAGCCTCTTTGTACCTTTGACATGAACTCCTCCAGCTGTTCTATAAACTGTTTGGTTTGTTGCTGAATAAACTGCTCACAAGCTGATTTCAGGTGGTGGTCTACGTCTTTCTTAGAGTCAAAATAATGTTCTCTGATCTCTGGAGTACCCTTGAACATAAGACAAATATCTTCTTTTTATTTGCCCAGAAACCACCACACATTTAAACGAAATGAGATTTTTTTTCCTATGCGGAGTTAACAAAAAGACTCCATATTACCTCCAGTAAGAACTGTATCAGTGCATTGTTGCTGTTTAGCCTAAAAAATCTTGGAACAGTCTTTGGGTTCAGGATTTTAAATGCTGCATCTGTGAAGCAGAAAGTCAACCAGACTGTAAATGTGTAGGATTCAGCCAGAGTAAATTTAAACAGAAATACTTCATTTCTTCATTACAATGGCATGGCGGATTACTACTATGTTATTAAAGTAGCGCATGAGGCCCCAATCAGATGAGCATCCCTCGTGCTAGACTCAATACAACAACAAAATAAGAGAGTCCACACACTGGGGAGTTTACAATGACCTCACCGCACATTAAGCAGTAGTGCCCTTTGTTTGGCTTGTCAGAGAAGGTGTGTTACCCCTTTAAGGATTAGAAAGCCAGCAAGATACGTGCTAAGTAGAGGCTGCTCCAGGACAGGTCAACGTGGGGATGCAGACCCATTTCCCTCCCCTCCCCAGGGTGATCAGAAGAGAAGGGGACTATTTACAACCATATTTGTGCAGTACACACACGCTTTCATTTGGACCAGGCTGAGCAGCACCCCCCTCCCATCCAGGGCAACAGCTGAAATACCAGATTTCATCATGATCTGTGGTGGACATTACGCTAGTCACTCCTTTCGGGGAGGGGGGGTCATGCCTAGGAAAGAATTTTTCCCTCATCACCAGATTGGCCCAAGAAAGGTGGTTATTTTGGTTATTTTTACCTTCCCCCAGCAAGTTGGGGGGCTTAGTAGGATGAACAAATGAAAGGGGGGGGGATGTTAGCCTATCATGTTACAACTCATGATGTAAGCTTGGAATGGAGCAGCTGCAGCTCTTTTGTAGGGAAGGGATAGAATGATCAGATAAAATGGACTGGGAAATTATTTAAAGGAGGTATTCTTTAAAGGAGTAGAAATTGGGGGTTTGGGGCTCCAATGACTGATATGGCAGGGAGTCAACTACCCTCTTTTATAGCCCCTTTTAATACTCATTCAAAAGGGGTCGGGATGGTGAGGTGCCAGCAGCAGGTTGGCTGGGGACTATGACAGGAAAGGGGGAGGGTTGCTAGCAGCCCCCTGAGTATATGTAAGTCATTAATGAAGTACCTGCACTGTACTCTTATCTGCCAGCTACTCAGACATTTAGGAATAAAATTGCGGGCTAATTAAACCACATCCAGAGTCTCCTATCCTCCTTCTGGTATAGCCAGACAACCTAATATTTGTTAGTGCCAGCAACGTAAATGGTGCTGTCCAAGATAAGACCTCTTTACGTTCTTACGAAGGTACACTTTAAATAGACAAATACGATACACCAAAATGCACTCGGCCCCGCAGAGAATGGTGATTGTTTAGGGCCCATCCTGCAAACCCTAGTTATGTCTGAGTAGTCCTACAGATGTCAGTGGGATTATTCACAGAACTTGGGTGTTAGTCACCTGAGTAAAGGTTTACAGAATTAGACCCATACAGCATCACAAACTAGTGATTGATGTGTTAGGTGCATGGCTTTTGTTTTTTAATAAGGGGAAGGTGACAAAATTTCAGTACTGAAGTGGGTTTATGTGTGTTTATGAGGTTTGTGGAAGTAGTGAGAAGAAAAGTAGTAATACTGATACTTGCAGAAAATGTACCAACATACAAGTGCCAAAGAAAATGAACCCATTTCCAAAGATGTGTAAGAGATTAAAGGGATACCATCAGCCTGAAAACTAGTCAAATTTTAAAAAAATTAATTAGAAGTATTTTCAGGTAATGGTCCCAGACACCATTTGCCGATTTGTTTTATATACCCATATCTTCCTTTTATTTTTAAAAAAGTGTTTCTCTCCCATGTTGCTGTATAAAAGGCCCACACAAACAGGATAAACTGACTATTGGAAGACTAGCCATCTTGGAAGTGCTGTTAAATGCACAAAGTCAACAAAAAAAAGCCATATTCCCCCCTATCTCTTTCAGATATAATAATCTTAGTGTTATAAGTAATACTTTTAAGTACCTCTTTTTCAGACAGGAGCATTATTTTTATGTTGATGATGTCTCAAACTTTAAATCCACATTTGATTTAAGTGAAGTCTATATGCAGAGAGCTTGGTCCAACCAAACCTCTTTTCCTGTTACTTACCACCTTCGTAAGACACTGGCTGGTACAAAAATTTATTCATTTAAAAAAAAAAAAGATACAGAACAAACTTTTATGTCAGCCAGGACAAGACACCATAAGGACATATTTACCCTTTAACCTCCAGCCAACTAGAAACTACTTACTAGGAGGGAGGTCTCATTGATGTTCAAATGCAATAGATGTAATTGTTAGTAATAAGATTCAGTAACTTCAAAGCAAAGATAACAGTGTATTAGATGACAGAAAAGAAAGGTTATTTCTTCAACTTACTCTTCTGTAATGGAAAGAGATATTCCAGCTCCTTTTTCTCAGGCTTATGAACAGCACTGAGTCTCTCTCACCCTTTTTCATTAAGATTTTTTCCCCCTCTGTGCTTCATAATGCAATCTCAGGAAAACATTAATAACCTTTTCTGGATGACCTCTGCTCTTTATTTTTCCTGCTCACTAGATGCATGTATGCTTCATGAAACAACTCTCACCGTGATAAATAGAAAAGTATTGACTAACTTTACAGTATAAGGAATATTTCTCTAGTCAAACTTCGACAGAAAAGACTGGGGCAATTTTAATTTTGGCCTAGCAAGTAAGTTTCATGTTATTAAAATCAATCTGCTAAGAAGCAGAAACAAGAAACTTCTCTGCAGAGCACAGCTAAGGATGAAAGATATTTCAGCACAATACAAATGTGAAGCTTATTATTTAGCAATTTTTTTTTTCAAACAGCATATATGAATTGGACAAGTCAGTGGCAAACGCACAGATACAGCACTTGATATAAATCAAAAGTATAGTAGAGTTCGTTAGAAGCATTCTAGAGCTGCTCTTCTCAGTAGGTAAAACCTGTATTAGAAAGGATTAGAACAAGGCAGGACAATATAGCAAGCATGCAGATCATTGCAGGTGAACATAAAATAAACCCACAACCTTTGCTAGCACATCAGGGGAGGGAAAGCCCACCCAGCTCTGTCTGCCAGCACTGTGCAGTACCTCTAGTTTTCTTAAGGTCCAGGGAAATTTCCTTAATGGTGAATTCAGTGTGGAAAGGAGCAATTTGTTCACGAAGAATCAAAAGGTGTTTTATTAAGAAAAGCTGTCCATCAACCTGGGTCTAAATTACAATGAGAAAAAGAATGTCAAAAACTTAGAGAAATATTAATACAAGAGCATAATTATAAGTTCTCCCAATTATATCAGTTACTTGCTTTAATTAATACTAAAGCCCTGGTTTTGTTTACAAGCCACTCTAGGTTCATAGCACCAATAATTATGTCCCATGTCTGACACGTTACATTTCTATATTATTTCTGATAACTCATTCAACAGAAACAGATCATTTGCATGCTCCTTAAAAGACCTGATTACATGCTTTCTGCATTAGTGTGCAAAGCAAGCATAACTCCCACAATCTGACAAAGGCAGCCCACTCTCTCACTTAGAGGATCTTTTGTTTCAATATCTTTGGAATAGAATAAAATATGAGAGTATGTCAATAGCCATGCAGCTGTAGCGCCATAGGGTAAAACACTTCTCACACCAGCAGAAGGGGTTTTTCTGTTGATATAGTTAATCCACCTCTCCGAGAGGCGGTAGCTAAGTTGAAGGGAAAATTCTTCGATCGACCTAGCTGCATTTACACTGGGATTAGTCAACTTAACTACAGCACTCAAGGCGCTAAATTTTTCATAGCCCTGAACAACATAGCTAGCTTGATCTACTTTTCAAGTGTAGACCAGGCCTAAGAGTTAAACACATTAGCTCTGCCAGACTGAAGTATTTGCTATCCTGTTTTTATTAGGACTGTCAAGTGATTAAAAAAATTAATCACGATGAATTGTGCAATTAATCACACTGTTAAAAAAATAGAATACCATTTATTTAAATATTTTTGGATGTTTTCTACATTTTCAAATATATTGATTTCAATTACAACACAGAATACAAAGTGTATAGTGCTCACTTTATATTTATTTTTGATTACAAATACTTGCACTATAAAATACAAAAGAAATAGTATTTTTTAATTCACCTCATACAAGTACTGGAGTGCAATCTCTATCATGAAAGCTGAACTTACAAATGTAGAATTATGTACAAAAAAATAACTGCATTCAAAAATACAACAATGTAAAACTTCAGAGCCTACAAGTCCACTCAGTCCTCCTCCTTCTTCAGCCAATCAGGAAGACAAACAAGTTTGGTTACAATTTGCAGGAGATAATGCTGCCTGCTTCGTGTTTACAATGTCACCTGAAAGTGAGAACAGGCGTTCTCCTGGCACTGTTGTATCCGGCGTCAGAAGAGATTTATGTGTCAGATATGCTAAAGATTCATGTGCCCCTTCATGCTTCAACCACCATTTCAAAGGACATGAGTCCATGCTGATGATTGCTTCAGCTTGATAACAATCCAAAGCAGAGTGGATCAACACATGTTCATTTTCATCATCTGAGTCAGATGCCACCAGCAGAAGGTTGATTTTCTTTTTTGGTGGTTCGGGTTCTGTAGTTTCTGCTTTGGAATGCTGCTATTTTAAGACTTCTGAAAGCATGCTCCACACCTCGTCCCTCTCAGATTTTGGACGGCACTTCAGATTCTTAAACCTTTGCTCGAGTGCTGTAGCTATTTTTAGAAATCTCACATTGGTACCTTCTTTGCGTTTTATCAAATCTGAAGTGAAAGTGAAATCTTAGAATGAATATGTGCTATGTCATCATCTGAGACTGCTATAACATGAAATATATGGCAGAATGAGAGTAAAACAGAATAGGAGACGTACAATTCTCCCCCAAGGAATTCAGTAACAAATTTAATTAATGCATTTTTTTTTTTTAAATGAGCATCATCAGCACAGAAGCACCTCTGGAATGGTGGCCGAAGCATGAAGGGGCATACGAACATTTAGCATATCTAGCACGTAAATCCCTTGCAACGCCAGCTACAAAAGTGCCATACGAACGCATGTTCTCACTTTTAGATGACATTGTAAATAAGAAGCAGGCAGCATTATCTTCCGTAAATGTAAACAAACTTATTTGTCTTAGCGAATGGCTGAACAAGATGTAAGACGGAGTGGACTTGTAGGTTCTAAAGTTTTACATTGTTTTGTTTTTGAGTGCAGTTACATAACAAAAAAAACCCCGAACACTGTATTTCTAAATTACACTTTCATGATAAAGAGATTGCACTACAGTACTTGTATGAGGTGAATTGAAAAATACTATTTCTTTTATCATTTTTACAGTTCAAATATTTGTAATCAAAAACAATATAAAGTGAGCACTGTACACTTTGTATTCTGTGTTGTAATAGAAATCAATATATTTGAAAATGTAGGAAAAAATCCAAAAATATGTAATAAATTTCACTTGGTATTCTATTATTTAACAGTGCGATTAATCACGATTCATTTTTTTAATCATGATTAAATTTTTTTGAGTTAATCACATGAGTTAAATGCGATTAATTGACAGCCCTAGTTTTTAAATCATTAAATGTAAAGCTTAGTTAATTTCTAAGCAGTAAAACAAAGATACAGAGAGTACAAGGCCAGAGTTCACCATACTATAAGAAACTTAACTCTTGCATTCTTTGTTATTTCAGCTGTGCACTTTTAATGCTGCACACATTTTTAAATCTTGAAGATCATGCGTCATTAAGGTAAAGGAAATGGGACCCACGATTACACCTTTGAAATTGCTAGGAAGGAGAGATTCTTCTCCAAGATTAAGTTAACAAAGCAGCAACATTTATTTGCATTGCCATTAAAAAAGAAAACATTTTAAAAGAAAAAACAAACAATGAACAAAACTGATGAAAAGTAAATCAAATTAAAATTTTTAATACAACAAGGCATTTCTAACAATACAGTATAGAAATTTGCTTTTTTTTTTTTTTTAAATGCATGACTTAATCTGACAGTGCTCTAGTGAGTGTTAAATTAACATGCCCCAGGAGTGAAGTGCCTTAAACCCCGATACCAGGAAGTGGGGTGCCTGCACAGAACTCACTGCAGGATCAAGGCCTCAGTCTCTATAACACTTTCTATCAAGGTTGATCTAATAAAGGATATTGACACAATACCAAATAACTGCAGAACTCTGAACAAGCTGCATATGAAAGATAATAATTTACAGAAATTTTAAGGAAACTTTTCCCATATCACTGGATTCCCCCGAATCTATCAATTAGTTTCATGAATTATGCTTTTAAAATGACACTCGGAAAAAAGTAGGTGTATTTCAAACCAATTACAACCAGCTTTGGTAACTGAAACAAAGGGACTTTTTCTTTTCTTTCTTTTTAAATAAATTCTAAATACTTTTGCAATTTATACAATCCACTAAGTCTGGTCTATTATTATAGCCCACAACATTTTATTTTTGTTTGCAGCAATTTATCTTTCTGGCTTTTATGAATTAGCAACACTCCAATGTTTGTGTTCAATAAACTGCAGAGAAACATTTACATTAAAACATATTTTGTTTTAAATGAAATTTAAGAAAAAGTTTTCACAAATATTTTTATTATATAGAACACCAACTAAATTGACAGTGTTCCATTAAGAAGAAATGATAGATAAGAGCACCTCTTTTGATTGTACAGACCAATATTTGCAAGGAACAGTCTTATCAACTTGCCCAGTATGGAACTTAATACTCAGTATAACACATGCAAGTCCAGTAAACAAGGTATAGGACACAGAGAAATATTAGGTGCAAAGATGATTAGAGGAATCCCATTTTAATCTATCGTTTGGCTGAGTCATACGAGTTACACTAGCCTATAACCTTTATCTTTATGATTTGTAAGTGTAGTTTTTCAGCACGGTTTGTGAATGCATCATTTTCTCTGCTTTACCACATCTTATATCACAGTAGAATGCAAGCAATTCCCACAAATCTTTGGGGACAGAGACAATGTATTGTGATCAGATTTCAACAGAATTCTGACAGGTTTCAGAGTAGCAGCCGTGTTAGTCTGTATTCGCAAAAAGAAAAGGAGTACTTGTGGCACCTTAGAGACTATCAAATTTATTAGAGCATAAGCTTTCGATGAAGTGAGCTGTAGCTCACGAAAGCTTATGCTCTAATAAATTTGTTAGTCTCTAAGGTGCCACAAGTACTCCTTTTCTTTTAACAGAATTCCGGACAACTCTTTAAGGGCCTTCGTTATATATGAAAGAATCTTACCTAATGAACACTACTGCATTCAAAAAGGTAACTTTGCCTGACCTTATTTTTGGAAATTGAATCTGCAGCTCCCAGCAGTGAGTGAATACAGGCAGATAAAGCCTCTTGTGATAATCCTTGGAATACTGCCCTCTGGAGGGAGGGAAAAAAAATATTTGTCAACCTTCTACATAGCTTAACGAACATACAGGACAGTGGCTCTTATTCTGAAGTCAAAGGTTCCGCTCATGATGCATAAAGTTAAGCACATACGTAAGTGTACAGGGTTGCAGACACATTAGCAGGGAACACCTTTTCCACATTCAGGAGGATGCAATGGAACCCACAAATATAAAAGATTTTCATAACAAGTAAACAGACTGGATATGGTGGGTGCATAATTAAGCAACTAAAATAAGGAATATACTACATATACTACAAATTTTAACAGAGTTTGTAACCAGTTAGTGACATGATTGCTCTGAATATGGTTTGTGTCCTTATACACCACATGGTTAATACTCTATTAGTAACCATGGCACCTAAACAGTGTTTTGCCATTGCCAGTGGCCTAGGCTAGAATATGCCTGTCTTCCTGTAACTATTCAGCACACTACTTTTGCAGTGTAGATGTCACCACCCGATTGAGCTGGAAAACCAGTTGTGGCTAGTCCTCCTTTCTCACAGCTCTCTTGGGTAGTAGGACATCTCATATTGCATTGCTTCACATGCTGCTGGTGCCACTCTGCGTGCATACCTCTGTGCACTCTACCCCTGCTTAGGTAATATAGGATAGTTACCCAGATTTTCCCAGAATACATTGATACAGATTAAGGTGTGGACACACAAGACCCACTGTTGTGTTGTGGAAAAAAAATTGTTTGAACTTGGCTCCACTGTGTTTGCTGTAAACAGTCAAATGAGAGTGTCACAAAAACTGGTTACAAAAACACTTTTGTATGTGTAGCGTAGCCAGGGCTTTAGATACTCAACAATATATGTAAAACATCAGATTTTAAAAAGGTCCACTTAAAATTTCAGTTTGAAAACTGAAACTCTTTTCAGTTGTATGCTGATCAATGATTCCTGTTTCTTCACATACACTCTCCCTTATAATTGGGCTATGTAAACAATTCCAAACTGCACTCTCTTCCTTTCAAACAGTGGGCTCCAACCAAAAACATTAAAAAACACTAAAGAAGTATTTGTTTATTTTTACTGAGATTATCAAAATGTTAATTATTATATTTTTCCATATTCCATTTAACACCTCCCACACTTTCACAAATTATGCCTCTCAAATAAGGATGTCTTCAAAAGTGATAAAGTAGCCCTTCTGCTGTGTCTCCTATCAACTGAGTAAAAACAAATATCAGCATACAGCAAAAATGCATGTGTTTTATGGGTTTCTTAGATACTTACCAGACTTTTTGTAGTTTTGTTAAATGACAATCTACTTATGAAACTTTTCCTTTAAGAGTAGGTTATCTGAATAAGTACTTCTTGCATCTCCATGAACAGGGTGTTTATTGTATCTGTGATTATTAGATGTGTTTTACACAGAGTCACACTGTTGTATACTTTCATATACTTTAAGGCAGTGGTTCTCAGGAAAAAAAATTTGGTGGCCTCAGAGTGCCACCATCAACTCTTGCTGCTGGCCACTCTCACACCTTTTCCTAAAGTACTTAATTAACTTTAGGAAAAACAAATAAATATGCACATATACACGTCCAAATCATTGTAATTTTATTTATTGCTAACTAGTAAATCTGCTGTGTAAAGTGATATTAATAAACGTATAAGTATCACTTTACACAGCAGATTTACTCAGCCCTGCCACACCTAGGGACAAATGAAGTTCTGGATGGGGTGTTGGGGGAGACAGCAGGGGGCTGCAGCCTGAAGCCCCATAGCTGAAGCCTGGGCCCTGTTGCTGAGCAGCTACAGCTGGAGCCCGAAGCCCCTGGCCAGAGTTTGGTGCCCCAGCATCCCAGGGCTGAAGCCCAAAGCCTGAGTCCCACTGTCCTTGGGAAGGTGGGGAATTCACTGGCTGCCTGCTCCTTCAGCATTTTACCCCAGGTGTCTCCAGAGGGGGGCAGGGCCCAACTGCTGCTGGCGGTCCCAGCAATCAACCCCAAGGCAATGCATCCAGGAGCAACAGCGAGTCAGAGGGGCTGCTATATTGCGCCCCTCCAATCACAGCCCAGGAGGCTGTGGCCACAAGAAAAGCACCTGGTGGCTGCATTTGAGAAACATTGCTTAAAGCAGTCTTTTATTTTATGTAAATTTGTCAGTTTCTTGCTGTTGTACTTTTACAGTTACTAAAAATGTGGTGCAAAAGATTTAAAACATTTTCTAAGGTAGCTATAGATTATTCCATTTTTAAGGCCAGAAGGGACCATTATGATCATCTAGTCTGATTGCATGCATATCACACGCCACAGAATTTCACCCAATAATTTCTACATCAATCCCATAACTTGTGATTGAGACAGAGCATTTTTTTTTTTAAAATCTGTGTGGTGTGGTATGTAACTTTTTAAACGTTACCTGTTGAAAAATCTTAGTAAGATGGCAAATGCAATTTTGGACCTGATTTGGTGCTTCATTTCTAAATTTACATTTGCAAAATCACTTGTCTTTGAACAATCTAAAATTTGCCAATTCGCATGTTTTATATGACGAGACCAGCAAAAAAGGCAACAGCTAACAAAAGATAAATATCAATGTTTTCCAGTTATTTTTAGACAAAAATATTTAGAATTTGTCATATATTCTTTTTTTATCTACTTTAACTTAAAATGGTACAGTAAGTTACAAGAAGAGGTACATACATCTATACATCTGTACAGTTTAGAGAGACACACTAGAGTCCTTCTGACGGTGGGATACCACATTCCATGTAGATCTGCCGGTGAAATCACAGTCTGAGGTCTGGGATTAAGGGATTCTGCGGTACCTATTTAAAGGTAGAAAACACATTAAAAAGTTATCACTCTTCTTCCATCTGAAAACAATACATAGTGAATGTTATTTAATGCTGACCTACATAGGAATGTTACACATTACAAAATTACTTTGTTTTCAACCTCCTCAGAGGGAAGAAACCTGACTTCCAGTATATACATGCACAGAGTATGCGGGCAGCTGTGTAGGGTTTGAATTCATCTTGAAAATGCACTGGGTGATCTTAAATTGGTGAATATACTCTGAAACATGTATTTAAGAAGAGGGCATACATGGTTATCAAAAAGAAAACACTAGCCTGCCCTCCTAAATGAAAAAATTGCTAAAAGACATTTGAAGATAACTTTGCTACCACACTCATTCTTCAGACCATCAGGTCCAGTCAGTGACCCATATCTGAGACTGCGTATCTTCCTTCACCCAAAGACAACCATCTACTCCTTCACCCCTGGACAATTTTATATGTACTACTGACTATCCAAAGGAGATCTAGTTCATCCTTTGTTAAATGTATTACTTCTATAGGCATTTCTCTGGAAGTTACTGTAGCATCCTAGCTGCTAAAAGGATGTGATGCATAACTACTGAAGAGAGTTATGGGGAAGAAAAGACGGGGGGAAAATGTAGGTGGTGCCCACAGGGCTTTAACAGGAACCCAGAGGTCACCCAGAGAGAGGGGAGAAAAGGAGTAATATTGAATAAGTTTACTTTGCTATTCTTTCCTTGCTGTACAGTAGATGACCTGAGGAGATTTAATACAGTTAAAATATAGAATTTAGAATCCATGTTAATATGGCAACATTGTTCTCTGTCCTAACAGCTGACAATGATTTTGTCATGGTGATTATTAGAAGTCACAACCCTGTTACCAGGGCACCCTTCGTGACAGAGAAGGTGCAAAAACAACTGTGCACATTCAGATTGGGTTTTCTTAACAATTGGTGGTGGGGAACTTCACAGAACTCATCTTTCCCCCAGATTTTGGGGCAACTAGTTAACCTCAGTGACAACCACTTTAAAAAATAAAAACTAAAAGGAAGTCTCAGAACCAGTCATGGAACAAAAGCCTGCAATGTCCTGATGTGGGGATAGTCTAACAATCTCTTCCATTTGTGGAGTTCCTACCATTTGTTCAAGGCTAGACTTGTGTGTTCTAGCTGGTTCTAGTCTGGGTCTTTGGTGTGTCAGCCTGGTATGTCCACAGTAGGAAACCATGATAAATTCATCAAACAGTGAAGACAACTGCCAGAGCTAGAAAGATACAACTGGGAAGCAAAATATTAATAAGTGAGTAAGCTATAGTAAGATGGAGGGGAAAAAAGTCATCCAGGGATTCCAGGCATATTTAAAGGCATGTAAGCAGTATTCATGTGGTGTTCTGGTGTTAACAAAATCAAATTTCATGGAATTAATTACCTTTATAAATGTATAAAAACGTGGATCCCAAAATGAGGTTATAAAATTCATAGACTAAAGAATGAATTATTGCAATAATTAGACTACAAGTTATTGAAATCGGTTAAGAAAAACATTAAAAGGACGCAATCACTGTCTGATTCTGATGTTTTAAACAGGAAAACATTCTTGAACTACAACTTCCAAAGCACTCATGTAACACACATGCCAGAATCACAAAAAACCCATTCTTCTCCTGTGAGCTCAGCTCTTTATAATACTTCATATGAAACCCTTCATTCATAACCCTTGACAACAGGAGTAAGTATTTTGCAGAATGAATGTGTCTGTACTACAGACATGCCACAATCACCATCACGGGATCAAGGCAGGTAATAAACACACTGAAAATCCAGTTCCTGAGGTTTTCTGGGAAGACAATTTTAAAAAGTTTAAATTAAAATTCTTCAGTCAAAGTTCCTTTTACACAAGCTCTTCCCAAAATTCTCCAAATACTTTAAAATAATATTTTATTAAAGCAAATATAATTCTCATTATTTGCTTAGATTAATGCCTACTATGTCTATTTTACTACTTCATTTGATAATATAAAATATATTCCCAAACATACCAGATTTAATTAGGTTGCAGGACTCTGGATCGTCTAGCCGCACATCTGAAAATGAAGCATCAGAAGGCAACTTCTTCTGTTCATCTTTTAAACTTTGTGCAATTTGCTGCAGGGGAAGATATGTCATGCAACTATTACATTAAACAGATTTTTATTTTTTATATTTTAAGAAGAATCTGTAACTTATGTATACAATGTAGAAAAAAGTTAACGTGCCCAGCCTACTTGGATTTTCATGGCAAAACCAGATAACTGAACAAATGTTGCTGCTGCTAAATAGAGCTGGTCAGGAATTTTTTCAAGAAAACTTTGGGGGGGGGTGTCAGAAAATGCCAATTCATCAAAACCTAAACTGTGTGGGAAAGGGTTGATTCTGAATTTTCCATTGTGAAAAATTTTTGAAAATTCAGAGGTGCTCGGCAAATGGATTTAACACTATATTATAAAAGGACTGCAAGATATTCATTTTTTCTGCTGCTATTTGCTGTGCTGGGTTCAGCTGTAACCTTAAAACAGAGATCAAGATTGTCTAAATGTGTCATTTTGACACTTTCCAAATGAAAAAGTTCTTTTGCAAGTCTAAATGATTTCTCATTTAAAAATCCAAGTTAACATAGTAAAAAATGTTTAAAGAAATTTGTAAAGGTCAAAACCTAACTGAAGTATTTGGACTGATCCAATCCAAAAAAATTCAGATTTTGAGTTGGCTGAAAATTTGAGACTGACTTTTTGTCTTGATTCAGTATAAGAAAAATTTTCAAAATCTCAAAAATTCTATCATGATGCGAAAACTATTTCCCATCCAGCACTTCTGTTCATACAGGAACAGAGAAATGTTTAGTATTGAGATCAGATACAGAAGCTTTACACTGAATGGTTCTACTAAAAAAAAGTGACTAATAAAACATCACAATGGGAGTCCAAAGTTTATCTTTCTCAATTCCTGTATGAAAAGGTACTGAAAAATCTTGTTACTCACAAGCTGCCTGCCAGAACTACAAACTAAACCTGGACTCAGTCAAGCTGGATTTGTTTCTTTTCACTCCACCACCAGTAATCAAGGTTCTGTAGGTCAGTTTAGGCCCTCTGTTGCACCTGGGCAGCACTACAACCTTCCAATATTGGCTCAGTGACCCCTGTGTAATCTCACTGCTTTTAATTGGTTTGCACAAGTGTAAACAATTGAATCTCAAGTAAACAACTCTGCTGATGAGCCAGAAGGAACAGACATTGGGCTCACTTTTCAGAGTAGCAGCCGTGTTAGTCTGTATTCACAAAAAAGAAAAGGAGTACTTGTGGCACCTTAGAGACTAACAAATTTATTTGAGCATAAGCTTTCGTGAGCTACAGTTCACTTCATTGGATGCATGCAGTGGAAAAAACAGTGGGGAGATTTATATACACACACAGAGAACATGAAACAATGGGTTTTATCATACACACTGTAAGGAGAGTGATCACTTAAGATGAGATATTCCAGCAGGAAGGGGGGGGGGGGGGAAGAAGGAAAACCTTTTGTGGTGATAATCAAGGTGGGCCATTTCCAGCAGTTAACAAGAACGTCTGAGGAACAGTGAGGGGTGGGGTGGGGGGGAGAAATAACATGGGGAAATAGTTTTTACTTTGTTTAATGACTCATCCACTCCCAGTCTCTATTCAAGCCTAAGTTAATTGTATCCAGCAAATTGAAAACCTCTCCAACGCATCATCAAGGATCTACAACCTATCCTGAAGGACAACCCATCACTCTCACAGATCTTGGGAGACAGGCCAGTCCTTGCTTACAGACAGCCCCCCAACCTGAAGCAGATACTCAACAGCAACCACACCCCATACAACAGAACCACTAACCCAGGAACCTATCCTTACAACAAAGCCCGTTGCCAACTCTGTCCACATATCTATTCAGGGGACACCATCAGAGGGCCTAATCACATCAGCCACACTATCAGAGACTCGTTCACCTGCGCATCTACCAATGTGATATATGCCATCATGTGCCAGCAATGCCCCTCTGCCATGTACATTGGTCAAACTGGACAGTCTATGTAAAAAAATAAATGGACACAAATCAGACGTCAAGAATTATAACATTCAAAAACCAGTCGGAGAACACTTCAATCTCTCCAGTCACACGATTACAGACCTGAGAGTGGCCATCCCTCAACAAAAAAACTTCAAAAACAGACTCCAACGAGAGACTGTTGAATTGGAATTAATTTGCAAACTGGACACAATTATCTTAGGCTTGAATAGAGACCACAGTCAACCTGTGGAACTCCTTACCTGAGGAGGTTGTGAAGGCTAGGACTATAACAGGGTTTAAAAGAGAACTGGATAAATTCATGGAGGTTAAGTCCATTAATGGCTACCAGCCAGGATGGGTAAGGAATGGTGTCCCTAGCCTCTGTTTGTCAGAGGGTGGAGATGGATGGCAGGAGAGAGATCACTAGAACATTACCTGTTAGGTTCACTCCCTCTGGCATTGGTTACTGTCGGTAGACAGGATACTGGGCTGGATGGACCTTTGGTCTGATCCAGTATGGCCATTCTTATGTTCTTATGACTAACCCCTTTAATGAAATATCCGCTTTTAATATGCCTTAAATTATGTATTAAGTTCACTGTTTTCTTTATATCCAAAAGATGTTTTCAAATCATTCTTTGACAAGATATTGACACTATGAGTCATTTACTTGAGATCTTGTATCAATTATACTTATTTTAAATTATAAGTAAAATTATTTTTTTAATTCTTTCCAGCAGGACCAGTGTGAAGAGAATGAATTTACCCTGCAGGAAGCTGGGAATGGCTGTTGTGAATAGCTAGTGACAGTAGTTACTTAAAAGAGAAAGTTATTGGAAACTACTAGTGACCTAACAAATTCATCTTTGAAGCTTTTTTTTTAAGCCAGTATCGGACCAGCAACTTTGAAAACAAAATATCAGCCAACTGTGTCCGTCCATAGAATTTATCCTACAATTCAGTACATTTAACTCCAACTTTCCATTGACAAAAATCAAGAACATTAAAATAAACAAATTGTTTAAAGAGGAGAAAGTTAGAAGCACCTCAATGCACACTAACGCCATTGTGAAAATAGTGTCCAGATTGACTTAGTATAATATATCTTATATCAAGTTATCTGATTTCAGGGCCAAAGATTAATCAATGGATGCCACCCAGATGGTGTCAATGCTTTTAAATACACATATAAATAGAAAAATCCTGTTTGCCATGCTCTTCACTATATAATTGCATATGATGTATAAACTAGGATAACAAATAAAGCGAACTGATACTATACCTCCATCATTTCCAATTTATCTGGATATGCAAGATCCCCAGGAGCAGGCTTGTAACCTATGATGTCTGTCTGAATGTAGATAAATGTCCTGTATACAAGGCGTTCTTGTACATCCTCTAACATCTGCTGGACACCAGCAGCAAATGCACCCAGTTGTTCTGCTGACAAAAGAACATCAATACAATTGCTCAGTAATTACATCTAGAAAATAATGTTTAAAAAGAATTTTTGAGTTTCATACTTTGTCACACATTAATTTACGTGCTGCAAAGAAAGCCAGGCATAAATAACATTTGAAGAGCTGCACAATGAATGGCTTGTAACAAGCCATGAACCCTTGCGCTCTTAACTACAGCTCTGTCACTGACTTGCTATGTGGCGTGGGGCCAGTCACTTCAGCTCTCTCTCTGCCTAAGATTTCCCCATACGCAAACTGGGAATACGACAGAACATAACATACCATATTATAGTTTAAGTATGCTGATTTTTTAGAAGATGCTAAAAATATATGTCAAAATGAAGTTTTTGCCTTTATACTAAGAATATGCCCTAGAGTACTTTTGTCATATACGCAGTACAGTATTACCACGTGGACTGAAGTGTCATACTGCAGGACAAAGAGTTATATGCAATCTGCCCTACCTACCCCAATAAGACATTTGTATGTACTTAACGATCCAAGTAGAAGCAGCTTAAATCAAAATATCAGATCTATGTTTAAATGGTAAAACCAGTAAGTAAAAGTTAGCACAGAGGCTACACTGCAAACTTATTGTGTTTCTGTGTTTTGTTTTTGATAGTGTGAGGGATCAGGGTCACAATTCTGCTCTTAGGAAAGTAAACTATCTATCTTCACAATCCCAGAGATGGACAGCCACTCAGATGAGCAGAAGTTTCTGCATATTTTTTCCATATGCAATTATATACTACAAGGGAATGGAAATCTAAAGGCATATGACTAGATTTCATAAGTTGCACAGTAAGCCACAAATGAAGAACTAGTTCCTAACAGGAATGGCATGATATTTACCAGAGGTGGTTTATACCAGGTAAAATCATGATTTTTACCACCCCAATTTAAGACATTTTCTATTTTAAAAACTGTTTCATTATTTCACACATTACACTTTATTTTAGTTACGTAAAACAACAGGATTCATAGCTTAATTTAGGATTATACAAATAAAAAGTAAAACTGCCGTGGGTATAATACTAATATATATAAAATTATAATACTGAACATCAGAATGTCTGTACACATTTTGGGCTCAGTATCTTCTCAAGGAAGCTATATATGTTATGAGTCATTTCAGTTTTCAATATTACATACACAAAAGTCAAAAATATTCCATTATATGAAAAACAACAACAATGCAGAGTTCTAGGCTTGAAGCATTAAGCAATCATAAGCATGCAGAGTTGCAGACTACCAGTTCTGATCCATCTGACCTTGCAGCAGCCTACAGCAGAAGACCAACTCTGATGTTGGGGATAGACTGAGCCTATTCCTCAGTTTTGAATGGATGTATCCAAAGTTGAAAAGATTCATTCTATGCTTGCTGAACATGCTGGACACCGATGCAATTATTTTTCCCAGTTTAAACAGGGTTTAAGTGGAATTTACCAGCACCGTGTCCTAATCTAGATTTTTCCTCAGGAAATTGCCAACCCTGGTTCCCACATGAATAAGAAAAATTCAAAAAAAAAAATTGGAATCCCTGACTAGATATAAATTATAACATACACTATTCCCTTCATTGCACTCTACATGGCACTAGTCCTGTACCCCACAAGAGCACAAATTCATTGATCTGAGCAATTCCACTGACATCAACATGATTAGTTGTGAGAGTAAAGTTATACACATGCATAAGCATTTGTAGGATCAAGGCCTGTTAGTAAAATCAAAATGTAGCAAGAATCTCTAGAATATCCCTTGTATGCTCATTTCAATAAAGAAATGTTTAAAAAAATTTTTTTTTATCATAATGTAACAAAAAAAGGACAAAGTTCATTTAAAATAATCATGTGTCACCTTTGACATGTTTAGCACATAAGGAACATCTACATCCGGTTTCCTATGAAGTTTAGTAGTTTGTAACACTGATTAACATCACAATCACTTATTTTCCACCTATGTATTACCATTGTTCTGTACATGGTCTTCCAGCATCTCATTTTTGAGAATTCCACAGAGTTCAGACAAAGTTTCTAAGTGAATAACATGGATGATCAATGGCCTGAAGACATCATATAAAGAGAGACACAATTTCTCCAGAAGTTCACTAGAAGAAAGATAAAATGCATGGTATGATATAAAAAAAAAAAAAAAAAAAACACACATTTCCAGGATACCAAAATACTAACTAAAATCATGTTACAGAAAGGACTAGTTCCTGTATGCCAGCACCAACAAACTGTTTACAGCATAATGTATCCTAATTTTTATCCAACTGAAGTTACCATTCATAACTGAATTATATAAAATCTACATTGAAAATAGATAATCTCAGACCCAATTTACAAGTCTGGCATCCCTTCTCCTTAGAACTGATGTGTAGCTATTGAGAGCACAGTTCTATAATTAAGTCCTACTTAAAGAGTATTACATTGTAGCAAACTAGGAAATACTAATCTTCATGCTAAAATAAGTTTACATTGTCATTTTTCAGTGCTCCCTCTCCTATCATGGAAGATTTGTACTTCAACAAGAGCTGTCTCACTCTTTCAGATGAGCTTCTCCTAGATTTCAGTGAAGTCCCAGTAATGTGCTTATGAAAATCTGAACATTTAAATCATGCCTGCTAATTAACAGAAAATAAATTAAAGAATTCAATCAGAGGATTTAAAGTATTTACACTTTTATATATTTGAAAGTTTACTCCAATATGAAAGTCCTTCTAAACTAGATAAACCATGTTTTTTACAAGCGGAATTTAGGAGGAATTACTGACAATTGCCTAGGTAGGCCATCTTGAACCCAAGTAACTGAATAGCTCTGATTTCAGAGTAGCAGCTCGTTGCTAAGCCTGTATTCTCAAAAACAAAGGAGTACTCGTGGCACCCTTAGAGACTACACACAAATTTATTTAGCATCCGATGCAGTGAGCTGATAGCTCACGAAAGCTTATGACTCAAATAAATTTCGGTTTAGTCTCTAAGATGCCAACAAGTCCTCTTTTCTTTTTGTGAATAGCTGATGAAATACGAAATTTTTAAATGTATAGTATTTTGGTACGGGCATCTGTAAGAGCTCCTCCAAATATAACACAGCATAATAAGGGCTGCTTGCCAAGGTAAAGTAAGAGCAGAAACTGAGAAAAGGGGGCAAATTTCAACAGCCCAACACCACACACACACACACAAAAAAAAAAAAAAAAAAGCAACAGCAAGAATTCAGGGCAAAAATGTCAAGCCTGGGTGCCTAAAGGAAAGTTCAAAGATCCATATTCAGGCACCAAAATGAGTGACTCTCAGAGAATCAGCATCTTTGTTGGGAAATAGGGCCACTTTTAAGGTTAAGAAAAGAATAAGCATCTTAATTGTAGTGACCCTAATCTGAATAGTTAATATTTGCATATTCCCAATGACGCCTGGGGTTTAACTGACGAGCAAATGAGACAGGTGTACTGGCTTCCTGGCTCTGTCCAGTCAAGATTTAAAATTGGGCATTACTCAGCAGATGTTCAAAAATACAATCATTTGTGCTCTGCTGGGCTTCATAATTTGGCTCCTCTTGATGGGATTAGATATCCCTGGGCTCCTCCTCACTGGAGCGTGGATCCCCAATTAGGCTTCAAAGGGCTTCTTGGGTATAGTACCCCAAGTGAGACTAAGATGCCCTGTTGGCATTTGGGAGCTTGGGCTTCCTTTTAATAAGGCTCTGATGCCCTTTGCTTCTCCCCTCTAGCTTTTGGCTTCAAGGGGCCAACTGGAAAAATGAGTGGAAGTATTTTCCTCAAGCTCCACCCACTCGCAATGTGACACTAAAATGATGTCAGTCAAAGCAGACCGCGTAGATTTTCATAATATCAGTGTCCTTCTTTCGCATGTGCTTTGATTATCACTGCATTAGTTAATTTTGACATTTAAATAATTATTGTAACGCATCAGTATTAACTTCCCAATGAGAGGAACCAGAGACAGTTTATGCCCAGGTGCACAGACACTAAAATGACAGGCACAGTATAAGAACCTGAAATAAAAGTAGAATAATGACGTCCAGAAGGGAACTCTTTCAAACCATGTGCATCAATTCATGCTAGGTCCAAGAGTTTGAGACTATCTTCAGAATCATAAGGGCTAGAGATTTAAAAACAATTAAATTTAAGCTTTGATTTTAGAGCACAAAACAGGAACCATCAGGAAAAAGTATTAGTCTACACAAATCTCCTCAACACTGCCTAATCTAACCTCTGATGATACTTATTGTATAAGATTACATTAAACATGGTATGCAATAAAACAAGAACAGTACGTACTACCTACTCCAATTTTGGTGTTGGTTTTGTGAAAAACTCATTGTAAAGCTGGTGTTCATCCTGGCACACATGGACCATAAAGGCACAGCCACTTCGTACCTGCATTTCATAAATACAAATACTTAATTAACAAACTGTATTTTTCTTGCATTTACATTGAAAGGGATGTTAGTTATTTTTGCTGCTATAGATAAGACTAATTTGGAGTTTACTCTCTCAGCTGTTCAAAATTACACTATGTTGAAAAGGAGGTACTAGATCTCTAGCACACATTCTGCCAAACAAGTGAAAGCTCCTTGGGAAACTTTTTCTTTTTTCATGCAGTGGGCAAAGTTTAAAAGAGAATCACTTTTTGTCAGTGTCACTTTGTGAGGAGCAGCACAAAAAAAAAAAACCCTAAATTTTACTAAAAGCTGGACAAAATTTCACACTAATAAAATTTCTGGAAATCTGTCATTTTATCCAAGACTGATTGGATCTAGAAAGGAATTTGAGTTTTGCTAAAGAAATCTGAAAACATACAAAAAAAACCACCACTAAGATTCTTACCAGAGCACAATGATCTCTGTTGTTCTGACTGGTTAACTCCGTTACAGTACTAGTGATACTAGGGCTTAGCAAGTGTTCCCGCTGAGCAAGATAACATTGATGGATTTCATTCAGAAGTTGCTGGTATCTAGCCAAAAACAAAAACAAAAACACCTAACAACTGTGTACAAGGGATTTAGTTTTTCAGTCACCATTGCCAGTATTCTAACTTTTCTGCTACATAGTTCAAAACAAAGCAAAGTTACTAGTTTTTTTGTTTTGGTTTTTTTTGGGGGGGGGGGTCCAAAAAGCAGTATTTATTTAACTCAATATTTTAACTGAGGTAAAATATTCTAAGCTTCCAGAATTTCAAAACACTTGAAAATAAATGTATTACATTATACTCACTCTGGCATCTTCTCAGATCTTTGCTCTATTTGCTCAATAAGAGTCTATATTGAAAGAGAACAAAAAACAAAAAAATAAATAAACCATGAACTCCAAGCACATTAAGGGTGGATAAAAATTATTTAATAAAAAAAACTCACTCTTAAATTTAAACATTTTTCTTTTTAAAAATACACCTATTTAAAATTACTTTTGAAATTATGGCAACCTACATTAAGGTTTAAGATCACTATAACCTATTAAAATCAATTAAATAAAAAATATTAAAGCAGTATGTTTGTTGCTGAAGTTTTAAAGAAAGTCAAACCACTGAACTGGTGGAAGGCACTGGCTAAGCACTTGGAACAAGAGTTTGTTGAAGTGCTAAACCACCTTTTGACACAGCAGTAGGCTCCTCTGCAGATGGAGAGAATATTTTCTTCATTCTAGTTTATTCAACTCATTCGTTTCAATATTTAGTTTATTCAAAGTTGAGAAAAATTAAGAATTGGAAAAACAAAAACAGAAAAGCTTGTTTCCGTCTCCCAATCTATCAAAAATGAGTTGAGAGGTTGAGATCCACTAATTCTAAGGTCTTTGAAAGATGTGGTGATCAGAAACAATCAGATATTTCCCTTGCTTAAAAATTCAGTTTTAAATGTAAAACATTCTTTGATACTTACACAAGAAAAAAAGTATCAGAACATTTAAAGGTGATTTTATTTAACTAACAACAAAATTTTAAAATGCTGTTCATGTATTTTTAAATTAATTCCAATTTCCATCCAAAACACAGCTTGACAAAAATAAAGAGTAAAAAATTAATGTTCATCATCTAGTAAATAAGAAATGCCTCATTCACCATTTTCTAACATGGGAAGGTAGATCTGAACACTATCCCTAAAACAGAAATAATGCTAATATGTGGACTGCAGTTTAATAAACTCATTTTATGGCTTCACTATCAGCTATTAATTACCAAGCTACTTACTCTAACTTTGGGAGCAGCAGCTCTGAATTTTACGTAAAACAGTGTGAAGGCATTGTCAGAATTTGGTATAGATGAAGGATCCTGAAAAGAGAAAAAACAAATTGATAAATAAGATTTGTCTATATTTAGCTCATAGTATTAACTGTTTGAGACATTTAAGCTTTTGAGGAACTGTTTTGTGAAATGTTTGCACTTTTATGACCTTTTTATGCTTCTCTATTCAGTGTGCCAAAAGCTGGCACTCTCTCAAAACTCAGATAAACCCAGTTGGGAGAACAATATTCAAGACCAGAGCAGCAAGGGTTAGAATATTTATTGAACACTTTCATTTTTACTTCTCTCCCTTCTTCTCCACTAAAAAACAGTCACAATGCCATTTCCTCTGAAACCTGCCAATGCTGTTCCACTGAATAACCAGCAATGGTGACTACTGATAAATGGAAACCTTACTTCTATCCTGGAACTGAGAGGTTGAGTTAAAATTCAACTCCCTCCCACCCAAGCCTGAACTGAGCTGCCAGAGTCTCAGGCATTTGCCTTGCCCTCCATGGCTCAACTCAGTACAAAGCAAGAGCTTTTACCTGCTCTAGTAACAGACCAGAATGGAGAGCAGAAAAAAGAACCTTGCACATTTGAATACCTTCTGGATAATTTAGCCACCAGCTCACCTCCCTCTCCTGCTCCCAGGCCACTCCCCACAGAGGTCAGGGGGAGAAGTAGCAGCATTCAGCCTGTGACATGGAGAGGGCAAAAAGTATCCCCACCTCTAACTCTTCTTTACCCATCCCCTGAAGCAGTCTGGCTGCGCTCCCACAAATAGAGACCACCACACTGGTTCCCTGTCCCTGTCCCGTTAGGAGGTAGAGAGAAGACCTTCAGAGGGAAAGCAGAAGAGACTACAAATAGCAGGCTAGCCCCCAATGAATTTCTTTCCACAGAAACATATGAACTGCCTTGCTGGATTGGACCTGTGGTCCATCTAATCTACTATCCTATCTCAGGAGCCAACACTAGATGCTTCAGAGGAAAATGCAAAAAAAAAAAAAAAACCCATTGTAGAAGGATATGGGGTAATCTTCCCTTTCCTCCTCCATGAAGGTCTCATTCATAATTCCCAATAGCTAGAGATTGGCTTAAACCCTGAAACATGAAGTTTTGCCTCTCTTGCAGTACATTTTTTGTTAGCATTAACTAGTATAACTCTGGACATTCTTGTTATTCATATAAAACTGTCCAATCCCTCTTTTAATCTAGCTAAATCCTTAGCCTCGCAGGGTCCCAGAGCCCGGGCACCAATGCAAACCTGAACACCTACACTGCAATTTTACAGCCCCACAGCTGACACAGGGCAGCCATGGGTGCTGTACTGTGGTGTAGATGTATCCTTAGGGGACGTCTATGCTGGGGAAAAAAAAAAAAAAAAAAGGCCCACAGCAGTGAGTCTCAGAGCCCAGGTAAACCAACTCAGGCTCACTGAGCTCATGTTACAGGGCTAAAAACAACAGTGTCGGCATTCAGGCTCCGGCTGGACCCAGGCTCTGAAACTCAACAAGGGGAGTTGGTCTCAGAGCCTAGGTTCCAGCCTGAGGGCAGGCTGAGACCCATGCCTCCCGTTGGGTTTCAAAGCCCAGGCTCTAACCCAAGCATCTATACTGCTGTTTTTAGCCCCATAGCACAAGCCCAACTCAGCTAACCCGGGCTGAGACTCACTGCCTGAGTCTATTTGTTGTTTTGGGGGTTTGTTTTGGGGGGGGGGGGCGGGGTTGCATTGTAGACAGATGCTTAGTTTGCAGGGGATATAGGAGGGAGAGGCTGAAGAGATAGATTAGAAAAGCAGTGAGACTGAGGAAGAGGGGAACAAGAGAGATTCTCGGGATGAGGAGACGAGAAAGGGAGAAACTGGAAAAAATGGGGGAAAAGGGAGATAGAGCAATGCAGCCAAAGAGAGAAAGGGAAAGAAAATGGAGACACTGAAAGGAAGACAAAAGGAAATGAAAAAGAAAAGCATGTAAAATAAAAAAAATGGAGACATAGTAAGTTACCTCTGTAAACATATACAGTATAACAGAAGTCTGAATGGCAATATGTTAGTGTGTACCCATTTAAGTTCTGAGAAGGGATATGGGCTCATTTCCCCCACCCCCAAATCTTCTGAATCACACTACAAAACCCTCACAGGAATTATTTATTCTCACCAGATTTTAGCCAAAATTATATACTCAAATATGTAATTTTCCTACTCAGATTTTATCATCTCTGCAAGCTTTTTAGGAGAGATTTGCATGGGCACAAAAGGTAGTTAGGTGTTCAACTCCCATTGAAAGTCAATGGAAGCTGGTCACCTAACTCCCCTTTGTTCCTTTTAAAAATTCATCTTTATAGCCTATTTTCAAGATATTGCTTGGATTACTTGCACCAGTCATTGCAGCTCTGCAGCTGTCCCAGAGCAGTGTAAACTAATGTGCTCTACAAACTACCCAAAAGAAAGTATTTAAATGGGCCATATCACCAAAAAATGCTTGTCTAATACAACAGTGTAATATTAGCATCAGTCAAATTAATATTAAAAGAAGTTGCAGGTATTTTTGGTTCTGTCTAGGGCAATGGTTCTCAAACTTTTGTATTCGTGACCCCTTTCACACAGCAAGCCTATGAGTGCGACCCCTTTATAAGTTAAAAACACTTTTTTTATATATTTAACACTATTACGAATACTGGAGGTGAAGTGGGGTTTGGGGTGGAGGCTGACAGCTCTTGACCCCCCAAGTAATAACCTTGTCATCCCCTGAAGAGTTACGACCCCCAGTTTGAGAACCCCTGGTCTAGAGTTATTACAAATACATCACACCAATCAAGTCAGTACCTGCTTACCCCACTTACCCTTTTTATCAACTGGCTTGTGAGGTTCTGTAGTGTGTTCACAGTGTATGTTTTCATAAGGTGCATAGCTTTAGAAAGACATTGTTTAAACTTAACCAAATACACGGGATAATCTTTAAAATTAGGCTGCAAAGAACAAAGAAAAGCATTTTAAATGTGGCAGCAATGGTAGACGTACAAAAAATACTTTTAAAAGAACAAGTAATAGGTAAAAAGTATCCAATGCAAACTAACTTTAGCAGGTTTATAAACTTAAGCATAAGTGGACTAAATGTATGCAGATCAGATACATTTTAAGGAACAGAAAGTGTCTTCCTTGCCTTTTTTCCCTCTGTAAAAATAAACAAATTTAAAAATTCCAAAATAACTAGAATATGTATCTCTAAAGTGTTAAGATTTAATTAAAAAATACAAAATGTTAAGTTACTTACATGTGATGAAATATATGTAATACAATCATCAAGCTTAGCCAGCATAGGTATAAATCCTTCACTGTTCACAGACAACGTTGGGGAATTTAATTTCTTTAAAAACCAAAATACATCAATCAGAAGAAATTAAGAAAACATCAGAAATAACTAATTTTGGTCACAGAACTGAGATGATTAATATAGCCTACTTGACTTTCTAAGATTATAAGAAATAAAACAACACTTACTGTGTTAATATTTTCTAGTTCATTAAAATAAGAGAGTTTCTGTTGGATATTTTCAGCCAGGTCAACAAGTTCTGACTGTTCAAACAGAGCAAATAAAAGACTGTAAGTAACTTAAACTATTAAGGTTTCAAATAAGACATGTTAAAAAAAATTAGATCAAATTTTGCTAGCTACATAACAGACCACAAAAAAATTTGCAGAAAGCAGAAATTCTGTCAAGTTCTAAACTCTGAATTAAAGAAAGAAATGTTACCACTAAATGCTGTTCTCAAGTGTATTGTCTTTATAGACACACAACCTAGGGGTCTTGCAGTATTCTGAAGGAGCCACAGAATCTTTTCAAGTAGTAAAGCTATTATATGCTATTCTGAAGCACTTCAGGATCCCAACGTTCTTTAAAAATATACCATGCAAACATTCCTATCTTCAGTTCCTTTATCCCTCAAAAGCATCCAAAAAAAAAAAAAAAAAAGAACTCAGAAGAAGTCATTATAGATCTGCAGAAGCAGTAGATTTGGAGAATATCATTTACTTTTATATAATCTTGCTTCTTTCAATATCAGAATTGTTTACTGATTTCCAAGCAGTTGAACATGTGCAAAGCCACTAAATGCAATGGGGTGTTTACACAAGAGTCACTGAGGGCATAAATTTGAACAATGGGTGGATGGTGCTTATTGAGAGCTTATTTTGCTCTGCAGAACCGCATTATTGGTGAGGAGACAAGATACTTTCAAAGCTGGACGGGGGAGAAAAAAAGGTTCTCTCTGTCTGTGTGATGCTTTTGCCAGGGACAGAACAGGAATGAAGTCTTAGAACTTAGTAAGTAATCTAGCTAGATATGCGTTAGATTCTGTTTGGCTAAATGGCTGAGAAAATAAGCTGTGCTGAATGGGATGGATATTCCTGTTTTAGTGTCTTTTTGTAACTTAAGGTTTTGCCTAGAAGGATTCTCTATGTTTTGAATCCAATTACCCTGTAAGGTATTTACCATCCTGATTTTACAGAGGTGATTCTTTTACTTTTTCTTCTATTAAAATTCTTCTTTTAAGAACCTGATTGCTTTTTCATTGTTCTTAAGATCCAAGGGTTTGGGTCTGTGTTCACCTATGCAAATTGGTGAGAATTTTTATCAAACCTTCCCCAGGAAAGGGGGTGTAGGATTTGGGAGGATTTTGGGGGGAGAGACGTTTCCAAGCGGGCTCTTTCCTCGTTGTATATCTGTTAGACGTTTGGTGGTGGCAGCAATAAAGTCCAAGGGCAAAAGGTAAAATAGTTTGTACCTTGGGGGAAGTTTTAACCTAAGCTGGTAAAAATAAGCTTAGGGGGTTTTCATGCACGTCCCCACATCTGTACCCTAGAGTTCAGAGTGGGGAAGGAACCTTGACAGGACCAACTTCTGCTGATGACACAGACTGTTCTCCAACAGATGTTGGTCCAATAAAAGATATTACCTGACGTTGTCTCTCTAAATATTAAATATGTTTACTCGTATACTGAGCACTTGCTCTTGAGGTCAGCTGGAGAGCAAATAAACATGGAACCACTCATAATGCTGTTTATGTGGCATCACTTTTCAGAGTAGTATCAGTTTAGCTATAACAACCTTTGACAATTTTGGTTAATGCTTCATGACCACTCATTGTCTGAGTGGAACATGGTATAAGACAGGAATCAGCTATAACAGCCTACAACTCATTTAGTTTTCTGTTTTCAAACAGAGAAAGTTTAAGCAACATTCCCATAAAAGTTCAAACAGTAATTTCATCAGTCTGCTGACAACTAAATTGAAACCCGAAGGACTTGTGGGTTTATGAATAAGTGTGAACAGCTTAAGAGACTTTTTAAAAATCCTTTACTAAAGGGGTGCAAAAAATAAAGGGCAGCCCCCAGCAGAGACAGCTGCTAAATAAACCTGTATAAATGACAAACCTTAACCCAAATTTTTCACAGATAAAACAGTCCAAAAAAGAGGAATGGAAAAAGTCTTAGGATGTTTCTCTAATTAGGTGGCAACTGAAGAAAATATTTCCACATTAAAATATATGACCTTCTGGTGAATGGTTTACTCAATTCCAACATGACCTTTCTAATTTCAGAAAAATGTTTTCACTAGGAACTCTCCTCTACAACTCCCAGGAACCATAGTGAAGAGACTAGAGAACTCTGCTCCCGTTCTATTTCTTCCTCTGAACCAAGAACCTCCCCAAAAAGCCCCCCACACTCATCCCCCCCCCCCGAGTCCCATCCCCCACTCCCAGACTCCTCTCCGCTGAGCTCTAACCACCTTCAACTGGACCCCTCTGCAGAGTCCCATTGCCCCTGCACTCAGAACTGCCTCAGCAAGATCCTGTACATCAAGATGCCCCCCCACACACACACACACTGAGCCATGTGAACCCAGATTGCCCCACACCCTCTCACCACACATCTGGATCCACCCTCACTAAGACCCTCCACACTTCGATCCTGTTGGGCTGAGCCTATCTGCCCACACCTGGCATGGAGGGGCAGAGCCCCTGTGTGTTTCTGGGACAGGTCTGACCCTTGTGCTGTGTCAGGGTTGGGCGCAGCCTCAACGCCGAGTCTGTGTCCCAGGGTTGTGGGGGCTGCAGGGTGATCTCCCACCGCCATTGGGCTATGCTCCCCACTGCTATGCTGGAGCCTCCACATTTATTTCTTGACAAACGCAATTTGCAGAATTTTAAAATATTGTGTGCAGAATTTTTTTTTTTTTGGGTGGCACAGAATTCTCTCGGGAGTAAATCATGCACTGGCATTACTGCCCACAAGATGCCTGTTCTGTAAACAGAGGACTTTATTTTTGGTAACTTTAAATTTAAAAAGCTTCAGTAACTACCGTATCACAAATTACCTGCTCTTTCAAAAGCTGCTCACAGGCTTCATGCAATGTTCCTGTCTTGGTGGACACAAAAAGATACTGTTTCTGCAAAGACTCCAAATGTTGAAGAGCACTGTTCACGTCATTCAATATAGCATCACATTGCTCCTGAAATCCAGACAAATAATTCCTCATCTGCCTAGAAAAGAGAACCACAATGAAAAAGGGTAATGCTTTTCTTTTTATATTTAAAAATAACCAATACATAGAATGATTTACTCCATTTTCCTGAGGACACAGAAACCTCTCTAGAAAAGAGTAGATCACTTGCAGGAAGTAAATGCATAGAACAATGTATAATAAAATCTTAAATCACAAACTGACCTGATATTTAAGCTCATGGGTCATAGATTCTGTTTTAAAACTGATAAGACATCAATTTTCAAGCACTATTAAGCATAAATTAAACAATGTTAAGTGTCCAATTTAAACCAAAAGGAACTAATGACTCTTGGGTCTCAACTATTGTGCTCTATTTTAGCACACATACAACAATATGTAAAATCAGAAACTCTTCTCAGACTTGTGTAATCCCCAGAATAGTAAGGGCACAGAACTAATTAACACTCTTCTGTAGACTCCTCCAACTAAAACAGATATAGCATAGCCACATAATAGACTACTTTTCCATCTGTGATCTACAAACACTACTGCCATGCATCATAACACATCATAAGAGAGAGAACAGGGACGCAACTCTCCAACTTTGCAACAGGTTCACAAGTATGGGCTCAGAATAAGCCCAAGTCTTACCATTTTCCGGATACAACACAAAACTCTTCCCACAATAAAGGCCAGAGAACAAGCAGACCATAAAAACCAAGCGATAGGGAAAGAGCAGGTTATTTTACAGTAAAATTTAATGCATGCTCTTAATTTTGGATGTGGCAACTCAACATTGTGGCACTAGCCACAGTAGAAATATCTAAGATCATTAGTCACTCAGAAGTGTTTCAGACACAACTCTTTATGAATAGTTGATAAACAGCTAAAGCCAGTTGAAAGTAGTCCTTCCCAGACTGAAGAAAGAAAGTCAGTCAGGTGAAAATAGATACAAATTAAACATAACTGGGAAAAGTGTCACTGGATGCTGAAAAATTAGATGCCTATATATTAGTGGGCAGGATAAAATCCTACATATCATATGCTGTAATATGTCTAAGGGGGAATTGATATATACATAAAAGCAAAATTTCACTTCTAGTTTAGAAGCTGTTGCTGGGTGCAGAGACTAAATATGTACAGTGATAAAATTCAACAAATGGAAGAAGGATCATACCTGTACTTAGCACCTTCATCTTGATCCATCTGGGCCTGCAGCTGAGCAAACCATGAGAAGAACTAAAACAAAGATTTTTAGATTGTCAACAACCCAGACATTACAAGGAACCAATTAGAGAAACCGTCATATCTGGAGTTCCAGAGCAATCAACAGGATACAGATGATGAATTGCACCACAACATGAGCATCTTTCATTATTAAAGGAAAAAAAACTCTTAAGTACTCAACAATGATTCAGATAGTCCAGAACCTAGCAGAGCACAATTCTACCACCTAACTGAAGGAAAAATGTACAATGCCATCTCCTTGAGTTTCTAGGAGCACAACATTAGCACTGTCTCTCTCACTGCAAACATTATGGGATTGAACTGTGACATTCTGCGGGCAGCACCACTGTCCTTTGTTGATGCTTTAGCCTCTCAATACAGAAAAAACATCTAGTATTGAACAACCAAGAAGTTAAAGTTTTGTTTTCTTCAATTTTTTTTGCATGTCTAACAAAAGAATTTTATAAAAACATAAGAAAGGCACACTAAAGCTTCACAAATCCACTGGGAAGAATTTTAGCACTGAAATGATGCCTCTAGGATTGTAAAGCAATTAATTTGGTGTGATTTACCTGCTGTGCAGTTTCAATTCTTTCATCTTCCATTCCCAAAGTGGTGAATCCTTTCAAGAGGATATCCTCTGTTGATTCAGGTATTGCTGCAGCCAACGCGACATTTAGTGACCGTGATGTTAAACTGCATAAATCTTCAATTGGAAGCTGTATATAAAAATCCCATCATTTTAGTTAAATTACTTTTTAAAAATTAATGTTTAATTTTAAATTAATATGCAATAGTGTAAACAACATCTCAATCACACCAAACTTATTTCTTAAGTTCCTGTTTGTTTAATTTTGAAGGAATAATCAGTGTGGTCATTTTATAAACTATTTCAATAATATATTTAAACACCAGAGTATCAATATTCAGAAATATTTAAAATATTCACTTAATTATTCCAGGACAAAAAAAAATAAATTAATACTTTCTACTAAAGAAGATTAACTGAAAATGAATTAATACAACCCTCTTGCATATGATCTATATTATTGAAAAGCATTACAAATCTCCAGTTTAGCTAACTAAACAGCAAGACAAACTAATATTTTGGACTTAATATCAGATGACATGGGGCAGGTCTACACTCTGGGGAAAAGTAGATCTAAGCTACGCAATTTGAGTTGCGCTACTAACGTAACTCAAATTGCGTAGCTTAGATCTACTTACCGCGGAAACTCTCCTGTCAATTCCCCTCACTCTTCTCGTTCTAGTGGAGTACCGGAGTCTATGGGAGAGCGATCGGCGGTTGATTTAGCAGGCCTTCACCCACTAAATCGGCCCCCGGTGGATTGATTGCCGCAGCATCGATCCCACCCGTAGTGGAGACAAGCCCATGATGATTCATATTTCCAAGTGCAAGCCAAAATAACAAAGGTTTACAGTATCTACACAGCACAAAAACCTTTTGATTGGCATACAAGCTAAACAAACTTTCATTAGATTGTTCTGCCATATGACCAAAGGAAATTCCAAGCCCAATATTGTCACAACCTGAAATTCCAATAATTTCAAAATGTTTTAAATAATACTTCCAAATAGATACTCCAGATGATTATACAGGAAGGTTTCTTTAGAAGATAATTCCTATATTTCAGAATTTCAGCTTACTAAGTATATTTTACTGAACATAAAAAAATCAAAGTAATTTGGGACAATTTAAGTATTTTTAGACTGGAGACTGCCTTGGAATTAGATGCTGTATCTTATCCTTGAATAAAATTTTACAGCTAATGAGGATGTTTTCCCTAACTATTCTAACATAACATTCTCTTCTTTCAAAGTAGCAGCCGTGTTAGTCTGTATCCGCAAAAAGAACAGGAGTACTTGTGGCACCTTAGAGATTAACAAATGTATTTGAGCATAAGCTTGCGTGGGCTACAGCCAACCATTTGCACAATTAAAGCTTACTCACAACAACCAAGAACATAACAAAAGAGCACTGTACACAATTAAAAAAAAAAAGTATTATTTTTCAACACAGAACAAGTTATCTGTGGCAATAAAAGTCATTGTCTGAAAATATTAACCAGGTAAAAAGCCTGGTCTAGGTTTTAAAAGTCTGATAACTAACGAATTCAACAGAACTTCATATCTTTTTGATTTTTGTTAGCAGGTTGTTTGTTTTTGCAAGAGGCAGTTTTAGTCGTCATAAAAGTAGAGGCTGATAATGCCAGATTCCTCAGACAACTTTGTTAATGCACCTTAATTTTGACATTCAACATGCCTACTATCTAGAGGTCTGAGCAGGACTAATTTTAAAGCCTGACCTGCCCCAAGCCCAAGAGGGTTGAGTCATTTTCAGACCTGACCGCAACACTCCCCCTCCAACCCTGTGTTAGCACACCACTGCTTGGGGCTCAGCCTGGTGGGGGATCCCTATAACCAGTGCCCATAATCCATCTCCAGCCACCTCCTACCTCTGGGGAGGTCACAGTGGCAGCTGTACGGCCCGTTCCTGCTGGTTGCCACCTGCTGCTGCACTGTGGAGTGAAAGACACTGCGACCCCATTGACACAAACACACTTCAGCATATACAGCGCAAAGAGGTTGCGGTGGCTGGCAAGCAGGAGCAGGGCCTGCAGCAGATAAGGACCCCCAAACAAGACAAGGTGAACAGGGACAACCCGACCAAACAGGTTCAGGTTGTTTTCTGATCCAAAACAAACCTGACCTTTGTAGTGGGGTCTCGTTGGGGTGCAAGTCTGCCACCATTTAATCCTGATCCTTGCTTGGGCAGGGTTTGCCATGCCTGCTAAATAATCTGGTAGTTTTGTAATATGGACAAACCAAGTCTAAGGATGGGGAAGCCGTTGACTTGAGGTGGAATTTTAACATAGATTTCCAGAAGTGAAAGGCTAATGGATAGCACACAGGACTGAGAGCTAAGGGACCTGATTTCTAATCTGATTAGCTGCATAACCTCAGGCAAGTCAGCTAGACCCCAATTTTCAGATATGTTGAAGACCCACAATTCCAATTTATTTCAATGGGAGTAAGGGTGCTCAGCGTCTGTGAAAATCAAGCCCATAACTTCTCTGCTTCTCAGTTTTCCCACCTTCTTTTGTAAGGCAAGTTTAGATCTATGATAGAACAGCACTATAAAAGTGCTAAGTATTATCATGTGCATGAACCCTTTCGATCACTATGCTGTCCAAGAATGAGCAACCCTTCTATAAACATCTGGACTATTAGTCTGCTAACAGCTTATTGCATTTCAATTAAATACAATATAAGAAATAGGGAAGTTGGTCATTCATAAATAAGAATTTGTTGTATTGAATTCAGCTACAACAGAATGGAGCTAGATGGAAATACTTCAATTAACTCACCTAGTACTTCTGAGTAGCAACATTTTTGTTCCCTTTTTTCTTCATAGATCTGCCCATACAATAGCATTTTTAAAAACTAGGACTTGTAACAGATACTATAATTCTATTCAACTATAAAATATATTCTCATTCAAAGGAAAATTTTGAAGACAGTAACAACAACATCTTTTACACTTCCTAGGTACTTCATGTATACCCAAATTGCCCATCTTAAATATATTAAGTAAACTCCATCAGCACATATCTGCTGCTATGTATGTTTTTCCTGCTAGCAACAAATGAGAAAACTGATTGTGAGACTCAGATTTTCACACAAGGAAATTAAATATGCTCAGAGTGTTGAATAAATTGACCTATACTAACAGTTATTGACAAGATACAGACAGGCCTGTTTTCTTAGCAGAAATATGTATTCGGAATGCGAACAACACTATTCATCAAAGTAACCTTAACAGCTTAAAACAATTATACGCAACAGGCAGTATTACAATCTGCAGGTAAGACAAACAAGAGTGATATTGTGCAGAGCTACTAAAACGAAAACCAATACTACCCTAATGTGCTATTGACTAACTTCTGGTTAAAATAATTTAATTACATTACTTCTTGTTAAAAATCAATTGGGCATAAACTTTTAAGATGGTAAAAATTAGAAATACTTCATTTTTTAACTGATAGGCTCTACCCAAGCACATCTGCTGTCTAAATAATGCATTCATAACTCAAGTACTCCACATTTGTTACAGTTCCCAACTCTTCAGACATCACATGAGAGCAGAATCAACTTATGTTTTATTAGCGTTTAACATTTTGTGACATTATGGAAGGTTGGGTTTACGTAGTTGATTTTAATGAATATTCTCCCTTTCAGCGCTGATTTTAAATTATGTGGCAACAAAGCAACTTAAAGTCCTTTACAAGATGAAAGCCATACACAAAATTTGTATCTGTCTGAATTATTATATTGAAAACATTGGGTTTGTTTAGTCAGGAGAAAAAAATACTGAGGAGGAACAATCTTCAAGAACAGAAAAGACTGTTATAAAGAGGAGGTGATAAATTGTTCTCCTTATCCACTGAGAAAGGACAAGCAGAGATAGGCTTAAATTGCAGCAAGGGTGATTTAGGTTTTTCATGAGGAAAACCTCTAACTGTGAGGGTAGTTAAGCAGTGGAACAAATTAGCTAGAAGATTATGGAATGTCCATCACTAATTAATTTTAAGAACAGGTTAGTCAAATACCTTTCAGGGATGGCCTAGATACAGGGGTGGCCAAACTTACAGATCCTCTGAGTCACATATGATAATCTTCAGAAGTTTGAGTGTCAGGCACATTTGTCAATGCTCAGGACTTCAGCAAGAGTAGGGCTGAAGTCCCGAGCCCCAGCAGGTGTCTCCCATAGGGCAGAAGCCCCTAGCCCCACCACTCCTCCGCACTGCAGAAGCCCCGAGCTTCCCTCCCTCCCCGCGTCTGGTAGGAGGAGAATGATGGGACGTGGGGGGCTCCACGAGCCACACTTTAGCTGTAAAACTGCAAGCCGCGCTTTGGCCATTCCTAGAAGATAACAGTAAGTCCTGCCTCAGTGCAAGAGACTGGACGAGATGACCTATGATTCTACAATTACTAGAATGGAGCCATCTCTAGGGTGGAACAGCACTCTGCAACAGGAAGCGACTAGTGAATCCAGGTGAAACTAGAGCAGTACGCTAGGATAGTTGAAGTGTAGTTATTTGCATGGAGAACAGGGCAGGTACTGGAGCTCACTCTTAAGGAAGGTGCCAGAGAGGCCTTCTTAAGCACATAACTCCTCAAGACTTCGCTCATTTCATCTCCAGGACAGCACTGCGAGCGAGGCTGCGCTGCCTCCCCACCGCCCTGCGGGCCCCCTCCTGCACCACCAGCGAGGTCCCCGCCTGCCAGACCCGGGTCCCCCTCACCGCGGGCAGCATCGCACGGGATCGATGCGGCTCAGAGCCCCACCCGGCGCCCCGGGGCAAAGCACCACCCGGACCAAGGGCACGACCTGGGCAGCAGCAGGTGGCGGCCCGATACGCCCCGCCCCCCCCCAGCGGGCCCCGGGTAGCCGCCTCCGGCCAGCCCAGCCCAGCCCATGATTCCCCCCCACACACTCCCCGTCCCGTCCCGCCCAGCCCAGCCCGGGGGGCGGCCCAGGCCGCGCGCCGCCTGGCTACGTGGCAGCTGCTCCTGTTAGAGAAACGGGGAGGCCCCAGCGTCCGCCAGGCGCCCCCTCCCCCACCGCCTCCGGCCCCGGCCGCTCCGCGCCACCTGCTGCCCCTCCCCGCTCACCTCGGCCGGGACGGGCGGGTTCTCGGCCGCCGCTTTGAGCTCCAGCACCGAGTCCGTCTGTCGGTCGGTGAGAGGCGCCATGGGCCGGGGCTTGCGGTCCCACAGGCCGAGCTTGTCCCGGATCTCCCTGTCGCCCAGCTCCAGGGGCGGCTCCGCCATCCTCACGGCCAGCGTCAGCCGGAGCGGGCAGGAGAGGCCACTTCCGGGATCCGGGAGCGTCCGACGCAGCGCGGGGCAGAGAGAGGAGCGGAACCATCGGAACCCGGAAACGCTCCCGGAGGGAACGAGACACGCGGGAGGATTCCATGGGCTCACAACCGGCGGGAGGAGCTGATCGGGGACGGAAACTTCCGGTGCGGGGAAGGGACTCTTCGAACCCGATGGGGCGGAAGCGCCTTCGCCCTCCTGACGTCATTGCAACGCGTAGGCAGGGCGCGGGGACGGGGCCTGCTTGCCCGGCCCGTTGTGGCCAATGAGCGCGGGAGACTGCAGCTGTTGACAGTGAGCTGCGCCCTTTGCCTTGCAGGCCCTGCTCAGCTGGGCTGGGAGCCCCGAGACACGCGTTCTAGTCCCGTTTTGGCCGCTAGGTTGCAAAAGACCCGGGGCAAGTCACTTCCCGCTCTGTAATAATGACATTTTAGCCGGGATCCAGTGGCACTGCTGGCCAATTGTATTCGTCCCCGCAATCCTCCTGCAGCAAAAGACGCTGGAAGCCACAACCCAAGCACCCCCGACTTAAAAATAAAGTTGAGTTCTACCCTGGTGACAAAACGATGAAACATGGAGTGTAACTATTGCCAGGGCATATGCCTGAGTCTGCAGCCAGCCTGGAACAAGAGTGCTGATTGGCCAAAGCCTGAGCGCTCAGACCCATCTAGTCAGCTTCAAGGGGTATTAACTCTAAAACCAGCTACTGAAGGAAAACAGGTTTCAGAGTAGCAGCCGTGTTAGTCTGTATTCGCAAAAAGAAAAGGAGTACTTGTGGCACCTTAGAGACTAACAAATTTATTTGAGCATAAGCTTCCGTGAGCTACAGCTCCCTTGGTGCTCGGCTGCATTAAGGAAAACGGGCACCATCACTACTACCCCAGCAGAGATCACTGGGTGGAACCCCTCACAGTTATCACCCCTTCGTGGCTAGGGCATGTAATACCTGTAGATGTCCTCACACAATTGTGCAGGACCTGCCTCTTCCCTTCACTCAGACAAGGGGAAAGGTATTTGAGTCATTATACTTCGACACTTAGAATTATGTATCTTCTCATGGCAATTAATACTGGTTGTCTTTCTTCATTGTATAGTCTCTCACGGAGCTCTGCAAAATTTGTTACTTTTCCTCAATTTGGTTTAGTCGCTATTGGACCTTACTATTCTATATTGCCACACGACACATTAAACTCCATCATCTTTACTTGTATTTACTCTTCTCACTAGTGGAAGAGCTTCAGACTTGCTCTATGTTAAATGTAGCTTTATTTGCTTGTGCAGTAATAAAAGATGCTACTTTTTGAACATTAAAAGCAACATGAAACAATCCTGCAATTATTTCCCAGTTTATCTTTCAACTTTGAAACTAACATCCTAACTTATTTATGTAATACTTTTTATGCTAAGCACCTTTCTTGCATTAAAAATTGGCTTTTTAATTTTACTTTTCCATATTACTTTACGGAAAAAAAAATACCACTTATCCAGTTGATTAATTTGGGCTTTCTGAAAAGCCAGTGTAACCCATGTGCCTAATACGGAGATATCTCTTTAAGAGACCCATTGGTGGAGGAGGTGGAAGTGAGCTGTGTCTGGGACATTGTTTTTTATTAAATCTGAATATTTTCCCAGAAGCCAAGAAATTCACAATCTTATTTCATTTACAAAAGGATTGCATAGCCAGACTATACTTTTTGTTGGTCTACAGATATACATGAACGCATACAAGGTTCAGAGTAGTAGCCGTGTTAGTCTGTATTCGCAAGTGGAAATTTCCACTGAATGCATCCGATGAAGCGAGCTGTAGCTCACAAAAGCTTATGCTCAAATGAATTTTTTAAGTCTCTAAGGTGCCACAAGTACTCCTTTTCTTTTTCCATACAGGGTGAGGTTCATTTCTATGTGTTGAGGATCCTCATAGGTAGATCAATCACTCCACATCCAGAAGCTACTGGAACTGGGTGTGGTAGTTTTGGGTCTGCTGCAGTAGGGTCCCTTTGCTGGGATCAGACTCCATAAGGGCAAGCAGTCTGGGCAGCTAGTGAGGAGCTGAGCCCAGGAGCAGAAAGCAGACTGTTGTCCCTAATTCTGAAGTATTTTGCAGCAGGGTTTTCTTTAACCAATCACTCAGTTAAGTGTATAGATTTAATCAGTTAGCTGACTGGCTAGTAGTGATTTCAGCAGTGAAAGTGTCTGCATGGATTCCAACTGAAGATTTCTACAAGCAAGTGGAAGGAAGATGTTATTTTAGACTCAACAGACTATGGAATTGATGATCAAAGACTGAGATTTAGGTGAACAAAACCTAAGCTTTTCGGAACTCTTTCTTCTCACTGTGTTTCTGTGGGGAGTGAACTCTTCAGATTTTAATTTGTTTTCTTTATTTATGTTTCTGTATAACTGAAGGTAATGGCTGTGGATTATAAAACAGCCATGTCATGCTGTAAACATTAGATTTGTTTCTTTATCAGAAGATTTTATAAAGTTATTTAATTAAATTCATTTCTTTAGTTCCTTTTGGAACGTGAATATGGGAAAGTTGACCCAGTGCAATTCCTGCTGAAAATCCTTAGAGACTGAACTTTATAGGTCTCCAGCTATTTTCTGTGGAAGTTGGGTTTTTTTTTAAAGACACTGGAGAAGGGCAATAAAGTGAACGCTAGCCCACCCAAAGGTTACACCTGCACAAACTACTACAATCAGTACAAAAAGCGATGTAACACTTCAGTTTAATGGCAATTATAACTACAGCTAACTATAAATGTAAGATCTTGATATCAAAAGGCATGGTTAGTACTGTTTTAGAAAACAAATTATACTTTAAATTTCTTCTTTAAGTAATATATATCAAAATGATCAAGTATCTAAACACTCCTAAACTGTTTGAGTTCTGGTGCTGTGATCATGTTTAATCCAGATTGAAAACTCAAGAGGCTTTCTTTATACTAATTATCTGTAATAAGTCACACTATACTCAGGCTTTATCTACTTCTATTGTTATGGAATATGCTGCAGAATTGACTCCTTGGTATGGAGCTGTACTCTATCTGAGCTCTCTCTCTTAAAAAAGAAATGTTTCTAGCCCTTGTAAGTACGGAGATAACCTTGAAAATGTAACCACAGTACAAACTGATGCAGTAGTGCCTGCCAGAGCCTGGAAAGAACTTGAAAATGTGAGGTGGAACTGCATTATCGATCTTAAAAGGCTCTGCACTCTGATTCCACAGTTAGAGTTGGACTTTTCTAAAATACAGATTTGGCATTTTTGCTCTGGCATTCACCATTTGCTGCAGCTAGGCACACTATGTTGTTTTTTGCCCTTCCTGTCCTGCATCTTGCTCTCTAGCTTTCCCTACAAGATGAGGTTAGTCTGATTATAGTGCATACTTCCTCCTTTATGGAACCAAGCAGCAAAGGTTCAGGGAATAATAGCTAGAGTTTAGTTTGCAGCCACGGAGTGACAGGAACCAGAAGTGTAAGCTGGCAGTTCAGGCTGTCTGAAGGATACACTTCTTTGGAATATACAATGGAAATGAGGTTCTGGGGCGGGTTGCTTGGACAGTGCCCAAGGAGTGTGGCAAAAATCTCTCATCTTCAAAAATTGCTGTATTTTACACTCCACTGTGAGCCACAGCTGTGTGGAGGTACAAAATTCATGACAGAATTAACATTGCTACAGAATGTGCCTGACCTCTAAGGTGCTTAAAGGTACTATTTCAGACAGATGCTGGCTGAAGTATTTTATTACAGCCTGAGTCCCTCACAAGCACAATGCAAGTTGCCTCTAGTCCCTAACTTTTGATTGTGCCCACCTGCCACAACTTTATCTTTGATATCCCAAGTTATAAATATCCCAAATAACTGGCATTAGATGCCTTAGGGCAGTGTTTTTCAAACTTTTTTTCTGGCAATCCAGTTGAAGAAAATTATTGATGCCTGTGACCCAACATTGCTGGGGATGAGGGGTTTGGAGCATGGGAGGGGCTTGGGGTACAGGGCTCAAGGTGTGCGAGAGGGCTCTGAGCTGGATGCAGGAGGGGGTCTGTGCTGGGGGTGCAAGCTTTGTGGTAGGGATTTGGGGTGCCAAAAGGGGCTCCAGGTTTGGGAGGGCTCAGGGCTGGGGCAGGAGATTGGGGCACGGTGTTGGGGTGTGGGATTACCTCGGGTGGCTCCCGGTCAGCGGGGGTGCTAAGGCAGGCTCCCTGCCTGTCCTGGCACTGCGCACCACATTGTGCGCCGGAAGCAGCCAGCAGCAGGTCCAGCTCCTAGGCGAAGGCACGCAAGTGGCTCCACACAGCTCTTACCTGCAGGCACCCCCCCCCCCAGGTCCCATTAGCTAGGAGTGAGGCCAATATGAGTGCAGAGCCAGTGCTCAGGGTGGGGGTAGCATGCTGAGGCCTATGGCCCCCCCACCTAGGAGCCAGACCTGCTGCTGGCCACTTCTGGAGTACAGCACTGTGTCAGAACAGGTAGAAACTAGCCTGCCTTAGTCAGGTAGCACCACCAATGGGATTTTTAACAGCCCAGTTGGTGGTGCTGAGCGGAGCCCTGCAACCCAGTGCCTTACATTCCTCAACCCAGTACTGGGTCACGACCTGCAGTTTGAAAACCACTACCTTAGGGAGAAGAAAGGAACATGCTGTGCTACTGCAGAGAAGCCAGCTCAGGGCAGTTCTAGAGCTACAAGAATAGGCTGTCTTCCAAGAATAGGCTGCTCTTACTGAACTGCTTCTGAAATGACATCCAGCCTTAGGTCACATCCCCTTTCTCTACTACCCTAATTGGTAGGTCTCTGCTCCCTTCAAAATCTGCAGCAAGTTTGTAGTCCTCCCAGCATCTCCAAAATACGGGAGGAAGGAGACAGAAGGATGGCATTTTCCTTCAGCTACTGGAGTCTCCCAGCAGAGGAGGGGGGATACTAAAGTCCAGCTTTTTAAAGGTATTTTGGTGCCTAATATGCAGATTGGCATCCAAGTACATTTAAAAATATGGCCCTACATGCCTTCTTTCTTCTGTCCCAGCCAGTACAGCAGCATCTCCCTACTTCAAGCAGAGTTAGGACATTTTAAAAAAAACTCAGACAAAAAATGGTTAAACTTTCACAATATCAGTAGGTTGATAGAATTAAATCCACAATGTTTTACTTAGATCCAGGGGTGAAGAAGAATTACAAACAGTCTTGCTTGCTAACTGGGCAATAAGCATTGTTGAAATGGGAAAACCAAGTTGAGTGAGTTTAGTTAAAAATTTATTTTAGATCCCCAAAGGCCAAAGCATCTTACATTCTCCCCGCACATGTATTTATTATGCTGAAATAAGATACATTTTCCCATGCAGATAAGGCATGTGAACACAAAGTATAAAAACATTCAGTTTCCCTGTATCATTCCATATGAATAAATAACTTCGCTAGCACAATAAATCTATGAGCAGCAGTAACAAATTGGGCTGAATGAAACATACGTTCAATATTTCAGAACACACTGATATTATCTAATATGAAAACAAAGTGATGCAATTTTATAAGTCAATATTTTTGGCACAATAAAGATAATTGCTTTGGTGATTTTCTGAATATTTGCATACCCCTTTCAATGTGATAAGTTGCAGCATGAAAGGTTAGTAATGTCATTTGACTGGTGGTGCACATTACTGCAAATGAGACAATATACTTGCATATACATTACCCACAAACTCAACTTTTTGGTACAGTGGATTGGGGTAACCTGCTTATTCTGCATATCAAGCAATATTGAAAATTCAGTCATACCAGAAAAATACAGAACATTTCTGCAAGAGGCTCATTCTGTAATTGTAGATGAAAGTAAAACTGATAATTTCAAACATTTAACTTAGCTTAAAATATCTCCCTCCCCCCCAGACTTTTCCTTAAGAAAAGTTATTTAAGAGCCCTGGCACTGCTGGGCAAGGTTATTTTGATGCCTTCATGCCATTTAGGATTGTTGGCCAGTGTTTTAAGTATCTGTGGCATGGCTTCTCACTCTGGGAAATTGCAAACACCGTTCCTTCTCTTTATAGTTAGATGGGAATGTAGTCCCAAGACTCTTCTGCTGTAACGTGGACTCTCAGTTTGGAAAAGGTTGGGAATCACTAATTCTTCCGTCACATCAGGGCAGCATAAGAAGGACAGTGAGAACTGTGAGGACTTCTAAACACTTGTAGTTACTGTCAGGATTTCCATTTTACCCACAGCAACCCTTTGCAAACAAAGGCATTCCAATTGGGATCAAAGATACTGGCGTTAAGCAGCGGGGGGTACCAAACATGCAAAGGACTGTCTGATCTTTCTATCATGGAGCCCTTGGGTCTACAATTGCAAGCCTGTCAAACGAAGTGAATTAGCTTGTCAAACTTTCCACATGATTTCTGTTACTATTAGCCTATTGAGACACTGTCTGAAATATACATTTTTAGTTACAGGAACTCTATTTTAATGTAGCTAAATGATGAATTACAACATACAGTTTCCAGTACCAGCAGAAAATTCTCTTACTGACCCTAAGTACACTCTAACCAAATGCCTCAGAACCATCCCTAGGTTCCATTTGTAAGCAAATGTACCTCAACTTAGCAACAATGCATTTTATTCATTCTAAAAAGTGTTTAAGTTCTAAAAAGTTTAAATGATATATCCTTAATTTTGTTTTACATTCTGTACAAAAAATATTTTACAAAGATTTCTACACAAAACTTTAATTGCAGTAATACAGACAGCACACACAAGCATAACTATGCATCATAATTTTTACCTTAAAAACATTCGAACATTTTGAAAAGTAATGCTTTTACCTTAACACTTGGTATTTTCAGAAGAAAAGTGCCTTGTGCATTTAAAAAATACCTACTTTGTGCATCTTGAAACCAACCATTTAAACACTGAAATATTAAGAGTGAAATCCACACTAGAACATGAATTGCTTTAAGTGCAATGTATGAATATGCAGATATTGTAATGAATGTTTCAAGATAAAATCTCAATACACCACAACTAACTGTACACTTAATAATCCTACACTACAAGCCGCAATGGATCCAGAATAGGCATTCTTCACTTCACTTACTCCCATGCTTTTGTAACTGAATAAACTGCATTCATACAGTAACCCTGATACTAATTTTCTTTAGTTTATGGCAGAAAGTTTTGCTGCACAATTCAAAGAAAAAGCAGAACCTACACAGAAGTCAACTCACACTGCTCTTAAAAGTTCTATTGAAATAACTTCAACTGAACTCATTTTCCTGAATAAAAGTATCAACACTGATTAGCACAATTCTCTAATTCTTGTTTAGGAAAGTAACAATACATTAGATTGCCTCTTTTGGATGTATGCTCTCTGTAAGCATCTGCATTTCTTGAGCTTTCAGTGGTTCAACTGCCTCAATGTGTGGCATGCATCTTTCAGGTGATGTGTGACGGCCACTAACTGCTTAAAGCAGTTCCTCTTCATAAGAATCAAACAAGTATTGAAAAATTAAGTCCCTCTTTCACAAGAGGCAGATGGGAGAGTGAATGCTCTATTTTTACTACATTTTTTTTAAAGTCTATAGATATTAATTTCTTGATGAAACCTGTCAGAATCCCTTCTATTGAAGACCAAGAATAAGGTATCTTAAAAAATGCCAGACTTTTCTCAAACATGGAAAACGGTGACAACAACAAGTCATGTTAAACTGAAGCTTCATTGCTCCCAACATAAGTTACAATACATTTAAATGACAGACAGCAACAGAAATGTGCTCTGAATCCAGAAGTTCATTTAACAAGTATTTTTACAAAGTCCTGGAGTCACTTAGAATAAAATTTTCAATGTCCTGCACTTTAACTCCAAGACATCAAAAATTTCAGAAGCGTAATCAACTATTTATGACCACATTAATACATCAAGTTTCATTAGTATGGACAAAAGAGTGAGGCTCTTCCATTACCTATTTACCTCTGGACAAACATAGATGTAGCTCTTTTCCTATTAAGATTTCATCCAGAAGTAAAACATTTCAGCAGAAAAACCTCTGGAGTTGTACCATACATTATGTCCAACAGCATTTAAACAGTTGATAGAGGAGTATTGCCAACTTTAGGTTCCATTTCAATAATTGGTGCATAGCATTTGGCACATCAGTTAAGCATCCACAGTTCTGAGATCATTTTATGTATGGTCTTGATTTACAATGTTCTTCTGATGATCCTCCTGCTTTTTGCCAGCAAGTCCTTTGCTCTGATGAGAAAACACTGAAGAGCATTTTTAAAAAGATGCCTTGAGTTCCAATACCATGTCAATACAGTTTACTGATTTATTACACAATCTAGCATCTTTCAGAAATCCAATTTCTTCAGCTGTTCATATGTCAAAAAGAACTGGTGCAATTAGTCAAGGAAAACAATTGCAGATATTTGCATTTTTTATTTAAGACATTTGCGATGCATAATTCCTACTGCATTCACTTAACTACTGACTGCAGGCCTGTGGAACTTTGGTCTCCCATTAAATGCCTCCTAACACAACCACTAGTCCACCACAAAACAAGTCACTCCTCTCGAGCAGTTGCTATAATGTTCCCTATAGTCCAGGGCACAGAGAACTCTAGGCAACATTGTAGCAAACTGCTAATGGGGAAACTTGTTTCGGTGAATGTTACTCTCACCAAAAGGATCCTCCTCCTAGTGCAGCCTAATTCTTCCCCAAGTACTATCCCAAACACCTTAAACATGAAAGTTAGAATTGGAGAAAGGTCAGAGAGGCCACAATAGGAGAGGAACCCACAGTCTTTTTGCCTCCTATCTTCTTAGTGAGTGAAACTATGAAGCTGTGTAGATTCTTGTTTGTGGGGAGAGAGAAAGGAATATTCCAGCTGTGCCTCATCTTCTCACAAAACAATGAATTTAAGGATAAACAGATGCCAAATGGTCTACTGTGAAAAGATCTTTTGACCATCTGCAAACAGTTTTATTAATGCAGGAAATAGTCTCAAACAGAACCCCCCCCCCAAATTGCTAATTGACCTGGTCATTATTATGTCAACTAAACTGCCATCTAAAAACATGCAAATGGTAAATTAGGAGCTAAAGGAAAAAATGTTTTGAAAAAGATTATATTTAGAGGTTCAGCTTTAAATAAATCTTAGGGAATATTAATACAATAGGTGCCATAGTACTCCATTTATAAAGAGATGGAAAATAAATTTACTTTTATACTGACAAATTGCACCAAATGTTTTATATGAAGCACAATTCACTAGTCAATTGTCTCTCTACTCAATGCCCACTGCTCTTCATAAAAAAGTTTAATAAATATTTCCAAACACTTCTGAAGAGGATACGATAATATTCCAAGGACCGAGTCTCAACCAGTTTGGCCAGAATCCTTTATATAAAGCAAAAAAGCCTTCATACCTCCAGGTCTGAAACAAATATTTTAAAAACGCATATGAATGAGAAAAGAGTAAAACAAAATTTTCATTGAAAGATTATATCCAAAGAACAGCTAATACTTTATATAAAGAATGCAATTACAAGGTGCTCTGTGCTACCTCAGAAGGAAGACGTTTGGTTCAATTCACAGTAATAGTCTCTTGTCTCATAGCAACTCAGACTGGGAACATTGCAGAATTACTGCCCATCCAGTTTTTGGACAAAGACAAGAGTCATGACTCTACCTCGATAAAACCTTTCAGGGGAAGTCTGGCATTTAAACCTGCTGATCAGTGACCTTCTTGTGGAATCAGCAATAGGACAGCAGGAGTTTCCAACACCAGACTGAGTAAGTTAAGATCTTACTTTAACCATAACAATTTTCACTGCTCTATATTTAAATTAAATAATCCACATTGACAGCAACATTACAGAACTAATTTAACTTTACTAGAAAAGAGGTATTAAAAACTAAATTTAAGCCCAGTTTATTTTTGTCCAGTAAAGGAACATGAAATATCAGACAAGAATCAGACCTAGTCAAAAAGGGTAAGTTTGTGATTGTTTTTTGAAAATCTTTTCCCACATTTTTGAAGTTTGAAAAGTTTCAGCTGTTCTCACAAGAAATATTTAACATATAACTTTAATTAAGACTCAAACAGAGCAAGTCATATGGGACTACAGGCAATAACTCGAGTCTTTTTGAAGAAATAATTTCCATTTTCAAAGATAATTTTATGTAGTGTTATTTTAAAAAGGGATCTTTCATTTACATTGGGCTCACAATTTCCCCTTCCCAGTCATCCACTACATACAAAGAACAATATTAGGTTTTATGAATTATGGGGAAAGATTAGTATATTTTTAAAACAGCTTGTATTGCAAAGTTTTTGGAGGGAGATCTAACTTCCCATGCGGCATTGTGAACCCAAACAGCAAGTTAATTCCCCATTCCACACCTTGCTCTGTTTAAACTTCTTCAGTGAAGACTAGGAAACCCACACCTGAAATCTGTGACACTCAGGGTATGTCCACACCACAAATTAAGAAATAATTGTAGCAGGGCTAGGCATACCCACACTGGCTTTGATTTAGCTAGTGAGGGTAACAGTAAAGATGTGACAGCATGGGCTAGCCATCCCAACACAAGCCCTAGGGGATCCTAGGTATGTATTCCAGCAGCTAGCCCACACCAAGGTCTGTGCTACCATGTCTTCTTTGCCACTGTTACCAGTACTAAATTAAAGCTGTAGCATAGACAGGCATACCAACACTACACTTGCCCCTTAATTTGCAGCAGAGACATATCCATGTTACCTGTTGCTATTTGGGCTACAAAAAGCTGCTGGGTTTTTTTAGCATGAACCTTTACAAATATATTTTAAAACACAAAGCAACATTTAATGACAAGACATCAGACCCTAAAATCAGGCATATTGGGTCAGACCAATGGCCCATACAACCCAGCAACCTGTCTGACAATGGCCAGTGCTAGACTCGAGGGAATGAAGAGAACAGGTGATCCTGCCTGTAGTCCAGTCCCAGGCTCTGGTAGTTGCAGGTTTAGGGACACCCAGAGTATGTGGTTACATCCCTGATCATCTTGGCTAATAGCCATTAATGGACCTACCCTCCGTGACCTTATCAAGTTCTTTTTGAACCCAGTTTTACTTATAGCCTTCACAACATCCTCTGGCAATGAGTTCCACAGGTTGACTGTGCATTGTGTGAAGTACTTACATTTGTTTTAATCCTGCTGCCCATGAATTTCATTGGAAGACACCTAGTTTTTGTGTTATGTGAAGGGGTAAATCACACTTCCCTATTCACTTTCCCCATATCATTCATGATTTTAGACCTCTATCATATCCCCCTTAGTTGTCTCTTTTTTAAGCTGAACGGTCCCAGTCTTTTTAATGTCTCCTTGCATGGAAGCTGTTCCATACTCCTAATTATTTTTATTACATTAGAATTGGAAAAGGTGTGACAAAAGGAATCTTTTTTGAAGTAACACAACCAGAGCTGTATGTAATATTCAGCGTGGACACATCATGCATTTATATAGTGGCATGCTAGATATTTTCTGTTGTCTTATCTCTTTCTTAAAAGTTCCTAACATTGTTAGGTTTTTTTGACCTCTGCTGTATATTAAGCCAGTGTTTTCAGGGAACTATCCACTATGACTCCAAGATCTCTTCCTTGAGTGGTTAACAGCTAATTTAATGTGCATCATTGTGTGTGCACAATTGGGATTATTTTTTTCGATGTGTATTACTTTGCAGTTATCAACATTGAATCATTTCTGCCATTTTGTTTCCCAGTCACCGAATTTAGTGAAATCCGTTTGTAATTCTTCTCAGTCAGCTTTAGACTTAACTATCTTGAATAATTTTATATTATCTGCAAATTTTGCCACCTCACTGTTTACCCCTTTTTCCAGATCAATTACGAATATGTTGAATAGTACCGCTCACAGTACAGACCCCTGGGGGACACCATTATTTACCTCTCCCCATTCTGAAAATTGACCATTTATTCTCACCCTTTGTTTCCTATTTTTTAACCAGTTACTTATCTATGAAAGAACCTTCCTTTTTATCCCATGACTCCTTAGACTTTGCTTAAAAGCCTTTGGTGGAGGGAAAAGTCCAAGTATATTATATCCACTGAATCACCTTTATACACTATATATGCTTGTTGATCCCCTCAAAGAATTCTGATAGATTGGTGAGGCATGACTTCTCTTTACAAAAGCCATGTTGACTCTTCCCCATCATATTGTGTTCATGTGTGTGTCTGATCATTTTGTTCTTTCCTAGCTACAACCAATTTGTCTGGTACTGAAGATAGGCTTACCAGCCTGTAATTCCCAAGATCACCTCTGAAGTCTTTAAAAAAACAAACAAAAAAAAACAAACAAAAAAAACCCAGGCATTACATTAGCTGCCCCCCTATCTGGTAGAGAGGCTGATTTAAGCAATAGGCTATATAGCACAGTAGTAGTTATGCAATTTCATATTTGAGTTCTTTCAGGACTCTTGGCATTTGACAATATAACTTGGCTGGAATAGTTAGGTAAATTTAAGGATTTCCTACAGTCACAGTTAGGAATGTTTCTGAAGCATGGATATCGGTCTCTTTCCACAATTGCATCCAAATAGACCAATAAAATACCATACAACTTCCATGCAAGTTATTGACAAAAATCATTTTTACTACCATATCATACGATAAACCCTCTATCAGCTAATGCAAGTCATTTCATACCTCATTTCATATTAGTGATGGCAAAAGTCGCTAACAGTGATTTAGGCACAGGTGGGAGTTACCTAAAAACCTGCAACTGAAACAAATGGCCAGGTTGTATTTAATTCATGTTAGTTTCCAAGATAGCCTCCCCAAGAGACCTTGCAGGAGGTAATGACCCATAATCCTCTTACAGCAAAATAGCATTCAGCACCTTTAGCCACCAATCACCAAAATCAGTCTTTCCTACTGGCCCTAGCACCTTTATCTGGTACCATTTCCCTCCTTCACCAGCAGGTGGCCCTGTGTTAGATATGTTCCCCACGTAGCCTGTAAGACAGTGGTCTCCAATCTTTTTACATACAAGATCACTTTTTGAATTTAAGATCAACTGAGGATCTACCCCACCTCTTCCCCGAAGCCCTGCCCTGCCCACTCCATTCCCCACTCTCTCCATCACTCGCTCTTCCCCACCCTCACGCACTTTCACTGGACTGGGACGGCGGGGCGGGCTCTGGGCTGGGGCCAAGGGGTTCAGAGTGTGGGAGGGACTCTGGGTTGAGCCTGGGACAGGGGGGTTGGGGTGCAGGAGTGAGGGGTGCCAGGTAATCAACTGGCAGAGGCTCCAGGATCGACTAGTCAATCGCGATTGAAAGGTTAGTGACCACTGCTGTAAGAAGTGGGTTGAGAAGATAAAGTAGCCACCATAGGGGGAAACTGCCAGTCTTAAGCCATATACTATGGGCACTACAGTGGCAATGCTATAGCACCGTAGCTGTGCTGCTATAGCACCTGTAGCATAGACATTTCTATAGCGACAGATTATCTACAGTGACAGAAAAACTGCTTCTATCTCCCCGTGCAATAGTAGCTAGGTCTACAGAAGCATTCTTCTGTCTGCCTAGCCACATCTATACCAGAAATTAGGTTGGCAAAGGTACGGCACTCAGAGGTGTGAAGCTACGTCGAACTAACTCAAACACAGACCCCTAACGCAAGATGCAGCTGGTAAAAGCAAAAGGTACTACACAAGTGCCTCCACCTAAAAGAGGAATGGAGTTCACTATGTCCTGGTAAGAGCCTCTGCGTGACTGTCTCCTTGGAAGCAGCTTCCAATTACACTTACAAATACTCAGGAACAGGATGTTTAACTTTGTTTCCCATAACGCTTTCAAAAAGTTGATATGTGTTTCCTACCCTCTTCTCTTTTGGAGCCCCGTCTCCCGGTCAGTACAATCCTAGCTCACTCCCTCCAAATACTCTAACTTGACTCCTTCTAGGGGAAAATATCTTTTTTGGCACATCCAGTCAGAACCTAGGATACAACAAACCACTTCCTGTCTGCTCTGGCTGTAATTCTCCTGTCCCCTGCCTTCAAGCAGGAAGTAGAACTGTGAAAAGTGAGAAATCTTTTTTTTTTTAAACAGCATATTGATTTTTGGCTATACTACAGCTCTCTTCATCCCAACTGCAAATGCAAGCTATAAAGAACTGTCAACCTTGGTAGGTCCCTATAGTCAGGGGATTTGAAATATTCTCCTTGTCCCAGTATTTCCATAATTATTTTCATAAGTTTTTCAGTACCTTTTTAAAAAGTATGCACACATCAGAAGAATTCCCTGTTAGTATACCTGACCTAAATACCAGCAGGAATGAATGCATATATGTTCCTCCATGTTGCAAGCAGACCTCCTTCCTTTTCAACAACACTGAGAATAGTTTTTACATAGCAGAAGGTGGGAGAGGTGGGGCAGGATTTGAGTCCAAATTTTTGAAAGATGCACATGGCACAGCAAGTTCAAAAGTTAAAATGTATTATTCCCAGAGTTCTCTCTACAATAAGTCCTACACCGCAGAAGTGGCTTTCTAGATCACTTTCTATCTAAAACACCTACCTAGATTCTATATTCTACCTAGAACACTTTCTACCCACAATGCAGAAAACCCTCTAATTCATGTTTGATATCACAATATTGTATAAAAGTTACCACTAGTTGCTATACACTTTGTACTTACTTGTAACAAGCAATCCAAAGTACCCTTGTACCCTGAATGTGTTCCATCTTGAAATTTTCTCTGATTCATCATCCGTGTCCTCACAACATCAACTGGATTTGATGCAAGTGCTCCAGCTAATCCACAGGTGAAGCTTGAGCTAATGAAAGATAAACCATTATAAAAATATGACCTACTACCAGCAATTTAGAAGTATACAGAAACATTCCCTCCCTTATGGAAAATTTTAGCTATAGCATAGATATTTTAAAGTTGTGTTTGCATTTTTATTAATAAACTACTTTTTCAGTTAGTTTACCTGAAAAAATATATCTCAGGCTAAGACTTCTTATACACACACAGAATAACAATCAGGAAGAAGTTTCACACTTTAAAAATCCATCCTTTTATTTTCAAAGTAGTAAACACATTTTAGTTTCAGCCTTTATATACACACCTAATTTAGGTATTTTAAACCATAAAAATGTCTACACAGGTCAAAAAAACACATAAATAGCACAAAAAACTATTAGCTTCCATGGCATGAAATGTCATTTGAAATAATACTACAAGTAAACATTTAAATACACTAAAAAGTATATTTACATCTCAACTGATAGTGAGAAAAAAAAACCAAAATGTGAGATCTAATTATATTCTCTGAAGAGTCCAACATTAAGAGATTAATGTGAACCTCTGAAAGGGGATTTAATCATACAATTAGATCTTTGTAAACTTAGCTCTTATGCCTGTTCACACTTACACGAAGTGAGTATACACAGTGTCTCCCATGAGTCCAGACATAATTATGTGCTTCTTGGTGAGATCATAGACCGGCAGCTCCACTCCCACAACAATAGCAGCTCTCTGAGCTGTTAGGGACACCCCCTGGCAAAACAAATGTATAATATTTGAGATTTTAAAAACTGCATCATTTATATGTCTGGTTGAAGATAACTCATATACATTACATTTTAGATTAAAAACACCTAGGAAATATTCATAAAACAAGTTTTGTATACTGAGAAAATACACTTTATGAAGTTTTTTTTTTAAATAAAGTGGTGTATGGTATAAAGGTGTGTAAATGTACTGCTTGTAAAAGATCCCAGATGGACCAACCTGGTGACTGGAGTTAATTTGCAGAACAGAAAGCACAGCAGCAATACAAGCTTCCCCATACTGCCCCACCAACATCTCAGCCATGACCTACAGCAGATGTTCTCAAACTGAAGTATATGGACTGCTGCTGATAGTCTGCTGAGAGCTGGCAGGCTGGTGCTGGCTCATCTTACAGTCAGCTGAGAGAAACCAAGAATATTGAGGGGGGAAATGAAATGGAGAGCAAAAGTAGACTGAATGCATTTTTCAAAGACTAACCACTAATTGTTATCAACAAGTAGAAGTGCAAATATTTTTCATGCATAGAATTTCAGTAGTGGCCACAGAGATTTTCTGTAATCATGAATGGTTTACAAGGCGGTCCATGACATGCTAAGATACAATCCACATTGAAAATTTGAAAACCCCAATCATAGTTACAGGTGAGAAGGTAAGTTCATTAAATATTATTTAATGCCAAGTACAGTTTATTTTAAATACCATAGTGCTTTTCATCAGCGGATCATAACATGTTTTACAAAGGACTTCCCACACCTTTTAAATGGCTAATACCCAATTCCTCCACACTGCAGAAATTATTCCAGTTTTGCAGAAGAGAAAAAGATGTGCACATCTTAAGTAACTACTTTAAGTTCACATGGTTCTTGGTAGAACTTGGAATAAAATCCCATTCTCGCAGGTCCCATTCTCCGAGACCCATGCCTTAACCCACTGGATCAAAAGAAACTGACTACTGAACAACTCCTCTACCATCCTGGGCTAAATCTGAAACAGAAGACTATAAATCAAGAGACTATTCAAATTACCAATCCCCAGAGCCATCTGGTTCCTGCTTTCACAGACATTCATCTAACGAAGCGAGCTTCCCCATAGTGAAGCTATTTAACAAAACTAGCCCTGCTCTTGAACCAAGCTACAATATATTTAAAGGTGTCTTTCAATTTTAAGTCAGCCAGTAAAGGTATACACAGTTAAAATTAATTCTACATTGTCGCAATACTCCTTGTGTTATATTTTGAGGTTAATTAGTTCGAGTTCATGGAAGAGTTCTATTCCCCGTGCCAAGAAAATATTTTACCATCACCAATATAAGTAACAGTTTTCAGCTGGAGAGAGGATAACTTTTGTCAATAACTTATAGCAGAGCTAAGGTTGAGAAGCCTCAATTAAAGGCTAACTCCAAGTGTTCCAATATCCGCGTGCTTATTCAGATTGCCTTGAAATTAGCTGTACTTCAAAGGGTGAGCTAAGTATCCAAATTTGGGGTCATTTGAGCAAAGAAGTCCCGGAGGGAAAAAAAAAAAAAAAAAAAAAGGAGACCCTTAAAAAAAAAAGGTCAGCATTTAATGTTCACAAATTCTACTGATGTGTTTTGTGCAAATATGGCACTTAAATCATGGCTTTGATCATATCCCAGATAGTGCATGGCAAGCACTCTCTCTTTGGAGAAGTAATATTGAAAATGTTGATCAAAAAAGAGTTAAATTTTCTAGAGTGGTCGGCACTCAACATTCACGTGCCAAATAGATTACAAAGTACACGTGCAGAAAATCTAGCCAAGAGGTTTCTAGTCAGCCAGTTTCCACATGACTTGCATGGCTCATGGGGACATGCTACGGTCATTGAACTTGAGCTACACGCAGGTAATAAAGTTTGAAACCTACATTTGGCAGAAATCTTTGAAATATCTATATGCATATTTTGTACAATCCCCTTGTACCAGGGTATTTTTTTGTTCAGGGAAAATATAATCTGAGTACACCAGGTAATTCAGAAGGTGCTCAAACTATTTCTGAGGAGAAAATAAGATACACCTGCAAATAACTGCTGGGAGGATTAGAGGCAGAGCAGTGGGAGAGGGGCTGAAGTGAGGAAGAGGTTGGGGGCTCAAGTCAGAGGGAGTGGGAGGCAGGGGGCCTGTCAGCTCCCTATTCCCTACCCCCACCGCCCGTGCCAGGATCTGGGAAAGTTCTACCGGATGGGGATAGGAGCCCCTCTCTGCTCATGTGAGCTGGCTCAAGGGGCTCCTGAAGATAAAGCAAATTGAAACCTCTAAAAACCAGGAAATTAGTCAAGATGACTCCCCTGCATGGGGTAGAACAAATAGGTTAGGGGAAAGCTGGGGAAACCTGCCTAAAGCAGGGGTTAAGGGGGCCCAGTCTATCTAACCAAGGAAGTGTGCAATCCTCCAGTAAGCTGCTGCCCATCATGTGTATGCAGCAGAGGGTGCCACATCATATTTATGCAGCAAGGAACAACCTTCTATGTGCTAATGGCTAAATGGGACTGGAAAGGGAGGGTGAGCCAGATGCTGGCTTGGGGCTAGATGTTGCAGGGAATGGTGGGGAAAGAGTGGAGAAAGACAGACACCAGTCTTCTCTCACTTGCTTAGTTACTGAAAATGCCATGTAATAGATATAGTTTGTCCCAAACTCCTGATAGGGCTGATGAAAGGAATCAAAACTGTCAGCAGTTATATCCTCCAAAACATTTCAAAGCATGACCACTGTCCCCATTCCACTATAACAACATGCATAGGGAGGTGGAAGCGTATATAGGAATCACATAACCATGTGGCCCAGTAGACAGAGCCAAGTAACTGCGACTCAGCAGACCTGGGATCTATTTCTGGCCATGCCACTGACCTACTGGGTGAACAATATAATGCTGTTAACCTCCTTTGTGAAGTGTTTCGTGATCTTCTGATGAAAAATGCTATGAGCTAGATATCACCACCAGCCATGCTAGCATCTCAACTGCAAACCTATGAAATAACTACAACTGCATAAATGACCACTAACTCCTATAAAAAATTACTCAAACTAGGAAGTTCACTGACAAGAAACTTCATTAACCTGGAGTTAACTTTGCTCAGTGATGTCTTGAACCCTTCCAGAATGCCAAGGTTAGTGACATTCAAACCTCTGAAAACCAGGAAGTGATGAGTTACGGGTCATGCCAATGTAACCTGAACTCAGCCCTAGTATGTCCATAAACTCTCACTCTTGTACACTACACTCCTTTTCTAAAATGGAGATAATATTCCAAAGAGGTGATGAGTCTATCAACATACATTAATACTTCTCAAGTGTTTTTGAAATCCTTGAATGGCAAGTAATATAGCAGTTAAAAATATTAATATACATATATACAACTTTAGGTACATCTTACACCAATATTTTGGCAGACATTGCAGAGCTATATGCAACAATATGTACAATAGTAAACAGATTTTTTTTAACGTACTATTGCAAGAACAACCTCAGAAGAGTTAGTGTAATAGTTGAAGAACTTACTTTCCATAGTCCTCTAGTGCCTTCTTTTTGGTAAATTTGTATGAAATTGCCCATCATTCCTCCTTGAATCACACTGCCTTGGGCCTGCATTCTGATCTAAGGCAGCCCAAAACAAAAAACAGTTATCGGTTTTTAAACACTGAAAATGATAATTTATTTGAGTTTCTCAACATTACGAAGAGGCGCTGAAAATATTACAGTTTAAAACATTTTCAAAATATGATCTCTGCTTCTTAACTATACAAGTATGGACTGACTGCATCATGGTAGTACCACCTATCCGTAAATACATATCAGTTATCCTTCAAGTACAGCTGCTATATTTGGAACAGTTGAATTTGAACTAGTACTTGGTGTAGCTTTTAAATTAGTTACCACAAATCACTGCTATTTTTGAATTGGTGCACTAACATGTAGATTAGATTGACAGAAGACTTCTGCATGATATCCTTTACAGTGTTCTCCCTTGAACTCACCAGCTAAATCTTAACACAAAAGGTCAATATGATGAGAGTTTCAGCTGGGAAGAACTATGTACTTGACTTTTTGGATTTGAAATTAAAGACTGATTTTTCAAGGACAAACTGCTGGATTCATGGTCAGTGTGACAAGCAAATGAGAACTCACCCCTAATTTTGGGAGTTAGTGTTGTCACCAAGCCCAGCATGCATACCATCACTCCGGAATAGAGCCTATCACAAGTTCAGGGCAACTGCAGCTGTATTCTCCCTCTATGATCCAGCAAGGGCACGCCCCTCTAGGCTTCCAGCTCCCCAACCATTGCCTCTTCGGGGGAGACATGAATCTCTCTCCCTTCTCTCAGCAAGAGAGAAGCTGTAAGCAGGCATGATTCAAGTCACGCCTGAGACAGTACACAGTGTGATTGTCAGTTATGAGTTACCACACTGCTATTTCTAAGCAAGCAGATTTATTCTTAAGGTATAAAGCATTACAGAGAAAACACTAAAAATATTAAAACCTACGTGCATGCTCATAAGCTTACCAGAGATCACCCCCCGCTACAACAAGGACTCTGATTGGTGATTAGTCCTTCAAATCCCACCCACATAGCAGTGCTCCCTATGGTCATAAGTTCATCACACCTTCAACTCAGAACAAGTGCTCAGTGTTATGTGGTCTCAGTAGGTCACAGTCCTTCCAACCCTTCCTAAAGATTGGGACCCACCTTGGACCAGAAGTCCTGTCCGTTTGCAGGTTAGAAAGGCCCTGAACCTGTTTAAAACCAGACTATTTATCCAAAAATCCTTTCTTTGTCCACTGGTTCCTGGAGAAACCAGTTTGACCTAGTATATATGACGTTCTGCAGAGGTGGCTTCAAAGGGCCAATAACAAGAGGAATTATGTTAGCATCACCCTCCTTCTAAAAAAGTTATACACAATCTCATAACACAAACAATTGCATTTTTAATACAATGAACTCCAGTGACATTTAACTTAATTCATTAAAGTTTGTCCAGGGTATTGTCCTCTGTCATACTGTATACTATAATTCCAGAAGAGAGCCAATAAAGGCTTACCTGTGTTGATACTTCCACTACCCCTTCTATGCAATGGGAAGCTATAAACAATTTGTTTTCATTCTATTTTATTTGAGAGGAAGGAGGACTAAAATTAGGCACTATGTAAAAAGCAACATTTTCCCCCTCAATTCTCAGAAAACTTTAGCATGTGCAGAAGCAGACAAGTAATCTCAGGCGATGATCTTTTAAGTTAAATAGGATCAACCTTACCAGTACTTGGATAGAAGATACTCACAAATTTTAAAACAGTTGCTGAAAACGTGTTGTTGGTGATTTCACTAAGTGGCACTCGGCTTAAGTCATTAATGCACCATGCAGGGGCATTGTTTCAAAGGACACTGTGCTACTAGTTTTTCCATAGGTGACAGAATAGAAATCCTGATCTACTGGATTTTTTTTCTAGAACCCTAATACTTCTTCCAACCTAGAGATTTCTGGATGTCAGTGATTGGTAAGTGGTCCTTTACATACTTCCAAATGAACAGCATTATAAGCCGTGTAGGTCAACTCACACCGATTTTTTAAATATAGAGTCCAGCTTCAGCACGTTAAGTTTGGAGCAAGGAGGGGCAAAACCAACTTTAGTAGTTCATTGTGTTCTGAAGCAAGAAAAAAAAAGTAAGTAATCAAGTGGTTCTCCTTGCCTCCAAGGACACTGATTTCATCAAATTGCATGCCTCCAGCTGACCAGCATGCCTGATGGGAAATTTCTACAGTTCAGTTCTTCCCCAGGAACCTTTCTGAATTACTAAGTAATTTCAAAGTGAGTATATTTAAAGCAACAGAACACAGCATACAGTGATCATCATGTAAAAGAAGCAGTGAGAGATAAAAAGGCATCTTTTAAAAAGTGGAAGTCAAATCCTAGTGAGGTAAATAGAAAGGAGCATAAACACTGCCAAATTAAATGTAAAAATGTAATAAGAAAAGCCAAAAAGGAGTTTGAAGAACAGCTAGCCAAAAACTCATAAGGTAATAACAAAATGTTTTTTAAGTACATCAGAAGCAGGAAGCCTGCTAAACAACCAGTGGGACTCCTGGATGGTTGAGATACAAAAGGAGCACTTAAAGATGATAAAATCATTGTGGAGAAACTAATTGAATTCTTTGCTTCAGTCTTCACGGCTGAGGATGTTAGGGAGATTTCCAAACCTGAGCTGTCCTTTGTAGGTGACAAATCTGAGGAATTGTCACAGATTGAAGTGTCACTAGAGGAGGTTTTGGAATTAATTGAGAAACTTATCAGTAAGAAGTCACTGGGACCAGATGGCATTCACCCAAGAGTTTTGAAAGAACTCAAACGTGAAATTGCGGAACTATGATTTGTAATCTGTCCTTTAAATCAGCTACTGTATCCAATGACTGGAAGGTAGCTAATATAATGCCAATATTTAAGAAGGGCTCTAGAGGTGATCCTGGCAATTACAGACCGATAAGTCTAATGTCAGTACCGGGCATATTAGTTGAAACAATAGTAAAGAATAAAATAGTCAACAACATAGAAGACCATAAATTGTTGCGCAAAAGTCAGCATGGTTTCTGTAAAGGGAGATCATGTCTTACTAATCTATTAGAGTTCTTTGAGGGGGCCAACAAACATGTGGACAAGGGGGATCCAGTGGACATAGTGTACTTAGATTTCCAGAAAGCCTTTGACAAGGTCCCTCACCAAAGGTTCTTATGTAAATTAAGTTATCATGGGATAAGAGGGAAGAGCCTTTCATGGATTGAGAACTGGTTAAAAGACATGGAACAAAGGGTAGGAATAAATGGTAAATTTTCAGAATGGAGAGGGGTAACTAGTGGTGTTCCCCAAAGGTCAGTCCTAGGACCAATCCTATTCAACTTATTCATAAATGATCTGGAGAAAGGGGTAAACAGTGAGGTGGCAAAGTTTGCAGATGACACTAAACTGTTCAAGATAGTTAAGGCCAAAGCAGACTGTGAAGAACTTCAAAAAGATTTCACAAAAGTAAGTGACTGGGAAACAAAATGGCAAATGAAATTTAATGTGGATAAATGTAAAATAACGCACAATGGAAAAAATAACCCCAAATATACATACAATATGATGAGGGCTAATTTAGCTACAACTAATCAGGAGAAAGATCTTGGAGTCATCGTAGATAGTTCTCTGAAGACGTCCACGCAGTGTGCAACGGCAGTCAAAAAAGCAAACTGGATATTAGGAATCATTAAAAAAGTGATAGAGAATAAGACAGAGAATATCTTATTGCCCTGATAGAAATCCATGGCATGCCCACATCTTGAATACTGCGTACAGATGTGGTCCCCTCATCTCAAAAAAAAGATATACTGGCATTAGAAAAGGTTCAGAAAGGGCAATTAAAATGATTGGGGGTTGGAACGGGTCCCATATGAGTAGAGAAGCTAGGACTTTTTAGCTTGGAAAAGAGGAGACTAAGGGGGGATATGAGAGAGGTATATAAAATCATGAGTGGTGTGGAGGAATTGAATAAGGAAAAGTTATTTACTTGTTCCCACAATATAAGAACTAGGAGAACCAAATGAAATTAATGGGCAGCAGGTTTAAAACAAATAAAAGGAAGTTCTTCTTCACTCAGCGCACAGTCAACCAGTGGAACTCCTTGCCTGAGGAGGTTGTGAAGGAGAGGATTATAACAGGGTTTAAAAGAGAACTGGATAAATTCACAGAGGTTAAGTCCATTAATTGCTATTAGCCAGGATGGGTAAGGAATGGTGTCTCTAGCCTCTGTTTGTCAGAGGTTGAAGATGGATGGCAGGAGAGAGATCACTTGATCATTACCCTTTTGGTTCACTCTCTCTGGGGCACCTAGCATTGGCGACTGTCTGTAGACAGGATACTGGGCTGGATGGACCTTTGGTCTGAACCAGTATGGCCACTCTTATGTTCTTATCAGTAGACTCTTCTCATCTCAACAATACAAAGGAACCTATGCCGAAAATAGAAACTTGATAAAAAAACATCACTTACCTTCAAAACATCTGTAGGGTTGGCAATAGATGATGAAATCACCCCCGAAAGAATGCCACATAATACATTTACCACCAGGGTTTCATCTATTCCAGAAGCAAAAACAAATTCTCAGCCACAGGCTTTTACACTGTGATAAGACATCAAGTGCAAGTCAATGCTTTACCTTCTTTAATGAAAGAGGCAGTTGAAAGTAAGTAGCCAAACCCTCAAAGTCAATTTTTTTTTGTTTTTTAAACAGCTCAATTTTTGATGGAATTTCATTTTCAGAACCATTTTTAAAATGAATAACTATAAAGCTGATGCATACATACATTTCACTGATACAATACAATATATGTATCCATCATATGACTGGTATGGAAACAATATAAACAACTCTAGATGAAATATATTAGCAAGCCGTGGTAACAAAGCTGAAAAACCCACTCACCTTCTGGTTGCTCAACAAACATTCTCTTCAAGCTTTGGTAAGTGCCTATTTTTATTGTTCCATATGAAGCCTGGCGTAACATTGCAGGGGCAATCCTATAAAAATAGCAAGAAGCAGATAATGTATACATTCAAAGCTTCCTGAACTCTCGGTACTCAGAAATAAGGTTTATTCAATGAATTTTTAAGAGTAGGATAGGCTGAACTCAGGGTATGCACAAAAAGTGAAAGGTTTGTTCATTTAAACCAGATGATTTCAGAACCAGGAAAGATAGGGGGAAGGCTTTCAGTAAAAATGATATTCAAGCATGAAAGAAATGAAGGTGCGGTGGTACTACCGACCCTTTTAAAAGGGCTGAGGAAAAACCCTGACCAGAATGATTGCCATAATGAACACTGGTACTGATTTGGCAATCATTTCCTACTTGGCCACGAGCTGAAAATCTAAAAATCAATGTATACAGAACAAAAGATATTCTCTGAATAATGTTTTAAACAATAATTACAATTTCCTGTAACCTGATGTGGTAATTTGAAAGTATCGCATGACATTAACAGTGGGAGTTTAAAACATGATGTCACTAAAGTATAAAAGCTACATTTGAATACATATATGCACAGCACATGCATGTTTCAGTATTATGTCAGCTACAATGAGAGAATACCAGTTTTTCACTTTTGTGTAGGAAAACAAATCTCTTAAAAATATGGTAATCACTGATTTCATAAGAATCAGGATTTTTTTAATCTAATACTCTATAAAAATCACAACAGTGAAAGTCAAATGGACTTTTACTGCTATTGTTATAATTGACGCATTGCATGTGCGACGATATACTATGACATAAGATGATTTTGCTACTACAAGTTTACTACACCTAAGCTCTAATACAAACGTACCACACTCGCTCTTCATTTCTATGCTAGCTCATGCTTGTATTAATCATCAGTTCAGTAGAGATGTTAACTCTACAAATGGATTCCCAACAACACCACACAAATGAAGTTAGTTATCACTTGAAGGAAGTTGGGATTTAAATTTACTTTTGCCACCACTAATATGAAATGAAGTATCTGACTTACATTAGCTGATAGAGGATTTATCGTATGATATAATAGTAAAAATGACTTTTCACAATAACTTACATGGAAGTTGTATGGTATTTTATTGGTCTATTTGGATGCATTTTCCAAAAATATAATGCATTGTGAACTACAGTTATAAGAGTGCACCTACGATCTCAAAGCGAACTACGAAAAACCTCCCTTCTACTACAGTGGGTAAAGTTTATTAAAAAATAAAATGCCATTCACACATAGCCATTACCATGAATGTCAAAATATTGTACTTTGAAATTATGCCCTATATTCTGAACCATTTCTATTTAAATACTTTGTCAGATATGGCCTGCCTCTCCCTCATGATCTCTTTTTTAAGTGGGGGCAATAAATAATTTTTTTTAGTTAAAATCCAATACCATTGTACGTGACGGTATTTTTTCATAAACTGTCCCAAAATTCACAAATGCAAACTGGTTACATAAAGTATATTTTATTTTACCCAGAATACAGTGCTTTCAACCCTTCTTCTTTCCATATCCTCACTAGTGCATGCACCATTCCTCTGTAACGAATCTCTTTAAATTTGGCATCATTAGTTTGACCTTGAACCTGGAGACGTGTTTTGGTGAGATCAATTGGAAAAGTACCTTAAAGTCAGGGGAGGAAAAAGTATATTAATTTAACATGAAATATTTGTCTACCCAAAGCAGATACATCATAAACCAAAATGTTAACATAATGTAGAACCTCAGTGTTTTCTAAAGACAAAAGAAAATGCATAATTAGTTGCAGGCTAACAGAGCCAGTGATTTACATTCAAATGGCTTTATAGAGAGCTCTACAGTGGCAGCCAGTGCTTCAATATCAAGTTATATAGACTCAAAACAGGAACTTCTGCTACAAACCACATAAGAAACTGAAGGCCTTGACCTGCAAATCCCCTTGATCATGTGATTAGTTCCCACTGACATCAGTGCAACTACGGACATGAACAAGGATTGCTTATATGAGTAAATGTTGCATCCGATGAAGTGAGCTGTAGCTCACGAAAGCTTATGCTCAAATAAATTTGTTAGTCTCCAAGGTGCCACAAGTACTCCTTTTCTTTGTATGAGTAAAGGTCTTAAGAATTTGGCTCTAAATAGGTGCAGCTTAAGAGCAGACTCCCAAAGTTCATTTTATGAGAGATTATACATCAATAGCTGTGTTGTGTTACTTGTAGTTAGTGGAAAATTTGATTCAGCCAATCTAGACTGTGCGCATGCTAAATTATACACATGATAAGTGAACTGAAAGGCTATCATGCTTTTATTTTACTGTTAGACATTTCAAGCTGTACACAAGGGCAAACGTTTTGGGAATCGGAAACCATATGGGCACTTATTGTCTACAAATCTTAAGAAAATTGTTCCTTCCAAAAAAAAGAATTGCTCCTGATAATGTGTTACACAAATTCTCTTGAAGCCTGAGGAAGAAACGGCTGCTTCTTCACATCTTCCCCTTATAATCTCTATTTGCATTTTAACCTCTGTTATGAGATCACCACCATATTTTATCATAATACTCTATTGGACAGCTATAAATAACCATGAAAATTCTCATAAGTGTAGATGCAACACTCTAGTTCACCATTTACTTGACTACTGTTATTTCTATTTTCTATATCTTTACCATCTGTAAAATTCTGTTCAAAAATTTGACAGACTAAATTAATTGACTTTCTGGTTAGGAGAAAGACACTTGTTACATGAGATCTAAAGCCAATAAGATCAGTACTATTTCCAATACCACATTTCCAGATCTCAACGCCACATACATTCACATAAAAAATCCAGCATTCAAGGCTTCCCCCTTCAATAAAAATTTAAGAAGCGCTCTAGGATATCTTGGAGCAAACAATTCCTTTTTCTTTAAAAAACCAAGCTAACATGACAACTTTTATTCAGCAATATGAAAACACTTGACTATCATTAATTGGGTTGGTGACTATTTTTTTCCTTTACTTCAAAAATACACCTTTTAGACAAAAAGCAACAATAGCCCTTCAAAATTTAAGTTCTTCTGGAAGCACTTTAAATGTAAATTAGTAATCTACTGCAGTAGCTATTTTACTTTTCACATTAGATAAATTTGAGAGTTGAAACTGAACCTCCTAATGTAGAATAAGTCATGCAAACAGAAGATTGCATTCTTACCACATTCTGCAGTGATTGAAGCTAAGCCTCCATAAACAAATGGCTTCCAGTTCAGTGCAGACATTCTTCTGGATTCTTCTTTCTACAAGAGACAGCAATGGCTTTTAATTGGTATTCAAAAGATACAAAATCTTAGTATTTTTAGGGGAACTACATTGCTCAATATTCTGAACTTGTTACTAATATTCCTCCCTCAAATGCATTTATTTTTTTTACTACAGCACCAAGAGATCTAGACTATCATATGTGTCACAGTACAGTAAACTGAGACAGCAAAGCATTGTGTTACACATTAGGAAGCTTGGCATGCTTATAACAGAACATTTTAAACCAAACTCAAATGCATTATCAATTAAAACTTAAACTTTCAGAAAATTTAGAAGAAGAATGTGATATTTAATTGACTTTCTGGTTAGGAGAAAGACAGTTAACAATGCTGTCACACATCTGGATTTGAATCAGGATATTCAACAAGTGTTTTGAATACCAATACCTTGATTGTAAAAGGCTAAGACAAATACATAACAGGGACAATTTTAGGAGCACAGAACTCAATATTATTATGATTGACCTTTAAGATCAAAAAAGTGCCTCCCCAACCATGTTGCTACAATTCTAGCTGAGCTAATATTAATCTGACTATGGCTTAATATCCAGTGTGATTTTTAAGTTAGTCATTACTGAATTTTTTGGGTCTGCTCTTTTGCAATGAAAAAGTTAACACTACAATCAAGCAGCAGGTAACATTGGCTTACTAGCATATTTGCATACAAATATCTAGATATTTGCATTTCAGTGTTACTGAATGTGCTTGCTCTTTTATTATGAAAAATGCTGAGTACAATACATGACCTACCTTCTCTATAGACCACATTCATTTTATAAATCTGACGTGGGAGGGTGGGAGGCACATAGCCACTAGTGTTGGTATCTTCCATATTTGCCAAAGCAACAAAAAAAAAAAAAAAAAGGAAGCCTTCTTAATCTTGGGCCTTATGTTCAGAAGTGTGGAGAATCCAGAACTCCCAATGAATTTAATGGAAGGGGTAGACTCTCAGCAAGTCTGAAAGCAGACCCTCCTGCCACATTATTTCATGCAGGATTTATCTGTGACGCCAGTTTATCCAATGGCCTCAGTACGAGAAAAAGCCACTTAGACGCAGATTTCAAATATTTTACCCAATGGCCAAATCTACATTGGAATTCATCCTGTTCTCACTACTATCCCTGTAGCTGACAGCACACGTTAGTAGCTTTCCAAAGACAAGTGGTACAAAAGTTTCAGAGTAGCAGCCGTGTTAGTCTGTATTCGCAAAAAGAACAGGAGGACTTGTGGCACCTTAGAGACTAACAAATGTATTAGAGCATAAGCTTTCGTGAGCTACAGCTCACTAAGCCATCTGTGTTCCCTGTACTGGTCAGCCTATAGCCTGTCCTAGGCCTCTCCCCTGAAAACCTGGGAAGGCCCTGGAGGAGAGGAGATCTCTGCTGCCAAAAGCAAGGCCGAGCAGCAGCACCTTCCTCGACCCATGCCAGGAAGCAGGGCACCGAGGCAAGGACACATCCCTCCGAGGCAGTTTTCGCTTTCACCCAAGAAAGCTGAGCTGAGGCTTCTATTCGGGGCTGGAGGGGCGGACGACAACAGGAACGTCACTCAACCGCCTTGCAACCCTAACTTGTCGAGACAAACGTGACGCCTGCGCGGGCCGAGGAGAGGAAATAAGGCCGGCTGGAGGCGCGCACCGGGCGCTGTCCAGCACCCGGGGCTCCGGCCCGGAGCCATTACACGCCCCGGGTGGCTGCGCCCCAGTGATTCCCCCGCCCGGAACGGGACTTTTAACGAGCCCTCGCACGGGGCGGCGCCGCAGACCCGGGCTCCGGCACGAGGAGACGCCGGCGCAGCGGCCCCCCCGGGAGCGATGCCCGCAGCAGGGCGACGCGCCACAGCCCCGGCCGCCCCACCCGCGCTTACCGGCGGCGCCTCGCTCCCGCCCCGCTGGGTCCCAGCGCACTCGCCTCGCCGCCCCGCCGAGGTCTCGGGATCAAACGGCCCGGCCGCCGCTTTGCTCCGCGGCTTTATAACCTCCGCCGCCAGCCCGCGCCCTGCGTAGGCCGCCCCGCGCGCCGCCGCCAACCCCCGAGCCGCGAGACTCCGCGAGCCACGCCTCGTCCTCCCATTGGTGGAGCGGTGCGGGGCTGCCCGTCAGGGCCGGCTCGCGGTGGGGCGGAGCGCGGCTGAGCTGAGGCGGCCTCTGCCCTTGGGGTTATTTTACAGGGGCTGCTGGGGTGACTTTAGATCTAATCGCCCCCCCCCCCTCCAGCCTCGCACAGAGCCATGTGCACAGTAGGCTCTTCTGTGGGGGTTGGGCACTGCCCCTGTGTCTCCAAACAAATGACGCCCTTCTTCAGGACAGCTGGGTTTTATGGCACTGGGAGACCTTGAACAAGTCACTTGTGCCTTGGTAACCGGTGTGCCTCAGTTTCCCCATCTGTAGAATGGGGATAATGGTCCTGACCTTTGTAAAACACTTTGAGATTTACTAATGAAAAGCACTGGGCTCCTGCAGCTGAACCCTCTTTTATACACAGACGCGCACACACACACAGCTGGGCTGCACCCACCAGCAAACCCCATGTGAAACCTGGTTGATAAAGTGAGGGCCAAGCCCACCCCCTTGTGCTTACACCCAATGACGATGGGTGCTGACTGAACACTTAGGGCACTGGTGTTCGCTCCTGGGCTCAGGACCACGTCGACCACTAACCCCAGGTGCCAATGGGCCCCACAACCTGGTAGATGGCCAGGCTACAAGCTAGTCTTCTGAACAGTTTTAAATAAGTCCTGCCCCATCCACTCCAGCCAACACAGCTGCATGCACACAAATCATTCTTGAGAAGCAAGAGGAATGGTAGTGATGACAGAGCCCTACCTTTTCCACTGCTAGAAACCACCTTCACTCAGGCTGCCCTTCATTATTACAGGCAGGGCTGGTACCTCTTTGGTACCAAACAATAACTGTTTGGGCTGAAACTTTCCGTGTGGAGGTCTGTCTCAGGATGAATTTTTTGGAAATTTCAGCCAAAACAGTGAAGCCATTTCCAAGAATCAGTAGGGAACATGGGTGGTGGTGAAACCCCCCCTTCAGGAAGGCTAGCACCCTGGCCCTGCCCACCCGCAGGACCCCCAAGAGCCCCTAACGGCCTGAAGAGCCCCCGCCGGCCCACCGCAGGGTGGCGCCTCGGGGCAGAGCATGGGCTGGGCCACAGCCTGGGTTAGGGGAGACTTAGCCTTCCCTGGCCTTTTATATCCACCGCCCACGGTAGGGAAAAAACATTTGGCCCAAGTTAAAAAACGCTGGTGACCATTTCTTTGAACAGCTCTAGCACTCCCATGCTCTGGAGCAGGGACTTGAAATTTGGCAGTGGAGTGGCCTTTGTGTCAGCGGTGTGCCTTTTGGCATCCCCATGGAAATCCACCTACATTTGGCCAAGTTATAAGCCTTTAAAAAATCTGAGTAGACACTTAGAGCTAAAAATCAGCTAAATCTCTGATTTCAGAGTAGCAGCCTTGTTAGTCTGTATTCGCAAAAAAGAAAAGGAGTACTTGTGGCACCTTAGAGACTAACAACTTTATTCGAGCATAAGCTTTCGTGAGCTACAGCTCACTTCATCGGATGCATTCGGTGGAAAATACAGGGGGGAGATTTATATACACACACAGAGAACATGAAACAATGGGTTTTATCATACACCCATTGTGTAAGGAGAGTGATCACTTAAGATGAGTTATTACCAGCAGGGTGGGGGGGGGAAGGAGGAAACCTTTTGTGGTGATAATCAAGGTGGGCCATTTCCAGCAGTTAACAAGAACATATGAAAAAAAGAAAAGGATTACCTGTGGCACCTTAGAGACTAACAAATTTATTTGAGCATAAGCTTTCATGAGCTACAGCTCACTTCATCAGATGAAGTGAGCTGTAGCTCACGAAAGCTTATGCTCAAATAAATGTATTAGTCTCTAAGGTGCCACAAATACTCCTTTTCTTTTTTGCGAATACAGACTAACACGGCTGCTACTCTGAAATCAAGAACGTCTGAGGAACAGTGGGGGCTGGGGTGGGGGGAGAAATAACATGGGGAAATAGTTTTACTTTGTGTAATGACTCATCCACTCCCAGTCTCTATTCAAGCCTAAATTAATTGTATCCAGTTTCCAAATTAATTCCAATTCAGCAGTCTCTCGTTGGATTCTGTTTCTGAAGTTTTTTTGTTGAAGGATAGCCACCCTCAGGTCTGTAATCATGTGACCGAGGAGATTGAAGTGTTCTCTGACTGGTTTTGAATGTTATAATTCTTCAGTCCTTACTGAGCATCCTCAAGCCACTCACAGCTCCTAGTACTGACCAAACTGCATATGCCATCACCTCACAGCTTGTGCATGAGACAGGACTGTGCATATGCCACCCTCAGAGAGACTGAACATGCTTGTATATGTGAACTGACTGCACATACACCATCCCCACAGAGAGACTAGAGCATGCTCCCTCCTTTCCCCCTGGGTTACACAGGAGCAAAACCAGATTTTCCCTGCAATGGCTGCTCTGGGGTAGGGTGGGGCAAGCAGGAACTGGAACTGGGTGAAGGGAACCTGTCTTTCTTGTGCTCTCAGTGACCCTGTTGCTGGGGCCCATTCAATGTGAAGGATGAAGTTTCCTGATTCAAATGCAGAGGGGACAAAAGCTGGGGGAGGAGGGGAATATTGAGATAAGCCTGCTGCTGAGACTGGGACTGGAGTAGAGAGACAGAAAGTGGGACTGGCTGCTCAAGGAGGCTGTGACAGGGAACCTGGAAGGGACTGAGATCAGATAAGGAGCTGTGGAGCTTGGGACTACCTGGACAAGGAGACTGGGAGTAGGAATCATGTGGACTGAATGAGGCAACGTTTCTATGGAAAAAAAATAGTATGTGATCATATAGTTAAAGACTGTATCCTAATGCATATGCACAAGGGACTGAAATAAGGTTGCATAGCCAACCCCTTAATTCTGGCATTTGACTGCTTGACTTTGCAACCTCAGTAATGTCCTTGTGGTGTAGTTTTTTGGGTGTAATTATTTATTAAGGGTCAGCAATGTACTTGGCCCTGCACAAGAGTGAAAACTAAAACAGACCTGGCTGAGTAAAGAAATATACAATTGAAAACCTTACAGCTTGCGTCAAGAATCCCTGGAGCAGAGGTCAAATGAAAGTCATTCCTATATTACCTTGGACAAAAATTAACCTCCCCTGCCACTATTGCGAGAAGTCTATTTCAAGATGTTGCTAGAATGGCATTTTACCCTGCACATTTAAGATTTGTTTTCTGATACTGTTCCACGTGATGGAAGCAGGTCTGTCAGGTATTTAAACTCTACCCTGTTAAGGAGAAGATCTCTCCCCTCCTTCCACCTCCTGCTCCTCTCCACCACCAACTAAAGGGACATAGATTCTTTTCCACATATTAAAGTTGGATGACCATGATCCCTGCACTGTGCGTAAGGACATGTGCTCTGCTTCTTTAAATCTGTCATAGGAAGCCAGGCATGTGTGGGCTGGGGAAGGTTCTACACAGATGTTCTACACACAGTGAAGCTGAGAGACAGAGAGAGAGAGAGAAGCTTTAGGGATTAAACATTTTTTTAAAAAATTCTAGTAAAGAACCTTTTTTAGTGTTAGAACAAAGCAACTCCTTATATAATTCTTTACCACTGTCACATGACACTGATTCCAAATAAAAATGTTTCTTTGCATATGGCCATTGACATGGCATGGAACATATTAGCTATATATGGCATTAAGCAACAGTACATATAGTGCTTTCATCCTGAAGGATCCCCACATGTTTTACAAACAGGAATTACTTTAGCACAACTCAAAAGCAGCCACAACTGGGGAGGAATTCAGAAGTTATTTAAAAATACTGCACAGCTGTTTAGGACAGGAAGTTAAGTAGCCTATTATAGCCAACTGAATCTGCTGGCGTTATGTAGGGAGGCAGGCTGAAATTACTTGAACTGGAATTTGGTAAGGACACAGGTTAACAGCTCACCTCTCATGGAAAGGGCCAAGTGATATTTAATGACTCCAAGTGGTAGGGAGATTGGTTTTACATCTCCAAAGAAAGAGGCTTTTACAGCATTCAGAGGAAATTACATTACATTAAATTGTACTCCATGTGAATCAACAATAATAACATAATCTTCTAGAAGAAGCCCCAAGCAATCAGAACCCTCCAGCTGTAGTCTGTAAACAAATATGTTGCATACAGAGGAACTCTTCCAACTATGGCAGTAGGTCATTCAACCTTTATCCCATTTTAGGCCATGCCTGTACTACAAAATTATGTGGACCTAAGTTACATTGGCTTACAGCTGCCGCAGTTACTACATGCCTTATACACATCCACACTACGGTCCTTGTGTCAGCGATGTGCATCCTCACCAGGAGCACTTGTATTGATGCAGAGAGCAGTGCACCATGGAGAGCTGTCCCACTGTGCAACTCACCCCCATTCTGCAGCGTTTTGGAAATTTTTGCAGTGCCCCAGGGGCTAAAAAGAGTTGCTCAGGGGCGATTCGGAGCATGGGTTTAACGTTCCATAATGCAGTGTTCTGCATCCCATAATTTCATCTGCATCCCATAGTAATTTGCACTTCATTTCAAAATCACCCGTGGAAACCTGCATGTCCCTCCTTGCTGTCCGCCATCTGTGACATGGATCCTGTGCATCTTTGCACTATTGTGATGAGCACTGTGAGCACGGGGCACCTGATCCTGCAGTATTTGCAGAGCCACAAGAGGAGCCACGGGAAACATGAGTCCTTGGAGGCTAGCTTGCTGAGGGACATAGAAAGAAACAATTCAAAGCATAAACAACAACTCCGTGGATGTTCTGGGGCTGGAGCACACACAAAAAAATAGTGGGTGCTCAGCACTCACCAACCACCTGCCAATCAGCTCTTCCCCCCACCCGCTGCCGATCAGCTGTTCGGCGGCGGGTGGGAGGCGCTGCGGGGAGAGGAAGGAGCAGGGGTGGGAAGAGGCAGAGCAAGGGTGGGGCACGCTCAGGGGAGGGGGAAGAGTGGGGGCAAAAAAGGCGGGGCTGGGGTGGAGCCTCAGGGAGGGCGGAGGAGGGCCAGGAAGAGATGGAGCAAGAGTGGGGCCTTCTGGGAAGGGGCGGAGTGGAGCAGAGCCAAGTGGGGGTGGCACACCCTCAGGGAAAGCTGAAAGTCAGCGCCTGTGATTCAAAGTTGCTGTTGGCATCCATGGAACAGCTACAGAAGGCTAGGACTATAACAGGATTTAAAAGAGAACTGGATAAATTCATGGAGGTTAAGTCCATTAATGGCTATTAGCCAGGATGGGTAAGGAATGGTGTCCCTAGCCTCTGTTTTTCAGAGGGTGGAGATGAATGGCAGGAGAGAGATCATTAGATCATTACCCGTTAGGTTCACTCCCTCTGGGACACCTGGCAATGGCCACTGTTGGAAGACAGGATACTGGGCTGGATGGACCTTTGGTCTGACCCAGTAAGGAGATTCCACCACCTCCCTAGGTAACCCATTTCAGTGCTTCACCACCCTCCTAGTGAAAAAGTTTTTCCTAATATCCAACCTAACCCTCCCTCACTGCAACTTGAGACCATTACTCCTTGTTCTGTCATCTGCTACAACTGAGAACAGTCTAGATCCATCCTCTTTGGAACCCCCTTTCAGGTAGTTTAAAGCAGCTATCAAATCCTCCCTCATTCTTCTTTTCTGCAGACTAAATAATCCCAGTTCCCTCAGCCTCTCCTCATAAGTCATGTTTTCCAGCCCTCTAATCATTTTTGTTGCCCTCCGCTGGACTCTTTCCAATTTTTCCACATCCTTCTTGTAGTGTGGGGCCCAATACAGGTCCCTCTGTATCCTATCTCTACCCTCCAGCATATCTACCACTCCTCCCAGTTTAGTGTCATCTGCAAACTTGCTGAGGGTGCAATCCATGCCATCCTCCAAATCATTAATGAAGATATTGAATAAAACCAGCCTCAAGACGGACCCTTGGGGCACTCTGCTTGATACCGGCTGCCAACTAGACATGGAGCTATTGATCACTACCCATTGAGCCTGATGATCTAGACAGATTTCTATCCACCTTATAATCTATTCATCCAGCCCATACTTCTTTAACTTGCTGGCAAGAATACTGTGAGAGACCATATCAAATGCTTTGCTAAAATTGAGGAATAACATGTCCACTTTCCCCTCATCCACAGAGCCAGTTATCTCATCATAGAAGTCAATTAGATTAGTCAGGCACGACTTGCCCTTGGTGAATCCATGCTGACTGTTCCTGATCACTTTCCTCTCCTCCAAGTGCTTCAAAATTGATTCCTTGAGGACCTGCTCCATGATTTTTTCAGGGACTGATGTGAGGCTTACTGGCAATTGAACAGATATTGAACAGAATCGGACCCAGAACAGAACCCTGCGGGACCCCACTCGTTATGCCCTTCCAGCATGACTGTGAACCACTGATAACTACTCCCTGGGAATGATTTTCCAACCAGTTATGCACTCACCTTGTAGTAGCTCCATCTAGGTTGTATTTCCCTAGTTTGTTTATGAGAAGGTCATGCGAGACAGTATCAAAAGCCTTACTAAAGTCAAGATATACAACGTCTACCGCTTCCTCCCATCCACAAGGCTTGTTACCCTGTCAAAGAAAGCTATCAGGTTGGTTTGACATGATTTGTTCTTGATGAATCCATGCTGACTGTTATTTATCACCTTGTTATCTTCTAGGTGTTTGCAGCATGGAATGAATCTTATAGTGAATGCTGTGTGTTTAGGAATATAACATTGCCAAGGCACCTATTAATATTGTTTGAGAAGGATCTTATGGGTTCTGAGACAAAATGAAGTAACAGGAGATTGGTGGATGTCAGACATGCTCAGCACCAGCCAGCATATGTTGTGAACTAATAAAGATGACTTGTGTTTCAAAAAATAGAATTTGATTTTGTAACCATGCAATAAAAGAAATGTATAACATAATAAAACTTAATAAATTAAGGGAACAGAACTTACAACGGGGAAAGAACTGTCATTTCCATTTCAGATATACGTACACCAACCATGTGTTTCACAGGTCAGTGTATGTGCTGCTGTGATTGTCTTTAATGTCCCCTGGGGTGCAGTGGTAGGGGTAGTGGATTGCAGAGTACCTCCTTGAAAGATTCTGAACATCCCGTTTGCTTTTTTAAACTGCCGCTGCACACTGCATGGACGTCTTCAGAGAACTATCCACGATAACTCCAGGATCTTTCTCCTGATTAGTTGTAGCTAAATTAGCACCCATCATATTGTATGTATAGTTGGGGTTATTTTTTCCATTGTGCATTACTTTACATTTATCCACATTACATTTCATTTGCCATTTTGTTGCCCAGTCACTTACTTTTGTGAGATCTTTTTGAAATTCTTCACAGTCTGCTTTGGTCTTTACTATCTTGAGCAGTTTAGTATCATCTGCAAACTTTGCCACCTCACTGTTTACCCCTTTCTCCAGATCATTTATGAATAAGTTGAATAGGATTGGTCCTAGGACTGACCCTTGGGGAACACCACTAGTTACCCCTCTGCATTCTGAAAATTTACCATTTATTCCTTTCCTTTCTTTCCTGTCTTTTAACTAGTTCTCAATCCATGAAAGGCTCTTCCCTCTTATCCCATGATAACTTAATTTACATAAGAACCTTTGGTGAGGGACCTTGTCAAAGGCTTTCTGGAAATCTAAGTACACTATGTCCACTGGATCCCCCTTGTCCACATGTTTGTTGGCCCCCTCAAAGAACTCTAATAGATTAGTAAGACATGATCTCCCTTTACAGAAACCATGCTGACTTTTGCGCAACAATTTATGGTCTTCTATGTTGTTGACTATTTTATTCTTTACTATTGTTTCAACTAATTTGCCCGGTACTGACATTAGACTTATCGGTCTGTAATTGCCAGGATCACCTCTAGAGCCCTTCTTAAATATTGGCATTATATTAGCTACCTTCCAGTCATTGGATACAGTAGCTGATTTAAAGGACAGATTACAAACCATAGTTAATAGTTCCTCAATTTCACGTTTGAGTTCTTTCAGAACTCTTGGGTGAATGCCATCTGGTCCCAGTGACTTCTTACTGATAAGTTTCTCAATTAATTCCAAAACCTCCTCTAGTGACACTTCAATCTGTGACAATTCCTCAGATTTGTCACCTACAAAGGACAGCTCAGGTTTGGAAATCTCCCTAACATCCTCAGCCGTGAAGACTGAAGCAAAGAATTCATTTAGTTTCTCCACAATGATTTTATCATCTTTAAGTGCTCCTTTTGTATCTCAACCATCCAGGGGTCCCACTGGTTGTTTAGCAGGCTTCCTGCTTCTGATGTACTTAAAAAACATTTTGTTATTACCTTATGAGTTTTTGGCTAGCTGTTCTTCAAACTCCTTTTTGGCTTTTCTTATTACATTTTTACATTTAATTTGGCAGTGTTTATGCTCCTTTCTATTTACCTCACTAGGATTTGACTTCCACTTTTTAAAAGATGCCTTTTTATCTCTCATTGCTTCTTTTACTTGGTTGTTAAGCTGTGGTGGCTCTTCTTTAATTCTTTTACTGTGTTTTTTAATTTGGGGTATACATTTAAGTTGACCCTCTATTATGGTGTCTTGGAAAAGTATCCATGCAGCTTGCATGGATTTCACTCTAGTCACTGGTTTCAGAGTAGCAGCCGTGTTAGTCTGTATTCGCAAAAAGAAAAGGAGTACTTGTGGCACCTTAGAGACTAACAAATTTATTAGAGCATAAGCTTTCGTGAGCTACAGCTCACACTGTACCTTTTAATTTCTGTTTAACTAACCACCTCATTTTTGCATAGTTCCCCAATGTTACTCAGAAAAGTTTATGTGGCTGATATCCTCAGCCTTCTGGAAAATCTAAGGACACCTGATTTCTTCTTACTCAGCAGTGTGTGGGATAATACAAAGCTTCTGCAGGGTAAGATACATTTGTGATTGACAGTCCACTTCCCCATTAAAGCTGTGTTACAGGTGGGGAAGTTCTTTAATTGGGGTAATGCTGCTCTTACAGTGAAGTAAAATGTCAAGAATGTAGGGGTCATAACACAAAGCTACGTTATCCACAACATAGGACTTGACAAGATCCAAAAAATGAGCATATGTTTGTGAAACATTTGAAAATTCAAAATTGTTTTCATTTTAAAGTGCTCAAAATGCACTAATTTTTTATTTTTCCCCAATTTTTTCCCCAAGTTGTTAAAAAAGATCATCCACATGATTAGCAATTGACTTTCCTTGCTGAAAACCTGGTTTGAATAATGTTTTTGATAATGATTTGTGATTAAAAATTTATTTTAAAAAATAACAAAAAATGAAACATTTAGACAACTTTTTTTTGCAAAAAAAAGTTTGTTTTTGACAACAATGTTATTTTTCAATAGGAAAAACTATTCTTTCAAAAAAAATGTTGACCTACTCTACATCTGACAACACCACTGTCATAAAACTAACCCAGTGCTTGGCCAATATGAGCTCATGGGTGAGGAACAGCTACCTGAAGTCCAAACCTGAGCAAGACATGGTATGCTGGATAGTTGAAGCAAACACTTGGAGGAGTTTGCCACCAAAATACAGTCAGCTGTGATCAAAGATGCACACCTATGACTGGGCAAGTCGGCCAGCAGCTTAGGATTGCTCCTGGATTCCTCTATGATGCCAGATTCACATAGCAGCATCCCAAGTAGCACTTTATAGTATCTGTGCCTGGCTAAGTGACTGCACTTCCTCATGGTGGATGATCACCAGGCCTCAGTCATACATGCCTTTGTTACCTCCTCACTGGACTACAGCAATGGAGTCTACCTGAGTGTGAAACTGTAAGGGCTCAGGAAATTAAACTAGTACAGAATGCAGCAACACACCTCCTCAGTGACATGGGCCACCATGAGCACATCAAAACTGACCTACCTTCTCAAAACTCTCTATACTTTCCACAGAATAGTGTGTCAAATTCAAGGTTTCAGTCCTCATCTGCAAGGCACCCAATGGTCTGATCCTGGAATATCTAAAAAAAGAAAAATCACATAAAGGTCTGGGACAAGGACCATTGCTGACAATTCTACTTCTGTGGAACAATGGGATATCTACAGTAAGGATAAAGTTCATTTGTGCAGGAGATAGAGCTTTCTTTGGGGCCAGTTCAAGACTATGTAATGAACTCCTGCAGGATCAAAGAACGAGTACAAACTAGGGCTGTCAAGCGAGTAAAAAAAAATTAATAATGTTTAATTGCGCGATTAAAAAAAGCTATCGCAATTAATCATGCAATTAATTGCACTGTTAGATAATAATAGAATACCATTTATTTAAATATTTTTGGATGTTTTCTACATTTTCAAATGTATTGATTTCAATTATAACACAGAATACAAAGTGTACAGTGCTCAGTTTATATTTATTTTTATTACAAATAGTTGCACTGTAAAAAACAAAAGAAATAATATTTTTCAATTCCCCCATTGCAAGTGCTGTAGTGCAATTGCTTTATCGTGAAAATTGAATTTACAAATATAGAATTATGTTTAAAAAAACCTACATTCAAAAATAAAACAATGTAAAACTTTAGAGCCTAAAAGTCCACTCAGTCCTACTTCTTGTTCAGCCAATTGGGAAGACAAACAAGTTTGTTTACATTTATGGGACATAATGCTGCCTGCTTATTATATATAATGTCACCCAAAAGTGAGAACAGGCATTCACATGGCACTGTTGTAGCCAGCGTCACAAGATATTTATGTGCCAAATGCCCTAAAGATTTTATGTCCCTTCATGCTTCAACCACCATTCCAGAGGACGTGTCCATGCTGATGACAGGTTCTGCTTGATAAAGATCCAAAGCAATACGGACCAATGCATGTTCATTTTAATCATCTGAGTTCAGATGCCACCAGCAGAAGGCTGATTTTCTTTTTTGGTGGTTCAGGTTCTGTAGTTTCCGCAACAAAGTGTTGCTCTTTTAAGACTTCTGAAAGCATGCTCCACAACTCGTCCCGCTCAGATTTTGGAAGGCACTTCAGATTCTTAAACCTCGAGTCGAGTGCTGTAGCTAGCTTTAGAAATCTCATATTGGTACCTTCTTTGCATTTTGTCATATCTGCAGTGAAAGTGTTCTTAAAACAAACAACATGTGCTGGGTCATCATCTGAAATTGCTATAACATGAAATATATGGCAGGATGCAGGTAAAACAGGACAGGATACATACAATTCTCCCCCAAAGAGTTCAGTCATAAATTTAATTAATGCATTATTTTTTTAACAAGCATTATCAGCATGGAAGCATGTCCTCTGGAATGGTTGCTGAAGCATGAAGGGGCATATGAATGTTTAGTATATCTAGCACATAAATACCTTGCAATGCCGGCTACAAAAGTGCAAACACCTGTTCTCACTTACAGGTGACATTGTATATCATAAGCAGGCAGCATTATGTCCTGTAAATGTAAACAAATTTGTTTGTCTTCCCGATTGTCTGAACAAGAAGTAGGACTGAGTGGACTTGTAGCTCTAAAATTTTACATTGTTTTGTTTTTGAGTGCAGTTATGTAACAAAAAAATCTACAATTGTAAGTTGCACTTTCACGATAAAGAGATTGCACTACAGTACTTGTATGAAATGAATTGAAAAATACTATTTCTTTTGTTTATCATTTTTGGAGTGCAAATATTGGTAATCAAAAATAACAATATAAAGTGAGCACTGTACACTTTGTATTCTGTGTTGTGATTTAAATCAATATATTTGAAAATGTAGAAAAACATCCAAAAATATTTAATAAATTTCACTTGGTATTCTATTGCTTAACAGTGTGATTAAAACTGTGATTAATCGCTATTAATTTTTTCCGTTAAGTGTTCAGTTTTTCATGTGAGTTAACTGTGATTAATCGACAGCCCTAGTACAAACCTCACCACTTTCCATTCTGAGTATAAAGCATGGGTAAAAGAAACAACAGGAGGAAGAGAGACGAGAAATCCAATGAGGATAGACAGAGAAACTTATGAAAGGAGATGCTGTGAGTCAGGGTGAGGACAGAAAAACAGACATGTAACTGCAGCAGCTCCTTCGGCAGCTAAACTGGCTAATAAAACAAAACAAGAATCTTTTTAAATGAAAAGAAATCTCTTCAGTAGTGAGTCTCCTTTTGAAAGGTAGGGGGGCTGTTGGTTCCATGGTAGATGATGAGAGAATGAAGGCATTTGGAAAAGCCTGTTCCATTCTGACCATCTCTGGGATTTGGACAGAAGAACAGACACAGGCAGCCAGAGGAAACTGCTGCAGTTGAGAATTGCTTCCACTAACACAACGTTTTTTTACCCAAGAACCCCTAAATCACCAGCAGTGATGCGGGGGGGATGACACACTGGAACAACATGCCCCCGACCCAGATTTCTGCCTTCCATTTGACCCTGCAACCTGATGTGATGATGTAGCAGAGCAGAGCAATGGTGTGTTTCCTTGGCTAGCTGTGCCTGCTCATGGAGTCAATGGCTGTAAAGCAACCCCTTCTGATGGGAGGGAGAGATCTCTCCTCTGCAGTGATGCTGAAATTTTTGGTTGTGTCCCACCCCACAACCAGTGTTTCCTCTAATTTTTCCCACATGTGTGCAGAATGAATGGTGTTATGTGGAGGTGATGTGTGGCACATAACAAAATTAATGTGGAGGGGGTGGGGTTGAGGAGTTCAGCTCGAGCTAGTGTGCTAAAAATAGTAGTGTGGACTTTGCAGCTCCAGTGGAGATTCAGGCTAGCCACCTCAGCCTTGACCCAGGGGCTCAGGTGGGCTTCAGAGCCCAAGCTGCTGCCTGAGCCACAACATTCACCCTACTTTTTTTTAGCGTGCTAGTGCAATCTGAGCTAACTTGAGTTCGTCTACCTGGGCTGCGAGGCTCACTGTGCACTGCAGCATAGACATACCTCAGCAAGCTATACTATGCGTGACAGGGAGAGACGGTCACCAGCCTGCCAAGGGACCAAAAACTGGGAAATGTAGCCTGAAATCACAACCTGATTATGCCAAACAAACTGGGATTGTAGAAACACTGTGCCATCACTCAAGAGACCCAGTATCACAGCTGGAGTGTGGGCAGACAGGCCTAATGGGTAGCCCCAGAGTCAGGGACCTAGGACCAGACCCAAGGGTCAGAGCCAGAGGCTCAGGAACCATAGCTGAGGGTCAGAAGCCAGGAACCAGCTGCAAGGAATAGGAGCAGGGTCCATCACAGCAGCCTGTTGAGGATCCACCTAATTGCAATGGACAACTTCCTGGTATTCCCTCCAGGCTTAAGTAGTGTGCCTAGACCAATTAGGGACCCCAGGAGCACTGCCAATCAGGCCATTTGTGGCCAACACATCCGGTGGCTCTTGGGCCTGCAGCCTATCAATCAGTGCTTTACCAGGTGGAGCGTGGATACAACAGTCACCATGGAGCCAGCAGACCTAGGTCCTAGGCCTGTAGATTCTCATTCCCAGTATGATCATCAGACCCTCGGGCACTCATCTGGAGAACAGGAAATAGCAGATGCTATGACACCTCCTTGAGGGCGTTCAACTTTTGGTTTTTGCAATATCTGTAACTTTTATGGGAGACTGGACCAAACCTGGAGGCTCTAACACAGACTGAACTTCTGCTGGATTCTGTACAGCCTTTGAGTCTACTGCTTTTATTATTTTTATGAGCTAAGAGCTCTGCTCTCTACAAAACACAATACCTAACCTGAAGAGCTTATCAAAATAGATGGACTACATAAAATAGAGGGGGAGGCCCAGAGGTTCTGTCTAAGAGCATCTTTTTTCCCCTCTCTCTCCTTTAATAATGGGTGGATGACAGTACTTTTGCTGATGTGGGTGAGTATTTGTTGGCTTCATAGTTGAGTTTTGAAAGGAAAGGGGATTTTAAAGCGAAGCGTATATCTGGAACATTGGAATAAAGGAGGGAATTCTAGGTGTAGAGGAAGTGTAGAAGAAGGCACAAAGACAGGAGCAGGAGTAGGATATGAAGGGAGTTTATTAGCAGAGAGAGTCAGTGACTGGTAAAAAATTAGAGTAGTGATATATGCACAGAGTAATCTGGTTTTTCCCCCTCTATACTGAAGACCAAGGAGAGCATATAAATCTACATTGCGTGACTAGAACCAAATTAAGAAAAGCCACATGGGATCATATCTTGACACAAGGATGAGAGGATATAGACTTAGCAGCTCCAGCCAATTTATCTGAATTTGACTGATTTTAGACAATCAGCTCAACAAGTCTTTAATCAATGAAGCAGAATCTAATCTAAAAATCATCTAGCTCAGGGGTTCTCAAAGCCGGTCCACCGCTTGTTCAGGGAAAGCCCCAGGCGGGCCGGACCAGTTTGTTTTCCTGCCGCGTCCAGAGGTTCGGCCGATCATGGCTCCCACTGACCATAGTTCACCAGACAAACAGGGGCTGCGGGAAGTGGCGCGGGCCAAGGGATGTGCTGGCCACCCTTCCTGCATCCCCATTGGCTTGGAGTGGCAAACCACGGCCAGTGGGAGCCGGGATCGGCTGAACCCGCGGACGCGGCAGGTAAACAAACCGGTCCGGCCGGCCAGGGGCTTTCCCTGAACAAGCAGCGGACTGGCTTTGAGAACCACTGATATAGCTCACAGGTTCGGGGCGGATGGGAAAGCTAGGTTAGCAATCCCCAAGCTGTACTGCACTTCATAGGTCTTTGCTACCACATTACCTAACAGGCTATCTGGATTTTTGATCCAAGCACTAACTTCCCTAAGGTCAAGGGATTTGTCATGCAATACACTCATTGCTAGCATTGCCTCCTGCTGGCCATCCTGGGAATTAGCTCCACCAGGCTTGTGCTCTCCCTCTGGTGGTATCCTCTCCTCCCTGTTTCACGCTGCAGTCCTGCTCACTCTCAGATCTGCAATCTCTTCATGGCTTGGCACTACGGTCAGGTCACTAACGTCCTCCCCTTGTGGGGAATTCACAATCTTTCCAGACCCAATATCTGGCTGGTGTCTCCAATGCCCTTGCCACTTCCCAGCATCTGGTAGGGGAACTCAGGCCACCCTCTACTTTGTGTTCCAGTCTAGGGACCCTATAACAAGCAGCCAAGGTCTCTGTACCATCCAACCCCTTGCTGCTGTTTCCCTATGCTTCGTCCTACCTGTCTGGCTTCCTATCCTGCCCTGGGTTTGCCAGCATACCAACTCCCTCCATTCAGGGAGTGACTGCAGCCTACTTCCCTGCTGCCTTTGCCTGCAACCAGCTATCTGACTTTATACAGGCCCGCCTGTTCCTACGCAAGTGAGCCTGTTTCTTTAATTAGGACTTTCCCCTTAGCATTCAGTCTACCAGGTTAACTGGCCCACCTGGCCTCTATTAACCCCTTCTACTTCTGGGTAGGATGGACACCCGATCACAAGATGCCACTTGTCAGATGAGTTCAGTGTGAAAGACCTATAAACGTAGCTTGAAGCTTGTATTGAACACTAGCCATGAAATGTTTTTAAGAATTTACTTAACCTAATGTAGCCCCTCTAGCTATCCCACTTTGTGCTGTGATTCCCGTCAGATTGCGCAAGAAAAGTAAGGCAAGGCAAAGTTTGGAATAGTAATTGGATACCTCAAAAGAAAAACTTCTAGGTGTATCAGGAAGACCCGTTTAGAGATTAAGTAGATTAAACTCTAGTATTAATGTAGTTTTGCTTCTCCTTACAGGAAAGGTTTGACATTCATCCAAATCAGAATACATGCCAATAATAGATGAACATTATGGCCTAGGTCATTCGACCCTCCAGTCCACAGGTTTTTAGTTTGCTCTTTTGCATAAGCAGCAATTAAAATATTCTCGCACTTTTATAGAACAAAGTTCCCTTCCAAAATATGTTTAATCAGACTGAAGAACTATACTAGCTTTCTCTTCTACTTCCTATGAAACAACCTCCAGTTTCTTCTCCCCCCATTCCACTATCTTCTTTCTCTATTTTTCTAGCAAGTCCAAAGTGAATGCATCAAGTTCTGAGGTATCTACATTGTCCTGCACACATACAATAATGGTGAAATCAGACTCTGCACTCCATTAATTTATACACCAGCTTCATTAAATAGTTGTTTCCCCTTCTCCTTTGTTCCATGTTTGAGGGAAACAGCCATTGCCATTTTATTTATTACAACTGCATCTACACTGGCAAAATTGGGACCTGCGATTCACTACTCTCAGGTTTTATCTAGAGTATTTAAGGTGTTTACCTAGAGTATTTCAGGATTTAAAGGTGTTTTTCTATAAGGTGTTAGCTATCGCCATTCTAACGAACATGTTCTGAAAGTCTGGAGATGACAGGCAATGTAGACAGTAGCCTAGGGGTGGCCAACCTGAGCCTGAGAAGGAGCCAGAATTTACCAATGTACATTGCCAAAGATCCACAGTAATATGTCAGCAGGCCCCCATCCGCTCCCCAGCCCCCAGTGCCTTCCGCCTGCCAGCAGCCCCCACCAATCAGCACCTATCCCCCCTCCTCCTGCCCACTGCAATCAGCTGTTTCACATAGACAGGAGGCTATGAGAGGAGGGGGGAGGAGCGAGGGCATGGCAGGCTCAGGAAAATGGGCAGGGGCCTTGGGGGAAGGGGTGGAGTGGGGGGCAGGGCTTGGGGCAGAGGGTTGAGCAGTGAGCACCCCCCAGCACATTGGAAAGTTAGCATCTATAGCTCCAGCCCCAGAATCAGTGCCTAGGTAAGGAGCTGCCTATTAACCTCTGAAGAGCCGCATGCAGCTCCAGAGCCACAGGTTGGCCATCCCTGCAGTAACATGGACTAAGCTGATCAAGTTAAAGCCTAGGCTTGCCTTTAGGCTCTAACATATGCTAAGATGCTTGAGTGAAGTATAAACTGCTTCGTCTACACTAGAATTTTAGAACACATTAGCTACCACAATCTAACACACCTTTTATCCTAGTCATGTTAGACAAAGCCTAAATTACGTTAGAAGACATAGTGTAAAACACATCTGTATATAGTGCTAGTGCCACTCATAGAGTTGCACCAATGTTGAATTATGTGTCCAGTTCTTCCTAGTGTACAGCAGGCCTAAGCGTGGCTCAATTTTAAAATCTTCTCAAGCTTACACTGAAATTTTTGCCATTGGCCCTATAATTCTTCTAGTCTCCTGAACTCTTTTTATCAGATATAACTGAATGTTTCATACGAAGAGCCCTAAGAGTTGAACAAGCGCTTCAGAACATTAACGCTGAAAAGCTCAGGACTCAAGGGACAATCAACAGCTCTGTGGGACAGGTATAAAATGAAACATTATACAATAATTTTCATCTCTTAGGAGTAAATCTAAGTTCTGCTGTTCTCTTGCATTTCAAAATCACGTTTAAAACTTGAACTTTTCCCCCTGTAGCACATGACAAATCAACTTTGTGCCAGATTCTAAAACCTGATTCCAAAAAGCCTCTCCTGCCCGGAGACTGAAGCCAGCTCAAATAGCTGGACTTTATTTTGGCATACTCTGTACTGGCATGTTAAAAATTAAGCTTCATGTTTTCGGCTTTACACCTCAGCGCTTACATTAATTGATTAACGTGTCAGTTATTAATGATAATAACTAAACAAAAAATACAAACAAAGGTCACAAGAAATCTGTGGAAAGTATTAGAACAGGGGTACAACCAAAAAGCACACTTACAAACTTTCCACCTGGGACACAGGGTTCTGTTGCTATCACCATCCTTGGAGTCAAAATTGCTGACTCATTGGCAGGGCCCACATTGTAGCCTTTCATTTTATTTAAAGTGAATTTTGTAATGTGGTATTATACTACTTTGGGTTCGGCTTTGGTGGCTACAGTTTCAAGCTAAACTGTGTGAAAGTCACCTCTGCTACTTGATTTAGCTTTAGAATCTCTAGGAACACATAAAGACCAAGGGTAGTGAACACACATACATTCACAAGTACAAGTCTAGTCTGATATACAAGTTTTATTAAAGTTACAATTAAAGTTATGATTACCCAAGCATATAGAAATTCTATACAGATCCATGCACAGGTTACAAATATAGTTACTTACATCTTGAACAATAGGGTTATGGTCTGATGGGTCTCTAATGGATTGATCATCAGTAGAGGGACGGTTCCTGCTGGAATTTCCCATAGAGAACTCAATTTTCACACTCTGCGCACCCCTTTTTTATAATGTGATGATGACTATACCTCATTAGTATTTACACATTTCGTGCACCCTGTGATTCATCACATTTTTCTAACACATGCCCTATCTTGTAAGCAAAAAAAATACTCTTACTGTTAATTTTTCACAATATCACGCACTGGAACATCTTTTTCCATAATCTTAGGGCATCAGGTTATTCTTTGGTCACTTACTTATATCAGCATTTCTTAACTCTAAGGCCTAGTATGGCTAAGCTAAAATGTTACAGGCCTCAGCCTGTAGGCCTTGTGTTTCAGCCTTATTTTCTTAGATACCTAATACATGATTGTGACACTACACCCCAAATTAATCACAGTGGCATGATTATATGATTATGACATAATTATAATGCATTTTGTACAAGATATGTCTTGTAAGGTGTCTATGGAAAAGTGATGATTTGCCAAATATGATTATCTTATTTGTATGCATGTATCATTTTTGTAGCTGAAGTTATGAATATTGACTATGTATCTGTATTTCAATTGTGCTTACTCTGGGTAACACTCACAACTAGCCTTTCAGGTATAACAATGAAGAAGCTAGACAGTTCTGATAGCTCATCAACAAAGTCAAAGGACCATGGAAGAGCTTAGCCTTCCTGTGAATGTTTCAGCCAGCCTATGAGTAAAGGTTGCCATGACTCAGCAGGGTATGCTAGTGCATGTGACCAGACCACATGACACTGAACTCCGTTTCAGTACCTGTATTTTTCCATAAACTGGACTGGGAACTGAGCTTGGAACAAAGGATTCCTGCCATATGGAAAAGCTATATAAGATGGGGAGTGACATCATTTCTTGGCCTCACTCTCCACACAAGAGAACTCCTAGAAGCACCTGAGGTACAAAGACTGAACTGGGGGAAGTGCTGGTCTCAGGATAAAGGGATTTCTAGCCTGTGAAGGAAAACTTGGTGGACCGCTTGTATCATCAATCAGGGTGAGAGATTACTGATTCAAATCCTACCTAATATTTTAGGCTTAGTTTGTGTTTTTATTTGCTATGTAATCTGCTTTGACCTGTTTGCTATCGCTTATAATTACTTAAAATCTATCTTTCTTTAGTTAATAAACTTGTGTTATGCTTTATCTTAAGCAGTGTGTTTTGAGTGAAGCGTCTGGGAAAATCTCAGCTCTGTGAACAAAGGCTGTTGCATATCTTTCCCACGAGGGGAAAGCGAATATATCAATGAGCTTACATTGTACAGATCCCTGTGCAGTGCAAGACAGTAGAATTCTGGGTTTATACTTCAGCAAGGGGGCAAGGCTGGGGAGCTGGGAAATTGGCTTTTGTATCCTGTCTGTCCTTGAGTGAAGCACTCAGATAGCTCAGTTGTGTGTGTGGCGCCACCTGCTGTTGTGTTGGGTGACAACAGGGCCTGGAGAGGCTGGCAGAATCATCAGCAAAGCAGTGTGAGAGAGGCCTGCCCAGCTGGTGGGTTAGGGGGCACAGCAATTCCCACAGCTCCCAGACTGCATCCTGGGGGTGACAACCCATCACAATGATTATTCCCTCTACATACTGATTTTATACTTCCATAATCCTGCAATTTAACTCTGTTTAACATACAATGATTATAGATGAAATAACATGTTAGTTAATCATAACCACACAGTAAGTGAACAATAAACTAGAATAATTGGCTACAATGTGATACTTTTAGACAAACAGACCTGGTAGATTATGAGATCTATCTACCTGGCAAAAGGAAGGAGATTAAGGTCTATCATGTAAATTTTCTCATGCTATGGAACATCCAGGAATCTCTCCTGACAGACCCTTGGCTGGTGAGCCCTGTGTGACATGAGGTGCCGATGGTAGCCCACACTGAAAATGTCAAGGTTAAGGCAGGCTGCAAAAGGAGAGCAGATTCTCCCAAAACTGGTGTTTAACACTGCAGTTAGATTCACCAATCAGTCACAAACTGTGCTCCTGATTCCTGGTTATTAAGAAGTTAAAAACAAAGACAAATCACACAGCCCCCTTTATTGCATTCAAGTTATCTGGCTCCCAATCAGCAAATAGGTGCAGTAAGATGAGGAGTTCTTTAAAAAACTCTCCTCACTATACAAATGTTCTTCTGATACCCAAAGGGCCAGCCACCATTACCAGATCACTATTTGTTTGGAACTAATCCAAAATACCACACTGCCAGCCAATCCTTTAGTATATAAAACTAAAGGTTTTGTTATAAAAAAAAAGAAAGAGGAGATGTCAAAGCAATCAGATACATACATATGATTTCAGAGTCCATATATCAGGTTCTTAGCAGGATTGGTGAGTTTGCTGGCTCATAGGGTCACTCTGGAACACATCCAAAGCTTGGAGAGGTCTGTCAGTCTTTTGTTCAAAGCTTCAGTTTGTAGAGCAGTTACTCCAGAGGTAAGAAGCTGGATTGAAGACAAAATGGAGAAGATGCAGCTGCCTTTTATATCTTTTCCCTTGTGGCTTGTACATCCTTTGTCCCAAACAAAAGCTAACAGCACATGGGCATGGAAAAGTACTTGGAATCCCCTGTCCACAGGCATGTCCCTATATGTCCTGCTGACTCATAGGTATAGACACAGGCTTCTTTCAATTGGTTCATTGTACAGATGATTGCACTTGAGCCATTAAGCCGGATGGATAATGCTGATGCCAATCTGGCTGGGGGTGTCACCCAGAAACTAGGGATGTCAAGTGATTAAAAAAATTTATTGTGTGATTAATCGTGCTGTTAAACAATAATAGAATACCATTTATTTAAATTATTTTGGATGCATTTTACATTTTCAAATATATTGATTTCAGTTACAACACAGAATAAAGTGTACAGTGCTTACTTTATTTTTATTACAAATATTTGCACTGTAATATACAAAAGAAATAATATTTTTCAATTCACCTAATACAAGTACTGTAGTTCAATCTCTTTATCATGAAAGTTGAACTTGCAAATGTAGAATTATGTACAAAAAAACCCGTTTTCAAAAATACAACAATGTAAAACTTTAGAGCCTACAACTCCAATCAGTCCTACTTCTTGTTCAGCCAACTGCTCAGACAAACAAGTTTGTTTACATTTGCAGAAGATAATGCTGCCCGCTTCTTGTTTACAATGTCACCTGAAAGTGAGAACAGACATTTGCATGGCACTGTTGTAGCCAACGTCACAAGATATTTACTTGCCAGATGCGCTAAAGATTCATATGTCCCTTCATTCTTCAACCACCACTCCAGAGGACATTTGTCCATGCTGATGACTGGTTCTGCTCGATAATGATCCAAAGCAGTGCAGACCAATGCATGTTCATTTTAATCATCTGAGTCAGATGTCACCATCAGAAGGCTGATTTTCTTTTTTGGTGGTTTACAGTGTAAAGTAATGGAAAAATGAGACAACCCTCATGGCTCTGACAGCCATGGGAAGGATAGTACCCCTTCCAAAAATATACAAACAATGATTGTTTTGACTGAGAATCTTAAAAAAAAAAAACAACCTAATGAGTTTACCACTCATGCCGCAGACCTAATGCCACTGTTCAGTGTAACCTTAATGGTACTGCAAACAAGGAAGCAGGCAATGGAAAGGAAATAAACTGTAGAACAATGATACATACATTTGTTCCTGTAACCTTTGCCTAGAGTGCAGGAAAGGCAAACTCCAATTTATTTGGTAAAGGCCTTCTCTATACCTTATAAATGAAGCCTTGTCTTGGATATTTATTTAAAATAATCTAATATATTATCTAATATAATTTGTTATATATCAATAGATTAGAAATGCTTCCAAGTGACATTGAAACCAAATCTGAAATTTCTCAAAACTTTCAGGGTCTTTAGATCCAGGGTTCTGGCTTGGCTCATTGTAGAGATAAACGTGAGTTATGAAGCTCAGCTCAAGCTCTGGACCCAATCTGAAATCCCCAATGATTGACAGGGACAGAGACAGACTAGAATTATGCAGGCTTAATTAAAACACCCCAAACAAACAAACAAGTAGTCTGATTTTCAAAGGTGCTAACCACACACAATTCCCATTGGCTACTGTAGTTCAGCACCTGGAAAAACCAAGCCACTTACCTCCTGATAACTCCTCACTAAAAAGTTTTAAATGCCCAGTTAAGGCTACAATGTTTCAATTTTATGTACAAAGTAGAGTCAGGGCTACAAAGTCACAGTCTGTCTTAGCCCTGAGGTATTCAGCAGTAGAGAACAAAGAGTTTCTAGGGACACAGGCTCATTCTTGTGAGGTGCTCTGCACCCTCAACTTCCAGTACCTTCCATAGGAGTTGAAGCCACTGAGTGCCTCTCCAGACTGAATCCTGGGCCCTGTGTAACTATACACTGAGTGTGCTTAGTGATAATTGGGACTTTGGACTTCAAATTTTTAACTGCTTTCTCACAAGCACTACATTTTAAAATCCCTCCCTTCAACTCCCCCACTTCCACCCAAAACACTAGTGTACAATATTGGTAAAACAACAAATAGTTTCGTTTGCACCTGTTCCTCCAGGGTTGCAGTCTTAATATCCCTTGTGTCTTTCAACTCACTCATCTCCATCTCAGAGTCCCCACTTCCTATACTCAAAGCCCACATCACTTTTTTTCCAGGGAGCAGACCAGGGTGAAAGTAACTTAAAGGATTTACCGGTATGCCGGAGTCCTGAGTGGGGGCATGGTCTCAACCGGAAGAGGCGATTTAAATGTCCCGGGGCTCTGGCTGGGAGCCCTGGGGCCTTTAAATCACCCTGCTGCAGAGGCAGCTGGGAGCCCCAGGGCTTGGGTGAATTAAAGGGCCCGGGGCTCCGGCCGCCGCAGAGATCCAGACATTTTAAATCCCTGCTGGAGCCCTGCAGCCAGAGCTCCGGTGGTGCTTTAAAGGGTCCGGGACTCCCCGCAGTGGCAGGAGCACTGGGCCCTTTAAATCACCGCCGGGGAAGCTGGTCCAGTCCGGCATGGCATACTGGCTCTTGCCGGTACACTGTACCAGACCGGACCGGCTTACTTTCATCTCTGGAGCAGACCCTACAGCAGAGGTGGGCAAATTACAGCACGCAGGCCATATCTGGCCCGCGGGACAGTCCCGCCCGGCCCCTGAGCCCCTCCCCCGCTGTCCCCCATCCCCCACAGCCACGCCGCCATGCGGGCAGCATGGCTTGCACCCACCCACCTCCCAGGCTTTCCAATAAGCCTGTCCTGCTGCTCTGAGCAGCATGGTAAGGGGTCGGGGGGAAGGAGGGGTTGGATAAGGGGCAGGAGGTCCCGGGGTCAGTCAGGGGACAGGGGGCAGTTGGATGGGGTGGAGGTTTAGGGAGGGTGGTCAGGAGACAGGGAGCTGGGGGGGGTTGATAGAGGGTGGGGTCCCGGGGGGTTGGTGGGTCCTGGGATGGGGGGGACAGAGAGCAGGGGGGGTTGGATAGGGCGTGGGGTCCTGGGGGGGCAGTTAGGAATGGGGGTCCCGGGAGGGGGCAGTCAGGGGACAAGGAGTGCAGGGGTTGGATGGGTCAGGGGTTCCAGGGGTCCTGTCAGAGGCGGGGGTGTGGACAGAGGTCAGGGCAGTCAGGGGACAGGGAGCAGGGGGGTTTGGTTAGGGGTGGGGTGCTGGGGGGCAGTTAGGGGCAGCGGGTCCCGGGAGGGGGTGGTCAGGGGACAAGGAGCAGGTGGGTGGGTCGGGGGTTCTAAGGGGGGCAGTCAGGGGGCGGGAAGTGGGAGGGGGCATATAGGGGGCAGGGGCCAAGCTGTTTGGGGAGGCACAGCCTTCCCTACCCAGCCCTCCAGACTATTTCGCAACTGCGATGTGGCCCTCGGGCCAAAAAGTTTGCCCACCCCTGCCCTACGAAGTCACAGCTATAGTTGTCCTTTTTTGTAAGTGAGTGATGCAACTGAATGGGAACTGCGTAGTGTCTTAAGATGTCATCTATCACCTGTCATTCTAATCTAATTGTTTTTTGAAGTGTTGTTGTAACCATGTTGGTCCTAGGATATTAGAGAGACAAGTTTCAGAGTAGCAGCCGTGTTAGTCTGTATTCGCAAAAAGAAAAGGAGTACTTGTGGCACCTTAGAGACTAACAAATTTATTAGAGCATAAGCTTTCGTGAGCTACAGCTCACTTCATCGGATGCATTTGGTGGAAAAAAAACAAACAAAAACTTTTTTTTTTTCCACCAAATGCATCCGATGAAGTGAGCTGTAGCTCACGAAAGCTTATGCTGTAATAAATTTGTTAGTCTCTAAGGTGCCACAAGTACTCCTTTTCTTAGAGAGACAAGGTGAGTGAGGTAATATCTTTTACTGGCCCAGCTTCTGTTGGTGGAAGGGTCAAGCTTTCAAGCTACACAGAGCTCTTCCTCAGGTCTACAAGCACACGTATGCAGTGTATAAATGTGACGTTTCCAGTTGCATGCTCCATTAAAAAGGAGTCAAAGTCTCCACTGTCCTGTGACTTGTATAGTCAGTTATACCAGTGCAAAGCTGAGTGCAAAATGCTCTTTCCTTACCTGCAACCCTAGAGCGTAAACTCCTTATGGCAAGGACCTGGCTTTTGGGGGTGGGGCACTGTATAAATAAACAAACAATATTAACAAATAAATAATAGTAGCAATAACTCTCATTCCCTGCCTGGCCTCCTACAAAGCAGGGGAGGTGGGGTTATTGCCGAGGGGCAGGCAAAGGAGTCTGTGGTCATCACTTGCATCCGATGCAGGGAGCTGTAGCTCACGAAAGCTTATGCTCAAATAAATGTGTTAATCTCTAAGGTGCCACAAGTCCTCCTTTTCTTTTGGTGAATACAGACTAACACGGCTGCTCCTCTGAAACCTGTGGTCATCCTGTTAGCAAATATATACCGACTCGCTCTCCCTCTGTGGGTATGTCTGCCCTGCAAGCACTACAGCTTCAGCGCTGCAGCTACGTCTCTGTAGCACAGGCACTTGCTCCTGTGACAGAATCGGTTTTCCCGTTGCTCTAGTAAATCCACCCCGGAGAAGCTGCCATCGCCTCAGTCGACATAAGAATTCCACTACATCCACAGTGGGGAGTAGGTCGACCTGACTACAATGCATGAAACTTGTCACATCTCTGAGCCCTGGGCGCTGAGCGGAACTGGCTGGAAGGAAGAATGAAAAATTGTGACTCTTTTCACTATATATTTAGTTTGCGGCTTTGGGTCAAATTCCACTTGCCACCTGCCTCTTTCTGACCCGCCATCAGCCGGCTGGGGCTGCTCTGGTGCTCCCTGTGCAGCTGCGGCGCCGGCTGGGAGGTGATGCCCCAGCACAGGCTGCAGGAAGGCTCACACCGAGCCCCTTCCCGGGGCGCAGGGCTGGGTCGTGCCCACTGAACTCCCTGACAGCGTTGCCCATCGCCACTGGCAGCCGCGCTCGCGGAGCCTCCCCGCGTCAGAGAGCCGCGCAGGCGCAGTGCGGCGCGGGGCTTCCCCGTCTCGCCGCACCCACCGCCCGGCGGCCGCCGCCTCCGATTTGGCCGGCAGGTGGCGCCGCGCCGCGGGGGTGCGCGTGTGCTACGTCACGCTTTTCGGCGCGGCGAGGAGCGCGGGGATTGGTGACGCGGCAGGGACGTGCCCGCTATATGAGCTCTGGAAGCCGCTGACTCGGCCCTTTCCGCCTCGCTCCCTCCCGCTCTCGGGTCGCTCGCCGCGCACAGACCGAGCCGAGCCGAGCCGAGCCGCGCCGCGCCGCGCCGCGCCGCCCCGCCCAGCAGCCGCCGCCGCCGCCGCCATGATCATCTACCGGGACTGCATCAGCCGTGAGCGCGGGGGGGGAGGGGGCGCTGCGGGACCGGCCGGGCCCCGCGCATGAGCAGGCCGGGCGGGGAATGCGGAGCTCTGCGGCGGGGGAGGGGAGCGTCCCGCGGCCGGGGGGGGGGCGGTGCCTGGGCCGCGGGGAGGAGCGAGCGGGCGGGCGGGCCGGGCCGGGCCGGGCTGACGCCGCGCTCTCCCCGCAGAGGATGAGATGTTCTCCGATATCTACAGCATCCGGGAGGTCGCCGACGGGCTCTGCTTGGAAGTGGAGGGGAAGGTGAGTCACCGGGGCTGGGCCCGCCCGGAGCCGGGGGACCACGTGTCCCGGCGGAGTCTGCTGGGGACGCTGCTCCCTCCTGCCCGGGGCGCGCGTGGCCCGGCCGCGGAGCTCGGCACTCCCCCCCCCCCCCCCCCCGCCGGGCGGCTCTCAGGCCAAGCCCCCGGCCCACGGGTGGCCTGTTGCTCGGCAGAGGCCCGGTGTGACCCGCAAGGCTGGGCTGGTAACTGGTCGCAGCCGGCTGCTTGCTTGGGGCTGCTGGGGGACAGGCGCGAAGCTGCTGGGGGGGGGGAGAAGGGGGGGCAGCTCTGGCCAAGCCTCCTTGGCCCTCACAGGGGTACCCGCGCTTGGAGTAACAAGGGCTCGGGCTCGGCCGCCCCTACAGTTGATGGTAGCTCACCTGATGGGGGTCCCGCCTGCTCGCAGGTCAGCTAACGGTGTGTCTTCTAGCCCTTTCCTGAAACGGTTGCAGCTTGATTTGTTGCTAGTGACTGGAAGCAAACCACTGAGGTGACTGGCATGTCCGAGAGCACCCCAGCTAGAAGACTGGCCTGACTGCGAATACTTCAGCTCCCGCAGTCCCTGTAGCTCTTGGTGATGGTTTATCCTCCTTATCAGGACTAGTATCCCAATACTGGCCGAGATCTTTAACTTGTACGGAAGTCCTAGCCCTGCTTATCTGATAGGACAGGCGAGGAATTCAGCGCTGTTGTGGTTGTTAAATAATGGGGTAGTTCTGTAGCCCACTTCTGCTTTAAAATGAGCAGTTCCTGAATTGCCTGACAGCAGCAGTAGGGCTGAGTTAATAGTGCTTTTCTAAACGGTGCAAGTCTCATTTGATTCTGTGGTGCTTTCCTCTAATAAGCTTTTGATGTCTTCTTTAAATCCAGATGGTCACCAGGACAGAGGGTCAGATTGCTGATGCTTTGATTGGTGGCAATGCCTCCTCTGAAGCTATTGAAGAAGGAACAGATCCCACAGTTGTCACTGGTGTCGATATAGTAATGAATCACCATCTTCAGGAAACTAGCTTTACGAAAGAATCCTACAAGAAGTATATCAAGGACTACATGAAAGCGTAAGTGAAAACTGGTGTTACCCTTGAACTCATCTGTGAATGGTACATCATGAATTTCATCTCCTTAGATATCCTATTCCCAAAAGCAAGTCTGAGTCATGGTAGATCAGTTTGACACTTGAATAACTTCCGTGCTCCAATAGTTTCTCTTCATTTGAGACTCCTGAAGATTGAGTATAGGGGAGCACTTCAGAAAATGGTTTTAGCTAAGGTACAGGAATTGTTCATGAGGTGTAGGTCTTACCGTGCCTTCCTGTTCCATTGAGTGTTGCAGGCTTTTTATGTATAAAACAGGAATGTTTCTTCTACCCCACACAGTGAGGCTTGATGCACTAACACAGGGGATCTCAAACTGGGGGTTGGGATCCCTCAGGGTCACAAGTTGTCAGCTTCCACCCCAAATCCTGCTTTGCCTCCAGCGTTTATAATGGTGGTGTAAATTAAAACCATTTTTTATATATTTAAGGGGAGGGGGGCACTCAAAGGCTTGCTATGTGAAAGAGGTCACCAGTACAAAAGTTTGAGAACCACTGTGCTAACATTTATTAGGCCTCATCACCTTAGATGAGAGGCATTCTAAAACTATTGTAAGTCTAGGTAAATTCTTGTGTTATAAATTAATCTAGATTTCCAGGAGGCTGTTTAATTTGATGCCACACAATGTTGCATTGCCTAAAATTATGCATGTAAATAAACTCTCTGATCTAATTATCCAGCTGTCCAGCATCCAGACGCATAACTTTCTTCTCTCCAAGTGGAAAGTGTTCCCTCCAACTTGGGAGTCCCATCTTGGGCCCCTACTGTATCTTTTTTTTTTTTTTTTTTTTTTCGCTTGGAACAATGCTCTTGCTGATCTGGAACTCTGCCTACTCTCAACACATCCATGAAAGTAGTGTTAATAGCTTTTTTTTTTTTAGCAGCCAGAACATTTTGCCTTGCAGATTTCAATAGTGTCAGGGAGCAGGTGGTATTAGGAATGCTGCTGAATGGAGGTTCAGCAACATCAGGCAAACTTCTTCACGTTGGCATGAAGTAACCTTGCTCTGCTGAACTCCTTTGACGTTGGTTACATTCTAGTTAAGAGCTTGTTTTATTTCTTTTTAGAATCAAAGCCAGACTTGAGGAACACAAGCCAGACAGAGTAAAGCCTTTCATGACAGGGGCTGCAGAACAAGTCAAACACATCCTTGCAAACTTCAAAAATTACCAGGTAGGCTTAAATAGTGTTACTATTTTTGTAGTATAAAACAAAGGCATACCAACTGAGTTGTCTTTGAACCTCCTGACTGCTGTAAGGGTGGTGCCTGGGGGGGCCTTCATCTACCTTTTTCCAGGCGGTCTTGTCATAATTTGTAAATGGCTCTAATGTGCTTGTTGCTCATGGCTTTCCTGAGCAGCAACAGAATGGAGCTGAGCTGACCTGACTCTTGACTTTCACTGCCTACAAGGCCCAAAAGAGAAATAGTACAGTTGACCAAAGTCTAAATAGAACAGCTTTGCCCATAGTTGAATGTATAGTGGAGGCCTTGAAACTTTATTAAAAAGACACAATACTGTATTGACTTATTTGGCAGGTTCTAACTCTAAGAGCTAAAGCTTCTCCAAATTGGGCATAATTCATTAGAAGTGTATGGCACTTGCCCAAGAAAACTTCCTAGATCTGGATGACAATGTTTTTTTCCCCAAACACTGTCCATAGAGTATTTTGGTTACTCCTAGTTAGTCTTTACCTCATAGTAAAATTCATAATTGTAGTAACACTGGTTCTTTTTCAAAGTTCTTTGTAGGTGAGAACATGAATCCAGATGGCATGGTAGCTCTCCTGGACTTCCGTGAGGATGGAGTAACTCCATATATGATTTTCTTTAAGGATGGTTTAGAAACTGAGAAGTGTGTAAGTACTGAGTTCTTGCTCAAATATGTTTGACTCGTGTGGCTAATTTCCCTTGTGTATAAAAATGTCTGCTGTTGCAATATAAATGTTGCAAATTACTAATTCAGAGTAGTTTTGGAACTAGAATCACCTGTCAAAATGTAGATGTAACCACATTGGTTATTGGGCTCAATACAGGGAGTAGGTAGTCTGACCTCCTATATATTGGAGCCTATCTAATAGTCCCTTCTGGCATTAAACTCTGAATTGTACTGGAAGGCATCTCTTTTCAAAGATGTGGTCCCACTACAGGGAGACTAAATCAGAGCAGTGGTTGATGTATTTCATGGTGTGGGTTAATTATAGTGGTGGTCCCCATATAGATCAGATTCCATCCCTTTCCTCTGGTAATCCTCATGGTTCTTGCCTAACCATATTTAAGACAAGATTAAAACCTCTAATGCAGGTGATGTGGTTTCTTAGTTTATATCCCAGTACATAAACTCTAGATTGCTGCAGCCCCCGTTACACTCTAACTGCAGCTTGGCTCACGCCTTCCCTTCAAATTCAATTGTGTAATTCACCAAATATAGTGAATTACACAACTTGGCCAAAGCAGGTTAAATGCCTGCAGGTTCTAGAAGTGCTCTTTAGAGTTCTGGACTGGGCCACAACCCATGAGAAGAATTGCTGTTGATCATTGTGATGAAACTAATGCAAATACTGACTACTGTTCTCTAGTCATCAAGTATCCAGGGTGGAATTAATTTGATCCTACACTGAAGCTAGTATTTGATTATAATCTGCCACAGCAAATCCCTTCCCTTAGATTACTTTGATGGGGCCCATACTGCAGGATCATATGTTAAAGTGGCTGTGAACAATATTAATCCAGGAAAACTAGGTGCAAGGCTTTAAACTTTTACTGAAGTCTATTGTAAATTTTCTGGTATGAAAGAGCATGTTAAAGGTGGCCAGCTACATTTTTTTCTACTCTTGTAGGGTATTAGATTTCATACAGCACTAACTATGCCTTTTAACTCCTGCAGCTCTGATTTTTTTTTTTCAGTCATGTAGTTTTCATGCTGTTAGACTCAAGTAGTGAACAAGGGGAATATTTTCCCCACTTGGGCTGAGCAGAAACTTTTTTATGCATCACTTTCTCAATCTACCAGTGCATTCTAACACTATTGATTCTAGGAGTGAGGAGCAGGAAAAATTGTTTGTTCTCTTGGAATGCTCTACCTTGAAACTGCCACACAGCTCCTCTTGACAAAAGAGGGTCAGACTTTATCATATTTGTGCCATATTCTGTAATGCATAATCAGTCTTATGTCCCCTGTGAACCTGAACTTGTATTCAGGTGGTAGCATAAGATGAACTCCATCATATTATCCTGCCAGCAATGGAGGTGGGGGGGAGAAATCTAGGTGACATTGTTCTGTTTGGTACCTTTAGAAACTCAGAGCATCAACAGCTCTGAAAGCTTGTAGAAATGTTACGCATCCTCTGATAGACCTTGAGCAATTCTCCTTTTGCTCCTGGGTTTGCATTGTGATGCAAAAGGAACTTCCTTGTGCTTTCTGCCTGCCTGATCATGTGGTAGCTCAGACTGAAATGGGGAACATGTGCAGAGACACCATTGCTTGACTGAACCTGAAATAACCATTGTATTCTTGTTACAGTAACAAAACTGAGCAACTATTTTGGATCGCCCGTCATAACTTGCTGCTGCTCTTTCCTCATCAACACAATACCAGGACTCAGCAGTGTCTACCAACTGGACTGATACCATCTTGAGCTTTATTCACTTATTTTTGACCCTGATTTTGGAGTGGAGGCATTGTTTTAAAAAAAGAAAACTTGTCATGTAGGTTGTCTAAAATAAAACTCATTAAACCCATTCTAGGTAATGCCTGTTGGTCTAATGTGTTTCTTGAGCTGAACTCCTACAGTAAGCTTTTGACAAGTCTTGTGCCCAAGGACCTTTACTTGTTAGTAATATAGCCTGATCCTAGTACACGACAACTTAAGACTGTCTTCAGATAGACTTCATGCAAGTCACTACTTGAGACATTGGAATGCAAGTGCAGGCGCCTAACTTCTGCCTGCCTAGCAGTCTGAGGTGAATAAAGGAAATGTCCAAAGTGCCATCATAATGAAGTGGACCTTCTGCATCTCACAGTTCTACAAACTGAAGTAATTAACTCTCTGGAAGAGATACCAAAAACCAATAAAACAAAACTGAATTCAAAGCTATTAAAATGGAGTATTGGCTGAGCTTCTTTATCAGGCAAGGATATTTGGTTTCTTTACATTGCACAGCAATCTTAAAGCAGGGGGGGGAAGATCTCAGTAACACCAGAATGCAGCTGTTGAGCTAGTGCATGTGTGTGCAGGGGGATGGTGTGGGGAATACAGCTAATATAAAATTACAATATTGTTTTATGGACTGTCTACAGTTACCACCAAACTGTGTGGAGCAGTATTCTCACTGTGAGCAGCAGTGCATAAGTGATCAGTCATAGGATTAAGTAGATTTACAACTGGCTTGATAGATGGGACACTGAATATACATGAACTAGCTAAAATATTCCCAATGAAAATATGAAGTAGGTTTTGACAGGGAAGTAAGTGTTGGAGAAAGGCAATAGACCACCTTCCTACTTAGGTAAAGGAGGCAGGGCTGGGGTTAGACCTTACAAGCCTTTCAGTAGTGTACCCAGCTTTTATTTGGGTGTTAGTCCCTGCTGGAGGATTGTCACTAACAATGCATCTACTTGACAGACCTGGAGCATGTGACCATTGCTTTTCTGGTCCTCACTAGGATGCAAGAGTAAAACCGTTCCTTGCGCTTTCTGCCTGTCAACATGTGGCAGTCCAGATTGAATAAGGGAATATAGCTAGTCTAGAGCGATTACTGTTAAACTAAGGTTTCAGAGTAGCAGCCATGTTAGTCTGTATTCGCAAAAAGAAAAGGAGTACTTGTGGCACCTTAGAGACTAACAAGATGAAGTGAGCTGTAGCTCACGAAAGCTTATGCTCTAATAAATTTGTTAGTCTCTAAGGTGCCACAAGTACTCTTCTTTTTGTTAAACTAAAATAGCTTGACATAACAAGCTTGTCAATAGGTGGAAGAATTGGGTACATCTTTCCAATCACAACAGCCTCTTTAAAGGGTTTCTGCTACTTGTGACCAGTTTAGGGTGTGTTTCAGAGCAGGTGGTGGTTGGATCAGAATAGAACCGTCACAGTAAACGGTGATGGAAATAAGATTTACTCTTTTCCCCACAATGGACTTATCTTTACCAACAAAAGTAAATCAGATACTGTAGTCTAAGTGGCAATCTTGTAGTTATTCATTCAACCTCCAGTCTAGCATAGAGGGGTGAACAATGAGGTGGGACTTTATCTAGCCTACATTCACCAGCTTTATTCCTGGGGGAAGGCTGTTACCTTAGATTTGCAGCCTTCCCCTACGCTACAAAGTTGCATTCCTTCTGGACACTAGCAGACTTTTGGAGAGAAGCAATGGGATGCTACCCCCATGAATTGAGGGTCGTCTTGCCTCATTCCCTTCTGGAGTGAGTGGCTTTAATCTGTCCTCGTTGAAGCAGCTGTTGTGTTGGGCTGGGTGATAGACCTTTTTCTGTTCAATCTATTTCTTATTTTCTAGTGTGTGTACCCAATATGGGAGTTTGAAGCTGCACCATGGCCCTGTATAGCTGGGATGGGTTGTACAGCAGGACTTCCTAACACTTCATATAATGTCTAGCCAACTACTCACCCTTATGCTATCATTTTTGCTCCATTCAAATTTCTTTTGACTGTCTTCCCCACTTAGCATGTAGTCAGTTTCAGTGATGAATAATGAAAGCCTAAGGGCTTGTCTAGCCTCAACAGTTTTGCAGCATCAGATGTACCCACTATGTGAAGCAGGAGGTCCCTTGTGTGAATACAGTTAAATGGGTACAAAAGTTCATAGTTTATTGCAGTTAAGGATGAGCACTAAACTCATCTGCTATAAATCACCTTTATAACAGTATGGGTTTGTATAATTACAATGGTAGTAAATCACACCCCAAAGTGACAATTATCACCATGTAGGTAGCTTAAGTGTATGTTCAGTCTAAACTCTGCTTCCCAAAACAATGAGTCCAGTGGCACCTTAAAGACTAACAATGTATTTGGACATAATCTTTCATGGGTAAAAAATCCACTTGTAGGGTTTTTAACCCATGAAAGCTTATGCCCAAATAAATGTTAGTCTTTAAGGTGCCACTGGAGTCCTTATTATATTTGTAGATACAGACTAATGGCTACCCTTCTGTTTACAAACACATGTTTTGATCCTATTCTAAAATGTGGGATATCAAGTGTGATGCTTTGGTGGAGGATTCCTTAGACAACATGAGCCCTTGATTGAAGGGTTTTTTTTCTCCTAAGTCTTTGTCAAAAGTTTGAATAAAAGAGGGTTGAGCAGCTGAACTGAAACCCTATTTCCTTGCACTTGTACATGTTGGTTAAAAAACACATGCATTATTGGCCCTGCAGTCATAGCCACACCTTCCCCACCTGGTTCCACGATCCAGCTTTGGTCACTAAAAATTAATACTGCAAATAATGGATGTCAATCACCAAGTGCTGAAGCCTGACTTAGCGATACAGCTGTTCTCTTGCAGTAAGCAAACGCTGCAGAAGGTGAATGCCCAAAAAATTCAAAGCAATTTGGACTGACTTCTTAGAGGTCTATGATGCATGTGGACCCTGAAACCATTTCCCTTCCCTTTCTTTTATCTTACCACATTCCTCATCTACCACGATGTAAAGAGGGTTATTTGTTGGGGGAAATTACTCTTGAAAAAGGCTGTAGCAAAAGAAAGTGCTGTTCATGTAGTGTCAGCATCATGTCCTCAGTATTCCTCAGTGCTATTATGGGGGGCATAGATCAGTATTCACATTGCACTCTCAGTCACTGCCTGGCCTGGGCCAAGGAAACTAATGACCCAACCACTGGACCAAATTCTATGATGAATCCTAGTCATGTGCCACCTGAGACACGTTGTGCATATGTAAAATTTGTTAGTCTCTAAGGTGCCACGGGTACTCCTTTTCTTGTTGTGCATATGCTAAGAGTTCTGTTATTTTCTCCCTTTCAATGAATAGCCTGCATTTGTCTAACCAGCCTAACTGCTTTCTACCACAGCTGTGTCTTTGTCTTGACCCAGTGCACGCTGCCAATTGAGAGCCCTGTTGCCCTCATCTCCCAGCCCTACAAATTATGCTCGGTGCTTTGCAGTTCCTTTATCATTTAGTGCTTCAGTCAGTTAAAATCCAAGTGCCACTGAAAAATTGAGGGGCTCAGCTACTTTACTTCACTTCCTAAAATCCAAATGCCACAGCACCTGCTAGCATCCCACGCAATCCTGTTTTGTAACAGAGCGAGATTTGGGTTGTAATAAACTGCTGGAGGGCAGTAGTTCCATTATGTTGTAGCTTTAGTCAGAAAACAGGTGCTAGAGAAGAGCTAGATCCTTGGGAGCTGTGGCAGCGCAGCTCCTTTCTGGGTCTAGGGATCCAGGCTTTGTTTCGCTGGTCTGCTTTCCACCCTTTGAAAAATACGTTACGTTTCAGTCAGTTCCTGTTATCTGGACTCTGTAACATCTCATTAAACTGAAGTAACTGTAGCTAATCCCAGTGCGATGACTTTTGGGTCTTGTCACTTTATTCCTCCATGGAAAGAAAAATCTAGGTGTTTAGTACTTCTAAATAGATATGGGCCTTTTTTTTTTTGTCTGTACTGACCCTGGTACTATAGGTGTGGAAGGTGGAGGCCTAGTGCAATCAGTCTTGGAACGTAAAACATGACAATCCCTTCTATGTACTTGGCTACAGCTGAAGGCTGCTGCATTAGCCCAGAGCACTGCTAAAGAGGACCTGCAAAGGAAGAAACAAAAAAGCATGGGTGGAGGGGTTTGGGGTCTTTAGGATGTAGAAAGTAGTGCTGGACGTTTAGACTGTGGCCAGCTGATGTCCCAGTAAGATTAGGGCGTGGCAAGTGCCGAGGAAGTGAGGAAAAAGCAAGAAAAGGTTTTTTTGAGAAAGTTCAGGGAGGTGAGTCATCTTTCACGGAGCCTGTTAGACTCTAGCTCTGCTTTTATAATCTATGTTTTTGATCTGTGGCTTTCTATAGCAGATGCTTTTTAAAAATATAAACCATGCCAGCTGCAATTTAGTGACCCTTTGTTTTCCCATGTTGCCATTGAGCACCTTTACAAAATGTAATTAAGCATCTCGGTGACCTAGTAATGTTATAGGCTCCACCTCTTCCATGACTGAGCAAACACAATAAACCTTCAGAACTCCCTGGCATTGTCGCCATCCCTGAGTGCTTTGTCTACATGGGAACACTTGGGAAAGTTAGGGCAAATCAGCTAAATGAAGTCAATGCATGTTCAAGCACATTAAACCCTTGTGTGGATACTCTCATTCAGGAGTGAAGTGAGCTTAGTCAGGTGATATATTTTATTAGACCAATTTCTGTTGGTGAGAGAGCCTAGCTTTTGAGCCACACACAGCTCTTCAGTTCTGGGAAACTGTCAGAGCTAAATACAAGGTGGAACAGATTATTTAGCGCAAGTAGTTAGGACGTGTTTCATGGGACCATTCTAAGTTAAGTGGCCTGTTAACACCTGTGCAGTCATGGAGGGAGGGGTGCAAGATAGTTGTTTGTGGGTTAGGGATTTTTGTAATAAGCCATAAATCCAATGTCTCTGTTCAGTCCATGATTTTTAATGTGTAGCAAAGTTCTGAATTTAAGCTCCCAGGCCTGTATTTGGTGCAGGTTTCCTTTGAGAATGAGGTCTGGTAGGTCAGATGTTGCGTGATCGCTTTGTGAAAAGTGTTTACCCACAAGTGATAGGATTTTTGTTGTTATTTTTTCTGGGTGAATTCCCTTGAAAGCAAAGGGCCTGGCTACACTGGAGCCTTCAAAGTGCTTTTGCCGGAGCGCTAGGAGAGTGCTAGTGTGGTCGTATGAGAGCACTCCCGGTAATCCACCTCCACGAGGGGATTAGCTCCGAGCTCTGGGAGTGCGGCTCCCAGCACTCAGAGCCCGTTTACACTAGAGCTTTAAAGCGCTCTGACGGTGATTTTTCACACCCCTGAGCCAGCAAGTTAGAGCGCTATAAAATGTGAGTGTAGCCATGCCCATAGTGAGTGTCTGGTTTCACCTGCATAGTTGTTACTGGGGCATTTAATGCAGTGACTGAGTACATCACATCTTGTGATCGTTCTCTGTAACAATGCTCTGAGGCTCCTTGGCTCCTGAATGAGAGTGTCCACACCCGGATTTAACACACTTTAGTGTGCATTGGACTTCAGTTGATTAGTCTTAACTTTCCTGGGGCCTGGTCTATACTGAAAAATATCAGCTTAACTGCAGCTGTATCAGTCGGGGGTGTGAAACCACCACACCCCTCACTGACATAACTGCCACCATAGCTGCATCTACGCTGGGAGCTATGTTAAGGGGAGAGGACTTCTGTTGACATAGCTAATGTCGTTTGGGAAGGTGGTGTTCCTACACTAATGGGAAAAAACCCTCCTATCAATGTACACTGAGGCTATGTCTACATTACGGCTCTTAAGAGGTCCTTAATTTATAAACTAGGGTTCTTAATCCTACACCAGCCACCAAATAAATCAGCTTCCATGATACCTTACAACAGGATATGTGCATTTAAGCCCCTCATTCTACCCCTGATGTAAATGTCTCAGTAGAAGAAGAAGAAAAAAATCCCTGCAGGTCTTGGCAAAAAATCTTGCTAAATTAGTCCCTGCTCCAATTATTTAATTTTCACTGGATTTTCTATTTGACAAGCCCTGCTTGGAAACTTGCTCATGTTGCTTAACCAACCCCTGTGTCAAACTGCACCCAAGACTGGCAACACACGGATTCGAGAGTTGTGCTGTGCTGTGGCTGGTTTTGTTAACGTACAATCCCATTGAGTGGCAGCTATCCTGATGCTTCTGTGGCTCCCATCAATGATACTGGAGTGAGATGCCTCTATTTAGAGTGTTCTGTAAGTAAAAAATGAAAAACTTAAGTGACACAAGAAACGCTCAGAAGAAAGTGATCTAAGTGATTTGTCAAAAACACTCAGCATTGGCCTGACTACTGTTGAAGTACAATTGATTTTAATGGACGGAGAGTGAAGTGGATGCTGAAGAGCTTTGTATGAACCCCCTATGAACAGCGAGCACCAAGTTATTGTTGATAAAGCATAAACGTGACTAATGCCTTACATATAGAAGCCAGCCTGTGCCACATACCATTCAAGCTAATGGCCCAATCCTGCTAACACTTAAGCACATGAATAATTTTACTCACATGAGTAGTCTGAGCCGCTGAGCATTGGCAACTTTCCCAGGTTTCCCTGTCAGGTGCTGTGACCAGGACAAGGTTTAATTCAAGATGTCAGTTCTTTGGCCTTGTCTACCCTACAAAAGCAGCCGTGTTAAGAATCTCACTAGCATTACATGAGTAAAGTTGCTCCTGTATTAAGTATTTGCTGGATCAGGCCCTAAGTTAAGATGGTTCTTGAAGAGTAATGATCAGAGACATGGGAAGTGAAAAAATATGGGTAACAGCAATACAAGGGTAGTTCTTTGAAGAGTAGCGTAGGCTGCCCAGAGCTGTGGTGTAAACTGGCAGTAGCTCTTCATCTAGCAGTTAACATAGTATCAGGTTCATAGATCTCCATTGTGCCAAGAGAAGTTGAGCCTAATTTAAATTGGTGTTATAAAGGGGAGGGGGTTTAAATCCGGTATTAGTTGAGTATTGACTAGTAAATATCTATACTGCTACTAGAACTCTGGAGTTTTATTTAACAGCAGACAGCACAGATTGGGTTGCAGCTTCCAAGGCAGTGTTATTGCATCAGCACACTTGGAAATACCACTTCTGACATCAGTTTAAAGTGAACCTGAGTAAGCAGTTGCACACAGAGAGAGGAAAGAGAGGAGTAATCTCTTCACTTCCTCCTCCTTGTATTCAAAGCCAATAACTGACTCAGAACATTGTCAGCGCAGAGACTTGAGAAAAGAGAAAGAGAAAAGAGAGACCCGACTCCGTTCTGAGGGCAGCTATTTTTTCTTTTCAAGTCTTCGTTCATCACCCCACTGCCTGCCCTCACATCAAGACCCTGCAAATTCTCTGGCACTGTATCATGGACAGGTCCCATGGACCCAAAAGCTGAACATAACAAAGGAGCATAGGGGGGTTTACGTCCAGAAAGAATATTTAATGAATTAGGCTGCCAGCAAAGAATCTCCTTTCATTTATGATTTAGCTCCCTGACACCTTTGTGATATAGTAATTATTCAAGAGTAGTCATAATTGACTGCTTCCACACTTCCTTAATTACTAGCAATTTACCAGAATGTTACTGCTTATATATTGTATTTCTAAGATTTTATAATACACTATAATAATAATAATACAAGATAAAGGTGAAGAGTGCTATAATATAAATAGGCTAAAACAGGGAGGGGAAATTACAAACATTTATTTTGGAGTATAGCTTAAAACACCCTAGCGTTCTATTCTCCCCAAAAGGGGGGTTATTAACATACCTGTTAAATTATCTATGGCAGAAGAAGAGAGTATTACAAAAATTCACCATTTATTACTAGTCTTTAAAGATTTGTGTACAAAGACTTAGGCTCAGACTCTGAAAGGTATTTAGATGCTTGACTTCCTTTGAAATCAATAGGATTCAGGTCATAAATACCTTTTAAAATCTGGGCCTTATTGACTAGGAGATTGACCCCGATTCAGCTGTCAGTGGTTGGCAGCTGAGATAGGTACACCAGTGATGCCTCGTGTGGCTGATTTATGCCAGTATAAACATTCTAAACCAATTTAAATACATCTATTAGGGATTTGCACCAATTTAATTAGACTGATTTTTAAACAGATGTAATTAAACTGATAGGAAAGTACTTTGGAAGTAAAGGCAAATCCTTGTCTATATTCTCTATACTTGCATGTCTTCTCACTAGTTCATGATGAGACAAGAACAACTGTCCTCCAGTGTCTAATTTCCTGTGGAATTTGGCTTCTTCCCTCCCCAGTGCTATGCCTCAACAACTGTCACTCGAGAGACAAGGTGAGTGAGGTCAGATCTTTTATTGGATCAACTTCTGTTGGTGGTAAAAATATAAACTTTTGGGCTACACAGAGCTCTTCTTCAGGTGACTGCGTAGCATGAACGATTGTCTCTTGCCAACAGAAATTGGTCCAGTAAGAGATATTACTTCACCCACCTTGTCTCTGAGGCTTTGTCTACACTAGCACTTTCCTTGGTCAAACTTTTGTCAGTTAGGAGAAAAACACATCCCTGACCCACAAAAGTGCCCAGGTGTACCACACTGTCAGCAGGGGACACTCTCCTGCCAACATAGCTACCACTGCTTTTTAGGGTTGTCTTAATTATACTGGCCAAAGATCTGTCTCCTTCTGGCAGAGAGCGGCTACCTGGGAGACCTTGCAGTGGCACAGCTGTGCCGCTGTAAGGTCTGTAGTGCAGATATAGCCTGATATCCTGGGATCAACATGGCTACAACAACACTGCAAACAGCTATCATTGGAGTCATTTTGTTCTGCTAATTCCTTATTTACATATATCTATTCTACCCCCATCCAATAGTTTGGAAACCAATATGGGAAACATGCAGGAATTCTTTATTTCAGCAGTTCCCATCCTGGCCCATGGGCCATTGAGGGCACATACTGCTGGCTCTTCCTCCATTTCCAGCTGCTTCTAGGGTTGGCTAGGTTCTTCATTGCAAGGTATGGCTTGGAGAAGCAGCTGGAAACATGGAGCGGGTACCAGCCTTATAGTCTGTGCTAGGACCACTGGTATATAACAGGAAGGGAGGTGGTAGGACCTTCACACGGGGACTGCAGCTGTCAGCCACCAGCTGGAGAATAATGCCAGGTAAAAGGGAATGTGGCTGTCCCCTGGACATTCCATCCACGTGCTGATTAGAGGACCAGCTGCTGTCATAGCTTGGGAGGAAGCCATCTGATCACTCACATGCTTCCACTTTTAATGCTACAGCAAAAACCCAGCCATGCAGTGACAACTCCCAGCAGCCACCACTGATTCCCAGTCTGAAGCTCAGGGGAACTGGATTAAAATGGCTGTAGGGAGTTCTAATGCACAGCTCTGGTTCAGGGAATAGGAGCTACAATGGCACAGGCCTTGCCAAAGGGCCAGATAGGACTCAGGGTAATGTTGGGTTCTGCCCAGGGAAGCTTGGGCCTTATACAGTTTTCCTGCCATCTAAGGGACGGAGTTTATCAGCAAACATAGACTTTTGGACTATGGGGAAACCTTTTTTGTTTGTTTGTTTTTAAACCAAGAGGGTGTTTTAGCATTCCACTCCTATTTGTAAAATAACCTCACTAGCATATGCATCGTTTCCTTCTCAACCTGTACTGAGGACGCTCTTTCCCATAAAGCTGTATTTTTACGTTGCCCTCCCCACATCACAAAGGGCTTCATTTTACTCCATTTCCTCTCCCAGGAGATGGCTGGGGAAATTTCACCTCCCTCCAGCGGTGGGATACAATCCTGCAATTACATCAGTCATGCTTATCACATCTCTCACCTCCCATTCTGCACCTTCAGCAGAGCCAATGTGCGTCTCACACACATTTCTGACCATGCCCTTTGGAAGAAGTTGGATAGGGAAACCATGCGAATAAGATGACAAGAACCCAGCCTGTCATCCAATTCACAAGGCGAGGCGGGAGTCACTTAACCCTTACAATGCTGAAGGGGAAGAGGATTGTCCTCCGTTCTACACATTTACAAACATCAGAACAGCCACACTGGGTCAGACCAAAGGTCCATCTAGCCCAGTATCCTGTCTCCCGACAATGGCCAATGCCAGGTCCCCCAGAGGGAAGGAACAGAACAGGTAATCATCAAATGATCCATCCCGTCGCCCACTCCCAGCTTCTGGCAAACAGGCTAGGGCCACTCAGAGCATAGGAGTGCAGAACTTGGGTTCTGAAGAGGAGTATACTTGTTCTTAATACCTCCTCAATCCCTCTTCTCTCCCCAAGGCTGTGTGCACTCCTGTCCCTCTCTCTGATCATTCCGGAAGGTCCCATGGACCAACAGATCTATGCTGCCTGGCTGTGTCCTTTTGGCCACTAGCCTTCACAGCCCAGGCACAGATTTGCATGGGGCTTCCTGCCTCTTCCTGAAAGCTTCAGTTCAAATTCCCCACTTTCACCCTGTTATCTTCCTGGCTTAACTGGGAAGATATCAGCTGACAGTAGGTGTCAGGCATACAGGTCAGAGGCAAAAGTACTGGTTCCACTCTAGACTCCTCCTGGCCATATCTCATCAGCCAAGCCCTTCCCTTTTTCCTGCACATCAAATAATCCCCTCCACCGCCCCATACACACACCCCTCCAAAGACCTGGCAATTATCCAGTTTTCCTAAGAATTAAAATAGCCAGAATGTCATTTCGTGATTGATGTATGCAAATATTTCTGCTGGTCAGCTGCTTTGGGGATGGTGGTTACATTACCACAAAAAGTCCCCTAAATATGGCAGACAGAACCTCAAGTTACCACCTGCACTGTGACCACTGCAATACTGATATAGCCTGGCAGTTTTATATCTAGGTTAGTTTTCTAATGGCCTCTGATGACTAGTAAGGAGGTCATGCCTAGGGACAGTAGAGTACTGTGTTAACTTACGCAAGAGGATGACAGGATGTCCAGATGATTCAAAATACAAGTTTTCTCATACAAATTAGCTTGTAGCCATTTAGTCTTTCATTAGGATCCTGTCAGATCTCACAGGCTAAGTCAGTTGACCTAGGTCAATGCTAGAGTGTGAATCTTCTAAGGCATTGTCTACCTAGGGGAAATTAGCCAGCATCACTATTCCTGTGTGGATGCTATTCAAGAATAAGAGATTTTATTTCAGAATAATTACTTCCCTTCCAATGCAGAATAATTAAACCAAATTTCTTCTGGAATAGAGTGTCCACATGGGGAGCTATTGCAGCATAGTTAGTCTGGTATAGCTCTGCAGGTTAATTTTCCTGATGTAGACAAGTCCTAAGCTACATTTACATGCAGCAAGTAAGGCTGGTGAGTCACTTCCTTCTGAATCAGTACATAACCAATGACTGCCTGGTGCTAGGGTTTGTCAGATGAGACATACAATCAAGTTCTTGACCACTTAAAACCAGGCATGAGAAGAGTGAACTGTTAACACTATTGGCCAAATCCCCGTGTGGATAACAAGTCTACCTATGTTAGAGGAAGCAGCATTGCCATGGCGTTAAAAGAGGGGAACTGGCAATAACAAAATCTGGACTCTATTCCCTATTCAGCTGTTGGCTTGGTGTGTCACCTTGTACAGTTCATGTACCATTCCTGTGTTTCAGTTTTCCCATCCATATGATGTGGATAACACCTACTCCCATGTGCTGCTTTGCCATATACTTGACAGAAGAGGTGATGTAGGAGATATAGAGCCATATTGTTGCATGTGGGGAGCCAACTGGCAATTGTGGCACTGGAAACATGCCAGCTGGCTGGCTGGAGTACAATTCCCAACAATAAAAGACAACTGCATAAGTGACCTGTAAAAGAAACCAGTGAATACTCTATCCCTCCCCCATGCAATCTGTCCCTCCCACACATCGTTTTTCATTTAGTTTGTTTGTTTCCGGTTCTTTATAATGTATAAGAAGTCTTCATTCCTCCCACCCCCACCCCCTTCCCCTCCAACCTCCCTTTCCCCCCAAATAATTTTTTTGGATTCTCCCTGTCTCCATAAGAAATATCACATATTGACTTCGCTTTTGCTGGAAGACACTTTGGAGAATGAGTGGCCTTGTGAGAACCCCTGATGGAGGGGGAGAAGAGATTTTTGGTCAGGTGGTTTAAACTCTTTCATTTAAATGAACTTTTTAAAAAAATATTAAAGTGACAGCTTTCATTAGGAAAGATTTAAACAACTCACTTCCTCAAAGGAAAGCCTGAGAAAGCTCTGCCTCCAATTCTCCCCTCTTCCAAAGCAAAGCATAATATTTCCAAGATAACAAACAAGCAGAAAAGAAACTAACAAATCAAAAACCATCCAGAACATTTACATCATAAAGAAACAAAAAAGTCACACACTTTAAAAAAAAGATCTTTGCAGGTCACCTTTAATATCATGGTCAGATTATTGTGAAGAACCTGTGCTGGTGGATTCCAGTCTGAAGATAAAGGAATACACCCCAGTTCAGCACATATGTGGACAAATAAAATTTAAGGGGGAAGAAGAGAGAGAGGCTTCTAACCAGGTCCAGCAGTTCATCAATGAATCAAGCAGAGTCCTGCCAACCCTGTGGTCTGCTTTATTGTTGGAGGTTTTGATTTTTATACTTAGAATTTGCATTAATATCCCACATTTCAGGGACAGAGGGTATTTATTTATATAGTTATTTGAGTTGGGCATAGGTGGCTTTTTTTTTTTTTTAAGCAGATTGGGAAGGGTTAGTCAGAAGTTGGTAATGGGAACTCGTAACAGCCACAGACAATTAAGGAAGCAGATCAATTGTCAAAGTGGAGGAGAATGGTGAAATCTGATGAGAATGTTCATCAAGTGATGCAGAAGGTGTGTGGGGCTGTACAGTCCACTCCTGGTACCCAACTGCTGCTGGAGGCTGAGAGAGTTGTATTTGGGGCCCTGGGACAGTTAATCTTATCACTGTGGCCTTATACAGCACATTTCAAACAGGCCTCAAAGTGCTTTACAAATCTGCCTAAGCACTAGTAGCCCAGTTTTACAGAAAGGACAAATGAGGTATCTATGTTAAGGATCTTGGCTAAGGTTATACAGCAATCCAGTTGCAAGACAGGAACAGAACCTCAAAATCTCATCTCCTAGTCTGTGCTCAATCTACCAAACTACAGCTCAGTTTTGAGTGGAAAGCAAGGGCTGCTAGGACATGTAGTTCCCCAGGAGTAGCTGGAAATTGGGGCTGTATTAGGGATAGGTAAGCAGCCTACTCCTGATGCTTTGATGTTGCACTTCACGTGGTACAGTTTTACTGCATATATTGAATATATTTGAAAGCGAACATTGAGTAACAACTAGCTATTGACCCAGTTGCCAGATTCAATGCAGAGTGACTGGCTCAATGACAGAATGGTTCACTTGGGGCAGTTACATTCTGGTGGAAAAGTGTGCAGCATTTTCACTTAGCACTTGATTACTTTGCATTATCTATATTGTAGCAGTGCCACAAAGCCCCAGTCATGGATCAGGATCTCATTGTACTAGGTGCTGCACAAAAACAGATGTGTTTGTCCTAGGCTTTCCTCTTCAAACAAAGTAGCACTATTAAGTCAGATGTAAAAAGCCTCTTCCCTGGGATGCTCCCGGTCTGGACTTGGGACAACCAAGATAAATAGCTCCCAAAGATTCCATGCCAAGTTTTACACAAAACTCACTACACTCTGTGATGGGACACTAGGTTATACTTCTCTAAGCACAGTACAATGCATTAAAACAAGAAGGAGTCCGGTGGCACCGTAAAGATTAACAGATGTATTTGGGCATGAGCTTTCATGGGTAAAAAACCCATTTCTTCAGATGTCACAATACATTGTCACTGTAGACGTTTGCAGGGTGGGAATAATGCCAATAGATACAATGTATCAATGGACTGTATCACCATATAACATTTACAGACAACAATCTCTGAGAAACATTTTGCTACTTAAAGGTTACTAGAAAACTTTATGGAAAGTCATTGCTGTTTACAATGGTAAGCTGCTTTCCAGGTTTACAACCATTGGGATGTAACCTTATAATGCTCCTTTCTCCTGGAAAATTCCTATCAACTTTAATAGGAATTTTGTCCAAGTACATAGTGTGTTATCAGGGCCTTAAACACTAGTTCAAACAAGGCATAAGGACCTTCAGATGTTATTTAAAAAACAGGATCATAGCATTAAAGATAGGAGAAAAGCAGAAAAACACGAGGTATCTGTAAAAGGTCTGTCCCTCTGACTTGGGACAGGTCAGTCCACACATATTGGGTTGTTTGCCACACACCAAAGAAGCAGGAACACAAATTAAACTGTAAAAATTTCAAACATTAATCTAGGTAGGCCCCTTCTCTCTTCTGAGCTACCCAGCAGCCACCGACATCTCCCCAGTTACTCCCACAGCACTTAGACAGGACAATTTTGTCTAGAAATTCAGCTAACAGAATAAAGAACCACCTAGTCCACATGCTGGAATTTTGCCAGGCCAGATGCACTGATAGAGCTCCCACAGGCCATAGATGGGAGAAATTTCTATGCAAGCTCTTGTCCCTGTGATGTCCAGCAGCTGAGGCCTTCCACAGCTTCTCTTGAAACTGGAAATCCCACCATCATTTTTAACATGATTTTTGTTGAAAGCTGAATGGAAAAATGCTCATTCAGTCTTAAACTGAAAAATCACCTGGTGGATTCCAGAGAGGTGGAGAGGAGAGGGAAAGGTCTGCCCAGGTCTAGGGGCACATCATCATTTTGACTAATTAGTTGCTATATTTTTCTCCAGGCTTTTTGAGTGTGTGATGGCAGCTGACTGGGTTAGGAAGGGTTTTTACTGTAGAGAACATTGCTCTTCTCACCCCTCACTTCTAAGGCATTTCTGCATGCTTTTGGAATTAAGCAGGAGATTTTCAGTGATTCCAGGTTATTAGCTGTCTTACACACAGAAATGTCTGGTTTCAGAGTAGCAGCCGTGTTAGTCTGTATTTGCAAAAAGAAAAGGAGTACTTGTGGCACCATAGAGACTAACAAATTTATTTGAGCATAAGCTTTCGTGAGCTACAGCTCACTTCATCAGATGCATTTGGTGGAAAATACAGTGGGGAGATTTATATACACACACAGAGAACATGAAACAATGGGTTTTATCATACACACTGTAAGGAGAGTGATCACTTAAGATGAGCCATCACCAGCAGCGGGGGGAGGGGGAAGGAGGAAAACCTTTCATGGTGACAAGCAAGGTAGGCCATTTCCAGCAGTTAACAAGAACATCTGAGGAACAGTGGGGGGTGGAGAGAAATAGTTTTACTTTGTGTAATGACTCATCCATTTCCAGTCTCTATTCAAGCCTAAGTTAATTGTATCCAGTTTGCAAATTAATTCCAATTCAGCAGTCTCTCCTTGGAGTCTGTTTTTGAAGCTTTTTTGTTGAAGGATAGCCACCCTCAGGTCTGTAATCGAGTGACTGGAGAGATTGAAGTGTTCTCCGACTGGTTTTTGAATGTTATAATTCTTGACGTCTGATTTGTGTCCATTTATTTTTTTACGTAGAGACTGTCCAGTTTGACCAATGTACATGGCAGAGGGGCATTGCTGGCATATATCACATTGGTAGATGCGCAGGTGAACGAGCCTCTGATAGTGTGGCTGATGTGATTAGGCCCTCTGATGGTGTCCCCTGAATAGATATGTGGACAGAGTTGGCAACGGGCTTTGTTGCAAGGATAGGTTCCTGGGTTAGTTGTTCTGTTGTGTGGTGTGTGGTTGCTGGTGAGTATTTGCTTCAGGTTGGGGGGCTGTCTGTAAGCAAGGACTGGCCTGTCTCCCAAGATCTGTGAGAGTGATGGGTCGCCCTTCAGGATAGGTTGTAGATCCTTGATGATGCGTTGGAGAGGTTTTAGTTGGGGGCTGAAGGTGATGGCTAGTGGCGTTATGTTATTTTCTTTGTTGGGCCTGTCCTGTAGTAGGTGACTTCTGGGTACTCTTCTGGCTCTGTCAATCTGTTTCTTCACTTCAGCAGCTGCGCCGAGCCTTCGTAGGCACTTTGGCATAGATAGATATATCTCTGAAGAATGTGGAGCAGTGTCACAGGGTGATCTAGTACGTATGGTACACTTAGATTTTCAGAAAGCCTTTGACAAGATCCCTCACCTATGGCTCTGAAGCAGAGTAAACTGTCATGGGATAAGAGAGAAGGTCCTCTAGTGGATTGGTAACTAATTAAAAGATAGGAAACAAAGGGTAGGAATAAATGGTCAGCTCTCAGAATGGAGAGAGGAAAATAGTGGTTGTTCTCCACGGATCTGTACCAGAAGCAGTACTGTTCAGATCATTTATAAATATGCTGGAAAAAAGGGTGAACAGTGAGGTGGCAAAATTTTGCCGATGATACAAAACTACTCGAGAGAGTTAAGTCCAAAGCAGACTTCGAAGAGTTGCAAAGGATTCTCACAAAACTGGGAGACTGGGCAACAAAATGGTAGAATAAATTCAATGAGAAATGCTAAGTAATGCACACTGGAGAACATGCATATAAAATGGAATCTAGATTAGCTGTTACCACTCAAGAAAGATCTTGGAGCCACTGTGGTTGGTTCTCTGAAAACATCCACTCAATGTGCAACTGCAGTCAAAACTAACAATGTTTGGAATCGTTAAGAAAGGGATAGATAATAAGATAGAAAATATAATATTGCCTCTATATAAATTCATGCCACACCCACATCTTGAATTCTGTTGTCCAGATGTAGTTGCCCCATCTCAAATATATGCTTGGGAAAAGGGCAACAAAAATTATTAGGGGTATGGATCAGCTTCCATATGAGGAGAGAGAATGCTGGGACTTTTTAGCTTGGAAAAGAGATGACTAAAGGGGGATATGATAAAAGAAAAGGAGTACTTGTGGCACCTTATGATAGAGATCTATAAAATCATGGCAGGTGGAGAAAGTAAATAGGGAAGTGTAATTTACTCATAACACAAGAATTAAGGGTAGCCAAACAAAATTAATAGGCAGCAGGTTTAAAACAAACAAAAGGAAATATTTTTTCACACAATGCACAGTCGAACTGTGGAACTCTTTGCCAGAGGATGTTGTGAAGGCCAAGACTATAACAGGGTTCAAAGAAAAACTACACAAGTTCATGGAGGCTAGGTTCATCAATGGCTATTAGTCAAGATGGGCAGGGATGCAAAACCATGCTCTGAAGTGTCCTCAGCATCTGTTTGCCAGAAGCTTGGAATGGGCGAGATGGAGTGGATCACTATCTGTTCTTGCCCATATGCTCAGGGTTTCTTGCCCATATGCTCAGGGTTTAGCTGGTCGCCATATTTGGGGTTGGGAAGGAATTTTCCTCCAGGGCAGATTGGAGGCGCCCTGGAGGTTTTTCGCCTTCGTCTGTAGCATGGGGCATGGGTGACTTGAGGGAGGCTTCTCTGCTCCTTGAAGTCTTTAAAACATGATTTGAGGACTTCAATAGCTCAGACATAGGTGAGGTTTTTCATAGGAGAGGTTGGGTGAGATTCTGTGGCCTGCGCTGTGCAGGAGGTCGGACTAGATGATCAGAATGGTCCCTTCTGACCTTAGTATCTATGAATCTAGGTGGGTACTGTAGTTGTAAGAATGCATGATAGAGATTTTGTAGGTGTTTGTCTCTGTCTGAGGGGTTGGAGCAAATGCGGTTATATTGTAGAGCTTGGCTGTAGACAATGGATCATGTGGTATGCTCTGGATGAAAGCTAGAGGCATGTAGGTAGGAATAGCGGTCAGTAGGTTGCCAATATAGGGTGGTGTTTATGTGACCATCGTGTCACAGAAATGTCTGCCTCACCATTGAGCAAATTATCAGAGAGCATCCCTCTCTCTCCCCCTCAGCCTACTGTATTAATTAGATACTTTAAAATTCTCTGTATAGTGCAGCCATTGGTTCCTTTGATCATGCTAACAAAAGAGCAGAGCCCTTTCAATGTGAGAACTTACTAGGCAGGTAAACAGACCTTGGTCAAGCCCCCTCTTTCCCCAAACTGGGCCATTAATTCTAGTAAGGCATTTCATTACCTGTTCCACCACAATTGTGTGGGGATCATTGTTTCATCATTTTCAAAAGCAAATGTAAAGCTACTGAGCTCTTCCACTCCTGGGAGTTCCCATTTCCTCTATACTGACTGATTTTCAAGGTAGCCCTGACAGGCACATTCCATTCATTTTATTGACTAATTTAGATAAACGCTGCCCCGCAGCAATTTGACACATATTCAACTGTTGTAAAGAACCTTCCATTGTTTCAGTTGCCACTTTAACTCAACCCTTTGTCCTTTCTTATTCTTTTTCTCTTTATGGTCATTTAGGCCTCATCTTGGCTTCAGAATCAAAACACTGCGAACATGGTTGTCCGCAATTGGTTTAGCTGAACTGGTATTGAGCAAAGGCTAGCTACAAAAGCACTTGTGTTCAGAATTCTTTCAGATGACTGTGCTCAAACCTTGCTCATAACACAGGGTGTAAGTGGTTAGCTGAAACAATGCTGAATGTGGCTTTTCCTTGTCTACCCTTGCAACTCAGTGGTGCTCAGTGTTAAGCTTATCACTGACAATTGCTCTGCAGCCGTTTAGTATTGTAGTGTAAACTAGGCCTTAGTGTTCTGCATTTCTTCTTCCTTTACCTCTTCCCCAGAGAGGCACCAGGACCTCTTCTTATCCCAGATTCTAGTCTACGTTAGGACCTCTAGCTACCGTCACCCACTGCCAGTCTCCCCATTTCTACTCTAGAGAGAGGATTCATGGCTTGCTTGTGGCAGGTCGGCCACTACCCTCTGCACTCAGGGAGAGAAGTGGGCAAGGGGCGGGGGGTATCTCAGATTATGCACAATAAGCTTGAAAAATCTTGGTTGGAGAAGCAGCTGGTTGGATGGAGGATAAACAAGGCAAAGAGAGGAGAAGGTTAGAGCTGAAAGGTAGAAAAATCTGAAAACTCACAACAACTCTCGCAGAAGTTTAAAGATCAAAAGGCAGAGAAGCTCTGGGGAAGTGTTCCCACTGCTGTTCGTATCACAGGGGCACGCTGCCCCTGAGCGGTGTGTCATGTTGACCACAGCTCTGAACTGTTTCTGGAAATTGCAGAGAAAGGACCCTCACCGGGGTGAGCCTGCAGAAGTGCTTTCAATCATGAATAATAAATAATCAAAGAAAATGATTTGCTGGGAGTCAATATGATGACTCACCAAATGCCAGTGATGGTGACATCTGAACGTGGGTAGGCAGAACTGACACATACAGGAGGTATGTTCAGTCAAAGCCAATTTAAAGCAGCTGGTGAAGACAATACAGAAGTGACTCAAAACAGGGTAGGCTTTGAGGAGCACTCACTGGGATTTTAACAGCTAGTTTGCACTGTTCCCACTCCAAATGATGACGCTCATGCCTGTGTCAAAGAATCAACAGACACAGTGCCAATAGACACACGTGTGACTTTCTGCCAGCACACTAGAGAAAAATAAAGAAAACTAACATCTCTTATTTATAAGACAACCTCCCAGAACTGACAGTGTCTAGCATCATCTACTCAACCCGTTGTTCTGAGTTTATATTTTAGAATATACAGACTTACATATGCACATTCCAAGTTAGACCTGCTCATCTTCCACATAATTTTCTGGAGACTGCTACTGCTAGATTCTTGCACTGCCTTCATCATGAATCACATATGCTTGGACCTTGTTTATACTAGGGAGTTTTGCACTGGGATAACTGCACTAATGTGGTATGCCCTGACTTGAAGCTGCTGCTCTGAGTTTACCCTCTGGATTTATACCAGTGCAGCTGAAGGGGTGCAACATCCCTAACACTGATGACTAGCTTTTTGCATCCAATTTGTCTGTCATCTTTAGGGTAAGCTACTTGGGACAGAGACTGAGTTGTCTTATTTTAAAAGTACCAAGCACACTGCTGACACGTAATTCCTGGGGTTGGAATTAGGACTATGGATTTCAACATTTATTTTCTGAAATATTCAGAGGCTGCTTTTAGGAATTAAATGCAAAAAGTGCAGTTTCAGACATTTCCAGTTGATGTTTATTTTACTTCACATGCACATGATCCTTAGTCTACTAAACAGCCTAAAACATAAGTCATGGCATGAACTACAGGGTGGGTTCCCAATTTTTCAGTGCTTGAGTTGTATCTTAATAATGATCTTCTCATGGACCATCTCCCTTCTCATTCACTATTGCACAAGCCACTCAATTGTGCCACTATATTCCCTCTGTTCAGGAGTATGTAATATCCCTGTGGCAGCTACAGAACTTGCCAGCACGAAGTGACACTGGGAAACTGATAAACCTAAAAATATATCTGTTTATTTAATGAAATTTAGCAAGCAGATACAAGGAGAAAACAGCACCATGTGACCGGCCAGTTCTCCAGGGATGACCAAGCACATGTTTTGCGAACCACAGTTCGGGAACCTCTGCACTAGAGAAAAATGCAATCTTATTGTAGGCATCACCATCAAGCAGGAAAAGGCAGTCAGTGGAGGAACAATCACATTCAACATTCCTGCAACTCTCTGGTTAAATGAATAAATAAGTAGTCAGGGAGACCAGGGCATCAGACCAGACTGCCTAAAGCCAGGCTACTCCCATCAGACTGCTCTGGGCAAGTGGCACTCCTCTTCCCTTCTGTTGGTGGAGCTCCCTGGAGAAAAAACTAGTAAAAACTAGAATCCCAACACTATTTTGGGATTAGTAGGTATTTGTACATGAAGGGATTAGTCATCCCATCCCTAATTCAGACAAATTTTAGGTCCTTAGCACCATGTATTATACCATATGGAAGAACCCTGAAACCAGGCAGAGGGAGAGAAAGGGATGAATTAGCTGATTGAAGTCTGATTGTCTCTAGGTCAATGCCTGAAGATCACCTGCAAACTTCAGTCTGTGAACAACACAGTGGCCCGGCTCCTGGGTGGATCAACTTGCAAAGATATGGATATTAATTTATTTCTGGCAACATTAGTGTCTTCATGTTACCCATTCTGAATAGGTTACTATAATACATATTTATCTCATATATGCTTTTAGTTTCTGTAAACAGTGCCTAGTTCCTATAGCAACAGGCATTCTGCATATCACTAAAATAATTGAATTCTTTTGTATTACTGTGACTGATCAGTTCATCTCACTATAACTACAATATTTTGCTAAACCACTGAGCAGCTGAAGACAGATTATGAAACAGTAAATTAACATGCATCAAAATAAAAAAGGTTTCAGAGTAGCAGCCATGTTAGTCTGTATTTGCAAAAAGAAAGGGAGGACTTGTGGCACCTTAGAGACTAACAAATTTATTTGAGCATAAGCTTTCACGAGCTACAGCTCACTTCATCGGATGCATCCGGTGAAGTGAGCCATAGCTCGTGAAAGCTTATGCTCAAATAAATTTGTTAGTCTCTAAGGTGCCACGAGTCCTCCTTTTCTTTTTGCAAAATAAAAAAATACATTCTTGTTAGGCGAATCACACAGGACTGCCATCAAGAGCATTTTACGCCAATAGCTAGACTAAATTTCTATATCAATATTGGCAAGTTACAAATAGAAGAACAAGATTGCATGCTTTTTGCAATAGAGACACGTATTTCTGTTCTGTTTGTACAGCACCTAGCAAATGGTGTCCTTTTCATGACAATCCTAGGCACTACAGTATAACAAATAAATAATAACTAGGATTGTGACTTTAGAAATCAGGATATTTCCAAAAACAACAGTAAGGGAGAACTGAGTTCAATCAAATGAAGGCAATCAATAGAAAGTACTTAAACTGGAAAAATTAAATCAGGATTTTTCTTTCTTTCTTAAGCAACGGGTAAGTAAGCAGGGCAAACTGTGTACAGTTCTCTTCTCTGCACTCACTCCAAATAAATATTTTTTACCTCAACTGGATAAACCTCTGTGAAACTTGGCCTCTGAGCTACTGTCCTTCCTTTGGCTCCATTCCACTTCCTTTGCCTTCACCTTGACCTTCAAAGCCATTAGTGGCCTAGGACTCTGCTACATCAGTGTCATCATTTGTATCCGTGGGCCACACCCATCCATGGCTAATGCAGCTCAGAAAGTCCAGAAAAAAAACACTGCAGAGCTGGAGATAAAGCATTCGTGGCTGAAGGAGCTAAGCTGTGGAACAAAATTCCAGTGCAGATCAGAACAATACAGAATCTCATCATCTTCAGGCAATTCTGAAAGACTCTCCTCTCTGATAAAGCATTTCTTCCATAATCAACATGATAATGACAATAAAAATATCTGTTCCACCTTGTGTTTAGCTGTGACATTCTGAAATAGAGCTCTGTGTAAGCTCGAAAGCTTGTCTCTCTCACTAACAGAAGTTCTTCCAATAAAAAAATATTACCTCACCCCCCTTGTCTCTGTAATAAAAACATTGGTATTTACTCTTATTAACAATTTTTTAAAGTAGATCTTTCCAATTTCATTGACATCTGTCTACAAGTGACATACAGATTTTAGTGATGTGGGAAAATGTGATGAGGGAAAAAATATCCAAGGCATAGATTAAGTTAAATTGACCCTGTTTAAAAACAAAATGCTTTTAACACCCTCCTCCCACCCACCCAATCTGAAACTACTGCTATAACTGAGTTAATTCATATGCATCCTTACTTTTGTTTTCACATTATATTTCCTGAAATTTTGGGATGCCAAAATATAACAATTCTTTAAAAAAAAAAAATAAAAAATAAAAGGAGACTACTTTACACTTACAACAGTACATGTCAGCTGGGTGCTTTACAAAAGCGGGGCATTTAGCTCCATTTTAAAAATGGGGAAAGCGAGGCACAGAATGATTAAGTGACTTTCTCAATGTTGCAGGGAGATCCAGTGACAAACTCAGGGATAGAAACTATGTCTAAAAATAGCCTTTCATATCTATATAATTCAATTGATCAGAACTCTAATATTCACCCAATAATATACATAATTTTATTTGGTACAAATTAAATGCTCTCTTTATTGATATGCTTAAACATAAAACATGAGCACATTTTAAAAAACAAACATATTAAAGGTCTTATGAGGCCAGAGTAGTTTTTCCTCAGCGATCAACTGTAGTGGTTCCCCTCTCCCCATTAACCAGTTTAGTAAAGAGCTTTTTTTAAACTGAGCATTATTTGTTCTTAGGAAGACTTAGGATCACCATGAGTGTCATGACTAAAGACTGATCCTAAAAGGCACAGAGTGCCCATAAATTCCCAATCAATATTAACTATGGATGATCAACACCTCACGGGATCAGGCCCCTAAGGAACACAGTAGAATAGGAAGTAAAAACGCAGCACTGCTGGGATGCAAAACACATCCCACATTTTACTTTAAAGCTATCAATATTTAACAAAACTCAAAACTACTTAAAAAACAAAGCCAAAACTCAAAAGGTTTCTAATAAAGATCTAATACAAGTTTATTCTGTAATTTTTTTTGTCAAAAATAAGACAAACGTATAGAAACGTCCAAGAAACTTGCTTTTAAAAATGAAGCCAGGCAAATTACAAAGTATTACTGTTTTTAAGATCTCTTGGTACTGAATTGTGCTCAGTCCAGTCTGTTTAACTGCAGTGTTCCCTCAGTGCAGTCCCATTATTCTATAGCCTCTGTGTTTGCTTCATTAACAGTTGCATTAATCACTCTTCTCCTCTCCTTGATAATGTCTATATTCTGGCTTCAGCTCCCATGTGTTTTTGTGGGTTCCCTTAACATTGTAGATGCCTATTTCTCTTAAAATTTCTTTCAAGTATATCTGAAAAGAAACAAAACAGTTAAATTACAAAGACAGGCAATTACTGTAGTTCTAATTGAAAACAACACACGATCTGCCAACCCACATTTACACTGTTAATAAAAATGATAATGAAATAAGCTGACAACTACCAATAACAATTTCTTTATAAGGTTTAATAGTTTAATGGAACTAACTTCTGACACTCTGTATGATTAGTTGTGCAATAATTGCATTTTGAATGAATGTCTGACAGGTTTTAAATCCCTTGACTACCATACATATTAAAGCAGAAGTAGATTTAATAGTCAAGAATGCATCCTTGGAACTAGAGAAGGAACAACTGAGTCACAACTATGACAATTCTTCAGTTGGCCTCATTGTTTAGTTTAGAAGTGCAGCACCTCTAGCGAGCTGAACTAAGGGTCAGATGTTGGGGCAGCAGCTGCTTGGAGTGTCACAGAAGCAGTATTCTTAACATCCCAGGAAGGAGGATTATATAATATCTGTAGAGCACATGTAAATGCAAAGCATTAATACCCAGAGGTCGGGAGGCAAGAAGGATCCCATGGCACACTGATTTGTTGGGAGATTAGAAAAATCAAAAGGCTGCAAGATGCCGAAGATATGCTTTACAAATGTAGTTACACCAAAAATTCAGAGTGGACAATTTTATCTTTCTATTGGACAGTACTACAATGCTACAAAGGAGTCCAAGTGACGAAGCGCCTTCAACTTCAGAGTCCCGGAAAAATGGCGGGAGGTCACATGTGCTAATGGTGAGCTTCTGAGTGTAGGAGTTTCAGGAGGTTACAGTAAGCTGTCCCAATCACTTCAATAGATACATTAGGGGAGTAAATACCTGAGAGGGTGAAGAGATATTTTAGCTAAAGGACACTGTTGGCACAAGAACAAATGGGTATAAAACTGGCTGCGAACAGATTCAGGCTGGAAATTAGAAGGTTCCTAAGCATCGGAGGAGTGAGGCTCTGGAACAGCCTCCCAATAGAAACTGTGGAGGAAAATACCTTAATTAGTTTTGAGAGCAGGACAAATTTATGAGTCCAACGGTATGACCGTGTTGCTTCTGATGGCAAGGTGCAGGCTTAGCAGCCCTGGAACTCATTTGTGATTTATATCTTATGCTCCTAAAAGCTCATGTTTCAGCCACCCACCTGTGGGGGTCAAGAAACTATTCCCCCCCCTTCCCTCATGTATTCTGAATTTTTTTTTTTGTTTTTAACCTCCTTCCTTTGGAGCAGTGGGGATGGCTACAGCTGGAGATGGGCCACTGGATGGGGAGGACCAGGGCTTTGAGGTGGCATCAAGCATCCTCTCTCAGGTGCTTGGCTGGCTGATTCTTGCTCACATGGTCATGGTCTAAGTGATTGCCATATGTGGGATTGGGAAGGAATTTTCCTCCAGGTCAGACTGGCAGTGACCTTGGGGATTTTCCACCCTCCTCTGTAGAGTCAGTGAGCCTCACTTGCCAGGATTATCTGGGTATATCTCATTTCCCTGCCATGGCAGGGCCTCAGGCACAGGTGCACCTTGGTCCCTCCTATTCCCTGCCTGTGACACATAATAGTCTAGTCTCTTGTGGGCTGTTATAGTTTGGTCTAATTTTGGTTGTTGGATTTAGTGTTGGTGGCCTGTGATATACAAGCGATCAGACTTGATGATCTGGTGGTCCCTTTCTGGCCTTAAACTCTATGACTCTGACTCAAGCCTATTGGCAGTACTGCTCATTTACTGGATCCTCAGCTGCTTCTGGATGTGCAGATGATACCAGTGACCAACTGCCTTTTTCCTCACTACTTTTAGCCAGACCTTTTCCTCACTACTTTTAGCAACCTTTTCTTTCAGATTGCTACAGTGATCCTTGCTTTTGTCACCTCAAGTTTGTACTTAGTGCCAGTACTCCACAGGATTTGTTAAATATCAACATTCAATACCTCAGAAAGCATCTTAGCCAATTATTTTAAAATTCTTGGGTGAAAGATATGTGGTCTGGCAGATTTTAAAATGTTTAACTTTAGTAGTTATTTAACATCCTACCTAATTACAGTCAGAATAATTGTGATAAAACAAAGTCATCCCTTTAAGACGCAAGTATATCATCTTGTTTTTTTCCAAATAAAGAACAAGTATGTACTGAAAAATGCCTTCCCCTCCTCATTACTTAGATTTTACCAACCCCACCTACTAACAGACTTATACGATTATTAGGATTTCATTTGTTCCAGATATACATTTTTAAATTGTGGCTATTGGTCCATAATAATATACCCCCGACTTTATGAAAATATTTACCATTTATATTATGACTGTGCCCAGAGTCCCCAATCAAGATCATGGCCCCATTATTCTGGCACTGTACAAATAGAAGTAGATATTGGTCCCTGCCCCAAAGAGCTTACAAGCTGGCTAAAGCTAATCAGTTTTTTGACTGTGAAACAGTTAACAATGATTGCATCTAAAGATCAACTACAAAGAAAAAAATTGGGGTTGTGGCCTCTTTTGCTTCTTCATAATGTATATTGGAAAGTTTTGCTGTTGGCTTGTGGTTATTTTTTTTAAAAGATTAGATAGATATTCAGGTACTGCCTACCCTGGAATACTATAGCAACTATAGTTTGAGAATCAGTACATAAGATTTATACCCTGACATAGGTATAGTGTGAGCACTTTCAAACTCATTCTACAAAATTTATTGATCTGTGTTTGTTAGAATTTTTACAGCTTTTTACATCTCTAGTGACACTAAGTGATAACATCTGCCTGATCTTTCTCTTACAGCTGAGCCCATGGAAAGCAAACATTTGTTGATACTACAGCCTACCTCTCATCCTTGTGCAATTTTATCTCCTTCCCAAGTTTTACTTGGAGCAGAGACTGAGGTGAACGTATGCAAGAAAGATTTGGCCAACTTTATTTTTTGGCTTTAAGAAACTTAAAAAAGATGTGCTTTGTATCTTTTACAGATTCTGATCATTAGTATTCTCCCACATCAACATTTTACTAAGGCCATGGCTACACCTGCAGTTGTAGAGCACTTGGAGTAAACCAGCCTTCGGCGATGGCAGCAGGGAAAACGCTGCTGAGTGTTTACACTCTCAGCTGGAAGCGCACTGGCGTGGCCACATTAGCAGCTCTTGCATTGCCACAAAGAGCAATGCATTGCAATAGCTATCCCAGCATACAAGTGGCTGCAATGTACTTTTCAACTGCAGGGGGTGGGGTGGAGTGTGACAGGGAGTGTGTTGTGTGTATGTGGGGGGAGAGAGAGTGGGTTTTTGGGGGGGGGCTGAGAGCATGTCAGCATGCTGTCTTGTAAGTTCAGACAGCAGCAGATCTCCCTTCCTCCCTTTCCCCCGCCTCTCTCTCACTCAGCGCAAGCAGCATTCCTCAGTAATGGTTCCTCTGTCCCGGTGTAGATAAGCAGCCAGCTGTCAGAAACGGAGCTTTGAAAGGGCATATCCACATTCCTACAGCGAGTTCAAAACAATGACAAGAGTGGCCACTTGATTTAAGGGGATTATGGGACATTTCCGGAGGCTGATCAGAGCACAGTAATGCAACACCTTGTTTACACTGGCGCCGCGGCACTCCAGCGTGGCACAGCAAACATTATTCCACTCGCCGAGCAGCGCCGTAGCTGGGGAGTCAGAGCGCTCTACGTGCCTTGCCAGTGTGGACGGGTAATGAGGTAGTGCGCCTGGAGCTCCTTTATTGTGCTGTAACTCGCAAGTGTAGCCAAGCCCTTAGCAAAGCATAGTCTACCACCACTTCTGTAAAAAATGTTATTCAAATTAGATTTACTTAGGAAAATCGTTCTTAAAATCCATTCTGATTATTATGTAATGATTACAAATAAACCTGGATTAATAATTGACCACACATACAAACAATCTGCTTTTTCATCATCTTTTTCCAGGTCTGCAGTTAAAATGATCATTGGTACAAATGGCAAACAAAGAACACAGCATTCATTTTGTACTGCATGGATGATTCTTCCATATCTGAGTTTTAAGTGCCATGGAGAACTAACCCCAGCAGGTGGCAGCAGTAGATTAAAGGAAACTGAGATGCACATTACTGAATCCGTGAGAACAGATGAGCTTCCTTCCAAACAATATACAGCTGCTTTCATATTACAAACTAGACAGACTTTTCAGCGGCCTGAGTGAGTATTCATACATGATTCTAGATCGTGCAGATCAATTATGTGAGCTTTTTTGTTAAAATGATACTGGTAGCATGCAAAATATTTTCAAAAACATGCATGCCATATATACAATTAATAGGAACTGCATGCAAGTACACTGAAGCATGCACGCACAGAATTAGGCATGCATTCATTTTCAACTCTTGTGCACCCATGCACAGGCAACTTTGCACTTCATAGCATGGTTTAAGAGTGTTTGGGACTAAGATCTATTTATGGAATCAAGGCCAAATTCTGCTCTTGAAGATGTGCACAGCCACCACTGAAGTCCATGGGAATGAAGCACAACAAAAGCTATATACCCACATAACCACATTAAGCAAATATATGTAGGCAGTTATTGGATTGAATTGATGAATTTATGGCTTAGAAGACAGGTCACACAACTGCAAAATGCTTCTGTGGAACAGAAAGCATAGCATGAGGAATACAATACTTATGGGCATTTCTGAACAGAATTCATAGAACTAGGCACTTTATTTTTTTAGATCAAACAGAACAGACAAGTTTTTCCGAGAACAAGATTTGATCTTTGTGAGGAAATTTAAGGGAATTTTGGCCCTGTCTACTGTGGGATTAAACTGTTACCTGAAGCATGGTTTTAAAACTAAATTTAAACATGGTTTAAAGACACTGTGAATAGGATTAAAATTAAAATGAAGTTTAAACAGAATTTAGAAACTGTTAGAGCTTAATTTTTTTTAAAAAAGATGTATTTTTAAAAATGTCAATAATTGTTTTAAGTTAGTTTTTATTTACCTTGTAAATAAATTGTAGATGAAATTGCTGCACCCCCAAACCCTTTGAAAACAACTAAGCATTCTCCATATCTGTACACATACCCTTCTCCCTGCCAGCGCCAAAGACTGGAGAGCAGGGGCTGGGAGATTTGGGCATGAGTAGAAATGAGATTTGCCAATCCTAGCATCTCTCTCTTTAGTATAACTCAAAATTATATCAGAAAGTAACAAAAGAAGTCTCTCTTGTGGGAATAGTAAAAACAAGTTCACAAGAACAATGCAAAATAGGACTGACACTGAGTTCATTAGAAAAAAGAAAAGGAGTACTTGTGGCACCTTAGAGACTAACAAATTTATTAGAGCTTTTTGCGAATACAGACTAACACGGCTGCTACTCTGAAACCTGAGTTCATTAGGTTGTTTTTGTTGCACTTCCCTGCTTGAGAAACTTCCCTTTGTTTTCAAAAAGAAAAGGAGTACTTGTGGCACCTTAGAGACTAACAAATTTATTTGAGCATAAGCTTTCGTGAGCTACAGCTCACTTCATCGGTTGCATTCAGTGGAAAATACAGTAGGGAGATTTATATACATAGAGAACATGAAACAATGGGTATTATCACACACACTGTAACCAGAGCGATCACTTAAGGTGAGCTATTACCAGCAGGAGAGCGGGGGGAAGAGGGTGGGTAGAGACGGACTTTTTGTAGTGATAATCAAGGTAGGCCATTTCCAGCAGTTGACAAGAACGTCTGAGGAACGGTGGGGGTGGGGGAAAGATAAACATGGGGAAATAGTTTTACTTTGTGTAATGACCCATCCACTCCAAGTCTCTATTCAAGCGTAAGTTAATTTTATCCAGTTTGCAAATTAATTCCAATTCATCCAGACCATACCACACGATCCATTGTCTACAGCCAAGCTCTGCGATACAACCGCATTTGTTCCAACCCCTCAACAATTGTACACTGTTGTACAATTGTTGTAGTGAGACGAACACCTACAAGATCTCTATCAAGCATTCTTACAACTACAATACCCACCTGCTGAAGTGAAGAAACAGATTGACAGAGCCAGAAGAGTACCCAGAAGTCACCTACTACAGGACAGGCCCAACAAAGAAAATAACAGAACGCCACTAGCCATCACCTTCAGCCCCCAACTAAAACCTCTCCAACGCATCATCAAGGATCTACAACCTATCCTGAAGGACGAGCCATCACTCTCACAGATCTTGGGAGACAGGCCAGTACTTGCTTACAGACAGCCCCCCAACCTGAAGCAAATACTCAACAGCAACTACACACCACACAACAGAACCACTAACCCAGGAACCTATCCTTGCAACAAAACCTGTTGCCAACTGTGTTCATATATCTATTCAGGGGACACCATCAGAGGGCCTAATCACATCAGCCACACTATCAGAGGCTCATTCACCTGCACATCTATCAATGTGATATATGCCATCATGTGCCTCTGCCATGTACATTGGTCAAACTGGACAGTCTCTATGTAAAAGAATAAATGGACACAAATCAGATGTCAAGAATTATAACATTCAAAAACCAGTTGGAGAACACTTCAATCTCTCTGGTAACTCGATTACAGACTTAAAAGTGGCAATACTTCAACAACAGACTCCAGCGAGAGACTGCTGAATTGGAATTAATTTGCAAACTGGATACAATTAACTTAGGCTTGAATAGAGACTGGGAGTGGATGGGTCATTACACAAAGTAAAACTATTTCCTCCCCATGTTTATCTCCCCCCTGCCCTCCACCGTTCCTCAGACGTCCTTGTCAACTGCTGGAAATGGCCCACCTTGATTATCACTACAAAAAGTCCCCTCCTCCTCTCCCCTCCCCCCGCTCTGCTGCTGGTAATAGCTCACCTTAAATGATCACTCTGGTTACAGTGTGTATGGTAACACCCATTGTTTCATGTTCTCTATGTATATAAATCTCCCCACTGTATTTTCCACTGAATGCATCCGATGAAGTGAGCTGCGGCTCGCAAAAGCTTATGCTCAAATAAATTTGTTTGTCTCTAGGGTGCCACAAGTACTCCTTTTCTTTTTGTGAATACAGACTAAGATGGCTGCTACTCTGAAACCTTTGTTTTCAGTGAGTCCCGAGTTAGACTAAAGAGAAAAAATAACTGGTAGGGGAACCTCTCCTTTCTTCCACAATTGGGGAGAGGGGGCAGGAAGTTTGGGAACAGAGGGTAAAAGATAAACACTTCACAGGAGCGCTGATTCTAAGGTTTCTTTTGATTAGAATAGGAAGGTGTATTTTAAGAATGTTTTAGGTAGCAATGTTCTAACTAACATTCTAAAAACCATCTTTTATCCTTGAAAAGAGAAACTAAGGGGGAGTAGAGATGCAATATTCTCTCCCTTGATCAAAAACTCACAGACCTCAACTACCCGTCATGTAAATCAACACTACATTTAAAAGAAAAGGACTTGAATTTTCCTTCAGTCTTCATCAAATTTGCACTCTAGCACAAATCCTTAACAGAGATCTCAAATGCTTTCCCATCATTTATATACTATCAGATCAACACTGATCAACATCTGACTGTCACACATTGCATGCCTTTGGGAAGTCATTTTGCCGTAACATTGCTAAAGTGTGTCCTGCCACAGGTTTAGCTATCACAAAACAGTGTTTGTTAGCTAAATTCCTAATTTTTCCTCACAGCTTTGGTGTACCTCAGTGGAAAAGCCCTCCAGAAGTCAGGGGTAAGCAGTGGTGCTACTCTCTATGACTCAGAGAAAATATGTTCAGGCTGTTCATATGTTGACTCCCTGGAAGAGGGGGAGAGACTGATATGCCTCAGTGTATTCCTTGGGTCAATATAACATTTGTCCATTAAAATTACTGAAAGCAAGTACACTAAGAGCAACCCTGCATGTTTAACAGTGACTACCTGAACAGTCAGCAGATCTTCCCTCCCTGTCTTCTAGGTTGGGATTCATTGTTGTAGTGAATGATATAAGGGTAGTAAACAGCAAGGACATTTAAAACAAGGAGATGAGATTTGAATCCCTAGTGTCCTTTCCCCACTTCAGAGTAATTTCCCCATGGCTATGGGGGTCTTTGGTGAAGTGGGGAGAGAGTGTGCAAATCTCTTTATTTTTAGCCTCAGCCAGTAGTTTTTGGCATTCACACTACAGCAGATTTGTCATCAAATTAAAATGTGATGGGTTAAGCTTGGCACATATTTTATGTTATGGCTAAGAAGTTATAAAATATTCTGTAGACAAACACTATCAATGTAGAACTGATATTTTAGGAATCAGCACATGAGGAGCAACAATGTTGCCAGAGAACAGGTCTCAGAGTTTTTTTAGATTTATTGCAAAAGGGGTACAAAGAAAAGGTAATCCTGTAAGGGAAATACTGCCAAAAGACTATTTTAAAACCCTTATTTTCACTGTATCAATTCACTTTTCACCAAATCACCATGAAAAAGTCAGACAGTGCTCAAAAGTTATATTCTATCTTTTGGGTTTTGCCATTTCAAAGAGATTTTTACAAAAATAAAGGTTTTAAAGTTTCTGTTAAAACCCAACTCCGTAACACAACCTTAACTGTCACCCCTCCATCATAATGGATCTACTATACAAAAACTGCTGCTGTTACCTAGAAAATTTAAATTCCTGGAACAACTCTTCCAACTGCGAAATATTGAGCAGAGAATTAGTTTAGTTAAAATTACAAATAAAATGCCAGGCTCAGGTCCTTCTTCACAGTCTGAGTCCAGAAGGTCATTACAAGCAACTGTTCCCCCATCTCTAACAACCTCTCCTGCAGACTCAGACAAAATTCAAGACTCCACATTATTATTAATGGTGGGAGAGCTTGAAATGACATGGTCTGAAGATTACGCATATTACAATCTGATCCCCCTCCTCTCCTTTACACCTAACCTAACTCCATCTCCCAGCTTTCACAAAGCCTAGTGGAAATTAGCATCCAGATGGCACAATGAAGTCATTAAATTGAATTAATCTACTCACTAATATCCTGCACTATCAAAGGTACCTGTCATATTATAGCCTAAGCATCCTTTGGATTACTCAGTGCTATTGACAGGTTTCAGTGCTATTGGATGCTCAAAAAGTCATGGTAACTAAGCCATGCTTTCATCTGTGAGTGGCCTGAAGACTGCACTGGCCTGAAAATTGCTATTGCACTTGCTCCTGGCCAAATGATCCAAGCCTTTAGTGACCTTCAGGCTGATCAGTGGAACTCATCTCTTGGAATGAAACCATGTGCCCTGAAAAAGCTCCAACTGGAAGAAAATCCTCCAGTTTTCTCTCTGCTTACCAACACCCATCATCATGAGTACATCACTTCATTCTCTACCATCTGCACTTGCTCCCCTTTGATTATACAGTCCAATTCAAGGTCTCTGTTCCGATATTCAAAACCCTTCCAGGCTTTGGCCCTGGCTGCCTAAGGGTATGACTACACAGGAAAAAAAAAAAATCTACAGCCTCAGAGCCTGGGTCAACTGACTCAAGCTCATGAGTCTCACGCTGCAGAGCTAAAATAGCAGTGTAGTCATTTGGGCTTGGGTGGAAACCTGGGCTCTGAAACCTGATGAAAGGGGAGGGTCTAGAAGCCCAGTCCCCAGCCTGAGCCTGAACCTTTACTCTGATATTTCTAGCCCTGCCCTTGGGCCTGAGTCAGCTGGCCCGGGCTCAGAGACTTGCTGCCATGGAGGTGTTGTGTTTTGTTTGTTTGTTTTTGCTGTGTAGCCTACCCTAAAAGATCACCTCTCCCTCTGTGATCAGTACCTCCCAAAACAGCTATATTCCACTGGAACAATGACACTGTTAGATTACACTGACTAAGTATTAACACACAAGTGAGCATAATACATATACCAGTCTGCATCTAGAATTCCCATATCACCACAACTAAGTTTTATGTTGGGTTTTTTTGCAGTCTGAAGCAAAATTGTAAGTGATCAGGGATTCAAGACAATATCCATAAATATTCTCCTTTTGTGAAGAGAATGCCTCGAAATGCTGGAGCTGAAATTAACAACAACTGAATTTGTTTCACTGAATACACAGCACTCATTACAAAATTACTTGGTAACAAACAATAAGTAGATAACGTTACTGAATCTCACCGCTGAGTCTGAAAAAGTAGGCATCATTCAACCAAAGACAACCTTCATCTCCACACTCCTAATTGATGTTAAAACTCTTTTTTGAATCTGGTTGTTGTTATTAGGGATTCACGTACTTTTGTGGAAGGGGATGCTAGATTATTTTCTGTCTATGCATGTACATATGTAGATAAGGCAAAAGTGTTCAGATGCTCTTAGATGCATGAATTGTGTATCTTCAATTCATTTCTCAACATCAGGCCCAAGATTTAGTCCCTGAGCCTTTGCTTGATGGCTCTGTCCATTTTTAAATCTACAGGGACAGAAGTGAGTGGTATATTTTTTAGAAAGACTTCTCTTTGAGCATAAGTGCACCTGCAAATGCTCCTGATATCTGGATGGCCTCATCTGCCACTTGTCTCAAATGTTCTTAAGGCCAACTGATTATCAATTTCACATTGATTTTTTGCTGTGACACCTTAAGTTTTTCCTCAGTGCCCAACATTCTCTGTCCCCCTTCTTTGCTCTTCACATCCTTCTTTATCCCTCTACCCTTGCCCTTTGCTTCAGATCTTGCTCCCTAATATAAAAGCAACTTTTTTGAAATGAAGAAAGTGATAATGAAATTAAAACTTCTCTAAACCCATTGAAGCTAGTAGGAGTTATATGCACGTATACAAGTGTCAGAACATAATTAAAAGGGCAATTTCTCCAAGAAACTTGTTGCCCATCTCTTACAGATTATTATAAAACACTCAAGCATATTCAATGTTACGTGCAAGAGTTAATTAATGCAATATGAAGGAAAACAAGCAGAGAAAAAAGTCAGGAAATTCCAAAATTAAAGTTTTTTTAAAACATAGTGTTAACTTGGCAACATTGCACATCCTGTATATTTGAAAACTCTCCCAAAATGAAATACAGCATATTTGTGCAACCTCACCAAGTTAAAGCCTCTAAATATAATATTATCTCAAACTTGTGGCACATTAAATTGAGAAAATTAAGAGCAATTGAAAAGTATGGGAGGGAGAATGCTACTACCAGTGAATGCTACCACTGTCAGCAAAATTTAAAAAAGGGTAACAGAAACAAACAAGAACTTTATTAAAAAGTTAAACTGGAAACCTCTAGTTTAGAGCAATACAGAGTATTTGAAAAACCAATCCCCACTGACAGAAAAATAAACAGTAATGAGAAGAATGTGATTTCAGAGCAACTTTTGAACTTTCCACTGCTCAGGCTGCATTGGTAAGGAAGTCTGATGTCCTGGCACAGTATTTTCCAGAGGTTTGTCTGAAAAAACTCAAAATAAACCTAATCACCAGCTACTGCTCATTGTTTTCTGTTCTTCAGCAATATCCATTATTTTAATGTTACCCCATGACATTTATTACATGCACTAAGACCTACGGGATCAGACATTACTGTACCAATATTGTTCAAATATTCTGCAATAAAACAGGTAAAAAGGAGCCCACCTAGTAAACCATTCACACACAAAGTCTTTCAATTTTTTTTGTTTGGGAAAACTGTCTCCAAAATTTCAAAGACTGGAGTTACAGCATAAGGCGTTCTTATTGCTACTGCATTTTTTCAGGTCTGAGAAGCCTCAATGAAGTTTTTTAAATGGAGAGTGAAATGTTAGCATGGCATTATAGTGAGAACATACTTGGGAAGCTGCAAAATGCATTGACATCTAAGTTCTGAAAAATGTTTTCCAAAACTTACGAGGAATTCAAAAATACTTGAGAACAAGTGGACTAAGCGTAAGTGTTAGAAATAGTTATAAATAGCCCTCACTATTAGCCATTTATAAAAAAATACAGTTCAAATTAGATACAGTAGCCCTATTCTTTAGTGAATATTTTATTGTTTACACACCAGACAACTTCTGTTCTTTGTTATTTATTCAATCTAAGTCTGGAACAACTCCAACAACTTCTATGGAGTTACTCTATATTTAGATCAGGGTAAAGGAGAATAGATTTGACTATTATCATAGTGTAATTTGTATGTGTTTATATTATTTTGAAGTAAAAATACAAAATGTACTAGAATTCACAAGAGACCTGCTCTGTGTTTACAGGACTTCAGAATAAATATGTCAGATCCAACATATACCAATGTACTCTTCAAAAGTGTCAGAAGGATGCTATTTACAATCACACCAAAAATACTGGCATTTATTTGCTATTTGATTAACTAAGTTTTTGACTGTTTTGCTAAGTGAAGTTTAAACATTAACACCCAGTGAGGTAAGCATCAATAGATTAATTCTAACACAGCTGAAAAAAAAAACTGGCAAAACCTTTTAGTCAATTCTGAAAATAACCACAACATTTAGAAACCTAGAGGAAAAATTACATACCAAGAAAGTCTTAAAAGCTAATTTAGAAAATCAAGCAGTGAACACTTACGCAGAGTTTAATTAACAGCCAACCTCTTTACAATAAGTAAGAAGAGAAAATACCTATTGGACCTGTTGGCATGCATGTGTGCGCGCGCGGGCGGAAAGCAGAGCTGCTATGACAACAATGAAGCCACAGTGGGAAATAGGAACAGATACTATATTTTTGGAAAAAATATTTCACACTAGAGATTAATGTCTACGGGGCACTGAGAAAATTGGCACATTGGAATGAAAATAGGCTGAAGGGCAGGAAACAAATAGCTGATAGCTGTTAATGGAATTGTTTCCATTTAGAAAATGCTTACTAGAGAAGTACTTAAAGGAAACACAGTTAGAAACTTAGCATGTTAATTTGGGGAGGGGGGTCGGTGGCATATTGAAAGAATGTTTCTAAGTTATCAGTACACTGGATATCATGTGAACAAAGAGGAAGGCAGCCAAGCACAGGCTGTACTATCACCACTAATATTTGGGTGTAGGGGAATCAGCAAACAAAGATGGCAAACATCCATCAAAAAAGTAAAAGAAGAGGCAACTATATATCACGTTCTTCTGAACCGACACTGCAGAACATACTGAGAGGGAAAGGGTTTAACAGCTGTAAAATCTTGGCAGTCTTCAGATAAATGGGCAGGTTCAGCTCAAGTGAACAGGAAAACGTGGTGCTGGGTTGGAACAAAACATAAAATTAGGTAGATTGTATCGTTATTAAGAGTTTTATGGTTAAAAGCAATAGAGCTCACTGAGATTAGAGTAATTAATTAATGTAGATCCACCACACTATGAGCAGAATATAATTTCTTTCATAGAAATAAAACGAAAGTGACAGATACTATTTAGATTGGTGTAGAACCCAGATTGTGCTATGTGCTTTTCAAATACAGAAGATGACAAAGTCCCTGCTCCCAATAAGAACAGCCTGAAAAGATGAGGACAAAAAGGTGTGACTAAGGGGTACAACATATAAGCAAAGCAATCAAGATGATGATTGGTCACATATTACTGGTATATTTTTATCTTTTTTTTTTTAAATTGAGAACACAAGATTTCCTTCCCCATTCCCTCCACACAACTCAGCCCTCATCTTCCTCCCACCCCAACTCTCAGTTTGTGTCCCAACACCCTCCCATTCCAAACAGATGAAGAGTTTACTCATATAATAAATAAATGAAACAGAGAAATGGATGAATTAATCAGCTTGTTTATTCTATGTGTTCAGCCTTCAGGTGCTTGAATAAGAGAATCATGGCTTTGTGGACCTGCTCAAGGAGGTCATTCCATCATTTAACTGGTTAAAATTTTTAAATAACTGTCTCCTTCCCCACTCTGAATGCTAGGTACAGATATGGGGACCCACATGAAAACCTCCTAAGCTTACTTTTACCAGCTTAGACTAAAACTTCCCCAAGGTACAAACTTTTTTACCCTTTGCCCTTGGACTTTCGCTGCCACCACCAAACGTCTAACACCGGTATTATTATTATTAGGAAAGAGTTCGTTTGGAAACATCTTTCCCCCCAAAATCCTCCCAAATCTTACCCCCCTTTTTTTCTGGGGAAGGTTTGATAAAAATCCTCACCAATTTGCATAGGTGACCATAGACCCAAACCCTTGGATCTTAAGAACAATGAAAAAAGCATTCAGTTTCTTAAAAGAAGAATGTTAATAGAAGAAAAAGTAAAAAAGAATCATGTCTATAAAATCAGGATGGTAAATACCTTACAGGGTAATTAGATTCAAAACATAGAGAATCCCTCTAGGCAAAACCTTAAGTTACAAAAAGACACAAAAACAGGAATATCCATTCCATTCAGCACAGCTTATTTTCTCAGCCATTTAAACAAACAGAATCTAACGCATATCTAGCTAAATTACTTACTAAGTTCTAAGACTCCATTCCTGTTCTGTCCCCGGCAAAAGCATCACACAGACAGTCTATTTACTTACATATCTCCACATTTGATACGTATTAAGTGAGCAAAACTGATGTGTATTCAGTGTATTATAATAAGGAATATAGGGATCTAATACTTTTAGGTTATAATTTGGGCCACTATTTGTGTTGTGTATATAACATGGAGTGCTGGAAGGAGCTCAGGAAATTAGCCAGAGCTGCTGCAGTTCCTACTATTGGTCTTCAGGGATTGCTATTGTGTTCAGCAGGCTACTTGCAGTTCCGGGGGTGGGCGCACAAGGTAGAGAACTAGGGAGTTAGACAGCAGCTCTGCATTTCATGATGCTTTGTTGAGGGTATCCATAAAGACAAAAATCCTGGGGAACTGGAGAAAGAGGCAAAACCCTATGGGTGCAACTCCTTTTCCACTTCCCCTGCCAGAACTAGCAGGGCATAAAAGGCAGTCTCTCCCCTGCAGAAGGCTGCTGGCACTTGCCAGAAGGTCCGGTTGGGATCTGCCAGGATGGGAAAGGGAAACAGAAAAGAAATCCAAGGGCTGGAGTGAGGTTGTAGAATGTCATTTCATCAAGGGAAAGAAGGGACAGGGCTACTCCCTCAAAGCCCATTTTTGAGTATGTATTTTTGTGTTTCTTTTCATGTTTTATTTTCATCCTAAACAGTCTCACACACAAATGAGGTAGAAAAAAGCCTGAACCGCCCCCACTCCCAAAAGTGGAATTTTAAAATTCTGAATGTTGGCAATAATGAGAATATAATATTAAATGTATTTGGGGCCTGATATTATATATATTTTTTCTACCTAGTTATATAGATACAGAGTCTGATTTCTAGCATTAAAACACAGAAGCCAAACATAGAAGAGATCTATTATTTTAGCCATCTCTTTGCCAAGGGAGGAATTAATCTCCACAATATTTCATATCTATTTAGTTCTGAATAAATGGATCTTAAAATTGTGTGCCAACTTTCCTCTCTTTACTATAAACACACAATAAATACATTTAAAAGGTATATTTTTAAGACTATGTACCATAAGTATAAAAGACATATTCCTAATCATCAATATATTTTGTAGTGGTCATTACTGAAAAATATGTTACGAAGGCTATTATAAACACATACATACCACAGGCTGTTTGGTTATGTCCACCAAGTCCTTAATGTTGTAATACTGGTGTTTTTCAAAGGCAGAAAAAAGCATGTCCAACACTTGCTGTTTATCAGCCCGAGCTCGTTTTCCATCTTCTTTTTTCTTTTTTTCATACTCAATCTATGAATTAAAATATTTTTTTTTTAAAAAGATGTACATGCGACACAGTCTCTGGGTATTTCTCTATACAGAGTACTACAGTATTTATATTGTAAAAAAAAAAATCTATTTAATAAAATGTTTTGCAGCTACATTCTGCTTTTCCTTTCCAGAAAATCAACATGTGAATGATCAATCAATCCTTAGTACCTCTAACACATAGATAAATAATAACTCCACTTCAAAAATAAAGGAACAGATGCAGAGAGATTAAGTGACTTGTCCAAAGCTAGAGAGAGTTCACATCCCAGTGTCAGAACAGGGATATGAATTCAAAAGTTCTCAGTGTACACCTCTTGACGCAGTCAACTTATTTTCATTCTCGGGTGCATTTTGGTGATTTATTACACTATAATTATTCTGAAAGTCTATGTTTCTTAAATTTGAGAAATCTTCAAAGCAGCAGCAAGTCAGCAACATTTGCAAACTGCACCAGTCAATAAAGTGGGTTATAAAATACCATCTTGATTGCCAAGATCTACAGCATAACAGCTGGACTCCACAGAAACTATAGAATGCGAACAAAAATCCAGGCAGTTTACTTTTTTGTTTTAAACAGTACACAGATATTTGTATCCAAAGCACTCCACTGAAAATCCAACAGGCAATGAGCTACGACATCCTGCAAATACTGGAGAGATATTATGGCTTTCCAACATCTTATAATCCTCTTAAACTACATTGTGAATTTAATTTCATTCTGTCAAGTGCTGCTATAGCGCCGTCCCACAAAAATAGATTTTTGTATTGGAAACAAGCAAGCATGTTAGACACAGTCCACCTATAAACTCATCCGCAAAAAATTACAGGGATCTTCAAATTAGGTAATGACAGAATCAAGTGTGGATCCTTTAACTATAAAGCAAACAGAATTAGGGACCCATTAGTTTGATGGAAACTTGTTACATAGATAAAGAACATAGAGTTACAAAAGTTTTGTGGTAACAAGTTTACTCCTTTAACCCGTGGCTTGGGTATCATGAGCAGAATATTTGGGGTTAGTGCTTTCCCCTCCCTCCAAATTTTGCAAGCAGATTCCCCACCAAAGCAATCAACCAGCTCTGTGCTGCACACATTTCTGTGGTGATGCAGGGACCAGAACGAAACTGAGTAAGATTTGCAGGTTACACTTGTACCATAGAGAAACAGTACTGTATCTGAATCCAGGCAGACAGTACTACTGTATACTGTGGAGGGAAAACACAATTTTTGGGCCTCTGTCATGGTGCTTAACATGAAGGGTAGGAAAATCTGAGTTGATTGGCCCTTTACTACCTGGGGTGGAGAGTGGAAAAGAAGCAGTAAAAGTGCCTGCTGTTTTTGCTGGAAGTATCACAGTGCGCTGTACCTAATGTCTGATGACTGGGAAGTTCTCTGCATGTCACTGTGGAAGGAACTGTCCTTGAGTCTCAGTCTGCAAAGTCTTAAAATTGTGTTTAATTTCTAGCCAGGGTAGGGTCAGACTTCTTAATTTGCTGGGGGTGGGTATTGGCTCAGGCGAAGGTGGGTATATTGAGCACCTAACTTCTTCCCATTGAGCTCTCTCTCTCAGGCTCACTTCCCAAATTACTATTGTTGTGCTCTAGCTCAAGCGAACGTTATGCACTTGATGCAGAAACTCCTGTTGTTAGGCAGGTCAGACTTTTAAAATGTATTTCATTGTGTAACCATAACAGTCCCTTCTGGTCTTAAAACTCTACGAATCTGCTACATCCTATCTGAGCCTGATAATCTTATTGTCATGTATACCTATATAATCTATATCACAGGAGCACCAGAAGATACTTGTCATGAATGGAGTTCCACTGTGTTAGGTGCTGTACCCACACTTAGAAAGACAGCTTCCACCCCGAGGAACAGTGAAATTTTTGTTTGTTTTTTCTGTAGTGACTGCCTGTGATTAGTATTCTCTGGAAAGGGCTCTTTTGTCATATAAGCTGAGCTAGTATCAAAGGAGACGATGGCTGTCATATAAATAAGGTCTTCTGAGAGTAAGTAAGCCATGACGTGAAGCCACACTATTTTAAAAGATAAAGACGTTGATCTGTTCTATTAGGGATTTTATTTGTATTTTGACAAATTCATGCATTTGGTCTGCTGGAGATTGTTGCTGTAGAGTGGCAATTGCTCACTGTCCCATTACCTAACATGGTTTCCTTAACTCTAGCCATAAAGTGGAAAGGAGAGCTTTTGGTTTTCTTTTTTAAAATCTTCATATGGTTATCAGCCAATTCTGTTCTCCGTTACACCAGTGCAGGTCTGGAATAATGAGACTGGCTTCCACAGAGTTATTTCAGATTGGCACGTTTGTAAGTAAGACCAGACTTCGGCTCTCTGCAACTAATCTCTCTTTGGTGTTTCTGAAGTGTCCATTATTATTGTGAAAAGAAAAGGAGTACTTGTGGCACCTTAGAGACTAACAAATTTATTAGAGCATAAGCTTTCGTGAGCTACAGCTCACTTCATTGGATTATTGTGGTATCTAAGTGCTGTAATAATACTTTGTGTATATAACACTTTCCATCTGAAGATCTCAAATAACTTTATAAACATTGATGAATAACATCCCTATAATTAATAATAATAATAATAATAAATATATGAAGTAAGGAAGAATCATCCTCATTTTACATGGGGGGAAACCAAGATAGAGAGATTCACTGGCCTGCCCAAAATCAGTGTCGCATTGTACCCTGTAGTGACAACATAACATGGAGGGGGGAGAAACAAACGGAAGAGGGAGGAATTAAACATATCTTTACAAATCAGTTTAATTTACTATGGGACTACAAATAATAGTAAGCTCCTGGTGGAAATTGCTGTCTCTCAGCTTGGTTTCTGCCAGAATCCTTCCCTTTGGCTGTTTCATGCTCAAGTACAGGAATCCATTGTACTGTGGAACTCTTTAAAAACACCCTTGAATAAAATCTTCCTCTATTGAAATGTATAGTGTCTTTCTGGCCATAATTTCTGCAAAATATTAATTTAATATGCTTATCCACTTATAAATTCAGGAAGTGGGGTCAAGGATGAATGAGAATTGGTCCCTCTGGGCAGCAAGAATCTTCTTCATTAATTCAAAACAAACAAAATAAAGCAAAAAAGTCAAATGAACTGTTTTGCTTAGGACAAGGTCAGTCTTTAGGTAGATGGTCTCTACATAAAGAAAAGGAGTACTTGTGGCACCTTAGAGACTAACAAATTTATTAGAGCATAAGCTTTCGTGAGCTACAGCTCACTTCATCGGATGCATTTACTGTAGCTCACGAAAGCTTATGCTCTAATAAATTTGTTAGTCTCTAAGGTGCCACAAGTACTCCTTTTCTTTTTGCGAATACAGACTAACACGGCTGCTACTCTGAAACCTGTGATTATGCCGGTCTCTACATAAATACTAGTGATCAGTGAAACTGGAGCTGAAAAATGTGTTAGTCATTGGTCACTTTTGCCTTTTACCCTATTTACTGCGATGTAAATAAAAACGCAGCTGACTGACCCTTCCTTGTCCATTGGGGGGGGGGGAAGGCCATCAATCACCTCTCAAAGCTGCTGTGAAAGTTTACCAGGACACTCATTAATATTGGTATTACCGCAGTGCCCAGAGGGACCTCCTAATCCTGTCAATAACTTGTAATTATTTCCTAGCATATAGCTGATAAGTAGACTGTTCGGCAAGAACAGGAAAATGAATGGGACTTCTTTTATAAGAGAGTGATAACTTTGTGTTGAGGGACTCAAGGACTGGCACAGTCCTCTATTAGGAGAGGGGTTTTTCCAGCAAAAGTAGCCACAGTAGAATCAACTTTGAGAAAGGCAGCTCACTAATCTTGCTAATCTTGGAGGAATCAACTAGGAGGCCGAAATGAAAATTGGTATAATCAATTAACTTCCGATAGCAGGATGCAGTGGGATAGCAGCACTAAATTATAACTTAACATGTATGAAAAGCACCTCTAGCTCTCTTGAGGGATGCAATTCAGTGATTTTCCATCATAAGATAGGCAAGTCCTTCAAGAGCAAAATGCCTCAATTGATAAGGAACTGTCTCCTGAAGGGAGTCTTCACAGAAATCAGGTCCATGTGGCATCTGGCAATAGGGACAAATGTAGAGTAGTAGTAGAGGCCCAGGCCATTAGCCTATAAATATATCTGAAGTGAGTTTTTATATGATACACCCATAATATAAAAAATATCATAAGAAGAGACACAGGGACTGGGAACAACATAAATGTAACAGGTAGACCCAAAGAGGTTTTAAGTGTAAATACTTTCTGAACCTAAAGCTTGGCAGGAGCAGAGGAGGGATTATCTGGTCATGCAATGGCTGCCACAAAAGACTCCGATATCAGAAAAGCCAGGTCCAGTAGGAAGGAGAAAGGAAGAATAATAGCTTCAACTGTGGCTCCTTTCAGGTCCTGAGGTCGTACATAATAGAAGTAAGAGACAGACTTGCTGAAAGTCTCCAGGTAAGGATAAAATGGGGTAAAAAACAAGGGTGATGTCATGGTTAGGGTGACCAGATGTCTTGATTTTATAGGGTCAGTCCCAATATTTGGGGCTTTGTCTTATGTAGAGTCCTATTACACTCTACCCCCCATCCTGATTTTTCACACTTGCTGTCTGGTCACCCTAGTCATGGTAGGGGTCTACTACAGACTACCAAACCAGGAAGAAGAGGTGGATGAGATTTTTTTTAAACAACTAACGAAATCATTCAATGCACAGGACTTGGTGGTGATGAGAGACTTCAACTACCCAGACATCTGTTGGGAAAACAACATAGCAGGGCACAGATTATCCAACAAGTTACTGGAATGTATTGGAGATTTTTTATTTCAGAAGGTGGAGAAAGCTACTTGGGGGGAGGCTGTTCTAGATTTGATTTTGACAAATAGGGAGGAACTGGTTGAGAATTTGAAAGTGGAAGGCAACTTGGGTGAAAGTGATCATGAAATGGTAGAGTTCATGACTCTTAAGGAATGGTAGGAGGGAGAACAGCACAATAAAGGCAAAGGATTTCAAGAAGGCAGACTTCAGCAAACTCAGGGAGTTGGTAGGTAAAATCCCATGGGAAGCAAGTCTAAGGGGAAAAACAACTGAAAAACTTCTAGCAGTCTTCAAAGAGACATTATTAAGGGCACAAGAGCAAACTATCCCACTGCATAGGAAAGATAGGAAGTATGGCAAGAGACCACCTTGGCTTAATCAGGAGAACTTCAATGATCTAAAACTCAAAAAAAGAGTCCTACAAAAAGTGGAAACTTGGTCAAATTACAAAGGATGAATATAAACAAATAACACAAGTATGTAGGGAAAAAATTAGAAAGGCCAAGGCACAAAACGAGATCTAACTAGCTAGAAACATAAAGGGTAACAAGCCAACAGTCTACAAATACATTAGAAGCAAGAGGAAGACCAAGAACAGTGTTGGCCCGTTACTCAATGAGGGGGGAAGGCAATAACAGAAAATGTGGAAATGGCAGAGGTGCTTAATGACTTCTTTGTTTCGGTTTTCAACAAGAAGATTGGTGGAGATTGGAGTCTAACATAGTGAATGCCAGTGAAAATGAGGTAGAATCAGAGTCTAAAATAGGGAAAGAACAAGTCAAAAATTACTTAGACAAGTTAGAGGTCTTCAAATCACCAGGGCCTGATCAAATGCATCCTAGAATACTCAAGGAGCTGACTGAGGAAATATCTGAGCCATTAGCAATTACCTCAAAGTCATGAAGACGGGAGACATTCCAGAAGACTGGAAAATGGCAAATATAGAGCCCATCTATAAAAAGGGAAATAAGGACAGCCCGGGGAATTACAGACCAGCCAGCTTAACTTCTGTACCCGGAAAGATAATGGAGCAAATAATTAAGAAATCAATTTGCAAACACCTAGAAGATAATGTGGTGATAAGTAACAGTCAGCATGGATTTGTCAAGAACAAATCATGTCAAACCAACCTGACAGCTTTCTTTGACAGGTATTCTTTGTGAATAGGGGGGAAAGCAGTAGATGTGGTATATCTTGTCTTTAGTAAGGCTTTTGATACTGTCTCGCATGACCTTCTCATAAACAAACTAAGGAAATACAACCTAGATGGATCTACTATAAGATGAGTGCATAACTGGTTGGAAAATCGTTCCCAGAGAGTAGTTACCAATGGTTCACAGTCATGCTGAAAGGGAATAATGAGTGAGGTCTCGCAGGGATCAGTTCTGGGTCCGGTTCTGTTCAATATCTTCATCAATGATTTAAATAATGGCATAGAGGGTACACTTATAAAGTTTGCATACGATATCAAGCTGGGAGGGGTTGCAAGTTCTTTGGAGGATAAGATTACAATTGAAAATGATCTGGACAAACTGGAGAAATGGTCTGAAGTAAACAGGATGAAATTCAATAAGGACAAATGCAAAGTACTCCACTTAGGAAGGAACAATCAGTTGCACACATACAAAATGGGAAATGACTGCCTCGGAAGGAGTACTGCAGAAAGGGATCTGGAGATCATAGTGGATCCACAAGCTAAATATGAGTCAACAGTGTAACACTATTGCAAAAAAAGCAAACATCATTCTGGGATGTATTAGCAGGAGGTATTGTAAGCAAGACACAAGTAGTAATTCTTCCGCTCTACTCCACGATGATTAGGCCTCAACTGGAGTAGTGTGTCCAGTTCTGGGAACCACATTTCAGGAAAAATGTGGAGAAACTGGAGAAAGTCCAGAGAAGAGCAACAAAAATGATTAAAGGTCTAGAAAACATCATCTATGAGGGCAGATTAAAAAAACTGGATTCGCTTAGTCTGGAGAAGAGAAGACTGAGAGGGGACATGATAATAGTTTTCAAGTACATAAAAGGTTGTTACAAGGAGGAGGGAGAAAAATTGTTCTTCTTAACCTCCGAGGATAGGACAAGAAGCAATGGGATTAAATTGCAGAAAGGGTGGTTTAGGTTGGACATTAGGAAAAACTTCCTAACTGTCAGAGTTGTTAAGCACTGGAATAAATTGCCTAGGTAGGTTGTAGAATCTCCATTATTGGGGATTTTTAAGAGCAGGTTGGACAAACACCTGTCAGGGATGGTCTAGATAATACTTAGTCCTGCCTTGAGTGCAGGGGACTGGACTAGATGACCTCTTTAGGTCCCTTCCAGTTCTATGATTCTGTGATAATCTGATCTCTCTTCAGTGGCAAAAGTCCATTATCCTTTGCCTGCTCTTGAGTCCGGTGACTTCAATAACTCGAAAATATAATTGCTGAGAATTTGGGCATGAAAGGTGGAGAGAGACTGTCACAGCAGGTTGCATGATTTTTCCAGAAGAGTACCACTGACCTGATTTCCTCTAATCCTTTTAGGAATTTTCTGTTCCTATCAATCACTCAAGAACCACATCAAAAAACACCCTGAGGTGGAAGGTCAAACTAAAGTGTGAGAAAAAACAGTCCAAGGGATTTTTTGAAGCCAAAATATGAGCTAAATCCTCATGTCGTTCATTCTGCGCAAGGCAGAACATAATTGGAAAAGCTAATGGCACTCTCAAGACAACCTGTGAAGATGCTCAACAATTCTGCAGCATCATTGTACCTGTACAATGAGATTTGGAGAAAACTTGTTTAGAAACTGATCATCTTCACTTGGAGAAACAACCTGTTAAAATTTAACACTGTCAAGCCAAAATGCTTACTCTCGAAAATGGACACTTTCTACACAGAGGAGGAAAGCAACTGATCTTGCACTGCATTATTATGAGGAGATCCTCAAAGCAATCCCCATTGCTGTTAGCCTTTTATAGGACTATTTTATCAAAGAGTCTCAAATATTGCAATATCTAATTTTTCCCCCCAAGAAAATGTTATTGAACAGTATGCATTTTGTTTTTTAACTGAGCTGAAATAAGGCTATTTTATTACCTGCTAAATGGCAATGGACAACATTTCTGTTTCTCTGCTATCTTGAAAATTTACAGGCTAATTAATTTCTGCCCATTGGGAGCTTTCATTTTGCATTTTCTTGATTATCTAAACCAGAGAAGAGTGCTCTTTATAAAAATGCAGTTTGAGTACTTTAGAATTCATAAGTCATTAATTCATACAACAATTCACACACAAAGGTGATTTATCGCTCCTCACTTCTTAGCAAAGATTACATAGTTGAGCACTCCAGGAGTGCGGTCTTGTATTGTTAAAATTTCATTATTTTGTTGAAAACATTCAGCTATTTTCAATCGGTATCTCAGTCATATTAATTAGCGATACTCAAAATTAGCTCAAAACTTCAGCAACAGCTCCCACTGCAGTGTAGGAGCACCGAAAGCAGTGTGAATACTGCTATTTTTAAAAAATATGGTATTGCTGCAGCATTCTCTCCACAGTTGTGAGGACTGACATGACAGTTCATATAAAGTTACAATGCCTCACTTTAACTTTATTCATCTTTTGTAACAAGATACATTGTGCAACAGAACCAAAACAGTTTGTGTGTGTAACATGATATACATATACACTGTATAACAGGGGTTGGAAAACTTTTTGGCCTGAGGGCCACATTGGGGTTCCAAAACAGTATGGAGGGCTGGGTAGGGAAGGCTGTGCTTCTCCAAACCCTAACCCTATCTACCCTGCTCAGAACCAATGACCCATCCAACCCGCCCTGCTCCTTGTCTCGTGACCATCCCCTCCTAGGACCCCCTGCCCCTAACCGCCCCCCTGGGACCCTACCCCCAACACAACCCCCCCGCTCCCTGATTGCCCCGACCCCTATCCACACCCCCACCCCTTGACAGGCCTCCCTCTAAAGCCCCTTTCAGAATGCAGCCCTGTGAACATGGGCGGAGGACTCAGGAGTAGCAGGTGCAGTCGGAGAGAAGCGGCGGTTTCCCCTTCAAAGCGCTGCTTCTCTCTGGCCGGCTGCGTGGCCATCCGGTGCTCCTCCTGAGTCCTCCACCTGTGTTCGCCGCATTCTCACCACCCGCACCGCCCGTCTGCTCCCCTGTGGCTGCAGGTGAGCCTCCCTTCCTGCTCTCCCCTGCCCCTGCAGTGCAGCCCCCTCCCGTGCTGGCGGCACAGCGAGCTGAGGCTGTGGGAACAGCAGGGGAGGGCCGGGGGCTAGCTTCCTCAGCCTGGAGCTCAAGGGCTCCAAGTGGCCAATGCCAGGTGCCCCAGAGGGAGTGACCCTAACAGTTAATGATCAAGTGATCTCTCTCCCGCCATCCATCTCCACCCTCTGACAAACAGAGGCTAGGGACACCATTCCTTACCCATCCTGGCTAATAGCCATTAATGGACTTAACCTCCATGAATTTAACCAGTTCTCTTTTAAACCCTGTTATAGTTCTAGCCTTCACAACCTCCTCAGGCAAGGAGTTCCACTGGTTGACTGTGTGCTGAGTGAAGAAGATCTTCCTTTTATTTGTTTTAAACCTGCTGCCAATTAATTTCATTTGGAGGTCCCTAGTTCTTTTATGGGAACAAGTAAATAACTTTTCCTTATTCACTTTCTCCACACCACTCATGATTTTATATACCTCTATCATATCCCCCCTTAGTCTCCTCTTTTCCAAGCTGAAAAGTCCTAGCCTCTTTAATCTTTCCTCATATGAGACCCGTTCCAAACCCCTAATCATTTTAGTTGCCCTCTTCTGAACCTTTTCTAATGCCAGTATATCGTTTTTGAGATGAGGGGACCACATCTGTATGCAGTACTCAAGATGTGGGCATACCATGGATTTATATAAGGGCAATAAGATATTCTCCCTCTTATTCTCTATCCCTTTTTAATGATTCCTAACATCCCGTTTGCTTTTTTGACTCCCACTGCACACTTTGTGGACATCTTCAGAGAACTATCCACGAAGACTCCAAGATCTTTCTCCTGATTAGTTGTAGCTAAATTAGCCCCAAGTATATTTGGATACCATAGGGTGTAGTTTTGGGATGGGTTGGTAAGCACTGAAGTTGCTGTTTTATCCCCTGCAATCCTTTATACAAGATCAATTTTTCTTTGTTTACCTTCAGTGTGTCACTAGTCTTACTGGAAGGTTGCCAAGATGCCCTATTTGAAGGCGTCATTAATACAGACATGTATTATATTTCTTCAGCAGATGGTTAATACAAAGATGATGAAAAAGATGTGTTAGATGAAAGTAAAAAGTTTTCTCTAAAAAACATTTGAAAGAAGCTTTAAAAGGTTCTATTTTCTTTTCAAAACTCCTTTTTTTAAAATAAAGAACTATTCTGTAATCAATGAAACACCCCTACAATTATCATTTCATCCTGCAAAGAAGCCTAGCGAACAAATAAACGTAATTAATTTAACAATGAAATTCACAGTCCAACTCAAAATGGCTTTCTTGGTCTGCCTGGTATTCTGAAGTTCAAACAAATGTGCATTTGCTGAAGAGATTCCATGCTGCGTGTTGAAGTAAGGTCTTGTCTACACTCTAAACTTTTTCTGAAAAATTGTTCTGCTTTTTCAGCAACAGTAGGAGCATCAGTGTAAGACATGGTACTTGAGACTTCTGGTGTTTCAATCATGTAGTCTAGCCAGGCTGTGAGCAGGGTTACATGGCAGGGTGGTAAAAATCTATGAGATCAGCCTATATTTAGTATATATATAGCCTATATTTAGTACTCTCATTGTTAGTACAGTGGAGTTGTACCAATACTATACCACAGGTGGGAGAGTTTCAGACATCCTCAGCGTAAATGCAGCCAAAATGAATCAGGTTGAGTCAAGCTGGAGGAATTCTGTAGACATGCATAAGCAGAAAAATGGAAGTGGTAGGCTTTGTGCAGAGAGACTGGGAAAATTATAGGGTTGGACTGGGTAAGCAAGGTCCATGCCAACAAAGGACAGAAAAGAAGTCTTCATGGGAGACAGCAGCAGCAAATAGGAGCAGTCAAAGGGAAAGAGAGGCTAGTGACAGGCAGGGTTTGCAGCTGATTTGTAAGAGGAGAGAGAAGCTACTAAAGGAAAGGAACTGACAGGTGAGGGAAGAGAGTGGTACACAGTGATGGATGCTGGAAATGGGGAGTGATGGCAGTACAAGGGGAAGCAATGGTCTTAGAAAGATGGTGAAGGGTTTGGGGGCCCAGGTCTTTCAGGCTGACTGGAAGTTCTCCGGTAACTGAGGGCCAGGGGATGTCTATGTATGTGGGACAGGTAATAATATGGATGAATACCCTTTAAAGAAAAAACACTATTTACTGCTAAGGTTCTCTACATACAATTTAATTCCCCATCACTATATTTTGTACTGTAAAGTGCTGTTTTCCCACTTTTGTTTATAAGCGCTTGAAATTAATGTGGTTTGTTAGTTTGCAGAGACACCTAAAGGGAGCACAAATCCCTAAAATATTGTCTGAAGCTTACATAAATAGTGAGTACTTCAGAAAATTTCTCAACAAGGAAGTGGGGATAGTTATTAAACCAACATCAAGATGTTTAGAGCTAGATGGTGAATAGCCCTGTATTTAGAGGGGGAAAGGGACAAGATATTTTCTCACCACTTTGCCCAGTGACACTAGCCCCTATAAGAAGGAGAGGGGATGAGAGTGGATTGGGCTCCTGTTGTGGGAAGAGCATGCAGCACCTTTTGAAAGGATGTATCTAGGACTGCCACAGCCCATGCTACATTATCAGAGACAATGCCTCTGAAATGCCCTCTCTATGTTTTTAATATAGTGCCCATCATCATAGTTTCCAAGGGCAAAATTAAGACGCCCCAAACCAAGAGCTTTTCATTCTGTTTCTATGAGGGAAACAAATGTCTCTGGACCGCATCACTGCAGGCAATAACTTACATGCTACAATCTCACTCTTAGGGCTCAGGCCTTGCAAAATTATATTAATCTTAAAGTCAATCAGATTTCAAGCTCGACTTATTGACCAATATTGCTGCAAAAGCATCTAACAAACCATACAAGTCATGCTGCTAACGAGGCCATGGCGAGCTCCATACAGAGCAATATCTGCAGGATTCAATTTAAGACTTCAAGAGACTTCGGAAAATGAAAATAAGTACTATTTGATCATGATTTGATAATACATTCCTCCATATATTAGGTGTTTACCTCTCTTGTTGTGGTACAAATGGTTGAAGATGATTAGGTAAAGTTAATTATTTTGCACTGCATGTTAAAGTAATAACTTTTTAAAAAAATTAATTCAGAGCTGAAGTCTTATTGACCGTATTATCACCTAACATATTATTCTGTTTATTTGCATTGTTAAAACAGAAACTGAAAGTGATGTAGACACAGCTAGTGAAGCCTAGAGAGCTTTGTTAACATATGATAAAAGACAGTAAAGCAACAGAAGTCTCACAGCCGTGAGAACATTGTTATAACACTACAGGCAAGCATGGCATTTATAAATATATAAGGAGAAATTCCCTTCCCCAAAGTACTAAAACTCTAAGTTACAATTACCAGTTACAATAACATTATAATTTACAACATTCTAGTGAGAAGGCAGGGTTTAATTAGTTCTTCTTCCTACCTTTCCCTTTTGTACCTCCCATCATGGGGTAGGGGAGGGCAAAGAGATGGAGTTATACTCATGTCCAACTTACTATGCACCTTCCTGTCAGTAGCTCCACTCCTTTCATTTTTACCCTTCTTGGGACTCTCCCTCTTCCATGGTAGATGATTGCCCTCATTCCCCCTTCCCACATTAGTTCATAGTTTCCTTTTTCTTTCCACTCCTCTGATAACTGCTGCCCTTATTAGAGCAGTGTGGTATAACTGAGACTATTGGGATGAGCTTAAGAAAATAATTTCAGCCTGAACAAGTCAGGAAAAATCTAATTGTGAGATTTTAAAAGATTGTGGAATGATCTTTTAAGAGAAATGGAAGAAGACTCACCATTTGGGACATCTAAACCTAGATTCAACAGACTGGAGAAGTTACTGTAGAAAACAATCCTGCACTGGCATTTGGGGAAATGGGAAATGAAGGAGGGATGATATGATGCACGTGGTCTATTTTAATAGGCTTTTTCCATCTACAACTAACCATACTGGATACGTACGTCTTCTGGATGTTTATATCAACACGACCAGCTGTGCAAACTGCTGACAATGTTACAATTTGGGTACTCCCATATTACAACCATGTACTCATTAGGGGTACATCTACACAGAAACTAGATACAGGCAAGCCAACTCAGACTCATGGGGCTTGGGCTTCGGTGCTGTTTCATTGCTGTGTAGACGTCTGGGCTCGGGCTGGTGCCTGGGCTCTAGGACCCTGTGGGGTGGGAGGGTCCCAGAGCTCAAGCTTCAGCCCATGGGTGGTGGGTAGGGGAGGCTCTGGCTCTCCAAACAGCCAGGCATGGCCCTTCCCACATTCCACCCCCAGGGCCCCGCCTCCCAGGGTTGCGGTGGTGCCATGTGCTCTCCCTCCTGGTGTGCTGGGGAGGCTGCAGCACCGCCGCTATGCGTTCTCTCTCCTGGCACTCTGAGGCTGGGGAGAGGGGGCTGCGGGCACTAGCCAGCCCGAGGCAGGGACTCGCAGCCGCAGTAGGGAGGATGTGGGTTCCGGGGTCGCAGAAGGGGCAGGGTCTCGGGTGGAAGAGGCGGGAGTCTGGGGGCTAGCTTCCCCCAGCCAGTAGTTCACACGCTGCCCATGCTCCAGCCTGAGCCCAGAAGTCTACATAGCAATGAAACAGCACCACAGTCCAAGCCCCATGAGCCCACGTCAGCTGGCATGGGCCAGCCATGGGTTCTTCTTTGCTGTGTAGACATCCCCTAGGAGATCTAGTAACAGCCTGGGGACAACTGTGTAACAAGACTGTTAAAAGTTGTAGTATCAATAGCATCATGACTGTAGTCTATAACTAGACTAAAACTTTAGGACTTGTCTACACACAAAAGTTACCGCTTTAATTATAGTGGTATAGTCAAAGTAGTATAACCCCCTAATACGGTGTGATGTTATCTGATTAAAATATGACCGTATAGACCATTGCTACAACCACTGTTATATATTTGCAACAAATCTTGTACGAAATGTGGCATGTAAGGCGTCTATGGAAAGGTTATGATTTGCTGAATATAATTATGTTATTTGTATGCATGTATCATTTTTGTATTTGAAGTTATGAGTATTGGCTCTATACCTGTATTTCAAATGTTTGCTCCTGGGGTAATGCCCACAAGGTAGTTACCCAGCACATCTTGGAGGGACTATTCAAATTAAGTGGCCCATCAAAAGGACACTTAACTCACAATGGACCATGGGAGAAGCCCATCCAAACTGAATGGACTTTCCTGTAGACGTTCCATCTGAAGTATAGGTAATGGCTGCCTGCTATGACTAAGCAAAATGAGGCATGGACATGTGACTTGCCCATCTGACTCCAAACTCCCATCTTTTACCTGTACTGAGAGCTTTGTTTGAAACAATGGAAGAAGCTATAAAAGACCCTGGAAATCCCTCCATTTTGCCTCTTTCCTGCTCAAACCTCTGAACTATGGACTTATACTAATGGGAGCATTCTAACCTAAGGACTGAGGTCCTTCCAATGATTTGGAAGCACCCAGAGACTTAACAAGCCAGCAGTTTATTCCATCACTGCTACAAGTCTGAACCAAGAACTTTGCAATTATTGTATGTATTTGATTCCTTTAACCAATTTTAACTCACCTTTCTTTCTTTTTATAAATAAATCTTTAGATTTTAGATACTTAAGGATTGACATCAGCGTGATTTTTGGGTAAGATCCGAGTTGTATATTGACCTGGGTATGTGGCTGGTCCTTTGGGATCAGAAGAAACTTTTATTTGATGAGACTGGTTGTAAAGAACCACTCATCTTTAAATCCAGTGTTTTTGGGGGTGATACAAGGACTGAAATATCTAAGAAAACTACTTGCCTGACTTCTTGTTAGCCAGAGAGAGAAGTTTACTGTTGTTGCTGGTTTAGTATATTTATGGAGGAATAACCACCAGTTTGGGGTGCGTCTGCCCTATTTCTCAGCAGTTTGTCCCGAATTTGGTATTCTCAGTTGTGACCCACAAAGACATGGTTACAGCGGTATGGATCCACGTTTACTGCTGTAGCTTATTTCAGTATTGGAAGAGGAATAAGTTATACCAGGATAAAGCACATGCATGCTGGTATAACTGCATCTACACTAAAGAGTTTACCAGTATAATTATTTTGGTAAAAAGTCACACTCCTAACTGAAATACTAGAATGAAATCTGTGCGTAGATCAGTCCTTAGACTATAGCTACTATAAAAGCAGTGTGTGCTGAGAAAGGAATGATTATTTGTGACCTGTTAGAATAAGTAAGGGTTTGTCTACACTATGGGGATCACAATGGCATAGCTACACTGCACTAACCCCGTACTGTAGACACAGCCTATAGTGACAGAAGAGAGTTTTCCATCACCGTAGGTAATTCACCTCCCTGAGTGGCAGTAGCTAGGTTGACAGAAACATTCTTCCATCAACCTAGCTGCATCTATACCAGGGGTTAGGTTAGCATAGCTATGTCACAAAGGGGAGTGAGTTTTTCCTACCCAGAGAGATGTGGCTACATCAATCTAAATTTTAAGTGTAGACCAGGTCTTAAATTGGATTGTATTCTACAGTAATGGTTGTGTACCATACATGTTGTCATTTGTTTTATGTAAATAAAATCTTAACCAGAAGTACAAAAGAGCAAATGACTCATACAGTGACTAATTCTTAGTGTGACTTAATTTTAACAACATTCCTTGCATTCAGCATCTAAGTTGCTTATTATACATGCATACATACAAATTACCACAAAAAAGGATCTTTTAAGAAGGACGACATTATAGCTTGTATTCATACCAAATGACACTGACCTGCAATGTGGATGTAATATTATTAGAGTAATTGATACAGAGAATATGTAATATGAAGGAATAATGATGCAAAGATTTACCAATTGTTTCCGGTCATTCAGGAAACTCGCTGCAAAGGATTAGAAGTTAAAGATACTTCCTTAGCCTTTCATATCTGCAGAATACGTGATTGTTATTATGCATGACCCAAAAGTGGAATGTACAATCTAAGGATACAGTATTTCTGCCCTTAAGGCCATGAAATTGAATTTCGGACATGACTAAAGATGAGAGGTAATAAAAACAGAGAAAGAGATTGCGGAAGGAAAAACAGGAAGGAGAGTTCTGCTATGCCTCTGTCATGTAACAAAGGGAATTAGAATCAGCAGATCTTAGCCACTGGATTGGCGCTGGACTCCAGAGAGAAGGAAGTTATCCAGGAAACAAAACAGAGGCAGAATCTTTATACCATAGAAAAAAGGATTTTCAAAAGGCGAAGACTTTCTAAACGAAAAAAGGACATACAAAGCCTGGACCTACAGGGGAGTCATTGCATAGATCAACTATATTCCTGAGAGACTTGTAGTGATTAAGATTAGCAGGGAAAAAGATTAAAGTAACTTACATTATACTGATGATTAGCCACAGGTTTATAATTGGTTGTTACAGCTTTGTCCAATTGCTGTGATAGTCTTACAGGTTTAGAAGATTCTTCTATCTGTAGCCTTCAATAGAGAAAGAGTATAATTATTAAAAACTTCACAATACATACACCACTACTGAATTTATTCCAAGAATCAACAAGTATGGACCAACTCTAATCAAAGGTGAATTGCAAAGAAAAATAGTATTTGTACACTCTGCCCCCTTTTAATATTTATAATTTATAAATTATTTTTTTTTCAAATACAGCAAATATACCATAGCACCAGATTAATCATAAATCTTTTTCTTTTTTAAATCAGGTCTTGTCTATCCTATTTTTGCTCGAGAACTCTATGGACTGCTAGGAAATCTTGGGATTAAGCCATCCAGAAGATATTAAAAACAATTGAGTGGGGATGGTCAGATTTATTAACACATAATTTAACTCAAAAGCATGACAAACTCTTGAGTGAAAAAGTTTTCTTTGTTAAAAGATTCAAATCCACCCCTCTAGTTCATTCAATGGAAGGCTGTGGATAACACTCACTTCAGCTATGCAGTCCTCCAAGGAGCCTTCCACCATAACTAGGAAAGAATAGTCTTAATGTCCCTAGTATTTTAAAGATAAATATAAAAACATGCAAAAGAGACTTTTCAGGCCTTCATCTTGCATGATAAAGAAGCAATAAAGAGCACAATTTTTTTTTTTTTGCAAGACACTTGTAAAAAAGCATGAATGCAGGGATATACATTCATCCAAGTTTGGAACAACATATGATCCGTCAACATGCTAAGATATATAACAAAAGTGACAAAGAGGTCTCTTAGTCCAAAGTTACAGTACATCAATTTTTGAATGCCTAGTCTAAGGTTCAAATTTACACAATTTTTTCCTAATTCCATCACACTAAAAGTAATTTAAGGACAAAGGAATTATTGTGCTGGGCCAGACCCAGCCCTCCATCTTATTCAGTATCACTGGCACAAACAACTGCTTCAAAGGAAGGTGCAAGAAACCCTGCCGTAGAAATTTATAGGATAACTTGCCCCCAGAGAAAATTTAAATTAATTTCTGCTTGACATCACCACTTAAATAAAACAAAACCTTTCAAGCAGTGAAGTAGTTTTTCCATACAGGCACACTTTACAGATACAAATATTAATTTTTAATCATACATGATCCAAGTATTGTATAATAGTAAATAGGGCTATCAAGTGATTTAAAAAAATGCATCACATTTAATCGCACTGTTAAACAAAAATAGAATACCATTTATTTAAATATTTTTGGATGTCTTCTACATTTTCAAATATATTGGTTTCAATTACAACACAGAATACAAAGTGTACAGTGCCCACTTTATTTTTTATTACAAGTATTTGCTCTGTAAAAAAAAACAGTATTAGTATTTTTCAATTCACCTAATACAAGTACTGTAGTGCAATCTCTTAATCAAGAAAGTTGAACTTACAAATGTAGAATTATGTACAAAAAACCTGCATTCAAAAATAAAATGATGTAAAATTTTAGAGCCTGCAAGTCTACTCAGTCCTACTTCTTGTTAAGCCAATCACTCAGACAAACAAGTTTGTTTACATCTGTAGGAGATAATACTGCCTGGTTCTTGTTTACAATGTCACCTGACAGTGAGAACAGGCACTCTCATGGCACTGTTGTAGCCGGAATCGCAAGGTTTTACATGCCAGATGCACTGAAGAGTCATATCCCTTCATGCTTCAACTCCCATTCCAGGGGACATGCATCCATACTGATGACAGGTTCTGCTCGATAAGAATCCAAAGCAGTTTGGACATACACATGTTCATTTTCATCATCTGAGTCAGATGCTACCAACAGAAGGTTGGTTTTCTTTTTTGGTGGTTCGGGTTCTGTAGTTTCCGTATTGGAGTGTTGCTCTCTTAAGACTTCTGAAAGCATGTTCCACACTTCATCCCTCTCAGATTTTAGAAGGCACTTCAGAGTCTTAAACCTTGGGTCGAGTGCTGTTGTTATCAATACAAATCTCACATTGGTACCTTCTTTGCATTTTGTGAAATCTGCAGTGAAAGTGTTCTTAAAAGGAACAACATGTGCTGGGTCATCATCTGAGATTGCTATAACATGAAATATATGGCAGAATGCGGGTAAAACACAGCAGGGGACATACATTTTTCTCCCAAGGAGTTCAGTCACAAATTTGACGAACATATTTTTTTAACAAGTGTCATCAGCATGGAAGCATGTCCTCTGGAATGATGGCTGAAGCATGAAGGGGCATATGAATGTTTAGCATATCTGGCATGTAAATACCTTGCAAAGCTGGCTACAAAAGTGCCATGCAAAGGCGGTTCTCATTTTCTGGTAGCATTGTAAATAAGAAGAGGGCAGCATTATCTCCTGTAAATGTAAACAAACTTGTTTGTCTTAGCGATCGGCTGAACAAGAAGTAGGAATGAGTGGACTTGTAGGCTCTGAAGTTTTACATTGTTTTGTTTTTGAGTGCAGTTATGTAACAAAAAAAAAAATCTACATTAGACAGCAGGATTGTCTGGCTATGTAGACTCCCTCCTCAGGCCCTTCGTTACCAGCACTCCCAGCTATCTTCGAGACACCACTGATTTCCTGAGGAAACTACAGTCCATTGGTGATCTTCCTAAAAACACCATCCTAGCCACTATGGATGTAGAAGCCCTCTACACCAACATTCCACACAAAGATGGACTACAAGCCGTCAGGAACAGTATCCCCGATACTGTCACGGCTAACCTGGTGGCAGAACTTTGTGACTTTGTCCTGACCCATAACTATTTCACATTTGGTGACAATGTATACCTTCAAATCAGCGGCACTGCGATGGGTACCCGCATGGCCCCACAGTATGCCAACATTTTTATGGCTGACTTAGAACAACGCTTCCTCAGCTCTCGTCCCCTAATGCCCCTACTCTACTTGCGCTACATTGATGACATCTTCATCATCTGGACCCATGGAAAAGAAGCTCTTGAGGAATTCCACCATGATTTCAACAATTTCCATCCCACCATCAACCTCAGCCTGGACCAGTCCACACAAGAGATCCACTTCCTGGACACTACGGTGCTAATAAGCGATGGTCACATAAACACCACCCTATATCGGAAACCTACTGACCGCTATTCCTACCTACATGCCTCTAGCTTTCACCCAGATCATACCACTCGATCCATTGTCTACAGCCAAGTGCTACGATATAACCGCATTTGCTCCAACCCCTCAGACAGAGACAAACACCTACAAGATCTCTATCATGCATTCCTACAACTACAATACCCACCTGCTGAAGTGAAGAAACAGATTGACAGAGCCAGAAGAGTACCCAGAAGTCACCTACTACAGGACAGGCCCAACAAAGAAAACAACAGAACGCCACTAGCCATCACCTTCAGCCCCCAACTAAAACCTCTCCAACGCATCATCAAGGATCTACAACCTATCCTGAAGGACGAGCCATCGCTCTCTCAGATCTTGGGAGATAGACCAGTCCTTGCTTACAGACAGCCCCCCAATCTGAAGCAACTACTCACCAGCAACCACACACCACACAACAGAACCACTAACCCAGGAACCTATCCTTGCAACAAAGCCCGTTGCCAACTGTGTCCACATATCTATTCAGGGGATACCATCATAGGGCCTAATCACATCAGCCACACTATCAGAGGCTCGTTCACCTGCGCATCTACCAATGTGATATATGCCATCATGTGCCAGCAATGCCCCTCTGCCATGTACATTGGCCAAACTGGACAGTCTCTACGTAAAAGAATGAATGGACACAAATCAGACGTCAAGAATTATAACATTCAAAAACCAGTTGGAGAACACTTCAATCTCTCTGGTCACTCGATCACAGACCTAAGAGTGGCTATACTTCAACAAAAAAGCTTCAAAAACAGACTCCAACGAGAGACTGCTGAATTGGAATTAATTTGCAAACTGGATACAATTAACTTAGGCTTGAATAGAGACTGGGAATGGATGAGTCATTACACAAAGTAAAACTATTTCCCCATGGTATTTCTCCCCCCCACCCAACCCCCCACTGTTCCTCTGACATTCTTGTTAACTGCTGGAATTAGCCTACCTGCTTGTCACCATGGAAGGTTTTCCTCCTTTCCCCCCCCTGCTGTGGGTGATGGCTTATCTTAAGTGATCACTCTCCTTACAGTGTGTATGATAAACCCATTGTTTCATGTTCTCTGTGTGTGTGTATATAAATCTCTCCTCTGTTTTTTCCACCAAATGCATCCGATGAAGTGAGCTGTAGCTCACGAAAGCTTATGCTCTAATAAATTTGTTAGTCTCTAAGGTGCCACAAGTACTCCTTTTCTTTTTGCGAATACAGACTAACACGGCTGCTACTCTGAAACCTTTCACGACAAAGAGATTGCACTACAGTACTTGTATGAGGTGAACTGAAAAATACTATTTCTTATTATTTTTACAGTGCAAATATTTGTAATAAAAAATAATATACACTTTGATTTCAATTACAACACAGAATACATTATGTATGAAAATGTAGAAAAACATCCAAAATATTTAATACATTTCAATTGGTATTTTATTGTTTAGCAGTGCAATTAAAATGCAGTTAATCACAATTAAATTTTTAAATCGCGATTAATTTTTTTGAGTTAATGCATGAGTTAACTGCGATTAATCGGCAGCCCTTATAGTAAGTGAACAATGAAGTCTGTCTGGTACTGAAGAAAAAACATTGACACTAAGGCAACACAAAATATAACACCTGAAAAACCACCAGATAATATAAAAAATGAGATTAAAAACGTCAAAGTTCTCCGATCTCTTTAGTTCTTCTTGTTCCTATCCATGCACTTGTATCTTTTCAAACTATATTTTACATTTGAAAACCAATGTGTCAGATATACAAGATTAAATCCAACATAGACGTTTACAGTTTACATTGACAATGGGAGACTCTGCTCTTTTTGTTTCTAATAGAAAAATAAATTATAATGACAGAAACAATGTGTTTATTTTAGAGAATTTCAGAAGGAAAATAAGTTAAGATCTACTATATACAGCTGCTGGAGATTCAATAATCATCCTTCAAATCTAGCATCTCTGAGCACCGGGTCGCAGTCAGATTTTCTTCTACAGAGATATATATTCCACTTTCTTTGGCATTTTTGTAAGTTATTTGTTTAATAGTTTCAGGGTGTCTTAAAAATACATGTGCCTTATACTCTAAACCTGAGTTAAGTATGCCAACATTCCTAATTAAAGCCAACCCTGAACAAAATATAGTTTAAAACACCTTCACTACATAAGTATTAGCCAATTTTTCTTCTAACTGTCTAGGAGTAGTTTTCCCCAGGGTTTAATTTAATTCTTGCCCATTGCCCCCAGCTCCTGTTCTTTCAAATGAAAGCAGCATTTTTTTTTATTTTAAAAGTTTCTTTTGTCTTCTGGTCTAATCAGTTATTGTTACATGTTATTGATTTGGTTACCAAAGCACTCTCAAGTGCATAGACTGATTTTTGCAGAAGGGACAAGGAGGACAAAACAGTGAAAGTAAATTTGGATGTCTTCTCCCCAGCTCCAATGGACATCATGATCCAAATTCTGCCCTGTTCTCAGGTTTCATGTAACCCTTACATGAGTGAGGTTAAACATGGTGTAAATCAGGACATTATACGTCAGTCTCTCTTCCTCTTTTCCTCTTATTTGGCAATGTGGGTCTTTGAGTCTTCCCCATGCCCAATTTTTTCCCTTGATTCACTTGTCTGCTACAAGGCCCCTCGTTTAGGCAATCCTCCTCCTAGAAAAGGAGGACAAGAGACAGTTCCTGACAAAATCGCTCAGTGCTATTCCTTGTCTTTGCCAAAGCGGTTTCTAGAGATGAAGTAGGTAGTGTGTGCTAGATTCGCATTTCTCAGGAAATACGTGACTTGAATTCAGATGCTCTGCCATTAGGCCACTAGAACAACCTCCTCAAGGCCATTTCAGTGTCTCTATTTTTCTCTTTCTGGTTATTTTAAATTTCCCTCTTGTTCCCATCATCCCTTCACTCCACCACACAGCACTCTTGCAACAGTGGAGGATTGTACCTATGCTGCCTAACATAACACATCCCCAGTAGCACTGCCAAGATACAATGTGTACTATGGGCAAATGCTGAGATATGGTCTCCTCTTTAGGATTCCCCACATGAGCAATTTAATAACACTTAGTAAATACTCATCTAATTATTTAAGTTTCTAAAGCACTGTACTGATGTTAGCTAATAATCATAGAAGATTAGGGTTGGAAGAGATCTCAGAAGGTCATCTAGTCCAAACCCCTGCTCAAAGCAGGACCAACCCCAAATAAGTCATCCCAGACAGGGCTTCGTCAAGCCAGGCCTTAGAAACCTTTAAGGATGGAGATTCCACCACCTCCCTAGGTAACCCATTCCAGTGCTCCACCACCTTCCTAGTGAGATAGTGTTTCCTAATATTCAACCTAAACCTCCCCCACTGCAACTTGAGACCATGGCTCCTTGTTGTGCCACCACAGAGAACCATGTAGCTCCATCCTCTTTGGAACCCCGCTTCAGGTAGTTGAAGGCCGCTATCAAATCCCCCCTCACTCTTCCCTTCTGGAGACTAAACAAGCCCAGTTCCTTCAGCCTCTTGTCGTAAGTCATGGGCCCCAGCCCCCTGATAATTTTTGTTGCCTTCTGCTGGACTCTCTCCAATTTGTCCACATCCTTTCTGTAGTGGGGGGGCCCAAAACTGGACACAATACTCCAGATGTGACCTCAGCATGGCCGAATAGAGGAGAATAATCACTTCCCTTGATCTGCTGGCAATGCTCCTACTAACGCAGTCCAATATGCCATTAGCCTTCTTGGCAACAAGGGCACACTGCTGACTCATATCCAGCTTCTCGTCCACTGTAAGCCCCAGGTCCTTTTCTGCAGAACTGCTGCTTAGCCAGTCGGTCCCCAGCCTGTAGCGGTGCATGGGATTCTTCTGTCCTAAGTACAGGACTCTGCACTTGCCCTTGTTGAACCTCATCACATTTCTTTTGACCCAATCCTCCAATTTGTCTAGGTCTCTCTGGACTCTATCCCTACACTCCAGCGTATCTACCTCTTCCTCCAGCTTAGTGTCATCCGTGAACTTGCTGAGGGTGTAATCCATCCCATCATCCAGATCATTAATGAAGATGTTGAACAAAACTGGACCCAGGACAGACCCCTGTGGCACCCCACTTGATGCCGGCTGTCAACTAGACATGGAACCATTGATCATTACCCATTGAGCCTGATGTTCTAGTCAGCTTTCTATCCACGTTACAGTCCATTCATCCAATCCATACTTTTTTAATTTACTGGCAAGAATACTGTGAGAGACCATATCAAAAACTTTGCTAAAGGCAAGATATAGCACATCCACCGCTTTTCCCATATCCACAGAGCCACTTATCTCATCATAGAAGGCAATTAGGTTGGTCAGGTATGACTTGCCCTTGGTGAATCCATGTTGACTGTTCCTGATCACCTTCCTCTCCTCCAGATGCTTCAAAATGGATTCCTTGAGGACCTCCTCCATGATTTTTCAGGGACTGAGGTGAGGCTATAGTTCCCCGGATTCTCCTCCTTCCCTTTTTTAAATATGGGCACTATATTTGCCTTTTTCCAATTGTCCGAGTTTTCAGAGATAATGGCCAACGGCTCTGCAATCACATCAGCCAACTCCCTCAGCATCCTCGGATGCATTAGAGCTAGACCCATGGACTTGCGCATGTCCAGCTTGTGCATGCCTAACAATAATGCGGGGAAATTTTCCCATATTACAGATATGGAAACAGAGGCAAAGAAGTTAAATAACTTGCCCAGAACTGGATACTGAGTCTATGGCAAAGCCAGGACTAGAACTCATTGGTTTCTTGCTTCTAACCCTGTGTTCAAGTCCACTAGATCTCATCGCTATTGTGGTAATAGGCCAAATGTAAACCAATGCCGTTCCATTCTGCACATTCCTTCCTACCAACAATTCCCCATTACAATACATTTATCAGGTAAATATATTTGTCCATAGCTATATTAAAATCAATCTGAATACCTCCATCTTCTTCGAGGGTTAGTGGGAACTGAGGGCACTTAGCATTTTGCAGGATCAAACCCTGCATACTGATATGTGACTTCAATACTGAAATACTCACTATGGCTTTTCAACACCTCCAGCTGCTGCAGAGAGAGGAAAACAGCCATGGAATATTAAATCTTCTGCACAGATGAATATAATCTTGATAAAATAACACTACTTTCAAAATAAAACAAAGTATGGGTTTGAACACCTCAGAATACACTGGGAATAGCCTTATGGTTGTTATGCCAAAATTGCTGCTGCTTAATTAGTCAGAAATTTTGACCATAGTTAATGCAATCAAGAGATCCCCAAGCACAGTACCTGTTATGGATTGGAGACCATTTAAGGCCAAAGAAGAGCACTTCCATGTTTCAGCATTTTAATTAAAATTGTATTAAAATGCACAAACTCTTACTATCCATTTCAGTGAAGCTTCTAAAAATTAACCTACTTTGCATACGAGAAAGACATTTCTTACATTTACATTTCTTAAAAACAGTTGTCATGCAGACTAGTATTTTTATGTTAACACTAGAGCAGTGGTATTTTCCAGAATACCTACGTCTGCCATCTTCAAAGAATGACAGGCCTTGTGGGATCTTTGTTTTGACTAAATATATGTCTGTAATCATTACATTTTGAGTGCCACATTTCAATACTAAGCAAAAGAAAAGCAGTCATGAATGTAATGTGAAGTCCCCACCCCCAACACAGAGTATTTGTAAAGAGAGGTTGAGAAAATTCTTGCCTTTATGGAGAATGAGAGAGAATTCTACCAAATGGAACTTGCAAGCCAAGTCAACCTGTTTGAGCAGATGTTGGCAAGCTTCACTTCCAAGATGTACCATCTTCCATTGGCAGCAATTCTCCAGCTGAAATCACTGCATCTGTCACCCATTAAGGTCTAAGAAATATCAATGTGGTAGTTCAATGTTTCTTCTGATTTCTGCACTAAAGGTTCCCCAAGTGTGATCCATGAACCACTGGTGGTCCACAGAAAGCTAGCTGATAACATAGGAAGAAAAGTAAGACCCTATTTCCAGCTGCTGAACTGCACTACAGAAAGCTAAAAATATATCAATTTCCTAAAATCACTCTTTAACATAAGCAATTACTGCACTTGCCACAAAGATGTTCTGCATTTGTAAGTGGGAGGAATGGTGAGCCATGAGATATTCTTTTTAATGTGTGTCCACACTATGAAAATGATGGACAACCTGCTCCTTCCATCTCTTGCCCCATGGGACCATCTTTCCCATTTTTTGTTTTCTTATGTCTTCACACTGTCTTGTACAATTATGGCATCCAAACACATCTCCAGATGTTTTTAATCACTGGGAGTCCATGTTGGATAACATTCACAATATTTTCCTCAGGTACTCTGATGCCAGCTGCTCCATCACTTTGCTCAGAAGCTCCAGAACATGCAGTTACAAACAGCTGAGAAGCATGATAGATACAAACACACTAATACTGTTCCAGTAGTTGACAGAGCTTTGCAGTGTGGATGAACTAAACCACGTTTGGCCCATAATAGTGTAAAAGCAGTTCTATGGAATAATTCTACCCAACATATTTATAAACTCCGGTGCATTACTCTGGGAGAATTCTGCATAAAAATTCTAAAAAATTCTGCACACAATATTTTAAAATTTTGCATATTTTATTTGTCTAAATAATGCAATATAATCATATTGGGTTTAATTATTTTGGTAATTTATTTAAAACTATAATACAGTGGATGGAGAATGGGAGTGGGGAGCATTGGAGAAAATCCCCAAATCCCCTTCCCTAATACTAATTTAGCTAGGTTTGACCCTTTACTTCTAGTTACTAGTAACCAAATATATGCATCTATATGCTCACTGTTACATCATAGGCAACTGAAGAGCAAGTGAGGGCTGGGGAATCAAACTCACAATTTATATTGGCTACTGACTAACTCCAGAAAGGTCAGTAGCAAACAATTCATGGAGCACAGTTTGATAGGAAATTTTTCAGTCCAAAAATTTAGACCAGTTCTAATCACTATAAGCATTTATAATGCCATACTGTCTTTTATACCACTCTGGCCATGGAAGGGAGCCTTAAAATCTTTACACCTGTTTTATACTCCTGGGGGAATTCACAGAGAGAATGGGAACAATTCACTAAGTAGGCAGACTGCTACATTCTGCTCTGCTTGAGGGGACAGAGCCTTCCCCATGCCTACCTACTCAGAAATACCCCAAAGCCCTGCCCCTCCCTGCTGAGAATGCTGCAATAGCAAGCGAGAGAGAGAGAGAGAGTGTCTCTATCTCTCACAGGCACAACTGCCCAGCCCCACGTCCCCCAGCAGTGATTTACATCTCTACCAGCTGGTTCAGGCGCCTGAACTGACCTGCCTGCGCTGCCGGGGAGAGGCAAGCGACAGCTATTGCAGCTTCCCTTTGCTTCCCTGTCAGAAGTCATTTTTCTGAGGGGAACCAAAGAAATCTGTGGGCGACATGAATTCTGTGCACACACAGGGACGCAAAATTCCCCCAGGAACAACAGTGCAGACCATGCTTTCAACCACAAAATAAGGCAGATTTTGTCAGAGCAAAATACAATCTTCCTATATTGATGAAATACAGTTGGAGGGTGTAACCCATCCTTGAAGCTAGCATTCCTATATTTCATTACTTTTGCTCATTTTGAAAAAAAATAAAAACATTTCCATATTCAAGTAATTAGTCTTTTAAATGAGGTAATAGAAGTTTTGCACATGGAACTATATTAGCCTTTTAGATTGAAGTTTCAACATTGTAGAGGGATAATTATTTTAAAATACATCTTTGTGAAAGTAAACTAAGAAACTAATACCAGCCTGAAAAAGACTATGAACAATGACACACAAAAGAATAGGTTTTAAAGACATTTTTCTCAGAGATGCTATTTTGAAACTTAACTGAAATACTGATGGCTGGAATAAAAAGTCAACAGTCAGAATCACTGGTGACAATGAAGTAAAGGACCAGTGACTTTTCACCATAACACTTTTTTTTTTTTTTTTTTTTTTAAGCAGAAGTACTAACTAGGGCTCCAAGGTGCTATGGTATGGGCAAGCACCCCATTGTACTAGGAGCTACACAAAGGTAATCTTTTTGGATTTAGCATTTCCATATTCCTTCTAGTTAAAATAACTGCCACCGTAGCACATTTTAGTGTCTGGCCAAGAAATCAGAATGCAGACTTTTTCCAAAGTCACCACTAAATTAATTATGTAAAGCATCCACCAGAGTGTGCACTGTGGTTTTCTCCCCCACCCTCCAAGATCAAATGCATCTCCTCTGCATCATGCCAGTGTGGCATCAAATTGTCCACATCATTACCAAGTCAATGTGCTGTATATGTCAACTGATTTGTTGTTAGACTATGATTGAAGAAGAAAAAGTTTCAGGAAGGTTAGAATTGTAGCATGTTGCTTCTTAATATCATAAAAAAGTAGCAAATAATTGAGGGCAGTTTGCACACCAAAATAAATAACTGTTCATCACTTTATGCATTAATAGTATTTTCCACTGTTGGAAAAATAAACTAATGGTTCTAGACAGATGATTTGTCCTGATTAATTTTTGATTGCAAAAGAAGTTCCAAGTTCTGAAGTAAGGTATTAATCTGAGTCAGAGCTGAGGCTACAGATTGGAATTAATAAAATTTCTGAGAGTAATATTGCAAAGATGGGAATGAAGAGCTTTAATATACCTTTGATTTTGTATTTGGTTTTACTTATGCAGGGCACTAACATACACAGCTTTCTTATACAATGTTTCGATGACACCTGCCAAAAGTAACCAAATGACTTTTTGCTTTGCACTCCAATTATACTCATGGCAGGTTTTCCTTTCGATTCTGTTCTCTGGTTGGATAATCACTTCTGAAGCAATATAGTACATTATCTAAATGCATGTAAAGTATAACTTCACCTTCTTTTCCTTTTGTGTTTATTGTGGACTACAGATACCTTATTCAAATTCATGTACCATGTTTTCTTTAACTTAGTCCTTTCTAATATTTGAAACAAGCTTATTAATTACACAGTACACCAAGGGCTTGATCATACACCTCAACAGATGCTGAACACTCTCAACTCCCATAATTCAATGAGAATTGAGAGAGCTCAGCACCTTGCAGGACAGACCTTAATAAAATCATTCTATTAGAGAAAAATTTCCAATTACAAACTGTATGATAAATTACCATAATGGGTACACAATGTAAGCAATGCTTATTACGTAACAATAATAATAATGTCAGACTGTCCCTGTTGTAGATTTATCACTGTGATTACTCTAAATTCAAAGATATTAAAATTATCAACATTAAAATTATATATATATTTTAAATATACAGTCAAAACATACAAAACAAGTTTTTTTTTTACAGGCAACGTGATACAGAACCCTAACCTGTTTAATATCCACTTTCTCAATCAAGTTATTTTAAGGTCCAACTGTCACAAAGGATCAAAGTTTACCTGGAAACCCACCATTTGAAAGCCTAATGGGGTGTGGAACAAGGGCTGAAATGCTTCCAAAGAATAAAATCTTGGACACTTCTTATATAAACCTCTCATAATTTAAAATAACTCAACATGGTTCTCATCCAATACTAAATAATTCATAAATAAATGACCTCTAAGATACATACGCCTCTGCACAATTCACAGCTACTGCAACAATTAGGATATGCCATATAATAACAAAGTTAATAATTCTCTTTTTTCCCCTTCTATACACTTCACTACTTCATCAAACCAAGGTTTTACTTATTTTGTACTGAGACACATAATCACCTACAATTCTGATTTCCGCAGTGACTCCTCTTTGCTGTTAACTACTTTTTCACTTACCAGTACTGTCTGAAGTGTTTCTTTCCCTTTGTTATCAACACATGCACACCATTACTTTAGTTTCTTAATACCACCTCACTGTTTGCATCTCAGACACAGAATTGCTTTACCAAAAGAGTTTGAATTTTCTCAGTCTTTTCCAAACTTAAATGACTCTTACTGCTTTAGTATGGCTTTCTTAACAAGTATAACCAGGCCCCAGTAAGTGATTGCAAGTGTGCTGGTTTAGGCCCCACTTCAGAAAAGCATTTAAGCCTGTGCTCAGAGTTGTATGCTATCCTAAAGTCAGGGCCTTAGCCTGGATCTGTTTCTCTGCCTTGTGATTCACTCATCTTTTCTCCTCTGCCTTCTACTCTCCTCACTGGTCCTATTCTTTCTTTAACTGGTGGTCTTATAGAATCACAATATTCATGCCATGGTTTTCTCTTTGGTGTTAATTTCTCTCTCCAGTTAAGAAAGAAAGAAAGTCTCTTTCTTTCTTGTTATTGTATCTTTTTGTATGTCTTGGCTAGAAACATACAGGTGATAGACAACAGAGTGAGCCCATCAGATCCAAGTATATTAATTGGCATTGTGATGTACCAGATTGAATCAAGGATTGGGACCCTCCAACTTTAAATTTTATGTCATAAACTAGCATTCATGTAATGTGAAAGTTGAGAAGTCATCACAATGGAAAATCATCAAATCCTAAAAGTTAATTAATTATTATTATTTTTTATTATTGTAGTGCCTAGAAGCCTCAGTCGTGGCCTAAAACCCCATTGTGCTAGTGGCTGTACAATCAGAGAACAGAAAGACAACCCCCACCCCGAAAGAGTTTACAATCTAAGATGAGACAATCGATGAACACAGACAGACTAACACAGGAGTGCAAGGAAACAATGAAACAACATTGGTTAGCACACTTGGCAATGGTCTTGGCACCCTCGCAGCCTAACTGTGGTCAAGTTGTTTTGTAGGCATCGTGGGAAGAGGAGAGTTAAGAAGGGATTTGAAGGATAATGAGTTTGTGGATGTTTACAGGGAGCTATACCTAAACATGAGGGGCAGCATGGGAGAAAGCACAAAGGTGCCTGTTTGAAAATTTAACAAGTGATGGAGGCTGGCATCATGGCCCGACTTGGAGGCAGAAGTTTTCCCCCTTAACACAGTTGTATCATAGAACTTCCCCTCCTTAACATAGTTGTATCATGGAAGAAAGTATATAACAGGACAATTTTCCAAAAATCAAAGCTGTTGCAATAGCAGATTGAGATTTGGTGAAGCAGAAATAAATTGCATCTTAATTCATTGGTCTTCAGCAAGGAACTAGACACTACTCAAACACTCAGGCTCCTAAAACATAGGCCAATAGCTCTCTGAAAGATGAAATAAGCTTGGTAGAACAACATACTCTTAGTCAAAGTCAAGAAAAATGATCACTCTAATCAGGAGGGTTTAGAGAACTGGTACACAAACAATTTCACCATAGGCCTCCGGTTCTAATGCAACTTAGTCATTTTCACAGGATAGCTGTTCAATGACTGCTGCATGTGAAATTAATTGGTCTGTGTCCAGTTCTGGTCCCACCCACCTCTCTCTTGGTTCCTGGGAGCTACATAAAGAGCCCTGCTGTTTCTTACATGTGCTCCCACTTTATGAAAGGGGTGCATAACTTTCCCGACAACCTGCTCTTTGCTGGTGGTGGGAGAACAGTGCCATTGTTTCATCTACAATGGAAATTCATTAATTGTAGCCTAATTCCACAGGTGAATTCTTTAGTCTCTTTCACATATTGGAGTGTCACCCTGATACCCATGCTACCACAAGGCAGAGTAAACAGAACCCCAATTGGCAAGAATAGAGGAGTGGGAGTAGGCATTGGATGGAGCTGGCTCGGAGGAGGTAGGGGAAGAAGAGCCATCGCTTTATTATTTGACTCTCCAAGACCAAATGGATGACTGAATTTTTCATGCTCTGATTAGGGAGTGGGATTTCAAACTAATTTTTAATGCTGAAACCCCAGCATTTCAAGAAACATACTGTGACAGCATTATGTTAATTACACCTACTAATGTGGGTGGTATCTTGTGTATATTCTGTAGGCTGGCATTTTGTGTATATTAAAGAGCAAGTGATGAATCACTGGAGTCTATGGCATTTTCATGTCTGTTATTGAGACAACAAGCATCCCCTGGCATGATTGACTATTCCAATTCTATATATTTTTGCTTTACATACCACATGAAGTGAAATAAGTGACAGTTGAACACTATCCAACATTCTCTTTTTAATGCTTTGTTTTGTTCCCTGTTTGTAATTCAGTAGAGCTGCTAAATCCCTAGTTTTATGTCTGAGTTTTTTTAGTTTTCCATAACTTATGCTTACAGCAGCCCAGAATAAAGTGACAGAATCCCAGGATGGTATTACCTTGCCCCAATCGTATCCACTGCATTCACTTTACTTATTAGTGCCCCCAATTCAGCAAGGAATTTAAGCACATGCCTAACTTTAAACATGTAAATAGCCCTACTGAAGTTGATGAGAGTGCCCAAGATCTTAAAGTTGGGCAGATGCCTTTAATCAATAATTTGAACAAAGTTATTAGATTTCCTTGGCATCACACATATTTAATCAAATCTGTTTGTGTCCATTAGACACCTGACTATGAAACATTTGTATGTATTACACACAGGGCCCATATTGTGACATTTAGCCACTGGCCTATGCTGGCGATGTTGTGGAGCTGCAACATGGCAAGGGTAGCCTGGAGAGGAACTGTGACTGTAAGGAAACGCATCCTGCATATGATAATGACAGAAGTTATAACTATGAGGGTAATTAACCACTGGAACAATTTTACCAAAGGTCATGGTGGACTGTGCATCACTGGCAATTTTTAAATCAAGATTTGTTGTTTTTCTAAAAAAGAGATTCTCTAGTTCAAAAGAAATTATTTTGGGGGAAGTGCTATGGCCTGTGTAATGCAGGAAGTCAGACTATTTGATCACAATGTCCCTTCTGGCCTTGGAATCTATGAATGATGTGGCCAGCTTATCCTTGACTTTCTCTGCAGACCAGTGCAGTTGGGAGGCGAGGCTATAACCCCACTTTCTCCTTGCCCCCAAGGGTCCTCACTGAGGGCCCAGCGCAACTCCGTACGGCCTTTGTCCAGGGTAAGAGGCTCCTTATACAAACCCCACTCACTGCACCCGTGTGCGGGCCAGTCACAATCTGGCCCAGAACAAAGAAGGGAGCATCATTTTATTACATAGTTTATTTATATTGCAAAGCAGGGATGTTTGCAACATTACTCCTGTACTTGTTTAACAGATTAGGATTTTGCAACCCTCTTCATACTGAAAACACCATATTCTGTCACTCAAACAAGTTCCAAAACCCTGAGTATTGGTCGCGATTGTAATTAAACGTTTTGTGATCAATAGAAAACACAAATTTATCTGCCCTCCGCAGCTTTCAATCTTGCTCAAAGATCAAGAATGGGTGAAGGGGCAACACCAGAGGGAAGAGTAATCTTTCAAAATCTTATCTACTGGTGCAGCTACACTGGAGCAACCCCCTAGCATATACACAATTTGCACCAATGAAGCTCACCTTGGTTTCTAATTGGGTTAAGCTGCACTGGTCATGCCTAAACTAGGGGTTTGCACTGGGACAGTCACACTGGCAGCTATAATTCTAGTGTAGACAAGGCTTAAAACTAAATTCAAACTAAAAACCAGTTGCTGGGTTTTGTGTATGAAGAGAGCGATGGAGTGCTAAACAGAGTGCTGCATTCGAAAGGCATGAAGTTGGCAGATGGAGAAGTTAAAGGCAACTCTAAAAAGAAATGATTAGATGGCGTGTAGGAAGAAGCTAAAGCTAGAACAGAGAGGATGTTGGGGCAGAGTTCTGAAGACCCATCAAGTTGCAGATAAGGAACTTCAGTTTATGTGGAAAAAGACAGGAAGCCAATAAAGGGATTTGAGGTGCAGAGTGGTGGAGTCAGAGTGATAGGAAAAGGAAAATGATTCTGACTGAAGTATTTTTTGAAAGACTGGCAGAGGAGGAGGTGAGAAAGAGGGAGTCGAGAAAGGAGGAAGTTGCAAGATATTTTTCACAGCACTTATTTAGAAGAGGCATAGAGTGAGTTAATCACTGCAATAGTTTATGAGGTGTTCCTTGTGCATTAGAAGGAAGCACCATATATTTTCATAGGACAATTACTGATATATAAAGTTAGAGACTAGGTTAGAGCCTATATAAAGTTGGAGCCTTTTGAACTATGTATCCTTAGCAACCTAATTAGGATAGCTAACAACTTTGAAGGCTTTTTATTCTAAAATGCAGTTTACTGTTGTAGCAACCAGGCAAGGTACTAAAACTTCAACAGGACTTTATTTTTAAAGTGGAAACCTCTTTACCAAGCTGCTGCTGCACTCTCGGTAGCTCTCGCTCTGCCTCCTCAACTCCCCCCGACCCTTCCTGTTTCCTGTCCTTTCAGACTCCCAACAGCCAGTGCTCCCAGTTCTAATAATTACAAGCGGCTTCTAAACACCACAGTTATGTCCTTTTACATTTATTTTTTAAACTTCTTCAGAAAGGATCAAACAACAAAATTTTAACAAGTGACTTTTATTTAAAAAACAGGTTTTTTGCTTATGTTATCAAACAGTTCTTACTAAATTCCTCATTAATAATAAATAATAATAATAATAAATAATAAGAATAATAGCAGCATACCTGTAAGAGAATTCTTGTGAGAGAAAATACTTCACTGAATAGAAAAACTGAACGAGCAAATCTGTGTTTAAATAAGATATGCAAAGGAATAAGAATGACTGAATACTTTTTTTTTGTGACTTCTTGCTAAAGTATATGAAGGAGGCCCAAATATATATATTAAATGTTTCTATGCTATGCTGCTTGGGTTTTGTTTTCATTTTGTTTATTTTTAAACTCAATATGTCACAAATACCAAGTCTTATCTTCCCTGTTTACTCACTGTTGGTTGACTCACAGATATGGACTGGGAGCTCTTTCAGTCCTTTTAGAAAGGGAGCTTATGCTGAATCTTTCAGTCAATCAATCACAAAGTTTTTTTCCCAAGTATTTCAGTGAAATATCCATAGATAAAAACCAAAACAAAATAAATCTAAACCTTTTCAATATGAAAGTCAGGGCTCAATCCTGCAAGGTGCTTAGTGTATTGCTGACAGACCCCAGCGATCGGCAGGTGGGATCGAACCAGGGATCTCTGGAGTTTAGTGCATGAGCCTCTACTGCATGAGCTAAAAGCCAATTGGCTGTTAGCTAAAGCTGTAGAGCAGACTCATTTTCTCTCTCTCTAAGTGTTCTCGATGCCACTCTATGGGACAGAACACCACACCCTGGAGGTTGTGGGTTACACTTAGCACTTGGGCTCTGATCCAGCAAAGCATTCAAGCACATCCCACTAATATCAATGGGACTAGTCATTCATGTGCTTAAACACATGTAAGTGCTTTGCTGGATTGGGGCCCTCAGAGTTCAGCAACTTGCAGGATCAAGCCCTAAATCACCTTTTATCTCAATAGGAATTTATTTCAATAGTTGCTTTGAGGTCATAAACCTACTAATTCTCACATGATCCATAAAGACTTCCAGGAAACACAGGGTAGACAAGACCTGACTTCCTAATGTAAAATCAAACCAAAATAAATCTTTTAAATAATTCATATATCAAGCTCATAACTTCTGTTTGAGCTATAGCATAGAAAGATATACAGCTCTAATTTAAAGACCGGAAGTGATGGGAAAATCCACTACACACCGAGGTGCCTTTTTCAGGAAATCATAACATCACAAAGCAAAAAAACAAAAACAAATAAATAAATAAAATCCTCCACCTTTAAACTAGTTCTCAGACTGCTTTACAATAAATAAAAGTATCTCCTTATTGTTAGAACTTATTTGAACTCAGATTGTCGAAAAGGCATTTGAAATTTTTAGCTGTTAATTTCTACATTAAAATGAAGAAAAAAAAACTCCATTGTCCTCAAATAATAAAATCCTCCATCACTTTTATTATTTACCAAGAGTACTAGCAGCAGGGACTGACCTAGCAAAACATCTAGTCTAAAATTTCTTGCTACTGGCGCAGATCCACCAGAAATGGTGGAACATTTTGCTGGTGGTAGCAATGGTGAGAAATTTTAGGAGGAAGAATCCAGTTTAGAAAAGCTCTTAGCTCTTTCACTCCCCTTTGCTGCATCTGTTGCAAAGCCTGGGGTTTAAGGTAACAGTAAAGGAGGGGTTTCAGAGTAGCAGCCGTGTTAGTCTGTATTCACAAAAAGAAAAGGAGTACTTGTGGCACCTTAGAGACTAAAATTTATTTGAGCATAAGCTTTCATGAGCTACAGCTCACTTCATCCGATGTAGCTCACGAAAGCTTATGCTCAAATAAATTTGTTAGTCTCTAAGGTGTCACAAGTACTCCTTTTCTTCTTTTAGTAACGGAGGGTTAATTTACAAGCTCAATTATTTTGTTGGAAAATCTTGTGAAGGAGTTGTTCGGAGAGTAGTTACAGATCAGAAGGAAAGGAAGAGTTAGACTGGTGTTAAAGATTCCCAAAATAAAAATTAGGGCAGCTACAGCATCTCTGCTAATTCTCCTTGACCTCTCAACCTAAACCTGTTTCACTCTCACCAAGTGACTCTGAAAGCAATACTCCCAGTCTCTCACAAAGCACCTCTGGGAGGGACTCTGGCATTCCCTGCTCCATCTTGGTCTCTTCTTTAACCCTCATTACCACTGAGTTAAAACTCCCAGCACTCTCCTTCCTCTTTATATTCACACAACCACTTCACCATCCACATTTAACTATATACTCTGGGCACTGAAAAGCATTCATACCTAGAACTCCACTTCCAAAATACCTCACATGCCATCCTGATACTTCTACAAGTGACTAGAATCTAGGTCAATTATTGTTGCTCTTGAAGCTAAAATTTACAACAAGCAATTTCTCTTGTTAGTTTGTAGCAATCTGTGAATCACTTGGAACATTTCCTTGAAAATCTAATTGGCTTGAGTGCTCAAGATTTTCCTTTGCCTCTCTCCTACTTATGGAGTCTGTCTGCACTGAAGCTCAAACATGCTAAAAAGTAGACTGCTTGAGGGCTTCTACCTCCTCTCTGCAGAGCAAACTATTCCTCCATCAAGCCAAAGCAAGACAATACCTAGTTTTGTTTATATTTTTAGCCACTGTTCATCCCACCCATCAACGTTCATCCCAGCCTATCATATTCTTTTGCCATTTTCATAACATTCTGATGCTGGGTTTAGTTTCCACCCTAATTTTATTCTACGCTATCACATCCCATCTCACAGAGGAGATTTTGTTCTCATTTTCTTAATAAAGGCTGCCACACTTGCTAATGCTTAAGGCAACAGCCGTAGCATCATATCTTTAATGTTGGGTAAGAGCTCTAGTACAACATTCTGACAATACCCTCAGGTGCTGTATGTCATGACTCAACACTTAGCTTTGAGGCTCTGTCATACCTTTAACTACCAGTTCTACTTACATCTATTAGAAACTCTTTACAATATGTTCGTCAGTTAAACATACAGTTTTACCGATTACCTAAAAAGGTGTTGTCAAAAAGACAATCTGCAAACTAGCCCATAACTAAGTATTAGCTCTAATTAAATTAAATTGTACATTTATATAAAATTTAATTGTTAAGACTTTAAAAATAATTTTTTTTTTTAAGACTGAAGGGAATGTGCTGCTTTTTGTTTGTAATAAAACTGCCAGGATAGGGTTCTAGCTCAACATGCTAATTTTTGCATGCTTCCTGTGGGGTTTGTTTATTAAAGAATATGATATATATCTGAATTCTTCAACGCTATTGTTTTCCCCTTAGAGAATTTTAGACCGAGAGAGTGCCTTATTAGTAGTTAAGATGAGACTCACTGAATGTTTTACCCAGGCTTTATCCTGTTATTAAATAAAAAGAAAAGATTTGATTATGAATTCATCTGGCATGACAAATCCCAAAACTACTTAATGGCTTTCCCAATGGCTGAAGCACAACCATTGTCTGGTTTCCCAAATAGGAAGCTGTATAATTGGGTTTGTCCATAACGTCTGTGTGAAAGCAGTCTCCACGAAAACATAATTTACTTGAGTAACCCCTATACAGTAATAAGCTTGTAAGATGCTACAAGACCTGTATATTTCAAAACCTTTCATGCATAATTTTTTCAAATTACAATACCACCATTCACACTGCTACAGTTACAAGTTCTGTCAACCTTTTATTTATTTTTTTAAAACGTTGGTGTTATTTTTCAGGGATTATACTAGTTTGCCATAAAATATGTTCTGACCAAATCTGACATACAACACCACAAACAAGAACTATAATACACTGTGGAACTGGTTACTTGGGCTGAAAATATATATTTAAAATCACAACAATTTTCACTTCCATGTGCTCATATCACCATTACAGATATCCTCAAGGGTAAAACACTACTGAAATGTACTTGATGGTATAAATTTTAGAAATTCTAGAAGATTTAGGCCTTCTAAAAATTTGGTAGGATCGGACAGCTTTTGTGCTATAAAAATTTCTGGGATTGGAGAGCTCTTGTGCTATAAATTGTTTTAAAAATACGTTTTTATTTTTGTTTAAAGTAAGTAGTAGATACTTCATATTGAATAGTATGCTTACTAGTTCAGCCGGCAGAAAACACAAAATTGTTGGAGCGGTAAATAATGCAGACAGGTCAGGTCAATAGAGCAGTCTGGATCACTTGGTATGCTGGGCTCATTTGAGTAACAAGCATTTTAAAAAAATAAAAAGAGTACTTGTGGCATCTTAGAGACTAACAAATTTAATTTGAGCACAAGTATTTTAACAGAGCCAAATACAAGGCCATACATTCAGATGAAAATAATGTAGATCACCCTTACAGGGTGAGAGAACCTCTATTCTAGAAAGCAGACTCTGAAAGGAACTCAGGAATATTACTGGATAACCAGCTGAATTTGAGATTCCAGTGCAATGCTGTGGGTCAATACGCAGAGGAATATTGAACAGGAGTAGTGAGGTGGTTATTACTGTGCCTCTGTGCACAGCATTAATTAGATTGAAATACTGAAAGTGGTTCAGAAAAGCTACAATAATGATTTGCGGCATGGAAAATCTATCTTACAGTGAGAGACTTAAGAAGCTTAATCTATTTAGTTTATCCAAAGAATGTCTACGAGGTGGCTTGATCTTGCAAAGATCTACACATGTATAGGAGATTTCTGATGCACAGGGCTCTTTAATCTAGAAGACAAAGGAATAATGAGATCCAATAGCTAGAAACTGAAACTAGACAAATTCAAATTAGAAATAATAGGCAAATTTTTAACAGTGAGGGTAATTAACCACTGGAGCAATTTACTGAGAGATGTAGTAGATTCTCTGTCACTCAAAGTCTTTAAATGAAGATTGAATGTCTTTCTAAAAGATACTCTAGCACAACAAGAAGTTGTTGGCTTGATGCAGGAACTGCTGGGTGAAATTCTATGACCTGTGTTTATGCAGATCAGGCTAGATCAGTGGTTCTCAAACTGTGGGTCAGGAACCCAAAGTGGGTCGCAACCCTGTTTTAATGGGGTCACCAGAGCTGGCATTAGACTTGCTGGGGCCCAGGGACAAAGCCAGAAGGCTTCGGCCCCGGGTGGCGGGGCTCAGGTTACAGGCCCCCAGCCTGGGCCTGAAGCCCTTGGACTTTGTCTGTGGCCTCCTCCCCCGCCCAGAGTGGTGGGGCTTGGGCAGGCTCTGGTTTGGGTCCCCCTTTCTGGGGTCATGCAGTAATTTTTGTTGTCCGAAGGGGGTCATGGGGCAATAAAGTTTGAGAACCCCTGGGCTAGATCATCATAATGGCACTTTCTTATTTCTGTGAATAACACTGCCTTTAAATAATTTATTTTTTACATCGTATCCACCTGCCGCTACACATCAAAAAGAAAAGTTTTTATTTCCCTCAAGTATCATGCCCTTCTGTTTGGTCCCTTTCTTTTTCCCAATTCTATCAACCCAAAATAAGTTTATTTCTTATTTATTGTTGACTCTGTGCTTGAACAGAAAGGTAATGTTTTTCTAGAAAAACTGAAAAGTAGTAGTTTTGTCTCAGTCACAATATTTACACCTTTGGAAGAACTCTGCTGGTTTGGAACTGTTGAGCTGGGCTCATCCTGTTAGGGTTAATGTTTTTCAAGTTCTGTCCCCAAGTCTTGAGAAGATGAGGACACCTATGAGTGAAGAATGGATAGGCAAAATCTCTTAAAAGTCATCTGAACAGACACAAGGAAATAGTTAAGAGAATATAATTAAGAGAACTGAAGACTGATTTACTACTACCAAAAATATTGCCACAATAAGATGGGCTACAGTAGCATTTATTTTCAGAAACCCTGTTAGCTAGCCTTACATTTCTGGGGGAGGAACCCTCCCCCCCTCACTTTATCATCTCTGCAAGACTGTCAGAGGATTCTCACATTCTGTAGTCAAGAATGGAATGGAACACAAATATCTGTGCCTCCAGCCCTTTCTTGCAGGCAGAGTCTGTATCTCTGACTGCGGAGAGTAGTGATCGTGGTGGGGCCTTGCTGCTTCACATACTCAGGAACTCTGCCTTTTTGTGGCAATTCATTCACCCTGTGTAGCTGCCTCAGATAATAGGTTTCAGAGTAGGAGCCGTGTTAGTCTGTATTCGCGAAAAGAAAAGGAGTACTTGTGGCACCTTAGAGACTAACAAATAAATCTGTTAGTCTCTAAGGTGCCACAAGTATTCCTTTTCTTTTTTCAGATACTAGGGAATCTCATTGAACTTGAGAACAGACATTTCACACACAATACCCTTTCCTTCATTTGGCTCAGGAAAGACAGCACATTAAAAGCTTTTGTGGGCTTAGGCTCTTGCTTTTCTGGGAAAGTCTTGCATTCTGAAGGAAGGAGCTGCTCTCTTACTATGGAGCCTGAGGAGTAACCAAGCAGGATCACAGGAACCATTTTCCAGAAAAAGAAGGAACAAAAAAAAAAAGCCAAATTAAAGAAAAAATCTTTCAGAATAAATGTTTTAAATCAAGTTTTTGAAGAAAATTTGGAAACAATTTTGCTATTGTCACATCTCTGATATAAATTCTGTTAGAGGATGCAGAAGAATCTGGCTTGCAACTCGGAGCTTGATTGACAATCCCCAGGTCTCAAGTAGAAGAGGAATAGTGAAAAACTGGGGGACATGATAATGCAAGAAAACACCAGAATAGGAAAAACAGATTTTTGTGGGTTTAAGCCAAATGCTTTAATACAGGGTATTCTGCTATGGAATATTTAGATTTATTCCATAGTATAATAGCTTAAATAAAAGCCTTTCTGTAATGGGCTCTTTCCCGCTTCACATTTCACGACAGTTGGCATTGGAGTGATGTCTACTGCAATCAAGACTAGATCACAAATGCATCCGATAAAGTGAGCTGTAGCTCACGAAAGCTTATGCTCAAATAAATTTGTTAGTCTCTAAGGTGGCACAAGTACTCCTTTTCTTTTTGCAATACAGACTAACACGGCTGCTACTCTGAAACCAGTTTGAAAAACTGAACTCCATCAACGAGCGGATTGCACAGTCTGCTTCTGTGAATGTATATTAGAGAATGTGTGTGTTTTCTGCAACTCTGTAGTCAGGAAATTAAAAGAAAAATAGCTTGGCTAACGAATGACTGAGGAACAAGCAGTTGAGGATTTCAGGGTGTAAACAACAATAGGAAGGAAATGTTTAGAATGGTTCAGGGCTGTATATCTAAAGTAATGATTCAAAGTTAAACTGAATATTGAGATACTATATTGATGGAACAATACAAATGTAATAAAAATAGACATAATAATAGGTCTGCAATATCTAGTAGATGGGGAAATAGTCTCCCAACTGAAGTGTTAAGTCCTCATGACCTGAGCAATTTAAAATTAGAGTTAATCAAGAACTCAAGAATCCACAATAGTGAACAATCCTGTATTGGCAGAGGGACATGGGTAATCCCACACTTGCCTACAACGCTTCCAAATCATACCCTTCACCTCACTAACCCAGGCACACCTTGTCACGCCCCTATGTCTCCTACTCCCAACAAGCAACTCCATAATTATTCCATGATCTCAGGTACATCTAGACAATATACCCTGAGACTATACAGCATGCAAACTTGCCCCTTCAGAATTGCTTCCCAATTGATTAGCCCTCTAAAATTGACCTCCATTCCACCATCAGTTATTCCTGCTCCTTTTTCAGATTGTGTTCCCTCAACTCTTAATTTATTCCTAGATACAAACTAGGTTAAACTGGAGTTAAGGTTTAGTACAAATCAATAATTTAAGGGGAAAAACAACATTACAGAGATGTTGCAATGATCCCCAAAACAAGCATTACAAACCGAGGAAGTTCAGAGTTTAGGTTAAATTTCCAAATAAAAAAATTTCTCAGATATGGATCTTTTTTAAAACAAGATATCCAGTGCGAATGTTACCATGTGATATTTCTAATTAGAAGACATGTAATAGCAACTTGTATTAATTTTAACCTTTAGAGCCAGATTCACCAATACGCTCTGGCAGTTTTAGTCTACCGTTGAGTAGCACAAAGCAGCTGAAGCATACTGTCTAGTTTTTCCTGGATCCTGTGCCATACATTCCTCTATGCATACCCTCTTGTCACCATCCTCCTGTTCCCTCTCTTCTAACTCCTCATTCCCCTGCATATCACTACCCTTCAGTTTCCTTATTCTCCCTATTTAATAGATCTGCAATAGGTAGATTTTTTTTTAAATAAATCATCATTTTTGCTGTCCTTCATCACTGACATTTTCTTCTTCAGCAGAGGCTGACAAATAAAATTCTGCCACATGGAATTCCTTGAGACAATTGCCTACACACAGACCAATACTGGTTCATTGTTTCCTTGTATTCTCCCATCTGTCTGATTCCATATGTTGTCTCCTGCTAATTATACTTAGATTGTAAGCTTTTTAGAGCAGAGACTGTCTTTTTTTTATTTTGTGTTTGTACTGTGCTTAGCATGATGGGTTCCTGATCTATGACTAGGGCTCCTAGGCACTGCAATAATACAAATAAATAATAAAAATAATTATACTCTTTCCAAAGGAGGACTCACTGAGAAGGACATTTCAGGCTACTCTGAACAAAGATGCCCTCTTCCAAAACAATCACTGCCTCACCTTGTTCTCAGCGTGAGTGAAGCCAAACTACTGTTGGGGAAGATGGTGGCCCCCTGTGTGTTAAGGGGCCATCATGTTCTCTGAGGTGAGCCTATCTTCACTCCCACTGAAAAGGGAAGGCCAGGGACATTCTGAAATAGGGCATCTTTCCTTTGCGTCACCTGTAGCGTCACTTCTATTGAGAATGGGAGATGGCAGGCATTTGGAAAGTGGGCAGTTCTCTGTGGAAGAACATTATTCATCAGCTTGGGCTTAAGAAGAAAATGTCAATTATGAAGAAAAAAAAGTTATCCTTAATCCTAAAAACAAATACTGAAATGCAGCTAATGAGTGGGTTTTAACTATGTGGGAAGTTTGAAGGGTCTGCGTTGTTCAATATTAAGATCATTTGAGTGGTCAAAAAGTGGTCTGGCATTGGGTGTTAAATTTCCTAAAGGATCCATTTTAAAACTAATTTCAACTCAAACTAATTAATAGATGTAGATGTAAATTCTCAGAAAATTCATTCTGTGCCCTAACAGTACATGTTGTAATTTAGGGGAGGGGATGCTGTATTCTTCATACACAACGAAGTCGATGAAATTATAAGTGGAAAACTCAAGAATAATGATGGAACTTTGATCAGTGTGTCCATAGTTAGTTTTTATAAAATTTACCTAATCACTTTTTATGCTTATTATAACCTCTTCAATACAATAATACTAAACAATGTGGCTTAGGTGTCAAAAGCTTCAAGCTCTCATATGACAAGTTTGAAGGACAAGGGCCGAAGGGTATAATCTTCTTATTGCTCTGCTTACTTGTTTACAGGAGGTTTAAAATGTAAAATTTGAACATTTAACCACAGAAGAATTTTTGGCTACCAACATCTAGGAATTCAGTGAGGCTAAAATGCAATTCCCCTGCTAATTTTTTTAAAGCAAGAGATGATTTAGTAAGACTGATTATAAAGTAGCTGGTTGCTCATGAAGTAATATAAATTGTGCGGATTATGTGTAAATTCATTTCCCAAACTAATTAGTAAAGTACAAAACTGTCTCATATGTCATGACCAGGACTTGAGTGATCAGGAAGTCAGGGCCAGTGCCAGAGTCCAGGGGACTAGGTTGGGTGTCAGAACCAGGGTCAGAGTCTAGGAGCAATAGCCTGAGTTCAGGACCAAGGTCATGTTCTTAGTACCAATGCCATGGGGCAGGAAGAGGTCTAGAGTTCAAGGACCAAAGTCAGGGTTCACACCCAGAGTCAGAGTTCAAGTGCCAAAGCCCCGGGTCAAAGCAAAAGTCAGAGTTCAAGTACTGAAGCCAGGGGCCAAAAGCCAGGGCCAGAGTCCAAGAACCGAAGTCAAGGGGCAAAGCTGGAGTCAGAGTTTAAGGGAGGAAACTGGGAGTCCAAAAGTGAGCCAAGAGGCAGGTCCGTTGCTATGGCTAGTGGGAGAGTCAACCTCGCTGCATGGACACTTCCTGGAACTCTTTCTGGTCTTAAATCAGGGACTATGAGAGAAGCTAACAGTCTGGCCTTCCGAGGTGACACTTCCTGTGGTGTTTAAATACATGTGGCCCTATCATGGCTGCTGGGTAGTGCGTGGAGGCATCCCATCCCCGCAGAATCTCACACCATACATCAGCCAGAGGAGAATAAAAGGATATACAAAAATCTATGCAAACACTGAATGCACAATCTTTTTAAAATTCATGCTTGCTGAGCTGTGACAGAAATCAAGTCAATTAATAATTGAGGAGGATATTAAACATCTACTAGGTATAACTATTTTTAAAGTCAGCAAGCCCAGAGGCATGAGGCACAGAGAGGGAAGGTGACTTGCCCAAGATCACGGAGCAGGCCAGGGGAAAAGCTAGCAATAGAACCCACAAGTCCCAGTCCAGTGCTCACGAGATCTTCTGAGGCAGCGGGGGAGTAGTGAGTTGGAGCAGGAAGGCGTTTTACTTTTGTACACTGCATTGGTGAGATGATTTACTGTGTACAATTCTGGTGTCTGCATTTTTATAAGGATGTTGAAAAACTGCAGAGGGGAAAGAAAAAGTCACAAAGATGGTTTGAGGGTTGGAGAAAAGAGCTTACTAAGAGAGACAAAGAGCTTGGTGTGATCAGTTTATTAAAAAGAAGAGTAAGGTGACTTGATTACAGTGTGTAAGTATCTTCACAGAGAGAAAATACTGATTACTGAAGAGCTCTTTAATCTAGTAGAGAAAGGCATAGCTAGAACCGATGCCTGGAAGTTAAAACCAGACAAATTAAAAATCCATTCCCAATTTGAACAGTGAGGATAATTAACCATTGAAACAAACTATTAAGAGAAGTGTTGAATATTCCATTCTTTGAGGTCTTCAGATCAAGCCTGGGTGCCTTTCTGGAAGAAATGTTTTTGTAAAATATTTGTTACTGGGTTAAAATTAATGGCTTATGATATCCAGGGGATTGAACTAGATGATTCAAATTGTCCTTTCTGGTCTAAAATTATCAATCTTTGTATAGAAGTAGATTATAATGCCCAGCCAGGCCCTCAATAGAAGGTCTACTAACTGAGCAGCAGCACTTTTACCAACAGCCCTCTTAAACAAATCTGGTTTCATAACAATTTAGATCTTGGGCACAGAGTTGTTCCAGAATTCTATCCCAAGAGTACTGATATTATGTGCTTTTATTAAGAAACTGGTTACAGTTACTTAAGAAATCTGAACAAAATCTAAATCTGCATCAGTAATTTCCAAATGGACAGACAGGTTTTTCCAACACGTAATTAAAAGCTCTAGTCATTTAGGTTAGGCACTAGTGTCTAGACCTTCAAATAATCTTTGACCTGTAAAAGGGAAGAACTATAACCCTTAACTTTGTGATCAAAACTATTATTCCATGATTTAAACAAACAATACAGCTTCCCTCATCAGTAGGCTGTAATCACAATGACACAATTCAAGACACACTACTTATAAACTGACATTTTTATACTTTAATAAATGCCCCAGCCAAAGCTTCTATTACTTCTGAAGACAAGACTATAGGAGTCCCTGAGATAGAAGATGCATGAAGAGCAGCAGTTAATACTTCACCCACTTGATCATTTTGCCAGAGCGAGAGCCTTTGGGAGTCAGGTGGCGAAGACTATTTTGAATTATTTACTTTGAAAGAGTCATAAACCAAAAGGTTCCAAGCTATGGCAGTCCGCACTAACAGTTGAATGAGTCCATCTTTTCTGCCAATTGACTCTTACAGAGCCAACAATCCTAAGGGCACTGAAGCCACCACTCCGCCCTCTTTAATATAGACACACATTGGAAGTACTTTTACATTTCCTCTTATTTCCCCCAGCCTTATTTTTTTTCCTTTATTTCTTTTTTAAACTTAGCAAAAGCTTTGTACAAACTTGAAGCCGAAGCTAGGTTCAATTTTTTTGAGCAGCAAATGTGATTTCTTACATCCAGAGGTGCAGGCCTCTCTTCACATAGTGGAATAAGGAGAGTGATAATTGTTTGGTCTTTGTGAGAGCTCAGTTCTAATGAGAGATTCTGATCATGAGGAACTCATTTTCAGAGACATTTTCATCCCCATTCAAATTTGAAACCAAAGCCAGGTTCCATTTATTTTTTTTTAAAAGGAGGCCACAGAGACTGGAGCATTCGTCGCTTTTCAAGGTGATTTTTGAAGGGAAAAAGTTGCTGTGAAGCTTGTGAGAGTGGCCATCTCACTGAGTAGAATTTTGCCCTACAGCAAAACCCATAATCTTTTTCAATGGTTAAGAACCTATATAGAATAGAATAGAACAGAACAGAATAGAATGCGGCACTCCGGAATGGGTTTTTCTTCCCTTCCTTTTCTGTTTCAGCAGAGGAACAGCAGGAGTGTCTTGCTTGTTTTTAAGGCAGAAACAGGCCAGAGAGAAAAGGGAAGGAGGAGGACAGGGGGAAGTATTGCATTACACCAGAAGGTGCAAAATACGTTTTGTTTTTGTTTTGTTTTTTTCTAAATCACAATCTGAGATCACACATACAAGATAATGAACACAACTGAGTGAAAGCCAATCTATACAGACATTAAGGGACTGATCCGATGCCTACTGCAGTAAACTGGAATCTTTCCACTTATTTCAATGGACTTTGGATCAGGTCCTAACTGGCCCCAATGGGAACTTTGGCATACGTCATGTCAGAATATTCAGCAGTTAGTTTAGTATGCCTTTTGATTTTTTCCACAGAAGTCTCCTGGACGGGTGCCACTTCTCTTTTTAATGCGAACACAAAATCATTAAGAACTGCCATCATCTTCATCTAAGCCATATTACCTAACCAGATTTTTTCCCTTCACCTGCAAAGATATATGGGTTTTTCTTCATCTGAAAGAGAACACTCTCTCGCGCGCCACAGTCTAGCAACCTTTCAAGGACTGTCAAGTCCTATTTTCATTTTTTCCTTCATCAGAACTCGAGTCCCAAACACCAACTCTGTTTAAAAAAAAAAAAAAAAAAAAGACACTGCATGCAGTAATTGCATGGACTTTTGTATATCCTTTTAATCTTCTCAGCATGAACAGTTTCATACTTTCCTAATATGAGTTTCAAAAATCAATCTGTACATAATCCACATAACTCTAAATTACTTCATGGACAGCCAGACATGTCATAATTTTCATTAAGCAGGTTTATCAGTCAGATATTTATATAGTGCCACACTGAATGGGACATATATGACTCCTCACTACTACACTCTTGTTTAATTAGGTTGATTACATTTACAAGGGATCTAGTTAATTTCAATCCCCTCACCATACACACAGATATTCAATGAGTGGGAGGTCATCACGGTCATGTGACATCACTTAACTCCTCTGATTCAGTTTCCCCATTTGTAACATGAGAATAACACTTACCTTCCTCAGAGGAGTGCTGTGAGGCTAAATTAATTCAAGATTATAAATTGCTTTTAGATCTTAGGCTAGAAAGCACTGGAGAAATACACTGTATTATCAGCCCTTAAATATCAGGGAAATAGGCATCTTATACTATGGCTCAAGCCTGAGGGGTAAAATTTGCCATTTACATGCAGAAGATTTACATGCATAGGTCCAATTGACACAACTACAAGATTCCTGTCAACCTAAAAGGAAGTTTTATTTGTGACTTTAGCAGATAAAACCTCTCTCCTTTTTGTTTTGAAAACACAAGTATAATGATACTAAGTCAGAGGTGGGCAAACTACGGCCTTCTGGTCCAGGAGGCTTGCCCCTGGCCCCTCCCCCGCAGTACCCCTCCCCTGCAGCCTCAGCACCCCACACTGCTGGTGTAGTGTAAACTGCTCCATGTAGGAATGTGCAACTGGTAGCAGTTATGGAGAGCAATTTACTACACTACACCAGCGCAATGCTCTGGGCAGTGCGGCTGTAGCACCAGCCACCGGTGCTCTGTGTTGCATGGTAAGGGGACAGGTGGCTTAGATAGAGGGCAGGGGAGTTTGGGGTGGTGGTCAGGGGGTGGGGGTGTGGATGGGGTTGGGGGGTGAATGGGAGCACGGATCCCGGAGGGGTAGTCAGAAAGGAGGGGTGGTTGGATGGGGCAGTGGGGGGCAGTCAGGGGCAGGGGTTCCGGGGGCCATCAGGGGACAAGGAGTGTGGGGGGGGTGTGTGGATGGGGTAGAGGTCCTGGGGGGGGCCGTCAGGGAATGGGGGGGTTGGATGGGACAGGAGTCCTGGGGGGGCATCAGGGGGTGAGAAGCAAGCGGGGAGGGAGGGTGGATAGGTAGCGGGGGCACAGCCTCCCCTAACTGGCCCTTCTTACAATTTCTGAAACCCAACGTGGCCCTCAGGCCAAAAAGTTTGCCTGCCCTTGTACTAAGTAGAGCAGTGGTTCTCAACCTTTTTTGGGCTCAGGACCCTTTTATAAATGTTTATGGCCTGTTGCAACCCAGTAAATAGTCTACGAGTGGAAGCCCTGGGGTGGTTTTGTAAGGTCCTGTCTGGCACTCACCCTGCAGCTCCTGTGCTGTGGGGCTGGATGAGGCTGGCTTTCTGCTGCAGGCATTGCAACCTCCAAAGTTGTGTGAGTGGAGTTGTGACCTGGCTCATAGGGTTGCAGTGCCACTCAGACAAATTTGGTCTACCTACATCATCATGACAGCTGAGCCAAACGTGGGTTACACTGGGACTCCAGAAATTGCAGTGCCTGGAGTAGGGAGGCAAGCAAAGCCAGCCCCGTGAGACAGGAGCCACAGGAGCTGCCATGTGACCCTTTGAAAGATTCTGGCAATCCAATTTTGGGTCCCCACCCACAGCTTGAGAAACCCTGAAGTAGAGGACACAGGTTATATTGCATCCATAGTACAGAATATTTCCTAACTTCTATATATTTATATGCAATAATACTCCTGGGGGAACTGTGCATCACTGCACGTGCACAGAATTCACGTCCCCTGCAGATTTCTTTGCTTCCCTGCAGAAAAATGACTTGTCAGGGGAGATGCAAGAACACTCAGGTGCCCCTCCCCGGCAGCACAGGCAGGTTGGTTCAAGCGCCCAGAGCAGCCAATAGAGACGCCAAGGGTGTGTGAAGGGATGGACAGTTGTGCATGAGAGAGAGAGAGAGAGAGAGAGAGAGAGAGAGAGACACACACACACACACACACACACAAATACTCTGTCCCTCGCTCACTATTGAGGCTCGCTCAGCATGGAGGGGCAGGGCTTCAGGGTGTGTCTGAGGAGGTAGGTTTGGCACAGGCTAGCAGCCTGCCTACTTAGTGAATTGTTCTCATTGTCTTTGTGAATTCCCCCAGAAGCATGTAAGTTTTATGGCTCCTTTACATGGCCAGAGTGGTGTAAAGGACAGTATGGCTTTATAAATGCTTATAGTGCTTTAGTGAATAGAACTGGTCTAAATTTTTGGACTGAAAAAATTTCTTATTAAAATCTACTTCATGAATTATTTGCTACTAACCATTCTGGAGATGGTCAGTAGCTAATATAAATTGTAAGTTTGATTTCCCAGCTCTCACTTGCTCTTCAGTTGCCTTTAATGTAACACTGAGCATATGGATGCATGTATTTGTTGACTAAACTAGAAATAAAGGGTCAAACCAAGCTACCTCCCCACTCCCATTCTCCATCCATTGTATTGCAGTTTAAATAAATTACCTAACTAACTGAAACCAGCGTGATTATATTGCATTATTTTGACACATAAAATATGCTGAATTTTGCAGAATTTTAAAATATTGTGTGCAGAATTTTTATTTTGGCACAGAACTCCTCCAGGAGTAAAATAACTATGAGCAGAGAAGGTCTAAATTTGGCAAAAAGAAAAAGAATAGTTACACTTCCCTATATCTACTTCATATCCACATTTTCAGCATCTGACATTGGAAAATGTAGAGCCACAAGGTAGGTGAGTTAATATCTTTTATTGGATCAACTTCTGTGGGTGAGAGAGACAAGCTTTGCCAAGTTCTCTCACCAACAGTAGTAAGTCCAATAGAAGATATTACACCTCACCCACCTTGTCTCTTTTTAGTATCCTGGGACAAACATGGCTACAAATACCCGGCATCCAACATTTGAAAATGTAGATATTTTAGAAGGGAAACAGTGCCAATTAATCTGCTTTACCAATTTAGATGCAAGAGGTTCATCCTTCCTTAGATCAACCACCTGCTTCTAAAGCAATCTCCACAAATCTTATTTCCTTGTACTTATAAATCCTATGTTTTACTGTATAAACAGAAGGAAAAAATACCCAAGAAGCTATTTTCCCCTACCTTTCAATCCCTTTATCAAACCCTATATATGGCTTTGCCAATTCTATACTATAACAAATTGTACACTTAAATAATTGCAGCATATGAATCTTCTCCACTAGTTACACTGTGAACATCTATAAACGTGAAGTACTGTATGTAATGGAAAATGGCTGCATTTCCTAAATTATAAGAGCAAAACAATAAAGCCAAATAGTGCTAAGACTCCAGTCTATATTTTGACAAAACACAGACTCCTTATTTCAATTATGGTAACTGCTCACTAATCACACCACCCTCATTGTGCGCACAGACTACACAGTGCTTGATTTTATGGGTACTGTGTAGATTTAGCTGCAGTACATAAAGTCAAATGAAAAAGAGAAAGCATTCCAGAAGTGCCATGTTTAATAACTATTCGGGTTCATCGAGAGAAGACACATGACTTTACTAAATACACACTCATTTCACTCTCAACATGCTCTGGCTTCTGGAAAAATCTAGTTTATACTGGGCATGCTCAGAAACACAGAGATTAGTATACTCACTCCAATGCTAACAGAAAAGGAGTACTTGTGGCACCTTAGAGACTAACAAATTTATTTGAGCATAAGCTTTCGTGAGCTACAGCTCACTTCATCGGATGCATTTGGTGGAAAAAACAGAGGAGAGATTTATATACACACACAGAGAACATGAAACAATGGGTTTATCATACACACTAAGGAGAGTGATCACTTCAGATAAGCCATCACCAGCAGCAGGGGGGGGAAAGGAGGAAAACCTTTCATGGTGACAAGCAAGGTAGGCTAATTCCAGCAGTTAACAAGAATATCAGAGGAAAAGTGGGGGGTGGGGTGGGGCGGAGAAATACCATGGGGAAATAGTTTTACTTTGTGTAATGACTCATCCAGTCCCAGTCTCTATTCAAGCCTAAGTTAATTGTATCCAGTTTGCAAATTAATTCCAATTCAGCAGTCTCTCGTTGGAGTCTGTTTTTGAAGCTTTTTTGTTGAAGGATAGCCACTCTCAGGTCTGTAATCGAGTGACCAGAGAGATTGAAGTGTTCTCCAACTGGTTTTAATGTTATAATTCTTGATGTCTGATTTGTGTCCATTCGTTCTTTTACATAGAGACTGTCCAGTTTGGCCAATGTACATGGCAGAGGGGCATTGCTGGCACATGATGGCATATATCACATTGGTAGATGCGCAGGTGAACGAGCCTCTGATAGTGTGGCTGATGTGATTAGGCCCTATGATGGTATCCCCTGAATAGATATGTGGACAGAGTTGGCAACGGGCTTTGTTGCAAGGATAGGTTCCTGGGTTAGCAGTTCTGTTGTGTGGTGTGTGGTTCCTGGTGAGTATTTGCTTCAGATAGGGGGCTGTCTGTAAGCAAGGACTGGCCTGTCTCCCAAGATCTGTGAGAGTGATGGGTCGTCCTTCAGGAGGAGCCAGAAGAGTACCCAGAAGTCACCTACTACAGGACAGGCCCAACAAAGAAAACAACAGAACGCCACTAGCCATCACCTTCAGCCCCCAACTAAAACCTCTCCAACGCATCATCAAGGATCTACAACCTATCCTGAAGGACGAGCCATCACTCTCACAGATCTTGGGAGACAGACCAGTCCTTGCTTACAGACAGCCCCCCAATCTGAAGCAAATACTCACCAGCAACCACACACCACACAACAGAACCACTAACCCAGGAACCTATCCTTGCAACAAAGCCCGTTGCCAACTCTGTCCACATATCTATTCAGGGGATACCATCATAGGGCCTAATCACATCAGCCACACTATCAGAGGCTCGTTCACCTGCGCATCTACCAATGTGATATATGCCATCATGTGCCAGCAATGCCCCTCTGCCATGTACATTGGCCAAACTGGACAGTCTCTCTGTAAAAGAATGAATGGACACAAATCAGACGTCAAGAATTATAACATTCAAAAACCAGTTGGAGAACACTTCAATCTCTCTGGTCACTCGATCACAGACCTAAGAGTGGCTATCCTTCAACAAAAAAGCTTCAAAAACAGACTCCAACGAGAGACTGCTGAATTGGAATTAATTTGCAAACTGGATACAATTAACTTAGGCTTGAATAGAGACTGGGAATGGATGAGTCATTACACAAAGTAAAACTATTTCCCCATGGTATTTCTCCCTCCCACCCCACCCCCCACTGTTCCTCTGATATTCTTGTTAACTGCTGGAATTAGCCTACCTGCTTGTCACCATGAAAGGTTTTCCTCCTTCCCCCCCCCCCCCCCCCGCTGTTGGTGATGGCTTATCTTAAGTGATCACTCTCCTTACAGTGTGTATGATAAACCCATTGTTTCATGTTCTCTGTGTGTGTGTATATAAATCTCTCCTCTGTTTTTTCCACCAAATGCATCCGATGAAGTGAGCTGTAGCTCACGAAAGCTTATGCTCTAATAAATTTGTTAGTCTCTAAGGTGCCACAAGTACTCCTTTTCTTTTTTTAAAGATTTTAAGAAGACATTTCACTCCTGATGCAAAGACAAATCAAAAGCAGATATCTAATCTGAACAATTTAATGGACTATATTTGTATGATTCAATTTGACAGGATTTAAAGATAAATCCTCCAAGAATTTAATTAGCAATACTTTATCAAAGATTGCATTTGAACAGACAGATGCTGCAATTGCTTCATGCTGATAACAAATACAGACCCACTGATACTCAAGTCTTCTGAAATGTGTTTTTCTGAAGATATTAGGTACAAGTAGGAGGATCATTAAGTGCTGCCAAATTAAAGGTGTGATGGTTTTCCCAACTGATTTACCATTGCTATTTAAAGGACAGTTTGTCTTATTTTATTGTAAAGAGACTCACCTTCTCCACCGTCATGAGGTTGCATGCTTTACCAACCTAAAAGTCTCATGTTCTCAATTTGCATATTGAAAAGTAGCATGGACTACTAATTTACTCTATCCAAAGTAGCTCTTTTTGAAAGGCTGACAGTAGTCTGATTTGAACACAATTGTGTTAATCTATCAATCTCTGTCATTGAAAAGGTCAGTTTTTTATGACTCAGATTTTAGTATTGTAAACACTTACACAAAAGCATAAATTAAAAACAGTTACATTTGACACTTGCACGTTGCTTTACATCTTAGAAGTGCTTTAGCAACCTTCACCGCCACCCGCAAGGTGCATGAAATTAATTAAATCCCTTTTTCCAATTGAGAAACAGAGGTTCAGAGACTTCCCAAAAGCCACAACAGCAATTAGTATCAGAGTTGGGATTACAGCACAGGATGAAACGATTCCCATATGCATAGTTAGAAAATCAGGCGGTTCTTTCTGATTGAAAGGTGCTATATAAATGTATGCCTAACATATATATAAGATATATATATTTTTTTTCTTACTACTCAATCTCATGCATATGTACATGTATGCATCAACATACATGGGGTAATATCCCTGTGCATTTATCTTGAATTTTTGATCGTGTCACCTGCACTCAAATCCACTAAAACATCTTGCTAGGATTTCTTCTAACATCCCAAACCTTTCAGGAGCTTTCAAAAAGCTGCTTTTTAAAAAGCAAAAAAAAACAAAACAAAAAAACAACCCACCCCACAACAACAACAAAACAAATATTCTTGCCTCCCCTTACATGCATCCTTCCCCAAGACAGCAGGATACTGATGTAAGGTGCAGTATGGACAAGATTGAGTTCTATATTTGAGTTAGGTTTAACTTCTAAGATTGGGGACAGAAACATGCTTTACACTACTGGATAGCAAGAAATCTCTCCCTTCCTGCTTTCAAATGGGAAATGGGATTTATAAGTAATTTGTTCAATGTCAACAATAAATCTGCCGACTTGTTTCTAGCTCTGCCAAGACATTACATTCCCCACCCCATTCCTCAGTTTTGGATTTGCTGCATTCAGTCAAATGTTTAACACACTCTGAAACAGTTGCGTTTAGTTCTGTAGAAAGGGATGAACTACATTTTTTAAATAGAGCCTATGGTCTGGGATTACCAAATCAAGGCCATACACTACCATCTATTCACAAGTGGATTCCCATTTAAATCAATGGGAGTTTTGAACAAAAGATGAGAATTCAATATGGCCAAGAAGCAAAGGGCAGGAATGTCTACTGATGGATGGTTTCTCTTCCTGGATCACTGTTATCTTTCCTTTTCCTCTCTCAAGCGCTCAATGACTGGACTGGCCATGATAGTGAAACACAGAGCAGTAGGGCAGCAGTGCAGTCTGCTGCAGGTACTTAACTGCTACTACTATCAAAAACTGGTAACATCAGCTGGATGTTTCTGCTAAAATGAACTCGCACCACAAGGAAAAGCCACAATGTGGACACATCATTTGGCAGCAAGTTTCAGATGTCATTGAGATGAATGAGTCAGTTTATGCTTCTCAGAACTATTCCAGTTTGTCTCCAGGATCAGGAAAATATTACATCTGTTAATGCTTGAATAGTTCTATTTGTAACCATACAGGTTAGATACTTTTTTTCAAGTGAAAGTATAAATTTTGTGGGATCTTACTGTATCATAGGGGTTGAATTAATACATCAAGCAGGCCAGGTGTTTGACACCTCTTTTCTAAAGCATTTGTATGAATTTCCCTCTAATCTGTAGATAAACAAAATACATTATGAGTAAGTGTGATAAGTTTTTTGGTTTGTTTTTTTAAACAGACATTTGGGATAACCCTATGTAAACTCTCTCACAACTTTGCCTCTCCAGGGTAATGTGGCCATCTTACACTCATACCAGTCAAACTTTTACACAACTCCATAACATGTATTGCACAAACAATGAGGAGTCCTTGTGGCACCTTAGAGATTAACAAATTTACTCCTCATTGTTTTTGCTGATACAGACTAACACGGCTACCACTCTGAAACATGTATTGAACATACGCTATAGTTAAGGTTGAAACAAGATGACATTTCCTTTGTTGAAAAGAGAAGCAGGAAGCAATAGTTCTTACGCTGAGAGGGCAGATAACATGAACTAGATCAAGCCAGATGGTGTGACACAGACAATTCGAGGGTGCTCTGAACCCAGTCTCCTACTACTTCTGAGAGTGAAGGGGCATCTGCTCTGTGCCAAATGTTTGTAACAGAGATCCAAGGCAGCAGGGAGGGAAGCAGAGATGGGGACCCTCTGACCACTGTGGCTGGCTGCTGTTTTTACAGCTAGACTGACACCTTGTCTACTCTAGAAAAGGTTTTCCGATATAGCTATGCTGACAAACCCTCCTAGTGTAGCTGCAGCTTATACCAGTGAAAGAATGCTTTTGCCAGTATAACTTATTTTGCTCGCTGAACATGTGTAAGTTACATCAGGAAAAGTACTTTTATACTGGTGTAAAAGCTTCTATATTAGGCTTTCAACAATATAGAAACATCACACACAAAAAATCACCCCCAGTGACGATACCAGCAAGTTTTTAGTATAGACCTGGCCTGAGAACAAAGGGTATATTTTCCAGTCCTTCAACTTCCTCTATATGCCTGTGATACTGCTATCTGAAGTACACTAGTGATAAGAATTCTCCTAGACATAAATCTACATCACCCGTTAGTACAAGAAAAAATAGTTACTTATAGTAACCGCAGTTCTCAAAAATGTTTTACCTACATGGATCCCACTATAGGTGCAAATGTACTCACTGAGTGAAAGTTTGGATTCTTTTGGCCCCAGTGTCCGCTGAGATTGCAATTGCACCGTGGAGCCCTTGTGCCCCCCATCACAGATTCACAGGTCTGGTCTATACCCTAATATGTAACCAGTCCCTTGGGAATAATCCTTTAATGTAGGGTCCACAAAGTTCCATAAGGCTAGGCCTGCTGCCTCCACAGCCCCAAAACTGGGCCATTGGGACCAGTGATCCTTGTCTCTCTCCATGGCTTCCTGCAAATCTAGCCAAGCCAGACTCCTGCAGGAGGCTTGTACTGTACCCCTTCAGGGCATAGTCTCAGTAAGCATTTGCAGTGACACCAAGCAGTTTTTTCAAAAACAAGGTAACAATGTATTAATCACCTGGCATACAGAATCTGAAAGTCCTTAGTTTAACATAGAGAAGCAAAGGTTAAGAGAGTTCCGACTGGCTAAAGCCAGGGTTCCCTTGAGCCATGTTGCTGAAGAAAACATCTCTGCTTCCCTCTCTGTTTTGTTTCCTTTAGTCCTAGGCAGTCCCACAGCTAAGGGGGGACAGAAGCAGGCACAGCTTACCCTGGAAATTGTACCCCCTCCCCACATAGAAATAAAATGAGTTCCCCCCCAGCCCCAGTTTTTTAGTCTGAGTTTCCGCAGATGAGTGATTGCAGTCCTAAAGTCACAGAAAAGGAATCTCAATTCCGGTAGCTATTGGGCAGGTGGGGGTGGATGTATGTTATGGACCATGTTTAAGTTAAGTGAAGTATAGCAACTGCATTATGTTGCTGCTATAATTAAAGATGTGTAACCCTGGTAAGAAAGTGTCTGCAGAGACGGCCTCTGCCGGGAGGCTTACTAAGTATTCAAAGTAGCAAAGTGGGGACACATGGTTCCATGCTAGAGTTTCTGTGACCATCACCACCAGACTCCGCCTACCAGGAGGAGAAAGAAGAGGAGAGAGTTCCTTTCAAACAGGAGAAAGCTCTTTTTGGAGCACATGAGTGTGTGTGAATGGGCTGACTAGAGCTTGAACGCTACTCTAGAGTCCAGAAGAAACCTTAGATGGACTATTCAGGGGCTGTGATGCTACCGCTGAGTCAAGAGGAACGACTAGATTGACAGGCAACAGGGTTGTGAGTACCATCTCTGTTAAAGCTGATAAGGCCTTTTGTTTTCCTTGTTGAATGTATGCATACCCTGACAATGCTGGTGCAATGGAAGCTGATATGGTTTGTTATCAAATCTGAATTTTGCAATTGGAAAAATGCACTCTCACAGAAAAGATTAAAACTGCTTAGTCCAATTATATGCAATGGCTGACTAGACTTCAGCAAGGAAAAGATAAGCTACAGGTAAGTTTTTGCTATTTCTACTTCCTGGGACAATCAAGGTCCAGACACCCCCAAGGGAGAACTGGGTGTCTGAACCCCAAGGGTTTGAGTTGTCCTAATTGATTCTGAGACCAATCTAGGAGAAGCAGTGGAAAACTATTTGCATTGGTGACCCATTGTGGGGATTTGCCTTGTATCAACCAATCATTGAGATGAGGATAAATGTAGAATCACTTGTCTTCACAAAAGGCCTGCCATGGTTGACAGGCATTTGATAATGGTGCTGTGGAAAGATTGAATGGTAGTACCCTGAACTGGTAATGCATGTCTGTCTACTATGAAACAGAAGTATTTTCTGTGGGCTGGATGGTTGGACACATGAAAATAAGTATTCTGGAAGTCATGAGTTCCAAGCTGATCTAGGGAAGAAATTATGCAAGATAGAGTGACCATGCAGAACCTGAAGCAACAAGTGAATGTGTTCAGTTGCCCAAGGTCTAGATCAGGATACCATACTACTTTCTTTTTTTGGAAAAGGAAGTAATGAGAATAAAACCCTCCCGTTCACAATTATCTCTTGAGAAAAGGACCCTGAAGAGGGACAGCTCTGGAGCATGAGGAATTGGCAAGGGTTGAAATTGGACCCCATAGCTTTTGTGAGTGATTTTGAGGCTCCAGCGGTCCATGGGTATTCAAGTCTAAGCAACCAAAAAGAGAGGCAGTTGCCAAAAGGTGAAAGGAAACGATGTAGTCCCTTCTAGATCAATTCAGGTCTCTAAACCATGGTGTCAAACTTATCTCAGGCCAAATGTTGAGAGAGTCAATACCAGTAGAGTAAGACAAACTTCTCCCTCTCTGGTTCTTTTCTTAGGAGGTTCTGTGGCCTTTTGCTGGAAATAATATAAAGTTAGTCTTTGTCTGGATCAAGTGGGAACTATTCCAACTGGCAAGGAAGGCTAAGTTTAAGTAATACAATAAATAGTTACTTACCTTACAGTAACTGGGATTTTTCAAGATATGTGTTGTCCATGCACATTCCACTGATGGTGTTCTTGTGCCCTGTGCACTCAAATTCAGATTCTTTTGGCAGGACTGTCCACTGGGGCTGTGCCTGCACCCTGAGAGTTCTCATGCTCCTGAATGAATGTATGAAAGATGGGGCAACCACAACCACCCCTCAGTTCCTACTCTACACAGCAGCAGGGAAGGCAGATGGGTCATGGAATGTATCTTGATAACACATTGTACAGAACCACAGTTACTGTAAGATAAATAATAGTTTCTTTTTCAAGTGCTTGTCTATGTACATTCTGCTGATGGTGACTCACAAGCAGTAATGGAGGTTGGTGCTAGGAGTCTAAGTAATGACTAAGACAAATACCAAAAGAAACCTGAGAACACAATGCTCCTACAAAAGAGTAATGTGGAGTAAAAGGTGTGTGCTGAGCTCAGCAGAGCTGCCCTTCATCTCTCTTTTATGTGCATATTTCTCAAAGAGGGGTCCTGAAATGGGACAGAGAATGGGGATGGTATGAAACTGAATGGTTTCAGTTAAAATAGTTACCTACCTTTTTGTAACTGTTGTTCTTAGAGATGTGTTGCTCGTGTCCATTCCATTCGAGGTGCGTTTGTGCCCACATGCACAGTCATCCGAGATTTTTGCCTTAGTGGTATCTAAGGTCGGCTGTGGTGCCCCCTGGAGTGCTGCGCTCATGCGCTGGTATATTAGGTGCCACTGACCCTATGACTGCTCAGTTCCTTCTTGCCGGCAACTCCGACAGAGGTGTGGGACAGTGAGTAATGGAATAGACATGAGCAACACATCTCAAAGAACAAGTGTTACGAAATGTTAGGTAACCGTTTTTTCTTCTTCGAGTGTTTGCTCTTGTTGATTCCATTCTAGGTGACTCACAAGCAGTATCCTTGGAGGTGGGTTTGGAGTTCACAGTCTAGCAGCTTGCAGCACTGCTCTACTGAAGCCAGCATCATCTCAGGCCTGCTGGGTAAGTGCGTAATGGGATGTGAACATGTGGATGGACAACCAGGTGGCCCCCCTACAGGTATCTTGGATTGACACTTGGGCTAGGAAAGCTGTCAAAGAGGCTTATGCCCTGGTTGAGTGGGTGGTTACAATCGTCGAAAGGGGTACCTTTGCCTGATCATAGCACCAGCAAATGCAGGCAGTGATCCAAGGAGAAATTCTTTGAGCGGAAACTGGATGACCTTTCATCCTATTGGCCACCATGACGAACAATTGTATTGACTTGCGGAATGGCTTGGTCCTTTCAATATAGAAGGCTAGCGCCCTCCTGATGTCTAGAGAATGCAACCTACAGTCCTCCTCCGACTTATGCGGCTTTGGAAAAAAAGACAGGTAAGTAAATGTCCTGGCCCATATGATACTGCGAGACCACTTGGGCAAGAAGTCCGGGTGTAGCCACAGCTGGACCTTGTCTTTGTAAAAGACTGTATAGGGCGGTTCCAAGGTAAGCGCCCTAATCTCAGAGACCTGGCGGGCACATGTTATTGCAACCAAGAACGGAGAAGGAGAGAGCAGGAAGCCAGAGGCTCAAAGGGGGGTCTCATGAGCTGCAACAGCACATGATTCAGGTCCCATGGAGGAATGGGGTCCCTGATGTGCAGGTAGAGGGGCTCGAGGCCCTTGAGGAACCTGGCAGTCATGTCCTGGGCGAAAACCGACCTACCCTCGGAGCAGCAGATGGAAGGCCAAGATAGTGGCCATGTGGACCTTGATAGATGAAAGGGACAGGCCTTGGCGTTTGAGATGCAAAAGATAGTCCAGGATTAACTGCAGCAAGGCATGCTCAGGCCAGATGCCTTCATCCAAGGTCCAACAAGTGAAACGCTTCCATTTAGCCAGGTAGGTTGCTCTTTTGAGGGGCTTTCTGCTGCCCAACATGACCTGTTGGATGCTGGCTGAGCCCTCCTGCTCCTCCGCATTTAACTATGCAGCAGCCAAGCTGTCAGATGCAGTACTGCCAGGTTCGGATGCAGAAGACTGCCATGGTTTTGGGACAGCAAGTCCAGCTTGAGCAGTAGCTGTAACGGAGCAGCCACCTAAAGATCCAGCAGCATGCCAAACCAGTGCTGGCATGGCCAAGCTGGTGCTATGAGGATCACCTTCACCCTGTCCGGCTTGATCTTCATGAGGACTCTGTGAATTAATGGCACTGGGGGTAAGACGTAGAATGGAGACCCCAACCACGGGAGCAGAAGGCATTGGACAGAGGCCTTTGTCGATCCCCTGAATCGAGCAGAAAATGTGGCATTTCCTGTTCTGCCTGGATGCGAACAGGTTTACCTGGGGAGTTCCCTACCTCTGGAAGATGATGCTGACCACTTCTGGATGGAGGGACCATTCATGGTGAAATGAGAAGGTTTTGCTGAGGTGATCTGCCAAAGTGTTCCTGGCCCTGAGGAGGTGCGCGGCTACGAGATGGATGTTGTCAAGTACACAGCAATCACAGAAGCTGAGGGCTTCTTGGCAAAGGGCAGACGATCTGGCTCCACCTTGCTTGTTGATATAGAACATAGCCGCTGTATTGTCCGTCAGGACCTGGACCACCCTGCTTTCTATGTGAGGTAGGAAGGCTTGACAGGCCAGGCAAACTGCTCTTCAGGGTGTAACCTGAAGATATTACACCGAGCACCCAATGGTCTGAGGTCAGCTGTGACCAGGCTGACCGGAAGGGGTGCAGGCAGTTGAGGAAAGAGTGAGAGGATGGATCCTGGGAAGTGATTGGGGTGCCGTCCTTGAGGGTACCCTCAAGATGCCTGCTTCTGGCCTCCTTGGTCCCTGGAAGGGCCAGGCTGAGCAGACGAACGGAAAGACAACAGGTGTCACTGCTTAGACCTATCCTTTCTCCTGCAGGTGCTCAGCCGGGGAGTTCCCAAGGATCTGGACTTGGGAGGTGGAGGAGGCAGAGGACGGAATGACTTCCTGGCCTGCTGAGGGGTATGAAAGCCAAAAAGCAGAGGGTGGCATGAAAGTCTTTAAGGATGTGGTGCCTTGTGTCCAGGAGCTCGGAGAAGAGCCCTGCCCCCTCAAACAGGAAGTCCTGATTGGTAGCCTGCATTTCCTAGGATAACCCAGAGAACTGCAGCCAGGAGTTGCATGACCTCCGCAGAGTCCTGGCTGCTGAGTCCGTAGCGTCCCAGGCCATCTGGAGGGCCCCTCTTGCTACCGCTGTGCCTTCTTCCACTAAAGTGGCGAACTCCTGGGCTTGGTCCTGTGGGAGGGTCTCCTTGAATTTGCTTAAGGGAGTTTTACAGATTAAGATTGTACCTGCCTCATAGAGCCTGGTGGTTAGACATCTGAAATTGCAGGCTGGCTGTCGAATAACCTTTTCTGCCAAACAAGTTCAGTCTCTTGGTGTCTTTATTTTTCAGTCTGTCACTGACTTAGCCCTGCCTGTCCCTTTCATTAACAGCGGATACAACCAGTGATGCAACTGGAGGGTGCATGTACAAATATTTTAACTCTTTTGCAGGGACATAGTACTTCTTTTCTGCCTTCTTAGAAATAGGCAGAATGGAAGAGGGAGTCTGCCACAGTGATTTGGCAATGTTAAGGACCCACGGGTGAACGGGCAGCGCGACCTGGACTGGGGTGGATGAGGATATAATATTAAAGAGGTCATAAGACCTACCAAACTATATAGAAAGAAGATAGTGGTTCTTTACAGCCCATTGTCAAACACATTTGCAATGCAACATGAGGCACTCCGATCAACCATCCTGGGTGGTAAGAAGGAACCGAGAGTGTGGTGTTGGCAGGCGCCTAATATACCAGCACATGAGTGCAGCACTCAAGGGGTCACAGCACTCACAGTCGACCCTATGGATACAGCTAAGGCAAAAATCTCCGATGACTGTGCACATGGGCATGCACACCTAGAATGAAATCAACACGAGCAAACACTCAAAGAATCTCCATTACCCAAGTCTGTTATAGAACTCCAACTCCCATGAAACTGAAAAAAAAGCAGCTGCCAAAGGGAGGGGAGATATCAAACAATCCACTAAACGTCGTCTTTAGGAGCTCATTACGAGACAAATTTTCCACCTTGAAGATGCAGCTGGGTGCACAGACGACCTAGATGATGCTGACAATTTCCTCCTTTAGTACTTTTGATGCTTCCTGGGAGGCTCAGAAAGTCTATACTGATGATAATAGGCTGCCTTAGATATGACTGCGGACTAGCTGGTTTCCTCCTTATAGCAAAATAAACAGAAATAGAAAACAAACTCCAAACATCTTAGGGATGCATGAGAGCCCTTCAAAGAACATATGGCCTCATCAGTCTTGTGCTGAACAACAGAGAATTCTGAAAGATCAAAATATTTTGGAGTGAGTATACTTGAGACAAGACAAACTTGCAGATTTTCTGGATCTTGATGTACACAGCTCCATCAGTTTGTCAAGAAGATACTTCTTCCTAACCAAGTCCCTCGAGGAGATACCTCTTCCGTAAACGTTTCCCAGGTTTTGCATCTCCATATTTTTTGAATTTCATTTAAAAAGACAGATAACTGTTATTTGTATTATAGTACAAGCACATAGTAAGAGACAGACCCGGCCCCAAAGAGCTTACAGTTTAAACAGACAAAGGGTGAGTCGTGGAAGAGGCAAAGAAAGGTGAAGTGGCTTATTCGATTTCACACAGTAGGTCAGCAACAAACCAAACACAGAATCCAGGTATTCTGACCCCCCAAGACCAGTACTTATCCACGTAACCTTATTAAATTCACATTATTTTAACAACATTTTAAATAATACTCCAAATTTCTTGCTTCCCTCTCTTTCTATATTTTAATAGAAATATAGAATATAGTAAGGAAAAGCTCCTATCACCATGACTTAGAGACAGGAAGCACAAGTACTGTCTGCTTATTAATTGCACTGCAAATCTTTTAAGTATTCACTGGTAGAGGTAGTAGTTTTTTTGTTGTTGTTGTTTGCACAGGCACTTTGTAGAAGACAGAATACATCTCCCAAGGAGTTTTTCTGCCTACCAAACCCAAACTTCAGACAATTTTGTGCAAGTCCTGTAAGGTAATATGCTTAAGTAAAACAAGGAGCTAAAATGTTATTACACAACTTGGAAATATTGTCCTCATTTTTGGCATAAAAATGAGTTATGATTTTAAAAACAAAAACAACCCCAAACCCAATAAATTGCTATATCTACATATATTGAATTTCACTTCAGAACAAGATGTTCATTTATGTGCTTAAAAATCCTGGGTACACTAAATGACAAGCAGATCAAACTGGAGGTTGAACACAAAAAATGGCCTACCTCAAATAACTGATCAGCAATTGTGACACATACTGCATTTTGGTGCGGGGGGGGGGGGGCCGAGGCGGAGGTGCATGAATAAGTAATCATATGCATTTATTGTGTAGGGAAGTAGAAAAGCAAACTGCTTGAGCAGAGCTAGAGGAAAAATTTAACAAAGTAGCAGACCAAGCAAATTATCCACGTCTTCTGCTGTTGTGCTGGCATTTGCAAAGAACCTGACATCAAAATATAGTGTTCATTTTCAGCTATAAATTGAAATGTCAGTCAGCGCACTCAGAATTTTTGAAGATGTCAGCAACTTGTCGAGTGAGCAGTAATTAAATTTCACTGGTACTCAGCATGCTCTTTGTTGGCCCAGACTGCCAGACATTCAAAATATTTGTGTAGAAATTTAGCTTTTTTAAATATAGCAGTAGTGAGCTATTTTGGAATGGCTTAATGTCTGTTTTTTTCCTTTTAGTTTACACTGCTTGTTTGTTCCAGTAACTTTTCCTTATGATTTTAATCACATTCTCTTTAGAGAATTTTCATAAAACAATCATTTTTCCCTGTGATAAACTCTTCTGATATTGATAGTCTAAGATACACAAATAAACCATTTTCACTAGTGATACCTCAAGATGTTCTGTTCTTGATTACTTTACAGTTTTGTACTTCTCTCCTGCATTGACCTTGTTACTACTGAAGTTAAAGCTTAACTGATACTTGTTTGTCCCTTCTTGTCTTTTTATCAATATTAAATTCTACCTCTGGGAAACTTATCTCCTCTAAAGCAAAGTAGTAAACAAAAAATGTGAAGGAAAGAAGTTTTATGAAATTTAATCTCATAACCTGTACTCTCATAATCTTTACACTTAAATCAAAACAAGTAACAGCATTAAATATGTTCTGTAGCATGTGGAGACCTGGAGAGCAAAGGAAGTTGGAGAAAAATGTTTAGATGTTGCTACTGGTCCCATTAGGAAAAGTGTACAAAAGATGAACAGTTTCTTCTGAGGTTGTGATCACCAGGTCTGCTAAATATCAAACTGAGTTCTACCAGGAGAGAATTTTTGCCTCCACTCAATGCTCAAAAGATAAGAATTTTCTAATAATGTGAGAAGTTCAAATCTAAGCAGAGAAAGCCTGACACAACCTTTCCACAAGAAAAACCAGTGCTACAATCAGTTTTCAGCTTGCAAAGGTGCATGTCTCAGGAGAAAAACTGCTTTCATTTTTTTATTCTTTCTGTGTCTATTGCTCCTGCAGGCATTCACTGTGACAAGAGACAAATGATACTCTGGGGCAGGTAGGTGTTTGCAGGCAAGACATCAGAATGTAAAATGCCAACAAATTCAAAGTTAGGAGAGTATTTCATTAAAGCTGTCAGTTTCATTTGGCCTCCTTCTGTGACCTTCCCATATGAACCTGGTCTGATCAACTAATAGGTGATAGTTTACAAAAAATGAGAAACTGTTCAGCTCAGGAAATGGGATTAAAACAATTCTGAAACAAATGAAGACTATATTTAAATTTGCCAGATTAAAATGAATTCCCTTCAATAAAGATTCAGTGTGGCTCAAATTCCATTCTGTATCAATGGCAAAAAACATGACAGCACTGTGAAGTGCACATGAAGTAGCTGCAATAGTAAGCCTGCGGAAATTACAGTAAATCAGTGTATAAAAATTGTATACATGGACACCCACGCATAATAATGAAAAGATATGGACTGTTTAGTTTAGAGAGAAGATAAATAAGAGGACATAACAGAGTTACACAAAATTAATTAATGATATACAGAAAGTAAATCAAACTGACTTATTTAACCTCCCTCATAATACAAGACTAAGAGGATATTTAATTAAACTGAAGGATAAATTTAGAACTGATTAAAAAAATCACTTTTTAAAATACATAATTAACCAGCAGATCTCTCTCTCTCTAATGTGAATTACAGGAAGGATTCTACAGATGAAGTAACATTTTCAAAACCTCCTGAGTGACTTTCAATTAGTTAGGCTCCTACGTACCACTTCTACAAATATTACCTATTACTTTTCCTAGCAATATTTCCCATTTTAAGTATAAGATTTCTCTGTGAAAACTTTATTTCTATAACTTGAAAAATCTTTTCAATTTTGGTTTGGAAGGAAACTCCTGCTAGCATTAAAATGATCCACAATTTTCATTGCCTGTGTTCTTTGATCCGCAGAAGACTCTCAGCCCTGGTCTACACTAGGTGTTGAGGTTGAATTTAGCAGCGTTAAATCGATTTAACCCTGCACCCATCCACATGACGAAGCCCTTTATTTCGACTTAATGGGCTCTTAAAAATGATTTCCTTACTCCATTCCTGACAAGGGGATTAGTGCTGAAATTGGTCTTGCTGGGTCGAATTTGGGGTACTGTGGATGCAATTAGGAGCTATCCCAGAGTGCTCCATTGTGACTGCTCTGGACAGCACTCTCAACTCAGATGCACTGACCAGGCAGACAGGAAATTGAAATTCAATTTCCTGTTTGGCCAGTGTGGCAAGCTGCAGGTGACCATGCAGAGCTCATCAGCAGAGGTGACCATGATGGAGTCCCAGAATCGCAAAAGAACTTCAGCATGGACCAAACAGGAGGTACGGGATTTGATTGCTGTTTGGGGAGAGGAATCCGTGCTATCAGAACTACATTCCAGTTTTCGAAACGCCAAAACATTTGTGAAAATCTCCCAGGGCATGAAGGACAGAGGCCATAACAGGGGCCCGAAGCAGTGCCGCGTGAAACTTAAGGAGCTGAGGCAAGCCTACCAGAAAACCAGAGAGGCGAACGGCCGCTCTGGGTCAGAGCCCCAAACATGCCGCTTCTATGATGAGCTGCATGCCATTTTAGGGGGTTCAGCCACCACTATCTCAGCCATGTTGTTTGACTCCTTCAATGGAGATGGAGGCAACACGGAAGCAGGTTTTGGGGACAAGGAAGACTATGATGATGAGGCTGTAGATAGCTCACAGCAAACAAGTGGAGAAACCGGTTTTCCCGACAGCCAGGAACTGTTTCTCACCCTGGACCTGGAGCCAGTACCCCCCGAACCCACTCAAGGCTGCCTCCCGGACCCGCCGGGTGGAGAAGGGACCTCTGGTGAGTGTACCTTTTAAAATACTATACAAGGTTTAAAAGCCAGCATGTTTAATGATTAATTTCCCCTGGCATTCGTGGCTCTCCTGGATGTACTCCCAAAGCCTTTGTGAAAGGTTTCTGGTGGAGGGCAGCCTTATTCCATCCACCATGTTAGGACATTTTACCACTCCAGGCCAGTAGCACCTACTCGGGAATCATTGTAGAACAAATTGCAGTGTATATTTGCTGGCGTTCAAACAACATCCGTTCTTTATCTCTCTGTGTTATCCTCAGGAGAGTGATATCATTCATGGTCACCTGGTTGAAATACGGTGCTTTTTTTAAGGGGACATTCAGAGATGCCCATTCCTGCTGGGCTGTTTGCCTACAGCTGAACAGAAATGTTCCCCACTGTTAGCCACGCGGTGGGAGGAGGCAAAATGTGACCTTGTAATGAAAGCACATGTGCTATGTATGTAATGTTAACAGCAAGGTTTACTGTGAAAGAGTGTACCCATTGTTCTATAAAATGCGTCTATTTAAATACCACTGTCCCCTTTTTTTTCCTCCACCATCTGCATGTGTTTCAAGGATCACAGGATCTTCTCCTTCCCAGAGGCTAGTGAAGATTAGAAGGCGAAAAAAACGCACTCGCAATGAAATGTTCTCTGAGCTCATGTTGTCCTCTCACGCTGACAGAGCACAGACGAATGTGTGGAGGCAGACAAAGTCAGAGTGCAGGAAAGCACAAAATGACCGGGAGGAGAGGTGGCAGGCTGAAGAGACAGCTAAAGCTGAAAGGTGGCGGCAGCGTGATGAGAGGAGGCAGGATTTAATGCTGAGGCTGCTGGAGGATCAAACTAATATGCTCCAGCGTATGGTTGAGCTGCAGGAAAGGCAGCAGGAGCACAGACTGCTGCTACAGCCCCTGTGTAACCGCCCTCCTCCCCAAGTTCCATAGCCTTCTCACCCAGACGCCCAAGAACACGGTGGAGGGGCCTCCGGGCACCCAGCCACTCCACCCCAGAGGATTGCCCAAGCAACAGAAGGCTGGCATTCAATAAGTTTTAAACTTTTAAAGCGCTGTGTGGCCTTGTCCTTTCCTCCTCCACCACCCCTCCTGGGCTACCTTGGTAATTATCTCCCTATTTGTGTGATGAATTAATAAAGAATGCATGAATGTGAAGCAACAATGACTTTATTGACTCTGCAAGCAGTGATCGAAGGAAGGTGGGGAGGGTGGTTAGCTTACAGGGAAGTAGAGTGAACCAAGGGGGGGAGGGGGGGTTCATCAAGGAGAAACAAACAGAACTTTCACACTGTAGCCTGGCCAGTCATGAAACTTGTTTTCAAAGCTTCTCTGATGCGTACCGCGCCTTCCTGTGCTCTTCTAACCACCCTGGTGTCTGGTTGTGCGTAACATGCAGCCAGACGATTTGCCTCAACCTCCCACCCCACCATAAATGTCTCCCCCTTACTCTCACAGATATTGTGGAGCGCACAGCAAGCAGTAATAACAGTGGGAATATTGATTTCGCTGAGGTCTAACCGAGTCAGTAAACTGCGCCAGCGCGCTTTTAAACGTCCAAATGCACATTCTTACCACCATTCTGCACTTGCTCAGCTTGTAGTTGAACAACTCCTGACTACTCTCCAGGCTGCTTATGTATGGCTTCATGAGCCATGGCATTAAGGGGTAGGTTGGGTCCCCAAGGATAACTATAGGCATTTCAACATCCCCAACGGTTATTTTCTGGTCTGGGAAGCAAGTCCCTTCCTGCATCTTTTGAAACAGACCAGAGTTCCTGAAGATGCGAGCATCATGTACCTTTCCCGGCCATCCCACGTTGATGTTGGTGAAATGTCCCTTGTGATCCACCAGTGCTTGCATCACTATTGAAAAGTACCCCTTGCGGTTTATGTACTCGCTGGCTTGGTGCTCCGGTGCCAAGATATGGGATATGGGTTCTGTCTATGGCCCCATCACAGTTAGGGAATCCCATTGCAGCAAAGCCATTCACTATGACCTGCACATTTCCCAGGGTCACTACCCTTGATAGCGTTGGCTACTTGCATCACAGCAGCCCCCACAGTAGATTTGCCCACTCCAAATTGATTCCCGACTGACCGGTAACTGTCTGGTGTTGCAAGCTTCCACAGGGCTATTGCCACTCGCTTCTCAACTGTGAGGGCTGCTCTCATCTTGGTATTCTTGCGCCTCAGGGCAGGGGAAAGCAAGTCACAAAGTTCCATGTAAGTGCCCTTACGCATGCAAAAGTTTCGCAGCCACTGGAAATTGTCCCAGACCTGCAACACTATGCGGTCTCACCAGTCTGTGCTTGTTTCCCAGGCCCAGAATCGGCATTCCATTGCATGAGCCTACCACATTAGCACCATGATGCCCACTTTGCCAGGGCCCGTGCTTTGAGAGAAGTCTGTGTCCATGTCCTCATCACTCTCAGAACCGCGCTGATGTCGCCTATTCACCCGGTTTCGCTTTGTCAGGTTCTGGTGTTGCATATACTGCTGGATAATGCGTGTGGTGTTTAACGTGCTCCTAATTGCCAAAGTGATATGAGCGGGCTCCATGCTTGCCGTGGTATGGCGTCTGCACAGAAAAAAGGCACGGAACGATTGTCTGCTGTTGTCCTGACGGAGGGAGGGGCGACTGACGACATGGCTTACAGGGTTGGCTTACAGGGAATTAAAATCAACAAAGGAGGTGGCTTTGTGAGAAACTGAATGGCTGCCTGAAGGACAGAACTCAAAACCTCAAGGATAGAACTCAAAACTGGGCTTAGCAGGCTGTTGATTTCACAGAGGGAGAGAGGGAGGGTGGAGAAAAAGAATACAAAACAAATCTGGTCTATTTCTTGTTTTGAGCCACTTCATCTATTTTTATAGATCTTGCTGGCAGCAGACTGTGCAGTATGACCGCTAGCCATCGTCATCTCCTGGGTGCTTGGCAGAAGACGGTGCAGTATGACTACTGGCCATCGTCTTCTGCCAGCTGCAGATTAAAAGACAGTGCACTGCCGGTAGACTCAATTGCCATGAGACGAAACAAGGGAAACGACCTTGCTGAGTCACTCCAATGTTTGCCCAGGCGCCCGGTTAAAAGAGCACCCAGGACTACGTCGACGACGGCTACCAGTTATACTGCACTGTCTGCTGCCAAAAGGCAATAAACTGCTGCTGTGTAGCAATGCAGTACCACGTCTGCCAGCACCCAGGAGACATACGGTGACTGTTAGCTGAGCGGGCTCCATGCTTGCCGTGGTATGGCGTCTGCACAGGTAACAAGAAAAAAGGCGCAAAACGATTGTCTGCCCTTGCTTTTACGGAGGGAGGGAAGGAGGGAACGGGGGCCTGACGATGTGTGTCCAGAACCACCCGCAACCATGTTTTAGCACCATCAGGCACTGGGATTTGTACCCAGAATTCAAATGGGTGGTGGAGACTGCGGGAACTGTGGGATAGCTACCCACAGTGCAATGCTCCGGAAGTCGACGGTTGCCTCGGTACTGTGGACACAGTCCGCCGACTACATGCACTTAGAATATTTGTGTGGGGACACACACAATTAACTGTATAAAAACGCTTTCTACAAAATCGACTTCTATAAATTCGACCTAATTTTGAAGTGTAGACATACCCTTAGGATGATCAGAAAGTTGTACTCCATTTAATTAAAATAGCCCTACCGAGTTTTCAGACTCTTACTGGAAGGCTGAATTTTATCTTTGGCTGAAGATACTTAAGTTCAAAGCTGATTGCCAAGAGTTACAAAGGGTTCTCTGAAAACTGGGTGACTTGGCAACTTAAAAGGCAGATGAAATTCAATGTTGATAAATACAAAAATAATACACATTAGAAAACTTAATCCCAACTACACATACAAAATGATGAGGACTAAATTAGAGGTTACCACTCAAGAAAGAGATCTTGGAGTCATCATGGATAGTTCTCTGAAAATATCTGCTCAGTGTGCAGTGGCAGACAAAAAAACTAATCATGTTAGGAAGCACTAAGGAAAGGGGACAGATAATGAGACAGAAAATATCATAATGCCACTATATAAATCCATGGTACACCTACACCTTGAATATTTTGTGCAGTAATAGTTGCCCCATCCCTAAAAAGGTACATTAGAATTGGAAAAAGTACAGAGAAGGACAACAAGAATGATTATGGACGCTATTTCATATCCCTATGAGAAAAGATGAAAGACTGGGACTGTTCATCTTAGAAAAGAGACAACTAAGGGGCAATATGATAGAGGTCTATAAAATCATGAGTGGTGTGGAGAAAGTGAATAGGAAAGTGTTATTTACTCTTTCACATAACACAAGAACCAGGGTCACACAATGAAATTAATAGGCAGCAGGTTTAAAACAAACACAAGAGAGTACTTCATCCCACAACCCACAGTCAACCTCTGGAACTTGCTGCCAGGGGATGTTGAAGGTCAAATGTATAACTGGGTTCAAAAACAAATTAGGTAAATTCATGTAGGATAAGTCTATCAATGGGTATTAGCCAAGATGATCAGGGATGCAACCCCATGCTCTGGGTGTCCCTAAATCTCTGACTGCTAGAAGCTTGGACTGGACAGCCAGGGATGGATCACTGGATAAATTGCTGCATTCTGTTCATTCCCTCTGAATCATCTGGCATCGGCCACTGTCGGACGACAGAATACTGGGCTAGTTGGACCATTGGTCTGACCCACTATGGCCATTCTCATGTTCTTAAATGTGCTCACCACATAATGGAAGAGTACAGCATAAGGTATTATTGGCACTCATTTTGGGCAGTCTGCACCACCATTTAGTATGATCATCCTACCCATGCCAATGAAAACCTTGAAACCACATCTTTGTGTATTCCTTTTTATTTTCTATATTAGTTTAACATCCATGTATATGCACACATTTAGATACATTTATATACACACACTATAGCAGAGATTTTCAAATTGTGAGGCGTGCCCCCCCTAGGGGAGTGCAGAGGAATGTTCGGTGGGGATCAGAGAGGGAGCACCACCTGCACCCTTTGACTCATTTCTTTTTGTCTGGGTTGGGAGGAAACTACCAAAAATTGTAAAGGGGAAGCTCAGCTCAAAAAGTTTGAAGCTGCACTACACACTCTGTTATACCTAAATCCAATTTTAAACCCTAAACAAAATCATGCAAATAAAATAGTTTTACTTTTTAGAAAGTAATCTGGCTCTTACCAGGAAAGGAGATAAAATATCTAAACAAAACATTACGAACTCATTGATAATAAAAAGAGATATACCTACCTTTTCAGTTTCATATAATTTTCACTAGCTGCAGGTCTGCATTCAGCACGTTGAACCACTATTCCTTCCAATGAAAGTTTGTCTTGAATAGAAAGAAACACTATTATAAAACACAGACTTGTACACATTCACCTTTTCAACTATTGTCTTACTATTTATGCTCAGAGTTTAGAAAACATAATATAAATCCTTTTGTCTGGTACTATTCAGCTCCATACACTTGATATCCGTACCTTGTGTGAAACAGAACTTCTGTTCCATCCCTAGCTCTGCCACAGATCTCTTATCTAACATTGACACCGAACTTTTCACTAGTGGCCAACAGGAGCTTCAGGCCCACAGCATCTGTAAAAATTAGACCCAGAGGATGTGTCTACACTGCAAATAAAAACCTGCAGCTAGCCCACACCAACTGACTTGGATTCATGGGACTTGGGCTACAGGGTTGTTTAAATGCAGTGTAAACCTTCAGGCTCGGGCTGCAGCTCGAGATCTGGGACCCATCTCGCAGGATCCTAACACCCATGTTCCAGCTCGAGGCCAAATATCTGTACCACAATTATACAGCTCCTTAGTCCAAGCCCTGCGAGATCGAGTCAGCTAGCATGGGCCAGCCATGCATTTTTAACTGCAGTATAGAAATACTCTAAGTGTCTTGAGCGCCCAATCACTGAGGCATCCATAATCAGTGGACACACTTCTACAAAACTTTTGGCCTTACTCTGCCTAACTTCCCCATCTATAGAAAGGGCATAATACTTCCCTACCCTACATGGGTGTTGTGAAAGTATATTCGTTAAATATTTATACGGCACTATGATACTCTGACAAATTTTAAAATGCTGTACTAAGTTCAACATATGGAGGGTATGCAGCTGCACATGGAATGGTGAGGATAAAAAGAAACACTGGACAGTTGTCTAATTCCATAAGCACCATGATATACAGGTTGGCCTTGGTGGCAGAACACAACAAAATCTCATCAATCATTTCTATTTTTTAAACCTCAATTTTATACATATAAAGCACACATACCTCTACTTATATCACTATTCTCCCCCACCCCTTTCCTTTGTATTTCAGAACGTGAGCTCCTTCAGGTAGGGACTGTTTTCATTTATATCTTTTATAGGGCAAGGATAAAGTAAATAATGTAAAAAGAATATTGCAACATCGGGTGCATAGATTTAACAACCCATGTGGTGCCAGACTGTCCCCTCTTCAGGAAGGGTTCCAGAAAACTCTGATATAGGAACATCAGGGAGTTTTCTGAGCAAAAATTCCTTGGATGGGAAGGGTTCGAGAGCCTCCAAGCCTCACAGAACCAGAGGAGCTGCCAACACAGGAACTGCCCTGCTTTGACTACTAACCCATCACACTTACACTACCTCCCACTTCCCCACACAAGCATGGAAAAGCTGTACAGCATCAAAGGGATTAACTGTGCTGGAGTAGAATTGAAGCGGCAATCACCAGTAAAGTGGTACTATGTCTTCTTATCAATTTGAATCGTGGGCCAAAGTTGTTTCAGACATATGTGTGTTAACTCACAAATTTCTAGAACACAGTTCTCTATTTTTAATCTTCTAAAATAATGAAAATCCCCTTTTCAAAAAGAAATGTAATAGAACAAAGTTAAAACTAACACTGTTTATTTTAAACCTGTAAAAAAACAAACTGTACTGTAAGATTACCTTCCTCAGTTGTCAACTGTAATGAACTCTGTTCTCTATCCAGCTGTCTGCAACACACAGCCGCTTGGTGCTTTGGTGGCAACAAGCTATTGTCCGGAGCAATAGCAATGACTGACAGAGAAATGCAATGGCACTTTCCAACTCTGGGAAATGAAAAATGACTCAAATCCCAAAAGTAGTACTGTACAGAAAGCAAGCACAGGTGACTACATCTAGAACATCCTTGAAATACCACCCTCCTAACTATGTCCTTTTCATTCCAATCCTCCCTATTGCATGAAGGCAGCACAACACATCCAAATACACCCTCTGTTTGGACAGCCCATACAAACGCCAGATGTAACAGGATATGGTAAGGACAGAATTTTACTCTCAGCTCTCAGAGTAGCAGCTGTGTTAGTCTGTATTCGCAAAAAAGAAAAGGAGTACTTGTGGCACCTTAGAGACTAACAAATTGAAGTGAGCTGTAGCTCAAGAAAGCTTATCCTCAAATAAATTTGTTAGTCTCTAAGATGCCACAAGTACTCCTTTACTCTCAGCTCTGAGTGTCCTAACTTTGATGTATCAAGCCAAACTCATTCTTTTGGAAGAACATCTGAAAATAAGGGTAAGGGTAAGGTGTCCCCCCCCCCCCAGCCTCAACAGCCTGAAGAATCACTAACTTGCCTTTGCTTTAGGGCACTGCAGTGCCACCATCCCATTTAGATGGCACTGACGATAAAAAAAAATGCTTAGAGGGATTTTGAGCAACACAGGCTACTCTCTTTTTAAGTATACTCATCTGTTGTTTTTTCAGTGCCTTGCTGATTAAATTATTTATTACTGAAACCTAAAAATCTAACTCTGATCTCCCTAAGGACACTGCAGAGAACAATCATCTGACATTGGCATCGCCAGGCATTTAATATGGTTGCATTTATACGGTTTTGCTTTGCTTAAGGAATGAATTAAATTCTTCAAAAGAACAATAAAGTAGAATTTGGCTTGTGTGACAGTTCTGTGCATGGAGAGCTGAGGCTGTATGGCGAATGGGTGAACTATGGGCTCCGGGAGGTTAGTTCCCGGCCCAGCCCATCCTTTCCTTATGAGGCCCCGCCCCTCTCCCCATAAAGCTCATAGCCCGCCAACCCTCCACTTCCCCCCCCAGGGTCACCCAAATGCCTCCAGCCCCAGAGCACTGGGTGGATGACGCATGGCTCCCCCCAGCCCCAGAGCACTGGGAGGCCCCAGTCACCCCAAGTCTCAGCCATCCTAACCCCAGCAGGCTTCTTGGAAGAGAAGCAGCCTACCTGGGCTGGGGCCAACTAGTAGCAGGAGGGGGCCTCGGGGCGGAGTGTGGACAGGGCCACAGAGGGCTGTTTGGGGAGGCACAACCTGCCTCAGCCTATTATACACACCGCCCATGTGAAGCCATATGAAAATAAATTATTCTTTCATAGATTCACAGGGGTTAAAAGCCAGAAGGGGCAATTAGATCACCTACTCAGACCTACTGTATAGCACAGACCATTACAATTCACCCAGTTATCCTGTATAGAGCCTAGTAACTTGTGTTTAGCTAAAGCATAACTACAGAAAGGCATCCAGTCTTGATCTGAGGACATCAAGAAAAGGAGAATCCTCTACTTCCTTTGGTAGTTTGTTTCAATGGTTATTCACCCTCATTGTTAAAAACCTGAGCCTAATTTTTAATTTGAATTTGACTGGCTTCAGCTTTAGCAATTAGTGGTTGTTATGCCTTATCCACTAGGTTAAAAAGCCCTTCAGCACTCAGAATTTCCCCCCCCCCGAAGGTACTTGCACACTGTAATCAAGTGACCTCTCAATCTTTTTAATAAGCTAGACTATTGGTTCTCAATCAGGAGTACACTGAGATCTTCTAGGGAGTACATCAACTCATCTAGATATTTGCCTAGTTTTACAACAGGCTATATAAAAAGCACTAGCAAAGTCAGTACAAACTAAAATTTAATCCAGTGACTTGTTTATACTGCTCTATATACTAGACATGGAAAAGTACAATATTTATATTCCAATTGATTTATTTATAATTATATGGTAAAAATGAAAAAGTAACCAATTTTCAGTAATAGTGGGCTGTGACACTTTTATATTTTTATGTCTGATTTTGTAAGCAAGTAGTTTTTAAGTGAGGTGAAACTTGGAGTACACAAGACAAATCAAACGCCTGAAAGGGGTACAGTAGTCTGGAAAGGTTGAGAGCCATTGAGCTAGACGGACTGAGCTCTGCAAGCTCTCATCCTAAGGCTCTTCTCTACATCCTCTCCAATTTTTCAACATCCTTTTTAAAGTGTGGATCAGAAAGGGATGTCGTATTCCAGTATCAGTCTTGTCAGTGCTACGTATAGAGGTAAAATCAGCTTCCTGCTCCTACTCACTGCTCCCGTTTATACATCGTAGGATTGCTTTAGCCTATTTTCTCCCACAGTATTGCATTGGGAGCTCATACTGAGTTTCCCTGTCCAGTCTGGCCTCTAAATGCTTTCCAGTGTCATTGCTTTCCAGGATACAGTCCCCTCACTGTGTAGATCTGGCCTGCATTCCTTGTTTCTAAATACATCACTTTGCATTTGGCTGTATTAAAATGCATTTTCTTTGAATGGACCCAGTTTACCAAGCATTACAAACTGCTCTGTATGACAGATGTCCTTGCCATTACTTACCACTCCATCAGTCTTCGCATCATCTATACGTTTTATCAGCAGTGATTTTATATTTACTTCCAGATAACTGATTAAAAATTGAACAGCATCAGGCCTAGTACGGACCCTTCTGCAACCCCCGAGAAACGCCCCCATTCAGTGATGACTTCGCATTGACAACTACTTCAGGATCTGTCAGCAAACCAGTTCTTAATCCATTTAATGTATACTTTATTGATACAGCATAGTGTTAATTCGTTATCTGAAATGTCATGTAGTACTAAGTCAAACCCCTTACAAAGTAAAAGCATATTAAATCAATGTAATTACCTTTATCAACTACACTTTTAATCTCAAAAAATGAATTTAGATATGACAAGACCCATTTTCTATAAAACCATGCTGAATGGTATTAAGTATATTCCTATCTCTTCATTCTTTATTGACTAAATCCAATTTCTGCTTTTCCATTATTTCACGTGGGATTGATGTCAGGCTAACCAGCATACAGTTACATGAGTCCTGCTTGCCCTTTTTGATTATCATCATTTTTCCAGTCTTCTGATTTTTCCCAGTCTTCTAAGATTTATTATAAATTAACATTAGTGGGCCAAAGATCTCCTCAGAGAACTCTTTTATAACTCCTTGGTGCAAATTATACAGACCTGCGGATTTTAAAATGTTTATATCTAGTAGATGTTGTCTAACATCCTCCTCAGCAAGCATGTATTATGAACAGCTCAAGAAAGATCAGCTTCTATCTGGCTTTATCCAGAATAGACCAATAGATCTGCTCTTGGCTTTCAGTTTAAAAACAGAAAATTTTAGGCCCTTGAAAAAGCCTCTTTTAAAATGCTTACACACTACCATAATGATCCCACCTCACTGCCTACACGTCACAGCCCTTGTAAAGCTTTCTAGGCTGGACATGCAGCAGACTGCTATGTCTGAGTCCCAACACAGTGGATCTGTGTGCTTTTAAGCTTCCCTTGGTCTGGGTAGGCTTCAGCACTCTTTCCTTGGCCTCTCTGGCACAATACCTGGGCACAGGCTCTCTGTTTGTTACACCTTAACATAAATGGAATCTTGCAGTACAGCTGCTTTAGGTTAGTGGTTCTCAACCTGGGTGTACACAGAGGTCTTACAGGAGGTACATAGCTCATGTAGGTTTCTGCCTAGCTTTAGAACAAGTGGCATAAAAAGCACTAGCAAAGTCAGTGAAAACTAGAATTTCATACGATGTGTTTATACTGCTCTATATACTATAGACTGAAATGTAAGTACAATATTTATATTCCAATTAATTTATTTTAAATTTAGCTGGTAAAAATGAGAAAGTAAGCAATGTTTCAGTAATAGTGTGCTATGACACTTTTGTATTTTTACATCTGATTCTGAAAGCAAGTAGTTTAAGTGAGGTGAAACTTGGGGGACGTAAGACAAACCAGACTCCTGAAAGGGGTACAGTAGTCTGGAAAGATTGAGAACCACTGCGCTTGGTCACCACGACCCTGTGCTGACCCTCAAGACACCCCAGTTGCTTAAGCCCACCCATTCTCAGAACTCCAACACTGTGGGAGCTCTGCTTTACAGTTTCCCTTTAGAATCACATGATAGGTGAAGAAAATAACCCAGATACTTTGAAAAGGTTACAAAAGTAATCACTCTTTAGACAGCACAAGAAATATACAGATCTAGGCCGACCACCACCATGTCTATAGAACATCCCTGCCTGAGCTTCCTCACCACTCTGGTGAGTTCTTTGGACTTGGGTTGGTATTTCTAGAGAGTCCAGGATCCTTCCTCTCCCCCAGCCCAAGGCTTCTCATCTAGAACTTACAATCTCTCTGGTCTCTTCTCCTTCCCCCTCTAAAATGTCAGTCAGAGACCTTTTTCTTTTATAACCTCCAGTCCCCTTTGTCCAGTGATGCCCTAAGCCAAGACTCATCAGGTGTTTTATGTACCACAGCAAGTGACCCATTGCTTAGTCACCAAGCCTGCCTGGGCAGTCTGGTCCTTCTGGGGCAATAGCCAACTCTGTCCAAGAGTGCTTCTATGTGAATAGAGGACTAAAGGCTTTAACAACCCTCAATTGTTAGCCCTGTGTCATTATCCTTTGGAATGTCAGTCCAACATGGAGGTAAAAAACAGAAGGCAGACAAGCCCCACATTCAAAATAGAATTTGTAGTTTGACGATGTATAGAGTTCATAATTTCAAAGTGGAATAAATAAGCTGTATGATTCCCCAAACAGTCACAATTTTATATTAAGGAATATTGTTTAACTCCCCATTTTTTCACTAACAAAGCAAAATCTTCACTAACTGCATTCCACAATGGACTACATATATCCTGAAGGGGAAATCCTCTTGGGGCAGGTGTATAGCACCTATAATACTGCCAAAGCCACTGTCCAGAGGGCAAAGTCTGAAACTCCTCTCTCTTGTGAATTGTAACATTCCTAAATTAAGATGTCTGCTAGAGAGCTGGATAAAGCCTGCTGCAGCAAAGATGCACCACCCTCCCCATATTCCTTGGGGTGGAAGAATGTGATGACAGTTCCTACTCCCTTTCTGACCCTATAGCTGTCTTCACCCGCCAAAGATACCATATATATAATAACCTCATATTGAGGAGGGTTTTAAGTTTTCCTTATTAATAATTTCCTGAATATTGAGCATTAGATATTCCAACCTTAATAATGCATTAAAGCTTGACTTTTTAGTTTAATACCTCTTTGCCTATACCCTTTTCTTTGCTTTAAAGGAAAAAAAGGAGGAAAAATTGTGAGCTATTTGGCTTTCACAGTTTACAAGCACTGCATACTTACCAATGAGCTTGTTATGGAAGCAATGGATTTGTGGTGCTTTAGATGGTATAAACTCCTTACTCTAGTGTGCAGCAGGTATACCGCATTTACAAGATCCACCTCGCCTTGTCCTGAAGGCATTATAGGGGGACTGTTGCCACATTATAGTTAAGACTGAGATGAACTTACTGTTTAACTGCTAATCTTCCAAAGGGCTTGTCTACATATAGAGTTATTCAGGAATATCTGTCCCTGAATAGCTCCATGTATAGTCAAGCCCTAAGTACTCTAATATACACACACATGCTCAGATTGTTTTGAAAATGGCAGTACATCACCTGAGTTCATGATGGGTTAGTGATGCAAATTTAGGCCATGTCTACACTAACAAGCTTAGAGCGGCACAACTGTACCTATGCAGCTGTGCCGCTGTAAGGCTGGTTGTGTAGCCGTTTTATGCCAATAGAAGAGAGCTCTTCCATCAACATAAAACCTTCTCAATGAGCGGCAGTAGCTATGTCAGTGGGTGAAGCTCTTCCACAGACATAGCTCTATGCACACTATCACTTATGCCAGTAAAACTTATGTCTCCCATGTGTGTGTTTTTTTCACACCCCTGAGCGACATAAGTTTTGGCAGCATAAGTAGTAGTGTAGACATGGCCTTAGAGTCATTTGGTCAAGGGATTCCCAGGACACAGCACCCTTAAAAAAAGGAACTGAATAAAATTGTCTGGTTCTTCTAACTTCTATTTTTGCACACACCTGAGGTTCAAACTATTGCATTGATTCACCTCAAATTGATATCACCTGATTGGGAACTCAACTAATCCAGCACACACTGCCATGATGAAAAGCAATATTTAATAGTTAAAGTGTTAAAGTTAGCTGTACAAAGTGGCTAGAATCTGGGTGATGTACTACAGACAACGATAAGCACATGAACCATGAGAGAGACTCGTTCTTTGTGAAGAGCAAGAGTGTATACAGGAACACCTGCCAGAGCAGCTCAGGGCAACATGCTGTCGTCATTGAACCTAGCAAGCTCAATTCCTCTCCCCAGCGGTTTCCTGCAAATGTCTATGAACATTACTACACTTTGCCATTCATTCCGTTTTGGGGAAGGGGTTCCTTTGTGAAGTTTTGCCTTGTCTAAGAGTAGGTATTTCTAAGTGTTCTACAATTCACATGGATTCTCAAACTACCATGAAATTTTTTGTTCCATATTAGGGCCAAGTCTAGCTAGTTGGGCACATTTGGTCAAAGAGCTCCTTAGATACACCTCTCCCCACAAGAAGCTGATTTTAATAATCTACGTGCTCTAAAATACAGGCGCACAGTGAGATTATTTATTTTTATTACCACAGTACTGAGGAGCCCTAGGTATGAAATAGGGCCCATTGTGCTAGGTATTGTAAAAACAGAACAAAACAAAAAGACAGTCCCCACCCCAAAGAGCTTTAAAACTCGTTTGGAACACTGGTGTGCCACAACAGGGTTTTGTGTACTTTGGGAGAGGGGGAAGGAGAACACTAATTGAGATGAACAGTGCAGTTCGCACTTCTCAGAACTGGATGTCAGGCTGCATTCACCGCCATAAAATGTTCTCATTCACCTGAGAGCATCCCACTGAGATGTATGGGTCGCTTCACCGCAATGCTCCTGTGCTGCCGAGGATTGTACAGAGACCTGTTCCCTAGCCCCTGAAGCAGCTATGGAGGCTGGAGCTCACCTCCAGCTTGTATATGATACCTTAACAACCTATTGATTACCACCTTCCCTCCTCCACATGATCCTTCAGCCCAAGGGGCATGAAAGGTCAAACAGGTAGCTGAGAGACAGGAAGGTGTTCCCAAGAAAACCACTCATTCCGCCCTCAATCATGCCCACCTCACTGTCACCATTTTCTCAAAAAAACACTGCCCAAAAAACTTTATTAACACATACTTCAGATTGACCAGCAGTGATCTGTACCCTTAGAATGTCAAATGAACCTATGCCTGGATCTCTGAAAACCAGGAAACACATTGTTTAGGTAATGTCTCTCACACCACGCAATCTTAACTCAGTCTCCTTTTGGTATGTCTCAAGTCCCTGTGAGAGATTATAGGGTTGTACCTTTCCCAGGCAGTGTGGAAAATACACAACAGTAGTGTGGGGAAACACTTAGGCCTCATGTTCACTGTAATCAAGATCACGTGTAGGTCAGAATTAGTGGACGTGAGCTAGCTAGGCATGACCTTCACTCAACCAATTCACCTACTCCAGACAAACCACCAAAGAGTTGCTCGATATCAACAGCTATTCAATCCTTGTCCAAGTTATTCTTTCTTGGACTTCACCTTAGGTTAGCCCCAACTGAGGGTCATGGTGCACTGTGAAGCATGCCATCACACTGCTAGAATGCTTCAGGGAAATAGCACAGCACAGAGTATACAGGTTACTGTATGAATGCCAGTGTAGATCTGGGTTTTGTGCTGGGCACTGAGAATATGCAAGAGTTAGATTGGGGTGATGCACTTTTACATTCCCCTATTTCTTGATATGTCCAGTGGAATGTCAACTTATAGAGGTCACAGTCATTCTAGCGGTCCTAAAACCCTACAGACATCATCAGAAACTCTTTCACACACACTTGGATTTTTGTGCCAAGAAGGGCCATTGTGCTCATCCAGTTTGATCTCCTGAATATCACAGCCCAGGGGAAAAAAAAAAAAAAAAAAAGGATCCCCAATTCCTCTAGCTGCAGCTGCTCCTCTGCTCAGATGGCAGTTTGATATCTAGCAACTTGCTGTAACTAATTTCTGCATCAATACAACTACATCTAATTCAGTAAGGAGTGTCTGAAGAATGACATAACGCTGTGTTGAGCACAAACACCACAAAAAATTGCAGATTTTGTGGACAAGTAAGGTATGGTTTTGTCAAACTGCCTATTGCCAACTGCAAGAGGGCAGAGTTAAGGTTTGTGGGGGTATGGTGTGGAAGACTAACTCTTATGTAATTTTCGTAAGTTTAAGGATAGGCACACTGGACATTCACCTTGAGTCAGCAGCTGAACCTGTAAATTCCTGTATCTAGACACACACACATTCTCTTTCTCCTCCTTCACCTTCGCCCCCACTCCTGGGGATGGCAGCTAACAGCTTGCTGACATTTTTTACTCTCTAAACAGCTGAAGAGATTTAGCCTGACCTTTCAAAAATATTTAACTATAGCCAAACCTGGAAAATTTCAGCCCCAAACACAGAGGTTTCAGAAGATAATGAGCATAGGAAGCTAAGGAATGGATACTGTTTTGCAGCTGCCCTGTCTTAAATTTATACAGCTCGGTTTGCCACGAAGGATTTCAAAGTCCTTTACAAATCTGGGCTTTCTTTGGAAATCTCCCATCCAGCAGTGATCCAGCTTAGCTTCAAAGAGATGACAAGATCACCATGCAAGATAGAATGACACCAGAGTCAATCAAAGGATTGATCAATTACCACTACGATTCTTACAGTTGGTTATAAGATTAAAACCCACATCAAACTTGATCAAATGGAGTCCAACACTTGACTATTAACTGGATTTGAGCAAAAGTCTCCCACAGTGGCAAATTATTATCCATAAAGCTTATGTCAAAAATACACCACCTGTTTTTCTCTCTCTCCAAATACCTTTAACTCTTACTATCATAAGAGTTTCAGAGTAGCAGCCGTGTTAGTCTGTATTCGCAAAAAGAAAAGGAGTACTTGTGGCACCTTAGAGACTAACAAATTTGTTAGTCTCTAAGGTGCCACAAGTACTCCTTTTCTTTTCATCATAAGAGTTGATTTTCAAAAGGTTAGTATATTCTAGTTATTAAATGATTAAAATCTCTTCAAATTGAAGTGATACTAAACACGAGGGCATCAAAATGATAAATTTAAACACTGACTTTGTAATGCCTGATACGCAGAGTCTAATTAATAAAATAATGCTTAATATGTTATACATAGCAGCAGACAAAAGATTTAGAAGAGCAGCTCTGTAGACTGGGGATATTGAAGTATAGGGGCAACAAGTAGAATCAGCATGTTATTTACATCAACAGGTACACAGTCATATTAATCAATAAAAAAATCACATCATTAAAGCAATGTTTCTAAAGTATCTATAAGTAATTGCTAATGCATCTATTGGGAGCAGTATGAAGATAGTCTTAACATAAACAGAGGCACAGATAATCCTTTTCACAAAGGGACAATTGACTTTGTTGTTAGCAGGCCAAAGCAATAGACATCTGCTTGTAGACTGAAAAATACATTATTAATAAAAAAAAATCTGAATCTCTGATTTCCATGTTCAGGCTAAGATAAGTGTTAAATCTCTACCTTGCTTTGGAATGCATACTGCATACACTACCCTCCATCTCCCGCACACTCCCTAAAGAAATACACAAAGGTTTGTTCAGCTTTCCTTTTCCTCTCTCCAGCTGCAAATGTTTATAGAGGAAAACCTTTTTTAAAAAGGTAATTTCAAATGAACCTTTAATCTCAGCTTCATACAGAGAAATGAGACAGCCATTTGATTCAAGAATACTTTGTCAGTGTTTTCTCCCTTACTCAAGTGTTGCTAAGCTATAGTGTTATGTGATATTCAAAGATTTCTATAGGTACACTGGCCCTTTGTTCTGCATGACAACAGAATTGTTTTGATTAAATATAAGATAATCTGTGAAATCTAACACTGGTTATTTTAAAATTACCAATACAAGTAATAAATGTCCCTTTTCTCTACAATAGTTTTTAATCTATGGTAAAGAGAGACCTTTTAATATCAAAAGGATACAAAACCTGAAAAAGGCTATATTTTTTGCCTTGCTGAGGGTAGCTGAGTCAACAAAAAATGACAGTTTTCACTATATGCTAAACCAATTAGATCAGAAATGTTTTATAATACTACTTTGAAAGATTTTCTGATCAAATTTTAAGCCACTGGGTGTTTCATACATAAGGTATACACACACAATCATCTGTTTTCATCTATCTTCCATTAAATAGGTGAAGTACTTTAAACAGTATCACAATTTGCTTTTTGTAAAGGTATTGTATAAAACCAAAAATACCTAAAAAAGGAAACAAAGCTACCACTACAACATTCTCAGTGCTAAACATTCTTTAGCAATTCCACATTATAAACACATTTTTAAAGTAAATATTAAAATTTAACTGGTCAGTAAAAAGGTATTGTCCATTCTGCACAGAGTAATTCAAAATGCTATTTTTAAATAATTTAAACCTACCAGACTTCAAAGAAAATAATTAAAACAGGTTTTACATCCATCCTCTTCCCTTACACAGTTAAATGCAAATTCTCCTTACAGCCATACTCCTGATATCTCTCTGCATACATAGCTGATACGCCACCTACTACAAAACTGAACTGAGCTGACAATCCATGCAATGCTAGCAGCACTTCCATTCCATCACCGTGCTGGAGCTGAATAAAGGTGCAAAAAAATCTCTTCAAGCACACAAGAACAAGGCAAGATAGCTGTCTTTTTAACTTGGCTGTAAGAATGGAGCGAAAAATAAACAGAAGAGAAAAGGAACATGAAGAAAAGCACATCAACTCTGAGGGTACTGAAGAAGGCAAGAACTGTAAAATGCCTCTGATTACTCTCAATGTTGGTGGATACCTGTACATTACACAAAAACAAACACTAACCAAGTACCCAGACTCTTTTCTTGAAGGTGTGGTAAATGGAAAAATCCTCTGTCCATTTGATGCAGATGGCCATTATTTCATAGACAGGGATGGACTCCTTTTCAGGCACATTCTGAACTTCCTACGAAACGGAGAACTTCTTCTACCAGAGGGGTTTCGAGAAAATCAACTTTTGGCACAAGAAGCAGATTTTTTTCAGCTTAAAATGTTAGCTGATGCAGTGAAATCAAGGTGGGAGAAAGAACAGCTAGCATCCAGAGAGACTACTTTTCTGGAAATAACTGACAGCCACGACCGTTCACAAGGTCTTAGGATCTTTTGTAATGCTCCTGATTTCATAGCAAAAATCAAATCTCGCATTGTTCTGGTGTCAAAAAGCAGGCTGGATGGATTTCCAGAGGAGTTTTCAATATCTTCAAATATTATTCAATTCAAATACTTCATAAAGTCAGAAAATGGTACACGACTTGTACTGAAGGAAGACAACACCTTTGTCTGCACCCTGGAAACTCTTAAGTTTGAGGCTATAATGATGGCTTTAAAATGTGGATTTAGACTGCTGACAAGTCTGGATTGTTCCAAAGGGTCAATTGTTCACAGCGATGCACTTCATTTTATCAAGTAATTACTTCTATCACCAGACAAAGGCAACAAGCATGCAGCCAGTAAACCTCATTAAACTACAGCATCCAGACATCACAAATAATGTATCTAACTAGCCCTGTACCACAGAGCTCTGCTGCTAATGAATTAATGTGAGCTAATGGTATGTAAATTCCATAATGACATTCATCTCTGGGTTATTTAGGCTGAACAAGTATCTTATGTTTAAATTTAATAAAAATGTCTGCTAAACATTGTAAATACAGATTGAATGCTGCTGCTATTTGCATATATTTTTCCTTCACATTGTCTTTCACCCAGAGAGTCTAGCTGAAATGTTTTATGTACTTGTATGATTAACATGCATACACCTTATTGTTCAGTTGAACAACGGTGAAAGTATTTTCATATAATATGCAAGCTTGAAACATGTTTTGCTTATGACAAAATTCACACTGGATTTTAACTGGAATAAAACATTTTGAGTGTTCATTACATTTTCTGCAAATCTATTCAGAGCTGAATTATACTGAAATTACAACAATATAAGGCTGTAAAAGCCATCAATTTGATTTTAAAATTAAACAGATTTCAGAGCTCGTGTCTTTGAATCATCAAATTTACAGCTACATCATTCATTTGCTGAGAATCCCTGAAAAAATGCCTCCAATAACAAAAGCCAAATAATGTTAGTTTACTTTACTTTTTATTACAGGAAATATGTGAATGCATAAAGGTAGGTAGAGAACTAGATATATTTCAAAAGTATATATTTTGAATGGTTTATTCAAAGGTTTTGCATAAAATTTAATGTAACAGGTTTTCAATTACATATTACGTTCAAATTTTGAAGTTGACATTTTCTACTTGTTGCTGTTCATAAAGAGTGGCAAATTAACAGATCTATTCCTTTGTATAATGTATTACTAACCAGTAAGTGGAACTTTGAATTCTGAATAGATCACCTGCTGATATTTAAAATGCATCAATGTAAGGGGCAGATGAAGCTTTTCTCTCCCTTCTCAGTTCCTTAATATTTATCCAGTTCTTTCTTTCATATACAATTTTTATTAAGAGAACAAGTTACATCATCCACAGTGCAACTAGAATTAATAAATCCAGAAGTAAACATTAGTTAAATATCTGTCAATAAGAAAACTTGTACCAAACACAACCTTCATATAAGCAGGTGCAATTCCTATTCACCTCACCTTTGGGTCAGTTGGAGTTGCACCAGCTTATGCAAGGTCTGAATTTGGCCCTTTGACTCTATCAACCATGCACCGTTCAACTGAAATCAAGTGTGAAGAAATTGACGCTCATTAAATTTTTAAAAACAGTAGTTTCTTACTAAATAAGACTGGAGTTCTTCGCTTTATTAGTATAAAAAATGAATTCTACATAGGAAAAAATAAAAAAAAAATTCATTCAAAATAGGATTCTCACTGCACTAAAATTTCAATCATGTTGAACAACACGACTGTCACTAGACAAGCTTAAAGCATCATTCTGTCTTGGGTTTTAGACAGGACCAAACCAATTTTTAACAAGAAATGGGAATACACCGTGTGTCTATCCTGCAACTTGGAACTGTACTTCAATAATAACTGGGAAACCTGGGAATAACTGTGTGTCTCACTAGACAATTTGCAATATAGAGAGGACTGAAATTTCCAGACAAGAAAATAGACACACTTAATGACTCAAAATGGTATTTCCATGTGGGGAAAAAAAAATTTATTGAAATCTCTCTGGAATTCCTCCCCAAAATGCATAAGATCACCACTCCAAACCATGCATTTTTCTATTTAGCTTCTAGGTACAACACTCAGGAATAAGAGTAGCAGCCGTGTTAGGCTGTATTCGCAAAAAAGAAAAGGAGTACTTGTGGCACCTTAGAGACTAACAAATTTATTTGATAGTCTCTAAGGTGCCACAAGTACTCCTTTTCTTTTTCACTCAGGAATAATTATAGCATAGTGGTATGTGGGAAAGTTACCATTTTAAACTGAAGTAGTTTCTAAAAAATCACTACATTGTCATTTTCACAAAACGCTTTCAAATCAGTATACTTTTCAAGAAACGTCATTAGCCATTAAATTAGTAAACATAGCGCTATCGATGACTCCTGTCTGAAGTGAATGTGAAAACTTACATGCAACAAGTTTGATACAGTACAACCTCAAAGTTACAAACTGACCGGACAACCACACACCTCATTTGGAACTGAAAGCACACCATCTGTTAGCAGTGGAGACCAAAAAGTAAATTAAAAAAAAAAAAAAAAGCAAATACAGTACAGTACTGTGTTAAACTACTAAAAAAATAAAGGGAAAGTTTAAAAAAAGATTTGACAAGATAAGGAAACTGTTTCCATGTTTGTTTCATTTAAATTAAGATGGTTAAAAGCAATATTTTTCTTCTGCATAATCAAGTTTCAGAGCTGTATTAAGTCAACATTCAGTTGTAAACTTTTGAAAGACCTATAACGTTTTGTTCAGAGTTATGAACAAGATCCATTCCCATATTTTTCTGATTTTTAATGGACACTGAACTATAGCAAAAAGCGATATCATGGCACAAAATAACTGTGAACAAACTGTAAGAAAACCTTTAGTGGACTTGTCATCTCTATACTAGAATGGGTAATAGTAACTAGGCAGGCAACCTAAGAAAGCACCATAACTGCCCTACAAATCAAAGAAGTTTGTTTCCAGTACTGTCAAAACAAAAACTGTATAAGCACAAAGTCTGGAGGAGGCTGTCATTCATAAGATGTCAAATCATCCATTTTCTTAAACATTTTTGGATATAATCTTCAGTTCTATTGAATGCCTGATTGGGATTTAAAGTGACTACTGAATTTTAAATAAAAAAATAGTAAATATTTATTTTGATTGTAACAATCATTAATACAAAAGATATACTGTCTTTTACCTTTTCAACTGACTTCTTGGCATTTGACCTTTAAAGAAATTGAAGTGGTTTAATGTCAGAAAAGTACTATTTTCTTTACCTTAAGATTTCACACTCAAAAAAAGGGACTGGGGGAAGGGAGAGCGCAGATCTGGTGATTCTCCCTTTACTAAGGGAAATTGTTCTTCACTATTAAAAAATGGTAGTCCATACTTAAATTACCACACCAGCCTACCCATAATAGCATAAAACCCAACCCCATCACAAATATGTTTACAAAAAAGAGTAAATCACACTACAATGCTTTTAAAAAGGTTAAATGAAAGCTTTTTACTTGACAAAACTTAAGTCCAGGGTGCGCGCTCCCTTCTAGTAGCTGATTACATTACTATCTGAAATAATTCAAGATAATAATTCAAGTTGTATTTGAGGTCAGATATGCCCAGGGGAGAAAAAGAATCCTATGCCCAGGACTAAGAAACAAATTTTACCCATTATATTACAAAATTTGTGGTTTAAGTCTCAAGGATTCAGGCTATTAAACAATTCTTATTAGAAAGCTTCCCAATTCTCATTTAAAATATCATTAGCATCAATGTTTCATAGCAAGCACTTGAGAGCGCCTGCTGCCATATCGACATCTACCTCCTGTCCAGAATTTGTCACGCTCTGTCTCTGAAAGTGTATTTTCCAAAAAGTTTATGCAAAATCCCTTCAGCTGTCTGAATAAGGATTTACGCAGGGGGACAAGAGAATTTTCTCCCTCTCCACAATTTAAAAACTGGAGACATTGCATTAGACAAGATTATAGTAAAAACAGTTTGTTTGCAACTGGATACAGACTTGGCAGACCTGTACATTTGCTCAGTTTGAACCATTGTTGGATATTCACAGTATGCAATTTTCAAATAGAAAAGGTTTCCTTTTTAGTCTACAGATGCACCAATAAATCTATACATTGCATGTGTGCACACCTAGTTAGGTGTACATTTGAATTCAAACACAGCTGACTTTTGCCAGAGAAACTAGTAAGATATGCAAACCAATTATCTTCAGGGATTTAAAAAAAAGAAAAAAAAAAAAAGAAAAAAAAAGAAAATTGCATGCTAAGTGTTAATATTGATACACTGGAGTTACAGAATCAAGTGCTCAAAGGTCAGAAAATACCTGAAGCTGATTGTTCTGGCAATGCTAGCTTGGGCACTATGTACAGGTGAAGTATTTTCTTTTCCTCTTTTTCTTGTTAAGGGTTAGACTAATGGTGTAATGGTTTAAAAAAAAAAAAATAAAATAAACCACCCTAAACTCCATATTCCCTAAATAAGGAGTAAACTCAGTTTACCCTCGACTGTACTACTAATTAGACTGAACTGTTAGGTTCAGCCCTAAATATTAGGCAGAATATAGCTTCACCCATAGGAGGAACACCAAAAGGAATTTAGAGTAGCAGCCATGTTAATCTGTATCCACAAAAAGAACAGGAGTAGCCCTGTAGCCCACGAAAGCTAATGCTCAAATAAATTTGTTAGTCTCTAAGGTGCCACAAGTCCTCCTGTTTTTTTTACCAAAAGGAATTGCAACTCAGGCCATGTCTACACTAGCAAGCTTAGGCTCTGTCTACACTACGCCACTTTTAACGACACGGCTGTGTTGCTACAGCCATGACACTAAGAGGCACAGTGTAGCCACTGTTTGTGGGCGCTCCTGCCGACAAAGTGCTGTTCACACCGTCGCCTGTCGTCAGCAAAACTTTTGTCTTTTGGGGAAAGGGGTGTTTTTTTTAAACATCTCTGAATGGTCATTCATTTGCCAGTGCAGACATAGCCTTACAGCGTTGTGCAGGTTTTCTTCGAGGATGAGGACTGATAGGTCAGATACAGAGTGATTGCTTTGTGAGAAGTGTTCACCCACAGGTGACAGCGTATTTTTGACTTATTTTCCTGTGAGAGTTCATTCAAAAGGATAGTGAGCGTCTGGTTTCACCCACTTAATTGTTATTGGGGCATTTAATGAGGTATACCACATGTGATATCCATGTATCCTACACATTCCTCTTGAAAGATGCGTTTGTGGGGGGTGCTGATCATTGTAGAAGTGGAAATGCGTCTGCAGGTTTTGCATCTGTTGTTCTGGCAGGGTCTGGCGCTGCTATGAGTTGGTGTATCCTGGGAAGCTTGTTTCTGATGATGAGCTTGGAGGGTTGTTTAAAGGCCAGAAGTGGGGGTTCAAGAACGATTTCTTTCAGGATGGGTCCCCATTGAGTATGGGTTGTAGTTATTTGATTATACCACCTGTATTGAATCCATATGGGGTAAGTGACAAGTAGAGGTCTGCTGTCAGAGGAGGTTCTATTTCTGCACCCAAGCAGGTTCTCTTGGGGTATTCCATTATGAGATTTATTTCTCTGGTGGAGTGTCCTTGTTTGGTGAAAGTGGTTTTGAATGTGTTACGGTGTTTATCCGAGACTTTCGCCTCAGACCATATTCTGTGGTATCTCAGTGCCGGGCTGCAGATAACAGATTTCTTGGTGTGTTTGGAGTGGTTACTGTATCTTTGAAGGTAGGTATGGTGATACGTGGGTTTCTTGTGTATAGGATTCCATTGTTGAAGCTGATTATGGTGTCCAGGATGTTGATGTTAGTGTGGGAGTGTTCCAGAGAGATTAATGCTGCAGGAGCTGATCAACTTTAATGCTTGCTTCCCCAATGACTAGTGTTTTATATCATCACCATAACACTGCATTAAACAGCCGTATGTCTTAGTTAAATTATCATTGCATTTGTAACTATAACAACTGAATAATTGTCAACTAGTCTGAGATGAAAATACTTTTTAGGTAGATATGATTTATTTAATTCCTAATCTGAGGAAAAAAAGAATTTAAAGAATACAATGTAAGCTTTTATGACATCTCACTTGTGCCCCAAAAAAGTGAACACGCATGGCTGAAAAGTTAATTTATGAAAATTCAGCAGTGATTCAGTTGATTGGTGTGACAGGTTAGGCAGAGGCAAGAGAGAACAAGCCAAAAAGGAACAGCATTATGTTATGAGGTACATTTATTCATTGAAAGGAAAACATCCAGAAAGGTTCTAAAAGACTGGACTAGAACAAGCAAGCAGATAGAAAACAAACTAAGTGAATGGAAAGAGGAAGCTATTGGTTTGGGGAGGGAAATCACAGATATTAAAAGGTAGCTCAGGTGGTGGTGGTAGTTATCTTTTCATAGAACATTAGCAAAATTATTCTCGTTCAAAGTGGAAAGGGATGGAAGATTTAAGGTGAAATAGGAAGGTTACGTTTCAATAGGAATTGAGGATTGCCAGCAAATTCTGCACTTAGAACAGAATATTGGATTTTAAGCATTCTGAAAAAGGTGCTATACTGAGTCAAGCAAGATTTGAAAATGTCAGAGCAAACACACAAACCAGATTCCAGACAGATAGTCAAGATACCAGACAGTAGTTTTATAGGCCCTGTGGTGGTTGTCATACTAGAGGAACTGTCCAGATTTATGATAAATGGAGTAAGCTATATAAGAGCAAGAGAACAGAACTTAGATAACCAACCATCATAGGGGGATTTGTTCCATCTAAATTAGGAAAGAATAAAAATTTTGAGTAGTCAGCTGGAGAAAGAGACGTAGAGGTTGTTTTGTTTAAGAGTTTGTCGAGCTTAGAAAAAGGGGTCAGGTTAGCTAACATTATACCTCGACCAGCTAAACTGAGGGGTAATGAGGTTTTAATCTATGTCTATACTAGTGAAAAGATTTTGATTAGGTTGGGGCTGACTAGCCTTTTGTTAGATAATCCTTCCTAATGTAGACAACCCTAAGGAGATGGGCACCAATAGAGAAGCCAAGGGCAGTTCAATGAAGAAGAGCGGTAATTCTGCTATGTCAATTAAAAACAAGTCTATGAAGTGTGACAAAGTTCCTCCTCTACCTTAGTGGGTCTTGTGCTTATTGGCGGATTTGCTCACCTCGGAGATTCACGGCAGCCCTCAGTTTGGCCGTTTTCGTGAACCCACAGTCCAGGTCAACCCCTCCTGTGTCTGATCAGGAGTTGGGAGGTTTGGGGGGAACCCGGGCCTGACCTCTACTCCAGGTTCCAGCCCAGGGCCCTGTAGAATGCAGCTGTCTAGAGTGCCACTTGGAACAGCTGTGCAATAGCTACAACTCCCTGGGCTACTTCCCCATGGCCTCCTCCCAACACCTTCTTTATCCGCACCATAGGACCTTCCTCCTGGTGTCTGATAATGCATGTACTCCTCAGTCCTCAAGCAGTATGCCTTCTCACGCTCAGCTCCTAGTGCCTCTTGCTCCCAGCTCCTCACATGCACACCACAAACTGAAATGAGCTCCTTTTTAAACCCAGGTGCCTTGATTAGCCTGCCTTAAATGATTCTAGCAGCTTCTTGATTGGCTGCAGGTGTTCTAATCAGCCTGTCTGCTTTAATTGATTCCAGAAAGTTCCTGATTGTTCTGGAACCTTCCCTGTTACCTTACCCAGGGAAAAGGGACCTACTTAGCATGGGGCTAATATATCTGCCTTCTATCACTCTCCTGTAGCCATCTGGCCCAACCCCGTCACAGAGACGATAAGGGTGTGGCATTCACTAAAGAAGTCGAGAAGGAAGAAGATATTTGAGACAAGTAAATTAACTTGTATAAAGCACTTTTAAGATAAAAATGCTACATATCAATATATGGAATGTAAACTTAAATGTTTGCCTCCAGAGATCATCATTTACACAGAAATAAGCATGGATGAGAAGTGAGGTGAGAACTCCAGAAGAAAGTTAGGGTTCGATGTTAAGGAGTGGTAGATGACAGTGTGAGAGCTGTAGAGTCTTAATAATCAGGTAAACTAAACAGGAGAGGAAAGTACAGTCACCTGCTAACAGCAGCGCTAGACTCTGGAGAATGATTTTACTGAAGTGTGATATAAGTACCACATGCAGCTTAAGAAACAGTCTTTTAAAAAAATAGTTTCTACCTGTAGTGGCTATAAATTAACAATTTCCATTACAGATATGTCATTTAAAAACCTCTAGAATAGAGTATTACTCTGCTTTATTACTTCAGAAATAAAAAGGTCCCCAAACTGTTAATTACAATTGTACATAATAGCTTTTGACTTAAATCACTCCTAGACTGTGAAGACATCTGAGCTCAAGTTAACACACCAACATTTTAAAGTCAAAAAATTAGAAGGTGATTGTTTAAAAATAATCCACACAAAAAGTCTGCAAATATTTAGTTAATGTTGGTATTGAAAATCTCACACACACACACCTTGGTTTATCCACTCATTACGGTGGGGGGAACCCTATTAGTTGGTCCTTGAAAAATGTGTTTGCATTTTTGGGTGGGTATGAGAATTACAATAGCATAGTCTGTTTGTATGATCCTATGAAAGAGTGCAGAGAGTTAACAGGTGATGTCTGCACTCTGATCACTCTGCCACCAATTAGTTCCCCAGAGAACGCTGATTACATAATTAACTTCAATTATCCCAAGGGGGGCAGGGCCTGGGTGAGCTAAAGATACAATTAGCCCATCAGCTCAAGATTGACAAGAAGGGCACAAGGAAGGAAGGGGTGGGGTGAACAGGCTAACTGAGCCCACTCTCACAAAGATCCTAGAGAAGGGAGACCTCTGCTCCTCAGGCCTTGGAGAAAGGGCCAAAAGCACACACTGTAAATAGCATTGCTGCACAGGACCGTAAAGATGTTGTTGGAGGGAGCACATATAAACAACATAGTGTGGATACCTAACCAGTGGAGGTTTCTGAGCAGGTTTCTGTGATGCAAGAAGCCAGGAGCAGACCACAGCCTACTATAGATCCCTATATTAGATACTCATGGGTCATCTCAAAATATGTTATCTTTGTGGACATTTAGAGAAGCAACCAGAAATCTGTTTTTCTCCAATAGCAAATACCTTTTCTATTATCCAAATAGTGTAATTAAAAATACTCTTAAATGCTAGTTCTACTTGAAGCCTAGAAAATGTGAGAAATTGGCATTCCAACACCACACTCAAGATATGCAATGGCAAAGACACACAATAAAAGACCTTTCCAAATATTAAACAGCAGTTGTTTCTTTGAAGTCACATATCTCAAATGGATGAGTCTGATTAATCTCAAAACTACTAAAAAATTCTGTTTTGGTTTATCATATGCAAAATTTCTGACAGAAAGTGCTTTTTTGTGGATGTTTGGGGAATGGAAATTCACAATTGTATTTCTAATATAACGTACTAAATACAGAGATGCTACTGCAGCCCCACACCTTAGAAATAGATCTTAAATTTGTGAGATGATTAATAGATTGAGAAAAGAGAACAGGTCAGGAGTGAATAAAGAAACTGTCGAAGAAGGAAGGAGAATTAAGCAAACAAATGAGTGATGAGGGTAATAAGTGTTCAGAAACAAATAGAATAAGCAACTGCAACACCAAATTTAGTATAGTTTGTTAACTCCCTAGTGCTTACAGACATCAGAGATGTTAAACCCTGTGGAAAGTATGAGGGAGAAAGCAGTATATTTGTTCAATGTTGAAACCAGTGACACTGAGAAATAAATTAGAGATCCTGCAAGCTTGGTTGAAAAAAATCAGTAAGATCAAGAAAAGGTCTTTGAGGGTTCTAGTCTTATTAATACTCAGAGTGCTTTGTCTAAGGCTTTCAGCTCCCACAATATTTCCACCATCAGGTCTGAAGTCAGTAGAAGACAACGTGTTTGCATCACAGAACTGAAAAAACAGGGGGAAAATAGATGTTCATTTGTTCTGAAAAAATTACGAGGCTGAAGATGCCTTATCTTCCGGGAGCCCCACCTAAAGTAGCAGTGACAAGGCATTATAATCCTCTATCTAGTCTGTGGAGCCTGGTTTTGTAATGTGAGGCTCACTCTGGTGATTCATCACAAAGGACATGGAGGAAGATCCTGCAGATTCTGAGCGAGGAGAGTATTTTGGTTTAGTGTACTACATCAACAACCTAGGCATGTCTGACATGTCTAGAGAGGCAGGAACACAAAAGGAACACAAACTTTGCACTTAGAACAGAACCTTGTGGCCTTCAGTTCAGACAGCACATGCCAAGAGTAGTGATCTAGATTGAAAGCTCTGAAGTGAACTCAAATTGTCTGCATGAGACACAAACTTTCTTTATTATTGAAATAAATTACAATTAAGGTAAACATTAATTGCTACTGAAAGAAAACCACTGCAAGCTGAAAACATGACAGTGCTGTTAAAGCAAATAAATATAATAAAATATTCATAGTATATTGAAATGTAAAGTTGGCCATTAGGGACTTCTGAAATTTATAATTGCTGGCCCATGTTAATGCATGCTCTTGTCCTTACACTAGTATTCTCTCCCTACTTAGATTCATAGATTCATAGATATTAAGGTCAGAAGGGACCATTATGATCATCTAGTCTGACCTCCTGCACAACGCAGGCCACAGAATCTCACCCACCCACTCCTGCGAAAAACCTCTCACCTATATCTGAGCTATTGAAGTCCTCAAATCGTGGTTTAAAGACTTCAAGGATAGACTTCTTCCTAATGTTTGTAATATCCATTTTTGTTCCATGTTTTAATCTAGACTGTATAAACTGTGGGGCGGGTATTGTTATCCTACTCTGTGTTTGTATAGCAAATGAAGCCTCAATCCTGACTAGGGTTTCCAGGCACTAGTGAAAAGTTCATAATATAAATGTTGTGTGTATCTGCTCAGTCCTGAAGACACTAAATAGGAGGCAATTAGAGATTCTTGTCACATATAACTTCACAAGCTGGAAAATGGCACATTTCACACTTGAATGGGTTTTTTAACAATTAGGTTGTGTGTGTTTTTGGAGAGTAATTAATTTGAGTATTGCACCATAACTCTTGTTGATAACCATATTTCACAGAGTTACAGCTTTCCTTCAAAACGTTATTAGTAAATATGTTAAAAAATTTAAGTGGAAGAAAGGAAATCTAATTTGAGCCTAACAGCAAATCTTTCTTAAATTGTTGCACAAAATTACATAACCTTATACAAATTTCCATAAAAATTTTACTGTTCTCCCTGCCCTACAGAAATGTTTGCACTGTATTGCATATTTTCCAGCGCAAATGTCATCAAAATCTAAAATACTCTAAATCATTTATTTTCTTTCCGCATTATTTCACATTCTGTACTATATTAGGTTTATCCATCTACAGACAATTTAAGAATTAAGTGTTTGTGTCTATAATTTGCCAGCACATGAATATTTGTGGCAGACAAAATTTATACACTAGGTTCACGCTGTAGTGCCTGAGGTATATCATATAATTAACTCCTTTTGCTTCAATGCACAAGGAAAACTATAAAGAGGATGCATCTCTTCCCACCAGAACAGAAGACATCAAGATTGCCCACTGGCAAGTTCAGGAAAAGAATACGAGTGACAAATTGTCCAAAAGGAATATATGCGTTAAGTAGCAGTTGTTCAGGGCTTGCTATGAATTCATGTCAAGATTTTGAAACCTGAATTTAGATTTGTTAAGTGTATGATTGGCTTGCTACAGCTCCAGCTATCTCATAGATACAAAGCTTATAATTCACATCAACTAGTGAATAAACATGCAGGTCACAGACATACACATACTCTCAAGGAACAATATCAATTTAAAAGAAAAGAGTAATTTTACTTTCATCTGTGTATACCCACTACATACAAAAACTGTGTGAAAATATTCAGTTTGCAAAGTTAAGCATTCAAAATTTAGAAAGTGTCAGCACTAAGGTTGCCCATGCAACTATAACCTACACAAGTTCATTATGTCACCGTTTTCAATTAAATGACCACACATTTCTTCCACAGCACCTGTCTCACAAAGGATGGATGGTACTCAGGGACTGAGGCTACTGTTGAGTATTTCTTTTTATTCTCACCAATGTGGCCCTATACCTTCTCTCCTGTACACCATCCATACTTGCACTACATATGGAATTGATTTCTCCATGAGCTTTTCTATGGCACCCATCTCCATAGTATCTGAGCCTCAAACACATTCATGAATCTGTCTTTGCAACACCCCTGAAAGTTAAGGAGTGCTTTTACACATCAGAAATGAGGACACAGATTTTAAGGCCAAATCTCACAAGAATTTCCACTAATTTGGGGTGTCCCAATTTAAGGCAGTTAGGGATGGATTCTTCCAACTGCTTATTTTTGATAATAGCACTTTTTATGTTCAAAGCATGGTATATGCATTAACTAAATCATTCTTATTACCCATGTGAGGAAGGTGAGTAGGTATTATAATCCTCATTTTATAGCTAGGGAAATAGTGACATGCCCAAACCCACATGAAGAGCCAATGACAGAACCAGGATTCAAACGTAGGGCCTCACGGTTCCTAACCCAGTGCTCATTCCTGGAGACAGCAGTGTGTTACTGCTGAGCATCCACAGCTTCCATTGACTTCAGTAGTCATAAGTGCTCAGCACTTCTGAACTTCAGGCAAAGGTTTCTCATATTGGGCACACAGAAAGCAAATCACACACAATTAGTGACCACCTCTGAAAATGTCTGGTTAAGTGACTTGCTCAGCATCACACAAGAAGTCAATAAAAAAGCCAATTCTCCTGCGTGTCATTCAGCAGCCTTAACCATTACACCATTTACTCTTTTCCTACACTCATCTGCTTAATCTGTTTTATAACTTCCAAGTGAATAAGTTAAGGATCCTACAGACAACAGCCTTGATCAATACACAACCCCGATTCAGTCCCTGAGCATTGACCATACTACACACTGAATGAGGCAGGATCCCTATAGAAAAAATAGTATGGGATCAACCTAACTGAAGACTGGCTCATAAGGTATACACAAAAAGGGACTAGATTAAGGTTAAGTGGGCAACCTTATTTCTGGTATTTCCTAACTTTTGAGTGATTGCCACAGCAGCCCTAATAACATTTATTTTTGCAGAGCTTTTCTCTTCTTCCCATGTAATTTCCGCATTAAAAAAATAATAATAATAATAATAATAATAATTCTATTATGAGTGGGTAAAACTGATAAATAGAAATGTGTTTATTATTTCACATTTTCTTATTTTATTCATGTTCTGTTGAAGCCTGTATCTAGACTGCTAGTCAAGATCAATAAAAGAAGGGTGGTGCTAACCACTGTACAAGCATATATAAGAAATCATCCTTGTCTCAAAATTGCTTAGCGTAAACTGACAGACATGGCAGACAAAGGGTAGGGTGAAGAGAGATGCTATACACAAGCAGAATGATTCAAAGGTAGTTTGCAAATGTCATGTTAGATTCATGACTTTTCTGGAAGAGAAGAATATAAGAACATAAGAATGGCCATATTGAGTCAGACCAACGGTCCATCTAGCCCAGGGGTGGCCAACCTCAGTCTGAGAAGGAGCCAGAATTTACCAATGTACATTGCCAAAGAGCCACACTAATATGTCAGTAGCCCCGCATCGGCTCCCCCCACTCCAACCTGCAGTGACTCCTGCCCGCCAGTAGCCCCACTTATCAGTGCCTCCCGTTACTTCCCCATGCCTCCCGCCCACCACAATCAGCTGTTACGCGGTGCGCAGGAGGCTCTAGTGGGGAGAGGGAGAGAGAGTGAGGGGCCACCCCTGACCTAGCCAATATCCTGTCTTCCAACAGCAACTGGTGCCAGATGTTTCAGAGAAAATTAACAGAAAAGGGCAATTTATCAAGTAATCCACCCCCTGCATCCAGTCCCAGCTTCTGGCAGTCAGAGGTTTAGGGCCACCCAGAGCATCTTGGCTAATAACCATTGATGGACATATTTTTATCTAATTCTTTTTTGAACCCATTCATACTTTTGGCCTTCACAACATCTCCCGGCAACAAGTTCCACAGGATGACTGTGCACTGTGTGAAGTAGTACTTTTTTGTTTGTTTGTTTTAAACCTGCTGACTACTGATTTCATCAGCTGACCCCTGATTCTTGTGTTATGTGAAGGGTAAAACACTTCCCTGTTCACTTTCTCGACACCATTCATGATTTTACAGACCTTCATCATCTCTTTTTCCATCTGAACAGTTCCAATCTTTTTAATCTCTCTTCATAGGAAACTGTTCCATATCCCTAATAAATTTTGTTGCCCTTCTCTGTACCTTTTCCAATTCTAACTATCTTTTTTTGAGATGGGGTGATCATAACTGCATGCAGCATTCAAGGTGTGGATATACCGTGGATTTATATTGTGGCATTCTGGTATGTTCTGTCTTATTACCTATCCCTTTCCTATTAGTTCCTAACACCTAGGGTTTTTTTGACTGCCACTGCACTCTGAGCAGAGGTTTTGAGAGAACTATCCACGACTCCAAGATCTCTTCCTTGAATGTTAACAGCTAATTTAGGCCCCAACGTTTTGTATGTATAGTTGTACTTTATGTTGTATGTAGAAGTGTTAACCAAATAAGATAAATGTGACTGCCAAGATTTTTTTCTGTAAACATCCATCAATTTGTTAGTATCCATCCCCTTTCTCTAGTTTTTTAGATTCTAAATTCTTCAGTTAGGGATCATCTTTTCATTATCTGTACACAAGTGCATGTATAATGGGGCTTCAATGCCTGATTGAGGTCTGTAAGCACTACTGCAATACAAATAGTAATGAGGCACAACAAAATCCCAAACTACTGCACTTATTTACTTCATTACATGGGGTGAGATCTGAGTTACTACAGAGAATTCTTTCCTGGGTATCTGGCTGGTGAATCTTGCCCATATGCTCAGGGTTTAGCTGATATATTTGGGGTCGGGAAGGAATTTTCCTCCAGGGCAGATTGGAAGAGACCCTGGAGGTTTTTCACCTTCCTCTGTTGCATGGGGAACGGGTCACTTGCTGGAGGATTCTCTGCTCCTTGAAGTCTTTAAACCACGATTTGAGGACTTCAATAGCTCAGACATAGGTGAGAGGTTTTTCGCAGGAGTGGGTGGGTGAGATTCTGTGGCCTGCGTTGTGCAGAAGATCAGACTAGATGATCATAATGGTCCATTCTGACCTTAATATCTATGAATCTATGTAAGCATGTGATCAATAGGGGTAAGTCACGTAGAAGTCTTATTCTTTTAACATTATTTTATTGTAGTTTTTTTTTTCTTTTTACGGTGGGAGAGGTAATAATTTAACAATTCCCCGGAAGAGGAATGGAGTGTGGACAGTTCTACTGCAGTCCAATTTTTTAAAAAAAGAAAAAAAACGACAATAAAATAATGTTAAAAGAATACAACATAAATGATACCATTCTGAAAGATTTTAGCAATTACTAGCAGCTGTACATACACCAGCTGAAAGCAGCAAATCTCAGCTTCCAGGTAGTATAAAACGTTCACCTCTAAGTTCATTACAGACCAGTTGTTTAAGTCACACCACAGTTAAAATACAAGAGTAGAACAGTAATCAGAATGAATAGATTTTAACAAATAATCATGCAACATTCCCAACTATAAACACACTATGGAATTGTACAAATGCATTCCCAACTCAAACATTTCTAAGCACTCATCATGATCCCTTTGACATGATTAGTCCATTTTATCAGAAAGCATCTCAATCAGCTCAGTACTGGAAATATATCCCCTCTCAGAAAGAATTATTCCCAGTACCCAAAACTAAATGGTATGCTCTTTCAACAACCTTTAAAGCTAAGATGCGATTCAAATAAAAATCAAAATATTGGAACATTAAAAGATTTATATGGAGGTGGATGAAAAATAATATTCTGGTGAATCATTCTGAAACAGTTAATATTGGACATGTTTTTAAGGATTGTTTTGAGGGAAGAAAAGGAAGAAGCCAGTCTTTGCAAGACATCTAAATCTAAAATCCCTTTCATTACCATTTACTGAGTGTCATCATAGCCCCTTACTGTACTTTATTTGTACATGTAAATGGTAACCCATGTTCTGAGAAGACTTACATTTCTCTCCAAATTTTATGCTAGCTATGTCTAATATCCCCATTCCCCAAGTTCTTGCTTAGTATTGGCCCTTATTTGCTTCTGCATTTTAATGATATTTTCATTCTCCATCAAACAAAAGCTTTTCATTTCAAAAAAGAGGAACTGGACCTTTTCATAAGTAACACTTAACCCTATCATGCTCTCATGTGCTCATTTGGAAACTCCAGCAATGTAATAATATATAAACATGTTGCTGACCTTAGTAAAAATCATTAGAACAGTTTGTTTCTAGGCAAGCCGTATCGGATTTTCTGTGACTAATCAGAGGTTGTCCAAATGTATGTGTGACTTCCTTTGTAGCATACTACTCTACCTTCAGTAAGAGCACAAAAGACTTTCTATACTTATTACATTCTTTATTGTAGGAACTACAGCTCATCATTTGAAAATGTAGTTTTCCCACAATTAGAAAATAATCTTAATAGACACAGATGGTTATTATACAAAATAATTCTTTAAAATGCTTGCTTTGACACACAATTTGAAAGAGACAATGGATCCCACTTTCTCAAAATGTGTATGTGCAGATTTTATTTTATTAGTGTTCATGTTGCACATTAACTGATAGATATTTCTTGTGCTAAACTTCCTATCCCAGTGGCTCTCTGAACTAAAGATCATTGATGTGTGCTCCATCAATTTGAACTGATTTGAATATCACCGTCATCTTTAACCCTATTTGATAAGCCACTTTTGAAACAACCGCCTTACTACTGATCCAAGTATTATTTTTTCCTTTCTTGACTTTTCCTTGACAATTATATCCTGTGCACAACAGATATGTATGCAGAATCGAATGACCTTTTTTGATTTCTTACTCTGTAGGATTTCAAATACCACATTTTGGGAATCAGACAGAATAAAAATACTTTCCCATCAAAAAGTCAGAACATAAACTAAAAATAATCAAACATGAGACAAAATAAAATAAATAAATAAAAAGCCAAAAACAGAAATACTGAATCCAAATATTTAAAAAAATATTCTAAGAAATATTAAGGATTTACTATTCTTCCTTTCCTAGAAACTTTACATTTCTTATAAAATCTATGAATAATTTAAGTCTCTGATTATAGCAGTCAATCAATTAAGTAATTTTTCAATTTTATGGTGTTTCTCTATCTAGTCACCCTGAACAAACCTTTAAGAAATTAGCACACTAAAACTAAAATTAAAATAGAAAAACTGAAAACGAGGATTTCTTTATTAGATGCAAAGCATTTCTCAAGTGTACCAGGCAGTCGAATCCAACACTTACCAGCATTGCTGTTCTCAGATTTTTCTTCTGGCTGGCTTTCTGCAGAAAAAGAACAATAATGTTTCTTTGATCTTGGAGTATGATACAAATTATTCTAAAGTATGTCTAAAAAGTGACTTGCAAAAATCCAAGAATATACAAGTGGATAAAAGGGATGAGAAATAGCACAAACACTATTTCCCTAGAGTTTATTACTATATTTTGAAAGAGGCAATTCCCCACAAAGAACAACAAAAGTCTCATTTGGAGTCCAAGCCTACAACAAACTCCATGCAGGAGTACCCCTAAGCTCCTGTTAATAGGGCTCCATCTGAGTGCAGGCAGCTGCCTATGGGGAGTCAGTGACAAGACTGGATTTAAATAATGAATAGAAAGGCTTCTACTTCACTAAGCCACGCTGGTCAAAACTCATTTTAGTTTGTAAATTTAGAAATACAGGCTGATCTGAAGAGAGATCTGCACTCATGCAGTTTGCAAGGAGTAGAAATGGGAAGAAGACTGGATACAGTTAAACCAGGTTAAGTCTCTATAGTCTGTTAGAGATATTCCCTGGTTTCAGATGGAGAGTTTAAAGAATTTCAAAAGAACATGGGTAGTGATTGTTAATTAGCATGAGATAATCACCTCTCAAACAGTCTATTCTACAGCTAGCTGTCTTGCAGCTTAGTATACAAAATAAGAGTTTGTGTTTGTAACCATACTTCCACAGCTGTCTAATTTACCATTTCACTATTATTATTTCTATAACTGTAGTCCTAAACAGCCCCCAAAATGAGACTAAGGCCCCCAATAAGAGATACTTGTCCTTAGCTACTCAATTCAACAGACTTGCAACAGCTACCATTACAGATTAATTACTTACAGCCTAGAGTGGGTTATTACTGTAGTTCAGTGAGGTTTTTTTGTTTTTTTTAAGTTCTGTTTCCTAATTTTGTGCCTTTGAGGAATGACAAGCTGGGGGACTAAATGCATTAGAAAAAACGAAGTCTCTCACAAAAATCTCCTTCTTGGACACTGCCTCTCCAGGGTTCATGATTGAGGGTACGATTTGCTCAATAAGAGAACAAAATCAACTATCACATATATCTACACATAAAGAATACATTATAGCTTTCCTGCCCTACAGCATCCCCAAAATTAGTGCAGATTCCTGGCAACATTCAAATACACTGGCATTTTATTCCTGTAGGAATAATATCACGTCTTTTCCTGTTCACATGCCCCTTTAACATGTTATACATACGTTGTATGGTGTTAGGGGGCTTATTCCTTCATCCACTTACTTCCCTGGTCCTTCTCGCATGAACAGAGAGCAACAATACCCAAAGTCCAAAGGTGCAAACAATTCAAAGTTTATTGGGGTGAACTTCCAGCAAGCATGATTCCAGTTTCCTTCTTTAGTGTCCCCCTTCCCAGCTCTGACACCACAGAGCCTTACAGCTATGTCCCTGTTCCCATTCCTGCCCTTAGCCAAACATGATTCCAATTTCCCCACTCCCATTCCCATTTCCCCCACCCACACTTCCTGATTGACTGCAGACTATATAGTAAAACTTGAGTTCTGCTTAGCTATACCGTAACCAATCATTTTACTAAATTTAACTAACCAATCCTAACATATTGCAACATGATTATTTAACCAATTATATTAGATTACACCACCTTAATTAGTTTACACCCAGCAAAATTAATTATACAGCAGACAGAAAATCACAGAACAAGACAGAGATTATACAGACAAACAATGGGGAAATGGAGACTACAGTAATAGAACAAACAGGTTTCAGAGTAGCAGCCGTGTTAGTCTGTATTTGCAAAAAAAGAAAAGGAGTACTTGTGGCACCTTAGAGACTAAAATTTATTTGAGCATAAGCTTTTGTGAGCTACAGCTCACTCTAAGGAGCCACAAGTACTCCTTTTCTTTTTTAGAACAAACACAGAAATTAGGATTTTACATCCCAGCTATTGATAAGTGAGTTCTTGCCAGACAGGATGCTATCAAACTAAGTTTCCTTTTACATCTACTAAGCACTTCCCTTTCTCTGGAGGCGATAGGCATTATCAGGACAGGACTGTATTCCTAACAGCCCAATAGCACCTTATTTTAATGTGACTAGGTAGGAATGTGAGGATGTGACCGGTCGCTAAGCTTATGGCTGCCTCTGTTGCTTAGCCAAAGGCCGTAGCCTAAGAACAGGGCCTCAGACTGTCACAGTAAGAGAAGGACCTTACACTGGCAGACAGTGATTTTGATTCTTTCTAACTCTGTAACTAACTAAGTGATAAGAATACACCTAAATTCTTAGAGTATAGGCCTTTACAGACAGGCCTGAATATCTATATCCTAACATATGGTATTACCCAAACATTATAGTAAACATTATCCCAATTTGGTTGTACAGGTAATTTATTTCCAAAAAATTCTGTAAGCACAACAATGTACGAGCCTTACTGAAGGCTCAAATGACAAACTAAGAGATAATCTATCCCTAACTAGGTTACAAAATAAGGAGAAAGTCATTATTAAGGTTGTAAGAGTCATGATTTTTGGTTCACAAGCTGCAGAAACTTTTAAGTTGTGGTTTTAGTGCAGTGAAACGTCAGCATGGGGACACTCCGAAGACAACACTCCCATGAGGGTTAAGTCTCAGGCTTCCTCTTAACCTGTTTCCTGACAAAGAATGAAGGCACGCCCCCTCTCCCCCAGGGAACCCCAGAAGGAGTACCAGCTCTGGTGCGCAGGATCACGTACATGCTCCAGCACCTTCTTCCAAGCCATACAGCCTCCCTTCCAAGGCAGTTAAGCAGAACAGAACACTGTGTCCCCCACCTGGCCCTGGAAGGCAAACATGATGGAGGGCAAATCTGAGTGCACTGGGTCACAATGCTAGTCAAATTTACAGCAACTATAAAAAGTTGCAGTTTATTCAACAAAATTATGGCCTGCAATTTTCTTAAAGCACTGATCATTAGAGAAAGCTATTTCATAATTCCGGAGTCTTTATACTCCTAAAGTCTTCAAGTAAGCTCTACCACAAGTCATTTCTCAGCATTTGAGCAATGTAAGGTTTGTTATTCAGCTAAGACTACTACATAAAAAGGCAACACACTTAGGTAGTTCACATCATTCTGATAAGGTTTAGATCAGGGGTGGGCAAACTACGGCCCATGGGACCCTCCTGCCAGGCCCCTGAGTTCCTGGCCCAGGAGGGTAGCCCCCAGCTCCTCCCCTGCAACCTCAGCTCACTGCGCTGCCAGCGCAATGCTCTGGGCAGCAGCGCAGCTGCAGAGCCGTGGCCTGACCCAGTGCTCTGTGCTGCGCAGTGGCGTGGCTGACTCCAGGCAGACGGCATGGCTGCCTGTCCTGGTAGCGCTGCCAGCCACTGGTGCTTCAGGGAGCACGGTAAGGGGGCAGGAAGCAGGGGTTGGATAGAGGGCAGGGGAGTTCGGAGCAGTGGTCGGGGGTGGGGGTGTGGATAGGGGGCAGGGCTGTCAGGGGGTAGGGAACAGGGGGGTTGAATGGGGGCAGGGGTCCCGGGGGAGGCAGTCAGGAAGGAGAGGAGGGATTGTAGGGGCGATTGGGGGCAGTCAGGGGCAGGGGTTCCAGGGGTGGTCAGGGGACAGGGAGAAGGGGTGGTTGGATGGGGCAGGGGTTCCAGGGAGGCAGTCAGGAGCAGGGGTCCCCAGGGCGGTATGGGATAGGGCAGGAGTCCTGGGGGGTGCTGTCAGCAGGCGAGAAGCGGGGGGAGGGAGGATGTCAGATAGGGGGTGGGGGCTGGGCCACGCCTGGTTGTTTGGGGAAGCACAGCCTCCCTTAACCAGCCCTCCATACAATTTCAGAAACCCGATGTGGCCCTCAGGCCAAAAAGTTTGCCCACCCGTTTTAGATTCTAGATAAAGCTAACAAGTTCTACAAACGGGATGAGTGGGTTTGCTTTTACTTAGCCACAGAGTATGCCCTCAACAGCAGATATAAAACTAGAATTCCAGTCTTAGAAAAATATTCAGCCCCTTCCTCATAATTAGGAAATTTGTTTATTATATGTAGGCCATATGTTTTCACACACATTTGGGGGGTTTCCCCCTCTTTCAGTACTAACTTCAGACAGACCTTGGAGGAAGTAGCTCTTCTGCCTAGTTACTAAGTATATTTTAATCACTGCAAATTTGTTCAGTCTCATTGATGTAGGAGTAAAAAATGCCAAATCCTATTGCCCAACGTTCTGGGAAACTCTCATACACCAAAGTATTTAAATAATCTTTAAAGTTACTACAGTAAACAAGTTGCCAACCCCATTCCCCACAAAGTGAATCAACTTCCACCACCTAATGTGCACTTTATATCCTCAAAATATCTTATTTGGACTTATACAAGAATTGAAAAGGTTGCCTATCCAAGGCTCAGGACATTCTAGTTAAAAAAAACAAAAATGCAATGAAACAATAGCTTACCCCTGACAGTCAGCCACACTCGATCAGCTAATAAGCATCTGCTAATCTTCACCACACCCATCGGGAAGGGTGAGCATACACCATCCCCATTTTACAGATGGAGAAGCTGAGGCAGGGAGATTTGGTGACTTGCCCAAAGTGAGTGAAGGCCTGGTATCATCCAAAATGCAGTCTGTAAAGAAGTCAGTTGGAGTAGTATTTTTGGTTTTCTGATAATAGAATGCAGCTTCTTTATGATCTTTGCAAATATTTTGTAATCTGCATTAACGAGATAGATTAAAAAGCTACTGTTGCTTCTAGTTCTTTTAATCATTTGGCTGCCAGTGGGTTTTCTCCTCCTGCTGCTACAGCTCCACAGACAGTCGGTAAAAAACTCAAGTACATAAAGTAACAAAGAGGTATTAAATGAGACCTCAGAGGTATCTTGGACAACAGAATGTGTGGCTAAGTGCTAGAATCACAAGAGTACAGACAGCTGAAAGGGTGGCAGGAGCAGGAAGGATATAATTTTATGGGGCTCTATCTTTCTCTTTTTTATAACTTTGTTTTATTTTTCAGAAATTTCATATTATCCTGGGTGGAAGACCTGGGGAGTGTCCTGTCCTCCGAGAGGGTTAGACAGGTATCAAGAAAAACAGCAGATTTCAATAATGCGGCAGAAGTTATTTTGTTTAGCAACAACAATTGAACTGAAAAATCACAGACCATCATTAAGCCTAACTGTGGTTTGAAATAATAACACAAGATGCTAAAAATCTTGAAAACTGAGGAATTTATAGAAAACAAAAAAAAGTAATTATAGTGATGTTAGCAGCATTGCTTTAATGAAGGAGGGGAGAAACATTTTTCCAGGACTGTAATCACTTTCTATAAGTAAATCTTTTCTCCAAAATTCTTAAAATGGTTGGTACATCTGAGGTTTCAAAGATGTCAACTGATCACAACAAACCCAAAGTACGTACTGTGAATATTAATTCTGGTTGGTACATAATTGCATGTGAAGAATCTAATACTGCAGTAGCAGCTCTGCATGCCAGCTCAGAAAGGGCTTTCCACGTGGGAATTAGCATGGAAAAAGAGACAAAGTCAGTTGTGGAAAAAGAAAATTAAGTAATTGTGAGGGTGGAGAGACATTGCGTGCGACATATTAAGAGACATGGCCAGATGAAGAGGGAGGGACAGAATTACCCGGAGCTTTGAATGCAATCACAAAAAGCTTCAATTTGATGCATTGGAAAGTCTCTAAGAGAGGAGTATCAGTCAGAAAAAACTGGCATGGATGATATTAGCAGCTGCATTTTTGTTAAGGACTGGAGATCATGATAGTACACAATCAATCCATCGAACACTGAATCCTCTTGGAGATAAATAGATAATATAGTTATTTTCTGTGCTGTTTATGTTGGAATTCTCTGTACTATGACTGTTCAACAGAAACAATTTCTTACATAAGATTAGAAGGTAGAAATTACTGATAGTGTGGTTTCTGAACACCTAAGCCATATAAGAACCTAGACAGCTTTAGTTTTAAGAATTTGGTTATTTCCTAGATTTTTCCACCCATTTTTAAAAAGAAACATTAACACCACATTTTATAACTCAATGTGGCAGCTTGATCTACAAATATTTCAGACATATAGTAAGTTTAGAGTTAAAAAAAAAGTATCATTTAACTTGCATCTAGGAACAAGTCATTAGAAAGAGAAAGTCCATGCCTTATGGAGCCAAACCTCAAAATTCCATGTAAACGGGACCAATTCCACCCAATTTACTGGAATTATCCACCTTCCACTAGGTTTGAATTGGCCCATAGTGTAAAATTTACACATATCCCATATGTTGGGCCTGATCCCGCTGTTTTGAATTACACAAGTAGCACGTTTTTCCAAGCAGTTCTACCCAAGATCTAACATAGTAAGAAAAGCACTTTTCATCATCCATAAATCAAATATTTGAAAGTAATGTTAAAATTTAGAGTCAGCATTTCTGAGCTACCTGCTGTCACAAAATGATGTAAGGGGCTACTAAAATACTGATTTATACTCACATTCAGAAAAGAAAGTACTGCTAAATATTTAACACAATCACCTTCCAATTTTTGATCCAGGATTGAAACTGTCAAATAATGCTGCTTTCTAGCCCCATGGTGGCTGCCAGTAGAAAGCTCAGAAATGACAATTTTAATCAAACATGTCCAGTCTAAAAGAGAAAACTTACCCATATATTAAAAAAACAAAAAAACACTCATTTTGCTCAGTGTAACATACTGGAATGCAAACACCTCCAAAAACATCCCTTCCGACCCCCCCACCCAAGAAAATTACAACTATGATAACGATGACAAAGACAAGACAAAATGACTGGAAACACAAATAGCATTGTTGCATAGCAACTAGTGATGTACATATGGTGATGTTTATGGAACAGGATGTTGTTCATATTTATTGCAAAAATAAGACCAAAAATCAGCCTAGACAGCAAGCAGCAAGAGAAACAATTGTGTTTTGGGTTCCTTGTGCAACAATCATAGAAACCACACTTTCCAGTTACACAGGTTTCATAAACTGATCTTCAGGAACATTACCCAGGCATTAGTGTTTTACCGAGCAGTAGGATACATACACTAGTATCCTTACCAAAAAAAGGCTGCATACTGGAATGTAGTACAATGCTTCATATTGTTCAACACAATATACAATGTGTGCAAAACTAAACTGATTGGGACAGGGAAAGTCCCAGAAATGCATCAACACACAAAGCCTAATATGCTTTTAGGAAGCATACAGGTAGGATGGGCTAGATTTTTAAAGGTATTTCAGTGCAGATGCAGATAGGCACCTAATGGGATTTTCACAAGGATTTAGACACCTAACTTCCATTGCATACAACTTATATGGATACATACGTATGATCAGTAAGCAGACTTACATATGGGCACATTGTCTGAATCAAGAACCAAAGTGGGTTTACTTTTTTTTCACGTTCCAGATTTTACCAAATTTTAAGTAACCATCTTTATCATGACAAGAACAAGAACTGGAAATCTCTCGCAGTAGTCCTGGAATTACGCAACATGATACTATGTGGAGGATCATCTATTATTCCTCAAGCTTGATCCCTTACCCCTGTTCAGAGAGATCCACAGAGAAAGAACAAGGTGAAGTAGTGGCTGAAGTGCCTTAAATCTGTGTAGCAACCTCTCTCTGGCTACTGTTAAGAGCAGCAATGGCAGAATTCAGAGGCAGCTATTTTCTCAGCCAGAAAGGATGGTCACTTTCCTGAGGTCCACAGGAAGAGGAGGGAGAAATAAGGAAATATCTTTGTGCTATGAACATGCTCTAAAAGAAAGAGGAAGTACTATAGATTTAATCAATTGGGTTTTATAAGTTTTTTTGTTTCATTTTGTTTTAAAACTAGTACTGTGTTTAGGAAAGGTGTGACTTGAAAGTACTGGGAAATGAAGTACTCCATTTATCTACAGAACAAATGCATTTTACCCACATTGTTTTACTAATGTCTCAACCCGGACTCAGAAGGAGCATTCAAATGGAAGAATGATCTCCATGCTAATTTTGTTTTTGGGCCACCTGCTCAGATGGCAGTTCTACCAGCATTCTTGTTAATTGTAGTGCAGTTTGTGACAGACACTTTAAAAACAGAAACAGGACTGAGCTCATCAACACATTTCATGGAGGTAAGGAGATATAGTGATAACTGGCGCTCAGTGGACTTACCCCACCTGTGAGCCTAACCATGGAAAAGTTGATAAGAGTTTATGAAGTGTTATAATAACCTATAACAGTGAATGTTGATAGGAAATGGTGCAAAAGGGAGAAAGCCCGAATTAGGACAAACAAAAAGACCAACTGATATAAATTAAGGACTGCATTAAAATCATGTTTGGTAAACAAGTGAAGTGTGGGACCAGAAATTAACAGAACAAACTTAGCATGATGGAAATTAGGCTTAACTGGTGAATAAAATAGTTATGGGCTATTGTACCATCATCCCCTTTTGGGGTCCTTAAAAAAAAGATTTTGGGTGAAGACAAGTACAAGTGCAACTATTGCTGACTGAAAAGAAAAAAAAAGGGGGGGGGGAAGCTTCACCATTATGGCTGCCACCCCCACCACCTCCTGGGACATTGGGATTCATCATGACACCAATGGGCATTTGTCATCCTAATCCTGAGAGATGTCCCAACCAAACCAGGCCAAGAGAGGGACTCAGATGATGTTTCTACTTCCACTGTATCCGAACCACTACCTGGGATGTGAAAAGTTCAGTGTGTCCCCTACCCCTTCCCATCTTTTCCTTCCCACTACTTCTCTTTCCTATCTTTCTCCATTTTCCTTCTGGCTAGTAAAAGTCTCACTTACCCAGCCAAAACTGTGTATTTTGCAACACTGCTTTAAGCCTGTGACCAAAGCTGCAATTAAAAGCAATGTCCTAACTGCCCAATGTTGATACAAATTTGCCAGGTCTCCAATTGGCTGATAAAACCATTTGCTTGGGCCTGTTTTTCTTCCCAGAAGTGAGACTGGAAATAAAAGTCATTCAATGACTTAATTCTTTTCTTCATTCCACTCTTCACTCATCACACTGAACACTTGTTCCACTAGACTGTTTGTTCCTGATAAACACTGCAAATTCACTCAGTAGAGCCATATGCCTTCAACAAACACTATACAGTTATTTAAAAACCACCAAGTTGAGACAGTAGTACTATGTAAAAGTGTAAACACAACTCCAAGTAGCACTCTCCAGATCTCTATGATGGAAAAATTATAGAAGCAGACTATCAATGCTGGTTTAGCCCTACAGTGAATCCCTAATATCCTCAGATAGCTTTGCTGAGGTTTAACTATACATAATCTAATCCACCAAACGGGTACAGAGTACAGCATATTCTCTGTACAGATTTCCATAGGCTACCAGCATTATACACAATTTAATAAATACTATAGCCCTATCCATATAAAAACCTAAAGCCCAGGGACTAGTGTCTACACTAGAAACGCTACAGCAGCAGCTGCGCCACAATAGTGTAGACATGTACTATAGCAACGGAAAGTGTTCTTCCATCACTGTAGCAAAATCCACCTCTCTGAGATGCCTTAATTCGGTTGATGGAAGAATTTTTCTGTCACCCCAGCAGCGTCTACACTGGGGCTTACGTTGGCTTAACTACATCACGCAGGGTGTGACATTTTTCATAATCCTGAGCTATGACGTTAAGTCAACCTAACTTGGTAGCACAGACCAGCCCTGAAACAAACTGCATATTCTTTCTTAGGATTTCTCCAATGGTTTATGAGTGCACGTCCAAATCAGTTAATTATCTAGATATACCTGACTCCCCAAAGTCTGAGCCATTACTGCCGTTTACTCATTGCGTACTTTTAGGGCTGTAGGAAAGCCAAGGGCAAAATTTTATAATGGTAGTGAGTGCAGAAGCAAAGGTATTTTTGGTGAGCCAGCCTAAAAACAATGGGAAAATAAGTATATTTTAAGAGGAGATACATTAATTAGTCTTTCAAGGAAAGGAATAACAGAAGTCAAAGAGAGCTTGAATTCTAGTTAACTGTAAGTAATAGTCTTTCCAAACCTTAGTATGGCAGCCAAACTGGCTACATTTTACAATTTCACATTAATGAATAAAACTAGTAGTTATATCAATGGATCTCAAAAGTGGCGAAGTTACACTTAATGTTAGTTCAGCCCACTCAATATTTAAGGTCTGAATACTCCTGCTCTGTCCAGCCAGCTTTAATATTTCTTTACTCAATTACTTGATATGAATAGATTAGCATCCCCCAAATTAATTTGTCAGTATAAGAACAAAAGATGACCTTATAACCGTGTATAATCTCTAACATGCACTCCTGAAGATTAAACAAATTAAAAGAACAAATCTTAAACACCTCATTTCTTTTCCAATTAAGAAATAGGCACAGAGGATTGATGTACTAGCTTATTTTTCCTTTAAAAAACAAAAACAAGACACTTCTGATGAAGTGGATATAAAGATGGCGTAGTTACAAAATTAACGGAAATTACCTAAAGATGCCAGAGGACGTATGTCTACGTTACTAAATGTGAAAGAACTGGCGGTCTCTTGTCAAGAGAGACCCAGAACAGAAGTACTATGGAAAGGCTGTTTTAAATCTAGATTGAGGTCTGCTAGCACAACTGTTTCTGGAAGCTGACATAATGCTCATTCATAGTTTGTCTACCTGGCACTAACTAGTGCTATCAGTCCCCAGTTTTCATAAGCATCATATTTTCCCAAAGTTACTTGATTTTTAAACTTAATAAAATAAAATTAAAGTACAACAACAAAAAAAAGCATGGTAGGAATGTAGGCCCACGTTAGATTTGGATGAACCCTGGTTTTAAATTGAGTTGGGATTAATAGCTGGAATTGAGCAATAAACTCACGGCATGCGACCAAAGAAGCCATGAGAAAGAAGAGCTATTGTGTTAAACTTGTAATGATTCTTCAAAATAGCTAAAGTAACAGAAATAAATATGGTTAATTGGGTATCAGGTACAGTAAATAATTGGATGTATAAAAAACTCCATCTGGCCTTAGCTAGGGTCTAATAATTGGCAACGACACCACTTGTTTGTTAAAGGGTATAAAAAAGTTAACCCATAAAAGGGTTAATACTTGCCTGCCCAAGTCGGAGCTGACCAATATGGATTTAAGCACCCCTGCGTTTTCCCCATTTGTAAGAATCTTAATCAAATACTTGTAAGTGTTTTGTTACTGTTTGGAGGTAATAAATTGCTTATTATTTAGGCGTGTTTAGAGTAACTGTATAAATACCATACAGCCTTTGGGTTTAATAAAGGAATTTACGGTTAAATTGGTGCCATGGTAATACCCTACATAAATAACAGTAATTCCAACAAGCACATTTTTGGCTTCAGCGTATATCACCACACAACTTATTATAAGCATGTAACAAAAAATCCACACAAGAATTCAATGGTCTGGGCTTAGTGAGAGGCACAATTCAGGGTTGTTTATGAATGCTCACATAATTCACCTATTTGTTGCCTCTTAAACTAAGTTTGTATAAGCTCACTGGGTCAGGGGATATCTTCCTATAAATCTATACAGTGCCTCTGACAACTGGGTTCTCACCTGGAGGCACGAACATAATGCATATCAGTATACAAGCCTATCACACATTTTTTATGTTATTTCTTCACTAAGCAGTGTTAGTCAGACAGACATGCTGTTAGGTCCCACTGAAGTCAACAGAAGCATGATCAGGGCTTGTATCATTAAAATCCTTTTGAACACAGACAAACCTTAAAATAGATGAAAATTACTACTGTGAAGGGTACATCTACACTGCAGCTCGGGGTGTGATTTGCAACTCTTGTAGACATACCAGTGCTGGCTTTAATCTAGCTAGCTTGCTAAAAATAGTAGCAAGGAAGTGGTAATGTGGACTTCTGTTTGGGCTGCTCAAGCCCACCTAACCCCGTAGGTACATATTTACTTGAGCCACCCATGCCACTACGCTTTCACTACTATTTTTTATGAGCTAGCTAAATTAAAGCTAGTGTGAGTAGGCTATACAAATTGCAAATCAGACCCTGGTCCCAGTGTAGACATATCCCACAACTGCAGCAATGCCCAAAAAGTCACAGTTGTGAAAAAGGCTAATATGATTCTGGATTAATGGGAGTGTCAAATGTAAGATATAGGAGGCAACTGTCCCATTCAATCTGGCACTGGTGAGGCCTCAGATGGAGTACTGTGTCTAGTTTTGGGTGCCAAACCTTAAGAAAGATGTGGACAAACTGGGAAGAGTTAAAAAGAGAACAACAAAAATATAAAAGGTTTAGAAAACCTGACCTATAGGGAAAGATTAAAAAAAAACAAAAACAAAAACAAAAAACAACTGAGCATGTTTAGTCTTAAGACTAACATCTTGATGAGGGGTCCTGATGACAGTCTTCAAATAGTTTCGCGGTTGTTATAAAGAGGACGGTGATCAAATGTTCTCCATGTCCAGTGAAGATTGGACAACTAATGGGCTTAATCTGCAGCAAGGGAGATTTAGGTTAGATATTAGGAAAAGCTTTCTAACTATAAGGGTAGTTAACCACTGAACTAGACTGCTAAGGGAGTGGAATCTCCATTACTGGACATTTTTAAGAAAAGGTTGGACAAAGGACCTGTCAAGGTCCTGTCTCGGCACAAGAGACTGGATATGACGACTTCTAGAGGTCCCTTTCAGTCCTACAATCCTATGATTCTATGAAATACACTAGCTACTTTCCAAACACAGAGGAAATGGAGTTCCCTGCTCCAAAGAGCATCCACCACTCTAAGAAGACAATGAAACGAAGTGTGTGGAGGGGGGAAACAATACCCAAGCAAACTAATCTGGCTGATGATAGGTACCTCTTGCTACTTACATCTGTTTTCAAATTAAACAAGGCAATAAACTCCTTACCCCTTACCCTCTTTTCCTCCCTCCACAATTCAATCCACATCTTTTGTCACAGTAATTTCTAGATTCAGCTCCAGTGTCTGTAGTCCACTCTCTTCAAATAATTTAGCAGTTCATACATAAGATAAATAATGAAATAGGCATTGTGGGAAAAGTAGGTCTTCAGGAAGGATTTAAATAAGACATTAGTGACTTTACAAACCAACCCAGAAAACTGCATTGCATGCATAGAGCGTGCCATGGAAAAAGCACAGATTGTTGTAGGGTAAATGGACAAATTGTGTATCAACACATCACGGGGTGGAGCGGTGGAGTTCACGTTATGAGAGATGGGTCAAGGCTATTTAGGGCTTTGAAGGCTATTGCAAGAAGCTTGAGCTTGATGTGGTATAGAAGACAGAGGGATTCCCATATAGATTCTGACCACATCACCTGATGAGCATCAAAGATGATCCTATTGGTGGTGGCATATATAGACTGAAGTGGAATGATGTGTCACTGTGCTTCTTTCAGTGGACTACTCATATGAGTAGAGTTACACAGGCTAAAACTTTACAGAATCAGGATGTAACTAAGTTTCACATAAATGATTTTCATGGATTCAGTTCATACAGCATACACAGATGAATACACAACCAAAAGACGCTAGCTTGGGTTGTAGAAAAAAAAATGTAATTCTAAGTTAGTCATACATGAATACACAATGCAACCAGCTTTACTCAGAATATTGCTAGAGTGTGTTTTAAAAAAAGTCACACAGGATATTCTTTGCATCATACACAAAGACGATTTTCAAAGGCTTGTAATTTGGTTAAATCAAAACTAACTTTCCCAGCATAACACCCACAGGTGCACTCTCAATGGTAGCTATTTCCATGCCAAATTTCAGTTTAATATCCCACGCCATTTTGATACTACAATTGTACAAGACAGGGTTGCAATGGTTCTCTTTTACTTTTCCAGTAACAAGGATTCCCGTCCCCCCGCCCACTTATAAGCAAAAATAGTTGAATCTTATTTTGGGAAGTTTAAACAAATATTCATCTTAAAGTACAGACCAACCTTGAAAAATTACAGCAAGTTGTAAGAGACTGAAAAACAGGGGGTCAGAACATTAACCATTTCACAACTTTAACTATAGGGGTTGCTGCTGCTCTTAGTTTATTAATCAACTTGGCTCTTAAAATTGAAGTTGAGGACTTCCCACTGCCCCTAAATAAAAAGGCATAGGGATATAGATTCTTTATCTTGTTTGCAGAACTTTTTTCCCTTAAAAGAACAAGTATGAAATGGAATAACTTTTTCCAACTCAGAAACAATGCATCGTAGAGCAATTATGATCTAAAGTACTTAAGGGAGATCACAACAGAAAAAAATATCAGTGTTGAAAACTGAATGAAACAAAAATACATTTTATTTCACCTACTGAATAAATGAATTTAGTTTCCAATTTACAGAAAACTAAACCATTCTACCAACCTTTCTGTATACAATGTAAATCAGTTTTCTGCTGTCTTTGCTAACTGAAGCACAATTCCTCTAGCAATTGATTTTGGGTTTATCGAATTACATTTTCCATTATATTGACTTAGCATACTAATCACGGAATGGATATTAAAGGAACCCACCCAGTCTGCTGCTAACTATGCACTTTATACTAACTTAGACTGTAAAACTTAGAATATTTAGCAATTCAGTGGACTTCCCTTCTTTCAAAAGGACATAACCCATTCTGAGAGATCAGAATTGTGTATTTATGACAAGCAGTGCTTCATAAGAAGTAAAGTTGATGATCATTTATTTTATTGTGAAAGACTCCTCAGATTTAGCTAAAACATTAATGCGAAGTTCTGGTCTGGCTTGCACTCCAAGATTGCACAAGACGTAAATCAGGAGAGAAAGTGGCTCAAAAAGCCTTTCTACACATTCTTCTCCATTAAAAATGAGAATCAGTATTATCCCCAGGTATTTTTTTCTTACCCCACCTTATTGTCTAATCTATCTGATGTTCTCTAGGATACACCTAGTCTGATAGCAGATGGAAAATGTAATAGGAATCACTCTCATACAATTACCCACTCTAATGCGGAAACTTAAATTTTTCCATTTCATTGCCTTATGATAGACACAGTGCAGTCATAAATGTGTGCCATACAGGGGCATGTTGTACCACCATCAGTTCATAGCAATAAGTAGGTCTGTCCCTTATCCTTTTTTAAAAAACAAAACAGTATCTCAGAGACTTGTGAACGATCCCATGCATATTTATATGGTGTCAAGTCTGAAGCGTAATTATTACACTTCAAATGTCACTGTTAACTATTCCACTGTTGAGCATTCATATTCTGGGAATGTGTTTATCCACTCTAAGATACAGTGACAGATATTTGGGCAAGATGCAACAGGGGCAGCTAGTTCCTGGCCAGCCTAGCAGGAGTAGAAAATGAAGAAATCAAACCATCCAAAAATCCAGCGTATCCAAATGTATAGTCACCTCCGACCCTGCCCAAAAAGGGGAGGGAAAGCATCATAAACTTTATTTATGGGAACTCCCAAACATTCCAAGATGCCTGAAGCCCCAAGTATTCTCTACTAAGCTTTCAAGGCATCCAGTCTCTCTTTTCCCCCCACCTTATTTTCTATGATGCTGCCACACATTTACAGTATACAAATCTGCAGCACACAAAGTTTGGGGACTACATAACATTAATTTAGTATCAGAACAGCCAACTAGCAAAGGAAAAATACATTGACTATTCCACAAGAGGAAGGAGAGCAGTGAAAGGAAGGGCATATGATAATTTTGATGTTTCTATCATATAATTTAGGCCTAACATGCTCATAGAACGTGGTATCCTGAAAATGCCCCACACTTACCATGTATTGCTACTATAATATCAGTGACCTACACATAATGTAGGTCAAGGAATTTGAATCCAATAGACAAAAATACAATTATTTTTCCTGCGTGCCAAATACCACATTACTATTACACTTTCTGAGAAAGTAAACAACTGGAAAGTTTGATGAATGACCGTTAATATTCACTGGTCATCAAGACACTATATCAAGACTGATAGAAAAAAATGAACCTAATTCAAAATTGATTTTCACCACACTGTAGCTAGATTTCTGTCAAATCTATCCTTTCCTCCAAAAGAAGTGTTGAGCAAAGCAGCAGTTTTCTGCTAGGTCATCCTATCAGAAGCACAAGTTGTGATGAAACCTAAAGGTTTTGTACTATACTCCATTCTTCCTCTCTGATCTGTTCAGCAGGCTGATATTGGAATGCACAATACAATCCTTTCTGGAGACATTTCAGGCTCTTACTCGATTAAAAGAAGAAAAATAGTCAACTAGAATGAAGTGTTATGTGCATGCATGTGACCAAAAAACAAAGCTGAAAGGTCTTTATTTTAGCTCCATCAGTTTGATGGTGTCCTTTTAACCAACTATCATGCTGAGATTATGAATCTACGCAAACATGCATGACAGGAATTATATTAACAAATAATTTTCATTCTAATTTACCTGCTGAGCTTTCTGTAAACACTGTTAACGTCTGTCCTCCCACACTTTGCAAAAGAAATGGATGTTCTCTGGGTGCACTGACTGAAGCAGGTTTTCCTCCAATATCACTGATACTTGCAAGATCTTCATTCAAAGTAAATGATACCTAACAACCACAATGAACATAATATTAGTACATAGACCTTTAAACTACATAGATTTTAGAGCTTAGGAAACAGGAAGAGAAAGAAAAATGAAATAGTACAATACAATTTTGAGTTGTTCAAATATACATCTGGGATCTAATTTTTAATATACTAAGCTTCTGAAATATTTTATTCAACATTTTCACATAGGATTATTTATACAATTTACTCAACAGATTTTTATTATCTCCTCTTGATGTCAGAGAACAATTAATTGCATTTCATTATTTTTAAAAATGTTGAGAACCTAAGATAGTTATATCTTTCAATGTAGATATTTTAAATGTTTCACACAGCTAACTTCACTTTTGAGAAAATGTCAGCAGCATATATTACAGCCAACTACGAGCCTGAACAAATCCCAAAGACAACTGGAGTCTCTCCACGTATTGCAATGAGAGTTAAATCAGACTCTAAGATGGTATATTCAGCTTTTCCCCACTGCTGAATTTTTGCTAAGTCTCTTCCAATTCAATGTGTTGGTTGGCTCTGGGGTATACTGAATCATGCTGCTACCTTCCCATCTAACATGAAAGGTAAAATACCTGGTAAAGCTATTATTCATTCAATTGCTAATAAAATAAATTAATCAGCTGCCTTTGCAGATGAAAAGACCCTCAAATTCCCCAATACTTTATATTTAACAAAACTAATGAATTAACACCAAATATGATATGGTATATTTCTGAACTCTTACTTCTTTGTTTCCAACTTTTTCTACTTAATATTAATACCTAGCTCTTATATAGCACTTATCAGTAGATCTCAAAGCACTTTAGAAAGAATATTAGCATCATTATCTTCATTTTACAGATGGGGAAACTGAGGCATGAAGCAATACGTGACTTGCCCAAGGTCACGCAGTAGGCCAGTGACAGAGCCAGTCCCCTAGGTCTCCCAACTTCCAGTCCAGTGCTCTATTACAAGTACTATAAGATAAATGTACACTACTTTAAGCAACACTAAAGTTCAAAATATAACACATTAATAGCCTTTGGATTTGGTAATTACTTACTTCTGTTCTTCCTTGATTTCTGTAAAAGAAAATATTTAATATTTTAGTTTCTGTAATCTAATTTCACAGGTTTGGCTCCTCTGATAACAGCAGCAACCTCAAATTCTAGCTTTGTTACAGTCTTCGCTCCTGGGCTACCCAAGGACAAATGGGAAAGTCAGCAGGAGCAAATAGAAGCAACACAATAGCATATAAATAAATTGATAGAGACTCTTTATTTAGATGAGCCTATTGCCGATGTCTATGAAATCGGAAATGGGGTTCTAAAATATATCCACACACACCAGTATAATTTTTTATATTCATACTGTTTAGAATATACAATGATAATCACTAGGGCAGCTATATTTCAAGCTTCATAGAAATAAACCCAACTTGTACTTTCAATAAATATTATGCAATATAAGTAGTACTTCACTGCAATACACTACTGTATACTAAACATAACTTTTTTTACTTCTGTAATAATTCTAAGAATTCCTACCAAAAACAGTATGGTGAACTACTTACTTGGCAATCCTCAGCTTCCCTACTTCACCCCTTCCTGAAGCTTTAGTCCATTGTTGTGACAAGTACTTGGGGACCTTAAAAAAAAAAAAAAGAAAAGAAAAAGAAATTCAGGTAACTATGCAACAGATAGTTATATCAAAGATTTTATGTGTTTTTTTTAAATTAAAAAAAAACATCTTTTTTGTATTGCTTTCTTTACAACAACAATTAAAATATACTGAAGATTAATATTTCTTTGCTAGAGAAGGCAAACAGAAGAAGTCAGCACCAAAAATTGATCATATTTAAACTTTCCAAAACCTACCAAGCATAGCCTAAGATGTATGACTTAAATGAAACTAAAAGAGGTGATTAAAAATTGCAGCCTTAACAGGACATCTGACTGACTTGTGGAACAAAAAAGGAAGTCATGTTTTACTATCCCCAAGGCCATGCATTAAAAAAGCGTTGATGTTCTTTTTATGCTCTTCTTTTAACACACACAATGCACCAGAAGCTCCAGCAAATCCACTTTTATTTTTAGTTTTGTAGCAATAACTTCCTAGGGTTTTACTAGTACAGTACAGTCATTCCATATTTGCATTTATAGCCACTGTAGAAAGTATATACAACTAAAGGACTGCATACTTTGTTGCTTATGTAGGCAGAGCTGCACACCCAATGAGAAAGAGAAGCACCCAACACAATGGGATCCTGATCCATGACTATGGCTCGCAGGTGCTATGGAATACAAATATTAATTAATAATATTAAGCCACATCCTGTGATGTATAGGCAGTATCAGGGGGCACCAGTAAGATTTATCTGCCTGCAGCACCAATCAGGCACTTGGTGGCCTGATTTTCCTCTCACTTATACCAGTAGAAATCAAGCTTTCCAGATTTACATTTTCACCAACCTCAATAGGGTTCTGCCTATTGCTGCCTAGAATATTCTCTGAAATTTTGGAATTGACACAACATGTTCAAAAATTGTTACGTAACACACAGAACAAAAAAAGATGCCATTAAGTGTAGGGCCTCACTTCACCCAGATAAATCTGTAGTTGTATAGTGGATGGGATTACGCAATCTACAGGAAGACAGGAAATGTTTTACACAATAAAACACCCGCTACAGCGGATTTCTTTTAATTTGAGCAAGAACAATTAGGAGGATCAGTTTTCAAAAATCTTTTAACAATCCTGAATATAGTGTATGGAAACATTGCAATCTGTTTCTATAAACAAAAACAGAACTGAAATAATTTTAACTTGGATTTTGGAAAAGGGATTCTCCAGTTAAGGTCTGACCCGAGGCCATGAATGAACTAACAGCATCTGAACAAAACATATATAAAATACTTAAGATTCTAGAGACATGGTCTTTATTCTTGACTGCGTAGGTAGGGATAATACTTCTCCCTCACAATTTGTAACATGACCATGTGGGAAAAGACATGACATAAACCAATACCATTTCAAAATGAAATACTCCCTAATTAGCACAACCTACTTTTCTATATTTTGCACTCTAAAACCTCACAGCTTTAGTTGTACTTACTTTTATTGAATATATTCCTAAAGCACCCACCACTGTAATATCTGGGCTATTGTCTATTAAGTTGTCTCTCTCTGGGATACTTTCTATATTAGCTTCACACATTCTAAAGGGAAACCAGGTTAACCAGTAACTTGTTTTTCCAACAAGTCTTTTCCCCAGAAATTAATTAACAATTTCAACATTGTTATACCTGGTCTTCATTAGCCAGGGAAGTCGTGTTGTGAGCTGTGGTAAAGCAGCACTACACAAAACATTCTGTTGTTTAAAGAGAATTCTTTTTTTTTTTTTTAAATTAAATCCACCAAATGATAATCAGTTTTGCTTCAATAATATGAAGTCCCATCTATGTTGTGATTCTTAACATGTTGGGGGACCTACTTACAAAAGTTTGCTGTGGTTTAAAATTCCAGTTCACACATGAAGTAGGTCTGCTAACTCTCCTTCAGGTCTGAACTGGATTTTAAACCAGGAGGGTAGGGGAAAACCATGCATAACCTTTTTACACTAGCAAACTTTATAGCTGTAATTCACAAGTGTTGCAGCAATGGTGTCCCTAACCTCTCTTTGTCAGAGGGTGGAGATGGATGGCAGGAGAGAGATCACTTGATCATTACCTGTTAGGTTCACTCCCTCTGGGGCACCTGGCATTGGCCACTGTCAGTGGACAGAATGCTGGGCTGGATGGACCTTTGGTCTGACCCAGTATGGCCGTTCTTATGTTAATGGTAAAAAATTTAACATGGGCAGAATTTACATGTTTTTACCATTGAATCATCTAGCCTGTGATTATACAGTGGTAAAAATGCCCAACTAATTGTAGGTTTCAGAGTAGCAGCTGTATTAGTCTGGATCCGCAAAATGAAAAGGAGGACTTGTGGCACCTTAGAGACTAACAAATTTATTTGAACATAAGCTTTCGTGCGCTACAGCTCACTTCATTGGATGCCTGCAGTGGAAAAAACAGTAGGGAGATTTTATATACACAGAGAACATGAAACAGTGGGTGTTACCATGCTCACTGTAACAAGAGTGATCAAGTAAGGCGAGCTATTACCAGCAGGAGAGAAAAAAAACTTTTTGTAGTGATAATCAAGGTGGGCCATTTCCAGCAGATGACAAGAACTCCTCTCACTGTAGGGGGAAGAGGGGGTAGTTTTACTTTGTGTAATGACACATCCACTCCCAGTCTTTATTCAAGCCTAATTTAATGGTGTCCAGTTTGCAAATTAATTCCAATTCAGCAGTCTCTCACTGGAGTCTGTTTTTGAAGTATTTTTTTTGTAATATTGCGACTTTTAGGTCTGTACTCGTACAGACCTAAAAGTCGCAATATTACAACAAAAAGGCTTCTGGACTCTGTGGCAACCCAGCCCTGTTGTGAGTTAGAGCTAACTAGGAGACTCCTTCCTCACCTCAGCACACCTCCTCCCTCCCCGATGTGGCTTTTATGCTATGGACAAGTGATTGCTGGGACAATTTGTTCCCCCAGGGGTGCTGGGACAATTTGTACAGACCTAAAAGTCTCAATATAACAACAAAAAAACAGGTTTCAGAGTAGCAGCCGTGTTAGTCTGTATTCGCAAAAAGAAAAGGAGTACTTGTGGCACCTTAGAGACAAACAAATTTATTTGAGCATAAGCTTTCGTGGGCTACAGCTCACGAAAGTTTATGCTCAAATAAATTTGTTTGTCTCTAAGGTGCCACAAGTACTCCTTTTCTTTTAACAAAAAGAAACAGACTCCAACGAGAGACTGCTGAATTGGAATTAATTTGCAAACTGGACACCATTAAATTAGGCTTGAATAAAGACTGGGAGTGGATAAAACTATTTCCCCATGTTTATTCCCCCCCCGCCCCCCCCCGCATTGTTCCTCACATGTTCTTGTCAACTGCTGGAAACGGCCCACCTTGATTGTCACTACAAAAGTTTTTTTTTTTTTCCTCTCTTACTGGTAATAGCTCACCTTATCTGATCACTCTCATTACAGTGTGTATGGTAACACCCAATGTTTCATGTTCTCTGTGTATATAAAATCTCCGTACTGTATTTTCCACTGCACGCATCCGATGAAGTGAGCTGTAGCTCATGAAAGCTTATGCTCAAATAAATTTGTTAGTCTCTAAGATGCCACAAGTATTCTTTTTCTTTCAACTAATTGTAGTTTGTCGGCTTAAAAAAGGTGCAGTTGTTTGCACAGTTACCAAGTTCAGTTCACTACCATCTTCACTACAACAACATCACATGTTTGAACCATGCTGGGGTACTACAGAGTTGTGGGCTCCCATTGTATGAAAGGAAGTACAACGTTACCAAGGCCAATATCAGCCATGGAAGTCATTTTTAAGTCACATTAGCACCTATCTGTGAAAAATCATGTTTTAAAAGGGTTCTTGCTATCCCTGTCCTCCTCTTATTATAGAGAGTGCACCTAGTAAAGTTCTGTTGCTGATAACCAATATCAATACTGGGTCCCCTTTCACCTCCTCATCTACCCAAACAGAGTTTAAAACTTCTTGGTAAGCATAGGTAGGACCAACCCATTTTCAAAGAAGGTTTTATGAAGCCCTTAGTCAGAAACTGACACTAAAGAGGAAGTACAAAGACCTGGCAACAAGCCCACCCCTTGACCTTGTCCACATTGAGGATTTTCTGAAATCTTCTATTGCTGCTCTAGCACCAGTGCTGCCAATGATGGAGACAATATCATACACCAGCCACTGGCTTTTTTACCACTGTGTCATCCTGAAAACCCTAAGTGCAGATATAACCCCAGGTTCTTGGAAAGTAAAGCATAATAGGAATCCTAGCAGGGTGCTGGCCGGAAACACTGCTTACGGAGCCTCATCCATCTCTGCCTAAGGGTGTCCGATACATCTGAAGTCCTCGCCCCAGCTACAGGAAAGGACAAATTTCATTCTCTTCTTCCTGCCACGGTCTCCTGAATGCTACTGGGATGGAGAGTCGATTCCACCACTTCATTCCCTCTCCCCCTTGCTAGCGCGCACAGTCTTTGCCAAAAGCAGAGCGGCCGTTACAGGGCACTCGTCAGTTTCAGGGTTGCTCCAAAGCGCAGCCACTGAAGGGGCTGGAGTCTCGCAGCTCTCTGGGCACGGTGCCTGGCAAAGCAGAGAGCAGCCGTGGGACCTGCCCGCCGACTCGGCGTTGGTTCGCGCGTGGCGAGGTCTCCGCAGCTCCCGGGAAACCAGACACGCCTCTGCTTTCCTGCGGAGACCGTAGGGGCCGCCCAGGGGAATGGGAAAGTCACTCCGCCCCCCCCGCCCAGCAACAGAACCAGGGAATTGCTGCCGCCCCCCCCACCCTTCATCCCGCTTCCTCGCCCCCCCCCCCAGATGAATCTCTTCCCCCCTCCGCCCCGGCCCACAGGGATCCCCACAAACCTTCCCCCCGCCGCAGGGATTCCCGCCCCGGCGTATTCTCGAGACGAGCCAGGGTCTCGGTCCCAGGGAGGGAAGGAGCCGCCCCAGCCGGTGGCGGGGCCTCCCTCGCGGGGCAGAAGCCGGGAGCGCGGGGGGACAGGCTGAGTCGCTCGCCGGGCCCGCGCGGCCTCTCACCTTCACCAGCCACATGCCCGTGTTCTGCTTGGCCCCGGTCAGGTCCAGCTCCCCCCTCTCACTCATGGCGGCCCGGGCCCGGGACGCAGGGACACGCCGAACGAGCTCGAGGCGCCCGCACGCACAACGGCGATTGCATCCACCCGGGCAACAATCAGCAGCTCACCCGTCTACGGCGGCCCCAGGCTGCCAAACTTCCGCGGTAAAGCGGAGCCCGGCGAGCGTTCCTCGCCTCCCCCGGGAAAGGGCGAAGAGGGAAGCGCGGGGGCTCTCGCGCTCCGGGGCCTGGTCCCTCGCGCTTCCTCTGGCAGGCGTAGGGGCGGGGCGGTAACAGGGCCTGAGCCAGGCGTGCTGTAGGGACTGACACCGCACGGCGGCGGCCTGCGTGTGTCCCTGGAGCGGGGCAGGCCTGGCGTGCTGCAGTAAGCCCGGGTTTGACGTGTGGCAGGGCCACCCAAGCTGACAGGGTAGGGAGGAGGTGAAAAGCAGGCACTGGCCTTGCCCCTGGCGGATCGAGTGAGAGGCCCCTGGAAGAGTTGGGTTATAGACGGTGCTTGGTTTGTAATGAATGGGGTGTCTGGGATGAAGCAGTGGTTTACTTCCATAACTGATGTGGCAGCCCAGAGGTGGTGGGATATGAAGTGCCGCACCTAGAGGTGCCTGGGCTGTACCTGGCACAAACTAAGCAATGGTTATAGAAATGCCGAGGTAGCCATTCCAGCAGGAGGAAGTCAGATGCATGCCGCTTTAATCAGTAATGGTTAACAGGACCAGACCGCAAATGTGAAAAATGGGGACAGGAGGTAGGGGTAATAGGAGCCTATATAAGAAAAAGGCCCAAAAATCAGGACTGACCCTATAAAATCGGGACATCTGGTCACCCTTACGTCAATAGTGTAAAAATCAGCTATTTCACAGCATCCCCAGAACCTGGGCAGGACTGTGGAATCATCAAGCTCCAACTGTCAACTCAGATTTGGCCCAAAATTCAGGTTAAAAGCAAGTTTTTACTAAAACACTTTGGTGACAGTTCCCCAAATTAAAGTAAAACCTCAGTGGGTACACGTGTATTTAAACCAAGAATCACCCACTGCTGGGTTTGAAAACCCGACATTGCAACTCTAGAAGCCTGAAAGTGAAATGCAGGGCTTGTCTCACTGGAAACTAGAACCATAATTGCTAAGTTATTTGTAATTCCCACTTTTAGTTATTTCGGTGCAAGGCTTTGTGTGGACACTCTTATTTGAATTCAGTGGGGAGGATATTCAGCATCTTAAAGAAGTTCTGCAAATGGCAGGATTTACAGATGATTGCTAATTGAGGCTTAGGGATGGAGTCTGTGAAGTGATGAGCACAAGGAGATAGGAAGAGCTCAGCGCCTTTCAACACCAGGCCCATTGTGATTCGTCAAAAAGCGAGTGAATGGCAGAGTTGTGTCTAGCTCATGCCATATGCTCAGACAGCACCTGCCGCTACTTAAAAATGACATGGAATAAATGTCTTCAACTCAAGTGACATTTTCAATAATCTGGTGTCATGATTCAATAGTTCTAATATACATTACTGACAGTATCAAACTAATGTAAAAATTTAAAAAGAGGAATTAAATAGGCCAAGTGCATGAATAATCAGCATAACTGGCCAAATCATGCTTGTTACCTAAATTGTCCTGTGAGAAATCATTGTTCTCATTTAAGATGCTAAAAACAGTAGGGGAAAAAATCTGGCAATATCACTGGCTCAGAGCTGAAAGTGACAAGCTATATGCTACAGGCAGCCTTTCCAGTCCTGTTTCCATGGAAACTACATTAAGGGTGGCAACAAAGTCAGAAGCATTTTCATTAATTCCCAATTTAAAATCCTAACCTTATGTTTGCCATTCCAGTGTTTCGTTCCATGGATGAAGAATCAGAAACCAGTAGGTAATAGCTGAGAGTTAGAACTCTGTGTTTCCATTTCTGCTCCTGTTTATATGCAACACATGTCAAATCGGGGAAATAAATTACAGGGTTTTAAATTACAGAACGTTTGCTTCTGATTTTTTTCATCCCACCAAGTGGGATCAATAGATTGCACTCTAGCAAGCCTCTGAGAAGGACCTCCCTTTGTCACTTTCAGGTGCTGCCTGAAGTTTGAGGACTGGCAGTGCTGATTTATAAAATAAAAATAATCTACAGACATAAATGGCCTGATCCTGTACTGTTAAAATGAATAGGAGTTTTGTTGTGGACCACAATAAATTTATGTATGCTTCCCTCAGAACCAAGAGGATATTAGGGAAAATATGCTTATAGGAGTTAACACTGTCCAACCTGAACTATGCCAGCAGCCCCATGGGAGAGGGGAAGAGGTGGCATAGATGCAGGCAGAGAAGGCAATGGCAACAGAGAGGGATAGTTCTCAACTATCACAATGAAAGGTATAGCACACCATAGGTCGCAGCTTCCTTTCCTAGTAGTGATCCACAGAGTTTGGAGACCATGCCCTCTGCCTCCTCAAGGGCCCCAAAATTCCTTGCTCCTGGGAGCAATATACAGAGGAAACCCCACAAGGTAACCCTTGTGGTGTCCAAGATTTCTTTATCCCAGTCCTGTAAATTTTAGCTGCTGGATGATTAAATATAGTTCTTGTACTCCCATGTCTAGCCCGGCCCCCTTCCCCCCCCCCAAAAAAACCCCAATTTGTTTTACAAATGTTGGTATGTTTAATCAAACATACCTTTCCAGTATTTCCCCTTACTTAGAGGACACCCCAGGAAAGTGAGCTGTTGTGTGTAGAAAGGAAATAAAACATAGCATACAGTAATTGTTATTTTACAATGTAATGGAATGAATATATAGAGAGATTTTTTTTTGCAAGCATTCTAGAATTTTCCAGATATCTGATAAAATTACAGTTAACAAACAGTGCTGACGTGGTAGATCAAACAGATCAGATATAATCACACAAAACTGTAAGTGCTGAATTATATTAAACAGATGGCTCTTGACTTGTTTTTGGGTTTATAAGCAAAGTAGGCGGTGCTCAGTGAATATTAATGAAAAAATATTTCCATAATGTGGGTGTGTAATAATAGAACACAAGAGACAGAAGGACAGATTCATAGCCCCACTGGCTCATTTGTACTGCTTTACTGGCACAGAGGGACTGTAATTCAACTTTATTGGCCAAATGAGTTTTTCCATGCAGAGAAAACCTCCAGGGTGCTGTAGAACCACTACACCAGTTCTACACTACCCCCCAGTGCTAACTGTAAAGGTTATTCCCAGAACAAAAGGGGGCATGGCCAATGTATTGCTATGCCTCCGTGATTATGGCTGCCAGTACAGCTCTGGAGACCACAGGCAATTTAGAGCAACTCTGAAGCTGCTTAGAGTTGTGCTGAGGTCCAAAGCATCCCCAGCCAGCCCCACAATTGAGAAGCAACAAAAAGCCACTTTTGTTATTCCCTCCTTTGGGTCCTGTGCCAAGTACAGCTTGACCAGACCAGAGGAATTGTATTTTGTCAGTTCCTGGAAGATAGCCATATATATTTAAGGAAAGTACGGGGGTAATTCAAATTCAAACATTCAACAAGCTATGTTTTCTTCACTCACTAATTCTAATTCTTTTCATATCCCTCCCTTAAAACCTGAAGGTCCTGTCTACTCAACATGGACATTCAGGATCTCCTGGCAGTTTGCTTTCCTCTGCTCACCAATTAGGCAATATTTTATTTCCTCCCTCATCTATTCCTATGTGCAAATTGTCTGTTTGGTGCTTCTCATCTCAAAGGTGGTTGTATCAGTAATGATTGGTGCATGTATGTAGTTCATAAAGGCCTTTGGCAACTTCAGGATGAGAGATACTATCTAAAATGTAAGATATTATTATTAATAGGGCCGTTAAAAAATTTCACCAGACCTAGAGATGGGTCAGGACCGGAATACTAGATGCACCCACCAGCTCCTCCTCATGAATTTTGATCTATTTATGTTTTTATATATTACCTCTTGCTGTGGAATCTGAGTGGTTTCTGTTTCTGGATGCTTTCATGCCTGAGGCATATCTCTGTAAGGGACCTGTGAAAAGGGCACTGAAATTGAACACCCCAGAGTTTGGGAAAATTCAGATTTGGGTCTGAATCTGAACTCCACAGCTCAGGCAAATATCTAACCAAGCAGAAAAGGGAGAGATGATGGTTTTCATTCAAAGCAGGAGTGATATAGGCATTTTATCAGAAAGAAAACTGATCCAGGGACAGCTGATGCTCTTACTTCATTCATTCTTGTCAGCAAACTCCTCATTAACAAATTTAAGTGAAAAAAGTGCTGAGCAGTTTCAGAGAAAAAAAAATAATGGAGTTAGGCTGCCAAAGAGCTTCATGTCCTCCTCAATCAAATGTATCAGGTTTTGCCTCCTCATCATATTGGTTTAGCAGACAGTGGGGCAGATCTTTAGGTGTCATTATCCTTATTCTTATCTTACATACTACCCTAACACTGCTTCAGTAGCTGTCCCACAATGACCGATAGAGGATAGGGGACGGGGACCAGGCTGTCTGAGGCGGCACAACCTTCCCTACCCGGCCCTCCATACAGTTTTGGAACCCCGATATGGCCCTCAGGCCAAAAAGTTTTCCCACCCTTGCTCTAAGTGGTCTTGGTGCCACCAAATGGGACAGAACACCACACTCAGGAGGTGTGTGGGTTACGCTTGCAGCTTCCTGAACAGTCCTGTGTTCTTAAAGCTGTGTGTGTCATGCACCTTGCCTGACCAACCCACACTGATATCAGTGAAGCATCCCCAGTAATCCACCAGTGTTTGCATAATCATTGAAATGGAGCCCTTTCTGTCAATATGCTCTGTGTCAAGGAGGGTTTTGGGCCAAAATAAGGACATTTCTTCTTTCAGCTGTTTTGTTTACCCTACATTACGTGGAATAAGAAGGGGATAAACTACCAAAAGAGAACAGTCTGTCCATGTAGAGTATGATCATGTACACTGGGATGAGAGGAATCCCAAAGTAACTAACTCCTAGCACAGAATATAGACCATCTAACCTTGGGTCTGTTTCTTATCCTTTTACAACCAAGGATTTTCGATTTTCAAGATGCCCCCCTAGAGGTAGTGGAAATATTTTTTGCAGCCATGAATTTTCAGGATTGCTTGTCACCAGTACATAACAATACTGCTCCCATCAAACACAAAATAGTACTACCTAGTCCAAAAAGAAAAGGAGTACTTGTGGCACCTTAGAGACTAACAAATTTATTTGAGCATAAGCTTTCGTGAGCTACAGCTCACTTCATCGGATGCATTCAATGGAAAATACAGTGGGGAGATTTATATACACAGAGAACATGAAACAATGGGTGTTACCATACACGCTGTAAGGAGAGTGATCACTTAAGATGAGCTATTACCAGCAGGAGAGCGGGGGAAGAAAACCTTTTGTAATGTTGACAACTGCTGGAAATGGCCCACCTTGATTATCACTACAAAAGGTTTTCTTCCTCCTCTCTCCTCCCCCCGCCCCCGCTCTCCTGCTGGTAATAGCTCATCTTAAGTGATCACTCTCTTTACAGTGTGTATGGTAACACCCATTGTTTCATGTTCTCTGTGTAATATACATTTCCCCACTGTATTTTCCACTGAATGCATCCGATGAAGTGAGCTGTAGCTCACGAAAGCTTATGCTCAAATAAATTTGTTAGTCTTTAAGGTGCCACAAGTACTCCTTTTCTTTTGTGAATACAGACTAACGCGGCTGAAAACCTACCTAATCCAAACAGCACTTGAATAGCAGTCCAGGGAACCATATTGAGTTCATATCTGGAGCTGACCCTGCAGCACAGAATATTAGTAGGCCTGTTGATTAATCACAGTTAACTCATGTGAGTAACTCAAAAAAATTAATCACGATTAATCACACTGTTAAACAATAAAATACCAATTGAAATGTATTAAATATTTTTGGATGTTTTCCTACATTTTTAAATATATTGATTTCAATTGCAACACAGTATACAAAGTTGACAGTGGTCACTTTATATTATTTTTATTACGAATAATTGCACTTTAAAAAATGACAAACAAAATAGTATTTTTCAATTCACCTCATAAAAGTACTGTAGTGCAATCTCTTTATCATGAAAGTGCAATTTACAAAAGTAGATTTTTTTTTGTTACATAACTGCACTCAAAAACAAAACAATGTAAAACTTTAGAGCCTACAAGTCCACTCAGTCCTACTTCTTGTTCAGCCAATCACTTAGACAAATTTATTTACATTTACAGGAGATAATGCTGTCCGCTTCTTATTTACAATGTGACCTGAAAGTGAGAACAGGCATTTGCATGGCACTTTTGTTACCGGCATTTCAAAGTATTTATGTGCCAGTTATGTTAAACATTCGTATGCCCCTTCATGCTTCGGCCACCATTCCAGAGGATATGCTTCCATGCTGATGATAATTGTTAAAAAAAGAATGCATTTATTAAATATAAAGTGAGCACTGTACACTTTGTATTCTGTGTTTTAACTGAAATCAATATATTTGAAAATGTAGAAAATATTGAAAACTAAATAAATAGTATTCTATTATTGTTTAAAAGTGCGATTAATCGCAAATAATTTTTTTAATCGCTTGACACCCCCTAAATATTAGCAACTTAAACATTATTGTTGTCTGAAAATGCTACTAAGGAAACACCTAAGATAATTAAAATAGAGATGGGGAGAGCTAAATCCCCGCCATGCCCACCCTCCACTTGTTGTTTATAAAAATTTTGTGCATTTGAAAGCACTTTGGGCTCAGTGTGCTCAAATGCCATCTGTGACAGATATGACAATCTCCTGCAATATATCAGACAAACCTTTTGGAAATAAAATAAACCTTATTGAATTAGGTTTAATACCTTTGGGGGTCCATTGTATTAAAAATGCTATTGTTTATGTGTTATTGTGGAACTCTACGTAATTCCTGTAAGAGATGTGAGTAACACAATCTCTGGGAAGTATTAGGATCTTCAAAGGATTTAAGGTTGCAAAGGCAGTCTTAATTCTGGTATTTTCTAACTCTTGAGCAATGGACTTTGATCTCTTGGTTTTTTTATGTAATGAATATCTAATACACAATGTCATGAGTCCTTCAGAACAGCTGGAATCTGTTCAAACAAGTGTATGCCATAAAACAAGCCATTTAGCCTTAGGAAATTAACTGTAGCAAATCTTTTAGAAGGCCACACATCATTATCACATGTTTTTGTGGTGAATTTCTGTCAATGGAGTAACTGAGAATTAAAGTTATGGAATGATTTTCACTTTTGGGGCTTTTTAAAAAGTATTCACTATTCAAACTTCTTTTCAGTTAAGCAAATGTTAATTAAAGTACATATAACCTCTCCATTTCACAGTAATTAGCAGTGAGCATGATTAGATAACCACTCTCTCCGAACAGCACTTCCCAGGCAGGATTTACCTCCAGCTGCTGGGGTTTAGACAAAGCATTTCAAACATTATTGACAAGTGCCTGGGTAACCTTAATCAAAACAACACAGCCTGTGCTTACATCTTGCACCTCCTCTTGCATCCCTAATCACCCTTCCCATCCCAGCAAGTGTTTGCATGTGTAATATATTGTCCTTTCAAAAATATTTTCGGTACCTTCCAAATATTCTGCTGTTCTCAGATATTTTTTTAAGAAATGTAACGGACTTCACAGAGGCAGATTTTTCCCAAATGATTACAGTTCATTCTCAGATTTCTGCCCAGGGTGGTCTTCAAACTTCAACTTAATGAAATGCTTGTTGTTTTTTTCTGGGGGCTGAATCTTAGGAACCTCTTCCTTAAATGATCTCCCATTTGGCTTACTAACCCTACCCTGCACTCCCATGAGGCATAACACATTTCAAGGCAAGCTGTGTAAGCAGGGAAACTTTAGAGCACTTAGGCCTGATTTATACTACAGAGTTAGATGGACATAAGGCAGTTTGTGAGGACCTAACTCTGTAAGCATCTGCACTACAATGTTGCTCCGGCTGTTGTAACTCACCTACTATGCCAATTTAATAACTCCACCTCCGTGAGAGGTGTAGTGCTTAGGTCAAAATAGTTAGATTAATTCAGTGTCTACTCACACTGCATCACTTACATTGACTTTAGTGGCCTCCAGGTGGTGTCCCACAATGCCCACCGTGACCACTCTGATCACCATTTTGAACTCTGCTGCCCGGCAGCCAGCTATACCAGTATACACCCCTTCCCTCTAGATCCCTATAAATTTTTGAAATTCCATTTCATGTTTGCTCAGTATGGACAGCTCACCATGCCATTTCCATGCTGCAGATGCCTGGAGTACACAGGAGGAGGTAGATACGCTGGGTCTGTGGGGAGAAGATGCTGTGCAGGTACAGCTCTGAGCCAGCCATAGACACTAGTCCATAGACATGGACATTTACAAGCAGATTGCTTGGGGCATGGGGGAGAAGGGCTGCATGAAAGCCAAGCAGCTGCGGCAGGTGTACCAGAAGGCAAGGGAGGCTAACAGTCACGCTGGCGTTGAGCTGCAGACATGCCGCTTTTTCAAAGAGCTGCATGGCATCCTGTGCAGAGACCCCATCCCCACCCCCAAAAGCCTCGTGGATACTTCGGAGGAGCCAGAGTCACAGGTCCCCCGAGTGAACAGTCAGGAAGAGGTGTTGGACAAAGAAGAGGAGGAGGAGTATGGGGGACAGGCAACCAGGGATTCATGGTGCAGTGAGCCAGGGCCTGTTTTTGGCTTCAGGGCAATTGAGTCAGTCCCTACAGTCCAACATGGGCAAGCCTCATGCAAAAGAAGGAACCTCTAGTAAGTAAGCAATTTGCTTTGATATTGCAGGGACACATCTGTTCATTTACTCTTTTTTAATCATGGTAGAAGAGGTAGTGAAATAACCAAATAAAGGTAGAGTTGCTATCTGCTTCTCATTCCCCTGTACAGTTAGGCAGAGGGGGTTCTTGCAGAAATGTGCACTGGGATGTCCCATGAATCCTCCACAGAGCCCTTGAGGAAACTTTCCTGGAGGTAATCAGCAATTCTCTGTCAAAGGTTTCTGGGGAGGGCAGCCTTATTTCTTCCATCACGGTAGAACACTTTCCCATGCCCCTCAGCAATTACTTCATCAGGCATCATTGCAGCACACAAGCTAGCAGCATGCGGACCTGATCTGCAGCCAGACATATGCAGGAGCTGCTACCTTTCAGTCCCCGTTACTCTCAGGAGTGAGATATCCACTAAAATCACCACCACCTGTGGAAAATGGTGCTAGTATTCAGTTCAATTCTCCTATCCATATATATTCATGCCAATGAGCGATTCCCCAGCTTATTGTCTCAACTCACCTCTGCCCCCGCACCCTCTCCAGGCCATACTCACCATGGCTGGGACTGTTCCCATGCGCTATTGTCATAAAAATAAAGGGAAGGGTAAACACCTTTAAAATCCCTCCTGGCCAGAGGAAAATCCCTTTCACCTGTAAAGGGTTAAGAAGCTAGGATAACCTCGCTGGCACCTGACCACAATGACCAATGAGGAGACAAGATACTTTCAAAGCTGGAGAGAGGGAGAAACAAAGGGTCTGGGTCTGTCTGTGTGATGCTTTTTGCTGGGGATAGAACAGGAATGAAGTCTTAGAACTTAGTAAGTAATCTAGCGAGGTATTCATTAGATTATGATTTCTTTAAATGGCTGAGAAAATTAAGCTGTGCTGATTACCTCCAGGAAAGTTTCCTCAAGGGTTCTATGGAGGATTCATGGGACAAACCAGTGCACATTTCTGCAAGAATCCCCTCTGCCTAACTGTACAGGGGAATGAGAAGCAGATAGCAACTATATCTTTATTTGGTTATTTCACTACCTCTTCTACCATGATTTAAAAAAGAGTAAATGAACAGATGTGTCCCTGCAATATCAAAGCAAATAGTTACTTACTAGAGGTTCCTTCTTTTGCATGAGGCTTGCCCGCTTTGGACTGTAGGGACTGACTCAATTGCCCTGCAGCCAAAATGGATATTCCTATCTTTGTGTCTTTTTTGTAACTTGAGGTTTTGCCTAGAGGGATTCTCTATGTTTTGAATCTAATTACCCTGTAAGGTATTTACCATCCTGATTTTACAGAGGTGATTCTTTTTACCTTTTTGTATATTAAAATTCTTCTTGTAAGAAATTAAATGCTTTTTTCATTGTTCTTAAGATCCAAGGGTTTGGGTCTGTGGTCACCTATGCAAATTGGTGAGGATTTTTATCAAGCCTTCCCCAGGCAGGGGGGTGTAAAGTTTTGGTGAGGATTCTGGAGGGAAAGACATTTCCAAACAACACTTTCTCAAAAATAAACCCAGTCGTTTGGTGGTGGCAGCGAAAGTCCAAGGGCAAAAGGTAAAATAGTTTGTACCTTCGGGAAGTTTTAACCTAAGCTGGTAAAAGTAAGCTTAGGAGGTTTTCATGCAGGTCCCCACATCTGTACCCTAGAGTTCAGAGTGGGGAAGGAACCTTGACAGCTATCAATCCCAAGAAGAGGTGAAAATGTAATGTTTGTAACTAGTGTGGATCAAGAGGAGCGAGTTCAGCATACCAAGTTTCCATTTATCCTGTGAATACATTCACAGTAGTACCTCTGTGCATTGTACCTTTTGGAGCTGGAAATGTGGCCTTGAGGGTCTCTCCATCCAAGCCAGTGGAGCAGCTCAGTCAGATAATGAAGAGAAGGAAGAGCAAGTGGGATGACATATTCCAAGAGAGCCTGCAAGCCTCTGGTGCTTCGGATACCGAGCACAGGGCTTGGAGGATTGCCCTTACAGAGAGCATGACCAAGGATAGCATGAAGAAGAGAAAGGCACAGGAAAAGAAGAACATGCGGCAGGAGATGCTTCTCAAGCAACAGAGATGCTGCAGACTCTTGTTAACCTTCTGGTTTAACAGTCCCGTGCTATCCTCCCTCTGCACCCCATAGAGAATAGCATTCCGGGATGCCTCTCCACCATCCTCATGGTGTTCAGGGCCACTGCATTACCCCTTCCACTCCATCTTGGGGGAGAGTACAGGCAATCACAGCTGCAAATACACTGACCTGTGAGAGACATGTTTGGTGTATGTGTTTGTGAAATGGAAAGGACTGTTCTTTCCCCTTTTATTTATCAAGTTTTATTTAGTTATGAGTGTGTCTGTCTGCATGGGTTTGGAATAAAAGTCTATTTATGGAAACTTAATTCATCCTCATTAGTTCACAACATATGCTGATTGGAGCCGACATTCACTGATAATAGCAGTAGGTGTATTTGCAATGTTAGAATACTGCACACACAGCACTCATTACAAGGTTCATACCGGGGTGCAAAACAACAATGCCAGGTGCAGCACACTATTGAAATGGTCTTTCAAAGCCTCCCTGAGCTGAATAGCTCTGTGTTGAGTTCTCCTTATAGCCCTAGTGTTGGGTTACTCAAAATCAGCAGACAGCCATTGCACCTCTGCCATCCACCCTGATGGAAACTTTTCTCCCTTTGCTTCACAGGTATTATGAAGCACACACGATTGGGATATTTTTTTCCACTGAGGTCTAATCTCATGAGTAGAGAGTGCCAGCAACCTTTCTAACAGCTAAAGACGCATTCAACTGTCATTCTGCACCTGCTGAGTCTGGAGTTGAAGCTCTCCTTGCTGCTGTCAAGGTAGCCAGTGTACGGCTTCATAAGCCAAGGGAGTAAGGAGTAGGCTGGGTCTCCCAGGATCACTACTGGCATTTCAACATCCCCAGTTGTAATCCATCAGTCTGGAAAGAAAGTCACTGTTTGCAGCTTTTTGTACAAGCCTGCATCCTTGAAGATGTGCTTGTCCTGCACCTTCCCTGATCAGCCCACCTTGATGTTGGTAAACTATTCCCAGTGACCCACCAGCACATGCAATACCATAGAAAAATAGCCCTTTTTGTTGATTTACTCTGTGGCAAGATGTTCTGGTGCCAAAATAGGGATATGCATGCCATCTATCACCCCATCACAGTTTGGGAACCCCACTGCTGCAAAACCATCCACTATGTCCTGCCCATTGCCCAGAGTCTGTCCTCCATGGCAGGATGCGATGAATAGCCCTGCACGTTTACATCACAACAACCCCCACAGTGCATTTTCCTAACGCCAAATTGATTCCTAACTGATCATTAGCAATTGGGCATTGAAAGTTTCCACAGAGCGATCGCCACTCACTTCTCTACTGTCAGACAGATCTCATTTTGGTGTCACTGCACTGGAGGGCTGGGCTGAGCTCAGCACACAGATCCAGGAATGTGGCCTTATACATCCAAAAGTTCTGCAGCCATTGCTCATCATCCCAAACCTGTATTACAATGTGATCCCACCATTCAGTGCTTGTTTCTCAGGTACAGAACTGGCAGTCCACCACCTGCAGCTGCTCCATAAACAACAACCTTGAATTGTTTCTTTCTATGTCCCACAGTAATTTAGCCTCCAAGAAATTGTCATGTTCCCTGCAGCTCCTCTGGATCAGGTGCCCTATAATTGCAATTCAAGAAGGATGTTGATAAATTGCAGGGGCTCAGAAAAAAGTCATGAGAATGATTAAAAGATTAGAAAACATGTCTTATAGGGATAGACTCAAAGAGCTCAATCTATTTAGCTTAACAAAGAGAATATTAAAGGATGACTTCATGACAGTCTGTAAGGACCTTTGTGGGGACCAAATATTTAATAATGGGCTCTTCAGTCTAGTGGAGAAAGGTATAATATGATCCAATGGCTGGAAGTTGAAGCTAGGCATATTCAAAAAGCAGATTTTTAACAGTGAGGATAATGAACCATTGGAACAATTTGCCAAGGGTCATGATGGATTCTCCATCACTGCCAATTTTTAAATGAAAATTGGCTGTTTTCCTACAAGATATGCACGAGGAATTATTTTTGGGGAAGGTCTGTGTTAAACAGGAGGTAAAGCTAGGTGATCAAAATGGGCCCTTCTGGCCTTGGAATCTACAAATCTATAGTCTAAGCTCCTATCTCTCTCCCACCACCCGCAGGCAGGGTTTCCCTAGATCCTGGCTCACATCAGGAGTGGGATAGAGAGATGGGCTTAAATCCCCTTAGCCACCACAGATTCCAGCTTACATGAGATGGGATAGGGAGAGGGGCTCAGACACCTCCAGAAAGGCAAGCCCCATCCAGAACCTGGCTCACATTGTGTGGTAGGAATGGAGGGTCAGAACCCCACAGATGGGCAGGGTCCCCTCATATCTGGAACACACAAGGGCAGGAAGTGAGCTCAGGACCTCCAGATGCCAACTAAAATAGGGGAGGAGCTGAGATCCCTGAGATAGGTAGGTGTGGTGGGGCAGCTGCCCCACACAGGTAGATGGAGGGTTAAAGCAGCCCTTTGGGAGGCTGCGCAAAACCCAGGCAATGGGAGGAGGGCTTGTGGAGAGTCAGTCAAGAGAAGGATTGTTGGAGCAGCCAATCAAGGCCGGGGGGGCCATGTAAGAATGGCTGCTCAACAGAGCAGGGGCAGTCTATCCTGAGAGTGTAAGGGAGAAGGACTGGTTGCCTTAGAGGAGTACTTAGATAGCGCAGTGCTGGGCAGGGTCAGGGGAGCAATAGGAAGCTCCAGCCTGAGGACTGCCAGACTGAGGCCCCTGATACAGAGGGCCAGGAAGGTGCTAGGGTTATGGAGAAGTAGCCCAGGGAAATAGGTGGTGGGAGTTGGAGGAGCTGCAGCATGTGGCCGCTGGCTGTAGGGTTCCTGGGTCAGAGCCTGGAGTAGTCGGTGGGTCTGGGTCCCTCTTTCCCCACTTGCCACAGAGGGGCATGGCCAGTATTCGGAAGTGACAGTGCTGAGACCACTAGAGGAAGGTGCACTGGCAACCAAGAGCTAATTCCCAGCACTGCCAGCAAGAGGTGCTGTGGTGGTGAGTCCTGCCCTGTTACAGCAGAAAAAGGGGGTAGGGGGTCACACCTCAGTTGATGAGCTGGGTGCCCCCAGATTGTGGCACATAGAAGGAGAATGTGGGGCTGCCACTATTCTCCATGGATGAGAAGACTCATCCGTATGTCTTCTGTCCCACATCTCCCCATCACCTGACCACCCAATCCCTTTTCCCCCATTCCCACCTACTCTTCCAACCAATCACTCTCCCCTCCCATTAAGCATTTGCTTGTACTGTTCCCCATCACTACCTCTTTTCAAATAATAGTTTCAGGGCCTCCTAACTAATCTGCTGTACTCAGATTACATGTCTCCAAAATAAAATATACCTTTGACAGAGGTAGATTCCCTCTTTCTTATTTCAGATTTCTGCCCTGGGTTGGATTCAGACTCACAGAGGTGATGTGTACTTAAATTTGATGACAATACTATACTCTCAGAGAAAACCAGCTCTTGTTATAAGTGCCAACGGTATGGGCAAGTAGTAGCTGTTTGTAAAGGGAAAACAAGATGTAAGTAAGTGTAGGGGAGAATACTCTTATGAAAATTACATAGAAGGGAAAGAGGTCAAATCTAGTAATTGCAGTGGTAATCACAGTCCAACATATAGCGGGTGTATCATGGAAAGGAAGCTAAAGAGATGAAGTCAAAAATTGCAGAAGCTGTAAGGATACTCAAAGCATCAGGTGGAGAAGGAAGAGACAATCAGCACAGGAAAAGGGGACCTGCAGACACCATGTTTTTTGTAGAATGAGGCTAAACACTGCAGAAGGAATAGGCGATGATCTCCCAGTAATGAAGAAAAAAAAAAGATTTATTGCATTTATGATAGAAGTGATAAACTGTCCATCACAAATGAGGCAGTGGGGGAGGGGGGAAATAAAAAAATGAAAACTATAGCAAGGGCAGTGGAAAAATACTTGTATGTTAGCAACTTGTCAATGGACCATATTTCACCATTACCTTCATTCAAAATTGCATGAATATGACTAGTATGGGGATCACAATCTTTTGTTGGAATGCACACAGTCTGATAGCACATGATCAAGAAGTAAAAGAAAATATCCTGGAAATGAAAACTAAACCAGATGTTTTATGTATCCAGGAACATAGGCGCCAACTTCTGCTCATGCTGGTGGGTGCTTGACCCCGCCGCTGCCCCCCGCCCTGACTCCACCCCTGCCCTGTCCCCATTCCAACCCCTTCCCCAAAGTTCCCACCCCAACTCTGCCCCCCCGCCCCATTTCAACATTTTCAAGTTCTCCATTGCTAAAATCAAAGGACTGATCTTTACAAAAAGGAAAGTTACAAAGGAATATAAAACTATCTGTATGGAGAACAAATAAATATGGTTAAAAGGTTCAAGTTCTTAGGGATATTCAGAGGTGAAAGTAAACAGGTATGGTCTGGTACGGTGTACCAGCAAAAGTTGGGACGCCATGTCGGACTGGACTGGCTTCCCCAGGCCGGCGATTTAAAGGGCTCAGGGCTCCCTGCAGCAGCCAGAGCCCTGGGCCCTTTAAATTACCGCCGGAGCCCTGGGGTAGCGGCGGCAGGGCTCAGGTGATGATTAAAGGGCCTGGGGCTCCCAGCCACTGCTACAGCAGCGGAGCCCCGGGCCCTTTAAAGCTCTGCCCGAGCCCTGGGGTAGTGGCAACAGCCAGGAGCCCCTGGGGCTCCATCGATGATTTAAAGGCCCCGGGGCTCCGCTGTGGTAGCCGCGGCTGGGAACCCCTGGCCCTTTAAATCACCGCTGGAGCCCCGGGCCACCACCATTATCCCGGGGACTCCAGCAGTAGGGTTCAGGCAGCAATTTAAAGGGCCCGGGACTCCAGCCGCTGTGGGGAGCCCCAGGCCCTTTAAATCGCCACTGCAGCCCCGCAGCTGGAGCCTCAGGGCCTTTAAATCTTGATTTAAAGGGCCTGGGTATTTAAAGGCCCTGCCTCTTCTGGTTGAGGCCACGCCCCCGCTCAGGACTCTGACATACCCCTGGGTTACGTTACTTTCACCCCTGGGGATATTTGATATTAAAATACTTTGAAAAGATCATATAAACTATGTTAAAGATAAATGTATAGGAAGGATTGACCTGCTTAAAAGTCCTGCTGGGACTAATTGGAAGACAGATAAGAAAAGACTACTGATGGTATACAGAGCCTTAAGTAGACCAATTATTAATTATGGCTGACAAGGTTTTGGGTCAGCATCAAAATCAGAACTTAAAAAATTAGATTTCATACAAGCCAAGGCACTATGAATTGCATGTGATACATTTATTACAACATCTATGTGTGCTACAGATAGCATCTAGGGAAATGCCAGTTACGCTATGAGTGAAACTACTGGACCTAACTTTCTGGGCCAAAGTTAATGGGAACTGCAATGATGAAGTACCAAACACATTTGAGGATTGTTGGGAATTCGATAGGTGAACTATAGCACACGATGTTAGAACTCCACATGCTGTTTGAGTTAAAGTGTGGATGCAGGAGCGGAAAGACAAGGAAAAGCTGAATGAAATCAAAACTTTTAGCCATGGGAAAACTATTTATGGATGGGAAGTCACATGTCCAAACGTGGATTTAGATTTTATAAACTTCATTTTTAATAAATGTATCAGTGTATAGATGAAAAGTGGAGTTGGTTTTGTCAAATATATACAGATGGATCCAAAAAAGAAGAAGAAAACCCAGGAAGAATAGGGACAGCATATTGTATACCAAAATTGTGAAATAGTTAGATATTCTTTTAGATGTACTATTTAGTGGTCATGACAGCCAAACTAATAGCAATAATGCTAGCATTAAATTGGCTCTGGGATGTACACCCTGCAGCCGCAGTCATTTTTTCAGATTCAATCTCAGGCCATATGGCGATAAAAATGGGTGTCTCCGTATGTGATTTAATTAATGAAGTTATGTCTAATAACAGTGTTAGTACAGATGGGGATACATGTAGCATTAGCTTGAATCCCAGAGCATATTGGGATAGCAGGGAATGAAATGATAGACAAAGCAGCTAAAAATTCTGTGGTGGGGGGAAAAGGAAGAATTGACATACCCTTAAATAAATAGGAATTCAAAAGCCTAGTACAGAAAAATGTAAAGGAATGGCAAAAAGTTGTATTAATAAAAAAAGATAATTTTTTTTTAATTGTGCCCTACAGTTGAGGATTATGACATATTACAGGACCTAGATGGGACTAATGAAGTGCTTATGTTTAGAGTAACTGGCCATTGTGTCTTAAATTAAAAAAAACTCTTCATAAATATTTATCTTCACAACACTGCAGTGAGGTGGTAATATTATCCCCATTTTACAGATGGGGAACTGACTCATGGAGAAACTAAGGCCCCAATAGACAAAAGTACATACTAATTTTGGGTGTCCAACATGAGACTCTTAGAGCTTGATTTTTTCAAACTACTTAGAATTTCTGAAGTACTTTATATCTTATAAATACTTTACTTGCGCTACATTGATGACATCTTCATCATCTGGACCCATGGAAAAGAAGCCCTTGAGGAATTCCACCATGATTTCAACAATTTCCATCCCACCATCAACCTCAGCCTGGACCAGTCCACACAAGAGATCCACTTCCTGGACACTACGGTGCTAATAAGCGATGGTCACATAAACACCACCCTATACCGGAAACCTACTGACCGCTATTCCTATCTACATGCCTCTAGCTTTCATCCAGATCACACCACACGATTCATAGTCTACAGCCAAGCTCTACGATACAACCGCATTTGCTCCAACCCCTCAGACAGAGACAAACACCTACAAGATCTCTATCATGCATTCTTATAACTACCATACCCACCTGCTGAAGTGAAGAAACAGATTGACAGAGCCAGAAGAGTACCCAGAAGTCACCTACTACAGGACAGGCCCAACAAAGAAAATAACAGAATGTCATTAGCCATCACCTTCAGCCCCCAATTAAAACCTCTCCAACGCATCATCAAGGATCTACAACCTATCCTGAAGGACGACCCATCACTCTCACAGATCTTGGGAGACAGGCCAGTCCTTGCTTACAGACAGCCCCCCCAACCTGAAGCAAATACTCACCAGCAACCACACACCACACAACAGAACCACTAACCCAGGAACCTATCCTTGCAACAAAGCCCGTTGCCAACTCTGTCCACATATCTATTCAGGGGACACCATCATAGGGCCTAATCACATCAGCCACACTATCAGAGGCTCGTTCACCTGCGCATCTACCAATGTGGTATGTGCCAGCAATGCCTCTCTGCATGTACATTGGTCAAACTGGACAGTCTCTACATAAAAGAATAAATGGACACAAATCAGACATCAAGAATTATAACATTCAAAAACCAGTCGGAGAACACTTCAATCTCTCCGGTCACTCGATTACAGACCTGAGGGTGGCTATCCTTCAACAAAAAAACTTCAAAAACAGACTCCAAGGAGAGACTGCTGAATTGGAATTATTTTGCAAACTGGATACAATTAACTTAGGCTTGAATAGAGACTGGGGGTGGATGGGTCATTACACAAAGTAAAACTATTTCCCCATGTTATTTCTCCCCCCAACCCACCCCGCACTGTTCCTCAGACGTTCTTGTTAACTGCTGGAAATGGCCCACCTTGATTATCACCACAAAGGTTTTCCTCCTCCCCCCCTTCCTGCTGGTAATAGCTTATCTTAAGTGATCACTCTCCTTACAGTGTGTATGATAAAACCCATTGTTTCATGTTCTCTGTGTGTGTATATAAATCTCCCCACTGTAGTTTCCACTGAATGCATCCGATGAAGTGAGCTGTAGCTCACGAAAGCTTATGCTCAAATAAATTTGTTAGTCTCTAAGGTGCCACAAGTACTCCTTTTCTTTTTAAGAATTTTTTTAACATTGCTACTCTGAAAAAAAAATACCAACTTTGTTCTCTGAAAAAATCTTTAAAAGAGAAAAAAATCAGCCGAAGCTTGGAAAATTTCAGGCCAAGCAGTTATTTGGCAAAGTTATAAGCAACTGAAAACAGAGTCTTATAATGGGAAGTGTCAAAGAGTCCTGTGGCACCTTATAGACTAACAGATGTATTGGAGCATAAGCTTTCGTGGGTGAGTACCCACTTCGTCAGATGCATGCACGAAGTGGGTATTCACCCACAAAAGCTTATGCTCCAATACGTCTGTTAGTCTATAAGGTGCCACAGGACTTTGCTGCTTTTACAGATCCAGACTAACACGGCTACCCCTCTGATAATGGAAAGTGTTAGGCAACATTAATTACAGACATCACTGCTAGTTCTCTTTATAATTCATGAAGAGACACAAGCCCCATGCATCAGACTATATCCTCCCCTCTATTTTATGCAGAACTCTCCATTGAATTAACTGGGGAGTCCTGTACATGGACTAATGCCAGAACACAGCCTATCATTTGCAACTTATGCCATTTCTGAAATGGAGTATTATTGCCTTGGTCTTATTGCCTGGCTCCCGTTTTAAAAACTCAGACTGGAGCTTGTATACCTGCTGCCCTTGTACAGCCAAGTCCCCAGGCCATACAAAAGCAATTAAATGTCAACACTTGATTAGGGGACAGTATAATTGCCAAACAACTGAATGTACGTTCACAAGCTCTACCAAAAGCTTACATTCACACAATAAGTTCTGCTCCTGTACACAGCATAATAATGAATAGAAGCATTGTATGAAGCTTGCAAAGCTTTTTGCATTAGCCTTGATTTAACTACCCTTGGGAACACAGTGCTGAGGCATTTTACAATAGCACAAACTTCAAAAAAAATTCACTAAAAATACTACATTCACTTTGTGCCCATGTGTGCCTACTTTTGTCTCTCGTTTTCTTCTTTCCTGCTGATTTTGAAGAGGCAATTAAAAGCCCAGTGACTTTTGTAATAGATGGTAGAGAGATAAACAACATCTGACCCATGTGATCTTATGAATAAATAGTGACTTATATTTCATTGTATAGCAGCAGAATTTTTCGATGGTTGCTAGGGAGACTGTCATCTGCATCATATTGCCTGACACAATGTTTTGGTGGTCTTGACTTTTTCATTCCCTGAAACACCCAGTGGAATTCTTCAGGCAGTCAGTATCTGAGCACTCTGTCGGCTCCTTTCATATCTGAATGACACATTCTGCTAGTCCAAACCCTAGTATCATCTTAGTAAAGGTATAGGTGAGTCAAGTTATTCTAGCTACATTTTAGTACTGTCTAGGCAATATGATGTTTCATAGTTATGGGTTTTGGTGGCTTAACCAGAATGGCACCTGATCACACAAATTTTCTTGGAAAATTATACCTGTACTCTACAAAATTCCCAGTGAATTCAGTCAGAGCACAATTGGGTCCTCTGTGCAGTTTGTAGGTTCAGGCCTTTTCATTTTAAGTAAAATTTTGAGCAAGCTGCACAATGTTGTGTGCAGGTTTACAATCTCTTTGAAGGTTTTTCATGTCTGTCTCTTTGCACATGTGGGGAATAGATTTGTGCTTACATGAAGGTAACAGGCAATGCAGTGTTTTAAATACAGTAGACTCCCATGTATCTGAAAGGCCTGGGAGACATCCAAAACTTTTGGACAACCAAGCATTTGGATAAACATAAGTGATGAACTAACTAGTTAACAGGGCAACATGGGGGAACACACTCTGGATTCAGATAACTAGGATTTTTGGAGAAAGGGAACTTGGATATCTGGAATCATACTCGAAAGTTACTTGCTCACGTCTGAAAAACATTTTAAGGAAATAGAGCTTCCTGTAAGCAAGGAAAGACAGAAACTCCATGAAGACTGTGTTATTCCAATCTAGTTACCCAAGAGGCACTCAAATATTAAACTTGTGTCAGTACAACACCCTAAAGCAGATCATCAATATTAAACCTTACTCTTGCCTTTCATTTCAGTCAAATTATTTGTAGCCTGCATATGTGCTTTGAAAGCCTGAGTCCCATCTGGCTCACAGAAGATACAAATTACCTTAGAAACTGGAAAGAATCCTTGTTGGTTGCAGAACAGTTTCCTCCAGGCTGACATCGTTTTGTAGAAATCAGGAAACAGGTTGTAAGAGGAAGCTGCTGTTCCCTACTATACTCCTTTTTTCCTGAAATACTACACAAAATGGCTGTGCTAACTTGCAATGGCTCTACCATCTCCCTAGGGACCATTCTGCTGACCCAGGATGACTGGCGCAAACCTGCCCTAGACATGCCCCCCAGTGCAGGGAAGGGTGGTGGGAGGGACTAGAAGTGGGTAGTATAGAATTGGCTATGCTAGTCCAACACCGCATAGGCACTCCCCTAGGCAAAGGGAATCCTCAGCTGCTTCCAGGGGGCATGTCATCTATGTAAGCAAGGCATGCAATGCTTGCCTGACTGGCTGTGCATTGTCCATCTGGTGGCCCACCTGACAATTCCATCTGGCCTCCAGAACAAAATGGCATCCTTCACACAGCATGACCTCGCACGCACCATATGAGTGAGTCACGCCACATGGAAGACACCATTTTGGATTCCCTAAGGCAAGCAAGTTGTTGCGTGCCTTACTAAAACTGTCACTGCAAGCCACTGGCTCTCAGAAGGAGCATTGCAAAGCAACCAGACGGAGGGGGAAAGGATCAGGCCCTTTAACTACCAGAACAGTGAAAAGTTGCTTTAGTCTAAACAAGAACCAGGCCCTCTATGTTTAATGTAGTCAAATCAGTTAAGTTAAATTCAGAGTTAAATAGAAACCATAGGGCCATACATTCCCCTCTCTTTTGCAGCGAGATATAGAATAGTTGGCACTATGCTCTGATGTTAATGATGCCAACAACTAAGCCTGCTGCTACAGGGCAGTAGAAAGGGGAAATGCATACTGGGCCTAATCTGGCAAAGGGCTGAGCACCATTCAACTCCCAGTATATCTGATCAGGTCCTTCTAAACCCTGGCTGGCTGGAGTGGCTATACTGAGCCACCAAACAATTCCTTTGCTGTACTTACACTGCAAATCCATTCTGCAGCACAGGGAGGCTATAGTGAGACAGAAGGGGAAGGTGACAGGGAACAGCTGTTTGATGTTCCATGTTCCAGGAGCAAACTGCTGTGGCTGATGTCAGAATCAGCAGTACAAAGCAATACTACTGGCAACAACTCACACCCCACATGTGCTCCCATTGACAGGGTTATGTGCGCACCTTGCCAAGGGAGTACAAGTGACAGCTCTGCTACCAGCCTGAGGGAGGAAGTGGGAGGCATATACAGAGACAGAGCGAGCTGACTTGTTTGGTCTAGAAATCACCTGGTTTAGAGGCTCGTGAATCCTTGGCGTCTGCTTGTGTGCCAGCCCTACTGCTGCCACATTTATGCTATGCTAGAGAGGAATGTCCAGTGGAATTTAGAGACCTCCACCCACATGGTTCATGTGTCTCTCTTCACATGGCGAAACATGGGTTTGACACAGAGAGGGAAGGATTTGGATAATAGGCTCTAGAGATGGTTTGGCCACCCACTTTACCTCGCTGCTTGTGCAGGATTGCTCCCTGCAGCAAAGTTCTTTATGAGGTGCTCTCTGCTGCGATCCAGAGATTTTTAAAAGGAGTGATTTGTCTCTAAAACCACAGAAAAAGCAGGTCCCTAGCAAGGAGGGCTCTGCAGTACAGGTGCTCTCAGCACAATGCTTCTCATGTGACCATTTAAATGCAGTGCTGAATACACTACCAGGACAGCTTTACCAACACCATGGGTAGCCAACAGCCTGCACTTTGGTCATTCTTGTGCTACGACAGCAGAAACTGTCTCACTTAGATCTGATGCTCTGTGAGATTAAACATCCACTTAATTTATATAACTAAGATGCTTTTAAACAAATCATCAAAAGTTTATGCTAATTCTGTGTACATGACTGAATACCGGAGGGGAACACAATGGTTATCTTTCAGAGTAGCAGCCGTGTTAGTCTGTATTCGCAAAAAGAAAAGGAGTACTTGTGGCACCTTAGAGACTAACAAATTTATTAGAGCATAAGCTTCATCGGATGCGGAAGTGAGCTGTAGCTCACGAAAGCTTATGCTCTAATAAATTTGTTAGTCTCTAAGGTGCCACAAGTACTCCTTTTCTTTTTGCGAATGTTATCTTGTCACCTTATAGGGTAGACCAGTATTCTTTAGTAGCCATTTCAAAGTGAAAAAAAGGGCTTCACAGGCAAATGATTATAAAAACTGTCTCTGAAAGTCTAGTGAGGGCCAGATCCTGAGAAGTAGCTGTAAATCTCCTTGACTCACCACCTCTCAGGATCAGGCCCTAAATCAGTATGTTGAAATCCAGGGCCACATTCCGAGCTGATGCAATTCCATGTGTTCTGGAGTGCTGGGAGCTCCAGAACTATGCTGATTGACACCAGCTGAGAGCGTGGGGCATAACGGCTTTCTCAAAGTCCACTTATGAGAGTTGCACTTGGAATATTTATAAATTTGGTTGTCGTTTGAAAGAAATTACAGCTGCAGCTGCTCATGGTAGCGTGACAGCATTCTCTGTTGCTATGTATCTGGGAAGCCTTAAGATTCACCTCTAAAAGACTGGTGGGGGGGTGGGGGGAAAAGTCTTGTTTCACTACTGTTACACTGATTTTAAACTGCTGCTTTTTCAAGGAGTCAGAGTAGCAGCCGTGTTAGTCTGTATTCGCAAAAAGAAAAGGAGTACTTGTGGCATCTTAGAGACTAACAAATTTATCTGAGCATAAGCTTTCATGAGCTACAGCTCACATCTGATGAAGTGAGCTGTAGCTCACGAAAGCTTATGCTCAAATAAATTTGTTAGTCTCTAAGGTGCCACAAATACTTCTTTTCTTTTTTCAAGGAGTGTAATTGACTGTATTCTGGATTTAAAACCAGTGTATCAGAGTGGAGAATCAGGCCCTCTAATGTGTAACAAAGGACAGGATCATCTCTTTTTGGAGAAAGGGCTTTAGCAATTCATTTGGAGAGCTGGTTGCAGCTCACAAGAGAATGTGGAAAAACCAACTCAACTATGAGTAAATGGAGGTAAATGCATGGAGCTCCATGTCGGGGAGAGAAAAAAAATCTGCCATATGAATCTGGAATTTCTGTGCTTTCATCAAATCTATAATTCCATTTGTTTAATGGGGCTGAGAGCATCAGAGGAGATTCTAGTGCCTTTAATAGGAATCAGAGTAGCAGCCGTGTTAGTCTGTATTCGCAAAAAAGAAAAGGAGTACTTGTGGCACCTTAGAGACGAACAAATTTATTTGAGCATAAGCTTTCGTGAGCTATAGCTCACTTCATCGGATGCATTCAGTGAAGTGAGCTGTAGCTCACGAAAGCTTATGCTCAAATAAATTTGTTAGTCTCTAAAGTGCCACAAGTACTCCGTTTCTTTTTTAATAGGAATGTAACTTTAGGGCAGGTTTAGAGTAGTACATTCATGCCTGAATGACCTCAGACACAAAGATACCTTCTGCACTGGCAGAATCACACAGGGAAGCTTTACAAGTGCTTGTCTAAACAATGCCAAGCCCTAGCCATCAGCACTAGCATTATTATTAGACTGCATTCTCCATATTATTCAAACAACAAAATTCCTGCAATATTTTTTGACAAATAGCTGGGAAAAGAACAATGACATTGAGGTATGCTTTTCATTGTTCCTGTGAACAATGGTTTAGATTTTGGCTGAGCTCGGAGCCTTAAATTTGAATGTGAAATATCAGGCCACCATGAAAATTAAAATAATATAAGCATACAAGAATGAAAACATGTTACAAGATACTATACATTGCATCCACTTATAAAAACCATGTATACTCTATTTTATGTGAGAATAATGTATAATCATATAATTGAAGCCTCATAATGCATATGCACAAAGGGGCCGAGTGAAGGCAGCATATGCCCAACTTTACTTTTGGTAAATTATGATTTTTAAATGCTAATTATCACGTTCAGTCTCTGTGTACAGTTGATATAGTTGTATAGTTATTTGTATGGAGTTAATATTACAATTCACATTAAAGAAAGAAGTTCTACACAGTAGAACTAACCCTAAAAGGCAATTCCTGGAACAATCTTTTTTTCTGAGAGGAAGAAATTCTACTGAACAGAAATGCATAATCAAAAAACAAAACACCATGACATTGCTAACCTAAGAAATTTAAATTAACCTTTCATTTACAGACAAAATTACACCATCAGAGCCTAAAATCTGCATTTCCTCATTAGATCTTTACTCTTTGTAAAGTTCACATATCCAGTGAAACTGACATGAGTAGTACATACATTGTAACTGTATGCAAGAGATGACATGTTTATATTGGAAATGCAGGTCGACATCTCAGTCTACTTTATTCTATTCATCATGGTATCTCACTGCCTTGTGATGAAGACAATGCAAACAAATTATTTAAAGTCTCTGAGATGTCCTTTTTCTCCTTTATTGCTTCCTAGTAACATAGGAGACCCACCAATTGATTCTCTTACAGGCTTCTGATATAAACAATGTTCTTATTTTATTTGTAAAAAGACAAGGAGTACTTGTGGCATCTTAGAGACTAACAAATTTATTTGAGCATAAGCTTTCGTGAGCTACAGCTCACTTCATCGGATGCATTCAGACGAAGTGAGCTGTAGCTCACGAAAGCTTATGCTCAAATAATTTGTTAGTCTCTAAGGTGCCACAAGTACTCCTTTCTTTTTGCGAATACAGACTAACAAGGCTGCTACTCTGAAACCTATTATATTTATGTATCCAGCCATTCACCCTTAATATTCCTTCTTAACCCTCTTCATTTACATCTTACCAGACATAGTGCATGCTTCTTTCTATTGGCTTCACTATGGTTGGATTTCCAAGCATGTCTTTAAAAATATAGTTCACAAAATATAGTCACAACCACTGTTGTGAATTGTTTTTAATGAAGACATTTAAAAATATACTGTACAGCTCCACAAAACAGAGATAAGCATTTTAAATCCAGGATAAATCAATTTAAACCTGCCTTTGACATTTCCTGACCAGTCATAGATAGATATGCTACCATACAGCCTGACAGCAACAGAGGCTATTACATATGTTTTAGGAGCTGGTTACCACAAATGTTACCCAGAAATTATACTGGGGATTTTTCATGACCTAAACGCTGTTTTTTAAACGAGATTCGGAATAATCACCCTGTAGAGTTTAGCACAAATGCTATTCGGTTTGCCCAAATTGTAGAGACAGCTCATCTCTTCACATAAGAGCTTTCAGAGCTTTTAATTTAGTGAGTTACTGTTTATTTAATGAGTGGCTTGGAGATGATTTGGCATTACTAGGGGAAGATTAATTTGTGAACTAATACAACTTGAAAGTTCACTCAATTACACAAAGAAATGAAAAGCTTAAACTCTCAATAAAAATTCAGCTATTTCACCCACTGAGGTTTATAACATATGCTCATCAGAACTAGAATAAGTGAGGCATCAGGGAAAAAAAAATCAGATCAGAGAAAATGACTTCCCAAATTTATATCAAGGCTTTGATAATTAGAATTGTGTACCCTACACTTAAGGCGCACTGGCTGAAGCAGTGCAAAATGACAGTAATGCTCTATTTGTGTTGCTGTAGTTATAGGTCTGTCAGTATTTTTGTTATAACTCTCCACTTCAGGAATAAACTAAATGCAGCTCCCACAGAACTCACTAAGAGTTTATCCATTGACTTCAATGGCAACCAAGCTTAAACATCAAAGGACTTTTTATGGTGAAAGACCTGATCCTGTAAACCTTACTCATATGAGAAATCCTCATTCAAGGAGCCCTTAATCAAGTACCTTAGCCATAAAATGACATTTGATACAGAAAGGATTTGCCTAAGGCAGTGGTTCCCAAACTGTGGTTTGAAGAGCATTTTCTGTGGGCCATAAAGAATTGGCTGTTCAGAGAATGCAGCTCCTCCTCCTTGTTTCTAGCTGAAAAATAATGCCCAAAGAAGTTAAAATATATTAACTATTTTCCTAATGTTACACTTCCATGTCAGCAATGTTGTAGTTGCCACAGGAATGTTGTTCAATCTCTAACTGGAGGGGAGGTAGTTCTTGCAATCACTAGTGAGAATGGAGATTGTCCAGAAGCCAAAGGCCTACTGAGGTGTAATTTGTTGTGATAAATATTTGAGAACCACTGATTTAAGCCTATTAAAAAAATCTCTTTGATGATTTAATCCCTAAACACAAACCTTCTTTTCCCCTGAAAAACTAAGAGGCTTTACCTCAAAACCAACTGATTTTAATAACAATGTTCTGCAGATAAGGCTACATTGTTTTTTCAATTGTTGTTTAGAAACTAACTATTGTTCACATTAACTTTTGCAATAAAAAGTAACAAAAAATGTCAGCACACAGATTCATTGCACTCGCTGGACCTATGTATTACCTCAATAACTGACTAAAAACATGGCAGTGTGTGGGTTGTTGATCTGTTGAGGTAAAAACACTCAGGACACAGTATATCACAGTAACTTTTCTGAACTATGGCATGAGCCATGCTGTATTTAACATGTAATAATTGAAAAGTTCACATCATCTTCAAATAAGTCATTAAAGTCTTTTTTTACCAAATTATATACATGGACAACTTTTGGTTCTCTCAATGCCTCCTTAAAAAGGATCAGGGGAATTAAAATTAAGACAATGTCTGCTTCAAGTTCATAGGCTATTTTAAAATAGAGTTAATGTCAATAATACAGGTTATTTCACTGACTTTTGCTTATGCTGTTACACAAGAGTGGTAAGAGTGATAAAAGGACATAAGTGAATGTCCGTGTGCTGGCTTGGATTTTCAGATGTAACTGCAAATTTCCTTCCTTTGCTGAGGTTAAAGTGTGATTGTGTACTAAAGTTACTGGAACAATATTGTAAGGCTTCATGTTTATGATGTTTTGATTTCTAAATCAAATTTGCTCAATTTACAAATACAAACTGTGTTTTTTCTTATGGAAGTCATAGAATCATAGACCTAGAATCATAGGGACCTTGAGAGGTCTAGTCCAGCCTCCATGCTGAGGCAGGACCAAGTAAACCTACAAATCCCTGACAGTCGTGTAATCTGTTTTTTAAAAATATCTATGACGCAGATTCCACAGCCTCCCTTGGTAGCCTATTCCAGTAGTCAACTATCCTTATAGTTAGAAAGGATTTCCTAATTAACATATATCTTTTGTGCTGCAGGTTAAGCCGATTACTACTTTTGTCTTCCTAGGTGAAAGGTCTTGGCTAAGCAGGTTTCTCACCTATATTCAGTTTCCAGTGGCTTCAGCCCATTCTTGATTGAAGGTCCCATCTTTTTCAGCTTGAAGAGCTCTGGCCCCTTGTGTCTGTCCAGTAATGGATGCCAAAGATGGCCTCTATCCTTGCTTATATCTTCAAAAGTTCAATGACTTTATTTAGAGAGGCAACATAAGATAATACAAGAACATAAGAATGGCCATACTGGGTCAGCCCAGTATCCTGTCTTCAGACAGTGGCCTGTGCCAGATGCTTCAAAGGGAATGAACAGAACAGGGAAATTAGAGAAATCCATCACCTGTCTAGTCCCTCAGGGACACTCAGAGCACGGGGTTGTATATCTGACCATTTTGGCTATTAGCCATTGATGGACCTATCCTCCATGAATTTATTCTTTCTTGAACCCATTTATACTTTTGGCTTTTACAATATCCCCTGGCAACAAGTTCCCCAAATTTACTGTGTGTTGTGTGAAGAAATACTTTCTTTTGTTTGTTTTAAACCTGCTGCCTATTAATTTCTATTCCCAACTGATAAGGCCTCAGTTGTAGTATTGTATCCAGTTCTGGGTGCCACATTTCAGGAAGGATGTGGACAAATTGGAGAAGGTCCAGCAAAGAGAAACAACAATGATTAAAGATCTAGAAAGCATGACCTATGAGGAGAGATTGGAAAGATTGGGTTTGTTTAGAGTGAAAGACTGAGGGGGAGGACATAACAGTTTTCAAGTACATATAAAGTTGTTACAAGGAAGAGGGTGAAAAATTGTTCTTTAACCTCTGAGGACAAGACAAGAAGCAATGTCCTTAAATTGCAGCAAGGGAGGCTTAAGTTGGACATTAGGAAAAATTTCCTGTCAGGGTAGTTAAGCACTGGAACAAATTACCTAGGGAGGCTGTGGAATCTCCGTCCTTGGGGGTTTTTAAGAATAAGTTAGACAAATGCCTGTCAGGCATAGTTTAGTTATTATGTACTCCTGCCTTGAGTGCAGGGGACTGGATTAGATGACCCCTTGAGGACCCTTCCAATCCTATGATTCTATTGTTGGCTCATATTCAATTTATCTTTTTCAGCAGAACTACTGGCTAGCCAGTTATTCCACAATTTGTAGCTGTGCATTTGATCTTCCCTTCCTAAGTGAAATACTTTGCACTTGTCTTTACTGAATTTCATCTTAGTGATTTTAAACCAGTTCTTCAATTTATCAAGGTCATTTTGAATCCTTATATCCTGTCTTCCAAAATGCTTGCAACCCTTCCCAGCTTGGTGTCATGCACAAATTTTATAAGCATACTCTCCATTCCATTATCCAAGTTACTCATGAAAATATTGAATAGGACCAGACCCAGGTGTGACATACCCAGCTACAATCCAGACCAGTGAGTAGCTGCGTCACCCCTGCTATGTGACATGGGATGCCCTTTCCAATGCCTTATTGCTGTAGCAACCAACCTGGACTACTCACAATCAAACAGCCTCCAGCATGCAAGTCACTCCCAGCTATGTCTGTGTGTGCTGCAGCCAGCCAGCCACCTCTTGGCTGTTACAGCCTTAAAGATTACCAGCATGTGACCCAAATCCAGTCCCAGATTTCCACCCCCCCACCTCAAAATAGGCAGCAGGTTTAAAACAAACAAAAGAAAGTATTTCTTCACACAATGCAGAGTCAACCTGTGGAACTCTTTGCCAGAGAATGTTGTGAAGGCCAAGACAACAGGACTCGAAAAAGAACTAGAGAAGTTCATGGAGGATAGGTCCATCAATGGCTGTTAGCCAGGACGGGCAGGGATGGTGTCCCTAGCCTCTGTTTGCTGGAAGCTGGGAATGAGCAACAGGGGATAGATCACTTGAGGATGGCCTGTTCTGTTTGTTCCCTCTGGGGCACCTGATATTGGCCATTGTCGGAAGACAGGATACTGGGCTACATGGACCTTTGGTCTGATCCAGTATGGCCATTCTTATGTTCAGCTTCCCCCACATCCATTAGGCCAATAACCCTGTCAAAGAAGGAAGTTAGATTGGTCCATGGGCGGCATGTAATGCTGCTGGGGGTGGGGCGGGGGGGAGTGCACAGATCTGGGTCCCTCTTCCCCCAACCATGGGCCTAGGGCTGGAGCAGCTCTCACTCCCTGCTGTGGCCTTAGAACCACAGCAGGGCCACAGAGCTTTTTCTGGTCTCGGGCCACAGGGGGAAAGGAACAAGTGGAGTGGGGCCACAGGGGAGGAAAGAGATGTAAAGGGGGCGGAGCAGGACCATGGGGGAAGGGATGGAATAGGGTGGGGCCATGAGTGGGGCCGCAGGCAGAAGGGGCGGAATGGGGAGGGGCTCAGAGCTCCAGCCAGGTCAGATAGATCTGCCACGGTCCCAGCCAAATGTGGCTCTCAGCACTCCTGCCCTGGCCAGGGCCACTGTGGGAGGGGGGCAGAGAGCAGCACGCCGCGAGTGGGGGTGAGGTCTCAGGCAGAAAAAGCAGGGAGGGGGCTAGCCTCCCCAAGGGAAGCTTCATCCCCTGCCCATGGCTTGGTCCTGCAAACTCAAAACAGGCTTGGAGTTCAAAACAGTTCTTTTTTCCTCATATATCACGATTAATACAAAGATTTGCAGACCAAATTATGCCTTATTACATCTGGGCAAGCCCACTGAAGACTAACAGAACCACTCTTCAGCTCCTACCTTGAAGAGTACTTAAAGAAAAATGAGGATTACATACACTACTTTAAGAATTACATATAGACACACAATTTTCAGAAAAACAGTATCTTTTCATTAGGTGGAAGCTGCTATTGATTTTATACTTGTCAGCAGCAACTCCAATCAGGTGATACAGAGCTGGGAAGGAGGGGGGGGATAAACATCTTCGGGGAGAATCAAGGCCTAACTGACCCATGATGCCCCTCTAAACTACACCCAGGAGCTGGTACCTGTTCCAGATAGTGGCTTGTTAGCCAATTAGCAAGGGAGACGCTGAGTTCTATAAGACTGCCTGCACAGCATAATTGGGAAGCTGCTCAGGTAGGAAGGGAGATGCCAGGTGCGAGGAAGAAGGAAAGTCTGTTCCTACACAAGGCCTGGGCCTACTAGCTAGGGAGAACCAGAGCTAGCTCCTGTAAGGGAGAAGCCCTGAGTTATGGCTTAGAGGAAGATCCCCTTCCCTAGTGCCTCGACCATCTTCCTTTGGGGGACAGTAGGGGATGCTTGTTGTCAGGTCTGGGAGGCCAGCTTTTGGGTGCTTTTAAAGAGGCCCAGCAGTTTGGGGCTGGAAAGCTGAATTACAGGAGGAGAGCTGTGGGGTGGTGTTCCAAGGGGGAAACAGAAGAGGCCAATGCAAGCAGGGTAGGCTTCTGGGGAACCCTGAGTTAGGCCTTCAGGGAACAGAAAAAAAGGCCAGCAGGGGCAGAGCACTGGTTTGTTGTATTTGGACTCCCAGCAAGGGAAAAGCCAGGGGAGCTGACACTGCGACAAGAGTGAGAAAGAACTGAGCTGAGCCCAGGAAGGGTGAAGGAACTCTAATTTGTCAACTGGGACTCTCAGTACTCATAAGGGGTTTGAACTGTGGGCTTGGCTGGATGGCTGAGCCATGGAAGATCCAGCAAGAGGCAGGCAGCCTGCTGGAGATACTGGAACTGAGGATACTGGTGACATTAGGCAATGAGGCAAGGGGGCACTCCAAGGATGAGTGTGCCCTATAACAGTCTGAGTCAAAGCCCACTGACATGAATGGAAGCCTTTCCTTGGACTTCAGATCAGACCCAGTATCGCAGAACCCAACAGGAGGGGAAAAAAACAAACTTTCAATGCTGTTGTAAGGCCAGTTTTAAATCAGCATTTAGTTAATATAACTCTGACCCTAGGAGCACCCCAGTGCCAGATGGTATGGAGCAATGAATTTCAGCTGACCTGGCCAGTTCAGTCCACCTCACACTAAATCTAGTGGGGGCATTTAATGTCCTCAGAAAACTAATAACTCACTGGTCATTAATATTATGATGTATGTACAATTAACCTGCAAAGAATTATACTAAATGTGCTGGAAATAGGTAACTAAAAATGTCTACACCAGGCATATCAGGAGAAATTGATAAATAGGTTTTTCCAGACAAAGGAAAGGGGCTGACACCTCAAGCCAAGTGTGGCAAGGGAAAATGGGCTAGCCATTTGTATCGTAGACTGCAAGATCATGTGCATTGTAAAAGTCACAAGTGGGGGAGGAGCCAGCAGGGGAAAGGAACTTTATCTGGGGATACACTTAAGGATTATACATTTTAAATGTTTACTGGACTATAAAAAGGGGGAAGGGAAGAGGAGATCCCTTAAGTTATCCTTCACCACAGGAGTCAAAGAAATCCAAGCACTTCAGGCTACGTAATTGATCCTCAGCCAGGACTAGCCAGCCATGCTGGAAGAATGACTATGGTGAGAACTTTTTTGAACAAAAAGTCTATAGTTTATTGCATTTCAGTCTTGGTAGCATATTTTTGCAACTATTTCTATCACTTAAGCCTATGTCTATGTTAATGAACTTTTTAGTTTTTACTATAAACCAACTCAGGACTATGATTGAAGGGAAGGGTGAGAGAACCCCAGGCAAGTTAACCAGCTGCTGTGTACTGCCTTGTTTAAAAGAGCAGCAAAATTGGTAGTTTTGTGGGCGCTACAGTAAGCGGAGACTGAGCACTGCAGAAAGATGTCTCTGGGGAGAACTTGGGGCTGGAAGGGTTTTGGAGATCCCTCTGCAATGAGTAACTGGGTGGTGGAAGCCTGGGTGAGACCTGCATGCTTGTAGGCTGTCTTTTGCTATCTGGGCTGTGAGCCACAGCAGAACAACATTCAAGGCACCCAGAGTTGCAGGGAAGGTGGTGATTGAATGCTTTACTGTCCTGGGTGAATCCCAAAGGATCACAATAACCACTTTTAAATTTATCCTTTTTGAAATTATTTAAAAATGTGGTTAACCAACATATCTTGCAACAATTTTGAACTAAATATCTTTTCTGATTTTTATACACTACAGATTGTATAACTTTTTTGTTGTGTACATTTCCTAAATAGAATATATACATGTAAGAAAAAAAAAAAATCACAACATTTTTTTAAGCATAACAAAATTTATTTTGCACACAAGTATTATTTACAGAAAAATGTACTTTTTTTGGAAGTTGTTCAAGTTTTATTAGATTTATCCTGAAAGAAAATTTTATATTTGCATTATAAAAACATATTGCCTTTGCTATGTGAAAACCTGGTGTTTAACTCTCTGGATTTCTTTATCAGGGCTTTCTTTTGAACTTCGTCAAATCGATTGACTTGGAGGTCCTGGTCTCTGTCAAATGGCCTTCTCTCTTGAGGCTTCTTATCTTCAGCTGCTTTGCTCTTTAATTTTTTATGATGCATATCCATGAGAGATTCTGATCTTTTTGAGTCCTGGAAATAGGGTAAGAAGGAGGGTGAATATTGCAGAATGATGGTGAAATATAGCAAAAACAAAAATGACATAAGTGGTGTTAGTCACGACGGTTATGAGGAATTCCAGAAAAACAAGGTAAGTTACTGGGCAACATGAAAGTAAATGAAATTCAATGTAGACAAGTGCAGGGCAACTCAAATTAGAAAAATACTTCTATACACAGTTTTAAAATGGGCTTCTTACCTCAAACTGTCACTGTAGACAAGTGACTATGCAGTTACAGGAAAAAAAGTACTAAAGCTTGGTCTTAATTCAAGAAAACAAACACTTAAGCATGTGTTTAAATTTAAGCATTTGATTAGGCCACTGAAGTCAATAGGACTACTCATGCTTGAAGTTAAGCATAGGCTTAAGTGCTTTTGCTAAGTGGTTCATGTTGTTTTTCAGAACCTGATGCTGCTCTCATACAAGTCAATGGTAAAACTCCCATTGATTTTAAAACAGGAGCAGCATTAGTCCCAAGTAGGGGATGCTGCACCATCCTCTCAGAGTAAAGTGTGTACGTCCTGCTATGGCTAGCCAGTTCCTTGGGACTCTCATCCCACTGCAAACCTGTGCAAAGGCCTGACACAAACTGGTCTATAAGCAAATCTGCTTGCATCTTTGTCTGTATTTTTAACGACATCTACATGAAGACAAGTTCTTTGTTAAATTCAATTTTTTCTTCTGCTTATTCCCCACCTGTAGTCACCATCTTCTATGATATCAAACTATTGCTGTCGAAAATCTTTAAATCATAGGCCAGACTCATTCCTGGTGTAATTCCACTGACTTTAAATAGTGTTACACCAGAGGACTGATAGTGCCAAGTTATCACTGCAGATGCTAAAACTAAGATATAAAGCACTTTGCATAGAAGCGTCCTTGGTAGGAAATCAATAGAGAAAGGTCATTTTCAAATGGCTTTTCTTCCTTTTCCTAAGACTTGGTTCTATGCAGAACATTTTTCAAAACATTCTCGGAGGCATCAGCTAACCTTGCACAGTAACAAGTTTCTCGTTGGTAGGAGAGATGACAGAATACAATTTAAAAGAACTGCATTTATGTAATGTCCACAATGGAACCAGGAGCAGGAAATGCAGAGAAAATTCAAGACCGTACACTAATAGCTCTGGATCTGTAAGCCCTATAAATCTAAAAAGATACATCACCTAACGAACTGCAAATCATTTATTAAGAGTGCCCCATAAACTCAGTTCTTCTAATATAAACCAAAGTTGCTGTTCTCTCAGTTAATTGTATTCTCTTAGGGGATTTGACTGTCTTCCAGCTGATGGCTGTAAACAAGGGAGAAAAGGAAGGGGCAGCTGTCAGACAGACAATAGCCCATGGTGTGAGACAGCAGTGGGTGGGGGAGGGAAGTGATTGTGAAGCTGATATGAGCCAGATTTTTAATTACCAATATTTGTCCACGAAAACCACAACTGCTTTTGCAGAAAGCAAGGATTATTTCAAAGTAAAAATATTACCCAAAAGGCAGACAATTATGGTATTGATCTCTTAGGCGCATTGAGCCTCCTTTGGATGGTTCTGTATTTTAACCTTTCAATTAAACCTGTAATGCCGTTTTCTTCCAGGGATGCCTATAATTCAGTGCAGTCTTTTACTGTTTGACTTGAAGCTCTCTATTCCCAGCAATGGAAGTTCTACCATGGGAATCATTTAAGTACAACACAAACTGAAACTCATCTAAGAAAATGCATATAAAAACCTACACGCAGACACTATTTTTCAGCAGCGGAAGGGCCCAATCTTGCTCTTGTTTAAGTCAAGGGCAAATTCTCTAATGGCTTAAATGGCTGCAGGTTCGAGCCCCAGAAGAGAAAAATGAGGCGATATCACCATGGAAACCAACTGTGCGAGGAATGAGAAACCAAAAGAGAGTAAAGAAGTAATGGAAACCTAGAAGAAAAAGCATTTTGTGCTTGTACTTACATTGTATGAAGATAGCTGCTCAGCCAGTCTCTTGTCTCTTGCCGATAATACAATTTCTTCATCAGCTTTACTTGTTGACTTCTTTGCCTCTTGCATTTCCTGATGAAAGAAAGCAGACTGCAATTATTAGCAGGCAGCATACCTGCAGTAAGTGACAAAGAAATCTATATTTATCTTGCTTAAATATTAGAGGAGCAGGTCAAGATAGAGCCTTTGTGCCTCTGCCCCTCACGCATTTTTGTTCTGCTTGATAAGAAACAGCCTGGCCACACTGTTCATTAAATTGATACGGAACAATAGACTTCCAGGCTGTAGCAGACAGAGATATAATGTTGTTTAATGTAAGAAAAATAACTACTTTAGGTTTGAAATTTCTGTGTTTGGGAACATAATGAGAGCACTTTTATTAGGTTTTCCCTGAATGGCAGAGGTGAACTTTAAGACCTATAACATATAGACTGTCTATATGTTAATATGAACGAATAAATGCTCACTTGGGCTTTCCTCTCTCTGTCAGCTGGAGTATCTGTCCAAATTGACTTATCTCCTGATTTCTCATCTGTTCTTCTCTTGAAAGTTCTTGGGCCCAATCCAAAGCCTTTCAATTCTGGTGGAAGCTCAGTCATCCAAGACTCCCTTGAAACTTGCTTGGACCCATCCTTTAAGAAAAAAAAAATCACAATTTATTTATTTTTAACTTTCCTAATATGGATTCTTCTAGATAACATTTTCTTAAGCGCTACAATCATTTAGCATCTTCAATACATATAGCTGGACTTGCTAAAATTCACACAAACCTTTTTAGGACAAGAAAACACGCACAGTCAAAAGTATTAACTTACGTCATCTGAAGAAGTAAGTTTTTCTTTCATTCGCTGAGCTCTGCGTTCAAAGTCTCTAGTTACATTGGATTCTACTGGTCCTTTTGCAGGCATTGGACCTATGACAGCGTCTTCCTCACTACTATCTGTTGCCTTCCAAAAATAAAATAAGACATCTATCAACCATAATAGGTCATTACAGAAATATTTTTAGCTACATGAATTATATGCTATTGTCTCCCTAATGGTTCATATAAACCCAACTGTCTTCTCAAACAGGCCTGTCACCAATAATTTCTTTCAATATTCAGAAAGAAGTGTATTATAAATAAACATTACTTATACATCCAAGCATTTAAAAGCTGTGCAGTCCCAGCTCTTACTCCCATTGCCTTTAATAGAAACCAAATTATTTCTAATCTCTACAGTTCTGAAAGTGTCATCAGTAGTGGTCCGTAGAACTCTTGCCTGAGAGACATTAATAATGCACTTTTTTTTAAAGATGTGTAGAATATTCAACATCAACATATCATCTTTTGATACTCTGCTCACTCTCCTGAAGCTCTTGGTGATAAATGATTAACATCAGATACAAGTGAAATGTACATGTACAACTCTGATATCATGGGCACCAATATATCCTCCATTGCCACCATCAACATTCTTAATGTATTGCCATAGGTGTGCATAGCATTTTACATAGCAAGAAAAGAGCTTAGAATTTAAGCTGATTATAGCAAGACTGGATGTTGGGAGGAGGATAACAGGAAAAGGTGGGGATGGAAAGGAGGAAAGAATACACAGAATATAGTTATGGGATTGCTTCACTGGTACAGCACATGCTATGCTAGTTCCTACTTAAGGTTTTGTTTTTTTTAAATTCCCTTTCAGCATTGTTTAAAATGGAATTTATATTATTTGAAGGACTGTTGGAAAAAAGTCAGATGTGAAGAAGGCTGGATGGAGTACAAAATATAGGGAGACATTCCAGGTGTAGAGTGCTGAATGGGAGATGGTACAAAAGTCCTTCTAAGAGAAAAGAACTACCATGCCTGCAGACGCTCCAAGTATACAAAGTGAAAATGTATTAGATGTATACAGTTTAAAATCATCAAATTATAGTGTAGACCCATTTATAAGCCGACCCCCGCTCTTTGATGCGTCACTTTTTTACCAAAAATATTCAGCTTATGAATGAGTATATATGGTAAGTTAGGTGGAAATGGAAGGACACAGATTCTGTGAAAGAGACTGGCAAGTGACCAGTGTTGAGCTGTAGGAAGTGGCAGAGTTGTGCAAAGCCTTGAAAATGAGAATAAGGAGTTTGACATTGATGTAAAGGTGGGGCCTGTTAAGTGGGATAGAGGCATTCAAGTGGCAGAGGAGAGTGATAGCATCTATTGGTAATCTACAAGGCAACAACAGAGTTGGCATAGCCCAGAGGAGCGAGCTTGAGTGGAGAAAAAGCTGGTGTTGGTAGGGAAGTAACACCACCACTGTGGGCAAGGCTACCTCCTACTAGAGGACCATCCCAATAGACAAAAGTGTCCTCACCTCCAGTCGATAAGGAAAACCCGGACCCAATCTGGACATTTTGTGAAGGAAGATGTGGCAGGCTTTAGACACCCCCTGAATGTTGGAGGAAGGCGTCACGGAGTGTGGGGGGCCCTGCACCCCTCTTCCTGGGATTCACTGTGACTCTCAGCCATCCGGTAAAACAGAAGGTTTATTGGGCAACAGGAACACAGTCTAAAACAGAGCTTGTGGGTACAATCAGGACCCCTAAGTCAAGTCCTTCTGGGGGGCAGGGAGCTTAGACTCCAGCTCTGGGGTTCCCTGCTTTCCATCACCCGGCCCAAAACTGAAACCAACCCCCCTCCCTCGCCCCCCAGCAGACGCTCTCCTGCAGCCTTTGTTCAGTTTCCCGGGCAGAAGCGCTACCTACCCCTCCCCTTCCTGGCTCAGGTAACAGGCTCTCAGGTCTCCCATCCCCAGTGAAACTCCCCTGCCACATTCCCAGGTCAACACTCCCTCCATGCTGCGTCACATCTCTCCCCCCTTCGAGACTGAACTGAGCAGGGTCACTCTGACCAGTGACCTGGGGAAGTTCAGGGCCCCCTCTCTGGGACAACGCATCCGCTATCACGTTGGCACTTCCCTTCACATAGACCACGTCCATGTCATAATCCTGCAGGAGCAGGCTCCACCTCAGGAGTTTGGCGTTGGCTCCTTTCATCTGGTGCAGCCAGGTCAGGGGAGAGTGGTTGGTGTGCACGGTGAAGTGTCGCCAGAAGATATATGGCTCTAGTTTCTTGAGGGCCCACACCATGGCCAGACATTCCTTCTTGATGGCTGCGTAGTGTTGCTCCCAGGGTAGCAACTTCTTGCTCAGGAACACAATGGGGTGTCTCTTCCCCTTTTCATCCTCCTGCATTAATACCGCCCCCAGTCCTGTGTCTGAGGTGTCGGTGAACACCATAAAGGGCTTGTCAAAGTCTGGGTTTGCCAGAACTGGGCCACTGACCAGAGCCTCTTTCAGCACCCGGAAAACCTCCTGGCACTGCTCTGTCCAGACCACCTTGTCTGGCTTCTCCTTCTTGCATAGCTCGGTGATGGGGGTGGCTATGGCACTAAAGCAGGGCACAAACCTTCGATAGTATCCTGCCAACCCAATAAAGGCTTGGACCTGCTTTTTGGTGTGGGGAGCGGGCCAATCTCTGATCACCTCCACCGTAGCTGGTTCCGGCTTTAGGTGGCTGCTCCCCACCCGATGGCCAGGTAAGATACTTCAGCCATCCCCACCTTGCATTTCTCAGGTTTTATGGTCAGCCCAGCCTCCTGGAGTCGGTCCAGCACTTGTCTAACCTGGGACACATGGTCCTCCCCGGTCTGGCTAAAGACACAGATGTCATCAATATACACCAAGGCAAAACTCTCCATCCCTCTCAGTGGCTGATCCACCAGACGCTAGAAGGTGGCCGGCGCTCCCTTGAAGCCGAAAGGCAGGGTCAGGAACTCAGAACCCCAGAGGGGTGATAAAGGCCGATTTCAGCTGAGCATCTGCATCCAGCAGCACTTGCCAGTAGCCTTTTGTAAGATGCATGGTGGTAAGGTACCGAGCTCCTCACAATTTGTCTAGGAGCTCATCAGCCTGGGCATAGGGTAGGCATCAGATACAGTGATGGCATTGAGCTTCCAATAGTCCACACAGAACCGGATCAACCCGTCCTTTTTGGGGACCAGCACCACCGATGAGGCCCAAGAGCTGGCAGATGGCTGGATCACCCCCAAAGCCAGCATGTCCCTGACCTCTCTTTCCAGGTCCTGAGCAGTTTTCCCTGTGACTCGGAATGGGGAGCATCTTATCAGTGGGTGCGATCCTGTCTGTACCTGGTGGACAGTCAGATTAGTGCATCCAGGCTGGTTGGAAAACAGCTGTTGGTACGGATGCAGCCCCCCCCCCCCCATCTCAGCTTGCTGGGCAGGGGTTAGCTGATCCGAGAGGGGAATTGTTTCCAGGGGTGAACCAGCTCTGGTCCAAGGGACAAGATCTACTAAAGGGTCATCTCCCTGCTCCTCCCAATGTCCACACACGGCCAACACCACATTCCCCCTGGCATAATATGGCTTCATCATATTCACATGGTACACCCGGTTAGACAGCTCCACCACATAGCGTACCTTATTTAGCTGCTTGACAACCTTGAAAGGGCCCTCCCAGGTGGCCTGTAGTTTGTTCTTTCTCATGGGGATGAGAACCATCACCTGATCCCGGTGGTGTAGGGACGGGCCCGCGCCGTACGGACATACCAGACCTTCTGCTTCTTCTGGGCTCTGGCCAGATTCTCCCTGGCCAGGCCCATGAGTTCAGCAAGTCTCTCTCGGAAGATCAGGACATACTCCACCACTGACTCTCCACTGGGAGTGGCCTTCCCCTCCCATTCGTCTCTCATCAGGTCCAGGGGGCCTCTGACCCTCCTTCCATGTAACAGTTTGAAAGGCGAAAATCTGGTAGACTCCTGGGGTACCTTCCTGTACGCGAACAGCAGGCGATGGTAAGTACTTGTCCCAATCCTGCGGGTGCTGGTTCATAAAGGTTTTCAGCATCATCTTTAGTGTCCCATTGAATCTCTCCACCAGCCCACTGGACTGGGGTTGATAAGCTGAGGCCCAGTTGTGCCGGACCCCACATTTCTCCCACAAGCACCGGAGCAGGGCCGACATGAAGTTGTATTCTTGGTCTGTCAAGACTTCCTTGGGGAACCCCACTCAGCTGAAAATGGTCAGAAGCGCATCTGCCACAGTGTCTGCTTCAATGGAAGCTAAGGGCACTGACTCTGGGTAGCGGGTGACAAAATCTACCACCACCAGAATGTATTTCTTCCCCGACCGGGTCGTCTTGCCGAGAGGTCCCACTATGTCCATGGCCACCTTCTGGAAAGACTCCTCTATGATGGGCAAAGGTTTCAAAGCTGCTTTCCCCTTGTCCCAGGCCTTCCCCACCCTCTGACAGGGGTTATAGGATCGGCAATATTGCCAGACAGCAGTAAAGACCCTAGGTCAGTAAAAGTTCTGTAGCAACCTCTGCCGGGTGCACTGGATTCCCTGGTGCCCTAAGAGTCATGGGCCAGGTACAGAAGCTTGCGGCAATACTTTGGGGGCCCACCATCTGCCTCCTGATCCCACAGGACTCCACTTCCCCTGGGGGAGCCCATTCTCGGTACAAGAATCCCTTCTCCCACAGGCACCTGTCCTGGCAACCGCTCCTCATGGTCTGTACCACACTGAGGTCTGCTAGGTCCCTGAGTTTCCGCAAGGAGGGAATCTTTCTGCAACTTGGCCTGGACCTCAGCGGCTGGGGAAGGGATTGGGACCAATTCCCTCTCATTGGCCAGGTCTGAGGCCACAGCCTCTCTGAGCCGTGCACCTCGGCGCTCCCTCCCCACTAGGGTAGAGTCTGTGCCTCCGGTATGGTACCCTCCCCAAGGTCGCGGCGCAGTGCCCCTTGCCGGCTCTGGCTATGGGTCACAACCAGGGCAGTCTGGGGTTTACTTGGCCAGTCCTCTAGGTCCCCTCCCATCAAAACCTCAGTGGGCAAATGGTGGTGCACCCCCACGTCCTTGGGGCCCTCCATTTCAGGTGTACCCTTGCCATGGGCACCTTGAATGGGGTCCCGCCCACCCTCATCAGGGTCAGGTAGGTGTTTGGGCGCCAACCGGTCAGGTACCACCACCTCGGGCCGGGCCAGCATCACCTCCATGCCCGTATCCCAGTATCCATTGACCTTCCTCCCATCCACCTCCAGGGGAACAAGGCACTCGCTCCGCAGGGACAGCCCCGCGCCCACCCTGTAAACCAAGATCCCCGAGACCAGAGCATCAGCCCTCTGGAGGAGCTGGCCTGGGGTACTCTTCCCTCCTGAGCAGGTGGTAAGCTGGCAGCCCCCCTTGCGTGGGCCATCTGCCCCTTGTCCAGCTGGGTCCCTACCCAGTTAACCCTGGGTAGGTTGGGTCTGCTCAGTCTGTCCCTGAGCCTGGGGCACTGGGTCCGTACGTGGCTTCTCTGGCCACAGTGATAGCAGCTCATGTCACGTTGGTCTCCTTGAGCAGGTCAGATGGTCCTGACGCCATGCGTTCCCCTTGGGAGGGGGTTCTTCATATTTCCCCACTGGCAGGTCCCATGGTGACTCACTCTCTGCATCGTGGGGGGCCTGTTCTTTTGGGACTCCTCCCTGCTACCCCAACAAACCGTTCACAAACCCGTCGGCCAGCTGCCCTGCATGCTGTGGGTTCCCTAGCTTTTTTTCCACCAACCATAGCCTCACGTTGGAAAGGCACTGTTCATACAGTTGCTCCAGCACAATTAGGTCAAGCAGGTCTTCTTTAGCTTGGGCCCCAGCTGTCCACTTGCAGGCATATCCCTGCATTTGGTTGACCAGTTGTAGGTATGTAACCTCAGGCATTTTACGCTGACTCCGGAACCTTTTCCGGTACATCTCGGGTGTCAGCCCAAACTCACGGAGCAGGGCCTTTTTGAACAGTTTGTAGACCCCTGCCTCTGTCCCTTTCGTTTGGCTGTACACATCCACGGCTTTGGGGTCCAGTAAGGGGGTGAGAAACTGGAGCCTGTCTGCAGGGTCAACCCTGTGTATCTCACAGGCATTCTCACAGGCTGTCGGGAAGCTATTATGTCCTCCTCCTCATGTTGGGCCAGGAAGCACTTATCAAAGCTCCTTATAGTCTTGGGTCCCCCCTCACTCACTGCAGCCGGGGCCCCACTGCTCCTCAGCCTGGCCAGCTCCAGCTCATGCTGTCTCTGCTTCTCTTCATGCTGCCTTTGTTTCTCCTTCTCCTCCTGCTCATGCTGACGTTGCTTCTCCTCATGCTGACGCTGCATTTCATGATCCTCCATCTCCCTCATTTTCATCTCCCTCTCCCATTCCAGCCGTCTCCGCTCCAGGGATGGGGAGCTCTGCCAGGAGGATCCCCTGCTGGCTGCCGGGGTCAGGGTGCCCTCGGTATTCACTGGGCTTCCCCCAACCCCTCCCCTAGGCAAAGGTAGGAAGGGTCTCGGGATGTCCTCGGCAGCAGTCTGACCCCTCCCAGCCCGGTCAGGCCCCAGGGCCCACGCTGTGTCCACCAGGCGGCTTCCCTCAGGGACAGGGTTTGGGTCATCCAAGCGATCCTTCTCCTCCAACTGGGCAATCAACTGTGCCTTGGTGGACCTCCCAATGTGCAGCCCCCTCTGCCTGCACAGCTCCACCAGGTCGCTCTTAAGGCGTTTAGCCTACATCTCCCTGCTGGCCACTCACAGACCGGTATTCTCAAAAAGAAAAGGAGTACTTGTGGCACCTTAAAGACTAACAAATTTATTTGAGCATAAGCTTTCGTGAGCTACAGCTCACTTCATTGCTGGCCTGTGCAGCTTTCCACGGTTTTCAGGAAGAACCCCTAAGGTGCCAGTCCTTCTTGAGGTCACCATCTCTTTACCAGGGTTGAGCTGCAGACTCCTCCGCCCCGGGACTGCTCGCTGCAATCCCCTGGGGGACCCTGTTACTGCAAAAGTCCTTTTCTCTGATCACACACTGCCAGGGGTTAACTGCCCCCTGAAACAGTCTCTCTCTGAATCTTCAGCACGCCTGGTCCCCGTCAATCCCTCTTCGTTTTACTGTTCCCCAGTCACTTACTGCAGGAAGCACCGTTCACAGGGTGCAGTACATCCCACCTCTGCCACCAGTTGTCACGGAGTGTGGGGGAGTCCGGCCCTGCACCCCTCTTCCTGGGATATACTGTGACTCTCAGCCAGCCAGTAAAACAGAAGGTTTATTGGACAATAGGAACACAATCTAAAACAGAGCTTGTGGGTACAACCAGGACCCCTCAGTCAAGTCCTTCTGGGGGCAAGGAGCTTAGACCCCAGCTCTGGGGTTCCCTGCTTTCCACCACCCAGCCCAAAACTGAAACCAAACCTCCCCCACCCGGCTCTCTCCTGCAGCCTTTGTTCAGTTTCCCGGGCAGAGGTGTTACCTACCCCCCTCAACTCAGGTTACAGGCTCTCAGGTCTCCCATCCCCAGTGAAACTCCCCTGCCACATTCTCAGGTCAACACTCCCCTCTCCCTGCTGCATCACAGAAGGCAAGAGAGTAGGAGGACAATGAGGTTGTGAGCCCACAAAACTGACAACTGTAGAATTATCTAATATGATGGAAAAAGAAAAGGAGGGATTTATTTGGGTACGAGATGGTTTTGGCATGCTGACTTTGACAGGTGGGCTTTCAAACAGTGGATGAGGTAGTGGCAGAAGAGAGTGGAGAGAAAAAAACACAACCTTTCAGTGTAAAATAAGTTACTCACCTTGTGCAGTAAGGCTGGTTCTTTGAGATGCGTGTCACTATGGGTTCTCCACTGCAGGTGTGCTTGTCTCCCTGCACTGATGATTGGAGAACTTCAGTAGTAGTGTCGATCAGACAGCAGATGTGGGCTAACCCCCCTCAGTTCCTTCTCTACCGCAGAGTCATAGACAAGAACCCTGGAGTACAGGGGAGGAGGGTGGTTTGTGGAGCACCCACAGGGAACACATCTTGAAGAACCATCATTACTGCACAAGATGAGTAACTTCTTTGAGTAGTGTTCGTATGGATGCTCCACTGCAGGTAACTCCCATGCACTATCCTCATTAGCAGGTTGGGGCTTTCGAGTTGGGTCAGTTACAGATGACTGTATTGTGGAGCTGAAGATGGCATAGGAGGTGGAAACCTTTGTCCTATCCAGGTAGAAGGCTAGAGTTTAGGTTCTGTGTGCGAGTAGGAAGTCACGGCTGCAGGAAGAGGTTTACTATACTGTTGAGGAACCTTTTCATGGTTGGGTGTGATAGTACTGAGTATTCCTCTACTGGTTGGTGGAAGGCTGTTCTAGCTGCTAGGTGGAACTATCTGAGAGCTTAGAGATAGTCCTGATCTTTTTAGGGCCAGTGCCTAGGTTAAGAGATGTGGAAGATGTCAGGGATATTTGTTAGGAAATACACCAAATCAGAAACCTGGACCATTTTTGCTGGTAAGTATGTCATGTTGAGGACTTTTTACTGTGTAATAATACCTCTTGTACCTCCTTGGAGCAGGAGCTTTCTAGGTGTTGGAACCAAGAAGGAGCCATGCCTCAAAGCGAAGAAACCCTACACCCCAGCCTGGGGAATATCCTCTGCTCTCTGAGAGGAGGTACAGAGTGGCTGGGAGAGGGATCAATGAGCACACTGGAAGCTATGACAGGTAAGAATACCAGATCTGTCTTAGCCAAGTAGGATGATCAGTATGATGTGCTCCATCTCTTTTTTTTATTTTCAGCAGGACAGTAGGGGAAAAGGAGGAATGGCAGAGAGATGGTCCCTATTCCAAGGGAGGGAGGAGAGCATCGCCCAGAAAACGTTATCCTATTCCTGCTCTGGAGCAGTAGCGTGGGCATTTCTTGTTCAGGTAAGTGACAAACAGATCTATGGTCAGTGTCCCCCACCACCCTAATAGAGTGTGAAGTATTCCTGGGTCTTGCTCCTACTTGTGGTTCTGTGGGAATTCCTGACTGAGACTGTCTGATATCAAGAGTTGTGTGCCCAGAAGGTAAGCTGCTGGGACAGTGTGACTTCCTGGAAGATGCATCAATTTTACAGTCTCATTGTCTCTGTACAGAAGGAGGGTGAACTGGCTCCCCCCTGGTCAATTTATGTAGTACATACAGGCTATGTTGCCTGTTAAGACTCTTGTGTGTGATCCTTTCATCAGTGGGAGGAAGTGGGCACAGGCATTCCTGACCGCCTTTAGCTCGAGGAGCTTCATGTAAAGGGCTATCTTTGTGGGTAACCTCATACCTTGTGTTGTGAGGTCATTTAAATGTGAACCCCACTCTCTGAGCGATGCATCCGGGAAGGGTGGGGGGAAGGTTGTGAGAAGGGGGTCCCTTTGCCAATGTTGCCTGCATCTTTCCACCACTCTAAGGAGTTCTTGATCCTGGCGGGTAGTGACAGAGGTTTGTCTAGTCTGTCAACTGAACTGAACCACATATGCGAGGCTTCCCATGCAATGGCTCCAGGTGGTATTACCACTGTGCTCGCAGCCATTTGCCCCAAGAGTTGGAGGGAGTGTCTGGCTTATATTTGCGGGCTGCTTTGTTTGGTCTCTGAGTGTGGCCAGGGAGAGAAATCTGTGTTGAGGTAGAAGAGGTCTGGCCTGTAACGAGTCGAGGTTGGTACTTATGAATTCCAGGTTTTGCACTGGAACAAGGATTGACTTTTGGCTGGTGATCTGTAGGCCCAGTTCTGTGAACAAGTGCATTGCAGCTTTAGTGACTCAGCGAGCCTCTTGGAGGGATTGGGCTCTGAGAAGACAATCATCCAGATAACAGTAAATTGTGATCCCCTGGGAGCATAAGCATGTGGCCACTACTGAGAAAACCTTGGAAAATATTCTCAGGGCCAATGATAGCCCAAAAGGGAGTAGCCTTTACTGGTAATGTCTTGTCCTAGGAGTGAATCTGAGAAATCGTCCGTGAGAGGGTAAGACTGTGATACAGAAGTAGGCATCCTGAATGTCGAGGGCCGAAAAACAATCATCCTGTTCCAACACTGGGATGATCATTGCTAGAGTGATGTTGAATTTTTGAGCTTTGACAATCTTGTTGAGAGCTCTACAGTCTATTTTGGATCTCCAACCTCCCTTTCTATTGAGAATTTGGAAATATCAAGAGTAGAATCCTTTGCCTCATAGATGTTGAGGTACTGGTTCTATGGCTTCTAACCGGAGTAGACTATTTACCTCTTGGCATAGTAAACTCTCATGAGAAGGTTCACTGAAAAGGGACACGGAAGGGTATTGGAGGGGGCAGGGATGTAAAATGGATAGAGTACCCACTGCGAATGATCTCTAGGATACATTGGTCCAATACTGTGTGTTTCCAGGTGCGGCAGAACATTGTCAACCAGTGGCCAAATGTCAACCAATGGCTGTAGCAGTTGGAGGAAGTGGTCTATTGACACCTCAACCCACACATCAAAATTGGTGCTTGGATGTAGGCTGCTAGGATGAGACAGATTGTGGGCCAGATGGTTTACACCTTAAAAATTTGTTTTTCTTCCTCTGTGGCTTGCAGTAATATTGAGTTAAGTATTGGGAGATGCATGGTTTGTTCTGGGGCTGCAGACTACACTTCCTCTTTAGTCCTGGCATGTAGATGCCCATGAACAGAGAGTAGTCTAAGAATCTTCAGGATGTGAAGAGAGGCATGAGTCTTTTCCACTAAGAGCTTAGTGCATTCAAAGGGAAGGTCTCCAACGGTTGACTGTACCTCCTTTGGGAATCCCTACAGATGGAATCATGACACCCATGGCATCACAACCACCCTGGAGAAGGACTTGGCCACTGTGTTGGTTGCGTTGAGGACAGATTGTAGTGTTGTCTTTCTACTAACTATCCCTCCTGGATAATGCCCTTAAATTGGTTGCAATGTGACTCAGGCAGCTGCTCAATAAAATTGTTCAGTTTTGAATAATTTACGTAGTCGTATTTTTCTGTCAGGGCTTGGTAATTGGCAATTTGAAACTGAAGAATGGCTGAGGAGTTCACTTTCCTCCCAAAGACATTCAAATGCTTCCAGTCACTATTGTAGGGAGTGGACCTCTTCTGTGTTGATGGACATAGGAACTACAGACGCTCCCCGATTTACACAATCGTTCCGTTCTGGAAAGCCTTGCGTAACTCTAATTTTGCGTAAGTCAGAAATGTATAACCGAACGTTATGCAAAAAACCAAACAAAAAAACCCACCCCACTCCTCTTTCTTACGGAACTTTTTCCGTAAATGAAAATTTGCATAAAAGTCGGGTCTTGTGTAACCCGGGAAGCGTCTGTAATAGCAACCTCCACAATGGACTTAGATGGAGGGTGGGAGAAGAGGAATTCAGTTTCTCTTGCTGGGACATAATATTTTTTGTCCAGCCGCTTGCAAGTAGGTGCCACGGATACTGGGGTCTGCCAAATTATTCTTGCCAGGTACAGAATGGCCTTGTTAATAGATAAGGCAATCTTTGAAGACTAGGATGAATGGAGTGCATCAAGGAGATGATGGTGGGTGTCCTTGACTTCTTCCAGCAGTATTTGGAGCATGTCTGCCACTCTCTTCGCTAGGTCCTGGAAGAGACTAAAGTCATCAGCCAGAGACAGTGGGGGAGGCGTGACTGCCTCATCTAGGGAGGAGGATCTGGTCCTTGGGGTCACTTCTTTCTCAGAATTGCCCTCCTGTTCTTCCACAATTTCTTCTGGAGGTTCTGAAGCTCTGGACACCGCAGCTAAAGGGGTGCATCTTGAGGGTTCTCAAGTGGGGCCAGAAGCTCGAGAGGCTTGCTGGCGATATGCAGCCCAAGGGTCCCAGTATGGCCACTGATCTGGCAGAGAGCGCGGTGGTGCCCATGCCAAGATGGTGGTGGTGGAGCCATCTGAAGGTATGCTCAAGGGCCCCGTTGATATTGGACACCGTAAGGAGCCTGGGAGGAGTACTGTGATGCTACCTCCTTGGGTTTGCTATCTGAGCCCTCACTAGAGGGCAGGGGAGTGTGGCAGGGCAGTGGGGAGGACTCCTGTGCTGGGCAAAGACTCTGGTGCAAAGATGCTGGTACCAAGAGGCAGCTCTGGTACATCAGATACATGGAGGTCCCTAGAATGTTGGAATTCTGGTGGGACCGACTGACTTGCTGCCGCTGGCAGTACTGGGGGAGATGGGGATCTTCTCTGTACCGGCTGCTCTGGTGCCGGATGAGGTGGTGGTGTTGGTATCGATGTAGACTTTTGTACTGGCAATGCCTTTGCAGCAGAGTGCTTATTCCTGTCCTTGTGACTTGGTGCCTGTGCCTCTGCCCATTGGGTCCATAGGCTTGTCAACACTACCAGCCACTGCGAACTTCCATGAGCCATGGGTACTGGACTGGGATAGTCTTGCTGCTGATAGTACTGACCATGCTGGAGAGCGCTTGTGGTTATCTCAGGGCTCACTGTGGTGGACTTCCTGCTTCGACGATTCGTGAGAGGGATCAGCAGCTTGTTTCTTTGACCTGCAGCCTTTAGATGTTGAGGGCTGTAGCGAAGACTCACATCTACCAGGTGACTTGTGGCACAGGGCCAGAAGAGGGTCAGAGAGCCGCCTCCATGAAGATAATCTTCTGTCTGGGCTCTCTATCCTTATGAGAGTGGGACCTGAATTGCTGGCAAAGATCAAACTTTTATTGAATGTGGCCTTCCGGAAAGCAGCAAATTAACTGGGAGTACTTGTCTGAGGTAAGGATCACCTCTTTGCAAGAGAGGCACTTCTTGAAGACCAGTGAACTGAGCATACCCCAATGGGGGAAGGGTCCATAACGGGAATGGGTGGGAATGGGGAAAAAAGTTTTTAAAAAAATTGAGAAAAATAAGGGGAAAAATGACTACACTAAGTACTACCTATGTAAATGCAAAAACGAAAGCAATTGTTGTAGCGGACTGCGAATAGCTAAGTCTTGAGCCAGGGGTGGTTGAGAAGGAACTGAGCCTGCGTGTACTGACTAGTCTCATCGCAGGGCACAAGGAGAGACAGCACATGTACTGGCCTAATGGACATGGCTACCGAAGTTCTCCGATCAGCAGCACAAAGACGCAAGCACACCTACAGTGGAGCAATCATAGGGCCACTACTCGAAGAAGGAGGCCATTTGAGACCATAATCGTGGATGGGGTCACCCTGGTTTATAGCACAGAGGGAAAAAGAATGGCCAAGGATAAAACCCTGATGGAAACTGACCACTAGTGGGAGCAGGAAGAGGTGGAAAAACTGAAGCAACACTCCAAAAGTTAGCAAGAGAGATAGAGTGAGGTATAGAGTCATGAAATAAGGGAAGATTGAGAAGGATGTTGTGACTACCTGCATCCAATGGAGCTGAAAGGCTGAAGAGGGCAAGGATGATTATTTCATAGATACTAAGGTCAGAAGGGACCATTCTGATCATCTAGTCTGACCTCCTGCACAGCGCAGGCCACAGAACCTCACCCACCCACTCCTATGAAAAACCTCACCTATGTCTGAGCTATTGAAGTCCTTAAATAATGGTTTAAAGACTTCAAGGAGCAGAGAAGCCTCCCTCAAGTCAACCATGCCCCATGCTACAGAGGAAGGCGAAAAACCTCCAGGGCCTCTCCAATCTGCCCTGGAGGAAAATTCCTTCCCGACCCCAAATATGGCAATCAGCTAAACCCTGAGCATATGGGCAAGATTCACCAGCCAGATACTACGGAAAATTCTTTCCTGGGTAACTCAGATCCCATCCATCTAATATCCCATCTCAGGGGATTAGTCCTATTTACCCTGAATATTTAAAGATCAATTACTTACCAAAATCCCATTATCCCATCATACCATCTCCTCCATAAACTTATCGAGTAGAATCTTAAAACCAGATAGATCTTTTGCCCCCACTGCTTCCCTTGGAAGGCTATTCCAAAACTTCACTCCTCTGATGGTTAAAAACCTTCGTCTGATTTCAAGTCTCAACTTTCTGGTGGCCAGTTTATACCCAATTTGTTCTTGTGTCCACATTGGTGCTGAGCTTAAATAATTCCTCACCCTCTCCTATATTTATCCCTCTGATATATTTATAGAGAGCAATCATATCGCCCCTCAACCTTCTTTTAGTTAGGCTAAACAAGCCAAGCTCCTTAAGTCTCCTTTCATAAGACAAGTTTTCCATTCCTCGGATCATCCTAGTAGCCCTTCTCTGTACCTGCTCCAGTTTGAATTCATCCTTTTTAAACATGGGAGACCAGAACTGCACACAGTATTCTAGGTGAGGTCTCACCAGTGCCTTGTATAACGGTACTAAAACCTCCTTATCCCTACTGGAAATGCCTCTCCTGATGCATCCCAAAACCGCATTAGCTTTTTTCACAGCCATATCACATTGGCAGCTCATAGTCATCCTATGATCAACCAATACTCCAAGGTCCTTCTCCTCTTCAGTTACTTCTAATTGATGCGTCCCCAACTTATAACTAAAATTTTTGTTATTAATCCCTAAATGCATAACCTTACACTTCTCACTATTAAATTTCATCCTATTACTATTACTCCAATTTACAAGGTCATCCAGATCCTCCTGTATAATATCCTGATCCTTCTCCGAATTGGCAATACCTCCCAGCTTTGTATCATCTGCTAACTTTATTAGCACACTCCCACTTTTTGTGCCAAGGTCAGTAATAAAAAGATTATTATTATTTGGATGACCTGAGCTCTGTCTTGCCTCAATTTCCTTAGTATGCTTGGGTTTAGAGCAGGGTTCCCAAACTTGTTCCGTCCTTTCATAACCCTAATAGTGTGTGGATGTAATGGTATTATCTCTTTTCTTTTTACCCTAAAGCTTTTTCACTGATTTTAAACTGCAAGTACTGAATAAACTACCACTGTGGTATTTTGTTGTTTCTCAGGATGTGGCCAAAGAGGCTAGAAAAAAAAAAATCTGGAACAAAAAAGTTTAAAAGATTTCACAAGTTATCATAAGCGCTTTGAAGATAAAAGATAAAGAAACTCTATGCTAGGTTTTAATTGAAGTCCATCTTGTTTCCTTGCTCATTAATGTTAAGTTCAACACACTTCTACCTCCTGTCCCCAAATACATGCACTTAAACAAATCTAAAAAATACACAGGTATTTGAGATAATTCAATGCAAAATTACAATGAAGAGTCGACAGAATAAGCTGTCGCTACAGATAACAAAAACCTCTTCTTGCCAAACTGAATAGTAAAAAAAAGTTAATTATTTTAATGTAGAAAATGCATACCCTCTACAACTGTGTAATAAGTGTCATAGGAACAAATCGCATCAATCACAGCCAACACACTAAAAGATGAAAATTTTTTACCAGTTGAAACTAGAAAAAAATCTCTGCAATAAACTAAGTTTCTTTGTTACAAACACTTCACTTGACACATGATCTGGAGGTCCCTATTTAACAATGGAGGAATTTTTATATTTTTTTGTTTGAAATGTAGAAACAGCCTAATTCTGATATCTCTGCAACCAGACATTTGTCAATATGACAAACTGCTTAATCATTATTTGCAGTTAAGAATATTTTTAAACAGCAGACTATCATTCTTCATTATAAATCATGACAATGCTCGCTGTAGGAGGTAGCAGAATGGTCACAGCACAAAATGCTAATAAAAAAAGCTTGGTTTCAGAACAGCACTTACACTCTAGTAGGCTGGGGCCTTGCATCGAAAATTGAAACGCTTCAGAACAACAGAATAAGGAAAAGTTGGTACAAACATGTGCCAACGCTTACCTGAAACAATTACGTGGGTTATGACACTAAACATTTGGCAACAATTCTGTCACATATCTTACACCTTCCTTACCAGTATACATTACCTTGGAGCTCCCTGCTAAGTTACATACCAGTGTGAGCTAGGCATTCAGAGGTAGTAGTAGTGAGAAAGGAAAGACACGAAGGACAATGGGAAGGAGTAATGAAGAGCAGAATTTTGAAAAAAAATCTCAAACAGGGAGGAGAGTAAATGGGAAGAAAAATGACCATTTCCCATCCTAAAGCACACCATGATCTGGACAGTAATTGAAGATGACATGCAGAGGAGTAGGGGGAGTGCTTGTGCCCAATTTTTACTTCCTTATGATAGATAAAGGAGGCACGTAAAGGTATATCAATTTTTTTTAAAACATACAATTCAGGCCCCATCTACATAGAACCATTGACATATCATAAAAGACAAGAGCAACTGAGAAGATATGAGATTTTAGACATGTTTAAAACTGTGGCATTTAAGCTCAATACAAAATGAACACTTTGGAGAAACTGTCATTGTTAAATATTCAACACCCCTCTCCTTCAAAATAAGTGTGAGATCTCATACTAACTAGTTTAACAGCTCTTTATATCTAGTATGAGAATCATCTGAGCCCAGCACTTATCCACTTTCAGGATTTCTCTCCAGCCACTGCAGGAGTTCAGGGACAGATGGTAGTTTGGGAAGCAGCCCAGATTACTGCCTCTGTTCACAGTGCAAGAGTGAAGTTTCCAGGTGTGGGGTGGTTGGGAATTTGCTGTATCCCTCACTACTCAATGTCAATGGGCATTGTCCCAGACTTCTGGGAATGTAGTTTAGAGCCCATCAAGCCAGGCTAGCCATGCTGACCATCTGACTGTCTCTCTCCCGGAGACAGGAAGTGAATACCATCTATTTGGGATTTATTTGCATTTTGGGTCCTGGGAAGGGAAGCTTGTTTAAACTGTTTCAGAGTAGCAGTCTGTACTGTATTCGCAAAAAGGAAAGGAGTACTTGTGGCACCTTAGAGACTAACAAATGTGTTAGTCTCTAAGGTGCCACAAGTACTCCTTTTCTTCTTGTTTGAACTGTGCCATAATACCCTCTAGGGGAGAGACTATCATACCAGAAGAAAAAGGGAGAAAGTGAGGGGACATTTGTTTGACTACAAGTCCACAGGCTGGCTTTTTTTTAATTTAAATTCAGTCTACAACACCCATCCTCCAGCAACACCAAGAAAGAGCAGACTTTGTGGTAAAGAAGAAGTTTGACACTTATAACACCTGCTACTTGCACCCTCATCCCTCCTTTCCCCCAAACCTCACAACATTTCCTCTGCTTTGGTCAGCTCCCTACTTCTATCCTCTTGCTCCTCACCAACTCCCTGTCTTGATGTTTGCTCCCAACTCACTTGTTAGATAACCCAAACAACAGAACCACTAACCCAGGAACCTATCCTTGCAACAAAGCCCTTGCAACTCTGTCCGCATATCTATTAAGGGGACACCATCACAGGGCCTAATCACATCAGCCACACTATCAGAGGCTCGTTCACCTGCACATCTACCAACGTAAACTTAGATTGTAAACTCTACAGGGCAGGGATTATTTCTTTTCTAAATTCCTTGAAATGCCCAACATGCTCAAGCACAATATAAATGAAAAGGTGGGCAGAGAAACTTACTTTTCCTCGCACAATCCCTTTCAGACAGGATTCTGCAGTTACAGTTCAGAAGCTACTTGATTATCATTGATTGTTTATACTGCAATGGCACCCAAAATGAGCCAGACGCTTTCCAAATACAGAGCAAGACAAATCCCTGTCCTGTAGAGTTTACGGTCTAAAACAAGATCTACTGTATTAAAAAGGTTTCAGAGTAGCAGCCGTGTTAGTCTGTATTCGCAAAAAGAAAAGGAGTACTTGTGACACCTTAGAGACTAACAAATTTGTTAGTCTCTAAGGTACCACAAGTACTCCTTTTCTTTTTGTATTAAAAAGTTATTTCAGTGGGTTTTGGATCAGGCCATCAGTTTGTTAGAATTCTTCAGATGCCAACGCCCTATAAATACAAGATAGATCAGTGCCATTTCAGTTTTTACAAACCTGGGTATGGAATTCTGAAGAAATAGAAGATCCTATGGAACAGCTGTTATCCTCAGTATACTGTGTAGGTTTCCTAAAACCAGGTGGTAAAGCAGGACCTATAACAGGCCTCAAAGAAAAAAAAAGAATTCTTATTTCCTTTCCCTAATTTAAAAAAGAATCAGCATGAAAAGCACATTTAAGTAACAACTTTTTATTGTTTGCAGCAAGAATCAATATTTGAACAGTTCAGTAAAGTGGTAAAGTTGAATGTGTATTCTCTTGTAAAGTCACATTTTCACTGATATTCATACATTTTCATCTTTCTATGTATTACATTCACAAGGGGGATATTAACTTGAAAAACCACACTTCCATCTCCACGTTCCAGATTTTTAAAGTTATCACTTTAAAAAACAACAAACCACAAGTAGGCACTGTCTCTATTAAAATACTTTCCATCTGTTTATCAATATGATCTCCACTATCCAAGTTTGTGTGCAATCAAAAATAAATCAGAGTTTAAGGCCAGAAGGGACCAGCAGATCACCAAGTCTGACCTCCTGTATATTCACAGGCCAACAACATTACCCAGCACCTACACACTAAACTCAACAACCAAAATTAGACCAGAGGATCATTAGACTATTATGTGCCACAGGCAGAGAACAGGAGGGACCGAGGTGCACCACTGCTTGAGGCCCCTTTTATGGCAGGGAAATGATTAAATGAGATATACCCAGATAATCCTGTCAAGTGAGTCGGACCTACACGCTGCAACAGAAGGCACAAACCTCCAATATCACTGACAGTCTGACGGGGGGGGGGGGGATTCCTTCCTGACCCTGCATATGATGATCCGTTAGACCATAGGTGCTGACTGTTTTTGCCTGTGGGTGCTTTTGAAGAAAGAAAGAGAGAGAGTGCGTGTGTGTGTGTGTGGGGGGGGCACTCTGCCAGTTTTGGGAGAAGGCTATTTTCAGCCTATTTATACATTTTTCATATTCTAGTTGTTGAATATGTCTATCATTGATATCTTTATTATTTGAATAATGATTAAATTATTATGAACTACATAATTACATTATAATGAATTACAATATATTAAGATCATTGCAATCACCTACAAGCTGTCTTCACCAACGTCCCAGTTTAAAGACATTCTGTCTTACTGGAGCTTTCTGGATGAAACTGTCAGCAATCATATTTACATCTAGGTTCCCTGTTATTACTGAGATGCACATTAAGGACAGCTACATTATTCAGTTGTGTCTGTCCCATTGATGACTGAAGATAATTTTTAAGTCTTCTGAAGAAAGAAAATGAGCATTCCACAGTTCAGAATGATACAGGCACAGTGAAAAGGATTCTTATGAATTGGCAGTACTCTGGAAAGATAGTGCTTCCAGAGTACAGCAACTGACTCCAAGATGTCTTTCTTGATTTATACACTATCATTTTGTATGTATTGTTGGGTTTCTATTTTGCCATGTACATTACTTTGCATTTAACATTGAATTTCATCTGCCATTTTGTTACCACATCACCCAGTTCTGTGAGATCCCTTGTAACTCTTTGGTTTCAGAGTAGCAGCCGTGTTAGTCTGTATTCGCAAAAAGAAAAGGAGTACTTGTGGCACCTTAGAGACTAACAAATTTATTAGAGCATAAGCTTTCGTGAGCTACAGCTCACTTCATCGGATGCATTCTGTTTTGGACTTATCTTGAATAATTTTGTATCATCTGCAAACTTTGCCACCTCACTGTTTACCCCTTTTTGCAGATCATTTATGAATATGCTAAACAGCACTGATCCCAGACCAGTACAAGCCCCTTGGGGGACACCACTATTTACTTCTCTCCATTCTGAAAATGGACCATTTATTCCTCCCCTTTGTTTCCTATCTTTTAACTGGAATGCCTGGGAATGTTTTCAGGATCATCTGAGGATTCTTAATTTAATTACAAGCCTTTTGTTATCGTAATCACCCTGTCTCTGTTTATAAACAAACTGCCTGCCCCAAGGGCAGAAGTTGTTAGCAGCACAGAACTCATCACATTCCACCTCAAGCTCTGACTCCTGGGTACTGAGTACCCACTAGTTTCTTTTTCCATGGGTGCTTGAGTCCCAGAGCACCTACGGAGTCAGGGTCTATGCATTAGACCAGGGGTGGGAAAACTTTTCGGCCTGACCCTCGGGGCTGCAAAACGGTATGGAGGGTTGGGTAGGGAAGGCTGTGTCTCTGGAAACAGCCTGCCCCCACCCCTCTGCCCCCTCCCACTTCCTGTCCCCCTCAGAACCCCCAACTCAGAACCCCCCTGCTCCTTGTCCTGGGGCCCCCCCTCCAGGACCCTACCCCCTATCCAACCCCCCCGTCCCGACTGTCCCGACCCCTATCCACACCCCCCACCCCCTGACAGGCTCCTCAACCCATCCAACACCCCCCCTCCTTGTCCCCTGATTGCCCCCTCCTGGGACCCCACCCCCTATCCAACCCCCCCTGCTCCCTGTCTCCTGACCGCCCTCCCTCCAAACCTCCGTCCCCTGAATGCTCCCCAGGACCTCCTGCCCCTTATCCAACCCCCCCCCCCCCCCTTACCATGCCGCTCAGAGAGGCAGGACAGGCTTATTGGAAAGCCTGGGAGGTGGCTGCGGGGGAGGGGTTGGGGGCTCAGGGGCCAGGCAGGCCAGTCCCGCAGGTCGATCCCACAGGCCGGATGTGGCCCATGGGCCATAGTTTGCTCACCTCTGCGTTAGACCCTCAACATGTTAGTAAGAACCAGCCAGTCAAGCACCTGAGAGAGAGAAAATGCTCAGTGACACTTTAGAGTCCTGGCCCCCCATACCCAATGTCCCATCTCCAGTTGTGGCCATTCCTGATGCTTCAAAGGAGATTTAAAAAAACAAAAAACCCACAACCCAAAATACACTGGGGAGAAAAATAATACCTTCCTAACTCCTGCAGACGGCTGGCTGAAACCCTAAACATAAGATTTTAGGAACAGAGGAAATGAGCCCCAGGGCCTTTGAATTATGCTTTTATTAAATCTGGTATAATCTAATCAATCAAGCCTTGCAGCAGGGATGCTATTGCCAAGACTTCAAGCAAAGCAAACAAAATTGTACCAGACCTATAGACAGAGGATTACACCTACTAACAAAAAGGAGACAGAACAAGGGACATATGTGTAAATAGAGGGCACCTGCAAGGTTCAGGGGCAATCCTCCCCCAAGAAGCCAGCCTGTTGTAGCAGCAGTGCTAGGAAGGAGAAGGGTGCTGATAATTCTACTGTGGTGCTGCCTTTAGCTAGAGAGCTCCATCTTTCATTGCAGCCTCTGGCTTACAAGTGTCTGCTAAATGTGAACTCCACCCCCATCTAGCTGCTGGAAGAGAGAAGCAGCTTTTTGTCTTCTCTTCTGCTTTCACACGACTAAGGCAGTCTCCACACAGAAAGGCTTTTTGATATAACCGAAATGTGAATTTAAAACAAATACATTTACACTGGTGGTACCCCTTATTTTGGCGGAAGAGTGCCTTTGTTGGTTTAGCTTATGTTGCTTGGAAAGGGGTGTTCGCCAAACAAGAGAAAGCTACTCTGGCTACGACACTGTAGCTGGAGTGGGATTGTGAGTGCGGGTACACAGACCTGTGCTAGCACACTAAGTCACGTGGATGTTGCCACACTGGCAGCGGTTGGGCTAGCTGCCCGAGTCCAAGCCCACCGAAGCCCTTAGTCCAAGCTTGGGTGGTTAGCCCTAGCTGCTGCCCATGCTGCAGTGTCTGCGCTGCAATTTTTAGCACGCTAGCTGAGGCAGAGTTAGCATGAGTCTGTCTACCTGTGCTGAGAATCAAACCCCAGCTGCAGTGCAGATGTTCCCTCATAGTCCAAAGTAGGGTATCTATGCTGGGTGTTATACCTGTATAACCCATAAAACTTCCCCATGTCGACAAAGCCTGAGAGAGGGGCAGGCCTCAGCTACTCGACCCCCTCCCACCTTGTAGGCTGTTCCAAGGAGTGGGTAGGAAAATGGTTTTCAATATTCTACACGTCCCACAGCCTCCATTTCTGTGGTGTCTTCTGCATGAACAACTCTGCTGCTGCTGCTCAGGGCTTTCCTCAGCAGCATGGAACGGACATGATTTTTGACAGCTTCCTGGCTACCCAGATCATCTCCAACAGCAAGTGCGAATCTGAGTGAAATCTTGTTAATACACTCTGCTGTTTGGCACAGCTTTGCTGTTTTTCTACAGACTCAGGCAGAAAACAGGGCTGCTGTTTCCTTTTGGCACATATGCAGAAGATTATTTTTAGAAATAAGGGCAGGAAACAATATTTTTTAAAATGAAATTTTAAGTTATGCAAAAAATCGATGCACCGAGGACCCCCTACTTGCCTGAGATTTTCCCCATTAGCCACTGGATTTTTCAAGCCATAGCTATTATTATGGTTGAAAATGCACTCTCTTCTCCAATCCTATTTTTCTGAGGCTTAATTTCTTCAAAATTTGTACATTTGGGGCTAAAACATCTCACGTTTGTTCTCAACTCTGATTTTAATTTTTTTCCAAAAATATTCACAAGTTGAATTTTCGTATTACATCATCGTTAGAGAGGGATATTCTTTTCAAAACTAAAGAAAACGGTTCATCTATATTTTGTACTTGACTAACTCAAAAAAGGTGTTTTAAAAGCTGAAAATTGTCATATATAAAGTGCTCAACTAAGAATATACGCTTTGACAAATTTGAAAGATGTGTCTGAAAAATAAAGATGTTCAAAAGGAGTGCGGATATATTATACAAGGCATAAACAGTATATCAACACACACTTATGAGCCAATCATACACTGGGATATCCATGCACTGAAATCAACATGCATCGTTTTGTTTCAGTAATTATGGACTAGATTGAGCAGATTGTAATCTGACCAGAATAAGGGGCACTGTGTTGTTTTGCTGCCCCTGGAACAGCCCAGGAGGGAGACTGCAACTAGGCATCACAATCTCCTTTCCACTCTCCCCACTGATCTGGGGAGGGAATAAATGGCATCAGATCTATACCAGTCACATCATGTGCTCCCCAATGTGCCAACATAGTTACACTGCCAGTGCACTGGGGAGCGGTAGAAGTGAGACAAGGCTCTGCCTGGTCCATGCCCTTTTCACACATTTGCTCAAAAAGGGGAGATGGTAGCTCTGCAAAGCCTGTTTCTCTCAAGGTGCAAGGGGATCCCTTTAATGCCCCATTGCTCCCTTGTGCCAGCACACAGGATGGGGCACAATCTGGCCCCATATGTTAAGTTAATGCACGTTAGCCCTAACTGTGCTTTGTTTAATTTGACCATTTAGAAGCAAGTCACTAAGCAAAAAAAATCCAGGAGGGGACTAAAAGACTTTAAGACACTCTTAATACATATATCCTGCTTAATAGCAATCCTGATACTAGCAACTTTTGGTTACTGACAAGATTTTGCTGGTAATCAATCCTATTCCATTAACATCAATGTTAATGGAATTTGGATATTGGCAACAGCATGCTGCTTATTAAGAATTGTTTAAAAAAAACCAAAAAAACCCCCCCAACAACTGCACACAGGTTTGCGGGCCTGCAGTCGGGGAAGGAACCGCTGGGATGTGCTGTGTACACCCTGCACACAGGCTTGCGGGGCTTGAACGTGCTTCCCTGGCTGCAGGCCTGGATAACTGTCTGTGGCAGGTGCTCAGTCCATCCCAGTACTTCCTTCTGGGACAGCTGCCTTGCAAAACAGCCTGGACCATGGACCACACAGGAGATAAGTGGCTGTGAACTGGCACAGGAGGATGTGGTCAGAGGAACAGTGGAGAGGGGAAATGCAGCATAGATGTCAGAGCTGCATGGTATTGCTCCCTGAACTCTCCAGGCTGTGCCCTGCTGGGGGTCTGCACTGTTGAAGGAAGGAAGTGCTGGGACATACTGAGCCCCAACCCCTGGAGAGTTCAGGGAGAGGCATGTGCAGCCCCACGGGTCCCCAGCATATCTGATCCCCAGGGAAAGCCCCAGCATCCAGACTGCACCTTCCATCCCTGCTGCTGCCCTGCCTGCAGCCAGGCTTACAGAACTGCAGCCAGGAAAGACATGTCCAAGCACTTCTTTCCCTGGGTGCTACCTTGGAAACCTGCCTTTCGCTTATTAGCAACTGACAGTAATACAGTACCAACTTTTTGCTCGCAACCGAGGGATTGCTAGTAAGCAGAATCTACTCGATGTCAGAAAGTAGAAGTGAAAAGTGCAGTTCACCGCTTTCTAGTTCACCTTTAAATGGCTGCCTTTCCCCCTGTGGGCCTAATCCTGCTAGCCATGTTCACATGCTTCCCCCCCGCACTGAATGCATCTGATGAAGTGAGCTGTAGCTCACGAAAGCTTATGCTCAAATAAATTTATTAGTCTCTAAGGTGCCACAAGTACTCCTTTTCTTTTTATGAGTAGTCTCGTCAACATCAAGAGGACTAACTGTGTAAAGCTTTCAGGAGCAGACCCTTTGGCTGTTTTATTAGAGATCCTATTTTTATATGTCTGAAAGAATGTCTCGTCCAAAGAAACATGTTTTCAGTATTATTTGTGCTGTGGTAGTACCCAGGACCTCATCGTGCAGGGTGCTGGTTCACATTTACTTGCATTTATACAATAATAACTGGGAGAAGAAGGGTAACAGTCACATAGAGTTGTTATTGATGTGCACAACTAGATGGTCCCAAATAATCAAAAGATTAAAAAAAACAAAACAAATAAATAATAAAATCAGCTTTCCCCAACTGCTGTCCCACCTAGCCATTGTTTGGCTGACTTCCTTTATGTGTAACAGCAGAAATTGTTCCTTGAGGAGGGATTTGAAGGATGAGAGGGTAATGGTCTTTATAATGAAAGCAAGCGCTGAGATACCATATGTTACCCTGAAATAATCATACCAGCTATTTATACTACTTTTAACTACATATTTGGAGACAGTTGTATTGCATTAAAGATGTGGAAGCCCTGGTATAACTTCACCTGCCTGACACTCATCAAGCTGCTGTTTTGAGCCCATATGCTTTTAAGCTTCCTGAGTCTAAGCAGAGTCCAGGCACTGCCTTTGGATCACTGGCCACATTCTGAATGTGCAGATCTTCCAGCTTACACCACCTCCTGAAAGTTCAACTGCCTACACCCTATGTTTTGTGCTAGCTCCCCCAGCTTCTCCAGTATCTTAAGCATAGCCTTTCCCAGAGTGCCAACTTTGTGGGAAATCTAGTTTACATTCACCTCTCTAGCGATACGATAGTTGAAGCACACAATGCACAGGCTTTGAAAAAGTTCCCAAACCAGTCACTCTCTACTACAGACAGCACAAGACGTATACATATCTAGACAAAATAATACAACATCTGCACACCATCCCTGCCTCAGTTTCCTCACCTCTCTTGAGCATTCTTTGGGATTTGGCTCAGTGTTTGTTTCTGGAGTTTGGGATCCTTCCTCTCTCCCTGCTCTCCTGCACATGGCTTCTCCTTTGGAATCTCTCTGATCTCTTCTCCCTCTCTTTCGTCCAGCCAGCCTCCATTGACCTTGACTGTTTTCACAGTCAAAGGTCCCCTTTGCTAAAAAAACAAGTTCTGTTTGTTCCCCTTTCCTGCCCAAGCTTCTCCTTATGTCTGAATCCCTCTGAATATTTAAAGGTATTACCACCTGGTTTCTTTGGTTTCCTGTTAAGGGATTTTTCCACTCTTCAAACCTTCTTTTCTTCAGACAGCCTAGGCAGAATTAGTTCTCACAGCTCAGACACTGTCAGGTGCCACAGGTCTCAAAGCCAGGCCTGCAGGGCTGTTGAGCAGCAGCCTTATCTTTTGTGCCATTGAGCTAGAAGGGCGGGCAACAGAACTGCTGCTAATACCTCATCACAGAAGCTACACCCACTGACTCACCATGGTCAGATGACTAACAGCCGATTGGACACCACCGGATACAAGACTTCCTGTCCCATTCCTTGTCTGAGCAACTACTCATTAGGCCTGTTGATGCGCAGACCCCCGCCAACAGGTCCCTGCTTCTTCACCTGGTCCCTGCTATCTACCATGCCTTGTTCCGGTTGCCTGCTTCCTTGCCCTGACCCAGTTGCAGACTCTGATTTTGACCCTTGGCGAGGCTTCTGACATCTGGTGTGATCGCAACCCTGTCTCTGCTGCTAGCTCCAACCACTAGGTCATGCAGCTCAGGTTTTGGGCTCTGCTAAGCACCATCCTAAGCATACCCATTGTTCAGCCAGAGTTCAGTTGTTAAAATTAATGATTTATTTTATCTGTTCTGTAATTTCTTCCAGATGGGTGTGTTTATGAGAGAGAGAGAGAGATGTCATGGACCCTGGCAGCCCATGGTAGGCCTACTTCACGTTGCAGCACTCAATGATACAATATCATAAAATTAACCAGAATTTATACATTGTACACAGAGAGGTTCCCCAAATCATCTCAACAGATTTAAACCTGGAGGAGAGACAGTCGTATTTCTTAATACATAGAAATTCTCTCTCAATAAAAGTTCTCAGATTTGAGAGACATTTTCAACTACGGAATTTCTTGCAGACAGTAATGCTACAATCAGAACTGTTCAGCAACAGACTGGCTCATCTTCCTAACAATGACTATTTCTGACAGGTAAATATTGGATCTTTTTATCTACCAACTCTTTATAGCACTGAGGAAGCAAACAGCACGGATGTCAAAAGCAAATCTGCAAGGAAGTTTCTGCTGAACATTTTATCTAATAACATTCTCTTGAAAGTAGTGATTTCTGTACAGAATATCGTTTTGGATTACACTGGAAAGAGCTGAGATTGATGTGAAGATTAGGAGGCTGTCAGATACAGTTAAATTCTGAACGGAAAATTAACAACTAGCTTTCTCCAATAGATATTTTATAATTGTGTATGGTTGAATGGGCTTAGTTTCTGACAAAAAGGATATAAACAATGCTGATTTAGTAAAATACGATTTTAACAAACATACACCACTCAGCATTGCTTACATGAAGAAAACTAATAATCCCAATGTATTAACAAAACAACCATTGCAATAATATAACCATATTATATGACATAGGAACAAATTAACACCTCAGTCCTGCAATGAGTTCCACGCAGGTGGGCCCCCGCAACTGAGGAGTTCATAGAGTTTGGGCCCAATACCTATAAAACCTTAAAAAAAAAAAAATTGAAAAAAACCCACAAGCGTACACCATACAACAGTTTGCCTGACTAACACGCATAGCATACTTTTTTTGAGCTTTATCTTAGAAGATGAGAGAAATTTGATATTCAAAATATGATTAGACAGTTCATATACAATTTTCCTCTTCTCTCAGACTTTCCAGAGGGTACATGGGGAATTCTGTACTCAAGTTACAAAGGAACACTGCTATGTGGAAGAAGGAATTCTAATCACATAAATCTTAAGTATAACTAAGGTGTTAACTGACAGAGTCACAAAATATTTTATTGAAAATTATTATGTTTTAACAAGAGGAGCCTGAACACTATTCCGCTTTAATTACCTCTCTGGAGAATCATCCTGCTTTTTAAATCCAGGAGGAAGAGCAGGTCCAAAAAAGCCATCATCGTCATCTTCCTGAGCTCTTTTCTGTTTTCTACAAATACAGTGATTGAGCTTAATAATTACTCTGACATAGATGGCAATTATCTATGCTTTAAAGGAAAAAAAAATAAAATGATTTCCAAAAGTCTTACATTATGTACTATCTTGCTGTTACCATGGAAACACAGCATAAGAATCTGAAAATTTGGAGCAATTAAATATTTGTTAGCATAAACCTCATTCTTACACTGCAGTGACATTTAAAAAAAATGTTATTGGTGCAGAAAGAGAAAATCAAATAGTAAAACATGGTAATGCTGTTTTGTATGCATAAAGTAGTTTTAACACCAGCATATTTCTTGCTACATTTTTACCATCATTCTACACATTTTGCCTAGTACTTTTCCAAATCGAATTTTAGACTGAACAATCAGTAAATAAAACCATGGGGGGAAAGTGGGGAGTATTTACAGTAACAATCATTACATGGAAATAGCATAATGCCTTCTAAGACTCCAATTCTGCAAACACTTACATGTTCTTAAACTTTGCACATTTGACTAGTCCCATTAAATTTGAGTATGTGCAGTTTGCTGAGATTTGCTATTAAAAAAATAATAAAAAAAAATTTCCACCCTTCAAATCAAAATAATCATATACCCACACTTGTTTAGAGCTTGATCACGCACAGGAATCTTTACGCTGATGTCAATGGGAGTCAGACTGGTCCCTATATACTGTATTATGATGACAGGCATGTTACAAATATCTAAGTTAAATAGATAATTGTCTAAAAAGGAGATAAAAATGTTTAAGATAAACAGATAATAGAGTTAACATGAACACTGTATCTAGGAGCCCAAACTAGTTCCCACTGAAGTCAATAGAAAGACTCCTATTAACTCTGATTCTTTGACAAGTTAATCAGGCCTACTAGGAGTTGAAAAATGTTCACTATGTCATTGGTAAGCTAATTTTCCCTGTGATCATCCATTTGATCTATAACTTTGATGTTATGACAATCTGAGTATTCTTACCATATACCTGTTCCTAAAACAGGTGCAGTATTTCCCATTAGTATGTTTATATTCATGTAGAGTCAAAGGCCACATTTTTCAAGACTTTTTGCCTAAAGTTAGAAGAGACTTTATTTTCAAAGATGCCAAGCACCTCTAGCTATTAACTTCAATGAGATTTGTGGGTGCTTAGAACTTCTGAAAATTGAGCGACTTCTATTTAAGTTACTAAATATGGATATAGGAGTCTAAGTTTAGGTATGCAAGGTTTGAAAATTTTGGCCTTTTTCTTTTTTTAACCTCAAAATTTCACTTCTACCTCCAATACGCTTCTTAATATACATTTATATTAGGAAACACTAATTTCAAAATTGACAGTCCACTCAAAGTCTACTATAAATGCCATTGCTTATTGCTAGCAAAGATATAGTTTACCAAAATACACTTCCATGAACAGGCCCATCACAGCAACTTTAATATTAGTTATACTAACAAGCTGCTTATTACTTTCTACAGGGAAACTTGCTGTACTCTGGAAACAGAATTCACTCAATATTAAGTTTTCAGATTTCTAATGAAGTGCCCACCATCCATGGATACACACAAATTAAAAGTACAATCTAAAAGTTAAGTGACACGTCAACCTAGATACAAAATTAAAGTGAAATGAACAATTTAGATTGCACTGAACAAGCCAGTCACAGTCTAAGGAGACACACAGATTAGGTAGCCACTATCACCCTCGAAAGGATGAGGGGACAACTTTAGCAGACTTTATTTTCGTGTGTGCTTTTTTCAGTTGCATAATATAGCCCCTTTCCGATTCTGCATCTGGACTAATTCAGTCAACTCATTGTATGAAGTGGTCCAATTTCTGCTTATTTGACCAGTGTAAAGTACATGAATGACACACAGTCAGACTGACTTGGGTACTGGATTAGTGTCCTGATCCTCTTCAGAATCTCTATTTGCTTCTCTGAGCAGAGGAAGAGACTTGGGGCCTTCATCACGGTCATGCATTTCTGAGCTTTTTTTGTAGCCAGGAGGCAATACTGGACCTGCAACTAAACATGAAGATTTAATGTGGATATTTTATTAAACACTTTAAATGAATATTACCACTTTTGGTATCATCAAAATATGTACTTTGCTGGATTTAACTTTATTCAAAAAACAGTCCTGTCTCTACATAAGAGTTAACAATGATTTAACAAAGGTCCTGACACAGCCGAGCACGTAAGAACAAGCTTTAATAATTTGCTGAATAAAGATTGATTTATTTGTTGAATTAGGGCCTAAATGAATAATTTATATCACAGGATTGAATGGCTCTGACACTACTGGACTTTTTATAATTTCACAGTGCATTCTGAGGCATAAACTCCACAGGGCCTTTTGAAATTTCAAACACTGATTTTAAGGCAGACAGGAAGGGAAACTTATTGATCTGGGAAGAGGTACAGTGAACTTTTACTACAGCCAAAGAATTAGAACAAAAAAAGATCAGGTACAATGAAGTCAAATAAATGAAGGCTGAGAGAAAATGACATCTACAATTAAAGAGCTGTGACCTTTTAAATTATGCAAAATAAACCAGATCCATCTAGAAGCTCAACTTTTATTAGGTTTCAGAGTAGCAGCTGTGTTAGTCTGTATCCGCAAAAAGAAAAGGATTATTTGTGGCATTTTAGAGGCTAACAAATTTATTTGAGCATAAGCTTTCGTGAGCTACAGCTCACTTTATCGGATGCATGCAGTGGAAAATACAGTGGGGAGATTTTATATGCACAGAGAATGTGAAACAATGGGTGTTACCATACACACTGTAATGAGAGCGATGGTAACACCCATTGTTTCACATTCTCCGGGTATATAAAATCTCCCCACAGTATTTTCCACTGCATGCATCCGATGAAGTGAGCTGTAGCTCACGAAAGCTTATGCTCAAATAAATTTGTTAGTCTCTAAGGTTCAACTTTTATTAGGTAAGTCTTAGACAAGGATGAGAAAGATTAAAGGGGACATTACACAACTCATCATTTCTTCACATAACTAAAACACAAAACAAGAACAACATACAAAGCAACCACTGATCTGCCTCTCATCTCAGCTTCTTGTTTGCCTGGAAATGAAATGAACCAAGACAACAGATCCATGAGTCCACTTCAATACCAGATATTTCTGGTCAGAGTTGTGGATCCCCTCCATCTCCCTCCTAAAAAATTATAAGATGTGATTATGGAAGACACAGGATAGAGGCCAAGGATTAATAAGCCACATATTATACTGACTACTGTCAATATCTTACCCATTTTGGTTTGTTTGATCAGTGTAACTGAATGCATGGCCCATTTTTGATCAGTTATTTAAAAATATATATATTTAAGACCCTGAAAGCACCTATGCACATGCAGTGGCATTACACATGTATAAAGTTAAATTTATGTATAAATGTTTGCAGGATCAGAACCTAAATGAGTAAAGTATCCTACAGGTGTGACAGGCAATTATAAATGGGACTGCTAATGCTACCTATTATTAAGGTTGCCCCATACTCCCCGTTATAAGACCCTGTTTTCAGAGACTTAACACTTTACCAAATATTAACCATTTGGGCTTAAGTTTTCCATGCCTGGTTTCTGTCTCGGGCTGAAATATTTGGAAAATTTCAGCCAAAATGGTTCCGCATTTTCTAAGAACAGGGCTACGGAAAAATACATTGGCAGAATTTTTTAACATGGGCAAAACAATCTTTTAACAGATCCTTTGAACCAGGGACTTTTGAATGCTTGATGTTGAAACCTTAATAGTGTCCTTTTAATGTAGTACGTTATATGCAAAAAGAATAAGTGGGCATAATGAAGCCAAAAGAATGGATTATTAAATATTTACTGACATATTGCCTTATGAAAATTACACATAACCAAACTGTGCATGTGAAGTAGCAATTCCATTTCATAATTGTTGACATTAATAAATGCTTGTCTTCACTCTTCTGATTTAAGGTATCAAATTAACCCTTTCGGATGGAATTAAAAGATTGAAAGTGCACAATTTTGTATGTCATTTTCTCTAAAGAAGGTAGGTTACAGAGTAGCAGTCTTATTGTTTATATCTGTAAAAAGAAAAAGGAGTACTTGTGGTACCTGAGAGACTAACAAATTTATTAGAGCATAAGCTTTCGTGAGCTAGAGCTCACTTCATTGGATGCATACGACGAAGTGAGCTGTAGCTCACAAAAGCTTATGCGCTAATAAATTGGTTAGTCTCTAAGGTGCCACAAGTACTCCTTTTCTTTCTAAGAAGGTAGATGCTAAAAAAGAAGTCTAGAAATGGAAATGTCCCTGAGGAAAAGTGAAGGACAAGCTCACACATAAATTCAACTACCAAACAAGTGAAAAAAACAAACAAACCATATTTGAAGAGTTGTTCAGATCAGGTCAAAAGAAAAGAAACATCAAGTATCAGTCAAACAAGAGCAAGGCCCAAGAAGGAGCAGCTGGGAAGTGGTGGCAGCAGTTGCAGGTGTGGAATGCTGACATGCTTATCCCCTAGCAAGTTGCACCAGTTCCCCCCCATCAAATATCCTCCCATGTACCACAGATGGATCTTTAAACTAAGTAATATTGTTTAAAAATGGTTAACAATCTGCCTCAGTATAACAACCTTTTAAGACCATTTTACACATGTTAAGTATCCATATTAAAATTCCTCTAGAGAATCATCTCATAATACTGAAAGAGGTTTAGCTTAAATCCATTTATTTGTGCTGCAGACAATGTTTTACAGAATTTGTCGCAAAGCCACTTTAGATCTTTCTCAAGGGCATTCCAACAGTACATAGCAATAATACCAGCATCTTGACTCTTTGCTCAGAGGCTACTTCAGAACTAGCACAATGTAGATCAGCATAAGACATATAAAGCGCTGTATTTTGTATTTGTCTGGTGATTTTATGCATTGCAAAACACATTGGATGTGATTTTCAGAGGGTAATGTGGGTGCTCAAATATGGTTGTAAGAATACTCATAGATAGAATGAATTGAGTTAAATTGTTTTCAGATACATAGTTACATTTTGTGCTAAGACATAATTTAAGCATCCTCCCCAAAATAAATGAGTTTAAAATATAGTCCTTTCTTAAGACAAATGAAGCATCAAATAGCGAAGCATGACAGAGCAACCTACTCTAGGTGAGCCAAACCCGAGGTATCTGCTGTCTACCACAGGTGACAAAATTCAGTTAAAAGACAAGTAAATGCTATGAAACCCATAAATAGACAAAGTCTAAGGCCAGAAAAAAGTAGTATATCTAAAAATGTCAGTAGCATTAACAATACCTCCCCTGAGGAGAGAAAATAGTAAATTATATGGCAGCTCTGTGTGTGTAAAAAAGTGGTTCTCAATCTGTGGGTCGGGACCGCAAAGTGGGTCACGACCCCATTTTAATGGGGTCACCAGGACTGGCTTAGACTTGCTGGGGCCTGGGGCCAAAGCCCGAGCCTCATAGCCCAGAGTCGAAGCCAAACAGCTTCAGTCCCGGGCAGCGGGGCTCAAGTTACAGGCGCCTGCCTGGGGTTGAAGCCCTGGGGTTTCAGTTCCTCACCCCACCTGGGGCTGTGGGCTCAGGCTTTGGCCCCCCACCTGGGGCACCAGGGCTCAGGTGAGCTCAGTCCCCCCCTCCTGGGGTCGTGTAGTAATTTTTGCTGTCAGAAGGGGGTCGTGGTGCAACGAAGTTTGAGAAACCCCCGAGGTAAAATATCCTAGAACACAACTACAAGAAAACAGAGTGCTCGCGTGTGTTTATCTTTGACAGGCTACACGAACTCATCTGAAAACTGGGTGCAGCACCAGGCAAGTTGCAACTGTGGCCCTCACTGTCACAAAAAAAGAAAAAAAAAAAAGTCACTTGCATTAGAGCACACAGAAAATCAACCGCTGTGAAACAAGCAGCTTGTCTCGGCCTCAGCTATCGCAGGGCAGGAGCACCCAAGAGCGAGGGGTCACTTTGCAGCACAGCCGTGGTGTTCAACCGTTTGCCGCTTTGCGGGCCCCGAGAAGGTTTCGAAGGGAGGTGCGGACCCCGCCGGCTGCAAACCACCGCAGCGCAGGAAGCGCCACCCGGCCGGCCGGCCAGCGAACGGGGTAAACAGCCCCGTGCGGAGGTTTGCTAACGGGGCCCGCGGGGCGGGGCGGCTCAGCCCTGGCCCCGGCACGCGCAGGCGGGAGACGGCAGGGCGCGCTGCTTCGGCCAGCACCGAGCGGTGCCGGGGCTACCCACAGCCCCAGGCTGGGAGCGGAGGGAAGCGCTCCGAGGAGCCCCCCGCCTCACGGCTGTACTCCCGGGCCGCGCCCAGCTGCCGCTTAAACCCGGGCGCTGGGGCGACCCGCTCCTCTCACGCGTCCTCACCCTGGCTGAAGTCCTCATCCGGGTCCGCCTCGGCACAGCGGGCGAAGCCCGGGGGCAGCGCCGGCCCCATCAGCTCTCGGGCCATGGCACAACAACACCGCGGCTGTGGGAGGCGCATGCGTATTGCGTAGCGACCCTGGAGGCCCAGACAAACCCCGCCGGCGCAGAGGCGGCTGACGGTCTCCATGGCCCTTCCGGCGCTGTGCGATGACGTTCCCCGGTCGTGTAGCCGGCGGAGTTCCGCACCCTGGCTTTGGGGCGGAGTGTTTACAGTAGTGCCGGAAGTGACGTATAATGCGGTGGCCGCCTGTGTTCCCCATGTGGAGGCAGCCGCTGCTGGCAGGGGCAGTACGGGAGGCCGGAGGGGTCTGTTCGGGCCTGACATGAATCCGTTCGCCTGGTACCCGCCGCCGCCTCCTCCCATGTTCAGGCCACCGGTGTTCTGCCCGCCCCCGGGGCCCCCCGCCTGGGACCCCAGCTTCTGGGCGCCGCCGCCTGGGGATTATCCGCCGCCTGGCGCATGGTACCAGCCGTCACCAGCGTACGGCGAGCGGCCGAGAGCCCCGCACCTAGGTAGGGGAGACCCCCGCGGGGGCAAGGGGGAGCGGCTTCTGCACCTGGGCCGGATATTCCCCCCCTCCCTGTTCTCCCAACGACTACCCCCCTCCGAGGGCCTCCTGCCTTGTTTCCCCCATATCCATCCTTCTGCAGGGGGTTGCTCCCCAGCTGCATCTCGGAGGTGGGGGGTGAGGAGGAGTGGTCCTGGGTGCCGCAGCCCTGCTTCTCACGTGCACTTTGGCTTGCGGATCTGCTTAGGTGGTTGTTGCTTTCCTCCAGTGCTGGCTACTTCTTGCTTATGACTAAAAGAAGGACGAGGTAGTTCCCACGCTCTTTCCCAAGCTTCCCAATCCTGAAACTTAAAACCAGGTTTTTGCCTTTTATTTGTCAAAGATTTGGTGATGCTATAATATATCTCCAAGGAGGCTGTGTCCTTTTGGGGTTTGCCATGTTGATGATGTCAAACAAACCAAAAAATCCTTGTGTTATCTGCACTTTTAAATAATAATAAATCAGCATTTTAGATTTTTTTTTAAAGTCGTAGCACTAATTTTCAGGCAGTTTTTTAAAAGGATTGATAGAATAAGGGAGATCCTGAGAAGTCTCAACAATGACGTACAGGACATCAAGGGATATAAGATAACAAGTAGTGTAATATTGTGATTACACAGATGAGGTAAGGAATATCAGATGGATCAAAAACTTCCATATTTCTGCTTTTCTTCAAAATATTTGTATAAGGTTATTTCAGTTATTTAGAGTGCACTTTTTTCCCCAAACATAATATTGAAGAAAGTATTATAACAACTATTTGTAATTTCATTTTTCTTGTTATTTTTTGTATTGAAGGTGGAAATTGCCATTTTACCCAAGAATGGCAAGCTGAACAAACACCTGCATTTTTTAAACATTCTCCAGGTGGAAACTTCAAGCAAAAGGTACTTATTATAGTTATTATGTGGACTTTAGTAACTCAGTTGTACTTCTGGGATACAGTACTCTTAATCCTACCACACCGGTTAGGGTTATGTTATAAAATATGTTAACCATTATGTTATAAATGAGAGCATTCCATGATGAGACAAGTCTGCAAGTCCTGGATCCATTCAAGGGAGGGATGCTCTAATCAACTTATTTAAATCGTACATTGTGCACATGATTTTATTGTTGAGACATACTAACCTTGCAAGAACCTTTATTTCTGATTAAGCCACTTTGGCATTTTGGTTATGTTGGCAGTGGTGACACTTAGTAAAAAGATGTTACTTGTAAACTGGGCACATTTGAATTGGAAACTGCAAGATATGGGACACAATTATTTGATCTTTTTAGTCATTTTTCTGTCTAGATTACGTATCAAATGTTTTGACTATTGAAACTCCAATTAAAATAATTTAAATATTTTCATGAAAGCATATTCTGACATATTGGTTTCTATTTAAAATAAAGTGTAACTTATTTTTTGAAGAAATGAAAATAAGTGTCACTCTTTTTAACAGAACAAAAGGAAAAAAGAACCAGTTTTCTCTCATTATTGTGATACTTGTGATCGTGGCTATAAAAACCAAGAAAAATATGATGAACACGTTGCACAGCACACACAGGTTAGTTTAAATAGGTGGAAAAGTTTTTCTTATAAAACAGCTTATTTTTATAATTTACAGCCATACCATTTTGGACTGTGATTTCATAATCTAAGCAGGTTTTGGTCCTAGTCAGTGCTTGAATGGGAGATCACCAATGGAAAATCGTGCTACAGGAAGTATTGGTAGGTGGCATTTTCTTTGGAGTCATCTCCTTCACTGACTCCAAATAGTGCAAGGAGTCACTGTGTTGCTATGGGTGTGCTTTTTTGATTAAGATGTAAAATGGAGGCCCTAACTGAGTATATAGGTTCTGCCTGTACTTATAGGCGTTGGGGTGCTGGTCATGTAGGTCTTTGATTCATAATGGTAAATAGAAAAGGAGTACTTGTGGCACCTTAGAGACTAACAAATTTTCATGAAGTTGACAGATTTCCACTCTATACGGCTAAATTCAGTGCCTTGCATAATCACAGGTTTCAGAGTAGCAGCCGTGTTAGTCTGTATTCGCAAAAAGAAAAGGAGTACTTGTGGCACCTTAGAGACTAACAAATTTAATTTAGCCGTATAGAGTGGAAATCTGTCAACTTCATGAAAATTTGTTAGTCTCTAAGGTGCCACAAGTACTCCTTTTCTTTTTGCGAATACAGACTAACACGGCTGCTACTCTGAAACCTGTGATTATGCAAGGCACTGAATTTAGCCGTATAGAGTGGAAATCTGTCAACTTCATGAAAATTTGTTAGTCTCTAAGGTGCCACAAGTACTCCTTTTCTTTTTGCGAATACAGACTAACACGGCTGCTACTCTGAAACCTGTGATAATGGTAAATGTAAAATTGGTAGTTAGTAGTTGAAATTATCCATGGTATATGAACAAGTCATACAATTTTGCGTGAATTACTGAAGTCTTCGGGGATGATGCTGCTAGAGGGATTTGCCTTGTTTTGGCCACCTATAGATATCCAGTACAGCATGAACATAACAGGTGTTGACAATGTGCTTGTGCTGTTTGCATCCAGTCTGAAATGCTGAAGTCTTCTGCCCTAGAACAGGGCTGACTACAGTGTGTACAATTTAGGCAAGTCCTCTATGATGGGGCTAAGACTAATTCTCGGATGCCAGCTGCCCCAATTCCTGCATGAAACAATGGAAGGTCTTCACTACTATAAACTGTTAAGTGCATTCTGAATCCTAAGATGTTATCCTAAATGAGTACTGGAGAGAATAGATATATTAAAACATAGTGAACATAATGTATTACTCTTACGCCACTTAGTAACTGAATGTTTCCTTTTTAAAATGTAATTGTTAATGCTGTAGTACTGGTACTTAGTCTTTTACATCTTCAAAGCTCTGTGTGAGTAACCGAGACTATGTTGGCAGTTGTTTTGATTCACCATTCAAGAAAGTGATCTACTATGCAGTGGTATGCAGTGTAGTTAAAAATAAGCGAGCTACATCTTGACTCTTCTTGTGCGTAATTCCATTCAAATAGTGTCAGAGTATTTTTCTTCTCTTTCAGTGTGCAGAAGATGGTTGCAGTTTCAGTGCACATGAGAAGTTGGTTCAAATTCACTGGAAGAATGTAGGTACCCCAAACTGCTTCAAAAATTGAGTCCATGAAAATTGTAGAATTGATTATTAGCTTCTCCTCTGGCTGTCTTTATGCATTTTTATATTTCTTTAGAATGACAAAGTCCAGTCTCAGCCTTAAAACTGACCGTCGGTCCCATATTAAACATGAAAAGCATGTAAAAGACAACATAATAGAAATAACAATCACCGTGTATCATTTTTGGTCTTTTCATTTTCTATAAGCTACACCCAACTTCAGCAATGTCTGTGTTTTTAAAGTTGCAGAGTTTCGTGTAATTGCAAAAAGGGAATATTCAGTCACATTTTGTAATGCTTCTGAAAACTTGTCCTCCCTAGATGCATGCTCCTGGTGCTAGAAGAATACAATTAGATACTCCAGAGGAGATTGCTAAATGGAGAGAGGAAAGAAAAAAGTGAGTAAGCTTCAGAGACTGTAAGAGGCTTTCAATTCCAAAACTTCTCATCACTCTCGTGCACTTTTCCCTTGGGGTTCCTAGCCCTTAACTTAATTATTTCTTTAATGCTTTGGGGGGGGAGATTCAAACTCTCAAGTTACGCTAGCAAGAAAAATGTATGCCTCAATCTTTAAGATGCATTATTTTGTCTTTAGATAACTCATACTGTTTTTACATGTCATGTTTAAAGCTCAGATTCCTGAAATGAGGAATGTATGCTGGATGAAGTTGGAAGTAGTTGGGTCTGAAATAATGAAGATGTGAACATCTGAATATGGTGTACTCACCACCACTATAGTATACTTCATTGGGTGCAAACTTCCAGAAATTGACAAGTAATTTCTGTAGACTTTAAATTTCTACCTAACATTCTTTCTAACCTGTATCTCTTGATTATCATACAGCAAGCTCTGCTAATTCATAAACGGGCGTGCGCAGACATTTAAATTTGACCACTTTTGGAGGGCCATGTTAAACACACACAAATGAAAGGTTCGTATGCTGTCCACCCTCTCCCTCCCCTGGCAATTTATCTGGACACCTCTGGCAGGACGCCTCTGTTGGGGATGCCCAGCAGCGAGGAGGCAGCGGCTCCCCCTGGCAGCAGCACTCTCTGTGTCCCTGCAGCCGTGGGGTGGAGGAAGCAGCAGGGTGGCTGGCTGCAGGCTGAGCTCCTCCTCTCCCCACCCATGCAGCTGCTGCTGCTTCTTCACTGCTGCCTGCTTTGCAGACCACCTGGTGAGGTGACTCCAGGGTGGAGGCAGCAGGGAAGGAGAATTGGCAGCTGCCGTGGGGGAGGGAGAAGGAGTTCAGCCGGCAGTCAGCTGCCCTGCTACTTCCTTCCCTGGGCTACAGGGACACATGGAGATTTTTTTGGAGGGGGGAGGGAGAGTGTGTGTGTGTGTGTGTGTGTGTGTGTGTGTGTGTGTGTGTGTGTGTGTGTGAGGAGGGCGTGCCCTTCTTGCTCCCCCCTCGTCCCCCCCATGTATGTCCCTGTTCATAAAGAGCATTTATTCAAGGATGAGTGCTGCTTGATACCTCTTTCTACTACAAAAACCTTTTCCCGTTTGTAATAGTGTAAAGCACTTTAAATCAAAAGCTATGAGAGATTAAGCTGATTAAGCTTATTCTGTGGTTTAATGCATTTATAGGAATGACCACTTCCTCATCTGTTAAATGGAGATAATGCCTACACTCACAGATAAGCTGAAGGAAAAACTGCTGGATATTTGAAAATACACTGTACTGGTCTAAACCTGATCCTACTGAATTTTCAAAGATGATCAGGTTGCAGCTGATTGATAGTTCAGGTTGTCACAGATGTTCTAGATTTTGTTTCTCCGACTGCAGTTGTGTGTTATGAACATTTTATATTTATATAGGTGTATAATGTCTCCCTCTCCCTTACTTTTATTTTATTCATTATTTATATATATGAGAGAGAATTTGTGGTAATGCTTTATAACATTTATATTAGAGATGTGGGTTTTATTACTGCACTTCAGAAACAAAACTGGCTCCAGCTTGCAGCCATATTGCAATTGGCTATGATTTTCCTAGATTACATAAGAATAGGCCTGGCCATTGCTTGGATGGGAGGTACCCCAGAGAGTCCATGGAAGACATCTCTTGTGCACATAACTGTAGCTCTTTCATGTTCTACAGAACATCTTGTGTGTCCAGAACTGCTTCTCCCCTTCCTAACATGTAATAGTCACATGGAGGACTTTTTTATTCAGACGTACTGACATTAAAATCCTGCAATAAAACAAAGTAAGCATGAACCGACTTTGTGTGGAATGGGTCAGTGGATTTGGTGTAGGACGAAAGAGGTACCATGGAACTGGGGAGATAAGGTGGGCACTGGGATTGAGTTACTGGGCTGGAAACCGGTGTGTAGGCTGCCGGGAGGTGCAGGGAAACCCACTGCTCTGACCCTGTGCCTTCTGTTCTCCCCCATGGCTCTCTGATTTTCTCCTTCTGGAGATATACTAAGAATTGCCTGCACACTGTCTTAATAGACCTTGGCAGGTTTATTATCAGTTCAGGACTCACCCCTAGTGAATCAAAGGAGGTTTGCCAGATGGAGGAGATCTTCCCTTCTCTGTGGTAGATCTACAAGCTCTACTTGTCAGGATACTGCCTCCAAGCCTCCCTCTCTCACCATGTCTGTCATAACAGTAGCAAGGAGGGGGCAGGGGGAGAGGGAGGCCCAGTGACAAGTTTGTCTGACAAAGTAGACTGTGTATCTGTGCTACAAAGGGAACAATTTTTCTAGGAAAATCTATGGCCTGACAGACTTTGGCAGGTAAGATGATGTGAAGTCATGCTGGCAAGCTTTGAATTTTCTGAAAAGCTAGGGGTAAGGATGTTGGGAGGCAAGGGGGGAGGGAAGGAGGAGTCAGGGACTCTTGCCAGAGAGACACAGGATAGCAGGGATTAGGTGTTAGGGAAGCAGGAGCTGAGGAGCTGAGGAACTAAGATGGGTAGTAGAGACAGCACTAGAGAATAGAAGTTCTTTACAAAGACGTAGAGCTCTTTTTGAAACAAAACAGTTACGGTGAAGAAGCTTGGTATTAAACTTTCCGAAATGACCTAATGATGTAACCTGCAGCCTAACGCACTGGTGGGTGATAATTCAGATATGTCTACACAGCATTCTGGAGCAAGCAGGAGTGAGCCTTCTATCCCAGGTTGACAGACTAGCTGCATTGCTCTAGCTGTCTAAAAATAGCTGCATAGAGGGCTCTTTGACGCTTGGACTCTGAAGCCCAACCCACCCCGCAAACCCAGGTTTCAGCACCCAGTTCCAGCCCGAGTTGCAACTTCAAAGCTCTGTCTACACAGCTATTTGTAGAATGCTAGCACAAACCCCACTAGCCCAGGGCTAGGAGTCTTGCTCCCATGGGCTCCAAAATGCTATGTAGACATACCCTTCAAGTTTGTTGCCTCTTTTGAGTGTGAGGAGGTCCAAAATAAGATTATCTTCCTTTGTTTTTACATAAAGTTAGAAAATTGATATATGTCCTCCTTAGTGAACTCATCTTGGGAACAATCAATGTAAGGTTTCCTGCTCCATGTGGAGTATTTAAACCCCACGTTAAGTGGAAAAAGCAACATAACCTTATCTATGTAGCCGCTACAGTGCATCTATAAGGCTTGACTTTGTGCATTAATGACGTTTGTATGGAAATGTACAAGTGGTTTATCTTTAGTGTAGTCTTGATTATAATCCTGATATACATTTGTTGCAGGGAGTGTGAATTAAGTCTTGCTTCGTAGCTGTCACCCAGAACACTTTGTCACATGCAAACAAAGTACGTAGTAGGAAATAGATGAAGGTGGCCAACCTGTGGCTCCGGTGCCGTGTGCGGCTCTTCAGAAGTTAATATGTGACTCCTTATATAGGCACCGACTCTGGGGTTGGAGCTATAGGCACCAAATTTCCAATGTGCTGGGGGGTGCTCACTGCTCAACCCCTGACTCTGCCACAGGCCCTGCCCCCACTCTGCCCCTTCCTGTCCCCTCTCCTGAGCCTGCTGTGCCCTCACTCCCGCCCCTCCTTGAGCCTCCTGCACACCACAAAACAGTTGATCAGGAGGTGCGGGGAGGGAGGGGGAGGTGCTGATTGGCAGAGCTGCTGGTGTGTGGGAGGTGCTGGGAGTGGGGTGGAGGAGCTGATGGGAGGGGTGCTGGCATATTACTGTGGTTCTTTGGCAATGTACGCTGGTAAATTCTAGGTCCTTCTCAGGCTCGGGATGCCCCCCCCCGGAAATACATGTTTTTGTCTTAAGAGTCCTCTTGTGGTGAAGTGCTAATAGAGTTCTGGAAAAAAGCAAATCACCACTCCAGAGTAAAATTTTCCACAATGATTTTTAGCACAAACTGTGGAAACGTTCTGCTACATCAACAACACTAGACCGTCAATTTGATTTTTCTATTACCAGTTCATTTTTTTTAATTAATGGCAATCTGAAGATTGTGGTTTAAAATAGAGACCAATTGTGTTGACTCCAAGCCATGTATTGTATTCCTGTGTTTGTTCTGCCACAGTTTACTCCTGGGGAATTCTGCGCCAAAAAAATTAAAAATTCTGCACATAATATTTGAAAATTCTGTAAAATTATGCATATTTTATTTGTCAAAATAACACAATATAATTATGCCAGTTACAATTATTTTGGTACTTTATTTCAAAATATCTGTCAGCAAGTATGTCTGTAGCAATACAGACCAAAAAAAAAATTCTGGTAATTTTTTTTTTTTTGACAGATTCATTACGAGGCATATTAATACAGAACTTTGTGTAATTCATTTAAAGTACAATACAGAACTGTATTTCCTGCACCTTGTCAGAAGCAGTGCAAAGGCTTGGCGGAGTCAGGGGTAACGGAGGAGCTGAGGGAGAGGGAAGGAGCCTAGGAGTGAACCTGGAGGGTATTGGCTGGGAAGTTTTCGTTGGGAGGCGGGGGAGGATTGTTAATGTGTTGGGAAGCCTCCTCCATGCAGACCCTGGCTGACCCCAAGCCTCTACCATTCGGTCAGGCACATCTGCCCCGTCCCCTCATCCCCATGGGTTTCTGCAGCCCCAGGCTTAGCGCTGTCAACCCACTAGCTCCTGAGCCCTTGCTCCAGTCTGTCCCCCTGCAATAGCCATTCTGAATCCCAGTCTGTGACCCCCAGAGCAGCTCTGTGTGCCCAGCCCTGTCCTAACCTGGTTCAGCAGGCAGGATGCTGTGATGAACTCTTCTCCTGAGGGAATTCTGCAGCACTGGGCATAGAATTGTGTATTTTCCCCACATTAAAAACATTTTGCCTAATTGCTGCAGTTCTTTTGCTCCCCAGAGGCCACTGTAGTGCTAGAACAGCGGGCATGAATGCATCTGGCTGTTCTGGCGCCACAGAGGCCTCTGGTGGGCAAAAGGCGGAACTGCAGCACTGCTTGGCAAAATGTGTTTTGAGAGTGAAAATACGATATTATGCGAGACGGATTAATTCTGCACGTCCACAGAATTCCCATGTGCAGAATTCCCCCAGGAGTAACAGTTAATGGGGAAAAAACAAGCTTAACTTTTGTCTGATAACTTTAATGACTATTAGCTGTTGTAGGTACCAAAGCTTCCTCTTTATCCTAAAGCAATTCCAAAGGATTTCTTGGCCTACTTCCATGTTACCTGGAATTTGGTGTTATAGCAAACTGGCTTTCTTTTTCAGCAAAGCTTCTAGAACCTGTCCCTCCCCCATTGTTAATAATGCAATAAGTGTTGCAGAGTTCATTAAATAAAAATATCTTTAAATCTAACCTATGATATTTGTACCCCATGACTAATTTCTGTGGCACTAGGATAGCTCCAAATAAAATCTAGTATTTTAGGATAGTTGAAAATTAATAGTGGGTTTTTCACATGCAACTCCTTTCATCACTTTGATTCAAAAAGTCTCCTTTTGGGGGAATATTTGTGGGCAAATTTTCAACTTGTGCTGATGTCAGTTCTGTTTGCTTGTACAGCAAGACTCCCATTTTGTTTGTAGTTATACTTCATCTTCTGTACTGTTGCCCTTGGGAATGTCAGATAGCAAAACACGAAGTGTTAACACCCATGGCAAGAAGTACGTCAAAACATTCATTTATGTAATGGGATTTAAGCTGTTCATATGTGAAGACATGGCTACTGTTTGGCCTACACTTAAAAATGCAGTTTGGTTTTTTTTGTTTTTTGTTGAGGATTTCATTACAAAATACTTTGTAGCATAGGAGATTGCATTTTGTACATCAGACTAAGTACCTCTACATCAGAAATTAAAGACTGTGTTTAATTTTCAGTAAAAGAACAGGAAGTTAACTTACAAGGTTCTATCTTGCTGATGACTGAAGCATGACTAACAGAATGCCCAAGTAAATATTTAATGTTTCTAAATAATACAGTAGAATTTTACTAGTCTGCACCTTAGATTTGGTTTTGAAACTGGTCATCCTGAGAACCAACTTTAAGGTCTTCGTACATTGAAGTAGTGACTGCTGAGTTTGTCCTGTTATCGGAGAAGACTACAGTGGTGTGCTCAATGGGTGGTGATTTCCTTAGATCTTCTGCGGTGTTTTTAAAAAAAAAAAAAAAAAAAAAAAAAAGTTATAGCAGTGATATTACTTTATTGTATTCCCTCAGAACGAAGGCTTCTCCTTTCCAGCTTCTGACGTTGGAGAAGGAAGTGTAACAGTTACAATCTTTCAGATTATAAACCATTTGAGACAGTGACTGTCACTATGTACAATGCTAGGCATAATGGGGCCCTTACTGGTTGGTTTATAGGTGCTATTGCAGCATTAATGTTCTTTTTTTTTTCTTTTGTGCTTTACCTTTCAAAAAAACAAGTTAAAATAGATTTTTAATGAAGTAGTAATTAATAAATTCTGGGAAAGGGATATTAAGCCTCATGTTTTAGAGATTAAACCAGTCTCTTACTATTAGAGATTAGGATGAGATTTAATGTGGTGGTGGGGGGTGTGGGCAGATTATCACACCTCTGTCTACTGCTTAGTGCTTACACCTTTCTTTGAAGCATCTGGTGCTGGCCACTGGAGATGGGATACTGGTCTAGATAGACCTCAGGTTTGATCTTGTATGGCACTTTCTGTGTTTCTAAACAGCCCTCTGTTGGGGTATGCAGGTAAAGCCAAACACCTGTTGCATGGCCCTCAATTTGCATGTTTTAGCTGGCTGCCTAGTCGCTGGAAAAGTTCTAGGTTTTTGCGTGTATAAACATTCTGTACTAGACACTAACAGATGAGGGAAATAGTATGAGCTGGATTGAATAAGGGCATTGGCAAATTTGTAGGTACCCTGCAAAAACTATTCATTTTTTATAAAGTAAAACTATATGCTTTCCTTGTTGAATCTGAGTCAACTATAAAGGTGTCTACAGTTAATTCTAAGTAAACTTTTACTGGTGAAATCTTTCATACCTGAATTGTATAAGGACTCAAATTTTTCTACTCAGTATGTGTGTGCAGATACTCTTAATGTCATATTGCAAATAAGTTACTGCAGAAACTTTGTATAAAATTGTCAGAGAAAAATACTTGGAAATGGGCTCGTTGCTGAGCTATAATGAATAGAAATAAGACTGTGTAACTAGGAACTTGTTCTAAAACATGTCCACTAGGTGGTTTATTTCAGTGCTTTCCTTGCTGTGTGGGCATCTTATTTATAATAAATAGGTGCAACAAAATGACTACGTGCGTGGCTGCTGATACTCTTTTTATAAAATGAGGCTGCTCGATTACAATACCCTGAAAAACTGCAGCTTTTGTGAAGCAGTAATTGGGCCTCTAGTAAAGTAACAATTTAGAACTGAAGATGTGCTGTTGAGTCACAGTAAACAGTGCGTTGTAATGAAAAGGGAGAATCTGAGCTGTTAAGCAGTTTGGGATTGTGGTATTAGGAAAAACAATTTTCTTCTTTCTGAAAGTTCCCGTGGTTATTCAGGAGGGATTTTTTTTAAGGTAATCATTGGTGAGCTCATAAATAGATAACAGTGCATTCATTTCTGTGCTAAGACTCTAAGAGCTCTTTTTAATTCCTCTTCTGTTGCTGGTTTTTTCAACTATGAATTGTTACTTTGCAGGATCAGAATATTTATTTTTGATATTAGTTGCTCCATCTTCCAAGAATGTGTGTCCTACTAAAACCTATTAGTGAGTCTGCACCTACACTAAGGATGCAAACCCACCTGTAATAGGACAACTGATACTTTTCTCTCTCCTTAGCCTGCCCAAACAGAACTTTTTTTAATCTAGGAAATGTCACTTTAATTGTGGTGGTCACTATGGACTTTGAACTTGCTGTTCCATTGAAAGTCCTGAGGCTGTTTGGGTAGTCTCTGGGCCTGGTAAGCACCTCCTCAGCCTCAGAAACCTAAAGTTAGGCAGGTGTGGTGAGGTGCTTTTTGGGGCCTCTGTGCTCACAGACAACGCAGGCAGCCAGTAGAGGGCTCTGATGTCAACTTTATTGATAAAGCTAGTAAATTTCATTCCCTCCAGCGTGTGGAAAAGTCTCTTGACTTGTTGTTTTGGCAGTTGTATGCAGGGAGAGAGGCAGGGTAAGAAGAATTATTCACCATGAATATATTTGCCTTCCTTACTATCTCAGTACATTTTTCTCATCTTGCTTCCTTTATATGGTACTCCTGGGGGAATTCTGTGCCACTGCACATGTGCAGAATTCATATCCCCCCACAGATTTCTTTGCTTCCCTGTAGAAAATACAGGGGAAACAAAGGGAATTTTTGGGTAGGAGGCCAGTGCACCTAGTTTGGGGGAGGAAGTGGGGGGGGCAGAGGAAATGGGGGGAAGAAAGGGGGTGGGATGGGAAAGGGAGGGGGCAGGGGACAGTGGGGTAAGGAAGGGGGAGGGGATGAGGAGGAGGCAGAATAGGATAAGGGAATGGGGAGGGGAAGCAGGAGCCTGGCACGCGGCGTCCCCTTGCAGCACGTGGGGCTTCCCCATTAAGCAGGCCCATCAAACCCCCCCGCCCCTTGAGCCTCACCCCCTTGCACCTGGGCCACATCTGGACCCCCACACCACTGAGCCCCATCCTCCCACACCCAGATCCCCCCGCTGAGCTTCAACCACCTGCCTGCAGAGCCCCATTGCCCCTTCACCAAGAACCCCCAATGAGCCCCTCTGCATCCAGATCCCCCCACACTGAGTTGCCTGCACCCAGATTTCCCCACACAGAACCCTTTCACCCCACACCTGGATCTCCCCATACTAAGCCCCTCTACACTTAGATCCTGCTGGGCTGAACCTGCCTTCCCACACCTTGTGCACCTGACACAGAGGAGCAGGCCCCTGGGGTGTTTCTGGGTCATGCTTGGCCCTTGTGCTGGGTCAGGTGCAGCCTCTCTGCCGAATCCCTGTCCCGGGGGTGAGGGCTGCAGGATGATCTTCCACGTCTGGGCAGCCAGTGGCTTGGACTCCCCACTGCCATGCTGGAGCCTTCACATTTATTTATTGACAAATAAACTTTGCCGAATTTTAAAATGCTATGCGCAGAATTTTTATTTGTTTGAATTTCCCTCAAGAATAATATGGGAAGTACTCCTTCATAATGAAACCTGTGCATTCCATTGGTCCATAAGGAATCAAACTATATCCTTTCTCTAGCCATCTCTTTTTGGGGAAATATTATGACGGTTATAGCAAGACAACTCTGGAGTAATCTGAAATTCTTACATTTCCCTTTCAGTTGCTCTTCAGGCCTAGGTATAGTAGAATGTGCATTAGCTGACCATCTCCTTCTGATCTTGTTTGTTTTCCCTTGCTCCATTTTTTTCTCCCATCCAGTTTTGTCATGTTTCTAGTTGTTCAGGTTAGGGACTGTCTTCTACATTTCTTTGTGGTGCACACTTGGGTGCTCCGTGAATGAGTATGAATGCTGACCAAAAGATTGTTTGTTTGTCTGTGGTCTTTTAGCTGAAGTAAACGCTACTGCTAGAGTGGTCTTGTTTCCTCTGTAGGTTCAACCACACCAGAAAAAAATGTTTTCTTATCCCATGTTTGGTAAGACATGACTAATAAAGATGAGGCAGTTAGTATTTTTAATGTGTTAACAGGTTGAGTTACGGGGAGTGTACGGCATGCCACAACTTGCTAACCTGCTAGCAGGTGTTAGAATCTTAGAAGATTAGGGTTGGAAGAGATCTCAGGAGGTCATCTAGTCCAACTCCCTGCTCAAAGCAGGACCAACTAAATCATCCCAGCCAAGGCTTTGTCAAGCTGGGCCTTAAAAATAAGGATGGAGATTCCAACGCTCCCTAGGTAACCCATTCCAGTGCATCACCACCCTCCTAGTGAAATAGTGTTTCCTAATATCCCACCTAGACCTAGACCACCTCCACTGCAACTTAAGATCATTGCTCAAGATGGCTAAAAAATAAAGATTTTTTTAAAATTGATTTTATTTTAATTAAATACAGATTTATTTTTAAAAAAAAATCAAAGTATTTAAAATGGTCAAGGCCTAAACTAATCTATTAATTTTATTTAAATAATTAAAAAAATACCATTAAGCAGTATGTGTTTGCTGTTAAAGTTTTAAAGAAAGCCAAAGCACTGAACACACACATATGGAAATCACTGGCTAAACAGTACCCAGAGTTCGTTAAAGGGCTAAACCAGATTTTGACAGCAGTAGTCTCTTCTGCAGGTGCGGAGAGAATATTTCTTTAGTTTATTCAACTAGTTCAATTTAATTATTAGTTCTTTCAAAGTTAAGAAACTAATTGGGAGTTGAAAAAGCAGGGAAGCTTGTTTCCTTTTTCCAGTCTATGAATGAAAATGATGTGTGAGAGGCTGAGATCTGCTAGTTCTGAAACCTTGAAGGACCTGGTGACCAGAAACAATAGTTCAATTCACTAACTACAGTTATTTTGTTTAATAAATCAGTTACTTCTAAATGTAAAACATGTTTTCATTAACTTTTTTCTTATAAATCCAGCACATTTAAGATAGTTTTATTTAACTAATAGAAAAACAATTTTAAAATGCTATTTTTGTGGGGGGGGGTTTTCTAATTGGATTTAAATTTACATTCACATAGAGCTTGACACAAATTACAAATAAAAAATTAATATAGGAAGTAAGAAATGGATCATTTGCCATTTTCTACATAATAGAAAAGGTAAAAATTAAGAATCTGAACAAATGTCTGTAAGATACATAATTGCTTAAAAAAGGTATGTAGGTATGGTGTTTCCTCCTTGTTAGTAAAAAGCACCCAATTTAGTGTAAAGGCTATATATAGTTGCAAATCAGTATGTTTTAATGCTTACCAACCAATGAGATTCAGGCCTTCTTTAGGAAAATAGGTAAAATCAATTATTTAAATCAAGGCTTCCTGCTTGCAGATTTATATAATGATTAAAATCAGTGATTTCAATTGCTTTGATTTAAATCAATCTACCAAGACCAATTCTTTCCCAAGTGATAGACAGGGTATTTTTAGGCGCTTAGATACTGGAATTTGCTTTTTGTCCACTGGTTGGGCAAAGCCTGTACCTGACCTTTTAAAAGCCCTTCCTTGTTTTTTGAGTCTCTTTGACTGGTTGATTAGTTGGGGAGGAAAATGTCCTTGTCATACTACCTTTGAAAAAGAGGCAAAAACTGTTCTGTTTTTTGTCTAAATTTTTGGACATATGCTCTGAGAAATGTTAACAGTCATAGAATCATAGAATATCAGGGTTGGAAGGGACCTCAGGAGGTCATCTAGTCCAACCCCTGCTCAACGCAGGACCAGTCCCCAATTAAATCATCCCAGCCAGGGCTTAGTCAAGCCTGACCTTAAAAACCTCAAAGGAAGGAGATTCTACCACCTCCCTAGGTAACCCATTCCAGTGCATCATCACCCTCCTAGTGAAAAAGTTTTTCCTAATATCCAACCTAAACTTCCCCCACTGCAACTTGAGATCATTACTCCTTGTTATGTCATCTGCTACCACTGAGAACAGTCTAGATCCATCCTCTTTGGAACCCCCTTTCAGGTCGTTGAAAGCAGCTATCAAATCCCCCCCTCATTCTTCTCTTCTGCAGTCTATAAATCAAAAACAAGTTCAGCTTGGGGAAAGAGAAGAGATGCCTCCATAGTGCTCTCTCTCTCTCAGATACTCTCTCAGCTTAGAGGAGTGTTTCTCCCTGTCTCCCCCAACCACCTTTTTCTTGTTTTGATAGGACTTATTTTTAGGCATTTACGCATATACATGAAGCAGTCTTCCTTAACTTGAGCTTCTTTACAAGGTTCTTTTTAGATGAAAAATCTGAAGAACTGACCCAAATTGCGGTGTTGTCAGAAGAGATTTTTGAACAAATTGATAAATTAAACAGTAATAAGTCATCAGGACCTGAGTGTATTTACTCAAGAGTTCTGATGGAACTAAGATATGAAATGGCAGCATGACTAAGTGTGATATGTAACCTATCACTTAAATTAGCCTCTGTACCAGCTGACTGATGGATAGCTATGGTAATGCCAGGTGGTTTGTTTAAAATACTCCATAGGCAATCCTGGCAATTACAGGCCGGTAAGCCTACCTTCAGTATCAGGCAAATTGTGTGAAACTATAGGAAATAACACATTTATCAGACACAAAGAGGAACACAATATGTTGGTGAAGAGTCAACACGGCTTTTATAGTGGGAAATCATCAATTCATTAGAATTTTTTTTGAGAGTGTCAATAAACTTATGGACAAGGGGTGATCCAATGGATATAGCATACTTGGACTTTTTCTGAAAGTTTTTGACAAGGTTTCACACCAAAGGCTCGTAAGCAAAGTAAGGAGTCATGGGATAAGAGGGAAGGTCCTCTTGTGGATCGTTAACTGGTTTAAAAGATAGGAAACAAAGGGTAAGAATAAATGGTCACAGTGAAGAGGGGTAAATAGCGGGGTCCCCCAAGGATCTGTACTGGGATCAGTTCTGTTCAACGTATTCGTAAATGATCTGGAAAAAGGGGTAAACAGTGAGGTGGCTAAGTTTGCAGACGATACAAAATTATGCAAGATAGTTAAGTCCAAAGCTGATTGGAAGGAGTTAGAGGGATTTCACAAAACTGGGTGTCGGAGCAGCGAAATGGCAGATGAAATTCAGTGTTGATTGGAAAACATAATCCCAACTATACATACAAAATGATGGGGTCTAAATTAGCTGTTACCACTCAAGAGAGATCTTGGAGATATTGTGGTTAGTTCTCTGAAAACATCTCCTCAATGTGAAGTAGCAGTCAAAAAAGCTAACAATGTTAGGAACCATTAGGAAAGGGATATAAAATAAGATAGAAAATATCATAATGCCACTATATAAATCCATGGTATGCTCACACTTCAAATACTGAATGCAGTTCTGGTCTACTCATCTCAAAAAACAATATAGTAGAATTGGGAAAAATACAAAGAAGGGCAACAAAAATGATTAGAGGTATGGAACAGCTTCCATATGAGGAGAGATTGAAAAGAGTGGGACTGTTCAGCTGCTAAAACAGACGACGGGGGGGGGGGGGGAATATGATAGAGGTCTATAAAATCATGAGTGGTGTGGAGAAAGTGAATAGGAAAGTGTTATTTATCCCATCACATAACACAAGAACCAGACATTACCCAGTGAAATGAATAGGCAGCAGGTTTAAAACAAACAAAAGGAAGTTTTTATTCACCCAGTGCACAGTCAACCTGTGGAATTTGTTGCTGGGGATGCTGCAAAGGACAAAAGTATAACTGGGTTCAAAAAAGAATTAGGTAAATTCACAGATGATAGGTCCATCAGTGACTATTAGTCAAGATGGTCAGGGACACAACCTCATGCTTCTGCTAGAAGCTGTGACTGGATGATAGGGGATGGATTACTCAATAAATTGTCCTGTTCTGTTCACTCTCTCTGAAGCATCTGGCACCAGCCACTTTTGGAAGACATGGTGTTGAGCTAGATGGACCATTGGTTTGACTCAGTATGGCCATTCTCATGTTCTTAAGATCTCTGCCAGAAAAACTAAAAGATTCATTTTTCTGTAGTGTGAGTACTTTGTGGACAAGCTTGGGCACTGAAGTTCTCAGAATCTGTACAACGTGCAAAAGTTTAAGCTTTCCCAGAAATGTGCCCCACCTCTGACCTGGAAGGACTGTCTCCATAAGCGTGTAGTTATCTATGCTTTTTCATTTCTTGATCTCTCTGCCAACAAAGAAGCTAATTGTGACTGTAGTTTTTGAAATGTGGGCACCTTCCCACTAGGGTCTGGATTAATGTTGCCTACTCTGCATATAGGCTACTGACTAGCCATCGTATTGTGACATCTGGTGACTAGCAATCTAGGCTGCACTTGAACTGGTGACCTGAAGGTAACAGGTTTCAGAGTGGTAAGCCTTGTTAGTCTGTTTTGAAGGTAATGGGCTTTGTATCCTATTACCACTCAATACTTTTAAAGATTTTTTTTTTTTAAATCCTCTCTTCATAATAAAATAAATGGCACAGTGAATGTGTTTTGAATGGCTCCTCAATCTAGCAACAGTATAAGAAGGTCCAATAGCTGGAAGTTTAAGGTAGACAAATTCAGATTGACAATAAGGTATACGTAAGTGAAGGCAATTAACATTGGAAGAAGTTACCAAAGGTTTTGGTGGATTCTCCATTATTGGAAACTTTTAAATCAAGATTCGATGCTTCTGTAAAGAAATTTTCTAGTTCAAAGCGGGATTATTTGCAGGAGTTCTTTGGCCTGTGTTATCGTGGAAATTAGACTAGATGATCATAGTGGTCCCTTTTGGCCTTGGAATCTTTATGAAAACATGAATCTAAGCATGATCGGTGAAAACCTCCTAATACCAGAGTTCCTGTTCAAGGCAGGGTTTTTTCATCCTTGTCCTTCAGCTTGTCTTGCATCAGTGTGACTTTTTAGCACTTAACTTTTGCTGATATATAATAAAAGGAAGATGAGCGTGACAAGACTAAATATTTAGGTCTGAAGACTGTTTGTTTTTGATAATATATATGTATAGCTGTTCTAGGCTCTTCCATCTACCATCCATCTTCCATCCACTCTTCCATCTAGCCTTATAAAATGTTAATGACCTGAATTACTCTTCTAAAGAAAGAATAGAATTAGATGATTATGTATAGCCTTTTGCTGTCTCAAAGTGCTGTACAGAGCAATGACAGCTAGATACTAAAAGTGTCATGGCTGAATATGCATCCAGAGACTGTTTTGGTGATACACTTTTGTGGGGTTTTTTCATCTCAAAACCCAGTGTCAATGAGACTGATAAGCAGAAACTCAGTCTCGTCCTCCATGTGAAAATCTTGCTAAACATATATTGTATCTTTAAGACAGTTAAAACTAGATTGCATGAAGCACTTAAAATAAAAAATTGTAGGACAGAATCCTATGCTGTCATAGACGGGGTGTGTGTGTGTGTAAAAAGCTCTGCACTTCAAGGTCCATCTGCACCCACATATGTAGGGGTAGAGGTATATGTATTTTTCTTACCAATCCCTGCTTCAGGAGGAAACAATTTCATTTTAATATTTCATTTTTTGTGTGTGCAACTAAATCTTTCCTGTGCTGTTCATTATGCAAATGTGGGTTAGACCAGGGGCGTGTAAAACATTTTTAAAACAAACCTATATTTATTTGCTCTAGAAACTTTCCTACGTTGGCCAACATTGAAAAGAAGAAAGCATTACAGATAGAAAAAGAGGAGAGGGGAGAAGTGCTGACAACTACACAGTTTGGGTAAGTTTTCTCACTCTCTAGTAGTTGGTCCAAAATATTATCTTTGATTCTTTTTACCTTTTGTGCAAATACTTGTAACTTTCACTGTACGTGTATATAAATGGAGTACACTTGTATCCTTCATTTAATCCACCAACATGTTATCAGTTTAATACATTGTTCACAGTATTCCACAGTGGACTGTAGTGAGTCTGATCCAGTTGAAACAATATGTTTACGTTTGCAACTTTTGATATGCTTGCTCTCTGGCTTGTTTAAGAAAACCAAGTTGCAGAATAGCCATTAGGCTAAAGTAATAGACGCTGAGTCTTTGAAAGAGAAGTTACATTGTGTGACTTTTCCTCCTGCCTGAGTCTGACTGGTCTAATTCACTCTCCCCCTTGAAAGAGAGAGAAGGAAAAAAAACGTGACTTGGTTTATGATTATAGATTGTATTTCTCTCTCCTCCTCCCCCCGCCTTCATTTTTTCAAATGGTGGGGTCAGAGTAATAATAACAAACTTAAGAAGGAATGATCTATCTGAGTTTCTAAGCTATCTAATTATCTCTGTAAACTGCTTTGGTAGCTGAAAGTACCTTCAATACTCTATTTTCATCTCTTTCATCATGCCTCATCTTGATTTCTCCTCTGGGGCTCTTCTTTGTTCCTCTTGGATTTTATTTGTTCACTCCCCTCATGTACTCTGATATACTTTCCCCCCTCCATACCTCCACATGTGTGGCCTCTGCTCTTTTCCTCCCCACCTTTTTGCTACTGTCTGCCTCATGTCGAGCTTCATCAGTGAGTTTACTTGAATACTGCTATAAGGAGGGGGTTTTTAAAGGCAATATAATCTCCCAAACCTCCAGGGTCTGGCTTAGTGGACCAGAGGATCAGAGTGGGGGCAGCAAGAACGTTCCCAGCTTATGTCAGACTTTTTCCTGCCTCTTTGTAGACCTTTCTTTCTGCTGTGGGAAAGTGGGCTTGGGCCTTGAAGTTGTCTACACTAAAAAATCTTGCACCAATGTTACTACATTGATTTGGTTGTGCCTGTGCAAACCCCTCATATAGATGGGCTGCACAAATGCAAAGTGGACTTATACCAATGTAACCTAATTGTAATGTCCACTGTTGCAAATATTCTTAATGCAGACAAAGCTTCAGAAGCCACTCCTGTCACTTATATCTCTGCTAGCATCTCAGATTGCCTTTACTCATCTCTTCTGGCCCATAGTAAAGCCCCCTGCTCTTAAAGAAATAAGATGGGATTCTCCTTGTGGGTGGGGGGAGGAGTGTGCAATTGCAGGGGCACTTCAGCAAGTGCTTGATTCTCAGTACTAGTTGTGAATTTAAAGCACTGAATGCATGAAAACAGACATTAAGCGACTCTCCTATTTGTTTAGTAACTGAAGTTAAAAGTGAGTCTGGCTTGTCAAAGTAACAAAATCAATGGTATTTAATAATTTTTGTTTTACCGCATGTGGCTTCACTAGTGAGCTGTGACTCAGCAGCAGCCCTTAGGTGTCACTCAGCAATTATACTTAAATCTCCTACTTCTCCTGGTCAGAAGAGTGATCAGAAAAATGACCGAAACTGTGTCCTGTTTTGTTCTCAGTAAGTGATCTCTCTAACCCTGGCTTTCTTAAAAAGCCCCTTTCCTAACTGTTAGCCCTATAAACTCAATCTGTTGTCCAAAAACCTGCAATTTCTGGTATGAATGTCAACAATAACAATCTGGAACTGGGGCTTATTCTTGCAAATTTACTGATGTGTGAGACAGAAGAGAATTCAGCTTGCTCTCTGGAAGCTTTCCTATTGAGGCAAATAGCTAAGTAAGATTTTTCAAAAGCATTTGATACTTTTATACCACCCTTGAATTCTGGCCCCTTGAAGTGCTCTACAGATGTTAATTCTCAACATCCCTATGGAGTAGATTAGAGATGACCACTTTACCTGTCATTTCAATGTAGCTACCTGCAGGGTGGAATGTAGCAGCTGGTTAATACTGCACAGTTATGCTATAGTTTTGAACAGGAAGTGAAGAATGCATTTGCTAATAGAACCAGCAGATGAGGGCAGAATGCAGTTTCCAAATTGGAATTTGACTGGGACATCCAATTCTGGTTCTTGAGAAGTACCTTGGGTTTTTAGTGACCACAAGTGGTCAGGACCTTGGTTTTATATCTTGGTCAAAAGACAGCACCTCCAGCATCACAGCCTCCCTTAACCTGTGAAACATTGGTTAAGTATTGCTATTTATGTTAGAGGAGTGCCTAGACACTCCAACTGAGTTCATGACCCTATTCTGCTAGGCACTGTACAAACATGCAGTAAGAGACAGTTCCTGCCCCAATGAGTTTACAGTCTAAATAAAAGCAAAATGTGGGAGAAAGTGTTATCTCCATACCTTGTCCCACCCCCATGATTGTGTGTGTTTCTCCATTTCTCTGTCTCGCTTTCTTTGTAGTCTCCCGCCCTGCCCCCCAATGTTTGTGTCCGGCATAGCTTCGTCTTCCTTCTGTCATGTCTCAGTTCATTGTGCCAATAGCCGAATGAGACTTAATAGCACCAAATAAAGCACTTGTAGATAGGTGTTCTAGTAAACTGCATTTGGCTACTAATATGCTGAAACTGGCGGATTAAAGTATTGAAGCAGGGCAGAGCAACGTAAGACGGGAGAGCTGAAAAATGTTGTATTGAAGGATAAATATTCCTCTAATCTCTTAGCTGCTATAGGACACAGGGTTTTTAAAATTTATTTGGGGGCGGGGGGTTTACCTTGATTAGTTTCATTTACTTTGTGTGGTGGTGTTTGTATAAGAATTTTACATTTTCTTTCTTCTAGCAAAATGAAGGGAATGTGGAAAGCTCCACAAGGTGAAGAGACTCCTGGGTGGCAAGGAAGACAGAAGAAGAAGCAGAAGCGTCAGTTCTGGAAGAAGTTTAAGAAAGGTGATGGAGATGATGCATCTCTGCTGAAAGCTCAAAATGCAGCTAGTGGAGCAGAAAATCGTACATTTGTTAAGGAACCTGACAAACAATCTGTTTCAGATGCACAGACCTGTATGAAGGATGTGGATCCACTTGGCATTCTGGCAAATAGTGATGCTGGTAAGATGAGGGAAAGAGGTTGGAAAAATCTTTTACTTTAGGGGGAATTAATGTTATGTAGGTAACAGCTTTTTAGGAGAGCCGGCGACTTGAAAAGAACTTGTCTTTTCAAAGACTTCACACCTGGTTTGGAAGATGACATTGATAAGTGCTCTGTCATACTTGACAACTCTTCTATCTGCCACTTAAAACATTATTAGTACTTTCTTGCACTACAGCCAAAGCAATTCAAAGGTTAGTAGGTCATAGATTTGTTGCTGACAGCTTCACTGAAGAGCCTTGTATCCAGATTTTCATTAGAACTTCCTTTTGAATGGAAATTCCTGCTAAGAAAATAATATGTCGATAGAAGAATCCTGAAACTTTTTACTCCTGGTCAGTCATTTGGAAACCCTGCCAAGGAGAGGTTTGTGTATAGTATTACGTGTTCTTGCAATAAATAGATTCAAGGGACAGTGTTAACTTAACTTAAATTTGGTCCAGAATTAACTGTTATAAAAACAAACTTTTGATTTAAAAACAAAGGAATAGAAATGTTTCCACATACAAATATTGCTTTTAAAAAAAAATGAAAGTCCTTTTATGTTTGAAACCAAATTCTTCTGTTCCGAGAATCTAAAAGTGAAACTGACTTCATTGTCTTAAGGTGAGTGAAATGTAAAAAGTAAAACAAAAATAGTGACAAACTTTTTTTTTTTTTTTTTGGTAAATTTTCATGTTTAATAATTTAATGTGGGGTTAATTCATAGGCAATACAATTTTTACAAAATCCTGATTTCAGGTAGTGTTTCTTTAATTCTTGTAATTGAACCAGGCTTCCACAAGAAGTTTCAACAGACACCTTTCTAATAACGTTACCAATAGGGTTTTGCATGTTTTTTTTTTCTCCAAAATTTCCATGTAGGTTCCATGTAAAAGAACTGACTTGTATTAGCCTTCTGGTTAAATGCCCACATTTGAGTATATCTGTGATGCCTCAAAAGGAAATGGTGTCATGGTACATGTAGCTTTGCATGCCATTAAATCTATCTGTGATTTGAATTGTTTACTTTGGGATGCTTTTAGTAGATTTTTCCCTTTTGCCCACTAGCAGCTATTCATAAGTTGTTGGTCCATTTATCCTGTATCTTAGATCTGTGTTGTTGTGAACAATTTGGATTATAAACTCTTTATTCACTAAAGCAGCATGCATACAGATGGTGCTAAATACATATTTTTAAGTATTCAGTTCTCTGAGATCTCATTGCCATAGTCTTATAAACTTGACTTGAATGTCCCTTAGAGTGATTTCACAATCTCAAAATTTCTTCCCCTTGGAAATTCTAATTTTAAATGTAAATAACTCTTCCCCCTGTAAAAGACTAATTTCTGCACATATTTATCACCCAACTACATCCAGGAAATCTAAACAAGTTTCTCCCTCTCTATTTTCAATTAATAGCAAAGCCTGTGATTAAATTCACTATATGAAGATGGAGCCAAAAGCCCAAGTCCTTGTTCAGAGAAATCAATCTGTTTTTTCCCCTACAGTCTTTGTCAGGGCTATAAATTGGTGTTTAGACAACTCCTGCCCCTGAATGTTAATGGAAAGAGAGTAGCATGCATTTTATCAAGCAATGGTGTTTAAATAACCTTGTCCAGTATCAGATGCATATTCTCCAGGAGAAGATCTAGTGACAAAGCTGGCTGTCAACATTCAGGAGCATTGAAAGGTCTTGGTACTCTCTTTGCAGAGTCGGACAAGGATGGAGCAACTGCAGAGGATGGAAAGTTGGGAGTGACTGTCATTCCGAAGCAGGTAACCTCTGCCCTGAGTTCACTGGTGGCCAACTATGGCAGCACATCAGATAGCGAGAGCGAGCCAGAGGGTGAGTTGGGGCCTAACAAGCTTTTTTTTGCCCTCTCTCTTGTGAACAGCGAAAGCATTCAAAGTTTACCAGGAAAGACATTTTGTCTCTGTATAAAGATCAATCTGAGAAGGAAGGTGGCATGCAGTGCAGGCACCTTGCCCTCTCCTGCCTTTCTGTCCCCCTCCTGCCATCCCATAGTATTGTCCTCATTTATGAATATGTAAATTTGCAGCTTTTTATATTCAGAGACTTACATTCTTAGATCTAACCAAAGACACAGACACAACAATAACTGGCTCTACTTCCAGGGTATTCATGAGCAGGAAAACATCCTGGTTCCTGGCACCTCTGTTTGCTGGTGGAGTAATTGAGAGTAGCCTTGGATCTGCCACTGTAGCTTGTTAGGCAGTGAGGGAATACGTGTGTTAAAGGTCAAATGTTTTGTATCTCGAGGGGCAAGGTTTTCTGCTGTTATGCTTGCAGCGCTGTCTGCTCTCAGTGTACTTCATACGAACACAGACACAAATGGAGGATGAAAAAGGTAACATAGGATGAATGAAAGGATGGGAAACCCCAGCAGGCTACTCTAAGAGCAACTGTTGCTCCCTGGGGGAGAGATCATTCATTATTTATATGCAATAGTAGCGCACAATGTACCATTTGTATACCCAGGATTCACCAAGTGAGAACATTAGAATTGCTTAAAAGATCAGACCTCTGATTTATCTAGTTCATAGCCTGTCTGTTCATGATCATTCTTTTTTTATACTACATTCCAGAGTTTCCTCAAAGAGTGGCAGGTTCACAGTGTTGTTTTTCTTGTTTTGTTTCCCCCCTCTTCCCCCTCCCCCCCATGTTACGTGTTCTGTCCTACCACCTTATTCTGAGATAAAGGTGGATATAAATTCTCTTTTTGGATAGGATGTAGAACTTTTGAAGAAATGTATGTGAGGGGAAAAAACAGCCTTAAAATCCTTACCCTAAAATTGTGTTTGGTGAAGAGGGCCAGGAAGATGTTGTCACTCACCCTTTGAGCTAATATCCAAGCTTCTAGTACTTTCCACATAAGAGTGCTACTATTAGAGATTCTTGTAGTGCTTGGAGATTGAGTGCACATTCTGATTTAATGCAGAGCTCATTCCTTCCATGGTCCCCATTACAGTAATACCTGAGCACTTCACAGTCTTCAACATAGTTATCCTCATCTCACCCCGGCGAGGGAGTAAGTGCTATTACCACCCATTTTACATACTGGGAACTGAGACGCAGAGACTGAGTGACTTACCCAAGGTCTTAGAGGGAGTCTGTGGCAGAGCAGGGAACTGAATTTGGATCTTGCAAGTCACAGGCTAGCACCTGACCATGGCACCATCCTTATTGTCCATGTATTTCACTGCAAACTGGGTTATAAAATAGAAGCAGTGTGCTCTAATGTATAGAGCATGGGACTGATTGCAAGACAGAGACCTGAGTTTTGATCCAGACTCTCTCTGCTGGCTCTCTGATATTGGGCAAGTCACTTAACTTCTGTGTGCTTGTTTTCTCTTATGGGAATGGTGATAAGATTCCCTCCTCTGTAGAACTCTGTGATCATTAAAACAGGGCATGCTAGTACCAGTAGCAGTAACTAGGTGAGCTGTCAGTATTGAGATCTGTGATTGTTATTGAGACCTTTGGGACTTTGAGAGCTCACAATTTTGTTCTTTCTTTTTTTAGAAATTCCTGCCAAGATTGTAGCAAAAGCTCTTAAGGAAAATCAGACTATCCTCCGAAATATCCCTCAGGCTTCAAATATCCCTCAAAGTCCAAATAATATAAACCACAAGGCACATGCAGAATTTACAAGTGCAAGGTTGGCAAGCTCAAATACAAACACAGGGCACTGCAGAAGTTCTGACAGACGGAGGAAGAAGTCGCTCCCTGTACTGCCCAAACGTCGTCCAACACTGCTGGAAATGGTAAAGGACCTCTGTCTCCTAAATAATGGCTGCCTGCCACACAACGGTCTTGCTTTAACTATATATGAGTCATATTACAGTATAAAGCTGTCTATATTAGCAGCAGCTCTTTTAAGGTAGTGGCTTGATGAACATGCCGTGCAGCAAAAATGTTGCACAAATATGTAAACAGATTACTGCATGGTACTGTTCAGATTGTGGCTTGCTTTGGTGAGCCAGAATTGAAAACTTAATCATATAGTTAGGAAGCTACACTGAGAGCAAAAAGATATTTTTTAGAGATATTTGCTCTAAACAAGATGCACATTATGAATCCTGTTTGCTTTTATGTGGTCCAGTCGTTATTCTGATCCCATTCTTCTCCCCTCTCTCTACCCCTCTTGTAGGGAGGCCCTACATTGAGTGAGGTGGTGATCACCAGGCTTCTGGCTGAGACAGGCTGGATGGTGGCCTTGTGCCCCATCAACACACATCTGTAATCAGCTAGAATGGTTGTCAGGGAACGTCGGGTATCCTATCCAACCCTCTTCTCTCCTTCTTCCCCATTTGGATATTAGGAAAACCTTCCTAACTGTTAGGGTGGTTAAGCACTGGAATAAATTGCCTAGGGAGGTTGTGAAATCTCCATCAATGGAGATTTTTAAGAGCAGGTTAGACAAACACCTGTCAGGGATGGTCTAGATAATACCTAGTCCTGCTGTGAGTGCAGGGAACTGGACTAGATGACCCCTCGAGGTCCCTTCCAGTCCTATGATTCTATGGTTCCCTCCTGCATACACAGGCCTCTTCTATGTAGAAATATAATTTTCAGCGGTTCGCAAACTAGCCTGTATATCATTGGTGTTCTCAAGACTTAGGTGAAGCCTCCTTGACCAAAGCAGACAGTCTTCATGTTGTGATTTTTCTTCCTAGCTGAGGACGAGTCGGGGGTATGCAGAGGCTATTCTGATCAGCTAAACTTAAGCAATAAAATAAATAAATAAATCTTTCATCCAGCACAGTTGTTCTTTACATTTCTCTGGCAGTTTCAGCTGTGATCAAACTGTCATTTCATAGAGTTTAAGACCAGGCGGGATCATTCTGTCATCTAGTCTGTCCTCACGTGTATTACAGGTACTAAATTGTTGTGTGCCAGAGGCAGAGAGAAATAGGAGAGACTGAGGTGCCACCAATATCCAAGGCCTCTCTGCAATGGCAGGGAATCAATTAAGTGAGATAGGATAATCTGGACATAACAGGCGATCATTGCCCCAAATTGCAGAGGAAGGTTGGAAAAAAAACAACCCTGGTTCCTTTCAAGCAATACTGAAATTGGAGGTGTAGCAATACTGAGGATGGAACCAATCTATAAAGCACCTTGGGGATCAGAACAGCAAGAACTGTGCCTAAAAAAAGGACTGGCTACTAATGTCAAGTTCTGTAGCCAAAAAGAAGGAATAAACTGCATAGATATAATATGTGGGCTGAGGATCTTAGCTGGATGGAACAGATGTTTAATTGTAAAGCATATTTATTTTTGTCTTCTCACTTTCATATTGTCCTAACATTACTTGTTAGGACAACAATCACTGTGGTTGTAGCAAGAAAAATGTAGATTGGTGTGGGTGTTTGTGATGGGAGGTATCCAGAAGAGGATTGCCACTGTAGGAAGTGGTCTGTGGCGTGAAAGTTCTGAGAAACCAAGTCAGAAAGTCTCTAGAAAACCTGTCCACCCTCCTCCCTCCCAAGGGATTTGCTTATTGAAAGAATGTGCTGTGTGTGAAATGATGTGGTTTTTTAAAAGCAGATCTTGTAGTGGTGCTGCAGAGCTTTCTGTTGGCATTCAATAAATTGGCTTCAGTACTCCGAGGATATTTATCATAGTCCCACATATGACAATATATCTTTAGATACATCTGTAGCATACAGACTGACTGAGAATAACAAAAGCCATACGTTATATTTTTTCCAATATCTATCAATATATATAGCAGGATAAAAAGGTGTTGTACATCTAGTTGATCATATGGTTTAAATATAATGCGAGTTAACAAACTTTATTAAAGGATGATTGTGTGTCCCATCTGCTGCTTCCTGCCACCACTTGGGAATTCTGCAGTTACCTCAGCTACAGCAACAAGGATGTTATTACATTGTCTTCACCCTGTGTGTGTGTCTGTGTGCGTGTGTGTGTGTGTAATGATTACAATCAGCTCACTAGCTGAACTGCCTTCTGTCATACCAAGAATTTTATGTATAGGTAAATATCAAAAAGTGTAACTAGTTCATTTTATGGACTAACTGCCTGCAAGTCTTTTAAAAAGCTATCCCGGATAGCAAACACCCTTTTAAATGGCTAAATAGACATCTTTGTTGGAAATAAATTTATAGCACAAAATTGCTTCCCATCAGATCTTACACGCCAAGTTCAGCTGAGTGCAACTTTTTACAGTACTTCTCTTGTAAATGATCAGATAGTCACAGATTTAACCCCCTACTTTATACTCACATCTTACTCAGCAGTCCATTTACTCCTTCACAACCCCAAAAATGTCCTACAGTCTTCCAATTGTTGTATAAATACTAGTTTAACTTTCTCTAAGCATCATTAGTAGGAGTTCAAAGAAAATAATGCCTTTCGCAGTCTAATGAAGAAACGTCGTTAATTTTTTCATGGAAAAAAAATACATGGCATTTGGATTAAATTAACTAATTTTTCTGCCAGGTAGGTAAACTGGGAATGACAGCTTATTCAAAAGGATTTTGTCACATTCAACCAGCTCTAATGCAGTGATAAAACTATAGCACCGTGATTCAGCAAAGTGCTAAAACATGTGAGTTATCCAATTTGAAGTCAGTGGGGAAAAAGGTGCCTTACTGAATCAGGGTCATAATGTTTTGCATACTGATTAAAACTTCCAAAGCATTGTATCACTCTTACAAGCCTTGCAGTATCCCTGGAAAGTAATCCCATTTTACAGATTAGTCTCTGACTTTGCCAGTGCCCCACAATAAATCAGCAGTAACTCTGAGATTGGCTCCAAGTCCTGAATTCAACCTAACAGGATAGTTTCTCCTGCCTCTTTGCTTCCAGGTCTTGCTTGCAAACCTATTATATATATATTTTTGCAAACACATCTAAATTAGCGAACTATGCCACCATACCTTGTTTAGTTTGCATCTGTTACTGGCTAGAAGACAGAAGCCTGCATCACTTTTTTCTTTTTCATTCCAGTTATTAGCCCAGGACATACGACACGAAAGGAATGTGATTCTGCAGTGTGTTCGATACGTCACCCGAAATGACATGTTTGGACTTCACTTAAAGACAGAACCAGTCGCTGAACCTGACAGTGGACAGGCTTCTAGAGCTGCAGCGGAGTTTTTGACAGACAGACCTGATGGATCTAATGTTTCTTATAGCTCTGACCGTCAATTAGCAGAAGGAGAACAAGATGCATTATTTATAGCTCAAAGTGAAAAAGCAGCTATAGGTCAGGCATCACAGATGATTCACTATATAGATGAGGAGACATGGGAAACCCCAGCAAGTCGATGTGAAGAAAACTGACGTTTGTTACGGTATGCCTGTGTCATGGAGGGTGGACCAAAGGCTCAACTTTTGTACTTCACTGAAATATTTTTTGAAAGACAGTAGAATAGAAAAAAATAAACCCTATCTTTTTGTATTTTAAGAACCATTAAATCCACTTTTCTGAACACTCTGCCAGAAGTGACCCTTTCCTTGTGGAAACTGCATCTATTTCAGGTGGCTCTTTGCCTTCTACTTGAAAAGCTCAGTAGTGGAGCATAGTTACAGTTCAGTAGTAATCTTGGTTTGCCCTCTGGGTTTGACTTGAGGACTCTTCATTACAGAATATGCCAGTATTTTAAAACCATAATCAGAGCAAAATTATGCTCTCTAACATGCTCAGACAACCAGTTGTCACCAGAGGGTTAGGGGGCCCCTGAATGTTTTGAAATAAATGTTTAATACATCTCTCAGCTGTTGTTGGTTTAAAATATAAAATTTACGAAACAGTTGGTTTGGCTCTAAAACTTTCACACTGAAATCTACCACTAGTACAATAAATCAGTTGAGCAGAGAATGGAAGCACAGTTAAGGTGGTGGCAGCTTTAGATGGGAAGTTAAGTAGAGAGTAGAAAATTGCTTGAAATCATTCTTTAAATGACAAACCAGTAGCTACTGCTACCTTTTATCCATCCTTTAATAACTGCCTGTAACTTTAGACATAGCTTCACCTCAAGCCTTAACTGCTGTAGCTGGTCATCCTTATTGCTTGTAGGAATGAGTGCTATATTTTACTCTGTATTTAAATTATAATTTTAGAGTAAAGGAAGCTTCCTAGGATGAGTGTCTCTTTATCTCCCCTAGTTAACATAAAATTAAGACTATTATCTGGCATTCTATAACCTGTTTTTTTTCTGATTCATTTTTAAAATGCCCGTGACACATCCCGTGGATTTCCTTGGAATTGTGCTATTAATGTCACTCATACAAAATGTTCATTCCTCTCTGTGGTGCCTGAAGTTATAAATCTCATACAAGCTTTTATAAGCTTTAAAGTTGCATTAGTTGAGGATTTAAAAATAAGTTCACCACCTTTTGGTTAAATTGTGTATACATTTGTCAGGTGCCGCCTTGTGAAGTTCAGCTGTCAGTTTGTCTGGATCCTAGTGGAAATATGATATGACAGTGACTTAGTCCATTCATCTGCTTAAAAATAGTTCCCCACATTCTGTATTTTAGCCACAATTCTTACATATTGTAGGCTCAGTTTCTAAATTAAATTGCCTTCTCAGGAAATGCATTGATCTTTCTTTGCTTTACTCATTCTGATACAAGTGCACCCCTTCATCTAACCTGCAGAATACGAAGGACTGTAGGTTTTTTTTTGTATTATCCAATAGCTGTATGTATTAAGTTCTCTTGTTCAGTTTTTAAAACGCTTGTCAGTTTTGTGGAAATAAATCTTGTTCATGGAGTACAGGAGGCTGGGAATAGCTGAAAATTCCATCTTTACTGCTCTACTATATATTGCTACACTGTATACTATGTTTGTAACATACTGTGTACATTTATGGAATTATATAAATATTGGCACCCATGTAAGGGGGGGGGTGAGTCCTAGGAATGTGTATATGTAATAGATTATTAAATACAGCAATCATAAACTTATTATATTTGTACTTGCAAGCCAGATGACTCATCCTTCCCATGGTGGTCCCACATACCATCACTTCATTTTATTACTTTGAGTATGGCTCTTACACAGTTTACTGCAGTGAAAAACAGTGAAAATTTAGCTAAGGAGATTGGAACTTTTACAGAATTTGGTTTCTGGATACACTTGTATTCAGACGGGGGATGTGTATGTGTGTTGGGGGGTGTCAAATCAGCAGTTGCATTGTTATACCAATAAAATAAAAACCAGCAGGATCTGATTAAAGGGAATAAGACAAAATGCCACATTTATTGTGAATACAGAAAGAATCATAGTAAGCAGTTAGTTATAGCTATAACATTCCATTCAATTTCATATTTATTCGCACACGCACACACACACACACACACACACAAACACACGTTCTGCAAGGTTATCATCATAGTTACCAGCCTTAAAGTTGCTCGTGTCAAGCTACTGGCCAGGTGGCCTGGACACGAGGAGGGAGCAGGGCCTTGTTAGATGCACACCTGACGCTCCTGGAAGTTGGTTTGCAGAGTCAGACCCTAAAGTTCTCATTTCCAGAGTCCATTTTTATAGGAATTTATTCCTATGCCAGTCTGTGGGAATTGCTTCATCATGCTTTTGCTGAATCAATCAGCAGATGGCTCTGTGTTGTTCTTCGGTTCTCCCATCCTTGAGGCTGTTGGGTGGATTCCAGTCTGCCTGCCGGGGGGTCCTCTGGTTGTTTCCACTTGACCCCTTCTTCAGCTGATGGACACTGGATTCTTAGACTGGCACCTCCCTGATCATTCAGTTATTATCCACACCAAGCATCCATCCACATACATCCTCTATCTCTATTTTAATCACAATTGTTAACAAAGCGATATAAATACAACAAAAGGGAGGGGAGTCTCTGTGTGCTGTTTCTGTTACAAAGTATTGCTTTGAGTCTCCCTCTGTGTGAGTAGTTGTTACAAAGTATTGCTTTGAGAATGAACTCTGTTTTAGGATGTACTAACATGATTTGCAGCTTGCAAGTTTCACAGAGAGAGGGAGAGAAACGGTAAAAACAAGAGACCAAAAACAAAGAGACCTCTTAATTAGTAATACCCTGGAATTTAAACTCATTTGTGATTTTAATACAGAACTTCTTTAATATGATCCAACAGCATCAGTGTAGTAAACAAAAAATGAGCAAGTTAGGATTACTACAGAATTGCACTTTTTGGCGGGGGGTGGGGGGGAACTAATCCACCGCCCCTTAAGGTCTTGCTCTTGTTCCTATTGAAGCTTGTGTCAAATCTCCCTTTGCAGAGGGAGGTCCTGTGTGAGGAAGACTCTGCTATGAATTGCTTGTACCTCTGTTCCCTGACCTAAGATTATTAAAATTCTACAAAAAGTAGATATAGCCCCATTAGAAGTCCTTCTCTTCATCCCACCCTCCCCTTGTGGTGTGGTTAGGGACCTTTCTGGGGAAAACATTTAACATAGAAGGACTACCTGTCTTAAATCAATAATTCATTTTGCTTTTGTGGTACTGCCCTTTGTATGAATGAACTGCTTCTGCTTAATCTAAGGGGAGATGTGTAGGTTGCATTAAACTAGGAATAGCAGCCTTGGCCTGTATACAAAAAAATCCACTTTTTCACTTTGGTTCCTTTTGTAGGTCAATAGGGAGTTTCACCTGACATTCCAGAATTAGCTTTCCTAATATCTTTTATCTAGCCTTCACATTGGAATGTTAATGCTGTAATTTCCTGTCTTGCTTATGTCAAGCAGCTGCAGTTTTGTTTCTGCGGCTTTGCCTTTTCTTTTTGTATCAGAATATGACAATGGGTTTTTTCCTCCCATTTGCATTAAAATGCCTGTCTGTGGCTTTGTAAAAAATAACCAGTTGCATTTTGAATGTGCAATGGTTGATTTCTTTATTATGCTATGCATGGCCTTTAATTGTTTCATTATTGATTTTTAGTTGGATTATGGCATTTTGGTTTGAAAAATGGTACTTTCAGCCTTTGTGACTTGCACTGGATAAAAGTACTCAACATTTTACTGCCCCTTCCAGCTTTTGTAACTTAGCTACAGAAGATGTCTGAATTAAATTCATTACTCTCCTTTTAAAATTCCATGCTTCACTTATTAATCCAGAAAAACTGAAGTCCGTTTTTATAGCTTAGTCAAGTTTGTGAATGGTGATGAGACTTAACAGACAACTCTGTTTTGTTTGAACAATGCTTCTCATTTATGGGATGGCTTCTGTCTGTGAAGAGAATAAAGAAATGAACTTTGTGGCCTTGTATTACTGATCTGTAAGCATCTCCTTGTGATTTTTTGTTTATGTGAAGGTTCTTGCAGCTGGTCTGTACTTGTGTTGTAGCAGTTCTAAAGTTGCAGACTTCAGAATTAAAAAATAGGATCAAAAAACAGGGCAGAACGCTGCACTCAGCCAATGGGGATGGACCAGTCATTGTGGGCCCAGGATAGAGTGACTAAATGTCCCGATTTTATAGGGACAGTCCTGATTTTTGGGTCTTTTTCTTATATAGGCTCCAATTACCCCCCCACCCCCGTCCCGATTTTTCACACTTGCTGTCTGGTCACCCTAGCCTGGGAGGCCGTGCCCCCTTTCCCCTGCTGCGCATGCTCCAGGTGGAAGAGCAAAATAAAAAGAGGCAGCCCAGCTCAGTCGGGGCTGGCTGCAGAGGAAGAAGAACATGTGCTGTAGGCTCGTCCAGAGATGTTGAGGATGCTCCAAGCAGCAGAGCCTGTGGACCCAGACTACAGTGCAGATGACTCGCTGACGGCAGAGACTGATGGGGACGCCAGGCCACCACCAGCCGAGGAGATGCCTGGGATGCCATTTGTGGTAGGAAGTGACCTAGGGGAGGTAGTAAAAGCCGATGCCTAAACCCTTAGTGAGGAAGTCCCTGGCTTCCTAGGGCCCTGGGTCAGAATCTGGTGGAGCTGGAGGGGCTGGATTCCCCTACCACAGGCCACTAGGCATGGCTGCTGTTTGCTCTTGGTCCCAGCCCTGGAAGTTTAGGGACCATAGACTGTTTGTTTATGCGGCCCTTCCAGGGAACCGGAATCCACCTGGCTGCAACTCCCTGAATTAGCAAGGAATCCTGACAACTGAGTGACTGGGTGTACTAAACCCACACTTGGCCAATGGGGGTGGCCTGGTGTGGCCCATGGAGACCCCATCACAAACCAAAATACTATGGCACAATTGAGAGAATTGGAGCTAAAAAACAGGGATCTCCTGACCCCACCTAGAAAGATATATATCAAGACCTTCTCATCACCCCCACGTTGCCTATCCACAACAATGCTCACCTCTGTTCATCATTTAAACCCCATTATCCACAAGCAGTCCATTGAACTTACAGTTATAAAATCTTTTATGGACAAAAATGCAGGTCTTGTAATCTCACTAATTTATTTTTTAAAACTAGTGTAGAATATGTTGGTGATGCATCCTGTTACACATGTAGAAGTCCAGCCTTCATTGGGTTTTACACACACAAAACTAATACCAGTATCTAAGTGGGCTACATTGGCTACCATCGGCTGAAGTATGTCTGCCATTTATTTTTAAAGATGGATATTGGTTAAGGTAGAAGAATGTTTTGTAGTTCTCTGCAAGTTCCAGTTCCTCTTTGAACATTTTAAATGGCATGAGGGAAGGATGGAGAATGTCCTAGGACTCCATCAGTACCTAAGCAAAGCTGAGGCCAGGTGCGGCAGCTGATCTTGGAGAGCCGAAGAGAGGAGAACACTAAAGAAAGATTATAGTAAGAAGCTAAATGTTTAAAATTCCATATCTACACGTGTTTGAAAGAGAAGGCAGTGGGATTCAAACTCTGAGTCAAAGAGCTGGATTCATTACCAGCTCTTCGACTTTGTATCACCTTAGGATATTGATTTAACCTTGCTGCTGCAGTTTCTCTATCTGTGTAAACCAAGGGGAATGCTCAACTACCCTTGTAATTTTGAGAGAGATGGATGAAAAGTACTTAGATATTGAGCATTGTTCCTTGGAAGGGCACTGGGGCTAGTGAAGCAGAGTGACAGGTTTCAGAGTAGCAGCCGTGTTAGTCTATATTCGCAAAAAGAAAAGGAGTACTTGTGGCACCTTAGAGACTAACAAATTTATTTGAGCATAAGCTTTCGTGAGCTACAGCTCACTTCATGCATCCGATGAAGTGAACTGTAGCTCACGAAAGCTTATGCTCAAATAAATTTTAGTCTCTAAGGTGCCACAAGTACTCCTTTTCTTTTTGTGAAGCAGAGTGGTATCAGTCTTCAATATTCCTGTATTGATACAATCTAGAAGCATTTAATAACTTGTAACTATTCCCCTCACTTCCCTGCTTTCTTTTCTTGTATGGTTTGCCCCTTCACATCTGCTGCTCCCGTGACTGTCCCTAAATGGATTCTTCAGGCAGAGCCTCCTGTCTGTAACTGATAAGATGTGGTGGTTCTTGTCAGAATACAATTTTTCCATCTCTTCTCTATTGTACATGCTATATAGACTTTTACCGGGTCTGTCTGTATAGGTTCCTGCCATTTAAAAGACATACCAGCACGGTAAAACAAAACTAACAACCAGGAGAATGTGACACGCTGAAAGATCTAAGACGTTCCAAAGCACAGTAATAGGTTTAAAAAAAAAAAAAGTTTTTTACTATAGATTTCATCAGGAAAAACTGTTCCTGTTGAGACTGATTAATTTGTAAGGGTCTAAACTAAGGGCTCCTAACTGACAAGGGAGACCAAAGAATCAAAAGAAAAGCAATGTAAGATCACAGGAAAGAAAAAAAAATAAAACAAGACGAATGTGCAACTAACAATTAACCCCATTAGCCATAGTGTCTCTTGGAATTGTGCTCCCACTCCATAAGATTAAGTGTCTGACTCTCTTGGAAAATGCATATATATAGTTACTTGGTATGTGCACAGTTGTGATTCTGTATGCAAGCTGAGTATTTATATAGGCAAACTGTCAGTTCTGAATTTAACGGGCCACTTGTGGCATACGGATGCAAACCTAGTTTTCAGTTGCATGGGCTCCTTAACCAAAATGGACGAATGTTTAGGTTAAAAGGGGGATGAGGGGGAGGTAGGGTTTCCTCTCAAGTAGTGGGAATATTACTTGTGTCATAAAAAGAACTCTCAGAAATAGCTCTCTCTACGTCGATAATGGGACTGTTATCTTTCTGTACTTGTAAAAGAATATGCAGTTTGCACATGTCAGGTTCTTGAAACCTCTTTCAAGTGTGCCCCACTGGTCTATCTGAATTAGGTAAGTTAAGATCCTGGTTTTGAACAGGATCATAATGTATTTAGCTAGCAATGTCAGCATTTACTTGTCTGTACTAATCTACTTATTGTGACTGGAGGACAACCTTTTGCTCTATGCATGCATTAGGTGTATTTTTAACTCTGCTTCCTATGCCAACTTAATGTGGGGAAATAACGAGCTCTCCCGTTAAAAAGACTTGCAGAATGAACTCTGATTTGGTAGCATGAGTGGTCAAAAGACCAAATGAAATGGAGAAGGTTTAGGTTGTGAAAGGGAGTATGCCAGTACATTGTCCAAAGCAATTCTGTAGTTAAGGTTATTTCCTAATGTTGAGTTACAAATATGACACAAGTGCTCAGGACCACATTTAGGAGCCTTTTTGGTCTCCCAAACTGCATGCCACGCTTTTCAGTTAAGGCCAGTTAATTCTACATTTTAATTTTTCTTTTCTTTTTTTTTTAAATCACTAGGTAGGTATTTTCTCTCTAGATCTACTCAAAACAGGTCCTGAAATTTGCCTCCCTTATATTGTGAAGACAGAGTAAATCTTAGGGTTTAAAAAAAATCCTTTTTTTCACCCCTTGTTTTTGCTGGCACCTATTTAACTTTGGCTTCTAATTCATATTTCTGAGAGATGCCATGTCTGTAAGATTTTTTCAGTACTGTTTACCCATTTAGTTAAGGTGTGAGATCTCCTAATCCATGCCTGAGACAGCCTTGGCATTGTCTAGCAAAGTCAAGGAAGACCAGAATTGACACTTCTGTTTCTTTCTAAAGTAAAAAATACCTTAACTTAGGGGGGATGGGGATGGGGATGGGGAGGGAGCAGCAACATTTCAGGCTTTTTGAAGAAGAAGAAGAAGAGAGTATAAACCCAGTTTCAAAAAAAATCTTTGCTTTTTGCATAGAATTGAATAAATATAATGGTGCCATAAAGGTGTAAGTACCTGATATTTATGAGACCAATTAAAGTAGAAACTTAGCATTTCATTATGCTGTGATTTGGTGTATGGAAGAGGGGAGCAGGCTAAGCACCTCTATCAGCTTTAAGGTGAAAGGCCTTTATTTTAAATTTCTAGTTATAATGAGAGATTGTTGAGGCAAAGGTGATGGGCCAAATTCATCCCTGGGGTAGTTCCATTGCCTCTAACACAGTTACACCAGTGATTAAATTGGCCCCCATTTAACAGATTCTTAGATGTGCTATTCAGATTGAAAAGGTTTCTGTCCCTTGTGGGAGGATGTGTGATTTCCCCTCATGCAGTCTCTAGGCTGCATCTCTGAAGTTAGAGAGAATATTAATCTCTAATCATTTATGTACAAGAGCTATACTATGCCACTTGCATGCCTTACTCCTGGGGAAATTACCTACAAAAAAATTTAAAAATCAGCAACAAAAAATTTAAAAGTCTGCACACACTATTTTCAAATTCTGCAAAATTCTGCATATTTTGTCAGAATCACACAATATAATCACACCAGTTTCAATTATTTTTGGTTATTTATTTCAAAATATGTGTCAGCAAGTATGTCGGTAACAATACAAACGATTCAGAAAAAGTTTTTGACTAATAGATTCCTTACTAGGTATATTAATAGAGAACTCTGAGTAATAATTCATTTCAACTACAATACAGAACCATATTTCCTGCATCCCTCAGAAGCAGTGCAAAGGCTGGGGGAAGTCAGGGGTAACGGAGGAGCTGAGGGAGAGGGAAGTAATTGCTGGGAAGGAGCCTTTGCGTGAATTTGGAGGGTTTTTGGGTATGGGTGGGAAAAGTATGGAATATGTTTTTTGGGGGTGGGGAGGGACTGTTAGGGAGCTTCCCCCAGGCATACCCTGGCTAACCGCTAGCCTCTCCACCCCCACTCAGACACCCACTCCCCCCATCCACATGTGGCACTGGACCCCTTCCCCTGTCCCCATGTGACTGTGCCCCCACCTAGCCACCCTCTGTCCCTATGTAGCTCTCCACCCGCTCCTCCATCACTATGTGGCCCTGCACCTCCCTCCTCCAGTAGCCCTGTGCCTCCACTCCCATTCAGTCCCCGCCCCACTCTGTCCTCACCTATTAGCCCTTATGAGTCCCTGTCTGACCACCCCCTCCCACAACACCCCACGCTGTCTGTTTCCCCATAGCACCTGTGTCCTGACCTGGCCTGACAGGTGCTGTGAAGAAGGCAAGCTCTTTTTCTTATAGATTCATAGATTCATAGATACTAAGGTCAGAAGGGACCATTCTGATCATCTAGTCCGACCTCCTGCACAGCGCAGGCCACAGAATGTCACCCACCCACTCCTATGAAAAACCTCACCCATGTCTGAGCTATTGAAGTCCTTAAATCATGGTTCAAAACTTCAAGGAGCAGAGAAGCCTCCCTCCAGTCAACCATGCCCCATGCTACAGAGGAAGGCAAAAAAACCTCCAGGGCCTCTCCAATCTGCCCTGGAGGAAAATTCCTTCCCGACCCCAAATATGGCAATCAGCTAAACCCTGAGCACATGGGCAAGATTCACCAGTCAGATACCCAGGAAAGAATTTTCTATAGTAAATCAGATCCCATCCATCTAATATCCCATCTCAGGGGATTTGGCCTATTTACCCTGAATATTTAAAGATCAATTACTTACCAAAATCCCATTATCCCATCATACCATCTCCTCCATAAACTTATCGAGTAGAATCTTAAAACCAAATAGATCTTTTGCCCCCACTGCTTCCCTTGGAAGGTTATTCCAAAACTTCACTCCTCTGATGGTTAAAAACCTTCGTCTGATTTCAAGTCTAAACTTCCTGGTGGCCAGTTTATACCCATTTGTTCTTGTGTCCACATTGGTGCTGAGCTTAAATAATTCCTCACCCTCTCCTATATTTATCCCTCTGATATATTTATAGAGAGCAATCATATCGCCCCTCAACCTTCTTTTAGTTAGGCTAAACAAGCCAAGCTCCTTAAGTCTCCTTTCATAAGACAAGTTTTCCATTCCTCGGATCATCCTAGTAGCCCTTCTCTGTACCTGCTCCAGTTTGAATTCATCCTTTTTAAACATGGGAGACCAGAACTGCACACAGTATTCTAGGTGAGGTCTCACCAGTGCCTTGTATAACGGTACTAAAACCTCCTTATCCCTACTGGAAATGCCTCTCCTGATGCATCCCAAAACCTCATTAGCTTTTTTCACAGCCATATCACATTGACAGCTCATAGTCATCCTATGATCAACCAATACTCCAAGGTCCTTCTCCTCTTCCGTTACTTCTAATTGATGCGTCCCCAACTTATAACTAAAATTCTTGTTATTAATCCCTAAATGCATAACCTTACACTTCTCACTATTAAATTTCATCTTATTACTAAAAAGAAAAGGAGTACTTGTGGCACCTTAGAGACTAACAAATTTATTAGAGCATAAGCTTTCGTGAGCTACAGCTCACTTCATCGGATGCATCTTATTACTATTACTCCAGTTTACAAGGTCATCCAGATCCTCCAGTATAATATCCCGATCCTTCTCCGAATTGGCAATACCTCCCAGCTTTGTATCATCTGCAAACTTTATTAGCACACTCCCACTTTTTGTGCCAAGGTCAGTAATAAAAAGATTAAATAAGATTGGTCCCAAAACCGATCCCTGAGGAACTCCACTGGTAACCTCCCTCCAACCTGACAGTTCGCCTTTCAGTAGGACCCGTTGCAGTCTCCCCTTTAACCAATTCCTTATCCACCTTTTGATGTTCATATTGATCCCCATCTTCTCCAATTTAACTAATAATTCCCCATGTGGCACGGTATCAAATGCCTTACTGAAATCTAGGTAAATTAGATCCACTGCATTTCCTTTATCTAAAAAATCTGTTACTTTTTCAAAAAAGGAGATCAGGTTGGTTTGGCACGATCTACCTTTTGTAAAACCATGTTGTATTTTGTCCCATTTACCATTGACTTCAATGTCCTTAACTAATTTCTCCTTCAAAATTTTTTCCAGGACCTTGCATACTACAGATGTCAAACTAACTGGCCTGTAGTTACCCGGATCACTTTTTTTTCCTTTCTTAAAAATAGGAACTATATTAGCAATTCTCCAATCATTCGGTACTATTCCTGAGTTTACAGATTCATTAAAAATTCTTGCTAATGGGCTTGCAATTTCAGGTGCCAATTCCTTTAATATTCTTGGATGAAGATTATCTGGGCCCCCCGATTTAGTCCCATTAAGCTGTTTCAGTTTCGCTTCTACCTCTGATATGGTAATATCTACCTCTATATCCTCCTTCCCATTTGTCATGCTACCATTATCCCCAAGATCCTCTTTAGCCTTATTAAAGACTGAGGCAAAGTATTTGTTTAGATATTGGGCCACACCTAGATTATCTTTAACCTCCACTCCATCCTCAGTGTTAAGCGGCCCCACTTCTTCCTTCTTATTTATATGGCTATAGAACCTTTTACTATTGGTTTTAATTCCCTTTGCAAGGTCCAACTCTACTCGACTTTTAGCCTCTCTCACTTTATCCCTACATCTTCTGACCTCAATTAGGTAGCTTTCCTTGCTGATCCCTCCCATCTTCCACTCCCTGTATGCTTTCTGCTTCTTCATAATCACCTCTCTAAGATGCTTGCTCATCCAGCTTGGTCTACAACTCCTTCCTATGAATTTTTTCCCCTTTCTTGGGATACAGGCTTCCGATAGCTTCTGCAGTTTTGATTTAAAGTAATCCCAGGCCTCCTCTACCTTTAGATCCATAAGTTCTTCAGTCCAATCCACTTCCCTAACTAATTTCCTTAATTTTTGAAAGTCAGCCCTTTTGAAATCAAAAACCCTAGTTGCAGATTTATTTTTGTTAATCCTTCCATTTAGTTTGAACTGAATTAGCTCATGATCACTTGAGCCAAGATTGTCCCCTACAACCATTTCTTCTATGAGGTCCTCGCTACTCACCAAAATTAAATCTAAAATGGCATCCCCTCTAGTCGGTTCAGCAACTACTTGATGAAGGAATCCATCAGCTATCGCATCTAGGAAAATCTGAGCCCTATTATTATTACTAGCACTGGTCCTCCAGTCTATATCTGGGAAGTTAAAGTCTCCCATGATCACGCAGTTTCCATTAGTATTTACTTGATTAAAGACATTAAAAAGGGCTCTATCCATATCCAAATTAGATCCCGGAGGTCTATAGTCAAAATTTGGCTGTACATGAAGATCATTGGAATTCTGATGTGTAAAACCCCACAGGGAAACCCAAAATGTAACCATTTTAATAAAACCTGATGCAATGTGATACATCATTCTTCCCTATCAGCACAGTGCCCTCTGGTGGGCAAAAAGCGGAACTACAGCAACTTTTCAGCAGAAGCTTTTTTCTGTGCAAAAAATTAAAAATATGCATGGCTCATTAATTATGCACACACACAGTGGTGCAGAATTCCCCTAGGAGTAATGCCTGCATAAAAAGGGCCTGTAAAAATGCCTTCAGATGAGACTGAGCCCATAGCCTAGTGTTAATTCTCAGTCTTGCCAGATAAGAGCCTTGGGTTGCATTGTTTGATTCAGGACTGATGGGTTAAATATACACTTTCAATTGTGGGTTCCTTGTTGCAATTGAGAAAGAATGGTCTTGTGCTTAAGGCACTAGACTAGGATTTAGAAGATCTGGGTTCAAATCCTGACTTTGCTACAGGCTTCCTGTTTGACTATGGACGAGTCATTTAATCTTTGCACCTGAGTTCACCATGCAGATAATACTACTTCCTGATCTCTTGGAGGTGTTTGTTTGCAAGGCCTTCAAGTGAAGATCATGTAGGCGCTTCAATAAATGGAACCCCTTTCTGAGGAATTAAGGCCATGCTAATGGCCTTTGAAGGACGTCAAATCCAGTCTCTGTCAGTAAGTTGGATGGTGGCTGTGACTTAGAAGGGCAGTCAAAATTTGGCTGTACATGAAGATCATTGGAATTCTGATGTGTAAAACCCCACAGGGAAACCCAAAATGTAACCATTTTAATAAAACCTGATGCAATGTGATACATCATTAGAAAATTGCTAATATAAAGTTGTCTCTCTCATTCTATTTTAAACATTTGAATCATTGTCTTTTTCAAAATTAGCATATAGATGAACTACAGACTGTTCCCAACACGGGATTAGTAAATTCAGTTGGGACTTCAGTAAGGAAATACACTTAGGATTCCACCATGATTTCAACAATTTCCATCCCACCATCAACCTCAGCCTGGACCAGTCCACACAAGAGATCCACTTCCTGGACACTACGGTGCTAATAAGCGATGGTCACATAAACACCACCCTATATCGGAAACCTACTGACCCCTATTCCTACCTACATGCCTCTAGCTTTCATCCAGATCATACCACTCGATCCATTGTCTACAGCCAAGCGCTACGATATAACCGCATTTGCTCCAACCCCTCAGACAGAGACAAACACCTGCAAGATCTCTATCAGGCATTCCTACAACTACAATACCCACCTGCTGAAGTGAAGAAACAGATTGACAGAGCCAGAAGAGTACCCAGAAGTCACCTACTACAGGACAGGCCCAACAAAGAAAACAACAGAACGCCACTAGCCATCACCTTCAGCCCCCAACTAAAACCTCTCCAACGCATCATCAAGGATCTACAACCTATCCTGAAGGACGACCCATCACTCTCACAGATCTTGGGAGACAGACCAGTCCTTGCTTACAGACAGCCCCCCAGTCTGAAGCAAATACTCACCAGCAACCACACACCACACAACAGAACCACTAACCCAGGAACCTATCCTTGCAACAAAGCCCGTTGCCAACTCTGTCCACATATCTATTCAGGGGATACCATCATAGGGCCTAATCACATCAGCCACACTATCAGAGGCTTGTTCACCTGCGCATCTACCAATGTGATATATGCCATCATGTGCCAGCAATGCCCCTCTGCCATGTACATTGGCCAAACTGGACAGTCTCTATGTAAAAGAATGAATGGACACAAATCAGACGTCAAGAATTATAACATTCAAAAACCAGTTGGAGAACACTTCAATCTCTCTGGTCACTCGATTACAGACCTAAGAGTGGCTATCCTTCAACAAAAAAGCTTCAAAAACAGACTCCAACGAGAGACTGCTGAATTGGAATTAATTTGCAAACTGGATACAATTAACTTAGGCTTGAATAGAGACTGGGAATGGATGAGTCATTACACAAAGTAAAACTATTTCCCCATGGTATTTCTCCCTCCCACCCCACCCCCCACTGTTCCTCTGATATTCTTGTTAACTGCTGGAATTAGCCTACCTTGCTTGTCACCATGAAAGGTTTTCCTCCTTTCCCCCCCTGCTGCTGGTGATGGCTTATCTTAAGTGATCACTCTCCTTACAGTGTGTATGATAAACCCATTGTTTCATGTTCTCTGTGTGTGTGTATATAAATCTCTCCTCTGTTTTTTCCACCAAATGCATCCAATGAAGTGAGCTGTAGCTCACGAAAGCTTATGCTCTAATAAATTTGCTAGTCTCTAAGGTGCCACAAGTACTCCTTTTTTTTTTAAAACTAATGCTTAAGTAGCAGTTGCTTTCTGTGTTAAAAGCTAGTGTCTCAAGCTAGTGTGTCATCTGTTTAAATGACTCACTCCTCCCCCGACCCGCTGGGCCTACTTTTTATTTGATACGTTCAGCCAACAGTGGTGCTGACTTTTGTACTATTTCAGTGTGCATCTTCACTTTTTATAGAGAACAGTGGGATTGCTTCTGTCTCTTCATTTGTGCAAACTGAGTACAGACCTAGGGTACATCTGTACTGCATTGTCAACCTGGGTTGAGAGTCATGTTGGAGTTCAACTCCTACTACCATATACATACACCTTTGTGACTTGGGTCATCAAGCACTCAGAACTCAAGTTAAAGCCTGAGTCCCATTGAAACTCCAGTCCAAACTCTGTCACTTTCCAGTGTGGATGGTGCTCAAGCCACAGTTCCAAGTCAGAAGGTCTGCATAGTTAAATATGGATGTGTTAGCACGGCTGTGAGACCCAGGTCCAGGTTTACAATGTAGTATGTACACTCAAGCAGGGGCTCAGAAACAGAGTCCACAAGTGTAGGTCCCACAGACCTGATTTTGTAGCCATACCCTTAGAGATGCTGTCAAGCTGGGTATGTGGTACTTGGTTGATCTAATTTTTTGGCAACCTTGTCATTGTGACCATAAAGAAAAACAGACAAAATGCAGTAGAAGAGGGCCTACAATGTACAGTGGTGCTTTAAAACTGCGATGTAGATATGCCCTGAAATGTTTAGCAAAGACTCCGCAGTTAGGCCAAGAGTTGTGAGTTTCTCGCTCTTTCCCATCAAACCTGAGTCTGCTCAGGCTTCTGAAAACTTCTAGTTTTGCACTGGACATGTTCAGAAGCTTATTGCAGGCAGTAAAGAAGTCACTTCCATATTAACACCTCATGTCACTTGTGTGTTCTTTGCAATTATAACAACTAACCTTATCTATCCCTCCAAGAAATTCCATGATTGACTAACATCTCTTCATGTGAATATATATTCTGCTTACTGTATTTTTCACTCAATGCATCTGAGGAAGTGGGTTTTGCCCACGAAAACTTATGCCCAAATAAATTTGTTAGTTTCTAAGGTGCCACAAGGACTCTTTGTTATTTCTTCCTCACTACTCTGATATGGCTAGCTGAAATATTAAAGATAAATGGAGAAAAACAAAAGCAGATTGTCTAGCGAAGTGTAAATGTAGAGAGTTGCTACCCACCCATGTCCCTCTAACACAAACAGTGAGCATTTTTTACTGTAAGTATTTAGGGGAGACTGTAGTTTTTCAGTCTGGCTGCATTAAACTAACTTTAAGGCCAAGACCATTAACACAAGCTAAGCCACGAGGCCAAAGAGACATTTGTTTGACCCAGTTTGAGTTCACCACTTAGATTAATCTTTTTCAACTCTACAAATAGCTCAGCCGAATGCAGTTCAGTGGTGATAAATAGAACAATAAGCTTCATACTTGTAGCAAAGAATACAAAGAGGAAAATGCTTTTGAATTGACTGTAACACACTAACTAGGAAAGAAAGAAAATTCACTCATTTAATCTGATGTACAAAAGTCAATCCCCAAGTGCTCCTCTTTGTTACTAGAATAATGCAGTGTGAGTCAAAGGTATGTATAATTTCATAATGCAATATCCTTAAACGGCATCCAGAGCTCAAAGCACTTTGCACACACTAATTTACCTTTCATAAAACTACTGTGAGGTAGGGAAGTGTTATCCTGATTTTATACACCAGAAATTAAGGCACAGAAATTCCTCCTAAAATACTTCCTTTCTCCCACCCTTTTTGCATATTGTCTATTTACACTGTTAACACCTCAGGGCAAGGACTGTCACTGTGACTTCATCGATGCCTGGGAAAATGGGTCCTGAATTCCGTTGGCATCTGTAGATGCTACCAAGATTTTGGAATGGAATTTCTTGCACAGTTGAAACGCAGAAGTAGTGGAACTACATATCATGAGTATTCTTGGAAAATTCCGTGACTAAAAGGCTTTGATAAGTGATGAAATGGAATGTTGCAGTCTTATCCAAACAGGTTTTCAGAATGCTAGCGCCTATTGCATCCTGCCCCATATCAGGCATCACTGGAGAAGGAGGCATCCCTAACTTCTGGACTTCTCCTACGTGGGAGTTTCTGTTTCATCCCTTCCCTTCTGATGCCCACACATTAATAAAGAATCCTGATGGTGCTTTTCGCTCCTTCTCACCCTTTGCCAACTGCAATATGTCCTGGAGATCGGCTAGGTCTGCTGCCTAGTCCTGAAGGTCCCCATTGCTGCCTTGTGGGAGTCTGAGAGGAGTCGTTCCTTTCAGACAATTTAGTAGGGGCTTATCCCTGGTGTAGGGATAAGGACTTCAGGGCTTCTGGGAGGAACTCTCAATACTCCACCACCACAAAATCATAGTTTTAAAATTATACCCTTACTGGATGATTTGATAATCCTGACCCTCAAGGGCCAGGCACAATCTGAGGATAGCTACCCATTAAGTGACTTGGATTCCCACCCACAGCTAGAATCCCTGTCTAGAGCTGGGATGTCAACTCAGTAGTTCTTGTCCCGCCCCAGAAGTCCTGTGCTCAGACCACCCCGCCATGTCTTTCTCTCTGCTGTATATTGTATTTATAGATATTTAGTTATTAGCATTGTTACTAAGCCATCACTTCTACTCAGTTATATGAAAAGCCTAACTCAGGTGCAACTCCATTGATTTCATGGAGCTGGATGAGGAATTTGTCCCAGTGTCTTTATTACAATCTAAGGCCATGTCTACAGGTACTGCAGTGGTGCAGCTGTACCGATGTAGTGATGCTCATGCAGCGCGTCTGGTGAAGATGCTATGTGCCAATAGGAGAAAGCTCTCTCACCAGCATAAATATCCACGTCCATGATTGGCAGAAGCTATGTTGGTGGAAGAAGCTCTCCTGCCAACATAGCACTGTGTATACTTGGTGTAACTTATGTTGCTCAGGAGGGTGGTTTATTCACACCCCTGAGTGACATAAGTTCTGCCGAGATAGACTGTAGTGTAGACATAGCCTAAGCATTAATGATAGAATTCAGGATATAAATGATGACAGATACTAAAATTGTCTCTTCAAAGTTGTCCTGTTCCAGTCATGAGCATAACTGCAGGATCTCTGTTTATAATCTGCCTCATCAGGCTGCCTGAGCCATCCAGTCACCCAGCATTTTTATTTATAATTATTGCTGATTGCATGTACTGGGTGCATTTAACTGCTGAATCGCTAGGAGTCTGTTCCAACCAGTCACGATGTGAGAGTTATTGTAATGCATGAATACACACATTCACAGCTTGTAGGCAGCCCACACCATCCCTCCCTTATGCTTGATGCATGCCTTGGTCTTGGTGGAAGAAATACATATGCTTCTTTTCAGGTCTGCCGAACAAGCCTTGAACCTAGGGATGAGCCCAAGATCAGATGTAGTAGAGCATAACTGGATTTCTATGTGGACTCATGCATTCTGGGTGCATGAAAAATAACCAGGCTTGCACTTGGTCTGAAGGTGTTTGGTTGGTTTTGTGGGTTTTTTGACAGTATGCCCTAACTTGGAATATGGAAACACTTAATGCCAGCATAAAGTATGTATAACAGAGAGCTTTGATTTCTACTTCAGTAGAACTTCAGTTTTGTCTGAAGGATGTTGCATGCATTAAAATCACTACTATTTGATGAAGATCTGGACTTATGTCCTCTGAATTACCATATTATTTTTGTGTCTATTTTTATATAAAAAGGTCAGGTAAGTTTCTCTGTAATTAGCTAATGAGGAAAAGTTCAATGTGCTAGTGTATTGCGTCAGTGTCCAATACAGTCTGATCCACACCTGCCAGTGAATGGAAATTAGAGAATCTTGAGCACTCTGACCTTCAGTGTTTATATGCTTTATCCTGAACCATTTAGTGAAAAATCATAATATTCTCTATTCATGGATCCTATTCAAGTATAGGGTCCAATGGTCATTCATTTGAACTGTCCATTTACGTTTTTGGGGAATGGAATTTCTGCAGCAGGGTCATAGTTAGCGGTGTGAGAAAGAAAAGAAACTGGAGGAGCTGTGATCCAGCAAACCATGACTTGTTTGTTAGCAGCTGCGCTAATAAGCTAAAAGAAGTACAACTCTTCTCCGGCTAGCTTCTTTGCTCCTCTGGGAATGAGGGTTACTGAGCACACCTGAAAATCAAGCCCCTTCTAGTTAGGTACCTAAATATGGATTTAGGAACCTAATTGCAGTCATCCAGGTTTGAAAATGTTGGCCTTTATGAAAACCTCGTTTGGCATTAATCAAAAGCTATCCAGTGGCTTTTTTGTGTGTGCGCCTGATGGGAAGCAAATTTTGGTTCACTGGCTCACCCTTAATAAATTCCAGATAACCACTTAAAGCCTAGAAAAGCAACATGTTCTGTTTTTAAAGAGGTAAGTTTCAGAAATGCTATGGACTACCAGCCTGTGTCTTAATCTGTGACAGAATCTGAATCTCTGTTACCCTTTGCAGAGCACGTCACTGTCAAGTTTTACTGGGGGAGGAAGTCCTGTTTCTTGTTCTTTAATCATTCAGTAACATCCGTTTCTGTGGAATTTAAGGGGGACATTTTCAATGGCACAATGGACAGATAGTGCCTACCTCCCACGTGTCTTTTGGCTGAGAATAACTGAGGAGGAAATTTTCAGTCTGTTTTATATTATGCAGTTGAGCTCCAATCACTTTCACGCCTTTTGGATCTGTGGTGGCGTAACTGTGGGAGACAGGCCAGTCCTTGCTTACAGACAGCCCCCCAACCTGAAGCAAATACTCACCAGCAACCACACACCACACAACAGAACCACTAACCCAGGAACCTATCCTTGCAACAAAGCCCGTTGCCAACTCTGTCCACATATCTATTCAGGGGACAGCATCATAGGGCCTAATCACATCAGCCACACTATCAGAGGCTTGTTCACCTGAGCATCTACCAATGTGATATATGCCATCATGTGCCAGCAATGCCACTCTGCCATGTACATTGGCCAAACTGGACAGTCTCTACATCAAAGAATAAATGGACACAAATCAGACGTCAAGAATTATAACATTCAAAAACCAGTCAGAGAACACTTCAATGTCTTTGGTCACTCGATTACAGATCTAAAAGTGGCAATTCTTCAAGAAAAAAACTTCAAAAACAGACTCCAAGGAGAGACTGCTGAATTGGAATTAATTTGCAAACTGTATACAATTAACTTAGGCTTGAATAAAGACTGGGAGTGGATGTCATTACACAAAGTAAAACTATTTCCCCATGTTTATCCCCCTTCTTCCCACCCCCCCCACTGTTCATCAGATGTTCTTGTCAACTGCTGGAAATGGCCCACCTTGATTATCACTACAAAAGGTCCTCCCCTCCCCCTGCTCTCCTGCTGGTAATAGCTCACCTTACCTGATCACTCTCGTTACAGTGTGTATGATAACACCCATTGTTTCATGTTCTCTGTGTATATAAATCTCCCCACTGTATTTTCCACCAAATGCATCCGATGAAGTGAGCTGTAGCTCACGAAAGCTTATGCTCAAATAAATTTGTTAGTCTCTGAGGTGCCACAAGTCCTCCTTTTCTTTTTGCGGATACAGACTAACACGGCTGCTACTCTGAAACCTGGTTTTCTTGAAGTCGCTTGCAAAACTGTCATTGACTTCAGTGGGGCCAGGATTTCACTCATTGGGCTATCAGGGCCAAGCAGCAGTAATGGTCTGAGCCACTGCTCAGAGCTTTTAAGAATACAACTACCCGTGCTTGACCATTGCAACTTACAGTTCCCAGCCCACAGTATTGTGGTTTCTCAGAGCAGCACCTACACACATGATAGCATGGTAGCTCTGAAAATTGGACTACTTTCATTAAGGTACCTACATGTGGATTTAAGTGCCTACGGTGGAACAGCAGAGTCTGAAATGTTGAACCATGGCCTTATAGCCAAAGTTTACAAACTCCCTGAAGGGAGTGAATATACGTAGAAAACAGGATTTCAGTAAGATCTATTGATCTAAACACTTTGTCTTTATTGGCGAGTTATTCCTGTGCATTGTGCCTCCTCTCCATTGTAGTTCATTCTGGTCCATTTTTTTTTCTTTAGCTGTTCAATGGAGAACCATAAACTCAGAATGGAGCACCACCTTTTCTCTCTCCTTCTATAAAATAGTTGTGAAATCAAATTATTCGGCAAAACTCTGATTTTGCTTTCAGTTCTTGCTGACATGTTTGCAAAACAGCATCCTGATGTGAAAGCTCTGCAATTCAGCTAAATATGAGTCCGCTTCCATTATGCTTCAGACTTAATGCTTTCAGACTTTTAGTCATCAATACACAGAACTATTATACCCTTTCTGGATGTGTTCTCCGTTCTGCAGTGAAGTTGTTTGTTACCATGGATATTGCTTTGTCTCTGGAGACCATCAGAGAGGATTTAAACAGAAACGTATGGATCAATATTTCCATAAGAGCAAATGTACATCTTAAGAATTCTATTCATTTGACAGAGCCTGGATGTAATGAAAATGAGCAAACCCAAGCTTTCAGCTGGAGAGATGAAAAACGAGGTGCTTCCTTTCCCTCCTCCTTTTTATTTCATTTTTAAAAGTTTTTTTTTTTTAGCCATGCCTGGAAAGATGGCACAGATAAATGAATGTCTGATCACAGCAAACTAAAAATTAGGTCAAAGTTTCTCTATTGTGTGTTTTGGAGAATCTGAAATTACTTACTTTTTCTTGCCAGGAATGAATTTTGTAGAAGTGCTTTTCAGTGGGGGGTTTCCAAGATGTGTCATATTGCAGCTTATAAATGGACCTGTGTTCTAGGCAAACAATAGTTGTTACTGTTTTGACACAAGGATTCAATAAAATTTGCTAATGACTGCTACAAAAAAAAAGGCCCAATTGAGCTGAGAGAAGTTTTTAGTTTCTGACCAGGAGCAAAACTCCCACTTTACAGTACACAAATTTCATTAGGTGAAACCAATTAAAGAGATGTTTCTTATTACAAACATGAGGATCTCTTGGAGAAGAGTCACTCAGATCTGGTTTAATTTGTATGTTGCAGTGCAATGATTGTCCTGCTTTGAAATGCAGCAAAGGAGCTTTGTCCTATTTAATTTCACATTTCTTCTATTTGTTTCTCTTCGTGACTCATAGCACAACACTGGCGGCAGGCCTAGGAAGTCGGTTATGGGATCTGATTTAGGAACATCAGTAGATTGCATTCCAAGTTTTGTGCTTACATTGCACCATATGCCATGATGGCATTCAGCTAAATGTGTTCTTACTGCACAGCAAGCTGGCAACTTCAAAAATTAGAATAGCTGAAGCAAGGCACCAAAGAAGTTCCAATATCTATGTTTACATAGCTTTCTTTTGCTGTATAAATAATAAAAAAAACTACTCCAAAATATGAACTGATCATCCTCCGTTGATCTCTTAGCTTTGGGTACTGTCTTTTGTTTTTTAAACAATAGGTTAATCCATTTCAGCTTCTTGCTTGTGCAAACACTGCAATCCCAACCCCCTGTCAGGATTACTGCACAACAATCATTAGACCTTCACCAGTATACTGTCTCTAACAGTGGCCTGTATTTGGCATCAGGGCAATTATGGAGTGATTCACCCCATCTTCCATTCCTGGCATGTGGTGGTGTTCTTTTTTTGAACCCAGTTACACTTTTGGCCATCACAGCATCCCATGGCAATGAGTTCCACAGGTCAGTTGTGTGTTGTGGGGAAAAAACTGCTTCCTCTTCTTTGTATTAAACCTGCTGCCTATTAATTTCCTTTGGTGACCTGTGGTTTTGTACTGTGTGAAAGGATAAATAACACTTTTTCCACATGAATCATGGTTTTATATACCTCGATATATCTCCTCTTAGCTGTCTCTTTTCTAAGCTCAGCAGCTCCCAGTTGCTGCAGTTCACTGTTCCTGGACAATGGGTGCGGCGGGAAGCAGCGTCCAGCACGTACCTGCTGCCTGCGCCACTTACTGCAGCTCCCATTGGCTGGGAATAGCAAACCCTGGCCACTGGAGCCCTCTTTAAAAATTGGACTTCTGTTAGCTACTTCCTGTCATCTAGTAGAGTCTGATTGCAGTGGTAGGTTACATACTACAGTTAATAGTTCTGCAATTTCACATATGAGTTCCTTCAGAACTCCTGAGTGAATACTATCTGGTCCTGGTGACTTATTGCTGTTTAGTTCATCAGTTGTTCTAAAACCTCTCTACTAACACATGAATTTGGGACCATACTTTAGATATGTCATCCAAAAAGAATAGTGCTGATGCATATATCTCCTCCACATCCTCTTCAGAGAAGTCTGATTCAAAGAATTCATTTAGCTTCTCTGCAATGGCCTTATCTGCTTTTAGCACTCCACCTTTGTTGTTTAGTGGCCCAACTGCCAGTTTGGCAGGTTTCCTGCTTCTGATGTACTTAAAAAAAATTACTGTTAGTTTTTGCATCTGTCATAAATATAAAGGGAAGGGTAAACACCTTTAAAATCCCTCCTGGCCAGAGGAAAAGCCCTTTCACTTGTAAAGGGTTAAGAAGCTAGGATAACCTCGCTGGCACCTGACCAAAATGACCAATGAAGAGACAAGATACTTTCAAAGCTGGACGTGGGGAGAAACAAAGGGTCTGGATCTGTCTGTGTGATGCTTTTGCTGGGGACAGAACAGGAATGGAGTCTTAGAACTTAGTAAGTAATTTAGCTAGATATGCGTTAGATTATGATTTCTTTAAATGGCTGAGAAAATAAGCTGTGCTGAATAGAATGGATATTCCTGTCTTTGTGTCTTTTTGTAACTTAAGGTTTTGCTTAGAGGGATTCTCTATGTTTTGAATCTAATTACCCTGTAAGGTATTTACCATCCTGATTTTACAGAGGTGATTCTTTTTACCTTTTCTTCTATTAAAATTCTTTTTGTAAGAAACTGAATGCTTTTTTCATTGTTCTTAAGATCCAAGGGTTTGGGTCTGTAGTCACCTATACAAATTGGTGAGGATTTTTATTGACCCTTCCCCAGGAAGGGGGGTGCAAGGTTTTGGGAGGGAAGATGTTTCCAAACTACTCTTTCCCAATAATAAACCCGGTTAGACCTTTGGTGGTGGCAACGAAAGTCCAAGGGCAAAAGGTAAAATAGTTTGTACCTTGGGGGAAATTTTAACCTAAGCTGGTAAAAGTAAGCTTAGGAGGTTTTCACGAAGGTCCCCACATCTGTACCCTAGCGTTCAGAGTGGGGAAGGAACCTTGACAGCATCTTTAGCAAGCTGCTTCTCAAATTCGTTCTTCAATTGCTTTATTATACTTTTTCATTTTACTTGCTAAAGTTTGTGCTCCTTTCTAGTTCCTCTTTAGGATTTGACTTCCAAATGTTAAAGGATGCCTTTTTGCTTCTAACAGCCTCCATTACTCTGCTGTTTAGCGATAATGGCATGCTTTTGGTGCACAACTATCTTTTTTTGAACTGGGGTATACATTTCCTCTAAGCCAAGGGTTCTCAAACTGGGGGTTGTGACCCCTTAGTGGGTCACAAAATGGTTACATGTGGGTCATCAGCTCTGTGCTCTGTGGGGCTGAAAGCCCTGAACCCCCATTAAATTCTGCCCCCCTTTTAATTTATAAAGTCACAGGGGCTTGCTGTGTGAAAAGGGTCACGAATACAAAAAATTTGAAAACCACTGCTCTAAGCCTCTACTATGGTGTTTTTAAAATAGCCTCCATATTGCTTGCAGGTATTTTACCTTCGTGAGTGATCTTTTTAATTTTCATCTAACCCCAAATAAATCCATTTTACTCTGTATAAAGCTTATACAGGGTAAACTCATAAATTGGGGTTTGGATCCCACTGGGAGCTGGGTGTCTGGGTGCCGGAGAGGTAACCTGCTGAGCAGTTTTTGGTTAAAGTCTGCAGCTTTTGAGGCATGGATCAGACCTGGGTCGGTGTCACAGCAGGCTAGTGTGTCTGGCTCAACAAGGCAGGGTTCTGGAGTCCCAAGCTGGCAGGGAAAATGAGCTCAGAGGTAATTTCAGCACATCAGGTGACAGTCCCAAGGGGGTCTCTGTAACCGAACCTGTCACAGTGGCATAGTTGAACAGGATATGTGCACAGCTGATTCCTTTGAGACACTGGTAGTGATTTTGAATGAGTTTTAAGTGTGGTGGCTGGAGAACAGACAAAGTGGTTACTGGTTTGTTATTTTCTGTTTGCTTATTTCAGGTAAGGGAATAGAGGCAGAAAAATAAGCAAAATAGGTGAGAGTGAAGCTCAGAAGAAGCTAGAACTGCACAGGTAGCAAATTGCTAAGAAGGAATGAGAGAGCCAGCAAGCCCTGACTTAAAAGACAAAGAACTTGAGGCCCAGAAATAGGCTCATATTGAAGCACAAAAAGCTGCCCTGGAAAAAGAAAAGACTGCCTACCAGCAAACCCTGGACTTAAAAGACAAAGAAACTGAGGCCCAGAGACAAGCATAAATTGAGACCCAGAAGCATGAACTGGCTATAATGGAGTGGAAGAGGTGCACAGAGACATGTATCCTGGCAGTGGAAGTTGGGGTCCTGGTGACTGCTGCGGTACAAACAGACCCCAAGGACTCTGTAGCTGGAAGCAAGCCCAACCTGAGTGGGAGGAGGGTGGAGATTTGACTGGCTAGTGAAGTGTCTGTCATAGCTGGTAGCTGTGAGCCCACAACCAGGTCAGGGTCACATTCCCTTTTGGGGGACAAAGGCGTATCTGCCTCAGAGGGGAGCCCAGAGAGGGAAGTCCAGATGAAAGGTACGGGGGGACAGGAGGGTCTGCCCACCTTTTGTAGGAAGGCTTTTCCCCAGGCAAAGGGTGAAGCATCTGCATCTGAAATGCTAGACCCCTCACCTGTGGATCAGGTTTAAAGGGAAGACTGGAGGTCAGATCTCCTGGAGGGGAGAGTCCACCCAGCTGACCTTTTGGGAACAGAGAATGGGGTGACTGCGGGGATCTTACCAATCCAAAACACTCCACTGAAAGATGTTGTTCTTCCTATGCTTGTAATAGATAACACTATTGCTTCAAAGCAGGGGGAGGAAAAACTTTTCATTTGGAAAGCATCACAAGCTGGTGGGGTCCAACACAAAGAGATTCCAGCAGGAGGGGCAGAGCTCAGGCATGGTTGCAGTGCACCTTTTCCTTGCCAAAACCCCAAACACATACCTGAATTGAGAGCCTTCTCCAAAGAGAACTGGGTAGCAGATGACCTGTCCAGAAAAGAGGAATTTCCTTGCATTCCACATGCTTTATGAAAATATGCTTATAAATGTGAATATGATGTAACTGGAATATGCTTTATGCAAAAGGTCTCTTGTAAGGTATCATTAAGAACCTTATAGTCTACTGAGTGTGTTCATCCTATTTATTTGCCTGTATTAGTTCTATGTCTGGAGTTAGGAGAATAAGATCTAAACTTGTATTACTGATACAATAATACGATACTGATAATATGTTTACATATTAAGTGGAAGCCATTAAGGGTGCTTCAGATTCAATGACCTGTATATGGCTCTGTTTACTTGCAAACCTTCCTGTGTACGTGTGGGCCAGTCCAGCAAGAATGGAGGCTAGGGTCTCTCAGAACAAGTGACCATGTCACATGATGCTGGAATCCATATTAAATCTGGTACTTTTCCATTTAGAAGGAGGGGTGGGGACCCAGAGAGACAAAAGATTCTTGCCTTGGGCCAAATCTATAAAAGGGGGTGGAACAGGGCAAAGGGCTGCCAGTCATAAGAAAGCCCTTGCTTAACACCTAAGATGTCTGCTGGAACTAACAAGGACTGTACCGGGGAAAGGATTGGGCCCAGACTAGAAAGAAGTCCAGTCTGTGAAAGAAGCTTATGGAACATCTCTGAGGGTGAGATTTTACCTGTAATCAGTTTCTTAATGTATTAGGCTTAGACTTGTGGTTTTTGTTTTATTTTGCTGTGTGACTTACTTTGTTCTGTCTGTTATTACTTGAAACCACTTACGTCCTCCTTTTTATACTTAATAAAATCACTTTTGTTTATTAGTAAACCCAGAGTAAGTGATTAATACCTGGGAGAGCAAACAGCTGTGCATATCTCTCTGTCAGTGTTATAGGGGGCAGACAATTTATGAGTTTACCCTGTATAAGTTTTACACAGAGTAAAATGGATTTATTTGGGGTTTGGATCCCATTGGCAGCTGGGTGTCTGGGTGCTGAAGACAGGTAACCTGCAAAGCTGTTTTCAGGTAAGTCTGCAGCTTTGGGGGCATGGAACAGACCTGGGTCTGTGTTGCAGCAGGCTAGCATGACTGGCTCAACAAGGCAGGGTTCTGGAGTCCGAAACTAGCAGGGAAAACGGGCTCAGAGGTAATCTCAGCACATCAGGTGACAGTCCCAAGGGGATCTCTGTGACTGAACCCTTCACATCTGCATCATGCCCCGAGGTGACATTTTACCCAGTCAATATGAGGATCATTGAAATCACCCATTATTATTGCGTTTTCTGGTTTTGTAGCTTTTCTAACCCCCTCTCTCTTCCCCCTCCCCCCCCAGCGTTCCACAGTCACTGTCACCAACCTTGTCAGGTGCTCAGCAATATATTCCTTCTGCTATATTCTTATTATTCAAGTATGGTACAGTTAGATTCAAATATGATGAAAATCTTAAAAGACTCAATGCTTTTTTTAAACATATAGTGACACTCTCACACTAGCGCAACCTACTCTACCCTCGTATTACTGTGTGCCATTCATTATCCTCATTCCACCAAGTTTCTTCAATGTCTATTATATCAAAATCCCCATTTAATGCCAAGCACTCTAATTCACCCATCTCAGTATTTAGATTTCTAGCATTTGTATGTAAACAGTTGTCAATATTTAGTTGCTTGCCTTCATGTGTTATATTTAAATTAGACTTCCTTGCGTTTGACTTCCTCACTAACTCCTGCCTCTACTTTATCAACTTCTTTCCTATTGTCTATACTAGTGTAACCCTCCTGGCACCTCTGAGGGTACAAATTTTACCTCCTCAGGTCTTGGGTCATTCTGCCAATGTGGATCTCTCTGCTGAAGTCACAACTCTCCCCGTCAGTGATCTGCATTTCTCAAACTGCTATCCCAGTGGTGGTGCCTCCGGGGAAATAATGGGTAATCCACTTAACAGGAGGTACCACACTGCTTTCATAAGTAAGTACCCAATCTCAAACGACCAAACAACTCCAATAGGTTTTACATAAACAGAAATTATAAACACAAACAATGCCAAGAACAAGTTATACTAAATAAATATAAATGAATAGGGTTTGATTTTTAAAATATATACACAACCATCCATTAGAGGATGCTACTTAACACAATGATCCGCAGAGTCTCTTTCTGAGTCTAGTTGTTATGTCAGCCCTCTAACGTGTCAGTCCCAAGTCCTGGTACCTGTCAGTGGTGCGCTTTTAGATGTTGCAGTCACTGTGGTCCGGCGTCTATCTAAGGGGTGCGATGATCTGCAGAGCAGTCTGGGTCTCAGAAATAGCTTTTCAGCTCCAAGGAATGGTCTGAATCCTCCTCACCCTGGGGGAACAATTCGCCTTTCCTCCTGGTGAAGATAACTTTCAAGCATCAGGCTGTAGGCTGACTGAACTGTCCAGTGGGCACTCACTTCCATCGCAGTGGTTTGATAGGTCCTGTGGGAACCTAACTCAATGGAGTTTCCTTACTGAGGATTAGGAAAACTGGAAAAACAATCTATGGGGGAGCTGGATACTCCCTTCTTCTCTGGCCCTCTCTCTTCCCTTCCAGCTGACACCCAGGGGAGCAGGAGGGACCTCCTCTCTCCCAGGTATCTGGTCACTGGAGTAAAGAACCAATCAGAGCTCTCCTTTTTTTAGGACATCTGAGGCTGCTGCTTTAGTTCCTTCCCTCTTGCCTCCTCTCTGCTTAACGGAGGGTTGCCTGGCCATAGGGCAGCAAGGCTTCTTGTTATACAGTCTTTGGCCCTGGATATAGAGTTCCTCCTTCAACACATTCAGCCCTAAGGAATGCCTCCACACAAACTGAGTGCTCCTCTGCAGCTCTTGGCTTTTCCCAAGCCTTCAGTTTAAAAATTCTCCACAACTGTTTTAATTCTACGTGCCATCAGTCTGGTTCCATTTTGGTTAAGGTGAAGCTGATTCCTTCTACATAGGCCACTCCTTCCCCAAAAGGTTCCCCAGTTCCTGATAAACCTAAATCCCTCTTCCCTACCCTATGGTCTCATCCATGCATTGAGACCCTGAAGCTCTGCCTATCTAACTGTCACTGCTCATGGAACTGGAAGTATTTAATGGAATGTTACCATGAAAGTCCTGGACTTTAATCTCTTACCTGGCAGCCTAACTTTAGCCTTCAGAACCTCTCCTACCTTTCTGTATGTCATTGGTACTTACATGTACTATGACCACCAGCTCCTCCCCAGCACTACTTATAAATCTATCTAGATGTTTCATGAGATCCACTATTTTCACATCTGCCAGGCAATTCACAATGCAAAATCTTGGTCATCATAAACCCAACTTTTATATTTCTAATAATCGAATCCTCCACTACTATTGCCAGTCTCATCCTAGTAATTGGGGTCCCTGTCCTACTTATTTCTGTGTGAGAGGATATCATGACATCTGGAAGGTGGGACCTAACTATGGGATCATTTGCCTCCACTCCAGCTTGATGTTCTCCAGCCCCTGAGACTTTCCTCCTCCTTAACAGCATAGGGGCTGTTGGACAGGATGTGGGACTATTTTACTGCATCCTCAAAAGTCTCCTCTACTTTTCTGTCTCCCTTTGAACTCCAGTTCAGCCACTTTGGCCCCCAGAGCCTATATGCTGTCTCTGAGGGTTGTGAATAGCTTGCACTGCGTGTGTGCACACATGTGCATGCACACACACATGGCAGGTAACCATACATGTTAGACTCAATGAAATAAATTGGCTAGCCCTCACCCTCTGCTGGTCTTCTAGCTGCGTTTTTTCATGCTTGTGGCTTTTTAAAATGTGGCCTAGGGGCAGGTCTACATTTAAAATGCTATGTCACACCGATGCAGCTGCACCACTGTAGCGCTTTATTGAAGACGCTCTAAATTGATAGGAGAGTGCTTCTCCCTTTTAGGACAAAGAGCTACTCCCTTTTAGTGGTTTAGTTAATCCACATCTGCGAGAGGTGGAAGCTCTGCCGGTGGGAGAAACTCTTTTGCTGCATAGTGCTGTCTACACCGGTGCTTAGGTGGGTATAATGATGTTGCTCCGGGGCGTGGATTATTCACGCCCCTAGTGACATAGTTATACTGAATTAATTTTGTAGTGTAGACCAGGGCCAAGTTTAGGTGTATTTATTTTTCTTGTCAGTTACTTAGCTTGAGGAGTTGGTGTCTTTTTAAATTGTTCCAATCCCTCATCTTCCTCTTCCTGCAGCCAAAACGCCTCACTTTGGCAGCTCGTTCAATTGCTGTGCTCTCTGCCTGCTTCTGCTAGCTTTCATACAAGGATCTCTAAGCACTTCACAGATATGAATTCACTAAGTTTCCCAAGTAAGTCTGATAAAGAAAAACAGGGCACAAAGTGCAGTAAAATAGTAAGTTGCTGTATTCTCACCCTTCTAAACAGACTATAATGAGATTTAGGTTTGATGCCAATGTGTCTTTTTGTTGGTGGTGGATTTCTTAGAAAAAAAAATACTAATTACAACTGAGCCATAGAGAACAAATTTTCATAAGGCTTTTCCCTGAAAGGTATCAATTGCAAAAGGAAGCAAGAAAGTTTTCTTGACCAGCACGCTGATGGTGATTGCCATTAAAACATGGCATTTGCCTGCAGTTTTCACATAATGGTGTCAGTGGCTACCATTTCTCTGTCTGGATTGTATCATCATCATTTATAACTTGCAGGTCTGAAATAGCACATCATTATTTACTCTAATGGAGTCATGCCAGGGCTTCTCAAACTTCCACAGCATGTGGATCTCTTCTTGACAGAAAGATTATCTGGTGGACCACCTCCTCCCCTGCTTGTAATTCCGTTGGGTAACATCCCTGGAACAATTATAGCAGCAGTGTACATGGAAAAGTAACAGTGTATAGAGTTGGCAGCAGAGGAAAGCCAGAACCATATGAGCAGCCAGGTGCCTGTGGTTTGAGGACCACTTACTTACTCTTTACAATATTTTTTAAAAGTTCTAAAATGGCTGTCCTGGATTAGCTCTGCTGGAGGACAGGGTCCAAGTAACTGCTTCATTCAGTTTACAAGCTTCTTTCCTCCACTATAAGATGTAATAACAACGATATTTTCTGAGGTGTGTAAGTTGCTAAATATAAAGCTTTTTGATTTGTGTCTCACTATTTATCAGTCGGTAATAGACTATTTTTGTTACTGGCGTGGATGGAATTCTATTAATGTTATTGCTTAATTGCTGTATACACACAAACTGTTGAGCATTTTGTAAAGCATCATAACAGCAGTGAAAAGCAATATCTCTTTTTATTAATTTTTGCCAACCCTTCCATGGGTTGTATTTCTCTGCACAAGTGAGATTTTTTACAAAGCTGTAATTTATAAGAAGGAAGACATACCAAAGGTCTGATTAAATTTATAAGGCTTTCTAAAACAGGTTGGCAGTTTATTTTTAATGGCTTCTTGCCCACTGCTCAAGTAATAAAACATTGAACAATGGTAGTTTCCTTTCCCTTTGGTCCTTTTCATGTGTATATTAAACTAATCTGTTTATTTTAGCAAGGGGAATTATTTCTCTTCCCCATCCATCTATTACCCCTCTCCTCAAATCCTGATTATCCCACAGGGCAGCACTGACATGTCAGCATGACACACATTACAAATGTAAATGCGCTTTCCCAGTTGAAATTTTAACAAAAGGCCAGTAGAACCCATGCGAAACAATCTGATTGCAATGTTATCAATTGTAGTTTTACTAGATGAAATGCACAATTCATTGCAGGAAGAAAACTCATTGCAGAAAAACAGTACAGTATTTGGTAATCTTCCTTTGACCATACAACACAACAGTATAATCATCCTCATTTTGTTTTAATAAGTGATGAACCAGTGATGTCTCATGAAATTTTGAGAAAGATTAGTGCCTATATTCTGCAGTTATGGGATCTCTGGATTTTCTTAAGGAAGATAGAAAATCCTTCTATTCAGATACAGTATTGTAGATAAGTCTTATACTATACAAATCTCCCCCTCGCTCCTGGGTTTTATTTATTATTTTTGCATGAAAACACTATCTTTATTGATCCGCGCTTCCTGAGATCACCTGAAGTTAGAATCCTTTATTTGTGACATCAGAACTGATTACCACTGGAGAGGATTATGATTCCAGTTGATAATTATATAGGTGCAGAGTTTAAAAGAAGAGGAGGAATTTGTATCAGCAGATATGCTTCTAATTGGAATGTTTTCCCCATAGGGTGTCAGTGTCACACTTTAAAGTGCTTTCAGATTGTACTGGGAAAGAGAAATAGATGCTTTGTGTGATTTTTGTTTTGTTTCTTTGTTTAGTATGATGGGAACTCACTAATGATTAGTTGTCTGTGATTTAATATCCTGGAAGTAAAAATGACTATTACTATCAATATAGTATATATTATAGACTGAGTGCTAGTACAGTACATCTTCTGTCTTGCCACTAGCATCACTTAAAATGGCTAAAGCAGTGGAGGCTTAAGTGAAGCTTGGATTCAACTCATGTCTCTGGCTGACCTTTTGTCTGTGGTTGACAAAGATTCAACCCACTAAGGCTATTCTGGCATTATCTAAAAGGTAGCCACAGGGACCTTTTATAGGGTATTTTTACTTTCTCAGATGTGTATAGTCAGTTGCAATGGTTTGGCTCATGTTTTCGATTACAGATTCAAGCTAGACCTCATGACTTGGCTGCATCCTCTGACATATGGACTTACCAAGGTCTAACTCTTCCACAAGGAAATAGGATATGTGGTGAATTCTTGAGTCTGTTTCCACCCCCACCCACATTTCCTTACCAGAATGCTTAGAATCACTAGGGTTGAATACAGTTTGTGTGATAAATGTAGATCTGCCACCACAAATTCGTTTTTGATTTTTCTGGGGAGGAGGGAGGAATATCTTTTATATTGTGTGTTATTGGTCAGAATATTTGGCTCCTTTTTATACAGCATCTATATGCAGGTCTGCTGTGGAACCTGCTCTCTTATCTCGTACATCAGTGTGCTTGCAACTGAGGGCTAGGTTCTGTCAGAGAAATCCCTGTCCATGAGAAGGGTGGGTCTGAGTCTTTCTTTTGGGAGGAACTTGCCAAAGTGCAGGGAAGGGAAGAGAGACACCTGACAATTAAGCATTAAGTTGTTGATATTACTTGTACAGTAAATGATATTTCCCTCGTCTGTGCCTCTGCCTCATAGCTGGTGGTGACACTTGTCCTAATCCAGGCCTACAGCAACGCTGTCTCTTCCTCCCCTTCCCATCCTTTACGTACACTGTGTTTTGCTCTTTGTACATGGGTAAAGCATGGCAGTTGAGGGGAGCACACTATGGAGTGTGACTACTTCTTGGCTCTGCTTCCTCCTACTTCTGTTCTAGCATGCTCCATGCCCAAAGCCTTAGATCATTTTAGGGGAGGAAATGGGGGAGGGGTGTGGAATAAAAGGAGAGAATGTGTGGAAGCACCTCTAAAGGAAAACCCAAACTAATGTTCAATGAAAATAGACTTTTCCATCCTATAAAGTTTAAAAGGAACATTTTCCACTAGTTCTAAGCAAGAGAGGCTCCCTTTCCCCACTGTGCCCTGCCAATTCACCATGCCAGACACTCTCCTCTATTTTCAATTTATTTTAATCCACCTGTCAATAGGATAGAGGGATAAGGGTTTTGTCCTGGTTTCCCTGACTCAAAATTCTGGATCTGGAGTACATAGTTCAGTGTGTCTCTCCTGTGTTGTAGGTAAGAGCCGCCCCACTTTTCCTCTAACTGGGCTTTTAGCAATAGAAATCTATACTGAAGTTTAAATCTAGTCATGAGCCTCCTCCAATGCCCATTGAAACGAATGGAAAGACTCCCATGGACAGCCGTGGGCACTGGACCAGACGCAATGTGAATGTTAGGCTCCTTGGTTTTTCAAGTGACAGAAATCAAGGGAATTTGTCTGAAGTGACCTGTCATTTGTGATAGTTAAATTCAAATAGCAAATGAGTCAGTGAAACTTGGGGATGCTGGCCGAGCTGCAGCTGGCAGCCATGTTTCACAGGATGTTCTGCACAGTGGGCGATGATTTTTATTTGTATATCTTTCCAAAATACTAACATTTGTGAAAGTTTGTTCTACAACAGCAGAAAGATCCTGTCACAATTCCTTTGGTTCCTGGCTTGTGGAGTGGATGGAACTGTTGCTGGTGGCTGTAAGGTGGCAAACAGTGAGAGAACTCTGGGGCTACATCACTATATCTGTTCCCTATTTAAACTGTTTCTGAATATTTGAGTAATGCTTCCCCATTAAAGTTTTAGGGGCAGAGGGTAGAATGATTCCCATGTTTACCTTTAATCTCTGGGACCCTGATTTGGTTTTGGGCTGGAACACCTGTGTGAAATGAGTTGTACTGGTCTATGCTTCTATGGCCCATAGCTTCATCTATTTTCCAGTTAATATGTTAGGAAGAAAATAAGTCAGAAGAGTCAGAAAGCAGCTGGCTGTTGTCCTTGAAGCTGCAAGCTTGTTCTAGCCCAGATGTGGCTGCACATCTGTTATTTGGGCAATACTTGCAAAGTGCTCTGAAGTGCCAGGGTGAAGAGTGAAATATAAATGGAGCTTTTATAATGATTCATTTCTTGGTTCAGTGAAACAAGGCAGGCTGTAAAATAGGGCTAAATGGAAAATTATAGGCCTAGTTTAGTTCTCATTTACACCCAGACAATTTGTTGCTTTCATTAGAATTGACTGAATGTAAATGAGTGCAGAATATGGCTCATTAATAGTAGCTATTTTTCTAGCAAGCCCCATGAAAATAAGAAGTGGTATCACTTTGCAATTTGCAAAGCATTTGGCTATTAAATGCATTCAATTTAATTGTGGCATTGCATCTTATTTGGGAAGCTTTCACAGTTGCTATATATAAATTAGCAAAAGATAGTTGTAACCGATTCCCTAGCACAGATGTGCTCAGAAGTTTGGTGTCTGATATTGGAGTAGATAGGTGTGGTACATGGATTGAAACTCTGGGGAAGAGGCAGCAATATTGACAACACTTTGGGACACATGGTTTTTCTTCTAACAGTAATGGTGGGTGTCATGTCATGTAATAAGACTTGTGGATGGGGGGAAGCGATAGATGTGTTATATCTTGACTTTAGTAAGGCTTTTGATACTGTCTCGCATGATCTACTCATAAACAAACTAGGGAAATGCAATCTAGATGGAGCCATTGTAAGGGGATGCATAAGTCATTGGGAAAACATCCCCAAGCATAGTAATCAGTGGTTCACAGTCTTGCTGAAAGGGCATAATGAGTGGGGTCTAGCAGGGATCAGTTCTGGGTCCTGTTCTGTTCAATATCTTCATCAATGATTTAGAGAGTACACTTATAAAGCTTGTGCATGATACCAAGCTGGGAGGGGTTGCAAATGCTTTGGGGATAGGATTAAAATTCAAAATGATCTGAACAAACTGGAAAAATGGTCTGATGTAAATAAGATGAAATTCAATAAGGACAAATGCAAAGTACTCCACTTAGGAAGGAACAATCAGTTGCACACATACAAAATGCGAAATGATTGCCTAAGAAGGAGTACTACAGAAAGAGATCTGGTGGTCATAGTGGATCACAAACTAAATATGAATAAACAGTAACACCATTGCAAAAAAGTGAACATCATTTCGGGATGTATTAGCAGGAGTGTTGTAAGCAAGACGTGAGAAATAATTCTTCTGCCCTACTCTGTACTAATTAGACCTCAGCTGGAGTATTGTGTCCACTTCTGGGCACCGCATTTCAAGAAAGATGTGGACAAATTGGAGAAAATCCAGAGAAGAGCAACAAAAATAATTAAAGGTCTAGAAAACATGACCTATGAAGGAAGATTGAAAAAATTGGGTTTGTTTAGTCTGGAGAAGAAAAGACCAAGGGGGGACATGATAACAATTTTCAGGTACATAAAAAGTTGTTACAAGGAGGAGGGAGAAAAATTGTTCTTCTTTACCTCTGAGGATAAGACAAGAAGCAATGCGTTTTAATGGCAGCAAGGGAAGTTTAGGTTGTACATTAGGAAAAACTTCCTAACTGTCAGGGTGGTTAAGCACTGGAATAAATTGCCTATGGAGGTTGTAGAATCTCTGTCATTGGAGATTTTTAAGAGCAGGTTAGATAAACACCTGTCAGAGATGGTCTAGACCAGTGGTTCTTAACCTTTACTTCAGCCTGCACCCCTTTGGTTCTCAAAATATGTTCTTGCACCCCTTACCAAAAAATCAAAATATGTTCTTGTACCCTTATCAAAAATTGTTGAAGGTGGTCAGTTCTTTAAACCTAGATATTTTTTGTTTGTATATTACAGTAATTGTTAAAAAATGTATAATGTTAATAAATACATAGGTTTGATGAAACAAAGTAGTTGTACTTACGTGCCTGTGCTTAATTTGTGTTTTTGATGATTTACCTTCTAAAAAAATCTGGCATGTCTCATCCCCTCAGAAAGGGCATCTTGCACCCTGAGGGCCCCAAGTTAAGAACCACTGGTCTAGATAATACTTACTCCTACCATGAGGGCAGGGGACTGGACTAGATGACCTCTCAAGGTCTCTTCTAGTCCTACAAGTCTATGATTCTATGACTTGGCCACCTTGGCAGCCACGTCTCCCCCTTTGTCCTCATCTGCTTTCCATTTTCAGACACACTGGATAGCTGCACTGAATAGATGTACTACCTAACATTGATCTTATCTGAGCATTATGCACTGTCATCTACCTGCAAATATCAGACCACATTGGCGCTGTCATGTCTCAAGCTTCAACATCAGCCTATTTTACTCCTGACTTTGCCACATGGGATCAGAAGAGTGGACCGATGTGTTTCCAACTTTGGCCCCATTGGACGTACACAAACATTTAGAAAATGTCACTCTCAGCAGATGCAGCAGGTAGAGGAAAGAGAGGAACAGGAATATAGGGTTGGGAAGTTGGGGGTTGGGAAGATAGGTAAAACAATTGAGCAGAAAAGCAGACATCTCGGCTTACCGCTTGCCTAACTGCTGCCAAAGGAGAGTGATTTGCAAGCATCACAGCAAAAGCAGTTTGAAGAAAGGCTGTAATACAGGATTAAGTGATGATTTTTGAAATCTTGAGGGAGAGTGTGGTTCTCATTCAGAGGGCAGTTCAGTGTAAAGGATTTTTTTGTGGGAGAAGTGGACCAATGGGAAATCCCTACAATACAAATTCATGCAAATTTCAGTATTGATTTTTAATTGGGTGACATTGGGCAATAGCTTTTAACCAAGTTCTGGTTTGGGGGAATTATCAGTATTCTCATGATCACAAACTTTAAATTGCTTTCTTTGTACATGAGCACAGCAAAACTTGTGGAATGCCAATGCACTTCACAATGCATATTTTCAAGGATAGGTATCATGGTGACAAGTGTCACCCAAAGTGATTTATGATGAAAGAATATGGCCTTCAAAAGTAAACACTTGGCAGTGGAATTAACAGGATCTTATTTAGGCTAGATTAATTTATGTGATGCAGAACCTGACTCGTAGGAGTGGAGCCATGGTTTCTGGAAAGCAAGAAGGAAAATGTGTTGACAATTTTGCTACACAATTTTTTTTTCCTCTTTTCATTTAGCATTTGCCAAGTTTCCCAGTTGCTCTCAAGTGGTTAAAATGGAAACATCTCATGCCTCATTTACAATGTTCAGGGAGCTGAAGCCCTTCAGTACTGTCAATGTGGATGTTTCTGGGCCCCTTGTAGGAATTTTCACTTAGAAATCCACTGGATCCTAGGACAGCAGACCATGGAGAGTGGCTACTCTCCTGGCTTCTATCCTTTTTAGGCCCAATATTCCCCCATACCAACTTGCACAGACTCAACTCCATGGTATGTCTGCATGAGGCTTTGGCCGACTAGGGGAATGTTTGGAGCGTGCAGCGTGTAGTCTATTCCTTCCCTTCTATGTCCCCTTTATTTCCCCCTAAGTCAGCACAAGTAAAGGGGAGCATCCAATACATTTCCAACAACCTTTCCAGCTTGGAAAGGTTACTTGTTTTTTATACTCCATTACAATGCAACACGAAATGTAACGGAGCATAGGCAATATAATGGAGCAATAGATATAGAAAAAGAGATCGAGAGAGAAGTATTTCCTAGCAGAAAAGACCTTAACCCATAAAATCATCACTGACAAAGTTTGCAGAGGACCCAGAAATTGGGGAAGTGGTAAATAATGAAGGACAGAGCAATCTGGATCACTTAGTAAAGTGGATGAAAGCAAACATGAAGCATTTTAATACAACTGAATTTAAATGTAAACATCTAGGAACAAAGAATGCAGGCCATACTTATAGGAGGGGAAAAACTATGCTGGGAAACAATGACTCTGAAAAGGGCAATGTAGTTAACACAGCACAGTATTAAGGACCAATAATGCATTTGGTTAAACATCCAAACTTTATAGTAAACACCAGGCTCTTTTGTAGAGCATTATCATCATCTATATTGTAAATGTCACAACTGTAGGCAAAATTAGCTATCCTATAAACAAGTGTAATGTAATGTAATGTAAACAGTTTAGTAACTAATATAATCATGGAAATGCTAGATTAAGTTTTAACTTGTGACTTCTCTAATCAGAATCTACGTGTGAAAGATCCACAACTTCTGATTCTGAGCTTTCACTATGGTCTTCATGTACTTCATTAAACTGATGATTTGCACACAATGAAACAAGTTTCTCAAGTCTTTCATATGTTAGTCTGTTTCTTGATTTTTGTGTGTATATTTCCAAACATTGACCAGTTTATTTCACAGGCTGCAGAAGATGGAGGAATCTGAAGCAAATTGGAAGCAAGAGGAGCCCGTGATTGTGTTGTACAAAGGCCTTGCCACCATGTTGTAGGAGGAACGTGCTTGGCAGATTCACAGATTGCATTGTTGGACCAAACACCCGAAGAGGTTCTGTATTCTGCAACATTTGAAGGTACTTTGCCAACATCTAGTCCTAAGCGTGTTGCTTGTTTAATAGTTTAGTCAAATACTATAACAATGCTATCATCACTAACATTACTACCATTAATCTAAAAGGTTTGCAGCAGGTTGTATTGGCTTGCAGCAAAATTCTTCTCACCTACAAATAAAGTCCTTCACTTTTACTACATCCTGATTTGTGAGTGCAGATGCATGTAGATTGTCAAAAACAATTGACATTGTCTTGGCCATATGTTGAGGAATGTCTGAGAAAAGTGGTTTGTCTGATTCAGCTGGAATGATTGCAGATGCAATTAATTGGCTGTTGAATCTTCAGAGAGTTCTGCAGGTGAACCTAGAAGATCCTCACTAAGTACAGTGTGTCATACACTTTTAAGTACTTTAAGCTGTTCAGTTATCCCTGGTCCATGAAGAGCTTCTTTGTTTTTAAATAAACTTTCAAAAGACATCACCACACTTAACATTAAAACTCTCTAGCAGAACAAAATGGGTATCATTTTATTCTGATAGAAAGTGTCAACCTCCCAGTCCATGGAGGAAAGGTGATGTCTCTGGGATGAGTTGCCTGCTCACTGGGACAAGCCTGGAGGACAGCAGCTTCAGGGTAGCAGCTATCCTACACCAAACTCTACTTCTAGGACAGAAGTCACCAGAGGAAAGCAGGCAGTAATCCACACAAAGGGCCCTTGTACTCACTCCTATTCTCTAGTAGAGATGGCAGTGCCTTCTGCAGATTGGGGCTGTAATAATATGCCCCAGGGGTTTACACTGAGAAATATATGGTATATAGACCTTCAGAATATAGGAACTTGTAATTGCCTAATACTATAAGTTTTGAAATAATGTGACTTCATTTGAAATACTTATTAGTTGTTAGCAAGGCTCCATGGTTGTCATAGAGGTCACGGATTCTGTGACTTTGCATGACCTCCGTGACTTCTGCAGCAGCCAGTGCACCTGGCCCTGGGGTGGTGTGATCAGCTCAGGCAGCCCCTGGGCCAGGCACATCAGCCATAGCTAGGGCAGTAATGGCCCCCTCTTGCCCCCCAGAAGCAGGAGTTTGAGTGTAGGGGGGCTCAGGGCTGCGGTTGGGGTGCCGGGCAGCGCTTACCTGCTTGGATGCCAACACGAACTCCCCTCCCTCAGCTCTGAGTTCCACGCGCTGCCTCTGCCCAGCCAATGGGAGCTGCAGAACTGGGGCTTGGGGTGGAGCGGAGGCAGCACGTGGAGCTAGGAGCTGGGGTCCCCACTTCCCATGAGCCAGAGAAGGTGCCGGCCCCAGTTCCACCAATGCCCACCCCCAGCACCCGCGGCCCCCCCCCGAGCACCCGCAACGGCGCTCGGATTGTGACTCCCCCCAAGCGCCTGTGGTGCCTCCCTGGGCCACGGGCCTCCCCCCGCCGAGCACCTGCACCCCCTCTAGGTCGCAACCCCACAGCATCTGTGCTCCCCCTGAGCATCCATGGTGACTCTCTGGGCTGTGACCCTCCCCCCCAACCACTTGCAGCACCTCCCAGGCCATGACCCCCTCCTCAGCACCCGTGGCACACACACCCCAGGCCGTGCTCCCCGGGCCATCACCTGCGGCACCCCCCAGGCCACCCTCCCGAGCCACACCCTCCCCCACAAGTTTTAGGTAGGGGTGTATAGTAAAAAAGTTATAGACAGGTCATGGGACATGAATTTTTGTTTACTGCCCGTGACCTGTCCATGGCTTTTACTAAAAATACCCATGACTAAAACATAGTCTTAGTTATTAGCATTCTGAAGGACTTGAGTGCAGCAGAAATACCACTTTTAAAAGTAACTGTCTAAAAATTATTTCTCTGTTCATTCTGAGACAAAATATTTCACATAAAAGTTTAATTTCAACTTTTTCCAAAATTTCCAATTTTTCCATACCAGGCCTTGAGGGATGGAGGGCAGGAGGGGGAATGGGAAAAAAAGTTTGTTTTTTTTCCCTGAAATCTTACAGGTTTTTCTAGACCCTCACATCTAGAGCTAATGCAATCCTGGGATGCATAAACAAGGGAATCTTGATTAGAAGTAGAAAGGTATTTTACCTCTGTATTTGGCATGGGTGTGACTGCTGCTGGAATATTGTGTCCAGTTCTGGTGCCCACAATTCAAGAAGGCTGTTGATAAATTGGAGAGGGTTCCCAGAAGAGCCATGAGAAATTCACCTGCACCCTGTAACTCAAAGGTCTGTTAAGGCCTTGAAAGTAAGCTCTAATTGTTCTTGCATTTTCTTTTGAGAGACACTAATGGTTTTGTATGGCCTAGTGAATACAGCAGGTGATTAGGAGCAAGGATTCCTAGCTTCTAGTCCTGGTTCTACCATTGATTTCTTGGGTGATCATTTAAACTCTGAGAATTAGCCAGTCAGTACAATAGTACTCCATATATACTGGAGTGTTGTGAAATGTAACGGATGCCAGTAAAGCACTTTGAGACCCTAGGATGGAAGTTGCTATCAAAATGCAAGTATTAACTTCTTTTTAAACTTGGGTAGCTATAATCTCAACCCTACCCTAATAATATCCTTAAATTGTAACACATTAATGCATAATGCCAGTAAAATATAAATCAATCAGTTGGCTTCAGAGTGATGATGAAGTTTAAATTGTATTTTAATAATACATTGAAACTGTTTGACCTCACAATGACTCAATGAACATCTATCCTGCCTATACATTGAAAAATGTTGCCCATTCAAATGAAATGAATTCTGGAGTGTTAATAAGTCTCTAGCCAATGTGTCTTTCCTATTAAAAGATGCTTAGTAGTGCACTACTGGAAATACCAACAATAAAAGCAGTGACTTAAATTCATTATTTCTTTTTTGTGAAAGAAGCCTTAATTAACAAACTGGTGGCTCTCATGTGTAAATTTCCTAGGACTGGTGTTGATTGTAAAGTACGCATTTATTGAGATCCAGACTTGGAAATCCTTTGACACATCTCCTAGATGAAAATCACCAAAAGTAAAACCCATTATTTCCTCCTGAGCTTTAAAAATCCTCACTCCCCTCCACCCCTACTAGAGGAACTTTAAAAAACAAAGAAATTGAAGAAATAAAATTGAAATGTAGGGCTGAAAGGAACCTCAAGAAGTCAAGTCCAGCCCCCTGCGTTGTGACAAGGACCAAGTAAACCTAGCCCATCCCTGACAGGTGTTTGTCCAACTTGTTTTTAAAAGCTTCCAATGATGGGGACTCCACAATCTCCCTTGGAAGCCTATTCCAGAGCTTAACTACCCTTATAGTTGGAAAACTTTTCCCACTATCCAACCTAAATCTCCTTTGCTGCAGATTAAGCCCATTACTTCTTGTCCTCCCTTCAGTGGGCAAGGAGAATTGATCAAGGTCCTCCTTATAGGCTCGAAGATTGTTATCGGGTCCCTCTTCAGTCTTCTTTTCTCAAGACTAAACATGCCCACTTTTTTTTTTTAACCTTTTCTCATAGGTCAGGTTTTCTAAACCTTTTATCATTTTTGTTGCTCTCCTCTTTCCTGTTTGTCCACATCTTTCTTAAATTGTGGTGCCCAGAATTGGACACAATAATCCAGCTAGGATCTCACCAATGCCGAATAGAGCAGGGCAGTTACCTGCTGTGTCTTACAAACAACACTCCTGTTAATACACATCATAATTATATTATCATAGAATATCAGGGTTGGAAGGGACCTCAGGAGGTCATCTAGTCCAACCCCCCGCTCAACGCAGGACCAATCCCCAACTAAATCATCCCAGCTAGGGCTTTGTCAAGCCTGACCTTAAAAACTTCTAAGGAAGGAGATTCCACCACCACCCCATGTAACGCATTCCAGTGTTTCACCACCCTCCTAGTGAAAAGGTGTTTCCTAATATCCAAACTAAACCTCTCCCACTGCAACTTGAGACCATTACTCCTTGTTTTGTCATCTGTTACCACTGAGAACAGTTGAGATCCATCCTCTATGGAACCCCCTTTCAGGTAGTTGAAAGCAGCTATCAAATCCCCCCTCATTCTACTCTTCTGCACACTAAATAGTCCCAGTTCCCTCATAAGTCATGTGCTCCAGCCCCCTAATCATTTTTGTTGCCCTTCGCTGTACTCTTTCCAATTTTTCTACATCCTTCTTGTAATGTGGAGCCCAAAACTGGACACATTACTCCAGATGAGGCCTCACCAAATGTCGAATAGGGGAATGATCACGTCCCTCGATCTGCTAGCAATGCTTCTACTTTTACAGCCCCAAATGCCATTTTCCTTCTTGGCAACAAGGGCACACTGTTGACTCATATCCAGCTTCTCGTCCACTGTAACCTCTAGGTCCTTTTCTGCAGAACTGCTGCCTAGCCACTTGCTCCCTAGTCTGTAGCAGTTCATGGGATTCTTCTGCCCTAAGTGCAGGACTCTGCACTTGTTATTGTTGAACCTCAGCAGATTTCTTTAGCCTTTTTTGCAGCTATATCACACTGATGGCTCATATTTGGTTTGTGATCCACTATAACCCCCAGATGCTTTTCAGCAGTACTACCACCTAAAACAGCTATTCCTCATTTTGTAGTTGTGCATTTCATTTTTCCTTCCTAACTGAAGTACTTTGCAATTGTCTTTATTGAATTTCAGCTTGTTGAATTCAGACCAAATTTTCCAATTTGTCAAGGTCATTTTGAATTTTAAACCTGTCCTCCAAAGTGCTTGCAACCCCTCCCAGATTTTATAAGCATACTCTCAACTCCATTATCCAAATAATTGATAAAAATATTGAAGAGTACCGGCCCCAGGACTGACCCCTGTGGGACCCCACTAGATATGAATGTGCTGAAAGAAATTTTGATTTTAAAATTAGAGACTAAAAGAATAGGACAGGGTTGGATAAATGATTATAGCAAACAAGATTTGTTCTTTTAGAGTGGGTTAGTGTTGGGACAACTTGGGGCAACTGCTGAACTCATCTGCACTTTTGATATAAGCAAGACTTGATCCCCAGGCCCAAAATTCATGTCTTGATAGCATGACTAATTTCCCATTCTCCCCCATACCCTGAAATCTCTGGGATTACTCATGAGAGTAAAGGCTGCTGGATCTGGCCCCAAATCTTTGGAGATGCAAGGCTAGTTTTCAACTTCCAAATCAGAGTCCATTTGGATTTTGTTTTCTTCAGACAGCAAAGACTGTTAAACATGGCTTTCTCTTCAGCATGGCAACATGGCTTTCATAAAAGGCTAAAATCAGAAATGCTTGTAAGTGCAAGAAGGCAATGTAAATGGGTCATCTTTTTAAAGACAAGTAACTTTGTAATAACTGCTTAGATATTTGTGTGCACAAACACAACAGATTTAGGGAAGTGATGTGTTTTAGATGCCAAATTTCACTTTAGAAAAAAAAATTGAGATTATGAATGAAACTCTGATGGCACACCCAAAGTTATCAATGTAACAGAAGTCTTTGGAGACTCAGTTTCCAAAACCCTTTATCCCTAGACAGTTTGGGCTCTGCCCATCAGGACTGGCAAATGCATACAATAAAAGGTTCAGTGGCATGAAAATTGGGCTCAGAGGCTTACATGACATCCACATCACAGAAGTTGTTCCTTCTTCCCATTTGTTCTTCCTTCCTTTCTTGATAAGCAGCCACCCTTAGTTCTCCACCCACAAGCTGTAATGAAGCTTGGAAATTGTATTAAAATAAAAATAAATAATTTAAAGTAATAAGCAATTGGGGCCACAGGAAAATTAACCACATCGCTACAGCTATGGTACCAATATTCCAAATACCTCTACATTGAATGGCATGGGCTTGATCCAGCAAACCCTAACACATTCACTAATCCTGTGAGTTAGACCCATTGAAGTTGTTGGTCCAGGCCTCATACTTGGAACATCTTCTCCTCATTCCATTAATTTCAATGAAATTTGCATTTTAAAGCACAGTACAAGAAAACTCTGGAGGAATGGGGAAGAGATGTCTAGGATTGGTCATGAAAAGGTTAAATCATAAAATAATTCATATATACATATCATTAGAAACTACAGGCTAATAGCTATTTCTGTATTGTTTATCTAGAAGCCCTAGAACATGGGTTTGCTTCTTTCACGTGCAATTGACGGTCAATGCTGTTTATTTCTCTAGTGAAGACTGGTCCCCAGAAGCTGAGCAGCATGGTCACTGCCACTCTTGGAGAGCTTCCAATTTTCATACCTTTTAAATGGGGGGTCCTTCTCTACTGGATGTAGATTCATGTAAGCACAGATAGAGTAGCCTCATTGCCACTGGGTTTCCCATGCTGAGCTATTCAGAGCTGGCACCAGGATTCCCTCTGCACTGTGCAATATGTGCAGGGTTTAAATGTTCTGTATGGACTTGTATGGGACCTCCATGCTGTGGTGAATTTCACCCATAGTTCAGAAATCCAAAATGGGTTTCACAGGCATTTGGAGTGGGGTACACTGTGTAAAAGGGAGGAAGCCTGATGTTGATTTTGTATGTGGATGTAGACCTGGAGTTACCCTCTTCAAGCTAGTGGAGTTCGACTAGTTTTAATAGGTGAATCTGACCCATCAAGTGCTCTGGAATCTACAAAGGCACTATGAAATATATTTGATATTAACTCTGTGCTATGGGGAAAAAAAATCTCTATAAACGTAAGCAGAGTCAGGATGAGCTCTATCCTGACATCTGGTGGCGAGTCATGGTGGGTTGTGGAAAAGAACTTCAGGGGCTGATCTCATTTGCATAGGCATACCCACCCTGCCTAGATGGTCACTTTGGCTGCTGTAGGAGCCCCAGTTTCTCTGTTATTGGGGCAGGAATAAACTGTTATTATCCTGATTATGTGAATCAAGGACAGTGGAACTATACTCAGCCTTTTGTTATGATGGAGGGACTCACCATCAACAAAGCAGCACTCGCTAGGCTTGGGTCATGGGTTCCAAAGCCCAGTGAATAGAGAGAGGCTGGGGATAGGTATTAATACTTGGTAGCATGGGCCCCCTGTGAGGGCCTTACATGCTAATTGCATTTCCTCCTCTCTCTACTGTGGAATATCAGAGCTAATTTTGATTCTATTAGGAGTCTAGTTACAGGCTGCTGAGCTGAATTCACTTTGGGCTAATGGTGCACCAGCACTGAGGATCCTTTACTACAAGCTGAAATCACTGAGTGTTGTGTAGTGGGGGAGTCTGAAGATATATGGCGGAGCAGTTTGCGGGATGGTGAGCAGAGCAGAGCGGCTGGGTGGAGCGGAGCAGATTATTGCGGTTTGCAGGACGGCGAGCAGAGCAGCTGGTGGAGCAGAGCAGTTTGTTGGATGTCTGGAGCAGTTCATGGGGGCAGCTGGCAGAGCGGAGCCCCATGGAGAGGTGGGGCAATCAGCTTTGGACCACGTGAGGTGCCTCTTAACCCCTCCCCCCCATCTCCACCCAGGTTGGGAGGTAAAACTCTGCAGATAAACTTTCGAACTCTGGGGCTGCCCTGACGAGGGACAGCAACTTTTGCGTCGTTGGACTTTTGGGACCTCTGGTGATTTTGGGTTTCTGGACTCTAGAACCAAAAGAAAACGACACGCCCCAATTTGCTTGGAGTGGATTTTTGCTCATGGGTTGTGTTATGAATCCTGTTGGTGGTGTTTCCCCAACATAATGCCAAATTGTTTCTCTCCATTATTAAAAGGCTTTTTGCTACACTCAGACTATGTGCTTGCGAGTGGGGAAGTATTGCCCCTTGGAGGTGCCCAGCGGGGGTGGTATATATTTGTCCCAGGTCACTGGGTGGGGGCTTGATACTGTTTTGCATTGCGTTATTGGAATGGAACCCCTAGATACTGAACCCGGCCCTTGTTGCTGCCAACTCTGATGGGCAGAAGGGTTACATAAATAGACATTGTTGCCTGCTTTGACTTAAGCAGTAGGCCAATATTCAGAGTCTTGTGGGTTGTATTCATTAGGAGGAGAAATTGATGATAGTCAGGTATTCTTTTGATGAAATCCTGTTTATTTACACAGAATATACTGTGACAAAGTCAGGCCGGATGGCTGCAAGAGGGTGAGCCTGTTGGGACCCGCCCACTGCTAAAGGACCTCCCCCAGCCTAAGGGGAGGATCCACAGTGTCCAGGATCTCAATTAATTATGGGGGACAATGAAAGATAAAACAGGGACAGGAGTGAGGTCATAGGGCTAAACAAAGGGAACCTGCTGAGGACACTGAGCAGAGAACCCTGGACTGCACCCACTGCTCCTCGAAGGTGTCAAGGGAGCCAGCGGATGCCGCCCAGAGGAACTCTGCCTGGATGTGTGAGTGGACGGCAGATATGTTAGCCCTAGAATGATAAAGGCCCTTTTTCCTACAAGCTGAGAAGGGGATACCTTAGGTCCAACTAAGGGCTGCCTGAGACCTTTTAAAACCTGTCCTCTGGTGCTGGTGTGTGTGTGTGTGTGTGTGTGTGTGTGTGTGTGTGTGTGTTGGGGGGGGAGCGACAAGTTGCTGCAAGATTAATGGCATCAGGGAGATAGGCTTCTCTGGGGTTAGAGGCTGCTCTTCTCCCTACAGGGGAAACAACCAAAGCTAAGTGCCCGGGGAATGGGTGGGGCACTCCCCCACCCCCACCTTCCTCCAAGCCCCCACGCCAACCCTGTCTTTTCCCTCCCGTGCTTTGCCCCCAGCCCCACGCCCACTCCACCCCTTCCCCCAGGGCTTCACCCTGCCTCTGCCCTGCCCCCACCTCATCTCTTCCTGCCCCCTCCTCGAGTGCACCCCATCTCCGCTCCTCCTGCTCCCTCCCAGCACCTCCTGCATGCCATGGAACAGCTATTCTGCGACTGCATGCCACAGAACAGCTGTTCTGAGAGTTGATCAGTGGGGCCGCTAGCAGACTGGAGACATTGGGGAAGGAGGGAAGCTAGGCTGCTGGTGGGTGCTAAGCATGCGCCAATTTTTTTCCTTGAGTGCTCCAGGGCTCTCTCTCAGGTCATGCTACACGTTTCTCTGGTTGTCCTTAGCTTTCTGCTGCCTTGTCTGTCAGCTTCCACACCATCCACCTCCTGCAAAATAATACCCAGTGAAACCCCTCTGCCCACAACTCAGTTTCTGACTAGTCTTGCATGTGGCCTGTGTTTTAGGTGATGGGTCCTGTTAATTCAGCTATCTTAAGATCTTTATATTTTACAGAGTAACTGCTTCTTACTTTTGATCTAAATGAAGGGCAGCTGTTTCACCCTCCCCCACCAGCATAACAATATAGCATATGAATACAGATAGGGAAAAAAGTGTCATTGTGTTTAAACAGAAGCCAAGCAAACAAGGAAGTCAAACAATAAGTGAAACAAAGTGCAACAGGTCCAGCAGTGGGTATTAGCACCTACATTGGTTTGAGCTGCTAATGTTTATATGGTTGGCCATAATGATCAGGAGAAAATATGAATAATAAAATCCTTCACTTCTTAACTGAGTCCATACTGGAGCCATCAAGACAGAAATCTTTGTTTCTTGGACATTTCATTCATTGTTTTCCCTAAGAATGCAAAACCCACTGGGCATTCTACAGCTACAAAGTACAAAGACAGGACTCCTGCCAGACACCAGCCCGCAGTGCCTGCTGGGTTTCCTTGAGCAGAATCTACATTCAAACTGCAGCTGGCCTTAGATCCAAGCAGCAGCACAAGTCAACTCAATAAGACAAGGAGAGAGACAGAGAGTATTAAAGCTAGTCATCTGGCTTTAGTGATATGAAACATTGCGCCACTGGAAAAACCAATGAGAGAAACTATCTTTACTGAAGTTTAGTAGGATAAATTGCTTCTGTTAATGTAAAATCACTACAGTTCATGAAAAATAGTGATAGAAATTATTCAGCAATTTGGTCTTCCGTTCCTTTTGTGGGAAGGGGATTAAGAGGGAACATATTGTATTTATAAATTACATTAGAAATAATCCACCTCATTGATTTTTTTGTCAAATCAGCAGTAGGTTCTATTAAGGGAGGTGAAGAGAAGTTATCCTTCCTTGCACAGTCTCTGTTGTCTCACAGTCTCAGTGATTAAACAGGGGGCAAAGGTGGACAGGGGAGCCCAGGCCCACCCTCTACTCTGGGCTCCAACCCAGGGACCCTAATAGTATGAGCTATAGTAGCTGACCTTTTAGAAACATAACATGTACAATTCCCTGGGCTACTTCCTCCACAGCAGCCCTCACTTCCTCAAGCTCCACTTCACCCTTACCTCAGGGCCTCCTTCCTTGTGTCTGATACAGTGTGTACTACTCAGCCTCTCCAACAGCACAACTTCTTCCCACACCTCCTGACATGCACACCCACCTGACTGACTGGGAGGCTTTTAAGTAGTTTCAGCCAGCCCCTGATTGGCTTCAGGTGTCCCAATCAACCTAGCCTTCTCCCTGCCTTCTGGAAAGTTCTTAATTGGCCCCAGGTGTCTTAATTGACCTGGAGCAGCTTCCATTTCACTTAACCTGGTACCACGGATTTGTTTAACCTGGAGCTAATATATCTATTTCCCACTACTTTTCTATAGCCATCTGGCCTTGCCCCATCACAAAATATATAAAAGACACTGGTTCTGCCCCAAGAAGCTGACAATCTAATTTAAGACAATGCAAGAAGTGAGTATGACCAAACTGTAGGCATAGAGAGGAGAAAGGTAACAGTAACTAATATTCCATGGTTAATGTATACTAGCCAATGGAACTGTGTTACTTAAAAGGTCTTTTAAATGCCTGTCAGCTTCTTGTAATATCATTATGACAGGAGCAGGTGGGTTGGGGATATTGAGCCTTGGCTACTGATTTTCATTCAGTCCAGGTCTGTAATGACTAAAAGTCACTATAACTTGAGGACTCTTCAGTATCTGTGAAATGAGGTGATAGTTTGGGAGATCAGGCATTCACTTTGCCAAAGCCACCCTCAATATTGGCTGTTGATGGCAGTCTTGCTCAATAAACCAAGGATTTAATGGGGCTTGGAGACTAATTTACCCCCCCACCCCATTCTAGAGGCTGTCACTCCCAAACAGGGTCGAGACACATGGGGAGGGCTGTGTGAGGAAGCATGCAGTACAGCTGCTTGCACTGCCTCTGCCCGACGGCTCAGCAGCGGCTTTCAGGCTCTAGACTGTCAGTCTAGCATCTTTCCTGAACACGAAATTAACTTTAATTTAAAATAAAATAATTTAAAATCTCAGAGCCATCCTTTGGGTTCCTTCCTGATTTGCATGGTTTGAGGTACCAGGACTTGGATGGGTGAACAACAGTGCACTTTGGCTCAGCAGTGTTGGGGAAAGGATGACACAACTCTAATAGGGCAAGAGTTCAACCGATAAGCAGTTAATAAACAACTTTCTTCTGGATGAAAGGACTAACAAACTGCTGCTGCCACCACCCTCTCCTACCAAGCTGTGTTGCTACTGTTCTGACTGGTGGGATCCGCCCTGTAACCGTCAGTCTCATGTGTTCTTGTGGATACTGAGCATCCTCCCCATATTGTCTCACAAAGTTCTTGATGCTTCTTTAGTGATCCGGTGATGATGAAGACCAGAGCATCAGGGATATTAAAATATTTCTTTCCCCAAGTTCTCACAACTCTCTTCTCCAGGAACAAATAGGAATATTTTCTTCTTTTCAGACACTTTTGTTTTCCTGAGTTACCTGACCAGTGAGATTAAACATGATAAAAATATGACATTAGTCAGCATCACAGATCCTGTCTTCAGAGCATGAAGCCTTGGGTAACTCGATCATTTAAGACACATTGACTTTTACTGCTGCCACTGGTATGTGCAATTGTATTTTACTTGTATTGTCTCTTTTTTGTTTGATAAACAAATCACTAAAATGATGCCTATTAAAATGTAAAACTAAGTAAATGAGTGTTCAAAGGCTATACCATGAATACATTGTACATTTATAGATTGATGGCTCACCTTGATTATCACTACAAAAAGTTTCCCCCGCTCTTCTGCTGGTAATATCTCACCTTAAGTGATCACTCTCATTACAGTGTGTATGGTAACGCCCATTGTTTCATATTCTCTATGTATATAAATCTCCTCACTGTATTTTCCACTGAATGCATCTGATGAAGTGAGCTGTAGCCCACAAAAGCTTATGCTCAAATAAATTTGTTAGTCTCTAAGGTGTCACAAGTACTCCTTCTCTTTTTGCGGATACAGACTAACACGGCTGCTACTCTGAAACCTTATAGATTGTTAGTGGCCTGATTCTCGCTCATGTTAGTTTTACATTGATGAAGCGGCACTGACTTCATTGGAATTACTGTAGTATAAGTGAGGGGAGAAACCAGCCCCATTTTTTTATGGCATGTTGTCTGGCACACACTAATGATATTTTCTCATCAAAAGTGTGAGGACCTGATTCTACTAGGCTTACTCGTGTTGGGTAGTACGCAGGCCCTCTCAGAGGTCCAGAGAGGCCACGGGCCACTTCCAGCTTTTGAGGCCCCTAGCCATAATAAAAATAAAAAATGACGACACATGAAAACAAAATAAGGCACCAAAAAAAGAGTGAGAAATAATTTGAATATTTTTTTATTTAACAAATGCTTTTCTGGCCTTTTTCTGTGCTAATGTACTAATTATTGAGGAAAAATCTAGCTTTTGTGCAATGTCACAATTGATATTAAGCATGGCAAGCCCATTCAAATGCTCTTGTCCCATAGTTGAATGGTGATAGTTCTTTACCTGCTTCAACACATTGAAGGTGTGTTCACCTGAAGCCACTGATGCAGGCAAACTGACAAAATATGCAATGCAACTGTGATATCAGGAAACACCACAGAGAGTCCAAGTTCAAGTATTTCTTGAAGCAATTCCTTTGGCTTGCAATCCAATTTAAAATTCATAGAATATATTCATTTGAGGAAGATGACCTCGTCACTGAGATCTTTTGAGATTTCTTTGTTGTACTGTTACTGAAATTGTTCAACTGCAGAAAGTTGCAGTAAGCTCAGTCTGTTGAACTGCCAAAGAAACCCCAAAAGGGTACAAATTAGTCACGTGACTCAAATCGACGTGTAAGACCTGATTGAATAGAGTCAATGATGACAAGGAAGACATTGACTCTATAATGTTGCTCGACATTAGATTCAGTAGTTAAGTTGCGATTGGTGGAGAACTCAGATGAAATGCCAATATTCTGTGCTACTAATTTGGACTCAGTCAGGATTGCATCCCATTCATTGTTCATGAATGTGTTGAATGTCATTGATAAGACTTTCAATGTTATCCTTCTCAACATCAAGTGTAGCATTGTGTGCTTCAATTACGAGATTACTTTGGTGGATCAAGTAGCTTCATCCACAAAGATGACATTAGAATGCATTCAAATTTGGACACGTGCTTCTGACTAGACTGAAGTTCAGTTCAAGCCTGTGCAGTGAGATTGAGAGATTCAAGCTCATTTAAAGACTTTCTCACTGAATTCAATTCAATTCAATGCTGCGTAATTGGTTGAACACCATCAATCTGTGCAGATGATCTAATTTTGGACATCCCATGCAGTGAAACAGGAAGATATTGCTTCAGAATTTCCCATTTTTGTGGACTGCTACTGAAGAGATTGTACATTTGCTGAACAGTTCCAAAGTAAGTAATTGCCTCCTTGCATGATTCAGCACAATCAACACCTATAAGGTTTCCTGTGTGGTTTCCACAGCTGGAGAAAATACAGTTTGAATTATGCTTATACACCTTTGTACTTCTCAGCCATATTAGATCCATTGTCATAGGCTTGACCAATGCACACTTGAAAAATCTAACTTAAAACCTTCTAGAATTGCTAGTACTCAAGCAGCAATTTCTTTTCCAGTTTTTCTCGTGAAATTATCAAACAAAATAAACTTTTCTTCAATTAAAAATTTTGAACCGTCTACAATCTTAACATATCGAATAACCATAGTACTCTGTTCCTTGTGAGAACAATCTGGAGTGGCATCAACAATGATTGAAAAATACTTGGCATTTTGAATCTAAGAATTGTTGTTTGTACGAATGACCCACATAGCTCAATAAACTCATTTTGTTCTATGAGTGTGGAGAGATAATGGACTTGCATGCACTTTTGACTCTCTTGCGATTCCCAAACATGTTTAACATGCTCTGATAAAAGTGGGTGTTATTTGCTGAGGAGCTCAACTATGCCTAGAAAGTTTCCATTTGCACAATCATCAATATGTTGACTGGAACCAAAGAAAGCCAATCCCCACTCAGAAAGAAAAAGGATGACATTCAGGATGCACTCAAGAAGTTTTTTCCAGTTATTAGTTTCTGTAGAGAGTTCAGTCAAGAGTAACTTCTCAAATGAACTTTCAGCTGATGCTACCCTACTGGCTGATTTCCATGCAACATAGTTTTCTTTGTGTGACATTGAACTCTCATGTGATGGTATTAGGTCTTTCAATTTCCTCCAACCTCTGTTGATGCTCCATCCTAATTGATCAGAGAGAACTTATGCATTTGCAGCACTTTTGTTCAAAATGAAGCAGGGTGCACAGTACAGAGATTGTTTTTCTGTACTCCAGCATAACCAGTCTCTTGTGCAGGTCTCTCCATTTGGAAGAGTTTTTGTCAGCAGGAGAGTAGGTAAAACATGATTATCAGCATCTTGTGGAATGTTTCTTGGAATTTCAAAACAACTAATTTGAAGAAAAGATTGCATTTGGGCAGCATTGCTCTTGTCAATAATTCCAATGTCAGTCACAGTCAAATCTGTAGTACTCATGAATTGCTCTTGCTGCATAAGACACTATATGTTCCTGTTGAGTTTCTTGATTGTACACAGGATCTTCTGTTGCATTTGTTACTGTTGACACATTTCCTTCTTGACAACTATCCTCCTGATGCCAACCTGTTGCAGTTGTGGAGTTTTCATTATCTGTAGCATTGTTTGTTGGGTAAGGTGTGTTTTCCAGTGGTTTGAGAAATGAAGTTATTGGCTTTGAGTTCTTAGCTGCTGCTTCATTCAGTTGCTATCGCCATCTTGCTTGCACCACTTTCAAATCTCCTCTTCATAGTGATCTATCTGAAACATGGAATAAAAATAAAAATAGAGAATCTCTCAAAAAAATTACACAAATAAATGCATTAATTTCACTCCTTTTCAATTCTAAATTGAACCCACTCAGCTCATAATAATAATCCAGTGGATTTCAAGATTACGGAACAATGCTTAGTGTTTTATTTTATTTTGTGCCTATTATAATAAAATGGTTGAATTGTAAGGTCAAAAAACAAAAGACAGTTAAATGAATTTGGGAGCTCACAAATCAGGGGTGACCAGCCTGTGGCTCCGGAGCCACATGTGGCTCTTCAGAAGTTAATATGTGGCTCCTTGTATAGACACCGACTCTGAGGCTGGAGTTACAGGCGCCAACTTTCCAATGTGCCGGGGGGTGCTCACTGCTCAACCCCTGGCTCTTCCACAGGCCCTGTCCCCACTCCACTCCACCCCTTCCCGTCCCCTCCCCATAGCCTGCCATGCCCTCGCTCCTCCCTCCCAGATCCTCCTGCATGCCATGAAACAGCTGATTGGGAGGTGCGGGGAGAGAGGGAGAGGCGCTGACTGGCAGGCTGCCGGTGGGTGGGAGGCACTGGGAGCGGGATGGGGAGCTGATGGGGGGCTGCTGACATATTACTGTGGCTCTTTGGCAATGTACACTGGTAAATTCTGGCTCCTTCTCAGGCTCAGGTTGGCCACCCCTGTCACAGATGATACACAAGTTACGAAAATGAGTCAGGCAAAATTGGAGAAAAAGGTGGAAAGGAGGAACAAGGATTCTAGAAAAAGTAAATCACAATGTAAAAAATACAATGCAAGCTAACTAAAAATGTCTTTCATTGCTAAAACATGTAGCAAACCATATTTGAAATGTTCTGCTGTAAATTAGTAGCATATCCATAGTTTAAAATGTTCTAGTGTTAATAAGTAGCCTTTACAACTTGAAATGTCCCTGGTACTACCTTATTCTGCAAAAAGGCCCATTGATTTCAAGTCCCAAGGATGAGTCAGCTATTCTTAACCTTCACTTCAGTTCCGATCAGCATATGCCTCTTTCATGGAATACACAGAGACCTTGTCTAATTTAAACTTGGCTTTCTCCATATAAAGATTATGCATTCTTTGAGTTAAAAAAATCGGTAACATATTTTTCTAAATTTCCCCCTCAGGAGGTTATTATAGCAACAAAACAACAGGGTCAAGGCTAGCCATAACAGGTGCAATGAATTGTTAGTAAAAATTACAAAAGACACCTGAAAATAAATCAAAGTGATGTCTACTAAAGAGAACCTGATTTCTCAATATCTGATACATCTGTAAAGATGAAGTGAGAAATGTCTCAAACTAATATACCCCAGTGGATTAGAGCTGTAGGGTATGGCTGCTGACTTGTAAGCAGCTTAGTCTCTAAGGTGCCACAAGTACTCCTTTTCTTTTTGCGAATACAGACTAACATGGCTGCTACTCTGAAACCTGTGTAGGTATGTTTGTCACTGGGCAAGTCTGTTTCCCTACACACATCTTTGAAAGTGAACATGGTGTTTCCATTTGTTGCAGCTATGCCAGTGTTTGAAGGGGAAGTCCTAGCCATTGTTCTGTAAGAGTTGCGGTTTCGACAAGCCCCTTAACCTCCCCCCACCCAGCCTTCTTTTTGTAGCTCTTGGTTTTTTTTGTGTTCTTAATTAATCTGGCTTTTTTTTTAACATGCCAAAAGTTTTACATTACATGACTTACACAAAAATTTAAAGAAATATGAATATATTTAGCCAAAAGAAATCATTCCTATGGAATGATTTTGCTGATAAGAGTTTGTATTTGTGTTGTATGTAATTGTCATGCATTATTTTTGAACCCAATAGACTGCTATTAAAAGATTGCAGCTGGTACAGAATGACACAGCTAGGGGCCAAATAGAGTCAGGTTATTTGGTCATATTAGTTTGCTTTTCAAATTGCTTCACTGGCCACCAATAACATCTGCTATTAATTTCAAAGTATTTCTGTTTATTTGTGAGGACCTTTAGTAATGGTCCCATCTGACTTAATGACACAGCTTTTTTCCAGTCATCTTTTGAGGTTTGAGTTTGCTCGTGTCTGGCTATCTGCTGAATATAATTTGAAAACACGCATGATAAGAGCTTTTAATAGCTATGGTCTACACTTCTGAAATCAGCTTCCTTCATAAAATTGGAAGGCTTGACTTTTGTATTTGAAGACTGAAAAAAGTTATACAGTTGATGCTATGTTTTATAGCTTTTGAATTCAAAAGTGCCTGAGCCTCATTCTGTGAAGGACAGGGCATAGAAGTATGTGATTGTTAAAGGGTTAAAACACAGTAAGCTATAAGCACATAAGTGAAAAGCATTTATAAAAGCAAGGGTTATGAAAACCTAAGTGGAAGAAAACAGCTATTTACACTGGATAAAGTAAAACAAGGAATGGATGACTGCAGCTTAAGATCAGTTGAACTTAAGAATTTTTTCCCAATAACTTACCAGAAAGGACATCAGATACCAGAATGCTTTGCCTGGTGGGGTAATTATGATTCATATAGTGGATGCATTCCAGGCAAGATTAAATAGACACTTGTATAAGTACTGTATATACAGTATTACAGCAGCCATCCTGGATCTGAGGAGAGGACATTAGACTCGGTAACTCAGGAGATCCTTGACATTCCTGTTATCTATGATTTTTTGTTTCATTTTTCCATTCCTTTCTGTTTCTTCATTCTCATTTCTCATTTTCATTTTCAGCCTTTTGTGTGTTCAGATCCACCCAGACAGGTGGCTGGCTGGCACTGGGAATAGGCTGGAAACAATTAATTCCACAGTAATTCACAGGAAATACTGTAAGAATAACTATTCCTGGGATGTTTCATTGCAAAAAGATACCAATGGTATTTGTTGCCAGTGGAGATATTGAAATGTCAAATGGACGTGCTTAAGATTAGGGTCTGTTTTCACTGGATTTCATACTATTTGGAGAGTTTTGGCTCTAGTATCAATGATTTGCTATTTCTAAGGTGCTCCAGATATATGGTGGGTTTGGAGTTGGTACTTGTTCTGGTGCATTTCCAGCCAGTGGTCATTGGCATGAGGTTTTCTACCTTGTTCCTGTGGTTCCAAGGGAACCCTACAGACACTGTACGCCTTATGACAGCACTAGTACATACTCTGTGGAATTGCTGTGCTGGCTAATGTTATCAATGGAGAAAGAACCCTTGGTTTTCTTGAATGCTCTGGCCTTGGAATGGGCTGCAAAAACAATTGCAGGCTGAGAAATTAGGGCAGCATTTAAAAAAAATAAAATAAGGAGGAGGATATATAAATAGTGCCAGCTGGATGTGAAATCAGTTTGGCATTTCACAATAAAACATATTTCTTTTCTGTTATTTTGCCTGGCATCTAACATCAATGCTGCTGCCACATCATCATTCAGTCTTAGCACTCTGGAAAGGAAACTATCCCCAGCAGAGACCAAGCTGTTGCATAAACTCCACAGAACAGGACCCCATTGTGGAGCATTGCAGGGGATGGAGAAGTCAGCAAACGGTTGTTCCAACAATCAAGTATGCAGATGAGCACACCCACAGAATTTCTCGGAGGATCTGATAGAGGAAGGCACTAAGAATAACTGGATTATTATTATTTTTTTAATCATAAAGAGCAGCCTCTAGGAAAGAAACTGTTGAATTATTTCTCTGGCTTTTTGTATCCCTGCCTTGGCAGGTATGTTGTAAGTGTGATTCAGACAAGACTGGATTGTGTCAAACAGGCACAGCTCTGTGTTGGGGGCAGGGAAGAGCTATACCAGCCCAGAACAAGCACTGGGAGGAATCCTGCTTTGGTAAAAGAGAATGCATTTCAGAGTTCCCAGCTCTACACAGACTCCAGGTCCCCTACTACACCCGTTTGTGGGCACAGGTTACTCTTTGCTGTATGGCTGCTCAGCTACATAGGTCCCATCTCCTGCCTGCCCCTCCCCAACCTCTCTGGGCCATGCAGCACCTTTCGGGGAGCAGGGAAGGAGGAGCCTCTGTGCTTCCCAAAGCACAAGAGCTACCACCATGGCTGGGTCTTAGGCAGGATGCATAAGGGGGAGCTGAAGGCATCTTGTGCTTCTCCCACCATGGCTTACCTGCATCTAGATCAGAGAGAACCTGGCCCAAAGAGATCTACAAACCTGGGGAAACTGGGGGAATTTGCAACCCATCATGTAGTCTGTTGCTTGAGGGTCATGGTGTTTATGGAAGATCAGTTGTTCCAATCAAGCTGTGATAAATCTAGCATCCTTTTAAAACTTCATTAATAAGCATTTTTCCAGGCACATTAGCTTGGACACATCATCAGAAAACGTATTATAGGGAACAGTCCTGACTTGGCAGGGGGATGAATTGGATGGTTTAGTAAGTCTTTTCCATCTCTAACGTCTGAAACTCTAGGAATACAATACAGATGCAAACCTCGCAACTCACCATTGGTGGTGTGGGTTTCATTTTTTTTTAAGTATTAATATTATACTCCTGATTAAAAACTTCAGAGTTTTCTGCATTACATGGAAGCACAAAGGGAAGGTCTTCTAGATGGGACCATTGAAGATATTTCTGTTTTACTGAATGAAATTGGCAGTGTCCATTTAAACATCATGAGAATTAGCTGACTAGTAATAAAATAATATAATGTAATATAAAATGTGCATATCAGTTTTAAATACAGTATGTATGTAATAAAAATGATCAAACATAGAAAATAATAGGGAAATTGGGATTTGGTTAGATGTCCTGGATGTGGGGGGTAAAAAATTCAGGGCCTAATTTTTTCATTTGATTTTCAAATTCTAGCCTGTCCTTTTATGGGCTATTTAACACTTGTTATCTATTGTTGTCAGGGCAATGAGAAAAAAACTACTCAAACTTCTTTGTGTAGGGGAGATGCCCCCAGGCTGGGCATTATTCCAAGTATTTGTTCCCCATAAATAAAGAAGTAACTGATTGGGTCATAGCTTTAGACCAGAAAGTGTTGTCGCTGGGCTGGTGCCCAGAGGAGAGTTCCTTCAAACCGAAGATTTCAGTAAGATAAATGACACACACTGCTGGACTTATTTACACAATGCTGGAAGTCTGCTTCTTAGAGCTGATCTGTGACTAATGTAAACAAGAGACACCAGAGTGCTAGAAAAGCTCATTCCCACTATTCAGGAGAATGTGGAGCACTATGGCCAGCAGTGGCGTCAGTTTTAGGACTACTCAGGAGGATATTGTTCAGGAGGATATTACACCTCCTGGGTCTGAACATGCACACTCTTCACATGAAAAACTCCTATAGGCTTTGCAGATGAACAACACCCATTGCTGTTGCTGCATTATCTGCTCCATCTGAATGACACAAGACTGCCTACCCAACATGTAACTTAATAGGTCTCTCTACTATTATATTGTGCACATTATTACTTGATGTACTGTTGCATGAACCTTGACTTGATCTGCATGTAACCCTTGTGTCATCCACAACCAAAAACAAACCTGGGAAATACAGATTTTATTATGGGGACAAATGCAGCAATGGCCTCATTAGAAGTTGTGAAGGACAAAACTGCTTTCGGGTTCGAGTAGCACAGCTGATTACTCCTTATACATCTTTCATTCTTATTGTCAACATCATTGGGAAGGAAAACAAAATAACCCTTGGCCTCCTTCATAATCAAGAAAGAAACCTCTATAAGAGGGAAATCTTTCTGTCTTTCTTTCTTTGAAACACCATGAACTTTCAAACTTGGCAAGGATGTTTTGAGTCAGATCTAATAATAAACTTAAACCTTCTATCACACAAAAGGAACGAGTCTTAACTTGCCTGAACTTGCCACGGCGAGCTGAGATTCAAAGCTCTGTCACTTCTTCAAAAGCTGCTCTCTTTTCGTAAACAGGGTATTGTTGCAACAGGGCTTCCTTGCTATTCACTCAGCCTTACTTCCTCCCAATGAACTTACTCTTTCATGATGGAGGTGGTCCTCCAGCTCCTCTTTGGGTGTACAACGGGCTGCCCTGTTAATCCCTTGTCTTTTCTATGAGTGATTTATGGTGATTTATGGCCACTCCAAGGACACTGAGGCTCAGCACATTTTCTGTTTTCAAAATGTTCATGAAATGGGAAGTGTATCTTTTCCTGCCAGGGGGAACCTGAAAGACCTGATGGGCTTTTCTGGCAGAACTCATTACTAGTGTTAGGATGGCCAAACAGCCTGCAGAGCAGTAGGAAGTGGGATTTGCATTTGTTTTGACTGTCCCCAGGAACCACGGAAAAAATATTTTGATTTGACTGTGCAGTTTAGTTGCTTGCTAGCACAGAGTAAATTCTCAGTTAATGATCAGGAATGTAAAATTCCTAATTTACTTCATCCAGTCAGTTTATTTTGAGTTATAAATAATTTTACATTAAAAAAAATTGTAGACTGATTTAGAAACAAATGCAAACACTTTTTTATTCCAAGCTTCAATAATCCTAATTCCCCTTTTAAGGAAGACATTTTTTTCATTCTTGTGGAATTGCTAAACTTGTGTCTATTTAAGTGATTAACCTTTCATAACGGGGCTGCTTTTCTCTGTAGTTTTTATTTCTTTATAGTACTGAACGTACACTCCCCCCCTTTCCCAAAATTACACTACACAATTTTTACATGTGTAACATTTTATACTTGGGTGGGTGAACAGGACTTGTATTCCTCTTTTTTCTTTTCTTTTCTTTTTTCTTAAAAATCAAATAACCAACATTTTATTACTGCATTATGCAATGTAGCATATTTCATACTACACTGTTAATTTATTACAACTTCCTATCAGCTGATGGGAAATACAAAAGTAACAGTATGTCAAATACATTTTTATTTGTTATGTTTATAGAGTTGTTGCCTTGTACGTATGTGGACAAGTTTCAAAATTATTACATTTATAAACGAACAAGACTAGTGATAAATCACTAACAAAGAAAAAAATGTTCTGAATTGAATGTATGTTCTTGACAAAGTTATCTTGCTTATCTGAAGAAGTGGACACCTTCATAGGTATTTACATAACACAGGAATTGCCACATTGGTTCAGATCTGAGGTCCATCTAGTCCACTACCACTAGTACGTCACGTCCACATCGGAGGAAGGTATAAGCATCGCGCAGTAAACGCATATGGGATAGTCCACCCGCCTCATCACCACAAATTATCTCATCATATTTCCTAGTAGAGACTGGTTTAAGATCTGGAACATAAGGTTTAATATCCCTTCCAAATTTTATGTTAGCATTAAGAATTATAACTCTAGATATTCTTAAAATCCACATAAATATCCAATTCCTTTTTGAATCTAGCTAAGTTTTAGGGCCCACCAACATGCCTAAGTGCTGATTTGACTATCAAAAATGATGTTTTATTAAAGCATCCACACTTGAAAATTGGTCTCTCTGAGGATAAAAAATGTTGAATAACAAAATTCTTCTGAAAATACAACTGCCAAAGAATCTGAACATATTATCCTGCTTAGAAAAAAGACATTTTGATCCTTATTCTGCAAGATACCCAGGTATGGATCTAACTTTTAAGTCCATAAGTATTCTCTTTGATCTCCATGGGACCACTCTTAAGTATACAAGTGGTCCTATTGAGATCAGCAGGAATACACATTGTCTTAAAGTTAGATGCATGCTGTGATGGGTTTCCCCCCTTTAAGATGCCACGTGATATGCTGAGAATCCTTTATTTCCCAAACCTAACCCCACTTTCCTTTCAGTGGAAAGTTATAAGAAGTCCGAGATAATGTTTAGTATCAGGTGGCAAGGCCACCTGACCTAGTAGTGTCACAGTTGCATCCCAGGACACCTCCCAGGAGAGAGAGAGAGATTTGTCGCTTCACAGTCTTGTTGTTCCTTCCTCATGGCCCATCAAATCTGATGGCCTGTCATCTGATGGGTTCCCAGGTTCCCAATACATATCCAGTTGTAATTGTTACATAGTCCATATTTCTAATTTTAGATACAGAAATGAAACATGCATACTAATTGGATAATCACATTCAGTAAATCATAACCTTTCAAATGATATCTTACATGCATAAAGTGCATCTCAGTTATTTCATATGCATATCATAAGCATAATTTCATAAATAATATGAAGTGTAATGTCACACATGCTTAAGTACCTTGCTGAATCAGGGCCTAATTCCATTCCATTAGGCCTCATGATCTTTTCTCTACAATCCAGGGGAATGTAAAGGTGTAGAACATTTTTTTAAAAGTACAAGGGACAAATTTTTTAAAAAAAAGAGGGGAAAAAGGACTTTGGATTTCATACAAACTTTTTTCTCTAATTCATACCAATATGGATTTATGAGGCAAAATTTCATACAGATCAGAATAATTTATTGTGTGTTTTAACTAGTTTAAAAAGACTGAGAACAAGAGCTTTCCAACATGCTGTCTATAAAGTTTGATTCTTTGTAAAATACAGGCACTGATAACAGTGCTACTTGTATGGATCGAAGTGTAACATGGACCCTGTGCAGATACAAATGGTAGTGCTCTCTGTCTTAAATCATCAGACAGATTCCTATATTCTGCAAGCTGTGGTGTAAATTTCAAGCCAGTAGATAAATTGACTTGATATTGCATTGCTTGTGAAGAACACTCTAGGCTTCACCAGTACAAATGACCTTTTGATCAACTTGAAAGAAAATCAGAGGGGAAAATAAAGAACTAAGCTAAACGAACAAAATGCAGAGGCCACATTGACTGTACTGATTTATGCTAAAAGGGAATTTGATCCACATGCTATCAGTGGATTGTATAACAGCATGGGGTGCTGTAAAAAAATGTATCGCCATTTGCGTGGGAAAACTTGTAACACAGTAACCTCAAAATTGTGGCAATAAAAGCTTTATAGAACCCCACATCACATATTTCTCTCACACACATGCACACGTACTTACAGTCAGACTTTCTCCTTGGGTTTTATTGTACTGAAATAAATTATTCTGTTTGTCTTTTATATCCTCATGTTGCCCTTCAATTGCTGCTTTTACTCTGCAGTAATGGCCCTGGTGTGGTTTCTCCTTTTCATGAACCTCCTCTTTCCTTTTACCATGATGAATAGTAACTTTTGAATCTAGCCTCCCTGGTGTTGTTAATTGATGGGTGTAAATTACTCCAGGGGTTCCTTTGATGTGTGTTTTTGTGGTTGTTTTTCCAGTGTTACCACCAGCTTTGAATTATGTTGCTAAGAACGAACATTTGGTTTTCATAATATTTGGGTTAGGTTTTTGTTTGCTTTATTATTCTGTTAGGTTTGGTTTCTTAGTGTATTTTGGATGCTGTGCATTACTGTCCATTTGAAGGGACTTATTTCTTTTGCATTCAGAATGCCACAAGGGCTATGTCTATACAGCAGCTAGGAGAGAGTCTCCCAGCTTGGGTAGACAGGTTCACATGAGTGAGATTTGCGCTGGCATGCTAAAAACAGCAGTGTGGATGTTGCAGCTCTGGAAGAGACTCAGGCTAGCCAGCTGAGCTCTGACCTAGGGGCTTGAAGCTGCCACCCGTGCTGCAACGACCACGCTGCAGTTTTTGATGCGATAGTTCGGCTTGAGCTAGCGTGGGTCTGTTTACCTGGGTTGGGAGGCTTGCTCCCAGCTGCAGTGTAGATGTACCAGAAAGGCACTATATTTTGTAGATTTTCTCACCACTGTCACTAGGAAGCAAGGATTTCCACTAGTTCATAGGAAATGGGGAGAATACGCTATGTATTTTTTCTTGCCGTTTTAGAAAGGAGAATGGCGGGACTTGTTGCTGTTTCAATAGATCTCTTATTCAACACATGTTTGGGTTATGACAGGTCACACGGGACAATATAAATCAGCTAAATGATGCTCACATGCCACCGTGAGGATTTGTTTCCCTTTCTGGCATTTCAGCCAGAAAATTCCAGAAAAGTGTACATATATAGGTTGTTTGAAAGGACAAATGTTTCATAATCTAACCTACTCTAGACGGTTTGCCCCTTAGGACAGGGATTGCCTATTTCTTTGTGTTTGAGAGCCTACTACATTTTGGGTACCATGGTGATGTAATAATAATCTGTAGATTGCATTTCCAAAGTGCCCATCACCATGCTATCAAGTCTCTAATCCACTTGTAGAATATCTGCGCATTGATTTTATATCTGTGTGTCTGTGTTTGCATGTGTCCATGTATGCAGGTGTAACTAGGCATGCATACAGTGTTTTTTTTGCTTGTCTCTCTGGAAACATATGTTCCAAGCTGAGCATGCATGATTTACTCAGAGATGGAGGTCAAACAGCACAATTCAGTCATCCAGCTGTGGGGGGTTTGTTCTTTATAGCATGGAAATAAGTGTCATAGGCGTGAAGCTGATAACCAGATGTGGATATGCATTTTGTGAATGTTTGTGGCTGGTCTGATCTAGGGTTCTCATCTGGGCCTACCTCTAGATTTATTCAACAGGGGCTTTGCATCAAAGAGTACTCTCCAAAGTGCGGCTGCATTGTTGTGTTAATACCCCTCCTATAGTGCCAAGGGAGTGCCTGACTGAAAAAAAATGCTCCATAGGGAACCCAACCTAACCAGTCCCTACAAGAAGAACTTTAGAATTGCTGAGTAGGCATTATTGTCAGTTGTGTTAATACAACTGCAATTGATTCTACACATCTAGAAATACCCCAGAATCCCAGTACAGAAATGCTCACAGTGGCATGTGCAATTTCAGAGCCCCTTGGAAGTACCTTAGACTTGTAATGCTGACAGACCTTAGTTGTCCTTGGCCAGGATCAAACCTCTGGAGCTTAATGCATGAGCCTCTACTGCAGGACATGGCTGTAGAAGGATCATCAATCTCTAGCTGGTCTAGGTGCCACTAGAGGGGGAACAGAGTGTCACAACAAGCAGGCATAGGTTACAGAGTCTTTCAGCAAAGAATTTTGTCAGTCCCCTTGCCAACATGTGTAGCTATCCCAAGAAGTAGCTAAAAAGTGGCTTAAAAGTGTGGGTCTACAATGAAGTGACTATGTTCAGACTGCACCTTCTCAACCATCAGTTTTGCTCGGCATGTGTTCTCCCCCCAAGTACCACATTTACTTTAGTGACAAAAATGAATTTTTATTGCCTGTTATTCCTGTTGGCCCTGCAGAGCCAACACAACTAAAAGAGTGAATTGGCTTCTATTTTCAATCATGCATCATCTACAGATTCACTAGGTATCAGCTGCAAAGATAAATTCTGTCTATAGGTACAAGCGTGCAGCCCCCATGTTTTGATTTAGTTTGAAGCCAACAGAATTCCACTGGATTAATTGTGGGAAGAATCTGGCTTGCAGAATATTTATTATTCATAGTTGTACAGGAACCTGAAAAAATTCAGTTTTGCTTTCAGATCCCAGATGGAATTTGCAGGGCATATGTCTGGGGAATTGCTGGCAATGAGAACACATTCGATTTTGAAATGATTGAGAAGACCATAACCATGGGACGGCACAATACCATTATAATAGTCAATTTTTCAGAGCAGAACTGCACAGTTAACCTTAAAGGAAATGGAAGAAGAGGGGATCTAGAGTACAACTTGATAGATTTCCCGCCCACCCTGCAAAAGCTCACAGCATCAAATCCATCTCTTTAGTCTCATAAGTAAGTGATGCTGCTTCAGTCTGTGAGGAATCTAGGGACATGAGCCAGAGACCCTGGGAACCAATATCAATAACTCTTCTACTTGAAAAGGAGTACTTGTGGCACCTTAGAGACTAACACATTTATTTGAGCATAAGCTTTCGTGAGCTACAGCTCACTTCATCGGATGCATTCGGTGGAAAATACAGTGAGGAGATTTGTATACACACACAGAGAACATGAAACAATGGGTTTTATCATACACACTGTAAGGAGAGTGATCACTTAAGATGAGCTATTACCAGCGGGAAGTGGGGGGGGGAAGGAGGAAAACCTTTTATGGTGATAATCAAGGTGGGCCATTTCCAGCAGTTAACAAGAACGTCTGAGGAACAGTGGGGAGTGGGGTGGCGGTGGGAGAAATAACATGGGGAAATAGTTTTACTTTGTGTAATGACCCATCCATTCCCAGTCTCTATTCAAGCCTAAATTAATTGTATCCAGTCTGCAAATTAATTCCAATTCAGCAGTCTCTCCTTGGAGTCTGTTTTTGAAGTTTTTTTGTTGAAGTATAGCCACCCTCAGGTCTGTAATCGAGTGACCAGAGAGATTGAAGTGTTCTCCGACTGGTTTTTGAATGTTATAATTCTTGACATCTGATTTGTGTCCATTTATTCTTTTACGTAGAGACTGTCCAGTTTGACCAATGTACATGGCAGAGGGGCATTGCTGGCACATGATGGCATATATCACATTGGTAGATGCGCAGGTGAATGAGCCTCTGATAGTGTGGCTGATGTGATTAGGCCCTCTGATGGTGTCCCCTGAATAGATATGTGGACAGAGTTGGCAACGGGCTTTGTTGCAAGGATAGGTTCCTGGGTTAGTGGTTCTGTTGTGTGGTGTGTGGTTGCAGGTGAGTATTTGCTTCAGCTTGGGGGGGCTGTCTGTAAGCAAGGACTGGCCTGTCTCCCAAGATCTGTGAGGTGATGGGTCATCCTTCAGGATAGGTTGTAGATCCTTGATGATGTGTTGGAGAAGTTTTAGTTGGGGGCTGAAGGTGATGGCTAGTGGCGTTCTGTTATTTTCTTTGTTGGGCCTGTCCTGTAGTAGGTGACTTCTGGGTACTCTTCTGGCTCTGTCAATCTGTTTCTTCACTTCAGCAGGTGGGTATTGTAGTTGTAAGAATGCATGATAGAGATCTTGTAGGTGTTTGTCTCTGTCTGAGGAGCAAATGCGGTTATATCGTAGAGCTTGGCTGTAGACAATGGATCGTGTGGTGTGATCTGGATGAAAGCTAGAGGCATGTAGGTAGGAATAGCGGTCAGTAAGTTTCCGGTATAGGGTGATGTTTATGTGACCATTGCTTATTAGCACTGTAGTGTCCAGGAAGTGGATCTCTTGTGTGGACTGGTCCAGGCTGAGGTTGATGGTGGGATGGAAATTGTTGAAATCATGGTGGAATTCCTCAAGAGCTTCTTTTCCATGGGTCCAGATGATGAAGATGTCATCAATGTAGCGCAAGTAGAGTAGGGGCATTAGGGGACGAGAGCTGAGGAAGTGTTGTTCTAAGTCAGCTATAAAAATGTTGGCATACTGTGGGGCCATGCGGGTACCCATCGCAGTGCCGCTGATTTGAAGGTGTACATTGTCCCCAAATGTGAAATAGTTATGGGTGAAGACAAAGGCACAAAGTTCAGCCACCAGGTTAGCCGTGACATTATCGGGGATACTGTTCCTGACAGCTTGTAGTCCATCTTTGTGTGGAATGTTGGTGTAGAGGGCTTCTACATCCATAGTGGCTAGGATGGTGTTTTCAGGAAGATCACCGATGGATTGTAGTTTCCTCAGGAAGTCAGTGGTGTCTCGAAGATAGCTGGGAATGCTGGTAGCATAGGACCTGAGGAGGGAGTCTACATAGCCAGACAATCCTGCTGTCAGGGAGCCAATGCCTGAGATGATGGGGTGTCCAGGATTTCCAGGTTTATGGATCTTTGGTAGCAGATAGAATACCCTAGGTCAGGGTTCCAGGGGTGTGTCTGTGCGGATTTGTTCTTGTGATTTTTCAGGGAGTTTCTTGAGCAAATGGTGTAGTTTCTTTTGGTAACCCTCAGTGGGATCAGAGGGTAATGGCTTGTAGAAAGTGGTGCTGGAGAGCTGCCTAGCAGCCTCTTGTTCATATTCCGACCTATTCATGATGACGACAGCACCTCCTTTGTCAGCCTTTTTGATTATGATGTCAGAGTTGTTTCTGAGGCCATGGAAGGCATTGTGTTCTGCACGGCTGAGGTTATGGGGCAAGTGATGCTGCTTTTCCAGAATTTCAGCCCGTACACTTTGGCGGAAGCACTCTATGTAGAAGTCCAGTCTGTTGTTTCGACCTTCAGGAGGAGTCCACCCAGAATCCTTCTTTTTGTAGTGTTGGTAGGAAGGTCTCTGTGGGTTAGTATGTTGTTCAGAGATGTGTTGGAAATATTCCTTGAGTCAGAGACGTCGAAAATAGGATTCTAGGTCACCACAGAACTGTATCATGTTCGTGGGAGTGGAGGGGCAAAAGGAGAGGCCCCGAGATAGGACAGATTCTTCTGCTGGGCTAAGAGTATAGTTGGATAGATTAACAATATTGCTGGGTGGGTTAAGAGATCCACTGTTGTGGCCCCTTGTGGTATGTAGTAGTTTAGATAGTTTAGTGTCCTTTTTCTTTTGTAGAGAAGCAAAGTGTGTGTTGTAAATGGCTTGTCTAGTTTTTGTAAAGTCCAGCCACAAGGAAGTTTGTGTGGAAGGTTGGTTTTTTATGACAGTTCCAGTTTTGAGAGCTCATTCTTAATCTTTCCATGTTTGCTGTAGAGGATGTTGATCAGGTGGTTCTGCAGTTTCTTTGAGAGTGTGTGGCACAAGCTGTGAGCATAGTCTGTGTGGAATGTATATTGTAATGGATTTTTTACCTTCAGTCCTTTTGGTATGATGTCCATCTGTTTGCAGGCAAATCTCTAATAGCTGTCAGAGGTTGTAGTATTTTTATCCCCTCTGTACACCTCTAGGCACAAGGGGGCAAGGCCATCACAGTGAGCTGCTAATTAACATGCCTGCATCTGAGAAGCACAATTTCAGGGCACTAGAAGTCAGAGAGGCCCATTTCCTGTGCTAATTTGAATTAAATCACAGCTAGAAGTAGCAACACTCCAGCAGTCTTGGGACTGGTGATGCATCACTTTAGCAACCTCATCACACAGCAGCCTAAACATATGCATAACAGGTAACTCCCGGAGTTCCATCTGTGGTATTTGTGCAGGATAAAGAAGGAAGCCGTGATTGTTAAACTGGAGTCCATATTCCATTTCTACTCCTGTCACAGTTACAGGGCTAGATGCACCCCTTTCGGTCTCTCTCTTTAGGCCTTGTGCCCTCACCTCTCTGGGGTGGAACCAGTCTTAGTCTAGGCCCCTGCTACAGTGCCCTGTTTACCACCCATGCTTCCCCAGCAGGTCCAACTGGGATCAGTCACTATGGTTCTCCCCTTCAGGGGTCTGACTAGTGGTATATATAGACTGCCTTCTGAAACCAAAGCATTGCTTATTTAACAGTATGAACAAAGCATTTAGAGAAAAAGAATTTTTAAATGACCAACAGTCTATACAGGTCTCTCTTACCTACAGTCCTACCATCCTGTGATGGCAGTTTAGGCAGCCCTAGCTTCTCCAGACAACCCAGTGAGTGTCTATCTCCATCTCGTTTCCTTGAACATCTCCCCAACAACTGCTCTCCTCCTGAGAAAGAGACACACTCTTCTTAAACTGCAATGTCCTTTTGATCTCTGCTTCTGAGGCTTTTTTCTATCCTACCATTGTCTCTTAACAACCCTCCAGTTTGCTGAGAAGTGGCTTATGTTGGCTCATTCTGTTTTGCTCCTGCTTGTTTTCCTTACAGCCTGCTATTAAACTAACCAATATTTGCCTACAGTAAACATCCCAATAACCAGGTCGCCAAACAGTATTAATAAATTATTACAGAGCAGTTCCATGTCCTTCACTGGCCCTTTATAGCAATAGACCCACTGCTGCTGGGATTTCTGATGACTTGGGGATGTGTTGAGACACTGAAATTCCATAATAAATGGAACTAGAATATTCCTTTATCAGAGCCTACATTTGCAAAAGTGACTAGTGATTTTTTGGATGCTTCCATTTTTCGGTGTCCAACTTCAGGGGCCTTTAAAGGGCTTGATTTTCAGAGAGTACCAAACACTTGCCAGACTACTTTAAATTGTCTTAAGTTAGGTGCCCAAAAATGGAGACACCCAAAATTACTAGTCATTTTTGAAGATGTAGCCCGAGTCCCAGCCAGCAACCGAGGCCAGGACCAAAGAGGGAGATCCTCTGGAGGGAACTTTTGCATATAAAGTACCCGTTTTTACTGTTTATCATTATTATTATTATTTTATTATTGTACTGACTATGCTGGCTTCTTTTCTGGGTACCCCATGGCTGAAGCCACTTTACATGGATGTGATCTAGAAGCCTTTCTGAGTCTCCAGCCCCTGACTCTCTCCCTCCCACTGTCCACGCTCTCTACTTGGCCCCCCAGTCCACATTCCCAAGATGGTGGCTTCTCCACCTGAGTGCTTATATTTTTCAACATGAGATTAGGTGCATGCAGAATCATCCCTGATCCGTTTTTCTCCATTTACTGTATTTAGAACCAGCGTGAGGTGGTTTGTTTCTGTCAGTGGTGACTGGGTCAATAAACTGAAAGGGTCACATAAACAATGGCCAATCTTGGAGAAAAAAATTGCTCTGCTGTCCTCTTCTTCCTCCCAAAAAGCAGGTGTAATTATAGTCTCATCTAGCATCTTGTGTGTGTAGGCTGCTCCAATGACTCAGTCATCAATTATTCCACTGATGTTGTCCCCTTCGATAAACTTTCACAGAACTCCCTGGTTTATTCCCCTTTCACAGAGGACTGCTCATTCTTTGACTTTCAGTAACATAAACTACTTCTGATTGCCAAGACCAGCACACAGACACACACCCACTTTTGTTTCATGCTAACAATGAAATGCTACTGAATACTGCTTTGAGGCTCCTTAAAATTCAGAGCAGCATTTGCTTACATGTTGATTTTGAAGTCACCATGCTGGATGTGTTTAACATGTGGTGCTGGCTTGTTCTGGCAGTTCTGTATTTCAGTTCCCCCTCTTTTTTTTTTTTTTGTATGTGTTGCCTTGCCATACAAAGTAAATGTGTCTGATGGGGCCTCTTCAAGATAATCCCTTTTTTCTGATTTTGTAATGTGAGATTTCACATTTATCTAAAGTTTGGAAATAGACTCTACTACCTAGGCTAACTTGAAGTCAGCTCCCTTGGGACACTGTATGGGACTGGAGTCTGAACAGTAAATCTAATCATCACAAACACTAGTCATGAGAGAAACATAGTCCTCTAGAAGCCTGAGGGCAGAAGTATCAGCCAATTTGAGTTCTAATCCCACTGATGCCCTTTCTACACTAGATGGAAGTGTTGCAACCAACTAGTGGCTGGAACAACAACTGTGCTAGGTATTTTACTGACTTCGGTAATACAGTTAGGTCAAAGTCCTTAGCTTGGGTCTGATTGAAAATGGCACATCCAAGCACTGGTTTCTCCCCATGGAGGACAGAAAACTGTAAACATTACAAAGGCACAGTTCAACCTGCCCTCCTAACACCAGCGTACAGTGCAGTGTTTCACCTTTTTCAACTACTGCTCTGTATCAGACTTCCCCAACGCTCTGTGGCCCTGGCCTGAGTTTCCCATGCAGCAGAAAGTGCTTAATGTCCAGCACATCCTATATCACACATCTGCTTGTTAGTGTCCACTTCTGGGAAACAGCTGAATCCTTACGCTGCAGAGGAGACTTGACTGTCTCTGGAGTCATGAATTCTGCAGCTGCTCTGTGTAGACTAAGGATTGCAGCACTAGCTGCCTGAAGCATTTACAGAAAAGTAGATATTTATGTAATTAAAAAACTAAAAAAAAAACAGACCAAAATAGCAAAGGTTTAAATATATTGAACATCTTGGATTGGGTCCTTCTTTCTTACCTTTCATACATTGCTTGACTTCTTAGGCCCTGACCCGTACACACAGCCTATTAACTTTACCTAGGTGAGGAGTCCCTTTGGTGTCTGCATTTGTTTGGCTCCTAGCACAACAGGACTCTGCTTCTTACCACACCCTTTTAGCACAACTAAATAGAAACAGTAAATAATAATACGTTCCCCCTCTGGTCCATGTGGTGTCAGGGAAGTGCCACTTGCCATGTCGGCATTTCAAGTTCAAGTCGAAACAGATTTCAGAAGATACTTAATGACAATAGTTAGTACTTACTTAGGACTTTCATATATTGATCTCAAAACATTTCCCAGGTGGATAGATGCAATTACAGAGGGCGTGACTGTAGCACAGAGAGGGTAGCACAGTGCCTTGCTGGCAGAGATGGAAGTAGTATCCAGCTCTTCTAACAGAACTTGCTCTGTTATCCTAGCCACTGGACTGCACTGTTTATCCATATTTGCTGTCACTGAGCAAAGTTATCCTCATGCATACTGACTGCTGGGAGCAAAGGCAAACCTTGCTGCTGATTTTTTTTCAGGTGTTTAATTAGCTTGTTTTGTTTAACATTTGGCTGTTTTTTCTGTTCAGTTTCATGCAGCTTTACTGCTGCCAGCTTTGTTAAGTGTTCTGATCTAACTGCTACCATCAACTCTTACAGTTACAATTGTCTGCTTATTTTGTCCACCACAAGGACGGCTCCCATTAATTTCATATTGTCTTCTTTTGCCCTTAAAGAAAAATACTTGGCAGCGTATTTCAAGTGCAGAAGCTGCAGAAACTGAGTATGCCATTCTACTTTTGCTCAATAAGTACAAGAAAATTAATTCTCGTGTGTGTGTGTGTGTGTGTGTGTGTATTTGTTTTTTGCTGACTGGGGCATCTTGTTCTCTCTGTGGCTGTGCTGTCTGACTGTACAGTCATGGTGTCTCTCTTAACAGCATTTCTTCCATTTCCGTTTGGTTTTGGCTTTGTTTTATTTTCTCTCAGAGGTTTCTTTCACCTCCTCATCAGTTGTGCTGTCTGATAGCAATTACCCCTTCCTGTACCTATCCAACAGGAGCTAGTCCAACACCACTTTGCTAATGAAGTTCCAGCAGTTTGCTTTGTTCACATGAGCTGTAGCAATGTTTATTCTATCATCTGTGTTGCTGTTTTCAGCCTACATCTGTATTGTGGTTTAGCCAAATGGCAATAAATTCTGGAGACACTTAGGTATGAGCAAGAGTCAAAGCTGACGTGATATGTTTAATACTGCTGTTTCTAAGAGGAACGGATGTTTCCCATTAACCAAACCTTTTACTCAAGCTGTCTTCTACTTGAGCTTGTAAACACAAGACCTGATTCTCTACTGAGTTACAGCAATTTTAAATTGCTGTAGCTCCATTGACTATTAGAGTCAATTCTGATTTCTACTGGTGTGAGAGGAGAATCATGCCTATACTGACTTTTACACAGTACATCTTTCATTTAAAGAATAGTTTAACTTTTCTTAATAAACCAAGAGGCTGTAAGACATCACCAACCACTGTGGGAATGGAGATGGTGGTCTTGCATTTTCTTCGTATTACTGCAGTGAGTAAAACGTGTTATATTAATCTATGAAATCATTATCCAGCTATTTCTGGTCTGTTGAAGGAAAGGTCTGACACAGAGTAAACCAGGTCAGGTGAGAGGAACAAAATATGAAACAAAATTAGGAATCATTCCTGTCTCATAATTATTGGGTTGGTGGTATAAGGTCACACCTGATCAGCCAACTCTAGGAATTAGTAAATGCCTTATTACATATTGTATGGTGCATTATGCACTGAGATAATTGTATTAGCTAAGGTACTTATAGGGCCTTCCATTAGAGTAGAATATGAGCACATCACAATCTGTAGTAGATTTATCCTTACAACATCTTTGTGATATAGAGAAGTAGTATTATCCCCATTTTACAGATGAAGAACTGAGGCCCAGAGAGACTAAAGGTATGTCTTCGCTGCAGAGTTAACTTGGTTAATTGGAGCCCAGGTTAGCCAAGCCAAGCAAATATGTGAGCAGCCATAACGCAAACGCATACTCAAGTTACTGTGTTCTCACTGATGCTATACTGGTGCTGTGTTGCTAGGACTGCTGGGGGCATATCTCATGGTTCTTTGTCCTACAGTAAGATGAGCTGCTTAATGCTTCTTTCCCAGTGAATTGTGGGAGAATTTGTGTGACCTTCTGGGCACACAGTGGGAATTGTGGGGTATTGGAGGATTATTAACACTCAAATGGTTTAGCCTGCATCCTGACTGTAAATAGAGTAAGTTACTAGCTGGGATAAAAGCAGAACCTAGAGTCTTACACACACAACAAGGACGGGCCAGCTAGCCCAGACTGAAAGCACCAATTAATTCAGGTAAGCGGATTTTGTGTGGATGGGAGCCCCTGTTAACTATGCAGGTTTCAGAGTAGCAGCCGTGTTAGTCTGTATTCGCAAAAAGAAAAGGAGGACTTGTGGCACCTTAGAGACTAACAAATTTATTTGAGCATGAGTATTTGTGAGCTACAGCTCGCTTCATCAGATGCATTTGCTGGAAAATATAGAGGGGAGATTGATATACACACACAGAGAACATGAAACAATGGGTTTTATCATACACACTGTAAGGAGAGTGATCACTTAAGATAAGCCATTACCAGCAGCAGGGGGCGGAAAGGAGGAAAACCTTTCATGGTGACAAGCAAGGTAGGCTATTTCCAGCAGTTAAGATGAATATCTGAGGAACAGTGGGGGGTGGGGTGCGGGGGAGAAATACCATGGGGAAATAGTTTTACTTTGTGTAATGACTCATCCATTCCCAGTCTCTATTCAAGCCTAAGTTAATTGTATCCAGTTTGCAAATTAATTCCAATTCAGCAGTCTCTCATTGGAGTCTGTTTTTGAAGTTTTTTTGTTGAAGGATAGCCACCCTCAGGTCTGTAATTGAGTGACCGGAGAGATTGAAGTGTTCTCCAACTGGTTTTTGAATGTTATAATTCTTGACGTCTGATTTGTGTCCATTTATTCTTTTACGTAGAGACTGTCAGTTTGACCAATGTATATGGCAGAGGGGCATTGCTGGCATATGATGGCATATATCACATTGGTAGATGCGCAGGTGAACGAGCCTCTGATAGTGTGGCTGATGTGATTAGGCCTTATGATGGTGTCCCCTGAATAGATATGTGGACAGAGTTGGCAACGGGCTTTGTTGCAAGGATAGGTTCCTGGGTTAGTGGTTCTGTTGTGTGGTGTGTGGTTGCTGGTGAGTATTTGCTTCAGATTGGGGGGCTGTCTGTAAGCAAGGACTGGCCTGTCTACCAAGATCTGTGAGAGTGATGGGTCGTCCTTCAATATAGATCTATCCTTCAGGATAGATTGTAGATCCTTGATGATGCGTTGGAGAGGTTTTAGTTGGGGGCTGAAGGTGATGGCTAGAATAAATGGACACAAATCAGACGTCAAGAATTATAACATTCAAAAACCAATTGGAGAACACTTCAATCTCTCCGGTCACTCGATTACAGACCTGAGGGTGGCTATCCTTCAACAAAAAAACTTCAAAAACAGACTCCAACGAGAGACTGCTGAATTGGAATTAATTTGCAAACTGGATACAATTAACTTAGGCTTGAATAGAGACTGGGAATGGATGAGTCATTACACAAAGTAAAACTATTTCCCCATGTTATTTCTCCCCCCATCCCACCCCCCACTGTCCCTCAGATATTCTTCTGAACTGCTGGAAATAGCCTACCTTGCTTGTCACCATGAAAGATTTTCCTCCTTTTTCCCCCCTGCTGCTGGTGATGGCTTATCTTAAGTGATCACTCTCCTTACAGTGTGTATGATAAAACCCATTGTTTCATGTTCTCTGTGTGTGTATATCAATCTCCCCTCTGTATTTTCCAGCAAATGCATCCGATGAAGTGAGCTGTAGCTCACGAAAGCTTATGCTCAAGTAAATTTGTTAGTCTCTAAGGTGCCACAAGTACTTCTTTTCTTTTTGTTAATTATGCAGTGTGACTTGCCCAAGATCATACAGGAAGTCTGTGGCAGATTCTCCCCTTCAGCTTCAAATCAGTCCCCCATAAAATAGATTTACACATGCATTTGCTCCTATTCTATTTACACTTGCTTCTATTTCTCTTTGACAAATTGTTCCATGTTTCTCCCACCTATTGCTTCTTAAAATAAAAGAAGGAAGATTACACGCTGCTCATCTTCCTATCTGTCCCTTGGCCCCTTTGCTTTCACAGTCTTTGAATAATGGTATTGGGATTGATTATGATCTCATTTACACCAATGTAAATCAATTGCCATTGAAGCCATTGGAGTTCTACTGGTGGAAAAACAATTACAGACCAGGAACTAGTCCACTGAATTCAGTTAATCATTGAATTCATTGTACTTATGCTACTCTTCATCATTTTGAACTCTGCAGTGTTCTGCCTATTGCTTACATGCTACCAGATGGGGTCAATAGAGAAACCTAAGAAAGGTGGATAATATGTTGATCCAATCTGCATGCCAGGGCCAAATGCTGCTCCATTATCCTATGAAAGCCTACTGAGGTTAATGTGTTGAATCTTCATTAGCCCATTCATTATGTATAACCAAGTAATCACTTCCTCATTTAATATCTTGTACAGTTGGCAACCTTCCTGTTTTTTTTTTTTTACTTCTGTAAAACAACTGTTGACCTAAATTCCCTCTAAGTTGCGCAGCCGTGTGACCACGCAGCAGGCTATCAAGGGCCGTGCAGCTATGCAGCCACAGGGGCCTGGACTGAAAAGGAGAGAGGTAGGAGGTGTGCAGGGTTGTGGCAGGAAGAGCGCCTCTCCCCAGGCTTTTTTTTTCCACCAAATGCATCCGATGAAGTGAGCTGTAGCTCACGAAAGCTTATGCTCTAATAAATTTGTTAGTCTCTAAGGTGCCACAATTATTCCTTTTCTTTTTGCGAATACAGACTAACACAGCTGCTACTCTGAAATCTCCCCTGGCTGCAGCCCTGGAGCTGCTGTGGCTGGGGAGAGGCGCCTCTCCGCTGGCCCCAGGCTGCTGCAGCGAGAGAGGGCTGGGGGGAGACCTCTTTCACCAGGGTGGCTGTACCCCAAACCCCTCATCCCAGGCCCCACTCCACAGCCTGCACCCCCAGCTGGAGCCCTCACCCCCGCTCCCCAGCACCCAAACCCTCTGCCCCAGCCCTGAGCCCCCTTCCATACTCCAAACCTCTTGGCCTCTCCCCCACCACACGTCACCTCCATACTGGCGCACATAACAAAATTCATCCAGCACATGGATGTAAAAAATTAGAGGGAACATTGCTGGTGACTTGATACAAATTCCTCCACGCTTAGTTTCCTGGGCAGCTTTTCATGCTGTAGTGAGTCAACAGAAGGGATGAGTAACCCTCAGGAGGCTGGGGGTTTACAGACTGTAAAAAATACCTCACTCCAACAACTGACTGCACATGGCCAGATCATTTGTATGGTACCTCACTGATTTCACCTGGCTCTACTTGGGCACAAGGGGTCCATATGCTTGCGATCAATTGCAGGATTGGGATCCTAGTTCCTTTAAAAAATATTTTTTCCTAAGTAACAGTAAGCCTGTGGTCTGTATCAGGTATATAGAACACCACAGAAAATGTAGGCCAGCATGAGTGGATGACTCATACAGAGCATGGAATACTGTTTATTTTCCCTATAGATCTTGTTTTCTGCTCACATAGCATTTTACTCTGGCCTAAATTCAAATGACAATGTCTGTTGGAAGACAGGGTTAATGTATCCATGGATGGACTGTGCCTCATACACTCTATATCCAGTCAGAGTCACTTGGAGGGGAGCTGTGTTTCCAGCCTAACACAATGACGTTTTTATGCAGTGAAAATTAGATGGCTGCACAAAGCATTATAGTAGTTCCACCAGTGGAATCTGCAGGAACATACCATACCCAGAAGGAAAATGTTCACTGTTAATAAGACCATGAGACCTGTGTTCTTTGCCATCCTGTTGCTGATCCCTGTCCAGAAGTCTGTGGTATGTGAGTAAGTCCAGCACTGGAAAGATTGTTTTTATTTTTAGTTTTTTAAGTGTCTCTGGAAGTCAAACTGTTTACACTGTAAAGTCTAGCTGCCAATACACTATACTGTATTGTCATAAATAATGATGTTTGTGTCTGTCTAGATGCAGATGTGAGCTTGACATTAGGATGGGTTTTTAAGGGTAATATACTATTACCCCTTTTCTTGGCTCTAGTGTTGCCCCTTTGCTGAACAGTAGCAAGTGATGGTGCTTTGCAGGTCACTTCCTGGTGGAGGAGAAATCAGTGATGCAGAGTCTGGGTATGTTATAACGGTAACTTGCTTTATTTAAACACATACACTAGTCCTGATAGGAGATGGCCCAACTACATGCAGAGCAATCCCTTCTTTCAGGCATCCTAGTTTAATACCAATGCCCAGTTCCCATGGAGCAACTCTGCCTCAAAGACTGACTCTAATCAGAGTCCAAGGCAGAGAACAAACTCTCTGGCTACTTACACAGCTCTGTCTCTCCTGATTCTGCCTCTACACACAGCCTTTTATAACCAAAACGAGTAACACCATAGCATGTCTTCCCAAGAGTCAAAATGTGTTTGCATGCTAAGAGAAAGAACTTGGAAGTCTATGTGTGATAGTGCCACACAGGAATGTCTTCCACAACAATGCTTTCTGGGAATGGGCCTCTGAGATGACAGAAGGAAGAGAATCAAAGAATGCACAAAACCATTCTCTCCCAGAGACTGTAGCACCAGGAGTGCAAAATAGGTGAGCCTGAAACTGCGGAATTACAGCTGTTTTGCAGTAGGTTCCCTACCCTTCAGGGTGAATTCCATTGAGCAACAGTTCATTCCTAGTGTGATGGTTCTCAGGGTACCCAGGACTGAGAGTCTCCTTATTATCTCCCTGACTCCAGTGTGAGGGAGCACCCCACCAGTCTATTAGCCACCCAAACACTCTCCTCTGGGCAAAGCCAGCCCCTACTTTACCTTGCAGGTTTACCATAGGCGTACCCCAGTCCCTGAGCCCCTTTGAAGTGTTCCCCTGTAGGGTCCAGCCCTTTATCGACTAAACACTCACAGAAATACCAAGTCAGCTGTCCCTCTGGGAAGAGAGCACACCCCACCTTGTAAGAGTCAGCTCAGAAACAGCACTTTGCTTAACACCGCAGCACTGAGGTATAGTTATAGCGAAAACGAGGATAAGTTTATCTCCAAAGATTCCAGAGCTACTGAGTAAGGAGAATGGAAATAATGGAAATGAAAACACATTTTCCAGATACTTAACTTAACAGGCTAAATTCTGTCTAAAGAAGTCTTATCTCACCCAAAGTCTTCTGCAGCATTTCCAACCAAGGCTGGTTGTGGTTCCATATTCAGGAATGTAAATGCATTGCCCATTTACTTCCTAGATGCAGGATGCGGAGGTGTCTTCTTGGTTCCCCAAATAGCCCAGCAACCTTTTGGAGGGTATCTTAAGATAAGGTTCTCTTCCCCTGCTGTGTTTCTATACCTATGAATTCCTTTCTGAAATTCTTACAATCCTTCACCTGCATTCAGGTTAGACGGATGATGGGAGACCCACTGTGAATGAAATAATTCTTAATGTATATTTCAACAGGAGAATAAACATCCCTTGTCTGACAGAAAACTGTTTGCCAGCTCTGCCTTGAAACAGACTTTCAAATATATTTTCAGTATATATAGAGAGAACTCCGTACATAGTATGTGTATATATATTTCATAACAATATTAATGACCAGTGTGACCCTGGCTTTTATTTATGATCTCACATGACATTCTTCAGTGAACCAGAATCCGGACATTCTTGTAACCTCCTTGCCAGGTGGCATTAAGATTCTTGGGTCACACCTATAAAATGTGTAAATAGAGTTAGTGCTGCTGTCTTTTGGGGGGCAGGTATTAAATCAATACACCTTTTCCATCTCAAGTGGTTTTTGAACTGAAATGTAGAGACAACAGTATATGTGTGTGTTTAATGCAAGTCAAAGAAAAGTAAAGGAGTACTTGTGGCACCTTAGAGACTAACAAATTTATGTGAGCATAAGCTTTTGTGAGCTACAGCTCACTTCATCGGATGCATGCAGTAGAAAATACAGTGGGCAGATTTTATATACACAGAGAACATGAAACAATGGGTGCTACCATACACACTGTAACGAGAGTGATCAGGTAAGGTGAGCTATTACCAGCAGGAAGGGGGGGGATATGGAGGAACTTTTGTAGTGATAATCAAGGTGGGCCATTTCCAGCAGTTGACAAGAGTGTGTGAGGAACAGTGGGCGGGGTGTGGGGGGGGGGGAAGATAAACATGGGGAAATAGTTTTACTTTGGGTAATGACACATCCACTCCCAGTCTTTATTCAAGCCTAGGTTAATTGTGTCCAGTTTGCAAATTAATTCCAATTCAGCAGTCTCTCCTTGTAGTCTGTTTTTGAAGTTTTTGTTGTTGAAGAATTGCCATAGGTTTGTAATTGAGTGACCAAAGAGATTGAAGTGTTCTCCAACTGGTTTTTGAATGTTATAATTCTTGACGTCTGATTTGTGTCCATTTATTCTTTGGCGTAGAGACTGTACAGTTTGGCCAATGTACATGGCAGAGGGGAATTGCTGGCACATACTGGCATATATCACATTGGTAAATGTGCAGATGAACAAGCTTCTGATAGTGTGGCTGATGTGATTAGGCCCTATGATGGTATCCCCTGAATAGATATGTGGACACAGCTGGCAACGGGCTTTGTTGCAAGGATAGGTTCCTGGGTTAATGTTTTTGTTGTGTGGTGTGTGCTTGCTGGTGAGTATTTGCTTCAGGTTGTGGGGCTGTCTATAAGCAAGGACTGGCCTGTCTCCCAAGATCTGTGAGAGTGATGGGTCGTCCTTAAAGATAGGCTGTAGATCCTTGATGATGATTTCAAATCTTGGGGGTGGGGGAGGCTTTTGTTATGCTCTTTGTTTACGTGGTTCTCTCTTGGGACTGAGAGAGGCCAGACAGAAATCCATCTTCTCCAACCCATCCTAATCCACTCCATATGGCTAAATTCAGTGCCTTACATAATGACAAGTTTCAGAGTAGCAGCCGTGTTAGTCTGTATCTGCAAAAAGAAAAGGAGTATTTGTGGCACCTTAGAGACTAACAAATTTATTTGAGCATAAGCTTTTGTGAGCTACATTGCACATTTGGGGACAATGTATACCTTCAAATCAGTGGCACTGCTATGAGTACCCACATGGCCCCACAGTATGCCAACATTTTTATGGATGACTTAGAACAACACTTCCTCAGCTCTCGTCCCCTAATGCTCCTGCTCTACTTGCACTATATTGATGACATCTTCATCATCTGAACCCATGGAAAAGAAGCCCTTGAGGAATTCCACCATGATTTCAACAATTTCAATCCCATCATCAACCTCAGCCTGGACCAGTCCACACAAGAGATCCACTTCCTGGACACTATGCTGCTAATAAGCGATGGTCACATAAACACCGGAAACCTACTGACCACTATGCTTACCCACATGCCTCCAGCTTTCATACGGACCACACCACATGATCCACTGTCTACAGCCAAGCTCTACGATACAACCGCATTTGCTCCAATCCCTCAGACAGAGACAAACACCTACAAGATTTCTATCAAGCGTTCTTACAACTACAGTACCCACCTACTGAAGTGAAGAAACAGATTGACAGAGCCAGAAGAGTACCCAGAAGTTACCTACTACAGGATAGGCCCAACAAAGAAAATAACAGAACGCTACTAGCCATCACCTTCAGCCCCCAACTAAAACCTCTCCAACGCATCTTCAAGGATCTACAACCTATCCTGAAGGATGACCCATCACTCTCACAGATCTTGGGAGACAGGCCAGTCCTTGCTTACAGACTTCCGTGTGCCCAGCCCCCCAACCTGAAGCAAATACTCACCTGCAACCACACACCACACAACAAAAACACTAACCCAGGAATCCTATCCTTGCAACAAAGCCTGTTGCCAACTGTGTCCACTGTGACAGGGTCAGGCCAGATGCCTACAGGAGAGTGATTTTTTGGAATTCTGGCTACTCTTGCTGCACTAGGGGAGGGGGGATACAACAGCATTGGGGGTGCAGTGAAGAGGGTTGAAACTAAAATGGGGAGTTGCACAAGCGCATAGGCGGGGGCATGGGCACACGGAACAAGGGGATAAGAGGGCTGGAGTTAGGGCAGGGAAACCAAGGGGCTAGCTTCAGAGGCTGGGGCGGGGCAAACAAACAAAGGCTGCAGAAGGAAATGGGTGGGGCAGGCAAACAAACTGAAGCTAGTAAGGGGTGGCTGGGGCATAAGGGGGGGGCAAAAGCTGCAAAGGGCAAATGGGGCAGGTTGCAAGGGCAAAGCTATGAGGTAGGCAGTCCGGGGGGGGGCACGTGCGCCCATGTGCGCTTGCACAAAGTCAATTTGGGCTGGTTACTGCTTCTGGGCCAAAGGGTGGAATCAGGGCATGGCAAGCCAAGCAAGCAGCTGAGTCCAGAGACAGGAGCTGAGGCAGATGGTATACAGCCAGTGGGGGTGATGGAGGGGGCAGCGGTGGTGGTAGTAGTGTGGGGGTTGGGGGACACACAGTTGGATTGGGGGGCAGCTCCACGCCATACCCCATGTCCCTGGAAACACGGTCAAGACCCCCACCACAAGAGCACAGTTTGAAAGTTACTCAGTCTTAGGGCCCCCTCCACGGTGGTCTGCAAAGTCTCTAGGTGCTCCCCTACTGGTAGATGGTCCTCTTCTTCTCCTCCTCGGAGCTTCAGCAGCTCCAGGCAGCAGACTCCACAGCAGTAGCAGCTCCAGGAACTCCAGGTGGTGGTCCAGGCAGGCAGAAAGGACCCCTCTCAGGTGGTGGTGGTGGTGGTGTCTACAGCAGCAATGGCCGGGGGCCCTCACTCCCCCCTTCTGGGGAGTGGGCCAACAGCCCCCCCACCCAAGGGGCTGCGGTTGGAGCAGTACCAGCACCCAAGGGTGGGGGGTCCAGCAGCCAGCTAGCAACCAGGTAGCAGAGAAGGGGTGTGGATGGTGTTTGGCCTAGCCAGGGGAGCAGCTAGAGCGGCAACAGCAGTAACAGTAGGGAGAGCCCAGGGTCTAGCAGCAGTACCAGCAGCAGCCCTCTCCCTCCAGGCCAGAGGGTTGCAGGATTGAAATCCTATTGGGATCCGGGAAGTGGGCGGGCAAAGCCCGTCCACTGCTAAAGGATTCCCCCAGCCTAAAAGGGGGATCCACAGGACCTAGATGCCAAAAAATTCCGGGGGACAACTAATGAAATAACAGGGACAGGAGGGTGGTCAAAGGGTCAAACGGAGGGAACCGTATGGGGACACCGAGCAGAGAACCCCGGACAGCACCCACTGCTCCTCAAAGGCATCAAGGGAGTCAGAGGAAGCCGCCCAGAGGAACTCTGCCCGGATACGTGAACGGACCGAGGATCGGAAATAGGCCCCACAGTCACAGGAGACTCCATCTGCCAACCTCTTCACTCTGGTTTTATAGATGGCCATTTTAGCTAGGGCCAGGAGGAGGTTGACCAGGAGATCCCGTGATTTTGTGGGGCCACAGATAGGGAGTGCATAGATAAGAAGGTGAGGGGAAAAGTGCAACCAAAAGCGTAATAAAATATTGGTGAGGAGCTGGAATAGGGGCTGCAGCCTGGCACACTCCAGGGATATGTGTGCCAGGGTTTCCCTCACGCCACAAAAGGGGCAGGTGTCTGGGATAAAGGTGAACCGCGCCAAGTACACGCCCGTGCTCACGGCTCTGTGAAGGAGCCTCCAACTGACATCCCCGGCGGGCCTCGGGACTAAGGTGGAATATAGGCTGGCCCACTGGGGCTCCTCACCCTCCAAAGGTGGCAGGAGGTCCTGCCATTTTATATCGGGGTGGGACACGAGGGTGAGGGCGTGGAGGGTGTGGAGCATGAGCATGTATAGATGTTTTCTTGGCGCGGTTTGAAAGCAGACCGGATGCATCTCGAGCAGCTGGCTTACAGTGAAAGGGTGTAGGGGTCGGTTGGGTCCACAGGGCAGGGGTCCAATTAAAAAGGTCCGGCGGGCCTGGGGTAGAGGGCGGGTGGGGCGTGCCCTCATGCAGGACCCGGTCGAGATAAACCCGAGCAGCGGGCGGCAAAGCAGCCTTCACCTCCTGAAGTATGCGCCGGGGAGTACAAGGTCTGGAGAGCCCCATATGCTGAGCGAGCATCAGGGGATCCAGCCAGTCTCCCCGGTCATAGTCCAGGAGGTCTCCGACTCTTGTGACTTCTGTCAAGACCAACCTCTGGCGCACCGAGCGGGACTCCGCCACCTGCACACGGAGCTGGGTGTTGTGTAGCAGGGGCTTCACGAGGAGATCTGCCCCCTCGGTGGCCGCCACTGACCTGGTCGTTGAAAAGAGTTTCCAGGTCCGGAGGAGGTCCTGGTAGAAGACCGGCAGCCTGGAGAGGTCTCGCGGAAGACCTCTCGGATGGAGATAAAGGAGCTGCCGGTCGTATCGGAGCCCTCAGAAGTGGCGCAGGAAGGTGTGCGCCAGTATGCTCCACGCCAGACTACCTGCACCATAAAGAAGGCTCTGCAGGGCCTGGAGGTGGAAGACATGGACCTGAGTAAGCAGACATTTCAGGCCCTGCCCTCCCTCCTCCAGAGGTAGATGGAGAACCCCTACAGGAACCCAGTGCAGTCCTGACCAAAAGAACTCCAGAATCGATGTCCGGAGGTTGGCCAGGAAACCCGGGGCCGGGACCAGGATGTTGAGCCGGTACCAGAGCATGGACAGGACTAGTTGATTAAGCACCAGCGCTCTCCCTCGAAGGGAGTGACACCAGAGTAGTCCTGTCCATTTCTGGAGCTTCTCTGTCACCCCGCCCTCTAAATTCTGCCAGTTCTCCGGCGGAGAGGGATGCGTGGCAGAAAGGTAAACGCTGAGATAGAGCAGCGGACTCGTGCTCCACTGGATGGCCTGAAGCGCGGGTGGGAGGGAGCTCGCCTGCCACCAGTCCCCTACCACCAAGCCAGAGCTCTTGACCCAGTTGACCCACGCAGAGAAGGCTGCCGAATAGATGACCTGGCAAGCCTCCACCCGCGCCAAATCGCCCGGGTCCTGGGCCATGAGGAGCACGTCATGGATGTCGAAGATGCTGCAGCCCGGGACGGTGTAGGTCTGGTCTGGGTGGACCACATCCACCAGCACGGACTGTAGCCACAGCGAGATGACTTTCGCTAAGACCTTGTAGTCTGTGCTGAGGAGCGAGATGGGACGCCAATTCCGTAAATCGCGGAGGTCCCCCGTCTTCGGCAATAAGGCGAGCATGGCTCGCCTGCACGAAAGAGGGAGGATCCTGCTCTGCAAAGACTCGGCCCAGACGGTGACTAAGTCTGGGCCGAGGACATCCCAGAACACGCGGTAGAACTCCACGGTCAGCCCGTCCATGCCCAGAGATTTATTAGTGGGCATGCGGCGGAGGGCTTCCAAGAACTCAGCCAGAGTGAGAGGTAGCTCCAGCCGGTCTCGGTTGCCCACGCTGACCATCGAGAGTCCGTCCCAGAGCACTCTGCAAATGTTGGGATCGGTCAAATCCGGGGAGAAGAGGCGTGCGTAGAAGGCCCTGGCCCACCCGCACATCTCCGCCGGATCCGTGAGGGGGTGCCATCCTCCATGAGAAGGCAGCTTCTTAGCCCCCCCTCTTTTTCTCCAGGGCATAGAAGAAGCCGGAGCCGCAATCCATTTCCCGAAGGAGGCAGATGCGGGATCGAACAAAGGCACCCCAGGTCCGGTAGTCCTCAAGGGCCTGGAGCTCCTCCCGCTTCTCCCGGCACGCCCCGCAGAGGGATGGATCCTCAGGACTGGCGGCCAGACACCTCTCCAGCTCTAAGACCTCCCGTTCCAACTGCCATATTGCCGCATCCCTCCATCGGCTGGGTGTAGTCGTGGCAGAAGAGCCAGGCGCGCACCTTCCCCAGGTCCCACCGCCACCGCGCCAAGGGAAAGGCACGCTGCTGCTGTCGCCAGGCCAGCCAGAACTCCTGGAAGGACGCCACGAAGCCAACATCCTCCAACAAGCTGTTATGGTGCCAATAGGCTGGCCCCAGCCTCTCCAAGCAGAGAGAGACCGTCATGGTGGCTAGGTGGTGATCGGAGAATGGGGCCAGCCGACTGCTGGAGGAGTGGGCCCATGAAAGGTGGAAACGTGATAAGTAGATGCGGTCCAACCGGGAGTGGCGCGATGGACCTCCACCCGGACAAAGGTGAACGTCGAGACGTTGTCCGGGTGGTGGTCGCGCCAGACATCCACCAGGCAGTGATGGTCGACTATCCCCTGGAGGGCATCTGCGGCAGCTGGGCACTGTTCGGTCCCCGAGTGGTCCCGCTCCTCGAGGGTCGTATTAAAGTCCCCGCCCAGGACCAGGCACTCGCGAGGATCCAAGGTGCCGAGGAAGGCAGATACCTGCTGAAAGAAACGCAGCCGCTCTGGGCCCGATGTCGGGGCATAGATATTGACAAGATTGACTACGAGCCCCTCCATACGGACCCGGAGGTGCAGCAGGCGGCCCGGCACAGCCTCGGCGACCCCCAGCACCTCGGGCCGTAGGTCGGGGGAGAACAGGGTCGCCACTCCAGCCATATGAACTGTGAGATGGCTAAAGTAGACCCTGTCCCCCCAATCCAGCCGCCAGCTGTCTTCGGCGGCCGGAACTGTATGGGTCTCCTGCAGAAAAACCACAGAGTACTCTTCTTCCCAAAGGAAGCAGAGCACCTGGGACCTGCGGCGACCCATCTTACAGCCACGGGTGTTCAACGTTGTGATGGTAAGAGGTGTCATAAGGAGGGCTGGGGGGGATCCTCGCTGGCAGGGACGCTCACGGCTCCCGACGGGCTGGGCAACAGTCCGTGACCTACCCCGTAGGTGAGTAAGGAGTCACAGAAGAGGCGGACCCGCCAGTAGGCCGTGGCACCCTGCTTCCCGGTCCTTTTGCCCTCCCCCATGAGGGCCCTCGCGGCCTGGGGGATAAGATGGAAGTCCCCCCATCGCTGGAGAGTAAGCTGCACCTTGTTACGGGAGCCACAAACGTCCTCAAGGAACTCCCGCAGCTCCTCTTGCAGCTTATGGGGGGGCAAGGGTCACTAGCCCCCAGCTTTGCTCCAGAGGGACCGCCGACACAGCCCTGTGGCCCACCGAGATGGGCAGGCAAGGGGCGGACCCCTGACGTGGCGCCCGATGGGCTGGCACCACCTGGCCCCCCTCAAACCCCAGCTCAATTGGGGGCGGCGGAGGGAAGATAGTAGCCCCTGGTGAGTCGGGACTGGGAAATACAGAGGCCACTCCCAGGGGACTATCCTCTGGGGGCAAGGAGGTGGTGGCCCCAGGGGCGGCAATGATATCACGGGAGATGGAGGGGACAGGGACAGGGTTGACAACAAGGGCAGGGCTGGGATCCAGAGTAGGAGCAGGACGGGGTTGGAAGCAGAGGCAGGGAAAGGGGCAAAGGCAGGATCCTGGGCTCCAGGAGCCACGCAGCTGGAGATTGGCTCCCCTTGGTGGAGCTCAAGGGACTGGGGGGGGGTGGGAAGGTGGCCCTCCACAATGCCAGGCTCTGGCACCACGGCCGGCGGAGTAGCCACAGCATCTCCAGTGGGTTCCCTGCCCGGGAAGGAGATTGGTTGCCCCACGCCCACAAGGGACAGCCCATGGGGCCCGGGTCCCAGTCGCACGGCATCGGCCGTCGCCTCAATGGGCTCGGCGGCCGACAGCAGGGTGCCACCCACGCCTGGGCAGATGGAGGAGCCCAGGCAACCCTCGGGGGTGAGAGCAGAAGCAGCAGTTAGAGAGGAGGAGCATGGAGAAGGGGGGGCCGGGGTGAGGTCCCTCAGATTGAGGCCCACTGGCAGAAGGTCATCCTCCCCCTGGGTGACCGGGGTCAGACCCAGGGCCTCGATCTCCTCGTAGATGGAGGGGAGCTCCCCTTCCACCACCCCGGAGGTCTCCCCGCCAATGACCAAAGTGATGCTCACCTCGGGGCTCACAGGGGCTCCGGATGGTAACGGGGCTCACAGGGGCTCCATCGGGGGCCTTGAAAGGAAAGGGCTCCAATGGAGGGATGGTACTGCTCTCCCGTGCTGCCACGTCTTCCCCAGCCAGCACTGGGGGATGGATTGCGCCCGTGGGCAAAGCAGAGGGCTCGGCATCGGTGCCCCCTTTTTTGGTCTTCTGGGGGGCTTCCGCATCGGTGGAAGGGAGCGGGGCTTGAGCCTTCCGCTTGCCCCACTTCCCCTGGACTAGGGCCCAGCCCTCCATGGCATCATCAGGGGGCCGGCTAACAGGGGTCGGGTCGGGAGGCAGGGGCATGGCTCAGGGACTGTGGGAGGCAGCGGTGGAGCAGCATGAGGGAGGGAAAAATCCCCCTGGGGTGGGCCCTCTTCCACGCTCGGTGGTATCCCTGCCATACCCTCCTCTAGATGCCCTGCCAAACTGCAGACAGCAGAGGCGGGGCCCTCCCGCTCGTCTGGGCATGCTGGGGGGGGTGCCCCTTGGGCCCGAGCGGGAGCAGTGGTGGACTGAGTGGGAGGAGGGGCGGCTCCGGGTGCCGGGCAACCTGGGGCACTGGCGATGACGAGGCTGGCGCCCCGCCGGGGCTCGGGGGATCCCGGATGCCCCTCCTTGCTGGGCCAAGGGGCAGTCCTTCCGGACGTGCCCCATCACCTGGCAGAGGTAGCACTGGGCCTCCCGGTAATGGAGTAGTGCACCCGGTAATGGGCCCCCTGGTAGGGGACCAAAAAGGACCCCTCAAGCGCCTCTCCGTCATGTGCCGCCGGCGGCAGTTGAAGCTGCACTTGCCGGCGGAACAAGAGGACGTGACGGAGGGTGGGGTCCTTGCAGCCCAGTGAGAGAGGGCTCAGGACGGAAATGGGCTTCCCCAGGTTTGAAAGGGCGGGTAATAGGGCAGCATTGGGAAGGAAGGGAGGGACTGAGGTTAGCATGAGGCGGACGCCCAGGTTGTCCAGCGGCTCCAGGGGAACGAACATGCCCCCCACTGCCAGGCCCTTCTCCACCGCCTCCTGGGCAGCGGCCTCCGATGCCCAAAAGAAGACGACCTTCCTGTACATTTTGGAGGCCGCCACAATGGCCATGGGCCCCACCACCCTCATGTACATCTCCACGTGGGGCAAGGCGGGCACCAGGAGGCAATGGACACTGTGCTTCCTGGTCATGGTGGGAAAGGGGCCCCGGCCGCTATAGATGGTAGTGGAGGCGGTGGGTGGGAAAGAGGACGTAGCGGCAGGTGGGGGGAGCCACTGCCACCTGGGCATACGCCCTGGGGGCTGAGGGAGGGACACCCGCAGAGCTGGTGGAGGAAGCAGCGGGGAGGGACGCCGCAGCCGGTGGCGGGGCCGCGGCAGTGGGGGCAGTGCCTGCCATGGAGGGCCTGGTCTTTTTGGTGGGGCCCTTCCCCTGGCCCTTCCCGCCGGCTGGGGGGGCTTCCCCGGAATCCGAGGGGGCGAGAGACATGGCAGCAGCGGAGGTCACCCCGGTGCCTGCCGCTGCCAGCGCCCCGGCGGGGGTAGTGGCAGGTGGTTTGGCAGCGGCAGGTGAGGTAGAGGCTTGGGGGGGTGACGGAGGGGCAGGCAGGGGAAGGGTGTCTCGGGCTGCTGGAGGGGCCTCATGCATCGTGTCCCCTGCCATAAGAAGCAGGGAGGGAGGGGTAAACACCAGAGAGAGGAGGGGAAAGGGGAGGCAGGTCGACCACTACTCCCCGCTAGGCTGCAGGCAGGGGAGGAGGGTGCCAAAAAGTGGGGGGCTGGACAGGGGGGTATCAAAGGCTCGTAGGGGACAGTCACTGACTCAGGATAGGAATCCGGCTCCTCTAGCTGCACTGGGGAGGGAGGTCACAAGAACGTTAAGGGGGGTGCAGTGAAAGAGGGGCAAACTCAAACAGGGGAAGAGCACAAGTGCATGGGCGGGGGCATGGGCACACTGGGTAAGGGGCCAATCAGGGAAGGGGTACCACGTGGGAAGGGGGGAGAAACAGGCCGGAGGCAGGACAGGGAACCGAGGAGCTAGCTTCAGAGGCCAGGGCAAGGCAAACAAACAAAAGCTGCAGAGGGAAAAGGGCGGGGCAGGCAAAACCAAACTGAAGCCAGCGAGATGCTGGGGTAAAGGGGAGGGCAAAAAGGATGCAAGGGGCAAAATGGGGCAGGTAATGGGGGACAAAGCTGGGGCTCACTAAAGGGGTCCAGTCCAGGGGGATGGGGGGGGCACATGCACCCACGTGTGCTTGCAAAGAGTCAGTTTGGGCTGGCTGCTGCTTCAGGCCCAAAAGGTGGTGAAAGGGTGCGGCAGGCCAAGCAAGCAGCGGAGTCCCAGAGGCAGGAGCTGAGGCAGATGGTACGCAGCCAGTGGGGATGGTGGAGGGGGCAGCGGTGGTGCTACTGTTGGGGGAGTTGGGGGGGACACAGATGGATCAGGGGGCAGCTCCACGCCATACCCCCTGTGTCCCTAGAAACACACTCAAGACCCCCACCACAAGAGCACAGTTTGAAAATTACTCAGTCTTAAGTCTCCCTCCACGATGGTCTGCAAAGTCTCTAGGTGCTGCCCCACTGGTAGATGGTCCTCTTCTTCTCCTCCTCGGGGCTTCAGCAGCTCCAGGCATCAGATTCCGCAGCAGCAGCAGCTCCAGGAACTCCAGGTGGTGGTCTAGACAGGCAGAAAGGACCCCTCTCAGGTGGTGGTGGTGTTCACGGCAGCAAAGGCTGGGGTCCCTCACTGCCCCCTTCTGGGGAGTGGGCCAGCAGGCCCCCCCCAAAGGGCTGCAGTTGGAACAGTAGCAGCACCCAGGGGGGGTGTGGTTCAGCAGCCGGCCAGCAACCAGGTAGCAGAGAACGGGGGGAGGGGTGGTGTCTGGTCCAGCCAGAGGAGCAGCTGGAGTAGCAGTCGCAACCAGGGGAGCCGAGGGCCTAGCAGCAGCAGCCCTCTCCCTCCTTCTTCCTCCAGGCCAGAGGGATGCAGGAGAGTAATTGAAAGCAGATATATTAGCCCCAGGCTAAGTAGGTCCCTTTTCCCTGGGTAAGGTAACAGGGAAGGTTCCAGAACAATCAGGAACCTTCTGGAGACAATTAAGACAGACAGATTAGATTAGATTAGATTAGATTAGATTAGAATACCTGCAGCCAATCAAGAAGCTGCTAGAATCAATTAAGGCAGGCGAATCAGGGCACCTGGGTTTAAAATGGAGCTCACTTCAGTTTGGGTGTGCGTGTGAGGAGCTGGGAGCAAGAGGCACTTGGAGCTGAGAGTGAGAATGTGTACTGCTGGAGGACTGAGGAGTACAAGCATTATCAGACACCAGGAGGAAGGTCCTATGGTGTGGATAAAGAAGGTGTTGGGAGGAGGCCATGGGGAAGTAGCCCAGGGAGTTGTAGCTGTTGCTCAGCTGTTCCAGGAGGCACTCTAGACAGCTGCATTCTACAGGGCCCTGGGCTGAAACCTGAAGCAGAGGGTGGGCCTGGGTTCCCCCCAAACCTCCCAACTCCTGGTCAGACACAGAAGGAGTTGACATGGACTGTGGGTTCATGAAAATGGCCAAACTGAGGGCTGCCGTGAAGCTCCAAGGTGAGCAAATCCTCCAATAAGTGCAAGACCCGCCAATAAGTGCAAGACCCACCAAGATAGAGGAGGAACTTTTTCACACCACATATCTATTCAGGGGACACCACCATAGGGCCTAATCACATCAGCCACACTATCAGAGGCTCATTCACCTGCACATATACCAATGTGATATATGCCAGCATGTGCCAGCAATGCCCCTCTGCCATGTACATTGGCCAAACTGGACAGTCTCTATGTAAAAGAATAAATGGACACAAATCAGACGTCAAGAATTATGACATTCAAAAACCAGTTGGAGAACACTTCAATCTCTTTGGTCACTCAATTACAGACCTAAAAGTGGCAATTCTTCAACAAAAAAACTTCAGAGACAGCTCCAAGGAGAGACTGCTAAATTGGAATTAATTTGTAAACTGGACACAATTAACTCAAGCTTGAATAAAGACTGGGAGTGGATGTGTCATTACACAAAGTAAAACTATTTCCCCATGTTTATTCCCCCCCCCCCCCCGCTACTGTTCCTCACACTTTCTTGTCAACTGCTTGAAATGGCCCACCTTGATTATCACTACAAAAGTTTCCCCCGTGCTCCCCACCCCCTTCCTGCTGGTAATAGCTCACCTTACCTGATCACTCTCGTTACAGTGTGTATGGTAGCACCCATTGTTTCATGTTCTCTGTGTATATAAATCTCCTCACTGTATTTTCCAGCAAATGCATCCGATGAAGTTAGCTGTAGCTCACGAAAGCTTATGCTCAAATAAATTTGTTAGCCTCTAAGATGCCACAAGTCCTCCTTATCTTTTTGTAGATACAGACTAATACGGCTGCTACTCCGAAACCCGTCAAAGAAAAGTGCTATTGAAACGAAGCTGGGACCTCGTCCTGTTAATGGAGGACAGCCAGACTTATTCAGAATTATGTGCTGGTGACTGACACCTGAAATAATTTGTCAAACCTTATTGAGATGTTACTTTCACATGACTTTGTATCTCTTCTAGCAGGTAATTTTCTCTCAGTTATATATAGTAATTTGCTATGATCTTAAACCTGGATTTTCAAAGGTAGAGAGATGGACACATGGTTGGGAAATTACCTGAACTGGTTTTCGGTGGGATTTTTAAGAACTCATCATGGGCAGAGTCTGTGTCTGAAAATATAAGTTACCATTTACCTGCACAGGCTGCCTGGGCCTAATGTGAGATCACAGATGTCTGCAGCCTACTCTGGGAAAGGGTCACAAGATGAAGCAATGCAGACTTCACACAGAGCATTACAACTATAAACATTCATGAGCAGCCGAGGTGAACACCACCTGCTATTTGCTCACTGACGGGCACTCTCTAAGAGCACAGGAAGCAAGCATGCAGCTGGCATAAGGGACGCTGCATCCCTTGGCCACAGAAGGAGAACTATCATAATAGCCTATTGCCACGGCATAAGAGAAAGCCACATTGGTGACTGTCAGGGTAGGAATGCTTGGATGGGGCCAATGCAGGTCAGAGCACTTATGTAGTGGATGAATGGTTGAAAGAGGATATATAAATGATCTGGGCATACAGCCCTCTGTGTCTCCACCTACCAGTGTTCATTAGCATATGGAAATCACTCATTACCTTGAGCTAATAGAGTCCGCACTCTCAGAGAAGTGCTTGGAAAAAGTGGAACATTTTCAGAAGCATTCAGCATCCCAGAACACACCCACACAACCACCCCAGCATGGGTGATGTGTCAGCCATAGGATGTGCTGGATAGTTTTCTGGGTGTGGAATTGATTTTGGATATTACAAAGGCATTGGGGATGAGAACCCCCCAAAAAGACACAAGATCAAGGGCTAGTTCAGAGAGGGAAGTCATCATAGTTATTGGGAACCAATCAAGAGTACAGTGTTTAAAGAACAGATTTGCAACATTCTAGCTAACCCAGGCTACATTTTCCTAGCCGTTGTGACTTAGAACTTTAACCTGCCCATCCCACAGATCAGCATTCTGTTTCACAACATTTCTTCATGAATTTATCTCTTTGAATCTGTTCTTGTGCTAGGCAATCTGGGAGGTGCAATCTACATCCATTTGCATCTTATGATGCATCTTCTGATGGATTGAGAACTAATGCAGACATGAAGGACCCAGCTTTGTTTGTATTGTTGAAAAGATTGCTGCATTTGAAGATATAAAAAAAGTCAAAACATTATGAGGAATACTAAGATAAATTACCAGACTTGCTTATTTGACTAGACAATAGGTTTATTACTCTGTGCTGCATAATTGTTATTAGAGAATACGTTCTGGTCCCTAGATCTTGGATAGGAATAATACTTTATTGCAGGGTTGTTGTAGCCATGTTGATCCCAGGATATTAGGTGAGTGGGTAGATATGTGGGTGAGGTAATATCTTTTATTGGACCAACTTCACCCACCTTCTCTCTCTTTCAACAAAATATTTGGAAGTATAAGAAAGAAGCTATTGCCAAGTTTGTATATAAGTGTAAAAATCAATCAGAAAGGTCAAAGCAACTTTTGAATTATATTTCAAAGATGGGGGGTGAGAAAGAAGAATGTGCTTTGAATATGAATTTGTCCAATTTATCACATTTACATTAGTTTTCCTTGGTGAGAGTTGCATCCTTTTCCATTTCAATTAAATGTTGGTATTTGCAAGTATGGCATTTGACAAAATAATAAAGGTCTCTGTGTTAGGGAGCAATAGGAGCACCAGATCACCAAGTTTGAACACTCAGAGGTATATTCATTTATTGTATATCCTCTTTTGGATATATATTGAATGTACAGCCTCTTTTGGCTGAACATTCAGAAGATTCTCCCACCCAAAGGAACCTAGGGCTTCAAGCTTCTAGCAAAGATTAAGTATATAGTGGACAACATTTTCAGCTCAAGGAGCCTGTTCCTCACACACCTCCCTCACTAAGTCCAAAAATCCCCTGAGGTTGCCTCTTGTGTAAGAATTCAAGATGGAAAAAGCCCATAGTTGAGTGGCACATCTCTCATACTGCAACCAGGAGGTGGTGAAGCAGCTAGTTCCAAAGACAAGGATTTGCAGTGACGAACTTCTTTAGCCTGTTCTTCAACATCCAATTAAAACATTTCACCAATCCATCGCGGGGGGGAGGGGGGTAGACAGAAGTTAAGAGAGACTTAATTTTTAGTGGTTCACACAATTCTCTCATAACCTGGTTCCTTGCTAGGTCAAAATCTTCTGGGGCAGTCCTACCCTGGCAAAGACCTTCACTAGCTCCAATGTAATGGTCTTAGCATTCAGGATACCTTGTAGAATAATCTACAATTATTAGAATGAACCAGTAGCTAGCTGCAGTCTTTTCAAGTGGTCTGACTAGTTCATTCTGATTCTCTCAAATGGGATGCCGACTATGGGAACAGGAACCAATGAGGCCTTTGGCATTCTTCTGGGTGCAGCCAGCTGAGACTCTGGGCAGGAGACACAGAAGTCACTGACCTCCTTATATACACTGGGCCAACAGAAATGGGTCAAGATTTGAGCCAAGGTTGCTTCTTTGCCCTGATGTCCATCAAAGGGCATGACATGAGGACACAATTTCCTGGTGGTATGGGTAGGGCACCAGGAATTGGGACTGGACTTCTCTCATTTGATGGTCTCTCTCCAGATAATACAGCCATTCATTCTGGATTTCAAACCATGGAAATACCTTGACTTTCTGAGGGTCTACTACTTCCCTATTCATGACTGCCACCTGTATGTAGGCCTGGCTCAAGGTTTTGTCATCCCATTGCTCCTCTATGAAGTTGGAGAACCTCGTAAGTATACCAGTTTCTGATATCAGACTGACAATGGCTCTGTGTGAGAATCGATGTCTAGGGAAGTGGCTGGTTAGTCAGAAGTCCCTTTTCCTGGCCTCTCTGTCTCTCCTATCCCGACCAGAACTATTAGGCCCTGGTTCTGAGGAAATAGGGGTTGAGTCTCCAGCATTGTGTGGAGGTCTCAAAAACCTCTTTCAGAGTTCCCCAAAATGGTCCAAGCCTCAGCTCTCAATAACTAGGCAAGCAAGTGATAGGGCCAGGCCAACCACTAGGGACAGGGTGTGGTCCCCTATGCTGAGCTGTACCCATGTGCTGGGGTATGACTTTGTTTTTCTCAGGAGGCCTTGCAGATGTCACCAAGTATTACCTCACCACGGTTTGATCGCATTCCAAGTGTACAAGCCCCACCACTTCTGATTCATTTACACTAACAGGGATGGTCAATGTGACCTGTCTTCTGCAATCCAGACTTGTATAATAATACACTCTATAAGGGGGAAGCCTCAATACCCTTGTCCTAGGCACCTTCACAGAAAGCAAGGGCATTGCCCCTGGTGACCAGAGTCAAGACCTGTTCCTAACCATCTGGCTGATCTTTCCACTTGGTGTAACCCTGTCGCACTGCCAAGAGGTTTTCACTTGAGGGGCGAGTATTGCTCAGAGATTCTTGGACACTCTTTGTCCTGCAACCTTTTGGTGCCATTTGGGTCCCTGTCTTTGCTTCTGATTTGAGCCACTGCAAACTGAGGCCCTGCAGTTTCCATGACACCCCTTAGGACTGACCTCCAAAGGAATTCTTCTGTTCCTGGAAGTTTTGCGGGAGGGTCTCCTTGGAGGTCTCTAAATGGCCCAACATGGGATCCAGGCAACGATAGGCAGCTTGATCTGCCTAGTCAAATATGAGGCCACCAGGATGGCCCACTGTTCCACTGGCCACGGCACTGCCACCACTGCCACCCATTAAAATGTCTCAAGAAGGGCCTCTGCATCGTTTTTGGGCCCCATCTGTGTGAGTCAGATTGGTCCTGCTTAGGTCAGCATAGCTCCATCCGTGAGACCCACAGAAGAAGACCTCGTTGTTGCGGGAGATTTCAAGGGTGCAGGAGCTGCTGTTACTAGACCGGCAGTTCCTGAATCAGCTGCTGCTTCTGGGTGACTAGTGGTAAGAACTGCTGCTGCCGCTGCTACGGGCATTGGGCGGCCTGCTCCTCAATCCATTTTAACATACTCCCAGCATAGGTGTAGTTTCGCTGCTGTATTTGGGGGAAGGGGCAGAGGGCGTGTATGCACATGCACGCACACGCAAGTGCATGCTGAAGCCAGTTCCCTTGGCTCACTGGCTCTCTCCCCCGCCTGGCGTGGTACCTGGGCTGCCGGTTTTGGGAGGACTGGCTAGCTTAATGGGAGAGCCCCAGCTGCTGCTGGTAGCCACACACACACATACACACACACACGGGCTGCTCCAGTGATGTTGCTGCTCTGGTGCTGCTGCAGCCACCTCCCTGTTGGGGCTGCTGCTGCCGCTGAGGGGATGCCACATGCTGGGTTCCTCCTTCCACCCCACCCATTCCCATATCCCCTTCACTTCCCCATCCCCGCCCCCCTTTCTCTCCCCACTGTTCTTTGCCCCATTCCATCACCTTCTCTTCCCTCTGCCCAATCCCACTGTCTCTTCCTCCCACCTGCCTTTCCCAGCCCCACCCTGTCCCTCTTGCCCTGCCCCACTGTGGGCACTCACCATGGTACAGAAAACAGGTAGGCTCTAGGACCCAGGACATGGTGTCCAGTTCAGCTGCCAAGGCAGCGAACTGGGGTGCAAGAGAACAGCTGCTCCATCCTGCCCCTTCCGCTCCCCAGAAGCCAAAATGTGCTGGGGGAGGAGGTGCACCGTGGGAAGGACAGAACCCCACTCCCGGGCAGCCCCAGCAGAGCAAGCCCTGCAGGGCAGTTCAGCGCTTACAGAAATGTGGGAGGATGTGGCACATGACCGCGGGTGACACCCCTTTCAGCTCACCTCTGTTTGTGGGGGCAATACCTCCCCTGCACACCCGAAAACTACACAAAACTAAATCTCCAAGTCCATATTTTTGGGGAGAAAGCTTCCCTGCACTTTAAAGGTGATTATATATATATTGACAGGTTTCAGAGTAGCAGCCATGTTAGTCTGTATTCGCAAAAAGAAAAGGAGGACTTGTGGCACCTTAGAGACTAACACATTTATTAGAGCATAAGCTTTCGTGAGCTACAGCTCCCTTCTGCAGGGCCTAGATCGGTGCCTGCATTCTCCACCAAACTGGGAGAAGGCCTGCCTATGTGGTACCCGCCTGGGGCCCAACAGGGCACTACTCACCCTGTCATGGGTTTCCGATGGGATGTTGTCTGCTGTCATGGGTCTGGTACAATGGTGCTTTAGCCATCCGGTTAACACACGCTTGAGTCCCACCTCTTTCAGAGTATTAAAGTTGAAAAATAAAGGAATACTGTGAACTCAAAATCAGGGTCATCCGAGGAGTCTTCGGCAAGACCCCACTCTTCTCTTCAGGGCTTTTCATCTCACCCAATGGGAGGCTCATTCAGGGAGCACGGTGTCTCAGATTCTTGGATAAAACCAGGCATCCTTCACCAAGGGAGAAGCAGCGCTCTGCTCTCCTGCCTGGTCAGCCCCAAACTGAGCTAGTTCTCCTCTTTTCACTCTCCTCTTCACTCTTGATATTTGAGAAAGCTGCAGTGGGGTATGGGCAGCTGGGTCCACAGACCCTCATTAGCCCTCTCCTTGCCAGGGTAATGAGGCTGATCGTAACTGGCATTTACTCTTTTCCACTCTAAAGGGAGCTCCTTGATTTATCCTTCTAAAGCAAGCCTTCTATCTCTGAGACTTATGACCCCCTAGGTCAGGTGACCTGGCTTTCCCTTGACGGGGTCAGCAGTTCATTTTCAGTGTTCATGAATGTAACACAGTAAATTAGTCACCTGAATGTTTGCTTTAAAAGACACAAGTGCAAATTCATAGCAAGTATATAGTGTATATAGACTTGAAAGATTAGAAGTTTACTAGTAAAGGGCAGATTTTCCAGAGAGCTCAGCTCTTACTTGGGCACCAAAATAAATGGCCAGATTTTCCCAAGTGCTGAACACTTCTTGAAAATCTGGCTGTTACTAACTTGCCTAAATGGGAGCTGAGCATTTCTGAAAGTCTGACCCCAAATGTCAATAATGAATTGTCTGTTTTTCCCTTGACCCAAAAGCTGATAAAAATACTATGTTATTAATCAAACACTATGTTATTAATCAAAGTACACAGAGAGGGTGAGTTAGAAATGTGGTATGTTGCATTTGTGGAAAACTGTTGCACTTTTTGCTGTCAATTATATCCAGCAGTTAGTTAATGCTGTACTCTGAAATATTATTATTATGGTTTTATTTCTGAATCTCTTATAACTCTCTACGGTCACTAACATTGGAATTTAAAAATATATTTTCAGGTACTGCAAAAATTAAAATAGATGAATTTTTAAAAATACTTTGAATAAGCATTGATATATACTTAGATATCTGTCAAAGTAAATGGAAAATAAACATCCTTAGGAGCCTAACTATATTGCACACTACCTGGCACAATGCTTACCATGGTAAATTTGCACTTAAAAAATGGATAGCCATATAAAATCACAATGTATTCAAGCCATTAGATTGCAGGAGAAGGGCCTGAGGTGATTTGTCATTTCAAACAATTACATACATGTTTGTTTAACTCTAAGCATGTGAGTGGTTCTATTGAAGCCAGTGGGATTACTCATGAGTTTAAAGTTAAACACATTGTGTTTGCAGGATTAGAGCCTTAGACTGTGAACTGTATGGGGTTGGAATCCTGCCTTTTAGTATGTTTATACTTTCACCAAGTACAATAGGCCATCTGGACACTACTGTATGATCAGTGTTAAATAATAATCAATATGAGCATTTCAAGGTTAATGAGGCAACTTTTCACCTGATTTCTTCTCTTTCTCGTGCTTTCGACTGATGCACTTCTAAAAAATTGTATTCTTGTGCAAATGGTGTTCATGTGTCAAAACAAACAAGAAAAAAGACTGTAGAAAGCTTAAGGAAAGAGAATGATACAGAGACAATGTTTGTTTGTTTTGTTTGTTCGCTTGTTTGTTTGCCAGTAGGGCCACTGGGCCTGTTCTGATCTCACTTAAACCAGTTTTTATACTAGTTGAACTTAATTGATTTTGGGCTCCTGCAACCTGCTCTGAAATAGTGGACTTTTCTGCCCATGGAATCTTATTTCAGTCAATGGGAATCTGTCTCAGATTTATAGGGGCAGAGTCATATGCTGGTGTAACTGAGAGCAGAATCAGGCCGTTGGAGTCTATTCACTGGGTAAGTGTTAAACAGTGTTGAAGAGGTTTCATTGCTGTTCTCTCTGAAAGTGCCTGATCTACTTCCAAAAGTAATTTCCTACTTGACTCACTAATCTATCACAAAAAAATTCATGCTGTTGCAATCTGTTTGAAAGAAATGGTGCAAATTAATCAAAAAAAATCTTACCAGGATATTATTTCCCCTGACAATCTGACAGCATTTTTAGTCTTCATAAATTCCTGCTCTTTACGAAAGTCCTTTTAGTATCATCTTGCAGTGTGCCTTTGGGTTGTGCCACTTATGTAGTTCTGACAAGTATGTTCTTACAATCCAGCTAAAGCAGGTGTTGCCCATTGAGGTGCTGATGTGTTGCACACTGATACAATGTCTCAGCTAGAACATTAATTGCACTCCCAAAGCTTTATTTATTGAATAGTTAGTGTTGTGAACTCTTTGCGTCTCCCAAATGGAAGCACTTGAATTTTATCCAGCAGAGGGCAATGGTAGATGTACAAATTGGGGGAGGTCAGAAAGACAATCGTAGCATATCAATGTGTACTTTGGACATATCGGCCTGATTCTTACTTTAGTGTAAATTGGGAGTAAACCCAGAGAAGTCAGTGGAGTTACATCTGTACAAAACTGATGAATATAAAATGGGAGGAGAATAAGGATCAATGGAAATACTGCACTGTTACGCAACATTTATTCAGGCAAAATGTCCACTAACAACAACAGAAGTTTCGTCAAAGTAAGTCTAAAGTAAGGACTTTAGAGTTTGTCTCATAGTTAATAAAAACAGTTAAATTTAAAACAGTTTTAAATTGTCAACTCGCAGGAGAATTAGAAAAAATTTAGAAGTAGAAGATTAGATGTTAATGGGGTGACCAAACATCACGATATTATCGGGACCGTCCCAATATTAGGGGCTTTATCTTATAAAGGCAACTATCCTACTTCCCTTCCCCCTGAAAAAAAAAGTGTCCTGATTTTTCACACTTGCTATCTGGTCACCCTAGATGACAAACCTCAACTAGAATTCAGCAGATCAATTGGGCTCTTGACCCCTACATTACCCGGCAGACTGCAAAACACAAGTAAAAAAATCCCCATGCCACAGAATTTCTTACATACAATCTGCCCTATCATAACCCTCAGACAGAAATTTCTGCAGATTCAGTACAATAATGTTAAAATCCTATGTATATGGGTTTGTCTGGTTTTTTTTTGTGGTGACATTACTTGAGACAATCACGTGTGTAAATAATTTTTAAAAGATGCAGGAAGACGGGAAAAATCATTTAAAATTAGGCTAGGGAAATATATAAATTTAGGCTCAGGAAATATATTCTGGGCTTTAAAAATCATTAGTTTTCTAATTTATGGAGATTTTTGTGTGAGATATAATAAAATCGCTATGCCTTCAATTCTTGACATTGCTCTTTAGAATCAGAACAGAACCCTAAGAATTAACTGGGAGTTCTCAAACTCTGCCAAAAGGATGATATGCTTGTCTGCATGTATCAATTTTTCAACCCCTAGGACACAGAGAGAAAAGCTTTAGGTAAGGAATATAAAGCAGTATAAAGACAATTATTGTTAACAAAAATAGAGCAGAATCATTATTGGTTCAGCTTCAGCAAACTACAAGGACCTGCGCTGAATAGAGGGGTTGAATAGGGTAGCAGTAAAAAAATCACACACTCTAGTTTATTGAATTTACTGCTGGTTGTCATGTAGACCACAAAATTTGGAGTTTACAATCAGAAAATTATAGTCTCATCTTTCTGTACAAGGTAAAATTCACAATGTTGTCCAGTGAGACAAGAACCCAGGGAAACCCAGATTTCCTGAACCCTCAGTCTCTGATTCCATGTTTTCTGATATTTGTACCTTGACCCACATCTAAAATTTTTATCAAAATCAACTTTTGTTTTCATAAGACACTAACTTTAGGTTTCATCCAAATCCCATTGAAAGCAATTAAAGATTCCCATTGACTTCAATAAGGTTCTGATTCAAAGCTCATTGAAGGTTTTTGAAGAGTCCCCCAAGACTCTTCAGAAAACTGGGATTTACCTTCCTATTCAAAATGTTGAAGCCTTTCCTTCAGAAAAAGGAGATAAATTGGCACTCACCTCTTCCACTATGGTATCAGTAACTCTTTGGCCAAAGCAGCATTAGTTTAATAAAGCAATTAACACATAGTTCTACAGGTAAAAATGGACTATGCGGACTTGCCTTAAAATGCCTACAGCTCTGGAGCAGTCACCATCCCACTGCAGTGCATCCTCAGTACCTGTGGATTGCCAGTAAAGGATAAGGGATGTAGACAGGACAATCATGTGTAGACTTGAGATCAGTGGACTAGGCAAACCCGATGGGCAGTACGGTCAGGAACTGCTGTGTCTCCATGCTATATGTAGCCTTCCTTTCCTCCGCATTGGGAGCATATCTGACACAACTGCATTGCCGTCACTGGCTCCTCCTTCTTGCAATGCTTATGAGACCCCTATGTCGTAGGACACAGAGTATGATAGTAGAGTTAACTCTTCTTGCAGAAACATTAGCTTGCACAGCAATCAGCCAAGTAAGATCGTTTCCAGCCCCTCCCCTCTCTGGCAGACCATGGCCCCTTTTTCATGCCCCTTGGTATGTACAGTGTTAGTGTGGTAGTTGTGGTAGGGAATAATAGTGCATAGCTGTCTTACCACTCTTGTGTGGTCTCCCCATAGCTATTGCTGCATGATCAACACGCTTTTGCTCCCCTCCACACTGCAGAATAAGGGGTTCATAGGGCCCATTATAAAGCAGAAATAGGCTTCTGCTAGTGAGTGGTTTATACAGTCTTATGGTCCATTTTAGGTTTTCAAGAAGCTGTTAATCGCATTCTTAGGAAGCACATTGATAATGATACCCAGGAGACTGCTGTCATCACCTTTCTATCTGGCAAAGGGTTTGGAAACTGTTGCAAAAGAGCAGCAGATGCAGGGTCCTGGAAAAAGCCATCATATTAAAAATATTTCTTACTGGTCAGTATTTGTCATTTAGACATGTATTTAAATGACAGAGACTATTTTTGATGGCAAGAGGAGGGCAAACAAACATGCAGAAAAGTTTATTAAATCAAACGAGGTTTGAAAAAACAGTATTATTGTTCTAGAACACAATGGCCTTTACTGTTTTTGTTACTAAGTCCCACTGTGATTTAAAGCTGCTGACAGCACCAGACGCTTACAATGAAATCATCTCTCTTTCTTCTCTGCAGAGTTCAGGCAGACACTCATTTGTATGTATGAGTTCAGCCTGTCTGCTGTGTCTGGCCAAAGAGGCAGATACTAATGACATATGTTAATTACAATCCCACAATTTCCTTTCATTTGGTGTTTATTAACATTCTCACTTTTGCCCATAGAACCAGCTGGCATGAGCTGCTTAGACTGTTTTGGGTCATGTGTTATTTTCATTCTGGGTTCATGATGTACAATAGATTCCTTTTGTCATTCAGCCAGTTAATTTTACATCCCAAATTATAGGTTTGGTTGGTTGTTTTTTGGGGGGGGGGGGCGGGGGGGAGGGAAGGAGGGGGAGAGTTTGGTTTTGGGGGTTTTTTAGTTTTTTCTTTTTAATGTTACACAGAGGAGGAAATTAAAATGTTGACTTGAGAGCAAATTTCATGCTATTGTTGTAAGTCTACTCAATCTTTCCAAATATATTTCTGTACTGAAATACAGAATCCTACAACAACATTCTTAGATAATAGATCCAAACGTATATCTTCAATAATTTGGAATTTAGTGGAACCATAAACTATTTTGGATAACTACTGAATGAGGGATTGCAGCCAGACAGGTATATAATGGGAAGATAGGAACAGCCGTACAGACCATTCGGCCACCTTGTCTAATATCCTGACATTGGCTGGAACCAGATGTTTTAAAGAAAGGTGTAAGAAACCTCATTGTGGACAGTGCTGGAATAATTTTCCCTTAGGTGAAGCTTCTTTCAAACTTTTCAGTGACTAGTTGTTATGTGCCCTGAAGCATCAGGATTTATATCGCTTTTTTAAAAAAAACAACAACTTTTATTTAGGTTTCAGAGTAGCAGCCGTGTTAATCTGTATTCGCAAAAAGAAAAGGAGTACTTGTGGCACCTTAGAGACTAACAAATTTATTTGAGCATAAGCTGTCATGAGCTACAGCTCACTTCATTGGATGCATTTAGTGGAAAATACAGTGGGGAGATTTATATACACAGAAAACATGAAACAATGGGTGTTACCATACACACTGTAAAGAGAGTGATCACTTAAGGTGAGCTATTACCAGCAGCAGAGTGGCGGGGGGGGGGGAGAGGAAGCTTTTTGTAGTGATAATCAAGGTGAGCCATTTCCAGCAGTTGACAAGAATGTCTGAGGAAGAGTGGGGGGTGGGGGAGGATAAACATGGGAAAATAGTTTTACTTTATGTAATGACCCATCCACTCCCAGTCTCTATTCAAGCCTAAGTTAATTGTATCCAGTTTGAAAATTAATTCCAATTCAGCAGTCTCTCATTGGAGTCTGTTTTTGAATTTTTTTTTATTGAAATATTGCCACTTTTAGGTCTGTAATCGAGTAACCAGAGAGATTGAAGTGTTTTCCAACTGGTTTTTGAATATTAATTAACTGGATGTTCTGATTATCCATATCAATGTCTAATCCTTGTATGAATCCTAGAAAGCTATCAACCTCAATGATATCTTGTGGCAGAGGGTTCCACAGGTTAATTATGTGTTGTATTAAAAACAAAAAATCCTTCTCTCACTCTTGAATGATTTGTTTTTCAGGCCTCTTGCTCTTGAGTTTACAATTACTTCAAAATCCAGCTTTGTGTATGTGTAGTTCATATTATTCCCTCCAGCATGTATTACATTGTATTTGTCAGCCCTGGTTTTCATCTACCATATTGTTGCCTATTGAACCAGTGTTGGTAGGTACTTATGAAGTGCCTCACAGTCTTCTCTGGTCTTGATTAATCTTGCGGGGATATGTGTCTAATTTGCAAATTTTGCCACCTCACTGTTCAACTTTTTTTAAAGTGATTAAAAAATGTATTAAACAGTGGTCTTAACACAGAACCACACACCTCCCCCAGAGCGTCCCTGCCTGTGCCCTGGGCAGCAAGTGGCTGCCCTGCCACTCTGAGCTACGCTTACTCGCAGGCCGCTGCCAGCTACAAAAGGGAGTGGTGCCAGTGGCAGGCTGAGGTGGTGGCACAGCCATGGCCTGTGGAGGGAGGAGGTGCACACATGATGGCAGCCCTCCCCCTGCCCCAGCACCCACCACGGGGGAGGTGAGTGGGCTTCCTGGACCTGAGAGGGGCCTGGCCCCTAGGAGCATGTGCACTGATGGTGCCGGGTGAGTGTGCTGCCAGTGGGGAGAGGGCTGGGTGGAGTCCTCCTCTCTGGCCCCAGCCCTGGGACAGCCTGCCTGCACCCCAACTCCTCATCCCTGGCTCTGCCTCACCCCAGAGCCTGCACTGCCAGCCAGAGCCCTCACCCCTGCACCCTAACCCTCTGCCCCAGCCCTGAGCACCCTCCTGCACCATGAACCCCTCATCTCCGGCCCCAGCCAGAGCCCTCATCCCCCCACAGCCCCCCACATTGTGCAATATAGGGAAACTTTTAAACGCTTACTGTTTCCAGTCCATTTTTACATTATTTTAAAAAATATATATTGGTTTACAAGGCAGGTGGGTGCGGGGCAGGATTTGGACCCGTTCTGGGCATCACCAAAAATTATACAAACCTGTCGCCCCTGTATAGCAGATTAGAGAAGCACGATTTTCCTTTACAGAAGCCATGACTGTTTGTCCATCCCATATCGTGTGTATACACTGGTAGGCATTTAATCATTCTATTGGTTCAAACAATTTTCTTAGTGCTAAAGTAAAACTCACTGGTAATTCTCAGAATTACCCCTAATGCTGTTTTAAAAAGATAGGTATGGTGTTTGCTACCCTCCAGTCTTCTAGCTAAATTTAATAAGATTTAATATTTTGGGTAATAGCTCAGACACTTCATTCTTAAATTCCTTCAGAACACTTTGAAGTATACCATCTGGCCCTGGCACACAGTTACTGTTTAATTTATCAACTTGTTCCTGCATATGCTCTTTTGCCACTCAGTACCTTGGCTTTCTTGCCTAAAAAGTCTAGGGTTAGGGTAGGTATCTCCCAAACAATGAGACTCAGTTCAAAGAATTCAGTTCATTTCCCTGCAACGTCCTTATCTTCCTCAACTGCACCTTTAATTCCTTGATAGTTCAAAAGTTTTCTCGTGAGCTTCCTGTTTCTGATAGAGCAAGAAAATATTTAAGTACATCTATCACTATTTGCCGTTCAAATCCCTTACTAATATCTATTTTACATTTTACATGCTGCAATCTATGTTCCTTTCTGCTGGCTTCACAAAGTCAAAAACAGCCTCTCCTTTCCCCTTTTGTCTTGTGTGCTCCAGACCTGTCTGTTCTTAGAAGCAATCATACAAAGTGTAATGAAATTGTGGCCCTAAAACTTGTCCCAATGTGACACATTTAGATGTGAATAGTTGAAGTCACCCATTATTACTATTTTATTAGACTTAGTTGTCTCTTTGGTCTTCAACATAGACCACTCGATGGACCCAATATGTTGGGTAGGGGTGTGACACAGACCTGCCTATGGCACCTTCACATCAGTCAGTGATTCCCCTGTGAGCAATTCTCTGCTGTCTAGTTATGGTCACTTTTATGTGTACTGGAGTTGTAAAAATGAGTCAGGATCCAGCCCTATATTTTTTCCCTAATCAGGAAGTTCAGCAGTATAATCTTACTAGTATATATTTTGTGGAACTTATTTATATAAACAGCACTGAAATGTCATAACACCACAAAAATATACAGATAGATTAAAAATGTAAAAAAACCTAACCAAAACAACTCTGAAAAAGATGTGAGAATGATGGCACTAAAATCCAAATAAATCCAAGTTTAATTAAATGGACATAACAAAAGGCAACTTTTTATATACTCAGCAAGAGGTATGTGTTTAACCAGGGAGAGCCCTTAAAGCCTGAGAGATAAACTGATTACGTATGTTCTTTAAGGTCCACAAAGGGAGAGAATGGAAAAATCACCACTAGGATGAGTAAGCAAGAATGGCAGAGTAAACAAGATTTTTCAGCGTTTGCATCCAGTGAAATCCCCACACAATCACTTGTCACAGAATATCAAGTACAGTGCAGAACTAGTGCTAAATGGGAACAGGCGCTTGATTTAACACTCTCTTTATTGATTTCAGAGTAGCAGCCGTGTTAGTCTGTATTCGCAAAAAGAAAAGGAGTACTTGTGGCACCTTAGAGACTAACAAATTTATTTGAGCATAAGCTCATCCGATGAAGTGAGCTGTAGCTCACGAAAGCTTATGCTCAAATAAATTTGTTAGTCTCTAAGGTGCCACAAGTACTCCTTTTCTCTTTATTGAGTAATACTTTGTTTTTCATTTAAAAGCAAGGAATATTTAATAACTTGGTCATACACTGTTCACACACTCATAGTAGTTATGGCAAGTTGTTTATTTATTTATTTATTTATTGAAATGCAGCTACAAGGCAAAGCATTTGAATACTATGAAAGGAGTAGTTTGAATTTATTGTTCACACCAAAAAGATTGACCATATTCTGATTTTACACATAGAATAGAAAACAATCCTTTATAGATATCCATTGTATGTGTATACAAATTGTTAATGTTGTCATAAAAGTATCATGCAATCAGGCTATAAATACAAGGTTAGGGCTGTAGATATAGGGCTAAATTTTCAGAGGTGTGTACAAGTGTGCATGTGCAATCACCACAAATGCAGGGCCAATCATGTTGGTTGCACACACAAATGAACAGTTGCATGTCTAAACTATTATTTTTATATTCAATCGCATTTTACATTCTTTTTCACATGATTTGCTTACATTTGCTGCCAACATGCTTAATGACTCTTCCATTGCTCTAGAATCAGAAGATGACAGAAGTTAGAGATGGTAAACACTTAAATTATCTTCTGCATCTTCCTGCATATGTAAGATTGTTTCTTACTCTAGAGAGTTTCAATCTAGTTCTATATGTATAAGCAAGGAAGCTTGCAAGCCTTCCCTGTGGGGAAATCATAGAATCATAATCATAGAATCATAGAATATCAGGGTTGGAAGGGACCTCAGGAGGTCATCTAGTCCAATCCCCAACTAAATCATCTGAGCCAGGGCTTTGTCAAGCCTGACCTTAAAAACTTCTAAGGAAGAAAATTCCACCACCTCCCTAGGTAACACATTCCAGTGTTTCACCACCCTCCTAGTGAAAGTTTTTCCTAATATCCAACCTAAACCTCCCCCACTGCAACTTGAGACCATTACTCCTTGTTTTGTCATCTGCTACCACTGAGAACAGTCTAGATCCATCCTCTTTGGAACCCCCTTTCAGGTCGTTGAAAGCAGCTATCAAATCCCCCCCTCATTCTTCTCTTCCGCAGACTAAACAATCCCAGTTCCCTCATACGTCATGTGTTCCAGTCCCCTAATCATTTTTGTTGCCCTCCACTGGATGGTTTCCAATTTTTCCACATCCTTCTTGTAGTGTGGGGCCCAGAACTGGACACAGTACTCTAGATGAGGCCTCACCAATGTCGAATAGAGGGAAACGATCATGTCCCTCGATCTGCTGGCAATGCCCCTATTTATACATCCCAAAATGCCATTGGCCTTCTTGGCAACAATGGCACACTGTTGACCCATATCCAGCTTCTCGTCCACTGTAACCCCTAGGTCCTTCTCTGCAGAACTGCTTCCTAGCCATTCGGTCCCCAGTCTGTAGCAGTGCATGGGATTCTTCCATCCTAAGTGCAGGACTCTGCACTTGTCCTTGTTGAACTTCATCAGATTTATTTTGGCCCAATCCTCTAATTTGTCTAGGTTCCTCTGTATCCTATCCCTATGCTCCAGTGTATCTACCTCTCCTCCCAGTTTAGTGTCATCTGCAAACTTGCTGAGGGTGCAATCCACACCATACTCCAGATCATTAATGAAGATATTGAACAAAACCGGCCCAAGGACCGACCCTTGGGGCACTCCACTTGATACCGGCTGCCAACTATACATGGAGCCATTGATCGCTACCCGCTGAGCCCAACAATCTAGCCAGCTTTCTATCCACCTTATAGTCCATTCATCCAGCCCATACTTCTTTAACTTGCCGGCAAGAATACTGTGGGAGACTATGTCAAAAGCTTTGCTAAAGTCAAGGAACAACACGCCCACTGCTTTCCCCTCATCCACAGAGCCAGTTATCTCGTCATAGAAGGCAATTAGATTAGTCAGGCATGACTTGCCCTTGGTGAATCCATGCTGACTGTTCCTGATCACTTTCCTTTCCTCTAAGTGCTTGAGAATTGATTCCTTGAGGACCTGCTCCATGATTTTTCCAGGGACTGAGGTGAGGCTGACTGGCCTGTATTTCCCAGGATCCTGAGAACTACAGCCTCACCTCAGTCCCTGGAAAAATCATGGAGCAGGTCCTCAAGGAATCAATTCTCAAGCACTTAGAGGAGAGGAAAGTGATCAGGAACAGTCAGCATGGATTCACCAAGGGTAAGTCATGATTCTATCATAGAATCATAGAACTGGAAGGGACCTTGAGAGGTCATCTAGTCCAGTCCCCTGCACTCGTGGCAGGACTAATTATCTAGACCATTCCTGACAGGTGTTTGTCCAACCTTCACTTAAAAATCTCCAACAATGGAGATTCCACAACCTCCTTAGGCAATTTATTCCAGTGCTTAACCACCCTGAGAGGAAGTTTTTCCTAATGTCCAACCTAAACCTCCCTTGCTGCAATTTAGGACCATTGCTTCTTGTCCTATCCTTAGAGGTTAAGAAAAACAATTTTTCTCCTCCTCCTTGTAACAACCTTTTACATACTCGAAAACTGTTATATCCCCGCAGAACTGGACCCAGAACTGATCCCTGCGGGATCCCACTCATTATGCCCTTTCAGCATGACTGTGAACCACTGATAACTACTTTCTGGAAATGGTTTTCCAACCAATTTTGCACCCACCTTATAGTAGCTCCATTTAGGTTGCATTTCCCTAATTTATTTATGAGAAGGTCATGAGGGAAAGTATCAAAAGCTTTACTAAAATCAAGATATACCACATCTACTGCTTCCCCCCTATCCACAAGGCTTGTTACTCTGTCAAAGAAAGCTTGGTTTGGTTGGACACGATTTGTTTTTGACAAATCCATGCTGACTGTTACTTATCACCTTATTATCTTCTAGATGTTTGCAAAATGATTGCTTAATTATTTGCTCCACATGTTTAATATTCAACGTACATCCTCCTTTGCTTCCCTTATTCCAATGTATATAATCATGGACCACACTAAACAATTCCTTTCCTTCCTTTGAGTTAATTTATTTTCTGATTTGTCATCATCTAGTAGTAATTATGGGTGATTGTGTATCTGAAATGAAGGTTCTCTCCTGTGGGGTGCTGCAGAACCCCATTGTTCCTCCATCCTGTTCAACATTTAGATGAGTCTGTTATGCAGGTTAGTAAGAAGACATGGGGTGAGTAGTCTTTAGTTTGCTCATGATACTCATTCACTGTCTCCATCTCAGCTGAGCATGTCTGATGAACTGGAATGGATGACCCAGTGACTGCCATGCATGAGCATCTAACTGGGTAAGGCTCTATCTAGATAAGGCAGAGATGTTGCTGATAGGTCGGAAGAAGCAATAAAAGAAGCATTGAGAAGTATGATATCAGTATCCCTGACTGAGGGAAAGCATTTGATGAGGTAAATATGACCATTTCTATTCAGTGAAGCCCAGCTACTCTTACCCATTGCTTTCTCATGTGCAAACTAGGAAAATGTGGTCTAGATGAAATTACTGTATGGTGAGTGCACAACTGGTTGAGAGACTGTACTCAAAGAGTAGCTATCAATGGTTTGCTGTGAAACTGTGAGGATGTACCTAATGGGGGCCTCCAGGGCTCAGTCCTACTCAATATTTTCATGAATGACTTGGATAACGGACTGGAGAGCATGATTATCAAAACTGTGGATGGTACCAAGCTGAGAGAGGTTGGAGGATAGGATTAGAAGTCAAAATGACTTTGACAAATCGGACAATTGGTCTGAAATCAACAAGATTAAATTCAATAAGGACAAGTGCAAAGTACTACACTTAGGAAGTAAACATCAAGTGCACAACTGCAGCATGTGGAGTAACTGGCTAGGTGACAGTGGCCAATGCCAGGTGCTTCAGAGGGAATGAACAGAACAGGTAATCATCAAGTGATCCATCCCATGTCACCCATTCCCAGATTCTGGCAAACAGAAGCTAGGGACACCATTCCTGTCCGTCCTGGCTAATAGCCATTGATAGACCTATCCTCCATGAATTTATCTAGTTCTTTTTTGAACCCTGTTATAGTCTTGGCCTTCACAACATCCTCTGGCACAGAGTTCCACAGGTTGACTGTGCATTGTGTGAAGAAATACTTCCTTTTGCTTGTTTTAAACCTGTTGCCTAATAATTTTATTTGGTGACCCCTATTTTTTGTCTTATGAGGAGTAAATAACACTTCCTTATTTGCATTCTCCACACCAGTCATGATTTTATAGACCTCTAGCATATCCCCCCTTAGCTGTCTCTTTTCCAAGCTGAAAAGTCCCAGTCTTATTAATCTCTCCTCATATGGAAGGTGTTCCATACCCATAATCATTTTTGTTGCCCCTTTCTGTATCTTTTCCAATTTCAATATATCTTTTCGGATATGGGGCAACCAGATCTGCACACAGTATTCAAGATGTGATATATAGAGGTAATATGGTATTTTCTGTCTTATTATCTATACCTTTCTTAATGATTCCCAACATTCTATTATCTTTTTGACTGCTGCTGCAAAATGTTTCAAAGAACTACCCACAATGACGCCAAGATCTCTTTCCTGAGTGGTAACAGCTAATTTAGACCCCATCATTTTATATGTATAGTTGGGATTATGTTTTCCAGTGTGCATTACTTTGCATTTATCAACACTGAATTTCATCTGCCATTTTGTTGCCCTGTCACCCAGTTTTGTAAGGTCCCTTTGTAACTCTCTGCAGCCTTCTTTGGTCTTAACTATATTGTAGTTTTGTATCATCTGCAAGTTTTGCCACCTCACTGTTTACCCCTTTTCCCAGATCTTTTATGAATATGTTGAACAGTACTGGTCACAGTAAAGACCCCTGGGGGTCACCACTGTCCATTCTGAAAACTGGCCATTTATTCCTACCCTTTGTTTCCTATCTTTTAACCAGTTACTGATCCATGAGAGAACCTCTCCCTTATCCCATGACAGCTTACTGTGCTTCAGAGCCTTTGGTGAGGGACCTTGTCAAAGGCTTTCTGAAAATCTAAGTACATTATATCCACTGGATCATCCTTGTCTACATGCTTGTTGACCCCCTCAAAGAATTCTAGTAGATTGGTGAGACATGATTTCCCTTTACAAAATCATGTTGATTCTTCCCCAACTAATCATATTCATCTATAGTTCTTTAGTATAGTTTCAACCAATTTGCCTGGTAGTGAAGTTAGGTTTACCAGCCTGTAATTGCCCGGGTTGCCTCTGGAGCTTTAAAAAAAATTGGCGCTACATTAGCTATCCTCCAGGTGAGGCAGACACTCTTGTCTTCTCTCTCTCTCTCTCTCACCAGCCTAGTCTTCTGCCATGTGGCAGTGAATGGCCTCCCTTTCACAGAAAGAACCCCCTCTTAAACAGTTCCTATCCCTGTTTTGCATAGATTAGGAAATTCCAGCCCTCAGTCATGTGAGTCCTGTTTGAAGAAAATCATTGTTCTCTGAGGTGCACTAGTTATTGAGTCATTCATAATTTGATGGGTCTCTCATTGATAGTCTTCTCTGAGGTGTTCAACAACCTTTTGGAGCAGGACAGTGCCTGGAATACACTGGGCATGTCAAGGTCAGGTGTGGCATGATCTGTTGATTGTGTATTTGTTATAATGATCACTTAGAAAAGTCAATTAACACTCTGTAGTTTGGCAAGAGTCTGCCACATGACCAGACCCAGAAATATTAGAGTTATTACTAGGACCCTGGCGTGTGCAAGAGACGATCACACTTAGGAAAGGCCTTCTGTCCTTGCAATAGCTTTATTAGCACAAAAAGAAAAGGAGGACTTGTGGCACCTTAGAGACTAACAAATTTATTAGAGCATAAGCTTTCATGAGCTACAGCTCACTTCATCGGATGCAAGCTGTAGCTCACGAAAGCTTATGCTCTAATAAATTTGTTAGTCTCTAAGGTGCCACAAGTCCTCCTTTTCTTTTTGTGGATACAGACTAACACGGCTGCTACTCTGAAACTGTTATTAGCACAGTTAGCAAATCACAAATGCTCCAACCCAGCAAAGTAGACAGAAAGAATACAGAATGATCAAAACTGCCGTCTGAGTATTCACATATTCACACTATCCCTTGCAAAAAAAACCACCCTGAACTGTTAGTCCTCCTCCTTCTCCTCATCACCAGTGGTCATCATCCTTGCATCTCTGCAGGCATGCAGGTTGGGATTCAGCTTTTATGATATTACTCCCACTATCCCTAATGCATATTCAGTAGAGGTTATAGCCCCCTTTTCCTTATTTGTATTTCTTTACTTTACTAATGTTTAGGTGCCTTTCTCCAATAGGTTAGTAGGCCTTTTACCTCATGCTTATTAGCATATAGATCAATTAGTTAGTATGATATTCTCGTGGTTGAACATATGCTGATGTTCCAAACTTAAAATACCTAAAGCTGGTATAAACTAGCATCTTGTGGTTACCTGTCAGGTTAGCAACACTTACTTATAACATCACTCTATTTTGTGATGCCTTGTGATAGAGAGTCATTTATGGGTTAGTTACTTATGTCAAATCTTTAGGCCTTGGGCCATAATTAGTTTGGCTAAGCTATTGTCTTTACAGGCTTGAGACCTGCGTCTTTTGCATTACTTCCTTAACCCATACTTATATATTACACAGGCTGGTTTCTTAACACAGACCACAAAATGGTAGCTGGCACACAAAATGGAAGGTGGTAGAAAAAAGGAGTTCACAAAACAAGATGGAGTTCACAATCTGATACTGACATACCCCATCGTTCTGGCATCTCAGAAGGAAGATCCAGCTATTTGTAAAATTCTTCAATATGTGTCCTTGGGGCTCAAACTGAATAAACAAGCACAGCTTGCACAGGCCCCATTGCTGCTTAGTCCTTTCAGAGCACACAGAACTCTGCTGCTGCGACCAGAGCTGTCTCCTTTGACCCCCCTCAGCAGACCTTCAATCCCTAGCGGGACAGGGCACAAGTATATCTAACCCTGACATTCCTTTGAGTGCTGCACTAGTAGCAGTTATGTGTGAAAATTCAGGGGAAAATACAGCCCCAAACCACCTCCCTAAAACAATTAAATGAACTTTAAAACCAAACCTGCTACTGCATGCCATATTGCTACCCTCTCAACAACCCAAGATTCCTCTGTTAACCCAGGGGATAAAACAAATGTGAAAAAAGTAGATGTGGGCAGAGAACCCTCCAAAGTGACTCCACATTCTTCCAATCCAGTACAAAAACAACAGATTTATGGGTATTCCAACAATCCCAGATATTCCCAACTGGTCTTCTTGTAAATCAATTGTCCAGCAATGTCATGCAAACATTTGTAATGTATTTATCCAGTTGAATGCCTGTAACTCTTGGCATAGTGTTGAAAGTCTGGTAAAGCTCTTCCTGTTTAGCTGTGATCATTCACCAGGCCTGATCTGCAAGCACAGCATGCCTGGAGCTCCCATGGGTGTCAGTGGAAGTTGTGGGCACAGATCCCTGGATGGCCTGGCCTTTTAATTAGTTTAAGAAAGAAATAATTATATTGTAATTTTAATGTGGTAACAGGAAATTTTACAAGGAAAAAAAGTTTGTCTATTCTCAAATTGTCTCCTTTAAGTTATCAGCTTTACCTCACAGTATCTTTCCCTCCATCCATTCTTCACTCCTTTAAAAAAAAAATTGTTTTACTGGCTTCTTGTATTTCTCCCCTTGGCAGTTTATTCGGTACATTAGCTACATGAGCTATTAAAAAAATTCCACAAACATTCCTTTTGGGCCCACCCAGCCTAAACTCAATTTGAATTCTTGACCCCTTCTAGTAAATACATTTAGCTCTCTGCTTCATTGACTCTCCCATCTCACTTCAGATCTAAGCTGAAAGCATACTTGCTTCTGTCTATTAATTTCTCTCTTCCTCTACGATTGTCCGGAGCAGCCTTACTGAGCCCCTTGAAGCATATTGAGACATAATGAGCATGAATGCTGTACACAATGATGTTGTATTGTAATTTGCGGATGACACAAAATTATTTAGGGTACTTTGTTCCTGTCTTATTTTGTAAACTTTAGTAAGCTCCAGCTCATCTGCTGTTTTCTAAGGAATACAAAGCTAGCTTCTCTAATCTTGTCCCTCAAGTAACCTCAGGTCTCTGTACCATGCTTACTGAACTTTACAAGGTCTTCTATATTCTTCTTCACCATTTATTTCTAATTGAATTTATAAAATATCTATAGGTGCCCATCTGATACTCTATATATCTACCTCATAAATTAAAATACAAACTCACAACCCATGAATATAACCACACCAATCCTCAGAACCTCTCCCTTTTCCATAGCCTAAGAAAAGAGGGGGGGAAACTAGCTATACCAGAGTGGTATGTAGGATTTAAGTGAAGTATAAGAGAAGTGATAAAACTGCCTGCATTACTGATTATTATATTTAATAGTCTGCACTAATATTACATTAAATGGTCATTCATTTAGTGAGACATATGATATAAGTTAATTATCAGTTGTACACGGTATATACAAATTGTTATTTATAAAACCACCTGGCAGTTGTCCATTTCAAAATACGATGGTGTAAGTAGCAAAGCAGTTCAGGTACTATCTCATGCTGTGGCATCACAAGTATCTAAAAATGTCCAATTCTTGAGTGACAATCCTTACCAGAAATAGGCATTAGATGCAGAGTCAGAGGATGAAGTGAGTGCACTACTAGTGTCTGAGGCCTTCTGCATTTTCCTCTTAGCTCTCTTCATTTTCCTCTTCCTACATCATTTTTCTCAATCTCTGACTCCCTGGCACAGTGTGGCCCTCCAGTGTGGCCTGTTGCTAGCTGCATCTTCCCAGCTTGTGGAGTTGATGTTGAAAGTTTAAGTCTCTCTTGCAAATGTTCTTGAACCTGAGACTAGGGTGGTGTCATAAATATAAAGGGAAGGGTAAACACCTTTAAAATCCCTCCTGGCCAGAGGAAAACCCCTTTCACCTGAAAAGGGTTAAGAAGCTAGGATAACCTCGCTGGCACCTGACCAAAATGACCAATGAGGAGACAAGATACTTTCAAAGCTGGAGTGGGGGAGAAACAAGGACTCTCTCGGTCTGTGTGATGCTTTTGCCAGGAACAGAAAAGGAATGGAGTCTTAGAATTTAGTAAGTAATCTAGCTAGATATGCGTTAGATTATGATTTCTTTAAATGGCTGATAAAATAAGCTGTGCTGAATGGAATGTATATTCCTGTTTTTGTGTCTTTTTGTAACTTAAGGTTTTGCCTAGAGGGATTCTCTGTTTTGAATCTGATTATCCTGTAAGGTATTTACCATCCTGATTTTACAGAGGTGATTCTTTTACTTTTTCTTTAATTAAAATTCTTCTTTTAAGAACCTGATTACTTTTTCATTGTTCTTAAGATCTAAGGGTTTGGATCTGTGTTCACCTATGAAAATTGGTGAGGATTTTTATCAAGCCTTCCCCAGGAAAGGGAGTGTAGGATTTGGGGAGGATTTTGGGGGGAAAGACGTTTCCAAGCAAGCTCTTTCCCTGTTATATATTTGTTAGACGCTTGGTGGTGGCAGCAATAAAGTCCAAGGGCAAAAGGTAAAATAGTTTGTACCTTGGGGAAGTTTTAACCTAAACTGGTAAAAATAAGTTTAGGGGGTTTTCATGCAGGTCCCCACATCTGTACCCTAGAGTTCAGAGTGAGGAAGGAACCTTGACAGGTGGCCTTGGAGCATCCACAGGTGTTCCAAACAGGAGGTCCTTTGGAATGCATTCATCATCCATCTGGTGCAGATGATCAAGCCAATGGAGACACATGAGTTTGAGAATAGTGATTAGATTTGGCAATTTTGCTTTCTTAAGTACTTCGAAGTCAGGAACTTTGGTTTCCCACTTGATATTTAAAATATGGCTAAGAAAGTGGGTATCTATGGTGTTTACCCTTCTCTCATGCCTGCTGTAGGCAGTCCAGGTCTTGCTACCATACAGAAGCATGCTTAAGACACACATCTTCAAAGTTAATTTCCTGTTACCCTACATGAGCTTGGTCAATTGGCCAAATGTGGTAGCTGACCTTCCAATGCAAGAATTAAGCTTGTCACCTAAAGATAAATCTGATATAGTGGATCCTAGATACTTGTGTAAAAGTTCTGCTTCTAATGTGGTGTTAACTATTGAAACTGTTGATGCAGTCAACACACCTAGTGTTGTAATCATTGTTGTCTTTAGGCTGATGGTTAGTTCAAATTCATCAAAAGCTAGCACAAAGCTATTGCAAAGGTGTTGAAGCTTCCTTTCACTGTGTGTGACAAGCCCTGTGTTTTAGGGAAAAGAAATTCTCTTATCAGAGGTTTTTGACTTTGCCTTTTAATCTTAGATGAGCAATGTTGAAGAGTTTTCCATGTGAACTTGTATGCAGATACACCTTTGGTACTAGATGAGAAAGCATGATGAAGCAGCAGAGAGAAGAATATACCAGACTCTTGGTGCCAAAACATATTCCTTTTTGACACCACTGCAGATTTGAAAGCTCTCAGATTGGTTACCATCATACTGGATTGTTGCCTTCATGGAAGGATCGAATCAGACTCAGTAGGATTGGGGTGCAACCAATTCTCTCTAGCGATTGAAAAAGGCCCTTTCTGCTGACCAGGTCAAAAACTTTTGTAAGATCTACGAAAGCCATTTAGAGAGGTTTTCCATGTCCTTGATGGCTTTTTCCTGCAGGTGCCTTTATGCAAAGACCATGTTGACAGATCTACTGGAACAGAAACCACACTGATTTTCTGGATTTTCATGTTCAGCAAGAACTTGCTCTCTTTTGAGAATGACCCATGTGAATGCCTTGCCAGCAACACTCCAGAGATAAATTCCTTTGCAGGTATTGCAGCCACTCTGATCTCCTGTGTTTTTATACAGTGTTATGATGTTGGCATCCTTCATGTTTATGGTTCTCTGCCTCCCTTCCAGCAAGCGAGCAAGACATTGTGCAGATGTTTAAGCATAAACTGTCCACTTGTTTCAATACTTTATCTGGAATTCCATCTCTTCCTGCAGCCCTGCCTGGTGCCTGGAAGGTGATTTGCTTTTTCAAACTCATTTACCGATGGTTCTATATCAAGCTCTTCAGTGATCTGGAACCTGGTGAGCACATTTAAAACTGCTTCTGAAACAGTAGTTTCACATGAATAGAGTTTGTAATAGTGTTCCACTGGCCAGTGCATCTGTTTGCTTCTGTCAATGATGTTGTCTTCACTAAGAGATTTGAGTGGGGCAGTATTCTTGCTTGAAGGACCGATTGCTTTCTTGAGTCCATCAACCATATTTTTCAGATCTCCATTCTCAAAGGACATTTGTATCTTCCTCCACAGTCAAGCCAGTTTGATGTTTCATTCATTCATTCATTGCAGTGTGGTCTTGGGCATTCTGGGGTTAGCACATATCTCAGGAGAGAGGTTCATGTTTGTGGAGATATGCTGAATAGTTTGCTTCAGTAACTGAAAGCACTTCTTTAGAGTATGTTGCAAGCCAATCTTTATCTTACACAGTCTTTTCCCCCTGCAAAGCTAAGTTTGCAGCTGTATGGATTTTAATTCTGAGTGTGTTCCATGCTCCATCAGCATTCAAGGGAGGTGCAATCGATCATGTTGCTAGTGAAGAAGCATTACATAAAAGAGGTGGTTCTTAATAAGGCACATCAATCCATGGGAAACTCTGGCCCTAACCCCTAATGCCTTTGAAGAAGGTGTTGGTAATACACAGCCTGCAGTGGATGCAGAGCTCTAGTAGTGACATAGTTTCCCTGAGATTAATCGTATGCTGGACACCATCCTTGGTTTTTTGTGTTATTGATAGTAATGTGTGGGTATTATGGAATGGACTAAGTCTGGAGGCCCCTTGCTGGAGGCCTCATGGCACTGCATCATCCTGCCCTTGAAAAGAGCAGAGGAGAAGTCCTCCAGGCAGCCTAGAGGGGCTGCTGGGAAGCAACCAATCAGAGGGGCTGCTGAAGCAACCAATCAGAGGGACTGCTGGAGCAGCCAATCCGGGGCCATATAAAAGGAAGCAGCAGCAGCAGAGCAGTCAGTTGCTGCCTGGAGCCTGAAGAGGGAGTACTATCTGGAAGAGCAGCAGGGCCATGGACAGCTCACTGCAGGCAGGACTGAGCCCAGGGAAGGCTGCCAAGGACTGGGTCTCTGGTTTGCTGGAAGAGCAGCAGGTCCCTGGACAGGTCTGCGGGCAAGCTGTGCTCAGGGAATTGAGCCCAGAACCTAGCCAGACCAGGCAAGGGCACCATGATGGGCCTCTCTGGTCTGGTTGAAGACTGACCCCCAGGGAGGGCTGCAGAAAGGACAGCAACCGAGGGTACCTAGATGGGCCCCTGTTGGGCTGTTAAAGAAGGCAGTGCCTCTATGAAAGAAGCCTTGGTGCTATTGCCCCATACCAGGCCATGAAAAAGAACTTGAGACTATATACCTCTGAGGGGTGGGGGCAGTGTGTGACTTGGCCAGAGAGCTGAGTTGCTGAAGACCCACTGAACTGCCATCAGCCAGAGAGAGGGTGCTCGTGAGAGGTGGGTGCTGATCCCACTACAGTGGGTGACAGCTTTGTTTAGTAAGATAGAATTTCCATGGTGAATGCTTTCTTTTGCCATATACAAGTGCATGGTCTGTCACAGTGTGCACTATAAAAACTGTGAGTATGGAGAACATCTTGTACCTGCTTCCTGCAGGTGACAAATCCAGTTGGTACTAGTGTCCAGATCTGTGATGTCTGCTCAAGACATTCTGGAAGGAGATGTTGGTAATATACAGTCCCTCGTGAGTGCAGAGTTCTAGTAGTCTTTGCCCGTTGTTAGTTTTTTTTCCCCCCTGTGGTGGCCAAGACATAGTAGCCACATCTCACTATCCGAGCCAACTGTAGCATTGAAGTCTCCCAGTAGCCAAAGTTGCTTGCTCAGTGGTAGCTTACTGATGACACTGAGTTGCTGATAGAACAAGTCCTCTTTCTTCAGAGGCGGAGGAAAGTGTTGAAGCACATGTACTGATGTTGGCAGAGCCACCTGTCACAGATATTCTTAGCGAAGTGTTCTATTCTGATGTTGCAACAGGACATTTGACCATGGAGACTAATGAGTTTTACACTGAAAAACCCACCCCATGTGTGCAGTGGTCTCGTTTTAATGCATCTTGTGTAGAGAGCCTGTGTCAGCTAGTCTGATTTCAGAGTGAGTGGCTACATCAATGTCTGGCTTCTCCAGCTCTGTCATTGATGGGAGCCTTCCTAGGGTCATTCATCTCTTTTCAATTGCTTGATGTACCAGTTTTCCTCATTTTCCAACAAGCACGTTTGAAGAGGGTGACCATCATACTCGCAACTTTGGTGCGTACATGTAGGCAATAAAAAAAAAAAAGGAGGCAGAGGCTTGCCTTAGGACCACAGCCCCCCTCTTGGTGGTACAGAATGGGCCCAAAGATTTGGAAGGCCAAGATGTTTGGCAGTCTGCACAGCTATAGGAGATGCTAGAGATCAGAGCTAACCTGCAGTCCCAATTGCTTGACACTTTCTCTGAAGTGGATTTAGTTCGGGGTTTTCTCCCCTGCCCTTTATTCAACCAAGAACTATCTGCATGTGCACAGAACAAAACTGCGTTCCTCCTGCACTTCCTCCAGCTGTATAGCAGGGAGGGGAGCTAAACTAGATTCACCAGGAATTTGTGCAGAGGGGAAAGACAGCTATTCACTGTACTCATTCCCTCCAGGGTAATCTTTCACAGTCCCTTGCCATGAATTTGATGGATTATGGGGGGGGGGAAGAGGGTGTAGCCAAGGCTTTGGGGGCAGAGCCAGCAAAGAGCCACTCTAAGCAGCATGTTCCCTCCCTTTTTCAAAGTAAGTTCTGTGCAAACACATTGAATTAGTTAATGCCACTCAGAGTGGCATTAATTAATTTTGCCTTCGTCTGTGATTCCCATTGGAGGGAAGTTGCCTACTCTCTAGAGACAGCACATCACATCCACTGATCATGCTTCCTGTGATGTGATGTGATGTTGGCTTAGCTGAGCACACAGAGTGGACACTCTCTGAGTCTGTCTGACAGTCCAAGGAGTTAGAGACAGAGTTTCTTATGGATTGTTGTGCCTTAATAAAGCACCACCTCTATTTTTATGAAATGCTTCTTCACCAGGCTTGCAGTTGGGAGAACATCCAGCACAGAGGGCATAGATGTAACTCCAGGTGAAGTTTTGAACACTTTACTCTTCTCTATTGCATTTCGGTGGTTAACCATGCTATTAGGACTTAGTTGGATACAATCAATACCCCCATGTTCCCGTCTCTCTTATATAGCATGGAAGGGGACCAAGTACTTATAAATAGCCTTTGTGAGCTAAAATCAGTCTTGAGCTAAGTTGGTGCAACTCCACTGGCTTCAATGGAGGAGTATCTATTATCTCAAGGTGAATTTGGTTCTGTAACTTTACTCAAGTGTGTTGGGGGAGGGTTAATGAAAAGATTTCATAGTAACCAATGGGCAACTATGCAACATGTAATAATGAAGTGACTCAGTTACAAAGTCACTACATACAAACAACAATGATCATTAGTGATCAGTTCCAGATCTGTGCTGCTTAAAGGAAATTGCAACTCCATCTGATGTAGTTTACTTTTTTGCAGGCTAATCACAATAATTAACTGATTTTTATGTAATAAAACCAGGCATTAGGAGTCGTGGAGCCTGTTTAAAGCGTGTGTGAGGGCGGGGGTCATAGATTTGCATCCCTGGCCCTCTCCTTCCCTTCTTGGCTGCCCCCCTCTAGCAGCCTGATCCCTCCTCCCCAAGGCCAATAAACCTCTACCCCCATCCCTCCAAATGTGAATGAGTGGCATTGCGGCCTGATGCCTGCCTGAGTGTTGCTGTGACCCTGTGTGCCAGGTTGCAATGTCACTCACTCACATTTGACCACCATCCACCCCATCATAATGGAGGGGTAGCCAGGTCAGATCTGAGGGAATGTATTGTGGTGTGACCTGATGCAGGGGATCACAGCACCACTTAGGCTTGGCCCAATCAAAAAGTGGTCACCCTCCCCCTCATGTCTGCCTCCTATGCTTAGGCACTAAAAATGAGCTTCAGCATGTACTTCCCTTCAGTGGAAAGGGGCTATGTAGTCTGGGGCAAATCCTCACCTCAGGACCAGACCTGTATTGGGGGGATGGGGTCCATGCAGGGGAAGGGAAAGCAGGAGTCCTTCCCTGGGGCCATGGAGTAGAAGTGGAGTCTCTTTGTGGAGTTTTATCCAACCATGTGCCAAAAGTAGCCTCCAAGCCTTTGTGCAGGGAAGGGAAAAAGACCAGGGTGAGGGTGGAAATGCATTTGGCTGCAAAAAACTAGCTTGGTCCCACAGGATATGCTAAAAGTAGTGGCTGGGCCCAAGGGACTAAGAACAATAGACCAAATCCATTCTTGATGTAACTCCACCCAAATTAGTGGAATTATACCAGTGATGAGTTTTGTTAAATATGTCCTTTAAAATGAAGAACTGTGAGTTGAGGATCTCAGTCCTGTTCATAAAGAACAGAGTCCACCTCACAAACCCACTGCTGGCCCCCATAAACTACCACTAATTGTCAGCCTTGCTGGCAGCCTCAGCAGAGACATGACCTGCAGATCATGCTGAGGCATTTCACCAAATAAATCCTGATTATTTGGGTGTTAGGGTGAAAATCACTTCACCTGCATAACTTTTTAAGGAACATAAGCACTTCAACTGCCTTAAATCCTTCAGGTGGCACAATGTAAGCACTTAAGCCACTTTAAATTCTTACAAAGTCTTCTAGTGGTATTAGCACTTAAGCTACTTTAAGGCCTTAAGGCTGGTGGGTGCATATTGACATTCATAGGAAAGTGTACACGTCTGAAAGATACCTGCACATGCAGTGCATCCCCCAGAGTACAAACTCTCAGACACAGTAATGTTTTGTACTATGCTTTGTAAGAAAGCATTTTCCAAATGTCCATGCCTTTCACTTCCAGCTAATTTTGCTTCAAGCTTGGCCCTGGACGTAGAGCAGTGATGAGTATTAACATGTCAAGTTTACAGCAGCATAAAAATTGCTATACCAGATCAGACCTGTGCTCCAGAATCCAGTCTCCAAGATTGGCCAGGTCCAGGTACTTCAGAGGAAGGTGCAAGAAATCCAAAATGAGCAATTATGGAATAACCTGTCCATAGGTGAACTTCTCCCGATACACACACACACACATACTTAGCTCACAACTGACTGAAGAGATTTTGCTCAGACATTAAAAAAATACATCATCTTTGGATTGTGATCAACCATGAAAAGTTTAGTCTGAAAAGGTGACTTTTTTGGCAAGTTATGAGCATGTGAAAACCGGGACTTTTAGGGAAAGTACTTTTGCAACTTTAACCACAGTTTTCAGAGTAGCAGCCGTGTTAGTCTGTATTCGCAAAAAGAAAAGGAGTACTTGTGGCACCTTAGAGACTAACAAATTTATTAGAGCATAAGCTTTCGTGAGCTACAGCTCACTTCATCGGATGCATTCCGATGAAGTGAGCTGTAGCTCACGAAAGCTTATGCTCTAATAAATTTGTTAGTCTCTAAGGTGCCACAAGTACTCCTTTTCTTTTAACCACAGTGTTAACCTCAGGGGAATGCTATAAGGAACCGTTATTCATATAAGAATCGCTCCATAATGAGGGCTCCAATCCTGCAAACCCTTACTCATGTGAAAAATCCCCTTGTAGACAATAAGACTAGTGACTTGCATGAGGTAAGGCCACTCATGTGACTAAGGTTTTGCAGGATTGGGCTCCAGATTAGCAGAAGAGTCCCTCAGGATCACCTGACAGACAATAGTTACAGTTCAGAAAATTTCCGGTTCTAATCTTATCTTATTCCGTTATTTTCTTTACACTCAATAGTGCTGCGAATGGCGTAATGCTGATAAAACCTTCCTGTAATGTGGCATTGTGGAGCTGTGCTTTCTTAATGGCAATGCTATTATGTATATACAACGTTTACACTGTTTCTTTACCAGTGTTTGCAGATCAGTTGTAAAATAACCCTGGAGCCTGCAAAATACTGTGATTGTTGGATGTGGGGTCATTCTATTTTTACACTTTCACTTTAATTGCAAATCGTTAGTGCAGCAATTCTACAAAGGAGTTATGCAAGCATACCCAAGTTGTTTTGAATTCTTTCCACTTCCCTGATTTCCCATGTGAGAAACTACTATTATATTGTCAGTATCTCAGCAGTTCCAAGTTTTATGTCTGAATACTCCAATGTAGGAATATTCAAATAAATCAAAGTGTTTAGAATCAGTGACCACACTCATCCCTATGAAAACTACTATGCTACTAACCATAGCAAATAGTGAAAATTCAGACTGAATCACTCTACCAAAAGTCTCAGTTGAGTTTAGTTATAAAGAACGTCATTAGTGTGACATCTTTTTGTGACCTTCTGTAAGCCATAGATATGAATAGAGTGTTTTTGCTGCTTCACACTTGGGTAGCAGGCATGAATTCACATGAGCTGAAAGCAGACATGTCCTTTGCTTAAGACCTGTGTCTTTGAAGGGCCCCTGTAAACTGTGGGTGCTAAACACCCATAACATCTAGAAGGCATTGGCAACTATCTATTATCAGCATCTTCCATGATCTGACCCAAAAAAGGAATGAAAAGTTTGAGAGCCTTAGAGAGAACCCCACGCTTAGCCATAATTAATTCAAAAAGAATTTGTAGCCTGAGGAAGGACTTCAGGATCAGGTCCCATGAGAGTTTGCTTTGCTTTGTGAGTCTCATACCAGATAACTTGTACTACTGACACTATCACAAAACTTGCAGAGAAACCACATGATTTAAGGAGTATTTTGAGAGAAAGTTGACTTGAACAGCATATCCAATGATAGCACCACCATAAAATGGGCCACATGCCCCTGTGACTAGTGCACTGCCAGGATAGGAATTTACTTTACAAAACATATCCACGGGTATGCCACAGGGTTTGGATTCACTCCGAAGGTCAGGAGGAAATGGATTAGGCTATTAGGATATCCCCATCCCAAATCCGACATGAAATGTTGGCACATGAGCAAGACTTCTCCCTTAGGTTATAAGGTTGGCCAGCAGTGGAGCCCAAGGGTGCTGAAACAATTTGTACAGAGGGGTGCTGAGAGGCATCGAACCAAACTGTAAGAACTGTATATAATGGAAACCACTTCAAGCAAGGGAGTGCCCCAGCACCCCCAACACTTCTAGTTCCAGTACCTCTGGCGGAGCCTCTGGCAGTGTGACTCTTGAAGAAGCCATGTTGCCAAGGGGCTAGATGGAGCAGCAAGACTGGGAGGCAGCGCAGAGGCACCAGGCTTTTGCAGAGAAGGCCCTAAACTCCAGCAGGCACCCCTAAAAGCTGTCAGTTTGGGGATTCTGAGGGAGGTAAAGTTTTTTCTTTTCTTTCATTTTGTGACTAAGCTAAGAGGAGCCTACCTTGCTGGGCTTTGCAGAGTATTCAACTGAGGTGCGTTAGACGACCCATTTCTTTTGTTTTACTATCATTGTTTCTCTTTTTAGTCAGTTTTGTTTTTAACATGATTATCTGACTAATGGACTGTTGGCTGGTAATTTCACACAGACTGCCTTGAAAGAGAACAAAGTCCTTCAGCTTCTACGGAAAGGCAGAGAAGGCACAGGGTGTGTGTGAGACAGATATTGCAACCATATGCAGTATCTTTGAGGAACATTATATTACATTTATGAATGGTTTATGTATGATTGTATTCTATTCCATGGAGGGTGGATTACCATAGCTCCTCCAGGAACTTAAAACACTGTGTGTATGGGGGGGGGGGCGGGACTGGCAATTAAGGCAAGTTGCCGAGACTGTTAATAATTCCTGAGTGTCCCCCTGACGTCAAAGGGATCAGAGGTCAGCCAACACTGACCGCTTTTACAAATCTCATCCCAAGCTTGCTGGCTCCCAAAGCAGATCGGCACTATGCACAACGGGCTTGCTCCTGCCATCTACATATAGGCAAAACCCCATGACAGTTCAATGGGGACAAAGCCAGGGCCTAATACTCTACCCTGCTCATGTGAGTAAGGGCTGATCATGTGATTGTTTGTAGGGTTGGCCCTAAGGTAGCAATTGCAGTGAGATGTAGATTAATAAAGAACCTGATAAACAAAAGGAACCTTACCTGCACAACTTTAAAAAATGTGGCTCCCAGAAAATTAAAACTTTGCATGTGTGGTATATCCACACCTATGCCTATGCTGTCTGTACTGATAATATGCAGTGGTGTTGTAGCCGATCCCAAGATATTAAAGAATCAAGGTGGTAACAGATAGAGGTAATATCTTTTATTGGACCAACTTCTGTCGGTGAAAGAGACGAGCTTTCAAGCTACACAGAGCTCTTCTTCAGGTTAATAGCAATGTCACCCAGAACTGCTTAATCTACATTTCATTATCTGCGTAAGTTACTTTCAGGGTTCAAAAAATACTAAATATCCTCTTTGCCTTAGAGATGGAACCTTCTTCCCTGGTATTGTTAATCAAACTAGTCCCTGGGCGGGCAGTAACTTCTGCATACAGAGGCACTGTCATCAGGATTTTCCAAATGTTCCACCTTCACTTTTAATGTAATGCTCACAGTTTGAAAAAGAGAAATAGGTTGAACTCCCCCCTCGCACCTCTCTTCCCCGGTCTAGGCATGTAGAATAGTGCAAGCTGCTGATCCCATGAAAAACCTCAGAAGTCATCAGAAACATCTTGCAAATCTTTCGGCTGGCTCTAGAACAACAATCCTTTCCGGCTCTGGAAATATAAATTCTATTTAATGGATTACAGATCAAACACCCTAAAACAAGACCTTGGTATCACCTCACGTATTATTTGACTTGAGAAAAGAAAATACTCCTAGTATACCAAGACATCTTCATTTATCTGAATAAAAGAGTTCTAGTTGTTCCAATGGGATTCTCATGCTTTGCTTTAGTGGCAATGGAAACCATATGTAATATGCATGTGTTAAATTGCTGATATCCTGCAGAGACAATGATCACTATGCTGTGGCAACTGCTTAATAGCTAATAGCAGGAGACTTTCGGATCATGGTCAAAAGTTCATTTTGTTTGCTCAGCCATTATCAAATTAATTATTGTGGGGGTTTTTTTGAGTCTCATCATTGTGCTTGGTGTTGCACAGAGAGAAAGATATTGTTCCTGCTTGCATTCTTAATGAGGGAGGCAGAGCAGTTGAGACATGTAATAAACTGGATGGTTAGGTGAGGGTTGAACCTCAACTGGTCAACTATCAAAACAATGTTTATAGGAAAAATTTGTGGGTGAAATCCTGGCCCATTAGAGTGATTGCAAAATCCCCATCGACTTCAATAGGGCCACAAAAATGATTAGGGGTATAGAACGGGCTCCGTATGAGGAGAGACTAATAAGACTGGGACTTTTCAGCTTGGAAAAGAGGCGACTAAGGGGGGATATGATAGAGGTCTATAAAATCATGACTGGTGTGGAGAAAGTAAATAAGGAAGTGCTACTTACTCCTTTTCATAATACAAGAACAAGGGTCACCAAATGAAATTAATAGGTAGCAGGTTTAAAACAAACACAAGAAAGGATTTTTTCACACAACGCACTGTCAACCTCTGGAACTCCTTGCCAGAGGGTGTTGTGAAGGCCAATTCTATAACGGATCAAAAGGGAGCTAGATAGATTCATGGAAGATAGGTCCATCAATGGCTATTAGCAAGAATTGGCAAGAATGGGGTCCCCAGCCTCTGTTTGCCAGAAGCTGGGATTAGGTGACAGGGCATGGATTACTTTATGATAACTTGTCTGTTCATTCCCTTTGGGGGATTTTCCATTGGTCAGAGGATAGGATACTGGGCTTGATGGACCTTTAGTCTGACCCAGTATGGCCGTTCTTATGTTCTTATGAGAAGGAGGGATGAGTGTTAAATGCCCTGATTCATGAACTGTAATTTCACTGGAGTATTATAATTGATTTGTTTGACTTTCTTGAGTGGCATCTGTGATAATATGAGAATGGTCAGGCAAGTACTACATGACTGCCAACATGATGACTTCTGCTATGTATTGGCAGGGATTTCCAAAGCAGTCTAGGGGAGTTGGTGCCCACATCTCACTGAGCTTCAGTGGCCTAACTTTTTGAAAATCCCAGGCAGGGATTCTAGACAGAATATAGTTTAAAGAGGTGATGTAAGAATTTCTTCTTTTCTTTCATATTTTGTTAACCAATATGAAACAAATATGTGGTCTGGCATAACACACACAGGCAAGTCTATAATTTGGGATGATTAATAATGTGCTCAGCTAGCCACTGTGGCCAGATGTTTGGCTGCATGTGTGTGTTTTTTCTGTGTGCTGCCCCAGCTCTGTGCAGATAGTTGGCACAGCAGACCTTGAGCAAACTGCCCAATGACCACAAGATCTGTTAAGGTACAAAAGCGCCCAGCCAGGTTTATTGTCAACCAAGCACGGTAATAGCACCTGGCAGACTCTATGGGGATACTAAGACATGTATGCCCATGACAATGGATGCAGCTCAGTCAGTGGGGGGACTTTCCACTGCCCCCTAGGCTGGCCAAAGATACTCCCTCTGAGATACATCTTTATAACCTGATATAAACAAGTTACAGACTGTCATCTTGACCTTATCTTTTAGGAGGGATCAGTGTCTTTCTGTTATCCTTGGGAATATTTTTGTATTATTCTTGATATCAGGATGTTTTGGTACCACTTGATATTGGGATGTGTTTACGTCAGTACTCTGTGCTTAGCACTTCTTAGGAATGTGTATTTCTGCAATATCAGCCCTGTTTTTGCCTGATTCTGTGACCTAAACACTGATTCTTGGCCATTTTGCTTTACCCATTCATACATTCATGCCCCATGTGTCCAGTGGTATGCACATATCTTTCAAAAAATGATGCCTCCCTCCAGGTGTTAATCACTTATTTTGGGCCAGGTCTCAGATACATTGCCCTGCTTTTTTTTTTTTTTTTAAATACTAGCATTTGTTTTATTTATAGGTCCTGGCTCATACCAGGCCTCTGATACAAGGGCTTATGTATTAGGCTCTCTTCCTACTACAGCCACATAGAAATTTTGTTGTAATACAATGATATGTCTGAGTAATATTTCTGAATAGAGCTGTGAGGTGAAAACGAATTAGTGGGACTTCTAGGACTATAGTGGGGGGGGGGGCTATTCTACAGCTCTCGGGCAGAGAAAATTTCCAGTGGGAGTTTGCCATCATCAGAGTTACAGGACTGGATCCTTTGTATAATCCCCAATTGCTACTTTTCTCAAGTTATTGTTGAAGCATGGCAGCCCACACTGAAAATACCAGGTTCATTTTGACAAAAATCTACCAGCCTTTTGCTCAAAAGAACTCTAAAACTGAACTAGGCAGCATGATCCAGTGGGTAGGACATCGGAGTGGGAGTCTGGGGACATGTGTTCAAGTCCTGTCTTGGTTACTGATCTGCTGGCCTTGAGTCAGTTGTTTGACCTCTCTGTGCTTCTGCTTTCTCTCACCCTTTTCAGAGTAGCAGCCATATTTTAGTCTATATCCGCAAAAAGAAAAGGAGTACTTGTGGCACTTTAGAGACTAACAAATTTATTTGAGCATAAGCTTTTGTGAGCTACAGCTCACTTCATCAGATGCATGCAGTGGAAAATACAGTGGGGAGATTTATATACACAGAGAACATGAAACAATGGGTGTTATCATACAGACTGTAACAAGAGTGATCAGGTAAGGTGAGCTATTACCAGCAGGAGAGCGGGGGCAGGGGGCGCAGGGGAACCTTTTGTAGTGATAATCAAGGTGGGCCATTTCCAGCAGTTGACAAGAAGTGTGAGGAACAGTGAGGGGAGGGAGGGGGAATAAACAAGGGGAAATAGTTTTACTTTGTGCAATGACACATCCACTCCCAGTCTTTATTCAAGCCTAAGTTAATTGTATCCAGTTTGCAAATTAATTCCAATTCAGCAGTCTCTCCTTGGAGTCTAAAGAAAAGGAGTACTTGTGGCACCTTAGAGACTAACAAATTTATTAGAGCATAAGCTTTCGTGAGCTACAGCTCACTTCATCGGATGCATTTACATCGGATTTACATTACATTTGCATCCATGAAAGGTTTTCCTCCTTTCCCTCCCCCTCCCCCCCCCGCTGCTGGTGATGGCTTATCTTAAGTGATCACTCTCCTTACAGTGTGTATGATAAACCCATTGTTTCATGTTCTCTGTGTGTGTGTATATAAATCTCTCCTCTGTTTTTTCCACCAAATGCATCCGATGAAGTGAGCTGTAGCTCACGAAAGCTTATGCTCTAATAAATTTGTTAGTCTCTAAGGTGCCACAAGTACTCCTTTTCTTTTAGTCTAAGGAAAGGTTTAATCTGCATTATGACCAGGCATTTGGAAAGCTGAGACACCTGCTTGTTTCACTATTAACTCCTCCTCCCACTGTTCTTTTTTGTCCATCTCTATTCTATCTCTTATGATTGTGAGGTTGTTGGGGCAGTGACTATCATTTTTTTTATTACTTGTTTTTGCAGTGTCCAGTGCAGTGGGGCCTGGATCCATACATGGAGCCCCGAGGTGCTACCACAATGCAAATAACTAATAACACTGATTATACTGCCTCCTTTGTTCTTTGCTGAGGGTTGAAAATGAAGGTACATATTAAGCCAAATTAATTCCTGGTGTAAGTCCATTGACTGAAATTTTAGCCCATTTAGATTTTATAAACCCCTTGCTATTTGTTACCACAAATATTTCATAGTGTTCACTTCTTAAAATATAATAATTTTTCTTCTTTAAAGCTAAAAAGACAAAAAAAATCTTTATAAAAGCAAACTATGGAGAAAAGATCATACACCAGGAATAATCTGATCACTTATTCCATGTATGGCTACACTTCTTTCATCTACAATGCAAATGATCTCTGGAGATGTTTGCCACCATGGCTTCATGTGCCATCTCTTCAGGGTGAGGTGCATATAGATACAAGTCCTTGTGTTTTTTGTTTTTCTTGTATTTCAAAAGGAAAGGGAATTCAATTCATTATAGGCTTTTACTTCTCATAGTGGATTTTCTGTCAGTATTGTTTCCTCTATTTTCTAATACATTATTATAATTCTGTCTTCTAAGAAAGTGGTGCTAACTGTTTTCTACTTGAATAGCAAAGTGGGTGACAGCAAGAGGAAGACAACAGATATTGAAAGGTCACAGAACTTGATTTGGTCTTTTATGGAAGTGGTGATTAACTGGTCCTAGTGTCATTGTTATGGTCGAAGAAAACTATCTCAGCTTGAGATTTCCCTGTTTTCTCACTTCTGCAGATATTTTAAATGATCTTTAAAAAAAAATTCCTTGTTTAGTAGAAATGTTTTGACACTCTCTGAAGCTAAATGTTGTCTCTTTCAAACTGGTTTTTAGCTATGCAAATTAAATTAGAAATGAATATTTTCTATCATGTTATAGGCTGGTTTAAATAAATGCACACAAAAGAAACAGGTACATCTAAATTATTGTCTTTAGTAGTTTTCACATGTCAAGAAAAGACACCAAAATCACCATCATGTTTCCATGAAGGATCATTTGAAAGAAAATGAGAGAGTCTTAATTACATCATAGCTGACCCAAATTAGTAATCTAGCTAGTTAAAACATTAGCATTTTAATAGGGTATGATATAGTTAACATACTGTAATTGATTGATTCCAGTGCGATGTTCTGTTTCATTCATTGCCATGCACCCAGGTTATGAAATTCTTCCCATACAATGAATAAATAATAGCCTGCACATGAGGACTCAGATGTGAATGATAAAAGTGGTTAGACCTGGTTTTAAAATCTTCTGAACAGCTAAAAATTCACAGCACAAAATCTCCTTAGACTCCCCTCCCACTGGCAAATAATTGATTCTAGTCTTGAATGGAGACTGAGAAATAAGCCTATACATTATACAACACAATGAAATGCAGGTGTTGAGAATATTGATAAAAAGGGATTTTAGGTAAGCTCCATTTCTATTTTATATGCTCAATGGAGAGAATTAGTATTATTAATTAGGTGGACAAAAGCACTGTATACAATATCACACTCCTCCCATTGCTTATATGAAGTAGAGTGGAGCGCAAGAGGACATAAAAAGGTTATTTGAGGCAGGAGGAAAAGGGAAGGGTTAACATTTTAATAGGAAACCTGCTGTAACATGTTACCATCCTTTATACACATACCTGGTAACTGTGTGGTGCTCAAAGTTCTATTGATTCAGGCAGAAGACAATTTTCAGAGTAGCAGCCGTGTTAGTCTGTATTCGCAAAAAAGAAAAGGAGTACTTGTGGCACCTTAGAGACTAACAAATTTATTTGAGCAAAAGCTTTCGTGAGCTACAGCTCACTTCATCGGATGCATTTGGTGGAAAATACAGAGGGGAGATTGATATACACACACAGAGAACACGAAACAATGGGTTTTATCATACACACTGTAAGGAGAGTGATCACTTAAGATAAGCCATCACCAGCAGCGGTGGGGGGGGGAGAGGAAAACTTCTCTGAATTAATAATTTTTAAACTTGGGCAATTAGTTTTTAATTTCAAATGATCAGAGAATCCACTTAAGCTCTTCAGCAGTGCCATATTTTCAGCAGTATAGCTGAACGTGACTGAGTGACTGTTGAATGAATATTAAATGTTTTGGTATTTTTCCACCAACATCAAGGTAGTAGAAAACGCACTGAAAATGGCCTATATGACTTTTGACCAGCTTTCAGTTGCTTGGAAGCCAGCCAGCCCAAGGTCATCAGGGAGTTATAGCATACGGAATAGGCTCTTTTAAAAATACATGAAAATACTAATATGAAGAATAACAGAGTTTTGCAGCCAGGTGGAATCTCAAGACTGTTTTCCATGCACAGTTCACATAGCAGGAGGAGTGCACAGGATCATTTTCATCAGTATTTTTGTTCATCATTTTAACTCCTGTTTAGCTCATAATTAGGGTGACCAGATGTCCTGTTTTTGAAGGGACAGTCCTGTTTTTGGGGACTTTTTCTTATATAGGCACCTATTACCCCCCTATCCTGTTTTTTCACAGTTGCTCTCTGGTAACCCTACTCATAATAGTGAATGAAATAACTGCACTTCCCACTTATGTAGTGCTTTTCATGTGAGGCTCTCAAAGCATTTCTTTTACAGATGTCCAAACTGAATCACACAGAGGATAAATGACTTGCCCAGCACTTAGGGATTGCAGCTATGTAATAGAAAATCCTAAGGTAGATAACTAAGATAGGTCACGCTGCAAAATAGTTTCAGTCAAGAATAGAACGCAGGTCACAAGACCCTCAGATCTCCTGACTCAGCCATGAGCTCAACTAGATCAGAGTGGTTGAGACAGGAAAGATGCAATTATTTGTTTATGCACAATGGGCCAAATCTTGAACTTCTGTCAGTACTGATCAGTGCTCAGATCTCACAGGGCATAATCTGTCCTTTAACCCCAGATCCACATGGGTGACAAAATAATTAATATGCCAAAACACTCCCCAATGAGGGATGTTTATTGAGCCTCACCAAAGAAGGTAGGAAAGCCCTTTTAAAAAAAATAAAATAAATAAAGACAAGGTGACTACTAAGAATACTTTCAGTGATGTTAAAGAATAATGTTGGTGTATTCAGACTAGTCTAGATTCCTTACTTTTTAAAACATTATCTCAAATGAGTGCAAACCCTTTGAATGGATACACAGTAATAGAAATGCAAGCATGGAAAGTACATGGATCATTTAAAAAAAAACATGCCAATAAACAAAGAAAAATAGACTTAGCCAAAGATTTTTGTAACCAAGTTGCAGCTGCAATGTCCCGAGATCCTAACCAAGACTTTCATAGCTGAGCCTCAAACCCATCACACAATAAATGAAGGTGCTTTAATTACACAAGAAACATTAATTGTGAGAAAAGGAAATCGTCAGAAGCTGGATATGAAAAAACACACAACTGAGCTCTGACCCTGGAAAAGAGAAGCAGACAGACTTCCCATGACAGGCTGAAAGGCTGAATGAAAATATAGCTAAGCTGTGGGTATTTTTATGATGTACAAATTCTCAATTCTCTTAAGCCATATTTTGGATTTCAGAGTAAAGCCAGCCACCTCGGTTTTCACAAAATTTAGACAAACTTTGTTTACATTTGACTTACCTTTATTATAGTTTTTGCTTTATTTTCACTCATGTGCCAAATAAATTTTGTTATTTAAGATGTCTGAAATTGGGAGCCAGGATAAGCATAGGGAGAGCCATTAGAGCTAAGGGCCTGGATTTTCCAGCCTGCCTAATTGGAGCTCAGGTGTAGAAGAGCGCCTTGATCTTGTGTCACCTGGCCCCAGGGTAAATTAGAGTTGCTAAGGAACAGCAGTAACTTATGCCATGGATGTAAGGTCCCTCAGTGACACTATGCCAGTGTAGGATTCAGCATAGCAGAGCTCTAATCCACCATGCAACTCCCCACCTCCGGTTCCCAGCCTTTCCACTTTCTCCCTTTATGGCAGTGGTAGCTGATGTAGGAACTGCCCTGGAAAGGGGGCCTTTTTTGCTGACCATTCCTGGCCAGTTTAGGTCCACTCACTGCAAAATGAATTTAGTGGATGGCAGTTTCTGACTCAAGCAATGTGAAGTGTGGTTATACTCAGTGGAATAAAAATGTGTCCAAGCTATATCCAAGCTATGTCAACTAGTGGTCATGAAAGAGGGTTTAGGCCTGCAAAGCTCCTAAGCACATGCTTAACTTTAAGCATCTGATTAAGTCCCACTAAAATCAAGGGATTTACGTCCCCACATTTTCAAGAAACACAAGAGGAGGCCTATTCAAAGGCCAGCCCCAGTTAATGGGTTATGAAGTGTAAACTTGTCGATTTTTTTAGGTCTGAAGTCTTGTCATTTCCAGACTGATAATCAGTGATGAGCTGCCAAAATCTTAACAACTGGTTCCCTCGTCACCCCATGAGGGGGTCGTGGCCCACCCCCGGGACTCCTGCCACATCCAACCCCCCACGTTCCTTGCCCTCCCCACCCGGGACCCCTGCCCAACTTACTCCCCGCCCCCATCCCCTGACTGCCCCCAGAACTGGGCAGAAGGATCTCGTGGGCCACTGTAGTGGGTGCCCACTCCGCCCCTAAGAGCCAGAGGATCCTGCCGGGGGGCAAGGTGAGGAGTCCCAGCGGTGCTTATCTGGGGCAGCTCCTGGGAAGCATCCGGCAGGTTCCTCTGGCTCCTAGGGGCAGGGAAGCGTAGCTACAGGGGGAACAGAGGAAGCAGCGCTCCCCCCACTGATCACATCAAAAGTGGCACCTTAGGCCTCCCCAACTCCGTGGGTGCTCTGGGGTTGGAGCACCCACAGGGAAAATTTGGTGAGTGCAGAGCACCCACCGGCAGCTCCCCACCCTGCGCCTGGCCCCAGCTCACCTCCACTCCACCTCCGCCTCCTCCCCTGAACGCGCCGCCCTGCTCGCTTCTCCACCCCCTCCCCCGGCTTCCCCCGAATCAGCTGTTCAGGGGGGGAAGCCAGGGAGGGCTGAGAAGCAGGCAGTGGCTTCGCGCTCAGGCCCAGGGAGGCGGAGGTGAGCTGGGGATCGGTTCCCCTGCGCCGCCCCCTCCCTTCCCGGGTTACCTGCTGCGGCACGGACAGCCCTCCTCGCCCCCCCCCCATTCTCCCTCGCAGGACAACCAGTTCTAAAAGGGCTTCTAAATTTAACAACCAGTTCTAGCGAACTGGTGCGAACCAGCTCCAGCTCACCACTGGTTGCATGTACTGAAAAGGGATTACCTACTTTCCAGCATACCTGTAATTATAATGTGCTTCTGAAATAATTGTTTCACTAAATTTGTTGTTTTAAGTCACTTAGAATGTATATGTATATTCCAGAGTGCCTTCAGTGTAAAGCATATTGCTCTGTATAGAGTGGTGAGCCAGTCATTGGTACAGATCTCCCCTTAACATATTTCTTTTTCATAATGCAGTGCCCAGAACTGAATACAATATTCTGTGTGCAGATGCGCCACAGCTGTGTAGAGAGTGACTACTAAAGTATCTCCCTATGCTGTTACATAATGCTTTGCCAAAAGTTATTTTATTGGCCTTTTTATTGTCAGATTGTGTCACAAGCTCATGCCTTCATCTTTTTCAGTAGTTTGGCCAGGTTTTTCCTCCCATTAAACATCTGTGTTTCAGATTATTTCCCCCAGATATTTTAGACTTCATTTTTCAACTGGGTTTCACTTTATTTTTATTTTTCTATCCATATTTCTAGCCTTTCTCTATCCTCACTGGTGTTTGCAGCATTTTCATCTGTGAAGCTCAATAAAGCAATGTGAAAACTATCAAAGGGAACCACCTGAGTTTAGGAATCTGACCCTGCATAGAACTAATGAGACTGGAGAGAAATGCCCTGTCAAGTCCCTGAAAGGTGAATGCAGACTCTGACTTTATTTGTGATGATATTGTGAATTAGCTGTAGGGATAAAGTTTTAATCACAATTCTTAATCAAATTGCCAGTGTAGAACGTGGGAGATGAAGGGGTATTTTTACAACCTTGCTTTCCCCTAGAATTGCAATTGGTAATTCAGATACTGTTCTTGCTTTTAATTTATGGAGTTTAGAAATGAATCCATTATGCATGGAATTTATTATTTATAATTAATCATTATAATATTGAGCACAACCAGTGTGCTTCTGCTATGCAAAGCAAGAGAGACAGCTCTTGCCCCCAGCGACTTGCGGTATAAACCAGACAGGTACTTAGGACACAGAGCCACTTTTTCAAATGTGCATGTGCATTCCCTGGTTAGCTCACATTCGCAGCAAGTGACCTGGTAAAGGTCCATGCCAAAAGCATTGCCACTATATCTCTTTTTAAAAATCCCTTTCTCCCCTTCCCTCTGCTCTCCCACTTTCTTTGCTGGGCTCAAGGTGAATGGCCCAGGGCAGGCTTGATTTTACGCCATTGGTATGACCATATGGTAGGCTGGGAAGCAACAGGTTTCTGCAGCAGGCATGCAGAGGGAAGCTCTCTTGGCAAAGAAAAGGATTAGACATGCATTTTTTAAAAGGAAAGAAAGGATTTAATTATAAATAAAAAATCCAGGAGGGTGATTTTCATGTGACCAGTAAGGGCTTGTCTAGATTAGGGTAAAAAATGAATTTTTAAAACACGTTAGCTAGCTTATTTTAACTAACATAACTTCAAACCCTAGTGTAGATGGGCCAAGAGGTATTATAATATATGGAGTGGGCTGAGCTGAACCTGAGTAGAGAAACTGGGGTTCACCATAAGCAGCTAACACAAGTTAAAATACAATTTGCACTGTCCACATTAGGATTTTAAAATGGTTAAAAATTCACCTTTTATCCTAACGTGGACAGGTCCTGAGTCTCTTCTGTCAAGTAAAAGGAAACCTAGTCCATTTAAAACTGCCCTGAATCAACATCCATCAGATCAGCTCCTTGAGGCAGGCATTATCGTTTTGTTCTGGTGTTTGTACAGCCGCTAGCACAATAAGGTCCTGGTCCATTGGGGTTCCCAGATGCTACCGCAATATTAATTAATTATTTATGACAATAATCTCCCTGCCCCTGCACAATGCAACTATCTAGAGAAGTGGGCAATCCACTACTGCTGCCAGAAATGAGGAATAAACCTGATGGTAGAGCCCCATTTCCCAGGCTGTGCTCAACTAGACAGTATATAACCCATAGCCATAAGAAATCTTGATCATCTATGAAACCGCTGTTCCCCAGTGAGCCTACACTGGATTCTCAATTATTTCATTCATTCATTCACTTTCTGACAGGGAAATGAAATAAAATATTGATTAAATTTAAACAAAATTCTAACCTGAAAAGAGTTAGAATTTTATTTTCTTTCCCTCTCTCATTTAATTAATTCCTTTTCCCTCCTTCCATCTTTCACTTTTATTTTCCGTATTTTTCCTTTTACTTTCTGTCTATTCTTTCTCCTTTCCCTTTTACTATTATCTCTCCTCTTACTTTCTCTTCCTATTTCTCTTTCCTGGATTCCCTTCATCTATCTCTGCACATGTATAACCTCTTCTGACCAGGTTGGGGCAGTGCATTAAATGAGCCAGCATCTCTAGGCCTGGGACCTAGGAGAGGATTATGTGGTGGAGTCTCGTTCCAGACAAGTTCATGGTAATTTGGTAGGATGAAGGTATCTACCAGAAGAACAAGTAAAGTTTGTATTGGGCCCCCTGAACAAGAGAGTGTGTCTACTGTTTGTAAAACAGGTTTCAGTCAGAGATCGTTATACTTACTCACCTAAAGTAAGGATAAATAAGAGGGACTCGGGTGAGGCGAGATGTGGGGTTGTAACTATGGCAAAGATCCTCAAAGGTATGACTTCCAATCTCAGTCTTGGGCCTTGGCCTGTAGTTTCTCACTAAATATATTTTAATATCCTATTTCCTCATGATCTGCCATTGCATGTTATCTGAACTTTAACCTTTCACTCTAGCTTGACTTGTTGTAGTTCCCTTCTCCTTTTTCTCCTCTTCTCTACTTCCCCAGTAATGGAATACCAATAAAGGCATGTTATTTTATGCAGTTATAGAATCATAGGACTGGAAGGGACCTAGAGAGGTCTCACTGAAAGGACCTTACCAAACAGCTACGTGATATCTGGGTCATTGGGGAACTACACACTGCCCAGAGGAGAACTGCGAGGACCCTGAGAACAGAGAAAGGAATCCGTCCCCAGGTGATGGCAGGAGGCCTGACTCCAGAAGAGAGTCCTGGGTTGAAAGGAGTCTCTTTGTCTGGAGACCTGAATAGTTCAGCTGGAGGAAGAACAGAGGAGCAGCGAGATGGTGAACAACCAGCTCAAGGAAGCAAATCTAAAGGTCAGCCAATTAAACATGCACTTGAAGGACAAGTTAGAGGTGGAGAGCCCAATGGTATCCAAGTACAAGTCTTCCACTGCTGCCTTGGAGACAAGGATAATATGGCTGAAAGAGCAGCTGGACTTTGAGGCCCTGAGGCAGCCAAGATAGAAAAGGAGCTATTCAATGGGCAAACAACATAGGAGCTGAAACAGAAAGGACTTGAACAAGCCCTACCACTCATTAACAGGATGTTCTAGAAAGTGCTTCAGGATGAAAGTAGTGCAGCTAGAACATTAGAGGAATGACTTCTGGGGTTTATAAGCTTCAGGAACCAGTTAGTTTCAGGTTCTCCTAGATAGTTTTTTCTAAGTCAAGAGGCTGAACAACTCCTGGAACAAGTTAAAGAATTAGAAAGACTAAAGATGATGGCTCAGAAGAAGGCAGAGATGCATGATAAGGGAAAACTGAGTCAGAGACACATCTGCCACTCCATACCAGGCCCCCAGAAGGTGTGGGGCGGGGATGAGCACCCACTCTACAACATCTTTCCTCCTGCACCTGTGTTCTTCCCTCTAAGTTCCATAAAACTTGCTACAGCAGCATCACAGGGCAGTAACAGTAGAATGTAGGCTCCCTATTTATGGTATCACATATGATACATACCTGTTTTTTAAACATATATGTATGTAGTTGCATGTTATAGATTTGTATTATAATCAGAGCTGGTAGCTCCACCTGTATTTAACATTGCCTGACAATTCCCATTATAAGACCTTGTTTTCAGCTGATTATAACTTGGCCAAACTAATTTTCCATGATAGGTATGGGACTCAGGTTAAATTCTCCCCCCCCCCATCAAATTTTTTTTTAGCAAAAATGGTTCAGTTGTTTTTTGAGAATGTAAGACTTCAGCATGGGCAGGATAACATATTTTCCCCATATTTCAATCACTTTGTTGGGAGGTTCTAACACCCTCTTGCTTTGGAGCATGGGATTGAAATTCAGCAGGCTGTGTGTCAAGGAAGTGCATTTTGCTGTTCTTGTGAAAATGTGCCCACGCTTGGCCAAGTTATGAGCCTTTGCAAAAATCCCCATTCCCACATGCTCAGTAGAAACGTCTTAGAGGTTGGCAGCTAAAATCCAGGTTGGCAGCTAAATTCTCCAGTGATTCCATCTACACTGAGCATGATCTATTGCTTTGCAGCTCTTGTTTGCCACATGGACAGCTCATGCACCTTCCCCACAGAATGATGGTGCATGCTCCACCCCAGGACTGCAGGGGCTAAGCAGGACTTTTCCTGAAATTGCTAAAGGCCAAGGTAGCACCAGACACTGAAACTGAGAGCAAGGAGTCTGTCTCTTTTGTGCCCCCAATGTTTCCCCTGCTGGTACTCAGGTAGTGGGGAGGAGGAAGGTAACTGGCTTGAATGCAGAAGGAAAAAGAGCCAAAAAGGGTGTGAGAGGCTGTGGAGAATGTAGATTAGAACAAGAAGCCTGCGGGGGAGGGCAGGGGAGACTGGGTCTGGAAGATACTGGCAGGGCAGAAACTTGGAATGCCTGCAGAAGGAAAAGAGATGAGAGCTGGGGGAGGGATCAGAAATCAGACATAGAGGGTGGGATGGGGGAATTGGAGACTTGAACTGGGATAAAAAGCCTTGGGACAGAGAGTGGGGCTGGCTAGGCAAAGAGACTGGGACTGAAACAAGAAATTGTTGGGGGAAGAGAGGACTGGGACAGAAATTGGAGCAGAAAGGTCTATGACAACTAGAGAAAATTATCCTCTAGAACCTGGAATGGAACCCTCAGATTCCTGAGTCTTACCTTTTCTCTACTGTCAGCAAATATCTGTAAAACCCACAAGCAAAGTGTGTCTTCTGGGTATTCAAATATTAATGATTAAACCCAATGGAGGAATTTTATAATCTAGAAAATAATTTGTTCCCTGACAGTGTCGTACTTTTTTCAGCCCTCTGGCTAAAACAGTTTGGTTGCAACATTAATTCTCTGAAGGGCTCTCACATGACTCTGCTATTTTAATGAAATATTACTGTTTCTTTATTCTTACATGTTCTGCTTGTCGTGGGAAGTGTTAGCTACCATGCATCTGGAGAGCAGGAAAGGGTTAATGCAAGTCCGGGCAGAGGAAGGAAGTAGATCAGCTGATGTCAATTACAATGCCACTGTGAAGTTACTTGGCTTCCATGGCATAGGTTTTCTGAAAGTAGAGAAAATAAAGTTCTTTTTGAGTTAAGGGTTCAAAGGTTTTAGGCTGCAAAACCTTGCAAGTGGCTAAGCCAGGAGCAGAGAGTGGTCAGTGGGACAGACTGATTTACAGATGGTTTGCTTTTTTCTTTGGAGGCGGAGACTGACTCAATTCGTAACATAAGAAAGGCCATACTGGGTCAGACCAATGGTCTATCTAGCCCATATCCTGTCTCTGAGAGTGGACAGTGGCAGATGCTTCTGGCAGTTGGAGATTTAAAGACACCTGTAGCATGGGGTTGCATTCCTGCCTGTGGGGTTGCATCCCTGACCATCTTGGCTAATAGCCACTGATGGACCTATTCTCCATGAACTTATCTAATTCTTTTATGAACCTTTTTATACTTTTGGCCTTCACAATATCCCATGGCAACAAGTTCCACAGGTTAACTGCATTGTGTGAAGAAGTACTTCCTTTTGTTTGTTTTAAACCTACTGCCCATTAATTTCATCAGATAACCTCAAGTTCTTGTGTTATGTGAAGGGTAAATAACATTTGCCTATTCACTGTCTACATATCATTTATGATTATATATATCATTCATATCCCCCCTTAGTCATCTCTTTTCTAAGATGAATAGTCCCCATCTTTTTAATCTCTCCTTGTATCAACATCAGGGGGAAAAATGATGAACATGATGAAATCACACAACCAATTCCAAATGGGGGATTCTGCTGGAATCCTGGATCACTGAAATGATTGGAAGTGGAGCCCTTCTCCTCAGCTATATGCATGTCCACCCTGCTTTGCAAGGCTGTCTGTGAGACCTAGAGGCAGAGCAGTTATAAAGGTCCTTCCTGATACTTAACTGCATGAAAGATACTTCGGAATTTTCCAGTACATAAAGTGTTTTACAATAGTGAGAAAGGGCAGTTAAAGAAGTTCTACATTCAGAACCAGACCAGAATCCTCTTAGCAGCTCAGGATCTCCAACCACAACCTCACTAAATCTCATCTAGATAGCAGCTAGTTTTGAAAGGTCAAAAAAATAGCAATACAATACACCTCTACCCTGATATAACGCGACCCGATATAACACGAATTCGGATATAACGCGGTAACACAGCGCTCCGTGTGTGGGGTGGGGGGCCACACGCTTCGGTGGATCAAATCAAGTTCAATATAACGCAGTTTTTATATTCACCTATAACATGGTAAGATTTTTTTGGCTTCCGAGGACAGCGTTATATCGGGGTAGAAGTGTATATTGGGGACCAATACTAAGGAGCAGATATTACTGAAACTGGTGTGAAACCAAAACCTGTATATTCAATGGGGGGGGGAGTAAGACCTTCCTCAACCCATCCCCAAATAAACACAATAACACCCTGAGCAGAGCTTCCAAAAGCCAGAGATTCCACAAAGTCTGTTATTAAGGACCTTGCTATTGCCCAGCTATTAAACTGGGCGGCACTTGGCTATCATTCACCATAGTGCATGCAGGATCAGGTCCCTTCTCTGTTAAATGTTAATCAACAAAGGCAAGTTTTTCCTGAGAGGCAGAATTAGGGAACAAGATATGAAGATAAAGGTGACAAGGCCATTCCTCCTTTTCCACTGAGACCCGGCCAGCCTACAAACTGTGACTATTTCCACCAGGGCCAGGTTACAGCTTGTGAAGAACAAAAAGTATGTTTAAATCATTATTTTGTCCTGATGTTAGTCTTAGTTCTGTGCTTAAAAATGTAAAGTGCTGTGCCAAGGATCTGAAGGTCTTATGGACAGTGGACCATATCATACAATCAGATTACGAGATTTCACATTTTAAAAATGGATACCATGATATGGCCCTGAACACCCTTTAAACTGAAGATTTAAAAAACAATGGAAAACACAAACATGGATTGCTTTCAAGTCACAGAGCCAGATTCAGAGGTGATGTAAATAGTGATATAAATTACATTGGTAAATTGATATAAGGAACGTGAGTGTACTGGTGTAATTTATACACTGAGATGATCTGCTTTACCTTACATTTTTTACATCCTCCTGTTGGTGTTTTTACAGCAACCCTTCCCCTCTCCTTCTATCGGAATATGTTATAGCAATTTACCCATATTCACTTTAAGGACATGTAATTTACACACCTTTGAATTTGGGCCAATTCTAAGTGTCAGGGAAATGTTTATTTAGGGTGTGGGCTTTTCTATATTACTTGTCAACATAATATCTAAGAACATAAAAAACATTAATGAATTTATCTTCCCTCTCAGTATTATTTCCCCTTATTTTACAGATGTTTATAATTCACTAAAACTGTAGTGGGCGTCCCTCAGTTTAACATTATGATGATCAGGACTTAGTATGAGGTCACTGAAAATTGAAATCACCCACAAAATAAGATGAAATAATGTTGAGGTGTCATATCTGACTGTATCTCTGTACTGCAAAAAGAATGATCATTATTACAGTAGTTTACCAGTCACCCTGTTACTGCAGTTATATTATCCAGTAATTGACAAGTTGCCTGAGAAGCACTGGTTGTACTAGATTAACCTTTTTTTTGTTTTTTGGGGTTTTTTTTTTGAAAGAACAGACTAAGATCTTGATCCAATTCATATTGAAGTCAGTGGAAAGTTTCCCATTGACTTCAGGGACAGTAGATATCCCCCTGAAAGGGTAAAGGAACTATTCTAGACATTACTGATCTGCGTTTCAATAAGACTCATTCAGAAATCTGAAATACTGAGCTGAAGTGTGATATTGGTTATATCCAGGTAAATCTGGAGTATCTCTATTAATATTCATCGGGTTAAAGGTAGTTTAAAAGGATATATACCAATATAACAGAGCTAGTGTCTGTTCAGTATAATGGCTAAACAACTGGCTTATAGATAGGAAACACAGTTATCAATGCTGTTGTATGAAACAGAGAGTTGAACATGGAGAATTTCACTATGTATGGTTCAGCATTATTCAGTATAGACTGTTTCAACTTCAGGCATAGGCAGATGCAACCCACCTAACACCACTGATGAATTTAGTCCCATAAATCATTAATGACCTTGAGGAGAAAGGCCCAGATCCACAAAAGGGATTTAGGTGTTAAGATGCTCAGCATTGCAACATCTAATTTTTTGGCACCTAGAAATTCACAGGAACAACACAGCAATCCACAAAACGTGAGTTTGGCACATAGGGATAGGTACCTTAGAATGGAATACACAAATTCAGCATGCTACAAGGAGAATTGCCTAAACTAGCCAATGGGAAAGCGTGGTGAGAAGAATGTGTGCTAAGCCCACATCTGGGTGGGGAAATTGTATGCAGGGCCATGAATGTAGGTCTGGGGTAGGAAGTTGGGGTGTGGGAGGGAGTGCACAGTGTGTGTGTGGGGGGGTTCAGTGTGCAGGAAGGGGCTCAGGGCAAGGGGTTGGGTGCAGGAGGGGTTCAAGGTGTAGGGGGGGCTCAGGGCAAGGGGTTGGTGTTCAGGAGAGGTGCAGGATGTGGGAGGGGGCTCAGAGCAGGAGGTTGGGTTGCAGGAGAGGTGCAGCAGGGGGCTCAAGGCAGGGGATTAGGGGGCTCAGGGCAGGGGGTTGGGGTGTGGGATGCAGGAGGGGTTCGGGGTGCAGGTTCCGGCCTGGTGCCACTTACCTCAAGTGGCTCTGGGAGGCAGCGGTGCGCAGCGGGGCTAAGGCAGGCTTCCTGCCTGCCCTGGCCCTACGCTGCTCCCGGAAGAGGCCAGCATGTCCAGCAGTGGCTCCTGGGGGTGGGGTGGGGTAGGCAGCTCTGCCACGCGCTGCCCTCGCCTGTGGGTACCACCTCCGAAGCTCCCATTGGCTGGCGTTCCCCATTCCCGGGGAATGGGAGCTGTGGGGCGTGGTGTCTGCAGGCGAGGGCGCTGCACCCGCTCCAGGGGCCACAGGAATGTGATGCTTGCTGCTTCCAGAAGCGGCGCGGGGACAGGGCAGGCAGGGAGCATGCCTTAGCTCTGCTGTGCCATGGGACTGGCAATCCTGCAGGCCGGATCAAAAGCCCTGATGGGCCGGATCAAAAGCCCTGATGGGCCAGATCTGGCCTGTGAGCCATAATTTGCCCTCCCCTGAACTAGGGGAAGATAGGTGCTCATCTGCCTAAGTCGCGAGGGGGCCTGATATGGTAGACACACTCAGAGCCTGCTTAACTCCACACAAAACAGCCTGGGACAGGGGAGGTGTCAGCTAACGGTTATAAGAGAGATCCTCCTCTTCCCCTCCATCTGGCTGTTTTGCGTGGAGTTATGAGCAGGCCTACCAGATCGAGCCCCACCTGTGACTTAGGCAAAGGAGCACCTGTCTTCTGCTGGTTCATGGATCCCTCTGGGATTTAGGTGGCGGTTAGGTACGTGGACACCTAGAGCCTAGCAACAGTGCATATGCTTAGGGACAGGAACATAGACACCTAGGGAACTTTTATTGTAAAAAAATTAGCTGCTGAGCAAGTTAAGGCACCTACAGAGTTAGGTGGAAGCTGAGTTGGAGTTTTGTTGATCGCAGTGACCCCTAAACACAGGATGCAGTTGCCTAAAAACAGGATTTAGATGCCTAAAAACGGAACTTGGGGGTCTGCGTAGATTTGTGGATCCCATCCAACATTATTTCAATATTGATCTAATCTTAAAGTGATAAAACTGGGAGGTATGGTGATAAAATCACCAAATCATCAACCTAAGTAGAGAAGGGCATTTAATGTTGATACTCACTAGAGTATAGCTATAGTTTTGCACTTTTCTGTTGTAGGTTGTAATCACCCAGTGATTAGGACAGCATCTTAGGAGGTGGGAGACTTCTGTTCAAGTCCCTGCTCTACTACAGATTTCCTGTATAGCATTGGGACAGTCACTTAGTCTCTCTGTGCCTCTGTCCCAGTTTTACAAATGGGGACTTTAATACCTCACAGAGATGTACACTAAAAGTTGTGAGGTGTTCACATACTATGGTAATGGGGAGTCACTATTTTAAAGAGCAGTCCCTAGATTTCTTTTTTTTCCCCTTAAGATTTTATAAAGGCTAAAAAAATGGGTCATTCACAGTTAGGGCTGCAGGTTTGTCATGCTGTGGAAAATGGCACGGATATTGCGACTTTAATGTTTGTCCATTACTTGTCTTTGTGCCAAGGATTTCAATACATTCACACCACAGTAACAACTTCTGCGGCTCCTGTCCCATGGGATGGGGACTGGCTGCCTGCTCCAGGTGTTGGTATACAGGGCTGCAGCGCTGTTCAAGTTTGGCCTATCCATCCCTCCCTCATCATGCTCTTCAGCTTACTCCTCCCTCGGGGGACCCGTCTCCTCTTCTGTCATGGCTTTTTTTTAAAATCAAAAATCACAAAACCCATGAATTTTACTAAGTTTACTGTGACTGTTCCATGACTTGTGATGAAAAATGCCATGACAAATGTGCAGCCCTATTCACAGTGAATGAAATAATACTAGCCTTTATTTTGATTGTTTTACTTTGCTTCTAAAATTGGTAATCAATGCTGAGTATGCTCAAGCCAATGATGTATAATAAGGGCCCTACCAAATTCACAGTCCATTTTGTTCAATTTCATGGTCACAGGATTTTAAAAATCATAATTTTCATGATTTCAGCTATTTAAATCTGAAATTTCATGATGTTGTAATTATAGGAGTCCTGATCCAAAAAGGAAGTTTTTTGGGGGGGTTGCAAGGTTATTGTGGGGGGTTGCTACCCTTACTTCTGTGCTGCTGCTGGCGGCGGCGCTGTAATCACAGGTGGGTGGCTGGAGAGTGGCCGCTGCTGGCTGGGAGCCCAGCTCTGAAGGCAGAGCCACTGCCAGCAGCAGGGCAGAAGTAAGGATGGCATGGTATGGTATTGCCACCCTTACTTCTGTGCTGCTGCCTGCAGAGCTCGGCCCTCAGTCATTAGTCGCCACTCTCTGGCCCCCAGCTCTGAAGGCAGCACAGAAGTAAGAGTGGCAATACTGCGACCCCCCAAAATAACCTTGTGACACCCCCCCGCAGCTCCCTTTCCGTTTCTGAGGACCCCAATTTAAGAAACAATGGTCTCCCCTGTGAAATCTGTACAGTATAAGGTAAAAGCACACAAGACCAGATTTCACGGGGCAAGACCAGATTTCACAGTCCATGATCTTTATGGAGTTAGGTTTTTTTATGGTAATGCCTCTTCTCTCATACACAATATTATAATAAAATAATAATAGTAATCTATTTACTATGCATTTTTCTTTATAATCAGTAGCACCAACTTCTTAAGGTACAATTCAGGGCATAAGCCAGAACCAACAAGACGGTCTTCAATGACTGAAGGAGTTAACCACAAACTTTGTTACCCGCGAACATAGGTAGGCTACACAAATTCACTAGTACTGTTGTATGCTTAATATATAGTATGTTTCATAATTATATAAATGACTGTCATGGACTCATTTGTATGAATGGCACAGTACTGTGTATTTTATATGTTTAAGAATGTAGAAAAAAATGAAGGTACTATTTGAGAAATCACATATGATCATGTCATTAAAGATGGAGCCAGATCCTCAGCTGATGTAAATCCACTGAAGCGAGGATTTGGTCCTATAGCACACAAACGTACGGGAGCTGAGTTAAGGTTACATGTGCTATCTATTATCTTTCAATGGGCCAAATCCCAAAGTTCTTACTCAGGATATGTTCCAATATATTTTAATAGACCATGCCAGTAATACAATCATCACTTAACCCATTTTATAATAATCTATCTCATTGCATACATTTGTATTCTATTATGTCTTATGTTGACACAATTTGTATAATAGTGAAGTAACAACTTTTCCTGGGGTTTGTGCCAAACTCTGCTTAAAGCCTTAAGTTTCTTAAGAGACACTCAACATTTGTTGAGTTAAACTGTCCTGCATGGCCTTATTTTTTTTCTTGTTAAAAAAGTTTCAGTAAAATAGGTTTGTTATATAAATAATACAATCACTAAAAACATTGATTTTTATGGAGGTTTGTGCCCTGGGCTGTATGTTTTGTAAAGAATCTTTTCAGTCAGTGCCAGTTCAGCATTATTAAGCATAATTACAAAGTTTCTGTTACTCTGCATGTACAATGACATGAACAGATGGACAGTACAAAATGCATTATTTTTGTCAGACTTAGTGCAAGTTATTGTTATGCTTAATGCTTAATGCTTCCTTAATTTTCAAAGCAGTACATGGTGCTTTAGCTGTTTGGCTTCATGGCCCAGTACCATTTCTAGTGAAGTCAATGGGAGTTTTGTCATTGACTGCTATGGAAACAGGACCAGACCAATAAAGTCAATTGGAGTTGTACAGCTAAAACTGCACTATTCTTTGAAACTGTCCTCCTTTGGGGAATAAATCAAACTACTTCTCAACTTTAAGTTGTGTGTTTGTATCTTCAAAAATATCTGTCCTGCAACATTGTATCAATTCTGCATCCAATTCCAATCAATATATTAGAGGTTTTAAAATGTCATTGGCAGAAAGTAGATGCATAGTCAAAACCAATATCATCCTTTACACTGGAGCCAAATTCTGGTCCAAATTAAATTCTCACTGACTTCAGTCAAGCCAGAATTTGATCACTCATGTATAAAGAGTCGGTGGGACATAAGGTTGTGTGTCCAACAGTAGGTCGTGACAGTCTCTTACTGAAATGTTTATTTAATTTCCGTTTTTCTCTGCTTAGATCTATAAGTAGAATATGAATTTCACAGAGCGATTATAAGACAGTGATAGCATCTGATATAATCTCAGAAATTCTGAATCTGAAATTGCTTTTTGTTTACATGCTACTTTTCTTCATATCCTGAGTAGCTGATGGATCTTAAAAACACTAACACAGAAACAATCAGGCAAGCATTAGGCAAAAAAAAAAAAAAAAATTAAATGTAGACCAACCAACCTATGTGCACACTCAAGCTGAGACTGTCAATCAGTATGGCCCCATTCCAAGTCCATTATTTGTTACACAAGTAGGAAGTCATTAGATTAAGAAGAAATTAATTTGTGGATTTAAAGGAAAGTTAATGAGCAACCCTTTCTTCAAGTCCTCCCCACAACCCAGAATCAAGTACCATGTACCTTTGTTTGCAGCGTTGCTGTAACCATGTTGGTCCCCAGATATTAGAAAGACAAGGTGGGTGAGGTAATATCTTTTATTGTACCTATCTCTATGGCAATGGTGCCCAAACTTTTCCTCTTGCCCCACCACCCTTCCCAGTGTCTGCATCCCGCTGGGACGAGGGCTGGGAATGGGGGCCAGCAGCCAGGACCAGGGCTAGTGCTGTAGCTGGGGCCAGGAGCAGGGCTGGAGCAGAGCTGGGGACAGAGCAGGGCTAGGTGGTGCTTCCTTCTCACCCCAGCCATGCCCCCTGGATGCTCCTTTTTGCCCCCCCAGAGGGTGCACCCCACAGTTTGGGGACCACTACTCTATGTGGAAAGAGAAAAACTTCTGAGTTTATACTGAGCTTTTCTTCAGGTATGGGAAAGGTACAAAGAATTACAGCAGAATACCTCTTGGAATAGACTGTTAAGCAAAGGAGTTCATACATGTTGCAAGAGACTATTCAAGAGGAAGTCGACTGTTAATCCCTTGCGGTCATGGTACAAAGGAGGGATAGTGGATTGCAGATTGTTGTAATGAGCCATAAACACAGCATCTTTGAATCCATCATTTCAGTCTCTAGCCAAGTTATGAATTTAAGCTCCCAGGCTCGTCCTTTTGAAGGTGTTGTAGTTTGTTGAAGGTTTCCCTTGAGGATGAGGACTGAGATGTCAGATATGTAATGATCATTTTGTGAAAAGTGTTTTCCCCAAGGTGATATGGTGTTTTTGTCTTTTATCATTTTTCTATGTGAGTTCATTTGAGAGCATAGTGATTGTCTCATGTCACCCACCCATTTAGTGCACTGGATGAAATACAACACATGTAGTGATAGGCATGTGACAGCCATGGATCATGAAAGGTGTGTTGGGGAAGGTTGGCAGAATAATCATTGCAGCAGTGGAGATGTCTGCAGGTTTTGCACCAGTTGTTCTGGCAGGGTCTGGGGCCACTTCTGAGTTGGTGGGTCCTGGTTTGTGGGGAGCTTGCTTCTGATGATGAGCTTCAAGAGATTGGGGGGTGGTTTGGTGGTATTTCTTTCAGGATGTGCTCCCCACTGATTATGGGTTGCACAGTAACTCCTCACTTAATGTTGTAGTTATGTTCCTGAAAAATGCGACTTTAAGTGAAACAATGTTAAGCAAATTCAATTTCCCCATAAGTATGAATGTAAATGGGGGGGCGTTAGGTTACAGGGAAATTTTTTTTGCCATGCAGTGCAGTACAGTACAGTACTACAGTTGGGAGGTGCCCCCGCCTTACCCAACACAGGCACCGCCCACTGGCACTGGAGACAATGAGGCAGGCAAGGAGGCTGAAGGTGCTGTAGGCTAGGAGAAGCACGTTGCGCAGCAGCAACTTCCCTTACTCTGCAAGCACCGGTAGGGGGGGCTCAACCCTCGCCCACCCACTCCACCCCTTTCCCCCAAGCCCCCAGCCTTAACCCGCCTCTTCTTCTCCCCGCTCCTCCCCCTTTACTCCGCATGCCACGTCCTCTCTCCTCCCCCCTCCCACCCTGCCTCCTGCCTGCAGCAATCAGCTGGCTTGCAGTGTTCAGGAGGCAGAGGAGGGAGGGGGAGCCTGTGCGCCGACTTCTCGCTCCTCCTCCCTCCCTCCTGAACACCGCAAGCCAGCTGATTGCCGCGGGCAGGAGGAGGGGAAAGGTGCTGATCCGCAGGGTCTGCCGGCTGGTGGGAGGTGCTGTGGGAGGGGTGTAGGGGAGCTGATAGGGCGGCTGTCAGCTATGGACAAAGCAGGTACCCAAACAATGTTATAGCAAAGCATTGCACAACTTTAAATGGAGCATGTTCTGTAATTGAGCAGGGACGTAAGATTGAAACAAGGTTAAGCGAGAGGACGTTAAGTGGGGAGTTACTGTAATTGTTTAATGATACCCCATAGGGCTTCCAGCGTGGGGTGAGAGATAACCATTAGGGGTGTGCACTCAGTGGGTTTTTCCCCTATATTGAAGCAGATTCTCTTGGGGTATTTGGATGGCCTATTCCATGATGCAGTCTACTTTGTTAGAGGAGAGTCCTTGCTTGGTATAAGTAGTTTTAAGTGAGTTAAGGTGTATACCCCAGATTTTTCTCCTCAGAGCATATTCTGTGATATCTGAGTGCCTGACCGTAGATAACAGATTTCTTGGTGTGTTTGGAGTTATTACTGGATCTGTTAAAATAAGTGTGGTAATCCGTGGGTTTCTTGTATAGAATTGGCTTTAGGGTTCTATTTTTGCAGCTGATTGTGGTGTACAGAAAATTGATGCTGGTGTCGGAGTGTTGTAGAGCGTTTGTACCTTGACATAGATTCATTTGAAAATTTCTGCCTAATATCTATTATGATCCATCTAGGGGCGAAATCTCTGTGGAAGTCAATGGCAAAATTCTCATTGACATTATTGGAACCAAGATTTCATCCAAGGAGCTTATACTATGGTATTAGAGCACCTTGAGAACCAATATTTGTATTATTTTCTCAAAAATAAACACTTATTGGGATGGACGGATAGATATAAAAATAACTCATAACAGACGACCAGTGTATACAGGTAATGGAACTTAGTAATAGCTGTATGTTAGCTACGTTAATGGTTGTATGGAACTTCAAAGAAAAAAAGTAAAATAGAAGTGTACCATTCCTTATTGCTCACACACATTGCTGAACAAAGGAAGGAGAATAAGGGTACAGAGGGCCCCCTATTTATGGAAGAGGTCACAGCACTAATGCAGCATGCTAACATCTTAAGATAATGTTCAGATACAATAGTGGCTGGGGCACTAAGAACACGCAGAGGGAAAATGGGGTTTCTATTTGTCTCTCCATGCATTAGGGGCCCCGCAAGATTTCATGGGCATTCTGGAAGCAAGAGGCAGAGGACATGATGCTATCTGCTGCATGCTTCCTCTAAAACTTCTGGCTATCCATGCATAAATTAACAGTTTTCCTTGCATTATTCACTTATGCTCCATTTCTATACCCCTCAAAGATGGGGTTTTGCATAGGAAGAAACGGAAAACTGCTAGGATCATGATTTCCAGAGGAGCCATGTGGCCAGGGAAGAGATGGGCAGAACTACTGCATGATCTGTGGTATTCCTACAGAAGTGGGTTTTAGACCCAGTGCCCTTTGCCCTTCCTCTTCTCCTTCCCATTAAGAGAATATGCATAGAGTTCAGTGAGTTTAAAATGACAGAATCCCTCACATACATGGGGGAAGAATATGACCCTATATTATTCACAAACATGTTCGAGTCCATTGTAAGTTTTTTCAGTTGATCATGTGGCTTTATAAAAATAAGTTATTGGGACAAGAAATGTATACAAAAATAACAATAAGCTCCTCCTGGTACAGAAAAAGCCTCAAAAAGGGGACTGCTGCTCATGGTCTATTTGCTAGACAGCTACAATTGTGTTTCCAATTGTAATTCTTGAACTGTGTTTTCAACCAAAGAAATAGTTTTATGACTTCTGGAATGTAGCAACCAAACCACTGAGTTTGTATCACGTGTGGTCACATGCCTTTCCTATAAATAGCTGGAGCAGGAACGCACCTGTGCTTTTTCCTGCCAGCATTTTGATGGATAGCTTTGTGGCATCTCTGCAATTGACACTACTCTAAACTCAGTAAGGAGGCTGAGTCAGTCCTCAGTAAGGGAAAGTATCCAAAATCACTTTGGCTTTGATTCTAGCAAAGAAAGCCATAATTTTCTTCTCTTTCCAAATCAAACCCGATTCCATTTGCTACTATCCTCAAAGCATACTCCTGAAGCTCCCACAATGTATAAGGATTCAGTCAATGAGATACTTTTTACAGCTATGTTTCTGTTCTGTATTTGATATTTCTGATGTCTTGTCTCTTGCTTTTAGGCTGCCTGTATATGGGAATTGTTGCCTTCAATCTTATGTGGCTTGGACATTACTAAAACTTGTTTTAGTTCACTGTCTTGTCTCATTGGCTGGAATCTGTCACCCTGATCTTCTGTTTCCAACTGAGGGACTTAAACTGAATAAAAATATATAATCCCCATCCACGTCATGCGAATTCTTCATTGAAACTCTTTTCTTTTTGTAGGCAGTGGATTTGAAAATGGGACAAAATGCAGTTAAAACATCAGAAAATCAGGATGCTCTCCCTCTCATCTGTGATCAATCACATATCCAAATGGTGGTGTGTCAGCAGTTTCCACGGCCAGCTTGTGTGGTGAAGAGGGAAATGAGGCTTTTTACTACTTGGGAAACAAGTTAGGATTGTGGACACAAACTGTATGTTTCCAGCAGTGAAATAGTTAACGGTGTTGACACGTACATCATCACCTTCAGGTTTCAGATTTTCACCCTGTGCAATGCATAGGGTCAATCATACCACTCAGAACTGTTTCAGAGTACCAGCCTTGTTAGTCTGTATTCGCCAAAAGAAAAGGAGGACTTGTAGCACTTTAGAGACTAACACATTTATTTGAGCATAAGCTTTCGTGAGCTACAGCTCACTTCATCAGACGCTCAAATAAATGTGTTAGTCTCTAAGGTGCCACAAGTCCTCCTTTTCTTTTTTCAGAACTGTTGTTTCAGATTGTCGGCAGACTCAGGAAGAGACACTGCATCAGTTTACCTTGGGTCACATTTTGAAGGTTTAGGGGACAAGAGGCAGCTTCAGCTTTTGAAGGAGCAGGACTGGTCAGCAGCAGCAGCAGCATGTTGCTTAGTAGTATGAAACCACCTGCTAAGCAATGCAGTCTTATGTGAACACAACACTCATGATTAGTCTGCTCTGGCTCTCTGTTTCCTTCTGGTTGCAATTCAAGGTGTAAATGATATTTAAAGTCCTGAGTGATTAGGGCTCTGAGAATTTAACTTTCATTCTATGGATCAAAGCAGTTGAGATGGATTCTGACAGTAAGCACTTCCCAACCAAAGGCTGGCAACAAGGATTTTTAGTTGATGGCCACCTTCTTTTAGAATTCACTCCCATTGGCGGTCCATTTATGAATCTAGCAACTTTCAGCCCAGAATGCCAGATGCAATAGTTCTTGTTTAGCATTTGATTAACTGTTTGTTAGTTTTGTTCTGTTCTGTTTGTACTTGCTGTCACCATGTTGGTGCTACAGAACATATAAAAATAATAATCTGTATTCTCATAATTTAAGGTGTAGTTCAGGTTATTTATCACTTTAATAAACACATGATGTCATTTATAACGACTGTCATCTTGGTCATCCCTGAAAACTCAACCCAGAATTGCTTAACAAAAACAGGAGCCATTAGAGTATACTAAGCCCTTAGCTAGCAGCTGTAGCATATTTTCTACAGCAGGGAGAGGGACACAACACACACTGAGCAGGATACTCCGAGACTGAGCTACTGTAGCTATGAACAGCTGGAGAATGAGGCCATGCTGAGCAGGAGATTAAAGCACTATTGAGTTGGAAACCTGAATGCCATGGAAAAATCTGAAGACCTCACACAGTGCTAGAACCCCTCTCCTGGTACATACACAATCACCAGAATGTCTTCCTTAACATTCCTAGTGCAATAGTATTATATCTTATGATATAGTAATACATAATATATTACAGTAGCATATAGCAACTACAATCAAGACAACATTGTGATAGGCACCGTACAGAAACCATGAAAAATGAATAGAGAAATCATGTGTGTACACATGCGCACACATTTTTTCAAAGAGGAGGGAGAAGAAATATTTTGAAAGAGGACAGGAACCTAAGAAGGGATATCACTTAACTTTCTCAAATAAACAGAAACAAAATAGTGTGTACTCCCACCAGGGGCTACAGTATGCTGAAATTAGTTATTTCTTATCACTTTGTATGTAAGTTTAATGTCTCAGCAGAGTCACATGTTCTGCTAGGAAAACCTGTTTCGAGGCCTCTGAGGATCAGAAGAGAAGCTCAGAGAAACTTATGACCCCTTGTGACTCGAACTGGCAAGAGGCTGATCGAGCTGGAAATTTCTGAGAGTGGGGGCAGTTAGTGACAGATCAGCTGATTGGTCTGAAGTGAGTAGAAGTTTTATCTGGGAAGAAAATCAGAGAGGAAAGAGGGAGAAAGAGTAAATAAAGTCATTGAAAGGAACAACAATAAGGAATAAAATGTTAGGTAGGATGGAGGACAAGTGAAAGGATGATACCATAACTACTTAATAAGGAAAAAGAATCAGCACAGCTATAGAAGTAATTTAAGTGAGTTCAGGGAGAGGGGAAATAGTTTATACACTGGATCAGCCAATTTTAAGGTAATGGTAAGAGATAGCTAGTAGTAGAATGTTATGAGCTGGGTAAAACTTTGTTAAAACCTCATTCAAATGGATGTGTGAATCAGTCCCCCCCCATGTAAGACCATTGTAAGAGACAGTTAAGGGACCACACCTAAAACAAAGCCTAATAAAGTTTGTCCAGAAACTAGCACCAGGTGGGCAGAGGGTTCATTAGATACTGTGACCAGGTGTGTGGGTGTATAGCAGGCAGGGGGGAGTTGAGAAAGAACACACAGAAAACAGGAAGAGTCAGAGTGTGACAACCTGAGGGAGTGGCTGAAAGGGTAACCTTTGAGTTGGCTAAGATTTACTTTATCACCCCTGTCCCAGGGCTTCAACACGTGTATATAAAAAAGCACATGGAGACCCATAATTCAGTCACTGAGGATTTTCAGCAAGGATCACATAGGGTCAATCTTCCTACAAACAGGTCCGAAAAGAACAAGAAAAATTAACTTACTTCTTAAGTACCAACTTCATAACGTTGAATAATGATAAAGAAAGACAATAGCTTAATTTCTACTAAAAATAAGTCTACTTTATAATCCACATTATCTTCAGTTATATATAAACAAATTAAATCTAAAGAGGTTTGTTCCCACAGAAACACAGTGAGAAGTAACTCAGAGTTCCGAAAGCTTAGAATGAGTTCACCTGAGTCTTAGTTAAAGTCTTTGTTCATCAACTCTGTCCATTCCGCTGAGTCAAAAGCTCTGCAATAATATCTTCCCTCCTTTTGCTTGCAGAGATCTCTAATTGGAGCCCACACAGACTCTTTCTCTGCCTCTGTTGGGCTACGGAATCACTCAACTAACTAATTAACCAACCAATCAGTATTAATTAAGTGTGTAAATGAATCACTCTGTTACAAAAAAAAAATACAAAACTGCAAACAAAATATAAATGACTCTTTCCTTACCATCACATTTAAATAAGAAAAGAGTTGGTGAACCACACTAGTTAAAATAATTTGACGAAAACAATTTGACTAATATCAAACAACATTCAAAGTACACAATTAATGTGAAAGAAATTAATATTCCCTCCCAATTTCCCTTTCTATAACTAGGCTTACCAATACTTCCCTGCCAGAAAGTTAACAATAGCATCGACCTGCTGTAAAATACTTCAGAGTTAGGGGAAAACAACCTGCCTTTTGCTCCTATATCTGGATTTCTCCCTTCCACCCAAACAGGTTCACTCACATAGGCCAGGGCTACACTACAAAGTTAAGTCGATTTTATGTAAGTCGACATTGAGCCTCTGATTTAAGCAAGTTGATCTTGCATGTCCCCCCTATGCTCATTGTGTCGGGGGAGTGTATCCTCACTAGCAGGGTTTGCATGGATGCACAGAGCACTGTACTGTAGGTAGCTATCCCACAGTGCATGTAGCCAAATGGAATTTTGGGTTGGGCTTGCAATGCCTTATGGAACCAAAGCATTTGTGCAGCTGGTTATGAGAACATGGCATTAGCCTCCCATGATGCACTTATCTCCCTCCCTCCCTAAAATGAACAGCAAACAAACCAAGCCTTTTTTGCGCCTTTTTTCATAAGTCTGGGTTACCTACGCAGTTGCCATAGCACGGTAATCATGGACTCTCAGCTGTACACTGTTGTGAACATTACAAACATCTCACGCTTTATCCTGCGATATTTACAAAGCCGATACAGGAGCTGCCGGATGGAACAATATGATGCCATGCAAGCAGCCCTGCTGGAATACATAGAGTGGAGCAATTCACAGTTGCTGGCAACAGTCATGTATCACCTTGACATTGTTGAGCGCCGCTTCTGGGCCCAGGAAACAAGCACGGACTGGTGGGACCACATTGTTATGCAGCTATGGGATGACGAACAGTGGCTCCAGAACTTTCGAATGTGTAAGGCCATTTTCTAGGAACTGTGTGAAGAGCTTTCCCCAGCCCTGAAGCATAGCAATACGAAAATGAGAGCTGCTCTGACAGTAGAGAAGCAAGTGGCAATAGCTGTGTGGAAGCTTGCAGTGCCAGTCTGCCACCTGTCAATGGGGAATCAATTCAGAGTGGGTAAATCTACCTTGGGGTCTGTTCTAATCCAAGTTTGCAGGGCAATCCACAGACTTCTGCTAAGAAAGATAGTGACTATGGGCAACATGCAAGACAAAGTGGATGGTTTTGCCACGATAGGTTCTCCAGCTGCAATGGAATGATAGATGGCACACATATCCCTATCTTGGCACCAGACCACCTTCCCAAAGAGTACCTAAACCGAAACAGGTACTTCTCAATGGTGTTGCAAGCGCTGGTGGATCACAGGGGCCATTTCATCGACATCAACGTGGGATGGTCGGGAAAGATGCATGATGCGTGCATCTTTAGGAACTCTGGTCTGTTCAGAAAGCTGCAAGCAGGGATTTTCTTTCCAGACTTCAAAATAACCATTGGTGATGTTGAAATGCTAATTGTGATCCTGGGAGATGCAGCCTACTCCTTGCTCCCATGGCTCATGAAGCCGTACACAGGCAGCCTGGACAGCAGTAAGGACTGGCTCAACCATAGGCTGAGCAAGTAAAGAATGGTGGTGGAATGTGCCTTTGGATGTTTAAAAGGCTGCTGGTGTTGTTTACTTATTAGGTTAGACCTCAGTGGAAGCAATATCCCCATTGTTATTGTTGTGTGCTCCATAATATTTGTGAAACAAAGGGAGAAAAGTTTCCGCTGAGGTGGGGGGTTAAGGCAGATCATCTGGCAGCCAATTTTGAGCAGCCAGACACCAGGGCAATCAGAAGAGCACATTGAGGAGCTCTGCATCTCCATGAGGCTTTGAAAACAAGTTTCAGTGATGAGCCACAATAATGTGACATCTATATTGTTCCTTACCAAACTGTCCCTTCCATTGCAGTTTCTCCCCTCTAAACTCCACCCCCCCAGCCACCATGTATTGAATGAATAAAGAGCCTTTTCTCCTCAATCCATTAAATTTTATTTGCACACAAACACACAGAGACACCAAAGAAAAGTAAGATAACCCTGGGGCAAAAGGGCTGATAACACTCTTTGTGTGTGTGTGTGTGTGTGTGTGTGTGTGTGGTGGGAAACAAGGACAGCTTGCTTACAGATGCACTGCAATAACAATCAAAGGTGTGGGAATGGGTGCCTTATGGTCCTTGTACCCTCCCCTGGTGTTGAGTGCAAGGGATAGTGAAATCCCCCTCCTCCCACCTCATAGGACGTTTTGGGGAGGAGGATGATAGAACTGGGCAATGAGGGCAGCAGGTTCAGCACAGGCTTCAGAGGGACACTAGCATCCAGCTGCCTTTCTTGAGCCTCAGCCAGATGCCTCAACATGTCTGATTGCTCCTTTATAATCTGCAGCATCTCTTCCTGCATGGCATGCTCGTGTTCCCTGCATGCTCTCCTGTCCAAGTCCATGTTCTTGGACAGTGTAATCCTCCATGCTCTGAGCTCCATCATATCACTCTCAGTGGCGCACATTAACTCATTGAACATGTCCTCCCGAGTCTTCTTTTTCTGCCTTATAATCTGGGAAGATCTTTGTTCCGGTCTCGAGGATGCGCCAACAGACAAGCTGCAAAGAATACAAAGCACAAGAGTAGCATTGACAGTTCATACATTGTTTCTGATGCAAGGTTAATTTTTTTTATGAAAAGAAACACCCCTCAATGCATTTCTCTACAAGTCACAACGTAACCACAACCTCTAGCTACTGCAAGAGTCAGTTTGCTGCTCCAATCATGGTGAGTAAGGCCATGAGGCATAGGCGAAAGGGCTTGTGCTGCAACTTTTGTGAAGACATCCTTGGGATCACAGGTTGGAACTTGAGAAAAGCCCCCTTTTCCCTAACAACCTGGATGGTGCTTGAGGACAGGCACCAGTGTAAATCCCCCCAAATAGTTTGGTTTTTACAAAAGCTACGCGGGGTTGGGGGGAAGGGAGAGAAACAGGAAGCTCCCCCCCGCCCTTTGTTTAAAAAAAAAAGCTGGTTGCAGTGCTCTGTGAACCCTTCCAACCACAACCATGGCACATTTGGGAAAGTGGGGTTGTGTGACCTAGATTTCACCAAACAGGGGGGCAGATTACTTGTTGAATTGTTTGCGGTTTAAGGGCTAGCATTGAAAACTTCCCCCTTTTCCCTTAGGTGACCCTATGCAAGATCACTCTCCTAAGGGTAACAGAGGCAGCAAGGGAGCAGACGCTGCAAGTGTCTGGGTACAGACCTGGTCCTTATGCTGCAATGCTGTGTGCTGCAATGATGCCAACAGAATTAATACCGGAGTGGCACAGAAAAGTGTCCTACCGTGGTGGACAAAATAAGGCAACTCTTCTCAGAAACCTTCTGCAAAGGATTGCAGAGTACCTCCATGAAAACTTCCTGAGATCTCCATGGAGGATTCCAGGGCTATCCCCGTGCATATAACCAGTCTTTTTCAGAGAACATCCTCTGCGTGACGGGAGTGGCCATCAATACTCACTACGCCCACTTTTTTGTTCAGATTAAATATTAAAAATAATAACATGTAACCCCTACAGTTTGATTGAAAATGTGTACTCACCAGAAATGCCTTTCCTGGCATCACATCAGAATGACTGTTTGCCTCTGTTGTCTTCTGGTATGCTTGCTGAAGCTCCTTTATTTTCACACGGCACTGCTGTGTGTCCCTCGTGTAGCCCTTCTCCCCCATGCCCCATGCAATCTTGGCATAGATGTCAGCGTTTTTTCTTCTGGATTGGAGCTCTGCCTGCACAGACTCTTCTCCCACCAGCAATAAGATCCACCTACTCCATGCAGAAGCACGTTTGCGGCCTTGAGTCTCCATGATCGCTGTGCTGATGAGCACTCCATGCCAATCAAACAGAAAATGAAAATTCAAAAGTTCCCAAGGCTTTAACGGGGGGGTGGCTGTTTCCTGTGTACCTGACTGACATGCAGTGGAGTTGAAAGTGCTCTCCAGAGTGGTCACAGTGGAGCACTGTGGGATACCTCCTGAAGGCTAATTCACTCAAAATTACACTACGCAGTGTCTACACTATCCCCATGTCAACCCATGGATGTCGAATCATGTGCTACACCTCTCGCAGAGGTGGAGCACAGAAGTCGACTTTACAGGCCACTTAGGTCGGCGGAAGGGACTCGGGAGTGTAGACACATATGTTATTAGATCGACTTAACGTGGCTTATGTCAACCTAACTTTGTAGTGTAGACCAGGCCATAGTCTTTAGTAAAGCAGCTACCCTGATTGCCCTGCTCTCAATAGAGTCTATTAAGTCCAGCTACAAGGAATCTATTAGGCATGCCCAAAACTTCCACTTCCAATTCCAGAAACTATTCAGAGTAGAATGATGATTGTGCATCTACCTAGCAATAATAACTCAGACACAACTGAGTCACTTCCCCCTCCCCATCCCCCGCCCCCTCTAGGTTTCTTAAAGAGATATCACCCTATTAGGCATGTGGGTTACAAAAGCATAGTGGCTGACTCTGGAAGAAAATCTGGAAAGAGGTTTTTGGATCAGAGGTGCAGGCTGAAAAGAGTGCTCTTGATGCTGTGAGTAAAAGAAGCTGTTTCCTGCTGTTGGTTCCTTCTGCATTCAGAGACACAGCACTTTGTACATTCTTTGTGAATAAACAGAACTGCATCAAAGAAATACCTGATTGTCACCAATTTCTGTTTCCAACTGGAATGCCCACAGGGCCGCAAATTTCGACAAGCCACTTGGGTTGAAAAGGTGCAAAGTAAGAAAGAAGGAAATTGTTTATATGATGCTGATTTTGTTGTCTTTAACGAGAGATTTTAAATCAGTCTGAACCACCATTGCCTGAAAATATAGCAGATATCAACAGCAAGGAACAGCTGCCAACGTCTTTATCAGCTGGGATAAGTGCCAAATTATTTTCATTTACCTGTCCAGAGTTTTGTTTAGGAAGACTGGTTTATCTGGACTGCTGGGAACTATTCTGTGTGAGTGACAATGACAAGCATGGGAAGACATTCTCAGCATCCAAGCCAGACTGAACCTGATTCAGAATGCTCTGGGCTTATGGCACATGACAACAGCAGGATCTAGAATTGTCATTGAGCAGACATTGAATTATCCATAGAATTTTAGTTTTAAAAGTTATTGCTATTTCTACCTCAGGGAATAATGCCATATCATTTTCCCCACTGGGTAATCACCAGTCATTTTAAACCACATGGTCAGGTCAGGGCCTTAAGCCCCTTTGTCAACAAACTCATAGTCCCCTTCAACATAGTACAATCCTATAAATTAGAGGTGGAAAAGATCTAATAGATTATTCCATCCATTTCCTGGGCAAAGCAGGGTTCTTCTATACAGTCAATTTTCTTGAATTTTGTCCAATCTAGATTGAAATGTTCTTGGTGACTGTGCTTCCACCACTGACCTACTTACCACCACTAACCTGTGAACACATGTACCCATGTGCTTAATAGGGAGATATCTCTTTAAGAGGGAGGCAGGGAGGAATGAGTTGTGTCTGGGTCATTGTTGAACAATTAGTACTCCACACCCAGAAGTTTCTGGAACTGGGTGTGATAGTTTTAGACATGCTCAATAGGTTCCCTGTAGCTAGACTCAGACTACATTGAGGGGTTTTTTAATGTATATACGCAATCTGATTGGTTGGTTAAATAGTTAACTAACTAACTGATTTCAGAAGAGAAGGAGAAAGAATCTGCATGGATTCCAGCTGGAGATTTCTGTGAACAAGAAGAAGAAAAATACTGTTGCAGTGCTTTTGACTCAGCAGACTGTATAGATTTGGTGATCAAAGACTCTGATCACCAATGAAGACTCAGCAATGAACTCATCCTAAGCAGCAGTTGGTAGGACTGCAGATGACCCAGCCTAGTTCTGGTATGTCCACTTCTGATATACTCTTCATGCCTCAAAGACCCAAAGAATTTAATAAACGAGCAATACCCAAAATTTAAGAAAATAAATCCTTTATGTTTTAACTGTGGGCAAATAGGACATTTTCAAAATGCTTGTGAGAATTCTCCTAACCCCAACCTAGTATATCAGCAACTGACTGGTAGACATTCAAATCAGAGCAAATTTGAGCGAGGAAGAAAAGAGCAAAGCTGCTAGTCAATGGGTTCAGGAGACAGATGCTACCCAATGGGTGTCAATGAGGCCAACCAGCAGTTAGTGGGACCAGCTTGTCATGGCTATGTTTACCTAGATGATGTAAAGAGTATCTGCCTAACTAGATACTGGTTCTCAAGTGACCAGCATATACAAAACTTTCTATTCTGAGCATTTATCTTTTTGAAAGTTACGGTCTATTGGCAGTATACTTCAGATAGAAGGGCTGGAGGGCAAATGGTTCCATACCTGGGATATGTATCCTTAAAGATATGATTCCCAAAGTTCATCTGAGGGATGAACAAAACGACATGAGATACTAGTCTTGCTTTGTCCAGACCAATGTCTGAATCAGCAAGTGTCAGTGCCCATAGGCATACATGTGCTGAATCATCTTATAGGAAACTGTAGGAGAAGAAATGGGGTCCTAAATTCTTAAGTAGGATCATTACCAAATGAGTGGGCTGAAGTTTATAATCAATTTCTCCTCACTCAGAGATTACAGCAAGATGCTGACAAAGGGGCTAAAGTAGTCTCGAGAGGAAGAAAATCAGTGACAATCCTACCTGGCACATCCAAAACAGTGCTCAGAATTCTGAAATTTGTGGTGAATGAACTGGAGACTGCCCTAATGCTGTGTGTCACAGTTGGGCCCAGTGGGTTAGTGGTTTTGCCTCAATTTGTTCAAGTCACTGGCATCATTAATAGAATTGGGGTACAAGTCAAAAAATTAACAAGGAAGGACATCATATTGAAACCTCACACTGTCATTGCAAAGGGACGAGCATCTGAGTGGATAAAACCATTGCTATCCCGGGTTTCAGCAGCCATCCATAAAGAAAGAGAGTGTCATATTACCACTTGACTTTGAAGGATCCTCTCTCAGTGGTGCTCAGAGGAAAAAGTTTGCTGAGACTATCAATAAGGAAACTGGTCAGGTTTTTGCTGTTCATGATCTAGACTTTGAAAGAGTTGTAGGAGAGACACATCAAATTTAGCTCACAAATAAGATACCCTTCAAAGAAAGATCTAGAAGGATTTCTTCCTCAGATTTTGAAGATCTATGGCCGCATCTATGTGAGTCGGTGGCAGTTGGAGTGACTGAGGAAACATGTAGTTCATACACATGCCCTGTGGTGCTCCTGCATAAGATGACAAGAGCTCTTAGGATGGTGGTGGATTATAGAAAACTGAACAGCATTACCTGAAAGGATGCCTATCCATTACCCAGCGTAAAAGAAACTTTTTGCCTTTTTGGCAGGATCTAAATGGTTTTCTGTATTGGATCGAAAGAGTGGATACTATCAAGTTCCATTAGAACTCGATAGACACCGACTGTCCGAAGACAGCTTTCACTACACCATTTGGTGATTGGCAATTCCAAATGATGCCTCAAGGTGTGACTAATGCTCCAGCTACCTTCCAGCGAATGATGGAGTGTGTTATGTCTGGTATGAATCTCATAGAAGTTGTAGCATTGTTGGATGATTTAATCATCTTTTCAGCCACTCTAAAAAAACATGAGGAATGTCTTGTAAAAGTTCTGAACAGACTTCAGAACTATGATTTAAAACTTGCATCATCAAAGTGTAAACTATTTCAGTCTTCAGTGAAATACCTTGATCATATAATTTCTCAAGATGGGATCTATCCCAATAAATAGAAAACGGATACTATCATCACTTGGCCAGTTCCAACTACTTTCAGAGAACTTCGTAGATTCTTAGGATTTGCTGGTTACTATTGAAGATTTGTAGAGAGATATTCTATTACTGTGAAATCTTTGAATTCTCGATGGTGGTCCCAAAGGAAGTAGATAGAATGGAAAACAGCCACTTGAGAGTAGATGGGCCGCCAGAGAACTTTTGAAACAAAAGTTGACTACTGCACCAATCCTCGGGGTTGCTAATTGGAGGCTACCCTGTATTCTTCATACTGATACCATACCGTGAGTCAATTCCCTGACCCCTCCAGCCTCTGACAACACAAGCACTGCCTTTCAGGCCTTTGTAGGTCCCATTCTTTCTTTACAAATTAATGGCAGGCACGCTCCAACCCCAGAGTCCTCCAAACATTTCCCTGGAGTGCCCCACCCCGATCCACTGGACACTCTCAGAATTCCTAGATCCTCTTTTCCAAAGGAACAGTACACTGCTGCTTACGAATTACTTTGTAGAACTCAGTTCTGCTTAGCACACAGCACTTATACTTGTGTTCCCTATAAACAAACCTAATTTTATTTAACAAAGAACAGAGATTCAAATGACAGCAAGCAGAAATATTGGAAACAAAACATAAAATAAAATCACAATGTGCTTAGTAGAGCCTACACTTAACTGATAGGATATTATTGTGTCATAAGTGAAAAATCCTACCCACAGTCCTTCCAGAATATTACTGTTAGACTTGGCTATTATCTTCTATTTGTGAAGTACTCCCCAATGTCAATTTACTTCCTAGGTGAAAGATACCAGCATGTTCCTTTGCAATCCCCGATATAACAAAACAATTCTTTGATTTTTATTAATAAACCAGACATCCTCCTGCTGTGTGTTCCTTCCTGTAGATTTTGTGATCTCTTGTTAATTTCTTAATCTTGATTAGCTGGTAGTTTAGTATGCTAATAGATATTCATTGTGATGTATACAATACTTAATTTGCATGTAACCAGACAGATAAATAAGTGGTCTCCTACATGTCTGAAAAAAACATATTTGTCACCACCTGTGTGCTTTAACTCATAGACATAATTTACAATATAGGTACATAACTCTTAAATGTTATGCTTACAAACATTTCTCAATGGTTATGATGACCAGTGCTTTAGTGGCTCTCAGTAGAGACCTAACATGTCACCTTTTAGTGAATTATTATGCATATAATTGACCCAAGGGATCCAAGTTGGCATCAAGAGGTTCCTGGGTCACACATAGCCACACCACAGCTTTTAACCTGATGCCTTTGCATATCATATAATCATAGAAATGTAGAGTTAGAAGGGACCTTGAGAGGTCATCAACTCCAGCCCTCTGAGCGGAGGCAAGACCAAGTAAACATAGACCAAAGCTGACAGGTGTTTTTCCACCTTGTTTTAAAAAGATTTCAACGATGGGGACTCCACGACTTCCCTTGGAAGCCTATTCCAGAGCTTAACTACCCTTATAGTTACAAAGTTTTTTCTAACACAATCTCTAACCTAATATCTAACCCAAGTCTCCCTTGCTGCAGATTGAGTCCATTACATCTAGCCCTACCTTCAGTGGAAATGGAGAACAATTGATCACTGTCCTCTTTGTAACAGCCCTTAACGTATTTGAAGACTGTTGTCAGGTCCCCCCCTCAGTCTTCTTTTCTCAAGACTAAACATGCCTAGTGTTTTGGGTTTTTTTAACCTCTCCTCATAGGTCAGGTTTGCTAAACCTTTTTTAAGTTTTGTTGCTCTCCTGTGGATTCTCTCCAATGTATCCATCTATTTCCTAATATGTGGCAACCAGAATTGAACAAAGTATTCCAGCTGAGATTTGTCAGTGCCAAACAGAGAATACCTCCCATGTCTTACATATGAGGCTCCTGTTAACACACCCAAGAATAATATTATCCCTTTTAGCAACTGCATCACGTTGCTGGCTCATGTTCAATTTATGATCCACCAGATCCTTTCCCGCAGTACTACCACCCAGCCAATTTGTAGTGTGCATTTAATTTTTCCTTCCTAAGAGTAATACTTTGCACTTGTCCTTATTGAATTTCATCTTGTTGATTTCAGATGAATTCTCCAATTTGACAAGGTCATTTTGAATTGTAATCCTGTCCTCCAAAGTGCTTGCAATCCCTCCCAGTTTGGTGTCATCCGCAATTTTTATAAGCATACTCTCCACTTCATTATCCAAGTCATTAATGGAAATATTGAATAGTACTGGACTCAGAACTGACCCTTATAGGCCCTCACTAGATATGTCCTCCCAGTTTGACAGCAAATCATTGATAACTACTCTTTAAGCATGGTCTTTTAACCAGTTCTGCAGCCAGTTTATAGTAATTTAATCTAGACCACATTTTCCTAGTTTGCTTATGAGCATGTCATGTGAGGTTGTGTTAAAAGCCTTACTAAAATCACGATATGTAATGTCTACTCCTTCCTCCCTATCCACTAAGCCAATAACTCTGTCAAAGAAAAAAGAACAGGAGTACTTGTCAAAGAAGTACTGTCAAAGAATGACATCATGTTGGTTTGGCATGACTTGTTCTTGAGAAATCCAGGCTAGATATTCCTTATAAGTCTATTATCCTCTAGGTATTTACAAATTGATTGTTTAATAATTTGTTCCACTATATTTCCAGGTACTGAAGTTAAGCTGACTGGTCTATAATTCCCCAGGACCTCTTTGTTCCCCATTTTAAAGATATGTACTATGTTTGCCTTTCTCCAGTCATCCATGAGTTCCCAAAGATAATTGCTAATGGTTCTGGGATTTCTTCAGATAGTTCCTTAAATATCCTAAAATGAATTGGATCAGGCCCTGTCAACTTAACATCTAACTTATCTAAACATCCTGTAACCTGTTCTTTCCCTATTTTTGGCTTGCATTCCCTCCCCTAATTGTGTTGAGTATCTGGTTACCATTAATCTTTCTAGTGAAGACTGAAGCAAAATTGGTAATAAACACCTCAGCCTTCTTGATGTCATTAGCTCTCCTTCCCTGCTAAGCAGAGGACCTACACTTTCTTTCATCTTTCTCTTGCTCCTAATATATTTAAAGAACCTCTTTATTGCCTTTTTCTGTCCCTTATTAAGTGTAACTCGTATTGTGCCTTAGCCTTTCTGAGTTTTGTCTCTGTATGCTCGTGCTATTGTTTTGCACTTCTCCTAAGCAATTTGTCCATGTTCCCACTTTTTGTAGGATTCCTTTTTGACTTTCAAGTCACTAAAGAGTTCCTGATGGAGCAATATTGCTTCTTTCTATTATTTTTATCTTTCCTTCTCATCAGGATAGTTGCAGTTGTGCCTTTAATACGGTCTCCTTGAGAAATTGCCATCTCTCCTGAATTCCTTTATCCCTTAGATTTTCTTCTCAGGGGACCTTACCTACCAGTTCTCTGAGTTTGTTAAAGTCTGTTTTTTAAAGTCCATTGTCCTTATTCTGTTGCTCTCACTCTTCCTTTTCCTTAGAATAAGGAGATCTGTCATTTCATGATCACTTTCACCTAAGTTGCCTTCCATCTTCAGATTTGCAACCAATTTCTCCCTGTTGGGAGAAGAATTGAGGATGTCTGTCCCCTTGGTTACTTCTCTACTTTGTTAAAGAAGTTGTCCCCAATACATACCATGAACATATTGGAAAATTTCCAACAGATTTCTGGGTAGTTAGTCTCCCATTACTACCACATCTTGTGTTTTGGATGTTGCTGTTGTTTATTCTAGAAATACCTCATCCACCTCCTCTTCCTGATTTGGTGTCTATAGTAGACCCCTATCATGTTGACATAGCCCCTATTTTCCCATCTTTTATCTTTACCCAGGGACTTTCAACTGGTCTACCCCTCACTTCCTTATGGACCTCAGAACAAGTGTGTATGTTCTTGATGTATAATGCAACACCTCCTCCTTTTTTCTCCCTGCCTGTCCTTCCTGACCAAGCTATACCACTCTACACCAATATTCCAGTCATGAGATTTATCCCACCAAGTCTATGTGATGTCAGTTAAGTAATAATTTATCTTATGTACTAATACTTCCAGTTCTTCCTGTTTATTCCCCATACTCCTTGTGTTATTCTTCCAAAAATTACAAAAGTCTTCTTGCAGCTATATCAAATTGCAAACTCATGTCTAATTTGCTGTTTACTATCATTCTAATTTCCTTGCAGTATTCTTGTTTGCTAGATTTCTCCCTCCCACTGAGTATGCGTGCTTCAGATTTTTTTCACTAACTGTACAGTTCTAGTTTGCATCTTTTTCCATGTTGAATCTCATTTTATTATTAATATGTAGGTCTCTTTGTATTATTTTTGTCCTAAATCTGTTTTGTTTATTTATTTGTTTTTTCACAACGCCACCCATTTTAATATAATCTATAAATTTAGTTTGTGTTCTGTTTATTCTCTCTTCTAGATACAGAATGATGAATGCTTACCTTCTGTCGCTGATATTTCACCTTTTGCTCAATGAAAACGAGCACATGGGGAGTTGTTCCTCTCTTTGGCTGCAGCTTCTCTCTGTGGTTCATCCTATGTAGCTGATGAGGAGATGAAGCAGGCCTGTGTCAATCTGAGGACAAATGCTTTTGGGGTAGTGGGAGATATTACTGAGCTGATTGTAGGCAACATACTGTTGGTACTTCAGCCCATATTTTCTCACTAGGTCTCCCACTGGCTTCATATTAATGTTGAATAGCATGGGGGAGAGGACTGCATGACAAGGGAGGGCTTAAGAGGCAGAGGAACAATTAGTCATAACAATCCTCTGAATACAGTCTTGGAGGACAGACCTGAGCCATGTAGGGACATTTTCCTTTATCCTTGCAGCCTTTTGGGATCAGGAAAAGACTATGGTATTTTGTGAGCAGAACTTAAGGAATGTTTTGATACCCTCTCCACCTTTCTTAGTCTATATTAGTTGGTAGTCCACTTTGCAGGAAGACAGGGCTAGCAACACTGCCATATTTAGCATTTCCAGTCATCCTTGGTGAGCTCCAGTTTTTAACTGAAGAGAGAGAAAGCAGACTTTGATCAATAAAAGCATGTTTTTATTTGTCTTTTTTTCCCCCTTCAATGTGTGGTAAAAATGGAAAAATGTAATTTCACCAGATCCTAAAGCTGAAAAACTGCTGGACAGGTTGTTATTGCTAAAACCACAAGCACAGATAGGTGCTAATACATTTTAAAATGTTGTAGAAGATCTTTATTTTGGCGGTAGGTGCAGGGGTGCTAGAACAATTTTTATAGTGGGCCTGTTGAGAGCCATTGAACCAAACTGCAAACCCTGTATATACACTTCAAGCCAAGGGTGCTGCAGCACCCCCAGCACCTCTAGTTCCATACCTATGAGTATGTGGAATGACATCACTTACCTTAAAGTGAGGAATTAATACTATTATCATCCTAATGCAACATCCAACTGCCCAGAGCAAATACAATTTCTTATCCCCTGATCCTTCAAAGACTTACACATGTTTAAGCTCATGTGTAGTCCCACTGAAGCATGTGCATAAAAACCTACTTAATTTGTGCTAGTGATTGAAAATTAAACTAGTCAATGGAATGAATCACATGACTAAAATTAAGCCCATGCATATAAATGTTTGCAGGATGTATATTTCTTTTGCTTTACTGAAATTGACAAAATCATCCAATTATTCTCCACCCCCCCACTCCCACCCCAATTTGGAATCCCATTCCACCTATTCACCATTGTCTTTTGTTGACTAAATTGTCTTAGTTTCCATTGACATTCCATTTCATTTCCCAGGATTTGCATAAAAAATATATACAGGAGCAAGAGTGTCATGCACTGCAGAGATGCAGCATTTTAAAATTTGAAAAAGTTCAAAGTGAGGATGCTTTGGATAACCTCCATCTATATGAGTTCTTTGGTTTATGGGGAACAAACAAAAGAACTCATGTAGATGGAGAAATTAAAATATCCTGCTTTATTATTAGTGTGAATGAGTTTACATCTCCACTGTTAGAGGAGTAAGACAATATAAATATCCTTTATTTTTAGAGCTGGGTGAATGCTCTTAAAATGAATTTGCTTCTGTTGGGCTTATGCCTCTTTTGTGTTTTTCTTCCACAAACAATCCAGTTTTTTTAGGATTGATGCATGCAGTAAGCAAAGTTTAAGATTGCAAATTTTAGATTTTCAAAAAAAAATATTTGCAACAGGAATGGTATATTTTATATAGGATCAGACTTTGCTTGGCACAGCAGGGGTGCCACACAGGATGCAGAAAGAATGAAATGACTCCAGAAAGGATCTGCCTGCACGCTTCACTGGTCAGCATATGCACCTCCAGTTACTTTATGCAATGGAAAAGTGAGATGATTGTAGTATTTATTGATTAATTGTTACAGATTAATTTTTTAGGAATTGTGCCTCAGAAAAGTCCCAGAAAGAAAAAGATGTAGTATGTTCCAAAATTCCCTACTCTTGTTTATTTGTCCCCAAACAGAGGCTCTAAAGACTTGCCCCTTCTTATATGTGTTACACTCCTTTGGGCCCTGAATCAGAAAAGCATCCCTATCTAAGGAAGAATTTAAGCATGTGCTTAAGTGCCACATGCTTAAGTTAAGCACACCCTTAAATGATTTTCTGAATAGAGATGGATTTGTGCATGTGCTTAAGTGCTTTCCTCAATAGGGTCCCAGTCAGTGAAAAGAAACAATACCATGTGTATTATGTGCCCACTCACAACTAACCAAAACAGCTCAGCTTTCCACCATTGAGTAATAAATACCCCACTCTAACTATTCATAATTAATTCATAAAGAGTAAAAGAAACCACAAAAACCAGTTGAGGAAATCTGAGGGAATCACAGTCTGCTCATGGACATTCAGCAAGGACAAAAGGAGGCTATATTTGGCAAGCAAACGATTTTCTGTAAATTATTTGATCGTTGATTTTATTTAAGATGCATCATAAATATGGTAAAAAGAAAAGGAGTACTTGTGGCACCTTAGAGACTAACAAATTTATTAGAGCATAAGCTTTCGTGAGCTACAGCTCACTTCATCGGATGCATTTGGTGGAAAAAACAGAGGAGAGATTTATATACACACATACACAGAGAACATAAATATGGTGTGGTACATAACAGCCTAATAAAAGACCCAAAGAGTTAAAAGCTAAAGGCTCTATCCTGTAAACCCTAATTTAAATGATTGACTTTACATCTATGAATAAGGAATATTTATCAAAGGCCTTCCAGAATTGAGCCCATATTTAGGATGTAATTTGATGAGTGATGATTGCAAATGGAGGTGAAGGTGGGGGAGTAGAAGAGAGGATGATGGGTTACAGCAATAAGATCAGGCAGTTGCTTTGGCTGATAATGTATGAGCAACAGAAGGTGTGAACATTTTCTTTTACCATTGTACTAAAGCTTTGTGTTCAATGTTTTACATGCTGTAATTGAATGATAAAACAAAGCTTTTAAACCTTTTTAATCAAATTTGCATTTGAATGTAATGTTTGTGAAAAGGGCTAACTACTGTGCAACCTACCCACATGACACGGCTTGAGAAACCATGCAGTGACATTTTAAAAAATTACTTTACAGATGGTTTAGTATGATTACAATTCACTAGTACCAAACCAAGAGGGTTAAACTGGCTTAATGGAGAGGGTATGGTATTTTTATTAAGATAGCTAAAATTCTTAGTTTCTGTCAACACTTAACTAAACTTTGGAAGAAATTGTATTTGCTAAAGATTCAACACTGCTGCCTTTTGCTTGCAGGCTGAAAAATCTCCCACTATGTGTTTTTGAATCCTCCAATAAATCATCCAACAAAAAAAGAAAATTCAAGACATGACGTTCCTGGTTTTTCTAAGAAAAAAAGGGAAGCGGAATGAAACATTTTGGGAGATGAAGGGTGAGAGAATTCCTTTTAGGACTTATTTAAAGAACAAAAAAGATTGCACAAGCCTTTGTAGGTCACCTTTATAGATTAAATATAGTCATCAGTTAAAAAATATCAAAAAACAACAACCAGTCCATAGAATGCTAAACCACTATCTCAAGTAACTATTGCAACTCCATAGCAAAACACTTCATTTTTTTATTATTGTTAGTGACTTTAAAAAAAAAAAGTACTACCATACAGGCTTACTAATAAACCTGGAAATTGACTTACAATGTTCCTGTCCTAGTCTTGATTAAAGCCAACAAACTGTGCCTATTGAATGGTTTAGTAATTAGCTTACATCCACATACAGTCGATGGTGTGAACAGAGATGAATGTATATTACTAGTGTAACATAGTGAAGGAGCTACTAATACTAAAATAATGCTGTTTCTGATATCTGTGGAACAGTAGCTTGAGAATATGGGGTGGCAGCCAGATTCTTGTTGTTTCTGTTTTGATAAGATTTTTAATATATAAAAGATAGATATCTAAATATTTAGTCTGTCCTGTTGCAGTAATTGAAGTTACAAGATTGTTGGGCTGAACTAGATATCTTCCTTCTGACACACAGCTTTCCTATGTAGCACCAAGGGCTAGGATGGGGGCTGAGACCATCTGTGGTTATACATTTGGGGAAGCATATACATGGGAAGGTCCAGTCTAAAGTGACTCCTCTTCCTTTGCAACATTCTTGAAGTCTTCCATCTCCAGCATATGTAATAAATGGATTGCAGTAGTGCCCACTTCGTAACCATTAGTTGTGCTCAAAGGCAAGGGGGCTGCATCCAGCACATGAAGCAGTCACACCTATAGTTTTATATTTGATTGATGTAGCAGTACCCTCACTTTGCAGCTTTCCTCCAGATCATAAAAAGGTGCCAGGCCACAGTTTCCTGGAAGTATCAGCTATACAACAATGTCAGTATTCATTTATAACCTGGAAACCAAGAGACAGAGTGGGTCACAATTTTTTGAAGAAAAGGACTCTTTTAAATTAAATTTTCACTGAAATATGCTTAATTTGACAAAGAAATTTAAAATGGAGAGGGATGAAAAACAAATCACAACATTTTGTGTGATAATTCCCTCCACTCTCTTCGTTTTAACCAGCTATACCAATAACCATTCACAAGAACACGGATAAATGTCAGGTTTCAGAGTAGCAGCCGTGTTAGTCTGTATTCGCAAAAAGAAAAGGAGTACCTGTGGCACCTTAGAGACTAACAAATTTATTTGAGCATAAGCTTTTGTGAGCTATAGCTCACTTCATCGGATGCATAAACGTGACTCTGCTGACATTTTATTCAGGTTTACAACAAGATTTTAAAGAAAAGGGTATGCATACAGAATATTATTTAGGTAAAAGACTCTTATCAGACTATATCATATATTCGTCCTCAAACCTAGATTACTGTTTGGATTGTTAAATGTCTAATTTATTGTACTATATGTGCATTATATAATGGAGTTAACTTTCCTATTTGAACTTTATTTTTCTTTCTGTTCCTGATTTGCAGTAACAGAACTGTGAGAACTCAATTGCAGGATCAGGACTTAGCTGTTGTTAAATGGAGCTTACAGCCCAGTAGAGCTGCATACAACTATCAAAATATCAAGTGAACAGAACTCTTTCAGCATGCATATGCAAAAGTAAATATTTAACCAGTTATAATTTTACTTTTTTTTTTTTCAAACTTATTTGATGTCTATTCCTCATTAGGAAGTAGTTATATACAAACTTTAAAATTCAGTCCCTTTTTAGTTATTCATGTACAGTTAAATGTTTTAATGCTATTTAAAGTGGGGAAAAAAAAGTTCTACCTGTTTTCACTGACTACCTATTTTAAAACTGACTGTATTTTGCTAAAATATTCAGAAAAAAAATCCCCTCTGGGCTGAGACTGATAATGGAAAATTTCAGCCCTAAGAAGAATTTTTGAGAAAATTGTAGGAATTTATAATGGAAAGAGACTTGCCACTTTAGGCTTGACTTTGAAAACACTTATGTACATGCTTACCTTTCAGCAGGTGTAGTCCCATTAAAATTAAACATGTTTATAAAGTCCTGATGCTACAATGAGCTCCATGTGGGCAGCCCTTTTTCACATTTGCTGGAGCCTCATGGAAATTAACGTGGTTCCATGCAGAGATCTGCTAGGCCATCTCGTTGGCTGCATCAAGGACTAGCTCTTGATGAAGTTTTTTCTTACATTGGCCTGGTCTATACTGGGAAGTGCATGCTGCTGGAAAACATATTTACTCACACTTTTAAAATTCTTGTTCACACTAAAGACAAAATCTTGTTGTGTTAATGTTTTTGAACACAATCGTGTACGTGTAGACAAAACCACTGTGGAGGGAAGAGGGTAGTTGGGTAGATTGAGCCTCATCGTTCTGATAGTAGAGGGAAAGTGAGGGCTTTCTTTTTTTGCAGAATGTTGGTTGCAGGCTGTTGAAAGGGGTGCTATTTTGATTGGTGGATTTAAAATTACTACACTATAATTTAGCTACCACCAACACGTATATTAATTGCGAGATGTGAAATGTTGCACGGGTGTGTTTCCTTTAGTTATAGCTGTTTTATAAGAAACATTTATCTACATATATTTGATGTAGATATAGCAAATTAAAAAAAGCTGCATTCATTACTTGCATCTTTTTATATGCAGCTTTGAATGTTTAACACAGCAATGATATACTGTCCTTAATATCATATCATCTATGTTGCCTGTATCACTGTAGAAAAGATCTTTGCTGCCTAAATATTTATATATTCCTAAATTTTTGGTTAATCCAGTAAGAGGTACTATATTATCTACAGCACTAACATTTATGCGGAAACAATTGAACTGAAAACATTTTTAATTGTTGTGAATTCACATCTTCCTCTGTGTAATTCATAAGTTTCAGGTGAGTGGAAATCTGGGGGGGAGGGGGAGAGTTGCGCTAGGCTGGAGTTAAAAAGCATGAGCCCACCTCCAGAGCTTCACCCAATCTAATGAAAGGATGAGTCACACCAGAAACATCTCCACTAACAGCAGTGACCAACTGTGCAGTAGCCAATAAGGGCGCTATTTGCACCCCACCCACCAACCTCTCCGCTTCCCCCACCCAGCCCTCTGTGGAGGGGGGGGGGGAACCACATGGCAACTGCAGTTTGTGGCACAAAAGAGGCACGTGATGCGGGAAAAAGGCAGCCCTGATGACAAAGCCTCAGGTTTCTCACTCAGCAAAGGGGGATGGGGAGGAGGAGGAGGAGAATAGCCTGGATCGAAATTAGAACTGATGGAAAGATACAGAATTTAACACTGCAACAGGATGGGGATGGGGAGGGGGCGGGGCCGATCAGGTGCAGCCCGAGCTGCGTGGATCTGAGACAGTGACGTTCTGCCCGGGGCGTGGCGATGGCATCTCCCCCCCCCCGTGGTACAGCCCGTGCAGTCACCCCCTCCCCCCCGCACTGCGGGAGCCTATTAATAACCCGGGGGCCGCTCCGCCAATGGTAGGCGCCCAGCCCTCTCCCCGCGGCCTGCCCCGCCCCCACCCGGATTCGCTGGGCAAGCCGAGCGCCCCGTCACCGCTCGGCAATTTCCGCCGGCCGGAGCCGAACCTATTTCCGGCCGCCGGCTCCAGACAGGCCTTTATGTCTGTGGGCTCAGCGCGCCTGCGCCGCCGCCATCTTACTTCCCTTCTTCTTCTCCCTCCCTCTCCAGCCAATCCCTCCCCTTGCCCAGCTTGGGCGCCGTGCTCCAATGCCGTGTGAGGAGGCCTGGGGGGCGGGGGAGGACGAGTCGCGGTAGCGGAGGAGCCGGGGGCAGACAGACCCAGCAGAGGAGGGAGGAGGAGGAGGAGGAGGACGAGGGCGACTCATCCCCAGCCTGGTTCCGCAGAGGAGCTCGGCGTGAGCCCGAGGGAGCCGGGGCAGAGCGGCTGAAGCGAACGCCTGGCCGCAGCGAGAGGGAGCGGCGGAGGGAGAGGCTGGGCCGGCTCCCCGCCCTGCGCCGGGCTCTCCTGGGGGAGGAGGGCGGCTGGCTGGCTGGCTGCTTGTTCCGGCCTCCTCCTCCTCTCTTTAACCACCCCAAAATGATTCAGCTCCATGGCGGCCACTGACGGGAATGGCCCTGCCCGGCTCAGGCTGCTGCCGCCGCCCTGCTGCGTGCCAGCCTTGTACGTATCCGCCGGCGCCTGGCTGCTCCTAGGCGCCCCAGCCTGCCGCTCCGCGGAGCCCCCGACACCCCCTCGCCTCTGCTCCGCACCCGGCCGCTCCCCCGGGGCCCCGCGGCGGGGAGGTCTGCTCTGCCCGCAGTCACCCCGCTGTAGCTGCACGCAGCTCGGCTGGGAGCCGGGGAAGGGGGGCGGGCGGTTGCTTTCCGAGTTGGCCGGATAACGTGGGTATTTTCTTCCCCTCCCCTCCCCGGCGGAGAAGAGGGCTCGGGGGGAGTGGAGATCGGAGGGGAAAGTGAACGGCGAAGGACTGAAAGTGTCACGTTCACTGGCTCTGATCTGAAGGCGGCGGAGGGACCCGGCCTCGCCCCCGCCCCCGAGAGGAGGAGGAAAAGGGGCGGTTTAGTGGCAGTGCCGGCTGTGCCGAGGCGTCTCAGCCTGCGCTGTGTGCGCCAGCGGGGAGAGGGGGTTGTGTGTGCGTGTGGTGCCTCTGCCCTGGGTTGCATGCAAAGCTAACTGTGTGGCTGTCTCTCTCCGGGCCGGGCAATTGCACTCTTAAAATAAAGCCGGTACAATGCACCAGCCTGACTCAGCCGCAGACCTTAGTGCTAGGAAGATGGCGCACCCGGCAATGTTTCCTAGAAGGGGCAGCGGCGGCAGCTGCGTTACTGCGCTCAATGCACCAGGTACCGGCGCTGGTAGCGGTGCCCTCTCCACCGAGGATTATCCGCCGCCGCTGCTCATCCAGCCGCCGCCTCCATCTCTTGCAGCATCTTCATCGGCGGGTCCACAGCCTCCACCCCCTCCTCCGCAAAGCCTGAACCTCCTCGCTCAGCCTCAACTCCAGCCACAGCCTCTTGCACAGGCTGGAGCCCAAATGAAAAAGAAAAGTGGCTTCCAAATTACCAGCGTGACCCCAGCTCAGATCTCCGCCAGTATGAGCTCCAACAACAGCATAGCCGAGGACACGGAAAGCTACGACGACCTGGATGAGTCCCACACTGAAGACCTGTCGTCTTCAGAAATTTTGGATGTTTCTTTATCCAGGGCCACTGACTTGGGTGAACCTGAACGGAGCTCCTCCGAAGAGACTTTAAATAACTTCCAAGAGGCTGAGACTCCTGGGGCCATCTCTCCAAACCAGCCTCACCTTCCTCAGCAGCATATCCCTTTGCCTCATCACCCACAGCAGAGTGTTGTGATCAATGGAAATGTTCACCCCCATCATGGTCACCATCACCACCACCTTCATCATCACCATCATGGGCATCATCATCCATCGCATCCTGGGGTGGGCAGTACACCAGCTTCTGGAGGACCACCCCCAAGTCCATCATTTAGAAAGCTGTCCACAGCTGGAAGCTCTGACAATGTTATCACAACTGCACCAGTTTCTGCTGCATCATCCACTGGTACACCTGCATCTGCCCTGTCTAATATTCGCACTACGAGTACTCCTGTCAGTGTAGGTGTAAGTCCTGTTACTGGAACTAGTACGTTAAGTAATGTGGGCGGTGGTAGTCCTAGTATGACAAGCAGCATGCTTGGTAACGTTAATATAAACTTAAGCAACATCGCAAGTGCTGCTAGTGTACATGCTTTGTCTGGAACGAGCAGCAATATTAATGTGAATATCTTGAGTGGTGTTGGCAATGGTACAAGTGCTTCCTCTAATATCATTAATAATGTTACTAATCCAACTGCAGGAATCGCAGTGGGATCAAGTCAGCAGCAGCCTGCAGCTGGCACATCAAGGTTTAGAGTTGTAAAATTAGACTCCAGTTCTGAACCTTTTAAAAAAGGTAGATGGATATGCACTGAATTCTATGATAAAGAAAACACTGTAACAGTTACAGAAGGAGTAGCAGTAAACAAAGTGGTAGAGACTATAAAACAAAATCCATTTGAAGTGACTTCTGAAAGGGAGAGCACGAGTGGGAGTTCTGTTAGCAGCAATGTAAGCACACTGAGTCACTACACAGAAAGTGTGGGAAGCGGGGAAATGGGAGCACCTACTGTGATACAACAGCAGACATTTCAAGGTGTGGGTCCACAGCAGATGGATTTTAGTAGTGCTGGACCTCAGACTATTCCAGCATCCAATATACCACAGAGTATTTCTCAGTCACAGCTTGCACAAGTACAATTGCCTTCTCAAGAAGTAAACTATCCACAGCAAAAGCAAGGAGTCCAGCCTTCAGTGCAGGCTAGTCTAACAACAGTTACTGGTGTTCAGTCAACTCCAGTTAATGTGGTAGGTGTATCATCTTTAGGTCACCAACAACCTGCCATTCCAAGTGTGGCTCAACAGCAGCTATCATATTCTCAACCCTCACAGCCTGTGCAAACTTTGCCTGTTGTACCACAACAGCAGTTACAGTATGGACAACAACAGACACTTCCTACGCAGATGGCCCCAGCACGAGTTAAACCAGTGAATCAGAGTTGCATGACAGGGACCATACCGGACTACATACAACATCAGCAGATACTTCAGCCTCCAGTGCCTGCTGTGCAGTCCAGCTCTACAGGAGTAGGAGCAGGAACACCGGTTCCTGTTGCTCAGGCACCAAGTATCCAACCTTCTGTACAAGTACACCCTGCTGTGGCACCAGCTCAGCCTGTTGCACATGCTCAGACAGCAATGCCACTTGTAGGTACTAGTGGTCAAATTATTAACGTTGGACAACAAGGAAATGTACCTGCTGTGGTGCAGCAGCCACCTGTTGCAAACCAAATTACACCTTCAGTTATGCAGCAAAGTGCTGCTCCTCTGTCTTCACAAGTGGTGCAGCCTGTTCAGACTGGGATAATTCAGCAGGGGCTACAAGCTGGTGCTTCAAGCCTTCCTCCGCAGATGGTCATTGCTTCACAAAATGCTTTATCTGTACAACCCCAGGCACAAGTAGAAACTGTAGTTCAAGGAATGACCAGCCAGCCATTGCCTGCAGTTAGCCCTATACCTTCTACTAGTACTGTTCCTGCACCAAGTCAAGCTAGTTCAAATGTACCTCCTGGTATACCTTCTGCTCCTGTAATTTTGGGTCCATCACAGAACATAGCACAAGCTTCAGCTGTGCAAAATGGGAATTTGGTTCAAAGTGTTAGTCAGCCTCCCTTGATAACAACTAGTATAAGTATGCCAGTGGCACAGAATGTGCCACAACAGATACCGCTAAGCACTACCCAGTTCTCTGCACAATCACTAACTCAGTCAGTTGTAAGCCAAATTGAAGATGGGAGGCGCCCTACAGATCCTTCCTTAGTTGGTTTACCTCAAGCTGCCAGTGGGGAAAGTGGTGGTGGAGCATCGGCTGTTTCAGATGGGAGTGGCAGCAGCATAACATCCTCTGCTTCCCTTTTTCCACTGAAGGTACTGCCATTGACATCCCATCTTGTTGATGGTGAGGATGAGAGGTAAGATCATGCCAGTAACTTTACAAAGAAACCGTATCATTTTTGTGCACATTAGTCTGCAATTACAATTGCAGTGATTTCATAAGATCAATAAGTATAATGTTGCAAATACAGTTGTGATACCTGCTTTGTTAGAAAAACAGTTTTTTCAGGTGATGACCTATTCAGCTACTGTGTTTAAATTTTTGTATTCATTGCACTCTGAAACTATGTTGCATGACTACACTGTCTGTGTAGTAGTACCTAGCAGGCTATGTCTCCCTTCATTGTATTATATGTACACACAATGTGTATAGTTGACTGGAAAAGTATGCTTTGGAGCTTAGTGGTATACTTAGGTAACTATAAAGTTTTTGGGGAGCAATTCTTAAATACAATTAACTATTTGAGGTTTATTTTTAGGTATATTTTACAAGCCTAAGAGTTCTCTCCATCTCAGATTTCCTTTTTGAATCTTGACTACATCATGTTTGGGTCTGCTGTGAATGAATATGTTATGGAAGGTTTGGGCCAGCCACTTCAGGCAATATGGGGGTGGAGTGGGGCTGCTCTGGGGTGGTGGTGGGTGAGAGGAGATTATTTTAAAACAAATTGTTGAGACTACTTTGACCCTAGATGTTTTCTCTCAATGGCTCTCTGCTGCTGTTTCTCCCTTCTAACAGCACTTTTGCTGCTCTTTGAGCCCAACCTGAGGCAGTTGGATGTTTCGTTCCTGGAGTTTCCACTTTAAAGCCCTATTCTGTTGCTGGGGTTGCTCAATTCTGCACAGGCCTTTGAAATTGATGTGCCTGTAGTACAGTCTCCAAGGAACCATTGTTAGATACTTGAAACATGAGGGTTTTTTAAATAGATGAGAACTGGGTATCTTAATTTGTGTGTGTTGTGTATGTGCGTGTGCTGGTTTCTTTGGCAATGTGTAACTGTGTCAATTTCAAAGGTTTCTGCTCCCTGTGCAGAATGTAGCAGCCCTGGCAACAGCCATTTACAGCTAGGACATAAGTATTAAATAAAAATAGTTGTATCTGGTAAACCCAGTTGGGATTAGGGCCCTATTGTAATGGGCTCTGTAAAAATGCATATGAAGACATGGTACTTCTCGCAAAAAAATTTACAGTCTGAGGCCTTGTCTACACTACAGGGGAAATTCAATCTAAGCTACGCAATTGGAGTTAAGTGAATAGTGTAACTCAAGTCGATGTAATTTAGATCTGCTTACCATGGGGTGCACGCTGTGTGATGCTCTCCCGTCGACTCCCCCTACTCTTCTCAGTCCGCTGGAGTACAGGAGTCAATGGGAGAGCGAACTGTGGTCGATTTTAGTGGGTCTTAAACCTGCTAAATCGACCGCCGATGCATCATTCTCTGCTCATCAATCCCCCGGGAAGTATAGATAAGCCCTGAGAAGAAGAAATTCCATTAATGTGAGAGGAGGGTAACTTGGGACAGAATTAAATAGCCTTGAAAATAAATGGGGGAAGAAAAAAGGAAAGATTCAGGGGTTCTTCCTTGGATGTAGTTGCAATGAGAGGTGACGGGGTGGGTTTTTTTTTTTTTTTAACTCTTAGTTTTGTACAGCCGTTGAAGTCCTGAGAACTAGCAGAGGACAAATTTGTCCCCCTTGTGGTAGATCTCAGGATGCTGAACGGGATTCAATATTAATGTTAATATGTTATCAGCAGTCTTTGATACTGTTGATCATGAGGTGTGGATGTGCTTAAGGTGGCTTTAATCATTTTTTCTAAGAGATCCCAGAGGGCTAGAAAGTTGCTCATTTTCCATGAGGGCTCTCGCATAAGAGGTCTCATAATATTCTGTTGGCCCACTTTCTTTTCAACAAGTATATGAAGCTGGTAAAGGAGGTATCAAGATGTTATGGGCCCACTGTGTCACCATTATGCTAATAATGCTCATCTTTGTGGGATGTTTTTGTTTTATTTTCCCTTGGAGAACCTGAACGTTGCTTTTTGCTTTTCTAGTGTTGGAAGCAGTAATCAAAACTGATGCTAGCTGGTGTGCTAAAACCAGTTAAGATGGCAGTATGCTTGCTGATATTGGAAAGTTTTTTGAGAAATTGGCTGGGATATGTGACTGCACACTTATTTTGAGGGTAGAAATCAGCTGTTTTTCACAGTTGATAGATTTGTTTGTAGTTCTTGAATCCCAGGTAGTAGCAGTTGCTGGGAATGCTGCCTTCTTCAGTTTCTTGGCTGGCCAAAGAATACATTCTTTCCCCTCCTACACAGACTGTGCCCTCATTATTTATGTCTTTGTCATCTCCAAGTAGACTATTGAAATGTGCTCTCATGTAGCTACCACTGAACATCACTCAGATGCTTCGCTTAGAGTAGAATATGGCTGCTTGCTTTTTAAAGACCTGTAGAGAGAAGACTATACTATCGCTGTGCACTGCACTGGTTGCCAGTCCACTGCTTATTCAAAGATTATTTACAGATGTTCTAGCACCTGGCTGTCTCAGAGATCCTCTCCCATGTATCCCTTTCAGAATATACCATTAGTGGGAATGTTTTTCTTTCCATCTGGGGATGGAAACCTGGAGCTACTGAGAAACTATCTTCAGTACCAGATCCTTGGCTCTGTAATGCCTTTCCACTTGCCGTCTAACAGAGTCTGAGTCTTGTACCTTGTGTCATTTCCTAAAAGTGACATACCTTTGGTTTGGCTTTTCTCTGATCTCCTCAGCCACCAGTCTCCTTTAGTTGGTGGTCTTGGTTTTGGTTGTTTTTTGCTGTAGGGTGTATGTATTAGATTAGATGCCTTCTGTTTAGGGAACAATATTGTATTATGTACCTAGACTTTCTATGCCTAAGAAATAGACACCCTAAAATATGTCTAACAAGTAAAATGTGGGCAGGGGATTCTAGACTCCAGGCGGGCACTACATTTTCTGATTTAAGATTAATGTGTACACATCACAAATGGTTCCAAATCTGACAAGGGAAAATGCAGAAGAAAAAATGTAATTGAATAATGCTGAGTGACAGCATAATTGGACTGGTGAAGAAGTTGTAAAATTCCATTGTGAGCATGCATCTGAAGAAATGTCTGACCCATGTAATAGCTCGTGTAATTTATATCGCAGCTTTCAGTGAAACCATTTTATAATTGTGTGTACAGTCATGTGTCAATGTCCTTTTGCCTTAAAATTAACAACCCTATTACCTCTTTAGAGCAGAAACTGTACTCTTTCCTGTGCACATTATTAGTACATAGGGTGTTAAATATTCTGCTGTGTTATTTACATCCTTTTAAGAGGAAAGAGAATTTTCTCTTTGAAATAATAGCTGGTATTTCCCCAATATTAGTCAAACTATGTTTCTAAATATAGCAGAGAAGCCATAAAAAGGAACATAAAGATGAACTCCCTGACAGGATATCCTGTGGAAAATAAATCTATAAACATCAGTCATTGAAGAGAGAGGGTAAAAGCAATAATGTTACAGTTGCCATATTAATAAGCTCTTTCCTCTGGCTGCTGTTCTCTTAGCCTGTCATATTCACCTCACATTTTTGACATGTCAAACTCTAAATTTGTCATCTGTCCTAATAGCTCAGTTTCCTAAAATATAGGCAGCTTCCCTTTTGGTGTTTAGGTAGTTTTTTTTTTTTCTTGAGTCAGAGTATATATTGATGCTTCATAAGGTTATCTCATTTATAGGTGGCTCTTGTCTCAGTTTACACAGAGACTGATTATTAAATCAAGTCAATTTCAAACAATCTTTGATCTTCAGATGTTTTAACTATGGAAATCTTTCTTCATTTTATTTTTAATGCTCTTGAAATCTTTCAAATAGATAAACAGATCTTAAATATTTTCCATTACATTTTCATGTATGTAGACTTTGTATTGCAAAATGAGTCAAACAACACCTTCCTAGGCAGTGCATTAACATCATATGCAAATAAGTTCACAGTGGGAATCCATGTGTGCAATAAAGAGCACAGTTCTTAGTATTTAGTTTACATACAAGTACAAAATCCAAATCTATTGTATTTCTACCGATTTTTATGGGTACACAGTTAATTTAAATCACACTTTGTTTCAGTTTGCCTCTCGTTCATAAATGTTGCTTGTAATGATGGTAAAGATCAGACAAATCTTTTTCTTCACTTGTTTTCTTCATGCACTTCAGAGCACTTTGTGTAAGTCACTTTCACTCCTTCCTCTCTAGTCAGTCTGTTTTTTCACCTGTTTGTGTGTGTCTTTCACATAATAACAGGGTGCGAGAAACCAGTTTGAAAAGTAGGAAAATGATCGTAAACCCATAAAAACTGGTATGGAGACTTCAAGGCATGTGTAGTACCTGAAACTATTTTACATTCTTCCCCCTTTTCCCCCCCGCGTTGGATTTCAGATTGCTGATGTCTTTAAAATTGGACTGGTGGCTGAGAGACATTTGCCTGTGGATAGACCCTAGGATTGGTCCAAGGCTTCTTAAAGTTATGAAAAGGGAGGATGGATGAAACCAATCCAAGTGAATAAAGCACACTTGTAAAGCTTTAAAAAAAATAATGCTAACTGCAAGTGAATGCAGTCAGGAAAGGGGGGAAAATTTTACAGGAAAAATTAATGTGTATATAATATAGACCCCTGAGGCCAAGAGAACAAATGAGATTTTAAGGATGTCGCTAACCACCTATGGTAAGTAGGTTAGGTTGTAGAATTGTGAGCATAGCATGATCCTTTCTCTTATTAATGCTTTTAATTTTTAAGTGTTACAACTTAGTTTAAAAACAAGCTCCATATAAATTCACTAAGATTTTATCATAGATTTTATACATTGTGAACTGGAGCTGTGGGGGAACTGTGGGGCATTCTTAAAATGGTATAGTACTTTAACACTTTGCATTGAGCTTCTGAATTTGTGTAAGCTGTAACACCAGACTGTCAGCACTATCATTGTTACAATCCTTCAATTTCAGAAGCTAAATTTAACTTCATAAATTTGCCTTGAATTTGAAATTGTCATTAAAATTTGCACCCAGAAGAGCGTGTTTGACTCTATTTTAATAGATCTTTCGTAATTCAGTTTGATTATTAACAGAACTGGAATAGTACACTTACCTTCTCACCAATAGTGAGTCAGATTGGTGAATATAGAATGTAGTTTTGTCTTGTGATGCAGAGAACACTCTTGTTGCTGTGTCATGCTGTCGGGCTCAGCTCTGCACTCTGCACAGTGGAATAGGATGCTACGCATAGGCAAGAGTGACTTTGTCACTATTATCTCTGCTTTGCTGGAAGGGAAGAGGGAGGAAGCAGGGTACTCCACTGTCATTTACACCAAGCAACTGCTTCTGGAAAAAGTGTGCTCTGTCCCCATTATTTCCTGCAAGAGTCTTGGTTCACTCTCAGGCCATGATGTAGTGTTCTCAGACATAAGACTCTGCTCTTCCAAACACACAATGCTTTCATTGTGTCTGAAAATACACTACATACCTTTCCTTCATTATGCATTAGGAGAAGAAGTGGAGGGGGCAAGTGAGCAAATCTCTGGCCCTCTCAGTGAGAGGACTCGGGATACCCATGTGGAAGATGCTCTCTTTAGCACCTTGCATAGATGCATTGCTTCCTGTTTCATGATATTCTGACACAGTGAGGATTGCTGCAGTGGTTGATATTCCAATGGCTCTACCGAAGGGCAGGAAGAATCAGCAGATAGCAGAAGGTGTTGCTGGTCCTCTAACACTGTTAGATATGGCTAGTTGTCACAGATGCTGAGAACTATACTTTTCCAGCCAGTAACTTGATCTCTGCAGGGAATTTTCTTAAACCTTTAGCGCTCTAGTTTTGTGTGCCTTTTTGTCTTCATTATTTTTAAAAACTGAAAATAATTCATTGTCTAGTTAAATCCTTTGTGTGTGTGTGTGTAAGAAATAAGGAGTTGGAGCTATTTAACATTGAAAAACAGCAACTGTGAACTTTCTCAATTTTTTTAAATACATTTAATTATTGTGAAAATTTCTAGTCTGACAGAACTGGAAAGTACAGCTTGTCAGCTGGCAGTACAAAATTTCCTGTCCTTGCTATGTACTACAGTCCTGATGATGAAGTCCCAGTTGAGTAAATACTACTACTTTGGTGGGATTGCAGAATTATCTGGAATGAGTAAAACAGTGGGCTATTTGAACCAATATAAGAGTCCGTTTTAATGAAGTGTAAAGTTTTAATGGCTAGCACACATTTGGAGCACAGACCGAGAATAAGTAGTAATAAAGTCATTTACCTTGGCGAGAAAAATAGCATGAATGGAAGACCTTTTTTTAGCTGGATGGAAACAAGTCTGAAAAAAACATGAGAGCGCAAATAGCAAACTAACATGAGAACACCGGAGACAGTATAACATTAAGTAGAAGTATTAACTTCATGTTTTACCATACACTAGGAGAGGGGCTGCAAGTGAGGGTGGTTGATCAATTGAGAAATTATTTCACAGTAACAACTAATATAAATGAAGTAAGAGAACTATTCATAATCTCAAAACACAATAGGACAAGAAACAATAGCCTGAAGCTAAGGAAGGCAGGGAAGAGTTTTTATGCGCAATTGGAGAGCAGAATAGACTCCCAAGATGTGTGAATAAAACACCATTGTTATGGAGGGTGTTTTTTTTTTTTTAAAGGCTAAAGACATTAATGTCAGTCATGTGGTGAGAAGCTCTACGAAATACGACGTCAGACTGGGTGACAAAACTTGTTTTTTCTGGTCCTGCTATCTGAATTGTACCCTTTTGGTCCTTGGCCTGCCATTGCAAATTGTTGACACAAGTTTAATTGTGAAACTTACTATTGTGCTGTGAACATAAACTCATTTAATGAAAATCACCAAACAGTTACGATATAGTATCCGTTTTTGGACCTGGTTTATTTTATAGTAGTAGCTATATGTGAAAGACTTCATCACCCAATGAAGTTGGGAAGGAAGTTTTCAGGGCAGAGAATGAATAGAACATGAAAGCATGGTGTGTCTTGCCTCTTGGGGTAAATCCTTGCATTTGAATAAAGCTAATACACAGGGTTAAATGGATATTTTATCATTAATAGTTAATTTGTGAATTGATGACATGCTAAAGCCTTATTGAACAGGGACTCTCATGACTTCGACATTATGTAGAGGTTAAGGGACAGCGTTTACCACATTTCATATGTATGAATATATTTGTTTTTTTAGTATCCTGTTTTAGTGACATAAGTGTTCATAATTTTGCACTGTAAAATCATGAGTGATTACAGTTAGAATGGACCAGAATTATGGATTTCCATTGTACAATGGCTGTCAACTATTTTTCTTTGAGCTAGCCATCCCATTGAAGTCATAATGTTTATATCCCAAATCATCAGAGCACTCCATTAAAATAGATCTTTTAAATGAAATTTATTCCTCTAAGTGATCAGGAGTGACTCCTGACGTCCCTTTCCTCCTCCACCATTTTAATATACATTTATTGGCTGTTAATTATACAGCAATTCAGTTAAGTTACTGATGGTGTTCATTTATTGTTCTGTACCAAGATTTGCAAAAATAGGCATCTAAATCCATATATAAATAAGTGGCCTAACTTTCCAAGATGTTGAGAACCTACAGCTCCTATTGAAGTCACTGGAGCTCCAGATATAGCTCACGAAAGCTTATGCTCTAATAAATTTGTTAGTCTGTAAGGTGCCACAAGTACTCCTTTTCTTTTTGCGAATACAGACTAACACGGCTGCTACTCTGAAATCTGAAAGTCAGGTGACTTATGTAGGTGCTTAACTTTAGGTATGCAGGCTTAAAATTCTTGGCCTACATTTATATTGCTTCTAGTAGTGCAGAGTCAGCAAAGCTATGGAAAAGTAGTGAATTTTATTGTTTTGCACAGAACTGTTACTCCATTTCTGGGACAAATTCTGCCCTTGGTATTGCCTGCGCAGACTCATTGAAGGCAACAATGGCTATTGTACAGGTGTAAGGCAGAGTTTTGAAGGTAATTGGGGTGAATAGCTCGGGGAAACAACATGGCTTTACTTTTTGGCTAGCAGTGCTACTTTTTTTTTTAAGTCATCTTTGTAATCATTGAAGCACAAACATGGAAGCCAGTGGCATCATTTTTACAATAACTTTACATGGGGAGCAGGAGGTGGAAGCCTACCATACATTTGTGCATAACTCGAGAGAAACAAAATGCTGATGCCTATTAAAAATATGTAAACTAAATGTTTTGGTTCAGCTATGGACTTCCGATTGCAAATGGAGATTCCCCCAACCTTGTACTTCATACTGTAGAATATTAGGCCCAGATCCACCAAAGCACTTCAACCACATATCTAGTCCTGTTGTCATTAAATGATTGGCTAACTTATTCTGTTTGCATGAATATTTCCTTACTGGCTTGCATGGCCATGAAGAGAAATTTGCAAGATTTCTAGGAGGGATGTATCAGAAATTCTGATCTCCTCCTCCTTCCCCCCATTTTTAAAATTCAGGCCCTGTTGCCCACGTGAACAAAATGTAGAGTACTGTCCAAAAAATGCCAAACAAAACCGTGTTAGTGGAGTTCTAGGGATGAGATTTCAAACATGCTAGTCAGAAAATTCAGTTGTGGGCTGTACAACAACCTTTACTCCATCCTTTTATGAATATGTAATATTTTGTATTGTATGTGTTGTCCAATTTTATGTTGCAGTAGTTGTGTGCAGTATGGCACCCACAGTTGAGTTGCACAGCTTTGTGGATTTGAACATGAAGTACTCCAGTTATACCAGAGGTACATTTACCAGTATACCTTGTATCCAGAGCATTACAACTTGATTCATTCTCCAGAATAGCAGAAGCAGCAGACTGAACCTACACTGGAATGTGGTTTTTAAATACGGATAGTTTTATTTCAAATGTCTTCAAAAAGATCAACAGTGCTCATGCTATCACTAAGTGTCAGTTTTTAAAAATAGTTGTCAACTAAACACAAGACACCTGAACAATTTTTAACTGGTGAAAAATATTTCCTGCATGTTCAAATATTTCCAATTGCATGAAACATTAAAAAAAAAAAAACCCCAACATTTTTGATGTCTGTGGTGAGTAGTCTTTATTCTTGGCACAGAAATGAATTTCTTCAAGCACTCAAATGAAAAACGGATATATAAAATGGAAATGCCTTATTAACCTTAGCTTTTCCTATGTCTGTGAACTGCAGCTGTGCAATGCCACGGGATTAAATCATCTGAAAGAGTAAGTGGAATTTAGATTTCTGTTAAGCATCTCCTTACCTTTACTCCACCAGACTCCTGTAGCACTTTTGTATGGGCAGATATACCTAACATCGTATATGAATGTGATACATAAATTATAACAGTCAGTTGTCACGTAAGAGCAATTGCAGAAATCAGAAGAACAAAACTTTAACCACATTAAAATTGGTTTCACACGCTGGTCACACACTTAAAGTAACTTAACCTTTTAGTAAGTCATTTAAAAAGATTTCAATTTAACATTATTGCTCAAAATGAAAGCTTTTAGTTTTAATTCTTTACTTCCTACCTTCATACTCCTCTGATTTAATAGTCTTTACTCTAGGGGTGGTGGAAAATATAATGTGTTCCCAACAGGGCACACAGCTTAACTATATAAACCAGTGCTTATTCTAAACTCCAGTCCTTGGCATTTTCTTTAACAGCAACAAGTATAAACCAATAAAGGTGTGGTATGATTGGGGTCAAAAGAGTCCATACATAGCATATGAGAACCTTTTCTGCTTGTTCAGGAGCTCTGAAAACTTTTAGTCCTTTTAAAGAAGAACAAGTTAAAATTACTGAATGAGAACCCAGATCTGTTCACTACTTGGTTTATATATGCTGAACTGATTCTAATGTTGTTAACTCAACAGTACTAACTCTTGACAATCTCTTCTTACTAAACTGAAACACAGAAATGTTCTGTATGAATAATAATCCTTCAATTTCAGTAGTGTTAATATCTTTGATTAGAAGTCTACTTATTTTTCTAATACTCCTCACAGTAATTACATTCTAATATCTCAATCCTGTTTGTGATACAGACACTGCCATTGATGGTCATAGTATTTATATTCTAAATCAAATGTTGAGTCCTGAGATTTTCCTTTTATTATTTATTATGGTGCTTCTGTAGCAGGCCTTTAGATGTGTTCTGAGGGCTGCTTAATTGGATAAATTATTTGAAAACAAAATCGGAAGGCCCAAACATGCATTCAGAGAATTGGAGAAGCAGAATTGTTATAGAATGGAAAGGTATGATTGATTAGTCCTAGAAATAATCTCAGAAAACTTATTAACTAGATTCTCTGCAGTAGGATTATGCATATGGCACAAGGTGATGTATGCTAACTTTGGATGTTTTTGCCAACATGGATAACTTCTCTTTCATTAAAGAAGGTTGACATTTAGACATTTCTTACGAATTTCTTCTTTCTACTGGCTAACTATATACTTTTCTTAACTAATCCCCACAATGCTTTTGTGGTGTGTAAATAAGTATTATCCTCACTTGGCAGAAGAAGCAACTGAAACAGAGGTTGAGAGTTTTGGCTGGGTCTTTGTCAGAGCCTGGATTTGAAACAAGAGGTCCCAGCTCCATCTGTAGTCCACTAGACCACAGTTTCTTCCTGGCCCCACTGAAGACGATGGAAAGACACACGTGGGCTTCTGTGGGTCCAAGGTTTCACCCTTGATCATGTATTTAATGGCAGCATTATAGAAAGGCATAGAGGTGGCTATAGAAGAACTCATCGCATTTAATGATTCAGTCTTATGTGCTGATGGCCTTTTGCAAGGTACTGAATGTCTTCATCTTGCCTTGATGACTGTTGTATGTGAGGATGCTCATCAACTCATAGCCTCTGTGTCTAAAGTCTGGCAAGAAAAGTTTCCTATTAGTTTTATAAATTAGTCTATTATATTACGGAAGTTTTTTAAACAGCTTTAATGTTTATAAACTACTTTGCTAAAAATATTGACTTTAGCCTGAGATTTCTATAAATTACCCATAGCTGCCTTCATCTTTGGGAAGTTTTCAGTTTAAAAATTAATAGGGTTCCACATAAATGTAAAATGTTTATCAGAATATCCTTTTTTAAATCTGTTGGTTAGAGAAATGGGGATTGCTATTTTTATTTCCACTTAGTCTTCATCTTATCTGGTAGGAGCATAAAATTTGGTACAAGTAAAAGCTGCTGTGTTAAATGGCTGTACATTAAAATAGTTGCTTAATAATTTACTGTAGTATTCAGATGAGTCTGAGGTATAAGTGCACAGGACTCTAATCTGTAGAATGAGTTCAGTATGTTAAGAAAGGGACCGCATATTGTACTGCCAAATGCTGTTAGTAGGAGTAATATCTTAAACTGGGTGAAATTGTGAGTCCTAAACTTTTTTTTTTTTTTTTTTTTTTTTTTTTTTTTTTTTTGGAAATGGTTCAAAGGGTTTTTGTGCAAATCCTCTCTGCATTTTTTTTTACCTGCCAGGTTTATAGAAATAGTGTTTACAATTTCATATTTGCTGTGAAAGGGAGTAATTATACTTTAAAAAAGGGGAGCATGTTGAAATATTTCTAACCCCTTTTTAAAACTAGATCTGTGAAATGATATTAAGCTTAAATACAACTATTGATAGTGTCCTTTATCTGTGCTAGAAAATTAGTGAATTTAATGGTATAATTTTTTTGAGTTGTGAACACCAAAACTGCAGTGTTGCTCTTTAGATATATGTAATCTCTGTTGGAAAGCTGCCAAACATGTTCTCTGTTTGAGAAAACTTAGGACCTTATGAAAAGTGTGTACATTTTTTTTCTGGCTTCTTGTGTTGTACTTTTCTGAATGGGTTTCTTATTCTGTAATGAATGGTACTATCTCTAAATATTTAATGCGGCATAACTTTAAATGTTTTAATTTTATATGGCCACCGTATATTTTTGTTGTTGTGATCAGGTATGTTGGTTACCTTGCCTGTTAACTAACCTCTACTTTTAGGGTTTTGTATCTTCTTGCTGCCGACTGTATTGACTGTTTATGTTGGAATACGGCAGGGGATGTTACTCAGCACCTTTGTTCCCTTTAATAGGCTAGAAACTAACATGTGAATAGAGGAAAAACGTAATAGTGGGACACCTTATTTTTTGATCCTAAAAAGGGGTTGTATTCTTAAGGAATGGAAAATTAGAAATAATTTTTAAAAGTAGATGACTTAACACTGAAAGTCTTTGATTTTTTTGCATTTGTCAAATGGTTTGAATGAAAGGTCCCTGCATTTCAATGTACCTTGTTACTGTATACACTATTTAAATTCTAGAGCAAGATTCATTTTAATATGGATCTTAAACTATTATAGGAAAAGAATATTTCTAGTTTTTGGCATTCTGTAATGTCAAATACCTGTTAAACAGTTGATTTAATAGCCTGTAAATATCACAGAAGTTAAAGTAAGAATTCTGCAAGTAACACAGTGGAAACTTAAAGTATGTACACGTGTATATACTTATAAACAAACCTGTTTTGAGATTTATTGACCTAAAAAGTCTCTCAGCTTAACAAGTAAAATAGACCTTAACAGTTGAGCTGAAATGTGAACTGAAAACTTTTTGTAAACTTGAAAACAAAAAGCAACAGCATCAACAACCAAAAAAGTGAGATTCCACAAAAGCAAAACCTACCTGTTAAAAGGTTAAAAATGAAACCATTTTAGAATTAATATTCGTGGATATTTTAAAATTGGGTCCTCCTTTATTTAGTGATATGAAAAGATTTCAGTGTTCTGTATTTTTCCTGCAAGTGATGATGACATAGTTAAAGTATGGTTAAGGTCAGGATGGTGACTGTAAAAAATAGCATCTTCTGAACCCAACAGATGTTTCCTTTATCTCATCTGCTTAATTTTCTGAACGAATAAGATTTTTTCCAAAAAATAACTGCACTTGATTTTTTATTTGTTTGAGATGAAGAACATACCTTCTTCAATTTTCTTCAATGAAATTTCAGATTGCTCCATATCATAGCATTCCTGTCTTTACTGAAGTGAAGCAAGAAAACTTTCGAGCATTGTTAGGTGTTTTTCACTAACTTTTCTAGAGGAAAAAAGAATACTGAGTTTGAATTTGAGTAAGTAAATGAAAGAATGAACGGTCTTCAAATATGTGATTTAAAAGTCTAATTTGTTTTTTTTAGTTTACACACATTCTGTTATGAGTTCTTGAACTTTTGAGCGCACTTGTAAAGAGTTTAAGGTTATCCTCGTGTGATGGGATGTACAGACCCCACATGGAGCCTGAAGTACTGGTAGGGCAGTACTGGTCCCAGGTAGCCTGGCCCCTCCAGACCTGCAGAGCATGCTCCAATTGGAGAAAGGGTTGAAAAGGGAGTAACCGAGCTCAGGAGGGGAAGGTATGGGGAGGAGGACAGGCCTTGTCTGGAAAGCTCCTGACAAGGACACCGGAGAAGCCTTCTCAAGGGAAGAGTATAAGATTTATTATTTATTTTTCAGTGGCCTATAATTCAGCCAAATGTGCATTGGATTTTCCTGGAAATGGCAAAAGGCACATCTTTAACATCAGGGAGGTCTCCCTCTTCCTCCCGTCAAATTTTAAGTGTCTCTGCTCTAAAGCATGGTGATTCTACAGCTTCTCCATGAAACAGCTGTAAGAACTTTTTAACCTAGGGGAACACTGTTTTTTTCCTAACCTTGTTCTTGGACAAGGCTGAGCTGTTTTAGCTGAAATCTCATAAATTAAATGAGTTTTGGTGAGAGAAAAATCTCACGCTTCAGTACATAAGCCAACTTCTAACTATTCAGGGTTAAGAGGAAACTTTCCCTGGGGCAGGTTACTCATGCCTACTTTCAGCAGTTTTCTTGCACTTTCTTCTAAAGCTTCTAGTATTTATAGTTGTTGGAGACAAGATGGTGCACTGATCCAGTATGATAACTCTTATGTTTCAAACTAGAAATAAAAAAAAACAATGGAGTCATAAATCAAATCTCAGTTTTGCCTAGTTGAGTACACAGGCTCAAGGAAGGTGGGAAGGAGGGGAAAGCAATGTAATGGGATGAAAAGGCAAATGAATAGTCGTTTTTTTTTCCTATTCAGTTGTTTATAGAATCTCAAATGATCAAAACTGGTCATGTAGCCATTAAATACCAGCCATAACTCAGTGGCATAAGGCACTGGCTTTATACAATAATAAAGTTTAAGATTGTATTGGATCTTTTAGGTACAGAAAAGTTGTAGCCAAAACAATATTGTACTAAAGCATCACTACAAAAATGTCAAAATTGGAGTGCTGTTACTATAAACAGCATGGCTGAACTGAAACATTCTTATTCATTTAGTCTTTGTTGCTCAGGAAGCCATTCTCGTGCTTGAAAAATGTAATTGTCAGCACATCAATTGCTTAAAATAGCACTTCAGAGACTAAAGCTCTGATATTGAAGCGCCACTGGAAAACATCCAAGTGGCCTGTAAAAGCCAAATACTGTAAACAGTGTATAATAAGCTAAGCTTTTTCAATTTTTTTAGAAATATTTTAAACTGATTTCTGAAAATCTTGCACTTTATCAAATTCTTTTTAAATTGTGTTATTCATAAACCATAGAATGCTTTTAAGGAGCAAGTTGCAATGCTTTGGCTAAAAACATGGGTTAATTACATTATGAATGCAAATATTTAACTTAGTTTTCTGTCTTCATAAATTTATCCAGGGTGATTAGCCATCAGTAGATACAAAAGACAAGGGAGGAAGTCCCATCAGTAGGGTGCAAGGTCAAGGTCTGGACTTCTCTGCTTTTTCCCTACCCCATGTCTTTTTAGATGCTTGTATGTCTCCTGGCAGGGTCCACAACAGGACCCAGGTGGCGTTCGTCTTTGATTCAAACCTCTTGCTAGCAGTGGTCTGATAAACTTGAAGGTCTATGCTGGAAGCAGAAGGCACTTTCTATTGGTTTGTTTTCTTCTAGCTGCGGGGGAGGTTTAAAATCTTTGCTACTTCACCCTTCTATAGGTGTATCTGCTGTAAGAGAAAGGAAAGAGGTGTCTTACTCTGCCCACTACAGGAGTCTCTGTGAATAACTCCACTGCCTCTCTCTGCTCCTATTTTCCTAAGCAGCAGCATTATGAAATTACCATAGTTCTTTCATTTCAGTGCTGTTTTCAGGGTTCTAAATAAAAGCAGTGAAACTTACTAGTCTTGTTTTGTTTTTACTGCTCTCCTAGCCATTCAGAGTGGTTTCCCTTGTCACTGGGTCTCTCTTGAATCTCTGATTTGTGTGTATTCACTCTCTCTTTTTTGCTCAATAGCTAGTCACAACAGGGAAAGTCAAGGACTTGACTCTGAACATCCATGTCTCTTGTTTTTAATGGCCTTTAACATCTCATCAGTTGTATGCATCACCCTAGCAACTCTAGAAAGATGTTTAAGAATTCCTAAAAAAGTGTACTTCAGAGTTGAGTAACTTGGTTAGCTTTTAAATGACTTTGTCTTGGTAAGATCTTTACCATCAAGAGTTAGTCAGCGTGGTGTATGTATTTCTGCCCTTTCATCTGTGGTCAGTTTGGCAGCAGAATGTTTACAGCATAAAATTATAGTATGTATGTTTTGCCTGGTTGCCACTTGCAAATGAATATTGGCTGCAAATGAATATTCTGCTTAACCATCATTTTGTACCTTGATAGATATCTTAATTTTGTTTCCAATGAAGTGGTGGTTCTTGCATCTACTGCGAAGTAGATATTCCTCATTGGAATGCTTGTATGCATTGTTTCACAGACAGAAGATATTTTTTGTACCCACGTATACAAAGCAATCTCAAGGATTCTTGCGGAAATAAAATATTGAAAAGGAAATTTTCCCTAACAAATTTTAAATTTAACAGTTTAAATATTATTTTATCCATAAATAAGTTTTATTAATTCAATTAAAGTACAGTAAAGTGCATAATTGGGGGTAAGGGAGAAAGCAAATTAGTGTAGTAGACTAAATACTCTATTTTATGGTTGAAGTAGGGGTACAAAAATTATTGAAGGCATATGAAAAAAGCAAAAAAGCAAATACGCCTTTTGTAATCTTTTCCAGTGTACCTCCATACTGTATAAGAGTTGAGTATTTAAAGAAATATACAGAATTTCTAAATTTTACTATAAAAACAATAAGGAAAATAGTTTTTAAAAAATGTAGTACCAGATTTGTTAGAAAAATGGCTTCAGAAACAAGCATCTACTGAGTGGTACTGAAGCATCTTCTGTCTTGCTATTTTTTCTGAATTTAAATTTGGCATTCAAAGTCTTTTATGTTGTACTGTCTACATGTAGTCATATATCACAGTATGGTTAACTTGCTCATAGACGGATAAAAATTCAGTGCAGGAAATAAAAATGGTACTGGATATGTTGAATATCCTTTAAAAATGTTTTGCTGAGTATACTGATGTCATTAAAGTTGTCCATAGGCCCCAGGATTGACTGCTGTAGGCCCCATATTGTTATCAAATCTATTGGCTTACCTTAATTAGTAATTGATACCCTCTCAGTCAAAACTGAGAAGGAAGTTGTCTGCTCAGTGTAAGTTTCAGTTTTGCAAATCCTTTAGCCTTGCATTATAACTGCTCAATCTCCTTTTTGGGGGAGTGTTAACTGCACAAAATTCTGTTACTCTCACTTCAGGGGCACCCACCTTTAACCCTTTTCCTAGGGCTCAAGGCGAAACCCTCTTAATTTAGGCACCCACCCTTTCCCTTCTGGGGGCTTAGGGTATAACCTTACACTTCACAGGTTTGTGGGGTCTTTTACCAGTGAAAGAGCCTGACATGGTAATATCCTACTTAACAACACTTGCCAAAACACCATGTACACGCTATACATACAATGCTTACCGCTCCCAATAAAGCAGATGAACTTTTCTTGATGGCCAGTCAGGATCAGGTCATCTGGGGGACTCCAGTTTCTGCACGATGGCATTGGCAAGGAGTTGAGGTCTGGCAGCTCTAATCTTGGGGTTGTATCCTGGAGTTGGTTCCCAGAGAACTTCTTTTGGACTACAGTTCATATACTGAAACTTGAGTCTTGCTCAGCTGTACCCTAATCATTTTACTAACTAATCCTAACATATTGTAATAAAATGATCTAACCAATCATAACCCATCACCTTAATTACACCTAGCAAAAATAATTATGTAACAGAACAAAACACACAGAGATCATACAGAGAAACAATAGAGAAGTGGGAACGGTAAAGTTAAAACAATAGTGAGGCTTTCACAACCACAACTATTGATTACGTGATTTCTTGCCAGACAGAACGCTATCAAACTAAGTTTTCTTTACCATCTTAGGAGCTGTTTCTGTAACTGGTGATAGTGGGTGCTATTAGGACGGGATCCCTTTAACAGCCTGATACTACATTATTTGTTTTAATGTAATTCAGATGGAATGTGAGGATGTAATTTTTCTGCTTCTTGGGTAATGGCTGCTACTCTCCTAATATGGCTACGGACAAAGGCCTTAGGCTTTACAATATGGCTACAGGAAAAGGCTGTATCCTTATAGTAGAGAAGTATTCCATAATACTTTTGAGGTCGTAACTACTTTAATTGAGACTAATATAAGAAATCCCAAGAAATGGTTCCCAAAGTTAAATAGTAAAGATGAGACAAAACTTATAACATTTGAGCTGCCAGGAGTGGTTGTGCTAGCAACTGATGAGTATTGCCAACTTGAGTGTTGGCCTGTACCTCCTGATGCAGGAGCCAAGTTGAATTAAAAGCACCACCACACTTGAGTCCCACCTACACACAAAAACCCTTTACTCAAGTTAGTAGCAACATTAAGTTGTAACTTGAGGTTAAGTGTACAGTCAAGGCAAGTCTAAAGTGCCTGAATCACTTTAAAATGGTACTTGTGTGCCTTAGTCATTTCGGCGCTTTTGAAAATGTTATCCTTGAGTTATTTTGTAAATATAGGTATTGTATTTGATTTTCAGCAGCTGTTCCAGGAATCCTGTTTTAGAAGCTGAAAGATTCCATACACATTTTAGTGGTTGTGCTTGGATTCTGGAGGAGGAAGATAACTGGTTTGATTTTGGTATAATCCAAATTACTCTCTCTACTTTGAATGTGATTAAAAATTAGTGGTAGAATGGTCATTAATCTGAGATCCAGAAAGTCCTGAAGATGTCGCTCTTAAAGTATAAATGGATTAGCAAAATATCAGTTTTTAAGGTTTCAGAGTAGCAGCTGTGTTAGTCTGTATTCGCAAAAAGAAAAGGAGTACTTGTGGCACCTTAGAGACTAACAAATTTATTAGAGCATAAGCTTTCGTGAGCTACAGCTCACTTCATCGGATGCATCCGATGAAGTGAGCTGTAGCTCACGAAAGCTTACGCTCTAATAAATTTGTTAGTCTCTAAGGTGCCACAAGTACTCCTTTTCTTTTTATCAGTTTTTAAGTAATCCTGAACAAGTGAGTAAGTAATCAAATTACTATATGTTTAACAGATTATTCAGCAACATGCATTTTCCAACAGATGTCAAACATGCTAATCTGTAGCATTGCATAACATTGTAGTAAATAACAGAATTGGGTGTAAAAGAAATGAAAAAAAACAGACACAACACTTCCTGATTGCCCTAATTGATGGTGTATAGTTGATGCACTGGACTAATTGTCAAGAAATTTGGGACCTATTCCTGTTTTCGGCAGTCTTAGGTGACACTCTGAATTTCATACAGGAAATGATCTGTGATTCTATTTCAGGGGTCCCCAACGCTGCGCCTGCGGGCGCAATGGCGCCCGCCGGGGCAGTTCTGTGTGTTGCTGTGTCTCAGCAGCATTTCTGCAGTGACTCTTCTTTTTGTTGTTGCTTCTCGGCGGCATTTCGGCAGCGGGTTGTCTGGCGCCTGCCACAGTCTTCTAGGAATAGGAATGTGCTATTCCCACAGAAAGGGGACCACTGTTCTATTTGAAAAATGGGGATAGTGAAATGTTATCTAATACGTGTGTTGAGCATAGAGCTTTCCCTTAATGTTGGTGAAGCATTTTGAAATTCTTGAAAGGAAAGTGTTAAGTATCATGATATAAAATGTTGCATTAAAATGTAATTAATCATATTTAGTTATTTTCATACTTATATTTATTACTGTTCAGAAAATACTTGAATAATTAATTCGTATGTAAAATTGGCAACACTAGTAGAGTTAACTGAGTGGCCCTTCTGCTTTTGTGGATAGCTGTGAGATGAAGGAAAATTGTAAGTTCCTTGAACATCTTTAGCACCTGAGGTAATTGGGACAACAGGATTGGAAATTAAAGAACATTTGGTCACTATTTTTTACGGTTCTTATTTTGACAGTGTTTACAATGTGCCAGGTGCTGTTCACACCAACTGAAAGATCCTTGCTGTGGACAGTTTAAGAAAACAAGCAGTGTACAAAGGTTTATTGAGAGGAATACAATCAGGGCATGTACAGCAGTGGCTTTTAACCAGGAGCCCTGGAGCCGTGAGCAGGTTTTATAGATTCATAGATACTAAAGTCAGAAGGGACCATTCTGATCATTTAGTCCGATCTCCTGCACAACTCAGGCCACAGAATCTCACCCACCCACTCCTATGAAAAACCTCACCTATGTCTGAGCTATTGAAGTCCTCAAATCGTGGTTTAAAGACTTCAAGGAGCAGAGAAGCCTCCCTCAAGTGACCCATGCTACAGAGGAAGGCGAAAAACCTCCAGGGCCTCTTCCAATCTGTTAGAGGGACCAGCCTACTTTCTCAAATTCCTAAATAGGTGCAGAGAAGGGCTCCAAGGCTTACTGGAAGATTAGAAGGCTTATGAAGAAATACTTCAAGACCATTTTTTTTAGCCTTCAAAAGAAGACTATAAAAGGGGCCTAATTAATATGGAAATATGAACCTCTCCAAATAAATACTTAAGGATCTAATCAGCTTACATGAGATCACCAACTGAAACTGGTTGAGATAGGTTTAGAATGGATATTGTGAAGAATAGGCGCATCATTTTCCAAGAAGATTTAGACCTGGAACAAGCTTCTAGGGAAGGGAGATAGTTTTAGTAAATTCTACTTAAGAAAAGAATCACTCTAATATCTAGTGATACTGTCAGATATGTCTGATAAGCAAGCAAGGTTTGCTTCCTAATAAGTGTACGAATGATTCTTGTTAGCCTTAAAGTTCACTGTATGTGTGTCATACTGAATTTATGAACGTTTTAGAAAGATCTTCTGATCACTAACGTGGAAATAAGAGTATTAGAGGATGAGTATAGAGATGAGCAGGATTGCAAACTGGATGGGGGGAAAAAGTGTTCTTCCTCAAAACTGGGGAGAATTATTAACCATATACAAAGTTAGTCTACTATTTGTTGAAGTATGATAGTGTTTCTTTTGACTGGGAAATCTAAGTACAATTTTCATGAAAATTGTACATCTTTATTCTGAATGTTGGCATCTGATAATGTTTAGAACATTAGTCTTATTTTTTAATAGACTGTTTTGGGCTCTTGGAAACTTTTTTGTTTTCACTGTAAGCTAATGTAACTCAGTATTTTCAGTTGTATGTACCTCATGTATGTATTGTCTCCTTTTCAAATGCATTCTCCAAACTCTCCACTTCCATTTAACCTTTTTTTGCTGACCTCCTTTCTGCTCATGCCCTCTTGCTTTCCTATTGTTGTTGTCTGTCTTTACTGTGTGTGTCTAATTTAGATTCTAAGCTCCCAAGGAACCTTGTCCTTTTTATCATTTGTAATGTACAGTCAACTCAGATGGCACTGAATAAATGTAGTACAATATTAATAAATTTGTGTAAGAAATATATTTAAAAGATCTTTCTGCGTGCGAAAGATGTGCATCTGATTGGCAGTTCAGTATTACAGGATATAAGTGTCTCAAAACGGCTTATATGCACAAAGAAGAAACCCAAGTCTTCTGTGTTAAACCAAATACTCCTGTATAGTATATTGACTGGTAGATTGGATGTGCTCTAATAATTTTAATATAGAGCTAAATTATCCAATATCTTTAGAAGGTGCTCTTTGCCAAAACTCCGCTTATAAAAATTCTTCAGAATATTTGCTTGAAGAATGGTGTGTTGGTTAATAGCCTATGGAAACAAGATTTTAGTGTTGCCACGTGAAGAATTAAGGTGAATGATTTCCAGTATATTTGCTAATTTAAGTCAACAAAGGAAGGTGGAGGGAGGTGTTAATTCAGTGTTGCTTTTTGAATCGAGTTGAAAGAACTGACACTGGTGTTCCCATTTTGGGAGTGATCACGTATGCATAACTGAAGGCTTGGGATTAATGAGAGTCCTAAAAAGGCTTGCCAAATTGCTGCATATAAAATATTCCGTGTTTGGCTAGTTTGTATGCTTTAGGTAGATGGGTTTTGATAACTTTTTCTCTTCCAATATTATGTTGGCTACGTGATGGGAACAGTGGTAGGTGTGCGACATGTAAGAGAAGTGAGGGCGGCAGGAAGGCAACAGGAAAAAGGAACCAAAAGGATCCTGTATGTAATTCTAACAAGTTAAATTGCCCTTAAATGATGTAGCATCTCTTAGATAAGCAATAGAGCGGGGTTGGGGTTAGTAGACTTCTTCCAAAATGCATAGTTCTTAAAACTATTGGATGGAAAAGCATATAACTTCAGATGTGCTGTTTGTAAAGTTGCATTCAACTATCATAATACTAAGTGCGTTTACATCAAATTAATGCATGGTAAACGTATCCTCTGTGCATACCAAAATAAGGTTTGGAAAGGTGGTATTTTGCCTTCATTTATGGGAAGTCGGGTAAGTGAACAAATGCTGTGCTAGGCTTTTTTTTTTTTTTTAAATGACTAGAGAAGTGAGTTGTATAGTCAGTAAAGCAGAGTACTTGAACTTTCTGTATTGATGGGGGGGGGGGAGGAGGGGCAGTGGTGGGGAGAAATGGAAACACGCTCTCAAACAAAGTCCCCAAACCCCCCTCTCTTAATCTAAAAAATAAATGTAAACTGTTATTTATGATTACTGTTGCCTAACTGAAATTTTAAGAGTTCTGGAACCTAATTCAAGGCACTCGTATAGCACTGCTTTTTCCTGTTTTTTTTTTTTTCATATCAAACCTTTCAATTATTGCACAATAAAATATTACATTTCAGTGATCAAAATAAGCAGTAGACTTCTGTATTTGCATTAATCATTTTTGTCCTATAAAGGTTAATGAAATCAATTTAAATAATTGGTTTTTCAGCACAAAGCTTACTTAAATAAAAGTAATAATAAAAAACAGCTGAGGCACAATAGCATAAAGGTTTTGAACAACGCCTTATAGATTGTATGTTGTTGAGCATTTGTGTATATAGTTATGTGTAAATCTAGAAAAATGTAAATTTTTCTAGGTGATGACTTTATGGTTTTGTAATTTTGAAATTCGTGTTCCAAATAGAATTGCACGCTAATAGTGTGCATCTAAAAACATTTAACTCCTTGCTTCTTTCAATAGCTGTGCGTCTGCTTTTTTGAATTTTTTTTTATTGGCAGACATGGAAAAGCATTGTTAATTATGGAAGGTGATTTATTTTTGGGACTTCCCTCATAGTTCTCTCAATTTATGAAGACTTCTTATTTGCATGGTTTTGCTTTGTCTGAATAGTGCTCTGTAGTGAATAGAAAGAGTAATACATTTTAAACATCTTTTTAAATGCCATTACTAGTATGGTCTATTTTTAATTTTACAAATTATTGATGCTGATCCTGCAAACACTTAAGTAGTACATAATTGGACTTGTGAATAATCCCATTAGCTTCAATGGATTACCCATGTGTGTAAGTGTTTGCAACGTTGCTTTGAAGTAACAGAGATTTTATGCCACTAAGGTTTTTATAAAATTACAGTTTTAGCAGCATCAGAAAAGCTTAGATCTTACAGTTCATTGAAGTTATTGAGAATTTAACATTTTTAAACCATAAAGTAGCATTGGCCCACTCAGATCTGGGGTGTCTAAAAGGAACTGGGACTAGTCCATTAGCTTTTCCTCACTGTAACTGTTAGGGAGACCAAGTTGCTGCAGCTTGTTTTGAAATTGCATGTAGGATACTCTTTTAAAATGATCCATTCTTAAAATATTTTTAATAAAAGGTATTGAATTTATATGGCAGAGAACCTGTGCTTCACTTAATAACTAAATGATGAAAGAAATATTTAAAATTAACCCATCTCTCAAAATTGGACATATCTCAGACCAAAACAGAACCTCATACACTGGTGCTTTGGTAAAACAGTGGTAAATATGCCATCTCCATTTCAGTACCACAGCTGGAAATATTAAGTATCCTAAATCACTGACCTCCAGACTACAGAATTTCTTATTTTTTTCCTTTCTAAAGTTGCAGTCCATCTTTGTTTCTTCTTCAGAGTAATAAACTTTCTTGTCCACTCAGCCACCACACTATCTACCTATCAAAGAATATTGCCAGATCAGGTGCAAGGAATTAGATTTCAGGTTGCCCTCACTTGCAATATCTTCATTTTAAACACTCATTACTATTCCTCATGTAATACTTTTACCTTCCCCTTCCTTGTGTCACTGCATATAATCTTCTTTCAGTCCCTTTTTAAAGTCACTTGTTCCTCAGAAAGCCAGTGTCCAAATAGTGTGAGGTGGGGAAGAATGGCCCTATTTCGTATGTCTGAGCATTGCTGTTTGAGTTCTGCTATAGTTTTTATATATGGCAAAATATGGAACTTATGTAAGCTTCTGCATCACAAGCAGTCATGCCATTGTTCAGTATTTAATTTTGTAATCCATTTAAATTTTTCTCATTGATAGCTTTAGATTTATCTAATTCAATTACCCAAATCAGATTACTTGTAAAAACTAAAACACAACTATAATATTTGTCTTGTGGTTTTTTATGATTAAAACTTAGTCTGTTATCCTCTCCATATGCTCACAGCCCCTCTCCTTCCTAGTTCCTCCTACTTCAGGGCCTATTCAATCATCGCTACAGCTGTCTTCAGTTTAACTTCTGTGGGTTTATCCTTGGATTTTATTCAATTTTTTTGTCTAACTTCATTTATTTTTTCTTTTTTTTTCTTTTCTGAACTCTGAATCACAGTGGAAGAGAGTAGAGGGGAGGAGTCAGAGTAGAGCAGAAGCCTGAAAATAAAAACTTCAAAAGGTAGAATAGCATATAAGAACCTGATAACTTACTTTTGCTGTCTGCCTACACAGCATTCACTTCCCCTACTGCACCTTGTAAGGAAGCAGAAGTGTGCAGCAGAAGGGATTGATGTAGTGAAGCCAATAATTCGGACATATGTTAATACTACAGAGCTTGTAATATTAACATACGTACTAATTCAGAGCTTATTACTTTTTGTTTGCTTTGTTCAGCTGAGGAGCAGACCAAGGTAGGTGGATTGCAGCCAAGAAAATGTTGGTATGCTATACCATCCTCACTCAACTACATCCAAATCTTTTTTTCTCCTATCTGTTAATCCTTATCTAAAAGCTTCTGACAGGTACCGGAGGCAAAACTCAAAATTGGCAGTACATATCCCCCTTCTTAAAATCCTACTTTGGACCTAAACTCTTAAATTTATAAATAGTGTGGTACTTATCTCTAGAGGTTGCTTGAGACAGTATATTTCTCTAATTTTTCCATTTATTAGTTAATAGTAATAATAAAGTAAAAGGTCCCTCCTATCTGTAATTCTGTATTCTCTTTGGGTCACCTTACATTGTCACTTCAGATACCCGCTGTCACAGTGGGACCCTGAGACTGAATTAGTGGAAACCATGTTATACTCACTCCTTTCATTTAGTAAAGAGATATCCTCCTCTAATGAGAGAGATTCTATGGACAGTGCCACCATGGACAACAATTACACCAGAACCCTACCTCAGACGCTGAAGAGTGCAGTCTTTTTATTTAACTGCTCAGCCCAACACTCTTGATCTTTGCAGTTATGAGTGTCAACAAAACATTGTTTAAAATGGCAAGAAGCCCTCTGTTTCAGTTGTCATTGTTGTTTCAGTTTGGTCTAAGAACTGTGGAGGGCTTAAAGTGCAAAATTAGTATTAGAAGTGAGAATTTTGCTGGCTTCTAGGAGAAGGGTCTCTATTGATATGACAGCCAATGTAAACAAATAGTCCATTTCAGCTCCCTTTGGAGAAGCTTTTTTTGGGTGGGTTTTTCTCTGGCGTTCATTAAATACTGGATACAAATGTACATTTTGCTAACATGCCTTTTTGACTTCAAAGAACGCTTTTTGAACTTAGATTGGTGCTAGGTAGATCCACATGAGAGGATTGCATCCCCCTTCCATTATTTTATAGTGTCTCTTCTCCTTTCACTTAGTACTGTGAACCAACAGCTTTTTCTGCAGAAATTCCTTTTAGAATGCCAGTCAGACTGTTGCTTAATTTGTGATGGCCCTTGCCTGTAGTGTTTCATTTACTTAACTTCCAGTTTGGTTATAATTTTAAAAAGTAATTCTATCAATTCCAGTTTGTTTTATGATTTCTATTGGATAGTATTTGTTCTGGCACAAGCTCATCTAGGGTCCAGACTTTGAAAAATTTCCCCTAATTTGGGGTGGCTTAAGTGGGAGGATGCCTCTGAAAATGAAGCTCAATATGTCTCAGGGTGGGCACTCAAAATTAGAGGCACTCAGAATCAGATACTACTTTTGAAATATTCAACCTTAACTACTTAGAGGCATTTTCCTGATTAAATGGGGGGAAAAAAATTCTAAAATATTGGTATTTGGAAAATTTAGGGTGACATTCCTCTCTTGCCTCAAAGAAATTATAGGCTACAACTTGGAATAAAAAGCAAGGAAGGAGAAAGTGAGGAAAAATTCATCATTAAATTTGAACTAAAATGCCCATGGAAGGATTTAATTCCCACTGAGCACTTTATTCCTATCTGTTTGTGAAATGCTGATAAAATATTTTGTTTGCAAATTGCTGAAGTAAGATGTGAAAAAAATGCAACAATTTAAAAGCTACAGTTTTTGTAAGTTAGGTTGATTAAACTCTTTGAACTGTGGCATAAGTCAAATTATTACTCGTGTTCAGAATATAATGCTTCGGTTATAGCTTTAAAGATTAAAAAACTTTCAAAGATGCCTCTGCTTTGACTACTTAAATCATATTAGTCAAGTCCCTTTAAGTGTACGTACATTTTAAACATTTAAGCTCCTACATAGGGTATGTATTTAATCCTTTAGAATGGTAGTTAGTAGAAGTGTATGTTCCTCTATCATCCAGAGAAGTTCCATTTTCAGATTTAGGACCCTATTACTCATTGTAGGATCCCTACTATTTGTATTCTAATGGTAAATTCCTAAATCTACTGTGTCATTACGTTCCTACACTCATGCAACAGGAGTCTAAAGTAAGAAGAAAATAAGAAGTATTAGTGTAAAAATAAAAACACTTGGCATATAATTCAAAATGAGTTTGGCAGAAGTAATTGTAAAGCATAGAAGTCTTTGCTTAAAATTAATATTTTCACAAACAAGCACTGCAGTGTGAGACTAGAGTAGTTTTTAAATATTTGGCAAATAGGAGGGTATTTGAACTAACTGCATTGAACAGCAAGGAAGACCGTCACCTTCCATCACGGTGTTTGCATGGGAGGCCTGAGTTAAATCACAAATACCATGACATTGATGCCAATATTTTGACTAATCCTCAAAACTAAGTAGTACAGTCATCACTAAAGCCCCAATTAATCATACAAGTAGGTCCATATAGACAGAACCTTAAGCCTTCATAGAACCTCATCAAAGTCAGTGGTGCTCTACCTAGTTATTCAGTTCTGCCAGGATGGAGCATATTAATAGAAACCTTTGGACTCAGATCCTATTTTATAAATTCCTGTAATATAAATTGAGGCAGTGCCGCAGAGCCTTAAAGAACAACATTATTTCTAATGTGTAATTATTAAAGTTTAATGATTAAGTAACTTAGAAATTATGGAAAACTCCCCCCCCCCCCCCCCAAAAGACTGTTTTAGCTAGAGGACTTTGTCATTTAATAAATTAAATTATTACTATTAGAGACTCTAAAAACTCCTCCAAGGAGTTAATAGATGTTTAAAGCTGTTCTTCATACAACTGCAAAATATTTCACTTGGTTTTTGTTTTTTTTTTTTTGTATTTCATGTTAGCTGCTTGTTTGAGGTTGTGTGAACTGTGATGAGCTTGGATCGGCGTAACATGCTGTCTTGCAGTCACTGTGTGATTTTATCTAAGGAACCTCTTGCATTGTGATTTTTAGGAAATGGATGCATGCACTGACACGTTTGTTGCAGCATAACATGTCATATTTATTTACTACACCTGATATACTTGTATGTTACCCCAGAGAGGTTCCAGGTTAATATGTAGTAGAGCTGTGGTTCTCAAACTGTGGTCTACAGCCTATGGAGAGTTGGCTGTTGTGATTTCCAGATGCTAAAATATGTTAATACTTTCCTTATAGGACTTCTTAAAGTAAGCAATAGCTACAGTGACTACATGAGTTTTAAATTATTACAAATGTGAAGGGATGTGCTCCATGTGGTTGTGAACGGCAGGGAGAAGGTGGTCTATGAAACCAGCTTTGTCCACTGTTGGAAAGTTTGAGAATTCTCATAGTAAAGTGTATGCTAATTGAAATACCAAAAACATAAGGCACAAATGTCTGTTTTCCTTCAAAAATTATGCTCTCTGGTAGTTACCATCTTTTTTTTTTTTTCAATTGCAGTTAGTATCAGGGTTTACTGTGTGTTCCGCACACTTTCAACCTGAGATCAAGATTATTTGCCTGAATGTTTACTTTTTTTTTAATTAGGGATAAAAAAATAAATGTGTACATTCAAATTAACACTTCACTTTAATAAAACTTTCCACTGTCAAGGTAGTTGGGGTTAAATATTTACCTCTCGATAATTGATTTGCTAGATATTTGTACATAAGTGTGGGTAAGCAATATGAACTTCTTGAATTTTTATACTTTCTTGGCTTTGAGAGACATTCACAGCAGAAAATATTTTAAAACATAAAATCATTTAATAAGTATATGTTTCTACTGCGTCTTTTTCTCATTTTCTCCTAATTTGCTAAACTCTCTTAACATGTGACTTGGATGAATGGAGAAATGACTTCTTCAGAGGCAGCAGGCGAACATTTTTCAAGGAAATTTCTGGCACCCCTTCCCCTAGAGACTGAAAGCATCCTTCATGGCAGTTGCTTTTAATTCAATGTGGAACACACCCCTCACCCTCCAAGACTGTGGAACAGACTGTTCAAAGGTTTGAGAGCAAACACATACTTGCTGTTGGTAATGAAAGGCAAGCAATTAGTGTGTTATTCTTTAAAACATAATAATGGGAAAACAACAAAGGAGCAGCAAATTAAACACAGTTAACATCACTTTCAGAACAGAGTGGAGACATTTAAGAAAGATTTTAATTGCTAATGGCAGTTAAAAGATCATAATGCTGTATCTTGATACTAAGGCATACTAAAAGAAAAGCAAACTCTTGATTAGTTACCTGAATGTTTGATGCTTCTGAAAGCTATATTGGGTTTACATTATACCGTCTCTGTAATGTATTTTAATTGTTTGAAGTCTAATGTAGTATTGTCACTTTCATTAGTCTCTCTAGAAAAATTACTGTAGCAATTAATTTTAGGAAAGGTCAGATGGGATGGAACTTTCCAAATGCTTCACATCCACCCTTTGTTTTGGTTTTTCAACCATCTCATAACTATTGTAGAGGGGTTTTTAAATAAAGTAGTCCCTGATTCTGCAGCTGTATTAATGCAGGCAGATGCTTGCAGCTATGCAGAGTCTCATTGATTTCAATGGAATTCCCAAAGAATGTAAGTTTGCCCATCCAGATCTTGTTGGAGGACCATAGCTTTATTTGATACCACATACATAAACAAGTTGTATGCTTGTCTCATGGGGATTGTGTGTACTGCATTATTTTATGTGAAATGCACAAATAAGAGGTCATTGCTTTTTTTTCCCCCCCAAGTATTTCCCTGCTGAACTGACCACTTGAAAAAAACATTGAGGGATTCTTGATCCTAACAGCTGGTCTTACAGTAAGTCACTTTTTGGAACTATGGGAACTACGATGTTGACCATCTGATTTAAAGCATTAAAGGAAGCTCAGAGGTACATGAAAATATATACCCTTGGCTTGCAGGAGTTGACATGAGATGATTATTGCTAATATAATTCTTGTCTAGCAAAAAAGTAGTGACAAACTATATAGTTTAATTGATGAAATGCTTAAGGGATATCCTCTGTTTTATTATCATTAAGAATGATTAAAAACTTTATCTGGGCAAACAGCTTGTTAGAGTAGCTCAAGTTTAAAAATTAGAATAATTCTAAATTAAATCTTACACCATGTAAAACATGGTTTAACTTTACAGCCTCAAAACATCACCTTGGGCATGTGCTGGTGATTTGGTTTTGCTTCATTAAGTATCTGCAATGCAATTTCCCATAAGTTAGCTGACTAGCTTGAGCCTGAGTTATCACATGTATTCTTCCCCCCCCCCTTTTTTTGGTTTTGACTGCACTTTCATGCCCTAAGCTTATATCGTGGGGGGGGGGGTTGGTTTGTTTTGGAAGGGAAAATTCAACATACATTCACTGATTAAAATAGTCTACCTACAGAAATGGGACAGAGGGGAACAGCTCAAATATCCTAGGCTGAGATTTTTATGCTTCTTTCTGCACTTTGTTCTAGTTTCTTTCACTTTATTTGGTGGTAGGTAGGAAGCTATTACTATTAAAATTATGAGGAGAAAATATAAAGTAGATTTATAATTTACATGTAACATACACTTAAGATTTAGAAATTCCTAATTTAGCTATGTCTTCTAGAGTTTGTCTCAAAACATTTATTTTTAATGCAGAGCTCTCTATCACAATGCGGGCTGTAATTTAATTTTAAAATTTTACCCTAAAAGAAAAACGCTGAGTCAAAGAACCCTTTCTAGTCTTAATAGCTTTTAAATGTATCTCTGAATAATAGCCCTTCATATCTGATGAGGGGAGCTGGGGTTACCTTCAGAGTCTTCAGGTAGAAGACTTTCATTAAGTTAATGTAAATGCATATTTTGAGGCAATATCAGCCTGTAACTTAATTATATTCTTAAGGAAAAATAATTGAAATCACATAGGTCAGGAAATTAATATGAACCTCCAAATAAAGTATTTGGCAAACATAGTTGTCAAGAATTCAGTTCAAAAGAATCTGTGCATGCAGTAATCATGCAGAAAAATGTTCAATAATTAAATAACCTAGTGTTTGTGATCAAAAGGACTAGTAGTCTGTTGCATGTTTGGTTGGGTGCTAGAGGGAAGCATTGTTTCATCAAGAGGGAAGTTCTTTTTATCTGCCCTAGACTGTGTTCATTTTTGTCAATCAAGGCTTGACTCAAATGAAGGAGAGGGTCCTGTGAGACACATAAAACCAGCTGAAATATGGTTAATCAGACTTTGAAACCCACATCATTAAAAGGGGTAAGTTTGGTTTTTGGTGCAAATGTTATTTTTTCTATATTTTATAGTTCTACTAAAGTAATGAGCCTAAGGTAGAAATAAAACTGTATGTGTGTGTTTGTATCTGTTTTGTGTTGTTTTTTTAATATGGCTTAACTTTGTTCTTTGTAAGTGACCTAAAACAAGTGCTAATATTTCAACAGATACAGAATGACTGAGTCTAACATTGCACACTGGTATGCCTGTGAAGAGGCATTACCAAAGTTAATTATGTCTAGTGCAAATGCTGGGAGGTCTGACTGAGCAAAGAAGGTAGGTGAAAGATGCTTGCATGGAGAAGATATGGAGGGGAAGTGAGCGTAAGAAGCAGTTTTATTGAAAAGAAATAGAAAACTCTGCCTGAATTGAGTTGGTGAGAATTTCCTTACAAGGAAAGACTAAAGCAAGAGGAACTCAACATATTTTGTTTGTCTTGTTTTAAGTCATGTTTGGGGGGAAATTGTATATGGATATTAATTTCTAATACTAAAAATTAAGATATGGGTAAATTTTGGGATTTAGTCCAGTAAGGAAACTTAATTAAATCAAAGAACATTCTGAAAATGTTAAATGGCTAAATTGTTGCAAAACTACTTCAAGAATATTCAGTACAACTGAATATAACTTCGACTAAGCTCTGTGGGAAGATCATCAGCTTTACTTTATATACTGTTAATATCTTACTTGTACAATAAGATTGGTGAAATCAACAACTTTTAAAGTGTAACTCTACTCTGAAAAATGACTAAAAATTGAATCTTCTTACCAGATCTTGAGCCCTGGCACACTCATCATTTGCAAGGTCAGGGCTTTAAATTGTTCCCCATATGTATTCAATTATATCTGCCCACATTAGACTAAAATAAGCTTTTATCACTTGGTACTCCTGTTAGCAGAACCAACACAACTATGAGAACATCAAGGATCTGCTTGTGCCTCAGCAATAAGATTGTTCGTTAATAAACTGGTATAACTGAGGGCCCAAATCAGCCTCATCCTTTATTGCTGGTAAAGACAAGAAAAGAATCCAACTTGAGTCTCCTATTCCAGGCTGAGATTGTGAGGCTGATAGGAAACAATTTTTGCCCCTGAAAGTTGAGAACATTTTGAGATGGAACACAATAAACATGGAACCACACAATGCCATTGTTGAGTCCCTTTTCAAAATAGGGTAGCACTTACATTTTTGAGTGACTGCTACAAAAAGTAGTCTATTTAGGATTCTTTCTTTTCCGTGCACAATGTGTAAATTCTCCACTAGCATTAATGGCAGTGATCTATATTTATTGAGTAGGATGGTTGTATGTAAGGGATGCAAACTTTCTTCACTTTTTGCTACATTTGAGTTCTCCAGAAATTACAAACATCAGAGGAGAGTCATGGAGAAGAGCAGGCGTAAATACTAAAGGAGAATAGACTAGCAAAATGTCATCTGCAAAATTCAGTTTGAAAAAGCAGGTAGCCTTATTGGAGTGGTTACCCTTCACACTGCTCATCTATAGCACAAAAACTTGGAACTTGACCCAAACAGAAAACTGGTTGAAAGACTAGAGAAGTTTAGGACAAATGTGAGGATTCAGAGTATTGAGTGGAAAATCAGTAAGATACAAAATCAAATGGTTTAAAAAAAAAATACATAAGCTAATAGCAGGTATAACTGAATCAAGTAAACTGAGCACTGAATTCTGAGAAGTAAAATGAAAGCCCCTATTAACAAAGAAATTGCAAGTTTTGCACAATAATTTTAGTATGTTAAGGATATATGTGTATACAAATATGTTGGTAAACCTGGTTTTGTTTTTCTTCCCAAAATTAGGTCCCTTAAAAAAAAAAAAAAAAAAGCCACTATATCTTTGTTTGAAAAACAATTTTTTTTATTTTTTACCAATTCTAATACTTTTTCCAGAACAACTTGAGGCTTTACAATTTCCTGAAAATTGAAAGAGGGCATGGTGGTTTTTTTTTTTTTTTTTACAGTGGACTTATATTAGTGCCAATGAGATCTGATTATTAAAATCTGGTTTAAAATGCTTTATTAACTAGGCTGCTGAAGTTTGCTGACGGCTACACTTGGCATACAAACTTTGAAAGGAAGGAAAAAATAAAAGAAACAATAATAATAAAAAAAAAGCCAACCTTGATAGCCCCTTCTACTAAGGATTTTAAAATATGCTACCTGTAACTTAAAATGACTTTTAAAAGTGAGGTTTTTGGACCACTATATCAATGACTTCGTATTTTTTTTAAAAAGCCAAAATCATAAGGTTTATCAAATGACTACATTTATGCATAATTCTTTCATTAATCATTTTGTTATAATCAATAATCACGATTCAGCCTCATTACTCCTATGCCTTTACTGCTCCTATGTGTGTTCTCTTGACTCTAAAATAGGCAAGAGAAATATACTTCAAATTTGTGCAAATGTGACACAAGTTGATTGGTATGATGGAAACTCTGTGAAACTCTAAATTAGAGATGATCATCCAAGGATTGAAAACTGCACTGGCCCAGGATGCGCTATATTCAGCACTAATTTAATAAAATATATTCTAATCTGATATGATCCATATCATTGGTAGCAGAGCTCCCAAACTGGTGACACAAATGCCCTGCTAGAACAAAATGGTTAGAAACTAAAGCTTTATACAAACTGGAAAGTTGCAATTCTGAGCGTTCTGATGGTATATGGCATTTGTTTCTTTTCATGGTAGGCTGTGTGACCTTAAAATCAACTACTCAGATTATCATTTTGCTTCCTTTTACCTCCACTGTAATGACTGTTTCAAGGATTATTGATGCTAGAAACCAATGTTTTATGCCATCAAAAGCTCTTAACACCAGAATACTTACACCGCTGATAGTCCAGTGATCAGAAAGGGGGAAAAAAATATTTCTTGTGATCTCATCTAGTCTGTCTTGTTGTCAATGAGTGCTTGTTCCCACAGTACATTTCTAGTACTTCATTCAGTGTAATTTTAAATGTCTAAAGAAAATGGGCCATTCACTTCTTCATGTGGACGACTGTTCCATAGTCTACAAGATTTTCTTGTCAGGACATTTTCCTCAATAGGGTAAATTTCATTTTATTGCTCTCTGACATCTTAAATTCTTCTCCTTTCTTGATATTTACACCTTCAGATGTTACCATGTTCCTTTTAGTTGCTAATTAGTTAAGGTGCACTTGTTTAGTTTTTTTTCCATATGTCCGTTATTCCAGTGTAGATAAACCCTTAGCTTGTACATTTTCTGATTTTTGAATCTTTTATTTCCTGCTCATATTTTCTACCTCTCTAGATCTCTTTTTATCCTTTTTTTCTTTTCTCCTGGTATTTGCAATACCTCCCCATTTAATCTCTCTATTTTATTCACATTTGGTTTACCTTAACTCCAAGATCATTACTGAAGATGTAAAATAAGATAACCTTACTGATTCTTGTGACCATCCCAAGGGAGAGTCAGGATCACATGTTGTTTTTGTAGATGTCTCAAATAATTAAACCTAGTTTGCTTTTAAAAGAAACTAAAATTGCTTCTATGAGACATTTTATGCCAAGTTTCAGCCTTAAGCATGTTCTATTCAGCTGCATTATAAAATCCCTCAAAGTAGGTTTCTAAAGGGAAATGCTAACAGACCCTTAAAATGTAGCTGCTGTATTGTTCAAAAGCCATTTTTCCACTTTTTTAAAAAAAAATTCAGTTTTTCCATAATTAGTGTCAATAGCCAACAGAACTCAGTGCTAAGCAATCAGTCTGACATGTCCATTGTTGTTGTTTTAACAATTTATGTATGTTTCATATTGGTGCCAAAAGACCATTTTCTTTGCCAAGATTTACTCTGTTGGTATTATATTGTGTACATGGTTTTCAAAATAGCTTTTTTTAGCATAGGCAGATCAACAAATCCTGTAGTGGATTTTCAGCCTACTTGCAGTCCTGGAAGTAGAACCAGACCTGTCAATAACTGGAAGCAGGATAAAAATCACTTCTCCTATAGAACCTGCCCTTTTACTTCTGCAGCTGCAGATAGGTCTCTCATATTTCACTGCTGCAGATGATCAGTTACATTTTTAAACAAAGCAAAAGAATTCAGTGGATCTAGAGGGTTAAAATACATCTGGTTTAGCAGCTGGATATCTGGAATTAGACTTTTGATTCTGCATTCCTTTGCTGAAGTACTGCAGCAGTGTGCACTCTGACGAATGCTGCTCTCATCGTGGCAAACAAATAGACAAAGAAGAAAGGAAAAGGGAAGCTTTTCTGTTTATGCTCTTCTCTACTTACCAAATGTGTCTCTGGGGATTGTTGTCTGTTTTCCAGACAGGGCTTCCATAGTGGTTGTACACAGACTTGTGTAGGCCTACTTTGTGAGGTTCTGAGCAGAGCCATGAAAGATACAGAAAAACAGTTGCCACTGTCTCCCTAACCCCAAGAAGCACCGAGTGGCAGTCGACCCTATCCTATTAGGGGCAATAGAGTGAGGCCAGCTCAGACAAGACATCAGAGGGAGCTGCTGTACTCCCAGAGTCCCCATCAACAATAAAAGTAGTTCATCATGTGGAGCAACAGCATTGCCTTTTGTCTCTCCACAAAAGGCTGTGAAAGGAAGCAGACCAGCATGCGGTACAACTGGTGGACCAGACAGAAAAGGGCACCATAGACCATCAGTCCACTTTCTAAATCATCTGTCGTGCCCATCTACTAAGTCCACCTGGGTTTTCCTAGTGGTGGTGTAACCAAGATGTTCTTTCTCCACCAGCGAGGAAGAACCCAACACAGCCCTCCATGTCAAAGGACTCGGTAAATTCTTTTCCCAGTAAATATATGGGATCTACCCTGCTGGCCCAAGCACAGTTCAGCATCTTGAGTCTCTTCCAATGGCCCTCATGAAAATAACGCAAAGAGGGGCAAGAACGTAGACTTCCCTGGATAAGCACATACCTCAGAGGTAGAAGGAACCATGTTCGTGACACATCTATGAGGAATTCAGGTGCATCAGAGCTAGAACTTTTCCCTCTGTCCCTCCAAATCTGAAAAAGGAGAAGCAGGAAAAAGGAAAGGCTAAGTAAAAAACACCATCCCACAAGCTTCCAAAAAGATGCAGAAGAATCTAGCTGTCCCCCTCCCGGAGAGCATCCAACTAATGTGACCGCAGGAGTTCAAAAGTCCCATCAGAGTATATGGTAGTCGAAACATACAAACCAGGGCCCATCTTCCTGTTCCTGAGTCCTCAAGGTAAACCTATGCAAACTTAGGAACTCCCTTGGAAAGGAGAAAAAGCACATGTGCATTGAAAGGCTAGCCACTGCTTTCTGAGAGACTCCAGGGATCCAAAGGTAGATTCCTGCCTGAGATAAAACTACAAGGGGATGAGCCAGGCCATTGCATGCGTCTCCTTGCTTTACTTAGCAAATTCTTGGATGGGTGGATTGATTTAATGTTTGGGTGCACTACTGCTTAGCACCAAGAGAGAATTTGGACTGGGTTCAATACTGTGGAAGTTTTACTGTTTGTGTTTGGATGCCTCTTTGGACTCCCAATACCTGTCAGCCAGCACCAGGGGCTGCAGTGCGATACTCAGACATTACATGTCACTACAGTTCTGGAAGGTGGACGTGCAAGCAACATCTTCTAGCAACATGAAAACTCTCTCTTTTAGGAGCAAAGTAGTGGCAGTCATCAGATACAACCAGTGAGACTCTTTTATTCACCGTGTAATACATGGATTATTTTTATCCTTTGAGTATTCAGCTATCAAATACATAGCATCAGAAGTTCTGTCCCAAAGAGCACTGCATGTTCTACCATTTTTCTTCTCTCCTTTTCCACTCCTATTCAGAATGATGTAGACTGTTAGAGAGAGCAGAGATGATATATTGGCTATGAAGACCCCGTTGCCTGGACCTGATCAGTACTCAGCTACTTTTCCTCCAAAGCAGGACAGACCTTTTTCTCCACCAGGGCTTGCCATGCATAAAGGGCCAATCAGGCTCGACTAGGCTGCATCTGGCTCTTGAGAGGCAAACCGTAATTAAAAAGAGATGATGCTCAGCCACATTCATGTCCACCATTTTAATCTCTGGAAAGAAGTGAACCAACATGGTGGTGATAAAATTCAAATATTCAGGCAGAGATCATGAAATGCAACTAAAACAGTGCATCCTCAATTGTCTACAAGATCTTGCTATTGGGGAAAAAGCTCCCATGTTAAACACAGTCTTCATTGTATTCAGTGTCTGAAGGTGAACTGATGAAAGAGGTAGGATCTTTCTTCACCTACAAGTAAAGCAACTTCTTTAGAGCCACCTTACTCATTCATTTATTTTCAGGTACTTGTTTACCTCGGTGAACAAAAGCAGACTAAAGTAAATAAGCATATATTTGCATCTACTTCAGCTGCCATGCCCTATCACTCCAGCTACACAGTGTTGGTAAAATCTTAAAGATCTATGGAACTTCCTGTGCTAAAGAGAAGGAAGAATAATTACCTGAACACTTGCTTTCTTCAGGAAGTAAAGCATCACAGATCCAGCTCCCCAGGGAAGAAAAAATTGGTCTAGGAATGCAAAACAGTAACACAGGGATTGCGGAGATTCTTGTGTTCTACAGTAGGCATTATGTTTAGTTACAAGTATACAGTATCATATTAACTGTTGAAGTTTCCCATCTGGTGGGCTTTCAGGAGGGGAAGTGAGTTTTACCTTGCTGCCAGTGATTGACAGGTCTGGTTCTGCAAGTAGAGAGGAAGACCTTCATATTGGAGCTAGTACTGCTAAGAAAAGGGGGACAATTTTAAAGAAAACTTCCAGGTAAGTACAAACACCTTTTCATCTTGCAGCTTCTTTCTGCTTAATCTCGTGGGGAGCTGTTCATTGTGTTGCAATAGTAGATGCTCTGATTATAATTAGAGCTTGTCAGAAAACGGAAGCAAGAGGAAGAATTGTGGAAGTTCAGTTTTTCTACAAAATTTGGAGAAGTTCAAAATTTTCTGACTAGCTCTACTTGTAACAACATGAAAAAAACCTTGCTGGACAAAAACCTCTTGTGCTTGGTCTTAGCCTATTGGCAATTTTTAAAAAATTGAAAGATTTTAGCCATTTTTTGACAAATCAGAGCATTGAAAAACCTGTAAAGAAGCTGTTATTCAGAAGGGATCAAATACGCTTCTCCTTCACCTTCAGTCTTACCTCTTTTTGTCCTGGAATTATGGAGTCATGCGTTAGCCTTCTGCTTCATTCTTTTTCCAGCTGACCCCCAAAGCAAAGGGAAGAAAACAACAAGAAAGATGATTGAAGAAAGGAAGACAGAATTCAAGAAATATCAGTGAGTCAGTTTCAGGCAGAAGCTCCCAAGTTGCAGAGTCAAAATGAGATTTCCTTTGGGGAAGGATCAGCTTCCAGGATTTGCTCCTCCCTTGTTCCCTGGATAGACTCTGAATTCTTGAACCCTCCATCAGTGTTGCAGGTAGGTAGAGCCCACTTGGGGATAGGTGCTTGTATTGCCGCCATCTCAAGTGTGGAGGACTGACTTGGCTGGTTGCTCACCTTTCTAGACTGAGAGGGGAAGAGCTTTTGGCTCAACAGATTTTTGTGAGACATAGGGAAGGCATTTCTCTCCCCACCCACTTCGCTGTAGTTTGGAAAGCTTCCTATTGAGGGGTTTGTATGTGCACCTCATTGTCTCCAGCCCCAACTGACAGTACTGCTTTGTGCTGTAGGCTTTCCTACTGCTCTTCCTCTCTCCCCTCTCTGCACAAAGGAGCTGAGATGCTATGACTGTGGAGACCATGTAGGCAGACCCAGACACTTTTTTTTTTTTTCTCTCAGCCAGGAAAATCTGATTTTCTAGTTTTCACACTGCTGGATTTGGCAATTCCCCTGATGCTTTGATTTGCCTGTGTGACTACAATGGAGCAGGGTGCGAGGGCAAGAACTCTCACTGGTCAAAGGGGATGCTGCTGACCCCTCCCTGCAGCTATGCCAATGGCCCAGAGAATGATTTTAGTGGGAGATTTTTTGAGTAGGAGCTTAACTGTAAGCTCTCCCTTCTCACTTTACATGACATGCAGCACTCCCTCTCCCTCATACTGCCTGCTGTCAGACCTCCCCGTCTCCACTTGTCATAACTGAGGCAGACAGGCTGTTCTGGGTGTCCCCTGGCTGTAACACCAGAGATCAGCCCTGCATTGAGCAATGGGATTCTAAGAGGGCATTTGCAGCCTCAGAGGTCCAGGCCACTTTTCCCCGTCCTTCTTTCATACCAAGAAAATTCAGCTAGAATTATGTTGCACTCAATGCTTCCCATGTGGCTCCAGTGACTCTTCTCTCCCTCCTCACTCCCCAAAAATTGCTACATGAACTTTCAGCTCTTAGTGCCATGAGCCCTCAGTGGAAAGACCTTGAGGAGGGCCTTCTAAGATTCCAGATAATGACACTATTCTTGAATCTTGACCTTTCACAAGTAAGATTCCCTGACACAAATCGGGTTTTGGAAGAGGAGGTGTGTTTTTTTTTTTGTGTTCTTTTGTTTTCCAGATCATGCAGGATCCTTAGAGCCAGAATACTGGCTGTCTTCGGGGTAGAAGCCCAGACAGATTTCAGCTCCTAGGAAATAAATGTTCATTCAGGAGACATTCTGGTCTCCTGTAGTTCTTCACTGAAGTGTTATGCAGAATGTTTGTTTGATCTGGCCCCTCTTACCTTGCTGCCCCATGGTTCAAGTAAATACATTGATAAAGCTTACAAGTCTACCATGAGCAGATCTTCAAATCTCAAATTAAGTGAAGTTGGGCCTCCTCATTCTCTGCATAGGAGATCTCAGAGGAATCTGAAACCTGCTTCTCTTGTGCTCCAGACACCGCTGCTCTTATAAGACCAACCCACCTTCTTGCACTTCTGGTTCAATTTCTGTAACTATAAAGTATATCTGTAAAGAGGACTTATGAAAAATAATGGATTTATTTAATCAGGTTCTCCTTCCCTGGGTTTTTAGGAAAGAGTTGAGCCCAAACTGTCAAAATACCGAGATGTACAGTATTACATGTTTGAAATTTCTACAGATTGAAACACATTTAACTTACATTAAGTGTTTTGGGGGGGCTCAGGAAAGAAATGTGGAGATATAATTCAGTGTGGCTTGTCACCCTTTTAAGTTTTTTTGGGGGGAAAACCTGTTCTATACATCAGTATGTAGCAGTTCTTTATAAGATAATTTCTATATCCAAATTCAGTTCAGTGTGGTGCTAGATCAGCTGAGAAATAAGTAATATGTCTGCTATTACTTGAAGCATATTACTGAACGTCATAGGCAAACTTTTCAGTTTAGGAAATTGGTGCTGAAGAACAAGCTTTTTTTTTTTTTTGAGCTTCAGATTTCAAAAAAACACCCTAAAACTAGTTTTGGAAGTTCCTATAGGGGATTAACATTAGCCTTTACCAATAGTGGAAGAGCATCCTTCCCCCTCCCCCCCCCGATCTACTTCTGGCAGCTGGAATAAACTGATCAGATGTTTGTGCCTCCTTCCACTTAGTTTCTTAAATCAGTTCACCATGAAACGTTTTTAACTAATGCCTAGATCTTTCATTAAATTAACCAGCATACCTAAACAGTCTTAACACAGCCTCCAGGCTACAGCTTCATGGCAGTTGATTTCTTATTATGTTGGAATACATTTCAGTTGAAGTATATTGTCTAAAAGTAATTATTTAGATAGGGCTGCTTAAATACATACTTGCGTAGTGAGCCATTCACATTGAATTTACTTAAATTGGGCCCTTTCAAATTAAAAAATCATTCATGTGGCTTTTCCTTTGCCAAGAATAGCTATCAAACTGCTTACTGCCTACATCCTGCTGTAGTCGTATAGTCTGTAAAATACACAATTTATAATTTTGTTTTTTAGAAAACTGATAAAATGTTTGTTGGACTGCAGTAACTGATTTAAAATGAAGTGATTTACACTGATTTCCTTAATCCACAAACACAATTGTGTGGTGATGCCGTACAAAGTTCAGTGTGGTAAATCAAAAGTGAAGATGTATTTAACTTTTTAAAGAAAGCTGACTTTCTTTGAAATCAGTATGTCACTTATGCATATTGAATAACTTATTTACTATAGGTACATTTATTTTGACTTTTTTTTTGCCTGCAGAGACTTAAAATCCAATTGTAGAGCTTCAGAACTAAACATCTTTAAATCCAAGGGAAAAAAAGGGCAAAATATGTGAAATTAAAACACGGCTGGTATAAGTGCTGTCCTGGATGAGGACCTAAGTATCTGACTAAGTCCCATTGATTTAAAGATAAGCACATTGCCCTTCCTGAATAGGCATCCTCCTCTGAATTGAGGTATTAAATAACTGTATTTGGTGAAGGATAATCTAAATTACTCTGCACACCTACTGAGAATTGTTTTAATGATAAAGTCTCTAAAGATGTAATGTCAAGTTTTAAAACATATTTTTAAGTTTTAAAAAAATGAGTTGGCTTTGTTACAACCCCTTGGAAACTTAAAACTGTCCATATCAAATTTATTTCCATTCATGAAAGTAAATTTTTGTTAACACTTTTAAAAATAATTAGTTTTTTGTAGGTATTTTGATACTTCTGCTCTGTGCACCAGCATTGTGTAATGTAATCTTTGGTGCTCTGTAACCTGCAGCTTGACTGCTGGTGTGTTTTAGAAAGGTGTCTTTTGATTATGTATTATCAAATATTAATAAAGGTATTAAAACAATGTTTCCTTATGTTTATATTATATTTCAGATTTCCACACACATTCAGAGCAGGTGTTCACTCTGTCTACTTTATCCTGACTCCAAAATACCAGGAGTATAACAAGAAATTCTACCTTATGATGCTAGTGTCTTGTTGCCCTAGCCCTTGCAGAATGTCTTGGGACTTGACTCATCTCTGTGTGCCTGATTTCTGGCTGAACTTAAGTCTAGAACCACCCTATCCCAGTTTTTTCTCCTTTGTGATCTCTACCTTCTTTATAGGTGCCTGTTTCTAGCAATTTGTGACCCTGACTTCTTTGGCCAGTTCAGACTTCCCTCTCTCAACCCATCAAGAAAATCCTCATTGTTTGCATCTCTCTCTCTCTCTCTCTCTCTCTCCGTCATAACCCAGTCCCTCAAGCTGTCCCAGTACACCATCAATCCTGATCTATTCCTCCATACCTTCTATCCATCCTCTTCAGTCTGTATCCTGACTCTGTGATACAATGTCTTGGGAGTGATGTGAAGTCTCTTTTCCAAAATCCTGCCAACATTGCTGCCCCAACTGTAGCTGATCCTCTTCATTGGCATTAAGAAACACATTATCGATGCTTACTCCAGATCTCTTGAAAAGGTCTGTTGGAGATCTCTCCCTTCCTTACAATGTGGTTATACTCTGAGAAGTAACTGCTTAGGGGGGAAAGCCCTTCTAGGGTTCCATGTTCTTTCTTATCACTTATGCCACCTCAGATTTGCTCAGTATACAGTGAAATAGATGTTGCTTATTTGTCTTCCATACAAATTTACTCTGACTTCTGAAAGTCAAGTTGGGCTCTTTCCTTTTTGTGCTTTATCGCAAATAATATGCTGAAGGCCAAATAATACCATCTCTGCAATTCTACTGACAACCAATGGGATGCCCACATCTAACTGATAGAGGGCATAATTCTTAGGAAAGTAGGTTGGCACAGGTGGCACTCAGAGCATAATTTTGGCCTGCAGAACTTTTAGCACTGATGAGGTGTGAGAAAGAGCCCAGCCTGACTTTGAACCCAGTGTGAGGTTGAAGGGCTGTTGTTTTGGAAAAATTTCATTTATTGTGAGCTGAGTAAATTTGGTATGGAATTGGTGATGCACACGAATGTGAAGCCACATAATGGCTTTTCGTGCAAACGGACTATGAAGAACTGGAAGTGGTTGTCTGGTCAACCACACTTTGAAGGGAAGCTGCACTAGTGTTCCCTTCAAAGGTGTGATATATGTTTGCATATGTGGCATGGTTCTGAAATCTTTAGTTTTGGCTATCTAGGAGAATGGATTTTTTAAAATCAAAAAGAAGAAAAAACACTTTAAACTGTGGCTTTTAAACTTTCTCTTGAAGGTAGAGGCAGTGACCCTTTAACTTTTCATGGTTATTTACCCCTTATTTTAGAATCTGGGGGAAAAAATTGTCTTTCATATTGTACTTTCCTTCTATTGCTCCCCTTCTTTCTATTGTAGTAGAAGCCAACATTGCTATCTTGTTTGTCTGTGCACCAAGCAAATGGATGTCAAGACCATGTGGACAGTTCTGGGAATAGTGAGAGTAAGGTACTTGTTGCAGAGCAATAAGACAAGGTCTTATTATGGCATCTCACAAATGATATAGCTTTCTTGGGGGGAAAATGAATGGATATTTAGAATCCAGAGGACATGCCCCGCCAGACTATACAAATGGTTAAGGTAGGTTATGTTTTAGTGTGAATTCCTTGTGTAACTTTAACTTTGTCAGCAACTGATCACTTTCCCTCCGAGCCCAGGGCAGGGAAGAAACCTTGTACCTATATATGAAACTAATGTGAAGAATATTTGAACTGGAGTTAAAACATACGGTTAAATAGATGTGCTGCTGATCTGGTCATCTCTTTTTAGAACCCAGAACATTATTTGAAAGGTAAAAAAATGCAACTTGATGCACTTCAGTCCACAAGGCAGTGTAGGTTTTAAAAGAGGACACAATCTGTGTAGATCCTGAATTTCTAAACAAGATTACCATGTTCATTCAAAGTGATTATCCACTAATAAAAAGTAGTATCCAGAGAATTCTTTCCAGAGACGGTGTTTAGGTAAATTATTCTTCTGCATTGTTGGAATAGGGTAGAAGAAAATGTAAGCGAATGTTCCTTGTTAACTGTGGTATCTGCTTTGGTCAGCTTCTGCATTTAACAGTTGAAAATTAGAAGATATTTTGTCAAAATGTTATGCTGTCATAGTTACCAAATTTAGATTTCGACTGTTAAATTTAATGTCTTTGATGAAATATTATTTGAAGGGCTCTTCTGTTTACTGTGATTTTTTTTTAGTACCTTATCTTGATAAACTGAAATATATAATGTGTATTCATATAATACGTGTATTCATTAAATAGCTGATTCTTGATGTGGGAAAGCTGTATTGAGCATTTGCTGCACAGTGGCAGGGAGCATAATTCAAGAGCATAGTTTAAATGGCTTATTTTGAAAAGTCTGGTACTTTCCGCATGGAATCATAAAAGGATCTTGAAAAAATTGGTTCATTCCTCACCCACTCTAGGATGGTTCTTTACAATACTTATTATTGATGAACCCATTTGCTAAAATTGTGCCAGAAATGGGAGGGGGAAAAATAGGATGCAAGGCTTAGTGTCTGGAAATCTTAGCTCTTTGTACTAAGGGCTTATACTATTCCTACATTTACAGTAATTTTCTAATGGATATGTGCAACATGCACTAATGAAGGTGATAATATGGAAATAAAGATAAGTTGGGAACTAAATAAATGGTAAGTAATGTAAACATTATGAACCTCAGAAAATAGACGTGTAGTTGTGTTTTGGCTCCCATGGCTGTAGATTCAGGAAAGCATACCTATCCAGGGAAGCACTTCAATAGTTTAAGTACTTAATCATGTCCTAGTACATGCTTAGGAACTTTCCTCAAGAGGGATGATCTTAAGAATGTACTTAAGTGTTTTCCTGAGTTGTGGCTGCACTACCTACTAGAGAACAGTAACAGGACACAATCTGGAGGCATATTGAATTTTGGGTATCTGTGTTGACTGAGGGTTATAAAGTATGATTGTGATGGTTCCTGGGAGTGCTCAGGGTTGTGAGGCATCTTGCTACCACCTGCCTTTACGGGGGGAAACTTTATCTGTGCCTGCCAGGGATCAGCTCCTTGACTCCATCAGCCATGGGCAACACAAGCACTCCCCTCTCAGCCTGTGCAGGTTTTGCTGTCCCTCTGCAGGTAAGGAATAGGTGCACTCCATCCCCTAAGCCCTCCAAGCATCTCTCTGGAGTGTCCACCCCATGGTCCACTGGACACTCACAGAATTCAGAGATCTGCTACTCCCAAAGCAGTAGTACACAGCTTATCAGTTTCATCACTGCTCCACTTAGATTTGTTTATAGTAGGGCAGTCAATTAATGCAGCTAATGCATGTGATTAACAGAAAAACAAACTAGATTTAAAAAAGTCATGATTAATTGGCTTCTGAATCACACTATTAAAAATAATAGAATACCACTTTAAATTTATTATTTTTGGGTTGTTTTTCTACATTTTCAAATATATTTCAACTACAACACTGAATACAAAGTATACAGTGCTCACTTATATTTTTGATTGCAAATATTTGCACTTTAAAGACAAAAGAAATGGTATTTTTCAATTCACCTCATACAAGTACTGTAGTGCAATCTTTTTATTGTGAAAGTGCAATTTACAAACGTATTTTTTTTACATAACTGCACTCAAAAACAAAACAATGTAAAACTTCAGAATCTACAAATCCACTCAGTCCTACTTCTTGTTCAGCCAATTGCTAAGACAAACAAGTTCATTTACATTTATGTGAGAGAATGCTGCCTGCTTCTTATTTACAGTGTCACCTGAAAGTGAGCACAGGTGTTCGCATGGCACTGTTGTAGTGGATGTTGCAAGGTATTTACATGCCAGATATGCTAAACATTCAGATGCCCCTTGATGCTTCGACTTGTGGGCATAATTTTCAGCATAGATACATGACTCTTTAAATGTTAACTGCACAGACATCTCACAATGGTTAGGATGACCAGTGTTTTATGGCTGTTGGTAGAGACCTCTCATGCTACACTTTGGCACATTATTATGTAATGTCGGACCCAAGGGATCCCTATGCACCATATATAAACCTCAATGCACTTTCTCTGTGCCCTCTGCCAGTTGGCATCAAGAGATCCCAGGGTCACAATGAAGAGACAAAATCTAGATTGAAATATAAAGGTGTAAACTGAGTGGAGTCAAGATCAGAGATGTGTACAAATGGAATGTTCAATAACCTCAAGATAATGGGGAAAGGGGGACTTGCTTGAGTTCCGGAGAAGTACAGGAACTGAAAATGAGACCCCATCAGATAATACAGAAACCCACAATTAATCTAATTTTAGTCTTGGCAGAAAAATGAGTTAGTTATGTGTGGTATGTTAGTGGTTGTAAAAATAAGCCACTAACAAAGATTTAAAATCAAGTAACAACTTTTTTCAGTTACTATTATATCAAAATGGTTACAGAATGGGGTTTAAATATTACAAACTTTAAAAAATGTCAGGTATTAAAAAACCAAAATCCCTGTGACTTGAACATAGTGTTTTGATATGAAAAAGTTGTTGAATTAAAACAGAAAAAACTGCATCATTTATTAAATGAATTGTTCATTGTGGTGATGCACCAGAAATTGAATGTTACTAATTTATACAACTTAAATTCGTACATTTAATTTGTGATTTTTAAAAGAAGTTGTCTTTCTAAATTAGGTAGCTGTGAAAATATGGTTTTGTAGCAGAAAGGAATAATGGTACAAGATTCACTTGTATATAAACAAAGGACAGATAATTTCATGGGTCAAGTTGTTTTTTGAATTTTGTTAATAAAAATTGCTTATTTACATGCTGTTGAGACTAGATTATCTTATGAAGTTAGTTAAGGCCTACTGCAGCATTGGGAAGACCTTGCTGTTTTTATTGTGGATTGTTAACTTCGTTTTTCATGAACCATCACTTCCCCAAAAGTAGGTAGCTAGGATTCCAAAAAGTTTTTTACATTTCTCAGGGTAGTATGGACTATTCTATTGTAGATTTTTGGCAAATACAGCAATGTGTATAATTTTGTGTAAGTTTAATCTTAAACAAATACCTGCAAAACACCCGTGACTCTGGTTTGTCCACTACTATATTATTTAGGTCACTGCAATATTTTCTTTGGTCACATAATATGTTGAGCAGAATTTTCATATATTGTAATCCTTTTTAGGTGGTTATGTACTGGGAGTGATATCTTTTGCCAGGATATACCTCATTTCCACCTGTATAAATCCCAAGATTTTTATTTTTAATTATTTCAATTAAATTTTGTGCAGAATGAGTTCATCCTTGCTTACACTCACTCTGAAGAATGTTCATTAACATGATGGTTAAAAATCTTATTTTATAAGATCAGATTTTTATATTTAAATTGCATTTTTTAAATACAGGTTTCTTTTTTTAAAAATATACCTATTTACAATTTGATAACCTATTTGAAGACCTAACTCTAATCTATTAAAATTTAAGTTAAATACAAAAACTATTTAGCTGTACGTATTTGTTGCAAAGTTTTAAAGAAATTGAAACCACTGAACTGGTGGAAGTCACTGGCTAAGCATTTGGAACAAGTTTGTTTGAAGTGCTAACCCAGCTTTTGATATCAGTAGCCTCTTTTGCAGGCGCAGAGAATATTTTCCTTATTTCAGTTTATTCAACTAGTTCAGTTCAATGAGTAATTCATTCAAAATTAAGAAAAAAAAATTGGGAAATGTAAAAAGCTGGAAAGCTTGTTTTCCTCTTGCATAAATAAAAGCAGAATGAGATCTACTATTTCTAAAATCTAAAAGGACATGGTAATCAGGAACAATCAGTATTCACTGACCATAGATATTTCCTTTGTATAATGAATTTTAAATGAAAAAAAAATAACACTTAAACATTTTTCTTACGTAGCGTTAATATTTGGAAAAAAAATTGAAAATGCTGTTTTTGTGCATTTTAATTGTGTGAATTTCCATCCAAATAAAGATGCAAATTGCAAGTAAAAAAAAATCCTCTAGTAAATAAGTGCATCATTCCTCTTCATTCTAACAAGGTAAAAATTAAGAATCTGAATAAATATAAATTAAGCTTTATAATTGCTTAAACAAAAGTATAGAGTGATAGTGCATCATCCTGGCTAGCAAAAAAGTGCTGAACTTAATGTAAAGGCTATAATTAGTTGGAAATCAACATATTTTAATTGTTACCATCCCATGAGACTCTGTCTTTCTTTAGGAAAAGAACTAAAGTACAAATGCAAAACTTGATTTAACTCAAGGCTGCCTACTTGCTGGTTTAAATTGTGATTTTAAAATCGGTGATTTAAGTCACTGATGGAAATCAGTTTACCCTGTTCACTACCGTCTTTCTTATAGCGATACAGTAGTCAAGCCACTTCAGTACCTACCGAAACATCTCTTTAATTAGCTGAGGGGTAATTTAAGAAGCACTTCTGCAACTTTTACCCTAGTGCTAAAAGAACTAACTGCACAGTTTTCAGAGTAGCAGCCGTGTTAGTCTGTATTCGCAAAAAGAAGAGAGAGAGTACCTGTGGCACCTTAGCATAAGCTTTCTGGCTCAGCTTGGACAGCCCTTTTATTTTTGTGTGGTGGTGGTGGGTTTTTTTTATGGTGTCTAGCACAGTGGGGACCTTAATATCTGATTTGGGCCATAGCTGCTACTGCATTACAAAGTTATAAATAACAAAAACCAGGTTTATAAAGTATAACAAGGCAAAGTATTTTATTGCCCTCCTCCCCCATTGACTTGTCATTCCTAGCTGTCAATCAGAGATGGAATATGTTCCTCCAAATCATACCAGAACCTGATATAGGGTCAATCACACAAGGAATTTATATTTAAAAGCAAAACCAAAACAATAGCAACAACAAAAAAAGTAACTTTGCTTCTTTACCTATTTGAAAAAAAGACCTCCAAGGAGGTAAACAGAGATTTTAAGTACCACCAACCAGATAGGGAAACAAATTTATAGTTTACCTTAAATAAACCTCAGCCCCCCACTTATCAGAAACCTAGGGCTATCACAACAGAACAAATTCTGAAAAAGTTATAATAAAAGGATCACTTAAGTCAGTATTTTTGTTTCTTTTGCTACTGGTGAAGATATATTTTTAACTTCTAATAAGCTCTTTCCCTCTTGTAGCATGGTTTCTATTCTCCATTTGTCTTTGCATGTTGCCCTTGTTTCTTGTGCTTGGTTTACGGCTTGTGGGTTTATGAATGGAACAGTGAGATTTTAGTTAACTATCCAATGTGTACTAAGTATCTGTTTTACCATATACACTGTTAATGATCGCTTCAACTTTGAAGTGCAAGTGTACTAGACTATCCGTGAATGAAAAATGTAATATTAGGAGGAGCTGATGCTTGAAATTTTAGCATTACATTGTAGCTTGACTTTATACTTTAAAGACTTTAGAGACCCACCCAAGACAGTGTTTTAACAAGTGAGGGCATGCACATGTGGATATAGTGGTATTGTGTATACTTTAATAGCACTTAAATATTGGTGGTTCTGTTTTAGTTTTCACATCATGATTCTGTTCTTAAGAAGATATGAGCATTTGTTGAAGGGGAATGTTTGTGCGAGAGGTAGTAAATTTAAGCTATGATAGTCTCCTGGGAAGTGCCTTTTTTTTTTTTTTTAGTACTAGATGCTTTTTTATATTTAAATACATTATGGTCTGAGTTTTTTGTAGACAATTAAGTACTGATCCATAATAACCATTACTTCCTGCCCGTGTCTGGCGAACGTTTTCCCCATAAAACCTGAACAACCTCCAGCATAGGCATGTAGTTGTAGCTGATATTTTCACACCACAGTTGTCTTGGATCACCCCAAACATTGTGTCCATGATAGCCACATCACTTGAAGTGGTATTGCTGGATACTGAGCCACTGATCCTGAAAACTTTTATGCGTATATGTAACTTTCCTCATGTGACTAGTCTCGATAAAGTTTGTGAATGGGGTTATGCACTTGAAGTGTTTGCAGGTTTAGGGTATGAGGGTGGGCTTTTTTAAAAACAAAAAATTAAGTTAAAAGATATTTAATGCAAGGGGATATTGTTTTCTATAGCTTTGAAAATTTTGTTCCGTCTGGAGGTATTCAGAATGTGTGGTTTAAATTGTTTTGCTATAAAGTTGCCTTTCAGTAACTTCTAAGATTTAAACTACAATACCTGGCAGAACTGTGTTGGAGCCTCCATTTTCTTATAGGTGTCATTTGAAAGATGTCATTTACAAGGCTTAGCCACCAGCCAGAGCTCAAATATCAGAATTCTAAAAACCTTGCTGCTGGCTGCATTTCCATCAAAACCAATGTCTGATTATTAAACTGCATTAGTGCTTTAAAATCACTGTTCCCAACCTTTCAGAACATTTTGTAGTACTTAACCAGTCTTTAATGTTCCAGCACTCTTTAATCTTTTTTTTATCTTGCCACTTCAAGGAGCCATGACCTATTAGAACTGCTGTTAGAGGGAGAAGATGGCAAAAAGCTTCTTCCTGTTTTTGTTTTCTTTGACTCTGCCTGGATGCCCCATCCCTGAAAGGGCAGTGAAGTTTAACTACAGTGCACAGGCTGACCAACTGGGCATCAAGTAACTTAACTTTTTTCATTAATACACTTGGACACAAATTTGGTGGTCGTTCATTTGTAGAATGAGAAAGTTACAATGGCATTTTCATAGTGTATATTTAAGACGATATCCAGAGGCATTTGGACTACATAAACAATTTTTTTTAGCCATCTTCACCTAATGATTGCTTTGTTTTTTTGCTTTCTACCTATTTTGAATATCTTTGCAAAATTGTCGTCCCCCCCCCCCCCCAAAAAAAAGTCCACCAAATCTGCTTGCATTGCCCCTGGTTACCATGATGCTGCTGACAAACCTATTTTACTCATTAGTTTTTTGTTTTTTTTAAATACACCCTGGATAAGTGAGCAAATATAATTTTGCAAGTGTGGTTTAGAACAATTGTTTGTAATTACAAGGGGCCTTCACTTGTAGAAGTCTTAATATTTGTGTGTTACATAAAGAAAAAGCATGTGCCTTGGAAGCAGGGCTTTCTTTATAAGGAAGCTGAGTTGCCACCTCGTGCTGTGCAATAGCTCAGTCAGTGTCTGGGCCTGCTGATTTTTGAAGTAAAGTATAGCTCAGCATGATTTAAAGGTGGCAGAATAGTTCTCTAAGAAACTGCAAAGGAGATCTTGCTATTATAACCCACAATATAATTTTTCAGTTGCTGATAGTTTTTCTATATCATTGGTTTTCAACCTGTGGTCCGTGGACACTGGGGGTCTGCAAACTCAAGATTTTCAAAGGAGACTGCACTTCCATTTGAAATTTCTTAGGGGTCCTCAAATGAAACAAAGGTTGAAAACCACTCTTCTATATCTCCTGTCTGTTTTGAACTGATTATTTAAGGGCCAGCAATGTGCTTGATTTGTAAAAGACCAAAAAAAGTTGTTTTTTATTTAAGATGCTGCATGGGATTTCTTGAAATTTCCTGTTTACAAACATGAGATCACAATTGCCCGAAGGACTCCTTCGATTCTGCTGAATTATTTATAAAGCATCAGTTTAATATTTCTGTCTAGTTATGGGTGTATGTGCCTCGATTTGGTGATTCCTGAGACTCTGCTGAAGGATTTCCGTAAAGTGGTCTCTCCGTTATCTAAGGAAGAAATTAAGAAGTTTCACAAACTTGTCATTGCTCTTGTGCGTCGCTGCTTTCCCATGCACAGGAATATATCAAACCTCTGGGTCTTGTGTGGCAGTCGGAGAAGGGTATGTTATAGAAAAGCCTTCTAAGATTTCTTCTGGTTACCTCTCTGGCATTTGAGCTTTTGTGGACAAAAGGCTATGCTTATGATGGACTAATGGGTACCAGCTATGCGGTCCAGGCACTATTAAATACATGGGTATCATGACTTTAACTGTGCCTGGGCTTGTAAGATTAAATGAAATGGAAGAGTTTGGTAACTGTATCTTGTTATCCATAGAGACAATTTATTGTATCTTGGTATTACGGTAGTGATAGAAGCCCCTGACAAGCTGGGTTCCCATTGTGCACTCATATAATCTTTCCTGTCCCAAAAAAGCTTACAGTCTTAGGCCCCAATACTGCAAAAGCTTTTGCATGTGTTTAACTTTGTGAGTAGTCCAAAATATGCCCTTAAAGGACAATCAATAATAAATTCCTTCTATGGCAAATTGCAACAGGTGGATGACACATAGTGCAACCTCCCTTTCTCTCCTAATATGACATGAACAAGCTTTACATACACTTTACAAACACTAATGCGTGTGTTGGAACAGAGTCTCTCTGTTTCATAGCTTTGAATAATCTGAGGAGTGACAGACCATTCCTGCTCTTGAAATGACTTAGCAGTTTTGATGTGGAGAAAAACAAGTGACAGAATCAATAATAATGGCAATCGTAGTGTTCAACCCAGAATGTTACTTAGCCTTCCAGGATGCTTAGTCCCGCACACCACTGTTCCTTGTCACTCCCAAATCATGAGGACTCTTTTAGGGAACCTTCATCTTCAGTATTATGCCTTACCTTTAAGGCATACGTCAGCCTCAGGAGTTTATCAAAAACCATGGTAAAAACTATTGCCAATTTGATTTGCCTTTGTATTTCAGCACTGCAGATAACAAGGGGCCTCTGAACTTTAGAGGTTTTTTTTTCGCCTAAGCCATTAATTTGGAAGGCTGAATGTGGGTATATTTATTCAAACAAATTTTGTAGAAAGCTGGTATGACTCCCTGCATTTGTTTACCAAATATGGTAACCTAAATAGCTATTTTTCCTTACTGATTTCTTTTAGAGTGTTCCAGTGCCTTCTCAACTTTCACTGCTCCCCCCACCCTTTGGTGTGGAGGGGTGCTATTCAGGTTCCATCATTGCAGATTTATAGATTGAAGACCCAGAAAGAAGCTTATTACATGCAAGTGGCAAATGCACTTGCACTGTGTGTGTCTGTCTGTCTCTCCACTAATCTGGGAATATCCCACCCAGATCATTTTTAGTGGTACTAATGCAAAGTTAAATTCCCCTCTATATTTCTGCAAGTTGGGGGTTAATTGTTCCTTGCTGTTGAGCTTGTTGGATTGCTATAGACTGGGAGAAAACTGCTTTATAAACTAACCCAATTACAGCAAATGGTGCCAAAACTCCCTAGTAGAGCCATTGGCCAACACTACTACCTCCTAAAATTGGAAGATAAGAGAAGATGCATAGTGCTATTTCATTTTACCCCTAGTTTTAATTTTCCTGGACAAAAGTCCTACACACAGGTTAGTTAAGAGAGAACATTAACGTGACTTGATGATAACTTTAAATATCTGATTTAAGTTAGCCATGTCCTTTGTGATTTCATGAGTGATACCATAAAGGTTTTAGGTAATGAATTTTAAAATGTCTTCCTTTGAAGAAGATCAATAAAATTGAAGTTAATGACACTCTAATGCTTTCTTTAACATTTCATTCTGAGAATTTCGAAGTTGCCAGGGCAGGTGGGTAGACACCACATGACTAAGTTTTTAACTTGGACAGCTTTCAAAGATACCTCCCCCACTCCTATTTTTAATAAAGGTATGTACCAAGAATCCTTTATCTATTGTAAGCATGACAAGGGTCAGACATATTTCAGTCTTTCATGCTGAAATTTTATACAGCCCTTCTGTCTAGTACCAAACAGTTGATTTTCATGCGTGATGTTTTAAAGATGTTAACATCATCCCTGTTCAGCTTTAATGTAAGCTTTTCTTAAGGTAGCAAACTATTTTTGCCTTCTAAATTGAAATGAGTTTCATTTTGCTGTACTGCAATGTAAATTAGGTGTGCTATTTTTGAGGGCCTTGCTAATGTATAGATGAAGATCCATTATTGAATATTGTCAGTTAATGAGTAACACACACAATATAAAGAGACACTAATGCATCCTAAAGCACGCATACTTAATTAAATTTTAGTTGTGAAAATTTTAATTTTATTACTAATTTGTAGTATACTAATGTATTAAAGGTCTTGTCTTGTAATTTATGTAAGAGGTTCAATCGCTTTTTACCATTAAATCTTCAAGAGGAACTGCCAGCTTTTGTAGGTGTAGATTAATGTAGTTCTGCTCTTTCCAGGCCTCCTCTATCTTTCTGTTGTGATCTTTTTCTGAAGACTTATTGGTAAGTTTTGGGCCACCTTTGAAATTCTGCCAGTATATGTTCAGCTATACAGCATAAACAGTTGTACAACCATTTTACATTTTAAGAAATAAAAAACTAGCCTCTTCTCCCTTCCCCTAGTGGTGATTTTTACCATGTAGTTTGGTGGCTTACACTCCGTCTGGGACTTGTCTACTCTGAAAGCTTAGAATCTAACGTAATGGCACATTACAGGGTTTGAGAAATTGGAGCAAATTCATATATTTTTTTTTTGTAATGGAGTTAAACCAAAGATGAATTAGATGTGATAGCCTTCTGATGTCACTGCATGTCAACACTAGAAGCGTCCTAGCAGTTTTCTTAGTCCGTTTACCCTTGGACTGATACTAATGATGAATGCTGTGCTTCCCTTCTTATTTTCTTGTACCTGTGTTGGTATTCTGTGGTTGTGGTGGTTTTTTTAATAATGTTGTCTTTTATATTAAAATCCAGCAATCTAGTCTGCATGTGTGGGCCATGTACTAAGTAGGTTCTGCTCTATTTATTTTTTTGCCAGGAGGAAACCAAACATTACTCATAAGCACTTACAGCTCCTACCATTATTTTCATGTGTCTGTGCAGTACCTAGCATAGTAAGGCTTCAATCAAGATTGGAGTCTCTAGGTATTTAACAGGTTCTTAGTTTAAAAAGACACTGAAAGAGTAATAGAGTTTGAATGCCCTTTCAGTTTTTAAGCATGAGCTTTTTATTCCAGTTAATTTCAGTGTTAGGTGACAATTTTTCAAGACTTGAAAACCAGGACACACTGCTGTGTCATCCCTGGCCTCTTCCCTTTACTATATCTGGCCTGAGTACTTGCTTACGCTCACACCCTTCCATTCAAAATAAAAGTAAATAATTACATATTTATTAAATACAAGATATGCAAACCTAAATGTTTGTTTTAACCATAATCTCTTAAAACCATGACAACTTTATACCGTCTTTGGATACCTCTTTCCCACTTAGGGTACCTACTGGTTTACTCGCCCGTTTCCCTTCCCCCCCCAAATTGTTTGTAATAACTCTGCAAACTAATTGAAATGTCTTCTGTTGGCTTCAGTACAGAAACAGTGTTTCCCAATTTGAGCAAATTTACCAGGGCAACACTAACCAGTTGATGCTCCAATGTGACATACTTAAATTGTATCAATCTTTTTTTGTGTGGTTTCCATTCAGAACATCAGTTGATTTTTTTGTGATGCAGTTGTCCCCGTGGACTTTAAGCTCTGGGCCCTACTAATGATGTCACAGCTTGCGTAGTAATAAATATAGATCAAAAGGAAAATGTTGACAGACTTAAAGGGGAAAGATCAAACAAAATAAGGCAAATAAATCATTACATTGGATATGTATGGTATAAACCAATATACTGTGATTTTTGGCTTCCATAGTTTTCATTGCCATGCCCTTTGGAAGGACTTGCATAACTAATTTTTGGGTTAATCCCTAATGAGTAAACATTCAGCTCATACACTTGGTACTCAGAATTTTTGTATTCCCACATACCACTGTACATTCAGATCATACATCTACAATACATGTTTAAACATACCAATTGCTAGGAGATGCTAAAATTATCCACCCCTGTTTTGACCTGACATACTTAACAATGATTTGTGAGCTGCTCCTGCTGCTGTGCAGCAAGCATATCCCTGCTTACATCATTCATCTGTGATCATGCTGTTGCCCAGAGACGTGCTGCATCTAAAAAGCTATGCAGTCTCCTTCCTGCTCATTTGACCTCTCCATGGCTGTGAGTGACAGAGTTTCAGTTAATCACTGGCGTGATGAGCACACAACTTGTATATTTTGTCAGATGTTGTTGTTCAAAACTCTTGATAGCCCAGCTCAGCTGCTAAGGTTTTGCTCCCTGTCACAACCAGTCATCTCACTTTCAGTGGGGCACACAATTGTGCTTCCTTATCCATCAGGCCTGGCCAGTTTACTTCTCTCCAGAATGCGAGTTGTTGCATCATAAGGGAATGAGACCATTTAGTGCAAACAAAACTGGGGGAACATGGGTTAAGAGCATAATTGTGGCACAATTAGTTACCAGGCAAGATTTAAGATGCTGGGACAGGAACTAATATAATTTGGGAACAACAATAAGGTTTGTTTTAAAGTTCTTCCTTTCAACAAATCCACTTGCTGACTCTGCTTTTGCAAGTTCAAATTGATAAACAAGCAAGCACCCCCTAGTTATCCAGACAGCTGGCGAGAGTTAGGGCGACTGGTATGCGGGGGAGGGGGGGGATATGGAGGAAAGATCACCTCTTTGGTTCCAAGCACATCAGGAACACTGCCTCTGAAGAAGTGAGGTTTTTAACCATGAAAGCTTATGCTCAAATAAATCTGTCAGTCTTTAAGGTGCCACTGGATTCCTTGTTGTTTTTGTGGATATAGACTAGCATGGCTACCCCCGATACCTGATCAGTCTCTATTGTATGTTCATATTCCTCTTCCGCTTCCTGGCTGACCCTATTTTCAGTGCATGCACAGCTCTGTACCTTGGGGCTACTGCAGCAGCTAGTCAGCAAAAGAGAGTTTCTTCCTGCTTTCTAGGTGTGAAATTGTGAAAGGACTGCTGTGGGGTACCCTACTGACTTTTTTAACTTAGCCACCTTCTTTGAGTAGTGTCTCTCTCTGGTGCTCCACTGTAGGTGAATCTGCCCCTTTGCCTCTAAATGGGATTTTAGGTAGTAGTGTCTGTTCAGCCTGCACATGAGTGCTCCCTCCCTCGTGGTCTGCTTCGAGGCTGTCTAGCTCTGTGTGGGTGACCCCCACCCACCGCCCCCAGTCTTCTCAACCGCCTTTGATCTCGAACAGTGAGGTGACAGATGTGTTGCTGCACAGCCAAAAGTTGACCACTCAATATACTTAACTACAAAAATGGAAACTCTTCCAAGTTTGGTATAATTCTAAACAACCTTGTCTCTTCTCCCTCTGATTTTAGACTACATTTTAGACCTCAAGAGGTCAAAACTCTTATCTCCCTGAATCTTGTGGCCATAATTGCTTTCCACCATCATGGAGATGGATACTTCGTGTTCGCTCATCCACTGATGCGTGGATTCCTTAAGGGCATTGGGAATCTCTTCCTGCATGTGAGACCACCTGCTCCAACCTGGGATCTTAACCTAGTTCTCAGAGCTTTGACTAGTCCTCCCTTTGAGCCCAGGGCAACTTGCTCTCTCTTACAACTGTCCATGAAGACAGCATTTCTAATTGCAATCACTTTAACTCGGTACATATATAGCAAAAGAAATAGCAGCCCTAATGGCCCACCTACCCTACCCGGTCTTTTCTAAAGACAAAGTAACAAAGAGGCCACATACCAACTTTCTACATCAAGTTGCTTCCACTTTCCGTATGAATCAACAGATCCATCTCCCTGTTTTTCCCCAAACCACATTGTGACTACAGGAAGGAGATTATGCATATGCTAGATGTTAGAGTACTAACCTTCTGTTTAGACAGGTCTAAGGACTTTAGGAAGTCCTCTGAAACTTCCTTTAGTTTGAGAAAGAGTAAAGGCTCCGCAATAGCCTCTCAAAGACTATCCAAATAGGTCACTGTTATCAAGGATGCAACCTGGTGTGTCTTTCTGGAATTCATACGCTCTCTATGAGGTCAATTTCTACCTTCCTTAAAGATATCCCTATCTCAAATCTGCAGAGCAGTGACTGGGGCATCTGTCCACTCTTTTGCAGAACATTATGCCATCACTGTAGATTTGGCCTCCCATGCCATCTTTGGCTCCACAGTATTCTCTGTAGTAACAGACTCCACTCCGAAGCCCCAGCCTTCTATGGCGGCTACTGCAGTAAAGTTGCCTACAGTGGAGCACCCGCTGGGATGCTTCTTGAAGAGGAAGAAGAGGAGGAGGAGGAGGAAATTACTCGCCTTGTGCAGTAACGATGGTTCTTTGAGATGTGTCCCCCTATGGGTGGTCCACAACCTGCCCTCTACTTTGGAGTTCTCCATAAGGGGTTCAGCAGTAGAGAAGGAACTGAGGAGCGTTTGCCAGTGCAGTGCTAGATAGCTCTGAGGCAGACCTCCAGGGAGGGCAAACGCATGTCCAGGCTGAACGGACATTGCTACCTAAAATCTTCAAGTAGAGGCGCAGGGGCACAGATACACCTACAGTGGAGCACCCATAGGGGGCCATAGTGTGTTCCTTCCTCTTATCCCTCAAAGCTGTGTGATTGGAACTCTGGGAAGATTCAACCATCACCCACCCACCTAGAGGTCCCATACTTTTAATTCACTCAAAACACTACTGGTGAGTGAGCTAAATTTTGTGCCTATATATTATAAAGCCAATTTTGGTACTAAAGAATTCTCTTGTATCAGTGGTAAATTCATTTATTGAATATAACTAAAGGTAGTTTGCTGGCTTAGATATACTGTACAGTGCAGATACTGCATCATAAATATTTGTTTAGCAATTTCATTAAGTCATGAGTACTTTATGAATCAAATGTCATGTGAGAGAGTCAGCAAAATGAGTGGTCATTTTTTTTGTTACTTATGTTTCCAGTTAACTGTTCCAAAACAATCAGTGGAGTTAAACAAGGCCAAGTGTCAGATTTAACAGTGATCATTTTTAAACTGGCTTTTGCATAAATAAACATAACTCCAAGTGCTGCTTTATGCTTTTTTGTTGTTGAAAGATTAAAAGGTGTCTTCTTACAGTTGACTCCATTACAATGGAGAACCCATACATATACAGAAGAGTTCAGGATGGAGAACACATGCAAATTACCAGTGGATCAAGTTTTGACTAGTGAAGTTGAGTGCCTCAGTTTTTGGATGCTCAACCTGACACATTAAAGGAGAATGAGTTTCTGTGGGTGGATGGATCCCCAGCACTTTAAAAGTCAGACCCCTTTAAGGTGTCTCAGATTGAGCACCGCAAAATTTGAGAAGTCCTAAAAATCACTAGTCGCTCTTGAAAATACTGACCTTGGTTCTTGACTGTATTATGCCAATTAAATGTCAGGAGAAAGATTTAACGTACTGATAAGTGGATTGACTTAAGTATTCTACAATAGTGGCATAATCCAAAAATAATGAAATTCAAGAAATGATAGATGTTGTGGCTTGTATAGATCCTGAAGTCATCCACTGCCACAGTTTTCAGCTGTTATTTTGAACAACTTACGACTTCCCCAATACATAATCAGGAAAATCAAAAATGATCAGTTTATCATGCCCACTAGCACCAGAAGTTTCATGTGGCAGGCACCCACTGTTGCATGTTTTTGACAGTGTATTGTGGCATTAATTTAGTATTATGCAAAAGTGCAATGTCTCAGAGTACATCTAGCATATTTTTTCAGGTTCTAGTTCCACCAGTCTTACTCCTGTGAGGTTCTTTCACCTTGAATGGCCGGTAGAAACTATCACATTTTTAATGTCTTCAGTCATTGGGGCCTCTCGGCTACTCTGCTTTAGCAAGTAGAAGTTGTAAAGCTTGGCTAATGTAAAATATTTGCCAGCTTGAAAATTTCAGTGTAATTTCACACAAAATAATAGTTCTCCATAACGGTTTCTATACGTTTAAACTGCTCCATAGAGGTACTTAATGTGGGTCAGATGGCATAAAGGAGTGTTCTCAAGGAAGCTGAATAGGGGAACTCCCTCACATACCCACCCCCAACCCCCGGACAAGAAAAGGTGGAAGCTAATTGCCAGAAGTAAGGGAGTGACATTGCTGCTTTCTATATGGTTATATCTGGAACCCAAGTTTTTCTTGCAAGATTGCTTTAGGCTATGTATATACTACAGCTTACATCGGTATACTTAAGTCAATGGGAGAGTTCTCTCCCATTGTCTTAGTGTCTTCACTAGCAGTGCTATAACTGTGCCACTGTAAGCTCTGTATTGTAGCCATAGGGTTTACAAGACAGTCTAAAATTAAGGCTGCCTGGACTAGAAGAATGTTGTGTGAAAACTTAACATTTTTAAACATGTCTCTGTACCTGATACAGATACAGTTTAAGACCTTTTTAAGTAGGCTATGATCAGTCCAGGAGCCTAGGTATAGACATCTGTGGTTTAGGGCATCATTGCCAGGTTTGGCTAGCCTATTTCAAAGCAACTGAGAGAGTTTAGTAGAAGACAATGGGGAAAAATACTAATTGCTTACATGTGTATGTAATGTAAAAAAACAATCTAACATTATTTGAGAAATAGCAATGTACCTATCTTGTAAGTAAAGACTTGTACAAGGAGACAGTTATGTTTACATATTTCTTGGCTCCTTAGTGTTTAATCATGAAAGTATAATAGTCTGAGTGTAGGTTTCTCTGTGGAATAAATAACTCAATGATACATTGTCAAAACTGGAATGGAGATTTAATATTGGAATCTGAAAAGGCCTGGTTTCAAGTTAAGTCTGTAGGATGGAAAGGTGTCTTAAATGTGGGTAAGATTAAAAGATAATCTGCTGAATTTGGGGTAAATAGAATTTGAGAAATGAGATTTCTGGAGACCATAGGAGAAGGAATTTAAATTACTGACAATGAGAGTAAATCATAAATTAGTTTCAACAGAGGAATATGTTGGAAACCATATTTCTGAAGAGACAGCAGGTGAGTTACAGGCCTCTAAGACACAGGATGCAAAAGAGTTTTTGCTCAAGTTGCATTTTGTATATTTCAGACATGATGGAGAGGGATGTGAAGCTTCGGTTTGAGAATTCTCTTTTCAGTTCTTAAGATCATAGAATCATAGAATCATAGAATATCAGGGTTGGAAGGGACCCCAGAAGGTCATCTAGTCCAACCCCCTGCTCAAAGCAGGACCAAGTCCCAGTTAAATCATCCCAGCCAGGGCTTTGTCAAGCCTGACCTTAAAAACCTCTAAGGAAGGAGATTCTACCACCTCCCTAGGTAACGCATTCCAGTGTTTCACCACCCTCTTAGTGAAAAAGTTTTTCCTAATATCCAATCTAAACCTCCCCCATTGCAACTTGAGACCATTACTCCTCGTTCTGTCATCTGCTACCATTGAGAACAGTCTAGAGCCATCCTCTTTGAAACCCCCTTTCAGGTAGTTGAAAGCAGCTATCAAATCCCCCCTCATTCTTCTCTTCTGCAGACTAAACAATCCCAGCTCCCTCAGCCTCTCCTCATAAGTCATGTGCTCTAGACCCCTAATCATTTTTGTTGCCCTTCGTTGTACTCTTTCCAATTTATCCACATCCTTCCTGTAGTGTGGGGCCCAAAACTGGACACAGTACTCCAGATGAGGCCTCACCAGTGTCGAATAGAGGGGAACGATCACGTCCCTCGATCTGCTCGCTATGCCCCTACTTATACATCCCAAAATGCCATTGGCCTTCTTGGCAACAAGGGCACACTGCTGACTCATATCCAGCTTCTCGTCCACTGTCACCCCTAGGTCCTTTTCCGCAGAACTGCTGCCGAGCCATTCGGTCCCTAGTCTGTAGCGGTGCATTGGATTCTTCCATCCTAAGTGCAGGACCCTGCACTTATCCTTAGTTGCAAGATGTTTGCTTTGAACTTGGTGGGACACCATCTACTGTAAATGAGGCAGCTATGCAATTCTAAGGAAATGTAAACTGTGTCTTTATGAAAATAATTTGGATCTTTGAGGGCCCCAAGGAGGTCTCGGATATATGAAGTAGCAAGCTGGTTAATTAATTTTATCTTGATTTTTCGTTGCTAGTGATCTTGACAGGGTCATGTATACATACTATTTATTGCATACCTTCACTTGCTTTTGGATGTGTGGTACCTTCTCACATCATTGTGCTTCTCCCCCATGACTTGCAGGCAGGTGATTTATGAAGTGACATGCTTATTCCTAGCAACTGAACACAATGGCTGCATGGTAGGTGTAAGACTTAATTGATTTGACGGTGTATGATATAAATTTGCAAAGGCAAAGTACGGCAGCATTTTAATCATGCTGTGTAATGCAAGGGAATGCACAAATGGAGAAAGTATAATTTTTTAAAATTAGAAATGGGTTCCTTGCATGCTTACCTGATCACTTACTTTAAATACAAAACATCAGATATTAGAACCTTCTTATGAAATACTGCTGTATTCAGTTGCACAAAAATAATTGTCCCTTTACTTATGAATGCACACACCTTTCTAGGCGAATAATTCTTTCCCTTTCTCTGTTGCCTTGAAATCTTTTAATTAAATTAGTAGATTCAAACACCTATTTTGTACTGATTTTGAGAGAAAGGTGATACTTCTAAATGATGAATTTGGTATTCACCAAATTGTTTTCTAATCATAGAAATGCTAATCATAGAATATCAGGGTTAGAAGGGACCTCAGGAGGTCATCTAGTCCGACTCCCTGCTCAAGCAGGACCAATCCCCAATTTTTGCCCTAGATCCCTAAATGGCCCCCTCAAGGATTGAACTTACAACTCTGAATTTAGCAGGCCAATGCTCAAACCACTGAGCTATCCCTCCCCCCAAATTAATTATAGGTAGCCTAACCTATATTTTTTAAATCCTTGTTCTTAAGGATTTGAAGCAAAAATGTTTCCTGTTCATATGGAGCCTGATCCACTTCCCCATGGAGCCCTTCCATTGTTTTCAGTGAAAGGTGTTCACAATGATCTCTGATTTATATTGGCTAGTCAGTAATGCATCCTTTTCTCACATGAGCTGTGAGATATAACTTGAATATGAGATCTTAAATGAGCTGTCCTCTAAATTTCAGGTATGGATAGCTTAATTTTTGTGTGATTTTTATGTTACAGCATTGCTTGTCTGTGTATGTTTTGTGGTTTTGCCTTGTCAGCTTCATAAGAAATTAATCAAAAAATTGTTAAAGGAAGATCCCAAGGATTAGTTATGTTTTTATCCATTTTCCATCATATGGTAAAATATTGATAAATATTACTGAATTTATATCTGAGACTAGTTAGTTGAATAATGGTGTGTGAGGCAGAATCTCAATAACAGAATTTTTAAATCTGATTTTAAAACGGTATACTTTCAATATTTCAAGTCAGTGAATAGCGATACTGATCTCTCTTTTAGTAATAATCTGTGATAAATAATTCCTAGTTAGGGATTCAATTTGATAAAAATATGACTGAAAGAATCAGTGGGTCAACTCCAACTTTTGTGCGCAGACATGCTTTTTTTAAAGTAGACTCTGAATTGAAGCAAAAACTTTAAACATTTAACTCTTTCACATTAGATAGTATGGAAATAATGGCTTTCATTTTGTGTTCAAAATGGAAATATTTTTCCTAGTTAATGTCCCTCTGCAAATTCTTTATCTGTAAAACTGGAAGAAATCATTTGATTTCGGACAGTGTGATTTTTGTGATGAGGTGATGTAAGAGTTTCATACTTTCCATCATAGTGTCAAGCAATAATACTTCATGCTAAGTACAGCTCCTCTAGTGTCACTGTTGAACTATAAAATGAGCTGTGAAATTTGTTGTTTCCAGATTAGCTTGAAACAATGAGAACTCATGCACTTCCTTAGTGAGTGTCTTGGAAAATAAATTACACTGCCATTGGGTAAAAAGGATATTTCAAATGTATTTGAGCAGTTTAGAACCTAAAAATTCATACATATGAGTTTATAAGACAACTTATCTGTACTAGACACCATACTTTCTAGACACGATAAATAACTGCTTCTTGGAGCAGCTAGTCCTGGAACCCACAAAGGAAGAAGCAATTATTGATTTACTCTAAGTGGAGCACAGGATCTGGTTCGAGAGGTGAATATAAGCTGAACTGCTCAGTAATAGTGGTGATGATTAAATTTAGTCATTCTGTGTGTGTGTGTGTGTGTGTGTGTGTGTGTGTGTGTGTGTGTGTGTGTGTGTGTGTGTGTGTGTGTGTGTGGGGATACACCCAAGAAGCCCACCACAATAGCATATAATGTCAGAAAAGGGAACGACACAAAAATGGGGGAGCTAGTTAAACAGAAATTAAAAGGTACAGTCCCAAAAGTGAAATGCCTACAAGCTGTATGGAAACTTTTTAGAAACACCATAATAGAGACTCAAATTAAATATATACCCCAAATTAAAAAAAAAATAGACCAAAATAGTGCCACCATGGCTAAACAACCAGGTAAAAGAAGTGGTTAGAGATAAAAAGGCATCCTTTAAAAATTGGAAGATAAATCCTGCTGAGGAAAATAGAAACAACTCTGACAAGTCAAGTGTAAAAGTAAAATTAGGCAGGTCAAAAAAGAATTTGAAGAGCAATTAGCCAAAGACTCAAAAACTGACAGCAAAATTTTTTTTAAAGTACATCTGAAGCAGGAAGCCTGCCAAAAAATGAGTGGGGCCACTGAATGGTCAAGGTGCTAAAGGAGGACAAGGCTGGTGCAGAGAAGCTAATGAATTATTTGCATCCATCTTCACTGCAGAGGATGAGAGGGAGGTTCCCATACCTGAGACATTCATTTTAGGTGACAAATCTGAGGAATTGTCCCAGGTGAGGTGTAAATAGAGGAGGATTAGGAAGAAACTGATAAATGAAACAGTAATAAATTCACTGGGGCCAGATGGGATACACCCAAGAGTTCTGAAGGAACTCAAATATGAAATTGGGAAAACTACTAACTGTGGCATGTAACCTCACTTAAATCAGCTTCTGCACCAGATGACTGAGGATAGCTAAAGTGACACCAATTTTTAGAAAACGCTCCACAGTCAATCCTGGCAACTACAGGCCTGTAAGCCTAACTTTAGTACCAGTCAAACTGGTTGAAACTATAGTAAAGAACAGAATTACCAGACCATGTATGAACATGATTTGTTGGGAAAAAGTCAACATGGCTGTTGTAAAAGGAAATAATGCCTCACCAATTTATTAGAATTCTTTGAGGTGTCAACAGGGGTGATCCAGTGAATATAGTGTACTTGGGCTATCAGAAAGCCTTTGACAAGGTGCTTCATTAAAGGCTCTTAAGCAAAGTAGGGAGTCATGAGATAAGAGGTAAGTACTCATGGATAAGTAACTTTATTAAAAGGTAGAAAACAAAGGGTAGGAATAAATGGTCAGTTTTCAGGTGCCAATTTTGTGATTTCCCTGGGGGTGCTGGACCCTTGCTCCGCTCCAGGCCCTGCTTCACCCCAAGCCCCTTCTACCCTTGCTCCACCCCCACCTTGCCTCTTCTTGCCCCTGTTCTGCCCGCCCCCCCCCCGCCCAGTGCCTTCTGCATATCTCTGAACAGCTGATCGCAGTGCATGGGAGGGCAGCGGAGGAGCTGATCGGGCGGTCCACTGGTGGGTGGGAGGCGTTGGGGGTGGGAGAGGAGCAGATCCATGGATCTGCCAGTGAGTGCCTAGCAATCAGTATGTGTGTGTATGTATGTGTGTGTATGTATGTGTGTATGTATATGTGTGTGTATATATATATGTATATATTTTTTTTCCATGGGTGTTACAGCCCTGGAGCATCCACAGACTCTGCACCTATGCCTCAAAGGATCTGTATTGGGACCAGTGCTGTTCAACATATTCAAAAATAATCTGGAAAAAGGGGTAAACAGTAAGGTGGCAAAATTTGCAGACAATACAAAATTATTCCAGATAGTTAAGTCCAAAGCAGAGTTACAAAGGGATCTCACAAAACTGGGTGACTGGGCAACAAAATGGCAGATGAAATTCAGTGTTGATAAATGTAAAGTAATGCACGTGGCAAACATAATGGCAACTATACATATAAAATGGTCTAAATTAGCTTAGATCTTGGAGTTGTGGATAGTTCTCTGAAAATATCCACTCAATATGCTGTGGTAATCAAAAAAGCTAACAATGTTAGGAACCATTAGGAAAGGGATAGATAATAATCAGGGAATCTAGAAATCTGTTTTCCACAGAAAAACACGTAATTTGTGTTTTTACAGAGAATCTTTAGTTTTTATATTTTGTGAAAAAATAGAAACATATAAACTAAATTTTACTAAAAGTACCACTGTCACGTATTCAGTATGCGCAACCTCCCCCTCTTGTGGTTGATTTTTTGAATGCTCTTTAAATCTACGTACAGTGGAATCGCATTTTATCTGAGCCTCCGTTATCTGGCTCTGACGATGGTGGGGTAGAGGCGACCCTTAGCAGCAGGCAGCCGGGGCTCCAGCAGCTAATGATTCGGTTAACATGGAGAGCCTGATAGTGGAGGCTCAGATAAACTGAGTTCTCCTGTATATCTATAAAACATTGTGTTCAACTGATACCTATGTATTGTGTGGCTAGGGAAATTAAAGTTTAGCATTTCATTTTCATTATGGAAAAATGTGGATTTTTATTTGGGGGTGTGGTTATGATGGAATATCAGGATCCCTGATAAGATGACAGAAAATATAATGCCACTGTATAAATCCATGGTACTCCCACACCTTGAATACTGCATGCAGTTCTGGTCGCCCCATCTCAAAGAAGATGTATTAGAATTGGAAAAGATACAAAGAAGGGCAACAAAAATTATTAGGGGTATGGAACAGCCTCTATATGAGGAGAGATTAAAAAGACTAGGACTCTTCCGCTTGGAAAAAGAGATTACTTAAGGGGGGAGATGTGATTGACGTCTGTGAAAGCATGAATGGTTTGGAGAGAATGAATAAATGAGCATTATTTACTCATAATACAAGAACTAGGGGTCACCCAATGAAATTACTAGGCATCAGGTTTAAAACAAACAAAAGGAAGTATTTCTTCATACAACACAGTCAATCTGTGCAACCTGTTGCCAGGGTGTTGTGAAGGCCAAGACTGTAACCGGGTTCAAAAAGAACTAAATAAATTGATGGATAGGTGGCTATTAGCCAAGATGCTCACAGATGCAACCCCATGCCCTGGGTGTTCCTACCCTCTCTTTGCCAGAAGCTGAGAATAGGCGATAGGGGATGGATCACTTGAGAATTGCCTATTCTTTTCATTCCCTCTGAAGCACCTGGGCATTGGCCCCTGTTGGAAGATAGGCTACTGGGCTAGATGGACCATTGGTCTGACCCAGTGTGGCCACTCTTATGTTCTTATGTACTAGAAAATGTACCAGTTTGACTAAATCAGTTTGAAAACGGGTCTTGTTAAACCAGTGCAATTTACTAATTGGACACACTTAAACCAGGTGAGCCTTTGTTTACATCAATTTAGATTAAGTTTGTAACTTTTTAGTGCTAGCAAAATTGATATAAGCAATGATTTAATCAATCTAAGTATGTCGGTATTAGGGACTTGCAGTAGTTTAAACCAAGTTTTAAATTTAATTTGATGAATTTTTGTACTGTAGAGAAGGCTTACACTTTTAAATTACATTTGGGCTTTACCTTCTGTAAGTAGACTGAAGTGAGCATGCACCTTTTTTTAGCATTAGGTTCCCAAATAACACAATGGATAAATTAAGCTTAAGGAGTTCCTTCTTAAGCAATCAGTTATGTTTGTTTTTCTGTGTTTTGGTTATAGGGTGATCTTATTATAGATACGGCTTATAGAATTCTTATCATTTAGTATTTATTTCATGATAGCACCTAAAGCAGTGGTGGGCAACCTGCAGCCCATGGGCTTGTATGCAGACCGTCAGGGTAGTCCGCTGGTGGGCTGCCAGACAGTTTTACATTTGTACAACCACCCGCAGCTCCAGAGGCTGCGGTTCATGGCTGTCAGCCAGTGGGAGCCACCGTACATACACTTAGGAAGTCAGTCTCTGTCCAGAAGTTTACACCCTAAATAGACGAGATAGACACAGTGTAGGTAGGGAAACAGAGATGCAGAGAGGTGACTTGCCACCGTCATACAGCACATCCACGGCAGTCAGGTCAAATCACGATGCTTCTTTGAACTGTTTTAGCCAAAGCTAACTAAAATATTAGTTAAAGCCTTATTTGTAAAAGTAGACTAAGACTCTGATATAATTATAAATGTTTAAACCCATTCTTCCAAAATTTGTGCACTTAAGTATCTTGTCCCAGAGGGATTTTCCTCTCTGTTGTTGAAACTAGTACAGTAAACTGTGAGTGCATTGCTTGTTAAAATTTTTACCTAGGATCTTCTGTCAAGTTTTCAATTTATATTTTTAATGTTGATGGGTGGATATTTTCTAATATCTAGCTGATTAAGATAGTTAAAGGAATTAATACATGTTACAGACAGTATACAAGAGTGAAATGCTGCTAAAGTTATGACAGGTTTCAGAGTAGCAGCCGTGTTAGTCTGTATTCGCAAAAAAAAGGAGTACTTGTGGCACCTTGGAGACTAACAAATTTCTTTGAGCATAAGCTTTCGTGAGTTAGAGTTCCGATGAAGTGAGCTGTAGCTCACGAAAGCTTATGCTCAAATAAATTTTAGTCTCTAAGGTGCCACAAGTGCTCCTTTTCTTTTTGCTAAAGTTATGAAACTGATATTTCGATTAAGGAGATAGATGAGTGATTGGGTTTTAACGATGATTGCATGCTGTATAACGCTTAACTAATGATTTAGAAAGACGTATAGGTGCTATCAAGAACAATGGAAGAAATTAAACTTGTCCTTAAAATGGAAAACATAATGGGAAAGCTCTTTATGTAGATCATCAGGTTTTTTCTGCAGGGGAGGGATGGCGGAAGTTGATTCTGAATGGCTATTACCTGAGAAGAATGGATTCAAGTAAAGCTTCTCTTAAATGGTATAGGATTCAAAAGAATAAATATATGAAACTTCCCTTTGTCACACCAAGATTGAGTCTTCTCTTCTAGTTTTAACAATAGCAAGATTCTTCTTTTTGTTGGTGGTGCAGAAGCATCAAGTCCAAACACCCTCCCTGCCACCCCCCTCCTCCATGTCCCCTACCCCCCCCCCAACAGCTCCTTTCACTTGGTTTCTTTTGTGTCCGAACAACCAGCGTTCTTCACTGTAACCCCATCTCCCTTTTCTGTAGCTGCCAGGATTGTGAGAATTGTTTGCTATACCTGCATGTGCTTTTAGGGCCCAGATACAAAAAAGATGAGAACAATTTTGTTTCACCATGACAAGAATGTATGTGGTGGTTTAGAGTCTGAGTTTATAGTTGCTATTTTCAGATGGCTGTTTATCTTTGGGTTATTCATAATTTTAGTAAGCATGTGTTTATCATAAACATTCTAATGTGCCTCAATCATAAGATCCAGTAGGTACCTGCACATCTGCGGATATCCACGTTGTATCCGTGGACCATGTTTGCAGATCATGGATCGGATTCGGATACAAATTTCATATCTGCACTGGGCCCTAGGTATCAGAGTTCAGTGTTGAGTACAATTTTTTGGCATTAGAAAAAGATGAAAATACCAAATTTTTTTGTTTCCCTAACTTAAAAGGCAAATCAAGAACTTTTCTTCTTCCTGTCTTGTGGAATAAGAACAAGGAACTATTCAATACAATTTGAAAAATGGCAAATTCAAAGCTGATAAGAGGAAACATTTTTTCACACAGTGTGTGATTTACATTATGGAACTTGTTGCCAAAGGAAGTTGTTGAGGCCAAGAATTTAAAAGATTCAAAAAGAGATTAGATATTTGTGTTGCTATCAAAAATATCCAGAGTTGTTGTTAATGACCACAAAAATGTTGACAGGGATATTAAACTTCATTCTTCAGGGCTCAACCCAGTCACTAACTGCTGTTCCACATCTGCCTAGTGCAGGGTTCTTGCATCTTCCTCTGAAACATCTGCTTTTGGCCACTGTCAGAGACGTGGTACTGCTGGACTAGATGGACCTTGGTCTGATCTCATATGACAGTTCCTATGAGTAAGAGCTGTAAAAATATGGTATTTTTTGAATTAATATGTGACCTCTACCTAAATTCTGATGGTTCAAAATCTGGAAAACAATATTAACAAAAGATTATGGAGAATATCTGTTCTCTTGGTCTGCATACTGCAGTTAATAAACTCTTTGTAGCAGGTTCATGATAAATAACTGCTAGTGTGGCCCATAAATCATAGACTAGAAAAGTCCATTTGGGTCATCCAGTCTGAATCATTCCCAGTAACTTGTTCTGGTATTTCAGCAGTGGGGATACCTCCGCTGAACTTAATGTTCATATGTTCTCTGCCCAGTTGGTCCTTGTATTTTAAATACTTTTCCTTCCTTTAATTTCAGGATATTATTGCTGCTTTGCAGACCATCTTAGAGTGAATAATTTATTCCCTTTTTTAAACATTGTGTAATATTCTATTATCAGGTTTCCTCCTCTGATGGTCAGGTCTTTTTTCCCCCCTGGATATTTTTCTATGTTAATTCTTCTCTGTTTGATTTGTTTACTCATTCATTCTTTAAACTTAATTTTTCCTTTAACTATTTCCCTCTATAATTAATTTTGTTACTAACTGTTTTTAAGTAGCCATAAACTGAGCATTTTGAATGAAATATTGTCATCCGGTAATTTCAAAGAAACAGTCTTGAGTTTGAGTGGCTACACTATATAAAAAACGTAAATGGTCAGAACACCGACATGGAGAACCTCCAGATATACATTTTTCTGTTTTATAGAAAAAACACAAGCAGATTTTTGCTTGGAATGCTTTGGTCCTAATTTGAATTTGAGCAATATTCTTGTTAATATCTAAAGCCATCTGTTACACAAACTTAGTACAGAACATTAATTTTTAAAAAATGGCTTATAAGGTGAATAGGTGTGTTCAAGGATCAGGAGAACAATATTGAAAATGTATTTGCAGTGTTCTAGGCATGTTTAAAGAGTATTCTGAATCACTTAGTTCTCCAGTAAAGTAGATGAGATCCTTCCAATTTGAGCAAATGTTTTTATATCTTGTCAACACTCTTAAAATCCAGTTACAACAGGTTCAGTGACAATGCAGTTGACCCCAACCATCGTTTAAATGTATAGTATAGGATCGAATTATGATGTAGTTCTATCCCCAAATCATGCTACAACCTAGAACAACATTTGGAGAAGGCAGTCTTTGGAGTGATTTGGGGATGGGATTTAGTTCAGTTTATACTGCAAGATGGAACTGTGTTGTAACTGGCTAGGATAACCGTGAACCAAAGCCCCATCTATGTGGTCAGTTTTGTACTGCAGACAGGATATTGGTGAAAAATTATAGTATTTTTTTCCTTCCTGGGTTTCTTGTTGGATTATCTTCTTGCTTAAAGCATTATAAACTTTGAACTAATTCAAAAAGTTCTTGTTTGGAGGAATACAATGTTTGGATGTTGCTGCCATGAACTGATATCCCTGTCTATAGTAGTAATATTCGTAGTTTAGCTTATGTTCTTTTGAATGATGATTATAGTACATTCTATTTGATGATGATGAAATAGCTCTGACTTATGTCTGTATATGTTTTACTTTGATGAACCATCAGTAGATCCAAGTACTATTTTATTGGAATCATTTAAGTTGGAAGGGACTCTACAAACTTTTCAAAACTGGTCACAGAGAGATTGCAGTTTAAGGCTGTACCATGCAATTGCTAATGCCTGATGTTGATAGAAGCATGTTATATAATGTATGTATGGAAAAGGAATATGCTTTTGTATTCCAGGATGATCGAACAAACAACCATGGTTGTATTCCAAACAGTCATACTAGTATAGTAACACATAAGGATACGCTAGCTGCCTGTTCGATAGTTTGCAATGAGTCAATAAACAAAGATTTTTCCCTTCTTTATAAATCTGGACTACAGATTTCAAGTAAATGTTGCATCATTTATCTGTGTACTTCTATCCAGCTGGTTTAAAATTGTGGCATGTAGACTTTCTGCTGATCTGTCATATGTTCTTTATCATATATAGCTTTTTGTGAACATCAGACTCTTAATCTTCCTACTCTTTGCTGCAACCGTTCCATTGGAGGTGCAGATTATTGTGCACTGGACTGCTTGGTAGCCATGTTGTACATTATTTCAAAGGCTTCTAATCTAGTCAGGCAGTCTTTCAAACCTTGATTGAACTCTTATTTCCCTATTGACCTGAAAATAATAGAAAAACATCTGTGCTTTACTATTGCTTCCCTTCAGGAGTGCTTAGAATTCCACATCCTCTAATCAAGGTTCATTATCAGACTAGTTCACTTGGATTTTCTAAATGACTAGAAATTAACAAGCACTTGACTACTCTTGTGGAAGTAATCAGGGAAGTTAAGGCCACTTGCTGAAGTAATCAAATACAGCTTTGTTTTGATTTGTAAAACCATGCAGATCAGGAAACCCTTAGCATATGTGCTGTATTAAATACGCTAATAGAAAAAAATTTATAGATGGGAATGACCAAAGATTCAAACTCTAGTTTTACATTTTATGATGGTTAAACCATTATTAAATAAGATTTGTAGAATAGTGTACTGTCTTGCCCATTGAGTCCCTAATGTCACAGATGACATCAGTTTTCATCAAGATGTCACGTTTTTCCAGCTGGCATCTCTGAAGTGCTAATTCTTCTTCGGAGATTGCTTCTGCTGTGTCCCCACTCCTTGGGGATTTGTGAGTTGTGGTCTCCCAAGGATATGGAGTCTGCAGAGGCAATGTAGTTAGAGAAATTAAGTTAGAGGTGAGTAACCTTCCTTTTTACTGTTTGTTCGTGGTGCAACTGATGCTTGACTTGTAAGTTTACATACTGCTGCGCTGAGTAAAATAGTAGTCTCCGTTAATGCTTGAACTGGCAATATGTATGTTCTGCCTTTTCAGAAGGAGCACAGATTTACAAACAAAAGTATGCTGGGGCACCACTTTTATATTAGTAAAAAGAAAAGGAGTACTTGTGGCACCTTAGAGACTAACACATTTATTTGAGCATAAGCTTTCGTGAGCTACAGCTCACTTCATCGAATGAAGTAATCGGATGGAGTGAGCTGTAGCTCACGAAAGCTTATGCTCAAATAAATGTTAGTCTCTAAGGTGCCACAAGTACTCCTTTTCTTTTTGCAAATACAGACTAACACGGCTGCTACTCTGAAACCTGTTTTTATATTAGTGATACTTTTGACAAGCAAGGAATAATTCTTTGCCAAGTTGACTGGTGCTTTGTGGAGGGGACAGAGACCAGCTGAGTGGGACAAGAGAAACAGTCAGTGTTTGCCATGTGAGAGAGGCAGAAAAACTGCCCAGCAGGAAAAGTGAAAACTTCTTTTTTAAACCTTAGCGAAAGCAATTATATTTTCATACTTATGTAATTTTTTCACAAATATTGGAAATTTTAAAAACAAAATACAAATTATGAAAACTGTTTTTTAAATACTATGTGAATGATTTATATAGATAGTTATAATTATAAACTGCTAAATGTATTAAACTTCCATTTAACAAATGGCTCTTCAGAAACACTCCACTGTCAATCGGTTTTGTACCCATACTCTCCAGTGAATCATTCCCTCTCTCTGTATTGAAGCATTCCTAGTCATGCAAGCAGCCATTGTTTGGGATTCAAATCCAAAGCATTTGACTCCCTTAATTTAAAGATAAATTGTAATTACTCATTGGGATAATTCAGTGGGAGAGAGATCCTGTTGTTTTAAATAGACTGACAGGTTAAAGGTTCATACTAACAATTTGTGGTGCCATGTGAGACCTGACAGAAAACGATAGGAAGATCTAGTCAACCATTAAACACTTATTAGAGGAAACTGCAAAATCATGGGTACTATGATCATGTTTGCTCTAGAATGAACTAATGGCCTTCTGGGGATTGAATCTTGAAAAAGGTAATTAGCAATTGTAGATGATTCATCCCAAATGTACTGGTAGGAAACTGATAATCCAATTGATGTGAGAGCTACTCAGTACATGGAAATAAGAAAAGTGAAACTGGCTTCGTGATGAAAAGGAGAATGATTTTGTTCTTTGAGTAGTGTTCCTATGTGTGCTCCACTTTAGGTGTTTGTGTGCCCCTGCATCTCTAATCTGGAGATTTTTGGTAGCAGTGTCCCGTTCAGCCTCGTGGTCTGCCTCAAGGCTATTTAACACTGGGGGGGGGAAGGAGAGGGAACTCCCTTCTCAACTTCCTTTGGCCTCTGACAGAATGAGCAGTTGTCCCGTCCTTATCTTTGTCATTAGCATAAGTAGTGTTTTGTTTTGTTACCGTTGTTCTCCCTAAAAGTACTCAGGCTAGTGTTTTATTTTTTATTTTATTTTATTTTTTTGGTTTAAAAAGAAAAGAGAAAAAGGAAAAGAACTTCACTTTCCTTCCCTGTCTGGGGACATTCCCAACAACTGAAAAAGAACAAACAAACAAGTAAAGATGATGTTCTTCTGCATATTCCTCCTTGCTAGAGGATGACACCCCTGCTCAGGGGCTTGCCTGGCTTTCTCTGCTCCAAGCAGTGCCTCTTCTCCCAGTTCCTGTAATAGCCAGAAACACTGTGTGCCTGGGACACCCTCACAGAAATGCTTTTACCTGCCACACCTAAAACTGCAGCCTCACAGGAGCTGGGAGCTGAAGTAAAGATTCATAGATACTAAGGTCAGAACGGACCATTATGATCATCTAGTCTGACCTTCCACACAATGCAGGCCACAGAATTTCACCCATCCACTCCTGTGAAAAACCTCTCACCTATGTCTGAGCTATTGAAGTCCTCAAATTGTGGTTTAAAGACTTCAAGGAGCAGAGAATCCTCCAGCAAGTGACCCGTGCCCCATGCTACAGAGGAAGGCAAAAAACCTCCAGGGCCTCTTCCAATCTGCCCTGGAGGAAAATTCCTTCCCAACCCCAAATATGGCGATCAGCTAAACCCTGAGCATATGGGCAAGATTCACCAGCCAGATACTACAGAAATTTCTTTCCTGGGTAACTCAGATCCCACCCCATTTAACATCCCATCACAGGCCATTGGGCATATCTACTGCTAATAGCCTAATTTTGGCAATTAATTATTCAACTATCCCATCATATCACCCCTTCCATAAACTTATCAAGCTTAGTCTTGAAGCCAGATGCATCTTTTGCCCCCACTGCTTCCCTTGGAAGGCTGTTCCAGAACTTCACTTCTCTGATGGTTAGAAACCTTCATCTAATTTCAAGTCTAAACTTCCTGATGGCCAGTTTATATCCATTTGTTCTTGTGTCCACATTGGTACTGAGCTTAAATAATTCTTCTCCCCCTGTGGTATTTATCCCTCTGATATATTTATAGATAGCAATCATATTTCCCCTCAGCCTTCTTTTGGTTAGGCTAAACATGCCAAGCTCTTTGAGTCTCCTTTCATAAGACAGGTTTTCTATTCCTTGGATCACCCTAGTAGCCCTTCTCTGTACCTGTTCCAGTTTGATTTCATCTTTCTTAAACATGGGAGACCAGAACTGCACACAATATTTAATTACCAAAATCATGTTATCCCATCATACTATCTCCTCTATAAACTTATCGAGTTTAATCTTAAAGCCTGATAGATCTTTTGCCCCCACTACTTCCCTTGGAAGGCTATTCCAAAACTTCGCTCCTCTGATGGTTAGAAAACTTTGTCTAATGTCAAGTGTAAACTTCCTGGTGGCTAGTTTATATCCATTTGTTCTTGCGTCCACATTGGTACTGAGCTTAGATAATTCCTCTCCCTCTCTGGTATTTATCCCTCTGATATATTTAGAGAGAGCATTCATATCTCCCCTCAACCTTCTTTTAGTTAGGCTAAACAAGCCAAGCTCCTTGAGTTTCCTTTCATAAGACAAGTTTTCCCTTCCTCGGATCGTCCTAGTAGCCCTTCTTTGTACCTGTTCCAGTTTGAATTCCTCCCTATAGAGAAAACAATTCAGTCTGCAGGGGACTCCAATCATCCCCAGAGCCTTCACTTCAAAAGGGGTCAAGTGGAGGGGGGGGGGGAGAGAGAGAGAGAGAGAGAGAGAAAAAGAAGCAGCCTCCAGCAGACTCCCCCTGGAAGGGCTCCTCTGAGCAACTGACCAGCCAGAGGGCTGTTCCCCATTGTGGCCATCTCTGCACCGATCCCTGAGCAACTGGCCAGCCAGAGGGGGTGTTCCCCCATGCGGCCATCCTGGCACCCATCTCAGAGTACCTGGTCCAGCTAGAGGGGAGATCCCCAGTGCGGCCATGGCCTTGTCGGTAGGACAATACCAGCAGAGGAACCTCCTGCTGTGAGCTCAGCTGCCGCTCCTCCGGAAGCTCTGGAAGCTGAAACCTGAGAAGGGGCTTCCTGCTGTGAACTCTGCCCTGCTCTGAGCTCGGCTCTGTCCTGCTCTGAGTTCTATTCTGGGCAACTACTGCATGGAGAGGGCACCGTTACTGTACCATGTCTAAAAGAGCGACACAGAGAAGCCCTGCTGTCAGCTCTGCTTCTGCACCCAGACACCAGAGTGTTTGCCCTGCCCTGCGTCATGCTCTGAGGCAATGGTACCATCCCCTAAGGAGAGGGGACGGTTACCGTAACATCTCTAAAAGAGCAGCATAGAGAAACCCGTTGGTACCAGATGCAACAAAACTCCCATCTAGGAAGTGTTCTGCACCTTCCCAACCATTGATACAGACTACAGAGACTCCTCTGGGTTCCGGATGAGCCCATGGTAACACAGGTGCTCTGATACTCTGGCAACTTGTGGCCTCAGTACCCAGAGAGAGACCTTTATCGTACTGTCTTTTTAAAAAAAAAAAAAAAAAAAAAAAGTGGCACCAACAAACTTTTTGTACTGGGCAAAACTCTCATTTAGGGAGTGCTCTGCCCAATTGTTGGTACTGACAATGTACCACGGACCCTCCTCTGTGGTACCAAATGAACCCATGGTCCTGCATGAGCTCTGGTACCCTGGAGACCTGATGATTGGGGAAGAACCACAATCCACATTATCTGGTACCAGGACCCCAGTATCGAGCACATCCCGACACCCAAATCTCTCTTAGCACTGGGCTGTATACTACCAATAACCCAGTCAGCGGCACCCTTACCCACTGACAAATCTGACACTGGCCAGGAGGAGATCATTCCCTGGCCCCTTAAGGTGGCCCACCACCACACTACAAGGGTCATCCCCAGTTCCATCACGCCAACCGCCTGTGCCTGCCTTACTGCCTCTCCCTTCCAAGGCCATATTGTAACTCTTCGGGTGTGTGTGTGTGTATGCACACGCGCGCACGGTGTGACCATCTCTGGTGTCTCTCAGGGAGAGTCCACCAGATGGTTTGCTACGGCTGAGCACCTGATCCAGGACAGGAGAAAGCTTTTTCAGAACAGGAAAGAAGGGGGAAGGGGAGAAAGAAGGGTGGGGGGAAAACACCCTGAAGAGGAAGCTACCTCTTCAACATACTTCTCATCTCTCCGAGATGAGTGTGCTGCCCACCCCTCATCACTAGGTGAAGATTTAAGAACTTACCAAGAGGGTGGCAGACGAGCTGCAGATTACCTTACAGGAGGTGGCAGATACACATCACAAGTTTGGTGGAAATTCTGCATGCTACCTTCTCATCTAGAACTGTCTTCCAATGAATGAGCTGATTCTAGATTCTACCAAAATAATCTGGTAGAGCCAGCCTCCATCGCACCAACCAGCAAGTGTGTAAACAAAAACAACCCTACATCTCTACTCAAAGAGGCAGACTTTGTTTTCAACATCTGCAACCCAACACCATCATAGTGGATGTGGTTAATGCATGAAGCAAGCAACATAATGCCAAATCAACTCCATGTGACCAGGCTTCGCAAGATGGCGTATTCATCTACAACATTACTGTTTAGAGTAATTAATTACCAAACTGTCATGGCCAAAACAATTTTGTTAATCTTGGGAAACCCAGGATGTTTCTGAAACATTACTGGAAACACAAAAAACAGATTCAGACCATTCTTAAAGAAGGTCACGTAATAGCCAGACTGGTCCTAGAGAAACCACTGGATGTAGCTGTTACAGCTGCCATGACAGTGGTACTGAGGTGGGTTGTGGTGTTTTTTTTTTGTTTTGTTCGCTACACCTCTCTAGATTGCCCAGAGAGCTACAGACTTCCAATTTGAAGGGCCAAACTCTTTGCGGAGAAGACAGATTTTTCTCTCCACATCCTGAAGGATTCTCAGACCGCACTACACTCCTTAGGAATCTACACTGTGGAACAGAAGAGAAGATGTACCTCTCAACCACACCACAGATCACAGTCTTCTCAATACTCACCATCTCTGTGCTGTTATGAGCCACAGTGTAAGAGGCCCAGGGCTCAAAAGTGAGAACAGTCTGCACCCCATTCCATGACCTCTCAAACTGCCTCTTATACGCCCTTTGAGCTGGTTGGGTGCCTGAACAATGATACCTTACAGCGTCAGCTGCTGTCTATACACCTGTCACGCCACTCAGAAGTCACCTTACCTTACTTCACAGCAGTTAGGACCAGCTCTAAAGCAAAGACATTGATTTCTAGCCCTGAATCTACAGGGTGTGGTGCCTGCTTCCGTATCTCAATACAACCATTTTACGGGAGATTTCCTACTGCTTACCTTTGGTGCAGGATCATTATAGGTATTGACTGTTCCACACAGGGTAGTCTCCAAGGTTCACTTCATTGTAGTGGCATGCTAACCCCGGTACAGTGCCTGGACTTTATCAGCACCAACCTGATGCAGGACAAGTGAGAGCGCTCCTCTCACTACCCACATTCACCACCCTGGAACACATCTCCCTAATATACTGGGGAGCTCACCTACACAACAACACACAAAGGTTATGATGGACTTAATGTGACCTGTATGTTTTGTATAAACTGCCAAGGAGCTATCAGATCTCCCTCCCTCTGCAAGTCAGCATTCAAACTTTGGAATTGATGCACCCATCACAATGTGCTCATCTTAACTGTCTGCCAACAAGGGATACAGAACAGGATAACCAACAGTCGCAATTTGGAATTTTCTCATGACAATGAGTGTATACTGAATTCAGAGGTGCTTCAAGATATAGTCACCCTTTGGAGAAACGTTCACTGGCGGTTGCCCTCATCTTCCCAGCGGACAGGGCCCACTTGTATGTCTTTTCCCAGTTTTCTACCCTATCCAAGATTCTGTTGAAAATTCAACGAAACAAAGCAGGAGTTACTGTGATTGCTCCTCTTGACTATGACAAGTCTGGCTCCCTTACCTGACGCAGATGGCAATATGCCCTCCTATTCCTCTGACGTCAGCCCATTCCTCACCCGCTCTCTCAAAACAGTGGGCTGACCCTTCACCCCAACCCGAGTCCTCTACCTCCAGGCTTGGATCTTTTTGTTCCAAGGCTTAGAAGCAGAATGCTCTGACAAGCTGAAACACCTGTTGCAACACAACCACAAGTTGACCACTCCACATACCTATCTACAAAATGGAAACTACTCCAAGTTTGTACCATTCCAAACAGACAGACCCAACCTCATCTTTCCTCCCTCTGATTTTACACTACATTTTAAACTCTCACTCAGGTCCTTTAAGGTACATCTCGTGGCAAAAATGGCTTTCCACTTGGAAAAAGAAAAGGAGTACTTGTGGCACCTTAGAGACTAACAAATTTATTAAGCATAAGCTTTCGTGACGAAAGCTTATGCTCTAATAAATTTGTTAGTCTCTAAGGTGCCACAAGTACTCCTTTTCTTTTTGCGAATACAGACTAACACGGCTGCTACTCTGAAACCTTTCCACTTGGAGTTTGCTCAACCACCAATGCGTAGACTCTTTAAGGGCATTGGGACTCTTTCCCCCATGTGACACCACCCACTCCAGCCTGGGACTTTAATCTAGTTCTCAGGGCTTGGACTAGACCTCCCTCTGAGTTCAGGACAACTTGTTCTCTCTTACACCTGTCCATGATGACAGCATTTCTAATTGCCATCACCTCAGCTAGGCACATAGGAGAAATAGCGGCCCTGATGGCACACCCATCATTCACGGCCTTTGTCTTTAATAATAATAATAATAATAATAGTTATTGTTATTATTATTATTAACAACAACAACAACTCTAAGGCCATATCCCAAGTTTTTCCCTACTTTTTCTGTACTTTCCATATGAATCAACAGATCCATCTCCCTGTTTTTTCCCAAAACCACATTGTGACAACTTTCAGAGTAGCAGCCGTGTTAGTCTGTATTTGCAAAAAGAAAAGGAGGACTTGTGGCACCTTAGAGACTAACAAATTTATTAGAGCATAAGCTTTCGTGAGCTACAGCTCACTTCAAATTTGTTAGTCTCTAAGGTGCCACAAGTACTCCTTTTCTTATTGTGACAACTGGGAGACAATTGTGCATATGCTAGATATTAGAAGGATATTAGCATTCTACTTGGACAGGACTAAGGACTTCAGGAAATCCCCTAAACTTTTTTCCTTTTGTCCACAGAAAGATCCAAAAGCTCTGATATCTCCTCAAAGACTATCCAATAGGTCTCTAGTTGCATTAATCACTTAGCAAGGGCGCAACTTGCTTCCATCCATATGCACTCCACGAGATCAGTCCCTACCTCAATCTCCCTAATCTATAGAGCAATGACTGGGGCCTCTGTCCGTACTTTCGCAGAACATTATGTGATTACTGAAGATTTGGCCGCTGACACCATCTTAGACTCCACAGTACTCTCTGTAGTAAAAGACTCCGCTCTGAAGTCCCAGCCTCCAGTGGTGGGTACTGCTCCGGAGTCACCTAAAGTGGAGCACCCATAGGGACACTAGTCGAAGAGGAAGTTGCTCACCTTGTGCAGTAACGATGATTCTTCGAGATGTGTCCCCCTTGGGTGCTCCACAACCCGCCCTCCTTCCCTCTACTTCGGAGTTCTCTATAGGGCCCTGTGGTAGAGAAGGAAGTGGGGGGTTTGCCCGTGCAGTGCTAAATAGCCTTGAGGCAGACCCCGAGGGAGGGAGAGCACATGCGCGGGTTCATTGGGACACTGCTACCAAAAATCTCCAATTAGAGGTGCATGGGCACATGGACACCTAAAATGGAGCACCCATAGGGACACACATCTCGAAGAACCATTATTACTGCACAAGGAGAGTAACTTCCTCATACATGGTCCTTCTGCCATTTAACTATTTTGAAGGGAAAATGCAAACTTTTTTTGTGCTGAGATACACCTGTCTAACTTGTCATGTGGGTTCCTTTTTCATAGATTGTTGACACTTTTATTCCAGTAAGTTACTCAAATTGCCTTTTGGTACCTTGGTTTTTTTTTTCAACTTGATTTAGTTGAGAGTTTGACTCATCCTGTTAATTGATGCTCTGTCTTGTTTGATGAGTTTGAAAGATGACCTCTATCCAGAAAGAAGTCATGTGTTCTGAGTTTGTTACACATCACTGTCTTTCTGCCTCCATTCAAAAACAAAAGCAGATTCTCAAAGCAGACTTTGGGCAAGTAAAGCAGTAATTGCATCTTCTGCTTATCCCAAGGGTGGGAATTTAATCGGATCTGCATTATTTGTGCACAGGTTTCATATGTTTGTTCGGGGAGGGGGAGGAGAGAGAGAGAACGAAGACGGTTCTGGCTCAAAAACAGTTTTTTTTCAGAGCTAATGCACAGGGATCTATTGCTAACTATTCTCCAAAGATAATCTCTGTTTTATGGGAAAATTATTGCATCCTAACTGGGAATCACCGCCTATCTCAAACTGATTATTGAAGAGAGACTGCTGACTGTGCTTTGCTCTGTTGCAATCCTTTCTTGCTTTCTCTGTACAACCCACTTTTATCCTCTTGGTCTTAAAATTTTTGGTTGGGGAGATACTACTTTGGGGAGTTTTTTGTTTGGTTTACTCTGCAATTTGGAATAAATACAGTGAGGGAAGAGTAGGGGGAAAGAAATGCATGGTTCAATGCTGGAGGCCTTGTAGACAATCAAGACTGCCTTGCTGATAACACACACATCAAAAGGGCCAGTGAGTTGTAGTCTTTTCTCCAGAGTGCCATCAATTATGTTTCAGGGGGACCAGGCAACACTTTTTATAGCAAGAATGTATTTTTTTATTTATTTTTTTTTTTACTAACTGTATTTGCAAGCATTCAAGCAGCTGGCCAAATGATGTCACAAATATGTGTGGCCCTTATGTGGGACGTGCAAAGGGGAGAAGAGGCTTATTTTGTGACCTTCCCTTTTCTGTGTACCTGCATATGGGTCAGGCAGAATTGGCCCCTAAGAATTGGTACAGCACGTTTTTCAAGGAGTTTATAATCAAACGTAACAGTGTGCTGGAGAGCTTGCCTTAATTTTATGTTGTTTGCTTGCATATGATAGTACTTTTTTATATGGTTCTTTATTTTTAATGTATAATAAATTAATTTAGATGGTAGATGGTGGTTGCAGAGAAACGATGGAAAAATATTTGAAGGAGCAGAGCAGACTGTGAAGTTTGGGATTAGATAGATGTTCTAGGTGTATATTGTTAGAATGCAATGATAATTTTGAGGGTTAAGAAATGTTTTTAAAGACTCAAACCTGCACTGAATTGTAATAATGCAGTTGTTTTCCACGGCATTTCTCTGTTTAAATTTATCAAGTAGTGCTACCTAGTGGCCAGTGAAATGTTTGCAATTGGGTTTAACCCAATAAAGGTCAGAACAGTTTTTAGTGCAGGAATCGGCAGCCTTTGGCATGCGGCCCACCAGGGTAAGCCCCCTAGTGGGCCGGGCCGGTTTGTTTACCTGCTGCATCCGCAAGTTCGGCTGATTATGCGGTTCTCACTGTCCGTGGTTTGCTACTCCAGGCCAATGGGGGCTGCAGGAAGCGGCGGTCAGCACATCCCTCGGCCCGTACCACTTACCCTGGCGGGCCATGTGCCAAAGGTTGCCTATCCCTGGTTTAGTGTAACACATGTAAGTTATTGTCTGGGTTCTCACAGGCGAGGGCAGTACTAGATTGTAAATGCAATGCATTTCTGACAGTTGACTGAACTAGATGAAATTGTAAATGAGCTTGGAAGTGGAAGATTTTTTTCTAAACGGTAGCATCTATAACTACTATACATACTGGAGATTAACGTCTTGGATTATTGGATATGGAAATAAAATGGCCAGTATATAAATGAGGAATGCGGTCCTAAATATTCAGCTTTTAGAAGAGAAATTCTTAAGTATATTTAGACAGAAAGATATCACAGAATGATACTGTCTTTTTGCCAGTGCACCACAAGGGGGCAGGATTGTATTATGGTATGGATATAACTGACTACTGAATCCTTTGCAGGCTCTGATATGTTTGGGAAACTAAATCTTTATGGCTTATTTATAAGCAAGTATTACCATTCCAGACTGGAAATAAGGCATAAAATTTTAACAGTGAGTGTAATTAACCATTGGAACAATTTACCACGGAGTGTTTGGATAATTCTCCATCATTGATTCATTTTTAAATTAAGATAGGATGTTTTTCTAAAAGATATGCTTTAGGAATTATTTTGGGGAAGTTCTATGGCCCCTGTTACACAGTAGGTAAGACTTGACAATCTCAGTTGTCTCTCTTCTGTCCTTGGAATCTGTGCCTCTATAAATAATAAACCAAATGTATTTTTTATGTGTCCTTAAAGAGTTGCTGATATCTTCTGGAGTATTTGTTTTCTCTAAGCAGCAGCCTTGTCAGACAACTGATGCACATTTGTTTTTATTTGTCTTTCTCCACCCTTGAGTATGAATGATGTATGTGTGAAAAGAACATCTTGCCAGTTTATCAGATGCAACTGGTTTATCTCTTACAGTTTTCTGATTATATGATCTCATGGTCTCTGCATGCTATGACATGCTCACATGCTATGACAGAGACGTGCTTGCTGGTGGTGAAACTGTAGTCACTGATTCCTGAAGAAACAGTTTCTATGCTAATGACCTTAGTAATAAAGATGCAAGGCAAGAGAAATTCACAGAATGAGAAATAAGCAAAATTTGCATATATATCACTTTTTCCATGAGATGTCAGAGGTTCTTTAAGGGCCTGATTCTGCAAGTCACTGGCATTTAGTGGGAGCAGGATCTCAGCCCTAAGATTGTGTCCATTAATTAGGAAAACTCTTAGAACTGCTTTGGAACCCAGTCTACAAATGCAACTTTCTTATTGTGAATAATTGGAGTAACTGATGTCTTAGCCATACCAGAATTAAAGGGTAAACATATATTCAGATTGGTCCCTGAGTAATGGTAATCAGTTATTGGGGGTGGGGGAAAAGGGATAAATGCTTGTACTGTGTCAAGCACCACTCATTTGTGACACTGTGATGAGATGCAGTGCTCACAGTAGATTGTGCAGCTCTTCATAACATGATGATCCATTTGCTTGTGTCCTTTGCTCAGCAGTGAAATAGCTAATGGTGACATTTAAATTGTCAGATCTAGGATTGAGTGTTTAACATTCACTGAAGATCTATGTCTGCAGACTCAGGCAGATGTCACTGTTTACCTTCAGCTCAGTTGGAAGACTTTCTTCATAATTGTTAGTGCTAGTCTTCCCCAGGGAGCTGGGGAGGGCCTGAAACTTGTATTCTGGAGCACAAGGAGCAGCCGGGGGTGGGGGAGGGTGAGCAGTACCAGAACAGTGAGCCACCATGAGTTTGGCCCTGTCTGACCCAGGCAATTCAGAGACATGAGCAGTAACAACTCTTCCAAGCCCCTGGCTTCCAACAGGAGGAAACTGCATGGGTTGGGAGGGAAATAAAGAGGTCAGCTGCAGAGGAAAGGAAGGAGCAGTTCACATGACAATCAGTGCTTTGATCTCTGTGGCTGATCCCGGTGTACCAGTAATTAGAACTAAACAGTTCATACGTTTCTGCTCCTGAGAGGTTAGTTGTTCTTCTAATGAATATAGTGTTGCCTAAATAGTTGTTGCAATGGAATATTAACATATTGAAGCTACCTTCCAAAATGATATGCTGTCCTGAGGAAGAGTGGGTAAATGATTCTAACCGTACCAGTGCGTATTGTTTGCAAGTCTGCTTTAGGCAATAATACTATTAAGCAAAGCTGAGTAATTCTATTCTGAATTTACTGTGACTGAAACACACCATAATACAAACAGAGGTAACAGTGTGATGTCATTAACAATAGAGCACTGAAATATACATAGTGAGACCCATAGCTTCAGTTAATTTACACTGAGGTAGAAGAAGCCTCTTTATTTAATCTTAAATCAATTCCAGAGTAAGAAGCGTTTTTTAGAAACAGAATTGTAGGTCTTTAGAAGTGTTCAGTCTGCCTGGGAATCTGATTGGCTGATTATCTGGGTGTTACATAATCCTCACATGCAGCTGTGTGTCAGCTTCTGAGTCACTTCTAAAGGGAGCATTTTAAAATGTGTTACCCCCTCAGTCTCTTTGCTTTTTCAAACATTTTCACATAGCCTAATAGTAATTGGTCTTAAAATACTGCATTGCTGTTTTACCTTCCCCGTTAGTGTGTGCGCTTCCCTGATAGCAATGGCAGTTTTACCTTGTTATATAGTCAAGTTAATGCAGTAGTGAAGGAATAAAAATTGCAAAATTTTCATTTTTGCATCTTTAGAAAAGTGTTCAGTTCAATATATGGATAACTTGCGTGCATGAATGTTGTGTTATAAATAGATGTAAATATTTTATTGGCAACTGAACTGTTACACAATATAAAAAGTATATTATAAAAAGAGGAATGTAACTGGTACATGAAGGCGATTTTGGGTACAAACACATGGTATGACTCATTAGCTAATTGCTTTAAAAACACACAAAATAGAATAAAAGTAGTTTTTATGGAATACCTTTTTTAATTCCAATAAAAAGCTTTTTAAAAATCCCCTGCTGCACTGTGAACACAACAGCATTGTGTGAGAACCAAAGTGAAACTGTCCAGACGCTAACCAGTTTGCCCAAGATGAATGGAATATTAAAAGTCAAAAAATTGTGAAACATAAATTAGACTTTTAGGGCAGATTTTCAAAATCATTTCCATTTGAAAACCTAGCCACTTGTTTAATTATCTAAAGATCTGAGCATCCTGCAACTCCTGTTGAGATCAGTGGAAGCTGGTGAGCATTTATCTAGTTGCCTAAATGGGCGCTTAGTATGCGTGAAAGTTTGGTGCTAAAAATGTATTTTTATAATTGCCTGTATCTTAGGCTAACATGTACAGTTTTAACGTTTCCCCCTTTAAAAAAATCTGAAAGGCGCCAGATAAACCTTCTGGACTGCCAGGGTCTTCTGTCTGCAGAACATGTACATCACAGGAACCAGCAATGTAACTTTTCCATTTCAACCCTGTCTTCCACTAAGCAGCCCTTTATTGAATGGCTCTTTCAGTATCTATGCCCACCCGCTTGTTTTAGCTTGTATCCAGCTTCAACAAAGGGGTGATTTTAATGGTATGGGGAGCAGATGAGTGTTAAGTAATGCTAGCAACACACTTATATAGAGGGGGAAAGAGCCCAAGAGGATATTGATAAGAGATGGGAAGGGAAAAAGAGGGAGAGAAGGTAGATTAGGTGAGGGGATGAGAGCCAAGTTCAGAAATAGAGATTTTTAAGGTAGATAGACAGAGCCTTAAGAATAGAATACGGGGTTTAAAAGAGGACAGTTAGATTATTCTGAAGTAATATCCAACTGCCGCAATCATGATTAGGGTCACATTGTTTTTAGTCTGTTTGAATGCATGGAAGGACAGTCCCTTCCCCAAAGAAGCTAGTCTAATTTGAAATAAGATGTGAGTAACTATAAGAGGCAAGTGGGTTGTAAATGAGCAGTATTAATCTCACTCTATTACCTAGGTAAATTGCATGTGCAATGTGATGGTTCTGAGTCATGGTAAATATTTTTAAAATCAGTCGGACCATCACACAGACTAGTCATTAGTTAGCTGATTTGACATCATGGAAGAGGAACAGGAGGATAGTGTAAAGGGTTGATCCCATCAATTTTGCGTTTAAAGAAGTTGACCAGATGCTGGGTAGAGTGTGAGGAGGTGGTACAGTTGGAAGGAAAGGGTTTTGAACAAAGTGAGAGGGAGATGGTTGGCAAGAGGCAGTATGAGTGGAGTAGAAAGAGAGAAAGTATAAATATCTCCCTTTTCCACACTTACTGAGGATAACCAGAGGAATCCAGGATGAAAAATCACCATTTTGATCATACCTGTTTGGCTCTGAAGGTCTTGCTTCCCACAACTAGCAATAGTGTTTGTTTATAAGTTAATACCTTCATAACCTGGACATGGTCTCCTCTGCCAGGCCCTCTAAATTATCCAGTCTCTAGAAGCTGAAATTGTCGCCATAGAATCTAAAATGATAAACGCTCAATGCTGTATTCACTCTTGGGAAGCAGTAGATTTCTTGCTTAAATCTAAGAAGCTGTTTACCTCCAGGGTGGAAAAAGTGGATTTGAAGGGCCTTTCACCTAACACTTGACTTATTAGCAGACTTGTGTGTTGCTCCCAAGGTTCCGGAAGCACTGTTAATTTATTGGTGTACCCAAATCCCGGTTTCTTCATTTGGAAGTACATTGGCCTACATAGGATTCTTACTAGACACAGCTTAGCCAAAAAGCTTTCCTTCCCTTATTAAGAGCCCAAGACAACACAAGATAGCAAGGCACTTGTATGGCCTCTTGACAGGAAGAAAAGTCCAGTTATAGATAGGCTGAGTAAATGAGTAATAAACATTGGCAAATGATGTTAGGATCAGTAAGTGGTGAGTTAAATCTTTCATGAGTTGGAAATGCTTGGGACATAAAACTGTTTTTTTTTCTCTGTCTCCGAGCAAGGATTTATATGCTGAGCAAAGGAAGACTGTAGTTATGACAAAGTTTGCTTCTCCACTTTGTTTGAGGGTGCATGCATGAATGGGCTCTTATACACCCTCTTCCTTAATTCTCTCTATGAACACTTTCCTGAAAAAAAAAAACAAAATGAGAAGGTTACACAATCATAGAAGTCCTGTAATAGCCCTCTGAGGCAAATAGATTTGAGCCAAGGCGCACTTGTATACCTTCTCCTGCTTTACTTGTCTAATGCAAGCCATAGTAATCTGTATAGTATACAGAATACAAATATACAGAACGTGAAATAGTTTTAATGTTGTAGGAGAGATTTTAACTTTTGGAATTTTGTGACTCTTGTGGGCTTGACTTCTCAGTCCTTCATGTTGATAGCTGTTTTGCATCTATATGTGCAGGGTTGCAGACTACAGTGAAGACCATAATTAGTGCTGGTGATGAAATGATTCTCCTCCCACTCCCCCCCATGAAAAAATTCAATAAACAGTTTGTTTCACTGAAACTTTTTTCATTTTCAGGGTTTAATTGAAAAACCATTATTTTTCAACAAAACTCCTGTACTTTTTGATCCTTCTGATTTTTAGAAAAGATGTTTTCCTGTTACAGTCATTTTGATGGAGAATGTTTGGCCAGGTGTAACTGAATTTCAGCATGCCATTACAAAAGTTAATCTTAACCCTAAAATGTTCTACTAAGCTTAATGAAGAAATTTCAACCTCTTAACATCTTTTCTTTGTCCACAATATCCTCCCAGATGTAAGATGCGACTCCAAAACTTAAACATAAATTTGTCTTTGGCTTGTCTTAGAGCAGTTAAAATTCCCTATTTCATGCAGCTTTTTCTTTTAGAACAGGTTTCAGAGCCACTTGACAATATATTCCCATTGTGGCTTTTTTTTTTTTTTAAACAAAGGACTGATTTGAATGGGATGGATTAAGATTTGGAAGTTGATTTAGGTTTCAGGATTTTTGGTTGTTTTTTGACAGAGTGAGGGGGCACATTGGTGCCAGGGAGTTTAGAAACTCCTGAGTTTGGTCAATTAGTTTTTGGGGTTTTTAAGTTTGGTTTGTGTGAGAGCCTGGAACTTGTATAGATTTTGTAAATTGAAATATGCTTGAAATTAAAAGGATCAGTTTGTCTTGAGTATCCATGTCTTGAGTTTGTCTTGAGTTTCTTTTAACTCAGCATTCTTTATTAACCAGCAGCATGGTATGTGGTCCACTGGTAGTCCCTGTAATGCTCACTGGTAGTGCATGAAGATCTGGTTGACCCCATAGGACTGGCTCTCCTCTTTGTGTCCAAATACTGTGACAAGTGCTCAAGTTTTCTTGTGAAGAAGAGCCTAGGATACTCTGAAAGGAGCTGGAAACTAGGAGAACCCAGCTTATCTGTCTTTGCTTAGAGGTTACTGCAACATAAAAGGAGTAGATGAAATGGTAGTATTAGTGAGACTAGTGCAGCCAGCTATGAACAGAGCGGCAATGTTTAGAGAAGCAGGAAAACAAGAGGATTGGATATCTGGGCATCATATACACAGAGGGAAGGCAAGTGGCTAGAAATCATATGCAGTGTTTGGTTCTTTTCTCCTTTCTAAGCACTTTTCCATGTAGTCAATGTGCATCACGAGGCTATTACTTGATCACAGGCAAGAGGTAGTTTTCATAAGACTTTCTCTGTTAAGGTGTGATCCCCATTATGAAAAAAACTCAGGAACACCTTTTTATAAAGTACTCAGGTCAGATGTAGCACTGGTTTAGTTTGGAATGAGTGGATTTTGTTGGAGCATTTGCTTTGTGATTTAGTATTCAACTTTTTTTTTTCCAAATAAGATTCTCAGCAAATGTGTTTTCTAAATTGACTAATGTATTTGTGCATCTCAGAGGGTCATCCTTAGCTGATCATAGAGCATGTATGTTGAAATTTAATTAGTGAAAAATGCATGATTTATTTTGTTCATAAAAAAGCAGTTGTGAATTAGTATCAGTGTCACTGTATCTCTATTCCTAGATATAAAATGTGCAGCCTGTTTTCAATTAATGTATAATTAAGTTTCTAATTGGACTGAATGTTAGATTTGTATATGTTGTTGAGCATCTTGGATATTGTAGTTATAATTTAATTTTACTTTTTTCCCCTTCTCTCCTTTCTCCCTTCTCTCACCCATGTGTCTGCTTATCCTTTTTGGAATGTGGTTCTTCAACAATCGTGATGTACTTCTGACCCAGGTAAATACTTTTTTAATTACCAATATTTACTGAATGTAATCTCTGTTGGAGAGTGTACAAACAGGCTTTAATAAGACAAAACAGTTCAGTCGTGGGTAATATACTGGATAAATTCAATCATAAGGTGATGCTAATATCATTATCACAATTGGCTGTTAAAGGTGACCTGCAAAGAAAAATGGCCTGAAAGTTCCCTTTCCTACCAATTCCTCTACCTCCACCTCAGAAAAGTGACGGAGGCTGTTTCTTTCCCCACCAACATCAGAAATTTAGATCTTGTATTCCCTGGAAGACTTTATGGTACCTACATAATGGTGAATTATGACTTCACAAATCAAAGAGCCCAGAGACTTGGGCTTTAGTACCTACCAGTAGAGTTAGTGGCAGTAACTCCCCTCCCCCCAACCCCAAGTGTGGATGCAGTTATAGGGATATTAAAAAGCTCATACTGGTGTGGTTTATTCCAGTTCAGGAACTGAAATAAACTATACCAACATAGGGCACCTTTTATCCCAGTGTACTGTCAGCAAAAATTCACACACCCCTAAATCAACATAATTACAGCATATTTTACACTGTACGTATGTAAGTGTAGATCAGGCCAATTGAGAAGGATACCTTTTAACAACACTTTGGGGTTTAACACCTATTGTAATTAAAATGTTGAATTAACATTTTGGACAAAACGTTTGTTAGCAACTTATATCTTGCCCCTTCAGTTAAGTTGTGAGAGTTCACAATGTCCATGTTCTGAGACCTTCAAAAGATCCTTCAGCAAAACTAAAAGACAAGTCCTTAAATCCTTTGGTTTTAAATTAAAAGATAAGTTGGGGAACACTTTTTTTTTTGGTGGGGAAAGCTATCAAACCGCCTTCATATAAATAAACTAAGAAAAGGGACAAGCCCAACTCTTTCAAATCTTTGCAGATTACCTTAAAATTGATGGAAAATGTATTTAGGGATGATTTGTACGAGGAGCTGCAGGGAATTCCTATTACCTTTTAGTATGAGTAAGGTGAAACAAACTTGGTAAAACTTAGACCTCATCTGCAGACACTACCAGTATAGGGTTTACTATCATGAATAGCCCATTAGTGTCAATGCTACTATATGCATTAGTAAACCAATATAACCAGTAAAGCCATGTCTACACTACCACTTATGTTGGCAAAACTTATGCATCTCGGGTGTGGAAAAAAACCCCACACCCCTGTGTGACATAAAGTTATGCTGGCATGAGTGGTAGGATGCACAGTGCTATGTTGGCAGGAGAGCTTCTCCTGCTGACATAGCTGCCGCTGCTTGTTGGGGGTGGCTTAATTACATTGATGGGAGACCTCTCTCTTCTGTTGGAATAGAGCAGCTACACAAGAGATCTTGCAGCAGTGCAGCTGCATCGGTGCAGTTGCAAAACTTTAGTGTAGATGTAGCCTAAATTTTTGCAGATTCAGACCCTTTAATTGTATCTTTTCCCCTCTGCACATGCATATTAAAAGAACTCCACAGCTTGGAATTCTGTGTTCAGTGCCCCCAAACAACCTTAATAAGAGAGGCAAGCAGCAGATCTTTATCTAGAATATATGTGGTTTTGTTTTTAACTTTTCAGGTTTGTGAAGTCTAGGTTGCCCAATTCCTTTTGGAGGAATGTCACTATATACATTCTGCTGGTGGCTTCATACTGGAAAGCACTCTGAAAAGTGGATTCTGTATCTAGCAGTAACATAGCTATTTTTAGAACGTGTACTGTTTGTAAATGTTTAGAAAAATGCTATTTTTGAAAACATTTAAAATCTATACAGATTTTTCCAACAGTGTGCTAAGTAAACAGTCTGAAGGACCTGAAAATTAAATCTTTAGTAGCAAGATATGTTACCATGGTGTTCAGTGGCAGATGTTAGACCATCAGCAGAATGTATCAGGAGAAAGAATTTAAGCTACTGATGCATGGCAATGTGGCCTTTGAATATAGAAAAAACAAAGGATGTTTTAAAATTATAAACCTACAGATTGCTTCTCTTAGAATGGGGCATTCAGAACATAATTCTGAAAGGGATTTTTGGGGTGAGATAGGAAAGGGAGCGTGCACATTTGTAAACTACGTTTAAATCTCTGAGCTATGAATTATGTTAAATGGACTCGGTATTGTCCATTAACTATATTAGAATGAAATGTGATCTACTCAGAATTACAGAAAACAATATTAATATTAATGGTAATATATATAAAAGGGGGGAAAAGGCCTTTAAAATCAGCTGTATGCTCAGTGTCCCTATGTGGCCTTTGCTTTTTGGGGGCATTCAGTATATAATTCCAAAGTTAATGGATTTTGTCAAGCCAATTTGCAAATTACCTTTTTAAAAGCAGTTGATCTTCACAACATAACTTGTGACAGTTATGTATCACAAACACCTTTTTTTTAAAAAAAAAACCTGATTTCTTTATACTGCTTAAGATGTTTGTGACATCTTTTTTCAGGAGAAATGCCCAACTTCAGGTTCAGGTCTTGACAAGTAATGTAGAGAAGAACAACTGATTCTGAGCTGTTTGTTTTTAAAATTGTTTCCAGGGTGTACGTTTGGCCCTTCATAAAAATGAGTCCAGCGGTGAAAATTTAAGCTATGTGTACACTTAACTGCTACAGCAGCACAGTTACAGTGCTTCAGCGTAGACACTCTCTACAGTGACAGGAGGGTTCCCTGTCATAGCTAATCCAACTGCCCAAGAATTCTTCCGTTGACTTACTGCTGTCTACACTGGAGATTAAGTTGATTTAACAAAGTCACTCTGGGTTGTGGAGTGACATGGCCGGGTGACATAGCTGAGTTGACCTTGACTTTTTAATGTAACTTGGCCTTAGTGTTTCTTAACTGGTGGCAGTAAAAGGAGAACTAGACAATGTTCAGTTACCTGTCCTGAGCTTTTGCCACAAATTTCCTGCGAGACCTTGGGCAAGTCGCTTACTCTCGCCTTGCCTCAATTCACTGTAAAATGGGATAGTTGCATTTCCCTAATTCAGTGAAGCTCATATAGTACAGTAACAGGGTCAAAGTAGTACTCTGATTTTTTGCTGGTGTGCTATTAGATTACGAAAGTAGACCCTTCTACAGTACCTGCTTTAAATAAAACTTTGAAGTTGACATATTAGCAATGAGCAATTATGAGCCATGTTACCACAAAACCCACATTAAAATATTTAATGGTGCTGACTGAGAGATTGACAGTTTTCTTACATGCTTCTAATTTAGACAAATAAGCTGAAATGATAAAAATAAATTGCCAAATGTACAACAGACTCCACATATATTTAATAAACCAGAAAGATATAGATATAATTATAAAACAAATACCTCTGCCAACTGCATCCTAAAAAAAAATCATAATTTAATTTTTACTATAGCTTGATTTGTCTTCATAATAAATCATGGAAAGTTCAGCTTCCATCAGTACCAAACCTACTGAAATATTGAGGGCCTGAACAGCTTTTATCTTTGGCATACACATGATGATCCTGTCCAATCGTGATCATGACATGTGTAATGGGATATTGAACTGTTCACTCTTTGATATTTAGGCACCTTGAGAGAGAATTCACACCTTTATAACTTGATAAATTGATATTCATAAACCATTGAACCATAAAATGTATAGACACTTCTAAAGGCATTTAGAGCTTGAAATCTGCATGTATTGTGATGCATTTTGCAGCGAGCTGTTCTGCAGTCTTATTAAATGTTTCAACTATTGGTTAACCCAAGAGCAGACTTGTGAACAAAACTAGCTTTATCTAAATTGAGAAATACGTATTTTAAAGAGGACTAAAAATACTGCTGTACTTTTAGGCTATCTGTACTAGACCCACTTCCTTAAAATTTCCCGCCATTGCTACCACTGATTCAGTAGCAACACTGGAAGGGGTAGTGTAGACTGCTTTTTGACCACCTTGTTGTTTAATGCTGCTCCAAACAGGTCGGTCACCTGGTAGTTAAAACAACAGCAGCCACTAATGACTATTAACTCTGGTGCTCTCATTGTTGCTACAATGGTGGAGCTGCACTAGTGGCGAAGGGTTCTGAGAAAATAGGTCTGATATAGGTAAGGCCTTGTCGGTTTCATTTCTGAGACAGCTGCTTGTTTCTTTAGTGCTATAAAATGGTCTCCATTACTAATTTACCTACTGGGACATATTTGATATTCAGCATTCAATTCTCTTTCTAAAATATACCATCTGTTTGCTTTCAGAAAAGTGACTTAATGTGTATAGATTTGTGTACACACACACACACACACACACACACACACACCACACACACACACACACACACACAAAAAGCCTTCATCCCAGTGTGCTGTCACTGCACCTGACTGAATCGAAATGTCTGTCTGGCCAAGGGCAATTGTGGGCTTTGCCAGTCATTCATACTGAGAACATAGTTTCTCTTCCTTCTCCTTTCTCTTTCCCAAGCAGCAATAGCTTCTACCTGACAAGGGGCATCCCTCAAGCAGCAATATCTGACCTTTCAGTAGGCAAATCTTCATTGCTACTGCAGCCTCAGGCCAGCTGAATGCGTGAAGCTCCCTCTGGAGCTGCTTAATGTCACTCTGATCAATCCCCATGCACATAGTTTTCAACCTTTGTGGGAAGGAGTTCCCATTTGTGGTGTATTTGTAATGAACCCCCTTTTCTTCCCCATGTCATATTACATCCTGGCAGTCAGTGAGTAAAGGACATTGAAGCAGGAAGGGGAGCACTTGCCACACCAGCCGGGGAAGAGTGTGGAGCAGTGCTCCCCTAAGTCAAGGGGAGAGGGAGGAGTTCCACTCTGTTTTTAGCAGAGGCAGGGGAGTTATATTTCAACCTCGGAAAGCATTGCAGCTGCATCTCTCCCTGGTTTATATCCAGCTCCCTTCATCCCTCTCCCCTCTATCATTCCCCACCCCTTTTTTATATTTTTGCAGAGTTTGCTTTCTACTTTTCATTTTTCTCCCTACCACCTTTCTCTGAGTTTTTATCTATCCTTGTGCATTTTTTCTCCCTCAGTTCTCTGCCTCTCTCCCCTTTTCCCCGCTATTCTCCCCATTGATTCCTCCTTCCTCTCACCTCCTTTTCCATCTCATTTCTCTCCCTCTTCCCTCCCCACTTTAGTCTCTTGCCCATTCTTCTGTTTTTACATTTTCTCCATCCTTTCCTTTTTTCTCTTCCATCTCCACAGTCGTCTTCCTGTTCTTTCAGTTTGTAAAAGTATAGCCAGGTGCGTTTGCTGTGCATGCTCTGACATAATAAGATTCCCGTAAATACAATGAAACTGCTCAACACCCTTAATAATCAGCTGCTCACAAGATAAACAGAATCAGTTCTGCAAAATACAATTACAGCCTGCAATCCCTCCACCCAGTCCTGATTCTGTAGCCCTTACTTACATGCATAGTTCCATTGACTTCAACAGAATTGGCCTCATGAAGAAGGGTTGAGATTGAGGCCTGAATTCCTGATTAAAAAGAGGGGCCTTTTCTGGAAGGATAACAAATACGAGCTTGTTTGGATAGAGTGAAAGTGAATATCAGTCAAAGGTCTTGAGAGAGAATACTTTGACAGGAGATACTCCTTTAAAAACTTTCCCCTTTTGTTACGTAAACAAATAGAAAAATTGAAGATTGTGAATGTCTCCTTTTCTGAAATAAATTTTTGTATAACCGTATGCAATGTAGATGGATGTAGAGAGAGATACAAATGAAATCTGTATTCATAAGGACCTAGGAATTCACACGTGGGTATAATAAAAATAGAAAAGTCCTTTATACCTGTAGAATATGTTGGATCAGCTAAATGTTCTTGAGGTAAGTAAATGGAACCTGTACTTAATGTAGCAAAGAGCTTTTAAAGGGTAATATATCTATATGATCAGTGCACATCAACTGATGTGGCTGAAACATTCATGGTGGAACATTCATATCATAGAAAAAGGCTCAAACTCTATTTGTGAATGCTTAAAATCCTTTTATGAAATCCATATTCTTTATTTTATCAGTATTGACATGACTATGTCCCATTATTTCTATTTCCTTATCTAGCCATTACATATAACCTTACTGCATATTCTAAAAAAGTCTAAACAAATCAGTATATTTTATGACCCTCATAATTGTGCCCTCAGAGCCCTGAAATCTGTTTGTTGTGCATCAGCTCTAAAATGCCAGACTGGGGCTCCATTGTGCTAGACGTAATGAAAATGTATAGAAGAAATGGTTCTGTCCTGCAGAACTTACCAGCTAAGTGGACAAGACCGAGGAGGGTGAGGTTGGGGAGATGTAACATACAAGCAGAGTGATCAGAGTAATGGTTGGCAAAAAATTTTGTTAGTTCCACAGTTTTTTAAGCAGAGAGGGGTGTTGGCATTTTTGCCTTTATGTAACACAGACACACAGCCCACCTACGAAAATAATTCCTGGGTGTGGTAAAGAAACTAAATTCTGCTTGGCCTCAAAACCGACTTGCATGGCTTTGAAATCTTAGGGGTATACACAAATGTTGATTAAATGGGGCTATATTACACACCCAATACAGTGTTGCAATTGTTGTAGAAGTTTTTGTGCATGTAAAAACTCAAAGGTAATGTTGCATTGATGAATATATTTGTATTTACTTAGCTTTTTTTTTAAAGAGATGGAAAAAGAGGTTTGCTTGTCTGAATTTGATATACTGAAATTACAGATAGCATTCAAATTTTGTCTCTTCTGAGTTTGAGTAACAATGTGAGCAGAAATTGCAGGCAGGTCACCTTTATCCCGATGGCTATATCTGTCAAATACTGGTAAGAACATTGAAACTGTAAAATCTGAAGGAAAAAGGAAGCATGTAGCTGAATATCCTCCTATACTGGTGACATTGTAGTCTTAAACATCACAAATCTTTCAAAGTGGTTTCATTTAACACGAACAGGAAGGGTAACACTGATGACTTGGATAGCATGGGGAGTAGGTGCTTTAGCCGTGTCATAGATGTATATGTTTCTATAAGATCCCATAACTAAGAGGAGCTTTGGGAAAGATGAGCAGTTTCCTATCATGTTACCCTTTGGAACTTCTCTTAGAGGAAGGAACAAACTCATTGAAAGAGCTGCTTCATCCAGTATACGTGATCCTACTAATGAGCAAATATCTTGTGGTGAATGGCTCTTGAGTGTTAGCTCTATCAGCATGGACACCTTGGACTACATCTCTTGCAGGTTCAATTTAGCTCCACTGACTTACCTTTAACCCTTGCTAGGCGATCACCTTGAGGCCAGTACAATCCTAGTTCCATGCATGGGTCTCGCTCCTGAATCTGATGCTGAGCAAAGGAGGAAGTCAAACAGTGTTTTTGTTTTTTAATTTTTAAAAAAATTACCATTTAATTTATTTTTGAAAAAGGGTAACTTTTCACGAATATTTACAAATTTTTAAACCTCTCCATTGAGGGGGATTAAATATGTCTGTACTCTTAAGAGTATATCTACACTATGTTTAGACACCCCCAGCTGTCTCATGCCAGCTGACTCGTGCTCGCAAGGCTTGGGCTGAGGGCTAATGTCAAAGGAATTTTCCTGAGTAAGAACTGTAACTACTTCTTGTGTAATTGTGGTGTAGCTACCTCCTCCAAAATGGAGACATTTCTAAATCTTGTCATAATGCAGCCTAGTCTGACACTGCTGGCTTTAGTCAGCATGTGACAACATGGGTCCGTCTCATACACTGGTACTAACCCTCTAAATTGGGGGCAACTGGTCATAACCCCATAAACAGAGCTCAGATCGCACTGTGAATATGGTGAGAAAAATAAAAACACACATCTTGTTCCTTCTGATCTAACTACATATGCTCAAATTGGCTCAAATCCTGCTGACCTCATGAAAGATAAATTGACAACCCCTTGTAGGAAAAATGCCTAACTCTGGTGCTGTGCTGTGCTAGTCCAGGTTATCTATTTCCATTGGTCTAGATTTCACAGGTGCTATGACCAAGTAAGATAATTTTCTTTTAGGACAGGGCAGGTAGGATAAAGAAGTCTTATCTATAGGTGGAAGGTGGGCAGAGTTAAGGTTGGTTTGTTAGAATCTTAAACATAGTCCCACAGGTTTTTTTAAATCTAGGAATGTTTTAAATGGGTGATAGTCGGTCAGGGTTTGGAATTTATCTTAATTTCTTTTGTGATTCATTTTCCTTAATTTTTTTTTTTTTTTTTTTTTTGGAGTTTGGAGGAGGCAGAGTTTGGAGGGGAGTGAATTTTTTTTATGCTATTGTACCTCAAACAGCTGAATAGATTTTGTTCGTAATTTTAGAGATTCCTGTCTGTCTTGTCTTGCATTCATGAATGTTGTGGTACAGGTTCTGCTAATTATATTGGTAGAATTTAAAGCATCCACAAAACTCCAACTGTGGTCCCTCAATGGGATTTACTTTGTGGTAATTTTATCTTGATTACAGTTGGTTACAAATGTGTTTTTGCAAAATTGTAAGGTGTAGGGACTGTTTCAGATCTGACCTAGAAATTCTCATGCATGTATTTTTTTAATGGTGAGGCTTGATTATTATAATTCATTATTTGGTGGTTTAGCCATAAAGTTAATGGACAGCATCCAGTTCATTCCGAATGAACCATCCAGAGTTCTGACCAAGTTCAGGATGGTTTTGCATTATGGACTTTTAAGCTTCAACAGGATTTATAAGTGAGATACATCTCGCATTTTGCAAACATCTGTACCAACAGCAGCCAAGAAAGAAATTTAAAATTAAATAGAATGTATGTACATTTTTAATGTTTATTTAGCTGAAAGTTTTCTTACCTTTTAGATTTGGCTATCCACATTTTTGGAGATGAGAGGTGGAGAAGGGAAGGAAATGAACAGAGGTGCATGCCTAGGGGACACAAGGGAGACTAAGTAATATCTCTTTTTTGTTTTGTTGGTTCTAATGCTGGATTGAAACACATCTCTTCTGTAACTGAAGAATCAAGAATATTGATTGAAAATGTGGGGGTAGCAGAAGTTCAAGTGGGTTGTTTTTGTTTTTGTTTTAGTTTTAAACTCGCACAAAAAAAAGTGCTAGCACTGAGAATGAAACAGGTATTTCAGACATGCTCCCTGCTTTGGCATCTCTATGCTGGTTTTCAATATAGTATCCTGGTTATGATCTATAAAGCAGTTACGGGCAGGATTCATCTTGGTTTTTCTGTCTTACTTTTTCTTCCTTGCTCCCTTAGTTTGCTTGCTTCAGTCCTCTGAGCAGGGATCACTTCACTGCTTAGTTAAAATGAATGTCTTATGAAGCCAGATCCTTTTTCATGTAGTGTACTGCATTTCTTTAAAAAAAACCTTGCAGTATCTGAATATCAGAATTCCAAAACATTCTGTTAAAGTACATCTTGCAGATTTCACTTTGCAATAAAATTAAAATATCAAGGAATACTAAAATGTTGAGACATAGCATGGATTAAATGTTCAATGTATTGTATTTCCTGAGAGAATAAGTGATGATTTAAGCTTGCTAGACTTTTTGAAGAAATAGTGTTTGGACACCTGTGTCAGTGCATAATTGCAAAACGTGCTTTTGGGATTCTAAATGATTGTGGTTTATTGGTGGATATCAGTCCCAAATCATCTCTTGTTAATGAGATGTTTAAGGCTAAATATTAAGGATTATTTTTATACAGTTAAGAACCACCAAAAGGGCTCAAGTGGTTTGTTTTAATGTTTTCTGTCTCTTAAAGTGCTGATATTTGCAATAGAATTTTAAATTCATCAGTTTTGATGTGAAGCAACAAATTAACAATGTTTTATTAGAAAGCTTTAATCTTATTTCTTTAGAATGAAAATTAGCTTGCCTTCCACTTTATGCTTTTCAGTATGATGTCTGAATTTCTCAAAAAGCCATATTTGTCTGTAGTACATGAAAGTGAAACCTGATAGTGATTGTTATCTAAATGTGTTTACTACACATGGGTACTCCAGCTAACTCATTGATGTGTATCACACTCAGGAATTCATGCTTGAACTGTTAATTTCACTGAGATTGACGCAAACAGTGAACTTCCCTAGTTGAATGACAATTTTGGCAAAAAGCAAAACTGTCGTGTACAATGGGTGTAACATCTTGATCCACCATATCTATTCTTGAGATGTGACATCCACTGAGGAAAATAAATTAAAAACATTAGATAACCTGACACTACCATGTACTAAATCTTGTTTTTGTATTGTTCAAGGCTGACTTGCCTAAATCTGACATCCTTGTGTACCCACAATGGTAATTCATCTGTGTGCAATCTGTCACTTTATATAAACAGCCAGAATGGTTCAGGACAAAAGAGGAGAAACACAGCTTGGTGATGAATTCTTGAATCTGACAGAGGAAAGAAGATCCTTGTATTTGAGGCATTTTCAGTAGTAGCTAGAGGCTGTTTTTCAAAGCAGTAAAAAATGTTCCATCACTTAGTTAACCCGGCTGATTTAAGATTTCTTCTTAGTTTGTTACCTATAAATTGTTGACCTTCACATACTGAGTGTAGAGAACCCCAGCACTGAGCAATACTTCTAATTAGTTGAACACATTGCAACTCAAATTGGGAAATTTATGGGAATGTTCAGAAGAAAAATTCCATATCCTATTCTCAGAGCAGCCCTACTGTAACCAGTTACGGGTGTTTAAAATAGAAGTCAGTCTCAACATGGTAACTAATGAACCCTTCACAAGTTTTACTCTCTTTAGTTTTATGAAGTTGACATATAAGGTAAATAAAAGACTCCATTGGAGCACAGAACAATTCCAGTAATTAGAAAGTAATGGATTAGATTTACTAACACAGATTGTACACTGACAACATGTAGAGAATGCATTGCTCAAGACCAGCTTAGAATTAGCTGGTGAAATGTTTGAGGTGATTGGAAGTGGGGATGGAGGAAGACTAATCAGTAATATTGTTTGTGTTCACGCACACATGGGGGGGAGGCATGGCTGTTTGTTTGAGCCTGAACAGTGTGCCCAGTGCTGTACAGTATGGAGAGGGGGTGTGGTGTAATGGGCATTCCATGAAATACGTGCAATAAATCTCCCTAAACACATCTGTTAAGTTCATTGCCAAGCTGACTGTCATGGCTCTTGTTAGCAGCAGCAGTGAGAATTACAAGGATTGAAATTGCAAGATCAGAAGTTGCATGTTTTTAGCACAGATGTAGGGCCTCTCTAAAGCCTTCAGTGTCTGCTGCAAAATTTAAGTTTTCATTTATATAACCATTCTAGCCCTTCTGACTGTGAAGAGAGCTGTTTTTGAGCTAGTGAAATGCTGCCTGTCAGACAAAATGAGATAATAGGTCTGTGTGTGAGCACCCCATTTATCTCAATGGAGTGTTAACTCTGGAGGCCCAGGATAGCAGTGTCAGCAATGCCTACATTACTAGCTTGATATGTCTGTTTCAATTATAAGCAATGTGCTTTATCCAAAGAGATGGAAAGCATTTAAAGAGACACAATAAAAAGGCTGCCAACTTTATAGATACTAACAAATTTGTTAGTCTCTAAGGTGCCACAAGTACTCCTTTTCTTTTTGCGAATACAGACTAACACGGCTGCTACTCTGAAACTTTATAGATGTCAAATAGGCAAGTTTTATCCAAGGCTTGTAAAATGTATTCACCCAGGCAAGTAGGAAGCTTGTGAAGTGTTGTTGCCCAAAGAATTCTCTCACCAACCCTCTGGAAAAGCTATAGGCTGGCCTAGTAGCTAGTGCCCCCTCTAGCTCACTAGTAGAGTACACCCCCATTATAACAGAACACTGAGGGGAGGGGTAGAGTAGCAAAGACAACCCTTGTCTCTGCTCTTACCCTTTGGATCCTTATTGCAGCCTGGAATGTGTAAGGTAAAAATTAAGTAGCAGAAAAATTTCCTCTCTTCCAGCAGCCATAGAGGATGTGGTGGAGGGAAGCGGCTTCATATAGCTCAGACACCTACTTGCTGGAGACTGATGCACAAAATGAAGCCCTTAAGATCGATTCAGGGATTGTACCCTGACAGGAATCTCGGCACACTCCTTTGTCCAGCAGCTTGGTAGCAGAAGGTTGGGTTCTCACATAGGCATTGTCCCTGGTCACTGTCTCTCTCCCCCCTCCCACTCCCTCTCATGTTTATTTGTGTCCAGTGGTTTCAGGTATCCTCCACATATAGAGGATTTGACAGAAATATGAGAAGGTTGATGGGGTGATTTAGGAAAGAGTAATACAGTGTTGGAGAAGTGGGAGCAGAAAGGAGAGGGGAAATAGAGGAAGAAGTAGAATACATGGCAAGTAGAACACAAAGGAAAAGAAAAGGAGTACTTGTGGCACCTTAGAGACCAACAAATTTATTTGAGCATAAGCTGTAGCTCACAAAAGCTTATGCTCAAATAAATTGGTTAGTCTCTAAGGTGCCACAAGTACTCCTTTTCTTTTTGCGGATACAGACTAACACGGCTGCTACTCTGAAACAAAGGAAAAGAAAGATATAAAGGTGGGATAGAGGGAAGGAAGGCAGACTTGACATGTGAAGCTGCCGTTGGCCCTTATTCCCCAGGTGTGGACTGTGGCCACAGTCTGATCAAAGGATAGATACCATCAAGTAAGTAATCCATCCCCTGTCACCCAGCTCCAACAGCTGGCAGTCAGAGGCTTAGGGATACCCAGAGCATGGGGTTGCATCCCTGACAATCTTGACATAGTCATTGATGGACCTAGCCTCCATGAACTTATCTAATTTTTTTTTAACCCAGTTATACTTTTTCAACATCCCTTGGCAAGGAGTTCCACATAGTGACTGTGTGTTGCATGAAGAAGTACTTCCTTTTGTTTGTTTTTAAGCCTTCTGCCTATTAATTTCATTGAGTGCCCCGGGTTCTTGTGTTATGTGAAGGGATAAATAAAAGTTCCATATTCTTTCTCCACATCAGTCAAGATTTTATAGACCTCTATCATAGGGCCCCCCCTTATCTCTTTTCCAAGCTGAACAGTCCCAATCTTTTTAATTTCTCTTCCTACAGAAACTGTTCCATACCCTTAATCATTTTTGTTGCCCTTTTGTGTACCTTTTGCAGTTCTAATCTATTTTTTGAGATAGAGCAACCAGAACTGCATGCAGTATTCAAAACGTAGACATACCATGGATTTATATAGTGGCATGATATTGACTGTCTTGTCTATCACTTTCCTTATGGTTCCTAACATTCTCTTAGCTTTGACTGCCACTGTGCACTGAATGGATGTTTTCAAGGAATTACCCATAAGGACTCTAAGATATTTCTTGAGTGGTAACAGCTGATTTAGACCCACATCATTTTGTATGTATAGTTGGGATTACATTTTCCAATATGCATTACTTTGCATTTATCAATACTGAATTTCATCTGCTATTTTCTTGCTCAGTCACCAAGTTTTGTGAGATCCCTTAGCAACTTTTCGCAATCTGCTATGGACTCAACTATCTTGACTAATTTTGTAGTGTCTGCAAACTTTGCCACTTCACTGTTTGCCCGGTTTTCCAGATTGATGCATGATTTTCCTTTATAAAAGCTATGATGATTCTCCCCAACAGATTGTGTTCCTCTATGTATCTGATAATTCTGTTTACTATAGTTGCATCTAATTTGCCCAGTACTGAACTTAGGTTTACTGGCCTGTAACTGCTAGGATCGCCTCTAGAGTAGTCTTTTTTTAAAAAACTGACCTTGCATTAGATATGCTCCAGTTATCTGGTACAGAAGCTGATTTAAGTGATAGGTTAAGCCCCCTTGTTTTCAGTTTAAACTGATTTTTACTGAAAAATTCCCAGGTTTTAAAAAAAAAATTTCAGATTTTTGCCCTACTTCCTAAGGAATGGAAGATGGGAGGGATTAGCAAGGAAAGCTACCTTATTGAGGTCAGAACATGTAGGAATAAAGTGAGAGAGGCCAAAGTGTAGAGTTGGACCTTGCAAAGGGAATTAAAACCAATAGTAAAAGGTTCTATAGCCATATAAATAAAGAAGAAAATAGAGAGAAAAAGTGGGACCACTAAACACTGAGGATGGAGTGGAGGTCAAGGATAATCTAGGCGTGGCCCAATATCTAAACAAATACTTTGCCTCAGTCTTTAATGAGGAGCTTAGGGATAATGGTAGGACCACATATGGGAAGGAGGATATGGAGGTAGATATTACCACATCCGAGGTACAAACCAAATTTGAACAGCTTAATGGGACTAAATCGGGGGGGCACAGATAATCTTCATCCAAGAATATTAAAGGAACTAGCACATAAAATTGCAAGCCCATTAGCAAAAATTTTTAATGAATCTGTAAACTCGGGTTGTACCATATGACTGCAGAATTGCTAATATAGTTCCTATTTTTAAGAAAGGGAAAAAAAGTGATCCGGGTAACTACAGGCCTGTTAGTTTGACATCTAGTATGCAAGGTCTTGGAAAAAATTTTGAAGGAGAAAGTAGTTAAGGACATTGAGGCCAATGGTAATTGGGACAAAATACAACATGGTTTTACAATAGGTAGATCATGTCAAACCAACCTGATCTCCTTCTTTGAGAAAGTAACAGATTTTTTTAGACAAAGGAAACGCAGTGGATCTAATTTACCTTGATTTCAGTAAGGCATTTGATATGGTTCCACATGGGGAATTATTAGCTAAATTGGAAAAGATAGGGATCAATATGAAAATTGAAAGGTGGATGAGGAACTGGTTAAAGGGGAGACTGCAGCGGGTCACACTGAAAGGTGAACTGTCAGGTTGGAAGGAGGTTACTAGTGGAGTTCCTCAGGGATCGGTTTTGGAACCAATCTTATTTAATCTTTTTATTATTGACCCTTGGCACAAAAAGTGGGAATGTACTAATAAAGTTTGCGGATGACATGAAGCTGAGAGATATTGCCAATACAGAGAAGGACCAGGATATCATACAGGAATATCTGAATGACCTTGTAAACTGGAGTAATAGTAATAGGATGAAATTTAATAGTGAGAAGTGCAAGGTTGTGCATTTAGAAATTAATGACAAGAATTTTTGTTAAACTGGGGACGCATCACTTGGAAGTAACAGAGGAGGAGAAGGACCTCGGAGTATTGGTTGATTACAGGATGACTGAGCCGCCAATGTGATAAAAGCTGTGAAAAAAAGCTAATGCAGTCTTGAGATGCATCAGAGAGGTATTTCCAGTAGAGATAAGGAGGTGTTAGTACCATGTTATAAGGCACTGGTGAGATCTCATCTGGAATATTGTGTGCAGTTCTGGTCTCCCATGTTTAAGAAAGATGAAATCAAACTGGAACAGGTACAGAGAAGGGCTACTAGGGTGATCCAAGGAATGGAAAACCTGTTTTATGAAAGGAGACTCAAAGAGCTTGGCATGTTTAGCTTCACCAAAAGAAGGCTGAGGGGAGATATGATTGCTATCTATAAATATATCAGAGGGATAAATACCACAGAAGGAGAAGAATTATTTAAGCTCAGTACCAGTGTGGACACAAGAACAAATGGATATAAACTGGCCATCAGGAAGTTTAGACTTGAAATTAGATGAAGGTTTCTAACCATCAGAGGAGTGAAGTTTTGGAACAGCCTTCCAAGGGAAGCAGTGGGGGCAAAAGATGCATCTGGCTTCAAGACTAAGCTTGATAAGTTTATGGAAGGGGTGATATGATGGGATAGCCTAATTTTGGCAATTAATTGATCTTCAACTATTAGCAGTAGATATGTCCAATGGCCTGTGATGGAATGTTAGATGGGGTGGGATCTGAGTTACCCAGGAAAGAAATTTCTGTAGTATCTGGCTGGTGAATCTTGCCCATATGCTCAGGGTTTAGCTGATCGCCATATTTGGGGTTGGGAAGGAATTTTCCTCCAGGGCAGATTGGAAGAGGCCCTGGAGGTTTTTTGCCTTCCTCTGCAGCGTGGGGCATGGGTCACTTGCTGGAGGATTCTCTGCACCTCGAAGTCTTTAAACCACGATTTGAGGACTTCAGTAGCTCAAACAAAGGTTAGAGTTTTTTGTTACAGGAGATTCTGTGGCTGCGTTGTGCAGGAGGTCAGACTAGACGATCATAATGGTCCCTTCTGACTTTAAAGTCTGATTCTACTTTTGTATCATTAAAATATATAAAAAAACTTGTTTTATTATGAAAACACAATACATTGCACGAGATATATATTACGATAATACATTAATCTGTGTATATGCAAAGACGCCCATTGAAATAGGGCTATGACAGAAGTCTAGAACAGTGGTGGGCAACCTGTGGCACGTGGCCTGTCAGGGTAATCTGCTGGTGGGCCATGAGAACGTTTGTTTACGTTGACTGTCCGCAACTCCCAGTGGCCCTGGTTCACCGTTCCCGGCCAATGGGAGCTGCGGGAAATGGCAGTGCTAATGGGGCCCTGTGCTAATGGGGCCATATGATGCCCGTGGGCCGCAGGTTGCCCACCAGTGGTCTAGAAGATGCACACAATAAACAAACAGGCACGCACGGAAGCTCTGAAGCGCATGTGCATGTTAACGTACTGACGAATCTCATGCCCACCATGTACACATTTCAAACTGTTAAATGGAGTGGCCCAATTATTAAATGTAAATATTTATAGGTTAATAATTCTACCATTGTTCTGTGGGTCAATCTGGTAATTCATATAACTGCTCTGGAATTGTAAAACAAGTGGAGTCTTAAAGAATTTCCAGGGAAAAATCATTTAGGAACTATTCCCCAAAAATCTGACTAGGAAGGGACGTGTAAACCTGCCATTGGGCCATCCTCTACTTCCGAACTGAATTTTCTGGAGTCAGTTTTCAGCATCTTTAGCCTGGTTGAAGTTATAGGCCTTAAAGTGAACCTCAGGCTCCTTTAGAGGAAAATCCCCTCCCATAAATAACCTTTTTCTCTTGAACTTCTGAGTAGTCTGGTAATACTGGGCAGAACTCTCCCAGCTTAATTATTGTTGGCCCCCTTTCCTTTAGCTCACTGCTTCCTGTCTCAGGGAGGCCCTCTCAACAGAGTACAATTAATTCACTGGCTGCCTGAGTAGTTCTGCTGTAATGGGTCCTCGGGTCATGACTCCATCCAGCAGTCTCCAGCCTATAGCCAGTCCACTACTGCACTGAGGCAGAAGTCCTCACTCTACACCAGTGGAAAATTTCCCACAAAACCTGACTTGCTTTAACAATCCATATATGTATGCTTTAAATGGCACACTGCACTCTGCTGCTTACAAATGAGGCTTGTCAACCTGTACAAGATCTATTTGAAATGTTCTACACCACCTCTGGGTTCTTGAGTACCTTCGAGCTGTCTAGCTTGAGTGGTCTGGTAACCTCTCTGTTTTGGTAATGGGGTGTTCTTCAAGTGCTTGCTCATGTCGATACCATTCTAGGTGTGTGCGCGCCCAAGTGCACAGTTGTCAGATTTTTGCCTTCGCGGTATCCATCGGGCCAGCTGTGGTGCCCCTTGATTACCGCACTCGTGCATCGGTATATTAAGCACCGTCCGCCCTATGCCCTCTCAGTTCCTTCTTACTGCCTGTGACAGTTGATCAGAGTGCTTTGTCTTGCATTGCAAGAGCGTTAGTGATTCTTGCAATTCATTGTTCTGTCTCCTTTGCATTTAGCTTATAGGTACTTAGACCATTAAGAGTCCCGGCTGGGACTTGGCCTCGGAGCGGGGTATGTGCGACAGGCCGATGCCCATTAGCGATCTCCACAACAGCTGTTTAAAGTGTTTAGGGGAGTCCCATGGAAAGGACAAGTATAGAATCTTCAGTAGAGCAGTACTGCATGCTGCTAGATTGTGAACTCGGAGTCCACCTGTTGTTCAAGATGTGTTGCTCAGGTCCATTCCGTTACCTGCCCCCCTGCAAAAAAAAATAAGCCCAATTTCTTTTGTTATGCTAGATTTGCCGTCAAACAGTAGTTCCTTTAAACTGGTGTGGATTCTTCAAAATGGGCCAGACTCTTGTCACCTGAGCAACCACACAGCCAGTCTTGGATGACCCAACAGTAATACAAATAATAAACAGGTTTCAGAATAGCAGCCGTGTTAGTCTGTATTCGCAAAAAGAAAAGGAGTACTTGTGGCACCTTAGAGACTAACAAATTTCTTTGAGCATAAGCTAAATTTGTTAGTCTCTAAGGTGCCACAAGTACTCCTTTTCTTTTTACAAATAATAAATATACTGTGCCCTTTTTTGAGGTTACCTGTTTGTGGGGCCTAATCAAATGTATCCATATAGGGAAACCGTGTATGAAGGAAATGTATAAATATATTGTCTAGTAGTTAAAGCACAATATTCTGATTCAAGAAATTTACATTTTGTTCTCAAGTCTGTTACTGATACGCTGTGTGAATTTGGGCTCAATTTCATTTGTAAAAAGAGGAATAATAGTTACTTGAAAGCGGTGTTAAGGTGAATTCCTTATCATTCGTAAAGTGCTTTGTGATTCTTCCGTGGAACCTATTCTGAAAGAGCAAATGATTATTACATTACCCTGTAAAAAGAAAAGGAGGACTTGTGGCACTTTACAGACGAACAAATTTCTTTGAGCATAAGCTTTCGTGAGCTACAGCTCACTTCATCGGATGCATTCAGTGGAAAATACAGTGGGGAGGTTTATATACACGGAGAACATGAAACAATGGGTGTTACCATACACACTGTAACCAGAGTGATCGCTCTGTTACACTTAAGTGATCACTCTGGTTACAGTGTGTATGGTAACACCCATTGTTTCATGTTCTCTGTGTATATAAACCTCCCCACTGTATTTTCCACTGAATGCATCCGATGAAGTGAGCTGTAGCTCACGAAAGCTTATGCTCAAAGAAATTGGTTAGTCTCTAAGGTGCCACAAGTCCTCCTTTTCTTTTTGCGAATACAAACTAACATGGCTACTACTCTGAAAATTGCCCTGTAAGTTTGCTGTCCTGCACCACTTTTAGTTTCTTGTCCTGGACTTCCCAGACAAACAGCTGATTCTTGAGCTCATGCATAGAGCATAAATGAGTTACATGTGACATCATTCATTCAGTTTTCTGTAACAAGTTGTAGTACTGTAAACTTCTTTACTAGAAGCATTATGCATGACCATATAAAGTATCACAAAATGTATTCGATGTGTCAAACCATTGCAGGATGATGATCAGGGATCCTAGAAATCTGTTTGCCACAGAAAAAAGCAGAATTTACATTTTTACAGAGAATCTTTAGTTTTTGTTTTGTGGGGGAAAAAATTAACTATTAATTAAAGTTTACTGAAAGTGTCCGTCATTTACGCAATGCATACAACCTCCCCCTCTTGTTTGTTTTTTTTTTTGAATGCGCTTTAAATTTACAGCAGTAACATGTTTAGTCAATCTAATTGGGACCAGGGACAGACTGAATAATCAAAAATTGGGATAATCAGGAGAACTGGCAAAGAGCTTTCTATCCCTTATTTTAAGGTGGCTGGCGGGGGGGCTTTGCCTGATTGCCTGAGCCCCAATCGCTGTCAGCCCTGGACAGCTGGTGGTTCGATTAATACGAGAGCCGGATAATAGAAGCTTGGATAAACAGAGTTCTGCTGTATATCAATAAAACGTGTTCAGCTGATACCTATATATATTGTGGCTAGAGAAACTATAGGTTGGTGTTTCATTTTAATCAGCAAATCATGAATTTTTGTTTGAGAGAATTTTGGGGTTTTTTATCATGGGAAAGCTAGGATCCCTGATGCTTGTGAGCTTGGATTTTTCAGTTTATTAGAAACAATACCTTGGTACTATAAGTGTATTAGAAATACTAGAGAGAAATGCATTTGTGTTAGGAAGAATGTAGAATTTCAGCTTGAAATTTCAATTGTCACGTGTGTTACGTGAATGGTTTGGTAGGAAGAGTGTCACTGTCATCATGGAGATTTACTTTATTCTAGTAAGTGCAGGAACACTGTTGAGAGCCTACTTCCAGGTTAACAAATTTATTAGAGCATAAGCTTTCGTGAGCTACAGCTCACTTCATCGGATGCATTTGGTGGAAAAAGCAGAGGAGAGATTTACACACACACACACACACACACACACACACACACACACACACACACACACAGAACATGAAACAATGGGTTTATCATACACACTGTAAGGAGAGTGATCACTTAAGATAAGCCATCACCAGCAGCAGGGGGGGGGAAGGAGGAAAACCTTTCATGGTGACAAGCAAGGTAGGCTAATTCCAGCAGTTAACAAGAATATCTGAGGAACGGTGGGGGTGGGGTGGGAGGGAGAAATACCCTGGGGAAATAGTTTTACTTTGTGTAATGACTCATCCAGTCCCAGTCTCTATTCAAGCCTAAGTTAATTGTATCCAGTTTGCAAATTAATTCCAATTCAGCAGTCTCACGTTGGAGTCCGTTTTTGAAGCTTTTTTGTTGAAGTATAGCCACTCTTAGGTCTGTGATCGAGTGACCAGAGAGAGTGGCCCTCTACACCAACATTCCACACAAAGATGGACTACAAGCCGTCAGGAACAGTATCCCCGATACTGTCACGGCTAACCTGGTGGCTGAATTTTGACTTTGTCCTGACCCATAACTATTTCACATTTGGTGACAATGTATACCTTCAAATCAGCGGCACTGCGATGGGTACCCGCATGGCCCCACAGTATGCCAACATTTTTATGGCTGACTTAGAACAACGCTTCCTCAGCTCTCGTCCCCTAATGCCCCTACTCTATTTGCGCTACATTGATGACATCTTCATCATCTGGACCCATGGAAAAGAAGCTCTTGAGGAATTCCACCATGATTTCAACAATTTCCATCCCACCATCAACCTCAGCCTGGACCAGTCCACACAAGAGATCCACTTCCTGGACACTACGGTGCTAATAAGCGATGGTCACATAAACACCACCCTATATCGGAAACCTACTGACCGCTATTCCTACCTACATGCCTCTAGCTTTCATCCAGATCATACCACTCGATCCATTGTCTACAGCCAAGCGCTACGATATAATCGCATTTGCTCCAACCCCTCAGACAGAGACAAACACCTACAAGATCTCTATCATGCATTCCTACAACTACAGTACCCACCTGCTGAAGTGAAGAAACAGATTGACAGAGCCAGAAGGGTACCCAGAAGTCACCTACTACAAGACAGGCCCAACAAAGAAAACAACAGAAGGCCACTAGCCATCACCTTCAGCCCCCAACTAAAACCTCTCCAACGCATCATCAAGGATCTACAACCTATCCTGAAGGACGACCCATCACTCTCACAGATCTTGGGAGACAGACCAGTCCTTGCTTACAGACAGCCCCCCAATCTGAAGCAAATACTCACCAGCAACCACACACCACGCATCAGAACCACTAACCCAGGAACCTATCCTTGCAACAAAGCCCGTTGCCAACTCTGTCCACATATCTATTCAGGGGATACCATCATAGGGCCTAATCACATCAGCCACACTATCAGAGGCTCGTTCACCTGCGCATCTACCAATGTGATATATGCCATCATGTGCCAGCAATGCCCCTCTGCCATGTACATTGGCCAAACTGGACAGTCTCTACGTAAAAGAATGAATGGACACAAATCAGACGTCAAGAATTATAACATTCAAAAACCAGTCAGAGAACACTTCAATCTCTCTGGTCACTCGATCACAGACCTAAGAGTGGCTATACTTCAACAAAAAAGCTTCAAAAACAGACTCCAACGAGAGACTGCTGAATTGGAATTAATTTGCAAACTGGATACAATTAACTTAGGCTTGAATAGAGACTGGGAATGGATGAGTCATTACACAAAGTAAAACTATTTCCCCAGGGTATTTCTCCCTGCCACCCCACCCCCCCACTGTTCCTCTGATATTCTTGTTAACTGCTGGAATTAGCCTACCTTGCTTGTCACCATGAAAGGTTTTCCTCCTCCTCCCCCCCCCCCCCCCCCCCCGCTGGTGATGGCTTATCTTAAGTGATCACTCTCCTTACAGTGTGTATGATGAAACAATGGGTTTATGTTCTCTCTGTGTGTGTGTGTGTGTGTGTGTGTGTGTGTGTGTGTATATAAATCTCTCCTCTGCTTTTTCCACCAAATGCATCCGATGAAGTGAGCTGTAGCTCACGAAAGCTTATGCTCTAATAAATTTGTTAGTCTCTAAGGTGTCACAAGTACTCCTTTTCCTTTTGCGAATACAGACTAACACGGCTGCTACTCTGAAATACTTCCAGGTTGTAGTCACTAGTCATCACCATGACATAGACTCTGTTTTCCCCATGTACTTTCTGCTTACTGAAGTTTTCTACCTAATCCAGTCCTGGCACTTGTCCATGTGCTTAATTACTGCTATTGTTTAACTACTAGAATTTAGTATGAGAGAATTTAGTATGAGACACAGCGGATTTTCTTTAATCAGAATGAGAACATGTAACAATTAGCATACACTACTCCAAAAAACGGAGAGCACAGGGTGACTTACTTTCAGAACTGGAGAAGTGTGCACTGTTGAAAGAAGATATACCGCCTGTGGCTGTTTATGATGATTAGGATTTCACTTCTCAAGTTGTTAATCTCTCTTGATGCTTTATGTAACAGCACATCATGTGATCTCAAGCTCTGTGATGTCATCGTTTCTGTCTTGTCTCTGTTGATCATGACCAACCACTGTTAAACACAGTAAATTTTGAATAGAAGCAAGGAAATCTTTAACAGCAAGCCTTTTTAATTCTTGAAAGTGCTGTTGAGTTCAGGGCTCGCAATTTAATAGTGGAATGCTAATGCTAATCTTACTGATGCTAAGGACTGAAAGGTGCTTCATCAGTGCTTCATTCTGTGAGAAATAATTCATACTAAATAGTCGTATCAATGAAAGTGACATTTCTCCAAGAACAAAACTGTGATGGAATAGCTATGAAAGTCTTGTTCTTGGAATTGGAACAGCATCTTAAGAGGTATTTGTAAAGCTTTTATTTTCCTTTAAGATTCTTGGTGGTTTAAGCAGTTCTTAATTTTACTGTTAGTGTTTAAAATCATATTGCTACTCTTAAATCAAGGTGCTTGTCACTTCATTAAAGCTGTCTCAAACTAGAATCATGATACCGATTCAGAGAAGTGCTTTGCTATGCTGAGTGATTTACTTGTGTACCAAAACCTCCACTCTTTGAAAAGAGCTAGACCTATCTTGCAATTTGAAATTGAGATTTCATCAAACTGTTGGCAATCAAGGTATTTAGAAACTATTTTATTTTAAAAAGTTATGCGCTTTATAAATTCATTGTAGGTATATAACGTGGTGACTCCCTGCTGAAATACATAACTTTTAAAATCAAATAAGATTAACAAGATTAAAATTTTTAGAGTTGAATATTTTGTACCCTTTTAAATGACTTTTTTAACAGAAGTTTTGCAGAGTTACATATTGCCTGTTTTCTACTATTTCTTCAAACACCTACAAAGAAGAGTTGAATACATCACTTAGGTTATTCTGTGTTACAAATTGGAATGGTCTTGAATTGTGGTTTCATCTTCATTAAATCACTTAGTGTTTATCCTCCTTTGGCCACCTGAGCAATGTTACATGATATACTTGGGATTAATTTGCTTTGAGTTCTGATTTTTATCTGATTCATGATTAAAAGAAAAAAGAAAATATCAAGTATTAACTTGGAGAATGGGAGGGATTATTTTACAGAGCTGAGTTAAGGTACGTGTAATATTGTCCATGAAAGTAGATAAGCCTTGGTTCCTTTGTTGCATAATTGCTATTTGCCTAGTGCAAATGAATACCTTTACGGGAAGAAATGTAATGTAACATTTTACATTTCCAAACACAAATAATGGTGTTATATTTTTTTAACAGACCCTGTGATGACATGTAGGATTTTCTGGATCGAGTAAATTGGAGGGTAGATTCCTGCCTTACCCTGCCCCTTCCCCACTCCCCAAACATGAGAAAGCAACTTTCATACCCCTTTGTTCAGGATACTAGTCTCCGTATTAGTTGCTGTGTAATCGTAGTGTAAATAGAGAATAAATAAAAGCTTCTTTGCTTATGAAAATTTGCTGTTTGTTTTGCCTTGCCCAGAAAATCTGGATAATATACTTAGTTGTTTTTATTGTATTCAGGAACGCTAAAATAGTAACTTAACACGTTCCCTCTGAAGGTGTTTTCACGTCACTGCCTTTAATAATGTCTTTAGAGAGAGAAACTTTTTCTCCATAGTGTGAGTGGAGTCTTTAAAAACAAAACAAAAACAAAACCCCACAATCCTCTTAATTTATACATGGGGAAGCTGCTATAAAATTAGTTATCTAATATTGAGATTCATTCAGCAAGCAACTGTTTAAAAATGTTTGACTTTTAAGTATTCTCAAATGTTGAACAGTAAATACACTATTACACAAAACTGGTATCTTAGCACTTAACAAGGCTAACAATCATATTGATAACTCATCTCAAATGTAGCTCATGACAGCAGGTTACAGTTGCTTCCCTACTCATAAACAATATATGTGAGTATTGCACAACTTGGGTTACTGCATATTTCCAAACTAGGAATATATTTCTCAATGTTTGGATCAATCAATCGTAGCCCAGAAAAAGAGCAGCAAGCATGTTAATCATGGAAAAAAAATATTTTCTGACCTTTCTGCCCGACAACTTGAAGCTTTGTTATAAGTGATTTTCAGTCTTACGTAATGCTGTTAGATACAGTACCTCAGCTCATAAAAAGAACAGGAGTACTTGTTCTTTTTTCGGATACAGACTAACACGGCTGCTACTCTGAAAACAGCTCATAAAAACACCCATCAGCAGCTATTGTATAAACGGGATTTGTGTGTACTTTACTGTGTTCCTTATTTCAACAGGTTACCTCTTTTTATTTACTAACTATTTTGCTGCTGCTTTGAGTGATGCTCCCTATTGTATGCCACTAAGGGTTATGCATAAACACCATGTGCCTGGAGTCAGAGAATTTGAAAGTTGCGACTGTTGGTCCGCGCATGCACCCTGGCTCGCCTCATGCTTCTATCTGAGCAATAAACATCAGGGTGGACCACAATACGCCTATTGCTTCATTTCCCACAGAAGCATGTTGGATAATTATACTCTAGATGCTTTTTGGAAAGTAGGATTGGATAATAGACATGCTACCCACCAGTTTCAAAATAAGCAGAACCCTTTGTCTTCCTTAGTTTTTACAGCTGCTGCCACCGCATCATTTCCCTCCTGGAAGAGATGGACATCACTGAAATATCATGTATAACTTAGAAGGGCTCATCATTACTCAGTTGTCTCTTCACTGAAGACCTTGCTGTTGCAAAGCAATCACTGTTGAAGAACACAAACAGTATAGATATAAGTAGTGTGCAATTACTAACCTGTATGTGTAAAAGATTTATTTTAAAGCCTGTCTTTATATGTGCTAGGTCTCTTTAATATAAGAGATCTGTATTTATATTACTGTGAACTCCTTGCAGTGACCACTGTAATCAAAGGGTGAGGTTGTAAAACACTTTCCATTATAATGCCCATTTTCAGATGCTTATAACTTTGTGCAACAATCATCCTTTTGGCTAAAATTTTCCATGTTTGGTCTCTTGTGATGGTTTTTGAACAGCCCTCTTGCTGAAGTGGCTGATTGAATGTTGCAATTTGGCTTGGCAATAATATTAATGAGGTACAGCGCATGACCTTAGTCCAAAAAAAACAACCTGGTGTTAATTTGATTGAATGCATATTTTAAAAATTACCTGTTGAGCATGAAGAGTAGAGGGTTTTTTGCTAAGCTCATTAAATATGCCAGGAGGGAATGATGCACTGTGTGTGTATGCACAGCAAATTTAATTTTCACAGTGAATTGCTTAATCCCGCAAATTCCTCCAGCCCAGCCGATGTCCAGATACTTGACTATCCCAATGTCTGGCAAAAAAGGTTTCTTGCTCCTGGAGCAGGTTTGAAATATTTAGTCTCTTGGAGCCACTAGTTGAAATTGAGGCAGGTTTGGCTCAAACCGTTCTCTTGGAGATAGACTGCGTTCCATGCAGTTTACTACATAGAATTTTAAGAGCAGACCTTAATAGGATCTTTGGCTGTGTGTGGATGTTAAAATGCCCATGATACATTTTGTATGAGCAGGGGCTTTCTCTGGTGTTGTCATATAAATTTTTCCCTTCACTCTATGGTCGTGCAGCAACTGGTGTGCATCGTTTGGCTGCTGCCCTCTATCCCAGAGGCTGCTGCAGTTTCAGGGTGGACATGCTTTGGGCTGACAAAAGGAGTTGTATAAATGATGATATAATCTCAGACAAAAGCCTTTGTTAGCAAACTGCTAAGGTTGAGAAGTGCTGCTCAAAACAGTTGAATTCAACATGTTGATTTAAAAAAAGCGGGAAATAAATTAACAGTGGAAATCGCAAGTTAAGGTAGGTGTACAATTCTAACACTATTCAGTAATAAATATCTATAGACTTCTGTTTGCAACAATAAATTAAACTTAATCCTGCTTGGAGTGATAGCCTCCCTCCAGTCTTCCTCCTTTGTTCCATTCATAGTTTAAGTCCAGAAGGGACCATTAGATAATCTAAGATGATCTCCTGTGTATCACAGAGCATTAAATTTCCCTCTGTTTCTTTTATATTGAGCCCAGTAATTTTGTTTGGTTAAAGCATATCTTCCAGAAAAGCATCCAGTCTTGATTTGAAGGTCTCAAGAGATGGAGAATTCACCACTTCCTTTGGCAGTTGATTCTAGTGATTCATCAGTTTCATTTTTTTTTAATAGTACCCTATTTCTTTTTATCTGTCTGGCTTCAGTTTCCAGCCACTGGTTCATATTATGCCTTTCTCTGCTAGGTTAAAGAACCCTTTAGTATCAAGTATTTTCTCCCTGTGGAGGTACTTATACACTGTAATCAAGTCATTTCTCAGTCTTTTTGATAAAAATAAAGAGATCTGAAGGCTGGAAAAAACCTCAATCATTTTTGTGGCTCTTCTGCACCATCTCCTGTTTTTTTTTTTTTTCAACATTCTTTTTAAAATGTGGACATCAGAATTGTAAATAGCATTTCAGCATATATTGACATGTCATACTAGGACATGATCCTGGAAACCTTTATTAATATTATTAAAGCTTTGCAAGAGGGATCCCCAATAAGATCTGTTATGTTTGGACAAGTTTCAAATTGTAGGAGATGGGGGAAGTGGTGGTACACTTTCAAGCTCAATCTTCTTTCCTCAGATCATGCAGAAGTTCAGAATATGTTCATATGGATTCTGCCGGGCTTCCCTCACTGAGATTCAGATACACCCTTGGACAGGCCAGATTCAGGCATAGACTTGCACCTCAGCTCCCAGAGTCGTGATGAAATCAAAAGTTCAGCTTTCATTTAAAAACTGGCTTGCTTCTAGCCATCATGGTTACTTAGGAAACTTAAACGGTGTGACTGATACAGTAGTGTGTCCCTAAATTTGCAGAGAGCCTCTAGTAGAGGGAGTAGCAGTAGCCAGTACAGCCAAGGAAAAATTAACATGTCCTATAAGAGGCCTTCTCAGCTCTGGAGGTTGCCTTGAGTGGTTTTGGGGGTAGGCTTAGATGCCTCTATGGGCTCTGTGACATTAGTTCCGCATGGGTGGAGCTCAGATGTCCTCTGGGCTTTGTTTCTTTGACTATTTGTCTCCACTGGTCAGATCAGTGGGGAGGGGATGGTACTCTAGCCTGTTTCAATGAGGACTAGATCAAAGCAATCTAGTGATCAATGGCTCCATGTCTAGTTGGCAGCCGGTGTCAAGTGGAGTGCCCCAGGGGTCGGTCCTGGGGCCCGTTTTGTTCAATATCTTCATAAATGATCTGGAGGATGGTGTGGATTGCACTCTCAGCAAATTTGCGGATGATACTAAACTGGGAGGAGTGGTAGATACGCTGGAGGGGAGGGATAGGATACAGAAGGACCTAGACAAATTGGAAGATTGGGCCAAAAGAAATCTAATGAGGTTCAATAATAAGTGCAGGGTCCTGCACTTAGGATGGAAGAATCCAATGCACCGCTACAGACTAGGGACCGAATGGCTCGGCAGCAGTTCTGCGGAAAAGGACCTAGGGGTGACAGTGGACGAGAAGCTGGATATGAGTCAGCAGTGTGCCCTTGTTGCCAAGAAGGCCAATGGCATTTTGGGATGTATAAGTAGGGGCATAGCGAGCAGATCGAGGGACGTGATCGTTCCCCTCTATTCGACACTGGTGAGGCCTCATCTGGAGTACTGTGTCCAGTTTTGGGCCCCACACTACAAGAAGGATGTGGATAAATTGGAAAGAGTACAGCGAAGGGCAACAAAAATGATTAGGGGTCTAGAGCACATGACTTATGAGGAGAGGCTGAGGGAGCTGGGATTGTTTAGTCTGCAGAAGAGAAGAATGAGGGGGGATTTGATAGCTGCTTTCAACTACCTGAAAGGGGGTTTCAAAGAGGATGGCTCTAGACTGTTCTCAATGGTAGCAGATGACAGAACGAGGAGTAATGGTCTCAAGTTGCAATGGGGGAGGTTTAGATTGGATATTAGGAAAAACTTTTTCACTAAGAGGGTGGTGAAACACTGGAATGCGTTACCTAGGGAGGTGGTAGAATCTCCTTCCTTAGAGGTTTTTAAGGTCAGGCTTGACAAAGCCCTGGCTAGGATGATTTAACTGGGACTTGGTCCTGCTTTGAGCAGGGGGTTGGACTAGATGACCTTCTGGGGTCCCTTCCAACCCTAATATTCTATGATTCTATGATTCTATGAATGAATGGTTATTGTGCGTCAGCAGGGTCCACATACAGTGCGCAGTGAGTAGATTTACACCCCAGCTTGCTGCAAGCTAAATGTTCATGGAGACGTGCCCTTATGCCACCTACCAGTGAGGTGCCATTTGGAGTAGTTGTGTACAGACCTTTCTCGTGTGGTTCACTGTCCTCCATGCTTTCAGAGCATTGTAATGATTAATGGCATTTTAAAATTGTTGTTAACTCCCCATTTAAGATGAATGAGGAAGCTCACATCTTTGAGCTCTTTCAGGCACCCAGGCATCACTAAGGCTATGGCTACGCTAGCACTTTCGTTAGTAAACGTATGTTACTCAGGTGTGAAAAAATGCCCCACTGAGCAACATAAGTTATACCAACAGAAGCGCCATTGTGGACAGTGCTACTGATATAGCTACCCCTGCTCATTGGGAGTAGTTTAATTATGTCGATGGGAGAGCTCTCTCCTGTCAACCTACAGCAGTTACTGCATCCATAAAGATCTGCTGTGGAAAGCTAGCTAGTGTAGACTCTTTGGGGAGTGGAAGGGAAAGACGGTTGGGTAACCAGGAAGGCTGGAGGCTTTTTTTTTTTTAAACACAATTGATTTTGGAGAATAAGATGACAATCCACCAAAAGTGCTGGGTCAATGACCCAGCTTGACCTAGCCCAACTCAAGCCCTGTTTTGAATGAAGGATTTTTGTAAGGGTATACAAAACCTTTAGGGAATGGTGAGGACTGTTCCGTAATTAATAGGGACAACGTTAACACAAATTTAGCCAGTGCCAAGTACTTTAAAGAGATTTACCAGGTGTTGCATAGGTATGAAATTCTAAACTCTAATCTTTTAATGTATTAAAAGGTAGATCTTCTGTAGTTCTCGGAACGTCAAGGGTGGCTAGGTATCAGTGGCTTCGGTCCAGGACAGCAGTGTTCAAATGGTTCCAGATTATGGAATTTGTGTACTGTTTGCAAACCAGTAGAGTTTCAAAGTCTTGGAGTGTAAGAGCCCAAACCTGTCTTGCCCTGAGGCTTCTTTATGCCACTGGATGGTGTGAAGGAGGATCCTAAAGGCAACAGATTTCGCCTAGGCAATACCTGTAAGTGTTCCCCTGCTGGTGAAATGACTACACCAGTCCCTTACAATTTTTATGTAGGTAGTGTATCTGGGGTACACGCAAAGGAGGATGCTGAACTGGAGCTCCACTGTACTGTGGCTAGAGAGGGGCATGGGAACTCTAAAAAAATAAATAAATAAAAATAAATAAATAAATAAGAGTACCCTGAGGCTTTTACTGTTTACATTGAAGGTAGGCAGACACCCCCCCACCCCCAGAGTATCAGAAGTCTTAAATGCAACTTTGTCCCCACCCCTTCAATCCTGTGCTGAATTAAATGTAGTTAATCATGATTTTTTCTTAATGACTTACAAAATAAGAAATCAGATATTTATAATACATTTGTTCTTTATTTCTTCCTATTTTATAGTTTGAAATTGCTGAAGAGCATTAATATACTTGTGGTTTCTAAGGGCAGAAGGGACCGTTGTTATCTGGTCTGACCTCGTGTGTAACACATGACATAAACTTCCCCAAAATAATTTCTAGAACACATCTTCTAGAAAAACACCCAGTTTTGATTTAAAAAATGGAGTGATGGAGAATCTGCCATGACCCTTGGTAAATTTTTCCAGTGGTTAATTCTCACCATTAAAAATGTACGCCTTATTTCCAATCTGAATTTGTCTAGCTTCAACTTCCAGTCATTAGAGCATGTTACAGCTTTCTCTCCTAGATTGAAGAGCCAATTATTAAATATTCCCCATGTAAGCAAGATTCCCCTGTATATGCATCCAAGGATTGCATTAGCCCTTTTGGCCTTGTGGGAGCTCATGTTCAGCTGATTATCTACCACAGCCCCCATATCTTTTTCAGTCACTGCTTTCCAGCATAGATTCCCCCATCCTCCCAAGTATGGCTGACATTCTTCGTTCCTCGATGTGTACATTTACATTTAGCTGTATTAAAACACACACTATTTGCTTTTGCTTATGCTTAGGTTACCACGCAATCCAGGTCATTGTGAATCAGTGACCCATGTTCTTCATTATTTACCCCCCCCCCCCATTTTTGTGTGATATGCAATCTTGCATTGATTTTGTTTTCTTCCAGGTTATTGATTAAAAATGTTAAATAGCATAGGGCAAGAACAATTACTGGAGAATCCCTCTAGAAACACACCCGCTCAATGACTATTCCCTGTTTATAACTGTATTTTGATACCTATCAGTTAGCCAGCTTTTAATCTATTTAATGTGTGCCATGTTAATTTTATAGTCTAGTTTTTTAATCAAAATGTTGTGTTGCATCAAGTCACACTGCAGAACTCTTAAGTATATTACATGGATGATATTACTTTGCTCAACCAAATTTATAATCTCATCACAAAAATAAACCCATGTTGATTTGCATTAATTATATTGCCCTCTTTTAATTTTGTGAGTCCCATGTAAGATGTTCCATTATCTTGCCTGGGGTTGGTGTCAGACTGCCAGGCCTGTAATTACACAGGTCATCCCGTTTACCCATCTTAAATACTGGCACATTAGCTTTCTTCCAGTCTTCTTGAACTGTGTTCCAAGACTTTTGAAAATAACTTCAATGGTGCAGCAATTCCTGAGTCAGCTCTTTTAAAACTCATGGATGCAAATTATCTGGCTCTGTTGATTTAAAAATATCTTAACATTAGACTCTGCTGTTTAACATTCTCTTGAGCTACTGATGGAGAAAGTGTTACCATATGATGAAAAAGCAGATATGTAGTCTCCCCAAATACAGAACAGGGCAGAAGTGTTCAATAAATATTTTTCTGCATTATTATTTTTTATTATTATTATTATTAGGCTTGGAAGGAGTTGATTTTAATTGGTAAATGTGTGTAAACTTAGATTTCACCACACACAATTTTTTTAAAAAATCTGTTGATTGAACTTTACAGATACGCAAAGTAAACAAAATGCTGCTTGGGAATTTTGATTTAAGGATATTTACTTGCTCAGTTTTGGTATGTGAAGTTGACAGTTGGTGTTTAAACGGTTATAAAGCTTTGTTTTTGAATCTCAGATCCAATGTCATTAAATTGTCTGACTCTCGCCATAAATTTCCTGCAACTGAAAATTTAAATAAATGAAAATAAGCTTTAAACCCAAAATTTTGTGCAATTTGTGAAAATTTAAATAGATAAAAATTGAAAATCTCTTAAAATAAACATCAATATCTAATTTTGCCAATTGTAATTATTGATAATTCTACCATTTCTATCTAGTAATACCTATTTAATAATTTAGCATTATTTTTGACAAAATGGGGTGATGTTGAACAGCCATTGTTTTTTCCAAGCTGAATGTGATTTTAAAACAAAATGTTAGTGTGCAGGCAGTTGGCTTAATTAGGACAAAGGGTCATAGCAATTTCCATTTACCCTACTTTGTTCCCCTGTATTTTTGCATCCCCTTTCTCAGGATCCCCATAGATTTTTACTGTTCCCTAAAACATAATAGTGGCTTGATCCCCAAAGTTTATTTAAGTCAGTGGAAGAATTTCCATTGACTTTAATGGGCTTTGAATCAATGCCTAGGAGTCTTGGCTTGGCTTCTAATGTAATTTTTTATGTATAGGCTTAATTTTAAGTGTGAAGCTGAAGAAGACATGACCATCAAAGGAAAACTGCTGTCCAGCTAGAAACCTTATCCAGTTGCTCTGCTAGACAAAAGACAGGGCTGCTTTGAAATGAATTTAAAATAGATTAGGAGCCAATTCGAGACTCCCAGTGTAACTTCATTGGGAACAGTAAAAAGAAAAACCAGGAAGAAAAGGGAGAGAAGAAAGGGGTGAGCAGTAGAAAGTGGATAGATGGGAAAGGGAGTGAAAGAGAGAGAGGAGCAGATAACTTGTCCTCTCTTGCCCAAATACATAAGGATTTCTTGTTTTTATTTGGGTGCTGAAGTCCCAGCCATGCACTGCTGGGAGCTAGTGTGGCTGTGATATCACCAACAAGGTCCAGCTGGCCTATCAGAACGGACCAGTGTTGAGCTACATTCTAATATAAGATAACTTGTGCTTTTCAAACGCATGTGATCTCACTGCTGCCAAGTGACTACCTGATTGTTGTTTTTGTTTCTTTTGTCATGGTAGGTGTAACTAGAAATACTCCAGTAATTTCCTTTAACTTTGGAGTGCAGTTCAGAAAATATGTAACGTACGTTTCAGAGAACAGCAGGATTCTGTAGCATGAGTGGTTTCTTCTCTAAGGTGTTTCCTTTGGCTTTAAGGAAACCAGTACACGTTAGAAGTACAGATGAAAGCATGGAATCAAATGTAAACTTTGAGTAACTTTAGTTTTCTGGTAAATAAATTCATCTAGGGATGTATCAGATGAAATTTATATATGCAGTCTTCTAAAGCCTAGAAGCTCTGAAAGGCTGTGTACTGACTGCAGAGTGGCCAAGCATATTCAAAGGTAAGGATGATCTCTTGTATGAGGTCAAAAAGGAAGGTCCATGCTGGAGAGCTGGCCAGTGTCAGAGGAAGAAGAACTCTTGTAATGTTCTTCCAACCTTTCACACACCAAAATGCCTTCTCTTGATATCAGTCCTTTTAATACCACCCCCCCTTTTGGGCCAGTTGTGCAAGAGTTACTATAGGGTTAGGGCGGGAATAAACCTGACTGGGGCCTATGAAGAGGGGAGGGACAGATTGGGTCCCTGACCAAGGAGTGTCTCATTTAAAATTTTAAAAGCACAGCTCTTAGTGGATGGATCCTTTTTTCTCCATGATTGTTGAACAGAAGCAATTATAGCGCTCCAAGGAGAGCTTTCAGTTGTATTAGGTTTAGGTATTTCAGATTTCTAATCTAGGGTTGAATTTATAGACAAGGACATGTTTGGTTCCCAAACTAGGTGGTACTTCATATCTACTCAACCCTAGATTCAGGTAGGTAGTGTCCTGGTTGCTAATTGCAAGATAGAGTAACCATGAAAGTTAGATCTCTTAATAAAAGAGATTTAGCCTAATGGGGTCATACACATAACAGATTCTATTCCTAGAATTCAGATTGTGTTGCTAGACATAGTTACTTGTCTCTGGAAGAACAAGGAGTACTTGTGGCACCTTAGAGACTAACATATTTATTTAAATTTATCTCTGGAAGGATTCTTTGATAATCTCAGAATGTTTTAGTTCTTCCTACCCATGAGGTCTTCTAAAGATGTTTAGATGTTCCTTGAAGGTTGTAACCTGTCTCTCTCTCCTTGCTGAGACTCCTGAACTGGAGAGATGCAGACTTTTTTTTTTAAATCAAGATTTATTGCATCACCAATAAAATCAGTGATGTGATATGACGACATCCTCATTAAAACAAATGGGGTTTAATTAACTGTCTGTTTTCCTATAGAAACAAAAGAGCTGTGACCAGTATCCTATCCCCAGAGAAGTCAGTTTGACTTTTTTTTGTCCTTTGATTTTTATATCAACTTGTTTTAAATGCATCCTTCTGTCTTCTAGGCAGAGTGCAGAGCATATAATCATATATGTACTATAATTACAGATATGGTGTTATACTGCTGCTGGCCAAATAGGTTCTATGTAGGGTGGAATGAATGTTCTTTCCACTTTATAGTTCATTATTTTTTTTTCTACACCTTGCTGATGGTAAAAAAAAAAAAAAAAAAAAAAAAATGACAAACGTAAGTGACACATTGGTTCTTAATTTCATTTGAGGTTTTAGATTCTAATCTTTAACACTTCTTTTAAAAATAATGAAAAAACAAAAAAGGAAATTCACATGCAATCAAACCATAGGTTTAAATAGCTTTAAGGTTCTAGCAAAAAAAAAAAAAATTTAAGAAAGCTAATACTATAGAAATATCTGGTATTCATTGGCTCTTTAATTTAACTGACAGACATAACAAGATCCATTGGTTGGAAGTTGAAGTCAGCACAGTTCAAACTCAAAATAAGATGCAATTTAACCTTTTGGAACAGATTGCCAAGGGATGTGGTAAATTTTCAGTGGCTTGGAGTCTTTGAATCAAGATTGCATGGCTTTCTGAAAGATGTTTTAGTGTAACCACAAGCTGTTGAGTTAGATATGGGAAATGCTGGCTGAAAGTCTATGGCCTGTGGCAGATTAGGTGATCATAATGGTCTCCTCTGTCCTTAAAGTCTATAAAATTCAAAGCTCAGTCAGGAGAAACTATTCAAAAGACAACCCCTTTAAACTGCCCAAATTGAACCTGGTTAAAACTGGCTGGAAAGCCTTTCCTCATTTAAGTCAATGGCAGTTTTACTATTGGCTTCAGTGGGGCCAAGATTTCAGCCTAGGTAATTTAGTTTTGTGGATTTCTGTTGGAATCGTTACACTAGTTCCACCTCTCTTCCCAGTGTATATATGGGTTTGCATTTAAGAATTTTTAAGGCAACTCTACTTATGACATTAATCCAGTTCATTATAATCCACATTAAAATCCCCTCTAAAGTAATAAAGGCAAATGTTTTGCAGGACCCAATTACTGCAGTCTTTCTTCCATTGCACCACCAATGTGGTTACAACACAGTTGGTTCTTAATGTTTTTGTGACTGAATCACATTTTGATTGTATTTCAGCATTTTACAGTTGAGAAATATAGTTAAAATTGTTACCCATGGCAGGGGACTACCATGTTGTAACAAAGGCCCTGAAATGATCAGTTTTTTCTAGTGTTTTATAGTGTAGAAAAGATTTAAGATTTATTTCAATTTTGGGAGATATATATGTTCTGTATTTTTAAAATGAAATCCCTACAAAAAGTAGTTGGCCAAACAATCTCTTCAGCTATGGAACAATTTGCAGTTGTTAAGGTAGTTAATTGATCTCTGTATGAAAAGATCAGAGCATGCATATCAGCTGCTTGAATTAGCGTTGTACTCGTATTTGGTGGGTAAAGAATGCATCCATCTCAGCATTATGTATTACTTTATTTATACCATTTCTGTGGTGCTTTACAAATGTTAGCTTCCGAAGGATGATACATTCTTGCAATGAGCTCTGTGTGGGTGGACTCTGTGTTTGTGTGAATCTTTTTGCAGGTTCAGAGTTTAAATAGGACAGAAATTAGCCCTCGATGCTACAGATTCTTATGTACAAGAATAACGTGACACATGAGAGTAGTATCATTGAACTTTTGGGTGTACAATTTTTAATGTTATATAAGCATTTCCAGAATTGGGGGCCTGATGTAATTTTTGTGGGGAGGGACCATGTCTAATGTACATTGCCTATCAATGTACAATTCCTAGTGCAATGGGAGTAGACCACATGTCTGAGGATTCTTTGTGTACTACCATAATGCAGACTATAAATAAAAATACATGGTTAGGGGAGAGAAGAGAAAGGGCTAGTGAAGTGGGATCACCAATCAAAGGGAAAGGAAGAAATGAGTTTGGGAGAGGATTTTTGTTGCTCTCCTTTGACTTGTCTTGTTTCATAAATTTTAATGTAGACATTTAATACAGAAAATATAAAATGCTGTGTTGTCTCATTCAATCTCAGTCAGACACAGGAGTGGTGAGGGGAGAACCCATATCAAGATTAGTGGTGGAAAACTAACCAAAAGCCTCTTGTGAGGAGGAAAAGAAAATGAAAGTTACAAAACAAAAACCAAGCAAAACTTTCAAGTGTTACTGGATTGCTCATCTCAAGTAACCCATTTATGTGTAGGTGCTGAGGGTGCTGCTCCGTTCCCATGCTTGATGTGGTTTCCATTAAATATCGGGTTTACAATTTGGTTCAATGGCTCTCAGCATCCCCACTATACAAATTGTTTCAGCGCCCATGAGCATCTACTGAGCCATTCTTTTTAGCTTGACTAATCTGAGGAACTGTCCCAGATTAAGGTGTCAACCGAAAAGGTTTTGGAACAAATTGATAAACTACACAGTAATAAGTCACCCGAGAGTTTTGTAGGAACTTGGATACAAAATTGCAGAGCTACTAACTGCCGTATGTGCCTATAGCTTAAATCAACCTATGTACCAGATGGCTGGAGGCCATCTAATGTAACACACTGATTTTTAAAAAAGGTTCCAGAGACAATCCTGACAATTACAAGCTGGTAAGCCTAACATCAATACCAGGCAAATCGGTTGAAACGCTACAAAAGAACACCATCAGACACAGATGAACATAATATGTTGGGGAAGAGTCAACATGGCTAATGTAAAGAGAAATCATGCTTCATCAATCAATTAGAATTCTTTAATGGTGTCAACAAGCATGTGGACAAGGGGGATGCAGTAGATACAGTGTATTGGGCTTTGTGGCCCTCATCAAACACTGTTAATCAGTGTATGCAGTCATGGGATAAGAGGGAAAGTCCTCTCATGGATCAATAACTGGTTAAAAGATAAGAAACAAAGGTTAGGTGCAAATAGTCAGTTTTCAAATGGAGAGAGGTAAGTAGCAGGATCTTTCGAGGATCTGTATGGAACCAGTACTGTTCAACGTATTCATAAATGACCTGGAAAAAGAAGTGTAAACGAGGTGGCAAAGTTTGCAGCTGAAACAAAATTCCTTAAGATAGTTGAGTCAAAATCTGATGAATTACGAAGGGATCTCACAGAACTAAGTGATTAGGCAACAAAATAGCAGATGAAATTCAGTGTTGACAGATGCAAAGTAATGCATATTGGAAAACATAATCCCAACTGCACATACAAAATGATGGGGTCTAAATGAGCTGTCACTGCACAAGAAAGATCTTGAAGTCATCATGGATAGTTCTCTAAAAACATCTGCTCAGTGTATAGCAGCAGTGAAAAAAGCTAACCGTATGTTAGGAACCATTAAGGAAGGGATAGATAAGGCAGAAAATATCATAATGCCACTATATAAATTCATGGTGCACCCTCAATTGAATACTGCGTACAGTTCTGGTCACCCCATCACAAAAAACGTATGTTTAGAATTGGAAGAAATACAGAGAAGGGCAACAAAAATGATTAGTGGTGTGGAACACTTCCACCCAAGGAGAGATGAAAAAGACTGGGACATTAAACCTGGAACAGAAGACTGAGGGGGATATGATAAAGTTCTGTAAAATCGTGAATGGGGAAGTGTTATTTACCCCTTCACATCACACAAGAACAAGGGGCCACCTAATGAAATTAATCAGCAGCAGATTTAAAACAAACTTAAAGCAGTGCACAGTCAACCTGTGGAACTCATTGCCAGGGGATGTTGTGAAGGCCAAAAATATAACTAGGTTCAGAAAAGAATTGAATACGTTTGTGAAGGATAGGCCCATCAATAGCTATTAGCCGAGATGGTCGGGGATGGAACCCCATGCTCTGAGTGTCCTTAAACCTTCAACTTGCAAAGCTGAGACTGGACAGTTGGGAGTGGATCGCTTGATAATTGTCCTCTTCTGTTCATTCCCTCTGAAGCATCTGGCACTGGCCAGTGCAGAAGACAGGATACTGGGATAGATGGACCTTTGATTTGACAGTGTGGCTATTCTTGTCTTCTAACTGTGAAGAGAATTATAACGCTCTCCTGAAAGTCCCTGATAAACAGGGACCATAGAAATTGACAAAGATGGAAAATCCACAAATTCTAAGGATTGAAGTCTTTCCTGACACTTTGCTATTTTTCTACATAATCTGTGGAGCTGATGTTATAAGTCTGATCATGTCAGAGCACAGTTGTCTGACAGGTAGGCACATCTATGTTCTAACACTTGCTTTTTTTCTGTGAAGTGGACAGGACAGCATGCTTATGTTTGTGTTATCCCATCCGTACTACTGACAAAATGTTGGAACCCAGATGCAGCTAACTATGCACTGATTCAATTAGACTTGTAGACCTCTAAAAACGATTTAGGGAATCATTACTGATCATTCCACAGAAACACTGATTTAACTAGAATGTGCCTATGATCCTTGAATCAGAGCACAACCAAAATTACAAACAGCACAATCAGTCTGAAAGACTGCAGTTTGCCTCTTGTCTTGTCCAACCAAGAGAGAGCATGACGAGTGTTTTTTTGTTTTCATCACTTGCCATCTTGAGGTGGTTTATTGTAGGAAAACCTAATTTGAAGAGATTTTTAACTACCCTTAGAAAAAAATAATCTGCCAAGGGATTCAGATCCCCTGCACTTGCAAATTTCAGCCTAAGCACAATCACCTCCAATGTCCTTGAAGCGTAATTGGCATAGTGAGAATGCATCCGATGAAGTGAGCTGTAGCTCACGAAAGCTTATGCTCTAATAAATTTTAGTCTCTAAGGTGCCACAAGTACTCCTTTTCTTTTTGGCATAGTGAGAGGTGATCCTAGTGTTTTGGGGTACAACCACGAAGGGCTGTGAAGATCATAGTTTTAAATTGGATCAAGTATTGGACTGGGAGCCAGTATAGAGAGCCCTGGGCCAGGGTGGTGTATTCTCATAGTCCTCATGTAAGAAGAGGGGCTGCCTGGTGTACCCTCTGGAGCTTTCACTTTCAACCTGAGCTTCAGCATGTTGCAGTAGTTGAGTTTAGAGGTGACAAACGCATAGATCATCTTGGCTTGGTATGTGGCTGATGAGAGGTGTAACCTCTTGGACAGCCAAAGAGTATAGAAGGAAAGTATGGTTACTGATGTCTTTTTTTTTGCCTGTCCAGGAGTGCAGAAGGAGCTCAAGACATATGTCCTAATGTTCGTGTTAATATTAAGTAAATTGGAAGTGATTACATGGTCAGTAGGTACAGATAATTAAAACGGGAAACATTGCGAAGGCATGGGAAATGTGACTATTTTTTAAGTAATAAAGAAATAAGGTGGGAATTCTACCTTAAAGGAAATGCATGTGCTTTGATGTTGGAAAAACATTTATGCAAAGTTCAGTATTCTTAAATGTAACCTTCCCTCTAAGTAGGATTAGCTTACTTGCGCCACTCTGCTCGTATTACTGAATGAAAGAACAGTGTAGACCAAGAAAGCTAAAATAATCTCTTTAAGAAGGATGATGATGACATGCTAATGCTAAAGTTAAATTTAAGACTATTATTCCTTGCCTTTCTAGCTTTCCTGCTTTTGTGAGGATGACAACTGTAATGTATATTTAAAATTCGTGCACTATAGAAGAGTAAAGAGTTTTGGCTGTTCTGTTTTGTACGTTTATATCACATGAATGTTGATACTTTATAGGTTACATGTATTAAAGGGTGTTTTCAGTTTTATTTAAGGTTAAGCAGTTTGTTTTGTACTGTTCTAATTCATAATTTGGGTCTGTTAAATAGCCAAGTGGAGAGAGCGCACCATTTTAAAATAATTTTGATCTGAATGTGACTTCATTCAAAAATAAAATACTAGAACTGTAACTTCATTTTGAAATATACTATGGTTAATTGAGAAAATAAGAAAACCCCTTATTTTGTATATGACAGTTTAAAAAGTAGCTGTTGTATTGCCTCATCTGGAAAAGAGTGGATAGTAGACATGTTCAGTGTTACAATGTAAGAATGTCAAAAAGCATCTGTCTAGAATTTTAGATTCATGCTGTGTGTGTATTTTCTGAATTGTCTGGTGGCTGAATATCTTAATGAATGGTTTAAAGGCTATAAAAAAGGGGCACAGAGGCCATTTAATTTGAATAAAGAGTAGACAAGTTGGGAATTTGCCTGAACAGTGATCTATAGGTTTTCATTTATAATTTGCTTCCTGCTGCAAATATTTTCACAAATGCATTGAAGAATACAAGATGTATAAGAATATATTGAATAACTAGTTTTATATTCCTATGCCAGTGTGTGCTGAAGTACTGTGGAGGCAGACATATGAACACCTTAAAATTGTGTGAGCATTGTAACTTTTAAGGTGAAACTCCCCAGGTAGCCCAGGAACTGTGTGAATTTTGTGCCTAAACTACACCATCCTGTCAGCTTCTTGCTTCTAACCTTTCTCACCATCATAAAAATCCTTTTGTCTTTTCATATGAAAAACAGATTTTGCTCTTTCAAGAACCATCTGTAATAGTCTTTTAGATTAAAAACCCTTCTCATGTTGTGCGGTGACAGTCAACTGCAAACGGATGATGCAAAAATGAAGCATCGTATTATTGGAAGTGGTTTCACCAAGCAAATTCTAAGGCATCTGATGAGAAAGGGAACTTGGGTCCTAAGGTTTATTTAACTCTGAGTGTAAATTGCGTGGGACTTTCCAAAGTGCAGGTTCTGTATTCTCTCTTTTCTAGTCTAAAGGTATAGTGTTGCGCCAATAGGTGGCGGCATTGGAGTGGCTAAATGCAAGTCTAGTGACATTGTTATTGAATTCCAACATCAGCTATATCCGATCGTTTCTACCCAGGCTAAACTTTGCATGTGTAGTTTTTCTGCAGGCAAAAAATCAGTCTGTGCATCTTGTAAGCGAATCATCTCACATGTTGGAAAGGTTTAAATTGGGCACTGGATCGTTTTGTTTCTGCCCTTCTGTTGCCACCCAAATGCTCCGACTCTGCAGATTGCACCGAGAGATCTGCTAAATGCTCGCGCGGTTCCAGTTAAAATACTACGATTTGCAAGGGTCTTCTGGCCAGGGGTCTCCTGATTAAGGGTAACTGGATTTTGGTGCTGGTTCACGGCTACTGAAGTGATGCAAAGGAGCCGTTCTGGCGGGGGGAGGTTCGGAATGACCGGCCAGCCAATAGGCACTGACTCTCTTGCATATATTATGCAATAGGACTGGAACCTCAGGTTTTCTGCTGAGTATAGAAGAGCTGACCTCGGAGATTTCTTTGCGCAGCCCTGGGATCAGCATCTTCCAGGATCATACCGCCACAAATTGCTGTATTTTTAAAATTATATCTATCTAGCCAGCCTCCTACTACTCCCCCGTGGCGGAGATTAAACTAAGATTAATGTAGATCAACCGAGGATCTCTGCATTGTTGGGATTTTTTTCTTTGGGGGGGGGGGGTGTTTCTGGCTGGAATTGCATGAATGCCCAATGTTGTAGATCAGTGGCAATGGATCTAGGAGTTTATCAACTAAGACATTTTTCAATTTCTTTCTTGTCATCCTTGCTGGGCACCGACAATTCTTCTTTGAGACTCGACAGTAGGTAAATAACTCTGGTATAAAATGTGTTTGTTTTTTCCCTTGCTGGAATATTTGCAGTAATGCAGGTGAATGCCAGGGGGCTGATTCCTTTGTCCATCTGACTGGGCAGCACTGGGAAGCTGCAGTGGCACGGGCGGTGTGTTTTACATTTATCTTGTGAGAGACTGAATCTCCGGGACACGGCTCGCTTTTACCGCATTATGTAATTAAGCTCCATCTTTGTGGGTTATTAGGGAAAATGTCCGGATCTTTGATCCCGCTGTAGCGGGCGGTTTGAGGTGGCTTTACAGGTTGGTTTCGCTGCATTGAAGCATCCCGGTGACATAAACAGCGGTATTAAGTCAGTGTGGGATATATTTCTCAGCTAGCTAGTTATCAGTATTCAACTATCTTGTCCTTGTAAATAATTCAGCTGCTGATTACATTTTTTCCCCATCTTTTCAGCTCCTCGGGTGCAAGTGTGGTAGCTATTGACAACAAAATCGAGCAAGCGATGGTATGTACTGATTGATTGATTGATATAAAATACAATTAATGTTTAAAGCGCGAGTTGTGAATAGAAGCAAGTGTTCACAATATCAAGGTTCTCTGGGTAATATTTAACCGACGCATGGGCGTGTTTTTTAATAGTGAAAATGCTGGGGTTTTTAAAATACACTGATGATCAAAGGCTTCCAAATGCATACGTTTCCCTATAGATCCATGAAATGACTATGACGGCATTGCATTCAGGGTTCTGCCTTTTAAAAAACGATCGATCCTGACTTCTTGGGCTGGGGCGGGGGAGGGAACGAAATAATATTTCCCCTCCTATTATTTTATTTTTTTTTTTTTTTTTCAAAATCCCCCAACCATCCCAGCTGGATTATCCCTGGAAAATGGGACCAGCCACAGTGTGCTGATGGATCCAATAGGGGCACCATAAGCTGCTTTTAATTCCCATGCTTGCTGGCCATGGAAGGTAAAGTGCCTTGGAGCTGGGATCTTGTACACTAGGGCTGCTGCCCTGAAGTGCGGTGGAAATCGTGGGCTCTGTGGCGCGATGGGGAGAAGTCGGTTTAAAAAAAAAAAAGAAATCTCTCACACACACCCGCACACACACACACAATCACACAATCACACACACACACACACAATCACACACACACCCCCCCGCTGTGCCTGTGCCTAATTTCCCCTGTTTTTGGATTTCCGCCTTGGCCGCTCTTTGTTATTGGAGCGGTGCCTGTCGCTGTTCTCACGGGATTCTCTGCCTACTGTTGCTAGGCAAACTCCGAACCTTTAACTCCCGGCTATAAATAACTCCTCCGCTCATTGGCTGCGGCGCGTGGGGGTGCTCGGCCCGGGTCTCTTTGACGTCACCCTCGGTCACGAAAGGAGGGGGGGGGAGGGAAATGCGGCAACCCGCCCTGTAAGAACCAGCTGCAGCCAGCTCCGCGGAGGCGGGGCGGCGGGGGGCGGTTGTTGCCGGGGAGGAGGTTCCTGCTCTTACAAACACACGGCGGCGGCCGGGGCTGGTGCCTGGCTCCGCACCTCGCGGCCGCGGAAGCCCGCTGATCCCAGCCCTCCTCGGAGGCACGTCCGGGAAGAAGCGCCGGCTGGGGGTTGTGGGGGACAACGGCACGAGGCGGGGCATTTAGCGGCTCGGGCTGGCTTCCTATAGAAACACTCCCACCCCCTTTCCGGCCTGAATCAATTCGATGGTATTTTTCTATTCAGATCAATTAATAGGTGAGCAGGTCGGGGGAGGGGGAGCCAATAGAGGAGTGTCCAGGCTGTCGGTTAGGTTGGTAATGGGGTTGGCCTGCTACGGTCCATGGACATCCAAAATTACTTCTGGGCGCTCAGGGAATGCAGGCTCTGGCTCCACCGGTTAATCTTTCAAAGCGCTTCACAAACGCTGGTAAATGGAGGGGAGATTTCTCCTGCCCATCTACCGGCGCTTTGCCGTCTCAAAGCTGGCTCCACATCTGCTGCTTGCCTTCATTGGGCTGGATTTATTGTTCCTCTGGCTGAGCAGGGTGGGGATCCCTGCCCTGAGGTTGGACCTCTTGCCTGACTTGTGCGCTCTTTTTTGTGTTTCAGGATCTGGTGAAGAGCCATTTGATGTATGCCGTGAGGGAGGAAGTGGAGGTCCTCAAGGAGCAAATCAAAGAGCTGATCGAGAAGAACTCCCAGCTGGAGCAGGAAAACACTCTGCTGAAAACACTGGCCAGCCCAGAGCAACTTGCCCAGTTCCAAGCACAGCTGCAGACTGGTTCTCCACCTTCTTCCCAGACACAAGGGACAACACAACAGCCAGCCCAACCAGCATCGCAGGGCTCAGGACCTTCAGCATAGTCTCCAGTGTCCTGGCCTTCGAGGCCAGTATGCTCTGAACTACCCAGAGAAAAGAGGACAAGTGGAAATCTGCCACAGCCACCCTCAGCCATTTCATTGCACGCTGCAGTCCAGACTCAAGGACTCTGTACACTGCATGCTGCACCATCACAAGAATTTTTTTTTTTTTCAGTATTGGCACTCATCTGTCCTTTCTTTTTGGCAAAAGGAGTTCTTATTTTTAGGTTGGCAAATTTAAAAAACAAAAAACAAAAAAAAAAAAAAACACACACACACACAAACTTTTTTTTCCAGAGAATTAGCACAAATGCACTGGGGACTTGAACAGCTTCTGCAAATGGCTAAGAAATGGAGTTGCATGCTTGATTTTTTGTTTTAAATCTTTCATCCATCCACTGCTGTTACTGATGCAGGCATGAAGAAATAGACTGGAGTAAAAGTGATGGATCAATACCCCACATCCAATTGGGATCCACAGTAAAGACTGATGCATAGGATCTAAGAGGAAAAGGGGGAAAGGTAAATTCAGTGTTCAACATGAAACTGTCACCTGAAACCTTAAGTGCAAATATGTTTGCACTGTTTCCTGAAGCCGTGGACAGGTGCATAAAGCTGTATTAGAGAGAGAAGGTAGGTGACAGAGTTGGGATGTAGGATAATTACAATGAAGGTTATTTGCCTAATGTATATTTGTGTATTTAGTGTAATTACTTTGTAAAATAGAAAACTGTAACTACTATTTAGGTTGTACAGATTGAAATTTAGTTGTTTCATTGGCTGATCTGATGAAGTTTGGATAGTTTTTTTTTTTTAATGCTACATAAATAAGAATATACCTACGCAGCTGATCAGAATTTGGCATATTTATGCTATTTGTGTAATTCCTGAATTTCCCTGGCTGCTGAATATTTGAAGTAAATCTTTGTTCACTGTAGTTTGGTTTAAGAAAAAAAAAAAAAACACTTCAAAAATTATAAATTCCTGTTAGCAAAAGAATAAAACAAAATGGGTTTCCCAGTATGGATTTTTGCATATGATCTGTGTAGTAGTATGCATATGTTTTTGTGCATGTTATCTAAACAGTTGTAACACGTCAATGTATTTAACTGTTGCACTTGTCAACCTTCAATAAAGCATAAGATGTTGATAAATAACGACTTCTATATTGTAAGGTTAATCATAATAATTTCAACAAACTTCAGTGCAACCTTCCAGTGTAACCTGATTAAGGTGTTTTTGGTCAAAGATTTCTGTACTAAATTCTGTTTGTGGTTTCTTAAAACTTTATAATATCAGTTTTTAAAAGTGAAAATATAGTTGTGGTATAAACTGACTTTAAAGAGGTAGGAAAAAATACTATTTTGGGGGGGAAGGGGAGGGAGGAAGGGAATCCTAAAATGTGTGTAAAGCAGGTGACCTGAGTATCAGACAAATGCTCCCTCTTTTGGTCCAATCCTGTGAGATGCTGACCAGCTTTTAGGAAGTGCTGCGTGCCTTCTGCTCCCTCTGTAGTAATTAGTGCAGTGGTATGGACATCTGCCCCATGAACAGCAATGATCCTGTAAATCTCAGAGAATAATGGTTCCTTGGCAACAAACTGCACCTCCTCATGTGGAACTAGGCATTCCAATGCTAGGCAGCAGCTCAGAACCATCCAAGTACATGTAGTAAATCAAGTAGCTACTGTAGCTTCCTAAATACATCACTCTTAACTCTACATACTAGCTAGAGCTTTGAGTGATTTAGAATGTGCTGTAAAGAGGGTGTCTAAGAATTCCTCACCCTCTCATCCTCATCAGCAGAGTGGGAAGCGAATTGGTTTCTATTTGTGAAATGGGATGATGCAAACTTGGAACACAGCATCAATTCAGCCTTGTAAAATTGTCAGGAAAAATTATCAGCCCAGGCACAAAATCTAGTTGCTCACTGTTCAGCACTACTGTTGATTGATAAAATGGTGTAAACTTGGAAATTGGTCCAGTGTTACAAAATGCGTATACTAGATGATGATGCCTGGAATTGGGAGATGCTGAAGAATTTGCTACTCCATAATCAGAGTGCCATTTACTAGTCAGGAACATAATGAACCAAGGAAGGAAGTCCTACGTATTTACAGTTTTGAGCCAAGAATTAAAGATAAAGTGGTCAAGTATTTAATAGTAGAATATTTAAATAGGTGTTATAAGGTCATCACTTTAAGTTAGATGCACTACAAATTTGGATCCAATAACTAATATACAGCTCTTAAGGGTGGAAAGCTTTTTTTTTTTCCTTTCAGGATCTTGTTTGGGTGTTTTTTGTATATATTTTACGGTGTTCATATCAGTAGTGGCAGAAGAAACGCAAAACCAAGATATCCATAAAATCAGGAGAGGCATTTCTTACAGTGCTTTAGATTTTAGTGAGCAAGCAACTGCAGCAGGGGAAGGTAGAACATGAAGGCCTGGTTACAGAAAGAACAATTTTGTTCTACAAACTTGATTTGTAATTGAATTCTTACACATTTAGGGCCTGATCCTGCAAAAACTTTAGGTATGGGTTTAACTTTACACATTGAATAGTCCCATTGTCTTCCATAAGATTGATCGCAGTGTGGTAAACTAAGCGCATCAATAAATCTTTTGCAGGGTTAGGGCCTTGATTTGTAGTTTGATTCTGGGATTTCAATATTTTATTGAATGTATACTTTAAAAAAACCCAACTGTATAATGAGGTGGGCTCATTTGAACAATGTGCGTTTTTAAAAATACAGCCAGATTGAAGATACTAGATGCTTTTTTGTTAAGACTAAATTGACGAAAATTAGAAATAACTAATTTCAGTTGATTTATCTGGGTTCTAATAAAAGGAATGCTGATTTTAGTGATGTTTAAAAACTTACCTAATAGTGTCCCATTGTTTTTCTTCCAATTTTAGTGCTCTCTGGAACAGTCAGGCCAGGTTGTGTTATACACATGTCTAATTTTAATACATGTTTTCCACATATTTGACTTGTCTAAAGATATCCCACTTATGTGCAAACTTGAGAATGTTGAGACCATGTTGGAACATTAGATTTATACTTTTTACCTATGTTAGTGAGCAACCAAACGATACTTTCTGTTTAGGATTTTAGACTGTGCCCAGCAGCATAGTGCCTAAAAGAAGACGGAAGATTTTAGTTTAAGGAGAGGACTCCAGAATTTGTTTGGCATAATGTACGGTTGAACATTAGAACAAATGAAGGTTTTGACTTGCCTATCTGTGAAGAGCTGTTTTTTCGAACACTGCAGTCTCTTTTTGAATCCTCTTATTAGGTATTAGAACTGCCTGGAGAAACTTTGATAGAACCATATTCCTTGGGAATATGTTGTTCCATCGAAATCAAACTGCTCCTGGAAGTCACTGAAAAATTCACCAGAATTTCATTTAGGAAGAAAAATGAAGAAAAATTCCAACAATCTAGAAAAGGGCCTGTTTTCACATTTTGGTGATGAAACTTTCAATTTTTTGTTTTGAAACAACTGTTTTGAATTTGTTTATATTAGATACTTTACTACAAAATAGAAGTCAAAATCAAGAAAAATATTTTCAAACCACTCAAAACAGGTTTGTTTTTTTTAATTTTCCTGTGAGGATAACTGACATTTTCAGTTTTTGCTCCTCTTCTGAGCTAAGCTAGATTTTGGGATCTCAAAATCCTTAATGAAATAGAATTTCCATTCTCTGTATAGCTTTTAGCTATGAAATTCTTGTCTACACAGTGCTGTAGTCAGGTCTACAGGGGTGTGGAGTGCTTTAGCTGTCCTGTATAGACCCTGCTGGTGCAAACTGAAAGGTAGCTAGGTTGCATTAACAGAGTCCTGTTTGAAATGGCTACAATGCTAACTTGGTACCTTTTAGTTCACGCCAGCAGGATCTTCATGGGGCAGTTAGAGTGTTGACATAAGAGCACTCTTTTATTCATACCCCAGTGGTCCAGGCTTTGGCATTATGTAGATTTGCCCTTAGTTTGTCATTTTACCTTTCCACTGGAATTTAATTGCTGTTTAAAATAAAGCAAATATGCAGAGTGATGAGGTATGGATAGAAAAATTATTAGCCATATAGACAAGTAGCTTCATATCCTGTTCCCCTCCCCCTTTTCTTTTTCCTGTAAACGTCTACATGCTTTTTAAAGCAAGGACAAGTTCATATGTTCTCATGTGCCACCATTGTGGGTGCATTATAAATACCTAGATAGAAGTTACACTTACCTAACATAGTATTTAAAGATCACACAATCTGTACCTGAACATATCTTCTAAACAACGGTGGGAGGCATTACAATATCTTGTATATGAGTGCCTCTCCTTAATTCTGTATGGAGTAATTGTATAGTCTGAAAGGAAACTCTGTATGCTTCAATGGGGGAAAAATGGCTAGTGAAGTTGTAAATGGCTACTAGGGAAGTTCACAGTGGAAATCATTTAACCCCATAGGAAACAAATTCAGATGTATACAAAGGGAATTGTGTACCCGTCATCCTTTATAAAGGGAAATAGGAATGTGCAAAGCTAGCTGAGGACAGTGAGGGTAAATTATTTCACTTTTAACACTTTCCAAAACTGCTAGTTAGGACTTTTTCATATTTTTAAAAAAACACACGACATTTTATCAGCAACTAGCTGACTTCCAAATAATAATGTTAAAAAAAGGGAAGAATTTTCTTAGAATTATACATTTTACCACATTCTCTTTGAATACATTCTGGTAGAATGGACTTTTAGCAACTTGTAAATCTAAGGCCTTCTCTATATTGAAAATTAGCCCAACTCAAGACCCTGGCAGCCAGTAATGAGCATAGCTGCACTGATGCAAACCCCTGACATAAACAAGGAAAGTCATGATGTCCATTGAGGGATCTTACCCTTGTTTGCCTAGAGCAAGTTGCTGTTTTCCTTTTTTTCTGTGCTAAACGAGGGAGTTTGAAAGCACTCGGCATTGGCCCGACCCTCCCCCCATAGAAATCAACGGGACATTTTACCCTTGACTTCAAAAAGCGCAAAGTGAGGTCAGCACTGGGTGCTTTTGAAAATTCCACCCCTAGAGAGTTTGCATCATTTGCTGGTCAGCGTCTGCTGGAGTAGGGTCTAATTCCTGTCAGAGGGGAGACTAAAATCAACTATGACGATAAAAACAAAAATGCCAATAAGCACATTTTCTTACAATGTAAATACACAGAAAAAGGGAAATCATTAAAAAGCAAAAGTCAATGAAGAGTCGCTTGGCTACAGTGAAGCAGAAATACCCCCAATTGTTGCATTGCATTGTCCCAGTGCCTTCTCCGAGTTTTGTGGGGAAGGGGGAGAGAGACGTTATGGATGGCCCTAGTTACACGACAGCTTTTCCAAACCAATCTTGACAATGCTATACTTGAAGATAGGTTAAAACAGGCTTTTTTAATAGTTGTTTAAAACTCTTCTTGAGCCTAGGCTGGTAATGCACAAATAAGCAGGCCAATTTGCATTCTCTAGTTCTTGTGTGCCGAGTGTCTTATTATAAATCTCTGTTGTCCTGCTCGGGCTCTGAAACCTGGCATGGGGGGGGGGGTGCGTCTCATGCTCTGAGCTTCAGCTTAAGTGGGAATGCCTGCACTGCGATTTTCAGAGCCAAAGCATGAGCCCCAGGATCCTGAGTCTGTTGAGACTCTACCATGTTTTGGTTTGGTTCGGTTCAGGATTTTTCAGTGTAGATGAACCCGTTAATACCCAGCTTTACAATACAGTGTAGATATACCCTTGATGTCTTCATAAACTCCTGTTTTTAAATTTAACCTCTTTCAGCACACTCACTGTGGATCCCATAGTAAACAGTGTTTGTTCTCCCTCCCATTAGTTTTATCACTGAGGACAAACAAGTTTGCTTTTATGCTGGTGCTCTGATTGCAGTTCAACATCCATCAGAAAAGACAGCTGCAATTGATCAGATGTCTTGTCAAACTCTAATATCTCAACATATTTTCTAACTTTGGTAAGACTTTTATGAAGCAATGTCCGTCCCTGCAAGAATTCTGTCCCCTGCATCAAGGGTTTGCCCCAATTTCAGTCTTTGGTGGCCAGCGTTCAGTATAGCTGCACCAGTGCAGTCCTCTAGTACAGAAAATGAAAGATGAAACTTGGATCAGTGCAGCTTATTCCTGCTTGAAACATGGGTGAATTCCTCCAGTGCAAATCACAGCTTTCCTTGCTCTGGGTTTGCCTTAGTGCAGCTGCAGCAGTGACTGGCTGCTAGTGGCTGAAATTAGGACAAGTCCTAATGTAAAATTGAGGCTTTTGTCTTGTGGGGCAGAAATGGACAAGATACAAAAAAGTGCTATCTAAATACATGGTTTGCTGTACTGCCTCAGACCATTGGGCCATCCCGTCCAGAATCCTCATGCTTCAGAAGAAGACAGGGCATGTCCTGATTCTTAATGGCAGTAAGTAATTTGACCTTTCTTTTTTCTATGTATTGATACGAATGTTGAAGCTGACACAGTGATATAATCATGGTGCAGCAGCAAAGATTTGTTTGGGTTAACTTTTTTGCAGTCTCCTTACTGGTAGTGGAAGAGGCTGCACTGGTGGCACTAGAGACTGGAGTCGCCTGTTTATCCAAATTGCACATCGGTAACTGTAGAATCTCTCCCCACACTGTCCCACCAATGTGCCTTCACTATCACTTGCAGGAACAACTTCTGGAAACAAGAGGGGTGTTCCTGTTTTCCTGCTCATGCAATTGTTAGTCTCCTTGCTCAGGCTGCTAGCAAGGGTTACAGTCTCAACTGTGGTGGTCTTGTGATGTGGCAGCAACCCTAGGAACTGGACTAAGCCACCAAACTCATTTCAGATCAGTATCAGATGGTAACGGACAGTAAATACCTCCCTAAACCACATAGAAAGTTGTGAGGTAGCAGTAAAAGACTTCCCATTACCAGTCCCTTGCACCATCCGGACCCAAGATGTACCAAAGACTTGTGCATAACATTCTTAACTGACTTAAATTTCTTTCTTTAAAGTTCAGTCTGAACCATTCTTTTAGAGTTGGCTATTGAAGCTCACCCAAGACCCAACCACAAATGAAAGCTAGTGGACGGGAGGTTTGAAAAAAACAAACCAGTCTCGAAGCAAAGGAAAGCAAGGACTATATTTAAAGTTTAGTTCAGTTTGTGGCATAGTCAGATGTCTCCTGCTCCCAGGCAGCCATGTTCAGAATTGTTAAAGAAAGGCAGCACCCTCCTAGCTGCTATGTACATGTACCCTTGAGAGTAGTTCTAAAGCTGGGTGTCAACTACATATCTCATATCTACATGTCTCCCTGAGTGGTCTCACATCTACTATACACTGATTTAGTGAGATGATGGGACTAAGTCCTGAGAGAGAGTCCTTGGGAGGGTTCTTACCCCTGGTCTACACCGGGGGAAATGGGAGAGGATTGATCTAAGTTATGCAATTTCAGCTACGTGAATAACGTAGCTGAAGTCGACGTACTTAGATCTACTTACCGCGGTGTCTTCACTGCGTTAAGTCGACAGCTGACGCTCTCCCGACGACTCCGCCTGTGCCTCTTGCCCTGGCGGAATACCGGAGTCGACAGGAGAGCGCTCAGTGGTCGATTTATCGCATCTAGACTAGACACGATAAATCGACCCCCACTGGATCGATCACTGCCCGTCGATCCAGCAGGTAACATAGACAAGCCCTTAGTAAGGAGCAGCAGCTGTCCTTCAAACTCTGAGATCTGTGTGAGAGAAAGAGTTAGTGATGCTAGTGTAACCCACTGCTCCATGTGTGTTTATGCATCCCTCTCTCTACCTGATCCACAAGGGATATGCATCTCTTGCAGTCTCCACCTGTGGAGCCTGGCACATTAGTTTAGTTTAAGCTGTATTGACTTACATTTTCAGTTCTGGAGGTTCTCTAGTCCAATTCCTAGTTTGTGTTAGCTAGGCATGGAATAATTTCTGTATTTCCAATGTCTGTATGTGGAGATGCTGAGATGCTGACAGTCTTCATTAAGATGAAAATGAGGTAGGAGCTGACCATGCAGGAAAGCCTAAGAGGAGGAAAGGATACAGCAGAGGACAATACAATAACATGGTCTCTGGAGAGGCAAATGCAATGTTGAGAGAGTATCAAAGCAGTGGTGAATGTTTACAATATATTGTATTTCTTGCTTTTTTCACTGTGTGAAAGATTGTGGTTTATAATTCTCCTGGAAGATGTAAGATTAGAAAACAGACATGGAGGAAAAGGAGGTGGCATGGTACACAGGGTCAGGAAGGGGATTCTAGGGATATGGGCCAGCATGAAAGCAGGCACAGAGTTGAGCGTGGGCAAAGGACATGAAGGGGTTGTAGTAAAGTGATCATGACAGGGTGAACTGGGTTATCCAGAGTATTATGGGATGGAGCCATGCTCCACCCCAAGTTCGCGTTCTGTGAGAGTTTTCCCCCCAGTCTGTGATGCAGATCATGCGATTGAATAAAGCGCCACGTTCCCAGCCGGCTTTTCTGGGAGTAGATCGTTTGTTTTAGTTCACCTGAGTGGTCCCTTTACGAAACGGGTCATCCACACAGGCAGCTTGCTCTAAGCAAACCCCTCCAGCATCCGCTCCAGCTCATTCCTGTGCTTCAGCAGAATCTCGTCATCAACAGCATGCGAGTGCTGCCAGGAGGAGTAACAGTGCCAGCCTGGATGGTTGTAACCTTGAGAAGTTAGTTGTCTGTGAGATCTATGGCTGAAGTGGATTGAGGAAGGGTCTCCTGTCCTTTAGTCCTGTTGAATACCCTTTAAAATGAGTGACAACAGATCTTTGCTAGATGAGCAGGTTAGCTGGCTGTTCCTGATTTTTTAAAAAAGAATTTGCTTCAACCTGACTAAAGCCTTTCTGTGCATCAATGACACATTTATAGGTTAATGTTTAAATTGCCATAATTAGGCTTCTGTGCTGACACCCTATTGAGATGGATGGGAGCAGTTCACACTGCAGTGCTGTTGTTTTAGGGCTTGATTACACTAGAGTGTCTTATTTTGAGTTATCTGATTAGCAATTGAGCCTCCAGGTGGTTAACAGGTTTCTAAAGGCTGGTCTGGATACTCCTCCCCCGCCCCCTTAAAAAAAAAGAAAATCAAAACCCCAAAACTTAATTTTGTTTCAAGGATGCTGATGTTTTGTGTTTATCTTTGGCTTCTCTGCCAAAAATAAAATGTTTACAGCTAACTCACTGGAAAATCCTAGTGGAGACCAGGAACTGTCAGTTTTCCTCAGTATAGCTAGTCTAGTTCAATCCCATCTGTGTGGTATAGTGCTGACCTTGACCAGGTACATCAAAGTAAAAGCTATCTGTTTTACTTCCCAATAACAAGCTTGATGTTAAAACACACATTGTGTTTTTGTTTTCAGTGATGATAAAGCCTTGGGTTGTCAGTTAACTTGAAATAAAAACTTCAGTGTAGAAAAGCCTTCAGGTATCAATGCATCTGTTTCCATTCCACCGCTTATCCTCACAACCAGAAAGGTCAGACGTGTTCTTTTTTAATGAAAGTTTAAATTGCGTGGTAAGGAGGAGGAATGCTAAAGATCTGCAAAAGAACCGAGGGGCTCAGAGAGGATGCAAATTCCACATGTGGATTTCTGGTGGCTCTGCTTATTAAAATCTTGCCCAGATTCAGCATTGTACTGGGGGGGAAGTCTTCAAATATAGCAGTTCATCGATGTACATAAACCAGATAGAGTTCCAGCTGCTACATAATATGGTGTGTTCTTGAGCAGAAAGTGCCACCACTTGAATACATAATGCATAGTAAAGTGGCAGACATAAAATAATAAATCATAACACTGGTGCTGCAAAACCAGAGCATTGTTTTCTGAACCTGTATCTCTTTGTAAATGTTACCAAGGATGTTAATACTGATAAAAACCAAACCATTCTGAAGGGTTGGTTCGTACACATTTTTTATTCTATATTAAGTAAATCAATTGAGGAACTGATGTAGTTCATGTCAATGCACTTTTAGCAGTATAAATGTGATTTATATCGGTATATGTTAATTTATATCAATATAAGCACCTTTATAATGGTATATTTATTTTAAAGGAACACTAGCAGGTTAATATATAGTGTCCTTGCCTGTGTTCCTAACAACACCTACAGTTTATTTAAACTCAAAGAATTTTGAAAAAATCTAAATTGCTTATCACCATTTGTATTGTTTGTTTGCATTTAATTCAGTTTAGACATTGCAAATCATCTTGACCGTTTCATTTCATGTCTGTTTTAAGTTTCACTTTCTGATTCTCCTATGGTAACAACGCAGAGTGGTTGGATTGCAGACACCTCGGGGATGTTTCAATTCAAACAAACCATGTTTACATTTAAAACAAAACTAGGTTAGATTTAAAAAAAAAAAAGAGGGAAAAAAAGAAAAACAAACCTATATTTACATTTTTGCTCTAAACTACCAGACAGTGTCACCTTTTGAAAACATTCTGCTGTCAGTTACAGGTTGGTACACTGTATGCTTGTGTATAGATATGAAACTACTATCATCTGTGTTACAAGGACACTACTAAATTACAGGTAGGTCCAATCTACACCATAAAATGAGATACTGTTTATATCTATAACTGCAGTATTGCCAGCTCTTGTAATTTTGTCACAACTCTTATGATGATTGGTGGTTTTCTCAAAGACTGAGCTCTTGGTGTCCTGTTGTTTCATGAGAATCTGAGCTCTCATTGAAAAGAAGAGTAAGTTTCTAGCCCTCATGGTTGTGGAAAGAAGCTTGAAAACCTGAACTGAAAGTAACCTGAAGAATCAGAAACCAAAAGGCAAATAAAGAACCCCCCAAGTCTCCAAGTGTATTTATTTTTCAAAATCTTAGGAGTTTCTCAGAGGCTTGGGGTTGGTGATAGCGGAGCTGTGTTGCAACAGGCCCACCTCCCTCTCGACCCCACCCCTTCCAACGTAGTGAGTGTATTGTGTAAGTGGATCCTCCTGCAGCAGCATGCGCTGCCTTTGTTGCTTTGATGCCCTGATCCTGCATTGAAGTAAAGAGGAGTTTGGATGAAAAAGAAATACAGGATCTAGTCCCAGATTTGTAAGGGGGATATGAAAGTTTTTCTTGTCCTGTGGCAGGTTAAATCATAACAAAAACATCAAGCTCCACATTTGAAAAAGCAATCACATTAAAGAATCTTTTTGATTTTCCACTTTGTACAAACTACCTGTGTCAATAACTCAGTCTGTTTAAAGGCCGAGAAAGAGCAGCGCGATTTTTGAAGTAACAAAAAGACAAAGGATCACTTTCCTTTAGCTCTGCAAACAGGTAAAGGGCTGTAGCTTTCCTAATTGGTGTCCCACAGTACTGTAACTGAATATAACCTCAATAAGATTAGACTTTGCTTTCATTTTAGAGGCAGTGGCATTTACTTTCACCACAAAAGACTCACTGCAGGGCTTTTTTTTATATTGTCTACAACCAGCCATTGTATGGCAGCTACTGTTCTGTATTATATAGGTAGTACTGTAAAAGCCCTTTTACTAGGAAAGTAATAAGCTGTAAGACCAGATATTATTCTGTGACTAAAGGAACAGTATCCTTACAATCCTTGCTACTTTCTCACAGTCTCATCAGCAGCTGAGGGCAGAGCCAACTTGTGAGAAATTTCTGGAAACAAGCTTTCTAAATTCCAGGTTGTGTTTTACAATAAAGGGTCAAGAAGCATTGCATATTTTGTTCTCCCAAACCATCTGTTAGATCAAGCAGATTTGAAAATAGCAGCAACCTTTACAAAAACAAAACAAACACTGATCACAATAGTGACCATATTGTTGAACAGCCTTTAAAGTGTGTTTTAAGTCATTGCAGAACTAAACAAGTTTGTAGAAAATCAGTAGCAAAGATTAGCCTCTAAAGAAAATATAGAAGTTGGAAATGAGTAAGATTAATTAGGTCACCCAGTCCCTCTCCCTGCCGTTACACGGCTGTTCCCTACAGTGTGTTTTGTAGTGTGTTCAGCTTGATTTTAAATGTTCCAAGTGATGGGTAATCATTCAACAGACTGGCACATTTTACCATCAGAAAAATTACCAAACAGATCAAATGGAAATGCTGGATTTGTGAGATGATGGCCATTTGGGTTAAATGCATTTACGTGTAGACGTTTTTCTAGGAGCACAGAGGTTTGGTAACTTGAGACTAAGATTTTTATTTATGTGGGACGAATCCAGCTGGAGCATTGTCCTGAAAGCCTTCTGTTTCCGTAAACCATGAAAATGGAAATACAGAACATGGGTTGGTGCCAGGGCAGATGTACACAAGCAATGCTAAAATAAAGAGTTTTTCTGTGATGGATGAACACTTGACAGTAATTAGTTAGTAAGGCTCTTTGAAGAGGGAAAGTGCTATATAAATGTGAAGTCTCACATCATCCTTTTTGAAAAACTGTCTTTAAAGGAGGGAAAGGAATGAGTGTCTTATGAAAACGTATCTCAGAAAGAGATACCAAGAGCTCCATTTGTCATGTTAAATGTTAGCATATAATACTTTGCACTTACATGATGTTTTTCGTTCAATGAGCTTAAAGGGCTTTGCAGACACTGCCACCCAATGCCTCTGTAAGATAGGTATTTACAGATGAGGCAACTGTATCGGGTACTGATACTACACCAAGGGTGGCCAACCTGTGGCTCTGGAGCCACATGCGGCTCTTCAGAAGTTAATATGTGGCTCCTTGCATAGGTGCTGGCTCTGGGGCTGGAGCTACAGGTGCCAACTTTCCACTGCTCAACCCTAAGCCTTGCCCCCACTCCACTCCTTACCCCAAGGCCCCCACCCCTTCCTGCACCCTCCCCTGAGCCTGCTGCACCCTTGTTTCCCCCCTCCCCTCCATCCCAGAGGCACGGGGAGGGAGGGGGAGGTGCTGATTGGCAGAGCTGCCGGAGGGTGGGAGGCCCTGGGGGCGGGCTGGGCAGTGGGGAGGGAGGAGCTGATGAGAGGCTGCTGACGTATTACTGTGGCTCTTTCACAATGTACCATTGGTAAATTCTGGCTCCTTCTCAAGCTCAGGTTGGTCACCCCTGTACTACACTAACTACTGTGACAGGGTGCTGAGTGAGAAGCACCTAATCAGCCCCTGCCACTCCAGCCCCAATCAAGGGGAATGGATTGGGACTGGTTGGATAGCCCTGTGGCTGTCTAATGGGCAGCACCTGCCAGCCTCATTAGCCAGGGCTATAAAGGCTGTGAGGAAGCCAGACCGAAGGGAGAGAGAGAGAGGTCAGGCACAGAGGGAGGGTGGACAGCCTTCGGGTCTGTTGCTGGCCAGGCCTGCACTTGGCAAAGTTGGCTGTGAAATCTGTATATGGGTGGAAAGTGGTGGCGGGGAAATAAAGAACACTGGTGTTGCATCAAGCTGAGGCATTCCTGATCAGAGAGGGCAACAGGGGCTGAAACCAGAGGGGCTCAGTGTGCGTCCTCGCTACAACTACAAAATGCAGTATACTGTATTTATTAGTAGCACTAAATTGTGCCTAAATAGGGAGGATTAAAGCATTTGACATGGAGTTTTAGAGATCCCAGCTGGCTAACTAAAGAAGGGATCAGCAACATTCAGATAATTTTCTGTCTTAGGCCTCTGTCTACACTACAAGCGAGGGGTGTGATTCACCTGCTTGTGCACACATACTCATGCTAGCTCAAGTATAAATGGCAGTGTGTATTTTGATTTGGAAATGTTCCTGAAGTGCTTCATGCTCCCTTTCTCCTCTATAGGCCAGACTCGCTGGTTGGACTACATCTCCCATGATGCACCATGGTCTCCCACCTTGGTGAGGGGAGGCAGAGCATCCTAGGAGTCCTGGGCCATGGTGCATCAAGAGAGAGAGGCAGTCTGGGCAACGCTCCCCAGGTACAAATTATATTGGGAGAATAAGGCACCTGAACTACAACTCCCATGAAGCATACGGCAGCATAGCCAAAATGAAATATTTTGTTTTTTTAATAAATATTTGAAATTTTCTGCAGAAAGCAGACATTGTTCGTTTCACTTTTCAAAAAAATTAATTGAAAACCCAATTTTCCATTTTTAAAAAAGTTTTGATGCAAAACTTTTGACCAATCCTAAAATTAATGCACTTTTGAACCTGTTAAAAAATCCTAGACTAAATCACTGCATATTTTGATATCCTCACTCAGTGATGACTTAGCATCTATTAAAATATTTATTACATTGGCTGAAATGATTTATCTGGAATAAACTTGGCTGCCTCTTCAAATTCCTAAATGTTCCATGTTCTGGATAAAAAGCACAAGCTCACCACAGACTAAACCCTCTCTTAAGCAGACAATGGTCCACAATGACATGCAGACTGGAAAGTCATTCCTGTAGGGGCAAAAGGATCAGCTGTCCCAAAGTCTTAGAGAAAAGACATTGACAGGGTCCAGTCTTTCTTGGGTCCAGTCATTCTTAACAGATGGGAAGCAGTCAGCAGTTAAGTGAAGAGTTAGGCTGGGAAGTGTCAGAAGAGAGAGAACTCTGAAGACTGGAATTCTGAGGTTACCTCCGTGCGGAGTGCCTATTGCCTAAGAATGCTGTTGCACATGGATGCTGGTGGGTCCAGTTTAAAAGGCCTTGTGAAAGCATGGAAACACTGAGTCTGGTGGCAGCTTTGCCAATCTTGGAAGCTGAGGCTGAGAACTTTGCCACCCGCAAAATAACAGATCTCATTGAGTTCACGCGTGATTTCTTGGAGGGGCACAAGGTGTTTTTATTTTGTAGGCATCATTTGTTTTTATCTACCATGCTATGATGTCTGTGGGGTTTCTTCTTTTGATATCCTGGCTACAAATAGCAAGCTGGTCTTCTGGTAAGATTCCTACTCTTTCAACTAGATCTTGCATGACTGGGAACCTGTTTATACTGGGTGAATGAGTACCCAAACTGACACTGACATGCTCCAGCCTACAGGTGCGGTACCATGGGCTTGCATTAATGTGGTTTGAAATCAGGCTGAGCTAAACCATTGCAGTGGGGGTTTGCGCTGGTGTGTAGATATATTGGTGCAAACACCCTCAGCACAGATTAGCCCTAAGACTGTGCCACCATTTTCTTTCTCTTGTTGTCACTTTGGCCAGTTAGATGTGAGTCCTGTGCCCTGAGATCTCTGCAAACTCAAACTACAATGTAATCAGCGAGCCAAGAACCACTGTCTCTTTGGATGGGTGCATTATTGATCCTCAACTGACAGTAACTCGGAGTCCCGCCCTGCCCCTTTTCCTAGATCACAACTACCATGAGAGCAAGTCAAATGGACTCTTGGCAAGTGACTGCAAGGCCAGAATCAGGCACCAGGCAGCACACGTTAATCTTTTAGTGCCTCCAAGTTTCCTGGTACTTTCTGAAAGCTTTCATTTAGTATCTGTACAGAGCTGGAACCTACAAGCTCTGAACAGGCTGGAGTGGAAACATTCTCCTACCCGGATGCTGTGACCATCGTAGATAATTCATCTTTCCTGCCTTAGCTGTTCTTCCTTGGGACTAGAAATGGTGATTCCTCCTTTCTATCCAGGAGCCTTGCCTTAGGAACAGGAACAGGGCCTTTTGTGTCTTCTACTCTATGATACTGAGCATGGCTACCTGGCTTGCAGTGCTCAGGTAGAGTCAAAGCACTGTGTCATGTGCAGGCAAGGACAGCAAAGCGAAATTGGGTAAAAAGGGGATAGAACAGAATCAGAAAAAAAAGAAGAAAATTTGGAGAGGTGTGAGCTGCGGTGCACTGCCTGCAGAGGCGGAACATTCTGGAACAGAAAGTAGAGGTGTGGGCCTTGTAAACACTCTTGTACTAGTAACTGACAGCTCTAGCTGCCTCCACGTGGTTAGTGAGGGCACCCACCGCCTTTTGTGCAACATCCTGAACCCAAATTGGGCGAGGTGCTCGGCACACATTGTTCTCTGCCTATGATAATTGCTCTGTTTGTGTTGTCATGCAGCTGAAAGTTTTACTGTGTGTGTGAAGTTTGCATTAGAGCAAACAGGGCAAAAACATACATGCACATGTCATTCAAATCTTGACCAGTTAATCCTATAAAAGGTAGAGGAATAGATTTATTTAGGAATGGGACAAAGGGAGGGAGAGGGGGTACGAGGGAGGGTCTTTTGCTCTTTGACAAGGACAGGAAACGCTGATTTGAAAATGCCTTGAAGAAAAACTTTTTGTGAGGCAGAAAACTAGGACAAAACTTTCAAACCTGGGTGCCTAAAGTTTTATTTTTATCATCCATTTTTAGGCAGCTGGCTACAAATGGCTTAACGTTCAGAAGAGCTAAGCACCCACAAATCACGTGGAAGTCAAGTGGAGCTATAGTATGGTTGAGTGGAGAGGGTCCTGGAGGGATGTGGGAGACCTGGGCTCTGCCACTGCCCTGCTGGGAGACCTTGGGTAAGTCACTTTGCCTCTCTGTGCCTCAGTTTTCCCAGCTGTAAAAGGGGGGTAGTGATACTGTGACCTCCTTTGTAAAGTGCTTTGGAATCTACAGATGACGCATGTTACGTAAGAACTTGGTGCTATATTCTATTACTAATGGCAGAGCCAGGAAGAATCAGCTGTGTGACCCTGGGAAAGTCATCTTCACTTTTCTGTACCTCTGTTTCTCCTTCCACTGATTATCTATCTTGCCTATTTAGATTGTAACCTCATCTTGGCAGGTACTCTCTCTTCCAATATGTTTGTACAGCACAGTGCACAAAGGGGCCGTGATCTCTAGGTGCTACTCTGTGTAATACAAGTAATTACAACATGATGTGCTCAGCAGCTTTGAAAATCAGGCCACTTCTGTTTAGTGCCTAAAAATGGAGTTAGGAGCTGACAATTGTTCCTAACCTTTTAAAATAACTGGTGGTTATTTTTGATATCTTAGGGGCAGATTTTTCAAAGGTACTCATTGACTTTCTGTGGGAGTTGGATGCCTAATTCTCCTTTGTCCCTTTGCCAAATCTGTCCCTTAATAGATAACTCTATGCACTGACACAACAGGCCACTGTGTTTTAGGTGAGACCCCACAGTGCTTCATGTTAGTTGGGGCTGGGAGCAATGTTCAGTCTGTGGGGGAAGGGAGAAGAAATGTATTCTGCCTGTAGCAATTGAGAGTAGCTAATTACAGACCACCATTGCCATCTTGGAGACTGCTTACCTAGAGTGCAGGTAGTGACTGCAGCTGCTCCGTTGTGGGTAGGATTATAAAGAGGAACTGGGAGAGAGAGCAAAAGGAAATATGCTTCTAATATTATTCCCACTCATCCAGGCAAAGATAATTTACTTGGTCTCCAATAGTGTTTGAAACTGTAATTAAAAATAGGAGCACCCTGATGGTTCAGGCCCTTGATCAACATTGAGAAGGGTCTTGGCTTTTCTCTCCTATGTCCTCTCTTAAAAATTACATTTTGAGACTAGAATTAGGGGCTCAGATTTGCAAAGAGGTTTAAGGCAGTTGGATGCTACCTACTTGAGGCCTCTTGAAATCCCAGCTTAGCATTTATTTGGGGGGGGGGGGATTTTCAAAGGCACAAATGGTAGTTAAAGGCCTGAGTCAGTTGTGGTTAGTCACCTAACTGCCACTTGTGCATATGCAAATCCTCCCTCTCCTGCACTGTTTGGGAAATGATCTTTCCTGGTCCTGGTGTGCAACACTAGGAAGAAGTTTTATTAAGGTGGACATTTAGCATCTACAGAACAATTACCACTTTATTAAACCTGTTTGGGGATTCAGAAAGGACTTTCCGAAATAAAGGGATGTGAAAGAACTTCAGGACGCCAACCTTTTCATCTGATCTCCTCTTGAGTCACTCCCATTGCTTTGGGAAGGGAAAGCTTTTCTTTGCAAACAGCTTTCAGAGGATTTCTAGTCAAAGGAAAATCCTGAAACCATCCTGCTGTGAAAACATCATTCCTAAATGGCTATAACATGACAACTATTCCCAATGTCCTAAGTGAGTTTTTTAATTAGTTCTTACTCGGACAAACCTTCCAGTGGGCCTGATTTCTCATCTCACACCAATGTAAAACTCTCGTAACTCCAAAGAATTTAACTCTAGCCGCTCTTGATTTACACCTGTGTGAGGGCAAATCAGATCTATTGAGAGATCTGCCTGAGTAAGGACCTCAAGATTTGGCCATTAGTGTGTGTGTTAAGTGGGGGGGAGGGGAGGCTGTTTATACTTCCACACATTTGGAAAAATGGAACAAATGTAGTCAAGTTGAACATGAATATTTATTTGTAATAAAAACAAATTTCCAGCATAAAACAATTAGAATGTACAGAGTAGATAAATGAGCGCTCGCATGATCACACACAAATACATTAGGTAAAAGAAGAAATAAATCAACTGAACAGCACTGACAGCTAACCAATGTGGTTAACTCATTAAGTCAATAAAAAAACAAAATGTCCTTTTCTGCTGTGGCAGTTAAAACACATGCACAACCGATACGACAGGTCAACAGGTAATTTGGTCTGCCCCATTCAAGAAGAAACGCACAGGTACTCTCAAATAAGAGCTCTTCACATTTATGTCAGGCTAAAATTGTATCTGGTCCACCATGTTGGATGATAAAGCAATGTCAAGTCTACGCAGCTCCTCACATGCCCATCCTTATGCTCTGAATGATCTGAAAGATAGCTGAAACAAGGCAAAAAGAGAGGCTGTTCAAGTGCTGGTTAACGTTCCTGAAATTCAATCCTGTACTCCGATACTGCTGCTTTGAACAGCTGAATGGCTCCTGTTCACACATGCATGATTAGATGTTATCTAGCAAGTGCTTCGATCAGTGGACTTCTTTTGAGTAGGGGCCTACTCCCCCCATTGATGCAAAAAGGATTACACAGGTATTGTCTAGGAACACTAATGGAAGTAAATGCGTAAATCCTTTGGTGCTGATGAGGAATTAGACCCCTTCGACTAGAGTGTGCAGCAGCGCTGCCAGGCACAGCTGCATACACGTAACCAGTTGGTGCGTCTCTTTCTTGGGAACAATCACTTCTTGTTACAGGGCCGTTTATAAAATGGCTCCTTATAAGTAGGTAGACCAGTAACAGGAATACAACTTCTCACAAATCTAGCCTACTTGAATTATTGCTAAAGCTGATTTGTGGGGGTTGGGCCATCTAAACTCCTGTATTATTCCATACTGTGGGCTCAATCCTGCAAAAATGCACTCATGTGAGGAGCTGCATGGAAGATGATTTTGGGGAGTAAGGTTTTGCCGTATGGGGCACTGTCATCTCAATCCTGCAAACAGACCCATGCAGAGCCCCACTGTATGTGTCTGCCCACGAAGACTCTCTGGACTGGGGCCTATGTTTGCAGCCCACAAACAAGAGCAGTGTTTGTTTACTACTGTTTACTAGCCGTTTAAGATGCAAATTTCAAATCAGAAGATGGGAAAGTTCAATAGAACTGGTTAAATGGAAATGAGGCACCTGGCATTGGCCTTTGGCGGAAGACAGGATACTGGGCAAGATGGACCTTTGGTCTGACCCAGTATGGCCATTCTTATGAGGCAGATTGTGCCATCACAGTTGAAACAGAAATCTCTATTGGTATCAAAGTTGATGGCACAAACTGTTACTATACCTCCACAGAGAAAAGGACCAGAGCATTGAGTAACTGTATTTCCTGTCCTTTAGTATAGTTAATACACTAATTACTAAGGACTTGATTCTGCAGACCTTAGGCGAGCAAAACTCGCACTGACTTCAAGGGACGTTAAATACGTTGAAAGGCTGCAGGACTGAGCCTTAGTTCTTAAGTATACAAACATGATCTAGGTTCTCTTTATCTGTACCATCACTGCCTCCTAATCTCTCCGCTCTGGACTGGCATCCATCTGCTGCAACCAGGGAGTCCAAGCGAAGAAGTCAGTCTGTGCTGATGCAGCTGCAGGGGCTGAGCATGGCCCGTGAAAAGACCTTGGGCCCTGCAAACGTATTTTCATAGAGCTCCCTCGTCTATTGCCCTTTTAGGGCTTTGAGGTGTGTGTTTGTAAAACTTAAGATAAACTGAGGAAAAACTCGCTTCCTTTTAAACCGAGAAGGTAAAATGTGTAAGATCGGGAAGTGTGACTTTGATTGCTGAGCTGCGGTAATTTATGCTGAGTCTCTGCCCTCATCCTGCAGACACTTGGGAAGTTCCACTGAAGTCAATGAGGGCATGGCTACATAGTAGCTGGGACGGCGCTTCCCAGCAGGGCTAGCCAGACACACGCTACTCTGCTTGGGCTAGTACACTTTAAATAGCAGTGTGGCCACGGCAACACAGTAGGTGGCCCAGCTAGCCACCCATGTAAGTACCCAAGGGTTGGGCAAGTAGCCCAAGCTGCCACTGCAGCCACACTGCTATTTTTAGCGTGCTAGCTTGAGCTGTGCTAGCAGGTGTCTCTCTACCCATCCTGGGAAGCACATTTCCAGCGGGTGTAAAAGACATACTGCGTGGTTACCCTCTATAAGGGTTTGCAGAGTCAGGCCTTCATTTTGGACACTAAACGCCAAACACAGTTATTTAAGGCAATACTTAAAATAGCGGCCAACTTCAGGGGACAGATGTTCTGCTGGTGTATGCAAGTCAAGGAAGTGATGCCGAATTCCAGCAGCTGAGGATCTGGCCCTGGAACTATCTGATCTGTCTATCACAGAGGATTTTTTTACTGCCACTTATCACTGGTTATCTGAGCACCTTCAGTGGAAAATCAATAGCAATAGCAAAGTCCACCGTGGATTTCACAGCGCCTCTGGCGGTTCTTTTGTGTGGAAACTCTGCTTGGGGTAGGGTTTGTGGTTTTGATTTTGTAGATGTTTTTAATACATGATTTTGTTTTGTATTTTGTTCTGCAAGTGCTTTTATAATTCACTTCTCTGAGATGTATTTTTCTTGCTTAAATAAACAGGATTCCTCAATCGAATGGGATTTGCCCTGCAGTCCAGTCAGTTAAGCCTCTTGCAATATTATGCTAAATTGAATCACAAGTCAATTAGGCTATGGAGCAGCAAAACTAGTGAAAATCACCTGCTTCTGTCACCTGGTCGGGCCCAGTTTGCCTGACCCCTTGTACTGTAGAAAGCTACTATTTTTGCAACAGGTTGTATAAAACCCAAATTCCATGGAGCATCCAGCTCTGCGTGTAAACCAGTGAGTGAATCTGTTTAATAACATCTGACTCCAAAGTGCAGCAAGGAACAGGAAGACAGTGGAGTTGCTGAGGAAGTTCTCACACACACACACACACACACACAGAGAGAAAAGAAGTGGGGAGTCTAGACTCTGAGAAGTTAATAACTTAATGGTGGGAGAGCAGAGCTGAGAGAATAACAGTGCCAGTGAGTGTATGGCCGAGTAAGAGAAACGGGGGAGACAGAAAGGGAGGCACTAAAAGGGGACAATATTCAACATGGACATTAGAGCCCCAAAAGGAGGCCTGTTAGTAACTAACCGATCCAAAGGATTATTAATAAGCAGACTAAGTTCTATTGGTTGCATAGCAGCATCTCAAGTATTACAAATACAAGGATGGCTTAGCAGGCATGAAGTAGGGGCGTTGAAATGGTCCTGGTGTCCTGGGTGCTCAGACAGTGCGACTGCTTTGTGGAGGGAGACCAAGGGTGGCATTTGTAATTGTGTGACTAGTCATGGGGCTTCAAAAGGATTTAAGGATCCTCAGCACCTTGCTGGATTCAACCCCCAACTCTAAAAGGCAGAAACCTTCCACTACATGTTCATGCTGCAAACCTTACAGAAATAAGGAAGCTGGCGGAATAAAATGAGTTGCAGTTGGACCAGGCAGCAGGGTAGAGGAAAGACGCATGTAAAAACCCATCTAGGCTGAAGAGCTGGATACAGGAAGTGTGTATAGGAAATGAAAAGGAGGGTGAATTGAGTAGGTCCAAGCTAGCCCCAGAGCATAAAAGGAGCAAACCAGCAAAATGAAACTGTGTAAGATCTAGGGAGGAAGAGAATTTGTCGCAAGGAATAAAGAATCTAGAAATACAATCAGAAAAGTGAAAAGTCAAAGAGGGGAGAAGGACCGTGCAAACAAGTCAGCTCTCTCACCTAGCTAGAAAGCTTCATTTATTTTGTATTGGAAAAAATAACTCTTGGTGCTCAGTTTTCAACTCGTTATGATGATGATGGGACAACCTCCTTTAGGATTCAGGGAAATTATTAGAGACAATTGCTGGAGATGCCAGGAGCAGAGAGTAACAAAGAGTTGGTGCTAGAGTGCCGGATGGAGCAAAATATCTATAACCGTGGATGCAATGCCCCTGGAGATCCTAAAAGAAGTTGCAAAGGAAATCTTGCAAGCTCTCAGTCTCGTCAGTAAATGCTGTAGGTCAGGAGAGGTGTCTGTAAAAAGGGCAAAGGGAGTAGGAAGTAACAAGAAAAACATGCACCGGCCAATTAGCTTGACAGTAGTTCTAGGCAAACTCTCTGGACATACAAAATAATAGTCAATGTAAACATTTGGGAGAAAGACATCTCTACACCAACATGGGTTTGTTAAAATACATCACTTCACACAATTACCTTTCTTTGCTCTCTTTACTGAGTTAGTAAATAAATGGATGGATTTACCAAACAACTCCAATTCAGGTAAATTCATGTACATCTCCCAGTGTTGTACAGATCCTGTATCACTAGATTAGAATCTCACCTGGCATTGCAAACCAGCCAGCTTTGACAACAATAATACTTCATGCTCACATGGTTACTTTCATTCTAGGGTCTCAAAGCACTTTGCAATCCTTAATTAATGTTACTTCACATCACCTCGAAGTGGTGAGCATTATATCCTTTATAGAGAGAACCTTACTGTGCCTATGTTCACTTAAGTGAGTTGCCCAAGTTCAGTCAGTGAATCAGTGGCAGAGCTGAAAAATAGTACCTCAGCTTTTGGGTGTCTGGGACCTTCATCGTAATAAGATTTTTCTTATACCAGCATATTTTAATTCTATTATAGCGACTAATACCAAGATGATACAAATTCGAAATTGTGGATTAGAAATTGACTATCTGAGGAACAGAGATATTGTAAATGGCAAGTTCTCTATATGTGGTGTCACAGGTACATACTAGGCCACAGATTATTTAATACATTAATTATTAATCTAAAGGAAGATGTAAATTCAACCGTGCTCAAACTGTTGACAATCTCAACCTTGTAGAATGAGCCAGTTACACAGAAGGATAAGAATCATTTTGCAGAGTGGGCTGCATGCAATGAGATGAAATCAAATACGAAAGCCATACACCTAGGAAGAGGAAGTAAGCAGCACTGATACAAACTGGAGGACAGCTTTCTGGGAAACAGGATGTCTGCCAAGACCAAGGGGTGATACTAAGATAGCAAGCAAAATATTCGGTTCCACTGCAAAACAAGCAAATGGAACAGAAACATTGCTGGTCTCAGATACATAAATAGGCTTCACATATATAAACTAGAAAGGTAATGGGGCCAGACTATGTAGCAGACCTGAAATATTGTGTTTCTTTCCAGTCCTCAACATTTTGGAAGTATATACAAACACAACACAAAGGACACAAGGATCAGGTCTATAACCTACGGGGGGGAGAGAGAGGGAAGTAAATGGATATGTTCTAGAAAAGAGAAGACTAGGGGAGGGATGGGAGAAAACATGATCACAGTTTATAAATACCTTCAAGGTAATAACAGAAATGAAGAAAGGGAATTATTCCATTCTCAGAAGATGGTAGATAAGGAGCAATGGCCTGAAGCTAAGGAAGGAAAAAAGTTCAGGTTAGACATTAAGCAAAAGTTCTCAACAGTAACAGCCTTTGAGTGGAGGCTACCAATGGAGGTGATTGGATAGTGGATAAGATATTTGCAGGAATTAAGTGGAGACTAGTCCTGCAAAATGTAGGGATCACACTACATGATCCAAGTGGTCTTCTCTGGCTTTAACATCTGTAAATCTTAGCTACATAAGCTAGGAATTCCCTTCCTCATACAGCAATACTCCTAAAATACCTTTTCCAAAAAGGCACTATTTCAAAACTGAGGTCCACATTGCAAATGGAATGGTAGCTGTGCACATACTTCATCCAGTAGCACGATCTGGCCTTTGATTTGCATGGTGCAAAGAGATGGGCAACGGAGGCAGGTACCATGTTGTTTGTTACATGGTTGTAAAGTGCCTGGCACCCTGGGGATGGAGCCCAATGTCAATAATAATTAAAAGGACTACAGCGAAAGCTGTGTGTGATTGTAATAGCTCAGAAGAACATCCCTGAAAATGTTTGTGGAAAAAGGAGGCATTTGTCTAATGGATTCACTACTGAAAGAACAAACATAGCCATAGAAAATACATTACTGAAGACTGAAGTCTGATCGAGCTCTAAAAATGACAAAGATAAACATCTGAGCCACATTATTATGATGTCTCTTCAGATAATGAAACTAATTCAATGGTTCTCACTCAGGCAAAACTCCCATTTCAGTCAGTGATGGTTAGCATGAGTAAAGAATGCAGGGTTGAATTAGATACCACAAAATATTCTTACTTGGCAATCAACTGGATGTACACTGTCATTTATCACCAGCATATTTATTTATCTTCTTTGCATCTCCCATATTCAGCTATTTAACCTAGTTTTATTTTCTAAAAATAAGTAACATTTTGACTTTGTTTTATTGACTTATTTTCAATTTCATTTTTTAAAAAAATCACTCGTTTTTTGTCACTTTTCTTAGCGTTTTTGTTGTTGTGAGCTCTGGGGCAGGGATTGCATGTGTGGTGTTTGGTCATCACTGCCCAATACAGTGGAGCCCTGATTGGGATCCTTCGGTGCTCCCCTCCCACCCCGCCCCAACAGAACTAATATCTACATAGGGAGCTTCACTTTGACCCTGTTCTTTCTTTCTTTCTTTCTTTCTGCCAGAGCATGTTTGAAACCACTTGATGTCTTGTCATGGGAAGGAACTATTATTTCTTGAGACACTGACATCACAACTGATGTGTCTAAAAAGCATCACCATCTTTATTCTTAGTTAGAGGCCACAAAAGGGAATAAATAAACATGAAAGTTCACAGGACACCAAAGACATGTAATGGAATGGGGAGCTGCCGGCTAGCTGAAGGCCGGAGAGTTTGCAGCAGTCTAATGCTATGCTCTTCATGATTTTTAGCTTTAGCAATCCATAACTACAGAGACAACCCTCATTCACCAAAAACTCCCACTGACTTTGGTGGGAGGGAGAGATTCAGATGCATAAGGAATGAGGCATCAGGCCTTACATTAGCACTGTTTAGAAGAAAACATCTAGCTGCAATGGGCCGTGGTGGATTTATCAAACTACCATTTGTTTTTGGGGGGAGTTGAAATCCTGCTTTAAGATTAGGTGAAAAAATAGGCATAGAAAGTTCTCAAAAATGGCATTTATTAAGTCAGACATCAACACGAAGGTCGCTGCATTGCATTTCTGAAAGCAATGCAATACCAGTGGGTAGCTCTATGAACAGAGCAATACCAATCGACTAATCATTACTCCAGGGTGGGGTCTATCTATGACCTGCTCCATCCTGGGGCTCTTAAAACAAAATTACTATAAAACACACGTCTTGTGAAAGATCTTAGATTGACAACCTGGGGAAAGAAACTCCTCTGGGTACAAAAGCAGTGCAGCAAAGAAAGTGGAATCATATGCTCCTGCACACTACTTAGTTTTAACTCGGCTCTGGAAGGTAGTTAAATCCCTCCCATTCAGTGGCCTCTTTTCTGACCCTGCCACTAAATGTGCCACCTGCAGCCAAACTGTAATGCAGATTTTGTGATTTGGACACCTGTCTGCTAGGAACTAGCCTGCTACAAAGAACTCATTTTGTTTGGGCCATTGAATATATTTCACATTCATCACATGGTAACACTATTACCATCCCAGCCCAGGTTCAAACCTGCAGCCTAGAGGTGAAAGAAAAATTAAGAGGACATGGAACTTGAGCCATCCGGTCCCACTTAGAAATGAAACTTCAGTTTTAGACTGAAAGTGTAAAAAGCTTTCCTCTTAGGATGCATTTGTGCTAAGCAAGACTATATAATAAGTAATGAATGATAAAGATTTGAGAGGAAAAATAAATTACACCACTTGCAATCTCCAGAAACTTTTCCTAAATGCTCATGTAGGTTTCTCTGGGACAGATCCAGAACCGCAAGGTATGCCAAGCATCAAATTCTATTCATAAATACACACACAGAGGTTCCCATTGGCTGCAGTGGAAGTTGCGTGCATGCAGCCTGGGTCAGAATTTTGTCCACAAACTTTTAGGGTCTGATCTCACTCCCACTGAAGTAAATGGGAACCATGCCACTGACTTCAGAGGGAGCTGGATCAGGCTGTTAAATGCTTTTCTACTGTCTGCTCAACTCCCTCCCACACCCCTTCTTTATCTATTCTTAATGGTGTGTTCATACCTGATCCACAGACAACAAAAACAAACAGTGCCAGTAGCCATGGTCCTACAGGATATTTCTCCTCTTGGGGCCTCTAAAATGTGGGGGGAAAAGAAGATTTCAGTTTGTTACCAGTTTAACCAATTATGGTAGCTCATTTAAAAACAGATGCAGAAAATCAAGATAAGGAACTGGTGGGGTTTCAGCTTCAAACCTCAAACAGTGAACATACTCAAAAGGTCTAACGTAAAACAGTTTACTCCACTGTCATAACTGCTTCACAGGAATGCTAAGAAGCTGAAAGGAAAAGCTGAAGCATGATACGCTAACAGAAGAGTAATAGAGGACAACTGTATTTATAGTAGATCAGACAGCTTAATTCAACAATATTGAAATCTCCCGTATCCCCCCCTTTAAATAGAATAATGCCTCTCACAGATTCTCTGCAGATCAGTCGACTTGAATTTCTCTAGGGAAAGGTAAAGAGAGTTTTATTCCTCAATGTCTGCTTATCTATTTCTGTCCTCTCCCCTCTCACAGTTGGGCTGTTTACTAGTCTCCCTTGTTGTATCTATATTTTAAGTTCTTTGAGACAGAAAATATGTTCTTATGTATTTTCTGAGATGCCTAATAGATGTGGGATGCTTGAAAAATAACTATGTTCCGTGACTGGGTTGTCACTTTAGAACTAAATATATATATCCTACAGCCAATTCCCATCCACTGGGAGAGGAAATTGTTAAAAACAATATCAAAGGACACTCATTTTTTATTTTATTTTGGTCAGCATGTGCCAAAAATATCCTTAAGTTAAATACAAATTTGATAAACTATCACAACTCTAGTCAGTTTATTTTAAGGACGCATGACTGAATGTTCTAACAGGTCACTTGGAAGGGGAGAGGAAGGAAGGAAGAAGTTGGTCTTCTATGGCCATTTTGAACTGCTGATTTTTGTTTTGATGTATGATTATTGTTTGGAGCCTAGAGCACTAGATAGAGGCTTTTATAACTAAGCATAAATACAAACATGTTAACTGTAAGATTTCAAGGACCACACAGAGGGAAGAGGTGGATAGGTGGACTTAGAAGCTTCTTACCAAGACACGAGTGGAGGGTGATATGATGACATGAGATGCTATGGACATAATCAATGGAAGCAGAGGATTCACACAGCACTAAGATCAGGACTGGGCAGGCAAGTAAAGAAGGAATTGATAGTCATATCTGGGTTCAAGTTGTGGAATTGTGCCTAGTGGAAGGATGGTTTTGTGATGCCTGCGGTCTCTGGAGATCTGGTTCAATTCCAAGCTCTGACACAGACATCTTGTGTGACTTTCGGTAAGTCACTTCATTTCACTGTGCCTTAGTTCTCCATCTGCAAAATGGCAACAATAATACTTGCTTTCTCCCAACTGTTGTCTGTTTAGATTGTAAGCATTTTGGCACAAAGACTGTCTATTACTGTGTGTTTCTACAGTGCCTAGCTCAAAGGGACCCTGGTCTTGGCTGAGGCCTCTAGGGGGTACTATGCTACAAATATGAATAATAATGGGTCTGCTGTCCTGATCCAAACCAGCTTGATTTTTAGAAAGCTAGAGCTGCTGCTACTATCTAATTCTAGAAGCGCTGCATGGAAGAAGTGCCGAGTGGAGGCTGAAGGCAGAAAAGTGGCCAATGGAAGGAGAATGGCAAAAGATGGGGTGAGAGGAGAGAAGCTAGTAAGCAGACTGGGAGGGAGAAGGGAAAAAAGAGAGAAGGAAGGGAAAGGATAGCAAAAGGTCAGAAACAAAGAAGAGCGAGAGGAGAAAAACCAAAGGGATGACAGTAAATAGGAGGGCAGCATTATCCAGTGGATAGGGCACCAGACTACACATCAGAAGACTTGGGTTCCATCCCTGGTTCTTCTAACGACCTGCCTTCTTAGTGTGGGTGTGTCATACAACCTCTCTGTGTCTCCATTTCCCCCTTCTATTTAAACAGTGCTAATAATGCTTTTTAAAGCACTTCAAGATCTCTAGGTGAAAAGTGCTACATAAGGGCTTAATTCTCCATCATTCATCAGTGGGATTTTTTCCATTGACTTGAATGGGGTGCAGGATCAAACTCTAAGTGCTCAGTATTATCAGAAACAGGAGAGGCCTCAAAATAAAAAAGTCACAGACAATTTGTTTCACCAGAGATAAGATCTGTTGTTAGTCACAGACACTTCCTCCAGACAAGCTGCTTCATGCACCAGCGCGTGGTAGGAACAACAGAGAAAAGCAGTCACGTGACTTGTGGTAAAGAAAAAACAAAGGTATATCCCTTACTTTTGGCCATTGGCAGGGCATTTTCCCACAGCCTGGCATTTTTAAATCAACCTTGAAACATTTTAATTTAAAATGCATTTTTTTTAAATAACTCATCCTATTGTGTTAAGGATTTGAAAACTTCAGCAGTTTTTATGTATTTTAAAAAGAGCATTTCAGGTCACCTTTAAGGTGATAGTGTGATTCACCCAGGTTAACACTAACACTAAATTATAGCCAAATCTAATGGAACAGAAATCCCATTTTCTAGGCTAGCTCAGTCACTCAGGATTCTAGGAAGGGGGAGTTAAGAGATTAGTGTAGACCAAGCCTAAATCACAATTTATTTCAGTACAACTACATCGCTCAAAGGTGTAGAAAATCCACACCTCTGAGCAACACAGTTATACCAACCTAACCCCTGGTGTAGACAGCGAGCACTATGTTGCCATTGACCTAGCTATCGCCTCTCAGGGAGATGGAGTACCTACACCAATGGGAGAAGCTCTCCAGTCGGCATAGGTAGCATCTTCACTAAGCCCCACAGTGGCACCGTTGCAGTCTTACAGCTTACATTTACAGGTGTAGACAAGCCCTAAGTGGCAAGAGCTTCTTGCCAAAGCAAAAATCCCAACTATGAATTTCCAGCAGTTCCCTGACATTATAATAACAAGGTTCTCTTTGAAACAGTTCACTCTTGATGTGGGGGGAGCTCTGAAAGAATAGCGAGTTATTAATAAACACTCAAGGTTTTGTGGGTGGAATTAGAATAGCAAGAGCTCTAAACAACTTTGAGAAAAGGGGAGCTAGAGCTCAGATGAAAATCTCTTCCATTAACCAGCTTTCTAAGAGCACTTTTGAACACTCTGAATTTAAGCAGCTGCATTGTCAGTGGCTCAGCCCAGTCCATTGCTAATACCAAAATGCATGAATCTGAGCACAGTTAAACTCTTCAATTTTCTATCTCAGCGTATACAACTGGAGCGTAAGTGCGACCTTTATTTAAAGTAATAAGCAAGATTTCGTCAGCTGGAAGGCTACTGCCTCATCAGGTGTGAGGGCTGTTGTCCCAGCTGAACTGCCACCTCAGGAAGGGCTCCATTTTATTCCCACTGTACCTAAAGGCAGAAGTGAGCCCTAAAAGATGAAATGGGATCACAGCCCAGTTACTTCTTTTGTATTGACATAGGCTTTGTATTGACTAGGAAAAGTGGTCAAGTTCAGGTTGCACTTAGCTAACTTGTACTAAACTGATCTAAACTCAGTTACTTTTCCTCATAAAGACCAACTAGCTAAATAGCTCATTCAAAAGAGATTCAGAGGCCTAAAAGACTTTCATCTACAAAAACCCATTTTACAATTAGTAAAGTCAAATAAACTTTATGTTTTAATCTCTTAAAAACCAGAGGCCACAGGAAATAGACCACAATAACCCCCTTTGGTGCTATCCCTGTTAGAGCGCTAGAACCCTTTGAGAGTACACCTCCATGCCCGTGCACTTCCGACAGCTGTAATGTTGCAGCAGCCAGCCCTTGTGGATACTGCTGCATGTCCCCCTAGATGGGGATGGATGTGTTGTGTGTGCTGCATTCTCTCTTCTCAAGTGGCTGTGTGTGTGTGTGTGTGTGTGTGTGTGTGTGTGTGTGTGTGTGTGTGTGTGTGTGTGTGTGTGTGTGTGTGTGTGTGTGTGTGTGTGTGTGTGTGTGTGTGTGTGTGTGTGATGGACTCTACCCCTTCTGAGTGTTTAGGTGGAAAGCATGTGTGAGTCAATCTGTTCCTCTCCGGGTGAACAATTTTGCTGTGTATTTTCCATGAGACACTGACACTTTCAGTCATCGTGGTGTGACATTTCCTCCATTCTGCCGCAGCTTGGGACAGGAGCCCCTGATTTTACCATCCGGTGGTTCTACACCCCTAGCTCGGCTGGAGCATTTACTCCCATCAGCAGCACGAGAAGAAGGATCATCCTCTGCTCCCCACCCCGGGGCTCCTATAGCCTGTTAACCCTTTAGCTCACGATTCCCACACCTCCCCACGTGTTGAGCCGAGGAACGGGCAGAGAGAAGCCCTGCCTCCTCGCAAGCCCCTCTGCCCCCTCTTCCCATGTCACCTTACCAGGGTTTTGGCTACGTTCCCTCTCTGTGTGATGTTTTTGCTGTGCTTTTCGTTAGCCATCCGGATCCGCTGTTTGGCCACCATCGCTCGGGGGTGGAGGTTTAGAGAGCTCAGAAATTCCGGAGGCCACCTGGCTTCTGGGTCTGGTTTGTGACGAGCCAACAGAACACCCCCCCCCCCGACCGGAGTAAGCGTGGCTGCTACTGCCCTGAGACCCAGCGCTGGTTCCTCAGTACCCCCAGCCGGCTGCAGACTGAGGAGAGGGGGGCTGGCAGGATGGATGGACGGAAGTAATCTCTCATCTCAGGAAACCCTCTCCTGCTTCCTCCTACCCTTCCGGTCCCCCTGCTGCCTAAACGCAGGCGGCAACTGCCAGGGCTGCCTGCAGCCTCCGCTTTCCCCTGGCTGCGAGCGCGCATCCCGCTTGCGCCGTGCGGAGCAGGGAGCGGCCGGAGCTCGAGTCCCGCATCCTCCCAACGTTCTGTCTCAGCGTTCCGTGGATGGAGCGCGGCCGGAGGCAAGGTTCTGCGGGAGGGGGCTGCCAGGCGCTGATTGGTGGTTTGAGAGGGACGGGTGGAGCGAGCGTTCTAACGCGTTGGCCAGCGTGGGCGTGTCCTCGGCTGCGGGAGTGGAGCGCCCCGGGGGGCTGATCTCTCTTCTCTTTCAGCTACGCCAGTAACACCCTTGTAGTTGGTGCCCTAATTCTGCCTTCACTTGCCCTCAGGATTTGCTCCCTGGCCAACGTTGGGATAAAAATTGAGGCGGGCGGGGTGGAATAAGGGGACCAAGATGAAAACATGAACATAATGCATCCGATGAAGTGAGCTGTAGCTCACGAAAGCTTATGCTCTAATAAATTTGTTAGTCTCTAAGGTGCCACGGGTACTCCTTTTCTTTTTTCATAGTGGGTCAGACCACAGGGCCATCTAGCCCAGTATCCTGTCTTCCGACAGAGGCCAATGCCAGGTGCCCCAGAGGGAATGAACAGAACAGGCCATCCTCAAGTGATCCATCCCCTGCCACCCATTCCCAGCTTCTGGCAAACGGGCTAGGGACACCATGGGGGAAGGGAAGTGCAGCAAAGCCAAAAGTATGGAGATAGGCCCAGAGGGGGCAAAAATCTGGGGAGAGGGGAATGCGGAAAAATGGGTCTTGTACTCACAAGCACCTCTCCTCCTATTTTGCCCTGTTTCCTCCTACACATGCCCACTACTCAGGGCTGTGGTGTATCTACTATCTAGCCAATACTGAGGTATGCTGTCTCTTTTCTCTATCAGAAAAGATACAAACAGCTGTCCACTAGAGCAGGAGTTCTCAACCTTTTTCGTCCTGAGGCCCCCTCAACATGCTCTAAAACTCCATGGCCCTCGTGTGCCATAACAGCAGTTTTTTCTGCATATAAAAGCCAGGGCCAGCATTAGAGGGTAGCAAACGGAGCGATGGCCTTGGGCTCCACACCACAGGGAGCCCCCACGAAGCTACATTGTTCAGGCTTTGACTTCAACCCATGGTGTTGGGGCTCCAGGCTTCAGACCTACATCGTGGGGCTTCGGCCTTCCGCTCTGGGCCCCAGTGAGTCTAACACTGGCTCTCCTTGGTGGCCCCCTTGAAGCCTGCTCATGGCCTTCCCTGGTTGAGAACCACGGCACTAGAGGTGTAACTGTGTGTGTGTGTGTGTGGTGGTGGGGGTGTCCATCTCTCTATCATAATTGTTGCTATATCATTAACTTCTGACACACAGAAAGATCCTCTGATCACAGAAGAAAACAAACAAACCAACCTTTAAGTACATTTCTGAGTTGTGTACAGATCTATATTTCTTGTGCTTTGTAAAAACAGGGATCAGGCCCTTATTGGTATGTGTGCCCTGCTTCTCTCTGTACAGTAGCTCCTGGCTTCTACACTTCTCTTGACTCCTTTGACCCTCTCATTGTAAGCTCTGCCCTACTAAGCCCTGGCTCATCCCCTCCATCCACAGCTTATTTTACTAACCCTGATCATTTCACTGTTACCTTGTCTTCGCACTTCCTTGTGTCTTTGCTGTATTCGTCTGTCTTTCTCTTTGTATAGCACCTAGCACAATGGGGTGGGGGGCTGATTCCTGATTGGAAATTCTAGGCACTACTGTAATATAGATAATAATAAAAAGAAAAGGAGTACTTGTGGCACCTTAGAGACTAACAAATTTATTAGAGCATAAGCTTTCGTGAGCTACAGCTCACTTCATCGGATGCTGTAGCTCACGAAAGCTTATGCTCTAATAAATTTGTTAGTCTCTAAGGTGCCACAAGTACTCCTTTTCTTTTTGCGAATACAGACTAACACGGCTGCTACTCTGAAACCTGTCATAGATAATAATGTAATAATAATTGGCAAAAGATGCTTTGCCATTTTGGGAGCTTGTGGGGAGCAGCTCCTGTATCAGACAGACAGCACCACAGAGGCAGCAGCTGGGAAAAATCTATGCGCTTCAAATGTAAATGCAGCACAAATCTCTTTCTGAAAAAGCAACACAAGGATTCTGTACACGTTAATGAGACAGTCTCAAATGCAAGGTCACAACCTGCTTAATTTTCCCAGCATATCAAATAAACATTTCCTATTAATCTACATATTGTTGGCCCTCTGCGGAGTGATAGGAGATTTTAAGCCCTTGGAGATTGGCTTTCTGTTGGAGGAGAAATAAGTGACATAGAGTGTGGGTACTTTCTTAGGCCTGGTGTACACTACATAGCTAGGGTGACATAAGGCAGCTTATGTCAACCTAACTCTGTGAACATCTACACTACAACGTTGCTCCCGGCGATGTAAGTTGCCCACTACGCCAGCCTAATAACGCCACCTCTGCCAGATGCATAGCGCTTAGGTGGATGTAATTAGGGTGATGCAGTGTCTATGTAGTCACTGTGTTACTTACATCATCTGTTGCCTTTCAACTCTGTGCAGGGCTCACAGTTGGAACCCCCCTGCCCCAACCGGTCATCTTGGGAGTAGGGGGTTCCATTGTTTTGGTTTTGCATCCCTGCCCAATCTGGCTAAAAGCCATTGATGGACCCATCCTGCATGAACGTATCTAGTTCTTTTTTTAACACAATTATAGTTTTGGCCTTCACAACATCCTCTGACAAAGAGTTCCACAGACTGACTGTGCGTTGTGTGAAGAAATACTTCTTTTTGTTTGTTTTAAACCTGCTGCCTATTAATTTCATTTTGTGTACTCTAGTTCTTGTGTTATAAGGAGTAAATAACACATCCTTATTTACTTTCTCCACACCAGTCGTTATTTTTTAGACCTTTATCATATCCCCCCTTAGTCGTCTCTTTTCAAAGCTGAAAAGTCCCAGTTTTATTAATCTCTCCTCATATGGAAGATGTTCCATACCCCTAATCATTTTTGTTGCTCTGTGAGCCTTTTCCAATTCCGATATATCTTTTTTGAGATGGGGCAACCAGATCTGCACACAGTATTCAAGATATGGGCGTAACATGCATTTATATAGATGCAACATGGCATTTTCTGTCTTATTATCTACCCCTTTCCTAACGATTCTCTTTCTTGAGTGGTAACAGCTAATTTAGGCCCCATCATTTTATATGTATAGTTGGGATTATAATTTCCAATGTGCATTATTTTGCATTTATCAACATTGAATTTAATCTGCCATTTTGTTGCCCAGTCACCTAGTTTTGTGGGACTGACAGCTTGGGGCAGAGGGGCTCCAGCTGTGAGCCTGGCACAGGTGCAAGTGCTCTTGGTGAGGAAACACACCACTGTGAGAAAGAAGGTAGTGTGGACGTGAAAAACTGCAGTATTTACTATGGTGGCTATATTTTGAGCAAATTTAGGCGACTTAATTTTGTAATGTAGACAAGGCCTTAGTGTAACTTGTTTATTTACACTATATATAGCAATCCTTGAACAGAGAGGTTACAAACAGCACACAAGCTCCTTCAGGGATCTCAGCCCAAAAAGCAATGCCCAGTTCCCAGGAAGCAACTCTGCAGGAATTGACTCAAGCTAGAGCAATTAAAGAAAAGAGCAAAACTCTCTTTCTGCTGTCAACAGCTTCCCAGAAAAAGTGACATCATCAAAGTAAGAGCAATACAGTGTTCCTTCAAAGACAGCATGCTACTCATGTAATAAGAAAAATAAATTGTAAGATTACATGTAACAGGTGACTCCTGCCATAATATATGTAGTTAAGAAAAAGTAAGAAGTGCATTGTTAAAAGAAATCTACCCTCATCTGACAAATCTATTAACTGATAATATTTCCCCAGGATTTCAGTCACAAAGTCAATACAGCACTGTCTATCTAGGTACTTATATAGTTCCCATTACCATAGTATGTGAGTGCCTCACAATCTTTAATGTATTTATCTTCACAACACCCATGTGAGATAGAGAAGTGCATTCCTGGGGAATTGAGGCCTAGAAAGACTAAGGCCCAGATTCAAAGGTATTTAGGCCCTTAATTTCTGCTGAAATCAATGGAAGTTAGAATCCTAAAGACCTTTGTGGATCTGGGCCTAAGTGACTTACTCAAGCATGGGTGGTGTGTGAAGCCCCCCTTTGGGGAGGCTAGCCCCTAGCCTCACCCCTTCTGCCTAAGGCCCCTCCCCTGGAGCCCCGATCCCTCACCGTGACCGGAGGAGTCCCGCCCCAGCCGGCCTGAGTCCTAGGTGGCCCAGCCCTGGAGTGCCAGGCAGCCTGAGTGCTGGATGCTCCCAGCCTCAGAGTGCTGGGTGGCCCCAGTGCCAGACAGCTCCAGCCCCAACCGGCTGGCCCGAGCACCAGCCCCAGCCATCCTGAGTCCCGGCTGTTGGCTGGCTCACCTTAGCCCCAGCCCCCGTTCACTTTGGGGGAGAGGCTAAGCAAGGGTAGGAAGAGGAGCATCCTGGGCTGGGGCCATGGGGGTAGAGTGGGAAGCAAGAGGGGGCTTCTGGGTGGAGCGTGGGCAGTACTGTGCCTGGTTGTCTGGCCTGCGATATCTGTTGCCCATGTACCCCAGGTTCCCCAAGAAGTCTATGGCAGAGCAGAGAATTGAATTCAGGTCTCCCAAATCCCAGCCTAGTATCCTAAACACTGAGACATCCTTCCTCAATTTTGTCTTGTTTTCCATTAGCTAATGAGTTAACAGCAAAAAGCCTGAGCTTCTAAAGCTTGTGTAAGGTATAGAAGTTCTGAGAGCTTCCCCTGACAGCTGGCTGTAGTATGACTAGGCAGTTAATTGTGACTGGCCTACAAATTTGGAAATGCCACGTTCAGTTCCCCATCTGATGTTACACAAGTATCAACACCAGTAATATCTCTGTATTGCTCTTCAAAGGGTCTAATGCAGTTCCTATTAAAGTCAATGAGAGCGGACCCCACTTGGCAAAGCACTTCAGTGCATGCTTAACTTTAAGCATGTGCATAAATTCCATTTAAGTAAATTGCACTTTGCTGATTAGGGATGGAGTTAGAAAGTAAGCATGTGTTTCAGTGCTTTGCCAAATCGGGGCTGAAACTACCATTGACTCTGATGTTATCAGGGTTCAGACCCTGCGCTGGCTGTCACTAGGCACTCAAAAAGTGTAACTTGCACTCACCCTAAACTGCCCACGACAAGACTGGGGAGACAGGACTGAGGAGTCCTGATGGTGTATGGTACAGCAATGTGGTAAGGCATGCTGGAAGAGTGCAGCTCATGAAGGGTAAGGCAAGAATGGTAACAATCCCTTTATCATTTGGTTTAGTAATTTATTTCTTCCATTTCCCTCTTCTCTCTCTTTCTGTGTGTGTGTGGTGGGAGGGAGGGGGAGGAGGGGAAGGGTTGTTAGTTTTGCCAGCTGCAAATGTGCATCAATTCTAATTGTCTAGTTGTTATTGCAGGCTCTGCTTTCATATGACAGCTTAAAAAAAGTGTCTTGATTGCTCTCCTTTTTGTCCTCCTTGCCTTCTTCTCTGTCATCTGACCCAACCCTTATGAGCTCTCTCCAGCAAAATTTGCCTTTCTTGCACGGTCAGAACTGGAAATAATTTATTACCACAACACTTATTTCCATCGTTGACTGAGCCCGTTTAATCATGTGGTGGTCTTTGCTTTCCAGTTTCCTCCCCATTCTGCTGATCCAGGGTGCTCTGTTTCCGGTAAAAGAAGAAAACAAGAGAAAATCATTGCTTAAATGCTGTCAAACAAATGCCATGTGTGGTAAAAATCAAAAAGTTTCTAAGATGCTCAACTGCAAGCTTTAATAGGGCTAAGTGTAAATGTGTACCTCTAAGAACAAAGAATGCAGGCCATACTTACAAAAAGGGGGACTTTATCCTGGGAAGCAGCGACTCCAAAAAAGAGTAGGCGGTCATGCTGGATAATCAGCTGAACACGAGTTCCCACTGTGATGTTGTGGCCAAAAGAGCTAGTGATATCCTTGGATGCATAAACAGGGGAATCTTGAGTAGGAGTAGACAGGTTATTTTACCTCTGTATTTGGCACTGGTACTGCTGAATAGTGTGCCCTATACTGGTTTCCACAATTCAAGAAGGATGTTGATAAATTGGAGAGGATTCAGAGAGGAGACATGAGAATGATTAAAAGATTAGAAAATCTGCTTTATAATGATAGACTTAAGGCACTCAATCTATTTAGTTTAAGAAGAAGGTTAAGAGGTGAACTGTAAAGTCAAGAGTTGTACCGAATGATTGGAGAATTGCTAATATAGTTCCTATTTTTAAGAAAGGAAAAAAAAGTGATCCGGGTAACTACAGGCCAGTTAGTTTGACATCTGTAGTTTGCAAGGTCCTGGAAAAAATTTTGAAGGAGAAATTAGTTAAGGACATTGAAGTCAATGGTAAATGGGACAAAATACAACATGGTTTTACAAAAGGTAGATCGTGCCAAACCAACCTGATCTCCTTCTTTGAGAAAGTAACAAATTTTTTAGACAAAGGAAATGCAGTGGATCTAATTTACCTAGATTTCAGTAAGGCTTTTGATACTGTGCCACATGGGGAATTATTAGTTAAATTGGAAAAGATGGGGATCAATATGAACATCAAAAGGTGGATAAGGAATTGGTTAAAGGGGAGACTACAACGGGTCCTACTGAAAGGCGAACTGTCAGGTTGGAGGGAGGTTACCAGTGGAATTCCTCAGGGATCTGTTTTGGGACCAATCTTATTTAATCTTTTTATTACTGACTTCGGCACAAAAAGTGTGAGTGTGCTAATAAAGTCTGCAGATGATACAAAGCTGGGAGGTATTGTCAATTCACAGAAGGATCGGGATATTATACAGGAGGATCTGGATGACCTTGTAAACTGGAGTAATAGTAATAGGATGAAATTTAATAGTGAGAAGTGTAAGGTTATGCATTTAGGGATTAATAACAAGAATTTTAGTTATAAGCTGGCGACGCGTCAATTAGAAGTAACGGAAGAGGAGAAGGACCTTGGAGTATTGGTTGATCATAGGATGACTATGAGCTGCCAATATGATACGGCTGTGAAAAAAGCTAATGCGGTTTTGGGATGCATCAGGAGAGGCATTTCCAGTAGGGATAAGGAGGTTTTAGTACCATTATTCAAGGCACTAGTGAGACCTCACCTGGAATACTGTGTGCAGTTCTGGTCTCCCATGTTTAAAAAGGATGAATTCAAACTGAAGCAGGTACAGAGAAGGGCTACTAGGATGATCCGAGGAATGGAAAACTTGTCTTATGAAAAGAGACTTAAGGAGCTTGGCTTGTTTAGCCTAACTAAAAGAAGGTTGAGGGGAGATATGATTGCTCTCTATAAATATATCAGAAGGATAAATACCTGAGAGGGAGAAGAATTATTTAAGCTCAGCACCAATGTGGACACAAGAACAAATGGGTATAAACTGGCCACCAGGAAGTTTAGACTTGAAATCAGACGAAGGTTTCTAACTATCAGAGGAGTGAAGTTTTGGAATAGCCTTCCAAGGGAAGCAGTGGGGGCAAAAGATCTATCTGGCTTTAAGATTCTACTCGATAAGGTTATGGAGGAGTTGGTATGATGGGATAATGTGATTTTGGTAATTAATTGATCTTTAAATATTCAGGGTAAATAGGCCTAATCCCCTGAGATGGGATATTAGATGGATGGGATCTGAGTTACTCAGGAAAGAATTTTCTGTAGTATCTGGCTGGTGAATCTTGCCCATGTGCTCAGGGTTTAGCTGATTGCCATATTTGGGGTCGGTAAGGAATTTTCCTCCAGGGCAGATTGGAAGAGGCCCTGGAGGTTTTTCGCCTTACTGTGTAGCGTGGGTCACTTGAGGGAGGATTCTCTGCTCCTTGAAGTCTTTAAACCACGATTTGAGGACTCAATAGCTCAGACATAGGTGAGGTTTTTCGTAGGAGTGGGTGGGTGAGATTCTGTGGCCTGCGTTATGCAGGAGGTCGGATTAGATGATCAGAGTGGTCCCTTCTGACATTAGTATCTATGAATCTAGGTGACCTGCTTGCAGTCTATAATGATATAAAAGGGGAACAAATATTTAATAATGGACAGTTCAGTCTAGCAGACAAAGGTATAACACGATCCAAGGGCTGGAATTTGAAGCTAGACAAATTCAGACTGGAAATGAAGCATAAATTTGTAACAGTGAGATTAACTAACCGTTGGAACAATTTACCAAGGGTTGTGGTGGATTCTCCATCACTGGCAATTTTTATATCAAGATTAGATGTGGGCTTTGTTAGTTTTTTAAATGTATGCTCTAGTTCCAAAGGACGTATTTTGGGGAAATTCTATGGCCTGTGTTATACAGAAGGTCAAACTATATGATCACAATGGTCCCTTCTGGTTTTGGAATCTATGAATCTTTGAAAGCTTGAGAACATGTGTATCAAATGTATCCTAGTTCAGGATCCTATCTCATTTGATACATCACTCAAAACCTCTAAGTACAATAGAATCCCCATGCTCTGAACCTCCCTGTTGAACAAACTGCCAGCCTTTTCCCCTGTTCCACTGACTGCCTTTCTACTGATTTTCTGATTATGTTTGGCATGGTAAACTCTAAGTGTGTTCCTGATTAATAATTAATAATAAATTAATACAGAGATCACCCTTACAATTTGGATAATCTGGCGTTGACTACCTTGGCATAGTTTATTGATTTAGATCAGCTTAGCTTAATCAGAATTTCTTCTCAGAAATGTATTTCAGCATTTTCTTTAGCTGGCATAAGAAGGGCTGATGCAGATCTCTTATTCATAGGAAACTGCCTTGAGCAAATGTACTTGATGTCACAGGAAAAGAGATGCAGATGTGTACAGTTTTCTGTCTGCATCTAACATTTGCATACACTGCAAAGACAGGCATGTAAATAAAGGTTATTTATGTGGTGGGGAAATAATACAAGTGCTGGGATCGTAAAGAGGGAAGGCAAATATATAAGGCCACCTGCTGCTTGTGGGTTTCTGGTTTGCTAGTCAAGTGAACAGTATGTGTTTGTCCACTGTTGCCTTACTGTTAGTACTGTTAGTTCTTTGGGCCACGTTGTGCTCTTCTGGGAATCCTGTTGACTGAATGTCATTTCTAGTGATGACCAAATAGCACAAGGGCAGTACAATTTATCTGGCCATGTGAATAGGCCAAGTAAATTGCCTGTCCATAGGGGAGCACTAGGCAGGAGACTGGGAGGGATGATATCCTCCTGCAATGTGGGGGGCTGGGCACAGAACACCTGTGCAATCTCTGCATAGCCCTGATGTGTAGCTTGTGGCCTCTGCAGCCGTGCTGGGAAGGTTGCCCCTGAGCTATGTTGCACGGCATACTCAGGCACACAGCCCATCTGCATGGCCTCACAGCTCCCTGGATGTGGAGCTTCCTGTGGCCCCACTCCACAGCCTTGCATTGTGATTGTGCACAGCCACCAGAACATGCTACCTGTTGTGGCCCACTGAGTTAACATGTGATCGTTGTTCAGTGCACAAATACAAATAAACACAGCTAGGCTTTTTCTGTGCTTAAAAATATACCCCCTTCTCCCCCCCCCAACACACATTTTTAACAAAGCTCAGGGGTACCATTCACAAAAAAAATCTGGGATGAAATCCTGGTCCCCTTAAAGTCACTGGCCAAACACCCCCTGACTTCAGCAGAGGCAGGATTTCACCCCCAGCATGTTCAGACTTGTGCAGGGTTATGCAGATAACCTTTGTGTATTTTTTGCAGAATCTCTCTCCTGTTCTGTTCTATTCACGTTTATATACCTATCACCATGGTATTGGTGTAATTAATGTGAATTAAAAATAACAGTTATTCTGACTAGTGGATGAGTATTCCATCCCATGTAAATAGTCACAAAAGCTGGGTGGGGGAGAAATCTCTAGCTTGCTTAGGCTCAAAATCTGAGGGGCTAGGTGTGACCCCAGCTGCTTCTGGACCCAGGGGGAGCCGCGGTTGCCAAGAGCACTTTATATCGTTTATGCTTGGGGAGAAGATTATAGCCTTGTCCTATGGATGGGTACCTTGCTGCAGTTACCCATGCTGATCTCCCCATAAGATTGAATTATTATAGTGTATTCTATGTGGCGATTCTGCCTATAAACATGTGGCATATTGCAGTAAGTGCAGAGGTCTGTGGCCCACTTTTTAAGCAACATTTCGTATGGGCAGCATATCACAGCAGTGCTTCATGATCTGAACTAGCTGCCAATTGATTCTGGGGCACAATTTAAGGTGGTATTATTAACATATAAAAGCCACAAATGGTTTGGGTTCTGGCTTCGTAAGAGCTCATCATGTCTCTCAACCACTGTGACTTGAGGGTAATTGTGATCAGCAGAGGTGCTCAAGCAGACGGCCCCCTAGTTTAAAAAGACTGTCAGCAGGGCTCCTGTGCTCTAGAACTTGCCTCCTGTTTGGTCCAAGATTTGCAATGGTAGTGCTAGGAGCTTTCAAGGAAGACAGTTCATGCTCCAGGAACCTCAGAATCTAAGGCCAGACAAACACGAATACAAAGGTTAGAGGAAGGGTGTCAAGGTTCCTTCTCCACTCTGAACTCGAGGGTACAGATGTGGGGATCTGCATGAAAGACCCCCTAAGCTTATTTTTACCAGCTTAGGTTAAAACTTCCCCAAGGTACAAACTATTTTACCTTTTGTCCCTCGACCTTATTGCTGCCACCACCGAGCATCTAAGAAAAATAGCCCACTTGGAAACGTCTTTCCCCCAAAATCCCCCCAAGCCCTACGCCTCCTTTCCTGGGGAAGGCTTGATAAAAATCCTCACCAATTTGCATAGGTGAACACAGACCCAAACCCTTGGATCTTAAGAACAATGAAAAAACAATCAGGTTCTTAAAAGAAGAATTTTAATTAAAGAAAAAGTAAAAGAATCATCTCTGTAGAATCAGGATGGTAAATACTTTACAGGGTAATCAGATTCAAAACATAGAGAATCCCTCTAGGCAAAACCTTAAGTTACAAAAAGACACAAAAACAGGAATATACATTCCATTCAGCACAACTTATTTTATCAGCCATTTAAACAAAACAGAATCTAACGCATATCTAACTAGATTGCTTATTAACCCTTTACAGGAGTTCTGACCTGCATTCCTGCTCTGGTCCGGGCAAAAGCAACACACCGACGAGAGAACCCTTTGTTTTATCTCCCCTCCAGCTTGGAAAGTGTCTCCTCATTGGTCATTTTGGTCAGGTGCCAGCGAGGTTATCTTAGTTTCTTAACCCTTTACAGGTGAAAGGGTTTTTCCTCTGGCCAGGAGGGATTTAAAGGTGTTTACCCTTCCCTTTATATTTATGACAAAGGGGAACAACCACAGACGAATTACATGCAAGCCAGGGGTGTGATGTTGCAAGTGTACGTAGGATAACTGGTTCATTTTTCCTGCTACTCTTACTCATGCTGTGTAGTATCTTACTCTGTGAGTAGTTCTGTTGAAACCAGTGGGACTACTCATGGAGGAAGGCACAACTCAGCATAAGTGTGGCAAAATAAGGTCCAATGAGATTTCACTTGTTGCTTTGCAAAGCTCTTCAAGAGTCAGAGCATGACAAATATGGTGTCCTCCAAATCTCCATACAGGGTATTCTTCTATAAAGGTATAAGACCAGATCTTTGGCAACAGCCACTAGTACAGCACAATTTAGGAGGTACAAAGGTGGCACTAAGATTCCTTTGTGCTTTTTCCATCCTGGGTTGGCTGTGCACTGCTCTGATTTCCTTGGGGCTGCTCTACCTTGTGCCATCTGCCAAGAGCTGTGACGGGGGCCAGAAGATTGCCGGGAAGCACAGGGTATATCCCTACCACAGTAGCCACAAAGGGGATGGCTTAAGAGCTACTATGGGAGGATCCCCCTATTCAGGGGGGCGTACCATGGATTTATATAAGAACAATAAGATATTCTCCATCTTATTCTCTATCCCTTTTTAAATGATTCCCAACATCCCGTTTGCTTTTTTGACTGCCGCTGCACACTGCATGGACATCTTCAGAAAACTATCCGTGATGACTCCAAGATCTTTCTCCTCATTGGTTGTAGCTAAATTGGCCCCCATCATATTGTATGTATAGTTGGGATTATTTTTTCAAATGTGCATTACTTTACATTTATCCACATTAAATTTCATTTGCCATTTTGTTGCCCAATCACATAGTTTTGTGAGATCTTTTTGAAGTTCTTCACAGTCTGCTTTGGTCTTAACTATCTTGAGCAGTTTAGTATCATCTGCAAACTTTGCCACCTCATTGTTTACCCCTTTCTCCAGATCATTTATGGATAAGTTGAATAGGATTGGTCCTAGGACTGACCCTTGGGGAACACCACTAGTTAACCCTCTCCATTCTGAAAATTTACCATTTATTCCTACCCTTTGTTTCCTGTTTTTTAACCAGTTCTCAATCCATGAAAGGATCTTCCCTCTTATCCCATGATAACTTAATTTACATAAGAGCCTTTGGTGTGGGACCTTGTCAAAGGCTTTCTGGAAATCTAAGTACACTGTGTCCACTGGATCCCCCTTGTCCACATGTTTGTTGACCCCCCAAAGAACTCTAATAGATTAGTAAGACATAATCTCCCTTTACAGAAACCATGCTGACTTTTGCACAACAATTTATGTTCTTCTATGTCTCTGACAATTTTATTCTTTACTATTGTTTCAACTAGTTTGCTCATAAGTCCTCATAGCACAAGAACTTGGGGGTCACCACATGAAATTAATAGGCAGCAGGTTTAAAACAAACAAAAGAAAGTATTTCTTCACAACACACAGTCAACCTGTGTAACTTTTTGCCAGAGGATGTTGTGAAGGCCAAGACTATAACATGGTTGAAAAAAGAACTAGATAAATTCATGGAGGATAGGTCCATCAGTGGCTATTAGCCAGGATGGGCAAGGATGGTGTGCCTAGCCTCGGTTTGCCAGAAGCTGGGAATGGGCGACGGGATGGATCAGTTGATGATTACCTGTTCTGTTCATTCCCTCTGGGGCACTGGCTGCTGTTGGCAGACAGGATGCTGGGATAGATGGACCTTTTGTCTGATCCAGTATGGCCATTCTTATATTCTTATGTAAGCCATTCATTTTGGGAGCAAATGTCCAGTATCAAAATGGCTGATATGTTGGTTTGGTACTATGGTACTAAGAACTCATCAGCAAGGCTCGAGTTTGCTTTGCTTTGTGCTGTCCATTGCGGCTGGTACTGAAAGTATAACCTTGTTGTAGCTGTAATTCACAGTCTTTTCAAAGGTTCTGCAAGAGTGGGATTTCTACACTGTTAAGCATCATCTGACACCAGTCTCCACAAACTGCAAAGTCAATACATTTAATGGCACCTTATAGACTAAAAGACATATTGGAGCATAAGCTTTCGTGGGTGAATACCCACTTCGTCGGATGCATGTAGTGGAAACTTCCAGAGGCAGGTATAAATATGCAAGCAAGAATCAGGCTAGGGATAATGAGGTTAGTTCAATCAGGAAGGTTGAGGCCCTCTTCTAGCAGTTGAGGTGTGAACACCAAGGGAGGAGAAACTGCTCTTGTAGTTGGCTAGCCATTCACAGTCTTTGTTTAATCCTGAGCTGATGGTGTCAAATTTGCAAATGAACTGAAGCTCAGCAGTTTCTTTTTGAAGTCTGGTCCTGAAGTTTTTTTGCTGCAGGATGGTTACCTTTAAATCTGCTTATGTGTGTCCAGGGAGTGTTCTCTTACAGGATTTTGTATATTGCCATTCTTAATATCTGATTGAATACAAGCTGTCAGGAACAGTATCCCTGATGATGCCACAGCACAACTGGTTACTGAGTTCTATGACTTTATCCTCACGCACAATTATTTCAAATTTGGTGACAATATATACCTCCAGACCAGTGGCACCGCTATGGGCACTTGCATGGCCCCACAATATGCCAACATTTTTATGGCTGACCTGGAACAACGCTTCCTCAGCTCTCATCCACTCACGCCCCTTCTCTACCTACACTACATTGATGACATCTTCATCATCTGGACCCATGGGAAGGAAACCCTGGAAGAATTCCACCATGATTTCAATAGTTTCCACCCCACCATCAACCTCAGCCTGGACCAATCTACACAGGAGGTCCACTTCCTAGATACCACGGTGCAAATAAGTGATGGTCACATTAACACCACCCTATATCAAAAACCTACTAACCACTATGCCTACCTTCATGCCTCCAGCTTCCATCCCGGACACACCACATGATCCATTGTCTACAGCCAAGTGCTGAGGTACAACCGCATTTGCTCCACCCCTCAGACAGAGACGAACCCTACAAGATCTTCACCAAGCATTCTCAAAACTATGATACCCACATGAGGAAATAAGGAAACAGATCAACAGAGCCAGATGTGTACCCAGAAGCCTCCTGCTGCAAGACAAACCCAAGAAAGAAACCAACAGAACGCCACTGGCCATCACATACAGTCCTCAGCTAAAACCTCTCCAACGCATCATCAGTGATCTACAACCCATCCTGGACAATGATCCCTCACTTTCACAGGCCTTGGGAGGCAGGCCAGTCCTCGCCCACAGACAACCTGCCAACCTGAAGCATATTCTCACCAGCAACTACACACTGCACCATAGTAACTCTAACTCAGGAACCAATCCATGCTGTTAGGATATAGATATTCAGGCCCGTCTGTAAAGGCCTATACGCTAAGAATTTAGGTGTATTCTTATCACTTGGCTAGTTATAGAGGTATAAAAGAAATAATCAAAATCACTGTCTGCCAGTGTAAGGTCCTTCTCTAACTGTGACAGTCTGAGGCCCTGTTCTTAGGCTATGGCCTTTGGCTAAGCAACAGAGGCAGCCATAAGCTGGGAAGCGACCAGTCACATCCTCACATTTCAACCGAGTCACATTGAAATAAGGTGCTATTGGGCTGTTAGGAATACAATCCTGTCCTGATAATGCCTATCGCCTCCAGAGAAAGGGAAGTGCCTAGAAGATGTAAAAGGAAACTTAGTTTGATAGCATCCTGTCTGGCAAGAACTCACTTATCAATAGCTGGGATGTGAAATCCTCATTTCTGTGTTGTTCTATCACTGTAGTCCCCATTTCCCCATTGTTTGTCTGTATAATCTCTTGTCTGGTTCTGTGATTGTTTCTGTTTGCTGTATAATTAATTTTGCTGGATGTAAACTAATTAAGGTGGTGGGATATAATTGGTTACATAATCATGTTACAATGTGTTAGGATTGGTTAGTTAAATTTCAGGAAAATGATTGGTTACGGTATAGCTAAGCAGAACTCAAGTTTTACTATATAGTCTGCAGTCAATCAGGAAATAAGTGGGTGTGTGGGTGGGGGAAATGGGAACAGGGAATGGGGGTGGGGAAATCTGAATCATGTTTTGCTAAGGGGGAAATGGGAACAGGGACACAGGTAAGCCTCTGTGGTGTCAGAGCTGGGAAGGGGGACACTAAGGAAGGAAACTGGAATCATGCTTGCTGGAAGTTCACCCCAATAAACATTGAATTGTTTGCTCCTTTGGACTTTGGGTATTGTTGCTCTCTGTTCATGCAAGAAGGACCAGGGAAGTAAGTGGGTGAAGGAATAAGCCCCCTAACACATGCAACAAACCTCGATGCCAACTCTGCCCACATATCTACACCAGTGACACCATCACAGGACCTAATCAGATCAGCCACACCATCACCGGTTCATTCATCTGCATGTCCACCAATGTAATATATGCCATCATGTGCCAGCAATGCCCCTCTGCTATGTACATCGGCCAAACTGGACAGATCCTACGTAAAAGGATAAATGGACACAAATCAGATATTAGGAATGGCAATATACAAAAATCTGTAGGAGAACACTTCAACCTCCCTGGACACGCAATAGCAGATTTAAAGGTAGCCATCCTGCAGCAAAAAAACTTCAGGACCAGACTTCAAAGAGAAACTGATGAGTTTCAGTTCATTTGCAAATTTGACACCATCAGCTCAGGATTAAACAAAGGCTGTGAATGGCTAGCCAACTACAAGAGCAGTTTCTCCTCCCTTGGTGTTCACACTTCAACTGCTAGAAGAGGGCCTCATCCTCCCTGTTTGAACTAACCTTGTTATCCCTAGCCTGATTCTTGCTTGCATATTTATACGTGCCTCTGGAAATTTCAACTACATGCATCCGACGAAGTGGGTATTCACCCACGAAAGCTTATGCTCCAATACGTCTGTTAGTCTATAAGGTGCCACAGGACTCTTTGCCGCTTTTACAGATCCAGACTAACATGGCTACCCCTCTGATATTTAACACATTTAATGTTATAGGACAAATTCTTCTCTTAGTTGCACTGATACATCTATGTTAATTTCAGTGGGAATGCATCAGTATAACTAAGGGGAGAATTTGGCTAACTTGAGTAACCATGTGTTTGTATTTCTGTGATACCAACACTTCTAGGGTCATATGAAACATTTAGATTGTAACCTCTTGGGGGCAGTGTCGCAGGCTGGCTGCCCTTTGAGGCAAATCAGGCTCAGATCAGTCTGTGACCTAGCAGCTAGCCCCCAGCTGATGGTGATAGGGCAATTTAATGACACTTGGTGATCCAAGCTGTGAAAGGGTTAGGAAAAGACTATACAAACAGAGTGGCGAACCCAGTTGGGGAGGGGGAAGTCTGAAGACTCTCCTGCAGGTAGGAGAACCCAGAGGGAGCAGGGTCAGACTCCTGTGTGTGGGAGCCCTGAGATAGGGCTTAAACTGATAAGAGGCCCCACAGGGAGTAGCACAGGCTCTTGTGGGGGAAGTCCTGAGGTAGGGCTGACAAAGGGCAGGGAGATCCCATGGGAAGCTGCCAGAGTCCCTGCAGAAGGGAGTCAGTGAGGGAAAAGACAAGAAGCCACAAAGGAAGAATGCTACAGGAGCAGGTTAGGCTCCTGCGGGGGAGGCTCTGAGGTGGGGTGAGTAAAAGCACTTCCATAGAGCCCGAGCGCAGTATAATTATTATTTGAATGTTTAGCTTGGATTTTCAATTGGACCTTTTTGTTACCCTGGAAGGAGCCTGAACTGGATGTGATTTGGCTGGAGGACTGAGCCACAGAAGCCCTGGTGAGAGGCAGATGGACATTAGGAGGCACCAGAGATGAGAACACCTAGCAGCGTCTCACCCTGACACAAGGCGGTGCTATGGATGGTAAATACACTACCTTACAGGCAGATACTATGGGCTAGAGTCACAGCTGGTGTAAATCAAAATAGCTCCATTAAAGTCAATTGGGATAAACCACTTTATGGCAGTTCAGAATCTGGATCTATGCCTTTTATTATCTTCTAGGAAGCATGCAGATCATTGCTAAGTGCTATAAAATGATAATTGAATATTAAAAGAATTATCACCAATGCAAAGTGGGTATTTGAAATAACCCAGCAGTACAGAATTGCTACCAACTTTGGGCTATTTTATTTTCAAATCCACCAGTATCTATGAAGATGAATTTTATTATATTTATATTTTCAGATGTATTATCATCATCATTGTTTAGCCTTCTAGGTTTACACAGTGCTTTAAGTCACTTCAAGTATACACATCAAAAGCTGGAAAATAAAAGTTTCCCCAAATAATTTACGTGAGAATTTGGGGATTACATGGGAACATGCCAGGGCTGAGCTGTGGTCCATCTAATTCAATAGCTTGTCTCTGACAGTGACTAGTACCAGATGCTTAAGAGGAAGGTCAATTTTCCCTTTCCAGTATCTCCAGAATTCATCTTTTTTTTCTTCTACTCTGACTATTTATTCATTTAGATTTATAAAATTTTAATCATTCAATCAAGAGAAGCCCATCCTTTTGGTCTTGGTGCCACTACAACAGTTAACATTTATGTTCTGTTTAATATTTCCCATAATGATCATGTAATAATATAACGTACTGCCCCTCTTTCCATGAATAAATGAGATCAATAGCAGACACTTTTCTCCAAGCTCTGGTAACTTCTCATCTGTAATTCAGTGACAAAATATCCTCAAGTTGGCAGGCACAATTGCAAAAGCTGCAGATACAATGCCACTTTGTGTCTCAAAGGGCATTATCACTGAGCAAATACTGTCAACAGAGTTGGCAGCAATCATATCACATTTCTGATTTATAGCAGCTGAACTTTCATGCTCCAAACAGGAGACTGGAACTGAAAATAATAAATGATAGCACGAGTTCTTGGAGGTTTAGTAGCACTTATTCCTGCAAATAGTTACAGATCTCTGCTATGATTAGTTAGTAACTGAAATAAGCCCTTTTGCTTTCATTATTACAAGCATATTGATATTGTTTCATTATCATGCTGTATGTACATGAACATCTGCTGTATTCCAGAGCCTTAAATAAGGGGTAGAGAAACTTTGGGTATGTCTACACCAGCGCTGGGACAGTGCTTCCCAGTGCGGGTAGATGGTCACACACTAGCTCTGTTCCAGCTGGTGCACTAACAAATAGCATTGTGGCCGCAGCAGCATGGGCACAGCTTGGGCTAGGCACCCAAGTACATACCCAGGTGTCGGGTGGGGTTGTGCTTGGGTGACTAGCCTGAGCCACCGCCCATGCTGCTGTGGTCACACTGCTATTTTTAGCACACTAGCATGAGCAGAGGTAACACATGTCTGTTTACCCATGCTGGGAAGCACCATTTTAACTGCTTTGTAGACATACTCTTATTCTCAATGAAAATGGACTCAACACTTTCTATAGACATAAAATATTCTCCTGAGTTTGCATGAGACTTGCAGTTCTGCAACCACAGAGTGAGTTTTTGCTATATTTAATTTATAGATGTATGGTAGAATCTATAGCCTACTGTTTTCATGTAGAAAAGTTGTGAACTTAACCTCCCTGGCAGGGCCTCGTGCTGCCATTTTAAATGGCTGGTCCACTGAAATCAATAGAAGGTCACGGATGGCTCATTGTACATTTTGCAACACCGGTTGCATGTGACTGCTGGATGTACCAAACCTACTTGACTGCAGTGAAAATGTTTGTATATATGATTTAAACTTGTTAGAAGGTTACTTATTCTCACTGGACCACGGTTTGATTTCTCCTCTTCTAGTCAGAGCAAGAACTACATTAATACTAAATGAGGAGCTTTGGACAATTGCTCCATCAGCAGCCCCTGCTTTCGACCCATGTTGTTGTTTCTGGGGACAGACCTGGCGTCCAACACCTCCTCTTATTCCCTACTGCTGTCTAATCTCCAGATGTGGCTCTTGTGGTCCCAATATTATTTTTGGGTGGAGAAGCCCTTTAAGATCCACCTCTCCGTTACTCCAACAGTGAGTTGCCGCCACTTCAGCTCAATCTGCATTCCTTACCTTAATATTCTTGGAAGGGTAAGTGCCAGAGGAATTTTGAGGAGGAAGAGGATGAGGTAGTGTGGCCTTTGGGATTTGGTTTCGATGTGGTTGGTTTTAGGCTTATGAGAGTATTTTTCTATCTGTTGATTTATCATGTGTCATGAGTTTTACAGTTCCGCAAATGGAATGTCATGGAGAGAAACTGCCAGCATACTTAGCCACTGGAACCTGTTTTAAGGTCTGGGCTAGGGAGGGAGTTTCCTGTGGGAGTTTTCACAAGGCAGCTTTCTGAAATCCCTGTAATTCCTGCTCCATGGAAGCTTGGCTCTACCTCTAAAATTGAAGTTCATTATTAAATGCTACCAGACCTACGGAGCAAAGAGTTGATACTAAATTGGAGCTGGTTCCCATTGAAGTCAATGGAGAGGCATTAATTGATTTCAGTGAGAGTTTGATTTGGGCCCTAGATACGTGTGCCCCAAGAATGGTGAAGCGGGAGGATAATGGGGAGAAGCCTGAAATGAGTTTTCCAGTTGTGATTGTTCTGTGTGATACTTTAAGTGCTGATTTGAATGTCATTAAAAAAAGCCTTTGGCTCGAATAGGTTAAGGCAATCTGCTTTACTTTGTAAGGTAGGGTCTACCAGGAAACTGCATGTTTGAGAAGTAATTAATTGGTGTTATTGAAGGGAACTGTGATGGGGAAACTTTGCATTTTTGGAATTAATATCAGAATGTAAAAGTGATTGCCCACTTGCAGAGGTGAAAGTTTAACACTGACAAAGAAGGCCCTTGCACCTGTGTGGATGCCTATGGATTTCAGTGTGTAAGGATCCATCTCTGGATCAGGCTGCAGAATCGGGACCCAAGTCTAGTGAGAAAACCATGGCTGAGGTACAGATGTCAGAAATATCTTGAAAGACCAGTGTGGTTTCTTTTTTACCATTAAGATTGGGTATTTGTTGAATGGAAGTTAAGAAATACATTCATTTTCTGGATCATCATAGCTACATTGCCTGACATTTCTTGGCAAACTGGGGCACATGACGATACAGAAGCCTGAATTTATTTGTACATATTAATGTTCATACTCTCGTTCTTTTGTCCTCTCAGTCCTGGAATTTAAGGCTTTCCTCATCTCCACCACTGACTACATTTCTGCTCCCGTTTCTTACCACATTACATTCCTGCTGTACACATACAACCCCAGTGTGGCCAACTCTGCCTTCATTTCCTTCTCCTTCTCTCATCTACATTTCTTTTCCATGCTGCTTCTTATTCCTGAATGATCTCCCTATCCACGGGAGGTTGCATGGGATGGTGGATAGGGTACAGGACTAGTCAGTCTACCACTGATTCACTGTGTGCCCTTGGGAAAATCATATGACCTACATGTTCCTCAATTTTCCTATCTGTAACTGGTGTATAATAATTCTTATCCAGCTTTGTAAAATGCTTTAGTATTATGGATGAGACATGCTTTGTAAACTTTAAGCATCATCCCAATGTGCTTGGCTCCCATCCTGTCTTCATTTAAATCCCCCTTGAAAACTCACTTCTTCCATAAGGCCTACAACTACTAACCCATGTCAATATAATGTCTTCATCACTACCATCTATGGAGTAACTCACTGAGTACTGAAATAAACCACTTTCCATTGGGATTACTGCCTAAAAGCCAAACGTAATCAGCAAAGTCTGGGGTTGGAAGGCTGTCACAGATAGAATCCATTTACTAATGAGTTGCAGCCTACTGTCCACATGGTAATGTCTGTGGTTTTAATTAAACATTAGAGACCTTCTTTTTACCATTTGTTGCTTGTTAGCTCTTTAACAGATATGCTTTCCCAGTTGCATAGAAATTCATTTTTCTTCTTCCAGTGAATACCAGCCAAACAATAGGGCTATGAATATTGTACCGCTCAGTAATGCTTTCTAAAATCAGATTTTTCAGAAGTATTTGCATATGTGCCTCAGCTAACATGCCAATAAAACTATTGCCAAGACACAGAAAGATGTTTCCTTTTGGAGTGATTTTATAAAATTTCCCCTGATACAATTGCTGAGAGAAAAATAAATGTGCTATCCATTTACAAAGTTAACTGGAGAAAACTTGAATCATCGATAAGGATGGTTACTAAGCAACCAAATGCAGTCTATAACAGTGATAATAGCACTTTGAAAGTGAACCACTTAGTCTAGTACATGCAAAGCTCCATTCTCCAGTTAGTGCAGAATTCATATTGGCTCCTCTGTGCTACTGGTGTTATTTCTGGCAGACACATATTACCAATAAGCATTGTTCAAGTGAGTCTAAACCACTATTTAAAATGTTATAACAAAACTAACAATGAATTCAGAATCTAAAAGACTAATGATTTAAAAATGCATTTGTGGAAAAAGTCCTATAGAGTTTAATAGAAAATGATCACATTTCAATAGTTTCTTTACCCATCTTATAGCATTTAATAGAGAATTCTATCCCTGCCATTGAATTCTGAAGGATGAGTCCAAAAACCTAGAGAAAGGACACTCTGTATTAAGTTTTAATGGATTTTAGAATAAATTCTGTCTGAGTTTCCCTATAAAAGGGTGGTATTTAATTAAATACAGTTAAACCATCTGGTTTATGCCACAATGTAGCATTTTAATAAAGGAAACAAACTGTTTTTAAGAGAACTATATTACATGTTATTACCCTGCACCCTGGCTGAGAGCCTCTAGAATGACCATGTCTCTCTCTCTCTCTCTCTCTCTCTCTCTCTCTCTCTCTAGTATCTCACTAAGACTTCTTTGAGTGGTCCTTGGTAGAGTGAGAAAATATACACAAAGAGCGATACTTTTAGCAGGAACTAGAGATCTCCTCAGCCCAGAAGTTCCTACCTTTATTAAGCTACCTGCTGCAACGCATCCTGGTCCTATCTGGTAATGTGGAGGACCAGGAACTTTGTAAACTCTCCATGACTCCCTTACTTTATAATAAAAAGTCAAAACTTAAATTATAACAAACACACATACACATATACAATGAGTCAAAATAAACTTCAGATTCCTTAAAATAAAAGATATGCTCTAGGAATTATTTTTGGGAAGTTCTATGGGCTGTATTATATAGGAGGTCAGAATAGATGGTCACAGTGATCCATTTTGGCCTAGGAATCTATGAATCTGTAAAGCTATGTCCCCTTATCAATTGTATATAAATAATCCTGAGCAATATTCTAAAAACCAAGTCTTTGAGGGGGTCTGATCAATCTTCCATTCATGTTCTCACATCTGTTGAGTTTGTGTGTGGAGTTCCCTGTGGAGGGTACTCACTTCCTGACAGTGTACTGCAGGTCCCAGATCCTTGCTTTGTTGTGTTTGGAAATGTTGAAGATGAACCCGATTCCTCCAGATAAGTCCTTTCGGTGGCTCCACTAGATAGGATCTTGGAGTTTCTGACAAGTTCTGAACAGTTCCAAATGTTTGGGAGCTTTATAGCCAAACTGTGTGTGATACTGGCCAGATCATGCCACGGTCCCCATGCATCAGGGAACCCTGACAAATACATAGCTGGAATCAGTCTGGCTCACCTGTGTGTTAGTAGTGTTAAAATAGGTATAGTGTTATAATAATGTGTTTAGACTTTATCGAATGCTTGTGAGTTTCTGAATGCATTAATCTTGCTTATAACATCTGTAGCCCATATTGCAAGGTAATATTTGAGCAGTTGGATTGTAAGGCTCTCTGACTATGTAAGTCACCAGACAGGAGAGAGACATAAACTAGTGTGAAGTGCTGATCTGCAACAGGAAAGGTCCATCGACACTAGAGGAACTATTGTGGTATGATAAAGAGGACAAAAGACATTTGTTGTTTTGCCCTCCCCCTGTGAAGTGGATTCCTCCCGTCAGCTGAGCTTGCAGCTCAGAGCACAATGAAGGAGAGGGTTAAAAAAGCTCTAACAAGAAAGAAAGGGATTTCTGTGCTGCTTGGACTCTGGGGGGCAAGGTTTACTAGGCATAAGTAAGAGATTCTCTGTGCTTAGCCTGGGTTATCCCTAGAGATCAAATAGGGATTACTTATGATAGAAGCTTTCTATTTTGAAACTTATGATTGTAACTCATTTGTATATATATGTTTACCTGCTTTAACCTTGTATATAACTCCCATTTCCTTTTCCTAGTTAATAAATATTTAGATAGTTTATTATAGGATTTGCTGCAAACTTTGTCTTTGATGTAAGATCTAAGGTGCAATTAATCTGGGGTAAGTCACTAGTCCTTTGTGACTAGGAGTGACCTGAATATTGCTGTGATTCTTGGTATAAGGGACCATCTGTCACAAAGGAATGCTCACCTGGGTGGCAGGACAGATCAGAGTTTCCAAGGCAACTGTCTGTGACTCCATGTGAAGGCTGTTATAGTGCCTGAGGACTTTATACTTGATGATTGGTTGGTGAAATCTAAGTATAGAACTCACAACCAATTTGGGGGTTGTGCCCTGTTTCCTAACAGTCAGCCCTGAGGTTGGTAATTATGCACTTGAGTCACTGCCAGCGGTTTTACACTTTGTTCTCTGGTCTCAGTTCAGATTTTTGTTCTGTGCCAACACTTGAAGTCTTGTGGCTGCTGAATTTTTATTTCAGCATCCCATTCTCAAATGTTTTCAGGTCAAGCCACTTATGCTTAAGCTGTATTAGTGCCACAGATAAAGATGTCCTTATTCATCTTCTCATCAGAACTTCTGCTGAAGATAGCCGATGCAAGCAAGGTCAATGTAGATTTTGACATCTGTCTCTAAAGTCTTTTCTTCTTCTATTGGTGGCCGTTCAATTGGGGCTTTAGACAGAGTGTCTGCTGCTTTGAGTGTTTCCCCTGGTATGTGTTCTATGTTGTAAGAGAATTGCATTAGCCCTCATAGAAATCTTTGAATCCTATGTGGAAAGTCATTCAGTGGTTTTGAACCCAATAACACCACTAGGGGCTTTTGTTCTGTTTCTGTGTTGAAATCCAAGCCAAACACACATGCATGGAACTATTCATAGGCCCAAGTGACTACTAAAGCTTCCTTTTCCACTTGAGCATGCCACTGTTTGGTTTCTGTGAGGCTTCTTGGTACAAATGCAGCAGGTCTCCGGTCTCCTTCTGGCTGCCTTTATGTGATGCATCCACTGCTACTATTGTTGGGTAGCTTACCAAATATTTTGCCAAAATAGGTGGAGATGTCGGTAATTCTTTTATTTTATTAAATGTATTTTGCTGTGGCTACCCCAGATCTACATATTGTAATCATCCAGGGGATCTCTTTAGGGTTGTGTGGGATGAACTAAATTTGGTAAGAATTTCCCAAAATGATTTGTCATGCCTAGGAATCTTCTTGTAGCAGAATCAACTTTGGGTTTGGGTAAGGCAAGTAATGTCTTCAGTTTGTCTGAATCCAGCTGAATTCCGTTTGATAATTGTGTCGGACAAATTTTCGCTGCTCCTTTCCAAATTCACATTTCAGAGTAACACCAGTTTGTTGGAAGCATCTCAGATCTGCATGTAGTTGCTCGTCATGTTCATTTTTATCTCTGCCATATACTGACACATCATCTGCATTGCAAAGAATACCTAGCAAACCTGACACAAGGTGAGAGATTCTCTTTTGGAAATCTTTTGGTGTGGAAGATATACTGACTAGAACACATACAAAAAACCCAGTACTTTCCAAATGAGGTGACATGTAGTTAATGAGATGGATTTTTAGCAAGGGGGATTTGCTAGAAGCTGGCTGTAGCATCTAACTTTGAGAAAACTTTGGCTTCTGATAACTAAGCTAACGTCTGGTCAGCTGTAGGAAGTGTGCGTCTTTCTCTGCACATGTTTTTATTACGGCCCAAACAAATCTGGATTTTGCCATTGGCTTTTGATACTACAACCATGCCTGCACAATAGTCAGTGGTTTCTTCTGTCTGGGAAATAGCTCCTATATCTTCAATTTCCTTTAATTCTTCTTTGACTTTTTCCTAGCAAGCATATAGGAATGTGGCATGAGGCTGTCAGAGCAAAGGAAATACTGATGGCACCGATTCTCTTTTGTACTCCCCCTACAAAGCCCTGTGAAGACATGTGGACACATCTTCCATATAGTTTGCTTTTTGCCATTCCAGTTTCTCTACTAGGTGTAGACTTTGTATGGTAGCAACTCTAGTAGGAGAGTTCTCTGTCCTTGAATTACATTTTATTATTTGATGAAGAACATTCCATCCTTTCCCCAATTTCTTAAGGAACTGGCCACAAACATCTAATGTAGTGTTACTAGCCCCACATAAAATTTTATTTGGTCTTTGCAGATCTCCATCTCTATCAATTATAATCTTTTATTAGAATTGCAGTGCCGACTGCCCCAGTATCAGTTTTAAATTTAAGGTTTAAGGACGTTTCAATTCATGCTTGTGTACCAAGGAGCTGTCTCTCCTATTGAGGATATAGTCTCTAGAAGTATGGCCTCATTGTCCTCTGATGATAACAGTCCCTCTTGGATTGTTTCCACTACACTTAGTGTCCTGAGTGCTTCTGCAAAATGTCCCATTTTGTAGCATCTCCTACATTCTGCTCCTTTTACTGGACATTGTTGCCAGCTGTGGCTTGGGGTCTTGCCACATGTGCCACAGCTTTTCCAAGCTTCCCTCTTATTATGGTTCCTTGGTCTCTCTCTCTCTCTCTTTCTCTCTAATTGCGCACCGTTCTTGTGGTAAATTTGGTCTGATTGCTCCTGTCATATTTGTATTTGCTCTTCACTGTGTCAATATTGGCTGATGCAGTCTTCCAGTTGCTGCTAGAATGTAAGTCACACTGCTGTTTCTTTCGGGTTTCTTGCTTTCTCACTTTTTGCTATAGCTTTTGCTTGTGTGAGATCTGGATCTAACTGAAGTTGTGCTGGTGAATTGGTGTCTCTTATGCCAGCAACTATCCTGTCTGTTGTTAGTTCTTCTTTTAACATTCCATATTTGCAATGTTTAGTAACACTATGAACTGCAATAATAAAAGACTTCTCTGTTTCCCCTTCTTCCTGGCACCTCCTATTAAGATTAGCCCTTTCATATGTAATATTTTGTCTGCCTGTGAAATGGGCATCAAATACCTCTTTCTCTTTGAAGCATTCTTTTCCACAGCAGAGAGGGGAAGGGCATACATCAGCTGCATCACCCATGGTATTTATGGGTCCCCTTGCATCACCCATGGCATCAGAGAATTTATCAGGTATTCTTGTGCTTTCTCTGTTAAACCAGAAGCCATTTGGAATCATTCAAATCTACAGAGCCAGCAAGACCAGCTGCCTGAGTTGCCAAAATGAGACTTCTCTAGCACAGCCACTTGCACTATGGGTTCCTAGCTTTCCTTCCTTATTTTCCACTTTCTCCACTCACTCATTGCTCTGGCAGTCGGGGGGGAGGGGGTCTCTTTTCTTTCCTTTACTCCTTCTTTATAGAGGGATTCACTCCTTTCTGACACCACATGGTGTGAGGACATGAACAAAGAGCCCTGCTTCAAGCAGCAACTAGAGAACTCCCCAGCCAGGAAGTCCCTATGTTTATTAGGCTCCCAGCTGCAACACATTCTGGTCCTCTCTGGTAACAGTGGAGGAGTTGGACAAGGAACTCTGTATCACACCACAGACCCTCACCTGGGCATCTGTCCCTCACAGCAGGCACAGTGGTAGCAGGTGGGTTTCTCTTCAACCTCTGCTGGGAAGACTGGTGCCAGGCAAGACATCCTACTCTGTCCTGTGTGAGAATAGGTCTTCATTGGTTTTTGAGGTAGGGAGTTCTCCCTTGACTGCTGATCATCTCCCTCAGTGGTTGGGCATGGTGGAGCAGATTTCCCTTGATTGATGCATGAGGAATTGTGAGCTGGCAGACATGGGCAGGGAGAGAGGCAAATTCCAGAGCCTAGCGGACTCTCATACAGTGCAGCAGTAGTTTGGTCCTTTTTCCGCTGCTCCTTTTGGGCTGGTAGAGATGCAGGAATTGCATAGACTTCATAGTGAGCATGACCTGTCTCCCTTGCAGATCTGAAAGCACTGGTACGGGACTCAAGTAAAGAGTTCTGTTTGCAGCAGCTGCTGTGATTGCTGTAATGGGTGAACTCAGGGCGGGCCAAACATTTTAACAAGCAGAGCTGGCTTGTTTGGCAGTCATAGACACAGTAAGCCTGATGTGCAATGAAAGGAGAGTTAGCCTCAGAAAATGCACTAAAAAGCAAATGTATTCAGTCATCCTCCATAGACAAGTGACTTTAGGCAGCTGCTCAAGGAAGAGTGCCATGGTATGCACCAGACCTAAATACATTAGGAATGGGACAGGGACTCAGGAAATCTGAGAACTCAGAACTGAGTTCAATTCCAGTTCTGCCACAGACTTCCTGTGTGACTTCTGGCAAGTCACTTCATTTCTGTGTCTCAGTTTCTCTTTTGTAAAATGAGGATAATAGCTCTGCCTTTCTCTCATGCTTTGTCTATCTTGTCTAATTAGATTGTAAGCCCTTTGCAGGCAGGGGTTGTTTCTTACTATGTGTTTATACAGCAGCTAGCACAATACTTTGGAGCAGGGACTTGAAATTTGGCAAGAGGGTTGTCAGGAGATGGCCTTTGTGTCAGGAATGTACCTTTTGCTGTCTCGGTGAAAATACACTCAGATTTGGCAACATTATAAGCTTTTGAAAAATCACAGTTTGCACATGCTCACTGAAGACTTGCTAGATATTCATAGGTAAATTCCCCCAAGTTCCCATCTGCACTGTGATTCAGTCAAGGGCTGAACAGAACTTTTCCTGCAATTGGTGTGTTTTAGGTTGGGGTCCGGGATAGGCACCAGAAGTGAGAGCAGGGAGACTGTTTTTCCTATGATCTCAATGCCCCTCGGCAACCACTGGGAGGGGTTAGGGGGGAATTCATTTTAGAAGGAGCCCAGGGAGAGGAGGCTAGGTTTGGAGGCTGGCAGGTGAAGGGAAGAAGTGGAACTGGGAGTTGAGGTGGGGGGAAGACTGGGACTGGCTGGGGAAGGAGACTGGGATGGCGAAACAATGGGGTGGGAGGAAGAAGGCATGGAGAAGAGACCTATTGGCAGAGGAACAAGGAGGGGTAAATGGGACTGGCTGGTCAAGGAGAAAGGTGGTAATGTAGGCTTCTCTTTGCTAATGTACAAATAACAAAGAATGAGGGGTGAAGATCTGTCCTGGTCTTTGTACACTCCTAAAAGCACTGTTGGCTGGCTTGCAGCATTTCACTCAAGGAATGTAACCTTGGTATCTCTATAGGTCACACTGACAGGTACAGCAGGCAGGGGCTGAATGGAAGGTTTTCACTGAATGTTCTCACTTATTTATTTCCTGATAAAACATTTGTAAGTGGCGTGTGAAATGTTCCGGGGGAGGGGGGAGTCGGGGAGAGGGGTTTGTTTACTCATATCAGTCCAGAAGCAGGGGAATGGAGAATTCAAATGAGCATATCTGCTCACAAACCTAATATGGAGTGAACATTGCTATTTATGATTTAATGTTAGGGCTGTTTGTGGGTATGTGTGGTACCTAAAATACCTATTACAGGATGGATTTGGGCTCTGAACTACTGCCTGTCCTGTAGGAGAGCTGTACAACAGTGGGTGTCCTTGGAGCTCTCAGATTTTGAGGCCAGAAGGAACAATCATGATCATCTAGTCTGACCTCCTGCACATTGCAGGCCACAGAATCTCACCCACCGCTCCTCTAGTAAGCCCAGAGCCTCTGGCTGAGTTATTGCAGTCCTCAAATCTTGATTTAGAGACTTCAAGTTACAGAGTATCCACCACTCCTTTTCATTCAAACCAGAAAATGCCCCATGGTACAGAGGAAGGCAACCTCCATCCCCCTCTTCATCCCCCGGCATTATTCCATGTGATGCAACCAGCATTCTTTTGGTGGCTGTGGGTTTTAAACCTTTTTAAAATTAAATTTGAAATTATGACAGTCTATTTACATCACTGAGCCCTGGTCTACACTGGGGAAGGGGAGGGTCGACCTAAGATATTCAACTTCAGCTACGTGAATAGTGTAGCTGAAGTTGGCATATCTTAGGTCGACTTACCTAGCCATGAGGACTGCAGCAAGTCAACTGCTGCCACTCCCCCATTAACTCTGCTTCCGCCTCTTGCGAGCTGGAGTTCCGGAGTCGACGGGGAGCGTGTTCAGGGATCAATTTTTATCGTGTCTAGATGAGATGCGATAAATCGATCCCTGATAGATCGATCACTACCCTCTGATCTGGCAGGTAATGAAGACCTGCCCTTAGATTAAATTAAATTAAAAAAACCAAGCAGTACATATTTATTGCCAAGTTTTAAAGAAAGTCGAAGCACTGAACGGGTGGAAGTCACTGGCTAAGCATGTGGAACCACAGTTTGTTGAAGGGCTAAACCAGCTTCTGACAGCAGTAACCTCTTCTGCAAGTGCAGAGAGAATGTTTTCATTTCATTTAGATAGTTCAGGTCAATGACCAGTTCATTCAAAGTTGAGAAACCAACTGGAAGTTGAAAAAGCAAGGAAGCTTGTTTTCCTCTTTCAATCTATGAATTAAAATGAGGTGTGAGGAGGAAATGTGCTAAATTTTGAAGTAATGATGACCAGTGTCACGGGGGTCCACGTATTTTGCACTGTTGATTAGCTCCTTCCAAGTCGAACACCACCTTCTGTCACTTGTTCATGCAGCCTGCCATCCTCCCTTTCTCTCATTGCAACTCAGAGTGCTTTCTGTCACGTGACTCTCTGGCCAGGTCACTGTATGGTTTTCCCTTTCTGGGGGTTTATCAAAGTATCTCCATGCAAAATAGCAGCCTTCTCCCATGTTGTGCCAGTTCTCCTGTAGCTAATAGGGAAATCAGACCTGCCCTTTACTGTAGGTTCCAGCTCAGGGACCTTCTAATCAGCAGCTAAGATCGGCGAAGTCCCACCTTGCTGCCATTTCCCTGAGCCTTTTCCTACTCCACCTTTCTTAGGCTTTTGCCCCACCACCCTTTTGGATAAATCCTTCCTTCAGGCCCTGGATTCCCTGGGGTTTCTACTCTCCCCCGGGTTTGTTTGCATCTCTAACATCCAGAGAGTAGCCACAGGCTCCCTCATTGTTCCCTTCTGCTGCCAGCTTCCTGGCTTTATACTAGTCCTATCTGTTCCTTCTCAGCTGGCTTCCGTCATCATTCAGGGGTTACTTCGGCCACCTAATTCCCCCCAGCTGTGACCTTTCAGGTAACTGGCATCTTCTCAGCCTCACAAATCCTTTCTAGGCTAATGTGGGGTGAACACCCTTTCTTAACCAGAAACTATCAGTTCAATTCAATAATACAGATAATACTTGTTTAATTAATCAATTTAGTTTTAATGCAAAATATGTTATGAGGAAAATTGATTTTTTTCTTATGTATTCAGCACATTTAATATAGCTTTGTTTCATTTTTAGGAATTAAATGCTGTTTCTGTGCATTTTTAATTTGATTTTCATTTCCATCCCAATAGAGCTTTACACAAATCACAAGTTTAAAAGTAATCGTCTAGTACATAAGAAATGCATCACTGACCATTTTCGTACGTTTATTCAGACACTGAATTTTTATTATGTAAGTTAAGCTAAGTGGTTAAATAAATGTAGTGTGACCTCCTGGCTAGCATAAAGAAACACCAAGCTTAGTATAAAAGCTACATTTAGTTGGTTTAATGATTTACCAATGAGAATTAACCTTTCTTTAGGGAAAAATGCAAACAAGATTAAAATGTATTATTTAAATCTAAGTTCATTGCTTGCTGTTTTAAATCATGATTAAAATTTAAATCAGTCCAATCTGTTCTGGGAGTGCACACTGGAGTAGAAAGTCCACGACATGTCATTCACCCAGCAGCACTGGCCAATGCAGAGGGTGAACTGATACCACAGCCCTTCCCTTCGTATACTGCTCCCTGATCCTAGTGTTAGCCTGGAGGAGTCCTAACTCCACAGCTCAAGGACTGTGATTTGTGCCCCTTCACAGAGCCCAGCCACAAAGAAAGGGGCAGAGCTCTTTGTGCCCTCCCCCTCACCTGTGCACTCACACACAGCCTGCCCCTAATAATGGTAATCATTACGTGAGTGTGGAAAAGATAAAGAAATGCACACAAAACTCATCCACTGGGCAGTCTTTGTGGTTGAGGTAAAAGCAGAGTTAAATACTCGGACTGGCCTTCACAGATGACCCAAAATGGCTAGCAGATGCTTTCAGGCGTCTCAACTTTTAAAATTTCTGTCAGCTTCTCAGCTGTGAGGCACGTGTGATACATATGGAAACTAGAAATGTCTGCTGCCAAATCGGGTTTGCTGTGGCTTTTAACAGCCCTCTTCATTTACTATTAAGAGCATTTTCCCATGAAAATGTTGTTTTACTGATGCAAAAATATCTAGCAAAGAGACTGTCCTTGGACTGCAGCCCTGATGTCAGTGGAGAGATGCTGCCACACGCCAGACAGCCAGGGCAGCAAAAATGGGGGATGGAAAGCCACATCCAGGGCAGACTGTCAGTTTCTTATCAAAGGGATCAAAAGCTATTGATCAGGGGGTTCTGAATATCTCCTCAGATTAGGGAGGTGGCAAATAGTGTTTTTTGCTGTGGATCTGACTACCAAGCAGTAACTATGAGAAATCACTGAATAACACCACAAATAATTAGTGCCCTCACTATCTTGAGGTAGCAGTGAGACCTGGCAGATGGATAGAGCTGTGCAGCCAGTAAACAGTCATTGGAGTGTGGAATGGATCTACAGGTATGTCCCCAGCAGCACTGAGGAGTCCCTCTGGTGGAACAGTGTTCAGTGGATTGCCTAGGAATGATCTGGTTGTGCTGCCAACCAGGGGCCAATATCCACTGAAAATTTCAGGGTCCCCCCCGACATATTCTTCTTCTCAGCTGGTTCCACCAACAAACTTTTCCTTCATCCCTCCCAGCTCAGCAGCTCCCCTCCACTCTGATGATGGATTCCTCCCCAGCCCAGACAGGCAGGGACATTCCTCCAGCTCAAGCAGACCAGTTTCAGCCAGCCCCTGGATGTCCTTTTTGTACACGCCCTCAGGGTTAGACAGGGCTGGCCTCATCTCCGTGCTCCTTAGCTCGCTAGCATCACAGGACAATTTTATACACTTATTTGCATCTGCCAGCTTTGCCCCACTACTCAACCTAGTGTTGACTGGTTCATACTGTAGATGACATTTCTGAATTAGTCATCTGCAGCCCCTAGTCTGCTCTGCTGCTTGCCATCATCTCCCCATTACCGAGGAGGGGGTGTCGCACATTGGTTACATGACTGATGTGGTGAGGCAGGCCACCCACATCATAGACCCTTTCCTTTTCCTTCCTTTCTTGGCTCCTGCTGATTCCTCTGCTCTAGCAGGCAGCTGGCTGTCAGGAAGTGGGAGCAGCACTGGGTGCCTCACCTGATCAGAGAGAAGAACCAGCAGGGGCTAGGTTCTCTTTCGCCATAAGCTCCCGCTGCCTTCGGGGAGCATGAGAAGCAACTATATGTGTGTATATATATGTGTGTTCATATAACGCCCAAGTGTTTCAAGATTGGATGTTTTTCCTAGAAGATGTGCACTAGGAATTATCCCGGGGCAGGTCTATGGGCTGTGTTACACAGGAGGTCAGACTAGATGATCACAATGGTCCCTTCTGACCTTGGAATCCATGAATGTGTGCTAGGGAAGGGAGGATGACCTTGTGGCTAAGCGCTGGACTGAGACTCTCTGGAGATGTGGGGCTCAGCCACAAACTTCCTAGGTCAATGGTTTTCAAACTTTTTTTTTCTTGGGACCCAATTGAAGAAAATTGTTGATGCCCATGACCCAACGGAGCTGGGGATGAGGGGTTTGGGGTGTGGGAGGGGCTCCGGGTTTGTGGGGGCTCAGGGCTGGGGCAGGTAGTTGAGGTGCAGGAGGGGGTCAGGGTTCTGGGTTGGGGGTACAGGATCTGGGATGGGACTGGGGATGAGGGGTTTGGGATGCAGGAAGGGGTTCTGGGTTTGGGGGGGGCTCAGGGCTGGGGCAGGGGGTTGGGGCACGGACTTACCTCTGGTGGCTCCTGAAGCGGCTAGCAGCAGGTCCAGCTATTAGGCGGAGACTCACAAGTGGCTCCGCATGGCTCTCGCCTGCAGGCACCACCCCCCTCCCCAGCTCTCATTGGCTGGTTCCTGGCCAATGGGAGTGCGGAGCCGGTGCTTGGGCAGGAGCAGCGCGTGGAGCCCCGTGGCCCTACTGCTAGCCACTTTCGGGGTGCAGTGCGGTGTCGGAACAGGTAGGCACTAGCCTGCCTTAGCCGGGCAGCATCGCCGACGGGACTTTTAACATCCTGGTCTGCGGTGGTGACCAGAGTAACCCAGTGCCTTACATTCCTCAACCCAGTACTGGGTCATGACCCAAACTTTGAAAAACACTCTCTTAGGTGACCTTGGGCAAGTTACTTACTCTGTCTCTGCCTCAGTCGCTCATCTCTAATAATACTCTCCTAGCTTACACAGGAGTGCTGGGAGGATAAATTCCTTCATAATTGTGAAGTACCCAGATACTGCAGTGATGTGAGCCATAGGATGACAGGGATAAAAATAGATGAGACAGGTTTTAAGCTATTTGAGGAAGGTAAGAGTCCAATGTTCAGGGTCCATTGTTAACTGAGGGCACACAGCATCGTGCAGAGTGAAGAACAGACACTGAGAAAGGTCTGAAAAGGGAGAAAAAAGTGATTTTTGAGGGATGGGGGGATTTTTTTTATGAATTTGTTGTTGAAATTTCAAATTTTCAAAAAGATTCAACCACTCTCAAAGGTTTTAAAATTTTGAAAAATGGTTGCAAAACTTGTCGTCATGAAAAGTTTTTGACCAGCTCTGGTGGAAGGTTCTGAGAAGTCTGTGTTCTCTCTGACTACACCAAAATTCTTGTGGGAACAATAGGCAGGGACAGGGAAGAAAAAGGTCAAGTTGGAGTTGGGTGTAACAGCTGGCAGCCCCAGAACAAAAGTAAATAAAGGAGTTAAAGCACCAGGAAGTGCCAATAAAAACGAATGGTAGGTCTGTTGTCAATTTTCAATTTTAAGGGTACTGTTGCCAAATGCAATCTGATTTCTTGCTGTAAAACTCAGGTTAAGAAGCTAGTCCAAGATGATTTTTGAACTGAAAAATTATCAAGTCCAGGAACTGTTGTGCTCATATGCTTTGGCAAATGAGATTGATTTTAATGGCATCAACATTGGTTGTACAAATGGAACTAATTTGCATGATGGTAGATTCCAAATATGTGAAAAATTACAGCTAATAGAGATTTATGATTGCTGTGTTCATGCTGGTGGAGAGCCGGGTTGTTGCTATGTATAATTTAATATTAGTTCCACTTGGATAAATTTTCCTAGTGGTGTTTTTTTTAAAAGAATGTTTATAGTCAAAAGTTAAAAAAACAACCCAAATTGCTTGAGTTCATGGACATAGCTAAATTGTACTCAATGTCCAGTACTTTTGTCCTGATAGATATTATCAGAGATGTTTGGTTGCTTATGAAATATGCAGATAAACTGCAGCTCACGCTCTACCAGATCACTGCTGGCTGACGCAGCCTATCCAGGGTGTTGTGCCAACAGGAGATGCTCAGACACTGGCTGCTGTGCTTTTCCCTCCTGGCTGTGGTATGGTGTGTGGAGGGGCAGCCAAGTGGGGTTGGTGACATGACAGTGGTCATGAGGGCTCCCTTCTCCTCCCAAAAACTTGGTCTGTAATTCCCTTGAGCCACCATCGTCTCCCCATGAAAGAATATGAGGAAAGGTCCAAATTTGTGTGTAACACAGCTCCTCCTTTCGGAGCCTGGCTTTGCCCGGGTGCAGTGTATACTGTGGGAAACATTCTCACATGTCTTGCCTGGAGTGCATTAGGACATACAGAGAGCTTCCTCTTTCCCCCTTTCCTTTCCAAGCACTGGTCGCAAGTAGAGCATAATATGGACCTTGTGCTTTTGACTACCAGGCAGGGAATCCAGTGATGCTCCATTAGGATATGGCCAACTGGTTTGGGGTGTGTCCAGGCACTTGGCTCCCCTGCATTTATGATGCCTTCAGCAAGAGGTGCTGGGGGAAAGGATGAACGCTGTGGCTATTTGAAGAATGTTCTGGAGCAGGGGTGGCCAACCTGAGTCTGAGAAGGAGCCAGAATTTACCAATGTACATTGCCAAAGAGCCACAGCAATATGTCAGCAAGCCCCTCATCAGCTTCCCCTCCCAGCACCTCCCGTTCACCAGCAGCCCTGCCGATCAGCGCCTCCCCCTCTCTCCCCACACCTCCCGATCAGCTGTTTCATGGCAGGCAAGAGGCTCTGGAGGGGAGGGAGAGGAGAAAGGTCATGGCAGGGGAGGGGATGGGAAGGGATGGAGCAGGGGCAGGGCCTGTGGCAAAGCCAGGGGTTGAGCAGTGAGCACCCCCCGGCACACTGGAAAGTTGGCACCTGTAGCTCCAGCCCCAGAGTCGGTCCCTATACAAGGAGCCGCATATTAACTTCTGAAGAGCCGCATGTGGCTTCTGAGCCATAGATTGGCCACCCCTGTTCTGGAGTGTGCTGCACCCTGGCTCCCAGAGCCTTCCTGCCGGTGCAGACAGGGAGCCTCTCAGCAGTCACTCCCCACAGGATTTAGCCCTGGCTGGTTAGGCGAAATGTATATCGGTCTGGGAACCTTACTAGAGGTGCTTTTCAACTATTAGTGGGTATTGTTCTGTTTGTTTTATATCTGCAATATTCAGCCATCAGTGCCTATGGGCTCTGAGGCGAGGTCACAATTATGAAGCTGACAACTACTTTTAGGTTTATTAAAATAGAATAAAAACACATTCAAAGGAAATGCTTAATAAATAATCAACTGGGCAAGTAACCGTCTGTTGTTCAAACCAAGTGCATTCCCATTTCAATGCTAAAAGTAAGCAGGCCTGCAGTTTCACATTGTACTGTCAATAGCAGATAGCTCATTGCCTTTCTGAAGGCCGGATTTAATTCAGACATGTTATTTTGAAACACCAATGGGTTGGATTTCAGTGAAAGATCATTTGTCCATTAGGTAATTGCTGATTATGAACTGTTTTTTCTCTCCTGGATTTCTTTGTTCCATTATTTCAATGTACTTAGACATTTAGTTCGAGATTCTCAGCATCCTACATGTGACCTTGCATAAAAACCTTGAAAAATTGGTGGTAATCATTTAAACATTGGTCCAGATAAAACAAATGTAACTACTGGTTTGTGTTCAGTGGTTCTTACATCAGCTCTGTTTTAAATGCCTTGCCAGGCTGACTAGCTGAAAGACATTTTGGAATTGTTTGCAAAGGGAAGGGGCTGTTGCACCTGGTGCTGCCTGCAGATCATGAAAAAGAAGAAGATAGAAATGGCAAACACCATCTTCCATATAATCTGGTGACACTTCATACAGGGGCACCTTCATGTCAGACTTTAGTTTGCAAAGCTCTGCATCGATTTCCATCATTTGACTTGCTGAAGTGCCACAGCAGAGCACTTTAAATGCTCCCAGGTTTTGTGTCTTAGAGACTTAACTGAAATAAAACCTGGAAGCAGGCAACAGAGGAGCCAGCTTCCACTTTGCCTGCATTTAGGTTGCAGCCAGTCATGGAATCCTGCTAAACAAGCTGACCTGTACCTCAAACTGCACCCAGCCTGGTAGCCTGAAGGAAGCCACAAGGGGATAAGAGCTCTTTCCTTCAGCCTCGGGGTACAATTTTCAAAAACACCAAACTGACTTAGGAGTGTAGGTCACAGTTTCAAAAATGATTTAAAGCCAGAGAAGAGGCAGTTTTGAAAATGCCAGTCGTCACCTATCTGCATCTTTAAGTACGAAATACCTTTAAACAACTGGCTTTTAGGCATTTCGGACCCTACCTGTCATTGAAAATCCCACTTCTCACTGGCTAAGTCTTTTTTGAAAATGGGGTTTAGGTTCCTAAGTCACTGAGATGCTTTTTGAAAATTTTACCTTAGATCCTCTTAGATGCTCTTCTTGAGCAGCCTTTACATAATATGGAGCTGTTGGGGAAGGACTGGTGGAGTCAAGGAATTTTAATGATCGCTTGTTGGGCATGTTCTTAAACTGATCAAATGTACAGGGTGTTTTTTATTTAGCTTGAAGACTCTGATAAATATAGAATTTAAAAGCCTCTGTTGTTGAATAGCTCCTATCTCAGTATCTTTATTTACATATTCGAAGAACACTGACACAATCAAACTACCCAAGGAATGGCTTTCCCTCAGCCTGGGATCAGAAACAAATTAGATGTTAATAGTGTTGTGTGAGAACTGGGGAAAATGTTATGCAAAACTGCAAAAATAATATTTGCTTTTAGTTCCAGGTCATTTAGTGGGTCATAGTTTAGTTTTGTGTGACTGAGGGTACTGGCCCTTCAAGCACAAGGGGGTCCAGAAGACCCCCTTTCAAGGATATTGGTGTCAGCACAGTGTCAGAAACCAGCTGAAGCTGGAGGAGAGGCATGGTCCTGGAGAGTTAGCAATGGGATGGGAAGATCCCAAGATACTGTCACTTTAAGAATCTGGAATCAGGAGCCCTGTGGGGTAGGGTGAGGCAGTGCTTCCCTCTCAATCGGGAGAAGCTTTCAGAAGGAGAGTAGTATATATGCCGCCTTCAGTGTGTGGACAGGGGAAGGAAGGCAGAGCTGAAAGACAAGGATTCTGCTGAGCAGAACAAGGTCTCCATGGATGACGGGAGCTTTGGAGATGGGTTTGAACTATGGGGTGACTATGATGGACCTTGTGTTTGGGACACTGAGAACTAGTTTGAATTACTTTGGGCTACTAACCCCATTTCAGGGAAGGGCTGGTGATAGGTTTTTTGCCACCCCAAGTTCTGAGAGTGCAACTGCCCAAGCAAAAAAAAAAAAAGGGGGGTGGCCAGAATGCCACCCAAGCAAAAAAAAAAAAAACATATGGTGGCTGAAATGCTGCCCATGGAATTGTGCCGCCCCAAGCACGTGCTTGCTTTGCTGGTGCCTAGAGCCGGTCTTGGTGATTGCCCTGAGAAAAACTATCCAGTGCTCCCAAAAGTCCCTGAAGAGAGGGAGCAGAAGGAGGGACCTGTGGAAACACCTCTAGCCATAGCGGGGCACCTGGCAAAAGGCAAGTCGCTACCTTTTGCATAGGAACTTGGGACTTGCCAGATCAAACGAGTGGTGATATCGCCAGAACCAGATGCTTCAGAGGCAGGTGCAAGTAATCCCATAGTGAGCAATTATGCAATAAGCTGTTAATTTGTTAATTGGGAAAATTTCTGCATAACCTCCTTTAGTTAAAGGTTGGCTTATCGCGAAGGCTGGGAGTTTATAATTTTTTTCTTAAAAAAAAAAAGTCTTCTTATCCTTTCTAATATAATTATCGATGTTCTCATTATCTAATATAATGTGTATTCCTTTCTTGAGTTCCACCAGTTTCTTGACCTCAACAACATTCAATAGCAAGGAGGTCCAGAGGCTGGCTATGTAATGTGTTTTTAAATGATTTCCTTTTATCACTTTTCATTTGCACTGACACTGTTATGCTGTGCTTAAGTAGCCTTATGTTCAGTCTGCAGATTTTAATTTCCTTACTTTTGACATTAGGGGTTTTTCAGTTAGCTTCTTTTTTTCAAACTGGCCTTTCTGAAGCTTAGCATTACAGTGCTAGATTTTTCCCATGAAGAGGTCTGGCTTAATTACCACATGTAGTGAGCACTATTACTGAGTGGGTCAGCTAGTTACTTTTTGAACCATTACTTAGGAATAAGTTGACAATAGTCTCTTCTCCTGTGTTCTCTATAACTAGCTGTTCCATGAAGCAATCATGTAAGGTGGTGAGAAATTGCGTCTCTACATCTTGTTCCGTATGCTGGTTTATTAAAGTTGTCCACTTTAATCATTTTAATAGACTTAGTTTCCCCTTCTTTCCAGACTAGGATTTAGCTATAGTGCATTCATCCCCTTCAGACTGGTTCACTGCAATTTGCTGACTATGGAGGCAATTCAAATGCTCCAGTTTATTCAGAATTTGGCCACCTCAGCTGCTATTAACAGTGAAACATTCTGCTCCACTCTCTGCCCGGCTGCAAGTTTCCTTCCATTGCCAGTTCAGGGCCTTGTTTCTCCTCTGCAAAATCATTAATGGCAACGACCTCCTCCATGGCCCACCAACATAACTCAAGCAAAGCCTCCTATAATCAGGAAGGGGAGAAAAGTGGAAGACTCCATGATGGGAACCTTGATCTAATTTACATGGGCAATGCTTAGATATTGTGGTAATGGGCACTGTAGAAAACTTTAAGATAGAAAGACAGAAATAGAAAACTATTTCGGGTCAAATTCCAGTCCCACATGTGGCTCTCATTAACTTCAGCTGCTGGAAGAGCTTGTCTCATAGTGAAAGGTCATCCACAGGCATTTTGGTAACTTCTGAGTAGAATTTCATTTCAGTCAAAGATACACACCTCTTCATTTGTTTTTCATCATCATTTATGCAAAGCAATGTTTTGTTTTTATGAGTGTTGTTGGGAAGTGGCTTTGATTTGGGTAATCCCAAACCAAAATAAATTTAAATTAACAAAATCAAATTAATTTCACATGAAAGCAGATGTAATTTATAAATGTTGGGTCACCTAGTCAGGGTGCACAAACAGTGCCATGTGATGAATCACGCAGTTTGAACATTGATCTCCGAACATCAAATAGTCAAAAGAATATTCTCAGTGAACAGTTCATTAGGAGTCCGTAAGCCTGAAGTCTGTGTATACAAAACATTCATTGAACAAGTCTGGATATTCACATACTCACAGTATGCTTCTGCTACTGGTACATAGAGCTGTGTGGAGGATAAATTCTGTTGTGCAAAGGATTTTGAGATTTCTAACTTAGGCTTTGTTCTGAATCAGAACAAAACCTGAAATTTTCAAAATTCTTCATGAAGGAAAATTCCATATTTTGTTTGTTTTTGTTTCCGATCAGTTGAAAGATTTTGTTTCAATATCAACTTTTTTTCAAAACAAAATGTTTCATTCAGAAAGTCAAAATGGGATTGACAGAACTTTCTCCCCGGGTTTGCTTTCAGAATGAAATTCCAGTGAAAACAACCTGATTTTGCAAAGCATTTTGAGGCTGATGGAACTGCGTGTTCGGACAGAATAGGGCTCCATTGAAATTTCTCCAACCAACTCTGACTTATTTTCTACATTTTGCCTTGAGCCTTTATATGTTTCTATCCATTTATGCAATACATTTTTAAAATTTTTATTAAAGCTAATGTTAAAAAAATTATATAGTACACATGTTAAGAAAAGAGTGTCTGTACATCTGAAAAGGAGTACTTGTGGCACTTTAGAGACTAACAAATTTATTTGAGCATAAGCTTTCGTGAGCTACAGCTCACTTCATCGGATGCATTCAGTAGAAACTACAATGGGGAGATTTATATATATCACATTGGTAGATGCCAATTGTAGGTGCCACAAGTACTCCTTTTCTTTTTTGCGAATACAGACTAACACAGCTGATACTCTGAAATCTGTACATCTGGCTATAGTGCTTAGATTAGTGGTGGGCACCCTGCGGCCAGCCTGAGCTGCTTCCCGCAGCTCCCACTGGCGCGGCCACTGGGAGCTGCGGATGGCCACGCCTGCGGAAGGTCAATGTAAACAAACTGTCTCGCGGCCTGCCAGTGGATTACCCTGATGGGCCGCATTTGGGCCACAGGTTGCCAACCACTGGCTTACATTATCCACAAATACAAAGTCTGTTTTTAAGTCATAAAATACATATACTGTAGTGCATAATCAGCAATAACCCAAATTTAGGTGAATAAATTTAAGAATACAGTTTAGATATTAGCATCCAAGTATTTGGATACATCACTCATGAAAAGTTATACAGAGAGTTGGTTGTGGAAAGCAAATATAGCTGTGAGTGAAGATTGTCCCTCAGTAATTGAGAATTTAAGCTAGGTTGTCCATTTAGAAAATACAATCCAGGAGAAAAGTATTTCAGGTTTCAGAGTAGCAGCCATGTTAGTCTGTATTCGCAAAAAGAAAAGGAGTACTTGTGGCACCTTAGAGACTAACAAATTTATTTGAGCATAAGCTTTCGTGAGCTACAGCTCACATCCGATGAAGTGAGCTGTAGCTCACGAAAGCTTATGCTCAAATAAATTTGTTAGTCTCTAAGGTGCCAAAAGTATTTCAGTTACTTTCCCCATTGTAAAAAGAAAAGGAGTACTTGTGGCACCTTAGAGACTAACAAATTTATTAGTGCATAAGCTTTCGTGAGCTACAGCTCACTTCATCGGATGCATTTGGTGGAAAAAAAGTACTCCTTTTCTTTTTGCGAATACAGACTAACACGGCTGCTACTCTGAAACTTTTCCCCATTGTGCTTCTCATTGGCACTCCAGCTCATCCCTCCTGGTATTGCCGATGTCCGGTGATGTGTTCTATGTAGATCTATTACATTCTACTCTTGTTCCTCTTTTGTGCCTACTCCACACTCTTTAAGCTCCATTCCCATAGTCCTATGCCTATCTTCTGCGATGGTGACTTTGGGCATGTGAAGTGGTGTTAACAAGGATCAGGTGCTGCCATTGTTTATGAAATGCTAGGGTTCATTTTACTAGCTGTGGTATGTGCTGAAAAAAAGCCCAGCAGTGTGTACATTACAGTGAAGTTCTTATATTTAGCAGATGAAAAGGCAATACTGTACCTGTAAAGAGGCTTGCTCATGGAAAACCCCTTCAAGTTGTTTTTAGCAGTGCTGCATTAGTCATTCTTAAAATGCTGCCAACAGTTCTGTACTTCTGGCTTGAATCACACAGTGTGTGAGGACTGTTTTGGAAGCGGTGCAGTGTTAAATAGCAACTCCCACTTTGCCTCAGGTGTTGAGGTTATTTTAGGAAAACATGAACTAACATTCCAGACAACTTCTTGCTCTCAATTTAAAGGACCTGTATCATTTTTTCTGTGTGCTGCAGCTTATTGGAAGACCAAAAGGCAGATGATGCCAATGCTTCACATTTGTCGACCGTGTTAAGATGTTGCATATATTTGGATTTCTGCCTAACTGATTATGAGACAATGTGAGACACACTAGGGGAAAGAAAAAGTAGACAAAAGGAATGAAAAGGAAATCTACTGTGGAGAAATAGCAGATGTTCAAAGATAGATGGCTAAAAAACCAAGCGGCTGCAAGTGCTATCTAGTAGTAAACACAAAGTGCCTGATTCCGCCAGTACTGTTTATACTGAGTAGTAACTTGCTACGCAAGTGGGCCATTTGATTTCAAGGAGACTACTTGTTTAGTAAGGTACTTTTGGCCAGGATGAGTAAGGGTTGCAGAACGGGGTCCAAAGGGAATAAACAAAGGCAAATATGGACATGCAAAAACAATCAAGGATAAGAAAGAGGCATTCGCTGCAAGAGACAGAGAATTCATAAAGAGGAGGCAGAGAAATGAGATCATAGGGTGAGGTTAAGGGTCAAATGAAATAAAACTGCACAAAGATTAAGGCAAATTTGACCAAATACAAGTCCATAAGGAAAAAGTCAGTATCACAGATATGAAAGGCTACAAGGCTATAGTAAGGGAGCTATAAGGATGAAGCCCATAGTAATGGGTGCCACATTGCAGCATTGGCCCAGGGAAGCAATAATGGCTCAGGAGCACAGTAATCTGCTGCTGCTCTATGCTAGCAGAAAATTACTACCTCCACCTTATGTCAGTTCAGCTGTGCTGGCTGGCACATTGGGAGGGCAGAGCCAAAGCTTTGTCTGGTCTCTGTCCCTTTCCACATGGGCAGTGGGTGAAACTTCCCCTGGGGGAGGCGAGCTCCTTTTCCTACCTCTTTTGCCCACAGCCCCGCCCACACTCCACCCCTGCTCTGCCTCAGGCCCTGCCCCCACCCACTGCTGACTCACCACTCTCCTCTTTATACGCCCCCCCCCGGAGATCTGCTCCTCCACTCGCCTCCTCCCCCGCCTGCCGCTTGCCCACCTGCTGCTCGCCTCCTCACCCCCCCCCACCAGACCCTTTTCCCACCTGCCACGAGACAGCCAGGCCACCTTTGCTGTGCAGCTGGCTCGCCGCCCGCCTCCTCACATAAGAACAGCCACACTGGGTCAGACCAAAGGTCCATCTAGCCAGTATCCTGTCTTCCGACCGTGGCCAATGCCAGGTGCCCCAGAGGGAATGAACAGATCCATCCCCTGCCACCCATTCCCTGCCACCCATTCCCGGCTTCTGGCAAACAGAGGCTAGGGACACCATCCCTGCCCATCCTGGCTAATAGCCATTGATGGCCCTATCCTCCATGAACTTCTCTAGTTCTCTTTTGAACCCTGTTATTGTCACTCACCCTGCTGCTGCCCCCCCACTCTACCCCCATGATGCCCCCACCCCTTTTCACCTTAAAGCACTAATAACATTCCCCAAGGGAACTGAGCAGGCAACAGGTATAGCTCAGTTGCCAGATGGATTCTACTCTGCGTGGCAGGGAGTTCAGTGTGTGCTGTATAGAGAGAGGAGAAAAGCCAGGCTACCTGCGCCAGCCTGAAGCTTCATCTCCCCTTTTGAAAAAGTGCTTGCCATTGGCAGCCTGCATTAAGGCAGTAGTTTAATCACCTTTCTTACCCAGAATTCCCTGCCAGACTCATTTCCTTAAACTGGGATTGAATAAAATGACTAGATCAAGAAATACACTCACGGGCTGTCATCTCTTCCTTGAGCCAGGTTAGCAATTACTTCTTCTGGGTACAGAGAATAACGGAAGGCTCCTCATTTGGAAACGGTTTTTAACCCCAATAACATATTTTCCTACAATGTAAAAGCCAGCTGAATGTGGCCAACAGCTTCCTGGGCACTGGCAAATGCCTGTTACATGGCTTCATGACCACTTTAATGGCTCTTTAACAGTTTCAGCGATCTCTGCTACTAGGAGGCTTTTTCACTGTGTAAAGTTACTCAGGGACCCCCCTCCCCTCACCTCTTCTCTCCCCCCCCCGACTCCCTACTCGCATTCACACTCTCTGTCTCTCTCTCTCACACACACACACACACCACACCCGGGAGTGGGGTGAGGAGAGATGGGCCGGCAGCTGTGGGGACCAACGGGGGTGGGGAAGGGAATGGGGTGGAGGAGAGGAAAGGAGAAAGATTCACCCCAGGTAGCAGCAGCAAGCTGTGGGAGCCTCTGGGAAGGGTCATAGTAGGGAAGGGAAGAGGCAGGACGGAGGGGGGACACCACAGCCCAGGTGTCGGGTGGCAGGGACAGTTGTGCTAGGGGAGGTGCCGCCTCCCCTTGCCTATTATACTCACCACCCATGCCTTTCCACTTACCCCTGTGTATCTGTATCCACAGACTGTGTTTCCTGTGCTGGGAAGAAGGGGATGCACAGTCTAGCATTCATGGAAATAGCAAGGGAAATTTAACAGTTGGAAGTGTAGCTGGATTTAGGGTGACCAGACAGCAAGTGTAAAAAATTGGGACGGGGGTGGGGATAATAGGCGCCTATATAAGAAAAAGCCCCCAAAATCGGGACATCTGGTCATCCTAGCTGGATTGGCTGGTTATGTGGAGGGTGGGGAACCACTGCTGTACTGGGAGTCACAAGATGGGAGTCTGAAGGCTCAGTTATGTGAATTGAGCTGCAGTTTAAAAGGCTGCAAGTTGGTTCAATTCATGGCTAGCTTAAGTTGGGACAGATTGATTCACCCATCCCTAATTTAAATACAGATTTCCAGAGAGGAAAGGTTTACGATTTTTGCCATTGGTTCCACTGACCTCCGAATACACAATTCTTTTAAAATAATGTGTATATGTAGCATTTAGTATTATGGCAGTGTGACCATGTGATGAAAGAGCATATCAGGGGCAGATTTAAGCCAGTGGTGTTGGAACAATTTGTATAGCGGGGGTGCCGGGAGCCATTGAACAAAACTTCAAACCCTGTGTATAATGGAAATCACTTCAAGCCAAGGGTTGCTACTGCACCCCTAGCAGCCCTACTTTCAGCACCCCTGATTTAAGATGGTTGTAAGAACCTTGAGCTTGCTAAATCGCTCCTGAGCTACCCCCAGTGGCACAGATGGGACTTTAGTGTGCCCTATGAGGGCAGCTGGGGATTCTCTGCCATGGGGGAATCCCCAAATGGCACACAGCCAGCATAGCTGCTTAAGTAGGAGTAGAGTGGTGCTTAGGCCACATGCTGGCCTTCTGTACAGGGGTGTAAGCACTTTTGGATTGCTTGGTGTGTAAGGCACAATGCAGTCAGACAATCCTCTCCTCTGTTTCCATGTTGTGGCTACTGCAGTAGTAGTTCAAACGAACCTTCTAAACCTCTAAGGAGTGGGGTTTTCAAATATAGCTGCTATGGTAATAGTCTAATGCTGCCTCCTACATGATGTGTTTCATGGATCCTCCCTTGCTTATAAAAGAAATGTAAGCCTCAATGAGTGTGCAAAAACCCTTGGTAAAATAAAAACATACCTTCCTGATGCTTTTCTTGATACGAAAATCACTGCAGCAGATTCAGTTGGAGCTATGACAATTTACACCAGTAAAGAATCTGCCCCATATTCTCTGTATTTGTGAGGTCACGTGCTAGAAGGTATTAAAGTTACAAAAGGGATTGATAAAGGTTCCAAAGGAATATTTTACACAGTGATATAGATTCCAGAGTGAGGGGACTTAATTGAAAAGAAATAAGAAACTTCAAATAAATCAAAAACAATAGCAAACTTCAAATGGGGAATGTGAGTAGAATGATTAATTCTACTTTTTACTTAGATAGCATTTTTGTGATCTTTTCTATATATCTTTTAGACCAACCTGTAGAATTTGTAACAGAGAATTACATCCCTGCTACTGAATTATTTCTGTTGGTTTAAAGTTTGATGGAAAATTTCTCATTCCCTATTCAGTTCTATAGAAGTTTTCCATATGGGAAACTGAGGCAGGGAGGTTAAGTGACTTGACCAAAGTCACCATTAGAACTCAGCTGTTCCTTGCACACAGTCCCAGTCTCAAGCCACTAGACCACACCTCTCTCTTTACTTTAAGGGTAAATAAAGATAAGGAATACATTATTGGGAAATGGAAACAGAGTATAAATTAGTTTGATGTGTAGATCTGTTCCTGGAGAAGGAAGGGATTGAGAAAAGCAGTAAACAAAAGTGGGAAGGCAGATTGAGAGACCTGGAAAAATATGAAATTTGGGCCAGATGCTGTTTCACTGTTGTGGAAACTTTGTATTTTTATATATGGAAAGAGTGTGAGTGTCCTCATAGTTTAGTGGACCTGTTAGTGTGGGTTGTTCTTCTCTCACCTAATCCTGTTTATGTGTGGGTTTGTATAAAGCAAATATTTTCTTTTGTGAATCAATCAGAGATCAATACCTGCTGAGTCATGCTTGAAATATATACAGGGGAAATCCTCGACACCAAATCCCATGTTGTTCCATAGAGCACCCAGATATCTTGGTGGTGGTTGGTAGAGAGCTGATTTGTCACATCCTGCCTCCTCCTCTGATTTTTTCCAACCACTAAACTGCCCTAAAAAAAATCTAGCCGTGTATTAATCACTTTCAATGTAGGCAATTGCTGTAGTTGTCACAGGGATGTTATGCCATTGTACATGGGAGGAAAAGAGGTCTACAGGATTGTGAAAAGAGCTAGCCAGAAAATGGAATTTCCCTCCCATGAAAAACATTGATGGGGGCTGGGGAGGAGAATTGTCCTAAATTAGGATGAAAAGCAAAAAAAAAAAAAAAAAAAGATTTTTTTTGTGGGAGGAAAAATTCTGAAAAATTCCATTTTGTGAGAACTAAAAATAAATTTTTCAGCTTGTGCCTGGCTGCCCAATTCCCTGGTGAGCTGGAGGTGTGGGGAGTCGGGCAGCCCCTGGAGGCAGCTGCCCAGGAAGTCAGGGAGCCCAGGCTGGCAGGAAACCAGGCAGGCTGCCAGATTTCCTTTGAAAGTACTGAGAGATTCAGTCCTGTCTAATCAGCATTTTCTAATGGAAAAATGTTCCCTTGGAAGATTTAAACCCATCTCTAATTGTGAATGTGAAGTACCCAGATTTGTATGTGCACAATACTCATGTGAAGCTGAATGGGGTTGGAATGGTGTAAATGACAGCAGAATTGGGCCTCTACAGTTTAGTGGTATGACAGATGTGGAATGTATTGCGTGCGGCTCTGGTAAATACAATTTAAAGAAAAATTCCAGAGTACACTGAGTCATTTGTAAAGTACATGCCAAGTGTGCAATGTGGTACCAGGTCAAAAGTGTGCATGGCTTTATAATCAAATGACATGGTGCAATGTTAATTCAATTCCATATATCATGAGAGCATAGTGTGCTACATTATGTCTTTCAATAATATTTTAATCAGATTGATGTGATTGACTGAGACCCTGATGGCATTGTACTTCAACATGATGACAAAATTCTCAGTAATGTCCTCTTGCAGAATTCTGTAACCACTCTGAAGGGGCAGAATTGAGCCTGACATTGGATCAAATTCTACTTCCAGTTCAGTGGTGCAGCCTCACTGAAGCCAAGCAGATTTTACTGGTGAAACTGAGGACAGAATCTGACCCACTTTGTAATAGACTATAAGCTCTTTGGGGGAAGGGGCAGTCTTTGTATTATTTGTGTACAGTGCCTTGCACAATGAAGACCTGATCTTGCTTCAGGACTTGATGCACTGTTATAATACAAATAATAGTAATAACTGATGGAGAATTCAGAATTTCTTATCCCATATTCTGGAACAGACAGAAACAAGTGAGACGTAGCCACTGAGGTAGTCACTCGTCATCCTGGAGGTGTACATTTAAGCTCTCCAGCAGTCGTTCTGCAATGTTTCATTTCTTTCATTGTGTTAAATGACAATAAAAATAATTGGTCTGAGAACTGGCTAGCTCAGGGAGGAGGATTATTGGGTCAGATCCACCGAAGTGCCTTGAGCAAGTGGATTTACATCAGCAGAGGATCTAGACCATTGGGTTTAAATAGATATTTTTACAGTGAATAATTAGAAAATGAATGTAAACCTATTTCTGGAATTCATGATCCTTTAGTTGTTTACCATAGCAGTGGACCTGAATCCTCTGTCATCAAGCAGCACTATTAATATACATCAGGGTCAACTGTAAGTGGCATTGTAAAGTCAGAAGGCAGAGTCACTTGAACTGTCGTGGCAAGAGCCAAGGGGGTTGCCTCTTGAGTGATCCAAGGATTTAAGCCTTGAAAACAGTTTGACATTCTGTGACCCACCTTGTAATTTTCCTAATCCGTCTCTTTACAAATGCATGTTCCCAAGAGGGCAGAAGGGGCTGGGGGGAGGGCTATACAGGACACACAGGAGATCTGTGCTTTTACTGTGTCTGCATGAAGGAGGTGGGGGGTTCTGGCAGGCTAAGTGGATTAAATACTGGCCTTGTCAACTCACAAACAGGGGTAGCAGTCTGACCTAAGGACCTAAGTAAAATGAGATTATTTATTGGCTATTGTGATGGGGAAAAAAGTGCCCTGGCCCAAGAGCTATGTGTACTAACCACTGTTTACAATTGAGACCATCTCTGGTCGTGCCTGGAAAGCCACCAAAAGTGGTGGAATCTTCAGATTCCTATAAAAGTCCAGGAAGTGGCCCCAGAATCCAGCAGGTGTGCCTCTCGGCACTCAGAGTGTGTGGCTTTAGCTGAATGTTGAATCATTGAAATGAGTCTCTTGTGAATGCTGCACAGAGTTCTTTTGCTTAGGGAAATGACGCTGGGCATGTGGAGGCTCACTTTTTCCCACAAGATGTGAACTATTAATAATAACACTTGAAACACCAGAAGAACAAACAACCCTCCCAGTTTAATAACAATAATAGTAATAAATATAGGTTTCAGAGTAGCAGCTGTTAGTCTCTAAGGTGCCACAAGTACTCCTTTTCTTTTTGCGAATACAGACTAACAAATTTATTAGAGCATAAGCTTTCGTGAGCTACAGCATCCGATGAAGCATCCGATGAAGTGAGCTGTAGCTCACGAAAGCTTACGCTCTAATAAATTTGTTAGTCTCTAAGGTGCCACAAGTAATAAATATAATACTTAATATTCTCTCCTCTGTGTGTGCTAATGTATCTGATTTTCTCTTTGCCTGGCCTGCAGGCTGTAAGCCCTTGAGGACAGGGACTGTCTTTAATTTGTAGTTTGTACCTGAAAAGAACATTGCCAGAGTTTCGTAAATAACAACAGTGACTCTGAGCACAGGCTCAGAATGTCACCTTCAGTCAACTTTTACCAGCTTTTTCCACACATAGCGCAGCAGATTGTATTCATCACATGCAAAATCTTTTAAAGTTTTGAAAACAAAGGCTCCACTAACTAGTCCTCGAAGTTTGCAGCATATAGTGATTTCATGTTCACCAATTCAAAGTCAGCCGAATGGGGCTTTGATCAAATGTTTACAAATAATTTACTTCTCCATAAATAACTTCAGTTCCAAAGGGCAATGACTGAGAAAGTTATGACTTATAGAAAGCAGAGGTTGAAAACAGGGTGGCTCGCTCAACCTTAGTGTCACTACAACAATCATAACCTCTCTTTGTAGTTTTTCTGTGTGTAACTATACAGTAGAAGCCCTGGTGACTTCAATGAGAGCTTTTTGTTTTAAAATGGCAATTACAACCGGCCTCCTCCGGCTGGCTTCAGAGCCAGGTTAGCCATATCTCATCGTTCTAATGTGGCAAGAGTTAACAGCTTAAAGGATGGAAACAGGTCTGAAAGTCTCAAGGAAGATAAGACTTGGGAAGGCAAGTTTCAGTTAAATAAGAAAGCAGATTTCATTGCTTCTTGGAAACAAACTGACCTGAGACTTGTGATCCATTTCTAAATTTGGCCTTTTCATTTTCTACGTACAGGAACTATAATGACGATAGCGGCACAAATCCCTGGTGAATTTAGACAAACAAGTCAGTGGCTGAATGTCTGTCTTTATTATTAGTCCAACAAATGTTAAGTGTTATAAACATGACTCATGACAACTTTAATTAAGGTAACGAATGTAGAAAAAATAGCAAATGACCACTCATTCCTTTTTCACAACTTTGGAAATGAAACTAATTTCTAAACCATTTTCCTTTATTTTTTTGGTGGAGGGGTAAATATGGTTCTCCTTATTGGATTTCTGTTTCCTGCAAAGGATTTCCTACAAAGGGTTATGTCAATATTTATTACTATTCTTTGATGGTGTTTAATATAGCCTGGAAAAAAAAACAAGGTAGCTTTTGGTTTGGATTAGTTCAGTTTCTCCAGAAACCAGCTGAAACGATATACAATGGGTCATAATATTTTCAGATGGTGAAAATTGGCATGGTTCTCTTGAAGGCAATGAAACTACACCAATTTGTACCAGCTGAGGATCTGGCCCACAATAATTCCATTGACATATTAACATGTTTGTTTACTTAATATTTTGCTCCTTGGAACAACTTCATCAAATGCACATCTTAGGTATCCAGTATTACAATATCATAGGTGACTACCTTTCAAATACTGTAATATGATACACTTAAAGACACATTGTCAGGTGAAATTTGCCCCTAAATGTAGGTCTTCTAAAAACAAGTTTCTTCAAAACCTTAGACATGTTTCTATGACATATTATGTAAAAATCCAATGTAAACATTTTTATAAACCAATAAACATTCTCCTATAGTGTTTGCAACCCAAACATTGCAGGTTTGTGCTACAGGGTGGAAACCAGAATGTGAAATTGATTAGTTACTGGGAGAGAGGTTCAAAATTTCCAAAGGGATTTAGAAGAACAAGTCCCATTCACTTTCAACAGAATTTATAGTCTTACGTTTTTTTGTCATATTTGAAAATCCCACATGCGGATTAGAAATAAAAGTGAAATTCATTAGTCTGGTTTTATTGTCCAAATTGAGAGAAAAGTAAACAAGCGGTTCATTTTTAATGATCTGCAGGATTATTCATAGTATTCAGAAGGATTTTAAAAAAATTAATTTGTGAGCAGATTTTTTTTCACAGGCATAAATGGCAGGTAGGCACTGAACTGCCATATGTGCTTTGGAAGATCTCCCCGCTAATTTCTAACCTTACGCGTTTCCTTTCATTTAAAGCGGCAGAAAACACAGAGCAGTCAGAATTTCAGGTTGCCTCCTGCCTTCTGTAACTAAAGCATCCCTTTTAGTATGAAACTTCTGTTTGTTGTTTTAAGATTTTTGCTTATTGTACTATATTATGATATTAATCTAATATGAATGTTATGGATCATTCCAGTTAAAAGTGTAGATGGATTTATCCAGGGGGTTCTCCCTGGAATTGGAGTGCTGCCTTCTTTGTAAACATGTCATAGAAATAAGTAATAACCCAAATCCATTTGATTTTATTTAGCAGAGATTTTGTCACACAACCATCACATTCAAACTGATTTTTGTTAAAGACTTGAAAAGTGCGTGTGTATGCGCTGTAGATGTCTGTGGAAATTAATGGTGGTTATTTTGCATGCAAATACCCCAAAGGTCTGCATGCTCTGTCATGCAGGGAAGAGAGCAGTAATCACAGTCATTTACACAGAACATTATATTAAGGGGGAAGTCCTGCTCCATTGTGCAAAGCCCAGATAAATGGGCTTTGCATAGACCACTGGCACAAGGGTTATGGGGAAAGGCTCCTCCTCCGAACATCAGCGCAGTCAGTCCTATTATAATAAAAAAATGCTCCCAGCCCTATGAAAATGACAGTATTCTGCAATAATAACTCCGAATACCACTGCAATGTTTTGCAGCGTTACAATAGAATTAAGTAGTGCTTTCAGTAGGGGCAGATTAGCTAAGAAATAGCTATAACTAACTTTTTGAAGCTGCCTTTTTAAAACCTGTCAAAGCAGGTTCTGGTACATAACCCTTTGTCCGTTATATTCTGGGTCAAGACAGTGGCTTCAACTGCCATTGCACCTCATTGCTGCAGTGGGGGATCTCCCAGGCAGGACAGGGCTCCTATGATTTACTGCATATGTGCACCAACATTAGGAATGAAGATTCTGGACTAAGAGCAAGAAAGAACCATTCCCGGTCTCATCCAGTTTGTCAAGGCTCTGATCCTCTTATTGACTTTAATGAAAGTTGAAGGCACTCAGCACCACACAGGACTGGACACAGGTAGGGTAGCTGTCTGAAATAAACAGACTAGCACCGAATCATTAGTGCAACAACTATCTACTTTAATGTCATGTGCATTCCTCTTGAAGCCTGGTAAAATCTTGGTGCCAAAGGGCTGCTGAGCATTGTAGCAAAGGGAAAAGTATATTTTACTACCAGATTTTAGAAGATTCCTATCCCCACCTAGGGCCGGTTAACTCTCCTGTGGGCCCATGGCTATTAGATTTTGTGGGGCTCCTGTATATAAATCTTTTTCCTGGGAGGGAGTTTGGTGCAGGAGGGGATTGGGTGCAGGAAGGGGATTCTGATCTGGGGCAGGGGGTTGCAGTGGAGGAGGGGGGGTGCGAGGTGCAAGCTCCTGCCGGGAGGTGCTTACCACAGGCGGCTCCCGGCCAGCTACCGACCTGCCTGCCTTAGCCCCACGCTGCTCCCAGAAATGACTGGCTCCTAGTGCATCTCTGCGGCCCCTGGGAAACCAGCCAATGGGAGCTGTGAGGACGGTGCTGGGGATGGGGCCACAGAGACGTGCTAGCAGCCAGCCACTTCCAGAAGCGGCATGAGGCCATGGCATGCAGGCAGCCTGCCTGAGTGCCCCACTGTGCTGCAGGATTTTTAGCGGCCCAAGGTTGGAGATCACTACCTGTGATTTATTTTTGCGGGGCCCCCTTGAGCTGGGGCCCTGGTCTTCAGCCCCAAAAGCCCCTGCCTTAATCCAGCCCTGTCCCCACCCAAACCAAAAATTGTTTCTAAACAATATTTTTCTCTTGAGGATTGAACAAAGTACCCGAGTGATTCATGGGCATGTCTGCACTGCAATCTGAGATGTGATTGCAGCATGAGTAGACATATTTGTGCTAACTTTGCCCACACTAGCTAAAAACAGGAGTGCAGATGCAATGTCAGGGACTTCAGTGCAGGCTCTACGAGTATGCTGGGGACCTACATGGTGGCTCTCCTGTGCCATCACATCTATACTACTATTTTTAGGCATGCTTGTATAGATATGTCTATTCATAGTGCAATCATCCTTTGCATTGCAAAGTGGACATATTCTGTGAAACAAGGTGGTGCACACCTGCAGTTACAAGGGGGAATCTGTGCAATGGAAACACAACAAATAGTTCAAGTGAAAAAATACCAAAGGACTAAGACTAAAATGATACTTTTCACTTTCTTTTTTGGTTACAAAGACAATGGGAGTTTGGGATAATCAAAGAATACAGGATCAGGCCCCAAAATAGCAACCTCTTCATCACTTCTCTCTGGTAGGCTTGCTGTTTTGTGCCTTTTCACTTAGTGTGGAAATACAGTACATAATAACAGCCAGCTCTTGTGGTCTCATTTTAATCAAGGGAGTTTTATCTGAGGAAGGACTCAGCATGGACTGCAGGCTTTGGCCCTTAGTCTTAAAGTAAGTGTAAGATTGTAAGAAACCTTATAAAGCTGGATCCTTCAGCCAGCTAAGTAAAACTGGATTTCCAACCTCCCTAGCAATCCACATTGTACTAACTAGCTCTGTCAGCTGTAGCAGAGCTGTTAAGGGAATACTGATCTCCTGCAGAATTTGGCATGTCATATCAATTCAAAGTTGTTCAGGGACCGTAGCAATCACCTTCCTTGTTATTTCCCAGTGTGATCACTGGAGGAATGTTAGAAAGGAAGAGAATATTTCCATTTCGCCTGGTCACCCATCAACTAACTATTGAAGCTCATCAGCTTAACTGGTTTTTAGGTTTCTTTCTCCTAGAGGAGGTTACCAAATGCTAGTGTTTGAAAAGAGTTTCCAGTTTCATTACAAAGAAATGATACTTTCACCTGCAAACCTATGCAGCCAAATTTTCAGGAGTACTGCCTGTACACACATCTCTGCTTTAATTCTAGGGTACCCATCCTGAGACCCCTTGTGCCTGATTATCAGAGATGCCGAGGACCCACATCTCCTATTGATGTGAATGGCACTATTGGCTTGAGGACAGCTTCTCGGGTCTTTGGACTGTAAACACATTGATTCTTTTCACTTAGGGCTAGGTTGTGACTTGGAACACATGCCTGGAGAGGGCAGGTAACAGCCCCTCTTACATCTCTGTGCAAGTCACCCAGACCTTGGGTGCAGTTATGCAGGCCACACAGTAGAAGGTAAGGAGATTCAGCAAATGGACAGTCTTTGGGTGTGTCCAGGCTGCATTCAAAAGTGTGATTGTAGCACATTAGATATATCTGAGCTAGCTTTGATGAAGCCATGGCAGTATGGGGAGCAGCATGGACTAGCCACTTGAGTACATACCGAGAGGCCTGGGGGGGCTTGTACAACCCATGCTGCTGCCTGCGCTACCACAGCTTCACTGCTATTGTTATTTGGGTTAGCTAGATCAAAGCTACCTCAGGTACATCTGCCCATGCTGCAGTCACGCCGCCAGTTAGAAGTGCAGACATACCCTTCGCTCTGCCCCTGCCACTCATGTGCTAGCTAACTGGGGTTGCAGTTTTGTGGTTGGTCCTTATTAACACCAATGACTTGCCATCATGGAGCAAAGAGGAGGCAGGGAGGGAACTGTAACTTAGGGGGGCATGTCAGGGCCACAAGCCTCTTGGGGCAACCCTTTATTCAGGGCTGTGCCTAAAGCCACAATTTAGTCCTTAACAGATAATAAACAACAATAAAAATAACCTGCTAAAGTGTTTTCAGAATCGGGACCAAAGGCTAGATCACATTTAAAGAGGACTCCCTCCCTGCAGGAAACCTGAAGTCTGTAAAATTGAACAGGGAAAGCCTTAGAAACCATTAACCATTTCCTGAAGTCTCTTCTCATTCCTGACTTGCTTGAAACTCTCATGGAAGTTAGCAGCATTGTGCCTGACTGAGGGTGGGATTTTCTTTCTCTGGGTAGGTTCCAGGACTCGAGAATGTGCTCCCCACCTTGGCCTGAGAGAGCTCGAATTTGGTGACCTTCTGGGTGTGCTGCAAAAAACATGTGTTTGACAGTGGGGTTGGAGAAGACTGAGGGTATTATGATGAAGAGGCAGAAAGGAGTTTCCTGTTGGTGGCTGAGCTCCTGCTGAAATGATTATTTTAATGCTGCTGAGATTGAATCATACAGCTAATGATTTATTAGTGCACTTAGAGCCTTGGATCAGTGTCTTTTTAGTGCTTATTTAAAGCTAAATAAGTGTATTAGGTACCAAACTTTCATTGAAACTCAGTGGGATGAAGGAGCATGTTTTGCAGGAGTGCAGTGCTGGCTTTCAGTGTGAGCCAGGCCTTTTGGAAAAGTGAGAGCTGCCCAGGAAGTCTGTATATTTTTAAACAGTACTTAAAGCTAGGCTCAGTTAGGAGTTCCTTATTTCAACAGGCTTTTAACAGGCTGGGAGGAAGGGTAGAGAGGAGGGGAGGGGGCGTGGGGAACAGATCGAAGGATAAATTTAGTATTTTATTTTCCAAACATGTCTGATATAAAATATGCTCCCTCACCCCAGCTGGCATTTGCTGATGTTAAACAAAACCACATGAACAGCATATCATCCACTGTCCATTTCTGCTTAATGAGGCATCTGCCTGTAGATCAGTTAGCACAAACATTTATTCATTCGTCATTTCACTGACCAGTCAACCACAAAAACATAACTGACAGTTAAATGGTGCAGGAGGTGAGACCGACAGGTTAGCCAGGCTTGGGATGCTGCCAGGAATGCCACACTGTAACAAGAAGGCTCCTGAACAAACACCATACGAATTGAAGCTGAGCTGGAAGATACGGTTTATACTGATGTTAATTATATTAGGCAGCTTGGCATGTTAGTTCAGTATATTTCACCATGTCTGTTTCAGACTCTCCCTTCGTGTTCATCTCCTCTCTCTTTTAAAATCCAATCACTGAATTTAGTGTCTGCACAGGAATGTCAAGGCCCATCATTTGCAGCTCCCCAAAGCCAAAAATAGGGGCTTTTACACACTGTTCTGCGCTGACAGCTGTGCGTAGCCTAAAGTGAAGTGTTTGGAGCCTCCATTCCTGGATTCAGTTCCTCATGGTCTTTCATCATCGGGGGAGAGGGGGATTTTGAGGCAATACTGTGCCTACAACAGTGGTGATGGGTCAGGAATACGTGTGGATGGATATGAACGTTTATGTATCAGCTGCTGCCACATATTGGAGTTGTTTTTCCAACTGTCTCCAGGGATTGTTTGATGAATTTGCTTAAGATGTTTGTATGTGGGAAGATACATTGGGATGTCAAGACTCCAAACTGGGTAACAAATCTGAACAATGCAGAGCTAATTGCCACGGGAAAATGCTCTCTCTGTACATCACTTGACTCCCACATGCACTTGGTCGCTATACAGTGACCAGGCTAGCCTAATTGTGAAGAGAGGCAGAGACAAACTAAGACAAAAGTTATTATTTTAAATGTTGAGAAGTTTACAAGGGAAAACCCAAGTATTGTACCAGGAGCATAAATAACATAGAACATTGTCAAGTACTTACTACTTACAATAATAAACTATAGGTTACCAACACATTTATCTTTGCGAGCTTTGTACACATTAATCTTTCTCACTCTGTGTAGTTAATACCAAATGTATTTTTTTACTAACTAGAACAAAAGATTACTCAACAATATACTGTGTCACTCAGAGAAGAATCAGCTTTTCCTGTCCTGGGCTGTAAGTCCAGTTCCATTCTTGCTGTCCTGTTCTTTGCTCCTCTGGCTTGAAGTGCTCCTTTAGATTCAATGTTCCTTTGGGTGTACCTCTTTTCACCAAGTTCATCCACAAGACAAAAAGAAAAGGAGTACTTGTGGCACCTTAGAGACTAACAAATTTATTAGAGCATAAGCTTTCGTGAGCTACAGCTCACTTCATCGGATGCATTTGGTGGAAAAATGCATCCGATGAAGTGAGCTGTAGCTCACGAAAGCTTATGCTCTAATAAATTTGTTAGTCTCTAAGGTGCCACAAGTACTCCTTTTCTTTTTGCGAATACAGACTAACACGGCTGCTACTCTGAAACCATCCACAAGACAGTCAGTCTCGCTGTTTGTATCCTGCAGGTCCTTGGAGGGTGAGCCTCTTGTTTATTGTTTTCATCTCACACAGATTTCTGATCAGTTCCCTATTTCACCAGTTATATTTCCTTTCACTTTTTTGCCTTGAAACTCTCTCTGGTATGTCTGTAGATCTTACTTCTCTTCTCTAACAGTGTCTGCTCACAGAGCCAGGTCTGTTTTTTTTTTTTCCTGCTTCTCATGATCCTGAAACCTTTCCTATTTTTCCTCCTTCTTACTTCCCCGTCCCCTTCTTTTATTCTCCTGTTCTTCTTTTATTTTATCACCTCACCTTCTACCCCAGCTCATCTGCTAGCTCAGCATCCAGACCGCCTTCTCTTGCCCAGCTCTGGCTTTTGGGTGGATTCTGAGTCCCCTCCCCAGCTTGAGTGGCCCTTTTCTTGGGTGTCTCTCTCCCCAGGGACAGCATCCTAGGTTGATGCACCACAGCTGCAGCAGGTGCTAGTGCTGGGCTACTGGCTATTGTGCATTAACATTTTTATTAGTCTAATACTTCTGTGCAGGTTATATAATTTACATAATATCTGGACAGACGAAAGCTTCTTATAAACATGCTGAATCCAGATTCACCCCTATTGAGTGCCTGTGGATTTCACTACTGTACATTAAGTACTAGCGCCCTGCAGCATAGTGAGATGTAACACAACCTGAAGTATCCTGCAATGTGCATATTTAAAGGGAAAAACACTTTCCCCCTGTTAGGGGCTTATTCCTTCACCCACTTACTTCCCTGGTCCTTCTCACATGTACAGAGAGCAACAATACCCAAAGTCCAAACGTGCAAACAATTCGATGTTTATTGGGGTGAACTTCCAGCAAGCATGATTCCAGTTTCCTTCCTTAGTGTCCCCCTTCCCAGCTCTGACACCACAGAGCATTACTGGTGTCCCTGTTCCCATTTCCCCCTTAGCAAAACATGATTCCAGTTTCCCCCATCCCTCCCCTTACTTCTTGATTGACTGCAGACTGTATAGTAAAACTTGAGTTCTGCTTAGCTATACCTTAACCAATCATTTTCCTGAAATTTAACTAACCAATCCTAACATATTGTAACATGATTAGGTAACCAATTATATCCCACCACCTTAATTAGTTTACATCCAGCAAAATTAATTGTACAGCAAACAGAAACAATCACAGAACCAGACAGAGATTATACAGACAAACAATAGGGAAATGGGGACTACAGTGATAGAACAACACAGAAATGAAGATTTCACATCCCAGCTATTGATTAAGTGAGTTCTTGCCAGACAGGATGCTATCAAACTAAGTTTCCTTTTACATTTTCTAGGCACTTCCCTTTCTCTGGAGACGATAGGCATTATCAGGACAGGATTGTATTCCTAACAGCCCAATAGCACCATATTTCAATGAGACTAGTTTGGAATGTAAAGATGTGACCATTCGCTTCCCAGTTTATGGCTGCCTCTGCAGCTTAGCCTAAGAACAGGGCCTCAGACTGTCACAGTAAGAAAAGGCCTTTACAGTCAGACAGTGATTTTGATTCTCTCCTTCATATCTCTAGAACTAGCTAAGTGATAAGAATACACCTAAATTCTTAGAGTATAGGCCTTTACAGACAGCCTGAATATCTATATCCTAACATACTCTAGGAAGACTCAACTATGCAAGCCATTGAGCACCTTCCCTCCTATTGACATGAATGGGATTGGAAGGCATCTCTCACTCTGCAGGACTGGGCCCAAAAGCATGGCCATGGCCATAGGACTTCCCCGTAGAGTACACATGACTATAATTCTTTGAAAAAGGAAGAAATGGTGCAGACAGGGGCCATTATAGCCATCTGCCAATGTTCTTTTCTAGCACTGTAGCTGGGCTTGTTGGTAAATCTGGGACAGCTACTTTTTGGGCAGATGCACCACAGTAATTAAATTGCTAGGATTAACAGAAAAGAGAGATGTAAAATGTTCATGATTGAGTCAGAAGTGAGATTTTTACACTGCGTAGACCTGAGCCTCACCAAGGGAGGGCTGATCCAGCGGGGAGCTAAGCACCCTCAACTCCCACAGATGTCAACTCGGGTCAAAGGTGCTGAGCACCTCGTATTATTGGGCCTTCATTTCTGAGACAAGGTGAGAATGATATCCCATCACCAAAGGCTTGATGTTGTTACCATTGACTTCACACTACTAAAGCCTTGCAGGAGTGGGCACTTCTGAATGCAGCAAAGAGAACTACCAAAGTAAAGTGATGATAAGATACTGGGCTTGTGCTAATTGAACTTTCCAAATTGCAGACAAGTGTGCAGTTGTCAGAGAGCAGTTTTTTTGGCTGTATCAGGACTGCCAGGTCAGCCCCACTAGTTTATACAGTCTGTACAGTACAAACATTGACCCACACAATTTCCAAGCATTGCATGGGGTTTTACTGAGCAAGTGGCTTTGACATTAAGGGAGTCTCTGGGCAACCCTTTAAAAATGTACATGTCAGAGCTGAGGCTTTCACTTCATTCGTAGCTGACCCAATTGTTCCTAGGCATTGAAGCACACATGATATATAACATCTGGCACTCTTCGGAGACCCCTACAAACAGTGGCCGGAAAGGAGTGAGTGAGAGAGAGAGAGAGAGAAGAATGTGAAGTTTATTTAACTCTGAATATTTGCTGATGGCCAGTTTGTCAAATACTTTTGGAATTTTCTCTTTAATTTCCTTAGGTTTTGATATAGCGGCATCTTTAAGAAAGACTATTAGACAGACACAGTATCAGATCTTTTCTGCACTGTTTGCACCTCCTATTATATGCTCAAGTGAATTTGCAGCACTGTATTTGAACACTTTCCCCCACACAAATCTGAGAACCAAAATGCAAAGCCCCTCTTTGCAGATTGCATGGAGCTTCATAATTTGATTGTCCCTCATTTGTGTCTAATGCTTCAATGTCCCTCTCTTTGTCTATTCCTCCAGTTTCAACAATCTGAAATACCCATTTGTCCTCTTCTCTCACAGATCCGTTTGTATTTTCTCTGATGCTGTGCCTCACGCATGGAAAACCCTCCCTAATCTGAAAGGTACTACTGCCTTATTCCCCTCAAGATCCACTGCCTCTATGATGACTACAAGAAATCACCAAGCAGTTGGCAAGATTGAACCACAGTTGGAGAAATTGATCTTTAGTATTGCCAAGTCTTGTGGCTTATTGGTGTTGTTTCTTGATGTCCCAGCTCCTCGAGTCATGTAAGTAATTGAGAATCTGAACATTTATTGGGTGAAGGGGAAAGTACTGGATATTATCGATTTTTAGGTTTAAAAAAATCTAAAACATTCAGAGTCATCAAGCTGTGTATATATAACTAACTTGTATAACTGCATCACTTTTAGCTTCTTTCCTGCTCTCTTCTTATTACTTATTACACTTACTATTCTGTCTTGTTTCAAATGACGGCTAAATCATAGAATCATAGAAGATTAGGGTTGGAAGAGACCTCAGGAGGTCATCTAGTCCAACCGCCTGCTCAAAGCAGGACCAACACCAACTAAATCATCCCAGCCATGGATTTGTCAAGCTGGGCCTTAATAACCTCTAAGGATGGAGATTCCACCACCTTCCTAGGTAACCCATTCCAGTGCTTCACCACCCTCCTAGTGAAAGTTTTTCCTAATATCCAACCTAGACCTCCCCCACTGCAACTTGAGACCATTACTCCTTGTTCTGTCCTCTGCCACCACTGAGAACAGCCGAGCTCCATCCTCTTTGGAAACCCCTTTCAGGTAGTTGAAAGCTGCTATCAAATCACCCCTCATTCTTCTTTTCTGCAGACTAAACAAGCCCAGTTCCCTCAGCCTCTCCTCATAAGTCATGTGCCCCAGCCCCCTGATCATTTTCGTTGCTCTACGCTGGACTCTCTCCAATTTGTCCACATCCTTTCTGTAGTGGGTGGCCCAAAACTGGATGCAATACTCCAGATGTGGCCTCACCAGTGCTGAAAAGAGGAAAATAATCACTTCCCTCAATCTGCTGGCAATGTTCCTACTAATGCAGCCCAATATGCTGTTAGCCTTCTTGGCAACAAGGGCACACTGCTGACTCATATCCAGCTTCTCATCCACTGTAATCCCCAGGTCCTTTTCTGCAGAACTGCTGCTTAGCCAGTCGGTTCCCAGCCTGTAGCAGTGCATGGGATTCTTCCATCCTAAGTGCAGGACTCTGCACTTGTTCTTGTTGAAGATTTCTTTGGCCCAATCTTCCAATTTGTCTAGGTCACTCTAGACCCTATCCCTAACCCTTTTGTTATATGTAGCAAAATTATCCTATAGCCATATATGAAGCATATTATATGGTAAAATGCATTGTGAACGAAACCCATGCTAGACACTCTCATGAAACTAAGTATCCTGAACAATATAAGCACAATTAAGTGGACAGCTCCCTCCAGCCATGCATGTGAAGCATGCCATGTGAACTGAGATATGTGAGCACAGATCAAAAAAGATTAGGAGGACACCTTTGATCCATTTTTCCCCACTGCTACAGTAGGTGACACTGATCTGTCACTTTTTGTTGAAACTAAAATATATTTGTAGTAGAGCAGGCTGCAAGCTGGGATCACGGAGGACTGATTCACCGTTCTATTATTCCAGCTGCATGACTCTAATTCTATTGATTTCACTGGTGTTGCATCATCAATAGAGCTGATTGGGAATTCTTTGAAATGGTTTTCATCGAAAATGGTCATTCATTGAAACCACAACTTTTCATGGTTTTGAGGAATTTCTCAACTTGATCCATGTTTGGTGGGGAAAAGTTTCAAAATGGGACATTTTCTAAACAAAAAAAAGTTGGGCTTTTCATTTCAAAATGACTTCATTTAGAACAGAAGTAGGCAACCTGTGGCATGCGCGCCAAAGGCGGCAGGCGAGCTGATTTTCAATGGCACTCACACTGCCTGGGTCCTGGCCACTGGTCCGGGGGCTCTGCATTTTAATTTAATTTTAAATGAAGCTTCTTAAACATTTTAAAAACCTTATTTACTTTACATCCAAAAATAGTTTAGTTACATATTGTAGACTTATAGAAAGAGACCTTCTAAAAATGTTAAAATGTATTACTGGCACGTGAAACCTTAAATTGGAGTGAATAAATGAAGACTCAGCACACCACTTCTGAAAGGTTGCCAACCCCGATTTAGAAATTTAAGCTAATTAGCGTAAAAAATGGTCAAAATCAAACGCTTCAAGATTATTGAAATGAAACATTTGAATTGACCCAACCTGATTTGTTTATCTCCTCTCCCCAGCCCCGCCGACTGTGTGGTTGTGAACATTTTTAAGGTTGCAACTTTTCATTCCAAGTCAGGGCAAAATTCTTTTCATAATTCTGAAAATTTTCATGGGATGGAGAAACCAGTTCCTGTCTAGCACTACTTGGCAATGATATTGGTCCTGTATTTGAACCCAGTCACCTTCCCCAAGCTCTCCTGAATACTGGGCATGTTTGGAGCCAGTGCCACATTCAGACTTTGCAGCTCTGCCCTTCCTATAGAGTTGGTGTCAACAGAGAGCTTTATGCTGCAATATCACAGCTTGGTAACATCAGGAATAGCTGTAAACGATTTGAGTTCAGAACTGCTGTTAGGAGATAGTGCCAACAACAAGCACAGCTAGGCCAGATGGAATGGGAAAGTTATCTCTTGTGCACTGGAGAAACGGAAGCTGATGAAACATATATAAATATTTGAAGCAACAGACAACAACTAAAAACCACCTAGCACATTCCTCATAAATGGGTCTTTCAGCACTGCAAAATGCAAGTAAAAGGTACATCATCTTTTTTATTAAAGAATTAGGCTTTGTCTACATTACAAATTACTTCGGCATGACTTATGTCGTTCAGGGATGTGAATAATCCACACCCCAGAGCGACGTAAATTATGCCGACCTAAGCATCGGCGTGGACAGCGCTATGTCCAGGGGAGAGCTTCTCCTTCCAACGTAGCCACCACCTCTCCCGGAGGCAGGTGTTCGTTATTAAGCCAATGGGAGAGCTCTCTCCTGTCGGCTTAGAGTGCTTTCACCAGAAGCATTACAGTGGTGCAGTTGCAACTGCTGTAGTGTAACCATAGCCTTAGGCTCAGGGAATAGCACGATTACTATGATAATAGTAATACAAACATTATGAATAAAGACATAAATATTCAGTAGCCTCAGACTGACATGTTGCTTTAGATCAGTGGTGGTCAATCTGTGGCAATTGGGAGTTGTGGAAAGCAGTGCGGGGCCGCAGCAACGTGCTGGCCACCGCTTTCTGCAGCTCCCATTGTCTGGGAACAGTGAACTGTGGCCACTGGGAGCTGCAGGCAGCCTCGCAAATTTAAACAAATTGGAAGCCTGCCAGCGGATTACCCTGCTAGGCTGCAGGTTGCCCACCTCTGCTTTAGAGTCATGCCTATCACAAGAAAAACTTCCCTCTGGTGTCATCAGTTTTCATTCTTTCTTTATTTCTCTCCTCCCTTATCCCCCCAATGTGCATGACCTGCTACTCCTGAGTATTTCAATGTCAATTAACATGGTACTTTAGTCAATATGGTTCTTCCCACTGGGCAATGACACAGGAATCAAACTGAGTCCTGCATAACCACGTACAGCTTCCAGGCAAATCACTCCAAACCAACTCACTTCTGCTGATTTTGGTATAAGAATTGTAAAAGCTTTTATTTTTAAAAAAGTGTTGTTTTTTTTTAAATGGGAATTATTTAAATGAATATAGACTACTCTAACAATCAAAATGTGAACTAATTGGCTATATGTATGTGCCCCAGTTTGGAAACAGGAACTAAAGTAAGCTTTCTTGTGAAGAAGCATGGTCCAGTGGTTAGGTCACCAACCTAGGAGTTGGCCCCAGTTCAGTTCCCTGCTTTATCATGTGCTTCTTGTGTGACAGCCTTTTGGTTCCCCATCTGTAAAATGGGAATAATGGTACTTCCTTACCTTTCAGGGGTGTGGTGGTGGTGGTGGTGGTGGTGGTGGTGGTGGTGATGATGATGATGATGATGATAAATATATTTAAGATGATGAAGTTCTTTGAGATCTACTGAGGAAAAGAACTATGTCAGAGATAGGCATTATTATATCTGAAGTGCACATTAGGATGCACTATAGGAGCAGGGGTTCTTAGATAAATCTATCCTTAAATAGGATAGTCTCCTTGTTAAGGCACAGTGCTAGGAGTCAGGAACAAAAGTCTCATTTGTGGATCTGCAATTGTCTTCTTGTGTGACTGGCAAATGTAGGTTACCTCTCCGTGCTTCAGCTTCCCCATCAGTAGAACAGGGATAATAATAGTTGCTTACATCATTGAAGTTTGTGAGGCTGACTTCATTATTGTCTGAGCGTCTCAGCTGGAAAGTACTAGGAAGAGCCCAGTATTATTAGAGATTATTTAAATTCTTTAACATGGTTAGGTCTTTAATGATTAATGTGAATCCTCCCCCTCCGCCCCACAAGCTATTGCGGTGATGTGTCACCTGCTGTTGGCCATTTTCTCCAAGTGCACATCATTTGATTTACTTTTGATTTTGCTGAAATTTTGTCAATTTTGCTGTTGCTGAGAGTAGAGTGGTCCACAGGTCAGCAAAGGTCTGAGTAGAGCGTATAAAAGAGGGTACAGCAAATGTACTGGTAGAGAGTGAGAGAGATTAGCAGTGTGGAAAACATACAGGGTGTGTCTAGCATGCAAAGGAGTTACTCAATGTACTGTAGTAAAGGAAGTGAGTCCACACGCATGAAGGAACAGGTCCAGCATTATTTTGTTGGCTGAGCTCCAGCAGCCTGCTTCACCGTGCATCACCTTATGCACTACTGGCAGATTCAACCAGTAGCACTAAGATACTTCGGTTCTCACTTCATCGGATGCATTTGGTGGAAAAAACAGAGGAGAGATTTATATACACACACACAGAGAACATGAAACAATGGGTTTATCATACACACTGTAAGGAGAGTGATCACTTAAGATAAGCCATCACTAGCAGCAGGGGGGGGAAAGGAGGAAAACCTTTCATGGTGACAAGCAAGGATGACATCTTCATCATCTGGACCCATGGAAAAGAAGCTCTTGAGGAATTCCATCATGATTTCAACAATTTCCATCCCACCATCAACCTCAGCCTGGACCAGTCCACACAAGAGATCCACTTCCTGGACACTACGGTGCTAATAAGCGATGGTCACATAAACACCACCCTATATCGGAAACCTACTGACCGCTATTCCTACCTACATGCCTCTAGCTTTCATCCAGATCATACCACTCGATCCATTGTCTACAGCCAAGCACTACGATATAATTGATTTGCTCCAACCCCTCAGACAGAGACAAACACCTACAAGATCTCTATCATGCATTCCTACAACTACAATACCCACCTGCTGAAGTGAAGAAACAGATTGACAGAGCCAGAAGAGTACCCAGAAGTCACCTACTCCAGGACAGGCCCAACAAAGAAAATAACAGAACGCCACTAGCCATCACCTTCAGCCCCCAACTAAAACCCCTCCAACGCATCATCAAGGATCTACAACCTATCCTGAAGGACGACCCATCACTCTCACAGATCTTGGGAGACAGGCCAGTCCTTGCTTACAGACAGCCCCCCAATCTGAAGCAAATACTCACCAGCAACCACACACCACACAACAGAACCACTAACCCAGGAACCTATCCTTGCAACAAAGCCCGTTGCCAACTCTGTCCACATATCTATTCAGGGGATACCATCATAGGGCCTAATCACATCAGCCATACTATCAGAGGCTCGTTCACCTGCGCATCTACCAATGTGATATATGCCATCATGTGCCAGCAATGCCCCTCTGCCATGTACATTGGCCAAACTGGACAGTCTCTACGTAAAAGAATGAATGGACACAAATCAGATGTCAAGAATTATAACATTCAAAAACCAGTTGGAGAACACTTCAATCTCTCTGGTCACTCGATCACAGACCTAAGAGTGGCTATACTTCAACAAAAAAGCTTCAAAAACAGACTCCAACGAGAGACTGCTGAATTGGAATTAATTTGCAAACTAGATACAATTAACTTAGGCTTGAATAGAGACTGGGAATGGATGAGTCATTACACAAAGTAAAACTATTTCCCCATGGTATTTCTCCCCCCCACCCCACCCCCCACTGTTCCTCTGATATTCTTGTTAACTGCTGGAATTAGCCTACCTTGCTTGTCACCATGAAAGGTTTTCCTCCTTTCCCCCCCTCCCCCCCCGCTGCTAGTGATGGCTTATCTTAAGTGATCACTCTCCTTACAGTGTGTATGATAAACCCATTGTTTCATGTTCTCTGTGTGTGTGTATATAAATCTCTCCTCTGTTTTTTCCACCAAATGCATCCGATGAAGTGAGCTGTAGCTCACGAAAGCTTATGCTCTAATAAATTTGTTAGTCTCTAAGGTGCCACAAGTACTCCTTTTCTTTTTGCGAATACAGACTAACACGGCTGCTACTCTGAAACCTGTCATTAGGTTCTCACTGTAAATTCACACCACTGCATCAAATGCTAATAGCAAGGAAATTCTACTCTCCCCCGACATGACCCCTCCAGCAGGGGTGAGCAATAAGAGAACTGTGCATTCCTGTATCCCTCTACAGTGTTGATCAGAACTGGTGGAACTATTCATTGTGAATTTAATCTTGGTTTTGGCCAGTAAACTGTTCAAGAACTGATATTGATTTTTTTTCAAACATATTTGTTATTCTTCAAACAGTTTGGATTAATCATTGTTGCATTTATACTATATCTCACAACTCAGAACTATTTGCTGTGGCTCTCCACTGTTGGTCATTTGGGATGTGCCGTTGGTCTCCTAAATCTCATGGTATTGTTTCTGCTCCCTGAATACATAAATTAAATGTTTTAAACAAGAGAATAATTAACATAGCTGCATTATCCTCTAGTCTCCTTTAGGCTCTTTTCACACAAATAATCATTCAGGCTAAAATTCACCACTCTTTTAGAGTTTGTGATCATTTTCACTTATGCTCGTTGGCTGTCTGAATATTCACTAGTAAAACATGTCTCCAGAAATTATAGCCAACCAAGCTTACTTGGTGCTTTTATTTTCAAAAAATGTTTCTGAATCTATTTTCATCCTCTTAATTTTTACTATTCAACCAGCTGTAATGGTGTTGATAAGGGAAAGAAAGAAGTTGATAGCTCAAAACTGTCTGGAACTAAAATTATGGTAGAGAGATGTGTACAAATGTTGACACCTTTTCCTGTGTCACTTTAATACCCCCAACCTATGATGTGTTTTATTATTTTAAAAAACCATATGGACAGCTGGCAATTTCTCACCCACCCACCCGGTGCTGTGATGCCCTCAGATATTAGAAAATAGTATAAATTCAGAATCAGACCAGGTGAGGATAGAGATGGCTATGACACAACTGTTTCCCCCATTCTCTGCCCAGAGGTAGCTGAATTTTGGAGGTGTATAAAATGATGGTTTTAATAGAGTTACATTAGTGAATCATGCCTTAAGTCTATTCAACATTCTCTTCTATCAATCATATCATATCATAACATTCTATTCACTAAAAAGGTTAATTGTGACCAGATGCTGAACACAATTTATATTAACAACAAAGGGGAAGGAACACAAGTCAGGATAGGGAAAGAACAGGTTAAAGAATACTTGGAAGTTAGATGTATTCTAGTCCCTGATGAATTTCACCCTAGGGTACTTAAGGAACTAGCTGAAGCAATCTTGGAACCATTAGTGATTATCTGTGAGTACTCATGGAAGACAGGTGAGGTGCCAGATAAATGGAGAAAGTACTATATTGGCCTATCTTTAAAAAGGGAACAAAGAGGACCTGAGGAATTATAAACCAGTGAGCCTAAATTAAAATTCCTGGAAAGATACTGGAACAAATTATCAAAAAATCAGTCTGTAAGCACTTAGAGGATAGGGTGATAAATAATAGCTGGCATGGATTTGTCAAGAATAAATCATGCCAAACCAACCTAATTTCCTTCTTTGACAAAGTTACTGGCCTAGCGGATAAGGAGTAAATGTGGCATATCTTGCTTTTAGTAAGGTTTTTGACAAAACCCCACATGACCTTCTTATAAGCAAACTAAGGTAATGTGGTCTAGATTAAATTACTATTAGGTGGGAGCACAGATGGTTGCAAAACCATACTCAGAGTATTTATTTGCTGTAAAATTGGGAGGATGCATCTAGTGGGGTCCTGCAGGGGTCAGTCCTGGGTATGATACTAGTCAATAGTTTCATTAATGACTTGGATAATGGAAAGGAGAGTATGTTTATAACATTTGAAGATGACCCCAAGCTTGGAGGGGTTGCAAGCACTTTGGGGATAGGATTAGAATTCAAAACTACTTTGACAAATTGGAGAATTGATCTGAAATCAACAACACAAAATTCAGTACAGACAACTACAAAGTACTTAGGAAGGAAAAATCAAATGCACAAATACAAAATAAGGAATAACTGGTGAGGCTATAGTACTGTTGAAAAGAATTCAGGGGTAATAGTGGATCACAAATGAGCCAACAATGTAATACAGTTGCAAAAAGCTAATATTCTGGGATATATTAATTTGAGTGTTGTATGTAAGACATTGACAATAACTGTTCTGCTCTATTTGGCATTGGTGAGGTTGCATTTGGAGCACTGTGTCCAGTTTTGGGTGTTTCACTTTAAGAAAGATGTGGACAAACTTGAGAGAGTCCAGAGGAGAGCAACAAAAATGATAAAAGGGTTAGAAAACCTGACCTCAGAGGAAAAGTTTAAAAAACCTGGGTATGTTTAGTCTCGAGAAAAGAAGACTCAGGATGGGACCTGAAAACACTCTTTAAATATGTGAAGGGCTGTTAGAAAGAGGATGGTGATCATTTGTTCTCCATGTCCATTGAAGGTAGAAGAAGAAATGCACTTAGTCTGCAGCAAGGGAGATTTAGGTTCGCTATTAGGAAAAACTTTCTAACTATAAAGAGCGTTAAGAAGTGGCATAGGTTACCAAGTGAGAGAGTGGAATCCTGAAGGTTTTTAAGCACAGGTTAGACAAACATCTGTTAGAGATTATCCAGTTATACTTGGTCCTGCCTCAGCATGGGGAAATGGACTAGATGACCTCTTGAGGTCCCATCCAGCTCTACATTTCTATGATTCTGTATGCCTCTGAAATCAGTAATGCCTCTTTTACCAACCATTAGTGGCAGAAAGTCAGATACTGACTTTTCACTGAAGGTAACTACTGATGTATTCCTAGATTTTTAAAGTAAAAAGGGAACAGTGTCTAGTCTGAGTTGCTGCATAACACAGATCATAGAATTTAACCCAGTAATTCCAGTTTCAAGCTGACAAAATATGGTTAAACTAGAGCATACATAGAAAGACACCTAATTTTAATTTGAACTTTTCCAGGGATGGAGAATCCACCATATCATGTGGTAAATTATTCACATTTTTCATGTTTCTTAATCCCTGTTAATAGCACTGATAGTGAAAGATTTGTGCATGTCATGTAATACAGCTGCCTCCACAGCAGGCTAACGGATGAAAGGGGCAGCTCATCATCTGATGCCGGTGACTGTGAATTACAGAAAAGAAAGTTTTCAGAGTAGCAGCCATGTTAGTCTGTATCCGCAAAAAGAAAAGGAGTATTTGTGGCACCTTAGAGACTAACAAATTTATTTGAGCATAAGCTTTTGTGAGCTATAGCTCACTTCAAGTATTCATCTTTTTTTAAATCCCAGACAATACAGTAAGTGGATCAGCTGCTGTTCTTGCTTGTTAGCTCCAGGCAGCAGCTGCAGGGCTTCTATCTTTTTGGATGTGATAAAAATAACGTTCTACTCCCTCATGATCATTAAGAACCCATAGCTGGTTTGCTAGAGCTTCAAGTGCCTGTTTCCAGGCCAAATGTCAAGCCGGGTTATATTCTGTTGACCTATATTCCCTTGCAATTTCAACTGATTAATTACAATAGTTATTTTTCACTTTTACATTGTTAAACACTTGTTTTATTTCACGCTGTTGCTGGGAGGCACAGGGTCCTGCTCCCTGCTGGTATCCCACTGGTGTTAGCTGTCAGAAAGTGGGCATGCCCACACAGCCCTACTCTCTGCCATGCATCAGCTCCTAAAACTCTCCAGGAGCAGAGTGCGTGCATATGCTGTACCCCCTCCGGGGATGGCAGAGCTCAGCTGTATATTCACATGAGGAATTCTAGCTAGGTAGAGTGTCCCCCACTAATATGATTTTTGCTTGAAAATGGCAGGCTTTAGCCCTAAGTCTATGAAGCCAACAGGTGGGAAAGAGGACAGGTCTATGGATATCGTGGATGCGCTTCTAAATGTTGAGAGGGGGTTTCCATACCAAACTTCCAAATCTTTTGAGTGTCACCGTCACAGCATGAGGTGTGGGACCTTGGGTCCAACCTCTCCTGTGCCTCATTTATTTTCCAGATCATGGGAATTAGGGCTAAGCCCGCTAGGAGATATAAGGGGCAACTTGTGCTCACTGCAAGGGGGATAGCTGGCAGGAAGAATGCTATGCTGCTCTCTGTAAACCAGGCTCAGGGAAAGGACTAATGGTGACTCCTTCCCAGGTAGGAACGGGCTAAAAAAGAGCCCTACAGATGGGCTACAGCAGGACCTATGGGAGAGGTTTGTATACTGGGGGAGCCAGAGAGGTGGCATTGAAGTTATGAAATGGCCCTGGGAAATAGAGAAACAGGGCAGCTTTGAGTCTGAGGACTGAAAGTTACTACTGGTGTGCTGTAATAGAGGGAGGGCATGCATCCCATTTCCTCCCCTCCCCCCGCCCCCATAGTGCCATGCACAGAGGATGTGTGGAAATGCAAGGGGGAAAGGTAATGTATAGAGGGCTGGTGGGACACAGCCAGGAAAAAGCCAGGAAATCACCTGAGAGCCTGGAAAGGGCCAAACTGTCCTACGGAGCTCAGAAGGGAGCAGAAAAACATTAGGGCTGTCATGTGATTAAAAAAAGTAATCCCGATTAATCATGCAATTAATCATACTGTTAATAATAGAATACCATTTATTTACATATTTTTGGATGTTTTCTACATTTTCAATATATTGATTTCAATTACAAACACAGAATACAAAGTGTACAGTGCTCACTTTATATTTATTTTTGTTTACAATATTTGCACTGTAAAAAAACAAAATAGTATTTTTCAGTTCACCTCATACAAGTAAGCAATCTCTTTCTCATGAAAGTTGAACTTACAAATGTAGAATTATGTACAAAAAACCTGCATTCAAAAATAAAACAATGTAAAATTTAGGAGCCTGCAAGTCCACTCAGTCCTACTTCTTGTTCAGCCAATTGCTTAGACAAACAAGTTTGTTTACATTTGCAGGAGACAATGCTGTCAGCTTCTTGTTTACAATGTCACCTGAAAATGAGAACAGGTGTTCTCATGACCCTGTTGTAGCCGGCATTGCAAGATATTAATGTGCCAGATGTGCTAAAGATTCATATGTCCCTTCATGCTTCAACCACCATTCCAGGGGACATGCATCAATGCTGATGACGGGTTGTGCTTGATAACAATCCAATTAGTGTGGACCAATGCATGTTCATTTTCATCATCTGAGTCAGATGCCACCAGCAGAAGGTTAATTTTCTTTATTGGCGGTTTGGTTTCCGTAGTTTCCGCATCAGAGTGTTGCTCTTTTAAGACTTCTGAAAGCATGCTCCACATCCTGCCCTGATCAGATTTTTGGAAGGCACGTCATATTCTTAAACCTTGGATTGAGTGCTGTAGTTATCTTTAGAAATCTCACATTGGTACCTTCTTTGTTTTGTCAAATCTGCAGTGAAAGTGTTCTTAAAAGGAACAACAAGTGTTGGGTCATCATTCGAGACTACTATAACATGAATTATATGGCAGAATGCGGGTAAAACAGAACAGGAGACATACAATTCCTCCCAAGTAGTTCAGTCACAAATTTAATTAACACATTATTTTTTTTTAACGAGCATCATCAACAGCGAAGCACATCCTCTGGAATGATGGCCAAAGCATGAAGGGGCATAAGAATGGTTCGCATATCTGGTATGTAAGTACTTTGCAATGCCGGCTACAAAAGTGCCACACAAATGTTTGTTCTTATATACAATGGCACCAGAAAGTGAAAAGAGGGCAGCATTATCTCCTGTAAATGTAAAGAAACTTGTTTGTCTTAGCAATTTGGCTGAACAAGAAGTAGGACTGAGTGGATTTGTAGGCTCTGAAGTTTTATATTGTTTTGATTGCAGTTACATAACAAAATCTACATTTGTAAGTTGCACTTTTAGGATAAAGAGATTGCACTACAGTACTTGTATGTGGTGAATTGAAAAATACTATTTCTTTTGTTATTTTTACAGTGTAAATATTTGTAATAAAAATAATATACACTTTGATTTCAATTACAACACAGAATACAATATGTATCAAAATGTAGAAAACACCAAAAATATTTAATAAATTTCAATTGGTATTCTACTGTTTAGCAGTGCGATTAAAACTGTGATTAATTGTGATTCATTTTTTAATCACGATTAATATTTTTGATTTAATCGTGTGCATTAACTGTGATTAATTGACAGCCCTAGAAAAAATGTTTTGTTTAGTTGGCCTTTTGTTTCCCCCTATAAAGGGGAAACCTTTTGCTTAGGTCAGAGGTCCAGAGCTTTGAACTCCCCCTACCAGTCTCTGTCGAGAGGGGAACAGAGGCATAAGCCATGTTTCTATGCTGTGGGAGGTGAACCGCTTACAGTCACCCATTGTTAGCAGTGATCAGACAATGCTGATCATGAAAGTAACATAGTGAGCTGAAGTCTCTTCCCCTTCCTTCCCCATTTTATTGAAATAGCCAAGCCTAGGGCAGTTCTGTTGATGGAATCTGCTTATTGCCTCTAATCTTTACATTTTCAGTAAAACAGCATTGGCCCTGGTCTTCAATCTTTCCATTGGTTTGGATGCAAATGAGTCACTGAAATATTAACAATCATTTCCAATGACAGAAATGCATAGCTGCTGGTGCATAGAGGAATCATAGAAGAGTAGGACTGGAAGGGACCTCAATAGGTTATCTAGTCCAGTCCCCTGTGCACAAGGCAAGACCATTCCTGACAGGTGTTTGTCCAACCTGTTCTTATAAACCTCCCATGATGGAGATTCCACAACCGCCCTAGGCAATTTATTCCAGTGCTTAACTACCCTGACTACCCGTTAGGAAGTTTTTCCTAATGTCCAAACTAAACCTCCCTTGCTGCAATTTAAGCCCATTGCTTCTTGTCCTATCCTCAGAGGTTAACAATATTTTTATTCGTGTTACATTTGTCAATATACAAAGAGCAAAGCATGTAATTTCTTTCTTGCAGTTCTCTTTTATCTCAAATAACTCTTTTTAGAAGGAGAGGAAAGTCACCATAAGAGCACTGTGTGTATATCCTTCATTATAGACTGAAGCATCACTGAGAACAAAATGCCTCACTGTGTCTTTAGATATCAGAGCTTTTAGATATTTAAAGGTGCAGTACACCACAAACAAAGGCTTAATAGCTACATACGCCACAAATAGTTATGTTCTTCAGATTTCTCCCCTTAGATGCACCCATGGAACTTGGCCCATGTGCTGCAGAAGATACTCACTTCCTTCCTAGGTTTCTCTTCACTGATAGTTGTTTGTTAATTGTGACTGTTTGAGAATCTGCCCATCATGTCAGTTTTTCAGAAACCAAGCAGGAGAAGCCAAGCTCCTCTTTTGGCCTTTAAGAGAGTGCCTAAGTCTTTTTTTCCAGCAGCCCAAGTTCACTGTGCAGAAAACATAAAGCATTTTTCTTAGTAAATTCCTAGCATATTTTCCTAGTAAACGTTTGAATAAAACTCAAACTTTCAGCCTGTGTCCAGAGGGAAGTTTCTAGCTGTTATCATTTTGCTATGCCTTTGTGCAAAAAAGAGCAGATTTCTGAAGCAAGCTGACTCTAATGTTCAGGCCATACACTAAATTGTATGCAAGGGCCTCTCTTTTTACCTATGGACAGTTCTAAACTGTTCTTTAACAGGCTAGTGCTTACATAGATACTGGTCTTATTTGCATGCTCTTACACCATAAGAGCGTGCAAATATAGTATTCTGAAATACCTAGTGTATTATCACATTGGTGTGCTGTGGATGAATGCAGTATTTGAAACCCTCTTGTCTATCTCCAAGCCATTGTTTTATGTCTGTAGTGGTGTTTTATCCATAATACCTTGAAATTGGTAAACTTTGCCAGTGGTTCCTTCAGTCAGTAGGTGAACATGGATTTTTTTTTTTTCAGTTGAGGAAGAGATATTGGGCCTAATTCTTCTCTGTTATATCAAAGAAAACTTGGGAGTCACTCCAGTGGTTTCAGTGGATGGCACAGGAAGTAAGTCTGGGCAGAACATGACCCATACTCCCTACTTCACACCTAGACTTGAAAGTTTGCTGTAGAATGACACAACAAAATCTCTATTAGATATTTTTCATAAGTGCCTGATTCTATCAGACGTATTCCCAATGAGTAGAAACTTACTCTGTAGTTAGCTCACTGATTGCAACAGGACTTCATAAACCTTTACAACTGTCTTCATTTTATTTGCCCTGGAAGGAAGAACAAAATGAAATTCATCAGGCTCCAAAATGGAAAACTTGGTTTCAAAATGAAACTTTCCTTTTGCTTTTCAAAAACAACAAAAGAGTTTGTTTCCTCCTTTTCCGCATTTTGCCATGGAATGCAGTGGAATGAATGACATTTAGTGTGTGTGGGGTGGGGGTTCTTGTATCTTCCTTTTGTTTTTTTCAACTATGGAAAAGTTAGAGTGGGAAAAGAAAAAAGTGGGTGGGCGGACACCTCCCTAGACATCAATTAATTTTGTTGGATTCAGTGGCAAAAAGGAAAATAAAATTTGATTTAAAAAAAAAAGACACAAAACCAAACAGAAAACTTCAATTAAAAAATAAAAATCGTTTTATGTTGCAATTGCCCATCAATTTTATTTAAAACATTTTCCTGCAAATTTTTTAAAATGTTTTGACTGAACACCATTTTTTTGAGTGGGGGTTTGAAAATGTCAAGTAGCTCTGTTCTTCTCTGGTAGAAATACCAAATTGATGTTGTTCGTTCTTCAGCACTTCCCTTTTTTTTTTTTTTAACAAATGCCCAATACGTTCAGTATACGGAATGTGACCTAATCAGCAATTTGTCTGGCCTGGTTTACAAATCAAGCTGTGCACTGTTTAAATCTGGGGTGAGGCTGTTTCTCAAAACGTCCATGATGCTCTCCTCAGGGAGTTCAGACCCGTGAGTCAAGGTGCTAGCTCTCTGCCTCAGCAAGAGAGTGCTTTGCTGGAGCTTAAACTGCTCCCTGCCATGCCAGTCTGTCCACCTCACCAACATACTCTGTCAGTCTAAGCTTTGACTTGCAGGTAAGCATCCATGAACTTCTGGTCCTGAGTTCCCCAGAGGTCTCTCTTTGCAGTGTCCAATCCCTGTCAGTGGACACACAGAAATGAACCCAATCCACTGTCTCCAAAGAGACAGAATAAATGCCAACCTGCTGGATAAGCTGAGGATGCTCACTTTACTTTAATATAACAGCAAGGAGATGGTTTATACTAAAACTAAGAATAAATTTATTAATAAAGAAAAGAGATTTAAGTGATTATAGTTATTAGTCCTCTCCCCTCCTCCACCTCTCCTCAAATCTGAACCCTGGAGATTTTGTTTAAATCTTTGCTGGTGACCTGATGGAGATTTTCTTCAACTGCATACATGAAGAACTTTGTCACAGATATATTGGCCTTGATGGACTTTTCATAGTGCAAAGTACAGAGCTGAGCCTTACCTTTGTTCTAAGAACTCTCTGAATGAAATTCACCCTTGTGCAAGGAGCCAGCACAAGATCTCTGCTAGAGTTGGGCAAAATTTTTCAACTGAATAATTTTTTCACCAAAAAATGCAGTTTGGGGACAATGAGAACTATTTGTGAACACAGGTTGAATAGTTTTGGCCAAATGAAATTAAGATTTTTTTTTTTTTTTAAAAAAGTGAAAACTGTTTGTTTTGACATTTTCAAACTGAAAAATTGTCATTTTTTGTTTTGAAACATTCTGAAACCTGTCATTGTTTTGTCTGAAATTTAGCTAGATTTTTGAGGGGCTTTTCAAGGGTAAAAATACCACCTGGAAATATAAATAAATGAAATATTAAAACAGTTTATTTTCAGGTCAAAGGAAACATTTCTTTTAACCCAAAACAATTTTTTTTCTAGATTTTTCTGGTTCAGTCACCACGCAAACAAACGAAAAAATAAATTATTTACTGAGCTCTCATCTCTGCACCACTTAAATTCCACTTACAGGGTTAAATGGGATTCAAAAGGGACAGAAGAACTTGTGCTGTCCCTCTGTCCGGGGGTGAATTTCACCATCATGTGTCCTGCCTCAAGGAGGATGTGGAGTGTCTGGAGCCGGAGTACTTCAAGTACAGTATTACATGAACATTTGTAGCCTTTGTATCCCTGAAGTATTCCTTACTACAGTAAACATAAGGCACTCGTCTGATGGTTATAAACTCTGCATGTTACAGACACATTCAGCTTCAGCAAAAGACTATGAACTCCATGGTGCTTATAAACACTGTTGGTGTACAGCTGTGCTGGCAAAGTCTGTAAACTTCAGCCAAACAAGCTACAGAGAACCGAGGCGATCACGTACTCCAGGACCACATTATTTGAGTTTTCTGTTTCACTGAACAACATGCATTTTTTTACACTAAATTTGTAATTACATGAAAAAATATATTCTTGATCTCCGAAGAAATAATCTACATCAATTTTTCACATGACAAGGCTTTGACATAACTTCTTAAACTGAGGACAAATCACAAACAAAGCTTCATTAAGATACAGTTTTCATGCATTTCAAATGGAAACTACATAACCCAACTTAGAGCAGCCCATATAACACCTAATAATGTAAAAAGTACCCTCTCGGTACATTGGAGCCACCTACCTTTACAGACTTTGAATTCACCCTCCCGCAATAAGTCAGCTAAAATAATCTTACATTTGTATAGAATCATCGAACCATAGGGTTAGAAGGGACTTCAAGGGTCATCTAGCCTACCCCCATTTTACTTGGCAGATACAAATCAAAGACCTCTGTCTCACTTTCCCACTATAGTCAAGTGACATTTGACATCTCATTGTCTAAGAGCTATCTTCCAATACTCATCACTATTCCACCACACTCTGCATACAGAGTATAAATTGCACTTGTCCCCAGTGATGTGGCTGTGAGAGCTCACTATCTATGCACAACCAGGTAGTCACTATGATCCTGGCTGTTGTATAAATCCTAGCTGTACCCTCTGACTTTTAACCCCTATTCAGTGTGTCCAATGGCTTGAAATCACATCTGATCCAATTTTGTGTCTGGGAATATTAAATAAAGCACTGTACATAAAGAGTCTTAAAAGTAAAATAATACTACAGGACCCCCTTAATAATGGTGCTGGAATACCATCTCAAACAACGTGACACAGGCACCTGGTAATATCTAGGCAGTACTCGGTAAATAAACAGTGATAACTTTCTGTCTAGACCAGCAGCACAGCCTGTCATCTAAATGCAAAGTTTATAAAAGGGCAAATCCAGCTCACCTTAGTCCATGGGATATACAAGCAACTAAGGGAGCAGGATGTGGCCCTCAAGATCCGGAGTCACATGTCATCGTTAGGAATTTACCAGTTCAAAATGTGTTTATATCATGCTGAAGAAATCAGATATGCAAACAAACTCAGGACATTGGACGTCTGCATCAGAGGAGTCAGGAATCGGAGATCCCCTGGCATGCTTATACCTGAGCATGCCACAGTTTGACAAACACACATTTTTGCTTGACTAGTCAGAACAAAGACAAATTAGTTAATCCCTGAGAATATAGTTACACCCTCACTATCTAATATGCTATTTAATTATACCTGTTGCCATCAATGAAAAGGTCACTCGGGCAGTGGTAAATTATTAACTGCTGGCTGTATAACATGCTGTTCTGATTTCTCCTGCCCTTTACATTTTCTGTTCTCTGTTAAGCGGAAACACACAGGGGCCAATGCCGTCCCTGGTGGAACTCCACTGGAATCAGGGAGTCTGGACTGCTGTGTCTAGCTTTGTTTTGGTTTAGGCTTTGCAGGACACTAATTCTATCGCAAAGGACGAGGGTTTTCTTGCATGAGTGACCTCTCTGTGATTCACAGGAAGCTGGCTGCCTTTCCAGCTCAGGGCCCAATTCTCCACTGCTCTGTACCTAGTGGAGCCAATTAGTCTTCTGCAAGACAGGATTTAAATGCTACCAGATCCCTTGGCACAGGTTCAAATGGTCACAGTGGGTGTAGAGCAGTAGAGACAGAGGAGCACGGAAAATTATTTTTATAACATGCTTTGAGATCCTCAGCGGAGGGCTGCTATATGGATACAAAGATATTATAACTTATTTAGCATCGAAAGCAGAGGAAGAGATAAATGAGCATTGGCAGTGAATGGAGAGAGAGAGATTCTTCTGACTCTTGTAAAGGTGCAGATATGCAGGACCAAATGAGAGCTCAACCCCTGCACTCAGAGCTGGGAAAGGCTGACAGCTGAGGGGAGGGCATTAAAGCACCACTTCCAACCTGAAGGGCACTTTGGTGCAGCTCAGCAAACAGGCATTCTCATGAGCTGCTTGTTCTGTTCAGATAGTAGCTAATGAGTTGTTCTATGTTAGGCATCCACTTTTCTGTGACTATATAGAATTACATGACAGAATCATAGATGGAAAAGACCTCTGAGGTCCCCTAATCCATCACCCTGCCAAGGCAGGATTCTCCCTGACAATGTATTTTTCCAGTCTTGTTTTATATGTTTCTTGCTATGAGTTCCCACTTCTTGTCATGTATTTTTAATGCTGCCCCTTTCCAAATACACACATGTGCAAATGCTGAAAGACAGCACTCACTACAGCCTTATTTCACGAACAAATGAATGGACAGCAGGCTGTTTTCTAGGGTTTATAATGTCTTTATCAACCTATTGTCTTGAAAATTAGCACAAGTTTTATCCTTCACCAAGAGCTATTTATACACTTAATGTAAAGGGCCTGATTCTCTTCTACATTAGGAAGCTTTGCACAAAGCTGCCTCAAAGTCAGCTTAGCCATTCACTGCAGGATTTATTCCACTGTAGGGAAATCCTTAGGTGGTATGCTGGCTGATACGGAGAAATGGCTGCAGATTAGTGCAAGTGGTTAGGGCATCATTTGTGGCTTGTTGATGTTTAGCCATAATAGCTTCTCAGGGCTGCTGGCAGCCACCGTGAATGTAACGGGCTACAAATATGCATAATTGTCACTGATTCTTCTACCCTATCTCCTCCTACATAAAGAGAAATTTCAGAGATGTCCACTATCTCAGATCTCCTGTTAAAGATTTCGTGAGCACAATGTTTTGTGTAAAAAGTGGCCTTGTTTTTCTGTGATTCAGTGCAAAACCCCAACCCCCCCGCGTAAAACTCCACAACTCCCCCCTCCACACAATAAAGTGTCTCTTGTGCTGAAATTTGATTTAAAGGTGAAATTTGGAATTGCAAGATCACTTGGCATGGAACCGTACAATCTGTCAAATGAAAAACATTCCTTATTTTTGCATAGGTCTGATACAAACAAAACACAGTCATGCATAGAAGATTGCAGCCAGCTGGCACACAGAATGACATGTGTGTAGCAGAGAACATTGATGATTTTGGGGCTAAGGGAATGGACTGGGACTTTGGACACTTGAAGCCTTGAGACCTAGATTTGATTTCTGGTTCTGTTACACACTTCCTGTATGATGTCAAGCTCACTGTGCTTCAGTTACACACCTATAAAAATTCTTTCCCCACCCTTTATCTGTCTTATTTATTTAAGCCCTGAACTTGGAATTGACTCCATATGTGGGCGTAGAGTTCCACCTGCTGAGGCCTATTTACACCAGATACCTGAGGTGCTGGAACAATTTGTATAGTGGGGGTGCTGCTGAGAGCCATTGAACCAAACTGTTAACCTTGTATATAATGGTAACTACTTCCATCCAGGGGGTGCAGCAGCATCCTCAGCAAACCTAATTCCAGCATCTATGCCAGATATAAGGGCTTTGGTACATTCATGTGTAAGGGATGGGGGAGAGCCAGGACTGTCTCCTTACTACATGTGTAGAGCATCAAGTACAATGGGGTCTTGATTTTGGGAGTAGTGCATGGTCTCTCCAGTAATACAAATAACAATGTTGGTCAAGGGCAGAAAGATACACTATTATTCTTATGAAAAATGCCATGCCATCATTAATGTCCATGAAGAACAGATAGGATTAATTTTTAATATAATTTCAAATATTGATCACCTTTGAACTTGACACTCGCACTGTGACTTATGTCTGCCCTTCAGATCTTTTATTTCACACTTGAGTCTGAGAAGAGTATCCATTACTTCAGTGGTTTGCTCCTGCAGGTCCGTGACTATGCTGACATCCTAGTAGGGATTATCTTTTGTCACCTGTAGTTCAGACACTTAAAGAAATTTCAATTTCGTGTCCTTTATCTATGAAACTTGTTCCAAAGTCCCATACAAAGGTCAAAACAAATATCCACTGTATAATTACTTACCTGTTTTTGTTGTTTGGTTTCTTCTGAGTTAGTTTGGAGCTTTCGTGCTTGATTGAGCAAGAAGAGAGACTTTGGCTGCCAGTCAAAAAGGAACTGGCAAACTAGATGGTTGGTCACTAGTCACTGTAAATATTAGTGACTTGATTCTGTTCCCCTTGAAAACAACTGCAAAATTCCCATTGACTTCAGCAGGGGCCAGAGCAAGTTGTAGATATTTAGTTGCTGAAGCATGACTAAATTCTGGCAAATAATGAGGTTTTTTTGTTCACTGGCAATTAAAAAAATATCAGAAAAACATTATTTTTGGATCAACCAAAATTACAAAATTTTTGAAATTTTCAGTAAGTCAAAAAGTCTAAACAAATTTCATTTTGAGTCAAATTAAACCTTTTATTCAACCCAAAATGAAATGTTTCTTTTCAATTTAGCATTTTTTAATGTTTGATTGTTTTTAATACAATTTTTAAAATAAGTTGTTTTAAACCAAAAATCAAGATGTCAGTATGAATTTTTTTTTTTACTGAAACAATTTGGCAAAATGGACATGAATTCAAAAAATGTTTTAATGTCACCAAATATGCATTTTTTGCTGACAATAAAGTTGTGTGTGAAAAGTTTTGCCCAGCTCTAAAAAAGACATACCTCTTCAGATACATGTTTACCACTAACACTAACACTGAGCTGATCCTACAAACTCTTTGACAACTGCAAAAAGAACAGGAGTACTTGTGGCACCTTGGAGACTAACAAATTTATTAGAGCATAAGCTTTCCTGGGCTGCAGCCCACTTCATTGGATGCATAGAATGGAACATATAGTAAGAAGATAGATAGATATAATGTACATACAGAGAAGGTGGAAGTTGCCATACAAATCGTAAGAGGCTAATTAATTAAGATGAGCTATTATCAGCAGGAGAAAAAAACTTTTGTAGTGATAATCAAGTTGGCCCATTTAGACAGTTGACAAGAAGGTGTGAGGATACTTAACATGGGGAAATAGATTCAATCTGTGTAATGACCCAGCCACTCCCAGTCTCTATTCAAACCCAAGTTAATGGTATCTAGTTTGCATATTAATTCAAGCTCAGCAGTTTCTCGCTGGAGTCTGTTTTTGAAGCTTTTCTATTGCAGAATTGACACCCTTAAGTCTTTTACTGAGTGGCCAGAGAGGTTGAAGTGTTCTCCTACTGGTTTTTGAATATTATGATTCCTTATGTCAGATTTGTGTCCATTTATTCTTTTGCATAGAGACTGTCCGGTTTGGCCAATGTGCATGGCAGAGGGGCATTGCTGGCACATGATGACATATCACATTGGTAGACATGCAGGTGAACAAGCCCCTGATGGCGTGGCTAATGTGATTAGGTCCTATGATGGTGTCACTTGGCATCGGGCTTTGTTGCAAGGATAGGTTCCTGGGTAAGTGTTTTTGTTGTGTGGTGTGTGGTTGCTGGTGAGTATTTGCTTCATGTTGGGGGGCTGTCTGTAAGCGAGGACTGATCTGTCTCCCAAGATCTGTGAGACTGAGGAATCATTTTTCAGCATAGGTTGTAGATCTCTGATGATGTGCTGGAGAGGTTTTAGTTGGGGCTGAAGGTGAGAGCTAGTGGCGTTCTGTTATTTTCTTTGTTGGGCCTGTCCTGTAGTAGGTGACTTCTGGGTACTCTTCTGTCTCTCTCAATCTGTTTTTTCACTTCAGCAGGTGGATATTGTAGTTTTAAGAATGCTTGACAGAGATCTTGTAGGTGCTTGTCTCTGTCTGAGGGATTGGAGCAAATGCGGTTGTATCTTAGAGCTTGACTGTAGATAATGGATCGTGTGGTGTGTCCTGGATGGAAGCTGGAGGCATGTAGGTAAGTATAGCGGTCAGTAGGTTTCTGGTATAGGGTGGTGTTTATGTGACCATCGCTTATTAGCACAGTAATATCCAGGAAATGGACCACTTGTGTGGATTGGTTTAGGCTGAGGTTGATGGTGGGATGGAAATTGTTGAAATCATGGTGGAATTCCTCAAGGGCTTTTTTTTCCCATGGGTCCAGATGATTGAAGATGTCATCAACGTAGTGCAAGAAGAGTAGGGGCTTTAGGGGACGAGCTGAGGAAGCGTTGTTCTAAGTCAGCCATAAAAATGTTGGCATACTGTGGGGCCATGCGGGTACCCATAGCAGTGTCGCTGACTTGAAGATATATATATTGTCTCCAAATGTGGAGTAATTGTGAGTGAGGACAAAGTCACAAAGGTCAGCCACCCGGTTTGCCGTGACATTATCGGGAATACTGTTTCTGATGGCTTGTAGTCCATCTTTGTGTGGAATGTTGGTGTGGAGGGCTTCTGCATCCATCGTGGCCAGGATGGTGTTTTCAGGAAGATCACTAATGGATTATAGTTTCCTCAGGAAGTCAGTGGTTTCTTGAAGATAGCTGGGAGTGCTGGTAGCGAAGGGCCTGAAGAGAGTCCACATAGCCAGACAATCCTGCTGTTAGGGTGCCAATGCCTGAGATGATGGGGCATCCAGGATTTCCAGGTTTATGGGTTTTGGGTAGCAAATAGAATACCCCTGGTTGGGGTTCTAGGCATGGGTTTGCACAGATCTGTTCCTGTACTTTTTCAGGGAGTTTCTTGAGCAGATGGTGTAATATCTTTTGGTAACCCTCAGTGGGATCAGAGGATAATGGCCTGCAGAATGTGGAGTTAGAGAGCTGCCTAGCAGCCTCTTGTTCATATTCCATCTTATTCATGATGATGACAGCATCTCCTTTGTCAGCCTTTTTGATTATGATGTCAGAGTTGTTCCTGAGTCTGTTGATGGCATTGTGTTCAGCACGGCTGAGGTTATGGGGCAAGTGATGCTGCTTTTCCACAATTTCAGCCTGTGCACATCGGCAGAAGCAATCTATGTAGAAGTCCAGTCTGTTGTTTCGACCTTCAGGAGGAGTCCATGCAGAATCCTTCTTTTTGTAGTGTTGGTAGGAAGGATTCTGTGGGTTAGTATGTTGTTCAGAGGTGTGTTGGAAATATTCTTTGAGTCAGAGATGTGGAAAGTAGGATTATAGGTCACCACAAAACTATATAATGTTTGTGGGCCTGGAGGGACAAAAGGACAGGTCCCAAGATAGGATAGATTCTTCTGCTGGGCTAAGAGTATAGCTGGAAAGATTAACAATATTATTGGGTGGGTTAAGGGAACTACAGTTGTGGCTCTTGTGGCATGTAGCAGTTTAGTTAGTGTCCTTTTTTCATTGTAGAAAAGCAAAGTGTGTGTTGTAAATGGCTTGTCTAGTTTTTGTAAAATCTATCCATGAGGAAGTTTGTGTGGCAGGTTGTTTTTTTATGAGAGTATCCAGTTTTGAGAGCTCATTCTTAATCTTTCCCTGTTTGCTGTAGAGGATGTTGATCAGGTGGTTTCGCAGTTTCTTTGAGAGTGTGTGGCTAATCTCTCAGCATAGTCTGTGTGGTATGTAGATTGTAATGGATTTTTTACCTTTAGTCCTTTCAGTATGATGTCCACTTGTTTGCATTTGGAAAGGAAGATGATGTCTGTCTATATCTGTATGGGTTTTTTCATGAAGTTGATGGATTTCCATTCTATATGACTAAACTCAGTGCCTTGCATAATGACAGGTTTCAGAGTAGCAACGGTGTTAGTCTGTATCCGCAAAAAGACAATTTAGACAACTGATGATTCATGTTATCTGGAATGTCTAGCACCTCATTATTACTCATCCTTCTTGTTACTCTCCACCATCCCATTGTGGTTTGGTCAGCTCTATTCTCCCCCCCCCCACCCCCACACACTCTGTATTGCTCATAGATTTTACAGATAAAACAGACCATTAGTTCATCCCTTATCCTCTCCCAGGGCAGGATTTTCTCTGTGTCCTGATCTGCTGTATTCTTCCAGTTCCACATTCAGCAGGGTGCCCAGGCATCTGTTTACCATTAGGCATCTGAGCAGTCCCACTTAAGTTAATCAGGGCCCCAGCTCCTTACCCCTTCCCTTTCTCTTGTGACTCACAGCATCTCTGCTCCCACCTATGTTCGATGCCTTACTATTCTGAAACCTGTCATTCATATGCCTCACTCATTCATTTTGTTGTTCTTTCAGTTTATTTACTTAGCACTGATCTCGTGCCAGGCACTCTGTAGACACTCTAGGATAGGTTCTCACCTTGAAGAGCTTACATTCTGTATAGTCAGCACCTGGCCAAGAAGAGGGGAAATGGAGGTAATACACAAGGAGTTATAGCCTTCCAAACACTAAGCAGTGATTCCTTTATCCCCTGCTCCAATACTTTCACATTGTGACTTTCCCAGCTATTTCCTGGCATCTCCCTGAATGAGCTAAGTGTTTCCTGTTGCTTCACAGAAGCAACCTCCTCCCTGCAGAAATGGCAGTTTGCTGAGGTAGCTCTGTGGAAGTCAAAGCGTGGAAGCAGACTCCCATGAGGCAGTGGGGAGGTGCTTCTGATCCTGCCACCAATCCTGTTTCTGTGCTGTCCTGAGTCACTGCCTCGGATGGAGAGGCATTGGGGATCTGCTGGCATGGAGTCTCCCACCTCTCTTATCCATAGCAGGGTAGGGGAACTGGTTCCCCAGATCCTGGCTTGAATGGTGAGGAGAGGCCAGCTAGTCATAAGAACATAAGAATGGCCATACTGGGTCAGACCAAAGATCCATCTAGCCCAGTATCCTGTCTTCCAATAGTGGCCAATGCCAGGTGCCCCAGAGGGAATGAACAGAACAGGCGATCATCAAGTGATATATTCCCAGCTTCTGGCAAACAGAGGCTAGGGACACCATCCTTGCCCGCCCTGGCTAATAGCCACTGATAGAAATATCCTCCATGAATTTATCTAGTTTTTTTTTAACCCTGTTAGAGTCTTGGCCTTCACAACATCCTCTGGCAAAGAGTTCCACAGGTTGTCTGTGCGTAGTGTGAAGAAATACTTCCTTTTGTTTGTTTTAAACCTGCTGCCTATTAATTTCATTTGGTGACCTCTAGTTCTTGTGTTATGAGAAGGAGTAAATAGTACTTCCTTATTTATTTTCTCTACACAGCCATGATTTTATAGACCTCTATCATATCCCTCCTTAGTCGTCTCTTTTCCAAGCTGAAAAGTCCCAGTCTTATTAATCTCTCCTCATACGGAAGCAGTTCCATACCCCTAATCATTTTTTTTTTTTTTGGATTTTTTTTTTTCCCCTTTCTGAACCCTGCCCAATTCCAATATATCTTTTTTGAGATGGGGCGGCCACATCTGAGCACAGTATTCAAGATGTGGGCATAGGATTTATATAGAGGCAATATGATATTTTCTGTCCTATTATCTATCCCTTTCTTAATGATTCCCAACATTCTGTTCATTTTTTGACTGCCGTTGCACACTGAGTGGATGTTTTCAGAGAACTATCCACAGTGGCTCCAAAATCTCTTTCTTGAGTGGCAACAGCTAATTTAGAGCCCTTCATTTTATATGTATAGTTGGGATTATGTTTTCCAATGTGCATTACTTTGCATTTATCAACATTAAATTTCATCACCCAGTTTTGAGAGATCCTTTTGTAGCTCTTCGCCGTCTGCTTGGGACATAACTATCTTGAGTAGTTTTGTACTGTCTGCAAATTTTACTCCCTTCTCCAGATCATTTATGAATATGTTGAATAGGATTGGTTTCAGTACAGACCCCTGGGGGACACCACTGTTTACCTCTTTCCATTCTGAAAACTGACAATTTATACCTACCTTTTGTTTCCTATCTTTTAACCAGTTACCAATCCATAAGAGGACCTTCCCTCTTATCCCATGACTTTGGGAATGGACTAAGGTTACTTTGCTTACTCCATTCCCTCTTCCTGCTCCTGGACCTACTTATGTAGTAGTCAGTAATTTCCTCCTGGAACAAGAGAGGCCTTTCCTATGGCAGTCCCTGGAAAGTGTTGGTGGATTTTTCTGCATCATGGAAGGGATGGGGGGACTCAGGGCAGGTAGGTTTTTACTGTCTGGGTTTATATGGCACTGAAGCTCTCTTCCCTCTTGACCATGATCCAACTGCTGTCCTGGGCAAGTTCCTCACCAGGGCCTTTTCAGGTCAGCCTCCAAGAGGTGGTGGTGGGGTCTCCTGGTTCACATGTTCCTGGGGGTGGAGGAAATAGGGGTTGGAGTAAGAGAGAGATGGCGGCCTGGTGTCCCAGAGTCCAGGCCTTCAGGGTAAGGAATTCAGGGGTACCTGATCATGTTCGTGTTACTCCGTAAGTCTAAGACCTGACAAACCTTTGTTTTTGTTTACACTTAGCACTTATTTTCAACAAAAGCCTGTTTACAATAAGTCTAAATCAGAAGATGGTTGCTTCCGGGAAGGTAAGATACAAGTGGGATTGTTGGCAAATATGGTTTAAATTGGACCAAGACCTACATTTTAAAATCTGTATACTGAAAGTTACTTGACAAGAACGGGAGGTGCTCACCGCTGCTAACATACAAGTCATTTATTAGAACAATAAACATAAGAACATAAGAATGGCCATACTGGGTCAGACCAAAGATCCATCTAGCCCAATATCCTGTCTTCCAACAGTGGCCAATGACAAGTGCCCCACAGGGAATGAACAGAACAGGTAATCATCAGGTGATCCATCCCCTGTCACCCATTCCCAGCTTCTGGCAGAAGAAGGTGTTTAAGTATAGATTGAGCTGCTTAATGTTAGCATATGTGGAAAACCTGGGCTCCAAACCTAAGTCTTCATTCAAATCAGAATTCCTGCTGAAGTTGATGGAAGTTTTACCTGAATGAAGACTTCAAGATTTGGCCCAATAACTTTAGGATGGAAGTTAGTCACTGAGATAATGCATGCTGGGTGCCAATGTGAGAATCTGATGGGTAGAGAGAGAAACTGGGATATTTTGATTATTTTGTAAATAGAACCAGTATGAGCCCTTTGAAGTTTTTTTTTCCTACACACACATGTACATTGTAGGAAATGTATGTCTGAGTACAGAGTGATAGATAATTTGATTACAACAGACTCTGGTAAAGTTGGGATTAAAAACTGGGACTATTTACTATACATTTATATACAAGAGAGTAACGTGGGGAGGCAAATGCAGCTGCAACCATTGGTGATAAGCTCTCTGCCAAAAATTCATCAAGAATCTCACATGAAAGCTTCATTCTGTGAATCTACTGTGTACAATTGAGCAAGTTTCAGCCAGTGTGCCCAACCAGTCAATGATCCAGTAGTGTTACTTCCACAAAATGTTTGTCTTAATCCCAAGGGTGTGCATTATTTCACTGTTGGAAATAATAGCGTATCCTCCAGGATGTCTGTAACCTCCTTGTCCTTCCTGGAATCAAATACAGAACAGTCTATGCTGTATAGGGTCTGAAGTCATATAATCAGCCACAATATGCACTTGGACAGCTTCAGCGTATGTAAAATATAGCTGGCTAAGCAATCATTGTTCAGTGTTCAAGCATATGAAGAGAGCCAAAACAGCACAACGTTCAGGCTTTCTTCTTTCCTCCACGTATCAGGATGCCTCTTATCAAGCACTTCCTGTAAGTTCTCCAAGTTCCTAGACCTTACTCTATACATAAGCATCAGACTATAATGCCCCCTATTGGGGAGCTATTTATTGTAACAAGCACCATTCAACATACACTAGATGTAGAATGCACTGCACTGTAATGATACCTAATGATGATATCTAATGGGAACTTCTCCCTGAGTCCTCAGATACCCTAGTGATGGAAACATTATTAGAACCTGATGGACAGATAAATAGAATGTCCCCTTAGCGCAGGAGTACATCGTACTTAACAAAGGCTCACCTTGTGAAACCAGAGAGGACCAGGACAGTAGCTGAGCATGATCCAGAGCCTGAAGATAATGCTGGTTATGATCTATGGCTGACTGTTTTAAATGAATAAATACTAGAGCTGTTGGAAACTTTCTGCAAACAAAGTTTTGTTCAGCATAAAATGGTCTGTTTCAAAAATGAAACGTTAAAGTTGTCATTCACCAAAAACTGCATTTTCTTATAGAAAACCAGGCTGATGGTAAATGAAAAATGTCAAAACAATTTCAGTAAGGATTTCATGGAAATTGAGTCCATTTAGAACCCTGCAAAAAAGAAACCCCTTTGAAATGTTTTGTGAAATATTTTTCTATTTCTTCTTCTTCCAACCAGTGCTAATAAATACATATTGTACTGCTATTAAGGCAGACTTAGTGCAGGAGATTCCATGACAACACCACTTACACTAACAAAATGAGTCACTGGTGAGGCAAGATGGCTGTCGATAAGCAAAACGTATTTGATTGGTACAGTACTCCTCAGATTTGCACTCCACAGGTAGCTGCCTGACCATTTACTGGATTCAACACCTTAACTGGGCCAAATGCAGACCTATTTGCTGTGAAATGATTACACGGATGCAAGTTAAAGTGTAGCACCCCTGATCAGTTCTACACCCAGTGTGGGTTACTTCTGGAAGCGGTAGGAGTAAACTGTGAGAGAAACTGGGCAACAATGTCAGGAAAAGGGCACATTAAAATGTGTCCATTATACTTCTTTGATCTGAAGCCCCACCCCAGGATCCCCTTTCCACATAGCTGACAATGGAAAACCAATGGAATGTGATCTCTGCAGGGTTTGGAGAAGCCAGCTGAATGGATCAAAACTAGTACAGTCTTCTGGGCTCATGCCGATGTAGGCTGATAACTAATTTTTGCCAGTGATCATAAGGGCTTTAACTTAACCCTGGTCTTTCAGTGTCATCTGAACTTTATCAAGCCCACCAAAACTGATCTGCCCATTGCTCTCTGGTGAGCTGGCACTCTAAAAATAAGATGAATTCACATTTTAAATGGCTGTGACCCTAACGACCTCTGGGATTGTCTCTCTTCTCAGGTGATACCACAGCATTTGTGATAAAAAAGGAGGCATTTGAGCTAAAAGTCCCATCGTCAATAAGGGGAGAGGTTTATAGTCAGGCCTCCTCAATTTACTTCTCCCTTGGATCCCAAGGAGAAAGGCACTGGTCACCTCCAGGATCTGCAGTAAGACACTTCTTTCCCCGGGACAAATGAACTGTGGGACTGGGGCAGTGGTGTGCAATCTTAAGGGAGGAGTCTATAGAGCATCAAACTACAGTAAAGGGAAACCCAAGTTCTATTCCCAGTTTTTCGTTAGGCAAGTCCTTTCATTTCTCTGTGCCCCTATTTCCCTTTGTCCGTCTTGGCTATTTAGATGATAAGCTCTTCAGGGCAGGTGTTTGTTTACTTTGTGTTTGTAAAGGGCCTAATGCAATGGGGCCTTGTGGAATCTTGGTTAGGATTCCTAGATGCTACTTTAATACAGATAAGATTATATGTAAATACATTTTATATATGCTCATATAATCATAGAAGATTAGGGTTGGAAGAGACCTCACGAGGTCATCTAGTCCAACCCCCTGCTCAAAGCAGGACCAACCCCAACTAAATCATCCCAGCCAGGGCTTGGTCAAGCCGGGCCTTAAAAACCTCTATGGCTGGAGGTTACACCATCTCCCTAGGTAACCCATTCCAGTGCTTCACCACCCTCCTTGTGAAATAATGTTTCCTAATATCCAAAGTAGACCTCCCACACTGCAACTTGAGACCATTGCTCCTTGTTCTGTCATCTGTCACCACTGAGAACAGCCAAGCTCCATCCTCTTTGGAACCCCTCTTCAGGTAGTTGAAGGCTGCTATCAAATCCCCCCTCACTCTTCTCTTCTGCAGACTAAATAAGCCCAGTTCCCTCAGCCTCTCCTCATAAGTCATGTGCCCCAGCCCCCTGATCATTTTTGTTGCCCTCCGCTGGACTCTCTCCAGTTTGTCCACATCCTTTCTGTAGTGGGGTCCCAAAACTGGATGCAATACTCCAGATGTGGCCTCCCCAGTGCCTAATAGAGGGAAATAATCACTTTCCTTGATCTGCTGGCAATGCTCCTACTAATGCAACCCAATATACTGTTAGCCTTCTTGGCACAAGGGAACACTGCTGACTCATATCCAGCTTCTCATCCACTGTAATCCCCAGGTCCTTTTCTGCAGAACTGTCTCTTAGCCAGTCAGTCCCCAGCCTGTAGCAGTGCATGGGATTCTTCTGTCCTAAGTGCAGGACTCTGCACTTATCCTTGTTGAACCTCATCAGATTTATTTTGGCCCAATCCTCCAATTTGTCTAGGTCTCTCTGGACCCTATCTCTATGGACCCTCTAGCATATCTACCTCTCCCCGCAGTGCAGTGTCATCTGCAAACTTGCTGAGGGTGCAATCTATCCCATCATCCAGATCATTAATGAAGATGTTGAACAAAACCGGCCTCAGGACCAACCCCTGGGGCACTCCGCTTGATACCAGCTGCCAACTAGACATCGAGCCGTTGATCACAACCCACTGAGCCCGACGATCTAGCCAGCTTTCTATCCACCTTACAGTCCATTCATCCAATCCATACTTTTTTAACTTGCTGGCAAGAATACTGTGGAAGACCATATCTAAAGCTTTGCTAAAGTCAAGATATATCACGTCCACTCTTTTCCCCATATCCACAGAGCCAGTTATCTCATCATAGAAGGCAATCAGGTTGGTCAGGCATGACTTGCCCTTGGTGAATCCATGTTGACTGTTCCTGATCACCTTCCTCTCCTCCAAGGGCTTCAAAATGGATTCCTTGAGACCTGCTCCGTGATTTTCCAGGGACTGAGGTGAGGCTGACCGGTTTGTAGTTCCCCCGATTCTCATTCTTCCCTTTTTTTAAAGATGGACACTATATTTGCCTTTTTCCAATCATCCACCTCCCCTGATTGCCATGAGTTTTTGAAGATAATGGCCAAAGGCTCTGCAATCACATCAGACAACTCCCTCAGCGCCCTCGGATGCATTAGATTCGGATTCATCGACTTGTGCATGTCCAGCTTTTCTAAATAGTCCTTAACCTGTTCTTTCTCCACTGAGGGCTGCTCACCTCCTCCCTATACTGTGCTGCCCAGTGCAGCAGTCTGGTAGCTGACCTTGTCCGTGAAGGCCAAGGCAAAAAAAATATTGAGTACTTCAGCTTTTTCCATATCATCTGTCACTAGGTTGCTTGCCCCATTCAGTAAGGGTCCCACGCTTTCCCTGACCTTCTTCTTGTTGCTAACATACCTGTAGAAACCCTTCTCATTACCCTTCACATTCCTTGCTAGCTGCATATCCAGTTGTGCTTTGGCCTTCCTGATTACACCCTTGCATGCTTGAGCAATATTTTAACATTATGAATGTTACCCACTAAAATTTATCACATTATGAGTTTATTATTTTACATTGGCTGTTATATATTATTTGAGCCAGGTAGAGAGAGTTATTTGTATTTTAATTGTATTAAGGATATTGTGCTTTTAATTGGTTCAGTTCCTAGGGCTTGAAGAAGTGTTATATATAAATGAGCTAGTTTGATTCAGATGGATCTTCTTTGGCATTCCTTCAGCTCCCCCCATTTCCCTAGCAGTCTCTTCTGTACACTTTGGGCCTAATTTTTAAAGTTGTTGAATGCTTACAATTCCCAGCAGCTTCAGTCGTAGTTGTGGGTGCCTGGCACCTCTGAAAAAATCCAGCTCTATTTTCCCTTCTTGCTTCTACCCTGCATTTGTATGGAGATGGAGGTGACTAGATAGGGTGACTAGGTATCCGATTTTGGACTGAAATATCCAGTCGAAAAGGAATCCTGTCGGCTCTGCTGACCAGGCTGTTGAATGTCCGGTTCGTGGCGCTGCAGCGGGGATGGCAGGCTCCCTGCTAGCGCTGTGCACGGCTCCCTGGTCCAGAAACAGCCAGTACTTCCGGCTCCTAGCCTTAGGGGCTGCCAGGGGTGCTCCATGTGCTGCTCTGCCCCCCTCCTGCAGGCGCAGCTCCCATTGGCTGGGTCAGGGCAGGAGAGGAACTAGCGCTACTTGTGAGCGCTCAGCAGGCAGCTGTTGAGGGTCACATGGCGCGCACTTCTCCCACTGCTGCCCGGCCCTCTTCTCCTCACACTCCTCCTCTGGCTGGGCTTGAGCTGCGGCGCATACCCTACTGTGAACCGCAGTCTGTCACCCCATCGTCGGCACCCAGGAGTTGGAGATATGTGTATCCCCATCTTCGAGTGCTGGGAATGGGGCTGCACCCCCATCCCCCTCACTGCATCCCTCCCTGCCTCAACCCTGCTGCACTCCCATCCTCCCGTCACTGCATCCCTCCCTGTCCCAGCCTCCTGCACCCCCATCCCCCTCACTGCATCCTGCCCCCCATCCCCCCATCACTGCATCCCTCCCCATCCCATCCTGCCCCCAACATGTACCCATTCCAGCCCTCCACCTCCCAGAGCCACCACCCCCATGTCCCTCACCCCCCACAGCCCTGCACCCCATTCACCTTCACACTCTGCTGCATTCCCATTATGTCCCTATACACCCCTGTGCCCCTCACGTCCTCATGAACCTGTAGCTTTCTGCCTCTCCCTGCATCCCCATCCACCCCACATACCCCATCTTCTCTCCTTCAGTGCTCCCTCTCACCCTCACCCTGCTCTCATCCTTGGCCTCTTTCCCCCCCATCCTCTCTCCTCCACCCCCACCCATCTTTTCCCCTCCAGCCCACCCTCCTCCCTTCCCTGCTGGGTGATTTAGGCAGCCCCTGGAAAAGTGTTTGAAAAAGTGTCTCTGTGTAGGCAAGTGTGTGCATGCATGCATTGTATGTGTAAGAGACTGTGCGTCTTTGTGTATGAAGGTGTGTGTATTGCAGCATGTGTGTATACCTGTGAGAATAAAATTTGCAGCCTAACTTTTTGACTTTTATTCCTTTTGCTGGCTTGCGCACGAAAAAAATGACGACATAAAATATGTGTGTATTCATTTCATAACAAGCTTTTAAAAGAGAAGAACTCTAAAAGAAATGTAGTATTTCTTAATAGGTGAATGTTGTTGACTAGTAATTGCAAAAGAGCCAATGTATCATACATTTCTCCCCACCTTTGTCTAGTTACATTATAAACTCTTTGTTGCAGACTCTCTCTTTTTATGTGTATGTCCAGCACCTACCACCCTGGAGCCCTGATCTTAGTTGGGGTCTCTAGACACTAAACAACAATTGTAATAATAAATAGGGTAGAAGTATGTGTGTTAGTGCATGCTAGATGTGTACACATGTGTATCTGCATGTGGGTGTGGGAGTCAGTTTCTGCAGATTGATTTTTATAGGTATCTGGACAGGTATGCATTTCTGTGGTTGTGCTCTAAGGATTTGTATTTGGGCTTTGGGAGTGGGCCTTTAATGGACCCATTGCAGTGGTGATAATGTGTGGTGCTAATTCCACACATAAAATTACAATAACTTTAGTGAACAAAAAACATGAAGCTGGTTATGAAAAATGGGAAGAGGGGAGGGAAAGAATCATGAAAATCTTTGTGAAATTTGTTTTTTTTTTAATTACCCTTTTTGACTATTTTGCTGCCAACTCTAGTGTCCTGTAACAAATAAAACCTGAACTTAGCATAATCATAGAATCATAGACAATTAGGATTGGAAGAGCCCTCAGGAGGTCATCTATTCCAACCCCCTGCTCAAAGCAGGACCAACACCATAATAATATATCTGTCAAAACAATACAGATGCCTGTTTGGGCCTTGCAGTGAAAATGAGCACATGAGAGAGGGTGGGGGAGAGCAAGCGATGGAGGGAGAGGGGATGGAGTGAATGGGAGGCGGGGCATCAGGCAGGAGCAGGGCCTCAGGGAAGGGGCGGGGCAGTGGCGGGGCAAGGTTGTTCAGTTTTCTGGAATTAGAAAGTTGGCAGCCCTACTAGTAGGTCTATTTTGTTTCTAAGATCTATGATTCACTAGCATCTTTGGATCCAAAGTGCTATGTAAAGAACTAAATGGTAATATACTATGATTCAGTCTCGTTTTACTTATGTTTTTAATGTTCTTTTCTGTTTTAATCATTTAAGCATAATGGATTTATGGTAAGAACTCTTCAATGCATATAACATGCTTATAAGCTAACTGAATGCTTCAAAAGTTTCAGGGAACATTTGTTTGAATTAAAAAAAAAAAGAATTCACTCTGGCTGGAAGGTTAGTAATATACAAAGAGTAGGAATGAAATGGTGTTATGTCCCTGCCCCCAAGCTTCAGATCTTGAGCATGCTTTCCGGGCAGACAGTGTGCATCCAATGAACAGCCCAGAAAAGTGACACTGTTAGGAAAAGTCAGCAGACAGCACACAAAGCATTGGGGTGGACACCCTTGTTGGCAGATTGCTACACAAATTAGATCTGGATAAATTGGCTCATCTACAGGCACATGAAACTATTGCTCTCCAACCCTCCTTCCTAATGCAGTAATACTGAAAGAACTACAGGACTGGAAATGTTTGGAGAAAGTATTAAGGGGGAATATGTGTTTGGGCGGGGAAGTCTGTAAGCACTTAAACAAAAAGAGTTGTGCAATAAACAGTTTGGGTTTATAAAAATAAAACATGCCAGACAAACAGGATTGTTTTTTTGGATGGAATTACAGAATTAGTGGAGGAAAGGAATGCTGTAGATATAATGGGCCAGATCTCAAGCTGTGTCTCAACAGCACTCAGCATAGTTTAAGAACTGGTAGCTTTAAGCCACTTCGGTGCTTCCCTGAAACTGGGGCTGCTGTCCTTTATATTGGCTGTTAGCTGGGTGTGAAGGAGCTTTGACCATGCCCCATTACCTTTGGCCCTGCCCTTATATCACAGCCAGTGTGTTTAGGGGGGGTGGTCTGGTGCAGATCTAGCAGAGAAGCTCCTATATGCTTAGAGAATCCTTTACAGTCCAGTTAAGCTAGCTTTTGGGCATCTTTGTGCCAGTACAGGATTGGGCTAGATGCTCTAGTATAGTGTTTCTCAAACTTTTGTACTGGTGACCCCTTTAAGATAGATAGCCTCTGAATGCAACCCCCCTTATAAATTAAAAACACTTTTAAATATATTTAACACCATTATAAGTTCTGGATGCAAAGCGGGGCCTGGGGTTAAGGCTGACAGCTCGCGACCCCCTATGTAATAACCTCTCAACCCCCTGAGGAGTCCCAACCCCCAGTTTGAGAACCGCTGCTCTAGCATGCTATCTGGAGTGAAATCCTGGCCCCACTGCAGCCAATGGCAAAGCCTTTGCTGACTTCAGTGGAGCTAGGATTCCACCCTACATTTTAGAGAAACATTTGATAGAGTATGTTTCAACGCTTTACTTGGAACAATGCATCTACATTGGATTGGGTACAGTCAGTGGTGCAAGCAGAAATAATTTCTTGCTGGTACGCTGCACTCATGGAAGGACACGGGGGGGAGGGGGCACGTGACCTCCCCACATGACTCCTCCCCACCCTGCCCCCAGCCCAGGCCCCTGCGCTCTCCCCATCCCCTCCCCATGATCCACAACAATCCCCATTATCAGGGGGAGGGAGGTGGCTCTGTCCTCCTCCCACTGCACTGGACACTTCTCCTGCCTGGGGTCTGTACAGCAGGACTCAGGAGACGCAGCTGCGTGGAAGGGCTGGAGTTGGGCTCCTCCTGTGTCTTTCCGTTACCATACCAGCCATAAATATCTCACTGGTACAGCATACAGTACCATACCACCATATTTGCACCACTGGGTACAGTTGTCTCTTGGTTGAAAACTAGTTGAAGCACCATAAGCAAAGGGTGGGGATTAGGGGCAATACAGCCCCATCCCCAATGGTGTGCAACAGAAATTGATGTTATTCCTGCCTTATTGAATTGGAGGAGGAAGGACTGCACTGATTCCTGCTCCATACTGGGTCAGCAAGGTGTCCTATTATGGCAAGGAGCGTGTGCTTTCACGCCATGAGCGTTGCAGTGGATATGCACCGCTGCAAACTGAGAAGCTCCAGCAGTCATCATGGCTCCAGTAGCTTCTGTCACTGTGGTACGGCTTTGCACTACTCCAGTGAGGGGCTGGACATGTTAGGCACAAGTGGGACTAATTTGGGACAAGTTGTCAATACCACTGTGAATAGAGATCGAACTAATTTTGCTCCCTTTTTGTTATAAGGGTAGGCAGGAAATTAACAGGATAAGATGTTATTTGAACACATGCAAGTGAATTCAGAATGTACTTTCTCCTTTCAGCTCTGTGATCACCATTAGCAATGGCCTATGCCTGATGCTTCAAATTCCACCCTTTGAGCCAGTGAAGCTGATTTCCTGCCAGGGGAGAGTCACCCACAAAGGACGGCAGATAGAATTTCTGTTGCTGTTCTCTTTTACAAGGTTTGCCTGGGGAGGGCAGCTTTAAACTATTGTTGGGCCTCCATAAGAGCCCCGCTGTCCTAGACAGAGCAGCCTGGGGAAGTCCTGAATCAAAGCATCCCCTACCCACTTTTAGCACCCCAGTGCTCCACCAGCAACCCCACCCCCGCAACTGGGGGCTCTGTTGGCCAGCTGCAGATCACCTGATTAAGGAAGCTCATAAAGGCCTTGTGCTGATGTAACCCCCTCTGTATTCCTCCACTATGCCAGTTGTCCGCTATTGGGCTCATGTGCCCAGGGTTACACCAGCAGAGGCTACCTAACCCAAGGATAATCTAATCCTAAATATATACTTTTTGACTAGACAACAAATAAAGAAAATGTATCCACAAGGATTTGATAGATGTAAAGTCCAGTAAGGAAGAGGAATTGTTTAGTGTGGTTGAAAGAGATATGGCTAAGAGTGATTAAATAGAACAAAGAAAAATGCAAGATGAATATCAAGAAAAATCTACAATGAGACCTCTTAGACTATATGAGATATTCCCAAGGATGCCCTATTGCTTGGGCTATTTTTAAACCAGACCCTATAAAGCATTGGTAAAATACTGTATGGAAAAGTGGAATGTTCTTATTTCCAAAAATATTCTGTCATGCATGGCACGTACACTCTCCCAGCTACACACCCATATGGGTGCATCACATGCAAAGAAGGAGAAGGGTACTGTAGAAATAAGAATTTAAACACTTTCTTTCAACCTGATTTGTCCTCTCATTCTGGAACTATAGTATCTTATGTCCAATCAGGAAAGCAGATAATTGGCTTTCTGTGCTGTCAGTAATGATTCTGATCTCTGTATCACCAGGTGAGGCGATAGCTTTTCATAGCATCCAGCACTGATTGCTTCAGGCATGGGTATGTTTTCCTAGTATTTCAGCAGGTTGGGACTAGAGAATTCTTAAATTCATTACTTACCTGGGGTATTCAGATATTTTAAAGTGATGGCTGTCACCTACACCGCCTGAATTGGCTAATGCCTTAGATGGACAAATACACACCTCCCGATTAGACCTTTGCCAAATATTTAGGATGATGTTTGATGTGACAAATGAACAAGGTATCCAGCATCCCTCTTAAAGCACATTGGTGGAGCATTTGTAGCATATAAGAAATGGCATATCATAACTCCACTTACACCAGGAGTAGCTTTATCTTGGAGTCCTATAAATAGAAAGCGTAATCAGTCATCTGACAGATGTTTCAGCCAGAAAGCACAAGTTTACTCTGGCATGGACAGCACTAGCAAGTGGCTTGATTGTTTTAGTATCTTTTCTTTAAAAAGTCTCTTGCCTGTCAGAGGGAGAATTAAAGAGATATATAATGTTCAGGGGATAGGAATGCTTCTGCCTGGCACCCATAAATCTACAGCTAACTGAGACACAAATGGCAAAGATGAACCAGGTAAGGCTTATTGTTTGTGTCCTTGTTGTCAAGGAGACAAGAGCTTTGTTTGGCTGACATGGATAGCAGGCAAGAGTAGGAAATGTATACCCTGTTTCTAGAACCGTTTCCAAATTACAGGTTCTGTTCTGAAACAACACCATTGAATGATTTTTTTTTGTAATAGGCATCTAACTAAATCCTACTTAACACAAGTGTTGACACATTTCTAAGGCCAAAGCAGACTAAAGTCAGAAAGGAAAGAATTATTGCAGCACAATCCCATATTGTTTGCAAGGAGGGGTGCAATGATGCTGTCACAACTCTGGCAAAAGGTGGTGAAAAGTGTGAGGGATATAAACCTTTTAAAGCAAACAGGATTAAAACCTTAAGTAACCAACATATGAAATAAATACTCTCAAACTGTCTTCTCTCTGTAGAATAATTATTCTATCCTATATCATCCCACCACCAAGGTACCTGAGCACCTACTCTTCCCTCTAGAGAAGTTTTCTTTCTTCCATTTACTAAGTCTTCTCTCTCCATTACCCTTCCTACTGAGGCCTTAGTTGTTTGAAGTGGCCCAGGCACTATATTCTGCTTGTCTACATACCTATAGTAAATGCCTTTGTGGCAGCACTTCAAACTGCAAGCAGGGGATGGGACAACTAGTTTGGATAAGACAACTCATCTTCCTGCCTGTGAATCTTCATCTAAAACTTGAACTGAACCTGAACTTTATCAAAGTTTAGAAAAGCCTCTGATTCACTTTCCCTCCTCCATACGCCGCATGTCTTTATATCCAGATTCCAGCAGAGACTGAAAATGCAGCTACACTGCAAGAAGTGCTGATCCTGGGGTCTTTTAGTCTGACCAGAAAATAGAAGTACTCAAAGTCTCTGGTGAGATCCTATTCCCTAAAGCCTCTGTTTCACAAGAGGTTCAGAGACTATGAATTGGCTTCAGATAAGCATCCAGGTTTTGGAGGGATTATGTGATCTGAGCCTAAATACTGAACCTATTAAAGAGACTCATCTGTATTTCATATCCAAACTAAGCATGTGTAAGTTCCTTTAAATAGAAGCTCACTTTAAAAATAAAGGCTACCAAGTCATCTGTTCTCCTGAACTGGGGAATGAATAAAGGGGTCCAACATATGAAATTCATCATTTACTGGCAGATGAATTCCTCATGGAAGAAGGGGAAAGTCAGATGCCCAGCGCAGACAGCTTTATGGTCTTTAGAGTTCCATTGTGTACCGTATTGTCCTTAATGCTGTGGAACTCTGTCAGCAGTATTGACAACAGCCTGACTGACACATTCATGCCACTCATGATGTCATCTCACAGGCATTTGTGTCAGTTCTTTCTGAGTATCCACTCCTGTACAAACAGCATTTCACCCAAGCGTAGCGGTAAAAGCTGTTTTCCATATTAATTAAGTTATATCCCCTAAAAAAGGCAATATACAATTAAGGGAACAATCTGGCAGTGGTAGAGGGATAGACTGCATGACCCAACAGCTCTCTGTATCGTACTTACCTGCCCCCCCTTACCATAGTATCTGAGCACCTCACAATCCATAATATACTTCTCTTCACTACATTTCTGTGAAATAAGGAAGTACTATTACCACTGTTTTACAGAGGAGGAATTGAGGCACAGAGAGACTAAGGCCTGAATGCACAAAAGGAGTTAGGTATTGAATTGAACAGATATCAGCTTCTTCTCCCCATCTGGTGGAGGAGGAACTTGAACCCACGGTCTCCCACATGAATACCCTAACCACTAAGCTAGGAGTCATGAGAAAGGTTGTCCCCCCTCAGCTGTTTTGTGTGAACGCACCTGCAGAGCCTGAGCTGCTAGGTGGTCTCTGAAAGCATGCCAACAGGGAAGGCTCTGTGACTTAGGCAGCTGAATGCTTGTTTGTGAATCACTCTGGGGCTTCGGTGGGGAATTACGCATGTGGCTGCCCCCAGAGAGGCAGCAGTGCACATGCTCAGAAGCGGAAACATAGGCAGTTAGGGACTTTTACTGCCAAAAAACCATAGGTGCCTAAGGGTTTCAGCAGGAGTTTTATGCCTTGCAGCAGTTCTGAAACTGGGATTTAGGCACCTAAATCCATTATGCATTCAGGTGTCTTGCCTGTCACACAGGGAATGTATAGCAGAGCAGGGAACTGAACCCAAGTCTCAAGTCTGAAGCTAGTGCCCTGACCACAGGATTATCCTTTCTCTCTGTGCCTATACTATTATGTCTTATGTATATAGACTATAGTTGTGGATGGTGCAAATAAAAGTCATGGCTCCTGCCTTGAGCATCTTACAGTCTAAGATATATAAATCACAGCATAGCACAAGAAGGGAACATTGGGCAAAATGTTGGGAAAATGTGGGAGACGTATACAATTTAAGGCTCTGAGGTAACTAATCTTCACATTGTACATTGTGTTATGGATATTTGTTGTTTTAAATTGTAGTTTTGGCAAATGGGGCAAATTCAAAAACTATGTGCACCTTGATACAAGAGAAACATCAGTAAAGTGGAGGAAATTCAGAGACGAGCAATAAAAAAAAAGAGTAATCTTCTTGGAAACTTTCTTAAGATGCAATTTAGAGTTCAGACTGTTAGCCTGGTGGGCCAGCACTGAAGTCAAACAAAAATAAACTTGTTAAATGTTTTTCCTTTCAAAAACATGCATTTCGAAGTACCTTCCCATGTAGATGACTTGTGTGGACAGCAAGTTTCACTTGGGGTAGGTCTTTGTAAATATGCATTGTTTGCAATTGTCTAGACTCAATGCAAGGTCTGATGAGTGGATATATTCCAAGTGTGCCCATCCTATCCAAACGAGTGCTGCATTTTTAGCTCAGTAGGGCCCCAATCCTGCAATTAGGACCACGCGCACAGACTTCTGCATGGAATCCTGTTGGCTTCACTGGGGCTCTGACCAGGTACAGGAGTTCACCAATATGGTTGGCTTTGCAGTGTCAGAGCCTAGAAGCACAAGGGGCTACACCTAATTTGCATTAAATGGAACAGATTGCAGCTGCGTTTGCTTTTAATATAGTGATTTGATCCATAAAATACAGCCAGCCAGGAAATGGAGCATGGGCAAGATGTTTCATGCCATTTTTACACCCTACATCATCTGGCATGGGCTAGGAGCCTCCCCAGCACCCAACACAACTAGGAGGAGCTCCAGAAGTTTCTCTGAATTACCCCACCTTTGGCACAGTCTGTACCTCAGGACCGTTACAGCACATGATATTCTGGCCCCACCCTCTCTGAGCACCCAAACGTACCTTTACATTGTTGTGCAGGGCTTAGCGAGTCAACCCCATGCCAGTGGGAAAGACCCCTTGGCCCAAGAATTCCCCTTGGGAGTTCACTGTGCCTTTTGCACTTTATTGGCATAAAGGGCCATAGTGGAACAGAACTGAGCCCTACAGAGGACAGAGCAGGCATTCTACATCTTGATACTAGTGGCCATAACTCCATATCAGAGATTAATGTTGCACTAAATTTGATCCATTGGCTGTTTTTTCCAACACATTTTGAAGAACTGCTTTAAACTCAAAGTCAGGAGAATTTGGGGTTTTTGATACCTTGCTACATAATATCAAGGACTCACCAAGAGCAGACCTATCAAACATCCAGGACACAGCCCACAGGGTTTAAGATGCATTCTGATATTTTGAGTTTTAAGTGAAAACTATTCATTGTAGGGTTGGGGAAGGAATTTATCCTTTTTGTTTATTTTCTTTGGACCTGATTGCAGTTGTTACAGCTTGGTTGGAAATTACTCCCCTGGCAAAGGAGATAAGAAACCCAGAAGAATCAGTGAGCAAAAATAAAGCTCAGGAAGTCCAGCCTCAACATTCAAGGAATACTGCTCTGCAGAAACTGTAGTTGTATGCAGGCCCTTCAAGCTTGCATAACTACCAGGAAGAACTGATATTATTCTGTTGTAAATGTACCTATTTGTGCTAGCATTAGATTTAGACAACAAGTGAGAGGTCTATAAACCTTTCAGTGACCTATACACCTGCAATTTGACCAGGTTTGCCCCAATTTTTATTCTATAACAAGTAAAAAATTTCCCCCCAAGAATCGATAGTAGAGTGCGCTTCAATCTATCAGGCAAAGGCATAACAAGATCCCATGGCTAGAAACTGAAGCTAGCTAAATTCAAGCTAGAAATAAGGAGTATCAAGCACAGACCTGAGTCAAAGTATCCCTATGCCAGAGTGCTTAATACCTAGTACCCCCCTCCCAACATCCTAGGAGCATGGTGCACTGTCAGAAAACTCAACTGTCCACCCTGTTTCCTAACTGTGACAGTGCTATCAATCAGATGCTGGTGCTGATAAGGAGCACACGAGTATATAAACAGCGTGATATGCTCCTTTGGTGGATGTCTCAGTAGAATGACTGCGGTTAGAGGAGGCTTTATACTGAACTACCACCTAATCAGAGAACTGGGCTCTCCATCTCTAGGCTGAGTCACACTGGCAGGAACATGTCCATGTGCACCTGTTCTGAGGATAATGAGGACATCAGTCTCCAGGGCTGTCAAACAGGGTTGGGGGTGGCCCGAGAACAGAGCAAGGACTAAATGGTTGCCCTACAGGGAGGGGGAGTGACTGAGGTGTTGGGGCTGTCCCCCAGCAGTGCTGAGTCAGGAGTTCTGCTGCTCCCCCTCCCCGCAGGAAAACTGCTTAGTTTAGGGTTGCCAACTTTCTAATCGCACAAAACTGAACACCCTTGCCCTGCCCCTGCCCTGAGGCTCTGCCACTTCTCTGAGGCCCCAGCCCCGCTCACTCCATTTCCCCCACCCTCACTCGCTGTCACCAGGCTGGGGAAGGGGGTTGGGGTGCAGGAGGAGGTGAGGGCTCTGGTTGGGGATGCGGGCTCTGGGGTGGAGCCATGGAGGAGAAGTTTGGGGTACAGCAGGGGGCTCCAGGCTGGGGCCGAGGGATTCGGAGTGCAGGAGAGGGCTCAGGGCTGGGGCAGGGGGTTGGTGTGCGGGAGGGGGTGCGGTCTCTGGGATGGGGCCAGGGATGAGGGGCTTGGGGTGCAGGAGGGTGTTCAGGGCTGGGGCAGGGGATGGGGTGCAGGTTCTGGGCAGGCAGCACTTACCTCAGGCAGCTCTGAGAAGTGGCAACATATCCAGCTCCTAGACGGAGGGGTCAGTGGGTTCTGTGTGCTTCCCGCGCCCACAAGCGCTGCCCCCGGTTCCTGGCTAACAGGAGCTGTGGAGCTGGCACTCGGGTGGGGGCAGCACCTGGAGGCCCTGTGGCCACCCCTGTGCCTAGGAGCCAGACATGCAGGTTACTTCCGGGAGCTGCATGGGGCCAGGTAGGGAGACTGCCTTAGCCCCACCGCGCTGCCAACCGGACTTTTAGTGGCCCGGTCAGCAGTGCGGACCAGAGTTGCCAGGGTCCCTTTTCAACCGGGCGTTCCGGTCAAAAAACGGATGCCTGGCAACCCTAGCTTAGTCCCCACTGCTCTCTGCGCCCCACCAGGGCTGCGTGTGCAGGGGCACCTAGGCAGCATGCACCAAAAACTGACTGTGCTCTTGTGACCAGGAGGCAGCTCTCTAGGCAAAAATGTCTTCTGACTGGTCTTCATTGATACCCCTGCAGGCTGTCTGATTGTGTGTGTGCAGATCTGTGTTCAGCAGACCATGGGTCATTGCTGATCTGAGCTGCTGCTGTTTGTAAAGGGAGGTGTGGCTTCCTTTTGCAATAGACTGCACCACAGATTGTCAGCATAGAGAGGAGTAAGGAAGTTGCCCCAAGGAACTCTGCGATACATTTGGAGGACTTCTGGGACCCGAGTCAAACTAGGGCCACTTGCACACAGGAAAGCAATACGACTCAGACCTTAAGTTAACAATTGGAGTGGGCACAAGGAGGGTTAGGCTTGAGCCCAGGTTCATGCCTGGGTTACATTACTGTGTAGACCTACTCTTGGTGTGAATTTGCACCTCCCTATTAAAGTAAAGGAGTTACACCAGCAGAGGGTCTGGCCCTTTGAATGAGCAATCTCCTTAAAGAGCGTACTCCTATGTGGTACATATTTGCTTTTGTCTCCAATAGCCAACTTTGACAGCAGAGTGGCATTTTTGATTGCACCCTGACCTTTTTTTAAAAAATTATTCTTATTATAAATAAATGCCTGTTTTTTACCGGTAACTCTTCTGCCTGGAACTTGTGCTCTTTTCAGGACAATACAATGCTACTGAATTTTATAAAGTATCATTTCTGCAAACATCTCACAAGACACCCAACACACCTTACATCAACCACATGCTAATAGGTCTATATTTTTGTCAGAGCTACCTGTCTCCATGTTTCCTTTCATGGATCATTTTTTGTTCTCTTTCCATTTTTGTCCATCTTTCCCATTCACTTTTGTCTCATATGGTTATTCATTAACACCCATGAGAGCATCTGGATTCTGCTACTTTTTGCATTCATCAAGAGATCTGAGTTGGTATCTATTCCATGTGTGCCTCCTCTTACAGTTAATGCTTTTTCCTTCTGCATGGAATCATAAGCTTTCCCATCACAACAGTATTGTAGCATCACAGTGCGGTAGCCATGGTGTCTCAACTGCCTTGGTTTACAAATGTTGAACTAGAGAGCAGTTGAGAGTCATGGCTTGCACTATTGGAAGCTAAGGGAACTTTTAAGTAAATTCCATGCTCGGTATAGGAGTGTAATAGGGTAGCTGCTTACCAAGCCAGGCCAGGGGTCACTTTATAGACACATTGCTCTGTTAGCCCCCTCTTGCAGTCTGCTTAAGAACACCACAAAGTCTCTCTTGTGGCTAATAGCCCACCCACCCAGGGCTGGTTTAATGACAGAAAAGATTCAAGCAATCTTCAGGATTCCAAAATAAAGTCAATCACTAAAACACAAAAGTTCATACTCAGCTCTGATTCTTCTACCACACACAGATTGGTCCCCATCTGCTCCACCCAAAACCACCAGTCCTAGTTTCCTTTATGTCAATCACACCCTGCAGCTCTTTATAAGGAAGTTCCTGATCCAAGCCAGGTGTGCCTCTTTTGTAATCAGGGCTGGCTACTCTCCAGCAGAAGCCACCCTGGCACAGAGAGTATATGATATCCTTGCTTAGTTCTAGCCTCTGCACATTCTTCTTATTTTTCAAAAATGATTTGTAAAAAGAAGAAATCAACCTGTTTTTTATATGTCCACATTGATTTAAAACCCTAAAGCAACATGCATACAGAATACCTCAACAGTTTCTTGTAAGGCCTTTAAGAACATGGATTCAGACACCAAAGGTCACACATTTGGGGTGGAACCCATTGCTTGAACATTAAGGATGACATTCAGATTTCACAGCAGGAACCCTGCAAGAGTTTGTTTAGTTATTGGGAAAGTCTGTCCTATAAAAAGGCTTCAAGGAGCTAAGGCATACTACAAAGTCTGCTGCACTCATCTTAGACCTGATGTAGCTCATGAAACATCACTTTGCATGATCCCTGTTCTGCCAATAAATCCAAGTGTTCAGCCACTGGACTCTGCCTATGCATGGTTGGGAATGGAAAAGATAGAAAATCCATCAGCTGTCCCAGCTTCCCTCTGTAGCAATGGGAGACTATTCTCTCTCCCCCCCCCCCACTTGGTTTTACCACATGGGAGTGCAGAGAGAGCCCCACCAAACCAAAGAATTGGGAGGGGGAGCAAGGGATGGAGAAAACCCACCAACAAAAAAACTCCTTTACTGCCAAGAAAAGACATTTTGTACCTGGGTCATTGTTCCTCAATTACACGCTGTATTGGATTGGAGCAGTGACCATTTATCCCTTTTATGGCTTTTATCATCCATAATCAAACAGAAACCTCCCCTATCCACAGAGGACTTTGAGGTTTTAAGGGATGATTACCAGACTAGATTACAGCAATGCCATACTCTTCATGGGCCTCTTGGTTCTTTTCTTCCCAGACTTGTATGCTGGAGCTGGTATGTGTGGATCTGACATGGTAGCATTCTCTTTGACCTGCTCTTCCCCTTGCCCTCAGCGCTACACACTGCTCTACTCCAGATCTGAGTGGAATAACTGAGATTAACCAGCTGTGAAGCATGTCAGCCCTTCCTAGCTGGTTAATTACACTCCCTTGACTTCTCAATATGCTGTTTTCCAGTCCCACTCCTCCAGCTCAATCAACAGCTTGATGCAGCAGGGGAGATACTGTGTGGGGATTTAGGGAGTGTAATTAACCAACTAGAGAGCACTGGTCACATTCCTTTAGCTATTCTGTTATATAGCCCCCCACTCCATACTTTCTTGGCTGTAATGTGAAAGGGCCGCCCTCATCCCCACATACCCTGCTTTATTAGGGGGCAGGCAGAAAGGGGAACTGACCCCAGAGCCCTGGTTGGTGAGAGAACTGGGATAAATCCCACCCCTGACTTCCTCCTGCCAGCCCACCTTTTACTGGGGGAGAGGAATTCCATTTACAGCTGGAGCCCAGCCCTGTCCAATCACGGACAGTGAACTGGATGACATGGGGATGGAGCTGGAGAGAAGAGCCACACAAATGAGGTGAGAACATGTGGTGTTGCTACTGGCAGCAGGAGAAGGAGGCCTAACCTCAGACTGAGTCTAACGTCAGTACTGGGCAAATTAGTTGAAACAATAGTAAAGAATAAAATTGTCAGACACATAGAAGAACATAAATTGTTGTGCAAAAGTCAGCATGGTTTCTGTAAAGGGAGATCATGTTTTACTAATCTATTAGAGTTCTTTGAGGGGGTCAACAAACATGTGGACAAGGGGGATCCAGTGGACATAGTGTACTTAGATTTCCAGAAAGCCTTTGACAAGGTCCTGCACCAAAGGCTCTTACATAAATTAAATTGTCATGGGATACGAGGGAAGAGCCTTTCATGGATTGAGAAATGGTTAAAAGACAAGGAACAAAGGGTAGGAAAAAATGGTAAATTTTCAGAATGGAGAGGAGTAACTAGTGGTGTTCCCCAAGGGTCAGTCCTAGGACCAATCCTATTCAACTTATTCATAAATGATCTGGAGAAAGGGGTAAACAGTGAGGTGGCAAAATTTGCAGATGATACTAAACTGCTCAAGATAGTTAAGACCAAAGCAGACTGTGAAGAACTTCAAAAAGATCTCACAAAACTAAGTGATTGGGCAACAAAATGGCAAATGAAATTTTAATGTGGATAAATGTAAAGTAATACACATTGGAAAAAATAACCCCAACTATACATACAATATGATGGGGACTAATTAAGCGACAACTAATCAGGAGAAAGATCTTGGAGTCATCGTGGATAGTTCTCTGAAGATGTCCACACAGTGTGCAGCAGCAGTCAAAAAAGCAAATGGGATGTTAGGAATCATTAAAAAAGGGATAGAGAATAAGACGGAGAAGATCTTATTGCCCTTATATAAATCCATGGTACGCCCACATCTTGAATACTGCATACAGATGTTGTCCCCTCATCTCAAAAAAGATATACTGGCATTAGAAAAGGTTCAGAGAAGGGCAACTAAAATGATTAGGGGTTTGGAACGGGTCCCATATGAGGAGAGATTAAAGAGGCTAGAACTTTTCAGCTTGGAAAACAGGAGACTAAGGGGGGATATGATAGAGGTATATAAAATCATGAGTGGTGTGGAGAAAGTGAATAAGGAAAAGTTGTTTATTTGTTCCCATAATGTAAGAACTAGGGGCCACCAAATGAAATTAATGGGTAGTAGGTTTAAAACAAATAAAAGGAAGTTCTTCGTCACTCAGCCCACAGTCAACCTATGGAACTCCTTGCCTGAGGAGATTGTGAAGGCTAGGACTATAACAGGGTTTAAAAGAGAACTGGATAAATTCATGGAGGTTAAGTCCATTAACGGCTATGAGCCAGGATTGGTAAGGAATGGTGTCCCTTGCCTCTGTTTGTCAGAGGGTGGAGATGGATGGCAGGAGAGAGATCTCTTGATCATTACCTGTTAGGTTCACTCCCTCTAGGGCACCTGGCATTGGCCACTGTCGGTAGACAGGATGCTGGGCTGGATGGACCTTTGGTCTGAACCAGTATGGCCATTCTTATGTTCTTAGGTTAGCGGAGCAGCTTAGAGTAGGCTGGGGCATGCTTACAGCTAGGCTGGGGGACAGATCCAGATCCAGAGAGGAGGCCTGACCAGCACTGCGACCATGGGGAAGGACACCCAACAACACAGCAGGGACCAGAAGTTACCCCTCTTCACACTGTCCAAGAAATGGCAAGGGGCTGAAGTTACCCTGTTTTGGCACTAAGAGACTGGGGCATCTGGGATGGGGCAATTCAGACTCTTACTTGGGTTAGTGAGGGTTAACCTGTATACCTAAGTGTTGGGGACTCAGTATATTGTACTATTGCTTGTGGGGGGAGAAAGGGAGTGTATGTGTGAGTCCCTGTAGGACCCTCATCAGTCCTTTTTACTTGTCAATTTTTGTCGCTGCCCAGAAAAGTGTTGGGTCATAGCCGAATGCAGCATTTTTTCAGAGGTTAATTCCTGCTTCCCCCAAAATTGTGGAAGGCAACCAAGGAGTCTGGCCCTGGTGGGAGGCAAGCCATGTTCTCTGAAGTATGTGCCTGGGGGTTTGGGATCCAGTTAACAAACCTAGGATGCCTCCACCGCACTGTTCAGCTCAGGACTGGAGCAGTGCGTGCCTGGGCAGAGCAGCAGCAGGGGAGACTGGGAAAGAAATTGCTTAGGGTTGTGGCAGTAGGAAAGGGAAGTACCCGGATGCTGAAGAGGCAGGAAAGAGGCCAGTGAACAGGAAAGGAGGCAAATGTTAGAGAGAGAGAGAAGATTCTGAGGAAAAGGCAGTAAAGAAAAGAGGCAGCAAAGGGCAGGAGAATAAAAACATGACAGGAAAGAAGACAAAATACAGAGATAAGCGAAGTGATACAATGAAGGATGTCTCCGGTAGATATCCTGGGGAAAGGGCAGCTTGCATGAAGGCAGTGGGGAGTCTGGTCTCACAGTATGTGAGGGTGCAGGCCACTGCAGTGACGTAAGCACATGCTTGACTTTACATAGTGTAAATAACCGCATTGAAACCAAGCCACTTTGAAGTCAATGGGGCTACTCATAGTGTTTAAAACGAAGCATGTGCATAAATCTTTGCAGGATTGGGTATATAGTCACAATATAGGGGGAACTAGGCACAGACAGACAAAGCAGAGTGTTTAATTGATTTTTAAAAGGGGAATCCAGTATTTTATACATATAAAGCAAACTAACAGTGGAAGAAGTAGCTGTTGTATCAATTTTAAAATAATTATCTGAATTAAACTTGTAAATGACAGTATTACTGAAAAATGGATCAAACAATTAGAAATGTTTCAAAATATTTAAAAAATCTTGACATGTTATTTCTGAATTGGAATTTAGGGCTGCGCATACAGGTTTTGCAGGAACCCAAACAAACCAGGATTTAGCATGTTGATATTCAGGTAAACCTGAATATCCTCAAGTATCTTAGTGTTTATATGTTTTTTGCCAGCTTTTGTGAGATTTTGTTTTGTTTTTTGTTCATGGTATTTCCACCATCCAGGAACATGCTGAAGAGGCAAAATTTTGTCATTTTGGTCTCATAAATGGCCAAACAGGCACCAACAGTGTCCTAGAAAAAGGTAAATGGAATTGCAAATACTCAAACACAATCTCAATAAAAGCTGTAATGCCCGCTTGCACCCCAATACAATCTTAGATGACCTGCCGTTAAGTAAGAAAAAGGGGTGACCCTAACAATGTGGGAGTGGTAAGTAGGGAATGCTAGCATGCTGGGAGTGATGAGTGAGGAATGCTGGGATTGTGATTGGAGATTACTATACATTCGCCTTGCTCCCACACCACCACAAATTTGACCCCTGCTTTTCAAATGCCAGGATTGTACTGGTGTGTGTGTGTGTGTGTTTTAAGTCAAGTATGCTTAACTCCTCTGCCAGAGAGCTTTCAGATTTGCTATAGAACATTAATGGTGCCTTACAGAGAATATAATGAGTTAACTCCTGGTTATCGTATGGATTTAGATTCCTACCAGTATTCCATACTCTTATAACATTAACTCCAAACTGTTAATGGAACTCTTTGTCAATGAATGTTTTGTTTGGAAGTAATTTGAAAGCTTATTTTAAAAATGACTTTCTTTTCTTTAAACTGGATTTGATGGTACCGTATGAAAGTTTGTATAAAGCATTGGGGAACATGTATAAAGGTTAGTAGAGAAATACTGCATGCATTACATTGTGTTATTTTATTGTATAACTAAAAGGTTTCCTGTTCTGCAACAGAATTATGATTTGTTGTTTTTCCAGCACATGCATTAGTCTGTATTCAACACCTATACAACATACAACCCAAATCAAATTTTCAAGCTGACCTGAGCAAAGTCATTTAGCTCTGGTCAGATCATGTTTCTGTGATTCAATAGCATTGTATATAATGAAGTGTTCCAAGAAAATGAAGCTATAAATCTCTGTGTTTATTTCTTGGATTTACTTTTGTATCCATCATTACACTATGTTTAAATATGAACTTTTCCTGATTATTGTGTTACTTTCTACAAAATAATGGGTTAAGTACAAGGATGGAGTCTAACACTACCATGAGCAGATGCACAGCCCATGAAAATCTGCCCAAATCTGGCCAAGCTATGAACCTTTGGAAAAATCTTAGTTTGCACATGCTTGGATTGTACCAAGAATGTGCAAACTAAGATTTTTTTCTGGGAGATGCTGAAGTCAAATGTGGGCGGGGGACTGGGAGCCAGTTGGCAGTGGGGAGGCTGAGGGGAAAGTAAGACTGGAAACCAGTGTGGGGGGGAAGAGAAGACAGATCTGACGTGGAGTCAGAGTTTAGGGGGAGAACTGAGACTGGTTGGGGAAGAGCCTGGGATAAGGAGCAAAGGAGTGGTCAGGGTGGTTAGCACACTGAGATTGTCTGAGGAGCCCATGGTACTGGAAGGAAACTGGTACTGGGAGCCAGTGTGGGAAGAAGAGAGAGATTGGACAAGGAGCTGGGAAAGGCAGAACTGGGACTGGCTGGTCAAAGACGCTGGAGTTGGGATGAGAAGCCTGGGAAGTGGAAAGTGAGTCACGATGAATGAGGAGAATGGGACTTGGACAAAGAGTCTGGCATAGGGAAGAGACAGGATTGGGACAGAGAAGTCAGAGGAGATAGGGCAAAAGGGTTCAAGCTTGTGATTGTGTAATTTAAGACCATGTCATAATGTGCATGCACAAGGGGAGGGGGTGAGTTAAGGCCCCATAGCTAACCTTAATTCTGGCTTTTACCTAATTTTTGAGAGCCTAACTTTGCAACTTTAGTGTTCTTTTAATATATTTTGTGTATGTGTGTGTGGAATACACATCTATTGTAATCATATCACACCAAAAGTCAATTTCTAACTTTCCTACCATACGTCTTACAAAACATAGGTTGCCCTTCCCCTGACATTCCTTGCTGGCTTGCGCTTGACATTTTAATATGATAAATGCACATCAGACTTTGCATTTCTAACACCACCTACTTGACTTGGCTCTAGTTTCTTGTGTTCATTAGAATTTCAGCAATGTGCTGTTTCATGGCAGATAATCTCCTCTCCCTTTCTGAGCTAAGTGTGTGTAGGGGGTGAGGGCATGGGTGCATTTCTTGTCTTCTCGACATTTATTACATTCCTATTTCTCCACCTCGTCTGCACCAATAAATCAATGCTACTTGTTATTGTCTGCTCCCTGAGCAGTGTTTGGGAAAGCTGAACTGGGAGAGATCTGCTATCCTGGCTGCAATTGTGTGTGGATTTTTTTAAAATTCCCTCTTCCTCAGGCATTTAGATGAAGGACACTGTCTGGTGATGGCTTATCTTAAGTGATCACTCTCCTTACAGTGTGTATGATAAACCCATTGTTTCATGTTCTGTGTGTGTGTGTGTGTGTGTGTGTGTGTGTGTGTGTGTGTATATAAATCTCTCCTCTGTTTTTTCCACCAAATGCATCCGATGAAGTGAGCTGTAGCTCACGAAAGCTTATGCTCTAATAAATTTGTTAGTCTCTAAGGTGCCACAAGTACTCCTTTTCTTTTTGCGAATACAGACTAACAAGGCTGCTACTCTGAAACCTGTCTGGGCTTTGTAAACCAGATCCATCCTTGGGAGAGAGAGACAGTAGAGGTGCTCTGTCCAAGTGATAGACCCCAGCAGCGCTCTAGCTGAGTCAGACAGAAGCCTTTTGGAGCAATTGGAGAGGGAGGGGTGTACTTCCCCTTGCGTAGCCCTATTCCATCATGTGATATAGAAAGAGTATAGGGTTGCTGTCAATATTAGGGATGTATGCAGGGAGCAGAAGGATTGAGATGGTGGCTACCCCTTGCATAGGTGTGTGAAATGCATGTGCTCCCTGCACACCCACAGGCAGCTAGCCACAACTGAGCCCTAAAGAATGATCAAGGATGCAGAAGAAGAATATTACTTCTATGTTGTTTACCCTGTGGGCACTCTATCACATGCAGCAGCACACATCTTGTAGAGCAGCTTGGGAGAACTGTAAATTAGCAGCAACATAATTGTGGAATATTGCACTCACTGGCAGAATCTGCCTGGCAGAATCTTGCTCAGAGAGCCTCCCTGCTTGCCCAGTGTGTTTGTTACCTAATTCCAGTAAACAAGTTTCCTTCAAAAATGCTTTCTGCCATCCACAGAAATAAAAGACAATACCAGTTAATTGCTGCTAGGGGCAGTGAAACAGGTGGTTACCTCATGGCAAGGGCAAGGGAAAAATGAAAGGTTTATAATGATTGTGACTGGGGAAGTACATGTTCCCAGTAAACTTAACGAGGGTTTCAATGGAAGATTACCTCAAAACAAAGATGTATGGTTGAACCCAGCCTGAAAGGAACCCTCACATTTCTAAAGGAGCACCCACATTTTGTAACACCAATAGGCCGCACCATAAACATGTGGGTTTGAAGCTCACATTTATGGTCAATCTGGGTTGCATTCAGCCTTAACTTGTTCCTTCTGAATTTAACTGAAAGACATGAATACAGGATTCTATAAAATGGATTCTGCAGGAAGTTTCTCGTGCTTTATCTGCTGAATGGGGAAGGGCCTGGGCATAATAGGAAGGGAACCCATCCTGTGTTAATAGAAGAATCAGGAGTGTTTCCATTTTGTGTTGGGCTGAAAGGTTAACGGTTTCTTTTTAAACAAAGCTTAATATTTGCTGCTCTCAACCTATTCCTTTTTATGGGTTTTTTTCATACAGAGATGAGAATTTGCCCCACAGATACAGATACAGACAGACATCATCTTCCTTTCCAAATGCAAATAGATGGACATCATACCAAAAGGACTGAAGGTAAAAAATCCATTACAATCTACATACCACACAGACTATGCTGACTGCTTATGCCACAAACTCTCAAAGCAACTGCGGAACCACCTGATCAACATCCTCCACAGAAAACAGGGAAAGATTAAGAATGAGCTCTCAAAACTGGATACTCTCATGAAAAAAAAAAAACAGCCTTCCACACAAACTTCCTCGTGGCTGGACTTTACAAAAACTAGACAAGCCATTTACAACACATACTTTGCTTCTCTACAAAAGAAAAAGGACACTAAACTATCTAAACTATTACATGCCACAAGGGGCCACAACAGTGGTTCCCTTAACCACCCAGCAATATTGTTAATCTATCCAACTATACTCTTAGCCCAGCAGAAGAATCTGTCCTATCTCGGGGCCTCTCCTTTTGCCCCTCCACTCCCATGAACATGATACAGTTCTGTGGTGACCTAGAATCCTATTTTCAACGTCTCCAACTCAGGGAATATTTCCAACACATCTCTGAACAACATACTAATTCACAGAGACCTTCCTACAAAGACTACAAAAAGAAGAATTCTGGGTGGACCCCTCCTGAAGGTCGAAACAACAGACTGGACTTCTACATAGAATGCTTCTGCCAACGTGCACAGGCTGAAATTTGTGGAAAAGCAGCATCACTTGCCCCATAACCTCAGCCATGCAGAACACAATGCCATCCACAGCCTGAGGAACAACTCTGACATCATAATCAAAAAGGCTGACAAAGGAGGTGCTGTCGTCATCATGAATAGGTCGGAATATGAACAAGAGGCTGCTAGACAGCTCTCCAACACCACTTTCTACAAGCCATTACCCTCTGATCCCACTGAGGGTTACCAAAAGAAACTACACCATTTCCTCAGGAAACTCCCTGAAAAAGCACAAGAACAAATCCACACAGACACACCCTAGAACTGCAACCTGGGGTATTCTATCTGCTACCCAAGATCCATAAACCTGGAAATCCTGGATGCCCCATCATCTGAGGAATTGGTACTCTGACAGCAGGATTGTTTGGCTGTGTAGACTCTCTCCTCAGACCCTACGCCACCAGCACTCCCAGCTATCTTTGAGACACCACTGACTTCCTGAGGAAACTACAGTCCATCGGTGATCTTCCTGAAAACACCATCCTGGCCACGATGGATTTAGAAGCTCTCTACACCAACATTCCCACACAGATGGACTACAAGCTGTCAGGAACAGTATCCCCGATAATGTCACGGCAAACCTGGTGGCTGAACTTTGTGACTTTGTCCTCACCTATAACTATTTCACATTTGGGGACAATGTATACCTTCAAATCAGCGACACTGCTATGAGTACCCACATGACCCCACAGTATGCCAACATTTTTATGGCTGACTTAGAACAACGCTTCCTCAGCTCTCATACCCTACTCTACTTGTGCTACATTGATGACATCTTCATAATCTGGACCCATGGAAAAGAAGCTCTTGAGGAATTCCACCATGATTTCAACAATTTCCATCCCACCATCAACCTCAGCCTGGACCAGTCCACACAAGAGATCCACTTCCTGGACACTACGGTGCTAATAAGCGATGGTCACATAAACACCACCCTATACCGGAAACCTACTGACTGCTATTCCTACCTACATGCCTCCAGCTTTCATCCAGACCACACCACACGATCCATTGTCTACAGCCAAGCTCTACGATATAACCGCATTTGCTCCAACCCCTCAGACAGAGACAAACACCTACAAGATCTCTATCAAGCATTCTTACAACTACAATACCCACCTGCTGAAGTGAAGAAACAGATTGACAGAGCCAGAAGAGTACCCAGAAGTCACCTACTACAGGACAGGCCCAACAAAGAAAATAACAGAACGCCACTAGCCATCATCTTCAGCCCCCAACTAAAACCTCTCCAACACATCATCAAGGATCTACAACCTATCCTGAAGGACGACCCATCACTCTCACAGATCTTGGGAGACAGGCCAGTCCTTGCTTACAGACAGCCCCCCAACCTGAAGCAAATACTCACCAGCAACCACACAACAGAACCATTAACCCAGGAACCTATCTTTGCAACAAAGCCCGTTGCCAACTCTGTCCACATATCTATTCAGGGGACACCATCATAGGGCCTAATCATATCAGCCACACTATCAGAGGCTCATTCACCTGCACATCTACCAATGTGATATATGCCATCATGTGCCAGCAATGCCCCTCTGCCATGTACATTGGCCAAACTGGACAGTCTCTACATCAAAGAATAAATGGACAGAAATCAGACATCAAGAATTATAACATTCAAAAACCAGTCGGAGAACACTTCAATCTCTTTGGTCACTCGATTACAGACCTAACAGTGGCAATTCTTCAACAAAAAAACTTCAGAAACAGACTCCAACAAGAGACTGCTGAATTGGAATTAATTTGCAAACTGGATACAATTAACTTAGGCTTGAATAAAGACTGGGAGTGGATGGGTCATTACACAAAGTAAAACTATTTCCCCATATTTATTTCTCCCCCACTGTTCCTCAGACGTTCTTGTCAACTCTTGGAAATGGCCCACCTTGATTATCACTACCAAAGGTCCCCCCCCCACCCGCTGTCCTGCTGGTAATAGCTCACCTTAAGTGAACACTCTCTTTACAGTGTGTGTGGTAACACCCATTATTTCATGTTCTCTGTGTGTGTATATAAATCTCCCCACTGTATTTGCCACTGAATGCATCCGATGAAGTGAGCTGTAGCTCACGAAAGCTTACGCTCAGATAAATTTGTTAGTCTCTAAGGTGCCACAAGTACTCCTTTTCTTTTTGCGAATACAGACTAACACGGCTGCTATTCTGAAACAGAGCAAATACTGTGTGAGCATGGTCTTTATTTTTGACTGATAACAAAACAAGACCAAAAGCAATATCTCCATGAGAGAGAGGGAGTCTCTCTCCTGTACTGTCTTCACTGAACTCTGCTTCTTAAAATGGCTGCCTGCAGCTATAAGCCGTCCGTTCCTACAGCTTGAAAGGTACCGTACATGGGGAAAATAAGCCATAATAAATACAAGCTCCATAACAGCACACTCCTCCTGTCCCTCTCTCATGCTGATCACTACCTCTCGAAGGGCTTGCCTTGCCTCCTCTGTTTCTGAGGAGAAAGTGTACACAAGAATTTTCAATTATTAAAACCTTTCATGCTAGATAATGTCTTAACATGAGGTTGGGTTTGAGCCTGCCTCTCTCTCTCTGGAGGCTGGACATGTATTACTGACCGCATCAGTGAACAAACAGCATGAAGAGTGGAGAAGCAGATTCACATGTGGGGAAAAATAAGTTCCCTTTTATGTGGCACAGGAAACTTTCCAGGGCTCCAAAATGCATGTGATGACACACAGATAAAAATCTTCCCTTTTATACAGTCATGAAAGGGGTTTTGTTTTTCTTTCCCCCACCCCCCCCATGTTAATACAGCTGCCAGGGGATAAACACTCAGTGTGACAGAAATTAGATCCTCTTACAAGTACAGTCTCAGCCTTTGGGGATGTTATGAACACCTCTGGTTATAAAATTCCCCTTTCACCAGCACGCAGTGACTAGAGAGAGAAAGTGGGTTAGAAATGAGTGAAAAGTAGATCAAAGACAATTAGGTTCTGAAGACTTTCTGCGTTTTCTCTCCCCTCCCCTCCCAGCCCAACCTCTAAGTGCTTTGAATACTCCTTGCCCCCTCTCACCTAAAATCCCAGAGCACTGCCCTGCTTTGCCCCCGACAAGCACACAGTGGTTGGGGAGTCCAGTGTTTGGTCTTTACAGGGAATGAAACTGTATTTTAATTCTGCTTATCTCTAGCTAAAAGGCCTGTTGAGACTAGTAGCTATTTCAGATACAATGTATTATCAACAGTGTTGCTGTCTTTTCACATTTCCTTTTCCACAACTCACTCTCTTGCTGATTATAATTACCCTTTAATAGCTCATATAATTTCAGCTATATAACAACTGAGTTGTACTGTAGCTGCCAAAAGTATTATGTATTTTTAATCATTAATTGAGGCTAAATAATTCCACAACATCTCTGAGTATGATAATTAGGTAACATTGGATACATCTCATGAGTGACTTTCTTCAATATAGTGTGTGCTGTATAAGTGTAATGCACCATTTTTCTCTCCAAGAACCATTTGCATCTGATGCTGCTGATCAGAGCTAGAGTGACAGTCTCAGTGAAAACAAGCAGAATACAATGACTATACCCTGGTCTACACTAGGCATTGGGGTCGAATTTAGCAGCCTTAAATCGATGTAACCCTGCACCCGTTCACATGATGAAGCCCTTTTTTTCAACTTAAAGGGCTCTTAAAATCGATTTCCTTACTCCACCCCCGACAAGGGGATTAGCGCTGAAATTGGTTTTGCTGGGTTGAATTTGGGGTACTGTGGACACAATTAGATGGTATTGGCCTCCGGGAGCTATCCCAGAGTGCTCCATTGTGACTGCTCTGGACAGCACTCTCAACTCAGATGCACTGACCAGGTAGACAGGAAAAGACCCGCGAACTTTTGAATTTCAATTTCCTGTTTGGCCAGTGTGGCAAGCTGCAGGTGACCATGCAGAGCTCATCCGCAGAGGTGACCATGATGGAGTCCCAGAATCGCAAAAGAGCTCCAGCATGGACTGAACCAGAGGTACGGGATCTGATCGCTGTATGGGGAGAGGAATCCATGCTATCAGAACTACGTTCCAGTTTTCGAAATGCCAAAACGTTTGTGAAAATCTCCCAGGGCATGAAGGACAGAGGCCATAACAGGGACCCAAAGCAGTGCCACGTGAAACTTAAGGAGCTGAGGCAAGTCTACCAGAAAACAGAGAGGCGAAAGGCCGCTCTGGGTCAGAACCCCAAACATGCCACTTCTATGATGAGCTGCATGCCATTTTAGGGGGTTCAGGTACCACTCCCCCAGCTGTGTTGTTTGACTCCTTCAATGGAGAGGGAGGCAACACGGAAGCAAGTTTTGGGGATGAGGAAGATAGCTCACAGCAAACAAGCGGAGAAACTGGTTTTCCCGACAGCCAGGAACTGTTTCTCACCTTGGACCTAGAGCCAGTACCCCCCGAACCCTCCCAGCCTTATTCCATCCACCATAGTAGGACACTTTACCACTCCAAGCCTGTAGCACGTACTCGGGAATCATTGTAGAACAAAGCATTGCAGTGTATGTTTGCTGGCGTTCAAACATCCGTTCTTTATCTCTCTGTATTATCCTCAGGAGAGTGATATCATTCATGGTCACCTGGTGAAATAGGGTGCTTTTCTTAAGGGGACATTCAGAGGTGCCCGTTCCTGCTGGGCTGTTTGCCTATGGCTGAACAGAAATGTTCCCCGCTGTTAGCCACGCAGTGGAGGGAGGCAAAATGCAACCTTGTAACGAAAGCACATGTGCTATGTATGTAATGTTAACAGCAAGGTTTACTGTGAAAGAGTGTACCCATTGTTCTATAAAATGTGTCTTTTCAAATACCACTGTCCCTTTTTTTCTCTCCACCAGCTGCATGTGTTTCAAGGATCACAGGATCTTCTCCTTCCCAGAGACTAGCGAAGATTAGAAGGTGAAAACAACACACTCGCGATGAAATGTTCTCTGAGCTCATGCTGTCCTCCCACACTGACAGAGCACAGACGAATGCATGGAGGCAGACAATGTCAGAGTGCAGGAAAGCACAAAATGACCAGGAGGAGAGGTGGCAGGCTGTAGAGAGGGCTGAAGCTGAAAGGTGGTGGCAGCGTGATGAGAGGAGGCAGGATTCAATGCTGAGGCTGCTGGAGGATCAAACTAATATGCTCCAGCATATGGTTGAGCGGCAGGAAAGGCAGCAGGAGCACAGACTGCTGCTACAGCCCCTGTGTAATCAACCACCCTCCTCCCCAAGTTCCATAGCCTCCTCACCCAGATGCCCAAGAATGTGGTGGAGGGGCCTCCAGCCACTCCACCCCAGAGCATTGCCCAAGTAACAGAAGGCTGGCATTCAATAAGTTTTAAACTTTTAAAGTGCTGTGTGGCCTTGTCCTTCCCTCCTCCACCACCCCTCCTGGGCTACCTTGGTAATTATCCCCCTATTTGTGTGATGAATTAATAAAGAATGCATGAATGTGAAGCAACAATGACTTTATTGCCTCTGCAAGCGGTGATCAAAGGGAGGTGGAGAGGGTGGTTAGCTTACAGGGAAGTAGAGTGAACCAATGGGCGGGGTGTTTCATCAAGGAGAAACAAACAGAACTTTCACACTATAGCCTGGCCAGTCATGAAACTGGTTTTCAAAGCTTCTCTGATGCACACCACACCCTCCTGTCCTCTTCTAACTGCCCTGGTGTCTGGCTGTGTGTAACCAGCAGCCAGGCGATTTGCCTCAACCTCCCACCCTGCCATAAACATCTCCCCTTTAATCTCACAGATATTGTGGAGCGCACAGCATGCAGTAATAACAGTGGGAATATTGGTTTCACTGAGGTTTAACCAAGTCAGTAAACTGCGCCAGCGTGCTTTTAAACGTCCAAATGCACATTCTACCACCATTCTGCACTTGCTCAGCCTGTAGTTGAACAGCTCCTGACTACTCTCCAGGCTGCCTATGTATGGCTTCATGAGCCATGGCATTAAGGGGTAGGCTGTGTCCCCAAGGATAACTATAGGCATTTCAATATCCCCAATAGTTATTTTCTGGTCTGGGAAGAAAGTCCCTTCCTCCAGCTTTTGAAACAGACCAGAGTTCCTGAAGATGCGAGCATCATGTACCTTTCCCAGCCATCCCACGTTGATGTTGGTGAAATGTCCCTTGTGATCCACCAGTGCTTGCAGCACTATTGAAAAGTACCCCTTGTGGTTTATGTACTCGCTGGCTTGGTACTCCGGTACAAAAATAGGGATATGGGTTCTGTCTATGGCCCCATCACAATTAGGGAATCCCATTGCAGCAAAGCCATCCACTATGACCTGCACATTTCTCAGGGTCATTACCCTTGATATCAGAAGATCTTTGATTGCGTTGGCTACTTGCATCACAGCAGCCCCCACCCTAGATTTGCCCACTCCAAATTGATTCCTGACTGACCAGTAGCTGTCTGGCGTTGCAAGCTTCCACAGGGCTATTGCCACTCGCTTCTCAGCTGTGAGGGCTGCTTTCATCTTGGTATTCTTGCGCCTCAGGGCAGGGGAAAGCAAGTCACAAAGTTCCATGAAAGTGCCATTACTCATGCGAAAGTTTCGCTGCCACTGCGAATCGTCCCAGACCTGCAACACTATGCGGTCCCACCAGTCTGTGCTTGTTTCCCAAGCCCAGAATCGGCATTCCACCGCATGAACCTGCCCCATTAGCATCATGATGCCCACATTGGCAGGGCCTGTGCTTTGAGAGAAGTCTGTGTCCATGTCCTCATCACTCTTGTCACCGCGCTGATGTCACCTAACTCGCCCAGTTTCGCTTTGCCAGGTTCTGGTGCTGCATATACTGCTGCATAATGCATGTGGTGTTTAATGTGCTCCTAATTGCCAAAGTGATCTGAGTGGGCTCCATGCTTGCCGTGGTATGGCGTCTGCACAGAAAAAAGGCGTGGAACGATTGTCTGCTGTTGCCCTGACAGAGGGAGGGGCAACTGACGACATGGCTTACAGGGTTGGTTTACAGGGAATTAAAATCAACAAAAGGGGTGGCTTTGCGAGAAACTGAATGGCCGCCTCAAGGATAGAACTCAAAACCTCAAGGATAGAACTCAAAACTGGGTTTAGCAGGCCATTGATTTCACAGAGGGAGGGAGGGAGGAGAAAATCAATACAAAACAAATCTGGTCTATTTCTTGTTTTGAGCCACTTCATCTATCTTTATACATCATGCTGGCAGCAGACTGTGCAGTACAACCGCTAGCCATCGTCATCTCCTGGGTGCTCGGCAGAAGATGGTGCAGTATGATTACTGGCCATCGTCTTCTGCTAGCTGCAGATTAAAAGAAAGTGCACTGCTGGTAGGACTCAATCGCCCTGAGACAAAACAAGGGAAATGACCTGGCTGAGTCACTCCCATGTTTGCCCAGGTGCCCGGTTAAAAGAGCACCCAGGACTACGTCGACGATGGCTACCAGTCATACTGCACTGTCTGCTGCCAAAAGGCAATAGACTGCTGCTGTGTAGCAATGCAGTACCATGTCCGCCAGCACCCAGAAGACATAGGGTGACGGTTAGCTGAGCGGGCTCCATGCTTGCCATGGTATGGCGTCTGCACAGGTAACTCAAGAAAAAAGGTGCAAAACAATTGTCTGCCCTTGCTTTTACGGAGGGAGGGAGGGAACGGAGGCTTGACGATATGTACCCAGAACCACCCGCAACAATGTTTTAGCCCCATCAGGCACTGGGATTTCTATCAGAATTCAAATGGGTGGTGGAGACTGCAGGAACTGTGGGATAGCTACCCACCGTGCAAAGCTCTGGAAGTCGACTGTTGCCTCGGTACTGTGGACACAGTCCACCGACTACATGCACTTAGAGCATTTGTGTGGGGACACACACACTTGACTGTATAAAAATGCTTTCTACTAAACCGACTTCTATAAATTCGACCTAATTTCGTAATGTAGACATACCATATGAGAGGATTCAAAGTCTGGATATATAGAAATTTGGAATATTGGTTAGGGCCCCTATTTAGCTGTCTGTAAGTGAAACCATCTCAGCACAAGTCCACTAACACATACCAACTGTCTCTAAGGTGGGATAACATGATTTCACAGTCTGCTCTAACAAATGTCATGGAGACATCCAGCCATATGAATACGACCCACAGCCAAGAAGATATTACCCATTGGTGTCAGTGCCAATTCCATTCCATGCCCTGATTGGATGCCCAACTGGAAGGAGTAAAGGAAGGCAGTATCAAGATGGAGGTAACCCTTGTGAAAGTTCACTTAGCTTACTTAGGATTGGGAAATTTAGATATTGAGCCATATTTGGGGAGGTTGCTTGAGTCAGGTGATAGTTTCTAAATAACAAGCTTGAATAGATCATAGATTTCTCAAAGAAGGTGTTGAAAATCTCATTTGTAGGCATCTCAGATACTCTGGACTCTTTCTCTAGTCATGAAAGGAATGGTTCAGAGCTGCAGGAGGTGGCTTGGCTTTCCTGCAGTGCTTCTAGGACCTCTTGTTATGTGAAAAAGAAAAGGAGTACTTGTGGCACCTTAGAGACTAACAAATTTATTTGAGCATAAGCTTTCGTGAGCTACAGCTCACTTCATCAGATGCATTCGTGAAGGGGCTGAATTCAGAATGAGAAGGTATTTGAGATACCAGGCCTTGGATGCAAGTGATTTTCTCTGAGAAGCAGGGTGACGATAGTGTTTCACTGTGAGAGGTGCTGGTTTATGGAGTTGAGTGGAAGCATTCTAGGCTAACAAGACCATTCACAGCCCGAATAGTTCGGTGGGGCATTATTTAGCAAATACCATGATTGGACAGAGGTGGATCATTTTACTTTTTCCACAGGCAGAAAGAAAGAATTCCCTGTCCAGGAGCTTGTTGATATCTGCCCATGTTTTCTGCCATTAACATTAAGTTTTCTTATCTAGTCCTAGGCCACCAGAGAACTATGGATATCTATAGGGGTGATGGGAAGAGAATGGAATTTTGGTGCCTGAATGTCAATGACCTTTCCTGCTTGCACCTCCTTCTCACCTCTACTAAATCATCTGTTCCTTTCAGATTCCCTTTACCTAAGGATGCCCTCTTGAAGGGAAGGCCTGCTGACCTGCTATCCTGACATTTCCAACTAAGTGGATTCACTGTCTTTCTGGTATTTTCCTAAGTGGGCACTGTCTCCTTCTATCTGTCTTTGTCTCTCTCTGTCTCCAGTGGACACTGCAGGCCCCCTTTTCCCATATCAGTCTGAGGGTGGCCAGAAATACCACTGACTTTGTTACTTCAGACGTCCCAGTCAGGAAATGGAAGTAAAAAGTAAACCTTAGCCAGACATTTCAGTCTCTCTCTAAAGTCTCATGTTGAGTTTGCCTCAGTAGGTGGGCAAAAGTTTGAGGTGGAGTTTCTTGTTCTATCTGAAACAAATCCCCAAAAACAAAACAATCCCCAATGTAAGATGGGGGGAAGGAACACAGATCCTCAGTTAATTTGGACAAGGTTTTGATAATGATTTACCCATGACTGCTAAAAAGAGACGTTACAGCAGAGAACAATGTGAATTTATCAGATACTGAAGCCAGATGTGGACTCGTAATGATGAACACATATATAGTACAAAACCAGTGTCTCCTCTGCATCTGATGTTATGCAGCCAAAAAAGAGCTTTTTGTGAAATTGTTAAGGTTGACACCTGACACAAAAGCAGGGAAATAAAAAGTTCTTTTTAGTTACATTAACACCAAGCTGTACATCTCCTCTACTCTTCCATAATTCCTACCATTGACCAACAAGTTGGCTTTCCATGAGCCCTCAATAAGCTGTATGTCTCCTGCAACCAGATCTCAGGGAGGAATAAGATCAGCTGAGAAACAATCTACAATGGTCAACACACACCTGTGTTTAATCTGTCTTCAGTTGCACCACTTCTGTTGCACTTAGTTATCACCATCAGCATGAAGTGAGTTACCCTGATGCTAATGGTAATGCTGAAGCACTGATGCCGACTTCCTCATATAAACGCTTAATTGTTGCTAGTGATTCCCATGGTAGCATTAGCCAGTTTAACATTACATAGCATGAGAAAATTAAATGATCAGTGTCAGGTTAGAACTGTTCATTGTTCTTTCTTTGTTTTTGTAAATGCTAGTGTGATGTGAGAATAATTACTATGCTGGGGTTATTGCCTTTGCCATTGCCCTGTGTATGTGTTTTAAATTGTCTATAATACTGTTGTCTTGGAAGGGAAGGGACAGGAAGTAGGAGGAAACGGAGATTGATCTGAGATTAAAGTGGGAGTTTACTCTGATCACTTACAGGGTCCATTTGTAAGATCACAGTCCCAAAGCAAATGTCATCCAAGCTGGATTTGCTTTAAAGGGACCCTGTCAATTTAAAAATCACACTTCTTGCTGGGTCTTTTACCTCATGTTGCTACAGAAAACACCTAAGTCTACTATAGTCTTGTATTACCTTTGTAACACATACAATTATTATAGCTAAAAGACTAGAGAAACATATTTCTGTATTTTTTTTCAAATTTGTTTAATTAGTGCATTTGACAGCACTCTGCCTCTAGGCCGTAGATGAAGCTGAAAAACTGCAAAGAACACTGTGTAACATTTTGTCCAAAATTTGTCATCCCCTTTCATTGAAATTTCAAACAGTGGACCAGTTTTTCGTCAGTTTCAATGTTTTTCTCTATATAGTCAGTTAGTAAGTAAACTTTCCTGTTGTCTGTGTGTCTCTTTCAGTCAGCTAGAAGGGCAAGTAAAACATAAATACATTTGAACATGTGATTTTTTTTTTGTAATCAGTACAATACACACAGTGCTTGCTTGAACGGCATATCATCTTAGGTCTTGATCCTGCAAAGAGCTCTGTGTGGGAACCAGTATCTGCCCGTGCAGAGTTCATTACAAAATTGGGCTTGATTTCAGGCATGATTTGATGAAAGGGGGAACAAAACACAAGGCAGGAAGGCATAAATGAATATTACCAATTGAAATACTGTATTGTATGGAAATGCTTCTGCTCTTTACCCTTCATGGGAGGTGGCAGCTCATAGACCTTTGACAGGGAGTAGGTACATGCTGGCTGCAGGAGTTTCTCACTTTCAGCCATACACAGACATGGCAGCCCTGAGTGAACGAATACCTGCAGCTTTAAGAAAATAGTGAAAGTGTGGCTGATAAAGAGATCTATTTGACTGTGACAACTGTGAGTCACTGTCAGTATTAGACATCCTGAGAGAAAGGGGGAGACAAACGTGGTTGTTCACAGCCTTTGTTTGGCAGCTTTCAGAGATTTGAAGGAGCTGAACAAAATGATGCAGTGCTACATGCCAACTGTTGGGCTTTATCAAATAATAAAGCAATCCCACTGGGTATTAAGAGGCATGGAATTATTCTAATGAGTCTGGCAAAATCTCATTAGGATGAACAGCAGGCAATTACAAAGTGTATGATCGGTATGCAAATGACTTTCTTTCCTCTCTCTGACTACACGCAGTTTCTTGGGCTTGCAGAATAGGAGCTGTCAGAGAAATGATTACTCACTGGAGCAAAGTACTGTATACAGTGGGGTCAGTGTTTCAGATGTACCAGTGGTAGAGATGGATGAGGTCTGGAAATATATTCCATCCTCAGCGCAAGAACCCCTCTGCATCACTAAATTCTTACCTTATGAAGAGGTGGGGAGCAGACATCTTTCTGTTAGGCCTCCAGAGGTAGTGCTTCCAGGAATACCTTCAGAGTGTGACCAGGTCTGTGGTGCGTGCTGTTACAACCCAGAGTAGCTTCTCAGCAGCTGTGGGAAGTGGGGACATGATTTGGGGGATGCAGTGAATGACGCTAAAAATGACAGCTCCCATTGGTGGAGAGGTAAATTAGGTGGACAAAGTTGCTTGTATGCCTCTAAGTCTGAACTCTCTACTCTGGATTCAGAAATGCTCTTCTAATTAAATAGAAAATGTCAGGTATGCATACTAAAGTTTTGCTGTGCATGGTAAATGACTCCTTTGTCCCATTTTGCTGTCTTATGTCAGGCAGTGTAATCCCTGATATATTCCGTTTTCCAGGTCTGAGAAACTCTGTGTAGGCCTCTAAAATGATTGTAGGAAATCAGGCTTTCATTGTATCCAGCTATAATTAATAGTTTTAAATCATATTTTATTTCTTACCCAAGGTCTGATTTTGCTCCTTATATAAGTCAGTGGCAAAACTTTTTGCACAGTAGACAGAAAATTCCACAAGGGACTCATTTTTCTGTTGGAGTGTGGCAGGGAAGTTGGATGGGGAGGAGAGAAGAGAATTGAAGAGCTTTAAGGAAGATTAGATAAAACGACACAGACAAATATTCCAATCAGTCTTCTCTCCAATGTGTGGAAGCCAAACGCATTCACTGCACTGTCCACATGTGGCTGTGGTTTGCTCCCAAATAAGTAGTAGGAAGTTTTCTCCTGTCCCTCCCCTTCTCCCTCATGTAGAATGTGGGACTCTGGAAGGCAAAACACCAACAGTGTAGAAGTCTTGTGCTTCCACTGTGCCTTTTGGCTCCTTCAGGAGTCCTTTTGCCAAGGACTCTCCATCATGAAGGGGAAAGTTGGGTAAATTAATGGTGATAGTTAGGCATTTACTTCCACTCTAAAGGGCCATGGAGTTGGGAAGAAAATGATGCCTTAAAGAGCAACCATTCCTTGGCACAGACTCCTCCTAGCTCACCCTTTCCAACAGCATAAAGCCCAATCTGGAAGGGGGGAAATGATTCCATGGAGGAGGCAGTGTCCTTCGATTGCCCCTCTCCCTGGAAGACTCAATCCATTTAACTTGAAGGGTCAATGTGATCCATAGATATTAAGGTGGATGTCCTCCATTGCTAGAACCAAGCTGTGATGGAGCTCTAGCCACAGTACTTTCCAGTGACAGAACTGGAAAGAGATTATTGGGTAAATACTCTGTCAAGTGGGCCAGGCTGTCTTCCCAAAAGGTTAGTGAATGGATATTTTTAGATTTAGTACATAGGGAGTTTTTAAAGCTGTTTATATAGTTTAGTAATCATTTTATATTAAATAATTGTATTAAATCTGACCTCTATAATCTAAGCACTGCCAAAATGATTGTGGTCCAAACATTACATTAAATATTAAAAAGCAGAATGGGTCCATTTGCACTGCAGAGGAGTTCACTCCCAAGATTGGATTACACATGTCGATGTTGGGTGTTCCAAACCAAATCGACAGCTGTACAACGATGCCACAGGCTTCTGTTTCTGTTTAGCCTGTTTTGCTGACCGACGAAAAGAGATGGAAATTCCAAACCTGAAATACAGGGCTTGGACAAATATATTTTTTTCCTTATATAGTCTATGTACACTACTGGCTGGTCATAAAATGTATAGCTTTACTTAATGAAGGTCTTCTATTCATTATGAAGTTCTTCTGTACCATGGTCAGCTTTTACAGTAGTGACCAAACCAAGCTGGAGAGAGTACTGTCATTATTCTCTATTTAGAACAGAGATAGCGGGGAACCTGAGGTGTTACCCTGAAAACACAGAGCAGGCAAGTTTTATTCTCTTTGTATTTTTGTACAGACCTAATATCCTATGCTGGATCCGCAGGATTAATCTTTACTTTCTTATGGTAGCTCCATTAAAGACAATGGGAGTAGTGCATTGCTCAACCCTAAAAAGTCAAGCCACTTTTTTTTGGGTGCCTAAATATGAATGTGCATCTAACTTTAAGCACAAAAGTTTGATCTAAGCAATTTAGCTAAGCTCACAAGAAGTCTGTGCAGATCCAGGATCCTAATGCCCACTTCCTGACTCTCTAGCCTTCTTCCTTTTGATAACAGACTAATCAAATCATTCTGCCTTCACCTAGTCTTTGTTCATAGCAATCCCTCAATCCCCGTGACTTCACAATTCATCTACTGTACAAGGTAGATTGTGCACCAAGGTACGGCAGCCCGTACAAAAGATGGTTGTTCAGAAGGTGATGTCTGCTTGAAGGTAGACACTGGCACTGGGAAAATGCAAAGGAGGGCAGGTCTAGAGAGAGTCATTTATAGAAGCCAGGATGGACTTAAGCAGGAAAAAATGTGGTCTTTATTGTTGGACTGTGACACTGACCAAGAATTACTCCCAGTTCTGACTAACAGTTCAGTTTGCTCCGTTGTTCCTGGGACATTGAATACATCTAACTGACAATCCTCCTCATCTCTCTCCCTCCTTTTTTTAAGCAGTACCAAATAGATCCTTTTAGTTTCCTGTCTTCTTTTTCTTTGAATAGCAAATGTGGCCATTCGAGTGGGTAACCCTTTCCTAGCACGACTGATTGTATAGATACTGGGTCAAATTGTGCTCACCGGACCTAATTGTGCTCCTGGGATGGACAAAAAGGCCTCCCCCCAACTAGATCAGCTCTTTTCCCTTCTCCTGGGCACTAGAGAAAGCTCTCAGCAGGTCCAGGGATCTATGTGGAGGAGTGGGCTGGGGGATGGGTGAACTGGGCACCCAGAGATGAGCACCTCATTACTTTTCAGCACCTTCTTACAGATTCTTGAGAGTTCTAGGGGCTGCTGTGTCCAGAGGTGGCCCTTGGGAAAGCCACAGGAGGTCAAGAGCCCATGCATGATACTAAGTCCTTGTGATACTGAGTCCTGTGCTTCCACATACAGCCACAAGATTTATAGGCCAAACCTTTGTGTTCTCCTCTCAGTGAGATAACACAAAGAAAACTTTGCTGAGGGACTGTAGTGAGGTAAGGCTCACTGGTGCGGTGCCTCTTGCTGGTCATCCAGTGAATTAGCTCACGTCCAGCTCCAGAGCGCCCTCCGCTGGTCAGTATCTCACCTGCCTCAGGCCCCATGTGCCCTTTACCTCAGGGTTCTGCCCCAATGATATCACCACACTCTGGGTCTCCCCTCCCAGGGGAACCCCCAACTCTCTAAACCCACCTTGTCTCAGTGGCTACTGCCAGTCGTCATCTAGCCCCTGCTCACTGGGGCAGACTGCAATCTGTAAGGGTCACTCATCATTGGCAAGGGGTTAGGACCTGCCACCTTTGCCTATCCCCAGGCTGCACCTTTGCAACCCCAGTACCTATTTTGGCCTTTAGCAAGGCTAGAGAGAGACTGACCCAGCTCCCCCCTGAGCCCTTATAACAGGACCAGGTGTGGCCTGATCGGGGCGTGGCCCCAGCTGTGGCTGCTTCCCCAATCAGCCTAGCCTGTTCTCTCAGGAGCAGGGTACCTGCCCCACTACAGGGACCCATGCAGAGTTATCTTCACTCTTCCTGGGTGTTACCATACCGGGGAACAATCTCACCCACAGGTACAACTGTTTTTGACTTCAGTGTAACTGAGAGCAGAATTCAGTTCATCACATAGAATTAACTTTTTTTTTTTTTAATCTGTGCAACTAGGTTTTAACCTATGGAACTATGAACTGCAATTACGATCGTTAGCCTGCTGATTTCTATCCTTTTATATAGGAGATAGAACACTTCCACAGAACATTGAGTGCTAACTAAACCCACATTATATTACCATACAGTTGCAATCAACAACCCAAGAAACAATAATTCCTTTATAAGTATATACTACCATAAAGAACTTAAGTGGCGCCATGTGTTATAAATCACAGTTGATACAGGCATTAGAGAAGCCTTTATTCTATTAACTGCACAACAAAGTATCTCCTCTTGAAAATGTTTTTATCTTCTTGGTATCCTAAGCATGAGGTGGTGTTACTCGGAGAAAGCACTTCGATTTAATGATAGCATACTATCAGATTACTCCCCCCCCCCACCAGTCCTGTGTTTAGCTTTTGTCAATTTCTTAACATTTCTAAAACATTGAATGCCAGCCAGAGACACCTTTTAACATATGATGATAATACATAGGTCTGTCAAGCAGGCAAATGAAACTTGGTACCAAACCGACTGTATGAACTGCAATTAATATGGTTTGGCTGTAGATCTGTAGGCAATGGTCCCTCTTTTAATCATACAATTACAGAGAAACTGATGTGTTTCAGGGTTTATGAAAGAATTATTGCTGAGCAACTATTGCAGTGGTTTCAGTAAATATTGGTTGAAAGTTTCAATAAATTCACTTTGACCATGGTTGCTTTTCATGAGCATCCATGTGATCCAGTAAAAGGCTTTTCATGAGAATTCACACCAGAAACCTGGTCATAAGAGTTACATTCATTCTATCAAGGAACAGAAACAATGTCATGTGACTTACATGACTAATCACAACTAAGCAAACACCACTTGTTTTAGAGATTTCCAATGCCAGGACAGAGGAAATGATGAATTCCAAATAAATTGGAAGAGACTGCAGTCAGATTGTGGCTATTACATGAATACAAAAATAATTGATTGAATGAATCATTACTAATTATTTACTCAGCTCTAAAAACTAATAATTTGTCTCATACCAGCTACATGTGCTGACCCCAAATGCTACATTGAAATGTCTCACATTTACACTTTGGAATCCATGCATGATTTGATTCACAAGGATTCAAAGTAAACCAATCAAGCTTGGTTTGGGGATTGAGGTCAACAAAGTCAAAAAAGGTCTCCCAGGCTGGCTTTCCAAACTATCCCTTCCTTCCACTTCCCAGATCCAATGTCTTCAGGAAGGTCTTGGGGTTTGTTGAGGAAGGCGGGAAGTTGAGTAAATAGCGAAAGACTCGCTGTGGGGAGGGGAATTGTCAAGCTGTTCAGTACAAATATCCACAGCCCATGTTCACTGAACATTGTGAGTAAAAGCTAAAGTTCAACTTCAACCCCAGAACTAAGTTTTAGTGGGTCTGGAGCTCAGAATAATTTGCATAGTTCTTCTCATGTTACAAAGATCTTCTGGGATTCATCCTGTGATGAGTCATTACACAAAGTAAAACTATTTCCCCATGTTATTTCTCCCCCCCACCCCACCCCACCCCCCACTGTTCCTCAGATATTCTTGTTAACTGCTGGAAATAGCCTACCTTGCTTGTCACCATGAAAGGTTTTCCTCCTCCCCCCGCCCCGCTGCTGGTGATGGCTTATCTTAAGTGATCACTCTCCTTACAGCATGTATGATAAATCCATTGTTTCATGTTCTCTGTGTGTGTATATCAACCTCCCCTCTGTTTTTTCCACCAAATGCATCCGATGAAGTGAGCTGTAGCTCATGAAAGCTTATGCTCAAATAAATTTGTTAGTCTCTAAGGTGCCACAAGTACTCCTTTTCATCCTGTGTTCTGAATTCCAGAGGGGAAATTAATGGGTTACCCTCATAGGTAATTATGAATAGAAGCTGGTAGCAGGCATTCCAAGCTAGCTAGAGACTGCCTCTGTCCCTATGCAATACTACTGCAGCTGGTATCAGTAGGAGAATTCAGATGGAGCCCCGTTCACTTTAAATGTGAGGAGCTGGCATCAAAACATTCTCTGGGAAGGGTCTTTGACTCTGAAATTTTCTCAAGCCTCCATCCACAAGAGTCTAGGAGCCTGATCCAGCACCCACTGCTGTAGCTGGGAGTCTTTCCAAGGACAGTGATGCATGCTGGATTGAACTCCAGATTTATTAACCTTTTGGACATGCTGCAAAGCCCAGCCTTTCTCTCTGTTTTTGGTCAGCAGAGTGGGGTAAAGGCTGGTTGGTTGAGGGTGGATGGTAATTGACTAGAGTTGTTGTTATCATGGGTTAACTATTGTAGTCAGTATGGTCCTGGTTGGGAAGTTTAGTTGTTTTTATTTAGTTTATAATAGTTGTATTTTAATTATGTACTGCAGCTAGATTTCTGGAGAGAGGCTTGATAAACTGAAGTAAACAAACATTCCTCCCTCTGCCATACCATACACACACCTGTCTATCCCTAACACGTGTCTAGTGTTCACACCATGATCAGATACTCTTCCTTTATGCCGCCCACCCACAAATATCACAGAATGCAGCTACTTCAGCTAGTGATCTTTGCACTGTGCTCAGCAACATCAGGAAGTAATCACAGCTAATTGTTATGGCTGTAATTCCAAACCTGCCAGCTGGCAGCGAATCAGTGTTCATAGTCACATTTGCTAAATGTCTCCCTAATATGTTTCATCAGACACTTATGGCAGAGCTCTTCGAAACCTTGCCTTTTGACTACTTCCATTTCTCCAGCTTTTACTTGGCTGCTGCCAAGCTATCCTCCTCCAGGGCAATTATTTGCACAGTGTAATTTCTTGGCAGCCCACCTGGCAAATGTTGCTTTCACACAGGCTAGACTAGATCTACGTTGGGTTCGGATGACGGGGTAAAGAGTTTAGTAGTATCTAGAGTGAATGAATAAAAATGTTTAGAATAGAAATATAGATGCCATCTGCTTCCATTCAAACTAATGACAAAACTCCTAATATCAGCAAAGAGTCCTGTGGCATATTATAGACTAACAGACATCTTGGAACATAAGCTTTCGAGGGTGAATACCCACTTCGTCAGATGCACGTAGTGGAAATTTCCAGAGGCAGGTATAAATATGCAAGCAAGAATCAGGCTAGGGATAACGAGGTCAGTTCAATCAGGGAGGATGAGGCCCTCTTCTAGCAGATGATCTGTGAACACCAAGGGAGGAGAAACTGCTCTTGTAGTTGGCTAGCCATTCACAGTCTTTGTTTAATCCTGAGCTGATGGTGTCAAATTTGCAAATGAATCAAAGCTCAGCAGTTTCTCTTTGAAGTCTGGTCCTGAAGTTTTTTTGCTTCAGGATGGCTACCTTTAAATCTGCTATTGTGTGTCCAGGAGATTGAAGTGTTCTCCTACAGATTTTTGTATATTGCCATTCCTAATATCTGATTTGTGTCCATTTATCCTTTTACGTAGGGACTGTCCAGTTTGGCCAATGTACATAGCAGAGGGGCATTGCTGGCACATGATGGCATATATTACATTGTGGATGTGCAGGTGAATGAACCAGTGATGGTGTGGCTGATCTGGTTAGGTCCTGTGATGGTGTCGCTGGTGTAGATATGTGGGCAGAGTTGGCATCGAGGTTTGTTGCAGGGATTGGTTCCTGAGTTAGAGTTACTACGGTGTGGTGTCTAATTGCTGGTGAGAATATACTTGGCTGGTTGTCTGTGCGCGAGGTCTGGCCTGCCTCCCAAGGCCTGTGAAAGTGAGGGATCATTGTCCAGGATGGGTTGTAGATCACTGATGATGTGTTGGAGAGGTTTTAGCTGAGGACTGTATGTGATGGCCAGTGGCATTCTGTTGGTTTCTTTCTTGTGCTTGTCTCGCAGCAGGAGACTTCTGGGTACACATCTGGCTCTCTTGATCTGTTTCCTTATTTCCTCGTGCGGGTTATCGTAGTTTTGAGAATGCTTGGTGAAGATCTTGTAGGTGTTGTACATCTTGTAGGTGTCTCTTGTAGAGACCAACACCTACAAGATCTTCACCAAGCATTCTCAAAACTACAATACCTGCATGAGGAAATAAGGAAACAGATCAACAGAGCCAGACATGTACCCAGAAGCCTCCTGCTGCGAGACAGGATTGGTGTACTAAGGAAGCCTGATCAAATTTAAGGGACTCTACTATTAATTATTTCTATCATGGTAGCACCTAAATACCCCAACCAGAGATCAGCTCCCAATTGTACTAGGTAGTGTACAAACAAATAGTGTACAAATGAAGACAGTCCCTGACTTGGAGAACTCACAGTATAGTTACACAGCCTTTCACCACCTGTGAATTTGGTGTCAGGTGCAAGTATTAAAATGTGCTGATAGGATGAAACATAAACTCTGATTCTAACACAATGCAGAGGTTTTGGGTGAACATGAAATTATCATTTTTAAATAGCTTTAAAGATATTTTTAACCGACAGTACAGTAAAAGAAAGCCAAATCAAGAGATGAGCTCTTGATATGGGACTTTTCAGATCCTAAGAGAACTGGGGTTCCAGAATGAAGAGGATAGACCCCCGCCAGCCCCGGTTGATTACTCAGTGCCATGGGTAATTCAGCATCTGCACATGTTTGTGATGGGCAAAGCACAGTGCTTCTATGTTTGACTAACCAGGCAGAGCTTCGCTAATAGAACTGAAAGGGGCTAAATGACTTCAAGATAAATAAGACTTTAGAAAAAAAATAATGAAGGAATTAAACTGACCTTCTTTAGAAATGGGTGAGACAGGGTAAACAGGGAAGGATCTTGTTTTGCTTTCATCCTGTAAAAATAAAATTTCTTCCTTTCCAGCTCAGCACAGTTGACTGATTTGGAAACAAATCTGTTTTCTCTGGAAAGATTTATTTGCCCAACAGACCGCCTTTTTTTTTTTTTTTTTTTTTTTTTTTTTGGCAAAAAGCAATAGGCTGGAAGAACAAGGATCATCTTGTTAGCAAGTTTACAGGGCTCAGTAATTAACGGTTACATTTGAAGGCACAACATGCAAGATACTTACAGTAACCTACTGTATTACAGTGTCATGTGGAAGTGCTTTGAATGGCATGATAACTTCAGAGAATGCAATGTACTTCAATTCCCAGCCAGTGTTAGGTAGCAAGAATGTTTAATTATGAAGTAAGCAATAATCTTTGTTGAGGTAAGGACCACTCAAGTGTCCCTTGTGAAAACAACTGTTAATTTGTGAAGTGCTTTTTTTGTGGGGGGGTTAGATATATTTCTTAAAAACAAAGATGCATTTATTTGGTGTGGAGGCAGCAGCATGCACTTTTTCCACACCAGTCACCTAATGATACATAGTAGGTGCCCAGTAACTACAACTCCTTACCCCGTGCTTTGGGGAATCCAATCTCCAAGGGGGATTGAGCCATGAAGTCATTTCTTTTTGGCGGATGGTATGTAATGGTGTTCTGCATGACCAAAGATTTCTAAGGCAATTGAGCTCTGCTTCCAGTTAACTTCTGTGGTGCCAGACCATCAACATACCTTTTTGGTTTGTTTGTGTTTTTATTTTTGCTAATGAAGGCAATTATTGACTTAGGGCAAATTTGCTAATCTGGATACCTAACATGAGGCTTCTAAAACCATATTGTAATTATTTAAATGCAGTTAATGTGATTTTCAGAAGTGCTGAGCAGCTACAGCTCCCGTTGACAATGATATTTGTAAGTGCTCGCTGCTTCTGAAAAGCAGACTACTTAAAATGGATAAAAATGGATTTAGAACCCAAATTGTATGCAGCAACCTACATTGAACTTGGAGGGAGAGACGCAGGTTACAAGAGGGAAGAGTTTGGAGAAAACACCAGAAAGTCTGTGGGCATGTAGCTGAATTGTAGTATATTCACCCAAGTGTTCTGAAAGAACTCAAATATGAAATTGCAGGTCTACTAAGTGCTGTATGTAACCGATTGCTTAAATCACTTTCTGTACCAGATGACTGGAGGATGGCTAATGTGACACCATTTTTTTAAAAAGGCTCTGGAGATGATCCTGGCAATTATAGGCTGGTAAACTTAACCTCAGTGCTAGGCAAATTGGTTGAAACTATAGTAAATAACAGAATTATCAGACACATAGCTGAACCCAATTTGTTGGGAGAAGAGTCAACACAGCTTTTGTAAAGGGAAACCATGCCTCACCAATCTATTAGAATTCTTTAAAACGATCCACAAACATCTGGACAATGGAGATCCAGTGGATATAGTATATATGGACTTTCAGAAAGCCTTTGACAAAGTTCCTCAGCAAAAGCTCTTAAGCAGAGTAAGCAGTCATGGGATAAGAGGGAAGGTCCTCTCATGGATCAGTAATTGGTTAAAAGACAGAAAACAAAAGGTAGAAATGCACGGTCAGTTTTCTGAATGGAGAGAGGTAAATAGTGATGTCCTCCAAGGATCTGTACTGGGACCAGTGCTGTTCAACATATTCATAAATGATCTGAAAAGAGGGGTAAACAGTGAGGTGCCAAAATTTGCAGACAATACAAAATTTCTCAAGATCATTAAGTCCAAAGCAGACTGCAAAGAGTTACAAAGCATCTCACAAAACTGGTTGATTGGGCAACAAAAATGACAGATGCAATTCAATGTTGATAAATGCAAAGTAATGCACATTGGAAAACATAATTCCAGCTACACATACGGAGGAGGACCGGAATATCATACAAGAAGATCTGCATGACCTTGTAAACTGGAGTAATAGAAATAGGATGAAATTTAATAGTGCAACGTGTAAGGTCATGCATTCAGGGCTAACAACAAGAATTTTTGCTATAAGCTGGGGACTTATCAGTTGGAAGCAACAGAGGAGGAGAAAGACCTGGGAGTAGTGGTTGATCACAGGAAAACTATGAGCTGTCAATGTGATGCGTCCATGAAAAAGACTAATGCAGCCCTAGGATACATTAGGTGAGGTATTTCCAGTAGAGACAGGGAAGTATTAGTACTATTATACAAGGCACTGGTGAAACCTCATCTGGAATCCTGTGTGCAGTTCTGGTCTCCCATGTTTAAGAAAGATTAATTCAAACTGTAACAGGTGTAGAGAAGGGCTACTAAAATGATCTGAGGAATGGAAAACCTACCTCATGAGAGGAGACTCAAAGAGCTTGACTTGTTTAGCCTAACCAAAAGAAGGCTGAGGAGCAGGGCCGGCTCTAGGCACTAGCAAAACAATCAGGTGCTTGGGGCAGCACATTTCTAGGGCGGCATTCCGGCGCCGGCCATGCCGCCCCTAGAAATGTGCCCTCCACCGCCCCAGCTTGCCTCCGCTCCGCCTGCTCCCCTGAGCATGCTGCCGCTGCTCCACTTCTCCCCACTCCCTCCCAGGCTTGCTGCGTGCGAAACAGCTGTTTCGTGCAGCAAGCCTGGAGGGAGGGAGGGAGAAACTGAGCAGCGGTGCGCTCGGACTGGCAGTGGTGATGGAGTGGAAGCGAGCTGGGGCGGGGAGCAGTTCCTCTACCCCCCGTTACTTCTTGCGCTCCCCCCCCCACCCTCGCTCACCTCTGCTCTGCCTGCTCCCCTGAACACGCTGCCTCTCCCTCGCCTGAGAGGGAGGGGGGAGAAGCGGAGCGGCAGTGTGTTCAGGGAACCGTAGGAAGCAATGGGGGGGGGGAAATGTGGCATGCCCGGGGGAGGAGGCGGGGCTGGGGATTTGGGGAAGGGGTTGGAAAGGGGTGGAGTTGGGGTGGAGCCGGGGGCGGGGGGCACAAAAAAACCAGGGAGGAGGGGGGCGGCCAAAAATGTTTTTGCTTGGGGCGGCAAAAATCCTAGAGCCAGCCCTGCTGAGGGAAGATACAATTGCTCTCTATAAATACATCAGAGGGATAAATACCAGGGAGGGAGAGGAGTTATTTAAATTAAGCACCAATGTGGACTCAAGAATAAATGGCTATAAATGGCCATCAACAAATTTAGGCTTCAAATTAGGTGAAGGTTTCTAACCATCAGAGGAGTGAAGTTCTGGAACAGCCTTCCAAGTGGAGCAGTGGGGGCAAAAATCATATCTGTCTTCCAGACTGAACTGGATAAGTTTATGGAGGGGATGGTAGGGTGGCACTGCCTATAATGGGTTTTGCTCATAGCAAAAACCCCCAATGGCTGGAGACAGGGCCCTAGATGGGGAGGGCTATGAGTTACTACAGAGAATTCTTTCTCAGGTGTCTGCCTAATGGTTCTTGAGCACATGCTCAGGGTCTAACTGATCACCATATTTGGGCTTGGGAAGGACTTTTCCCCTGGGTCAGATTGGTGAGACCCTGGGGTTTTTTTTTGCCTTCCTCTGCATCATGGAGCACAGATCACTTACAGTTTAAATGAGTGTAAATGGTGAATTATCTGTAACATGAAGTCTTTAAACCATGATTTGAGGAGTTCAGTAACTCAGTCTGAGGTTAGAGATCTATTACAGGAGTAGGTGGTTGAGGTTCTGTGCAAGCAATGTGCAAGTCTGATTAGATGATCACAGTCGTCCCTTCCGGCCTTAAAGTCTATGATCTAAATTAACTGTTATCACTCAAGAAAGTGATCTTGGAATCATTGTGGACTGTTCTCTGAAAACAGCTTTGTTCACTGCTGCTGTCCATTGAGCAGATAACAGAATGTTAAAACCATTATGAAAGAGAGAGAGAGAGAGATAAGAGAGAAAATATCATAATGCCACTGTATAAATCCATGGTACACCCACAGCTTGAATACTGAGTGTAGTTCTGGTTGCCTTACCTCAAAAAAGATATTCTAGAATTGGAAAAGGTACAAAGAAGGGCAACAAAGATGATTAAGGGTATGGAATAGCTTCCATATGAAGAGAGATTAAAAAGACTTGGACTTTTTAGCTTGGGAAAAAGATGACTAAAGGAGGATATGATAGAGGTCTATAAAATCATGAATGACATGGAGAAGGTGAATAAGTGTTATTAATTCGTTCACATAACACAAGAACCAGAGGTCACCCAATGAAATTAATAGGCAGCAGGTTTAAAACAAATAAAAGGAAGTATTTCTTCACAAAATGCACAGTCAACCTGTGGAACTCTTTGCCAGAGGATGTTGGAAAGGCCAAAACAATAACAGGGTTCAAAAAGGAATTAGATAAGATCATGAAAGACAGGTCTATCCATGGCTATTAGCCAAGATGGTGATGGATGCAACCCCATACTCAGGTGTCCCTAGCCCCTAATTGCTACAAGTTGGGAGTGGATGACAGGGGATGGATCACTCAGTGATTGTCTGTTTTGTTCATTCCCTCCCTGGCATGGCCACTTTTGGAAGACAGAATACTGGGCTAGATGGACTACTGGTCTGACCCAGTATGGCCGTTCTTATGTTAATCTCTATATTATATATTTGTATTACTCTCCTGTGTGCTAGGTGCTGTACAAATGTAGAACAAAAAGCAAATAGTTCTCTTAAAAAAGAGTCAGTTTTGTTTTAGACATATGAAGTCCACATGTTATTACACATCCGGTACTAGAAACATTTGTGTTTGAAAATGTGGGCCTCAATACCCAGTAAGCCTTCTATAATTCCTAATAAAAACTATATAGGAGTGAATGGAGTATCTTCAAGCACACTGACTTTTTAAAAAACTATACCTATTATTTACTTTGCAAACTGCAACTTCGATACCTCAGGTGAGAGCCAATGACTGAAATCTACAAGTAATTTCAGTTTCTTATTCAGGGCCAGTTTTTGCCATTGGTATCAGTGCTGAGTAGTACCTTATTCCATAACCAATCCCCCTCCACTCTTTGACATTTACAGGACCAAGTAGTCCCTTAGAAAGTACACACTTCCCTCACCCCCTGTAAAGAGAACCACTCACAAGCACCCGAGAGCAGAATTTGACCCACAATGTTAGAAAATTTCTATCATGCTGTTTCTCTTTCTCATTGTTCCACTCTTTAGATCAGTGGTGGGCAACCTGTGGTCTGCAGGCCGCACGTGGCCCGTAAGGTAATCTGCTGGTTGGCCGCGAGGCAGTTTGTTTACATTGACCGTCCGCAGTCACGGCCACCTGCAGCTCCCAGTGGCCATGGTTTGCCATTCCCGGCCAATGACAGCGGCAGGAAGCAGCGGCCCGCACGTCCCTGCGGCCCGCACATCCCTGTGGCCCACGCTGCTACATTGCCAAGCATAACTACATTGTCAGGACAAACTGGGGATAGGGAAAGGTAGTGCTAAGGACACTCTCAATGTCCTCCCACCTCTTCCTGGCCATCTACACAAGGAGGGGGGATGACCGACCAGCTCTGTGGAGCCTATTTCTCCTTGCACATAAGAAGTGTTGGTACAGTGCATCAGTGCAAGGGAGTATGATATGGCCCTAACCTAAGAAGATCCAAGGGATGTTCAGCATTGATTTTTTTTCCATTTTAGTGGCTGGAAAGGATTAAGTTTAAAAGATCAAAGCAGAATGAGATAAATCAATTATTGGCATACCTTGTGGAAGGAACAGTGCCCTTGGCACTGGATGGGTAAAGTGGATATTGCATTGCCAGTCCATCTGTAGTCTGGGTTTGTAATCTCAATCTAGCATTGAATGGGTAGCCTGGAAAACTACACGGCTAAAATGCTGTAAGCAGTGCCAAATGCAGATGGCAGTCTCATCCATCCTCTGAGGAAGATATATTTGGCCACATCACCCGAATGTGACACACTGGAACAAAGGCAGAGTTAGTAATTAAGGGAGCCTACAGTATTTTTCTCCCTGTGCTAAAGGATGGTTAGTCCAGGCCAGGCCAGGTCCAATCCCTCACTGAACAGTGAGGGAAGCTTGCATTACACGATTCTCGCTTTGCACAAAGGAGCAGGTTGCTGCAGTGCCAAAGCCAAATTCAATTCTCTGACTTCACTGGGGTTGCAACTGTATAAGCAAGAGCAACACTGAGCTCTGGGTGTCTAATCTGGGATTTTCACTGGGACAAAAAGAGCTTGGTTTTGCCCAATATTGAAAATAAACATATGAAAGCAAAGAATATGAAAGGAGATACCAGCATTAAATCAAGAGACTAAGGAGGGACTTGTGTTTGGGGAACTGAACTGGGATGTAGAAACTTAAGCTAAATTCCCAGCTCCTGTGTGAATGTGGACAAATTACTTTCCCTTCCAGTACCTCTAGTAATCTTCTGCTTCTGGGGGCAATGGGAGGATACAGTTATTAGCATTTCTGAGGTGCTCAGCTCCTATAATGATGGATACCCAGACATGCCAGATAGATTCATCATATTCGCTGAGTTTAAATGACTGAATTATTTTTGTTTAATTACCTGATTTTTTTTCTTTCCAACAAACAGATATTAAAATTATCTGGAGGTATTTAAATGGGGTTGTGACACCAGAAATTTTTATATCTTAATTGAGATGTTTTAAACATTACCTTTTAACACATATTACAGCTTTGGAGGAAGTGTGGGCTAGTGGAACAGGCATTAGGCTAGGAGTCAGGAGATCCAGGTGCTAGCCCTGGTTTGTCACTGCCCTTAGGTAAATCGCTAAACCATTCTGTGGCTTTGTTTTACCTCCTACTCTTTATTTGTCTTGTCTCTTTAGAGCATAAACTCTTCAGGGCATGAACTAGGCATCTGTACAGCTCCTTAAATAGTAGGGTTTCAATATCAGCTGGGGCCTCTAAGATCTATTATAATATGATATTCACAGGGTTAAATTCTGTTCTTGTATACACCTGCACAAATCCCAATATGCACATGCCAATCTCTTCTGAACAGCACATATACATAATGAATGTAAACCAAATCTGTCCCTTGCTGCGGTTTGTCTTTCTTATGACCTTAAATCACCACAAAACCATAAGCTTTCCTAAGGTTTCCCCTGTCGGACCTCATAGTATCTGCCCCTAGTTCTCTTTACCTCCAACCCCTCTTATACTTCTAAAATGGATCTAGTCTAACCTCAGAGTGACTCAACAGACTCTGTGACTCTGCATCTCTATGTATAGTTCAAGCACCTCTGACATCAAGATGACTCAAGAGAAGAGTCATGCATCTTCATTCAGGATCCTAGAATCTGCCTCCCTGTCACACTCCCATTGGGTTTGTACTGCATCAAATTTTAATGGCCTTTTTTTGAATAATTACCTCAGCTACCTAGATTAAACCTGTTGCTGCTGCCACTGTCTAGGATCCATGCTACAGTGCCTGGTGATCCCAGAGAGTTAGATAGGCTGTAAGGGGAGCCTTTTTACACTGAGCATTCCCACTCCCTCACCGTGGCACTTTCTGCTGCTCCATGAAGTTAGAGTCATATAAGGAAATGGCTCAGGAGAGTCCTGCAGTTTCCTGGCTGAAGGTCAGTCACTTCACACCTGTGCTTGGGGGCAGGGATGGCTTTAAGTCACCTTTGCATTTCCTTTGTTCTGTGGCCATGGAGAGGGCTGCCAACACCCAGCGTTAGCACAGTGTCAGGAATGGTTTAACTTATGCTTTGCTTCCCATGGCCAAACATGAGCCCTAGGAAACAGAAGAGCCACAGTGTAACATACTCCAGCCAAGTCCTAGACATGCCCTCTGTCAAGGCTGATTCCCCACTCTGGCACTTCGAGTGCAGAAGATGGGGGCCCGCAAGGATTTTAAAAATTAATACTGGCCACTCCAGGCTGGTATTAAACTCCCAAGTCCACAGCTTCTCTCTGACCTTGGATGGGTAGATGCTGACACCACCCAAGTGCAAACACCCCACCCCCCTTTTCAGAACCCCGGAAGGAACACTTGGGAATTCCTTCCTGTGGGGTACCCTCAAGCCCTTTCACACCCACTCCAGGGAAGAGCTGAGAAAAAAAAACAAAGGAAATTAGCTGTTGCCACCAGCTAATTAAACAGCATGTACACAAACCTCATAGGGACACAAGAATCCAATCCTTTTCTTAAAAAGATAAATTTTATTAAACCCCAAAAGAAAGGAAATACATTTGGAACTAAGTCTTTTTGCTAGATCTTAAAAGAAACAATTACAAAAATTAAGCATCAAGATAGCTCTCTTGAGGTTCAGCTTAAAGGTTACAAGCAAAACAAAAGCATCTAGGGTTAGCACAGAAGAGTCCACAAGCCTTACAGAAAATAAAAGAAATAAACCGAATTGAGTCTCTCTAAACATTCCCTGTCCCAATGAATCCTTCTAGGTATGGATGATGAATTTTCATATCTGGTCCAAACTTTACACAGCATTCCAGCTGCCCCCATCTTTTCAGCCCAGAAAGAACAACAGAGAGACAAAGGGAAAGCTTTTTTCCCATTTAAAAAAGTTCTAGCCTTCCCATAGGCTCTTTTGGTAAGGTGCCCATTTTCTTTACCCTGGGGACTTTTTACCCTTTACAGGTAAAGTAAGCAGCCACCAAGAGGGATTTTATAGCTAACTGGCTGGTTGGGTGTCCATAAAAGGTAGCTCCCACTCCCTTAATTTATCACACCCTCACTCTAGCCCTGTGCCTGGGTCTGGAAACAGGGCCACTGTACAACTTTTTACCCCAGCTCCACATCAGCTAGGGAAGCCCTCTGTGCGAGGGTATTCCTAGGGGGTCATTTCTGCCCATCAAAAAGCCCCTTTATGTTGCTACACTGATGTAAATGGGCCTAAGCAGGACTGAAAATCAGACCCTATATGTCTAGGGTAGATTTCTATAGCTCATCATCACCCCACCTTGGAACCTTCTCCTATCTAGGGCCAAGGCCAGGGAGACATCAGTAGACTATGATAGAGGAAGATTACTTATAAGTGGCCAGATCCTAGTCCTTACTCTGGCTGCTTTGTCTTGCATTTGTGATGTAAACAGCTGTAAATCCATCTTAACTGAGAAGTGAAAGACTCCGCCACCTGTACCCTGTAAGGGAATCCCTGGGTGATGTAGAACTGCTGTACTGACTCCTATGCCAGCACACTATCCCAGTCCTTTGCCTTAAGCCCTGACAGTCTCCTGCTGAGATTGAACCTGCATCCTTCCGTCGGTTTCTTTTGATGTTTCTTTAAACATATACGCTCCAAATTATTCCACTGGCGTATGTAAACTGGAAACATCAGACATACCGTCTTATGAATGGAATCTATAATTTCATGCCAGAAGTTTTCAGTGCCATGACAATCCCCTAGCATGAATAAAAAGTTTCCTTCCAACAATTTTACACACATAACAAAGCTCTGTTCTTGATGGGAACAGTTTATGTAATCTCTTTAGAAATAAATAAGCCTTCTGCTGAAAGTTAAATGACACTATAATTTTCTTGACGTTTATAGACATCATTTCATCCGGCTCACATGTAGCTGTCTGAGCCAGATATAAGCCAGGATGTGAATGAGCTCTCCCCTGCCTTCCATTGACAAACTGGGACAACGAACTGGACTTCAGGAGCAGACAGTATTTGCATCAACACACCTACTTTGCTTAGGTGATCAGCAGATAGACCTGCTTTGCCAAAGTGATCAATTTTGGCTGCTTTGGTTTAAAATTCACTTTACTCTTGGACACGGGCAATGAAATGTTATTTTTACTATATGACTAAACAGCTGAACTGTATTTAAATTTGCCCTAATTGAGAGGGTCACCCTAACTTTAACCTCACTTGCTAAGAAGGAGGTAGTGATACCAAATCTGACTGAAAATCAGAAGGGGTGTGGACTCTGTTGAAAGGGCACTAGATACAATTTGACCTGTTTAAAGTGTTTAAAGACAGTGTTTAAAGACAGAACTGCTCAGGTTCAGTTGAGTATCCTTGTTTCTATTCAGTAATTGCAGAGGTTGAACCAGAATAGTGTTGCAGTGAAAGATAATCCAGAGGATATAGCAGCAGTAGGTTTCCCCATTACCTGGTGCAATCCTTCAGAACAGGGCTAAGTAGTAGAACCTCAGAACATGATATCGCAGCAGTGAGCAGTATGCAGCAGCAAAGACAACAATAGTGGTAAGCAGCAGGACCGGAGGCATGGCTCAACCACACACCCCTCCTTCAGAGTTGAGAGGTGAACTCACATGAACAGCCTTGGACAACTAGCTGTGAGTGGGTGTAGGACCAGGACCCTGGAACCAGAGTCCAGGTCAGAACCAGAGGCAGAGATCAGAGTCAGGGTTAGGGTGACCAGATTTTAAGAGCGAAATATTAGGACACATAGGGCGAGCGGGGCAGGGAGAAGAGACAGACACAGGTGCACAGCCCTGACCGGAGCCAGAGGCACACTGGTCCGCCTGGCCCTGTGCTACCAGCATGCCCCTTCCTGTTGGGGGTGGGCCCATGCTGGGCCACATAGCTCCCCTGCCCAGCACCCCCTGGATCCACTATGCCCAGAGCCCCCCTACAACCCTTCCACCACAAATGCACAGTGCTGTGCACACAAACACCCTGCCCAACACCCCCCTGCCCACATCCCCACCACAGCTGCCCAGGACCACACACAGAACCCCCCACTCACTAGTTTCCCAATACACACAGATTTCCCCTCCTTCCCTTCCTTCCTCCCAGTGCCCTTCCCCACAGCCCCACCATCACAACTACACAATGCCCCACACATACCCCCACTGCCCAGTGCCCTGACACACAAAAATCTCCCCCACTTCCCAACAGGCCCCCACTGTCTAGCACCCCAAAACACACAAACCTCCCCCCTGCCCAGCGCCCTCCACACCCTCACAGCTCAGCACCCCCCCATCTCCTAGACACTCACCATCACACCCAGCCCCCTTCCCTGGCTGCACTCATCAGCCCTGCTGGGAGGTCTCTGGCTCCTAAGGTGAGAGCGGCGAGGGGGGTCTCCAGACTCTCCATGTGCTGCACCCGCCACAAGCGCAAGCTCCGTGGCTCCCATTGGCTGGGAAAAGTGCCAGTGGGAGCTGCCAGAGCCCCCCCCACCCTAAGAGCCAGAGGGACCTGCCGGGGGGCAAGGTGGGTAGTCCCAGCGGTGCTTACCTGGGGCGGCTCTTGTCCCGGGAAGCATCCGGCAGGCAGGTCCCTCTGGCTCCTACGGTCGCAGGTCGGGTCGGGTCGGGTTGGGTGGGAGCCGCCCCAGGAAGCGGTGAGTGGGGGTGTCGCGGCTGCGGTCCGGATGGTCCTGATATTGGGACAAAGGGCGTCCCGACAATGTAGGGTGAGGACGCGGGACAAGTCCCCTAAAATTGGGACTGTCCCGATAAAATCGGGACATCTGGTCACCCTAGTCAGGGTAGGGCATAGGAGCAGGGACCTGCACCGAGGCAGGAACTGGGAACAGATGTGGTCTGGGATAAGAAGGACACAAACAGCCAGGCAGGCAGGGCTCAGGAGTCAGGCAAGTAGGCAGCATGCTTAGTAACAGCCAGCCAAGGATTCATCAGGTTCACCTACTTCTTGTGCCTCTTTCTGGTGGAAGTAGAGCTTCCCAGCCGATTGGGGGGGGAAGCGGGAGGAGGAAGCTGGACATCTCCCCCAGTCAGGCGTTTTGCTGGCTCCCGTCTCCACTGGTTCAGGTGAGCTGCTGGGTAGTGGCTATCGTCTGAGCACTGCCTGGGGCTCCGCAGGCCCTGGTTTGAGCCCCGCAGTTCCTCATGGGGGGGAGGGGAGAGGAGAGTGGGGTGTTAAAAGGCCATTTAGCCATTGGCCTTTCACACCGTGAGCTGGGGAACTGAGGCAAAGGACTGTTGCCCAAGCGGAGGGTGTTTCGGTATGGTTATGAACGGTTATTGTGATGTTTTCCCAAATTAATACAGCCTTCCCTTTTTCCTTTTAATAAAAGGGCTTGGGGTTGTTGGTTATACACAGACTCTGTGCTCGCGAGGGGGGACGTGTTGCCTCTTAGAGGTAGCGTTTAGTTCTCCCGCATTCCTGGGTGAGGCCTCAAACTGGTTCTGTCTCGTAAGAGGAAACCCTAGATATTGAACCCACTCTTCATTGCTGCCACCTGCTGGCAGAAGGGTTTCAAACTTATACCCTCATTCCACTTTTCTAAGGGCTTGGCTACACTTGCAGATGTAGAGCGCTGGGAGTTAAACCAGCCTTTGGAGACCACAGCGGGGAAAACGCTGCTGTGTGTTTACACTGTCGGCTGCAAGAGCACTGGCGTGGCCACATTAGTAGCTCTTGCAACATCACAAAGAGCAGTGCACTGTGATAGCTATCCCAACGTGCAAGTTGCTGCAACATGCTTTTCAAGTCTGTTGTGGGTATGTGGGGGGAGCGACGGTGTGTTTTGGGGGGCTGAGAGCATGTCAGCATGCTGTTTTGTAAGTTCAGACAGCAGCAGACCCCCCTTACCCACTTCCCCCCCCACACACTCACAACAGCAGTATTCCACACTAATGGTCGCTTTGTCCCAGGACAGATAAGCATGCTAGCTGTCAGAAACGGAGCTTTGAAAGGGGATAGCCGCATGCCTGCAGCCAATTTCAAAATAATGACAAGAGTGGCCACTTGACTTCTGGGGATTATGGGACGTTTCCAGAGGCCAATCACAATGCAGTAATGCAACACCTCATCCACACTGATGCCCAGGCGTTTCAGACGGAGCGCAACAAGCTTTATGCTTCTCGTGGAAGTGGATTACCAGGAGTGCTTCAGCTGCAGAGTCCAGGTGCTCTACATGTCTTCTCAGTGTGGACACCTCAGGAGTTCGGGCGTTCAGGGCTGCTTTAATGTGCTCTAACTCAGTGGTTCTCAAAGCCGGTCTGCCACTTGTTCAGAGAAAGCTCCTGGTGCGCCAGACCGAAAGTGGCGCGGGCCAAGGGACATGCTGGCCACCCTTCCCACAGCCCCCATTGGCCTGGAGCAGTGAACCGCGCCCAGTGGGAGCCGCTATTGGCTGAACCTGCGGACGTGGCAGGTAAACAAACCAGTCCGGCGCAACAGGGGCTTTCCCTGAACAAGTGGCAGACCGGCTTTGAGAACCACTGCTCTAACTTGCAAGTGTAGCCACGCCCTAAGATTCCTTGGAGAGGGGAGCATGAGCCATTCTGGGGCAGGGGATGTTTACATCTTTATTGAGTACCATGATCACTCCAACTTCTGTTTCCTCAGCTAGAGTGTGAGGGTAATCTGTTCCTTAGCACTGAAACTAGCTTGGAATAGAATAGTATCAAAATACTAGGAGGTGGAATTTAGGACCTAGCAAAGCAGAGAGCAAAACAGGAGTGCTCTACACAGAAGCCTTTAGTGTGAGAAGATTTAATTTAAAAACACAGCTTCACTTTGAAAAGTGACATTGTAAAAAATGGCATTGTAGGTTTCCACTGAAAGCGAAGTGGGTTGCATAGCTGTGAATGAGGGCATCATCTGAAGATAATGAAATTTTAGAAGGACTACAGAATTGCTGTTTCTGTGATGGTGCATAAAAAGGAAAATTCAGCCTGATGCTCTGAGACCAGCTGAGTTTGCAAGGCTGGCAGTCAGGAAAAAAAAAGTTCATAAATTGACACCAAATCGGATATGAAATCATTGAGAGACAATTAACTTTGTGATGGAGTCTATCATGGAGAGGCCTGGGTTGTGCCAATGGTTAGATAGCTAACATTATTTGTAGAGGTGGTGAGAAGTTTTTCCAACAAAAGTTTGTCATAAAAAAAGGGATTTATAAAAAGGTTTTTTGGAGAGTTTGATAAAGTTTGTTCATAAAAATTCTGAAGTGCAAAGCTTTTAAAAAAATAGTACTTGTGGCACTTTAGAGACTAACATTTATTTGAGCATAAGCTTTCGTGAGCTACAGATCACTTCTGATGAAGTGAGCTGTAGCTCATGAAAGCTTATGCTCAAATAAATGTGTTAGTCTCTAAAGTGCCACAAGTCCTCCTTTTCTTTTTGCGAATACAGACTAATATGGGTGCTACTCTGAAAAAAAAAAGTGTTCATTTAGTTGAGGAAAAAGTCATACTTAAAGTCCATCCCCTGCAAAAAGAGAACAAGTTAACAAGAGAGAGGTGGAGAAATCTATTCCCTTTGCTTTGCTTACCCCCTTCCCACTTCTAGTTTAGTGTAGAAAAAAAAGTAAAAAATAAAGTAAAATGGGAGAATGCTCTCCCTGTAGAAAAGAGTGAAAGCAGCCTGAGAAAATGGCTTTCTTCCCCCTTCACTTAAAAACATAAACCCATAGTAACCGTAGAACCAGAGAAGAGAATAAAGAGTAAGAAAAATAGTATCCCAAAAACCTAAGATTTTTTTATTTTGCCTGAATGAAACAAGTTTTCTAATCCAGCCAAACAAACCAAAATACTCATTTTCTTTTCAAGTGTATGTGAGATATATATATATATATATATATATATATATTGCAGCTAAGTCTAGCTACTTACATAAGAATGTAAAGAATCTACAGAAAAATGAGAAAACAGACACCAACTACAGGGTGGGTTTGCTCCTTTTCTTCTGTTAATTTCCCTTATCCTGAAAAAGAGACTTAAATACTTTTCCATAGGGGAGATTTGTTGGTGGTGCTCTCTTAAACCTGTGAGACTCCATTTTGAATCGAGTGGAGGATGCTGATTGGCCAGAATCTGTTAGAGGTGGGCTTAAGAAGCTATAAAGTCTGCTTCAAGCACTAAGGCCTCATTGCAGTCTGGAAGTTGATTTTAGTAAGAAATTCTACTCTGTTGAGGAGCTGTTGTCAATATGGGAGCTTAACTAGGTAGAGGCCTACTCCAGACCAGCTGCCAGGGTTTCACGCCATTTTGGAAGCTTAGACTTGTTAGAAGCTTGTTCTGACTCTGTGGCATTGATTCCAGTTAAGTAGTTCAGTTTATTTAGAGCCACGCTACAGTTCTGAGGAGGTTATGTCAGCATGGGAGTTTAATATAACTCAGGAGCCTACTTCAGATTGCGAATGTGTTAGAACTCAGAAACACGGTCTAGCTTGGAGGTTTTTAGCTCAGAAGCTTGTTACAACCTCAGAGTTCAGTTTAACTTTGGAGCCAGGTCTAGTTTTAGGTATTTATTCTAGTTGAGGGTTGCAATTAAGGGCGTGCCTGCCTTTAATTAAGGGATTTGTTAAGGGACATTTATTTTTAATGAATCTGCTATTTGAATTTTATAATTTAAAATTAACATACTTCTTAGGATCCTAAATTACAAACCACTTATTTTCTACAACTTTAATAGACATTTTCTCTTTATTTCACGTACAGTCTGACCTACAGCACACAAGCCACAAATACAGTGTGACACATGAAACCCCACAATCCTGAGTTTTGCTGTCACTGTTCGGTTTAGATTCTCACTTAAAGTGCCTCCAAGTTACCATGGGGACCACTAAAAGTTGTACATGTACTATCACATCTTGCACAGCTAGAGACTCAGGCCCAGATCCACAAAGGGTCCTAACTTCATTTAAACGGATCTGGGCCTCAGTGACTTGGACTTCTCACTCAACAGTAACTCATTGAGTCTTCTGGTCCAGAAGCCAGGGAAATAGCAACAGAAACAGCAAAAAACACTTATGTATTTTCTTGACTCTACTCTGAAGATGACCTCCTCTGCACTAAAGGTCTTGTTTGCAGCACAGAAGGCTATCTCTTTCATGCCATTTCAATGTCTGTCGTGAATTAAATAGAGCAAACACAGTGTTAAATAGGAAATGGCACAGCAGAATGAAAGAGAAACTAGAAGGTACAGGCCAGAGGAAGGGCAGTGTTGTGCTGGAGGGGGGCTCTTGGAATCTTCACAGATAACCCTTCTTCACATTTTGTCACCAAGTAAAGGGAGGAGGGTCTGTGTGAGTTACTTCTTGACTTCACTTGCTCTCTTCATGCTGCTAAATCACCCCTGCCACAGTTAATCTATGGCAGAAGATCATAAAACTGGAGAGCAAATTACTTGGCTTCATAATGGACCAGATTGCAGCAAGTGCACTTATTTTCCCATTTCCCTCCCACCTGGTCTGTGAAGTCAGCTGAAGCACTTCTTGTGAAGCCAGTTGAAAATTTCCAGCTGTATCTTGAAATGAATGGGGAGCTGGTGGAGCTGTGTGAGGTTGTTGGTGCTGTGATAGTGTTCCAACTTTTCCTTTTAATGCACACAAGAAGCTCTTACTGTTACGAGGAGCTACTACAGACTGAGAAGAGAATAGGCTCCCCCCGCTTGCAGGTTTAATAAAAAATGAAACTACATAAGTCTTGAAAATTGGCCTTTCTAATGCAAATATTGAGAAAACTCAAGCCACAATACCTTATCCAAGTAGATAACACTACATATACAGCTCACTGGGCAAAGTCAGTCAGCATCGCTGAGACAACAACAAAACAGCAAGGCTTTAGCATTCCAGGAGTTGCTATCATTATCATTATTTATATTTGTCCCTAGAGGCCCAAAGCAAGATTAGAGCCCATTGCAAGGCACTGTACATAGACAACAGTCTCTTCATTGACAACATACTGACTAAATAGACAAAGAGAAGTATTATCGTCCTTATTTCACAGTTGGGGCGCAGATAGAGATTAAGTGACTTGCCCAAGGTCCTAATGTGCATAGCAAGAGAAGAAATTAAAAGCTCAGTCCAGTGTCTGAACCACAAGCCGCCTTCTCTTACTACCATATGAGGAAGCTTTCTAAGGCCAACTTGCATGAAAACTATTAAGCAGGAATAAAACTGACCTCGTTTAAAAAAAAAAAGGTGCAAACAACAAAAATCTTAATAAACACCATCTTGGCAGTCTCAAAGCCAGGCTTATTTTGTCACTAGAGAGGCCATCTGTGTCATTATTGCCTTTCACTTTCATATATTGACTTCAATTTTCTCATTTTTATGTAAGACCTGGGTAGGCTCAGAATACAGTGTTCATCATCGGGGGGCAAGAAAACAACACAGTAACAGAGGTTGCAGTTGGAGTGGTTTCAAGTGCTTAAGTAACCTTCTGGGAAATGTTAAGAGCTGCTCCAGCCAGTTACAAGTATTAGTCCAGGCTTCCTTTCAGCTATAGAGAAAGATTGTAAATCCTCCAGCTCCTCCCTTCGTATTAACAGTTTGCTAGGACAACCACGGCATCACACACTTGTCTTTCGTGATCTTCCAATTAATTGTGTTTTGTAAATGAAAGGACCAGCTCCAGAAGCTTGTTTTCCAGTTCTGTGATGGCCAGGTCCCTGTTTATATCCAAATGAAGAGGGACAGACCATTTTAGGCAAATAAGGGCTCCAGAGCCAAAGCTATACTGAGTGCGGGAAAGGAGGTAGTGGGGAAGGAGTTGCACTATGATAATGTGCTGCTGGAGCCATTATACTGGTGCAGGACAGGATTGGGCATATAGCTCCAGCTTCAGAAATGCTGGGGGGCAGAAGGGGTTCAATTTGTTGCAACTTTGGAAAGATGTAATCTGTAAATCCCCATGGTGCTATTGTGTGACCCTGGGAATCAGAGCTGGATTTATCCTTCCACCCTGCCCAGCCAGGCCATCCTTGGGGTGCTGAGCAGACTCAGTGGTGCTAGCAGCAACCTCTTTCCATGCTAAGGGAGTACAGACAGTCAAACCATAGCTGCCTCCTATGCATGAGCAATTGGGGAGCGGAAGGGCTCCAGGTATTCTTGTCCACCCCCGTACACTCATCATTAGGATTGTAACATTTAGATAGTATCATATTATTACAGAGTAACCAACCTAGTAGATGGGGGGAAGTGGTTGATGTGATATATCTGGACTTTAGCAAGGCTTTTGACACAGTCCCACACAACATTCTCATAAGCAATCTAAGGAAATATGGTCTAGATAAGAATTACTGAAAAGTGAGTACAGAACTGGTTTGAAAGACCATATTAAAGAGCAGTTATCAATGGCTCGCTCTCAAACTAGGAGGGCATATCTGAGAGGGGCTTGCAGGAATCTCTTGTAAGTTCATATTGTTCATTATTTTCCTTAATAACTTGGATGATGGAGTGGAAACTATGCTTATAAAATTGGCAGATGACACCTAGCTGGGAAGGGTTGCAAGCACTTTGAGGATAGAATCAGAATTCAAAACAACCTTCACAAATTAGAGAATTGGTCTGAAATCAATGAGATGAAATTCAGTAAAGGCAAGTGCAGAGTACTACACTTAGGAAAGAATAACCAAATGCACAACTACAAAATGGGGACTAACTGGCTAGGCGGTAGTACTGCAGAAAAGGATCTGAGGGTTATAGTGTATCACAGATTGAATGAGTCAACAGTGTGCTGCTGTTGCAAAAGAGACAAATGTCAGTCTGTGATATATTAACAGGAGTGTCATAAGCAAGACACAGGAGGTAATTGTCCTACCCAATTGTGTGATGGCTCATCTGGAGTACTGTGTTGAGTTTTGGGCACCACATTGTAAGAAAGATGGGAACAAACTGAAACAAGTCCAGAGGAGAGCAACAAAATAAGAGGCTTAGAAAACATGATTTATGAAGAAAGGTTGAAAGAATGGGGCATGTTTAATGTAGAGAAGGGAAGGCTGAGAGAGGACATGGTAACAATTTTCAAATTTGTTAAAGGTTGTTTCTGAAGAGGACAGTGTCACTTCTCCATGTCCATCGAGAGTAGAACAAGAAGTAATAGGCTTAATTTGCAACAAGGAAGATTTAGGTTAAATATTAGGAAAAACTTTCAAACTGTAAGGATAGTTAAGTACAGCAATAGGTTACCAAGGGAGGTTGTGAAATCGCCATCATTGGAAGTTTTAAAGAACAGGTTAGACAAACATCTGTCATGGATGATCTAAGTATACTTGGTTCTGCCTCAGTGCAGGGGATGAACTAGATCAGTGCTTCTCAACTACCAGTCTGTGGACTGGTGCCGATCCCTGAGATCTCCTAACACAGTTTAGGAAAGCAGCAAGCCGGTCCCTGGTATTAAAAAGATTGTGAAACACTGAACTAGATGACCTCTCGAAGCCCCTTTTAACTCAACATTCTTCTGAGTCTATGTAGACAGTCTGCTCAAATCTGTTAATCAACACTCATGGGAAGTACATATTTAAGAGGGATCTCTGCTTATGAGAGTAATGCTAACATGAATAGCAGGGAGAAAGGGTGTTTAAGCAAGGAACCAGCAGTTAGGAGATCTAGATTCTTTTCCCCATAACTACACAGCGAATCACAGACAAATCACCTAGACCCACATTTTCCAATTTGGGTGCATCACTTCTGGCACCTAAGTAAAGATACTTAGAAGTGCTGAAGTGTTCTTCTTTTGTCAAGTGCTCTGAGATCCTCAGATGAAAGCTATTAATGTAAATGTAAGGTATTGTTTGTGATGTATAAGCTAATCGGAGGACAACATATTCCTTTGCACTATGGCTGCCATGGTAGCTTGGCATACAATCTGAAATGTACATCATATCTAAAGTGGGAAATATCAAACTAGAAATGGATTTTCAAGGTAATCTGAAAAATTTCTGATCCTTTTTGAAATTTCACAAAATGTGTAAAAACATGGAAACATGCAAAATGAACTGGCAAAAAAATTGGCACTAAATTTTGCTCAATGCCTACTTTGCTTCAGTCTTCTCACAAAAAATAACATTTGACCAGATGACTGGTGAAATTACCACTGACAGAAAAGGGGAAAGGATGCAGATCAGGATATGTAAAGGATATGCCAGAAATCTTCTGATCAATTTGAATGAATTCAAATCAGTGGGACCAGATGCTAGTCACCTGAGGATACTGAAGGAATTAGCTGAAGAAATCTCAGAGCCACTGGCAATAATATTTGCAAACTCATGGATGACAGGAGAGGTCCCAGAAAACTGGAGAAGGGCTAATGTAGTGTCCATCTTTAAAAAAGGGGGAAAAGAAGGAGCTGGGGAACTATAGACCAGTTAGCCTGACTTCGATACCTGGGAAGCAACTAAAGCAATGTATAAAACATTCAATTGCAGATACTTGGAGGATGAAGGGGTGATCACTAGCAGCCAGCATGGATTTACCAAGAACAAATCATGCCAAATCAGCTTGATTTCCTTCTTTGACAGGGTAACTGGTTTGGTGGATAGGGGGAATGTGGTGGACATAATATACTTGGACTTCAGCAAGGTTTTTGACACAGTCCCACATAACATTCTGATAGATAAGCTGTAGAAATATGGGCATGGCAGAACGACCCTTAAATGGATATATAATTCCTTAAATAACCACAAACTAAGAATAACTATTAATGGAATTATGTCTGATTGTAGGGATGTTTCAAGTGGGGTTCCACAGGGATCTTTTCTGGGTCTGGTGTTGTTTAATATCTTTATTAATGACCTGGATGTAGGGATAGAGGTCATACTGATCAAATTTGTAGATGACACAAACCTGGGGTGGGGGGTTGCCAACATTTTGGATGATAGAGCTAAAATTCAGAGGGACCTTGATAAATTGGAGAACTGGGCTATGGACAATAAAATGAAATTCAACAAAGACAAATGTAAGTGCTACACTTAGGGATGAACAAATGAACAAATATAGAATGGGGGATAACTGTCTTGGCAGCACCACTGCTGAGAAGGATCTGGGAGTTGTGGTTGATCACAACCTCAACATAAGTCAGCAATGCAATGCTGTAGCAAAAAAAGCAAATGCAATTTTAGGTTGCATTAACAGAAGCATAGCATGCAAATCATGGGAGGTGATAGTACTGCTCTACTTGGCTCTGGCGAGGCCTCTGCTGGAGTACTGTGTCCAATTTTGGTCACCAATGTATAGAAAGGATGTACAGAAATTGGAAAGGATCTAAAGGCATGAGACCAAGATGTTCAAAGGGATGGAATGCAAGCCATATGAGCAAAGGCTGAAGGAACTGGGTATGTTTAGTTTGGAAAAGAGGAGATTAAGGGAGGACATGATAGCGGTCTTCAAATACTTAAAAGCTGCCATAAGAAAGATGGAGAAAAGTTGTTCTAACTTGTCATAGAGGGCAGGACAAGAGGCAATGGGTTCAAACTACAGCAGAGCAGATTTAGATTAAATCTCAGGAAAAACTTCCTAACTGTAAGAACAGTAGGATAATGGAACAGACTGCCCAGGGAAACTGTGGAATCTTTGCTGGAGGTTTTCAAAAGGAGGCTGAGTCTTGAATGGTTTAGACACAACAAATCCTGTATCATAGCAGGGGGTTAGACTAGATGACCCTTGCGGTCCCTTCGATCCCTATGATTCTAAAAGCTTTTTTCCAGTTTTATCCAGCACTAGTGGTCAGGTATTCCTCGCTTTTTAAAAACAAAACAAAACAAAACACTGTGAGCTGTGCAGAGCTATTTCACATATGAGTAATTATGCCGTCAGAAGCTCTGGCTAGTTCCTAAACAAACATCCTTTACTTTAACAAGGAAAGTTATTGTGTGGCCTCTCAGGTTACAGTTTGATGCCTTGTGTAATGTCTGACATCTGTTAATTATTTCTCAATGGTTACACCATTATCAACCTTTTAGTAAATTCTTTCTTTATAGTGTAATCCAAACTACAGGAGAAAACCCCCACAATGTTTTGCTGTCTTCCACCCCCAAACATAACAAATTATTCATCATCGTCGTCACACCAGAAAGCCTGATGATTTGGGAAGAGTTAATAAGATGATGCATCCCACCTATAACTGACTCATTGGATATAAAAAGTATATTTATGTGTGGGACCAGTAGACCTCACCCCTCCAACCTCATGCTGCAAAGGGGAGCTCCCAACTGTTTGTAATTTCCCTCTATAGCAATCCAATTATCAGTTATATTGTCCCAAGGAAAAGAGCTAGAGATCTATTGGGTTTGTTTTAAGTGAAAGCTGAGATTCTACTTCATGGGCCCCAAACCCAGGCCTGTTAACAAATTTTCAGTCTGCAGGGGTATGATTCTAGGACCTCCTCTTTCTGAGTTGTAATGTCTGGTTGAATTAGAGTATAAACTACTTGAGTCAATAACAAGTGTTCCCTTGTATGACCATAAAGTGCCAAAGCTGTCTGTCAGCACTCAATAAATACAAATTAATAATAGGTCTGTAAATACTAAATATTGCTTCCAAGATTCCTCTACTTGCAGGCATGAGAATGATCTGCCCAAGAAGAATGAAGCATGTTCTTGGTTAAGGGATGTGTGTACATGGAACTGTTCTCGCATATGAAAGATTTGAATGTGTTTTAATGTGTGTCAGATCTACCCTATTGTACAAGTATGTCCAAATAAGATGCCCAGTGTTTACATTATATAGCAAGAAAGGGAGGCACATTGAATGAAAATAAAGATAGGCTCACTCTTCCTTCTCTGCCGCCACCTTCCTAAGTCAGTTGGGGGTCCCTCCCCCCTAGGTGGAATTCACCTACACTGGAGAACAGGCAATGTTTGCTCAGACACCCTCCTTTGGAATTTATGCTAGGAAAGGGAAGCCTTTAACTGCTGTTAGGGCTTCATAGGAGCTGCCCATGGATGCAGTGATTCAGGTCATCAACCCACTGCCAAGGCCACACTATATCCCCAGCCAATACCAGTCACTTTTTGTATTGTGCCAAATGGCTGCTGCCAACTTGTGGCCACAGTAACCTTTCCCCAGCAGACTTCTACCACAACGGGCAGTTCACTAGCAGAGGCAGGCGCTACCCAGGGCTGAATCTTACATAAATGTCTGAGTAAACTAAGAGTGGTGATTATAATGTACTGTTATGAAAGAGTTTCAGAGTAGCAGCCATGTTAGTCTATATTCGCAAAAAGAAAGAGTTCTTGTGGCACCTTGGAGACTAACAAATTTATTTGAGCATAAACTTTCGTGAGCTATAGCTCACTTCATCAGATGCATTCAGTGGAAAATACTGTGGGGAGATTTATATACATAGAGAACATGAAACAATGGGTGTTACCATACACACTGTGTAACCAGAGTGATCAGGTAAGGTGAGCTATTACCAGCAGGACAGCGGGGGAGGATAGGGGGAACCTTTAGTAGTGATAATCAAGGTGGGCCATTTCCAGCAGTTGACAAGAATGTCTGAGGAACAGTGGGGGGGGGGAGGGAATAAATATGGGGAAATAGTTTTACTTTGTGTAATGACTCATCCACTCCCAATCTCTATTCAAGCCTAAGTTAATTGTATCCAGTTTGCAAATTAATTCCAATTCAGCAGTCTCTCCTTGGAGTCTGTTTTTGAAGTTTTTTTTGTTGAAGGATAGCCACTCTCAGGTCTGTAATCGAATGACCGGAGAGATTGAAGTGTTCTCCGACTCATTTTGGAATGTTATAATTCTTGATGTCTGATTTGTGTCCATTTATTCTTTTACGTAGAGACTGTCCAGTTTGACCAATGTACATGGCAGAGGGGCATTGCTGGCACATGATGGCATATATCACATTGGTAGATGCGCAGGTGAACAAGCCTCTGCTAGCGTGGCTGATGTGATTAGTCCCTGTGATGGTGTCCCCTGAATAGATATGTGGACAGAGTTGGCAACGGGCTTTGTTGCAAGAATAGGTTCCTGGGTTAGTGGTTCTGGTGTGTGGTATGTGGTTGCTGGTGAGTATTTGCTTCAGGTTGGGGGGCTGTCTGTAAACAAGGACTGGCCTGTCTCCCAAGATCTGTGAGAGTGATGGGTCGTCCTTCAGGATAGGTTGTAGATCCTTGATGATGCATTGGAGAGGTTTTAGTTGGGGGCTGAAGGTGATGGCTAGTGGCATTCTGTTATTTTCTTTGTTGGGCCTGTCCTGTAGTAGGTGACTTCTGAGTACTCTTCAGCTCTGTCAATCTGTTTCTTCACTTCAGCAGGTGGGTATTGTAGTTGTAAGAATGCTTGATAGAGATCTTGTAGGTGTTTGTCTCTGTCTGAGGGGTCGGAGCAAATGCAGTTGTATCGTAGCGCTTGGCTGTAGACAATGGATCGTGTGATGTGGTCTGGATGAAAGCTGGAGGCATGTAGGTAGGAATAGCAGTCAGTAGGTTTCCCCAAATGTGAAATAGTTATGGGTGTAGAAGCCCTCTACACCAACATTCCACACAAAGATGGACTACAAGCCGTCAGGAACAGTATCCCCGATAATGTCACGGCAAACCTGGTGGCTGAACTTTGTGACTTTGTCCTCACCCATAACTATTTTACATTTGGGGACAATGTATAACTTTTAATCAGTGGCACTGCTATGGGTACCCGCATGGCCCCACAGTATGCCAACATTTTTATGGCTGACTTAGAACAACGCTTCCTCAGCTCGTCCCCTAACGCCCCTACTCTTCTTGCACTACGTTGATGACATCTTCATCATCTGGACCCATGGAAAAGAAGCCCTTGAGGAATTCCACCATGATTTCAACAATTTCCATTCCATCATCAACCTCAGCCTGGACCAGTCCACACAAGAGATCCACTTCCTGGACACTACGGTGCTAATAAGCGATGGTCACATAAACAACATCCTATACCGGAAACCTACTGACCACTATTGGGGTGGGGTGCAAGCTCTGGGAGGGAATTTGGGTGCAGGAGGGGGCTCTGGGCTAGGGCAGGGGGTGTGGGCTCTGGGAGGGAGTTTGGGTGCAGGCGGAGACTCCGGGCTGGGGTTGGGGTGGAGGAAGGGGTGAGAGGTGCAGACTCTGGCCAGGCGATGCTTACCTTGGGCAGCTCCCGGTCGGCAGTGCAGCAGGGCTAAGGCAGGCTCCCTGCCTGCCCTGGCCCTGCACCACTTGCGGAAGCAGCAGCCATGTCCCTGAGGCCAATGGGAACTGCAGAGGCAGTGCCTGCAGGCAGGGGCAGCGTGCAGAGGCCCCTTGCCCCCCCACCCAGGGGCCACAGGGGCATGCTGACTGCTTCCCGGAGTGGCACGGGGCCAGGGCAGGCAGGAAGCCTGCCATAGCCCCGCTGCGTCACCAGACTTTAAGCGGGCTAAAATCTCCCAGTTTGGTTTCAGTAGCCTCCGGGAGATGGAACACGATTACAGGAGACTCCTGGTGAAAATGGAAGGGTTGGCAACCCTATAGAATGCTGCTGTGAAAGTGAAGAACGATCTGACACAGGCACATTGCTTCTGGGAGACAAACCTCTGATGTTTTTCTTAAAGTACCCCTTACAGGGCTCCTGGAGATCAGACAGATGACCATGATCTTTATGGTTTTAACTTAACTTAACAGGGGCAAGGTACACTACTCTCCTTCTTGCCCCACACTGCCCTCTTTGCAGAGACTAGTGCTCATTGTCCTGCAGAATTCTCCCACTCCCTAAGCACAGGGATCCTCATTGTGCCTGATCTAACAGAGCAGACAGGCACAAAGGGATGAGGCGTCTTATACTTCTCCCTTTCCTCCACTTCCTGGGGCCAAGAGATGATTAGAGTGGACGGGGGGAAGATGATGTTGGTAGGGACATTTTGAATCTCTTTGGCTACCTAATTCACCTCCATCGCAAAGCAGGATGGTTCCCTATAGACCGTATATCTTCCAGTGCTTTGTCCAATCCCATTTTAACTACTCACTCTGTGGAACTGCCACCATTGCCCCAGGATGATGTTCTGCCGCCTTACAGACCTCACTGTTCCTTGATTTAAAGTTCTAATTTTCTTTGCTCAAATTGATCCTGTGACTCCACGTCATTACAGTAGAACCTCAGAGTTACTAACACAACAGTTACAAACTGACCCGTTAACCACACACCTCATTTGGAACCAGAAGCACGCAATCAGGCAGCAGCAAAGGCAAAAAAACCCAACAACAACAACAACAAAAAATACCAAACACAGTGCTGTGTCAAATGTAAACTACTAAAAAAAAAAGGGAAAGAAGCATTTTTCTTCTGCATAGTAAAGTTTCAAAGCTTTAAGTCAATGTTCAGTTGTAAACTTTTGAAAGAACAATCATAACATTTTGTTCAGAGTTACAAACATTTCAGAGTTATGAACAACCTCCATTCCTGAGATGTTCGTAACTCTGAGGTTCTACTGTACTCGCACATGGTCTTAACAGTTCTCTGCCTTCTCTGTCTTTACTCCCTACCAAATAATTGGCCATTGTTATCACAATTCCCATAAAGATAGAACATAGTTTAAAACCTTAACCTACAAGTGTTGTACCCCTTCTAGTTCCATTAAAAAGAAACAAAGTGGAGCATGTTAAGTATTGGATATTTGGTTTCAAAAGGAGGGCTTTTCCCCAATCAAACAGGGTAGATCACAGCAGCAACCTTTACAGAACATTGAAACATCATTTTGGAATGCTGATATTTCAGAGAGAGGTTTGTTGGCTACCATCAAAAAGCACAAAAATAAAAAATTAAAAAAAGAGTAAAAAATGAAACTGCAAACACTGAATTTTGCTATTTTTGTATTTTTCAAAATACTGACATTTTCTAAAACTCCTTTCCTCTTTTGACAGGTTTCAGAGTAGCAGCCTTGTTAGTCTGTATCCGCAAAAAGAAAAGGAGTAATTGTGGCATGCTCAAATAAATTTGTTAGTCTCTAAGGTGATACAATTACTCCTTTTCTTTTTCCTCTTTTGGGGGGCCCATCACTTAATATCTTAATGCTGAATTGAGGTTTACTAGTAAAAACAAACAGATAAATGGAAATGAAAACTAAAAGTTGAAAAACAAGAGATTGTTGTAATATTGTACTTTTCCATGAAAGTTAACCACAACAACAATGTGAATGAGTCACTGACCTTTCCTGAACTTTCTCTAGTCCTGCTGGTTGACAGTTTCCAAATCTCACAGTACATTGAGTGCTATAATGGTGTTAAAAGAATATGTAGTAAAGGCTGTTTGGCATGAGAAACTATTTCTTCTTAAAATCAGGGTTGTGATTTTCAAAGCTGTCTAGGGGATTTAGATTAAAATGAATAAAAGATATGTATGTAAATCCTCTAGGTGACTTTGGAAATCTTATCCTAGGTCTATTAAGAGAATATTGCTATTGATTAAAGTGTTATTTTAAAGAACTATAAATCAATAGATACTATACTGGAGAGGGGACAGCCCTTTTAACATAGATTCATCGGTGCATAGATGGAGAAGCCCTGCTCAAATCCCACCATTTTGCTGTTCAAATGTCAAACATAGTGATGTTCAGGTGGCATTATATAGATCTGGATTACTGGTTAAAACCCAGTCCAAGTCCATATTGACTGAAGAATGTTACCATCTAATGGCTGTTTGGTTGCCTCTCTGGACCACATTTTGGTGGTGTGATTCTAAGTCCCAGTAGACAGGTTCTATCCACATTGTTCTTGGCACGAGTTAGCATCCTTCTAGACAACTCCACAGAAGAAACTGAATGGGTATAAAGAATCAATTATTCTCTCTCCCCCTAAAAGCGGTCCCTTTGGATCAGGTGTTGATGCACATTGCTGTGGGTGTGAGCGAGAGAACCGAGTCAGTGTGGTACGTACATATGAACAATACATTTGCACACACAACATGCACAAATGCATAATGGTTTCCTTTGTGAAGCAATAGTATGTTCACACTGTGGTCTCAGGGCAATCTATTTCGCTTGCTATCTGGTTTAAAAATCCGTGTTTTAATATTTTTTCCTGTTGTAAAATATTGCAATTGACTGAATGATGAACCATGGAACATGCATCAGCTAACCCTTTTCACCTTTGGCAATCCTGGACTAGAGTTTCTTTCCTCCCAAATTAGTTTCTAGGCATAGTGTCTATTGCATCTGTGGGGTTGGGATTGTCCAAAATTACTAATGGTTCTTATTGTTCTAGAAACACTGGCATTATAGGAAGATGTCAAATCCTGTTAATGCATTACTTTTTTCCAGTGTGATAATATAGCTCTATATTTTACTGTCCATTTTACCCGTTGCAGAAAGCATTAATGAGCAACTGTAAGCAGAAAGCTCTAATTCCATATTTGTTTAAATACAGGGAATATTGCAGGCTTTGTTGAGTGCTACTGACTAAGTGACTTAGTTCAGCTGAACTGCTGTGGATTTCCTAGAGGTTTGTGAAAATGACATTGCCCTCCTACTAGTTAGAGTCAATGCAAGATGACATTTAGTCTCCATTTACTTGGTAATGAATTGTAGGATGGAAGCTAGAAAGACTTTAAATTGCCCTGCTCAGTAAATAAGGAGCGAGAGAGCGCACAATGAGGGAGGTGGGTTGAATGAGGGAGAGATTTATTTATGGGCAGCACAAACTGTCCAGATCAGTCTGCAATCCAAATATAGGAGCAAATTACAGCTGTCCCTGTGCAAGTGCTCTGGGGTGTAAGCGTGGAGAGGAAGTGCCAGGAACTCCTCCCTCCATCTACTCCACAGACGACACAAAGTAGCTCACAGAGAGGTGGGCTGAGCACTAATTCGGCCAGTAGCTCTCAGTGACACTGCTGGTGTGAGCCTTGGTAGTTTGCGAGTGGAGGATTGCACTGGGAAAGTATAAGCTACAACTTTCCTAAAGAGGAAGCAAGGTCATGTTTCCCTGATTGTCAAAATGATGCTTCTGAAATCTGAAAATATAATATCTTCATCTGTTGCCACTTGGAAGGTGTGGATGTACATGATGCCCATGTGAAGTAGTGGAAAAGAGGGCAGAGCTGTTACAATCAGTACTTAAAATGACAAGCAACCCAGCAGCCAGAACAGTCACTGATTAGTGAGAATAGCAAATCCAGCGAGAAGATGGAAGAGAGCTGAATGATGGCCATGAGACTCAACTGATGACGTGAGCTCACGAAAGCTTATGCTCAAATAAATTTGTTAGTCTCTAAGGTGCCACAAGTCCTCCTTTTCTTTTGACCAGTTATGCGTATTGCCAGTGAGGGCAGAAATGGGTTATGAAGATAGCTTGGAGAAAACTATCCATATGCAGGTCACAACAATCATTTATTTAGACTTAGACTCTCTTGTTGAGGCAACCAATTTTTCCCACTGCAATCTGTCCAGAGCAAGAACTTTGACTCCATCATAAGTTGTCTCCAGGATAGCAGCATCATTTTTGATCATCCTGTGATAGGTAATTTTTTATCCTCCATGTCTTCTCTTCCCTCCATGTGGAATCCAATCTAAGATATACCTTGTGCTTCTGCCGTGGGGTAGCCCGATGGCATGACCAAACCACCGTAGCCGTCTCTGTCTAATTATTATGTGAGCTGTCTGCTGACCCATGTGGCGGAACACTTCCACATTGATTACATGATCTTTTCAATGAATTCCCAAGATTCTTCTTTAACAATGTCGGTGGAATACATTCAGCATTCTGTAGTATACTTCTACCAGTTTTCCAAGGCAAACAGTACTGTTGGGAGGAGAATAACGTACAATCTCATTTTAGTGTGTAAGATGTATCTTCTTACTCTTCCAGATGTTTGACAATAGGAAAATGATCCACTGGCTCTAGTGATTCATACCATCACTTTTTTAGTGAGCTGATCATTAACACATATTGTACTACCAACTCTTTTGTACGCTTCTCCATCAATCACACATCTTCCAGTATTGATAGCATTCTCTCCTATCTCCATGGTCTTGGTCTTCTGCGTATTCATACAAAGTCCAACTTTAGCAGCTTCTGCTTTTATGCTCATAATGAGTTTTTTCATTACACCCAAGCTGTTATCCAGTCTGATGATATCATCTGCAAAATCTAAGTCTTGCAAACAGTACCAGTGGCCTCGGCTGCAGCCATCACTCTTCTCATCACAAAGCCTATGGCAGTGGAGAAGAGAAGTAGAAATAGTATGCAACCTTGCCTTATGACAGTACGAATCTTAAACCATTCTGTATCTCCACTCTCTGTCCTGATGCAGCATGCAGATTTTTCATACAAAGCTTCTATCAAATTAACAATCTTTGCTGGAATTCTATAGTGTCTCAAGATCTTCCAAAAGACTTCTTTATGGACTCTAACAAATGCTTTCATAAAATCAAGGAAGTTTTAAAAAGACATCTGCTGGTCTTCTAAGCCTTCCTCAATAAGTCTTCTGAAGTTGAAAATCTGGTCTGAGCACAGCCTAGCAGATACAAATCCAGCCTATTCTTCCCTGAGTACTTTATGAATAGCAGTTTTCATCCTATTCAAAATGGTAATGCAAAACACTTTTCCAGTACAGATTGGAATGTTATCCCTTTACAGGTATCACAAATAAGCTGGTTTTAGGGATTTTGCAAATAACACCTCTTCTCCAATCTTTAGGACAGATCTCCTTTTCCCAAAAGCGTTCTGTACAACCTGCACATTTCAGCATCTATCTTATCATAACATGGTGCTTTATCACTCTTCCACTGGTGTATTGACCTAGTTTCTTCTTCAAAGGTGATTACTTCTAGTGATCTAGATAAGTCTGTTGTTTCTTCATGTCCCTCAGAGTGTGTTTGTGGTTCTGGCTGGTTGAGCACAGCCTGGAAATGTTCCATCCAACTGACTCTCTGCCCTTCCTCTGTGGTTAAAAGTGTACCATCTTAAGCCTTCACAATGCCACAGTGATTCAAAAATTCTGATGTCAGTTGTTTAGATACTAGAAAAAAAAAGCTCTTTAGAAACCCCCTCTCTTGTAAGCCTCCTCAGCTTTTCTTACTTCATTTTCCAGTCATTCTCTCTTATCTGTTCTGGCTGATCTTTTAACTTCCTTGGTTTTATCCACATATTGTTATTGTGGAATAGCTTGTTTACTGTTGTCTCATTTTTGTTAAATTCTCTTCTTTAGTTGTTTCCTTTCTTCAACAGACTTCCATGTATTTGGTAGGAGCCACTCTTCTTAGATCTTCTCACCCTTCACTGTATTCCTGGAGGTATCCACACTTGCTTCTTTGAAAAATTGCTGTAATTCTTGTATGTCGTCCATTAGTGTCTAACTTTTCAAATGTATTGCTAAGTTGCAGCTTAAAATGCGCCTTCACTGCTGGATCTGGCATTTTTCTAGTACCATACGTACCCTTTACCTTGCATGATGTAACTTTTGTTTAGTTTTGTTTTGATTGTCTCAATAACAAGATGGTGGTCACTTCCGGCATCAGCAGTCATACACGCCTTGGGGTCCAATGGTGGTCTTCTCCCGTGCCTACTAGTAGCAACATGATCAAGCTGTTTCTGGGTGATGTCATCATTTGATAGCCAAGTCAATTTGTGTCTTTCCCTCTGTGGAACTAGTGTACGACCAGTGCAAAGACTGCATAGGCAACAGAGTTCAAGAAGACATTTTCCCTTTTCAGTCTGTGCTATGGTGCCATGTCTTCCCATAATGTGTTCATATCCAGTATTATCATTGCCAGTCTGTGCGTTTAGATCTCCCATGAGGTTAACTATGTCATATTGATTAATCTTGCCAAGAACACTCTGCAATCTTTTATTGAATGACAAGGTCAGGTAAAGGGACAAGATGGGTGAGGTAATATCTTTTATTGGACCAACTTCTGTTGGTGAGGGAGACACGCTTTCAAGCTTACACAGCATTCTTCCTCAGGTTAAGGTAAAAATATTCAGTAATCCTTCTCACTCACACATCATGTTTACTATTGTCAAAAACAGACACCGCCCCTCCACCGACTGATCATTTCTGCCTGCTGAAGCACAACACAGACCCTGCATTCTTCTAACTCCTGCTGTAACAAAAAACCTGAACTCTGACTGTAGCAATATAAGCATGATGTAGTGGTAGGCATATGGGAGCCAAGTTCTAGGGTGATGTGGAGCTGGTTTGTGGAGGGAATATGAGGCTGGAGTAGAGATTTGGTGTCACAGTGATTTGGAATGTGCTGGATCTGTTTCAGTATGTGCTGGAGCCAGGCACAATTTATCTGTGGAGATAAAGGCAACAAGAATTCCTGGAGACCCCATTGTAGAAGCTCCCCTTGGTCCATGTGTGGTCTCCAGGGCAGCAGGGTTGTTTGTGGAGGAGCTCCATCAGGGAAGGGGAGAGTGGAGAGAGCGGGATGGTTGCAGTGCAGTGGAGGCATCTAGACTGGATGTTTGCAGTGCAGAAGGGTCCTTGGTAGTGTCAGCAGGAGTTGGGGTAACATCCCTAACTCCCCCTTCATCAAGCTGGGACATGGGATGGGGTTAGAGGACTGGGGAATGGGGAAAGCACAGAATAGTGGGATTGGTGTGGATAGAAAGGGGATTATCTGAGGCACGGGGGGGGCAGCCCTTATTGTGCACATGCAGCTGGCATTGCATGTGTGCAGGGCTGAGAATCTGGACCGATATGTGTGACAAGTGGTAAGTACAACAGAGGCTGAGTTAAGCATTATATAGCAATTTACATGCCAAAGTTCTAGTTGCTGGAAGCTTGTGTCACTACTTTGTTGAAAGATGAAATTGGTGTTTGAGTTTAGATTTTTAATGGCAGTATAACTGATCATAAACTCTGGTTTGGTTTCACTTTAATTTTATAATGATGTGATCTCTATGGACGTGCCTTGAAATCATTTTCTTGTGTAACTGAGGTGTATGATGGCACAATCTCAAGGTCCTCTTCATGTACACATATGGCAATAAGATTGTAAAGGAATCTACAATTTTTAATGGTTTCAGAACAGATTCTCTTCATCAATGACATCTTAACTGGCTAGGTATTATCTCATATGTTGGTAACAATGGCAATGAATAAAACAGATAGCAAAAATGACATCTGTAGCACATGTACATTTGCCTTTTTTAAAAAAATAATCAGAGACATTGAAAATACTTTCAATTTCCAAGTTGCTAAAAGGTGCTAAGGTAGATGAAGGAGTACAGAGCTGCCAAATTGAGACTTGTTGTAGCTGAAGTTTGGAAAACAAAATAACAAAACAAAACAAACAAAAAAAGCATCAACAATCAGAACACAGAAAGACAAACCAAGCCACAAACAAGGGGCCAAATACTCTTCTTAATTACTCATTGAAAGGTAGTTACCCATTGATTTCAATTAATTATACAGCTGATCAGTAACTGTTGTGAATACCCATCTAAGGATTTGCATTTATTCATTATGGCCCATATTTGGTCCTGGTTTTTACATCCCACTGAAATCAAGGTACATATTGGAATTCAAGTTGTAAGTTTACATGAGATTTCCATAAAGTGCATAATGAGGTGTAGCCACTTCAATGCAGTTGTGCCCAGGTGCCATAACTGAGAGCAAAATTTGGCCCAATATGTTTTATTCAACACATAATAAATAGCAAATAAAAACATTTCATATTAGTACATTTCTCCTGTACTGCCACAGGTTTGGAAATCTCAGCCTGCAATACTGCACATCACAAAAAAGTGAATGAGGGAATCTGACAGCCATTCACACACCGCCATTATTTGTACAACTACAATCAGAGATCAGAGCCCCCCATATTGTGAGGAACTTTACACCCACATATAATGAAAAGGCTGGTCCTGTCCCAAAGCACTTGTAATCTCTGAAAATCTCAGGATCTGAAAAAACATTTTTAACGTCATTAAGGAAAACAGTTAAATCATTACGTAGAATTAATTAATAAAGTATAATAAACTAGTGTCTTGATGATAATGTGGAACTATAACAATTACCTGTTGTAATGTTTTGTATTGCTTGAGTGCATCCAATCTGTAGGCAGCAATGACACCTAAATACAATTCTTAGAGAGATTCAGGCAGAAATGACTTTACTGAATGATATGCTCAGCTTCTTAAAAAAAAGATCTTAACAGTTTACAAGTATTTCTCCAAGATCTAAGTGCTTATGCATTCAGATGAGAATTTATATCCTTCTCTGTAACAGTGCCATAGGTGACATCCAATAATGTTACACCGACAGACACAGATCCTGCAAACATTTCAAAGTGTGTAACTTAACATACATGAATAGAGTCATAGAGTTTAAAGCCAGAAGGGACAGCCAGATAATCTAGTTGGATCTCTTGTATATCACAGGCTGCTAAACACATCCGGCCATCCCTAACACCTAACACAACAACCAGAATTAGACCAAAGTATTACAGCTAGTCTACACTACTGCTTAAGTCGATGTAACTTACATTGCTCAGGGGTGTGAAAAAGACACCCCCCTGAGCAAGGCAAGTTACATCAACTTAAATGCTGACCACGCCGGTGCTATGGCGGTGGGAGTCGCTCTCCCGCCAACATAGCTTCCGCCTCTCGCAGAGATGGAGTAATTATGCAGATGGGAAAATGCTCTCCCATTGGCATAGTGTGTCTCACTAGATGCACTATATGGGTGCAGCTACACCAGTGCAGCTGTGCCAATGTAGCGCCATGGTGTAGACATGCCCTAAGCTATTGTGTGCCACAGGTAAAGAAAAGGAGGGATCATTGGCTTCATGTTAAGGAGTGGGAGGCTACATATATTCAATCAAAAATTATGTCCTGGTGATCCAAATGTTTTACAGGATCAGGATCATAGCTGTTTTTTAGCAGATTTACCCAACATCAATCAACAGTAGAGCGCTCTCTGGTCAACCCTGGTACTCCAGCCCTCCGAGAAGAGAAAGGGAAGTCCACTGGAGAGTGCCTCCCATCGACCCAGGGCAGTGAAGACACTGGGGTAAGTTGACCTAAGTTATGTCAACTCCAGCTATGTTATTCATGTAGCTGGAGTAGCGTATCTTAGATCGACTTACTCCCATAGTGAAGACCTGCCCTCAGTCTAAACAATAACACAAGATTAAGATCTGTTTAGCCATACCCTGGTTCAACTGAAGTCCATGGGAATTTTTCCTTTTACACTGTTATACTGACATTTTACAAACATCAATTAAGCCCAAAAAAGGAAAGTATTTTCCTCATTTTTATGGATGAGAAAACTAAGGCACTGAGAGATTAGACAAACAGTGATTCATTGGCACCCTAGTCAGGAATAGAATTTAGTAGCCCCGACACTCAATCCCCTTCTCTGAACATATATTCCCATCTTGTTTGTTGTCTCTACTGTGGAGTTTAATTTATAAGAAACTTGAATTTTCTGGTAAACTTCTGACTCAGGCCTTTGCCACATAAGTGTCACACCCACTGGTGTTTGGTTTAGTTAGCCTTAATAACTCTTAGTCACAGTAAATGGGATAGGGAGGTTCTGTAACTTTATATGGATTGGGAAAAAGAAAAGGAGTACTTGTAGCACCTTAGAGACTAACAAATTTATTAGAGCATAAGCTTTCGTGAGCTACAGCTCACTTCATCGGATGCAGTGCCTAAGTCTCTAAGGTGCCACAAGTACTCCTTTTCTTTTTGCGAATACAGACTAACACGGCTGCTACTCTGAAACCATGGATTGGGAAAGTGTCTCAATCTTACAAAGCACCGGACTGTAATCGTTCCAGCACACACGGTGGTCTCTTGATCTATCCCTTAGTATTGTAGGACTGTGGATCTCTGCCTACAGAAATTATTCCAGTGGAAGATCTGACGGTACTTAGCCAGGTCAATGTAATAATTTCCTTTCTCCTCAAGTAGATTGACTGCTAAGGGATTTACCTTTGATGTGAAATTACTGTTCTGACTTTTCCCCCCCTTCTTTGATTAAGCTTGGGGAAAAATCACATTGTGGTTTTATGGTATGTATTTAGAAATATTTAGCAAGAAAATTGTGGGTTATGTAAGAGCAATGCCATTTCCAAGTGATGTCTGTGAATTATCAAATCCAAATGTGATGACAATCACAATCAACCTCCTGCCCTGTATTAGATGACTTTTACTACATTATTTTGTTTTGACTTCGGGCATCAGGAGACTTCATCCTAACAACTACCCTTTCATGCCTATGTTGTTAGGTGAAGTTTAGTTGTAGCCTTGTTGGTCCCAGGATATTAGAGAGACAAGGTGGGCCCAAAAAGATATTACCTCACCTACCTTGTCTTGCAAGGTGACATTGCAACCAAAGTGGTCATTGTTTGCAGGAAGTATGGAGATTTATTAGAGCTGCCTCTGTTTTATGTGCACATGCTTCAAAAGAAACAAATTCTGGATTCTACTTCCGATATTTTCATTTAAGACAAGGCAGAAAGGAAAAACTTCTATTGTACTATTAATCTGAATGTCTCAAAGGAAGACAGGATATAGCTCTTGATTACCAGTCTGGTGTAGTTAATGTCAGACATATTACATAGACAGCTATAGCTCTGTTGTTATGTATATTATAGTAACACCTAGGGCATGTCTACACTTACCTCCGGAGCGACTGATCCAGCGGGGGGGGGGGTCAATATAGTGCATCTAGTGAAGATGTGATAAATTGACCGCCAAGCACTCTCCCATAGACTCCAGTACTCCACCAAAGCGAGACGCGTAGGCAGAGTCGATGGGAAAGTATCGGCAGTCAACCTACTGCAGTGAAGACTCTGCGGTGAGTAGATCTAAGTATGTCAATTTCAGCTACATTTTTCATGTAGCTAAAGTTGCATAACTTAGATCGATCCCTCCCCCCCAGCCCCAACGTAGACCAGGCCTTAGGGGCCCCATTGTGCTTGGCACTATGCAAACACTCGTAAGAGATGGTGCCTGCTCTGAAGAGCTCACAAGCTAAATAGACAAGAAAGACAAAGGGCTAGGTGGAAGAAAGCATTATTGTCTCCATGTTACAGATAGGGAACCGAAGCATAAAAATATTAAGCGATTTGCCCAAGCCACAGAGGATGTCTGTGGGAAAAAAACAGGTATTAAACATTGGTCTCCTGAGTCTCACTCCCGTGTCTTAACCACAAGACTATCATGTACCAGGGAAGAACATTTCTGAGAATGTCGTGATATTTTTGGTGGGTGGGGAAAGGAAACATAAGCCAAACAATGCAAATCACAATTGCTTTCAGGAGAATGTTTGATTTCTCTGGAGTGTGACATCTCTTCCAAATATTCAGCAACCTTTGGGCAGTTTTCAAAAGTTCTCCTCAAGAGCTCTAGAAAATGAGTATGAAAAAAGACTAGCTTCTTAGAAAGCAAACAAAAAGTTGTCCAAATCCTCACACTTGGTAGCTACCTTTCATGATGTGTCATTATTCGCAGAGACATGCCCTCATAAAGGAAGTCAATATACTGCTGCTGGGCTGGCAACTGCAGAGACTGCATGCAAGTCAGCATGTAGAAACCAGTTATCTCCCTGTCCCACTTAAACTTGCATAGGACACCCACATAAAATGCAGAGGTCCCCTTCCCTGCCTCTCCATGCATACCAGGGATGTGAATGAGGGTGGGACCAGAAGGATGGCCCTGGACAGGCTGGTTGATTCATGCAGCCACCGATTCACCAACCCCGCCCCTGTGCCTCCCACAGCTTACCTGCCCCACTTTGAAGTCCCTTTCCATAGCAGTCCATGAGACACATTTCCATCATGTGCATGGGATGAGAAGCCTTCCTCCATCTGCCATGCAGAATCACAGTCTGCCTTCAGAGCCCCTGTACAACTTGGTGATATGAAGAGGAAGAATGTGCTCCTTAGTAACTCATGTACAAGTTGTCTGAGGGTTCAAGTGAACCAGTGGTTCAACAGACCCTCAAGCTAGAAGTGTCCCTGAAAGTGAAGCTGGCCAGGGATCCTCAAAATCTTCTCATAGTGCTCTTGGCTTTGGCAGATGTGAGTTTTGGCTGCAGCATGAATGCAGGTTCAGGCCCAGCAGCACATTATTGTGGGGATTGTTAAAGTCAACAGACTCTTGAGGATCTTGCCTCTTCTCAGCCACCTTGAAATACAAGTGACACAAAAGAAGACAGAAAGCAATCAGGGTCAGTGCCCTCAGTCAGATAAATGTTTCAATTAGTGGTGTTTTGGGCACATCAAAGAGCTTATCAAATAGTTGGGTGGTAAAGCAGGAAAGAAACATGGTTTTGGAGATCTTACAAACGGCCTAGTATCCACACAAGTGAACTCACATGCTAGATGGGCTAAAAGCCATTCATTACAAACAACCAGTTATCAAAGGGGGAGTGCTATGAAAGCCTACAATGTTGCTTTGATGCAATTTGTAGGCTTTCCTGCTTTGTCATTTTCCATTCTAAACTGTCTTGCTGGCACAGCCCCCCAAGGAAGCTGTAGAGATCAGCCAACAGAGAAGCAAGGATGAGTGGCTTCCAGCACATGTGCATATGTGCGGGGAATAGGGGGAGGATAAGAAGAGCAGCAATCAGCACTGACGGACCGGAGATATTTCACAGAGAAAAGTGCCTACATGTCTTGGAAATTGAATGCTCCAAACTAATTTGTCTTGGTACATCTCAGACATAGGACAAAACGCAGATTGAAAAAAGTCTGGGGTCATGGTAGTGTTTTAATATCTGTAAATTCTTGACTTTGAAATGCAACAACTGGAAAAGGAGGATGTCTATGAAACCAATAGAAGAGATTTCATCCAGCCTCTGTTCATGGTTCGCTCATAGCAGCATAATCCAGGAAAAAGAGTTTCCATTTGTGGAATGTCCACCTGGAAGAAGTTGCAGCAGCAATCACCCCCGCCCTGCCCCCTTCCCCCCACTCCACAAGAAGCCAAGGGACCACAGAACAGGAGAGAGGTGTGTGTTAGCCCATGAGGAGGCAGGTAGCCATTTTCTATGTAAGATGGAACCCTCTGCTTTGCTTCAGTGTTCTTCAGCTCCTTCCTCCTGTTCTCACACTCAGAGGCCTGAGAGTCCATTCTCATCCTGAAATGCCAGGGGCTCAGCCTCACTTCTCCTATGGTAGCCCACTGATATAGGCACAAAAGTAGGAGGTGCAGGCCAGAGAATAGTAGCAGCTAGGGTGCCGGGGGTGGATGCCCATTCTCAGCAGCATGCCCTGGGAGAGAAGCATGCAAACACAGCCAGCCGTCAACAGGGATGAACCCACCCAGGAACACAGCAGCCTCTGCTGGCCCAGGCAGATGCAGTTCCCACCAGCAGGGGTGAATCAATCCTTGTAGGTTGTGACGCTCTCCTCAGGGAGCCCAGAACTATAAGCCACTGTGTTACCTCTTTGCGTTAGCAAGAGAGAGCTTTCCTGGAGCTTAAACTGTGTGACAGCTCCCCGCCACACCCATCTGCCTGCCTTTCCAGTAATCTCCTCAAGACTGTGCTCATCTAAATCACACCTTGTAGGTACCGTCCAGTGAACCCCAGTTCCTGAATTCCCCAAAGGTGTTTTTGTGCAGTACCCAGGCCCTCTCGCTGGACACTCACAGAAATTAACTAAGTCCACTGTCCCCAAACATACATCAAGCTATCAGCAACTCCATCCCGTCAGGTAGGAGGATCCAACTTTCACAGAATCAGATGGTGCCATTCCTTTTGTCCCCAAATTGAGGGACAACTAAGGAGTTCTCTCCCCTTCTCTTTATCTCCAGTCAACCTTTGAAACGTAGCGTATTCTTTTGAAGTGTATCCCCGCACAAAGTTCTTCTCCCCTGCTGTTTGTCTCTTTCTGTTGACTTCCCATCCCCGTGTTGACTCGTATGTCCATTGCCTCTGGCATCACCTTGCTCAGTTTGCATTGGAGACACGGCCAAAACAACATTCCTTCCACGGGGACAAACTTCTTTATCAAGTTTGCTTCCAAAACATATTTTAGGAACATGTTTCCAGCACACCTATGTAATCCTTTACGCACTGTTCATCGATGCATCATAATGATATTCATGACCAGTGTGTCACCAGTTTTTGATGCCTTACTCGATAACACTTTTATAGTACAATAATATTGTACACAATCAGTTGATTAAATGCCTGTCCCCTGGGATGTCTGAACCTTGATTATCGCATTATTGAAATAATCTGGGTTCAGTTCACCCCAACACAACTTGCTCAGTGCAGATATACTGCATCCAGGGCCCTCTACTTTGAGCTATATGGATACAGAATCAAGCCCTCTGCGAATAATAAGTAGAGATCTGCTTAATAAATGCATGGGAGTAGCAGAGATTCAGTTCTAAAGAACTGCAGTCTGTTCTCTTGCTATGTTAGCACTCAGTGCAATTATGATCAGGAATCACTTGACAATGGTAGGGTTTGGTGATTTTTAAAAGAAGCAGGAATCTGTATGATAAAAAGGGTAACATATTGTTTTTTCCTAATATTCGTTAAAAACTGGATCAGTCCAAATCTCAGTCATTCTTCCTAGGGAAAGACTTGACATCTAGATTCACTTGGGTCACCAGAGGCTGGTGAACTCAAGGATATTACAATATCAGCAGAGGAAAGGGCTGGGGGTATTTGTCCCCAGAGCCAGGCTGGAAGATGGTCCCATCTTTAATAGCCCTGTTTTTATTCAGGGAACGGTCCATAGATGTAGCAACAGAGGAAAAGACAAACTTTCTCCACTGTCTGCTGACTAATTCTGGAACTTCATCTGATAACTTTCAGTCATTTCTCTTCTATTGTCTGCTCAGCATGATGCTTAGGACCAGATTTTCAAACCCCTCTTCAGGGGTCTACTCCCCAATTTATCCCATTGATTTAACTGGAGCTACTCACAGAGTAAAGTATTACTCAGCACAAGCAAGGGCGGCATAATCTGAATTAGTTGATTAGTAATAATTATCTCAGTCTATCGGCTATGCTGATTGGGGCCTTGTTAATTGCCTGATCACTGCCTAGCTGACCTGCTCTTAATCAAATGATTCTGTCTTCTCAACTGATTTGTTAATTGTCACCACATTTAATCATCTTGCCCAACTGTTCTGCTCTAATTAATTGCTTGATGTATTGATTGTCTGGCTCTTATTTTATTGATTCATTGGTTATTAATTGCCTTGGTAATCCACCACCTACCTCCCTGGCTTCTACAGTCACTGACATGTATTCTAATCATGGACTCCATTCATCCACCTCTATCTATCACCTCACTCCTTAACCATTCTTAACACCCTTCTCCATTTCCCTCTCTCTTTTATCCCACCCTACTCTTCTGGCCAGCCCCTCACTATCCTTTCTCCCTCTCACTCAACTATGTCTCCTCTCCCCTTCATATTCTTCTTTCTGCTTTGCCTCTGCACCACCCATCATCCTACCCAACTTGCCCCACTCTCTTCTGAATCCTTCCAGTCATACCTGCATCCTGATTGTCCCTTGCTGTCAAACCTCACCCTAGTCTCCCCCCAACTGCCCCCTCTGGAACACATGTTCCAGCTGTAAGATCACTGCCATTGATGGCCTCTTCATTTCTCTATTCTCTGTTTCTCTTCCTCTTCCCTCTCTTTGTCCCCTCTGCTTTTCTCTCCCCAAAATAATTCCAAATCTCATCCCTCTTCCCCCAATCTGTAAAATAATCACCATGGAAATAGTTAACTCTGCCATTTTAAAGTGTCATCACTAGGTGTTAGTTAGCACCTGGTGAGATGAATGGAAGTGGAAAGTTCACATCCCTCTGAGTTATTGTTTCAGGCTCTCTGCAGACTCAGGCAGGCATCAATACTTGGTTACATTTGATTTACATTTGGAAGGTTTTTTCACACCATGAGGGCTAGATATTTCTTTTTAATTTTTTTAGATTCTGCAGAATCTGAGTATGTTAAACAGGCTAGATCTGATCTGTGGACTGGGTGTTCTCCACTGCTACTACCTACATGCTCTATTTCTTTTTTTCATTAGAATTTTTCCCTTTGCCTTCTGTGTTCTTTTTTCCACAGTCCCTCCCAAGTGTAATGCAAACCCAGTGATGTTCAACTTTGACGTAAGCTTTTCAACACCTCGTGTTTAAATGGGTTCTAAATTAGGCAAAATGAATAGACCCATCCCTGAGTAAAATGCACCAGAGGCAAGTGCACGTGTAAGACTGTAAATCCACTTTGGGATTTCAGTTACAGTAACAAACCATTAGAGATTTCCTCTCACAGTTTATACTCAGCAGAAAACAAGCCCATGTGTGATGCAGCAGTTACCATAGCAGCTGCCACAAGAAGATTTCATTAACTGTTCACAGCACGGCTTTACAGAGCATTATCAGGCAGTGAGTGAACTTTTGCACCTTTTAAAAATGTCTCTGGGGGCAAATATGTTGTCATATATGGTGGAACAAGAGAATACCAATATGTTGTAATGAAATGTTACTGCACTGTTAGCCTCAAGCTGCCATGTCAGTGGCAATTTTGAAAGGTACTGCACACTTCTTCCTTTTTCCTGTTGGGTGGATTTTGTTGTTTTGTTTTGTGCAAAAGGCAGCAATGAGTTGGTGGTCTTGGCCCAGTGCCTAATGGCCCATGTTCCATCCATCCTTACATCCCTCTGCAACTGGATTCTTTGTCAATAGTCTCAGGAGAGAGGCTAACATCTGAATGGCTGTGCAGAAAGAACTGTTAGTATTAATAATTTATATTATGGTAGTAGCCAGAAGTTCCAACCAGGTTCACAGCCTCATTATGCTATATGCTGTACAAACACCAAGATAGACATGGCCCCTTCTCCCAGTGCCTGTGGGGGTTGGCTTGTTCTTAAAATCTGCTGCCAGCTGCGTAAGTATTTCTTTTAGACACAGAATGTGGCAGGTAGTATTGAGATTTCCTATCACAAAGAGTGACTTTGGGCTTGCAAGCTAGAAGAATGAGCAACATATGAAAGGGATTGGGGTGGGGTGAGAGGGAGACAGTTATATTCAATTTTTTTTAAATGATAAAATTAATTACATTTAAAATTGCATATATTTGTAATCACTTCCTTAAGTAAATGTTTGCCTTTCCCATCTGCCTGCACCAAATGCTCCATGACTTGGTTATTTTAAATATTTTTTAAAAATCTAAGATCGGTGCTAACTTGTATGTAACACCACCACCAGAAATCTGAAAGTTCAGGAAACGAGCAGATAAAATGTCAGTAAACAAGCTCCATGCAGCAGTCTGAAAAGTAATGCATGCTCCGTATAGCATACATTCCCAACGCTGCACAGATCGCTCTGCTGTCCAATTTCAAAGCAGAAACTGCAGCCTTTCCTGGGGCCAGAGGAGGAAATGGGACTCCCCCTTACACAGGTGCAGTCTCATCCTAACAAATGCCACACATCTACAACGACAACAACCCTTCAGCTCCTCTTCTTGGCTACTCCTTGGCTTCTGAGCAGGCAGCCAAGGTTTCCTCCCCCACTTCCCACTGCTCTCTGTTCTGGCTCCCACTGTGCCTTTCAGTGCAACACAATGGGGAAGGAATGGCCAGTACTGCTGCTTCCTGACCCTCAGGAGCAGCATGTTCCATCCCCAGTAGGCAGCAGTGACATGGAAGATACAGGACATGAGGGAATACAAGGAAATGTAGTGAGATTAGGGACCAAGAAGGGGAAGCCAGATCACTGTGGTGAGAGGGCCAGTGGAAAAGTGTAGGGTGGTAGCTCACGAAAGCTTATGCTCAAATAAATTTGTTAGTCTCTAAGATGCCACAAATCCTCCTTTTCTTTTTGCCTCAGTTTGCCCATCTGTAAAATGTGAATGATAATGCTGACCTACCTCAAAGGCAGGTGAAAGCACCGTAAATTCCTGGGATGGAAGTGTTGTTATTATTTGGGGGGGGAGGGAAGGCTGTATCAGAGGAAGCATGGTCACTTCCCATAATCACATCTGCAAAAATGTCACCAGAGATGCCCCTCTGAGCCTGGCAGTGATGCAGGCTCCACTCAGTGTATATGGAAGGAGCATACAGTCCTGCATATTAACCTCAGGATCTGGCCCTTAATTTTTCTTTCTTGCATCACTGCCTTCGGATGTGACTTGTTGACAAAAGCTGGTGACCGCCCTGTAATTATCACTTTCAAACACAGAACATGGCAATTAATATTGAGATTTCCTTTCACAAAGGCATAACAGGATTGGAAATAAAGAAGAGTTATGTAAAAATAGCAGAGTGGTTATCTAACCCAAATCTGGTGCTCTTCCAGGTGTCAGGTAGGTCACTTAAAACTTTTAAAAACCTCCACGCCATATGTACCAAAATAGCCATACAAAAAGCCATTTAAAAGTATCCATAACTAGAAAACTATAATGTTTTCAAAGAAAATAAATTCTCTGAGAATCAGAATTGAGCCAGACCTCGGTAAGGTATCATTTGCTTCCTGTTTACTGCAAAAGTACAATGAGTCTTGGCTTTGGGCCCCACCTTTTAGCATCTAAAAATATAGCAATGAACTTGTGGCATGATGGCCATGTCTCTCAGAAAAGCTGACGTTAAGATTCAGAGACAAGCCTATTAAATAAGACATACATTTTATTCTGTTTAAAGAAAAACAAATGTAAATAGGTAGAGGGTTTTTTCTGTTTATTTTTGCATTTTTAAAATGTCAGATTTGGGATGATTTGATTTGGATTAGGTCAGACCTATATAGGAGTTTATTATTGTCAATTATTATGATTAAAACCATTTTAAGGCACACATCACCATAGTTACCTAGACACCATTATCAGAGTTGTCTGATCTACAAGATGCATGCAGTGTTGTTATAAGCATGTTGGTCCCAAGATATTAGAAAGACAAGGTGGGTAAGGTAACAGATTTTATTGGACCAACTTCTGTTGGTGAGAGAATCAAGTTTTGGCATGTACACAAAGTTCTTCTTTAGGTAAGAAGAGCTCCATGTAAACTCAAAAGCTTGTCTCTCTTACCAACAGAAGTTGACCCAATAAAAGATGTTACCTCATCCACCTTGTCTCTCTGATCTACAAGATGGTCAAGATAGAATGCAGGGCTATGCAGATAATTACAACATGTGCTGACATACAGATGTTTAATCCATAATTCTCTTTCTTACCTAAAGAATGCTCAGTCTAGACTCCAGATGTTGCATTTGAAATGAACTGCCTGGATCAGTAAATTACACAGTCACACGCGCACTCACTTAATTTGCCCTGATATGCCAGCAACCTGACCTGGGGCCAAATAATGCCCTTGCTTTACACTATGAAACTCCAGAGATAACAGTGGGTTGCCTGGGTGTAAATGAGGGCAGAATTAGTCCTCAGGAGTCAATTAAATCTGAAACATTTACTCTTAAACCATAGCTGTTTTTAAATTTTTAACTCTTATGCCAAAGCTATTTTTTATATTTCTCCTAAACTCTTTTAGTGTAACGTCTGCGTGTGTTTAGCTATCAACGAACCATGCTCTGTGGTGCTCTCCCAGCCAGTGGGTGACTAATATTGCGGTTTTGTCTGAAAATAGCTCATTAAGTTTCCTTTTCTCTTTTTAGGAATCGTTTCTTCTCTTACTGTTTTTTTCCCCCTGATGCTTTTATTTTATTTTCGGGATTTTTTTATTCCTAATGCAAACATATTTTTAATAATTGTTTTTTAATGACTGAAAATCCTAGCTAATTGAGTAGAGGGATGGTGCGTTCAAAATTTCTCCCAAACAGGTAGGATGGGTTGCTGCTTTGCTATTTGGGCTTGTACTAGCACCTAAGTCCTTTTTCTAAGCCAGATCAAGCCTCACAGATCTGTTTGTATGAATCTGCCAATTTGCATAGATGGGGTGGGGTTGGAAGCTGCCTCAGCATCATCCTCCTACTCTTGCTAGATTTGGAATGGGATCTCCATAGTTCCAAGGATCGGTACATGTGGGGCTGTGATAAGAAGGAAGAAGACACAGGAGAAATGCATTGCCTGCATTTCCTATCGAGGGACTCCTGGAGGTGTCACACCTGGGGAAAATCATTGGATTAATGCTGCCAGAGGGCTGGAGGAAAATCACAAGAGTCCTCAGCAATGCTGTGGGGACGTGGTTTCTCCTCCTAGTTGCCTCTTTCCTTCCTATAGAACCCTGAGAGCCACACAGATACCAGAGTATCCACCATGTTGTGAGGCCTAATCACCCAGGGTATGAGTCCCCTGACCCCCCCCCCCCCCCAGACAAATTCTGACCCTGGGTTTTTACCCAGTCCTTACTCTGGCAAAGCTGACTGGGTGCAAAAAAGAATGCTACAAAAATATCTTAGCAGATATTACATTACAACAAAGTCACTGTACAATTCTCCACAGTTGGCAGGCTTTTTTCAAGAGAGGTCCAGGACTGGAATAGCAAGGACATTGTATGGCAGGAGTGAGTGGCACTGGCAGAGCGTTGTAGGGAAGTTTGCACAGTGCCTGCCTATAGTATGCCTGGCTCTAGTTGGCCTTGCTAGTCACTTAGCACTAAATTCATTCTGCACATGAAAAATGGTCACCACTAGTTGCTAAATAGTAACATGATGTGAATTAAAATGTCCAAGTTAAATCTTATCAGTTCCAGAATTTGTATAAAGAAATAAAAGCATTAATACAGGACGGTGTTATTTCTAAGCGCTAGTCTACACTACAGAGTTAGGTCAATGTAAACTGCCTTGCTTCGACCTAATTCTGTAATTGTCAACTCTAAAATTTCACTCCCGCTGACGTAACTCGCCTGCTATGCTGATTTTAATAACAGCACCCTCATGAGAGGCGTAGAATTTAATATAGTTAGGTCAAAGTAGAGTCAGTGTAGGCATAGAGTTTGATGTAGTTAGGTCAATGTAGAGTCAGTGTAGACACTATGTTCCTTACATTAACTGTTGCTGGCTTTCAGAAGCCATCCCACAATGCCCCACGCTGACAGTTCAATCGGTGCAAGTGCTCCTTGTGAGGACAAGCGTTGCCGACACAAGGAGCAAAGTGTAGACACACATAAGCGATGTAATTACTGCGGCGATTGTATGCTGACCTAAGTTAGGTCAATTTAATTTTGTAGCAGAGACATCCTCTAAGTGGCTTAGCCATTGCTATATACATAGACAGTGCATGATGCTATGACACAGAATGTACAGAGCTTGATTATAAAAGAGGACTCAGTCTGGCCTCTGATGTGCACACCAACAATTTCATGTGTGCTTTTTAATCATGATTAAGAGGCTTGCACATGCACACTCTACCAACATCCGATGCATCCAATGAAGTGAGCTGTAGCTCACGAAAGCTTATGCTCAAATAAATTTTTTAGTCTCTAAGGTGCCACAAGTCCTCCTTTTCTTTTTGCGAATACAGACTAACACGGCTGCTACTCTGAAACTCTACCAACTGTGCATGGAGGTATTAGTATCAATAACAATTATTGAGCTATCCTCTCAACTAGGGACCAGGGCCCCATCGAGTACAGACACAGGAGTAAAACAAAGACCACCCCCCCCCCGCAATCTGGAGAGCTCACTGTTTAGACTCATAGACTTTAAGCCCAGAAGGGTCCATTGTGATCATCTAGTCAGACCTGCACATTGCAGGCCACAAACCTCACCCACTCACTCCAGTAATAGACCCCTAACCTCCGGCTGAGTTACTGAAGTCCTCAAATCATGATTTAAACACTTCAAGTTCCAGAGAATCTGACATTTACACTACTTTAAACCTGCAAATGACCTGTGTCCGAGGCTGCAGAGGAAGGCAAAAAACCTCCAAGGTCTCTGCCAATCTGACTAGGGGAAAATTCCTTCCTGACCCCAAACATGGTGATCAGATGGACCCTGAGCATGTGGGCAAGACCCACCAGCCGGACACCTGGGAAAGAAGTCTCTGTAGTAACTCAGAGCCCTCCCCATCTAGTGTCCCATCTCCAGCCGCTGGGGATTTTTGCTACTAGTAGTCGCCAATGGGCCACCTGCCATTATAGGCAGTCTCATCATACCATCCCCTCCATAGGCTTATCAAGCTCTGTCTTGAAGCCAGTTAGGATTTTTGCCCCCACTGCTTCCCTTGGAAGGTTGTTTACTAGGATGATCATACAATGCAACAGATGGATAAACAGACAAAATGATGGGGCACACGGTAACGGCAGAAGTGGATATGTTTGCTAGCATTGTCTCCACAGGTGGCCACCAGTCTACTCAATGCTGTGATTGCTGAAAAAAGCTAAAAGATGTTTGTACATACACAAAGGGAGTCTGTCTTGAAGCCTCTTTCAAAATAGACCCTAATTCTCGAGGAATACCCAATATAATATAGTTAATATAATATAATAATACCTGGTATAATATAGTTTATCTAATGGACTATTTTTCTAGAGTATGTTTTTCTGAATAATTTTTAATAAATTTTCATAAAGAAACATTAAAAATGCAAAAAGGTAAAGGACTTACAGCTTGTATATGTCACCAAATGCCACATACTTCACAGGATAGCCAATACATTTTTTTTTAAAAGTTAACTTGTAGTAGCAATAATGTCTACTCTGTAAATAGTGTTCATTTGACCTATCTGTACTCTACCCTCGTGCTTTTGTATTTCCTGTGTTGTCTCTCTTTCTAAGTCAGAAATTCTTAAAGATTTTTAAAACAAAAAAATCCAACCATCCATGAAGTGCAGGAGAAACTTGATTTGCTTGTAAATAATACACCAGTCCAACAATTCAGTAGATTTTGTACTTTTCAGCTAAATTCTATAGAGGGGTCTTGTGTCATGTTTGGACAGCTGTTGCTATTAAAACTCTTGCCAAGTAAGTTTTAAAAAAAAGCCACCTTCTAACTGCTATATTAACAATTACCCCAGGAAATTTACAGGCACTTCAGTGCCAAATTCTGAAACCTTTCTGGAGTTACCTTTAGGATTACTTTGAAATCTATTTTGCACTATAGAGTTTGCAATCACTTTGCTTTACCCACACTCTCCTTTTCACATCACAGATTTACCACAAAGTAAGATTTTTTTTAAAAAAATATTATACTCAGGTGCTGGTATATCCCAGTTTCTTTATTTCAGGGAAATTTCAGACCAGGTGTTCCATTTGGCTGTGAGAAAAAAAATTACAGAATTGCACTGTTAAATGAAAATGAGTTACTCCTCCGCTGGCTGTAGGGCAAACTAAATTCTTTAATACTTCCAATGACTTCACTAAAACCAAAAAGGGGGGATGTATATGTAATGGGGATACTTCTCAAAATGTTCCTGGAGGGAGCAGTTCTTTAATTTAGCAAATGCCATGTTATGCACATGCACTCCTGCACATGCAAAGGGGAATGGACATGTGCTGAAGGGCAGTCTGGAGATCTCAAGATGTTAAGGAGCATACAGAGAAGGCACACTCAACACAATAGGGATAATGATACTTACTATCAGGTACCAACCTCACAGGGGGATGAAGAGGGTTCATTTGTCTCTCCATGTTTGGAAAAACACTTTGAAGAGAAGGGCAAACGTTAGAATATTTTGCTGAAAATATCACTGCTGTTTGGCTTTGAATCTGGGAGAAACTTTTTGGAAAGTCTGGAAATTTATCTAAGCTCTAAATGGTCATCTAGGATGCAGAATGCTCAGCCTACTTGATTTATGTTATTCAAGTGAATCCCTGTTCACACATTTTTCAACTTAATAATATTGTACTTTGTATTAGCTTTGTGTGTCCTCCATTGCTGCTCTGAGGGGTGGAGTATCTGCTGATTGGAGAGCGCAGATGAAGCAGAGTTGAGACCAGCTATTTTATGAACTCAGCAGATCCATAACTAGAGTGGGATTCAAAGCATTTTGATGGAACGCTTTCCCATCTGAATGAGAGAATTCAATGGGAATGTGAATTACAAAGGAGTGGGGATTCCATATTTTTTCATAAGAGAACATTTTTATTTTACCTTCTTGCGGAGATTTTCCTCTTGGTGCCAGGCAGAACCTTCATTCACAAAATATATAACTTCTTTCAGATCTCCCTACAACCCAATGATTTTGTGCCAGTTGAAAGTAAATCAGAAGCCACAGAAAACTTGGCAACATGAGTGGTGGATTTTTCCCCTCTATGAAGATCCTGAGCAGTGGTAACTGTCGTAAGGTTTTGGCATGCGGCTTACACCCAGTACTGAGAAGAGATCATTGTGACCATGCTAATGCAGTCTTGTGAGACCAACATTTCAAATTACACATTGATTACCAAAGAGAGGTGTGGTCCGATGGTGTGACCACAGGGCCGAGAGCCAGGAATTTGTGCTTTAGTCTTGGCTCGGTCACTGACTCCCTCCGGTAAGTTATTTAAACAACCTGCCTCCATTTCCTCACCCACATGATAGGGATAATGATACTTACTAACAGGTACCAACCCCACAGGGGGATGAAGAGGGTTCATTTGTCTTTCCATGTTTGGAAAAACACTTTGAAGAGGAGGGAAAATGTTAGAATATTTTGCTGAAAATATCACTGCTGTTTGGCTTTGAATCTGGGAGAAACTTTTTGGAAAGTTTGGAAATTTATCTAAGCTCTCAATGGTCATCTAGGATGCAGAATGCTCAGCCTACTTGATATCACTGAGCAGGATTGGATAAAAGACAAAATGTGGTCGTTGCAGTGGTTGGGGAACAAAGTAAAATGTTCCCTGGCCCCAGATGCTGGTTTCTGCTTTATGACTTACTAAACTAGATTACCAAGTGGGGAAAATTACATTAAATATTTTTTCAGTTCTTGTGTATACAGTAAGGACATTCTTCTTCCAGGAGCAGGAGCACTGCCTCGGCTCATCCTTTGGAGGTGTTTTTGTTACCATTGCCATGGTAACAAGAAAGGATTAAATCGTGACTTTAAAAAATTGTGCAGCGAGGTGTGGATGGGGAGTAAAACTGTAAAATCGGGCACTGGCTTTTAAGGGATCTGTTGCTTCTATATTAAACACATAGAGGAGAAATTCCTGGTGCCACTGCCTAAAAATAGCATGTCAGCCTTTATTATTGCACAGTGACTTTTATATATATAAAAATCTAGCAAATCTTAGTTAAAGCAGATTGTAGAAATGGAAGAGTCTGGAAATCCACCTTTGTCTAGGTTGAGATCTGTGTCTCTTGCCCTATCTGGGAGATGGTGTCTTCATGAAACACAGCTGTTCCAGAGCAACATCCATGGTAATGGTTCTGTGTGAACCGTGTTATAACACATGGACTTGAGCTGAAATTTAAAATCGGAGCCCCCCTAATTTTCAGGGCTGGGTGCAGTTGGGATTCAAATCTTTGGCTCTGAACCTGCCCCGTTAGTTTTGGTTGTGGTGTGAGGCCTATTTTCTAGATTTAGTTTGAATGCCACTCTGTAATCCTGCAAGATTTTGCTGTTATCCTACCCAAATGCTAGCCCTGGCCAGATGGTTAAAGCCTATCAAATAGAATGGGGATGAAACCAAAAGATTCTGTAGACATTACTCTAAACAACCTATCAAACTGAAAGGAGAATTATAGCCCTGCACGGAATTCAATAATACTGATCTCTAGATATTCCCTAGATTTCCCAGAGAAATGTTCCATAAAGGCAGGTTTGGCCTTGAACCTTATTTCAGAACCCAACCTAAAACTAAAGTAGGTCTGAAGCTGAACAGTCCCTCCTCAGCCCAGCTCTGGTTACACTATAGTTCGAGATCCTGGTCGTAACAGTTTGCATCCATGTGGACAGCTGTGCTAGGCAGTAATTGAGTCTTAAAGATGATTTTCAAATCCAGTTGCAAGCCCAAGGTTAATTTGATCTCTGCCTAGAGAATTTTTATAAACCACCAAAAAACATTGCCTCATTTCATAAGGGGAAGGCAGAGAAGCACACCAGTCAGTTTCAGTTTTAGGTAGGCCAGGTACTCTTTCAGGTCTTCTTTTGTAATTAACAATTTATTTAAGTCCCATAAAGAATTTTTCCCCAGTTTGTTTAAGGGCTGGATAAATAAACCTAAACAACACTTGGACTTGCAAGTTAAACATTTACCAACTCATAGAATTTTAAAGCTTCTGTTTATCACTATCTCAGATATTTTTCTGCAGACTGCAGTTCATGTCTCACCTTCTTACACTTTTTAAAGGCTAAGTTAGGCGGGTCCTGCTGCATTCAATTAGTGGACTGATGCTTCTTCAGCTCTGTGTGAGCCAGCATTTGATAGTTTTCATGGTCTCATCATATTTAACAGCCTTTCCAGCACTGTTCCACTATGTGCTTGCTGCTACTCCATAGCTAATTACTTGCTCTTTAAATGCGAAGTGAGGCTGGCATGCTGCATTCAGTTAATAGACTGATGCATTAAAAATACAAGGTTCATCTTTAATTCCACCATGCTTGCAAAGGATAATTTAATGAACCGCCAGCAAGCTGCAAATTCTCTTCCCAGCACCCAGCCCAGATAACTCAGATGGTTGATGGGCAACTTTGTAGGTGCAGAACAGTAGATTCTGTAGCAATGGCATTCTTTGTTGAGTGGTGGGGGGAGGAGGATGAATGGCTCCAGGTAGTGATACATCCTGTGCCCTGGCCCCTTGTTCATCTTGTTTCCAAAGAGCCAGTCTGTGTGTCTTTCTCAGGACGCTTTGTGGCGCTGGGCTCCAAAGCATGGACTAAGGTGACCAGATGTCCCAATTTTATAGGGATAGTCCTGATATCCTTCACTTTGTCTTATATAGGCGCCTATAATCTCCCACCCCCATCCCAATTTTTCACACTTGCTGGTTGGTCACCCTATGGGCTCCTGTCATTGGTCCCCTAGCCCTCGGTGCAGTGGAATCCCACTTTTACTGTGTTATAGGGCCCCCCACAGCTGCTGGCAAGAATTCATCTGTCACATTCCTAGGCCATACACTGAAGGACTTGAATCGTACCAGGCACGTCCAACTGACACAATATGATGCCGAAAGGCTTTTTATCTTCTAAGACCTGAGATCAGAGTTCTGTGTTTCTCCTGCTGTTGGGGTCATTCCTTTCTAGTAGAAAACATGACATTCCCTGGGCAAAACCCAGGCCAGCTGACACAGGATTGGGGAGGACAGCATGAAGATGAAGGATGATCAGCAAGAAGGTTTGCACAGGAGACTGCCAAAGTTCCCAGATCTCCTGTGTCAGTTAATGCCTTTCCCTGTCCACCCATGGATCTGGGTATGTGAAGGACTGCTGGTTAAAGGGCTTATAAAGGGTGTGCTTACTACATGACCTGGAGAGCAAAGGACAGGGGCCTCACATTGCTGGGCCTGTTAGGGGATAGCTCCTTGAAATATACATGCATTCAGTGGGCCTTTCTTTAGCTCAGTTTATGAAGCCTGGGACAATACCTTCACGTTTATAAAAAAGAAAAGGAGTACTTGTGGCACCTTAGAGACTAACAAATTTATTTGAGCATACGCTTTTGTGAGCTACAGCTCACTTCATCAGATGTATAGCTCACGAAAGCTTATGCTCAAATGAATTTGTTAGTCTCTAAGGTGCCACAAGTACTCTTCTTTTTTGCGAATACAGACTAACACGGCTGCTTCACATTTGTGTAATTGATGGGGATGCTGGGACATTTCCAGTATTTAGGGACATTTGTCAACCGTATTCTTCACATCTCTATAGCAAAAGGCACCTACGATGAAAGGAAACACATTCCTTCCCCTAGATAATGAAGCAATCTGTGGAATACAGACACAACTGAGCCCGGTTCCCAGTTGGTGTACACTGGGGTTGCTCCACCAATTTCAATGCCAATTTACACCAGCCGGGAACTTGGTCCAGTTCGCATTATACATTATATAACTCAGAACAGGGTGGGTGTGTGCTACAGGTCCCCCTACCCACTCTGTGTCCAATCCGCAGAGGACATGAGTTGGTTGCAGCCCCACATAGAAAGCTTTAGCTCAAACTGTAGCAGCTCATTCATTTAGCAATGTGGTTCTAGTGTGTTGACCGAAGTGGCAGTTGTCACATAAGTGGGGTAGTTTCTGGAATTTGAACTGCTGTTGGCCTCAGCTGTAGCAACTCCAGGCTACAATAAACACATGGGGAACTGAGTTCCAAAAATCCAGACCTCAGCTACTCAAAGTAAAGAAGATCTACACTTCTTGGATAGAGTGGCAGGCTCTCTTCAGGCCAACATTACATATGACACAGCCAATATGTTAGATCTGCCATAGATAAGAAAAGACCTTTTTCTGGTGAATTAGATAATGGCTCCCTTCTGATCACTGTTGCATGCCTTGCTGTTGCATATGTTCCCATATCCCCAAAGCTTCGGTCTTTATATGTAATCCTGCAAACAGAAAGGGATCCCAGGGAAAGAAAGAAACAAATTATACTGAAATAACTGAAAGCTTCACGTGAGTGGAAATGAAGCAAAAGTCAAGCCATTGAATTTATTTTCACTAGTTCTCAGCTTTGCAGAGATTCAGCAAAATGAAATTTGATGATAATCCCAGCTAGTTACAGTGTCCAAAAAGAGTGAAAATACCTTCAAATTGGATGAAACTTGAGGCTGCCAGAACTCTGCTGAATCCCCCTCCAGTGTATTTCCAAATCACATTCCTCCATTTCTTGGTTAAGTGCTGCCCAAAGAATCAACAATAAATCAAGTAACCTGCAATATGGTTCTTTTTATAATGCATCTATAAATGTCATGAAACGATGGACTTCTTCTTATGAAATTTCAGTTGAGACATTGGAGGATACAAGGAACTCTTGGGTTTTACTGTATTACAAGTGCTTTGGTTAAAGAGACATTGTCAAGGTAAAACCCGACTCCACTCCAGCCCTAAATCATCAATGTTATTCCAGGTTCACCTCCGAAAGGGAAATATGGCCTTTAAATCAAGAACTACAACTGTCTTAATCTCAGTTGAGCAATCTAATTACAACAAACCTCGTGAAGGTGGCCATGGACGTTTGGTGAGCACAGGCAGGCTTGCTACATTGTTCCTTCTTTCTTCTAGCCTGCTTTTTTGCTATGCAGCTAAGACTGTGTTCATTTTAAAATCAAGATGGGATGGTTTATGCTCCAGTTCAAACAGGAATTATTTTGGGGAAGGTCTATGGGCTGTGTTATGAAGGAGGTCAAACTAGATGATCACAATGGTCCCTTCAGGCTGTGGAATGTATGAATTTGAATAAGAATTCCCATTGAATGGCTTCAGAGAGCAGCACTTCCATCACATTGTTCACTCTGCTTGTGTGTGATAGCCTTTCCCCTATTCTGTGGCTGTCTTGTCAACTTAGATTGTAAACTCTTTGGGGGCAGGGGCCATCTACTACTCTGTGTTTGTACAGTGCCTAGCACAATGCGGCTGCACTCTTGGATGGCCATTAGACACTAGTATACTAAATATGATTAGCTTTCAATCCCCTGTGGGTTCGTGAAGGCAGGGGTGAGGGCAGGTTGGCTTGGCAAGGCTTGTTTCCTGGAGCATGAAACATCCAGCATTCTGGTTTTGTTGTTTTGCTTCCAGCTCACCACCCAGGATTTTTGTAAACAGGAATTTTTGATCATCAAGTTTGGCTATGAATAAAAATCCAAAATATTGGCTCCAAACCTCTTGAATGATCAAAATCTCATAAAAACCAACTTTTCCATGAGATTGCTGGGATTTCAATGTCCTGTCCCAACCAGGAATTCTGTGAGACTAGCTTACAAGTGGGCAGTGCCCCTTATTCCCTGTTCATTTTTTTTTTTTTAAATTTAACCAAGTGTCCAAGTGTGGTGGGCATTCCTTCCTGGCACTAGCTGCTGCCCAGCTGGGGCAGGACAAATCCAGATAGGTTCTCCTTGAGGTGTTCCATGCAAATGGCAGCATCACTTACCCCCAACCTCTCCTGCATTGGGACCACTTTAGGGCTGCTTTCTGTGCGGCTGCACTGGTGGGGGAGAAGCACCCTGTAGGCACCCACACAAGTCAGCCCCAGTTTGGCCCTATATGTGCATGCACAGTCCCTATTAGAGCTAAATCTTATACAATCTAATTGCATTTCGCTTCCAAAGGTCAATCTCCTCGTTTAAATTTAAACTCAGCTTCTACCTAAAATCCACAGCCTCATTGACACTCCTGAGAAAAGAACCTGTGACCCCTGTTTGGCCCAGGGGGCTCATTCCTTACTTCTCCAAAAGGCAGTATAGCTATGGAATATTCTCACCTTCCCAGACTCTGAGCACTGTGCCTGAGAAAACATGCACTGAAGGTCCATATTGCTGTACCTGTCACATCCATGAACCAATGGTATATATCAATATACCTGTAAAGAAATCCACATCCCCATAAAAACTCTATTTCATTCTATTTCACCAATAAAGCATGAAACATTTTAAAGAGAGATTTCTTTTCACCAAACAGCTTTCCATTACTTTTTCATCTAATTTTAAAAAGTAAGCAAAGATAAATATGTTGCCTATACAGTATATACACATTGTCAATAAAACCTGAGCTTGGACCAGTTCTGGAAATGTGTAGTTATTTGCTAAGTAAAAGGATTTTATCATTATGTGATACACTAAGTGTTCCCCTTAGAAAGCCTTTAATAAAGGAACTGCTTTGTTTCAGAAGGGGATTGATTTGTGGGCTAAATCTATCTACACCTTCATTAATTAGAGTTTAAAGGGTCAAAGTTCTGAAGGCCAGAGGGAATCATTTGCAAGTAGTAAAACTGGCTTAACACTTGATGTAGATCAGGAATGGGCAGCTGGCAGCTCAGGACTCTGGTCCACCAGATTGTTTTATTTGACCTGCCACAGCCAGGTTGGCAGGTGAAACCCTGCATCAGCTGGCGCCAGACAGGACCGGCTCTAGGCACCAGCAAACCAAGCATGTTGGCAGTTGCACTCTCGGAGCTTGGGGCGGCAAAAAACCTAGAGCCGGCCCTGGTGCCAGGGCCAAGAAGGGAGCAGGACATCGTAGGCAAAGAACCCCACCTGAACACGGATGCATGTCATGTGACATTATGGTGGGCTCTTTCTAACCTTCACTGTGAGAGCCAGTGGGCTGGCTCACTCTCCTCCCCCATGTCACACCTGTGGGTGCAGAACCAGACTCTCCTGGTGTCACCCCCCAGGAGTAGAACCTGACTCCTCCAATGTATGGCTTGCCAAAGAGTTTTTGTGGATTTTGTGGTGCTCTACTACCTTAAGCTGCCCATCTCTGATGCAGGTAATAAATGATCCATCTGTCTATCTACCTTTCAACATGTCTATGGCTGTGTGCCAATAAAACATCAGTTGATGGTATCACAGCAGAAGTAACTTTTGTCGTGGACAAAGTGAGGCAATTGTAAAGTGGCTTTTCTTCTTGCCACTAAAGTGGTAGTTCTTGCTCAAAATCTTCAGAGATGGTAAAGTGAATCTATATAATCTTATTTTTCAAATCTTTATTGTAAATAATACCCTCTTAGAAGAGTGGAAATAATGGGCCAGATCCCCATTCTGCTAACAATGTGACCCTCTATTTCTAAGGTCCACAAAATGAGTGATTTGAAAAAAAAACCCTCACTGATAGATGGGTAGATTTCAACAAATCAACGCTAGCTATTTAGGGCATGATTGTGTAACAGCTTTGCTCTGAAAACTATTATTGAATTATTATTGAAAGGTTTGAATGTACAAGGAATTCAGGATCAAACACTTAGACTTCAGAAAACTCATCCTGTCTCCTTTAGGATGCTGTGAATTTAAAGTTCAACCTAAAATATACAAGACCAAATCCTTGGGAATTTTATTTTATTTTAACTCTTTGGAGATGACAGACATCTCTTGCATTCCATGCATTCATTTGTCTAGCAGTCTGGAAGTGCCACTGTATGAGTGTTTACAAGTAGACAGTGCCTCTTATTCACTGTTTAATTTTTTTTTTAAATATTAACCAAGAGTTCCAGTGATGATTCCTAAATTTCCATAAAATCACCAGATATTTAGCTAAGAGCAATGTCCTGTATTTATGAAGAGCCAGTTTTTTAAAAAATGTAGAAATCCAGTAATTATCACTAGAACTAATTATTAAACTTTGAAAATCAGCAAAGGATGAGCATCAGGACTATATTTTCAGCTATTAGTGCAACCGTGGCCTCAACCGAAGTGTAAATTTCAGGCAGTTGTATGCCTAATTACTGACTGGTACATGAAATCACCCAACTTGTGTGTGCAAATGTGGGGTTACAGAAAGAAAATCCAGGGGTGTAGGGAGAGATATGTCATGAGCTCACCTGCTTCACCAGAGGCTGAAAACTTGGTCCATATTACAGAGGCTTATTCATTAGCATTTGAAAAATAAAACAATACCCTATCTCCCTACAAATGACAATGATTCATGCTTTATAAAGACCTAACATGAATGAGCAGATCGTTTTGGTCTAGCCAGCCTATTATGTAACACAGATTTCCCTCTCTTTTACATTTTGTCTTGTTCATTTTTCAGCATGTTTGCTCAAGTGTATATGTGAAAGAGACAGGAAAGAGAAATTTCAAGTAAGAAACCAAGATAAGAAACACCTACAGATAGCTGAGCTCATAAGCTAAACTCCAGAGGCTGTAGAGAGCAAGGGAGGGAAAAATAGAAATTCTGCTCAGACAGCCTTTGAGATAAGAGTAATGGCCTCAGAAAGCCAAGGAAATCTAAGGGATGGTGATGAGGGACGGAAAGTTACTAATCTGTTCTGTCCTTTGGGTGTTTTAATGGAGACTGGGAACAAACTGTGATACTTGGCCTGATTTCCCTGGCATTGCATCTCATGTAGTCACTATTCCTGTGCAAAGCAAGTGGAAAAAAACCTGTCCTTCTGAACTGGCAGTATTTTACATACACCTGGTGCAGATGTGAGTGACCACACAAGGTTCAAAGACATGGAGGGTCTGGCCCAATATTTACTGTGTATCCGAGGTGACACCGGAGAGGGTGGTGCAGAGGGGGAATGTGACCTCACGTTCTCCCCCCTCAGATTTCTGCCAGGGTTTATATGCCGTGCCCTGAACCCCACTGCATACCACCAGAACCTTTTAAATTGTGCACCCCATCCCCGCATTGTCAATAGTGACGTGTCATCTCTGCTGTGTACATTAATGTTATATCTGTTATACAAGGTATAAAATAGCCTGTTAAGGGAACTTCTACACTGGGGCAAGTTAAGTCTAGCTGGGGCTCATCTCCACCTACACTTGGCATCATAGGTGCTGGAACTAGGGGTGCTGGCTTGAAGTTGTTTCTATCATATACAGGGTTTACAGTCTGCTTCAATGGCTCTCAGCACCCCCACTATTCAAATTGTTCCAGTACCCTGCTTGGCACCCCAGAAAGCTTCAGAATCCTCAAGTGGGGCACTTCCCCAAGCAAGTACTTTTTCCTGGTCAAACCTTGCTCTGCATTTTCATGTTTAAAGCCATAAGCCACCTGTTCTTCCTCAGACCACAGCGCGGGGCAAGACAGAGGGGAAAGAGAGGCAGCCTTTGGGTCAATATCTTGAGAAGGTGCCAAAGTTCTATTAACTCCCCTCATTTTGACACAGCTCTTTGTATATAACAGGAATCTACAGCCAAGCGATTTGCATAAGCCTACACCTGATTTAAATACACAATCAAAATGATGAAACACACCAATAAGGCTCACAGCTGTGTGTTTATTTGCAACAGTAAGCAAGTTATTTTAAAAAATCAGTCCCAGTATGTTTTCCCCCTTGATTTAATAAATCCCAAAATATTAAGAACAAAGAATATGTAAATGTTTGCTTTATTGCAAATGCACACTCATGAGTTCGAATGGCCCAGAAAATTCCACGATAAGCCCTCTCAAATTATCACATTGGTATATCTCTATCTCAAGTATGGCCCTCCATTACTAGAGTATCTGAACATCTCACATTCTTTAATGTATGTGTCCTCACAACACCCCTGTGAGATAGATAAATGCTATTACCCACCTGCCCTGCTCCTTCCCATTTTACAAATAGAGAAATGAGGTGGAGAGAGACCAGGGCCAGATTTTGAAAGGTATTTAGTTGCCTCAGGGGATTTTCAAAAGTACCTAGCGAGGATAGGCACCTATTTCCCATTGATTGCAATTGGAGTTTGAAGTCTTAAAATCCTCTTAGCACCAATCTGCATCTATATGCACCTACATACCATTAAAAGTCTGGTCCTAAGTAATTTGCCCAGGGTCATGCAGTATGTTTCTATCAGAGCAAACACTTAAACCCAAGTCTCCGGCTAGTCCCCTACCTGTTGGGCCATCCTTCCTCTTTCCTACATGATTTGCTTGCACAGTTACAGTCACTATGCACATAGATTAGGTTGCTGTTCAGCTGCACCTGTAATTGTGAGTTCCCTATATTGAAAATGCAGCCAATTTTGGCCTCAGATTAGTGAAACCAAATGAGAAACTTCCCAGGAGTTTATCTGAAAGCTTTCCCTAAAAAGCAAGCTGTCATTATTCATTGCTGATGAAGTAGTTTCTGTCACCTGTATAAGTAGTGGGCATCACTCATCCCCCCACTCGAAATCATCTAACTGTTCTGTACAGTTAGGTTCTTCAATTTACAGAAGCTGTCACAGAATTGTGTGGAATGCCAGGATAATAGTCCCTGGGAGAATCAGAGCCAAGGGACACAGAATTACTGCCCATGCATCTGAGCACACTTTAGGTGCTGCTTAATTTTTTGGTGGATGGATAGATAGATAAATCAATAGACACATAAACAGACATACAAGACACACAGTTCATTAAAGTTTATAGCTCTTTTAAAAGGTAGATATTGCATAGCATGCTTGTTTTGCACACAGCTCTCAATTAGATTGTGATTTCCTCTGCAGTGTGGCAGGTGCATTAATCTTTAATACAACAGAGCTTTACAGTGAGATAGTGACGTTATGTCCCTGGTGCCCTAAATCAAACCTGGCTACTGAACAAAATGAAAGTTTATTGAAACAATTCTGCTCCTCCCTTCCCCAGCTTTAGCATGGGGGAGGTGGGGAACACCACATAATCCAGCTAATTCCTGGGTAACGTCAACTCTTTGAGGTTAGTGACAGTGAAAATAGTAGCAATAGCTAATATTTTTCTGATGCGTTTGGGTCAGTTTTCTATTTTCAAAGGTACATACTTTGCCCATGCCACTTCCGAGGAGGAGGAGGAGGGTCTTATGGTTAAAGCTCAGGTTGGGAACTCAGGAGATCAAGATTCTATTACTTGTTCTGCAACCGCTTTCCTGAGTGAACTTGGACAAATGTACATAACCTCGCTGGTTAAGGGTATGTCTACACAGCACCTACCAGTTGTGTGTCCCAGTGCAAGTAGACACACGCTAGCTCTGCTTTAGCTAGTGCTCTAAGAATAGCAGTGTGGCCAGGGTTGCTTGGGCTAATTGCCACAGTACATACTCAGGAGGGATTGTACTCGGATGGCTAGTCTGAGCCACTGCTTGCACCACTGTGGCCACACTGCTATTTTCAGTACAATGGCTCCAGCAGAGCTAACACATCTCTATCTACCTGTGCTGGAATTCCTACCTCTCAGCTGTGGTGCGGACATTACCCTGAGAGTCTCCTGACTGTAAGAGAAGGATAATGATTCTTTTCTACCTCGCGGGGCTGTGAGGTTTAATCCATTAAGATTTGTAAAGTGCTTCGTAATTCTTAGCTGGGAAGGTAAAAATGGGCAGAGGGGGCCCCTCGCACAACATGGAATGTTGTACTGAAAGGCAGCAGAGAGTACAATCTTTGCAATTACATAGCTCCTTCTATTGGAGGGTAACATGATTTTCAGATATTCATTTAGACTGAAGGCTCTTTATGAGGTAAGTGTTAGCTGCATTTTCTATGTAAGTAAGGAAGCTGAGGCACTGGAGTTTAAGTGTCTTGCATAAGCTCATGCAGAAAGTTTGTGGGAGCAACAGAACTCGTGTCTTGCAAGGCCTTGATGTCTGTGGTAACCGCAAAGCCACACTCCCTGTCTGTAGGGTCACTTCTGCCAGAAGTGTGACATTCCACACAAGACACGCTGATCTGACACTCTAGAAAACAGAAAAACCCAATTTTTCAAAATTGCAAGGGGAAAAAAATGAAATTCATTTTCTTTGTTATAAAGAACAAAACAAACAGTTTTCAGAGTAGCAGCCAGCAATATTGTTAATCTATCCAACTATACTCTTAGCCCAGCAGAAGAATCTGTCCTATCTCGGGGCCTCTCCTTTTGCCCCTCCACCCCCACGAACATGATACAGTTCTGTGGTGACCTAGAATCCTATTTTCGACGTCTCAGACTCAAGGAATATTTCCAACACACCTCTGACCAACATATTAACCCACAGAGACCTTCCTGCCAACACTACAAAAAGAAGGATTCTGGGTGGACTCCTCCTGAAGGTCGAAACAGCAGCCTGGATTTCTACATAGAGTGCTTCCGCCGACGTGCACGAGCTGAAATTGTGGAAAAGCAGCATCGCTTACCCCATAACCTCAGCCATGCAGAACACAGTGCCATCCACAGCCTCAGAAACAACTCTGACATCATAATCAAAAAGGCTGACAAACGAGGTGCTGTCGTCATCATGAATAGGTCGGAGTATGAACAAGAGGCTACTAGGCAGCTCTCCAACACCACTTTCTACAAGCCATTACCCTCTGATCCCACTGAGAGTTACCAAAAGAAACTACAGCATTTGCTCAAGAAACTCCCTGAAAAGGCACAAGAACAAATCCACACAGACACACCCCTAGAACCCCGACCTGGGGTATTCTATCTGCTACCCAAGATCCATAAACCTGGAAATCCTGGACGCCCCATCATCTCAGGCATTGGCACCCTGACAGCAGGATTGTCTGGCTATGAAGACTCCCTCCTCAGGCCCTTCGTTACCAGCACTCCCAGCTATCTTCGAGACACCACTGACTTCCTGAGGAAACTACAGTCCATTGGTGATCTTCCTAAAAACACCATCCTAGCCACTATGGATGTAGAAGCCCTCTACACCAACATTCCACACAAAGATGGACTACAAGCCGTCAGGAACAGTATCCCCGATACTATCACGGCTAACCTGGTGGCTGAACTTTGTGACTTTGTCCTCACCCATAACTATTTCACATTTGGTGACAATGTATACCTTCAAATCAGCGGCACTGCGATGGGTACCCGCATGGCCCCACAGTATGCCAACATTTTTATGGCTGACTTAGAACAACGCTTCCTCAGCCCTCGTCCCCTAATGCTTCTACTCTACTTGCGCTACATTGATGACATCTTCATCATCTGGACCCATGGAAAAGAAGCTCTTGAGGAATTCCACCATGATTTCAACAATTTCCATCCCACCATCAACCTCAGCCTGGACCAGTCCACACAAGAATCATAGAATCATAGAATATCAGGGTTGGAAGGGACCCCAGAAGGTCATCTAGTCCAACCCCCTGCTCAAAGCAGGACCAAGTCCCAGTTAAATCATCCCAGCCAGGGCTTTGTCAAGCCTGACCTTAAAAACCTCTAAGGAAGGAGATTCTACCACCTCCCTAGGTAACGCATTCCAGTGTTTCACCACCCTCTTAGTGAAAAAGTTTTTCCTAATATCCAATCTAAACCTCCCCCATTGCAACTTGAGACCATTACTCCTCGTTCTGTCATCTGCTACCATTGAGAACAGTCTAGAGCCATCCTCTTTGAAACCCCCTTTCAGGTAGTTGAAAGCAGCTATCAAATCCCCCCTCATTCTTCTCTTCTGCAGACTAAACAATCCCAGCTCCCTCAGCCTCTCCTCATAAGTCATGTGCTCTAGACCCCTAATCATTTTCGTTGCCCTTCGTTGTACTCTTTCCAATTTATCCACATCCTTCCTGTAGTGTGGGGCCCAAAACTGGACACAGTACTCCAGATGAGGCCTCACCAGTGTCGAATAGAGGGGAACGATCACGTCCCTCGATCTGCTCGCTATGCCCCTACTTATACATCCCAAAATGCCATTGGCCTTCTTGGCAACAAGGGCACACTGCTGACTCATATCCAGCTTCTCGTCCACTGTCACCCCTAGGTCCTTTTCCGCAGAACTGCTGCCGAGCCATTCGGTCCCTAGTCTGTAGCGGTGCATTGGATTCTTCCATCCTAAGTGCAGGACCCTGCACTTATCCTTATTGAACCTCATTAGATTTCTTTTGGCCCAATCCTCCAATTTGTCTAGGTCCTTCTGTATCCTATCCCTCCCCTCCAGCGTATCTACCACTCCTCCCAGTTTAGTATCATCTGCAAATTTGTTGAGAGTGCAATCCACACCATCCTCCAGATCATTTATGAAGATATTGAACAAAACGGGCCCCAGGACCGACCCCTGGGGCACTCCACTTGACACCGGCTGCCAACTAGACATGGAGCCATTGATCACTACCCGTTGAGCCCGACAATCTAGCCAGCTTTCTACCCACCTTATAGTGCATTCATCCAGCCCATACTTCCTTAACTTGCTGACAAGAATGCTGTGGGAGACCGTGTCAAAAGCTTTGCTAAAGTCAAGAAACAATACATCCACTGCTTTCCCTTCATCCACAGAACCAGTAATCTCATCATAAAAGGCGATTAGATTAGTCAGGCATGACCTTCCCTTGGTGAATCCATGCTGACTGTTCCTGATCACTTTCCTCTCCTCTAAGTGCTTCAGGATTGATTCTTTGAGGACCTGCTCCATGATTTTTCCAGGGACTGAGGTGAGGCTGACTGGCCTGTAGTTCCCAGGATCCTCCTTCTTCCCTTTTTTAAAGATGGGCACTACATTAGCCTTTTTCCAGTCATCCGGGACTTCCCCCGTTCGCCACGAGTTTTCAAAGATAATGGCCAAGGGCTCTGCAATCACAGCCGCCAATTCCTTCAGCACTCTCGGATGCAATTCGTCCGGCCCCATGGACTTGTGCACGTCCAGCTTTTCTAAATAGTCCCTAACCACCTCTATCTCTACAGAGGGCTGGCCATCTCTTCCCCATTTTGTGTTGCCCAGCACAGCAGTCTGGGAGCTGACCTTGTTAGTGAAAACAGAGGCAAAAAAAGCATTGAGTACATTAGCTTTTTCCACATCCTCTGTCACTAGCTTGCCTCCCTCATTCAGTAAGGGGCCCACACTTTCCTTGGCTTTCTTCTTGTTGCCAACATACCTGAAGAAACCCTTCTTGTTACTCTTGACATCTCTTGCTAGCTGCAGCTCCAGGTGCGATTTGGCCCTCCTGATATCTTTCCTACATGCCCGAGCAATATTTTTATACTCTTCCCTGGTCATATGTCCAACCTTCCACTTCTTGTAAGCTTCTTTTTTATGTTTAAGATCCGCTAGGATTTCACCATTAAGCCAAGCTGGTCGCCTGCCATATTTACTATTCTTTCGACTCATCGGGATGGTTTGTCCCTGTAACCTCAACAGGGATTCCTTGAAATACAGCCAGCTCTCCTGGACTCCCTTCCCTTTCATGTTAGTCCCCCAGGGGATCCTGGCCATCTGTTCCCTGAGGGAGTCAAAGTCTGCTTTCCTGAAGTCCAGGGTCCGTATCCTGCTGCTTACCTTTCTTCCCTGCGTCAGGATCCTGAACTCAACCAACTCATGGTCACTGCCTCCCAGATTCCCATCCACTTTTGCTTCCCCCACTAATTCTACCCGGTTTGTGAGCAGCAGGTCGAGAAAAGCGCTCCCCCTAGTTGGCTCCCCTAGCACTTGCACCAGGAAATTGTCCCCTACGCTTTCCAAAAACTTCCTGGATTGTCTATGCACCGCTGTATTGCTCTCCCAGCAGATATCAGGAAAATTAAAGTCACCCATGAGAATCAGGGCATGCGATCTAGTAGCTTCCGTGAGTTGCCGGAAGAAAGCCTCATCCACCTCATCCCCCTGGTCCGGTGGTCTATAGCAGACTCCCACCATGACATCACTCTTGTTGCACACACTTCTAAACTTAATCCAGAGACACTCAGGTTTTTCCACAGTTTCGTACCGGAGCTCTGAGCAGTCATACTGCTCCCTTACATACAGTGCTACTCCCCCACCTTTTCTGCCCTGCCTGTCCTTCCTGAACAGTTTATAACCATCCATGACTGTACTCCAGTCATGTGAGTTATCCCACCAAGTCTCTGTTATTCCAATCACGTCATAATTCCTTGACATCACCAGGACCTCCAGTTCTCCCTGCTTGTTTCCAAGGCTTTGTGCATTTGTATATAAGCACTTGAGATAACCTGTTGATCGCCCCTCATTCCCAGTATGAGGCAGGAGCCCTCCCCTCTCAGACATTCCTGCCTGTGCTTCCTCCCGGTATCCCGCTTTCCCACTTACCTCAGGGCTTTGGTCTCCTTCCCCCGGTGAACCTAGTTTAAAGCCCTCCTCACTAGGTTAGCCAGCCTGCTGGCAAAGATGTTCTTCCCTCTCTTCGTAAGATGGAGCCCGTCTCTGCCCAGCACTCCTCCTTCATGGAACACCATCCCATGGTCAAAGAATCCAAAGCCTTCTCTCCGACACCACCTGCGTAGCCATTCGTTGACCTCCACGATTCGACGGTCCCTACCCAGGCCTTTTCCTTCCACGGGGAGGATGGACGAGAACACCACTTGCGCCTCCAACTCCTTTATCCTTCTTCCCAGAGCCACGTAGTCCGCAGTGATCCGCTCAAGGTCATTCTTGGCAGTATCATTGGTGCCCACGTGGAGAAGCAGGAAGGGGTAGCGATCCGAGGGCTTGATGAGTCTCGGCAGTCTCTCCGTCACATCACGAATCTTAGCCCCTGGCAAGCAGCAGACTTCTCGGTTTTCCCGGTCAGGGCGGCAGATAGATGACTCAGTCCCCCGGAGGAGAGAGTCCCCGACCACCACCACCCGCCTTCTCCTCTTGGGAGTGGTGGTCGTGGAACCCCCAACCTCAGGACATCGCATCTCATGCCTCCCAACCAGCGGGGTCTCCTTCTGCTTTCTCCCCCCAGACATATCATCTGGTCCACTCTCCGCAATGGTACCTGTGGAGAGAACATGAAAGCGGTTAGTTACCTGTGTCTGTGTTACTGGAACCCGGACATTCCGCTTACCTCTTCTGGAGGTCACATGTTGCCAAGCTTCTTCACTGGCCTCTTGGCTCCTCTGTGCAACCTGCTCTATATCTTTAGAGCTTTGTGCCCCTAGAAGGCTATCCTGAGTTTGGTCCAGAAAATCCTCAGTCTCTCGTATACAACGCAGGGTCGTTACCTGTTGCTCCAGACCTTCAATCTTCTCTTCCAATATGGAGACCAGCTTGCACTTTGTACAGACAAAGTCGCTTCTGTCCTGTGGAAGAAAGACAAACATGGCACATCCAGTGCAGGTCACAATAGCTGAACCCCCCCCTTCCATATCACCTACCTACTATGAGCTTCCTCAGAGACGTTGGCAAGATGTAAGCCTCACTGGGCTCACTCCAGGCGAACTCCCAGGCAAACTCCTGCTGTGAGCTGCTCTGCTGTCCCCGCTGCTCCGCTGGTTCGCTGCCACTCAGCTGGTTCGCGAGGCTCTGGCTATTTTCCACTTCCTGGACACTACGGTGCTAATAAGCGATGGTCACATAAACACCACCCTATATCGGAAACCTACTGACCGCTATTCCTACCTACATGCCTCTAGCTTTCATCCAGATCATACCACTCGATCCATTGTCTACAGCCAAGCTCTACGATATAACCGCATTTGCTCCAACCCCTCAGACAGAGACAAACACCTACAAGATCTCTATCATGCGTTCCTACAACTACAATACCCACCTGCTGAAGTGAAGAAACAGATTGACAGAGCCAGAAGAGTACCCAGAAGTCACCTACTACAGGACAGGCCCAACAAAGAAAATAACAGAACGCCACTAGCCATCACCTTCAGCCCTCAACTTAAACCTCTCCAACGCATCATCAAGGATCTACAACCTATCCTGAAGGACGAGCCATCACTCTCACAGATCTTGGGAGACAGGCCAGTCCTTGCTTACAGACAGCCCCCCAATCTGAAGCAAATACTCACCAGCAACCACACACCACACAACAGAACCACGAACCTATCCTTGCAACAAAGCCCGTTGCCAACTCTGTCCACATATCTATTCAGGGGATACCATCATAGGGCCTAATCACATCAGCCACACTATCAGAGGCTCGTTCACCTGCGCATCTACCAATGTGATATATGCCATCATGTGCCAGCAATGCCCCTCTGCCATGTACATTGGCCAAACTGGACAGTCTCTACGTAAAAGAATGAATGGACACAAATCAGACGTCAAGAATTATAACATCAAAAACCAGTTGGAGAACACTTCAATATCTCTGGTCACTCAATTACAGACCTAAGAGTGGCTATCCTTCAACAAAAAAGCTTCAAAAACAGACTCCAAGGAGAGACTGCTGAATTGGAATTAATTTGCAAACTGGATACAATTAACTTAGGCTTGAATAGAGACTGGGAATGGATGAGTCATTACACAAAGTAAAACTATTTCCCCATGGTATTTCTCCCCCCTCACCCCACCCCCCACTGTTCCTCTGATATTCTTGTTAACTGCTGGAATTAGCCTACCTTGCTTGTCACCATGAAAAGTTTTCCTCCTCCCCCCCCCCCCCGCCGCTGCTGGTGATGGCTTATCTTAAGTGATCACTCTCCTTACAGTGTGTATGATAAACCCATTGTTTCATGTTCTCTGTGTGTGTATATAAATCTCTCCTCTGTTTTTTCCACCAAATGCATCCGATGAAGTGAGCTGTAGCTCACGAAAGCTTATGCTCTAATAAATTTGTTAGTCTCTAAGGTACCACAAGTACTCCTTTTCTTAAAACAAACAGTGGAGCTCTGCTGATTCACCTCAACTGAGGAGCTGGGCCTACATACCTTAACAGTATATTTCTGAAAATATGCAAGTTGCTGTTTTCTGATAATTTTTCTAAGTAATCAGGTGGCTGATGAAGAGAGACCCAACTACATATTTACTACTGTACACCTAAGGACTAGAGAGAAACTGCAGCACATTCAGGTATTTATAACTCTGACAAAGACACCTTAGTATTAAAGTCAGGCAGCGACATGAGGCAGCTTTATTGTTAATCGGAATAGAATGATACATCAGAGATTCGCTTTGTTTCAGCCTAATTAGATTGGCATCTCTAGGAAATTTTCAAGATGCTATGAATTAAAGTCACTTTACAGGCAGGTTATCCACTCTGGCACACGAGGCACGAAACCATAAATAGTATGAGAAAGCAACAAGAAAAGTAGGTGTTTGTGTATCACTTCGGCCAATTAGATTAAAAGAGCGTTGCTGGCAATGATTTTGTCTGTTTTCTGAGGAACACATCCGGAATTGTATTCAAACAGCTCTAAACTGCGATGGTTTCTTTTTTATCCAACCAGTGATCTGGGGTTGTTGTTAACATAAAGGATGTTCTTGTTTTCAGTACTCTGAACTATGTAATTAAGGTACCTTGGAGAGAAATCAATAGTTTATATCACCTTTGAATAGCATGCTTGCCGGTGAACCTACCTTACTTACCGAGATATATCTAGCAGTCACAGATGGCAAAACTAACCCTGCTTTGTTATTGCTAAAGACTCAAATCTTTCTTTTCTCAGAAAAGAGAAGTTAGAGTACAGAAGTCACACCTTCAGTTTCAAGAAACTGGGTTTGATTTTGCTCTCCTTGACACTGGTTTCAAATTTCTGTAGCTCCACTGACTACAGCGGCTTGACTGTTGGTTTAAAATGGTAAATGAGAGCAAATTAAGCCCTTCATATTTTAATCTTTCCACCACCCTAATACATGTTTCGTCTCACAGTTTAAAAGTGTATTTCCTCCCACCCTCCACCTCCAATTGATGCCATTATATGCCACCTTGGTGAGGGTGGGAGGGAACAATTCCCTAGGACGGTTCTGGGGCATTCTAAGAAGTCTGGCTAAGCACCTCCATGTAATGTGTAGCACTACTTAGGTGTAATAACGTAATTGCTTTGAATAGCTCCAGCTTGTCACTCTGGTCAGTGGTCTAGACATATTTTTTACTAAAACTCCTTTTTTCAGGATATTGAAAAAATTCAGATGTGTTACATCAGAGCCTGGCAAAGTTTATCCAGTTCTTTGGAGCTCTGATGCAATTTTGCCAACTTCTAGGCCAAAACTGACTGTATTTTATGAAAACCTGAATTACAGTTTGGAGCATTTAGTCCTTCAAATAGTCTTAGTGCTTTCAAGCTTGGTTTGAAATGACCTGTGTAATATATAGAGGAATTATTTAAGCTCAGTACCAGTATGGACACAAGAACAAATGGATATAAACTGATTATTGGGAAGTTTAGACTTGAAATTAGACAAAGTTTTCTAACCATCAGAGGAGTGAAGTTTTGGAATAGCCTTCCAAGGGAAGCAGTGGGGGCCAAAGATCTATCAGGCTTTAAGATTAAACTCGATAAGTTTATGGAGGAGATGGTATGATGGGATAACATGATTTTGGTAACTGATCTTTAAATATTCATGGTAAATAGGCCTAATGGCCTGTGATGGGATGTTAGATGGGGTGGGATCTGAGTTACCCAGGAAAGAATTTTCTGTCGTATCTGGCTAGTGAATCTTGCCCATATGCTCAGGGTTTAGCTGATCGCCATATTTGGGGTCGGGAAGGAATTTTCCTCCAGGGCAGATTGGAAGAGGCCCTGGAGATTTTTTTGCCTTCCTCTGTAGCATGGGGCACGGGTCACTTGCTGGAGGATTCTCTGCTCCTTGAAGTCTTTAAACCACAATTTGAGGACTCCAATAGCTCAGACATAGGTGAGAGGTTTTTCGCAGGAGTGGGTGGGTGAAATTCTGTGGCCTGCATTGTGCAGGAGGTTGGACTAGGTTATCCACATAAGGGTCCCTTCTGACCTTAGTATCTATGAATCTATATGTAGAATTAGGTGATTTTAATAGAAATATCTTATTTAGTCAATGGGCTTGGAGTTCAGTTTGGAACTTTGGACTGGAAGGGAGCTTCCAGGTCACAGAATTGGATCCCCTGCCATAGAGGGCAACCCCAACATATAATCCTGTTAACTATTTTTGAGATAGAGCTTGACAAACTCTTAAGTTGTTTGCCTACACAGTTAAGCAGATGGAACCTATGGAGGTCTTTACTTCCACAAACAATCCTTCAGCACCCAACAAGTGCCCCCCACTCCCATACCTGCAGGTACATAGCAGCATGGGACAACATGGCCGAATACTCAGTCTTTTTCCTCATATTTTCCTCAGCTGTTACTCAGTCAAAACTCCCGTTGGGGTGAACTCCACACAGAGACTCTCTGCACACCTTAGAACCGCAGCTGTACCAGTGCATTCTAGGAATCCTGACGCACCTTCTCCCACAGTAGTGATGGGATTGGAAATTACTCAAAACTTCCATTCCCAAACACAAAGCACGGAAGTTAGGAGGAGCAGCTAAATCACAACAGCTTTGACTCTTGTGCCTTTCTGTCCTCACTGAGAGGACAACATAAACTGGACTGGTTCAGTCAGACCTGATTCCAGCCAGAATAACCAGTGCTTGAAAAAAAAGTGGGGATAGCCAGGGACTGAAAGATCAAGGTCTTCCATTGAGCAGTTTAGAAGGCTTCCCCCCCTCCCCCACCCTGTCTATTGCCGACAAGACCTTTATCTGCATAGCTGTCTGCAAGGCTGTCATAGAGAGCAAGGAGAAAACAACATTAGAGGGGTTACAGCAGGAACACAGATTGCAAAGAAAAGGACACATTTGGGTTAATTTATGCACTCAGTACCACAGTAGACAGTGTGGTGAAGGCTGCTGGCTTCTCTTTTGTTAGCCCAAGCTCAGCTGGTAGTGTCTGAGAATCCTTAAGCATATTTAGGTGCAAAATGGGGGAATAATCAGTATAGTGTTAAGAATGGCAAACACAGGTGCAAGTGAAACACTTCTTCCTTCACTGGTAGGACTGTACCTATGACTGTCCTGTGAAATCTATTCCCTTTCACGGGAGTATTAAGGAAGCACGACAATAGTGTGGATGTTTGGACTAAAATGACCAATGATTGATGCAGTCTCCCCTATCATATGTATGGCCCTATCAATGTTTTCTTTAATTAAGCAATGTCTAATGAAAACATACCATATGGTCTGGTTGTCTGCATGCAAGTCTGGACAAGGAACCAGGAGGTGTCTAATGTCTAATCCTGGCTATGACACTAACTCATTTTGTGGTCTTGGGTCACTTAATATCTCTCTCTCTCTCTCGCCCCCCCCCATAAAACAGGATTAATCCCTACTTATTGTTGGAGGCTTAATGATTAAGTAACTAATATTTTTAAAGCTTTGAATATGAAAGATGCTAATTATTATTTTTTATTGTTGTGAGGGAGATCACTCACCACTAGACCACCTCCTCATGGTCAGGCGTGGCATAACAGTTCTCTCCCTCTGCGATGCCCCCTGCTGACAGTCACTCCAGTGCTGCTGTGACTGCTTCCCATAATTTGGCCCTGGCTAGATCACTATTTACACCACCCCTTCTGCGGTAACAAAGAGTCCAACCAAATAAACAGTTCAAATGTCCAAAAAAGTCTTCAGCCCCAACTCCAGGCCCTATGGCCTTCATACCCTTCTCTCCAGGCTCTCTATAATCCCTGTCCCCCTTGTCTCTGGACTCAGGCTGCCTTGCCAATGCTGCTAGGGAAACGTGGGCCCTCCCTCTACTGGACCATATAACCAGCAGCCAAGGTCGGCTCAGTTCAACTCCTCACTGTTCCTTATCCAGTCTCTCTCAGGCCTTCTTCCCCACAAGATCTCCAGATTCACCCTTTGTTCAGGGCCAAGACTCTCAGGCCCCTCCACTGGAATTCCCCAGCAAAATGCCAAATCAAAATATATAAACAAAATCCACTTGACTTTATCTCTAGGGAAGCCAGGAGTCTGGTTTTCGACCAGAATGCCCAGCCAAAAAGGGACCCTGTTAGCTTTGATCAACACTGCTTAAAAGTCCGGTTGGTGGTGCAGTGGGGCTAAGGCAGGCTCCCTGCTGCTCCCGGAAGTGACCAGCATGTCACCTGAGGTAAGCGCCGCCTGGACCCTAACCCCTCACCCCAAGTCCTCACCCCTAAACTCCCTCCTGGAGCCCACACCCTCTCCCATACCCCAAACCCCTGCCCTGAACCCCCTCCTGCACTCAAAACCCCTCAGCTCCAGCCCCAAGCCTCTCATCCCTGGCCCCACCCCAGAGTCCACACCCCAACCCCCTTCCACAGCCCCACCCCAATGCACCCAAACCCCTCATCCACAGCCCCATCCCAGAGCCCCCCCCAATGCACCCAAACCCCTCATCCACAGCCCCATCCCAGAGCCTGCCCCCCCAGCTGAAGCCTGTACTCCCTCCTGCACCCCAATCCTCTGTCCTGGCCCAGAGCCCACTCCTGCACCCTGAACCCTTCATTTCTAGCCCCAACCCAGACCCTGCATCCCAGCCTGGTGAAATTGAGTGAAGCTGTATGAGAGCGAGAAATGGAGTGGGGGGCAGGGCGGGGCGGGGCGGGGCGGGGTGCGGCGGGGCGGGGCGGGGCAGGGCAGGGCCGGGCCGGGCCGGGCCTCAGAGAAAGGTCAGGGCAGGGGGGTGGGGAAAGGGTGTTCAGTTTTATGCAATTAGAAAGTTGGCAACCCTATTTACCTCCCTGTCAATTAGACAGCTCTCAGACTTCTCTCCCTGAAAGTTCACTAGTGAGCTATAGCTCACGAAAGCTTATGCTCTAATAAATTTGTTAGTCTCTAAGGTGCCACGGGTACTCCTTTTCTTTTTGCAAATACAGACTAACACGGCTGCTACTCTGAAACCTGTCCTTTTATCAGGGCATCCCAGCAGAGCCTGTTCCACTCTCATGGCTGTTTTATATCTCTCCTGGCTTCTTGCCAGCCTCTTCTATGCAGGTGAGGATTGCTGGTTTTACTCTTCCCCCTAATCTCTAATCCCAGAGATTGAAGGGGTGTGCTCTTCCTCTAGCCCCTTTCTTCTTTAAGCTTCCTACCCTCATAATCACCACCCAGCCCCATCCCAGCGGGGCTTCATCTCCAATTAAGCTGGCTCTCCCATCAGGTGCAGTCAGGTAGCAGACTTGGCTGCTCAGGCCCACATTAACCCTTTCAGTTGCCTGTGTGGGGTATAGCCCCCATCACAATTATTATTATGAATAAATCAGAGAAAATGTAAAATATTGGTGTTGAAGAGATAGAGTGAGCTGTTTTGCTCGGCAGCCCTGTGATTGTGAATTAAGTCTCTCCTCTCATGGCGAATAAGATTTAAAGAGCTGATGAATGTGAATTGGAATTTTTTGCTGAAATACAGCATGGAACTCTTCCTTTAGACGTCAAGTTAGTACAAATGAAGCATGAAATTGAAGTCAAATAATTAGTAAATCAATCCCAATGCAAAGGTCTTGGCAGTTTGGACCCTCAGGCTTTGTGCAAAGTGATTCTCTGGACTGATAGGGGAAACACTTCTCTCTAGCTGCACACGGTACAGCAGAGTTCAAAAGGCTTTACCTGAGGATATGACAATGTGGTGAGTTAAGCCCTGATGAAAATAAAGACACTGCAAAGCAGATGGTTCAGCAGAGCCTGGTTCAAAGCAGCCTGCCAGAGAGCTCTGCAAAGCTCAGTGACAGGAACAAGCTGATTCTGTCTGAGCCATCAGTGCACTTGTCATCAGAGCCACTGCCTGATGCATGACTACTTGCTGATGTTTATTGCTGCTGTCGAACATGGAGTGAGGTCTTCGACTCTTAACCTTTCACTCTGAGTGTAAACTTCTGCATTTAAACCACACCATGTATCAGTTGCTCACATGCATCAACATGATTTATTTCACATCACTAGAAAAGCAAACTCACATTTCAGGCTGTTAACATTACTGAACATTTTTTAAATGGAGACCAATTAACTTTTTTTGTTTGCTGTAGTATTATGCAGCCCCAGGCGACACTGGTAGGGCCTGATCCAGGGCCCATTCAAGACATTGGACAGACTCTTAATTGTCTTTTGATCAGTCAGCTAATGAGGAAAGGGAACTCATTGAAAAACTATGCCTGCAGCCTGATACACTTGTGGTTTTGAGGTCAGTGCTCTGTGCTGCACTTCTGCCTGTCTGGGTTTGGTTCCAACACTTTTGGTGGATTTACTCTGCCTTTACATTGGTCTAAATAAAATTTAGTCTCTCTGGCTGTGTGAAATGTGAAACCAGGGTGTTCATTCCCAGAAAGAGGGGATGACTTGTATTCCTCAGTAGTGCTGCACAAATTGTCTTGAAGTTGAACTCAGTAATAAACCACTTAAGCTGTTTATTAAGGCCTCAGTTTTTCCATAAAAAACATTTAGAGGGGAACAAGATAGTAAATCCTACCCCCTGCAGGTTCTGACATGTGGCCACTGGGTCCCATGTTTCCCCCCACTCCAGAAAACTGTGGTATAGGCAGGATGAAGGGTTGGAAAAATACATGTGTATCCATGAGCTGCAAGAAATATCCAAGCTAGTGGCTCTGCAGTAGGTACATTTAGTGCCTCCTCCTCCACACTCCATTCCAGCCACCTCAGTAATGGCTGGTGGTCATGGTGGATGCCAGTGGCTGCAGACAACACTTCATGACTCTTCTGGTAGGAGTCACAGAGCAGGCTGGGCAGGTTAGTGCCACATACAGCAGCATTAACAAATCCACAATTAGAACAGGAGTACTTGTGGCACCTTAAAAACTAACAAATTTATTAGAGCATAAGCTTCCATGGGCTACAGCCCACTTCATCGGATGCATAGAATGGAACATATAATAAGATACATAGATAGATAGATTAGATACACATACAGATAAGTTGGAAGTTACTATACCAACTGTGAGAGGCTAATTAGTTAAGAGAAAAGGAGTACTTGTGGCACCTTAGAGACTAACAAATTTATTAGAGCATAAGCTTTTGTGAGCTACAGCTCACTTCATCGGATGCATTTGGTGGAAAAAACAGAGGAGAGATTTATATACACACACACAGAGAACATGAAACAATGGGTTTATCATACACACTGTAAGGAGAGTGATCACTTAAGATAAGCCATCACCCACAGCAGGGGGGGGAAAGGAGGAAAACCTTCCATGGTGACAAGCAGGTAGGCTAATTCCAGCAGTTAACAAGAATATCAGAGGAACAGTGGGGGGTGAGGTGGGGGGGAGAAATACCATGGGGAAATAGTTTTACTTTGTGTAATGACTCATCCATTCCCAGTCTCTATTCAAGCCTAAGTTAATTGTATCCAGTTTGCAAATTAATTCCAATTCAGCAGTCTCTCGTTGGAGTCTGTTTTTGAAGCTTTTTTGTTGAAGTATAGCCACTCTTAGGTCTGTGATCGAGTGACCAGAGAGATTGAAGTGTTCTCCAACTGGTTTTTGAATGTTATAATTCTTGACGTCTGATTTGTGTCCATTCATTCTTTTACGTAGAGACTGTCCAGTTTGGCCAATGTACATGGCAGAGGGGCATTGCTGGCACATGATGGCATATATCACATTGGTAGATGCGCAGGTGAACGAGCCTCTGATAGTGTGGCTGATGTGATTAGGCCCTATGATGGTATCCCCTGAATAGATATGTGGACAGAGTTGGCAACGGGCTTTGTTGCAAGGATAGGTTCCTGGGTTAGTGGTTCTGTTGTGTGGTGTGTGGTTGCTGGTGAGTATTTGCTTCAGATTGGGGGGCTGTCTGTAAGCAAGGACTGGTCTATCTCCCAAGATCTGAGAGAGCGATGGCTCGTCCTTCAGGATAGGTTGTAGATCCTTGATGATGCGTTGGAGAGGTTTTAGTTGGGGGCTGAAGGTGATGGCTAGTGGCGTTCTGTTGTTTTCTTTGTTGGGCCTGTCCTGTAGTAGGTGACTTCTGGGTACTCTTCTGGCTCTGTCAATCTGTTTCTTCACTTCAGCAGGTGGGTATTGTAGTTGTAGGAATGCATGATAGAGATCTTGTAGGTGTTTGTCTCTGTCTGAGGGGTTGGAGCAAATGCGGTTATATCGTAGCGCTTGGCTGTAGACAATGGATCGAGTGGTATGATCTGGATGAAAGCTAGAGGCATGTAGGTAGGAATAGCGGTCAGTACGTTTCCGATATAGGGTGGTGTTTATGTGACCATCGCTTATTAGCACCGTAGTGTCCAGGAAGTGGATCTCTTGTGTGGACTGGTCCAGGCTGAGGTTGATGGTGGGATGGAAATTGTTGAAATCATGGTGGAATTCCTCAAGAGCTTCTTTTCCATGGGTCCAGATGATGAAGATGTCATCAATGTAGCGCAAGTAGAGTAGGGGCATTAGGGGACGAGAGCTGAGGAAGCGTTGTTCTAAGTCAGCCATAAAAATGTTGGCATACTGTGGGGCCATGCGGGTACCCATCGCAGTGCCGCTGATTTGAAGGTATACATTGTCACCAAATGTGAAATAGTTATGGGTCAGGACAAAGTCACAAAGTTCTGCCACCAGGTTAGCCGTGACAGTATCGGGGATACTGTTCCTGACGGCTTGTAGTCCATCTTTGTGTGGAATGTTGGTGTAGAGGGCTTCTACATCCATAGTGGCTAGGATGGTGTTTTTAGGAAGATCACCAATGGACTGTAGTTTCCTCAGGAAATCGGTGGTGTCTCGAAGATAGCTGGGAGTGCTGGTAACGAAGGGCCTGAGGAGGGAGTCTACATAGCCAGACAATCCTGCTGTCAGGGTGCCAATGCCTGAGATGATGGGGCGTCCAGGATTTCCAGGTTTATGGATCTTGGGTAGCAGATAGAATACCCCAGGTCGGGGCTCCAGGGGTGTGTCTGTGCGGATTTGTTCTTGTGCTTTTTCAGGGAGTTTCTTGAGCAAATGCTGTAGTTTCTTTTGGTAACTCTCAGTGGGATCAGAGGGTAATGGCTTGTAGAAAGTGGTGTTGGAGAGCTGCCTAGTAGCCTCTTGTTCATACTCCGACCTATTCATGATGACGACAGCACCTCGTTTGTCAGCCTTTTTGATTATGATGTCAGAGTTGTTTCTGAGGCTGTGGATGGCACTGTGTTCTGCATGGCTGAGGTTATGGGGTAAGCGATGCTGCTTTTCCACAATTTCAGCTCGTGCACGTCGGCGGAAGCAGTCTATGTAGAAATCCAGGCTGCTGTTTCGACCTTCAGGAGGAGTCCACCCAGAATCCTTCTTTTTGTAGTGTTGGCAGGAAGGTCTCTGTGGGTTAATATGTTGGTCAGAGGTGTGTTGGAAATATTCCTTGAGTCTGAGACGTCGAAAATAGGATTCTAGGTCACCACAGAACTGTATCATGTTCGTGGGGGTGGAGGGGCAAAAGGAGAGGCCCCGAGATAGGACAGATTCTTCCGCTGGGCTAAGAGTATAGTTGGATAGATTAACAATATTGCTGGGTGGGTTACGGGAACCATTGTTGTGGCCCCTTGTGGCATATAGTAGTTTAGATAGCAACAACAGAACGCCACTAGCCATCACTTCAGCCCCCAACTAAAACCTCTCCAACGCATCATCAAGGATCTACAACCTATCCTGAAGGACGAGCCATCGCTCTCTCAGATCTTGGGAGATAGACCAGTCCTTGCTTACAGACAGCCCCCCAATCTGAAGCAAATACTCACCAGCAACCACACACCACACAACAGAACCACTAACCCAGGAACCTATCCTTGCAACAAAGCCCGTTGCCAACTCTGTCCACATATCTATTCAGGGGATACCATCATAGGGCCTAATCACATCAGCCACACTATCAGAGGCTCGTTCACCTGCGCATCTACCAATGTGATATATGCCATCATGTGCCAGCAATGCCCCTCTGCCATGTACATTGGCCAAACTGGACAGTCTCTACGTAAAAGAATGAATGGACACAAATCAGACGTCAAGAATTATAACATTCAAAAACCAGTTGGAGAACACTTCAATCTCTCTGGTCACTCGATCACAGACGTAAGAGTGGCTATACTTCAACAAAAAAGCTTCAAAAACAGACTCCAACGAGAGACTGCTGAATTGGAATTAATTTGCAAACTGGATACAATTAACTTAGGCTTGAATAGAGACTGGGAATGGATGAGTCATTACACAAAGTAAAACTATTTCCCCATGGTATTTCTCCCCCCCACCCCACCCCCCACTGTTCCTCTGATATTCTTGTTAACTGCTGGAATTAGCCTACCTGCTTGTCACCATGGAAGGTTTTCCTCCTTTCCCCCCCCTGCTGTGGGTGATGGCTTATCTTAAGTGATCACTCTCCTTACAGTGTGTATGATAAACCCATTGTTTCATGTTCTCTGTGTGTGTGTATATAAATCTCTCCTCTGTTTTTTCCACCAAATGCATCCGATGAAGTGAGCTGTAGCTCACGAAAGCTTATGCTCTAATAAATTTGTTAGTCTCTAAGGTGCCACAAGTACTCCTTTTCTTTTTGCGAATACAGACTAACACGGCTGCTACTCTGAAACCTGTAATTAGTTAAGATGAGCTATTATCAGCAGGAGAAAAAACTTTTGTAGTGATAATCAAGATGGCCCATTTAGACAGTTGACAAGAAGGTGTGAGGATACTTAACTTAAGGAAATAGATTCAATATGTGTAATGTAACAAAAACACTAACCCAGGAACCTATCCTTGCAATAAAGCCCGATGCCAAGTGACACCATCATAGGACCCAATCACGTTAGCCACGCCATCAGGGGCTTGTTCACCTGCATGTCTACCAATGTGATATATGCCATCATGTGCCAGCAATGCCCCCTTTGCCATGTACATTGGCCAAACCAGACAGTCTCTACACAAAAGAATAAATGGACACAAATCTGACTTCAGGAATCATAACATTCAAAAATCGGTAGAAGAACACTTCAACCTCTCTGGCCACTCAGTAAAAGATTTAAGCATGGCAATTTTGCAATAAAAAAGCTTCAAAAACAGACTTCAAGGAGAAACTGCTGAGCTTGCAGTTTATTAATATGCAAACTAGATACCAATAACAAGGGTTTGAATAGAGACTGGGAGTGGCTGGGTCATTACACAGATTGAATCTATTTCCCCATGTTAAGTATCCTCACACCTTCTTGTCAACTGTCTAAATGGGCCATCTTGATTATCACTACAAAAGTTTTTTTCTCCTGCTGATAGTAGCTCATCTTAACTAATTAACATGCATCCGATGAAGTGAGCTGTAGCTCACAAAAATTTATGCTCAAATAAATTTGTTAGTCTCAAAGGTGCCACAAGTACTCCTTTTCTTTTTGCGGATACAGACTAACACGGTGCTACTCTGAAACTTAACTAATTAGCCTTTCAGAGTTTGTATGGTAACTTTCAACTTATCTGTGTGTGTGTGTGTATCTTATTACATGTTCCATTCTATGCATCCGATGAAGTGGGCTGTAGCCCACAAAAGCTTATGCTCTCATAAATTTTTTAGTCTCTAAGGTGCCACAAGTACTCCTGTTCTTTTTGCGGATACAGACTAACATGGCTGCTACTCTGAAATCCACAATTGTAACATAGACTGTCATTGTTTTTTCCCTCTGCTCTTTGGTTGCTCCCATTATTAGCATGTTCCTTTTTGTGATGTGGAGAAGATTCTGACTGTTGTTCAGAGATGGGAGACATCCTATGTTGCCAGCTTGTGGCATGATCCTTCTGCGATATCCTTGGGTTTCAGTCCTGTCAGACAGCATACGTTGGAGGTGGCAGGGATGAGTGCAAAGCACATATGTCTATATACTATTATTAGTAGTAATAGTAGTAGTATTGGATTACAGTAACACTTAGAGGCCCCAGCTGAGATCAGGGCCCTAGTGAGCTAGGTACTGTATCTACAAATAGTAAGAGTTATTCCCCACCCTTAAGGTCTCACAGGCAGACAAATGGTGGTATGGTGCTCAGTCGTCATTCAACGCCCAGGAGCCTAACAGGGTTCTTCTCTATTCAGTGTCTGAGCTCTCACCAATCAGCATTGCATAACATGAGCCATCATAGCAACTGGTTCCAACTGGCTCCTGCCATTGCCTCGTAAAGGACAGTTCCCCACAGCTCGGAGAAAATAATATTTTACCAGAATAGTTATGACTTGTATGACCCCTAGTGTGGATGCTGTTATGTCAATATAAAAGGTACCTTATATTATACCAGTGGATTTTATTCCCCTTCCTGTACAGGAATAGCTATACCAGTATAAGCACCTTTATACTCCTATGACTGCACCCATACTGAAGGGTAAACTGTACCACTTTAACTATACTGGCGTATTAAAGTGCATTATGCTGAATTGCTTGAGGGCACTTGTAGTGTAGAGAGTGTCCCCACAGAGAGTTAGTGTGGAGTATCTGGTACGCTGCAAATTCACAGCCTATCTTTTTGTATACTAACTTCCTGTGTAGACAAGCCCTTAGGCTCCTAAGTCAATCAGGCATTGTAATGCTAAATGGAACAACACCTACATACCTTTAAAAATATGGTCTTAGTTACTTGCCCAAGGTCACACAAGAAGTCTATGGCAGAGCCAGGAATTTTAGCCAGATCTCAAGAACCCCAGTTCAGTGCTGTAAGTACAAAACCATCCATCCTCTCTAGGTAGTTAGGTGTTAGCCAAGCTTCCCATACAACTTTGCTGTTTGATGTCACATGAAACCTAAGCAGTTTGGAACAGAACAGTCAGGTGCAGCAGGGTTCAACTCTTATTGTCAGGGCTGGCCTTAGACCAAATGGTGCACCAGTCAAGGAGCATCTTTGGTGTGCTCCCCCCCCCGCCATTTGTTAAACTTTTGAATACCTTATATTTTATTGTATTTGTAGCCCATTTCATGAATTTGATGCACGATTTGCGTGCATGATTTATGCCTGTCATATAAGGTGATAAATGTGCATGCTAGGATCTGTAAATCTGTATTTATTCATGCCATATATAAGCAAATTAAAAAATTGTTTCCTCTAAGCTTATAGAAACTTTTCAATTTTAAGAATAATTGAAATGTATTAACATCAAGAAATTGAACTGTGAACCAACAATTGGGTGGACCAGTATTAAATAGTGTTACAATAGGTGACAGCTTTAGAATGGTAACTTTAGTCCTTTAGTTCCAAAGGTCACTTTTCTCACCTTTGCTCTCACAAACTGAAGCACAGCATTAGAGAGATCCAAAGACTGGCCAATGGCTTTTCAAGTGATAAAATAGCAAACGATGTCAGTCTCTCATCAGCCATCATTGATCAAAGATATGTTTTAGTGACCCTGAGCTTCAAAAAGCTGCGCTCACCACTCGTGACTATGACTGGTAACGTTAGCAGAATCCTCAAAGCTATCCACACATTAGGGACAGTGGCCTTCAGCTCTGCATCATGAATGAATTCGAGAACTTGGTGTGGAGAGTGCTTCCCAGGTTGCAAAATGTGATGGATATTATCCAATTCAACATAGAAGTCTTTATCATTGATATCTGAACATGCCCCATGTGTCAGCATCCGGTGAAGGTCCATACAATTGTTCAAGTGTATTTTCCTGTCTGCCAGCAGCTTACTAAGGTCATACAAAACACCCCAGGTATTTTTGTGGTGCTTCATTTGTCCAAACCTTTCTTCGATGGACATTCAAGCAGTATCTACAAGCGAGCAAAAAACCCTCCCTCTTGAATTTTAATTCTGAGCTTCCCATCAACTCATCTCTGCCTGGTAATCAAACTATCTTGTCTTCCGATGAATATGAGTTTCCTTGAAGACAGGCTCAACTCCTCATTTTTCCTCCATTTCTTTGGCAGCAGTGATGGCATCTTCAAATCCATTATCTCTGTAGGCCACAACTAAATCAAGGCAGCTTCTCATCAAAGTAGTAGCAGTCGTGATATTCATTGACTGAGTTTGTAATGTCTTGCTTACAGTGTTTACTTGGAACAGGATATTGTGTCAAACCACAAATGAGACCAGAAATTTGAAGTCAGATCTGGTTTGCCAGGCTTTGTGCCTAGTGTCCAATTCCAGCCTCGGCTTTCTTGGCTGCCAGTTCGATTAGGGCATCGTAAACCTAAGTCACTTGGTACCTCAATGGCTTTACGCTGTCAATGTGGTTCTCTCAGTGAGTGTCACTTAGCGGCTTCACGGGCAGATTTGTAACATTGTCTGTGAGGATCTTTCACCTGATAGTTGATGATGAAAACAGGATGTATCTCCTTTGCAGTACTCCAAAGAAAGATACTGAATCTAAAGAAGATGACGCTGCATGTGACACAACCCAGGTTGAGGGAATGGCAGCCACAAGGCACGAAGAAAGCCCTGCGATTCAGCGCAAGGATCCTTGCCAGGACGCCACTGTTTCTTCCCTTTATGTTCATGCTGTTGTCAGAGCCTTGGTCATGGCAGTCCTGAAGCTTTGTTTTATTTTAATCAAAACATTCATAAACAGTTCTGTTTGGCCTTTTCCAGTAGTGTTGTCACAGACAGGAAACAAAATAAAGTGTTCCTTTGCTTGGATACAGCTATCTTCATTGTCAACAAATCTTCCTGTAAATGACATCTTTTCACTGTGACTAATGTCGGGAGTGGAGTCCCTTATTATGGTGTAGTACTTCACTTTGCCAAGCCACATCAATATGTTATCAAGAACCTTCCCTACCATAAGGTCAATCAATTCATTCTGAATTGTTTTGGTGCAGTAATGGTCCATTGCTTCTTTATGAACTACACAACATAGGTGCTCACACATGACATTGTCATATTTCCCAAGGAGTTCTATCAAACCAAATGTAACCCTTTTGCTAGTCAAAGTTGGCAGCAACCAGGGCCAAGTTCAATATCTGAGGGTTCCTCTTCAACAATACAACACAAAACCGGCTCGATCCCCCACCCAGTGACTTGGGACAATTATACACCACCCCCTGTGTGCCTCTAAAAGGCAAAATTTCCCCACTTGAAAACACAGAGTTTGAGTGTAGCCAAAAACTTTTAATAAAAGGAGGGAAGTATCTCAGCAATAATTTGGGAGAACACCGCAACTCGGGTTCATAAACATAAACCATGAGCAAAAGACCCACCCCCAAGTAAGTTGGGCAGTGTCCTTTTCCCCTCAGGGTCTTAAGTCCAGCAACCCAAAAGTCCCTTTAACGTGCCCGTCCTTTCTCTGCACCCCACTCAAGGTTGCTACTCTTGGTCAGTGCAGCCCCAGAGTTCAGAGGTTCATCTGTGGTGTTCACCTCCCACCTTGGGTGGAAGCGGGAGTGTAAGGGGGCACCTTACACGTGCCACTGCTCGGATGCTCACTTGCCTCCCCTCTGGCCAATTGCCATGCCTCTCCACCAGCCACCCTGCTGTCCACGCCTCTCCACCAGCCGCCCTGCTGGCTGCTCACTAAAGGTGTCTTTAGGGCCCACCACTTAACACAGCTCCTGGTGATTTCAGCTCTCTGTGTGGGAGCCTCACTACTGGTGCACACTGGGCAATCTCTTGCATCAGAAGCACTGCCCCAAAGTAGGTTTAATATTTAGACCTAGGTATCAGAGATTTCAGCTCTGCTGTGTGTAAGAAGACTCTCAATTGAGTCTAAATTAGCTCTTTTATTACACAGCAGAGAAAGAAAGAGTCAAATGGTGTCTAGGAGCCTCAAGCAAGGCCCACAACACCAGGTACAAGTATGTGTCCCCACCCTATTTCAACTCACTGGGCTTTGGAACCCATGTCCCCTGCCTAGCAAGTGCCATTTAGTTGAGGGTGAGTCCCTCCGTCGGGGTATGTCAGGTACAGTTCTGCTGTCCTGGATTTACACAACAAGGATAAAACTTTTTATTACTCCTGCCCCAATAACAAGAAGACTGGGGATCCAACACCAGCCAAAAGTGATCATTTGGGCAAGCAATCCCATTGTGCAGAGCACCTAGGCAGGGTGGGTGTGCCCAAGTAAACGAGATCAACTCCTGAAGTCCTTTCCCACAGCTCACCACTAGATGTCGGGGAAAGCTCATTCAGACTGTGTTTACACAAGGAAATTACCATTATGTTCAATGAGCAACTTATCTGATGAGCCTCAGAAAGCCAAATTATCCTTTGCAAGGAAGAGGGAAATTGAGATCTGATGCTTGAGCACGTTCCTCCAGTGCTGGGTTTCTACATTAATAAAGCACTGTTTTTCTGCATCTGTGCATTTATACAGCTTGAGCATGGACTCAATCTCTATACATTTGGAGTAGGTCATAAAATGTCTGAGTGACTTTTCAAGTTGCTTCAGAGCACCAGCTAAGTTATGTCAGGAATTGTACCTGGAAAGCACAAGCAATGATTTGGCGTTCTTGTCAAATATTGTCAAAGGTTTTTGCACTAAGAACAGAAACACTTTGTCAGTTGATTTTGAGTAAACTAGCCAACACCGATTTAGTTTCTTACCATTCTCAAGCACTCTTTCACAATGTGACTTTGAGAAATGTCACTTCTGCTCATTTACTGGAAATATCATATCCTCAATTTTCCCAGGCCTGTTCAAAACTGTACAATCAATATCAGCAGAGTTTAGGGTCACCGCCATAAAGTAGGATCTGATGTATCAATTTCTGGTGTGCAATTTTTCTCACTGCTGTTTCTGTCATTATGCAAGGCTGATTCTTCTTAATTGTTTCTCTCTTTTTCACGTAAAACAGATTTTTCTTTATAATAACTTTTCCTTTTCATGTGAGCCACGTTATTTTTTATCATCACTCTCCTTTACACCACCAGGAAAACTGGATGATTCTCTATCACTTTCCTGACAGTTTCATTCCTTATCTTGAAGGAAATTTGCCAATTCCTTAATAATAGGACTTCCATCATTTATATGTCACTCCTCAATTTCTTCTGCACTGGGACGATCGCTACTGCCTAAAGTCCAGTCTATGTTGTTCTGTTTCAGATATTTTCCCATCAAATTTGCGTCTTGTTGCAAATTAGATTGCAATTGGGCTTTTCACTTTCTAAACTCAGCTCCTGAAGGCTTCTTCAGGGGCATCTTTTATTTTCTGTGGGTGAAAACCAGACAGTACTAGGGAGAGCAAAAGTAGTAGAAAGTCATCAAACAGTATGTGTTAAACATGGCAAAAGAAGTAACAGTATTTCTTTTATATTGTTGCACAGATAGGGGTTCAATAGATATCTCTGGCACCTCATTAAATATGTCCTTTATATGTTGCTACTTACACTCTTCAAGTCTTAAAATACAAATACACTTCCATAATTACACAATAAAATAAGGTTCATAATATCGCAGCTGGGCTCTCACTTCACTTCACTTCACTTCGTTCTTATGTCTTACTGACTTACATAACTCACCCCTTATGTACCCATGAGGGCATGGCTGACAACATTCTAGGAGGTTCAAGGAAAATGTAGATCTCAGAAAGTCTGGAAGTTTCCATGAGATTCTACAAAGGTCCAGAACATTTTAGAGGTCAGTGAAAAAATTCCACATACAGAATACCTGAAACATTTTACTTCAAACATTCTATTTTCTCTTTGGTCACTAATAACAAAAACAGCACTCTGAGCTCGGTACCTTCCAACTCCAGTACCGCAGGCAGTTGTCTGGGTCACCTGCCCCTAAATCTGGCCCTGCCTATTGTACCCTCTGTGGGCATGACATGAGGGATCAGATTGAAGGTATGGCATTTATCTTCAGCTACCTGAGAAGTGTGAGTAAGGCCCAGCAGTGCCGTCTGAGCAGGGCATGCCTGAATGCTATTATAGAAAGGATCTTTCCAGTAATGGAAGGTATAATAAATACAAAGACTCTTTTACGATGCTTTCAAAGCTATGGTTTGACAATGATGTTTCTGATATGCAATTTCAGTATTGATGCATAGCTGTGATTCACCATTAGCCAGTCAGGCCCAATTTGTGTTCAGGGTTATGCATACCACAGAGATGAAATAAAGGTGTCTGCAGATAAAAAAAATCAATACAGCGAGGACTTAGTGCAAGGTAAAAGGGTGTGTGTACAATGTTGTTTGTTTGCATGTTGCAAGGAAAACCATGGTAACTAAATTCACCTTTTGTTGAACAGAGAGTCTAACAGGATGTGAAACAGCTAGACAACTTGTCTCTAAATAAGCTAGAGCACTCTTGGCAACAATCCTATCCTCTTAACCCCACTGTTATTTCTTTAAGCAGTGCTGCATATCCTTGATCACCCAATTTTTCCCTCTCTAGCCCCTTATAGAGTTCTCAGCTGAAGACCCACTTTGTGCAGTAAACATCTCTGCTTTGACAACCTAATCAGGCTCATGACAGGTCAGCAGTAGTGATGTGGTGAAAGGGCATTCTTTGACATCCCTGGGAGCCTTTGGCTAAAATTCTACAGCTACACTGAAAGGAAGATTGGGGTGATTTCTCTGCCTCTCAGGCAATTTGTTCCCTTTCTGTATACTGCTGAAATGTCTGCTAGAAATGGCCTATCCCTGAGGCGCATCCAAATTTCTACTGGAAAGCAGTTTCTGTGTCTTTAGGATGGTCTAGATCGGAGTGGGCAAAGTTTTGGCCTGAGGGCCACATCGGGGTTCCGAAACTGTATGGAGAGCTGGGTAGGGAAGGCTGTGCCTCCCCAAACAGCCAGGTCCCCGCCTCCTATCCGCCTCCTACCACTTCCCACCCCAACCCATCCAACCTCCCCTGTCCCTTGACTGCCACTACCCCGTTCCCCTGACAGGCCCCCTGGGACTCCCACACCTATCCAACCCCCCTGTTCCCTGTCCCCCTGACATCCCCCCCAAACCTCCACCCCATCCAACCGCCCTCTGCTCCCTGTCCCCTGACTTCCCCCTGGGACCTCCTGCCCCTTATTCAACCCCCCACCCCCGCTCCCTGTCCCCTTATCATGCCGCTCAGAGCACCAGCACTGGTAGCCGCACCGCCCAGCCGGAGCGAGCCACACCACCGTGCAGTCTAGAGCACCAGGGCAGGCCGGCAGCTCTCGCAGCTGCACTGCCCAGCTGGAGCTCGCAGCCCTGCCACCAAGAGCACGAGTGGCACTGCGAGCTAAGGCTGCGGGGAGGAGGAACAGCAGGGGAGGGGCTGGGTGCTAGCATCCCTGGCCAGGAGCTCAAGGGCTGGGCAGGAGGGTCCCGTGGGCCAGATGTGGCCTGCGTGCCACAGTTTGCCCTCCTCTGGTCTAGATTGCCCTAATAGCAGATATTTTCCAAAAGTTTCCCTTGTCCCTTACAAGATAATCACTTTCAGTTCCTTCTCTCCTTACCATCCCCCATCTCTCCTTCCCCTTCTCCCTCCCCGCAGTTCAATTGACCCAAGCTGCAGACTTTGCTAAGTTATACATGTATACTCAGTACATAATTCAGGAACAAAGCATAAACATTTCCAGCAAATGCACTTGATATAAGTTTGTTTGCCAAGTGCGATTGCTTTCTTCATTTATGGTGATTAAAAAAAACAACAAATGAATAGCTTTCCCTGTTCCTTACGCTTCGTTGGATGATGGCCACTGTCTTGGCTGGCACATTGGGGACTGAACTAGGCCCCTCCAGAACTAAAATGTGAGGTGCTATAGCTAGAAAACCAAGCTATCTTAGCTGCTGCTTGTAACAAATGGTATCCTCTGGGGATCAGCTTAGCGGGGGGACTTGTAACACGCACACCCCACAGGGTTGCATCTGCAAAGCCCTGAACAAGGTAGAGATCTTGTGGCACTTTTGCAAAAGGTTTCTCCCCCTACAACCCCAGTAGTGTGCCAAGTCCACAATGCAGTTCCCAATCTGCTCCTGTGCAAACTCTACAGCATATTGGACTGACCAAGCACAGGTCTGATTCTAGCCTTTGCCTCAGCAGCAACATGCCATGCTTGCAATACATAAAGGTTGTAAGTGAGCTATGAGGGGTGGGGTGAGAATTCCTGCAGCACAGGGCTAATGTTAGTGGCCCTATGCTCCCCATAGTCCCACCAGCCCTGGCAGAAAGGAGTGTGCCAGAGATGGGAAGATGAATAGCCATAGCACTCGCTGCCCCAAAGATTTTAGACTGCAGTGCAGCCTGCAGGCAAAGAAAAGGCAGCCTCAGGTTAGAGCAGCTCCTGAGGTTGCTCTGACTTAGAGTGGGAGAGGGAGGGGTCACATCAGCCCAGAGTCTGAATAGCTCAAAGGTGGCATAAAGCACTCTTTGCTGCCCCTACCCTGGGCTCTGTGGAGACACAGCTAAAGGATCTGTCCCTACTATTATCCCCAATGTAGTTGACATCTCCCTCCGGGCTTTTAAAAAGCATTTTAAAAATCAAGTACAGCATCACTGGCTAACACATCAGGCACTGACCCGGTGTTTATTTGCTTTCTCCACATACAGGACTGAATAAGGAATGTTAATGGGAAATTGTTTAAGCACAACTGGCAAAAGTTAAACTCATGAATGAGAGGTCTTGGAACAGTTGTGTCTGAAATTTCCTTTTTTCTTCATAAACTGAAGTCAGTTTCCCTAATGAAACCTCAGGCTTTCAAATCCAGCCTAACTGCACGATTCTTATCTTTTTCCTGAATAAACAAAATACTTTATACCTTCTACTTGAGGCCCGGCCTCCCCTGGTATGCAGGAGAAAGTGGTGACATTTGAAATGCTATTCCCTGCACAAAAGCAGATGAAAGCCGAAAACTGTGAGAACGTGCCTGTTTAATCCTTGCTCTTTTCTCAGACTGCAGGGTGATAATGAAACCTGACATATCTTATTGCCTTCCCTGGATGGTTTCCTGATTGTAGGGCTGTTCAAAAAATAACCTAATAAAGCAGAAATGGGACCACTCCAGCGATGATTGGCCTGAGCCTGCAATGCCGCCATCCTGTAAGCAGCCCCACTGTCTGCTCACACGTGGAAGGATGTGCAGGATCCTGCCTTTGACTCATACTAATAACAAAGGGCTTGACTGTTTGTGCCACCAACTCTAAGGGGTTGTACAGAGTACACCGGGGTAGGGGTTGGGGGTACAGAGTATACTGGGGAGGGGTACAGAGTACACTCACCTGGAGGAGAAATGGGAAGATTGTTATTCAGGAAGACACAAATCCACAAGTGCTGCTCCTTGAGCAGGACATGCATTTCTCACCGGTCATTAGCCTGGCACCGAATGTTCCCCTTGCCATGCTGACCTTGCTCTGTGGCCCATTGCAGAAGGGGAAGGCATGGCCCTGCTCCAACCCATCCCTTCTAGCTGCCTTGATCCCCATGGACAAGTGGTAGGATGCAGTCCCCAGAGTGCGGAGTGCTGTTGTGTGCTGCCATTGAGCAGCGGTTGCATGAAGGGAAGCTTTTTGCATGCCCCTGCACACAGAATCTGGCTACAACTGGGTAACATACCAATAGCTGAGTTAGTTTGACTTCCTAAAGGCTGGGTCCTGCTCCCATTGCTCAATAGGAAATTCATTGGGGAGGGGGCAGGACTGAGCCACAGTTTCCTGTTGAACATCTCCTCTGCGCTAGTAAAAAAGAACAGAACATTAAATATAAACATGCACTGATATGCTGGAGCTAGTGTGACATCTTCTAGACACACATGGTTTCAATTAAGGTTTATAGTGGCAACAACAAAATGCAGTGACTCCATTAAGCATGTGTACTTGTTGAGAGTTCAATACAGGTTTTTGGTTTGTATATGTTTTTAGGGTCCAGTCCAATGCTTGTGGGGGGCCTTTTCATTTACTCCAGTAAGTGGTGGATCAATGCCCAAGCCAGTGGCAGTGCTGAGAACTGAATGGAGGTCTTCTGAGTGGAGTGCCTGAACCACAGCACTGTCTTTGTTCCTCAGTAAATTGTGATTGTGAACCAGTAGCATGCCTGATGATTCTGATTACCGTTCACAATTTGTCTGCAGAATTAAGGAAGAGGATGGGTCAAAAAGGAAGTTTAGGAAAGCCTGTAAAATCCCTCTTTTTCCTCTTCCTATAATTTGTGGGAGGAAAGATTCACCACCAGGGATTCTGACATGGGAGCCCCGTCAGCACAGCTGCTGACTGAGCAGATCTCCATATAGCTTAACCTTGCTCCTTTGTAACCTGCCCCACTCATTTTATAGGAAGCTAAATGTTGTTGGTTTTTTTAATCCATTCTGTTGCATTCGTATTGTTGTGACACTTAACTGAAAACCAAAATGTAGCTTAAATCTAATTAAGGTACATAAGCAGCAGCAACTCTTATGGGAACTACACCTCATATTGTGTTACGCTCCAGTGCCAGACCACGAGCTGGATTGGTATTACACAATCCAGTTTGCTCAGCTGCTGGGAAGCAGGGAAGCTGTTCCTGCTCACAGTATTTTTAATCGCTAGCAAATGGTGATGTCTGTAAATGAATAACATCCAGTTCTCAAGAAACCACAGCCCTTTTATGGCCTAATGCCTAAATGCCCCCGTGCCCTGGCAGGTGGTCCATATAACTTGTCTTCACACCAAGAGCCCAACTCTGCCAGCCTGTATTCATGTGAGCAGTCTTTACCCACAAAAATGCATTTCCATTGCTATCTCTGGGACTGCTAACATGAGGAAGACTTATGGCATCAAGCCCCTCTAGGATAGCTTCATATCCCTGTGGTTACACTTTAAGGCCTCATGCACTGACTTTTCTTTCCAAAATTGGTTGCCACTTTGCCCAACACCCTGGGGCTGTTCATTAATCAGCAGAATTGCTCCCACTTTCCTTCTTACCAGGCACTGAAGCTTCATTGAGATTCAAGTACTCACCCCATAATGAGAATTATGTTTTCTCACTAAACTCTGTGGCCCAATCAGTGACCTCTGTCTTTTTAACACTTTATAGCCAGGTGTCCTTTGGCATCAAAATTCTATTCAGTTCTGGGTAATAATCTTTCATTTTATTGATTTCTGCTGCATCTCTATTCAGGATAAATAGTAAGGGATAAAGAGCTATGTGTCACATTGAGAATCCAGCCCTAATAATGATTGAATGCCCCCTTAGGGGTGCATAAGAAGTCAAAGACAACAGAAGCACCAATTACGAAGCTGTGCACTTCATTTACTGCTGGGGGAAGAAAAGGTTAATTATCTAACAATAAAGCAACTGTATTCGCTGAGGGTGGGCGGGTGACGGGTTGTTCTGCTTCATTCTGAAACAAACAAGGTTGTGATCTATGATGTTAAAACATTGGAAATGAATAGGGAACTGTCCAGTGTAATCTATCATGCACAGGCAAATCAAACTGCATTGCAAAAAACTCTTGCCCAAAATAAACGGGCTATATAACGTCTTTTATTAAACCTAGTCTGGTTACGACACAGGGCATTAAAACCAACAGGTGCCTAGAAGAGTCAGACAGCAGCTCTCTTAGTTACTAATATACAAGTACATGCACAAGTTCAAATGACTTACTATAAAATAACTAGAGATAAGACCATGCCACCAAGTTTGAACCCAGTGCTTTCCCAAAGCAGCTGAGTTTTAGTTTTCCTTTTACAGATATAGGAGCCAGTTACAAAGTTTCAAGCTGAATACAAACCTCCTCCCCAAAGATCTGTGGTGTTTGGATTCAGGGTTTCATTTTGGGGACCTCTACAATTAATCCTATATAAATTAGCATTTGGCAAACCTCAAAAGATTTAGAGGTTTGGATAAGCACCAGGGCAGTGGGTGAAGCCCCCCTTGGGGGAGGCTAGCCCTCAGCCCAACCTCTTCAGCCCGAGGCCCCACTCCTGCCCCCCGCCGGAGGCCTGGGCCCCACCCCGCACAGCTGGAGGAGCCCTGTCAGCCTGCCGCAGCTGCCCCAAGTCACTTGCCAGCCCACCCCAGCTGCATGGGCTGGCCCAACCCCCGGGCCACTGGTTGGCCCAAGCACTTGGTTGTCAGCTGGCTCGAGCCGCCCCTGGACACCCCGGCCCCTGGCTGCCAGATGAGCCCCGAGCTTCAGGCTGCTCACTGGAGCTGAGCCCCTGCCAGCTTCAGGGATGAGGGGGAACAAGGGTGGGGCCTTGGGACAGAGCCTGGGTGGGGCCACAGCCTGGATTAAGGGAGGCTTAGCCTCCCCTGGCCTTTGATACCTGCTGCCCACATCCAAAAGTTCAGGAGCTAGATTCACCACTGGGAAGGCAATTTGCATTCTATTGTGTCCATGGGGACAGCTGTGCTAGGGGAGGAAAGATTCACCACCAGGGATTCTGACATGGGAGCCCCGTCAGCACAGCTGCTGACTGAGCAGATCTCCATATAGCTTAACCTTGCTCCTTTGTAACCTGCCCCACTCATTTTGAGAGCTTAGCCAGACACCTTAGGCCCTAGGGTCTCACAGAGAGGAGGGGTTCCAATTGGTTACATTTGAAGAACATGGAGATGCATTGATTAAGTAGTAATTCCTGGGACATGGGTTAGTAGTTGGAGCAGGGGACTGGGAGTCAGAAGGCTGGGTTGTATTCCTCTGTCACAGATGTGAGTTAAGCTTTTAGTGTGGGACTTATGTGGTGTACAGAGCCTGGAACAGGCACGCTATACAGACGCTTCATTCCCCAAAGTGTAATGTCATTCATTGCACTGAGCAAATGTTTTAAAGTCCAACAATACCTTGTGCTTTATAGTATCTTATATGTGAGCTTCTCAAAGCACTTTGCAAGCATTCGTTAATTCCCACAGCACCCTTCTGAAATATCAAGGGGAACTAGTCTCATCCTTATTTGACAAATGAGGAAACTGAGTCACAGAGACAGTCACATAATCCCCTCAGGATCACATAACAAGTCTGTGGCAAAGCTGGGAAGAGAAGCCAGATCTCCCTGACTCCAAGTCACATGCCTTAACCACAGGACAACTCTTCTGCTTAAAGAAGCAGCTTCAAAGCCAGCAATGAACTGACAAACAGCGGTTATGGTTTCAGCAAACATTATGCTAAATATTTCAGAGAACAAAAGTTTGATTTATGTAGCTATCCTTGCACCAGGGTAAAAATGAACACTACTGCATCCTTATGTATGTTTGTCATGGGCAAAAATACAGAGATCCAAAATATACTGACTACAAGGGTAGAATTTCAGCTAACTTTTAATGTCTGCAATAGGTGTCCCTATTAGTTTACAGAAGTCTGCAGCAGATGGTTTAATTCACTTGGAGTAATTCCTTTGTTAACCGTTTCCCCCGTGACCTCTCAGTCCTTATGTGTGGACTTCAAAGAATGCACAGTCAGCTCCCATGGTTTAAAAAGATATCAACTGGCTTTAGCTTGGCCCCTGTAAACCTGGTTCATCTGCATAGATGGCTGGCAGTGGAAAGGCTAAGTGCAAACCTGAGAGACATTAAGGAACTTGGCTAAATCTGGAGTTTGAATAGAGATGGTCCAGTAAGTCAGGATTTCCCTCTCTCTCCATAATATGCGTGTGTGCACAGTATAGACAAGATAAGTCTTTGAGATCTGGGTCTGATATTGAGAGGTGCTTCAGTGAGAGCTGCAGGTGTCCAGCATGACTGAAAATGCATCTCATTTTATTTAGGAGCCCCCCTACAAATGTAGGATCTGATTGTAGGCAGCCGATGTTGCACTTAAGGTTTATGAGCTACAAAAATTGCATCACTCAGATGTAGTTTCTGTAAATATGCTGTACAGAGGCAAAACCAGCCAGTCTCCCACTTCCTCCAACAATGACACAGAGTTTATTTACCACATCTGAGTCTTGTCATTTGAAATGTAATATGTATTTGCTAATAAAACTCAAGAAATTTGGCAGATTTTTTTTTATTTCTACTGACTGCTGATGGTTAGAAGCAACATAGTGATGTGTTCTGTGCCGCATCTGAGCATAAACTAACATTGGAGCTCTTTGTTCTTGGGATAGTTTCTTTTCCTTAAGAGAAGCCATCATTATAAAAGCTTGTAGTACACATTCAGGACCTTTCTGAGTCATGCCCAGTTGTTTTTTTGACAAGTGGCTGCAGGTTTAACATTCTGTAGCTGGCATTGGGCAAGTGAATCTGTGAAATGTTGGCACCTTCAATTATTAATATTTAGATATAGCAATGGTGATTGCAATGAGATGAGGCTGAAAGAGATAGTTATACAAGAAAATAGGCCTATTCTTGCATGCTATTATTTAACTCAGTATATCTTACCCACTGTTGTGGGAAATGCACTGGAGTTTTATACGTACCAATGCTACACTCCTGTGAACTACATATTTATATGCAGAGGGAACACAGATCTGATTATAAGGTTCCTGTTTAGTCCCTTACTCCTGAGCTGGCAAAGCATGGGAAGCATATTCAGCCCCTGGGAAAGGGAGGTCCTTGTGGTGTTCTCTAAATGCCACACAGGGTAGTTCAGAAATGTCTTCACACGTTCAATAAAGAAGTACATCCAGTGCTCCTTGAATGGAAGGCTGGTTTGGTCAACACAGGGGTAAAAAGGAAGACAGGAAAGTTGTGGAGATTCCTGGGGCTTCCAAAGGCACTTGAAGGAGTGAAATCATTCCGCTGCCCTCCCCATCCCAAAACCCACACAAAACTATGTATAGTGTGGAATGCTACTTTTATCTTCCTTGGGCTGCAACAAAGGGAGGGATCATGAGACCACATATCTTGGCTTTACTAAGATAGTCCCAGTTTTTCATATCATGTGCTGGTATTCCAAGATATTTTGAGACTCCTGAAATGGCCTGGCTTTTCATTTCATCAGTCAAGATCATCACTTTTTGAAATACCTTGTAAAAGGTGTAGAGTTTAGGGAGTGTTTACCAGGAAAGCCCCGTTCAGTGGAATGAATGTTCACTGTTTGGGAAGAGAAAAGTCAAATGAGATTAGATCCTATTTCCAGCTCTTTTGTTCAAAGTGAATGTTAACAACAGTTGTTCAGTGTTTCATGCTAAACTTATTCAGGGCACGCAGTCTGGGATTTTCCAAAAAGTTGTAGGGGAGTTACATGTCCAGATTCCATTAATATTCCATGGAAGCTGGATGGTTCAGTAACACCCTGAGGTTATATGACAATCTCAGGGTCTATTACTGGAAAAACTCCTCCATTCTCAGAAATATGTCCAGTTGCTGCTGAGTCAGAGACTGGCAGGAGAAGCAACAAGATGGTTTTTCAGATAAAAGATTCATAGGCTATGTCTACACTGCAATTAAACACCAATGGCTGGCTCGTGTCAGGTGACTCAGGCTCGCAGGGCGCAGGCTATGGGGCTGTTTAATTGCAGTGTTAGACATTTGGGGTTGGGCTGGAGCCCTGAGAATCCAGAGCAAGGCTCCAACCCAAATCAAAATGTCTACACCACAGTTAAACAGCCCATAGCCCACACCCCGTGAGCCCGAGTCAGCTGACACGGGCCAGCCACAGGTATTTGATTGCAGTGTAGACATACCCATAGAGTCTAAAGCCAGAAGGGACCATTGTGGTGATCTAATCTGACCTCCTGTGTACCACCACAGAACTTCTCCAAAATAGTTCCCCGGGTGTATATTTTAGAAAAACATCCAATCTTGATTTAAATATTGTCAGTGATGGAGAATCCACCACAACCCTTGGTAAATTGATTCAGTGGTTCATTACTCTCACTGTTACAATATTATGCCTTATTTCCAGTCTGAATTTGTCTAGCTTCAACTTCCAGCTATTGGATAGTACTATACCATTTTCTGCTAGATTGAACAGCCCATTCTGATATATTTGTTCCCCATGTAGATACTTATAAATGGTGATCAAGTCACCCCTTAACCTTCTCTCTGTTAAGATGAATAGATTGAGCTCCTTAGTCTATCACTATAAGGCAAGTTTTCTAAATCTTTAATGGTTCTCATGGCTCTTCTCTGGACTCTCTCCAATTTATCAATATCTTTCTTGAACTGTAGGCACCAGAACTGGACAGAGTATTCCAGGACCAGTTGCACCAGTGCCAAATCCGGAAGTAAAATAACCTCTCGACTCCTTCTTGAGATTCCTCTGTTTCAGTGCCCCAGGAGTGTATTAGCTCTTTTGACCTCAGTGTCACACTGGTAGCTTATGTTCAGCTGATTATCCACCATAAGAGGCACTGCTTCCCAGGATAGAGTCCCCCATTTTGTAAATATGGCCTGCATTCTTTATCTACATTTACATTTGGCTGTATTAAAATGCATATTGCTTGCTTGCACCCAGCTTACCACTCTATCAATGACCTGTCCTCTTCCCTATTTACCACTCCCTCAATTTTTGTGTCATGTGCAAACTTCATCAGTGATGATTTTGTTTTCTTCCAGGTCATTAACAAAACGTTAAATAGCATACAGCCAAGAACCAATCCCTGTGGGACTCCACTGGAAACAGACCCACTTGATGATGAGTCCCCATTTACAGTTACATTCTGAGATCTATCAGTTAGTCAGTTGCATGGTACTGTCTTATGGCTCTATAAAATGTTGCCAAATACTTGTCTCCGTTTTTGAAAATCTGGTTATTTAAATTATAGCTCATTTGGGGAGAAGCCTCAAGTGAATTATTTATTCCTGCCTCTCCCAGGAGTGAGCCAGTGTGTATAAAAGCAGCATCAACCTACACCCGTTTTGTGTCTTCTTTAAAATACACTTTTATAATAGCTATCTTTGCAATTAGCAATTCAAAGGCAATGGGGAATGAAATAGAAATGCTGCCATTTCCCTATCATCTCTGCTGTCATTGCAGTCCGATAAGGATAATAGAAGCATCCTACATTATGCGTGATCTTTTGTGGCAGGAGGTGGGGAATGATCTCACTCTTGTTTTGGAATCTCCACCATTCACTTTTTTCCCCTTTTTGCTCCCCAATCTTGTTACTGCTAGGTAAGGATACTCGCTACCATTAATAGTCCTGTTGACACCAATAGAACTACTCACAGCCGTAAGCACTAAGCCAAATAAGAAGTGTTTGTGTGATGGCCGCCCTTTTGGCCACCACACTCGGGATTGAACCGGGGACCTCCAGAGCTAAAAACATGAGCTGCTATAGCTTGAGGTAAGGAGCCATAATTCCATAACTTGGGACTGTAACAAATAATAGCCACAGAGGGGGATCTGTAATGTACACTCACCAGTGACTAGGGAACTAAATGCATTGGGAAAAGGGGAAAAATAAGGGAGGTGAGAATTGGAGAAGACTGAGAGGAGGACAAAATTAATGTCAAAATTTCCACATCAGCTTCTGTGTTCAAACTCTTGGGTTCTTTGTAGAACAAAATGTTTCAGATTCTCCCATTAATTGCTCTTTCTTACAAGAATCACTAGTGTTAATGTAACACTTGGTTATATAAAAGACCTAAAGTAAGAGTCCCTACCCAAAGGAGCCTATAATACAAACTAATGGACAAGAACTCAGGGGGAGATCTGGAAGGTACTAGTTCAGGAAAGGGTTTTGTTTGCTTTTTATGTTGTAGTGACATCCTGAATGACATGCATTTGGAAAGCTTGTAGATGCAGTGAGTTTTCAGAGGGACTCTAAGTGAGGAGCGTGTGGGTGCCTGGATGCGGTAGAGAGGGCATTCCAGGTGTATGGGGTAGCATGGGGAGGAGAGAGAGAAGTAAATGCAAGGAGGAGATATGTTCATTAGTGGAGCTGTGGGTGAGAGCAAGAAAACCAGACATAAGCTGGGGCAGAGGTGTATTGGGCAGTATTCCATCCCTAACATTTATCAGCAAATAACAATGTCTGATTCACCATTGTCCTATGCCCTGTGCAGTGCAAAGTGGTTGTAAAATGCTACTAAATTAGAAGGGTAGCATTCTGCAACTACTTTGCCCGCTGTAAATAACTGCACAAGGTGCAAGGCAACAGAGAATAAGGCCCACAGGGAAAAATCTCCATTATCTTGTACCCTGGTAAACAAACTGCCAGCACTGGTATTCTCAACAAGTTTTCAGATGAAAGGAGCAAATTAATTTTTAACAGATCTAATCACATTCTGAATGGACATGATCTAAAACATTTCCCAGCATATGGTAGCAATAAAACCAACTTTGTACGATTGGGAAAGCAGTGCCCCTCTGCAGAGCGTTACTAGAATCAGGCACGGGAAATAATGTCTGAGTCACCAGTTTAAATCAAAAGCTTTCTGTTCAGCACACCGTGACAGTATTCATTTGACTCCTGTAGACTATGCTTGTGCCAGCTCTTGAGTCAATTACTGAGCACTGAGGGCCTGATTCTCCACTACCTTAGTCCTTATTTAGTCATTTAGACCTGTGCAAAGTTAATGTAAAGCACAATCAAAACAGAATTTTATCTTTTTATTATTTATACTACAGGAACCCCAAAGCCAGGACCCCATTGTACTAGGTGTATGTGTAGCCATAGTGAGAGACAATCCCTGTCCCAAAGAGTTTACAAGCTATATAGACAAGACAGATAATGAGTGGGAGGAAGGCTGTACTATTATCCCAAGCTGACAGTTAAAAAACTGAGGTATAAGACTTTGCCCAAGGTCCCACACAAACTATGTGACAGAAAGAAAACCAGATGTCCTGGGTCCACAGCCTTAACTACAAGACCATCCTTCCTCTCTGCACTCACTTTAAATAGGTATATTTGACAGAATAAGCTTCAAGGCAGCAAAGAATCAGGCTCTAGCTGTAGCTGCTCATATGAAATGTTACATATTAGTAGGTCTCAACTTGAAGCTGTATATTGGTGACACTACTAGCTTTGGCTCACCACCATATCAAGGAGCTGTCTCAGGACTCAGGACTTGTCTACACGGAGCTGCAGTGTGCTCTACAGGATGTGAATAGTAGAATGCTCTAATGTACTGTGTGCTGATTGCCCTGTGTAAATGCAACTGGCATGAACTAAAATGTACCTGTTTTAGGGTTAAAATAGTCTTGTTTGAAATGGGACTACATCAGCACAAATGAGGTACCTCTTAGGGTTTACACAGGAGCAGTTAGAGTACAACACATTAGAGTGCTCTTACAATTCACACCGCTGTAGATAATACTGCAGTGCTGTGTAGACAAGTTTTAAGGCAAGTATACTGTAGAAATACATAAGAAAGGCCATACTGGGTCAGACCAAAGGTCCATCTAGCCCAATATCCTGTCTTCTGACAGTGGCCAATGCCAGGTGCTTCAGCAGGAATGAACAGAACAGAGCAATCGTCAAGTGATCCATCCCCCCTCATCCACTCACGAAATAGTAATGGTTCTGTCATATGAAGTGAGGGAAAGATATAAGGATTGATTCTGATTCCCCTTCCATCAGTGTGACACCACTGAGTTTAGCAGAGTTACTTCTGATTTATACTAGAGAATGTGAGATCCCCTCTGTCACAGCTGTCCCTATCAGTGCCAAAGGCTGTGCAAATTTCACCCTCCTGTCTTGCGCATGCAGGAGAAAATCAAATCCTCTCCAATTCTAGGGCCTTAGTATAAAACACTGATCTATAGTTAGATGAGAAGGGGAAAGCACTCTGTTACCCTTGTACTCATGCTGACAAGTATTTATACTGAAGAATCAATGTAGCCAAAAGCAGGTGGATTCAGCAGGCACTGAATACTGAGCAGCTGAAGGCTGGTGCTGATCCTGATGGGCGACAGAAGTGAACATATGTCCCAAATATGCAGCATGAACAACAGAAGACCTGAATCCTGTATTTCAGTTTAGAATGCCTCCTACATGCCAAGAGCTCCAATTAAATATATGTCCTGAAAGAGGGGAGGGACAGAGATGTGTTTGGTCGATTATCCTTTCCTCTTTGGTTGGCTGAGATTTGGAAAAATAATTGTAGCCACACTACTCCCACTGAAATTAAATTTCAGCCTTTAGAAAATCCCAACCATTTGCCTTCGAGTGAATGCTGGCTTTTGTATCCAGACATCAAGGCTAAGTTGTTGGCACAGGACACGGAGCTTGCTCAGGGGTCAGCCTGAGACAGTGGAATCATAGAATCATAGAAGATTAGGTTGGAAGAAACCTCAGGAGGTCATCTAGTCCAACCCCCTGCTCAAAGCAGGACCAACCCCAGCTAAATCATCCCAGCCAGGGCTTTGTCAATCCGGGCCTTAAAAACCTCTAAGGATGGAGATTCCACCACCTCCCTAGGTGACCTATTCCAGTGCTTCACCACCCTCCTAGTGAAATAGTTTTTCCTAATATCCAACCTAGACCTCCCACACTGCAATTTAAGAGCATTGCTCCTTGTTCTGTCTGCCACCACTGAGAACAGCCAAGCTCCATCCTCTTTGGAACCACCCTTCAGATAGGTGCAGGCTGCTATCAAACCCCCCTCAGAACTTCCCCGGGAACTCAAGACCATCACAAACCTCCCCATCTTTCTTCCCTCCTAGTGCAAGATGGACTTCCTTAACTTTGCCTTCTCTAACAGAAACAGAGAACACCATGTACAAATATTGTAAACTGGTCCCCCCCCTCAAAAAAAAACCTTACCAAAAACAAACACTTCACTTCACTTCACTGCCTGGGGAGAGGATGAGAGAACAAATCACTCATGACAGATGTGTAGTCACATTGCTTAAAGCACTGCTGGAAGGTGCTCAGTGATGAGAGGGCATAAGAACCTATATAGAATAAAATAGAAATCCACCAAGAGAACTTCATTTACTGGGTGTTTTTTCCCCCCTGTGTTTTCTAAAAGAGCTGGGTGAATACCACAAGCATTTCCCACAACTATTCATTCAGTTTCTCTTTGGCCAGGCGCATACCCTTCGGTGTTTGCTTTTCACAGATGCTTACTTTCTCAAAGTTACATAAACATTAACAATGTTAAATATTCCCATAGGCGTCTGTCTAAGACCAGGAATGAAAATGGAGTTTGGACCTTACGATGTCAACCTAGTACTGTTGACAAGAGTTTGTTTGGGAAAGAACTGGTTAAGAGCCTTAGCTTTTAGCTCTGAATAAATAAGAAAATCCTGGCTTGTTTTCAGCATGGATAACATAGGCTCATGGATTTTAAGGCCAGAAGGAACCATCGTGTCTGACTTCCTGCAGCACAGAACTCACCACCCACTCCTGTAATAGACCCATAACCTCTGGCTGAATTACTGAAGTCCTCAAATCATGATTTAAAGACTTCAAGACCTTCTTGCTATTGGTCTTGCAATTTCATGTGCCAGTTCCATTGATATTCTTAGATGGAGATTATCTGGGTCCCCAATTTAGTCCCATTAAGTTGTCTGAGTCTGAGTGCTTCATTGGTATCAGCACTATTTTTCCTTTTAATGTCCATTCTCCTACCCCTTGCTGTTCCATTCTCCATTGCTGTGTCCTTTCTTACTTGATTTTCCTTCTGCCCAACATTAGAATCAGGCAAGGATATGACATGAGCATCTCCCAACCATTTCCCCCAAGTTCCTAGTTTAAAGCTCTTTTAATCAGTTGCGCCAACTTCCATCCCAGAAATCTACTTCCCTCCCTACTCAGGTGGAGATCATCCCATGATAACAGTCCTCTGACAATGAATGCCTCCCAGTGGCCAAACATCCCAAAGCCTTCCTTATAGCACCACAGCCTGAGCTATCTGTTGGTCATCATAATCTTGTCTTGCCTTTGTTCTCTTCCTCTAGAGACAGGTAGAATCCCACTGAAGGTCACCTGAGCCTCCATTTCCTTAAGCTTCTTCCCCAGTGTCCCTTGGCATAGTGTCCCTTGATACATTCCAGCGAGTCTCTAGCTGTATCATTTGTTCCCATGTGAAGGACAATCAGTGGATTCTGTCCTGCTCCCATTAGGATTCTCTTCAGCCTCAGGTCCACATCCCATATCTTAGCTCCTGGCAGATGGCACAACCTTCTGTTCCTTAGATCAGCTCTGGTAATAGGCTTCTCCATTCTTCTTAGTAGGGAGTCATCAATCATGTAGACCTGCCTCTTCCTGGGGATTTGTTATTCTCCAACCTTCCTCCTGTTCTTTCTGGCCGCAAGTCCTCTTGTCTTTTATTCTCCGTTGTAATCTTCTGTGAGTCATCCTGTAGCCTCCTGGAGCTTTGAACTCTGGCTTTCTCCATTGACTTTCCCCCTCTTCTTACAGGAGTAGCTGCTCTTCTCTTCTTCCTTGTCCTCCCACCTTCAGTTACTGGCGCCTTCTGTGCCACTCAGCAAACCTGTTCCTGAACTATATTTCTTCTTCATTAGCTGGTCTTTTCCTCTGCCTGGTTCTTGTAGTCACATACTTCAATTGACCACTTTCCTCACCCAGCAGTTCTTCACTCTGAATTCTTCATGATGGAGTGGATGCTAGTACTCAAATTGTCCGACCATATTATCTTCTCTCTTCCCATAACTAGCCACGTACTTGGACATTTTGTTCTGCCATGGAAACAATAGATTCATTTTAATGAAGTGTAGCCACTCTAATGCGAAAGACAACTTAACCTGTTGTACATGAAGCATGTGCAATACCTAAATCTGGTCAGAGAAAACCTTCAGTGTAGGGCAGTAGAGGTGTTGTACAGTTATATGGAACAGGGCCAGTCCCAGATGAATCTGGAGCTGCCAGTACTTGCAGATAACAATGTCCTGGAGGATAGGCCATTTTTATCACCCATTCTTGCAGCTTAAGGTCAGTGCTGACAAGGCCTAAGTCCTCTTGGCTGACCCACAAGACTTGCCTTCCATCTGAGATGCTGCTCTCAGGCTACTGTTGCTGTAATTCTCGCTGACAGGCATCGTGAGCTAAATAACCTTCTCTCTAATTATGGAATAGGCAATGGTCCTTATAAACATGTTGAGTGGGATTCACAAAGGTACTTAGGCACCTTACTCCAAAATCAGTGGGAGTTACACACTTAAGCATCTTTGTGAATCCCGCCCATTAACATTAAAATGTTTTTTCAACTTGTAATTCTGACTTGGTGCTCTCGAAATAGGCCAGCCTGTTTATTTCTATTGCAAAGTGACAATCACAATGGAGTAGCTGATCGACTGGGAAAAATCACCACATGTAAATGTTCTAAACATGCACAAGATTTCACGGGGCTACCACATCTAAAGGAACCCATCAACATCCACACTTAAGAAAACATTCACTGAATTCAATTCAGGCAAAGGAAACTTTACTCATTTGGGGACATACTCAGTTTGCTGTTTTCACAGTAACAAACTCTTATTCTTTTGAGAGTCAATTGATGTAAAGCTAAAGATTATTCCTTAGCAAGGGATTATAGAAAGAGCATTATTGCAATGAAAACCAAATTCCAACTGTGCTATTCTACCAGAAGAAGTCCCTCCAGTTCATTAGTCATAAAAAGCCAAGAGTATTACCACAAAAGGCTGTCTTTGATCAGGAAGCTGAATTGTGTAGGCTGTAAAAATATCAGGGAGGACCCATATGGACTCACTTTGGCAGGTGCAGAGTTGGTGCCTAGTAGAAGTTTATAGTTTATTCACCAAAATAAAAGGAAACATAAAAACATCATGCATTTTAAAACTGGAGTTACTCTGGAAAATGCATGACAGAGTCACCACTATGATCTTCCAGAGCCACCCTTCTAAAGAGAAAGATCAGTCACTGAGAGTTCCAATTTTCTTTTTGTATTATGGGTGGGTAACATCCATGTTGCATGGAGTCACAAGTACTGGTCTATGCCCCAGCCTATCATCAGTCTTCTGGGAGTGACCTTTTTAGAGGACCCACACGTTTCCACAGAGGCAGGCCTGTTGCCTCCAAGACTCCCAGACTGGGCTGTTGGCACCAGCAGTCCCTGTCTCTTTCTGTGGCTCCCTGCAGCGAATCCAGCCAAGCCAAACTCATGTAGGAAGTTTGTACTATACTCCTCTCAGTGAGTATTCACAGAGACACAAGCAGCCTTTTCAAAACAAGGTAGCCATTTATTATTAACCTGCCATAATGAATCTGAAAGTTTTTATCTTAGCACAGAGAGGCAGAAATTAAGCCATAGTCCACCCTCATCAAATAAGTGCCCTGGTGGACCAGCCAAGCTGTGATGGACTCCATCTCTGGCTCTCTTGCTCATCCTTTGTCTTCCTTGTCTAGGCTCCCTCCAGCTCAGTTCCCAAGTCTCACTTGCTGGCATTTCCTACTGTTAGGTGTTGATTGTTCAGTCCTTGGGGCATCTCTTTGTTTTGCTGGCCCTTTTGTTGATTTGGGTCAGCTTGAGCAGTTCTTTAATGACTCTATTAATTCTCCCCAGACAGCGTGCACGCACGCGCGCACATACACACACACTCTTCCTATCTCCTGCACTGTTCCAGGAGCAATGTTAACCCCTTTGCACCCACTCGATAACAATGCAACATACAGAGGGAAACTGAGGCATGCCTAGAATTTATAGAAATATTGCAGAAAATTCCCACTTTGTCACACCATATGCCCTAGGTGTAGGCCAGAGATCAAACCTGTGTTACTTCGCACTCGCTAATAAAGTGCTTTTCTGCCAACTTCCTTTAACACATCCTACCCCAAAAATCCGTCTGGGAATTTGATTTGTATCAATTCAACCACAAATCATTAAAAGCATGTGCTCCTAAATTTAACTGTGCCAAAACTGCATGCATTTCCGGTACTGCTTCCATCCGCTCTATTCTATGAAGACAAATCTGGAGGCAGTAAAGGAGTGCGGGGAAGCAGTGTCAGTTAACAGAGCTTCTAGGCTAATTACCTTTTATTCAGCCCCACCAATGTCAAAAGGAAGTGCAGAAATGTCAATTTTCAACCACTGTGTCCCTGGGAGCTCAGAAGATCCCCTTAAGTTTATACATTGGAAATGCAATCTTTGGAACTCTAGCTTCTTCTTCTTCTAGTATACCCCCCCCGCCACTTCTGTCCCCTGCCAAAAAACAGTTAGATCACAGTTCCAGACAGCAACCTGACCAATCCCAATATAGCCCCTGAGAAGCTTCCTCAATGGATGTTTCCAATCTGACAGAGATGAAATGGGAAATCTACTTGAGAATGATGGAGGTTAAACAAATAAAAAAATCAATCTGGTGAAAGATTTGCTTACAATTATGTCTTGCCAGAGACGGTGAGGTATCTGGATTTAGCTTCCCCTGAATTATGAGAGAAGTCAGGGAAACAGAAAGTCATTATTAAACTAGAGATGGAACTGAATCAAAACCACAAATCCAACCATCCCCAAACTTTGAGGAAGTTCTGATCTGGTGAATGACTTTGCTTTTGGTCCTTGCTTCTGTCTTGGGCCAGACCAGAAGTCTTGATCCAAATCCCCTTGAACTTTGGGAAGGTTTGGATCTGGATCTACATTTGACATTTATGGCTTTGATCCACCTTTGTTTTAAACCTTTTGAGCTAATTCTGGTTCCCCCACTTCAATTGCACAACAGGGAGCCCTGTTCTGTCACTACACATGGCAAAACCATAAAGCCAGTTCTGACATTCAGCTATGTGAAGGGGAAGACAGACTGGCTTAGCCACTTGAGCAGTGCAAAGGAGAAACAGCAGGGCAAAGGATCCGACTCTGTTTATTGGAGAGGGGTGGGAGGGTGGGGGATGTTAACACTGATTTAGCTCAAACTTCTGATGAACACTAGAGGGAAAAATTCTCTTTGTGAAGACGCTATTCAGGGCAAGAGCCCAGCTGACAGCTGGCAGGAGAGCAAACAGCCTAGTGTCAGCACTTCACCTAACAAACTCCCTGTTAATACTTAACTAGCTGCAGTAGCCAAGCACACCAGCCTTCAACTGAGGGCTGGGAAAATTTCCTCTCCAGACTGTCAGTGAAAACAAGTCTTGATATTTATATTTCTAAAATAGAAAAACAGAAGAAAATGGCGCTTTCTAAAAGAAACTGCTCAACAAGCCTGTCAAATTCTCTTTAAAAACCCAAAAGCAGCAAAAAGGGGCAGATAATTTATTTTTCATTTTGAAGATCACCGTTAGTCTCTAAGCTGCCACAAGTACTCCTTTTCTTTTTGCGAATACAGACTAACGCGGCTGCTACTCTGAAACCAAACAACACAGTGGTTTAATGTGAAATCCCCACACATAAAACTTGTAGCCCATCATTAGAAAAACACTAGATTGGTTCTGTATCCACATACACAGGACCCCAAAGCAGCAGTCTATGGGGAAAACCAGTAGACTTGGCAGATATGAAAGTGTTTATTGTTAAAGATACTTCACCTATGAGCTCAGGCATTTCTGCTAACATTCCAGAGCTACTGCAACTTGTTTGTTAAGAGTAACTCTGGTGGGAGTTGCCATATGGTTCCCTTCCCAAGATGGGATTTGATTGCATTTTATTATAGTAAGAGACATTTCATGATATGGTCAAGCACATTGTAACTAGAGCTGGCTGCAAAACGTCGAGTCTTTTCCCTATGGAAAATGTTGACTTTTTGTCAAAAAAATTAAAAAACGAAACATTTGGCCAAACAGGTTTGGTTTTCAAGTTTTAGATTTTTTAACTAAAAGTTGACAATTTTCAAAGAAAGGGCCTTGGGACTTTGGTCGTCTAACTAAAAATTGACAATTTTTGAGGAAAGGAGACACATTCAGAGAAAACTTTCATTTAGCTGAAAACCCAATTCTCCATAAAAAAAAATTAATTGGAGACTTTTGGCCACTCGTAATGTCACTAGACATTTGACTTCAATATCTTTTTCTTATTATACTGATTGACCAAGGGTTTCAGACATAACTCTCTGAATGCGTCAATTCGGAGTTCTTGAGGCCTGCAAGAAACCTGATCTCAAATGGAAGTGCTCAGCACTTTGTCAAAATAAGGCCTTTAGGGTTTCTCACATTGGGCACCCAATGGCAACAAAAATCACTAGCCACTTTTTAGAAATACCTGTGGTTATTGATTATTTGTATTGCCTTAGCTCTGAGACACCAATCAGCTTCACAGCCCTATAGTGCTGGGCATAGCTGGTCCATCCACATGAATACAGTTGCAAGATCTGACCCTAGATTAAGACTAGATGTGACAACTTTGTGGATGGTGCTGTAGAGATCCAATCCTGCAAGAGGTTAAGTGCTTCCTGGGATTTAAAGCAATACAGCACCTCTCAGAGACACTCAGCACCTTTCAGGATTAGGGCTAAGTGAGCGCAATTTGTTTTACACAAGTTGTTTTACACAACAAAACTCACCTTTGCTTTGCCTTGATTTAGGCTCAATCCACTGATTTAACCACAAGACCATCTTTTGTCTTTCCACCAGCATTTCCTCTAGAAATCTAGTTCACCTAGATTTGGGTCCCAATCAGCTGCTCTTCACCAAGAGGCTCATCTTGCACAGGCACTGGGAAATCTGAATGATGGGGTTGGGTGTCTGTGTTTGTTGTGCACTAGAACTAGACTTCTTCTGGGGGCAATACCTAATTTTTTTCTTTCTGTTTTTGTTGTACTTTCTGCATCGTAGATGCCCATCTCAAGAGTTACTGGGGATTGTGTCTGTATTAACCACGTGATCATTACTTTGGAGCGCCAAACAGAAATAATCATATTTCTTGTTCTTTTGTTTCCTGGAAAGGTCACTACCTTTCCAAAAGGCAAAACATCTCACTGCTTAGGGAAGTAGCACAAAGAAGACAATGTGATGCCTATGGTTGTGCCTTTGTATGGAAACTTGTCAAGAGCTGCACTGTTGACAACTGGCTGGAGAGCCCTTAAGAGCAGATATTTGAGTGGCTGTGCTCATAAGGACCAAACATGATTTTAGTGGGTTTCATTTTTCTAACAATGGTGCTAATATTGCCAAAGCCACCGGTGGCACTTTCTCAAGAATGTTCTTTACCGATTGCTTGAACTTGCTACTGAAGTGTGACAGTTTTTCATAAAACAATGGTGGGCACTGTCAAGCCAAATATTAACTCTTCATATCTGCTCTGTCAAGGCCTTTTGAATGTACCTGATTAGTAGGAAAAAAATCTCTGCTAGTTGCCTGCCACAGAAGCCAGTGATGTCATCGAAAAGGAACGAAGCTTTCCATTATTCCAGTCTCTGTCAGAAAAGAGGTATCCATACAATCAATGCATTTTAGTCTTCGGGCCTTCATTGATATTTTTTACATTTGCTAATTGCAGCTCCTTGGAGAGTCTGTGTGGTGGGGCGTGTATAGTGGAATTCAGTACTGGAAGGCAGAAAGGTAAGACAATCATTTTATTTATTAAAGGCTTCCTAAGGCACAGCCTATAGTAAAGGGGTGATGTGCAGTTTCAATGCTCCAAGTGGAATACTGGAAGACAGGCTGCAGAATGGCTCCTTGGCATTGGCACCCAGCTTGCTATGACCAACCCTGCAGACAAATGGCTAGCCAGCTCTGCTGCCAAGAGTATTGGTGGGAGAAAGGACAGTCCTGCCTCTCTCCTACGACTCCAACCCTTTTAGTATGCCAGGGAAGTAAGCACAGCTCCTGTGCTCCCCTGAGCCAGGCAAGGAAGCTCCTTATTATTACACTGTTGCCGACTGTTGCATTTTTATCATGAGTGTCACAATATTTTACGCAAAGACCCAGCTCCTGAAGGCAAGTGATGATTTGAGAATCTCCACTTTTCTTTTTTTAAAATATGGAAATTTCCAGCCATCATAATTGAGGTGAAAAGGGAGAAAATATGACCTCAAATCTCCAAAACCAGAAGGGAAATAAGAAGAACTTAAAACTTATTTAATCCCCCCCTTCCCCCCAAAACCTCATGCTTTTTAAGACTACCTCATGTTGCTTTGACTGACTGATTTTTTGAGTGCTTGGGCTATCTGGCCCTAAGAGATTAACACACAAAGGATCATCATATTAATTGTGGCAAATGCACTCTGCCGCAGCAAGCCTGCACTTGACCATGCAGATGAGCATTTCTGTGTTCAAGGTGAGGCTCTGTAAGCTCCAGCAGCTACAGTCTACAGTTGGCATTCGCAAATATGAGTTTTCTGCATGTGCACCCATTGCATCTTCTGATTCATAGATTCATAGATACTAAGGTCAGAAGGGACCATTCTGATCATCTAGTCCGACCTCCTGCACAGCGCAGGCCACAGAATCTCACCCACCCACTCCTATGAAAAACCTCACCCATGTCTGAGCTATTGAAGTCCTTAAATCATGGTTCAAAGACTTCAAGGAGCAGAGAAGCCTCCCTCAAGTCAACCATGCCCCATGATACAGAGGAAGGCGAAAAACCTCCAGGGCCTCTCCAATCTGCCCTGGAGGAAAATTCCTTCCCGACCCCAAATATGGCAATCAGCTAAACCCTGAGCATATGGGCAAGATTCACCAGCCAGATACCCAGGAAAGAATTTTCTATAGTAACTCAGATCCCATCCATCTAATATCTCAGGGGATTTGGCCTATTTACCCTGAATATTTAAAGATCAATTACTTACCAAAATCCCATTATCCCATCATACCATCTCCTCCATAAACTTATCGAGTAGAATCTTAAAACCAGATAGATCTTTTGCCCCCACTGCTTCCCTTGGAAGGTTATTCCAAAACTTCACTCCTCTGATGGTTAAAAACCTTTGTCTGATTTCAAGTCTAAACTTCCTGGTGGCCAGTTTATACCCATTTGTTCTTGTGTCCACATTGGTGCTGAGCTTAAATAATTCCTCTCCCTCTCCTGTATTTATCCCTCTGATATATTTATAGAGAGCCATCATATCTCCCCTCAACCTTCTTTTAGTTAGGCTAAACAAGCCAAGCTCCTTAAGTCTCCTTTCATAAGACAAGTTTTCCATTCCTCGGATCATCCTACTAGCCCTTCTCTGTACCTGCTCCAGTTTGAATTCATCCTTTTTAAACATGGGAGACCAGAACTGCACACAGTATTCTAGGTGAGGTCTCACCAGTGCCTTGTATAATGGTACTAAAACCTCCTTATCCCTAGTGGAAATGCCTCTCCTGATGCATCCCAAAACTGCATTAGCTTTTTTATCAGCCATATCACATTGGCAGCTCATAGTCATCCTATGATCAACCAATACTCCAAGGTCCTTCTCCTCTTCCGTTACTTCTAATTGATGCGTCCCCAACTTATAACTAAAATTCTTGTTATTAATCCCTAAATGCATAACCTTACACTTCTCACTATTAAATTTCATCCTATTACTATTACTCCAGTTTACAAGGTCATCCAGATCCTCTGGTATAATATCCTGATCCTTCTCCGAATTGGCAATACCTCCCAGCTTTGTATCATCTGCAAACTTTATTAGCACACTCCCACTTTTTGTGCCAAGGTCAGTAATAAAAAGATTAAATAAGACTGGTCCCAAAACCGATCCCTGAGGAACTCCACTGGTAACCTCCCTCCAACCTGACAGTTCGCCTTTCAGTAGGACCCGTTGCAGTCTCCCCTTTAACCAATTCCTTATCCACCTTTTGATGTTCATATTGATCCCCATCTTCTCCAATTTAACTAATAAGTCCCCATGTGGCACAGTATCAAAAGCCTTACTGAAATCTAGGTCAATTAGATCCACTGCATTTCCTTTATCTAAAAAAATCTGTTACTTTTTCAAAAAAGGAGATCAGGTTGGTTTGGCACGATCTACCTTTTGTAAAACCATGTTGTATTTTGTCCCATTTACCATTGACTTCAATGTCCTTAACTAATTTCTCCTTCAAAATTTTTTCCAGGACCTTGCATACTACAGATGTCAAACTAACTGGCCTGTAGTTACCCGGATCACTTTTTTTCCCTTTCTTAAAAATAGGAACTATATTAGCAATTCTCCAATCATTCGGTACTACTCCTGAGTTTACAGATTCATTAAAAATTCTTGCTAATGGGCTTGCAATTTCAGGTGCCAATTCCTTTAATATTCTTGGATGAAGATTATCTGGGCCCCCCGATTTAGTCCCATTAAGCTGTTTCAGTTTTGCTTCTACCTCAGATATGGTAATATCTACCTCTATATCCTCCTTCCCATTTGTCATGCTACCATTATCCCCAAGATCCTCTTTAGCCTTATTAAAGACTGAGGCAAAGTATTTGTTTAGGTATTGGGCCTGCCTAGATTATCTTTAACCTCCACTCCATCCTCAGTGTTAAGCGGCCCCACTTCTTCTTTCTTAGTTTTCTTCTTATTTATATGGCTATAGAACCTTTTACTATTGGTTTTAATTCCCTTTGCAAGGTCCAACTCTACTTGACTTTTAGCCTGTCTCACTTGATCCCTACATGTTCTGACCTCAATTAGGTAGCTTTCCTTGCTGATCCCTCCTATCTTCCACTCCCTGTATGCTTTCTGCTTCTTCTTAATCACCTCTCTAAGATGCTTGCTCATCCAGCTTGGTCTACAACTCCTTCCGATGAATTTTTTCCCCTTTCTTGGGATACAGGCTTCTGATAGCTTCTGCAGTTTTGATTTAAAGTAATCCCAGGCCTCCTCTACCTTTAGATCCATAAGTTCTTCAGTCCAATCCACTTCCCTAACTAATTTCCTTAATTTTTGAAAGTCAGCCCTTTTGAAATCAAAAACCCTAGTTGCAGATTTATTTTTGTTAATCCTTCCATTTAGTTTGAACTGAATTAGCTCATGATCACTTGAGCCAAGATTGTCCCCTACAACCATTTCTTCTATGAGGTCCTCGCTACTCACCAAAATTAAATCTAAAATGGCATCCCCTCTAGTCGGTTCAGCAACTACTTGATGAAGGAATCCATCAGCTATCGCATCTAGGAAAATCTGAGCCCTATTATTATTACTAGCACTGGTCCTCCAGTCTATATCTGGGAAGTTAAAGTCTCCCATGATCATGCAATTTCCATTAGTATTTACTTTATTAAAGACATTAAAAAGGGCTCTATCCATATCCAAATTAGATCCCGGAGGTCTATAGCACACCCCAAGCACTATCGTAGGAGAGGCTTTACTAGTTTTCTTCCCCAATGTAATTTTTGCCCAGATGGACTCTGTCTTATCCATTGCATCGCTTCTTATTTCTTTACATTCTACCTCATCATTGATATACAATGCTACTCCACCCCCTTTACCTTTGTTTCTGTCTTTCCTAAAGAGCACATACCCTTCGATACCTGTAGTCCAGTCATGACTACTATTCCAACATGTTTCTGTTATCCCTATAATATCTGGTTTCACTTCCTGCACCAGTAGCTCTAGTTCCTCCATTTTGTTACCTAGGCTCCTCGCATTGGTGTATAAACATCTTAATTTTTGCTGTTTGGACTCGCTCACATTTTGTACCCTATTAGGCACAGTCATTCTACAGCCAGTATAACCTATTAGACTAGTATCCACACCGCCCTCGCTCCTTATATACATTCTCCTACCCATGGCTGTATCCTTTCTTACTTCATCTTCTTCCCTCTCAATGCTAAAATCTGGCGTGGAGATTTTCTGGACATCTCCCATCCATGTCCCCCTAATTCCTAGTTTAAAGCTCTCTTTATCAGTTGTGCCAGCCTTGATCCTAGAAGTCTATTTCCTTCCCTACTCAGATGAAGTCCATCCTGAGAGAACTGTCCTCTGTCCGTGAATGCCTCCCAGTGGCCATACATCCCAAAGCCCTCCTTATAGCACCACTGCCTAAGCCATCTGTTGACAGTCATGATAAAAATATAGCTTATAAATAGCTGCATTATATTTTAATAATTTTTGACTAATTCCTACTGATGACAAGCTTTCCCGCATGCTGCCTTCTTACTTTGTGAGGCCATGGTTGGTATTATTATTATTAGTATTCATTGGTATTGTGATAATAGCTATACCTAGGAACTGTAATAATGGCTCAGGCCCCATTGTGCTAGGTACTATACAAACATTGCACACTGTCTGGCTGGGCATCTGAAAGGCAGAAATGGCTTTACAACATGCCTGGGAATAAGTTTTTCACAATGAAGTTTTTAAATTTGTTTTAAAGTAAAATGTGTTCAGATCAATTCATGATATCCTGCTCAAACTAATTCAACATGATTTGCAAAAGTTGTGAACCTGAGACCTAAAAGCTTTATGTGTAATCAAGTATTTTCCAGCTCTGGTTGAAAAGTATTTTCTTTTTGGAACTGGATTTTATTTAACAAGGCTCTGGTTTCATCACAACAATTTTTCCAATATGGACTTGTTTTCTGTTTAATTTTGATAACAAAGAAAGGAAATCTGCAGGACACATATCACAATGGAAGTATCCTGAACCCTCTGGCCCATTTCACATAAGCCACTAATAATAATAAATAATAATAATATTTCTATACTGCAGTTCATCTTATGATCTCAAGTGGGTTAGCAAGCATTTTTTAAAATTATTTTCTGATTTAGAGAAGCATAAACAAGTGCCCACTCTAAGCTCAGAACAGTTACCCCCCCCCTCTCAAAATTATTGCTCTTTCAGACATAACATTTACATAACCAGCAGGTTAAACAGACCTGAGAACCTGTTCAACCCTTCCCACTCTTTAAATACCTAGGAGAAAAGATGAGTGCCCAGATTGTTAACAGATCCAGGCTCTGGCAGAGCAGGGTGTAGAGTGAATCCCAAAGGCAAAGATCCAGCTCCCATACCTCAGTTGAGCATAGCTGCTGTAGTATAGTACTGGGGGAGACAGGGGGTTGTCCCCTTGGTTGCCACTTTTCAATCATTGAGGGCTGCACAGGGAAGGCAAACACCTTGGATTCCTCTCAAGAATTGCCTGGGAGCCCACTGCAGATTCTAGATCACTGAGGTAATTTGCTTCCAGAGTGAAACTGCACTTAGTCTGGTTGGAGCATTCTAAACTGCTTCAGTTTGCCAGTGGTCTCAGTGTACAGCCCCAGACAGAGCACATTATATTAATCCACGCTCATCTCAGGCCGAGAGGAAAAAAGTGCCATTGGCCACTGTCATTCCCTGAGCATTCAGAAGACCAGAATCTAATAACACACTTAGTGTGCACTCCTGTATTACAATCACAGGCCTTCAGCTGGGGGCAGTTGCATAATTTCTGGTTCCCACCCCCAACCAGCTTTCTTTCCTCCCTGGTCAGAGTCGCTGTCAGCCAGGCTGAATACATTGCACATCTCTTCACTAGCACCTCCGCCCCCTCCATCGCAGCAGTCTCATGTACACATTGAATAATTGGTAGGGTGACCAAATGTCCCGATTTTATAGGCACAGTCCCGCTTTTGGGGGCTTTTTCTTATATAGGCACCTATTACTCCCCACCCCCTCCCGATTTTTTACATTTGCTATCTGGTCACCCTAACAACAGGTGACAAAGTAGACCTCTGTGCGTGCACCCTTCATGAGAGAGGTCTCAGGACAGAAGAGCACTTTTCCACTGCTCCTCTCTGGGTCCTCTCAGAACAACGGGAATTGGCACCTATATATCAGAAGTCTGCTAGGGCCTGCAGATGTTTTCACATGCCCTCCTGGTCAAGGTATGAATGGCTGCTGACAGATCGAAATGAAATCAGCACTGTCATTCTGTCATCATCTGCAAACAGGGGAATATCATTGACTAAAGCAAATGGTATGGTTTCTACCCCATATTCAGGCCTAAAGCCAGCTCCTGTCTCTCAATGATTCTGAAATACTCTAGAGTACAATTCCCTTTGGCCACACAGTTCTCCACACACCTTGTTAGATAATTGCTAATATGCCTGCACTGCTGGACTTGTGAAATGCTAGAGGTACAATATTTTCAAGAGGTCTTCTGAATTTTAACACATCTTTAGGACCAAGTCCAGCTACAGCAGATGGCAACATACCTGGACATCCATCCAACTGTGGTCATCAGCAGGTCCCTTGCTGAACGGGCATGTGGCTGCTACTGTGAGCAGGTCACATCTGAAGCAGTAATGCATAAGAATCCATTCTGTTCATGGAGAAGGGCAATGATGCACTGCTTCACCCTGCTGAGAGTGTTGCACTTGTATCAATTCAAATTCATGTGAAGTGCGTACAAACCAGTAATTATTGAAGCAGTAACATATAACAGTGACTGATAGCTAAGTAACAACACATCACAGGGTGTGTATTTATCAGTCCAGGAATAGTCAGAGAGACCATAGCTACTGGGCTAAAGTTTGTATAAAGCACTTGCCTTGTGTCTCAAAGAGATCTGAGTTCAAAGCATGTGTTAAAATAATACTTGCATGAAACTGAGCTTGTTGGTCTCATCGTAGTCCTGCCATATTTGCCACATCACAGAACTCTGAGTAGTACTACATGATATGGCCTGATTGTCAGGAAAACCCCATGCCTGGGATAGCAGGTGTACTGAGCACAGTGTTGGGGGTTTTTTTGAACCTCAAGTCTTAGTATTTCCCACAGTCATGTGGGAGCTCAGGAGCCATTTCCTAATCTCATTCTGCTGCTCCATGGGCGGATCAGAGCTTTCAGATTCAAGAAGGAAGGACTGGCTAGCATGAGTCAACAGTGATATTTTTGTCCATACCTCTGAACTCATCAAAAATCAAATGGAGACTGGGGACAAAAGACCATGTGCTGGATTATGTGCATTAGCAACTTCATTATAAATCATTATCCCTGCAAGGAACCCTCAGGTGTAAAAGAAACTGCTGTCCTTGGGCTGCAATAGCCCGGGATTGTTGTCCTTTAGAGCACCCTACCAGATGCATCTTCTTGTCTGGGCTGCTGGACCAGTTGGCGCTTGACATGGGAGAGTATTTATGGGGACAGAGGCCTTCCCCATTGCATTGTGTTGGGAGTGGAATTTTGCTGGAGCTCTTCCTGGGAGTTTATTGGTGGGTTGTATTTTTTTTTAAATAATATCAAAGGCTCCCAGAGTAGCAGATGGGCATGACACAGTATGTTGTTCTCCATTGCAATAAATAAAATAGTCTATTCACAATTCTGCATTCCCATTGCAAATAATTGAAAACCAAAAGGAAACTAGAACAAGGGAGCTCCCTATGTAAGGGACACCTTGAGAATTTTGCCAGTGGCCACTTCAAGTGAGGCACTGATTGTCTCCAAAAGAAGGTCCAGCCTGTTCTCCAGGGCTGCCAGCAGCTGGTGTACAAACAGAATGGCCAGATTGAAATCAATGGGGTACTCCAGATTTACACTAGGGTAACTGAGCTCAAAATCTGGCCCTGCTGAGAGGCACCGATAAGAACAGATGCAATCCCTTTCAATGCCCATAAAATAAAAAATAATAACCTAGTACTGCAGTTGTATAGCTACAAATGGAAATAATAATAGACACTGAATGGGTAAATATAACTAAGATAATCTTTAGGAAAAAAGACATGATTATATAGTTTATTTAGTGCATCAGATTAGTTCCTAGAAAGAAGGGGATAAAATCAATTGGCACAGTTACCTAATTATGCAGCTTTTGCTCTTCTTCACAGAGAAGGTAATGAAAATGGCACCAGGAAAAACCACTTTAGTTTCTCAGAGAAATCAGAACTAACAAGGGGAACAATGCTCTGGTTATAGAGTATCAGTGTTCCTTTTCCCGACATCTGAAATAAAAACACTTGCAGGAGGTGAGCTGCCTGGACATTTTGCTGACTCAGCCAGCGTTGTTTGTTGGTTTGCAGGCGAGCCGATGGGGCTCATCAATCTGGCAGACTCTTGAGACTCAGCACATTATTTCTGACAGGGCACACCATAAGACTATAGTATCTGTCAGCAGCATTTCCCTGGCCAGCAGCATTTCTATTCTAGCTGGGCTAATGCCAGTGCAATCATTTACATTGTTACATGCTGTTATATAGACACACACTGTGAAAGGCTGAGGCTCCGTAGCACACTCCAGAGCATGACTAAGCATTAACTCGCTGCAAGATAAACAGGCAGGGGGCGGAAACTTGTTAGTTTTGTCAAATAGTTTGGGAAAGGAGAATATGGTTTGTTCCCTCTGCACTTTGACCCACTCCCCTCCACCCCAATACTGAGAACAAGGAGATAGTGACAGGTCTCAGAGTGATGCCTCTTGGTTGACAGGGAATGACGTAGGGATGGGAGGGCATGTGTGATGCTCATGCGAAGGCCCCTAGGCCTCACTGCATACTGACAAATGCATAGCTGGAAACCAGTCTGGCTAACCTGTGTGTTAGTATTGTTAAAACAGGTATTAGCTTGAGAGAGATGTGTTTAGTGTGTGGACTTTGTGAAATGCTTGTGAGTTGCTGCCTGCCTTAATCTCACTTACAATATCTGTATTCCATGTTATTAGGTCATATTTAAGTATTTGGTCTGTAACTGTTAAAGTGGTTGCTCTGAAACTGGAAATCCCCACAGCGAGGAGGGAAGCATTACTAAGCATGAAATAGGAGTTCACCAGAAGAGATGTCATTCCCTGCCCAACAAAAAAAGAAGGCATACAGACCCCAGATGAACCACTGTGGAATATCAGTGGACAAAAGGTTTTGTTGATTTCTCCCTCAAATACCCATGGAGAGTGAACATGCACAAATTCTCATCCCCTCATAGATTGAACTTTGGGGGACAGCAATAAAAATCCCTGATGGATTTGTATTGCTATGCTGCTTGGAATTTGGAGAGGGGAATATTTCTAAGCATAAGCAAGGGATCCACAAGCTGCTTAGCTTATGCTAACCCTAAAGACTTCTAGAGCTTGCATATTACAGCAGCTTCTATTGTCTTTTGGAACCTAAGACTAACTAATTTGCGTGTGTATGTTTACCTGCTTTAACCTTGTAAATAACGCTCATTTCTTTTTCCTAGTTAGTAAACCTTTAGTTAGTTTATTACAGGATTGGCTTCGAGCATTGTCTTTGGTGAGAGACCTAAAATAAATTGACCTGGGGTAAGTGACTGATCCTTTGGGACTGGGAGTAACCTGAACATCATTGTGATTTTTGGTGTAAGGGACCATCTATCAGAAAGGTAGGCCTTCCTGGATGACAAGATAGACTGGAGTGCCCAAGGAGACTGTCTGTCACTCCATGTTAAGGCTGTTCTAGTGCTTGAGGAGTTCACACTTGATACTTGGTTGTTGAAATTTAATTATAGAACATACAACCAGCTTGGGGTTTGTGCCCTGGTTTGTAATAGTCTGCCCTGAGGTTGGCAGTCACGGTCTTGAGCTACTCCAGGCAGCGTGACAGGGTGTATATGAAATTTTTCCTGTTTTGTACACTAGTGATAAATATGATAGTTCCAGAGATCAAGTCAATGGTTAATGAAATATGTATTTTTTGTCTTGTATATTTAACTAAAAGTTCCCCAGTGTAACACACTGTAGCTGAATGAGGAGCCTCAGTTATTTTACAGCAAGTAGCTGCTGCTGCTGCATCCTGATTTCTGGTATCCCTTTTTAACTAAAGTAATAATTTTGATGTTTTCAGATTGCAGTTCAAAAACAAGCCAGTTAGTGACTCCTGCGAGCGAAAGGGAAGGGAGAGGGAATGCATGGTTTCAACAAATTGGTTTGATGTCTCTGGGGTATTTGGGCTTTTCAGTAGGAAAGACTGCAAAAAAATTGCAAGTCTCTCACAACTAGGGATATTGTTGTTAAATAAAAACAGGAAGCAAGCAAGCTACCTGAGTAAAAGCTTTTGCAATCTGTGTTTGATTTGGGATGTAAAGTGTACAGCACTTCTGAAAGCCAGAGTGTAAAATAGTGTAATGGACCATTCCAGGGCATTTGAGCCTAAAAGTAAAGCGGTGTGAATTTTTTGCAACTAATTGTGAACCCAAGTGAAACTCACCAGATTTCAGACCTCCTGGTGAAACTGGACAATGTTTGTTTTTTGTAAACCTGTTGCTGGGACAGGGCACTGAACTGGGGCTCAGGAGACCTGGATTCTATAGCCAGCTCTGCCCACTGACCTACTTGTGTGGCCGTTGGACAGGTCACTTCACAGCACCATGCCTCAGTTTCCCCTTCCACCTTTGTTTTGTCTCTTACTATGTGTTTGTACAGCATCTATCACAATGGGGCTACGATCTTGGCTGAGGCCTGTAAGCACTATTGTAATATAAATAATATGAATAAATCTCTTGGGGCCAAAGCCAGCAGAAAGCAGAGTTATGACAATGTTAGCCAAAGTTAAGCAGTGATTAGGAACTTCTAAGTACCTTGATAAATATCAAACCCTAACAAGAAAAAAAAAACGGAATAAACTTACCACTTTCACACATTTGCTGAAGTCGACCATTGTGTGGGTCTACGTAAGCCTAAAACTCAAAATAAATCTCGTGGGGTGTGCCAACCATACGCATCACGAAGGTTCACTCAGAGGTGTGCAAATCTCACTGAGCGCTCTGGTTGGAAGACTGAAGCCAACTCAGGGCCTGTTTTAATAGCAGGATGATAGTTCAGTGAACAGCAAACAAGACAGGAAAGGGGAGAAAGCAGATGCAGAGCACGGGGGCCTGGCTAGAAGGTTCTAATTGAGCATATCAGTTGTCCAGCTAGAGACAGACTGGCGGGGTCCTGGCCCGAAGAGGTGCTGAAGAGTGGCGCAGCTAGCAAGTGACAGGAAGACTTAGGGCCCTGATTCTGAGCTGTGACCAAGCTGAACTCAGCACAGCTTTAGTGGGGAAAGAAACCAAGATGTATGTCACTTCATAGCTCATTGGATTCTGGCGGAAGCAGGGGCCTGGCCTGGTCCCTGGCATAAGCTATAGGAACCCCATAGATACTCTAACTTAGGGCTGCCTGCAACAGCTACTAGCTGGGACTAGCTAGAGTACAGCGCACTTTATGCCTCCTCCTGTCCCAACCACACATGCGCTTGCACTGATGCTGTGATGAGGAGTGATAGAGCTATTCTGGTGTTGGGATCATCATGTCATGGACAGTGGCTCATCTCTCCTTCTGCCCTCCATCCATCACCTCTAATGTGGCAGAGCCCAGGTCCCTCCCAGCACTCACAGAGGGGTTTCCAGATGCTTGGGGGGGACAATGAGGGAGCTGGATGTGGTACTTCTTTTGGTTTACTTCCTGCTACCAGACAGAGGAAGAGTAACAGGGGGATCACATGCAGAGGATTCAAAAGTTATGAAGAGCGTCATGAAAATTAATTGGTCCTTCATTTTTAAAAATCCTCTGCCATAACAAAGGAAGAACAAAAGTGTGCTTGAAATTAAAGGACAGCACATTTAGGACAAAAAAGGGAAATTGTGGTCTGCAACATGTCATCAGCATTGAAATTCACTGCTGCAGGTGGTCATCAGAACATCTGCTGTGGCAAGATTTGAAAAGGGATGGGTAATTTTCTGAACGCAAACAGCATGCGGGCTCAGCTAGCAAAGAAATCACATTCTTCAGGGCATACTGGAGTGACCAGCCAGGGATATGTCAGTTATTATCTGCTACTAGACAGGAATATACTAGACTAGAATGGACCAGGGTTCTGAGCTGGTATAGCAAATCCTATGTTCTCTTCGTTTTTGAACCTGAATACACTGTATTAGACCCCAATTATGCTAAGTGTCTCCATCAGCAGTCCAAAGAGGTCATTTAACCTTGCCAACTCCTTAACTCACTTAACTGTTTATTCTTAGTATTGTTCATCCTGGTATTATTTAATCTAATCTATCAACTGTAGTATGGGCACCTGGAGTCAAGATTGTTAAGCAAAACTATACTATGCAACCATTTGTTAAGCAACAGTTCTTGTTAATGAATATTTTAGTGTCTTTGATCTGTTGCATAGTGATGACCACCTGTGACCTGCTCTCTGTGGGGGCTTTAGCTGCCCTTGATTTTCACATTCAAAACCTGTCCTCATAAAGGAAAGACCGGGAGGAGGATGGTTTGTATTTACCTTCCTATGAATATCCTGTCAAGCAGTTTTCTTTTCAACTAAGAATCCAAACAAACAAGATAACCATAAACACAAATGGAAATCGTGTTTGCTTTGTTTGGCTGCTTCTTCATTCTAAATATAGAATTCGGTGCTGGTGAAAGGGCCCCAGTTGATAGAAATATAAAGTGAAGTCCTCTATTCATCTACAGAATGGGTACAGTCTGGATGGGGCAGCGAAAAGCTTCCTTCGCTTTGCTCTGCCAGTGTACCTCAGCCTTGCCTGGACTCTCCAGGGGTCAGAGGGTAGGTTAGGCCCTGTTCCTATTGAAATTAATGACAACCTTCTCACTGACTTCAGCTGTGCAGGATCAGGTTCTTTTGCTGCAAATTTTGCTCTCAGTGCATTATAAATCTGGAGTAACTCCATGAAAATTGACATGCCATTTTCACTGGTGTGCTCCAGCTGCTCTACACCATTGCAGCAGCACAAAACAGCTATGAACTAAGCTCAACTGGACAGCTAAGCTGAATTTTCAGGTATTTTACATTACAGGCAGCCAGGGCATACCACTGAATCTAGCCAAATGGACTAACTGATGATTTACACTAGCATAACTGAGAGCAGGATTAGACCCTGTGGACCTAATTCCACAGTTGTGTTCCCTTTGGGTAGCCTTTTATACCTATGTAAGACGTTCCCTTGGAATACTCAAGCCACTGGGTGCTCAGACAACTTGGGTGTGACCATTGGGTGTGCCAGCTTGGAAAATCCCCATGGCATTCAACTACCATTTGAACCCCCAGAGGGGTCAAAAATTATTTGCAGCTACTCAAGCCTTTGAAACATCTGGCCTTGCCTTCTGTGCTGGGGCTGTGGGTAAAGTGGTCAGTTACTGTAAACCATTTTTGCACTTGATTTTCACAATCAAAAAATCTATATTCACAAAGAAAACACTAGGCAGGGGGAGTGTGTTCATCATTGCTCTTGATCTCCTCTGAGAGTGATGTTTCCATAGGATCCAGAACTCAGGCAAATAGGGTAACGCTGCAACAGTGGAAAGCCTGGCTAAGGTTCATGTGGGTTCTTTTGCTGATGTCCTTGCTCACAATCACATTTGCAAGAGATAAATACAATGGCCAGATTTTTGCCTTGTTACAAATGTGCTGTAGCTTTGCTCCATTTCCTCTCTTGCTTACTGCTGTTTTGTTGGTGAGAAGATAACTTCCAGAATATCAGCTCTCACCTTGAAGTCTGATCAAAGCATATCCCCTGGTTTTTAAAAAGAAATGGGAGATGGAGGTAGCTCTTTCGTCCAGGAACAGTTTATTTTCATTGGAATGGTTTTGCCTATTGTAACCCAGGCGCACTCCAGTGTTCTGAAGCTTTGCCAGTTCTGATAGGTTTCCTTGATGTTACTGTAGCCGACAAGGCTGAGCACAGCTGTCTGGTGCCTGCGAACCTTAGGAGCCCTGTAGGACCTGAACAAGTCAAATAAACTGAACTTAGACATAATCGGGCCAAGGGTTTCTTCAGCCAAATCCAGTGTAAATAGGCAAGAATCAAAGTAGACACAATGGGTCAAATTAATCCCTCGTGTAACTCTGTTAACTTCAGTGAAGTTATATCAGGAATGAATTTGCTGCAGTTTGTCCTCTAAATTAATCCAAATTGTAGGGGCAGGCTAAGTAAACAAGAACCTGAGGCTCAGCCCTCAGATTTGTCTTATTTTAATATATTTAAGAATATATTAAGATCAGTGTGGAAGGTCTTTTTTTTTTAATTGGAAGAACATTTTGATAAATTACCAAGTTTTAGAGGCAAGTGGATCCAGAGCAGCTGGGTCAAGAGCTAGACATGCATTCCAGATGCCTACGGTTGTCCTAGCTGTGCATAAGAGAAAGACATGTGGGAAGATCTTGATAAATTGATGCAGAATGTTTAGAACCCTGAAGCCATGGTGCTACCACAGCCTGCCTAGTGTTTGAAGATTGTGGGACTGATTTCTCCTTTGTGTAAGCTCCTTGGGTGAGGGACCGTCTTTTTGTTCTGTGTTTGTACAGCCCCGAGCACAATGGAATCCTCATCCATGACTAGTGCTCCCAAGCACTACTGTAATACAAATACATAATAATAGTAGACATTGTGCTAAAACCTTGTCAAAATTCTCTATGCACATCCAAGGTAGCATTTTGCACCATCTTTGCATAGATGTAAATGACTTACACAATGTACAAAGTAAATGGTGAAGCAGGTTCTCTGGCTCCCAGTTGTATTTTCTGTTATAGTGAAGGTGCATTCTGGATTGGGGATGCCATTTGGAATGTATATCATGGCCATGGTGCACAGGCTAAAGGTTCATGAGATGACATCTCATGTGGTATCACTAACTGTTCTACCGTTGAGTCAGATGCCGCTCCCAGTTACACTGATACAAAGTGTGAGTAACTCCATTGGGGCAAATTCATCACTATGCTCTAGCTGCTTTGTGCCTTTGCATCAAAGGCTCTTACCCAAAAGTCCCCCCTTAGCTGCAGTGGATTACATGCATGAGTGTTGTGCACTGTACTGAGAGCAAAATATGATTCAATGATTTTGCTTCCTTTATCACATGAGGCACAATCCCCCCCTGAAGCTGAGCTTCCAAGGGCCTGATATGCCAGTTAGAAGCGTTATGGAAATGGTACGCTCGCCCTGATTGAAAGGTGAAAGCATCAGATTCAGGAGAGCACGGCGACTGCAGGAAATGACATTAAGAGAGGACAAATGGCAAATCAGGCAAGTTTAGGAAACCTTTCAATCAGCAAGTTCTTATTTTATTCTATTTTCAAGTTGACCAGCTTATAATCAATCACTCAGACATGATTATTTAATGGCACTAGAGAACCCTAACATTAAATATAATACTTGAGTAGTGTTTTGGGGGTGCTGACAAAACATGGAAATGTCTGACTATTAAAAGTATGTGTGGTGGTTTGCACAGCAAACATTTCGTCTTTCATGCAGCCTTTCTCCTATGTCCTCTCTCTAAGTTTATAAAATGACTGTGCCAGATGAGAGGTAGGTCCATGCAACACAAATCCTTTTGTCAATATATAGCCAGTGGTGAGCTGGAGCCAGTTCGCACCGGTTCGCACGACCCGGTTGTTAAATTTTGAACCAGTGTTAGAACCGGTTGTTAAAAGTTGTTACGGCTCCCTGAGCTCCTGGCCGTCCCCTCCCGCGCCTTCCCCGCTCTCGCAAAGCCTCAGCGTGCCGCGCCGCTGGCGCCAGCGCTCTGGACCGCTCCTGGGCAGCTCTGCAGCGCCTGCTGCTTTGAGTGGCATGGTAAGGGGGTGGGGCTGCGAGCTCCAGCGGGCCGCGCAGCATGCATACAGGCTGCCCTGAGCAGCATGGTAAGGGGGCCGGGCCGAGGCTGGGAGGAGGAGTTGGATAAGGGGCAGAGAGTGGTTGGAGGGGGCGGAGGTTCTGGGGGGGCGGTCACGGGACAGGGAACGAGGGGGGTTGGGTAGGTGTGGGAGTTCCGGGGGGTCTGTCGGGCAGGGCAGTGCAACCACTAGGCGGACTAGGTGGCCGCCTAGGGCACCAAGTGGTTGGGGGCGCCAAAAAGCGGTGCCTCCCCCCCCAATTTTTTTAAACAGCGGAGCACAAGGCTGCTGCTGCTCCCAGCCTCCCGGCTCCAGAGGGGCCGCCCGCGGCGTGGCCAGTCCCTTCCCCCAGGAGAGCAGCCGGCGACGGAGCGGGGAAGGGGGGGGTCTAGCACTAGCAGCTGCGCCTTCTTCCCTGCACCATGGGCTGAGTCAAGCTCCCCGCCGCCCCGGGGCTCTCAGCAGCAGCTGCCACCACCAGCACTGAGAGCCCCTGGGGCGGCGGGGAGCCCGGTTCGGGCGCAGGGGGGCTGGATGCCTGCACCACTGTTGAGGGCCCCGGGGGTGGCAGAGAGCCTCGCTCGGGCGCGGTGGGGCTGGCTGCCTGCACCACTGCGGGGAGCCCGGCTCGGCCCGCAGCGCGGGGAGCCCGGCTCGGCCCGCAGCGCGGGGAGCCCGGCTCGGCCCGCAGCGCGGGGAGCCCGGCTCGGCCAGCTGCGCTCTGCTCTTTGTGCAGAGAAGCTGGGTGTCTACTCCACCTGCAAGGTACCTAGCCAGGCCGCGGGGAGCCGCAGGGGCCCGCGGAGCGCCGTGGGTGGGCATGTCCAGTCCCTGGCCTTGGGAATGGTATATGTTGGAGCAACCCGGGCACCCGGCCCCCAGCCAGTGCCACCTCCTCCAATACGCACCAACCAGCTACCTTCTCCCCTGTGCACCCCCTGCCCCAACAACCCACCCTGTCCTGCCACTTTTGCCTCTTGGCAACCTCCACTCGGCAACTCACCCCCCGCCAGCCACAGTCACCTTCAGCCCTGCATCAATCTCAGGACCCCTCCCCCTCACCTGCCATCTCCCTCCTGCCCACTCCACCCTTGTGCAAACCCCTCCCTCTACCTTCACCCCCCTGCAATAACTCCGGACACATACACACCCCTTCCTGCCAGCCCCTTGCAACAATCCCCTCCTGTCCACTTCTCCCTTGTGCCATGCCCTCCCTGCAATGTGCCCCTTTTGCCTCTGTGCAATCTCTTCCCTGCCACTAAACCCCCGTCCCCTCCACCTCTTGGCACATCCCTTAAATCAGAACTTTTTATAGGGAATCGGTTGTTAAGATTTTGGCAGCTCATTTTTGTATATAGCCGCAAAAATATCAGTGCTGGCAGTGTGCACACCTCCTTGAAAGCTCTCTGGTGGCTTGCGGGTCTCTCAATCAGGGAGTAAAAACAACACCATGTGATTTAAGTGGTCAATAACATGGCATGAATAGCAAATTACAAATAATGAGTACGCAAAGCAATAATCATAGTGAATAACTGGCAAGAAATCCACACGATAAAACATGTTTGCACAAATCAGTTGGCAAATAATAGTGAAAAATGCAAAAAGGACAGGCTAAATTCCTCAGCAAAACTGTACCCTGCATATAGCTCTCACCAACCTCTAGTCGTAAACAACATTGCAGCCTGGTTCTCACACACACACACACGTGTTCCAGATAAACATCATATTCATAGTGAATATTGCAATTTCTGTTGACAATTCATGTCTGCTTTGATTGCCATTCTACTCACCTTCCAGAGTCTGGTGTGTTTATTAGAAAATACCACAGCTACTCTTTGAAGGGCCACATGATGTTTCTAGACAAGTGCTTTTTTTGTTAAAACATATAAATAAACATATACTTCTAAAGTATATATCTATATTATAGTAGGCACTTGAGGTTTATTTTCCCAAGATTGATCGTGTGCCCATATAAAGTCTACCTCAATAACTGCCAGCTGTTTATTTATTTTTTTAAATAAATGCTGTTCCCTTGCTGGAAACCCAGCAGGAATATTACACTCTGAGGCATGTTCTCTTGTGTAGGAAGGGATCCATGTTTGCTCAACTGTGGCAAGAAAAAATCCAACTGTATAAAATTTTCTGCTATGGCCAAAAAAAATTATTTAACAAATATAATGGACCACATTCATCACTCCTGTAACACCACTGAAGCTAATGCAGTTCCACCTTCTTGTACCGAGGGTGAACTTTTTCCTGTACATTAATATAAATAAATAGAGCATACACAGTTAGTCTAGATAGGCTGAAATTACAAAAGCTATCAATCCTCATGCTTCAGGGCATAATCTGATTACCAGATGAGGTCAACTAGAAATTTCCCCTACCGGTATAATATTGCATAATTAGATTCATTATGGGTATTTTATGCCTTTCTCCAAAGCATCCTCATTAGCCACTAGATGGACCATTGCTCTGTTCAGCTATGGCAATTCCTATGTTTCTAATCCACAAAGCAGTTGGCAGTGGACACCACAGTTCCTGTTTTATGCATCACTCAGCAGCCATGCACCAGATGGAAATCGGCCTGTATCCCAGCTCTTTCACAAAAGGTTGCTGCTACCTGCGGATGAAGCTTCAGCCAGGATGCAGGGGAGGAGAAGAGGAGGAGGAGGTTTACTGCCAAAATGAGAAAGTCTCTGGAATAATTTTCTTTATAGTGGCATAAATGAAAAGACACATCATTTAACCTGTAACTCAAGCGACAGCAATACATAGCAGCTTTAAAGAGTGAAACTGAAGTCTATGAAGAGTAGATATTCCCAAACTGGTCTGGGGACTATTGATGGGTGGAAGGGAGCTGGCCAGGCATATGGTATGGTCTCTTCTTTTTTCCCACCTAAACGAAAAAAAACAGGTGGGGGAAGGGGAAATGAGATGAAGAGTGAAAGTAGATTGTGTGATCAACTGTATTCAATGCACCAAAGACAGCAAAATGACATAACTATTTCCCTAATATCACTTTTCCATGTAAACAAACATTGCATTTGCTCAGGGATATTATGTGATCACCAATGGGAGTGAAGAGGGGTGGAGGGATGCTGGACAATTGTGAACTTGGGGTGGGGGAGGGAATGACTGCGCACAAGATAATCTCACCATTAAGAGGTGGGCTGGAAAAATGAGACATTTATCCCCTAACTTGTTGAATCACAGTTCTAGGTTTATGGCCTATTCTGCACCCATTGCCCTCCCATTGGGAAGATCTCCCAGTTCAACAACACACAGACCTGACATGGCACAACACTGTTCTTTTGCCCGTTTGACTGGAAAGTGGGAGACCTTGGGACTGTATGCTTCCCAGGGAGCTGGCCCATTGAACTGAGCTGTACTTTCACTCTGTCCGAAGCAGGGACGGCTGCCAAGTAGTATCCTGCCATCTCTTTATATGAAAAATACCAGGGTGAGGTCAGAGATAAAAATAGTCGCCAGGGTTCATCTTTACATGAAGACCCCCTTTATACCAGGCTAGTGGAGTAGGGGCTGTGAAGGGTCCTTAGCATACATGAGAATCACCCCTCCAGGGAGCTTAGCAGGTGGAATGTGGGCATTACTCATTAAAAAGAAGTTCTTGGTAGATAAACATATCGGTCATGAGTCATTTTTACAGGCTACCTCAACTAACATTGAAATAAATATTTGTTTGGATTCCATTTGTTGCTTCTGTTTATCCATGCAGAGGAACTCAGCTCCCAGTAGTTCTTCTGTCACCTAATGTCAATCGCCACCTACGGAAGTTAGAACCATGCTGCTGGAGTACCTCTGATGTCCCTCAGATATAAAGCTGGTATCTCTGTCAATGTTTCTGGGTGGTTTTGTGGCATTACCTTTAAGGGCCTGATTCTCATTTACACTAACTCCACTTTCCGACATGCTGGCAGTGGAAAGGGGCCTTCGACTGGATGTAACTGTAATTCACCTCCGCTATAAGAGCGGTATAAAGTGCCCCCCCGTGTTTCCCCGAATGGGGTGATGAGAAGTTAGGGAGGCAATTCACTGGATACACACCTTCTGTAAAGCCCAGAGCTCAAATCCAGAGAGGGTCTCTGCTTGCTATCATTTCAGGATTTCAGGATGGAGGTCTAAAAATCTGCCACTATGCAAAGCACCTGTAGGGAGGAAGAGCCAGAGGGAGGCGATGAAAGGGCTGCTTAGCCATGGGGCTGGATTTGTAGCTACAAAGCTATTCTGTGGCCTGGGGGAAGATTCCACAGCTCTATGTGTTTGTGAAGATCTCCAGCCCTGGCAAGAGGGTAACGGTTTGTGAACACAAGTTATGCTGCCACCACATTCTTCCTGTAACAAATCTTAACCAGGAGAAATAAGAAGTGACTCACAGGGTTTCATCGTATTGTTTGTAGTGAATCTGGTTCCCATGGAATGTGCCAGATCCACAGCTCTGGAGACTCAAGGCTTGTATTTCTCCACAGGAAAAGTACAGCGGGGTGTTGGAAGTGCTGGCTTCCCCCATAGTGTCCTCGCAACGGGCCTCCATCTGAACGGAAAGGGGACCACCTATAAGGAGGCAGAAGTCTCTGTTTCCATGAGCTCACAGCAGAGAGTATAGCACTTCATCCAATTTCTGATTTAAAGCATGAACCATTTTCCAAACGCTCTCTTGCCAGGCATATAAAAATAAAAAGAATTTAAATGTGATTTAAAAAAATAAAATAAAATAAAATAAAATGTAGTTTAAAAAATTATTCTGGAACCATCCAACTTTAGATGTGGGTTAAAAAACAATACATTTATAACCCTGCTCCTGATGAGGTGTAAATTTCCCACCCATCACAGACCGGATGCCAGCTGGTTGAAAGGGTCGTGTATTTACTGTCACCATTGCACAATTATCATGGTGGTTTAATTTTTTTCACAGAGCTAACTCTGATTGGTACAATTTTTAATTCTGCCTTTGCCTTTTTATGTTTCAGATCAACTGTGCATTTCATCAGCCTCTTACCTACCAGCAGTCATGAAATATGAGACATTGTGGGAAAGCAAAGTCATAGAAAGAGTTTCTTGTTCCAGACTCCCCAGCCCAGCTGCTCTCCAGGCAGCTTTTGTGATCCTAGGGACAGTAAACATCAACCTAAAAAAATCAGAGAGTTTGGGCATTTTGGCTTCCAGCCATTGGACAACTTATTATTATTACTGATGCATGGCTATGAAAATTAAAGGGCCTTTTAGTACTAATATCTTTGGAAGCTGCTATGTGATATATCTGGAATCAGTTCAGAATGTTCCTACCTGCTCTGCATCCTATGCTATAACCAATCAAAGCAGTTCTCTTCTTCCTCTATGCCTCAATCTATACCAATCTTAATCAATTTTAATTTCTTCTTCCATTAAATTGGCCTGTCCAATCAGACTCAAAAATAACACAACAACGTTGAGTTTCTGGAGCCCTGTATTGACTGGAGTAACTAGATATATCTCTTCACAGCTAGAGTGGTGGATATGGCACAAGTATGTTTTCTTAAGTGCACTGCAGGGAATTAATTTATTTATGTATATTCCATTTACAGGAATGCCACACATCAGGCTTTCACCCTGTCAGTTTGTATAACAGGATCAGAAGTGGCAGGGAGAAGGCAATGCTCATTTCTGAGCATTTTTTGTTTGTTTTTTTCTCAAGTAACTTAGTTAAAAACATATCAGACTTTAACTGTCAATGGGCCAAACTCATCCCTGGAGTAACTATTGACTTCAGGGGGCTTACAGCAAGAATGAATTCCTTATCTACCTGACAGCTCCTGCTCTGTTTCCACTTCTACAGTCTATCCTTAGCCTCCACATTCTTAGTTCTTCTCTGAGGTCTTATGTTAATTCTCTCCGTTGTGCTCAGGGCTACACTTAAGGAATCCAAAGACTGGCAGAAAAATGCAACCTTGGCATCACTGGCAAATTGCTACACCAATTAATGTCACGCTAGGAGTTCAGATACCATGGTGATGGGCGTGGTATAAGAACCTGGACAGAATACCATGAATAGACTGTACTACAGATATGCTGTGGATACCAGGTATATTTCTAAGTGAGTGTTCTGAGTGGACAGATACGCAGTATTCTGAACATATTTTTAATGATAAAGGATTAAATTCACCCCATGTGCATAGGTCCAGTGGAAGTTAAGTAGAATTTCAGTGGTGCTGATGTCAACATATGGAGATCTAGATTTGATTCCTGACCCTGCTTCAGATTTCCTGTGGGGCCTTGGGCAAGTCACTTAATCTCTCTCTGCCTTTGTTCCCCAACTGGAGGATAAGAAGACTTTGTTTCACCCACCCTTTGACTGAAATGCATATTGTAAGTTCTCCAGGGCAGAAGCTGTCTCCTACTGTTGCAGTTACTGTGCCTTGTACAAGGGGCTGTGGTGTCATTTGGGCCTCTATGTGCTACTGTAACACAAATAATAATAAGAACCACCTGACTAGTTTAAAACATCAAGTCTGACTTCATCTGCTACACATTATTGTGATGAAAGATATTATCAGACTCCATAAGCACACCAAATAGCTTTCTGGCTCTGGTGCACAGTGGAGATAAAACATACTGACTGAAGTGCTCCAGTCCTTTCTGTGTGAGCAAAATGAAGCATCCACTCTCTGGCTTACATCAACAAGAATGCATTTATTTAAGCCTTCTGTATGTACAGTAGCAAATGGAATAGACCAGTTTGCTGAGATCAGGATTTCTCTGCCAAAACAGTTATTCTTATGTCTTCCCACACCTTAGGAACACATATATGAGAGCAGTACAGTGAGTCTACCAATGGAATAATCATCTGTTGGCGTGAAAGGCCTATCAAGACTAATGGAAGCCATACATGGAATGTTAAGTAGAGTTCGGTACAATTTATCAAGGGCTATCTGACCAGTCCGGTCCTCCATCTGTTTCTCAAAAATGGCCTGGACAGTCCTTCCTCTCTGCCACTGTCCTGTTCTACAATATTAGTGTTACACGTGTCAAAAGTCTACTTGCAAAGTTGGAACAACAATTAAGCAAGCTCTCAGCTGAGCTCGTCTGGAGTTGTTCTTCCATAGGGATCCTTTCTTATTACATTTGTTATTGTCCAGTTTTTAAAAAATGTCTTTGGAGGGAGTGGGGTTATTCAGCCTGTAGTCAGGAAAGGGCTGGCTCAAGCTACCCTAAAGCTTCCCTTTCCATTTCCCCAAATACAAGGTCATCAAGAAGGCAAAGAAGATTCATGGACTGTTATGCACTGAAAATGAAGTTATTAGCATACAGTAAGAACATGATGTGTTCAGTATTCCTTAGAAAGCTGTTGTATAGCCATTCCTTTGTGTATTCTTGTCTTCCTTGGAAACTTGGACTTTGTAAAACCCAGATGCTACTTAAATATATCACACATTATGTTTCTCTGACTAAAGTACATTGAACTAAATGAAATTCAGTTTAAATTAGAAATCCCTGTTGTGAAGTTCAGATCTGGGTCCAAATCTGAACTGCCCTGGGACTGTCCAGCTCTAATTAGCTATTTAGCCCAATGTATTTTATACCACCTTTAACTATGGTTGATCGGAGTTTGCGTTCTGGCCCATAGCTACTTATAATAGACCTGATCCAAAGTTCATTAAAAATCAATTAAAGTCTTTCCATTGGCGTCAGTGGTCTTTGGATCAGGTCCAATATATCCTATACAGAATGTCCATAATTAAGATTTTAAAAAATATCTCACCAACTGCTGAAGTTTCAGATCCACCACTAATCCTTCTTGTCTTCGAAGACTTGCTCTGATTTATGTTAAGGTGTTCGATAAACTCATCTGACTGGCTTCCTTTCCTTTTGCCTATATTTTATAAATATACCCTTTAGTTTACCCCACAGTGTAGTTTGTTGCAGGAGTAATCTGCTTGTCCTGAATTATTAAATCAGCCAGACTCTGTTTCCAATATTCTAATACTTGTCCAGAATCTAAATGGAGCTTAGCCAAATCTAATGCTTTTAGTACTGAGTTAGCCCCTTCTTTTTTTTCTTTTCTTTTTTTTTTGGCAACTTGGAGGCAAAAGATTAAGTACTGGTTGGGCAATTAAAACTGGAAGATTAATGGCACTGATTTAAAATGTGTGTCCCTTCCCTGAACATCACATCCTAGTTCCTCATGGTAGGGAAAGAAATCGTAGGACTCACCAGCAGCTTCTCTAAGTTAGAATTTCTTTCATGCCATCAACCCCATTTTAAAAATGAAGACTACAGTTGATCTTGTCTCCTCCAGCCAGGATTTTAATTCTCTAAAGGGGGTCTGAGATAACGTATAAACTATTGCTATTCACAGAATCATAGGACTGGAAGGGACCTTGAGAGGTCATCTAGTCCAGTCCCCTGCACTAATGGCAGGACTAAGTATTACCTAGACCATCCCTGACAGGTGTTTGTCTAACCTGCTCTTAAAAATCTCCAATTATGGAGATTCCACAACCTCCCTAGGCAATTTATTCTGGTGCTTATCCACCCTGACAGGAAGATTTTTCTGATGTCCAACCTAAACCTCCCTTGATGCAATTTAAGCCCATTGTTTCTTGTCCAACTGTCAGAGGTTAAGAAAATTTTTTTTCTCCCTTCTCCTTGTAACAACCTTTTATGTATTTGAAAATTGTTATCATGTCTCCTCTCAGTCTTCTCTTCTCCAAACTAATCAAACCCCATTTTTTCAATCTTCCCTCATAGGTCATGTTTTCTAGATCTTTAATGATTTTTGTTGCTCTTCTCTGGACTCTCCAATTTGTCTACATCCTTCCTGAAACATGGCGCCCAGAACAGGACACAATACACCAGTTGAGGCCTAATCAGTGTGGAGTAGAGCGGAAGAATTACTTCTCAGGTCTTGTTTATAACACTCCTGCTAATACACCCCAGAATGATATTCACTTTTTTTGCAATAGCGTTACATTTAGCTTGTGGTCCACTATGATCACCAGATCCCTTTCTGCAGTACTCCTTCCTAGGCAGTCATTTCCCATTTTGTATGTGTATAACTGATTGTGGAGTACTTTGAAATTCAATAAGGACAAATGCTTTCTATTTACTTCAGACCATTTCTCCAGTTTGTCCAGATCATTTTGAATTGTAATCCTATCCTCCAAAGCACTTGCAACCCCTCCTAGCTTGGTATCATCCGCAAACTTTATAATTGTACTCTCTATGCCACTATTGAAAACATTGATGAAGATACTGATCAGAACCGGACCCAGAACTGATCCTTGTGGGACCCCACTCATTATGCCCTTTCAGCATGACTGTGAACCTGGACATCTGGACCTTTAAACCCAATTCTCAATTTAAGCATAGTCACAACTCTTACTGACTTCCGGGGGAGCTGCACCTCATGTCTACGGGCTACACTGGGCCCACACTAACTGAAAAGATATAGTCCTTGATCCAAGGAGCTTACAGTCTAAGGATCAGATCCTTCTTGCCTGACTCACAGTAGGATCAACTGACATCATTGAGAGTAATAATCTGTGTAAGCAAATCAGGGTTAACAAAACAAATAACAAAAGAGTAGGTTGAGCTCGGAGAAAAGAAGGTAGTAAAAGACAAACATTAAAAGATCTAAGGGAATAGATCAGTAAGGCGCAAATTGTTTTACACTTAGCTCATATAAGCTATTGTGCCTTTTTGGTCAGGAACCTCCAAACCCTCTCTCACTTGAGCCGTGGTTACTCATACAGGTAGCTCCACTGAAGTGAAGGACTCTAGCCAAGGGCTAGATCATCCATTTGTATTCTAGTCCATAGCAAGGGGCAGTGTACTGCTGGGCCACTCCTAAAGCATCTTGGGAACCACCACCATCTCCTTCCACAGAGTATGCCCCCAAGATACACTGGTGTAACTACACTGCCAGACTCATGGGGGGTGGACAGCTTAGCGTCCATCCTGCCAGGCTCCTAGGGGATACACGGCCTAAGGTCTGTCCTCTCCCACTTCTTCCCACCCACCTGTGTGAGGTGGAGGTTTTGCTTCCCTTTGCAAGCTGGAAGTGGTGATGTAGAGCTCCAGTGCAAGGGGATAAGGGGTTGTGTTATATGTCCTCCACCCCACTGTGCCAGTGTGCAGGCTGGGCCCTAACCTGACCCCAAATAAGGAAGAGTTTGCAGGATACTTGGATTGCTGTAATCCTGCTACACACACCGCACAACCACTCAGGAGAGGATCTGTAAATACAAAAAAACCAGGAGAAATAGGATTTGAAGAAAACCATTTACTCATGACACATGTGGTAGTGCACTGGCAGGATGAGATCACATACTAGAAAACAACTAAATATAGACAAGCCCATTTGAAACAAATATATTATACACACATAGTTTCAGATGGGTATAAATATAACATGGTTTATGCTATGGGACGTATGTCTATAGGATGGATATGATCTCATATATTGACTCATGCAGTATATGAACTGGTAGGAAAATGGCCCCTTCCATTCAGTACTGTCCACATATGTGCCAGATGAAAATAAATGACATTATCTATGCACATGAAATACACATGGATTTCCACATGAGTCGGTTCAAACCAGAACCTTGATCTGACACCCCTTACACTTTAGGAACATTCCCCAACATTTCATGGGCTGACCCATCTCTGTTATACAGCACAGGCAGGCAGCTAGTCAGACTGCAGAACATTTCTAACCTTATACATGTGCACACACAGGGTGCCTCATGTTGTGGAACTAATTGCTCTTAGACTGTTCCATTTTAAGATAACACCAAAGGAAATGCAACATTCTTCCTTGATTTTTAAAAATATCTGATTTTGTGCATTATGTTTATTTTTTCAGAGCGTTAGAATACATTCACAGATTCCCAGGTTTCTCCTGAGGAGTGTCACCTCCACAGTTTGTTCAGGATAAAAACTGTTTTGGTTTGCACTCTTGTAGCCTGAACCAGCACACTAATGAGAAATTCTAATGAATAAAATGAAAGTAACCCTCCAGGCACCTTTATAGCAAACACTGCCAGTGTCATCTAGAAAACGGTGCTCAATGAGAGGGATCAAATAGCGGCGCACACGCTATATAGCAACGCAGATGTTCCGTGGAAGCTGACTTTGCCATAAAAGCCACACAAGCCTTTTTTTAGATCAATTATATTTCAAGTTGATATTGAAAGGAAAGGAATTCAATGAAAGGAATTCAATATATAGTCATGCCTCAATGCAGGGAAACACAACAGAGTGTGGATTCAATCAAGAATTATGGCAGCATATTCACAGTGTACTGGATGTGTCTTTTCTCTTTTTTTAATACTGTCACAATTCTGTCCTAGTTATGCAACTGTATAAGGTTAGAAATATTTTGCAGGCTGACTTGCTGCCTGTAAGTGCTATATGACAGAGATGGGTCAGACCCTGAAATCTGTAGGGCTGGGGGATCGTTTCAAAAGTGCAACGGGCTTTGGATCAGGGTTCTGTTTGGAACTGACTCCTGGAAATTTGGCTTTAATGTTAATTTACAGCACTAACATTCAAGTCCATGTGTGACAGTCTCTCTTCAGTGCCTTTTCCTTGCAAAGCATGGAAGATAGGAGGGTACAGTGCTCACCTTGAAATCTTCCCTGTTTTGAGATTGCTAGCAGCAGATGTGGTGTTGGAGGGAAGACAGTAACTACTATGGCAATGTTAATTTTGTAAAGATGCCAATTTTAGGTTCCATTATTTAGGGCTTTGGAAGATAATAAACAAACCATCTAATAAATAATAATCTAATGGCAAACACTGCACAAGTGTTTAAATGCACTGTCTTGAAGAGGGAACTCTCCACACTGCTCTCAATTCAGCACAGTGTTTGAGAGTCATGCCAAAACAGTGGCCACCATTAAATGTTTAAAAGCACCTCATGCACCTTGCCTCCTGGAGTTCCCTGATGCAGAGGAAGAGTATGGCTGCTGTTACACTCCATTAGGTGAATGACTGGCAGTCAGAATATGGGACTATGGCCTCACCACTTTTCCCTCCTCACTCCTTTTAGGGTAGCTTTTGCTGCTTGTAGTCATGGCCACACTGCAGTGACTAGTGATAACATCTCTAAACAGCAATAACTCTACACCTTTTCTTAGCATGCATTTTTTGAAAGGTTTCCAGACCCTCCGCTGTGATATTGTGCAGATTAGGCCCCATTATTAGATTGCACACCCTGCCTTTTTTCCACCCCCGAACGTCCAAGGAGTTGGCCTTAAGGCAGAGGTCCCCAAACTGAGGGGCGAGAAATATTTGGAGGGGGGAGGAGGGAGAGCAACTGGGGTGCAGGCCTACCCCCTCGGAGGGTGGAGAGGGAGAACCACCAGGCTCTGCTCCTGTCCCCAGCTGCTGGCTCCGTGCCCAGGATTCCACTACCGCTCCTGCACCCGGGACCCCAGCTGCTGGTGTCAGCCCTCGGCCTCTGCTCTACTCCCACTCCTGCCCCCGCCCCCAGGTGTGGTTCCAGACTCAGCCCCTTTACCCATGTCCACATCCCCTCTTCCTGGAGCCGCAGCCCCACTCCTGGCCCCAGCTGGGGGGGGCAGATAGGGGTGGGAGGGGCACAAGGTATAAAGTTTGGGGATCACTGCCTTAAGGTTTTGGAGGTTCCTCCTAACCTTTCCAAGCCCCCTATGTATCATTTTGGGGCACATGCATTTTTGGCATCATTGGCCATCTTGGAAAAAAATGTTTTCATTTGTATTTAAAATTTATCCATACTGGAAGCATTACAAATAAATGAATAAATATAGCTTTTATATCTTTTCCCCATTTTGAGAGGGAAATATTTTTGTATAGTATGATTCTAAATAAAGTTGATTAACTAATTGCAAAAAGGCACAAAGTATTAGTGACAGAGAGAGAAGACACAATAGTTCCATGTGTGCAGGGCACAATTTCAGACACCTTTCACAGTGGTCAAAAAAAGTTTTAAAGAAGCGCAGAAAGGTAAGTTAGAGAGAAGAGCAAAGCAGGTCACCCCACAAAGTGACCTCAGCCAAATGGCAAAATCACTTGTTCGGGAAGTTTATGACAAACCATGCCTGCCAATCCAAGCCAATTAGAAGGTATTCTTTAATCCTGCAACCTTTTGCAAATTCAAACTTCATAGATTATTAAATTGCATCAGATTTTTCCTGAGCTAGTCTGAAGGCTATTCTAACCTCATGGCCTTTTTTGGAATTATTCACCGTAACATATAAAAATGTAAATCAAACCTAAAATGCCATTCAAAAGGAGCATGCATGTAGATTTCTTCAAAATTTTTACAAAATCTATGTGAATTTAGCAATTAACCTTATTTGTTTTTGGTTCTGGACCATGAATAAAATGTCCTCTTCCTCCACAGTAACTTCAGCATTTGACTTTAAAAACTGGTTGAGAAACCCTAATTGAATCATACCTAAACTTTGTTCCAATTTTCCTTATTTCATTTCCTCTTTTATTTCTTTATAGTTTTTATAGTCATTAGAAATTAACACTTATTGGCTTAAACTATATTAGAGGTCTCTTGATTTTAGTTAAGTTTTTGAGAGATAGATAAATTAAAACAATATTTTAGCAAACATACCACACACACAGCACCAAGCCACTCACTCCTCCTTCCCCGAACAATTAATCATACATTCAAGCCAACTTGTATACTATTTTATAGATAAACCGCCTTAGGCAAACATTTAAATTGGTTTAATATCATTTTATAGAGAAGACCCTTCCCACCAACCCCCCACACATACAAAAGGCACTTAGTGTGGCCACTCGCTGACAAATTAACACAGAATTGCAGAGATCCCTTGGTTAGATTGTCCCATACTCATAAGAAAAGTTTCAGGAGGAAAAAGTGCGGGGGAGTTTTGAACTTTTCATCAGTTGTAGCGCCCTGTAACATAGATACCTAATTTGTATGCAATACAGAGAAAAAGTTTAATTACTTTCCAACATATGAATAGCAAACTTCCCCCATTCCTTTCCCCCACACACAGCATCAACTTCTATGCTTCCCTCCGCCTTCCCACAACAATTAACATTCAAACCTAATTGGCTCCTGTTTTATAGGCATACCACCATAAGTGTAGATTCAAGTTAGTTTTATTCTATTTTATAGATGTCACCCCCACACATATTCACACTTGTTTTTCAGCATTATTTTACACAAAACACACACACAGCCAAATTTAAAGGAAGTATAACTGTTAATGGGTTAGTACACCAATGAAGCAAAATGTATGCCTACTTACCATTTTTCTAAGTAAAATAATAACACTTTGCACTTCTCTTTCCACAAACTATGCTTTTGTTGTTGTTCTTAAGGTAAACCTGGAACTCTTTCAGAATTTATGAGACCCATATGGAACAATAGATTTAATAAATAAAATAAAAAGAGCAGTGGAGTATTAGGAAAACCTATATTTCAGTATTTGGGAGGTAGCCTATACAAACAAAATAGTCTCCTTAAGATTCAGTATATCTTAGTTGCTTTAACAGTAAATATTTTGCATTAACAACTTATTTGGCATATTTAGCACAATATAAAAAGATATTGAAAATCATGAAACCATTAGAGAGAGCAAGAGAAAGTCTTTTAAAGATAACATGGAAGAATAGGGCAAAGAGATGATGTAGAAGTCCTGGATTTGGGGGGAAACTTTAAGTATCTGAAATCTCTCTCTTTCAGGTTTTTTTTTTTAAGTGAACCAATTTTATATTCATTCTTTGGTTGTTGACATGCTTTAAATGTGTGTCATACAGAAACGCTCTCCAAAGTCAGGAGGCATTATATTCCACCCTCTGGTTTTCTAAGTTTTCGAATCACTTTTTCACAAAGGACCAGAAATAGTAAATAAATAAAACTTACAACGGATCCCCAAAGATGGGGTATACATACTGGGGAAAGACTGGTCATTTCTGGCTGGGATGAAAACCACTATAATGTAACAGAACTTTTGTCTTTACATGTTTAATGACATTTTATAGAAGTACTTCCAAAGGAACACCTTTCATTTTACCGAGTGACATATATTAGACTCCAAAAAGAATGAGAGAAGGGAGCAAAACCATTGGCAGCACAGGGCAGCCACACTGGTGCAAAACTCCAAGCCCAGACATTTTATGACTGATAAAATCCCTGTGATATAATCAAGATGCATTAATATCTTTAAATTTGGATTGATGTTGTATAGAGCTAGCTGCTAAACATTTTCCTCCCCCCATTTTATTTTCCATCACATTGAAGTGGCCCCAAAGAATTAAATTTCCCTGCACTCATGTAAAACTTTACATTTTATAATGTCTTTTTACATATACTGTAACTTCTAGCACTCTCACCCTTCATTTCACCTCTCAACCAGTTTGGCTTAGTCTTAAGCAAAGAAGAAGAGATCTAATGAAATAAAAATGACAACATATGGTTGGAAAGAGATATTATCCCAGCCTTTTAAAAATATCCCAGCTCTTTATTTTTGAAGTTTGACCTAAATAAATTGCATAGCATACCATCCAAACAAAACTTCTCCAAATGCAGTTTATCCATTGTGATAAACTCAGGACAGATGGCTGCAAGGGCTGGCTTAGGGGGAGGGTGGGGAGAGAGATAGAAAACAGTCCCAGAAGGTTAAAGGCCCTCCTCCCTATCAACTGAGGAGGGGTGATTACAGGTCAATCAGGTTCAGCTGAGAAGAGGTTACCAGAGATCAGTTATCAGAGTAGCAGCCGTGTTAGTCTGTATTCGCAAAAAGAAAAGGAGTACTTGTGGCACCTTAGAGACTAACAAATTTATTAGAGCATAAGCTTTCGTGAGCTACAGCTCACTTCATCGGATGCATAGAGATCAGTTAGGATCAGTTGAGAAGGAGTTAACTGAGGTGAATTAGCATCAGCTGATTCCAACTAAGGGCTGCCTGAGACCTTTTTAAACCCTCCCTGGTTAAGGAGAGAGAGAGAGAGAGAGAGAGAGAGAGAGAGAGAGGAGTTAAGTGACCAATAGGCAGTAGCAGCAAGGGAGCAAGCCTCTCTAGGAGGGGAGGTTGCATTCCCTCCCATAAGGGAGAAAAACACGGGCTGAGAGAAGGACAGACTGCCCCTGTGCAGCCAAGAGGGACTGTTTTACCGCAAGCCTATCTCACTAAGGCAAAAAAACAGCTGAGATGGGTGAGACCGAGAAGGTGCCTGGCCACACCATCATTTGTAGAAGACTCATCATTTGTAAATTGTGAAGAACGTTTCAGATTCCAGAGTACAATATAACTCCCACATTTGACATTAAAAATAAAATTTGAAAACTCATAGCTGTCTTACTGCTTGAGGAACAGAGATAAAGACAGCATCTGATATCTCCAACCATCCCTCCTCTTTTCCTGAGTTTTTTGCTCTTATCTTATAAAACCATATGCCCCAACCCCCATCTCCTCTCTTTTCCTGACTCTTTTAGCTGGTATCTAAAATTGCCATCTTCTCTAGTTCCTTTTGCTAAACGTACTCTTTTTAATCAAAGGTCTGAAGAAATGAAAAAATGACATCAATTAAAGTTTTTAAGATAGTTTACTTTTAACTTTTACAAGTATAACATGAAAAAACAGGACATGGGGATATTTTCCCTCTCTTTCTCTAATATTTTGCCACCTTTGTGCAATTGTTTAATCAATTTTATTTAGAATTATACTAGGTCCATCAAATATTTTTTTCTAAAAAGGAGGAAAAGGCATGATTATATATCTGTGTAGTAACATGCTTTTTCTCTGACATTAAGACTTTATATAATTGAAGAGACTTTATTTATAATCATACTAATTGCATAAAAGGCATATTTCCATCTTAAAATGAGGAAAAGGCATGAAATCCTTTATTCCTTTATTTTTAAATGCTTCTAGTAAGGATAAATTGATTAAAATAAACCACAAACATACATTTCTTTTTTCAAAATAGCCATGTCCAAAAACAATACCTAAGGGTCCTGGAGAGGGCAGAAAGGACTTCCAAAACCTTAAGACCAACTCATTGGGCAAAAATGGGATGAGACAGAAGGTCGGGCATGCATTGTAATTGGCACACTATCACCATGGGAGGGCATGGAAACCTAGCAAAAAACTTATGCTGAGGTACGATCTGGAGTTAGTTCTACTTCTCTAGAAACCCAGTGGTCCTAATTCATCTGGCAGTCAGAGTGGTGTCAATTAAAGTAACTTCAGAGATTTCAGGTCAGTGATTTATACTAACTGAAGGCCTGTTCTACACACACATTTTGTAGTGGTATAACTATGTTAGTTAGGGGTGTGACTTTTTATGGCAAGAGTTGTGCATGTGCCACCCCTATTATGGATGCAGTTGTATTGGCATAATGGTGCCTTGTACTGGGATAGCTTAGTCCCCTTCCCATATAGGAATAGCTATACTGGTATAATGCATCTTTGTATTAATATAAGTAGGTCCATGCTTGGGGGTGGGGGATTGTAACACTATAACTATACTATTATAGTTTAAGCAGAACAATTTTTGAGTGCAGATAAGCCCTAAAAGAGCAGAATTTAGTCACGGGTTTGAATCCTGATTGAGGTCCCAGTTACCCCAGGTACGAAGCACATATCATTGAACTACTCACATACTTAAAAGTTACACAAATGCTTCAGTACTTTTGTTCAACTGGGGCTGTTGTTGGTGTCAAGGTTCCTTCCCCACTCTGAACTCTAGGGTACAGATGTGGGGACCTACATGAAAAGCCCCCTAAGCTTATTTTTACCAACTTAGGTTAAAACTTCCCCAAGGTACAAACTATTTTACCTTTTGTCCCTGGACTTTATTGCTGCCACTACCAAGCATCTAACAAATATAACAGGGAAAGAGCCCACTTGGAAACGTCTTTCCCCCCAAAATCCCTCCAAGCTCTACACCCCCTTTCCTTGGGAAGGCTTGATAAAAATCCTCACCAATTTGCATAGGTGAACACAGACCCAAACCCTTGGATCTTAAGAACAATAAAAAAGCAATCAAGTTCTTAAAAGAATTTTAATTGAAGAAAAAGTAAAAGAATCACCTCTGTAAATCAGGATGGTAAATACCTTACAGGGTAATCAGATTCAAAACATAGAGAATCCCTCTAGGCAAAACCTTAAGTTACAAAAAGACACAAAAACAGGAATATACATTCCATTCAGCACAACTTATTTTATCAGCCATTTAAACAAAACAGAATCTAACGCATATCTAACTAGATTGTTTATTAACTCTTTACAGGAGTTCTGACCTGCATTCTTGCTCTGGTCCCGGCAAAAAACAACACAGACCAAGAGAACCCTTTCTTTCCCCCCACTCCAGCTTTGAAAGTATCTTGTCTCCTCATTGGTCATTGTGGTGCCAGCGAGGTTATCCTAGCTTCTTAACCCTTTACAGGTGAAAGGGTTTTTCCTCTGGCCAGGAGGGATTTAAAGGTATTTACCCTTTTCTTTATTTTTATGACAGTTGGCTTTGGAGATCTGAAACCCTTCTGGAAACTGATCAGCCACACTAAACCACTTCACAATTTGAAATTCTTTGCACTTTCTGCTCAGGAGAGGCTGTGACCAGAATGGCAGGAATTCTGCAAATCCAAACGAAGGAACATTGACAGAGAGAACTTGGAAGAAGCTTGGTCAGTGCGTTACTCAAGCCATTGTTGTTCACCCCTAATTTTATGAACACACAATAGATACAAAACGTGAAAGCAAAATAATGATACATTTGACAGGAAACGTTGAAAAAAATCTCATTTTAAACTGGTGAATTGTTGCACTCATGATTTATACATTTCTATGATCCTGTGCAGTAGATTTATGACTTTATAAACAGCTTAAAATAATCCAGCAGTGCTACAATCCTGTGAAGACATGACTGGGTCCAAGCCTCATTGGAACAAAATGACAACATATGCATTTCACAAGGCCCCTTCTATATATTAAAAAGTTGTTTTCATTGCCCTGAACCTGCTGTTGAACTTTATGAAACTTATCATATTTTAGTAGATAGGGGCCTGCTCCTGCTCCCATTAAAGTCCAGGGAAGTTTGGGAATTAATTACAATGAGAACAGGACTGGTGTTCCTAACGTGTTTACAATTCTTTGCTGCTACAACTACAGCAATGGTTCTCAACCGGTGGCCCACGGTTCGCTTGCATTCCAATCAGCATACCACTGCGGCCCATGTGACACCCTGCTAAAAAAATTTAAAGAGTGCCGCGCAATTTGTTGAATCATAGAATCATAGAATATCAGGGTTGGAAGGGACCTCAGGAGATCATCTAGTCCAACCCCCTGCTCAAAGCAGGGTCAATCTCCAACTAAATTATTGAGTGATGCATTTGAGCAGTTGAGCATAGTTGAGTGTCGCGTCTGTGTTGTGTCAGCAGCTGAGGAGGGCACACAAGAGAAAATTGATTGGTTTGTTATTCGCAGAAAGAAAAAAACATTGGTAGCTTCAGAAACCGATGGAAAAAAAAAGGAACATGAACAAAAGAAGCATTGCAGTTTGGCAGCAGGAGGCAGAAAGGTACAAGATGACTGGACAGAAATGTTTGCAGTTATAGAAAGAGATGGGAAGCCATTTTATTTGTATACCCCTCACTGTGTGCAAAACGTACAATGTAAAAAGACACTCTGAGACAAAACATCAAGACTTTTAAACTAAATAGAAATATTTAGATTTAAATAGAAAAATCTGAAGATAGAAAGCTGAAAATTAGTCATCTTGAGAAATCGCTAAAACAATGAGCAGAAAGTGTTGCATGCCACGTTTACAGGAGCAGACGCTGTGACACTTGCATTTTACAAAATTTCTTGGATGCTTGCCAAACATGGAAAACCATTTAGTGATGGGGAGCTATTAAAAGAATGGGTTTTTTTTTTTAGAATCTGTGGACTCGCTCTTTAATGTTTTTGTTTCTCATATCAAAGTCATAAGAAGGATAAAAAAATCTGCAGTCAAGCAATGACATAATGTGTTGGCTTTGAACAAAGGAAGTTGCCAGATTGGCCTAATGTAAGTGTTAGTCCAAATTAATTTTAACAGTTAATGTTTTGACTTATTTTGATAAATTAAAATTCTCTTGGTAGACATTTGCCACTGTTGATATGAAAGGTACTATATTGATTTGAATCGCATTGCAATCAGATAACAAATACTAAACCTTATTTTTTGTAGATTCATAGATTCATAGATACTAAAGTCAGAAGGGACCATTCTGATCATCTAGTCTGACCTCCTGCACAATGCAGGCCACAGAATCTCACCCACTCACTCCTACGAAAAACCTCACCTATGTCTGAGCTATTGAAGTCCTCAAATCGTGGTTTAAAGATTTCAAGGAGCAGAGAATCCTCCCTCAAATGACCCATGCCCCATGCTATAGAGGAAGGTGAAAAACCTTCAGGGCCTCTTCCAATCTGCCCTGGAGGAAAATTCCTTCCCGACCCCAAATATGGCAATCAGCTAAACCCTAAGCATATGGGCAAGATTCACTAGCCAGATACTACAGAAAATTCTTTCCTGGGTAACTCAGATCCCACCCATCTAATATCCCATCTCAGGGGATTAGGCCTATTTTCCATGAATGTTTAAAGATCAATTACCAAAATCACATTATCCCATCATACCATCTCCTCCATAAACTTACGAGTTTAATCTTAAAGCCAGATCGATCTTTTGCCTCCACTGATTGTACAGGTAGTATATATATATTGTGTGGATGCGACCCACATAACACATATGTTAACACATGTGAGAGCTGCATATGTGGCCCACAATGGTAAATAGGTTGAGAACCACTGAACTAGAGCCTCAAATCAGCAATATACTTGAGCAGATGCTTCCCTTCTTTAAGCATGTGTTTAAGCCCCATTGACTTCACTTGCACATAAGTGTAACCCTTCTGCCAGCAGCAACTCAGGCTGGGTTCAATATCTAGGGGTTCCTTTTCAGTAATACGACACAGAGCCAGCTCGAGCTCCCACCCAGTAACAAGGGAAAATTACACACCACCCCTGGGCGCACATGTACTTAAAATTAAGCATGAGCTTAAGTGCTTTCCTGAATCAAGTTCTACAGCAATAACAGTCAACTGGAACCTTCAGAATATGCCTATTCTGTGCATTAGCACAATACTAAGCAATATACTTAATTCCAATTTACATTATATATAACGAAATAGGAGGATTAATCGATTCATAGATTGCAGGGCCAGAAGGAACCACTGTGATCATCCAGCCTGACCTCCTGTATAACAAAGATCACAGAACTTTCCCAAGATAATTCCTAGAGTAGATCTTTTAGAAGAACATCCCATCCTGATTTAAAAAATCAGGAGGTGGAAAGCAAATCTTTGGCAAAGGAGCTAGCTTAAGATGGCCAGTTAAAAAGAAAACAAAAATCAGTTTAGAACCACTAAATTACACCAGGCAAATAAATTGAAGCTGTCACTGGAACAAAATAGCTAAGAACTCTACACAGAAAAAAACAAAACAAAGCTGTTTTATATCAATAGCCAACATGAGAAAACAAAGCGTATAGGAAAAGAGAGTGTAAAACCATTTTAACAGGTCCTCACTGCGTCAGACTATGAAAAAAGTGCAGTTTAAATTAACTATATTGAAAGAGATTTTTATCAGGTGCATTAATAGGAAAGCAAGACACAAAGGAATTCAACCTGTCATCGATGTTACTGCATAGAAACTGACAGCCTCTTTTAAAAGAGAGGCACTTGATTCCCTAGTGATCTGTGTGCCAGTTACATAAGTTTTCTGTAAGATTTGATTTAAAAGTGGTGGGGGGGGGAAACACACCACAGACCACAGGAATGAATAAGGAAATCGTAATTTAATTTTAATAAGCTACCAGTCCCAGGGCAGCAGATGCTGTAGATGGAAGAGTTGCATGAAAAGGTCTTAAGTGCAAAGCAAAACTGGGAAATGTCTTTTCAACAATTTCATACACATAATATAGTATTTCTGATCCTCCCTTCCTTATGGATATCAAACTCCCATTGATTTTAAGGGGAGTTTTGCATACACAAAGAATACAGGATCAAGCTTTAGAAGTAATGCGACAAAATTAAGAAAAGGGGGGAAAGCTCTACAGGTCTTAACAGTGGAGTTATCTCCTAATAACTCATTTTGGCAGTAAAAGTCTCCCAAAGAAGTACTGGGCATTATATTGCTTGAAATATTTACTGGCCTGGACAAACCACAGAAACATAAACCATAGTGCACAAGCCTGCAGTGGCAAGGAAATGAACTAGGTAAACTAATGTGCCTTTTTAACCTCTAAACTTCCATGATTCATTTTTTGAAAAAGTGGCTTTGCTTATAAATAAAATGCGGTTTTACCAGTAAAGCCAGCTGGCCTTTTAACAAAATCAAGCTAAAGGTGCATTCATAACAAAGGGAAGAGCTAAAAATCAAAAAGAAAATCCCTCTTGCTGTGTGGTGTTTCCCTGAGTTTCGTTTGAGACTTAGGATCTGTAGCACTTGCAGCAGGAGAATGGAGTGACTCATGTGGGCATGTCAGGAACTGGGAAGAGAAGAGCATTGTAAAGTTCTCATAACATAAATTGCTTTTCGTCCTGCCCTTTGTTCTTTAAACAGATGCTCTTGGCACTGGTTCCTATGCCAAGGAAAACAGAATATCAGCAGGAGGCTGAACTGAAAGCCAGTTCCACTGGCACTGCAGCCATATTGAGAGGCAGAACAATTGTTCTGAATGGATATGTTTTTGCAAAGTGGGCGAGACAAATCATACAAACAAAAATTAACAGCCCCAATTCATTGTTATGTTCTTTGCCTAATCATTTATGCCCATGCAAAATAAATGTAAATCACTATCATTCTGATTTGATAGCATTTTCCACTCACTTTGCATTGCTGTAAATGACAAGGTGCCAGGACAACAGAGAATCAAGCCTGATGGCAGCAGTTGAAATTACCAAATATTTCCTTCTTCCCTATCTCCCAGTGTGCCTGACCTCGTTATCAGTTATGTCAGTGCCTGTTCCAATGCTAGAATAACAGTAGTCACGAGAGACAGAAGGGTTTTGGACGGGTCTAAGACTTCATTTGGTCTATACATGATTCCATTTCTCAGAATCTTTCAGCCCTGAACCCCAGCTCTAGGGTTGGGAACTGAATGACCTTGAGAGATGGAGTCATGTTCTGGAGTGGGAAAGGTCTTATTTTCTGAGATACTGCTGTGGAGACAAAGCCTAACAACCATTCCCTCTGCCAGTGCACCACTGTTGGCTGGTTGAAATGGTCTCCTCAGGCAATGGTAGAACAGTTGGAGGTACAGGATGGAGGCAGATGTCAAACTCCACAGGGACCAATTAAGGCTGATCATATCAATTTTTCAGTAGTCCCTGAAGGATGTAGATTTCTTATTATTATTCTCCATTCTGCTTTTCTGTTTATAGGAACATCAGAAAGAAAACATACACACAGAAATCTGTTAATATGATCTCAGGGGTCTGGATTTTATAAAACAGAACCAGAGACCCTTATTTTCCTCTGACTTATAGGAAGTGTCAGTGAAGGGGAACTCCAATGCAGTCAATGGAATTTCTTATACTGCAGAAATACTAGTACAAGGCTGCAGTGCCACACAGATTTTGTACCAATTAAACTATATTGGTGAAGGGTATGATTTTTCTACCAAATAATTGAGGCACTATAACCCCTAGTGCAGATGCAGTTATAATGGTGCAAAGGCACATTATACCAATGTAGCTTACTCCTGATGGTGCAAGTGGAATCCATTTCTTACTGATGGAGGGGGAGCACGGAGGGCATGTGACCTCCTCACGTGACCCTCCACATGACTCCTCTCCACCACTCCTCCCACCATGCCTCCCAGCGCGGGGCCCCCATGCTCTGCCCATCCCCTCCTCATGATCTAGCCCCCTTACCTGGGGGTGGGGGGACTCTGTCCTCTCGCTGCGCCAGAGACTTCAGAACCACAGCGGGGAAGGGAGCAGAACAAGCCAGCAGCTCCCCACAACCACTCCCAGCCCTGCCCCCAGGCTGCACAGACGGAGGAGACCCTGCTTGGAAGGCCTGGGGGGCGGTACAGCTGCGCAGGAGGAGCTGCTAGCGTGGGGCAGTCAAGTGGCCCCATGTTCTGCTCCTCCTGCTTCCTCCTCTTTCTTGTACACCGTACCAGCTATAAATATCTTGCTGGTCCAGCATACTGGACCGTACTGCCCTACTTGCACTGCTGCTTACTCCCCTTTCCATACAGTATACGCTATCTGAGTATAAGCACCCTTTTACTGATATAATTGCATCCACTTCATTATTTCAGTATAGTTAAGTGGCACAATTTCTGAGTATAGACAGTCCCTTAGAGGAGAACCAAGCCCAAGAATTCTAAACTGGAGGTAGCCTTGGCTTTGAGTTCCCTGGCTTTTGCACAAACAGTGCTAGCTGAGTGATGTTTGATATGAGTGAACATAATAAAGTCTTTGCTTTTTATTACTGTAGTCCTGCTTGCTCGGAAGAAACATCCCCCCACCTCTTTGCTGTATTAAGCCCAAACGGTTTTCATCTTCAACAGAGATGCTTCATCATAATTAGGAGTGGCACATCAGTCAGTTCATAGACAGAATACTCCAGTTATCCGAATAGCATGGGGGATATGGATTTTATATGGCTAATTGGGAGTTTGATCATCAAGAGGGCAGGAGCAGCAACACAAGGGCCCTCTGCAGCTCCACCATCATCCCCCACCCCCACCCCCACCCCCGTGGCAGCTGGACTGCAGCTCCCTGAGCTGCCGCAGAAGCAGTTCAGCAGCAGTGCGCCCTCCCCCATGACCAGGGGTCTCTGCTCTGGTATCCGAACCTCCGCAGTACCAAATCCCTTCATGTTCAGGTATTAGGGTGTCGGATCATCAGGACTACACCGTAGTTGGTCACTTTGTCTTTGTGTAGGCTCTTTGGCTGAAGTAAATAAGCAGTCAGTAGAATTACACTGGAATTTTTTTATTCAAGCAAATTAAAGAAAAACAACAACCCTCCACCACAACCCTCTTTCTCTCTACTGACCAGCCTCTTGTCCAGTCATTTATATCGGCACACAGTGAGTATAAAATGCCACCACTCTCATTCACTAACCTTTTACACCCAGCTAGCACTGGGAAATCAAGCCCTACGGTTCCCACCATCTTAGGTAACATTTACAAAATGCACGTATTTAAACAAACGCTGTCCCAGACCTCTAATGCACCAGCACATGGCATTCCTGTCCTGAGACAATGCCACATCCTCATTCTTCACTGTGAGTCACTTTGAAGCAGATGTTATTGACCTATTTTTACAATGATACATTGCCACCTAGAGCTAGGCAGGGGTAGCTTAGTGGAATCAACACCCCCCCCCCTTTTGTTTATCCACAGGAGGCCCCTGAGGAAATGAGCAAAACAGGAGTCCCCACGCCAGCTTGCTTGTGGCTGAATGAGTCATCAGGGTGGGGAAACATGTTCTACAGCCTTCAGTGGCTGCTGTTTGTGTGTAGAGGTCTGAATGGAGCCAGACCTGGGTTCTTGACATATTTGCAAGGAGAATTTAAAGTGAGAATTGGAAGATGGAGGGAATGAATCTCTCACTAGGCAGAATTCTAAGTGTGTGTGTGTGTGTGTGGGCAATCCATTAGTGAGCACAGTACTTGTAACAGTTCAGTGTAAAATTAATGAGAGAAGAGTCATGTTAGACCCTCATTTTCAACCAACCTCCAAATAACACGAATACTCAGGCTGTTGCACATCATTAGGCATGGTGTGAGTGCACGTCCCTCTGATGGGCTTCAGAAGCCTCCGTTATTAACAAAAAATATCTAAGGGCCTCATTTCAAACCCCACATTAACTTGTTTGATTAAATCTCTCATCTGTGATGGGAAAATGCTTCAGCTTAGGTAGAGAGAGACCCAAGGTGCACAAGTATCTCATTACCTCTGACAGCAGTGGCAGATGCAGGAACATCTGCCCCGGTTTGGGTTTGATCATTGTAAAATTCATGCTTTAGTCACTGCGATTTTAGCAACTATTTTGTAAGCCTCTGAAGGTAAAACAACAATGAGTCACCCTTAAGAGGGAACCTTCTGTATTAAGAAGCTACCAAGGGACAACCATAACTCTGTTCTGTCTTTATTAGAAGGCTCTTTCCATAAGCTATCACCTTTTGTTGATCACCTGAACCAAACATTAGCACTAGAGGGGCTATCCTGGTGGCCTGATGAAAGAACAAAGTTTTTGCAAAGGACATCCAAATGTAGATCTCATATGCAGCCCCTTGCTCCCATGTCAATAGGTGGGAGTACTGCAGAGATTGCATGCTCCACTCTAGAAGGCAGAGGGATTGGCCCAATGACTAACAAGTTACCATCCCAGCCTACCTACAAGTACAGTTGATGGCTTCAGGAAGAAGCTTTGTTCCATCTGTCTCAGCTGGTATGACAGGTTGCTCCTATGTTTGGTCCTTAAAGGAGGAGGAAATAAAGGAGAAAGACGAGGAGTCCCAAAGGGGGAAGAGAGGCGCAGAGACATCCAGGCAAACACACCCAAGTAATAAACACAGCAAGGAGTGGCCTGTTTTGAAACTATGTGAAGCCCACAAACAGCTGCACAACTGGGAGTCATGAACTTGCAGCATTTCCTTCATGTCCGTGCAGATTCCTTCGAGACAGAAAAAAAAAGAAATGTTCATTCAATTTTCAGCGAACATGGAAACAACATGCTGCATACATCTCCACGTAGCAATCTACGTTACGCAACACCTAACTGAGCCTGTTATACTACATCCCTCATCTCTGCTGCACTGCAGCCAGTGATGGCTACAAATTTTTTTTCAGTCTATGGCAACATCTGTGTGAAAAGTGAATAATAAATCGATTAACTGATTGTGTGTTGTTCAGGATGGATGAGCAGGTGTTAATAGTGATACCTAAGGGTAGGTCTTACACAGAAAAAAACCACACAGCTGCTTATTTTATAGACACAGATCAGTTGTCCCCGAACCTGGGTAGAACACCAATTGGTCTTGTCGTGTAAATGGGCCCCCATTGAAATCAGGTCCCTTACGTGGTTATTTTGCAATGTGCATGGGCCCTATAGCAGGGTGGCCAAATTTACTGACCCTCCGAGCTGCATATGATAATCTTCTGAAGTTCGAGAACCATAAGACATGCACAACCTGCCACGTGGGGTGGTGCGCAGGGCAGAAGTCCTTAGCCCCACCATCCCACCACAGGGCAGAAGCCACAAGCTCTTCCCCCCACCCCCCAGCCGAATCTGGTACATGGAGAGTAGGAGGAAGGTATGGGGGCTCCATGAGCCACACTTTTTAACTGTAAAAGCTGCATGCAGCTAACAAGCCACAGTTTAGCCACCCCTGCCCTAGAGTAAGGAAACTCAGCCAGAATTCATACTTAGGACCAAATCCTGCTTCATTTGCATCATGCAGCCCCATTTATGTAAGTGGCGCTATGCAGGTAAATGAGGGCAGAATTTGGCCGTACGGGCAACATTTAAAAAAAAAATAATTGGCACCTACAAAATACAAATGCACAAAGTAGCGATCAGGGATTGGCTCAAGTTGTACAATTTGGATCCAGATCTGAATTTCTCCAGAGTCTGGGGTTGTTTGGATCTGATTTTCGGTCCAGGGCCATATCTGGAAAGTACAGCTTTCTGTGCATCTGGTGGGTGAACCAGATGTGTAGGTAACTATCGGTTCACACAGGGGTTCCTATGCTTTCTGTCTGAACATTGAGCCTGCAAAGTCCAAGAGAGCTTCTGTCACTGTAGAACATGCTGTTGGAGTTGTGGAGGAGGGTGACTGAAAAAGGCATGTCCACTGAGGATATTTTTACAAGTGACAGCCCCGTCTCCGCCAACTCCCAAGAGAAATGTCAGTTTCTGACGCGTTATCCTACTACACTCGCCCGGCCTTTTCTTACACCTGTGCAAAAATAGAACCCGGAGGAGGATCAATTCCACTCCAATCTCTGCCTAGGTGTGTTTTGTGTAATCCTGGTTTCTGTTTCTTTTCTAACAGTAAGCCATAGCTGCTGCTTCAGGGAACCAACAAAGCAGTATTTCATGTTATATCCATTTAGAAATGACACACTCTTTCAATTCTGGGCCTTTCATGTAGTAATCCACCCACAGATAGACAGTCTACACAAACACACACATTACCCGGAGGCTGAGACTTGCTGCAGAAATTGATTGTAAGCTGTTGTTGTTTTAATTATGTGCTGGCTTCCTTAATTAAAACTATGCCACAGGTCATTTACTGTAGTACAGAGTCCATGAACATTCAAGCTGGGCTGTGTTCTGGAATTGCAAAGTTCTCATTAGCATAGTATTGGCTGCAAGTGAAATATACTCATCTGAAATTCTTTACAAAGGAATGTAAATTAGCATCAGTGGCCTCAGTGTATTATTGACACAGTGAATTATTTTGCTGACTAGAAGTGAAAATGAGCAACGCAAGATGGAATTCATAGTTGCAGCTCAGACTACACTAACTGTTTGCTATAGGGATTTGTATGGGTCTGTCCATAGATAAACTCCCAGATTATCTTCTTCACTATATTATCAGGTTTCAGAGCTGCAGCCGTGTTAGTCTGTATCCGCAAAAAGAAAAGGAGTACTTGTGGCACCTTAGAGACTAAGAAATAGTCTCTAAGGTGCCACAAGTACTCCTTTTCTTTTTACTATATTATCAGTTCTGGATGTCACAATTCCTTGTTGCAAGGGCAAAGCCCGGGAATCTTTGTACACTGTAGTAATGACTGAGTATAAAAATGCTTTATAATGCCTTGTTAATTTGGTTTCTTTTTATAGCACAAAAACTCATACTAGGATTAGACCTAGGAGAATTGGTTTTGAACGCTATTCTAACAAAAGGATTTTACCCAGACACATTGCCTCCCCAGTCAAATCATGTGAGAACCCAATTTGGCTACAGCCTGGTATAAATTGTGCTTTAGAGTGGTTTTTAACTTTGGCTATGACATGAGTACAGAAGGGCCTCGAGACCAGATAAGCCAATTAGTTGATGCTGAAATGGAGGCCATCCTTCCGGGATGGAAGATTCAGCATCAAAACTGGCATGAAGCTGCCTGATGGGTAAGAAGTGGGACCACTAGCTGAATATCCACAGACAGGCAATTGCCAGAGGATGTTGTGAAGGCCAAGACTATAACAGTGTTCAAAAAAGAACTAGGTAAGTTCATGGATGATAGGTCCATCAATGGTTATTAGCCAGGATGGGCAGGGATGTTATCCCTAGCCTCTGCTTGCCAGAAGCTGGGAATGAATGACAGGGAATGGATCACCTGATGATTGCCTGTTCTGTTCATTCACTCTAGGGCATCTGGCATTGGCCACTGTCAGCAGACCGGATACTAGGCTAGATGGACCTTTGGTCTGATCCAGTGTGGCCGTTCTTATGTTCCACGCTCAAAGAGAACAACATGGGGAAGACACACCCACAGCATTTCTAGTTTGCCTACAAGGTCTGCAAAATATTTTCCTCACCGTTCTCATGGTATCCTTCCATAGCCACCAGGAGAGTAAAATGTCTCCTTCATGTTTTTCAGTGCTTTACACTTTTATGAGCCTTCCTGAAAAGATCACAAACAATTAGTGAAACAAAAACTCCACCCCAGGAGACAGGTTAGTGGTATCCCCATTGCAGAGATGGAGAAACCAGGGTGCAAACAGGCAAAAAATCTGACTGAGTCACACAGGAAGTCCTTGACACAGCCAGGAATAGAAACCAGGAGTTCTGCCCCTCAGTCCCTTGTTCTGACTCTCAGATCACACAGTGGTTGTGTATATAATGGCTATGGCAATACAGAGTTTGGGGGACTATATTGTCATCAATTAATTTCCTACATGAGACTGTTGGTTTAGATAGTAGACCCCATCTCTTCCTGGATAATTGTTTCACCAGGATACCCCCCTTCTGATCAAAAGCCAAACCCATGGCCTGGGGAGTTGCACTACATCTGCTATATGGGAAACTCAGTTCCAAATTAAGGATTTAGATTCCTGATGGTAGATGGGAATACTGCACAACCAGGACTTCAAGCTCATGAGGAAAATTACTATAGTAATCCTCTGTCCTGGGCCAAAATGCTACTTTTACAAAAGTGATAAGTAGTTTATAAGGGTGAGGAAGGGGGGCAGTGAGTGACAGGGAAAGTCCTGTTTTTCTCTAGAAACTGGCTGGTTCTAAAGGGTGACTTTGCTAGCATTCTTAATTGGAGGAAGACTAGCAACTCAGGGCTGTCCCTAGCAAAGAGAATACATTAAAATGTGTGAAAATGGCCAGGGATTCTCAGGCCCACAGGCATTTTTACCCAAATCTAGATATCTAAGGTACTTATATTGCCCCCATTACTGTGGTATTTGAGTGGCTCACAACACCTGTGTGATGTAGGGCTGCGCTATTATTCCCATTTTAGAGATAGGAAACTGAGGCACAGAGAGACTAAAAGACTTATACAGGAAGTCTATGGCAAAGAAGGGAATTCAGCCCAGGTCTCCAAGTTCCAGGTTAGCACACTAAGCACTGGGTCATCCTTCTTCTCGTGGAAGTGAAGAATAACTATAGCCAAAATGCCAAATCCCCAAATGCTGCCAAATCCCATCTTGAATAGCTTGCAGAGACCTTTTTTTTTTTAAGGGTTCAGCCACCTTCTGGGAAGTAAAAATGTTTCCCTTTGATCTTCTGATGGGATATCACGTGTATGTTTTCTGACAGCTCCCATTAAAGTAGCTTTTCCAGGCACAGCTCTACTTACAACCTCCATTTGCTCCCGGTCCTCAGTTATTATTACTTTGATGATTCAACAGTGACATCTTGGGATCAACAATCGTTTGATCTTCAGGGTTAGAATACAAAGAAAGTACATGCTGGGAAATATCTCCAAGGAACATCTAAGCAGCACGATAGGAGACCATGAGCTGAGAAAGAGCCCTGTTGCTCTTCCAGGATTTGAATATATTTTGCATTCTATGGTTTCACAGCATGTATCCTGTTTTTACTGCAAACAAATATTTACATTAGTTAGAATGAAACTGAGAGAGGGTTATACAGAATATATACCGGAGAGCCTTCCTCATATGCACTCACCAGTCCTTTCACTTCAAACTCCACGCTAAAAATCTAACCCTCGCTCCTCACATCGCAGCAAAATAGAAGCCAGTGGATTTCAATATGCTTTGCTTTAGGCCCATAATGAGTTGCCCATCACTCTGCCTTTGCTATTTTTACAAAATACAGACTATTTAGGGCCTGACTTCTTCTACCCTTGTTCACAATCATGGACTTATTCATGGACTTTCTTCTGTGAGTAAGTGCTACTCGATGTGCATAAGGCCTTTTCTAGTTTACTATGACATATCATAAGTAATTAAAGGCAAATGATGATAATTTTCAAAGTATATTAACAAAATGTGTTTGGTCATGATTTATTCTTGCTTTTATATAATGTTTAATTGCTTAAACGCTAATTGGCAAAATTAATTTGAAATAGGTCCTCCCCAACATTAGTGTGGTTCTCATTGTTCATAGATTTCAAAGCCAAGGACCATTTGATCATCTTGTTTGACCTGTGTAACACAGCTGACCAAATTTTGTCCATTTACTCCCATAGTGAGTCTAACAACTTGTGTTTGAACACAGCTGATCTTTCAAATGGACAACCAATCCTGGTCTGAAGACTTCAAGAGATGAGGAATCCACCAACTCCCTTCGTAGTTTGTTCCAGTGCTTAATCACCCTCACTATTAAAAATTTGTGTCTCATCCTTCTTCGGAAAGGACCTCTGTCATGATGCCTCTAAGAAAAGAGCCAGTTAAGAATGACTAGATTGAGTAGGAATTGGAGGTAGATAAACCAAGAGTCAGTTATTTCAATAACCCTCTGCCAAAAAGCATATTAAAATTCTTGGTGTTGACTCTTGCCCCCTGCGCTCATCCATCTATTTGTGTCTCTTCTCTATTTTAGTTTGTCAGCATCTTGGGGAGGGACTGTCTTATGCTCTGGATAGTGCCTAGCACAGCAGGGCCGTGATCTGCTTGGGGCCTCTGGGTATCATAGCAACATAAATGTGAAATAACGAAAACATGGACAAAGGGCTCCTGCACTCAGAGGCACATTTTCGGGAGCAGGGAGGGAGACATTTCCCTCCACAATTTTCAGTTGGGGAAAAGCCCTTGGTATGGGGGGAAGATAATGGGGACCAGAAACAGATGCCCTGGGGGAGGCTGAAGTGGAAATTACAAAGAGCACCTGGCATGAGAGATGCCAGGGGCGGCTTATACAAAACCCTCAATGTGGAGCAGTGAATGACTGAAGGGACAATACAGGGTCCCTGATATTGTGGAATGGTGGGTGGGGGACAAAGGGGTGCATCCAGCTTTTTGTCCCCCCCCAAAAAAAACTGTTGCATCAGAATTGCTCTGTCTTTTAACTCATGAATGAATGGCTTATAACCAAAGAGATTTCATCCCATCAATATGAAATCTACCCAGATTAAGCAGTCTTTGTTCAGTTCACTGAAATGAATGAGCTTTTCCAGAGTAAAGAAGGGCACATGATTTCACCCCTGGTGTCCCTCCAAGAACAGCGCCACCAATAATTACTTCATTCTGATTTGCAGAGGTAGAAAGGAGAGAGAGAAGGCCAGGCCCACTTTGCTCTCAAAGCACATAGGGCATGGGAAACCAGCCTACCTGGTTTTAGATGAAGGCCCAGCAGCTCGCTCCCCAAAGGCATTGCACCTGCCTGAGACTCAGTGTCTCCCAGAGCACCCATGGTGACACTGCACCTCTGCCCCACAGCCAGCGTGAGGCTGTGACTTAAATCCCAATCAATCACACTCACACCATTAATTGCTTAACTAGGGTCACGCATCAAGTCATTTGGTGGGGAAGGAAGCCATATCCGGAGGCTCCTACTAAATATATGAAAAGCGAAACAGTTTCATACGCGGGATTGACAAAAACCTCTTGTTTTACACACGTTTTATTTAAAGCTGTAATATCAACGTTTTTTGCAGCAAAAAAATGTTTAGTCACCTCTTGGCTGACTTCTCCAAAATATCCATTTGGCACACAAGAAAATTAGCAAAGCTACACATGTCACTTTTGCCTGCCTCTCTAAGGGCTGAAAGGAGAAAGCAGGGAGAGGTGGGGAAGAGAATGATACAGACTCTCCAAATATAAATAGTATCATTTAATGCATTACCAAGGAGACCGTTTGGACTAGAATTGGCCCAAAGAGATGGGAACATGAATTTAAAAAATTGGCATTGTTTCAGTTTCCTGGGGTTAAAATTTCCCATTTTTCATAATATAAATTTTAGTAAAATGTATATAAACATCTTTTTCAAAAAAATGGTTGTTTATCAAACACCTTCTTTTCAATTACCTTTTCAATCACAACATTTTCAGTAAATGACCATTTAACTAACGATTTTGAAATTTCAGAGTAGCAGTCGTGTTAGTCTGTATTCGCAAAAAGAAAAGGAGGACTTTTGGCACCTTAGAGACTAACAAATTTCTTTGAGAATAAGCTTTCGTGAGCTACAGCTCACTTCATCAGATGCATTCGGTGGAAAATAAGATTTTGAAATTGATTTTGATTTAAAAAAAGTCACTGAAAAATATTGTGGAAAATTTTGCAAAAAAGAATATTTTAATAATGATGATAAATTTCATGACAAGTTTTATTTTTGGAAAAAAGGTCATTTTTATGGTGGGGAGGGGACGTGGGGAAAATTTCAACCACTCCGAATCTGATCATTATGGAAGATGGAGTCACAAAGTTAACATTTTAAAAGAAATTGTTCTCAATCCAACACTTTGACTCAGATCCTCAAATGCTGTAAAATCATCCTCAGATCTTATGCACTGGTATATTGTAAATTACACCCAGAATCTTCTACACTTATAGGACCCACTCTGAAAGTGGTATGCTTTCTCTGTCTAAAGACTTCACCAGCACTGTTTGAGAAGCTTTGAGTGGAAACAGCCTAAGATAATGTAATGCTCTTATATTATTTCCCTAAGGTAAAACATAATAAAAAATACCAGGAGAGGAATTAATGCATTCTGAAATACCGTCACAGTGCAGGTGAAACTCCTGTGATGGCACAGATTATTTTGCAGTATCTGTTAAGCGTTCCTGGACAGACAGTGCCACTCAGTGGATCATGCTGGGCATTGCAAGATCTGCTGTGTAAATACCATTCCCAGTGTCAGCAGCTGAAGACAAAGGGACCAGTGCAATGCTGTAATGTGAATTCATAGAATCATAGACTATCAGGGTTGGAAGGGACCTCAGGAGGTCATCTAGTCCAACCCCCTGCTCAAAGCAGGACCAATCCCCAACTAAATCATCCAAGCCAGGGCTTTGTCAAGCCTGACCTTAAAAACTTCTAAAGGAGATTCCACCACCTCCCTAGGTAACCCATTCCAGTGTTTCACCACCCTCCTAGTAAAAAAGTTTTTCCTAATATCCAATCTAAACCTCCCGCACTGCAACTTGAGACCATTACTCCTTGTTCTGTCATCTGCTACCACTGAGAACAGTCTAGATCCATCCTCTTAATTGATCATGTCTCTGCATTTTGATCCTAGTGCATACACAATTAAGTCTTGTGTTTGGGCCTGATCATACCAGGTGCTAAGCTCTGCCAGGACTGGAGAGGACCAAGCACTTTGTGGGAGAAGCCCAGCCCCTCACAGGATTGGGCCCTGTTGCTGGACAAGACAATAATCCTGGGGCACTAAGAGGTCTGGCTGGACTTTTTCAATTGGCTGCTGCACAAATCAAGGGGTGCTTCAAACGCTGTCCCACTTTCAGGAATGAAAACTGGGTCAATGACTCTGGGGTTCACAATCTGCTTGATGCCCACAAGGATGGTAATGCATGGGAATGCTAATGATAGGTGCCCAATGCCCTCCTGCAGGTTAACAGGAGGTGAGAGCAGTGAGACGCTCAGATGTTCAGCTCCTATATGTGGATTGCCTGCCATTGAGAATTGAATTTTATACACTCATAAAATACATTATGAAGAGGTCAAATAGCTCCAGTGTTTTGGCTCACACAGAGCCTGTGAGAGCTGAGCCAGTGGAATGCTGTTTCCTTTGCCAGTTGACCATGGCAATTAATAGATGGAAATGGATTGTGCCTGTTTAGGTATGGATGGGATGCCTAAGGACTATTTTAGGCTGTGTCATTATTTTGGTCCTGGACAGATTTGTTTTGCTTAGAAGACCGATGGAAATGAAGGGAGATTATTCCCTTTTTACCTACTAGGGGATATGATAAGAAGTTTGGATTCTGCTGTTTGTAGGAACTTCTGCTTCATAAATTAGGGGCAATCAGACACCACATTATACTAAAACTGACACAAATAGGCAGGCTGAGGAGGCAGTGAGGTCCTAGTTGCCAGGGCACTGGATTAAGGGTCAGGAAACCAGGGTTCTGTTCCCAGCTGTGTTACTGACCTGGGGGACCCTGGGCAAGTCACTTCACTTCCTTGTGCCTTGGTTTCCTTCACCATTTTCTCTCTTGTCTATATATAGTGTTAGCTCTGCAGGGCAGGGACTGTCTCTGGCTATGGTTTTGTACAGCACCTAGCACAATGCGGCACCAGGCTTGGTTGAGATTTCTACCATAATATAACAGTATTAGTAGCAGACTGTAAATATAACATGAAAAAGCTACAACAAATGCAGGGTGCGGGATAAACATTCACCTATATCGCAGTGGCAAAGGGAATGAAACAAGAAGCTTTCCTCCACTCCAGCAAAGAGAGAGAGTCTCCAGGGAGAGCCCAGAGAGGATGATTCTCAGGCTACTCGACATATCAGAGAACATCATCCATTAGAATCATAGAATCATAGAATATCAAAGTTGGAAGGGACCTCAGGGGTTCATCTAGTCCAACCCCCTGCTCAAAGCAGGACCAATCCTCAACTAAATCATCACAGCCAGGGCTTTGTCAAGGGTTCCAGTCATTGTGGAATAAGCAGCACTCATTTTTCTACAGTCAACCCCTGAATCTACAAATTAATACTGCGCGATCATTGTATTAGCTGCTCCAGTGCCCACCTGCCCCTCCCTCTCCTTTAAAAGTGACTGAAATGAAGCCCAGAGGCATTTAACTGCAACTTAACTGTGCACTCTGTGGAGAGTGGATCTACTGTCACAATACAATGCAGATTCCACACATGCTACCCATTCTTCAGAGGTCTCTTCATCACAGAAAATGAAACTCATTAGTATGGGGTTCAGTGGAATTTCACCAGCCATTCTTTTGGCATTCGCTCAGGTTTTTCCTTCTTTCTCAGCTGCTTGTGTCCCTTTTAGAGGACTAAATATTATCCTGCAGCCTCTTGAAATATCCTACAAAAAGACCCAGAAAACTTGAAGTAATAATTCGAGAGAGCAGACCTGATTCTGCTGTTTTGTACACCAGTGTAAATCAGGAATAAATCCACTGACCTAGATAGAGCTATACCAGTGCAACTGAGACCACCAATATTTTGGATCATTCCTGTTAAGACCCTGATTCTGCAAACACTCACTATCAAGGCATACTGATTACCACCATAAGTAATCCCATGTAATTCAATGGGACTCTTCCTGGTATGCCCAGGAGTGTTTTCAGTATCCAGTTCTAACACTGTTGTGCTTTTAATCTGGGTAGCCTCCCCATTTTCTCTGAGGAACTCAACAAATGTTCCCATCTCTCTTCTACCAGCCATAGGCACCATCTTTCTTTCCAGATGCAGATCTCAGCCTGGCTTTGGCAGGAGCGGAACAATCATGGCCTTTCATGACCTCCATGATTTATTTCTTCTGCAGGAGCAGCATAGCCAGAACGCTGAGGTCGCTCCTGAATCTAGGGTCTGTGCAAGAACAGTGCAGCAGAGATATGGCACGTGGCATGTCTCTTTCCTACCTGTCATGCTATTTCAGCACAGATTCTGGAAATAAATTCATCCCACTCTCTTGGCTGCCGTGCCGTGAAAGATCACTGGCGAACAAAGACTGCAGTGAATGTATACGTCAATGCAATCATCATATCAATCAGAGAAAATAAAAAGGGGATACATAGCCCTGCTCTGATTTCCTCACCAAAACACACAGACATAGCTGAAAATGTTCACAAAAAGTAAGCATTCAGAATCTGATTATTTGCACCAGAAATCTGATACTAAAACTTATTCCCACGCCATCATGCCGGTTGTTGGCACCCTTTTTACATGCCACGGGGGGGATTCTGTTTCCCCTGCAACACCTACATTACTGCCTCATGCAAAGAGCTTTGATTGAGGATTTGCAAGGGGATCAAAATTTCACCCAAGCCTTTTTCCTGTAGCCATTGCTCCAGCAGGTTTCCCTGATTCAGTTTGCAATAACTGGTTTAAAAAGCAGGAGAGCTTTTGGAATGCAGTCGAAGTAAAGTTTTCTGTTTTCTTCTGTTACATCAGTTAACAAAAAGACACAGTATTCTCTGTCCCCAACTGACTCTTCTTAACGGAACTGCCCTTCCCTGCAGTTGTCTCTAGCTATTAGATCACGCATGCCTGGGTTTACATAACAGAGCAGAGCTGGATGTGAGTGAGAGCCACCCACACAAAGAATGAAAACTGTCCACAGTGGAGATGTTAATATATGAAAATCAGGCTACCTACTGTATGTGTGTTTATCCAGCTACATACACACAGAGAACACTAGCTAGACAAACACAGATACTGTCGATATAGCTCTCTCTCTAGTGCACTCTCATGCATATGCATGCATGCATGAACAGTACATCTTTTTTCTTGATATAGAGTATATCTTTTGTACAGACACAGAGGAGAGGAAAACAGTCAAAACTAGCAACATGGGACTGCAAAACCATGCAAATTCATAGGCAGGTCTAGAAAATGAGGCTACCTTTAAATCATTTTTTGAAATTGACTAGTTTTCAATGTAACAGTATCCTCCCCAACCCCCCTTCTTCCCCTTTATTTTTTTCTGGCAAAGGCTAGTTTGTTTTCTAAACCTTGGAACAAATTCTACCTTATTTACACTCACACAACTTAATTATTTTCTATGGCATTTGCACAAGTACAGGGCCATATTCTGCTCTCATTACACCCATTGACTCAGCGGGTTGCATTTGAGAGCTGAATTTAGCATTCGCTGTGCAAATCACAATGCTGTATCACACATCTGTCTGTGGTAGAACACCTGCTTTAGGAGCTACATGGGAAACACACATGTGTGAGTCCAATTAACCCCACCCCAGTGGATACTTCATGGTGTGTCTTTCTAACTGGCCAGCAATCAACCCTCTGGCCAAGGCCTCTTGGCTGTTTTGTCTCCTCCTGGGAGTCTCAGATGAACAACAAAACAGGACACATACGGCAAATGAGGTTAAACAAAAGAAATAAAAAGAGAAACCTGTAAGCAGCTCCCTCCAGGATAGGGACCTCTCTTGCTACTAAGGTCCCTGGGAGCATCACTGTCCACTTCAGAGTTCACTGGGCTCCAGTGCAAATCTCAGCCATGTCCCACAAGGGGCTCTGCAGGCTGTCAGCCCTTTCTTAGGGGCTGGAGAAGTTCAACAACCTGCGCCCTTCCCAGGGTTGCCCCAGCTGAGTGGAGTTCCCTCATTTTAATTCTTCCTCCAGTCCTGGCAAGATCCACAGGTGCAGAGGGGCAGGTCCACTCCAGCCCAAAGCAGTTCCTTAATCCCTTTCATGCCAGTGCATGGTTTATCTATGCCATCAAATTCTGCCATCTGCCGTACATTTTAAAGTAGTTTATATTCTCTAATAGAGGATAGCTCACTGTGCATTGAGAACACAACTTTGTGCATGCACATCTGCATACACATTGAGACTACTGGCATGAGAATGAACCAATCAGCAGGAGGAAGAGTTTCAGAATTGGGCTCCTGTTCGGTACTATTACCTGCTCACACAAGTTGCATAACTTGTTTGTACAACTGATACACAAAAAGTGCACATGCGTGTGTGTCTGTGTGTGTATGGGAACAAAGTTGCTTGCCCAGAAGTGGAGAATGTCTTTTCAAAATAAGGCCACTTGTACACTACCTTTTGTTACAGGTTACAGTGCCTGTGTCTGTTTTACACACTGTACTTTGCTATAAATATTAAATGTTTTGAGCTGGGTATGAATGTAGGGGTTCATTGTGTTTCTCTCACATAAAAATTGCTTTTCAGTGGTTTAAGAACATAAGAATGGCCATACTGGGTCAGACCAAAGGTCCATCTAGCTCAGTATCCTGTCTTCTGACAAAAAGAAAAGGAGTACTGGTGGCACCTTAGAGACTAACAAATTTATTAGAGCCCGATGAAGTGAGCTGTAGCTCATGAAAGCTTATGCTCTAATAAATTTGTTAGTCTCTAAGGTGCCACCAGTACTCCTTTTCTTTTTGCGAATACAGACTAACACGGCTGCTACTCTGAAACCTGTCTTCTGACAGTGGCCAATGCCAGGTGCTCCAGAGGGAATGAACAGAACAGGTAATCATCAAGTGATCCACCTCTGTCACTCATTCCCAGCTGCTGGCAAACAGAGGCTAGGGACACCATCCCTGCCCATCCTGGCAAATAGCCATTAATGGACCTATCCTCCATGAATTTATCTAGTTCTTTCTGAACCCTGTTATAGTCTTGTCCTACACAACATCCTCTGGCAAAGAGTTTCACAGGTTGACTGTGCTTTGTGTGAAAAAATACTTCCTTTTGTTTGCTTTAAACTTGCTGCCTATTAATTTCATTTGGTGACTCCTAGTTCTTGTGTTATGAGAAGGAGTAAGCAGCACGTCCTTATTTACTTTCTCCACACCAGTCATGATTTTATAGCCCTCTATCATATCCCTGCTTAACTGGCTCTTTTCAAGCTGAAAAGTCCCAGTCTTATTCATCTCTCCTCCTATGGAAGTTGTTCCATACCCATAATCATTTTTGTTGTCCTTTTCTGAACTCTTTCCAATTCCAATATATCTTTTTTGAGATGGGGTGACCACAACTGCACAGAGTATTCAAGATGTGGGTGTACCATGGATTTATACAGAGGCAAAATGATATTTTCTGTCTTATTATCTATCCCTTTCTTAATGATTCCCAACATTCTGTTAGCTTTTTTGACTGCCACTGCTCATTGAGTGGATGTTTTCAGAGAACTATCTACAATGACTCCAAGATCTCTTTCTTGAGTAGTAACAGCTAATTTAGACCCCATCATTTTATATGTAGTGTTGGGATTATGTTTTCCAATGTGCATTACTTTGCATTTATCAACATTTAATTTCATCTGCCATTTTGTTGCCCAGTCACCCAGTCATTCTTTTGTAGCTCTTTGCAGTCTGCCTGGGACTTAACTATCTTGAGTAGTTTTGTATCATCTGCAAATTTTGCCACCTCACTGTTTACCCCTTTTTCCAGATCATTTATGAATATGTTGAATAGGACTGGACCCAGTACAGACCCCTGGGGGACACCACTATTTACCTCTCTCCATTCTGAAAACCGACCATTTATACCAGCCTTTTGTTTCCTATCTTTTAACCAGTTACCAATCTATCAGAGAACCTTCCCTCTTATCCCATGACAGCTTACTTTGCTTAAGAGCCTTTGGTGAGGGACCTTGTCAAAGGCTTTCTGAAAATCTAAGTACATTATATCCAGTGGATTCCCCTTGTCCACATACTTGTTGACCCCCTCAAAGAATTCTAGTAGATTGATGAGGCATGATTTCCCCTTACAAAAACCACGTTGACTCTTTCCCAACAAATTATGTTCATTTATATGTCTGATAATATTGTTCTTTACTATAGTTTCCATCAGTTTGCCAGGTACTGAAGTCAGGTTTACTGGCCTGTAATTGCTGGGATCACCTCTGGAGACCTTTTTAAAAATTGGCATCACATTAGCTATCCTCCAGTCATTCAGTACAGAAGCCGATTTAAATGATAAGTTACAGACTATAGTTAGTAGTTCTGCAATTTCAAATTTGAGTTCCATCAGAACTCTTGGGTGAATATCATCTGATCCTGGTGACTTATTACTGTTTAATTTATCAATTTGTTCCAAAACCTCTTCTAATGACACCTCAATCTGGGACAGTTCCTCAGATTTGTCACCTAAAAAGAATGGCTCAGGTTTGGGAATCTCTCTCACATCCTCCACCATGAAGACCGATGCAAAGAATTCATTTAATTTCTCTGCAATGGCTTTATCATCCTTGAATGCTCTTTTAGCATCTAGATTGTCCAGTGGCCCCACTTGTTGTTTAGCAGGCTTCCTGCTTCTGATGTACTTCAATTATTTTTTTGCTATTACTTTTTGAGTCTTTGGCTAGCTGTTATTCAAATTCTTTTTTGGCCTTCCTAATGATATTATTACATTTCATTTGCCAGACTTTATGCTCCTTTCTATTTTCCTTACTAGGATTTAACTTCCACTTTTAAAAGGATGCCTTTTTGTCTCTCACTGCTTCTTTTACTTTGTTGTTTAGCCACCGGGGCACTTTTTGGGCTCTTTTATTATATTTTTTTAATTTGGGGTATATATTTAAGTTGAGCCTCTATTATGGTGTCTTTAAAAAGTTTCCATGCAGCTTGCAGAGATTTCACTTTTGGCACTATACCTTTTAATTTCTGTTTAACTAACCTCCTCATTTTTGTGTAGTTCCCCTTTCTGAAATTAAATACTACAGTGTTGGGCTGCTGTGGTGTTTTTTCCCGCCACAGGGATGTTACATTTAATTATATTATGGTCACTATTACCAAGTGGTCCAGCTATATTCACCGCTTGGGCCAGATCCTGTGCTCCACTTAGGACTATACGAAGAATTGTCTATCCTCTTGTGGGTTCCAGGACTAGCTGATCCAAGAAGCAGTCATTTAAGATGTCAAGAAACTTTATCTCTGCATCCCATCCTGAGGTGACATGTACCCAGTCAATACGAGGATAGTTGAAATCCCCCATTATTGTTGAGTTTTTTTATTTTAATAGCCTCTCTAATCTCCCTGAGCATTTCACAGTTACTACCACCATTCTCGTCAGGTGGTTGGTAACATATCCCTATTGCCATATTCTTATTTTTAGAGCATGTAATTACTCTCCCTAGTAATTCTGTGGTACAGTTTGATTCATTTAAGTCATTCATTGATTCATGACTTCATTTGATTCTACGCTTTTTTTCACATATAGTGCCACTCCCCCACCAGCACGACCTGTTCTGTCCTTCCGATATATTTTGTACCCTGGTATTACTGTGTCCCATTGATTATCCTTATTCCACCAAGTTTCTGTAATGCCTATTATATCAGTATCCTTATTTAATATGAGGCACTCTAGCTCACCCATCTTATTATTTAGACTTCTAGCATTGGTATATAAGCACTTTAAAAACTTGTCATTTTTTAGCTTTCTGCCATTACATGATGCAATTGAATGGGACTCTTTTTCATTTGACAGTTTCTGATCAGATCCTACCTGTATTTTATCATTTTCCATCCTCTCCTCTTTACTAAGACATAGAGAATCTCCATTAATAGATCCTCCCCTTAGGGGTGTCTGTTGGAACCACATGCTCTTCCACACCTGTTGGCTTTCCCCCAGCCCTTATTTTAAAAAACTGCTCTATGACCTTCTTAATTTTAAGTGCCAGCAATCTGGTTCCATTTTGGTTTAGGTGGAGCCCATCCTTCCTGTTTAGGCTCCACCTTTCTTCACGTGCTTATGCCCTCTCCACTCAGGTAGCATAGTGGATGACAACTACACCAGTGTTGGGTATGACTCCCAATGACAATTCTATCACATCAAATATACATCCTCAAAAAATCAACAGACAGACATTCAGACAGGAGGGGATGTTACTGATACAACCCTGAGTGAACAGTAACTCGTACACTAATGAAACATGACATGGATTTCCTACATATAGTTTCTCCACTTCTCTGGGATCCTCACCAAACAAATCACTGTATTCCCAATAGTCTATACACCATTCAGAAAATCAGTCCAGATCATAATCGCTCCAGATTTCATTGTGGATAGATCAGGAGATGGGGAGGAAGGACTCCTAGGTTCTATTCCCATCTCTACCCATGACTTGCTTTGTTACTTTGGGCAAGTCAATTAACCTCTCATTGCCTCCATTTTCTTATTAGTATGTTAAAGTGTGTCCACCACCAAACTATTATTACAATTCATGATGGTAAAGCACATTGAGATCAGTGCAGAGGTGAAAGTAAGCCGGTAAGCCCCAGTACGGCGTACCGGTAAGAGCCGGTGCGCCGTACAAGGACTGGCTTTCCGAGAGGGCAATTTAAAGCCCCAGGGTAGCGGCGGCGGGGCTGCGGCAGGGATTTAAAGGGCCCTGGAGCTTCAGCTTCTGCTACCTCCCCCCGGGGCCCTTTAAATCCCGGCCTGAGCCCTGCTGCCCAAGCCCTGGGGTAGCGGCGGCAGGGCTCCGGAGAGGATTTAAAGGGCTGGAGCGGTAGCGGCAGCTGGAGCCCCAAGCCCTTTAAATCTCCGCCTGAGCCCTGCTGCCCGAGCCCTGGGGTAGGGGTGGGGGGCTCTGGCAGGGATTTAAAGAGCCCTGGAGCTCCAGCCACCGCTACTGCCCCAGCCTTTTAAATCCCCGCTGAAGCCCTGCTGCCAAAGCCCTGGGGTAGCAGTGGCAGGGCTCCAGCGGGCATTTAAAGGGCTGGGTGGTAGTGGCGGCTGGAGCCCCGGGGCCCTTTAAATTCCTGATGGAGCCCGGCCACCACTACACCAGGGCTCAGGCAGCAGGGCTCAGGCGAGGATTTAAAGGGCTCGGGGCTCTGGCAGCTGCTACCACAGCGGAGCCCCAGGCTCTTTAAAGCTCTGCCAGAGCCCAGAGCCCCGGGGTAGTGGTGGCAGCCGGGAGCCCCCAGGGCTTCTCAGTGATTTAAAGGGCCCAGAGCTCCGCTGCAGTAGCGGCAGCTGGAGCCCTGGGCCCTTTAAATCACCCCCCGAGCCCCGGGACTCCCAGCCACCTCTGCAGCTGGTAGCTCAGGGGTGATTTAAAGGGCCCCGGGCTCCCAACCACCACCGCAGCACAGCTGGAGCCCTGGCCCTTTAAATCAAGATTTAAGGGGCCTGGGGATTTAAGGCCCTGCCTCTTCTGGTTGAGGCCATGCCCCCTGATCAGGACTCTGGCTTACCGGTAAGTCCTCTAACTTACTTTCACCCCTGGATCAGTGAGAGATGCTATTACCATTAGAAGTGATTTGTATTATGGGAGTGCCAAGAGACCTCAGTCAGGACCAAGGGCTTCCTTGTGCTAGGTGGCATTAAGATATAGGTTGAGATCTTTGAAGCTGTGGAGTTTAACTACACAGAAATCCCATTAATCTCAATGGGAGGTTGCTGTGTTCATGAATCTTCTAGTCATCATAAGAATGGACTGCAAAATCTATTATGTTTGTGATGGCCCAGAGAGACTGTAGTGAAATCAGTGCCTTAGTTAGGACTGAATACGTACCAATGTGAGGGACTCAATTCCCTCCCGGAAAAGGTAGCATTAGAGGGAGGAGGAGAAAGGGCAAAGTGGAGAGACACCCAGCATTAAAGCAAAGCCAAAACCCTCAACACTATTGCCACCTAATGAAAAATCAGTAGTTCTTATTATCACGTTGAATACTCAGGGTCAGTTTGTTCAGTTTGCCAAAGAATGTATGAAATAAGGTCACCTGATTCCAGCTTGTTCACTGATTGACAAAGCCCACTGACCTTATGAGATAGGTAATGGATACATATAAAGGGTCACATATTCAGAATGTAGTGATAGATAAAGATATTTGTGCAATATTATTCTTTGCACAATATTGAAAATATAGTTATCTCACAGGTTTCCTGCTATGCTCAAAAATGAAGCTGCGCTGAAAGTCTTTCTAATTTTCCTTTTTCTCTTTTTTCTAGGGCCTGGTGGCAATGTTAATATTTTTATAGTTCTTCATCTCTATATTGGATCAAAACAACAGCCTCAGGAACCCATTTTTCAACCTTCCGTCCCCATTGTTTTCAGCTAAGAGGAGATCACACTTAATTGGCTTAATCCTTCCTACCTACTCAGAGTACAAGCTATACTAGGTCGCATGCAAAACATCTTAAGTAATTTTTTTGAAACAAGCATCTGATTTATCTAAACCCTGTATAGGCCATGAAGCAGTAGACCACTGGAGTGGGCCTACTCCCATGCTCAAAGATAAGCACATAGGTATGTAAGTGCTCTGCTGAATCAGGTCTGTAGAGTGTACAAGTATCTGTAACAAAACCCTTGAACTCTATCAGGTATGAAAAATTCTCAACAATTGATGAAAATAAGAGTCAGTCTGGAGGTACAGATGAGTAGTGATGGCATAGCATAATGCCAGGAGGGGAATGGAGTTCAAGGTACACAATCAGCTGTGGAGACCACAAGGTCTCCACTTCTGCTCAGTAGGTAGGATGAGCTTTGTGTCCCTCCAAGATGAGCTCTCTGTTCAACCCAGCAACAATTTTGAAGGGCTCTATACTCCAGAGAGCCCCTTTATACTGAAATTTAGAGTACCTAAGTAGTTATCGCATATATCAAGGGACCATTCAAGGTTAAGTGGCCCATTAACACTCCTCCAGTCATAAGGGGGAAAGGAAGGGCAGGGAAAGGCAGCTTGGAGGCGGTTGTTAATGGGCTATAGATTGTTGTCAAAAGCCATAAATCCAGTATCTCAATTCAATCCATGATTTTTAGTGTCTAGCAAAGTTATGAATTTAAGCTCTCAGGCTCATATTTTGGAAGTGTTGTGCAGATTTCCTTTAGAATGAGGACTGATCGGTCAGAGACAGTGGGATCACTCTTATAAATTCATAGATTCATAGATACTAAGGTCAGAAGGGACCATTCTGATCATCTAGTCCGACCTCCTGCACAGCGCAGGCCACAGAATCTCACCCACCCACTCCTATGAAAAACCTCACCCATGTCTGAGCTATTGAAGTCCTTAAATCATGGTTCAAAACTTCAAGGAGCAGAGAAGCCTCCCTCCAGTCAACCATGCCCCATGCTACAGAGGAAGGCAAAAAAACCTCCAGGGCCTCTCCAATCTGCCCTGGAGGAAAATTCCTTCCCGACCCCAAATATGGCGATCAGCTAAACCCTGAGCATATGGGCAAGATTCACCAGCCAGATACCCAGGAAAGAATTTTCTATAGTAAATCAGATCCCATCCATCTAATATCCCATCTCAGGGGATTTGGCCTATTTACCCTGAATATTTAAAGATCAATTACTTACCAAAATCCCATTATCCCATCATACCATCTCCTCCATAAACTTATCGAGTAGAATCTTAAAACCAGATAGATTTTTTGCCCCCACTGCTTCCCTTGGAAGGTTATTCCAAAGCTTCACTCCTCTGATGGTTAAAAACCTTCGTCTGATTTCAAGTCTAAACTTCCTGGTGGCCAGTTTATACCCATTTGTTCTTGTGTCCACATTGGTGCTGAGCTTAAATAATTCCTCTCCCTCTCCTATATTTATCCCTCTGATATATTTATAGAGAGCAATCATATCTACCCTCAACCTTCTTTTAGTTAGGCTAAACAAGCCAAGCTCCTTAAGTCTCCTTTCATAAGACAAGTTTTCCATTCCTCGGATCATCCTAGTAGCCCTTCTCTGTACCTGCTCCAGTTTGAATTCATCCTTTTTAAACATGGGAGACCAGAACTGCACACAGTATTCTAGGTGAGGTCTCACCAGTGCCTTGTATATCCCTACTGGAAATGCCTCTCCTGATGCATCCCAAAACCGCATTAGCTTTTTTCACAGCCATATCACATTGGCAGCTCATAGTCATCCTATGATCAACCAATACTCCAAGGTCCTTCTCCTCTTCCGTTACTTCTAATTGATGCGTCCCCAACTTATAACTAAAATTCTTGTTATTAATCCCTAAATGCATAACCTTACACTTCTCACTATTAAATTTCATCCTATTACTATTACTCCAGTTTACAAGGTCATCCAGATCCTCCTGTATAATATCCCGATCCTTCTCCGAATTGGCAATACCTCCCAGCTTTGTATCATCTGCAAACTTTATTAGCACACTCCCACTTTTTGTGCCAAGGTCAGTAATAAAAAGATTAAATAAGATTGGTCCCAAAACCGATCCCTGAGGAACTCCACTGGTAACCTCCCTCCAACCTGACAGTTCGCCTTTCAGTAGGACCCGTTGCAGTCTCCCTTTTAACCAATTCCTTATCCACCTTTTGATGTTCATATTGATCCCCATCTTCTCCAATTTAACTAATAATTCCCCATGTGGCACGGTATCAAATGCCTTACTGAAATCTAGGTAAATTAGATCCACTGCATTTCCTTTATCTAAAAAATCTGTTACTTTTTCAAAAAAGGAGATTAGGTTGGTTTGGCACGATCTACCTTTTGTAAAACCATGTTGTATTTTGTCCCATTTACCATTGACTTCAATGTCCTTAACTAATTTCTCCTTCAAAATTTTTTCCAGGACCTTGCATACTACAGATGTCAAACTAACTGGCCTGTAGTTACCCGGATCACTTTTTTTTCCTTTCTTAAAAATAGGAACTATATTAGCAATTCTCCAATCATTTGGTACTATTCCTGAGTTTACAGATTCATTAAAAATTCATGCTAATGGGCTTGCAATTTCAGGTGTCAATTCCTTTAATATTCTTGGATGAAGATTATCTGGGCCCCCCGATTTAGTCCCATTAAGCTGTTTCAGTTTCGCTTCTACCTCTGATATGGTAATATCTACCTCTATATCCTCCTTCCCATTTGTCATGCTACCATTATCCCCAAGATCCTCTTTAGCCTTATTAAAGACTGAGGCAAAGTATTTGTTTAGATATTGGGCCATGCCTAGATTATCTTTAACCTCCGCTCCATCCTCAGTGTTAAGCGGCCCCACTTCTTCCTTCTTAGTTTTCTTCTTATTTATATGGCTATAGAACCTTTTACTATTGGTTTTAATTCCCTTTGCAAGGTCCAACTCTACTCAACTTTTAGCCTCTCTCACTTTATCCCTACATCTTCTGACCTCAATTAGGTAGCTTTCCTTGCTGATCCCTCCCATCTTCCACTCCCTGTATGCTTTCTGCTTCTTCATAATCACCTCTCTAAGATGCTTGCTCATCCAGCTTGGTCTACAACTCCTTCCTATGAATTTTTTCCCCTTTCTTGGGATACAGGCTTCCGATAGCTTCTGCAGTTTTGATTTAAAGTAATCCCAGGCCTCCTCTACCTTTAGATCCATAAGTTCTTCAGTTCAATCCACTTCCCTAACTAATTTCCTTAATTTTTGAAAGTCAGCCCTTTTGAAATCAAAAACCCTAGTTGCAGATTTATTTTTGTTAATCCTTCCATTTAGTTTGAACTGAATTAGCTCATGATCACTTGAGCCAAGATTGTCCCCTACAACCATTTCTTCTATGAGGTCCTCGCTACTCACCAAAATTAAATCTAAAATGGCATCCCCTCTAGTCGGTTCAGCAACTACTTGATGAAGGAATCGATCAGCTATCGCTTCTAGGAAAATCTGAGCCCTATTATTATTACTAGCACTGGTCCTCCAGTCTATATCTGGGAAGTTAAAGTCTCCCATGATCACGCAGTTTTCATTAGTATTTACTTGATTAAAGACATTAAAAAGGGCTCTATCCATATCCAAATTAGATCCCGGAGGTCTATAGCACACCCCAAGCACTATCGTAGGAGAGGCTTTACTAGTTTTCTTCCCCAATGTAATTTTTGCCCAGACGGACTCTGTCTTATCCATTGCATCGCTTCTTATTTCTTTACATTCTACCTCATCATTGATATACAATGCTACTCCACCATCTTTACCTTTGTTTCTGTCTTTCCTAAACAACACATACCCTTCAATACCTGTAGTCCAGTCATGACTACTATTCCACCATGTTTCTGTTATCCCTATAATATCTGGTTTCACTTCCTGCACCAGTAGCTCTAGTTCCTCCATTTTGTTACCTAGACTCCTCGCATTGGTGTACAAACATCTTAATTTTTGCTGTTTGGACTCGCTCACATTTTGTACCCTATTAGGCACAGTCATTCTACAGCCAGTATAACCTATTAGACTAGTATCCACACCACCCTCGCTCCTTATATACATTCTCCTACCCATGGCTGTATCCTTTCTTACTTCATCTTCTTCCCTCTCAATGCTAAAATCTGGCGTGGAGATTTTCTAGACATCTCCCATCCATCTCCCCCCAATTCCTAGTTTAAAGCTCTCTTTATCAGTTGTGCCAGCCTCGATCCTAGAAGTCTATTTCCTTCCCTACTCAGATGAAGTCCATCCCGAGAGAACTGACCTCTGTCCGTGAATGCCTCCCAGTGGTCATACATCCCAAAGCACTCCTTATAGCACCACTGCCTAAGCCATCTGTTGACAGTCATAATCTTGTCAGACCTTTGTTGCCCTTCTCTAGGAACAGGAAGGATCCCGCTAAAGATCGCCTGAGCCTCAATTTCCTTAAGTGTCTTCCCCAGCCTAGCATAGTCTCCCTTGATACTTTCCAGCGAGAATCTGGCTGTATCATTTGTTCCCAGATGAAGGATAATTAGGGGATTCTTTCCCGCTCCCTTTAGGATCCTTTTCAACCTCAGGTCTACATCCCGTATCTTAGCACCCGGAAGACAGCACACCCTTCTATTCTCAGGATCAGCTCTAGTTACAGGCCTGTCTATTCTTCTCAATAAAGAGTCCCCGATCACATAGACCTGCCTTTTCCTGGTGACAGTGCTATTCTCCAGTCTCTCCCCTGTTCCCTCTGGCTGCAAGTTCTTTCCATTCCTATTTCCTAACTCACACAGGAAAATGAAAAAAGAAATAAAAACGCCATATCACCTGTGGGTGAACACTTTTCACAAAGCAATAACTTCACCTGGAATTGTCCCTTGAAACATGTGTTAACTACTTATGCTAAACAATCTGTTCCAACTTGTGTTTAGCTGTGACACTCTGAGGCTTGGTCTACACTACAGAGTTACGTCAATGCAAAGTAGCTTACAACCCTAACTCTGTGAGTGTCCATACTAAAATGTCATTCCTGCCAATAATAACTCACCCACCTTGCCGATTTAATAACTCCACCTCCAAGAGAGACATAGTGCATATGTAACCCATGCCTGCTTGGTGTGGCACACTGTCACCCTCTAGTGGCACCTAGCCCACTAGAGATTGATGAGTCTGCTACAGCCATGTGGCTTTTAGCTCATGCAGTAGAGGAGCACAGTGTGAATATGCAAAAATTATTTAATTACAGAGGTGGCTGTGCATCGACATAACTTAGGTCGACTTAATTTTGTAGTGCAAACTTGCTTTTAGTGCATTTAAGAGCTCTGTGTAAGTTTAAAAACTTGTCTCTCTCTCAACAGAAGTCAGTCCAGTAAAAGACATTACCTAACCCACCTTGTCTCTAATATCCTGGGACTGAGATGGCTACAACAACATTGCATGCAAAAAAGTATTGGTATTATAATAATAATTTTATTTATTTATGTATTTATTTACAGCATCCCAAAATATGCCAAACACTTAGTAGAAGATATGGGGCCAGATCCTGGGATCTGGATGACTACACATGACACAGGTCCAGGGAGGGTGCTAGAAAAGGTGTCATAAAGCTCATCTTTGCCCTCCCTTGATCATGGGCTGATTGTGTACTGCGCTGGTCTCCAGACATAAAGGCTGATCTGAGTTATGCCAGTCACCAAAAGCCCCAGAGCACTTTAACAGCATCCCTAGCAATGAAAGCAGGGGATTGGAGGGGTGTAAGAAAATCCCAGCCATGCCCCTTTTCCCCTTGCCATGTTCATAACAAGGAAGGTAAATTTGGTGTAGGAAGATCCATAGCACGAGAAGATCCTCCTATTCTGAAGTGAACCCTCCATGGCCAACTGAGCTGGGTTTATGGAGAGAACTTGTTGGTGGTACAGTGCAAAGAGGCATTGCCGCACTACAGTTTCCAGCCCAGCCTCGTTGAGCTTGCAATCTACAGAAAAGCATGACACAACACATGGATTAAGAGGAACAAAAGGGCAAGAGGGAGCAAGAAGAACAAGGGTTACAACAGCAAGGCTGTGTGGTTGTTTAGTGAGTAATATATGCATCATAATGGGTTTTTAAGTTGTGATTCATTTTGATTGGTTCTATCTTTCTTCTTCTTCTTCTTGTCATTTTGACATATTTGATAAAGGCCAAGAAGGCGGGAAAAGCAACAAAATAAAAACAAACAAAAACGTCTCCTATTATTGCTATTTCCAGCTCATGATTTAAAACTGAAATGTAACAATAACCTGTGTTAGGTACTTAGACTAAATATGGAATCATTTAAATTTGAGAAGGCTATTGTCATGGATTAAGTTGATTTAGATCTAATCTAAGTAGAATTCAATTTTTCTTCTCAATCCATTCAGGCTTTTGCTGAAGTGAAGTAGGGTTGAATGATTTCACATTTACGAGAGTTCAGAGTTGCAAAACAGCTGTGACCAGAGTTCAGTGCTAACTCAGGAAATCAGTGGTTTGTCTTGTTGGGAAAGGCCAGGCAAAACACCTATCAGAACTACAGTTTGATAACTGTGAGAACAAGACTATGGTTGCATAAATATGTAAATGCAACATCTGCGAATGGACCAGCCAGAGAATTATTGTTTGACTGCAGCCCTAAAATATAGAAAGAAAAAAAAACTCTCAAAGAGATACAATGCTCTTGTATACATATTTAAACACTGATGCATGTGTTATGGCAGCAAAATGTGCATTTGCATGCATGCAGAATGGGTATGCATATATGATCTATGAATTTGATCTGATTAGTACCTGTGTGCTCAGAGACTGTAACCATTGGTATACTCCAGGATCTATTTTTAATTGCAAATGAGAGTTTTGCATGCACAGTTCCCTGTTTTCATATTCCCAAATGCAAAATGAGGTGCTGAAGACCTTTGGTTTAGTAGCTGGCAAAACTTATGCCCTGATCCTGCACAAACTTGCACACATGCTTAACTTCAGTAGGAGAATTCACAGTGCATAAAGTTACATATTTGTTTTAGTCTTTGCAGGATTGAGGCCTTTGGAGCTATATTTGAAAATCTCACCCCCTTTGTTAGTACAGAAGTATGAAGTGTAGCCAAACAATACAGAGTTATACTGTTAAGAATTATGTAGAACGTAGGATGTCTTAGAATGACAGAAGATGAAGAAGAATCATTAAAGATTAGAACAGGAAGGCACAGAAATTGTCAACCTCTGGAATATTTAATTTACAGTTCTTGCCCACTAAGCCTTTTTTCTCTCTTCCTTTAAATCCCTCCTTCAAAATATTTCTTATATGAAACTTTCATATGCCGGTCATGTCACCAGTATATCTCCTGAACTTCACTATTATCTGATGTTTGTTTTCTGTCTGAGTTAATGCCCCGTGTAAGTGTATCAGGGCTTCAGGAGTCAATCCTTACATTTTTCAGAGTAGCAGCCGTGTTAGTCTGTATCCACAGAAATAAAAGGAGTACTTGTGGCATCTTAGAGACTAACAAATTTATTTGAGCATAAGCTTTCGTGAGCTACAGTGGAAAATACAGTAGGGAGATTTTATATACACAGAGAACATGAAACAATGGGTGTTACCATACACACTGTAATGAGAGTGATCAGGTAAGGTGAGCTATTACCAGCAGGAGAGGGAAAAAAAAACAAAAAACCCTTTTGCAGTGATAATCAAGGTTAGTTATTAGTAGAGTTAAGCCTGAACCAAACTCCTAGATTCGAACACATCAAAACTTAAAAACAGACACTTATAACTAGGCAAACAAAAAGACAAGGTCCAAACATCCTCAAATTTGACTTCAAAACCTGGATCCAGATCCAAATGCTGAGGCTTGAATTCTCTTTACACATAATATTATTAACAACAAAATGGACAATGCTGTTTTTATTGTGTTCATCATACTAGATGATCTGTGAAACTAACTCTCACTGAAACTACTGTGTTATTAACACAACAATAATTGCTACAGAAAGGAAAACCCCTTAACTGTGGGTGGGAATCTCCATTGCTTACATAAGAAATGTTTTTATAAGCTATTTCCTTCTCTGATAAAAATGCATTTTGACACTCCCTTTTCTAAGAAGCATACAACACATGAACGGTCTCATTACAACAGTGTGATTGCTCCAAGTCAAGTTCACAGCACTAAGGGTGCTCTAGGTGAGCCTTGCTCTGCCCTGTTATCATTACATATTAGAGCTCCTTCAGCGTAGTCATCCCTCTGTGAGTCTTGCATGTCAAGGATCAAATCCTGTCTCCTCCTGGGCAATGGGGCTTGTGAGCCACTTTGCCAACAATGGGTTCTGCTGCAGCAGGGCAGAGTTACCCACTAAATGTTCCACAGAGCATGCATAGGGATGTTGCTCCTGCACTTGGCACTGCTCCACAAACCCATGATCTTCTCCGTAGGGCATACGGTCATGTCCCCAGATCACCAGCCTGCTGGCTGTGGTGTGCAGCATGCACTAGAACAGGGCAGGTGCTGCTCTTTGGTAACAAACTTACCCATACGGGAGTGGAAACTCTGTGGATTCACACTCTCTGGTAGTTTCCCCCTAATTCTCTCAGGAGCAAGGTGGAGTTTGAACCACCCCTCCCTGTAGGGAGGGCAAGGTACACAACCACCAAACCCAGCTTTTGAGGGATGATGCTGAGACTTTTCTGTACAACCCTCTCCCTCTCATCTCTCCTGACAATCCTTTGGTATAAAGGTTGCCAGGGCCCTCTCCAATTACTGACACTCCAGTAGAACCCCTTAAGCTGTGGGAGGTCGCAGAGTGGAACACAGAGAAGTTACAGGAGAATGAGTGCAGGAATTTGATTGGGTCTAGCTAGCCCATGAATTGTAGGTGAAAATCCAGCAGAACCCAACAGAACCAATCCATTCCTTTCCACCCTCTCCCTAGCGCCAGAGCTGGAGCCCTGCCCAGAGACTTCCATGGCTTAGTGAGGAGGTGGTGCCCCTTTATCTGCATCACCTAGGTATTGGCAGGATCTGCTAGGTAATGGCCTTGCTCTGCTCAGAAAGGACTGGTTTCTGCCACCCTTCTTACCTGGTGTTTTATCTTACCCCACCAATGAGCCTCTTGTTTCCAATGTCACTACTTGCAGAATAAGGTACTTCTCAGTGTGAGTCAGAGTGGCAGAATCTAGCTCCCTGAAGCAGTGGGGAGCACAAGGTCCTGAATTAGAAGCTCCGGATTTGGTCCATAGCAAACAAGAGAAGACTCCTGAGCAATTCTAAGCTCTCAGCTCTTGAGCCAAACACACCTCATGCCACTTGTTATTACAGCTGGCTGCAGAGAAATATTGTGGTAGAAATTCTTCCACATCTGCACAATAGGGAGGTTAGCCAAGCTGAACAAAACTGAGAGAAGATTCTTTTTAGTATTTTCAGTCCAGAAACACAGAAAGAGATGGGAAGGACAGAAGCTTACCATTCACTGCTTCCCCTGTTGTCCTAGGAAATTATTGCTGATCATCTCAGGCTCCAGCAAATCACTTAAGCAGATGCTTAGCCTTATGCTGGGACTGCATAAATGCATTGCTGGACTGGGGTCTCAGTGCTTCCTAGCAGGATAAAAACCACTGTATCCTTCCCTGCTGATGCACACCCCTTCGGGGGATGGTAGTGGGGAAAGAAACCCTTCTCACACTAGATTTGGAGATTGATTTAATCCTGTGCAAATGGGTATGAACATCAACTGCCAGCTCTGGTTCCTGGAGCCTTTCTAACCCTTGAACCTTCAGGCACATATCTTGTTTCCCAGCTGATGCTAATCTAATCTTTTCCTCTCCATCTCAGAGTTTCATGCAAAATAAATGGTGTCAAAATGAATACCTCCTGTTTGAGCAATGCAATGCTAGTTTGGTGCTGCCCACAATTAGGTGTGCCTCTCAGGACATTTGCCAGGTGCACCCGAGTAGACTGTGCAGGCATTGCAAATCCAAAAGGGGAAGAGGAGGTAAAAGTAAAAAGGAAAGAACTGAGACAAGCCAATGGGTGATATGTGTTCCATACTTTTAGCAAACTCAGAAAAAATTGACTACCTAATTTAAAGTAGCCTTAAGCATCATTAGCATTTGTGGCCAATAACTTCACAGAGGAACATTTTTGGTAGTATTATTCAATCAGTTTGGTGACAATTACAGGGGTCACATTTTCACACAGAAGAACTGTTCTTGAACTACCTCTTCAAAGTGCTGTCATAGAAATGACTTCATCCTCATGATGCCATCTCTTTCCACCTCTTGTTTTTCTCCACAATCTCTAACCATTAATGTTTAATATCCTCTGACAGCATCCCAAGGCACATTTTTTTCCTCACTCCTGTCCATTTACAGGAACATTCCTTGTCATGACTCCAGAGCCATAGAGTGACAAATATTTATTGCTATTTTTCAACAGCAGTTATTGTGCTGGAAGGAGGTAGCTCATCCTCAGATTGGCAGGTGAACATCTCTATGATGAGCAACCCCAAGACTATCTGCCTAGAGCATGCACTGGAACTGGCAGGCAGCACGGGACATAGATCAACTGCCCTTCTTAGATTCATAGATTCCAAGGCCATTGTGAACATCTAATCCAATTCCAGTTTCAGCCCAATAACTTGTGGTTAAATTACAGTACATATTGTTAAAAGACATCTAATCTTGAGGTAAAGACTTCAAGTGACTGAGGATATGCCTCAGTCTTAGGTAAGCTATTCCAGTGTATAATTTCCTTCATTGCTAAAAATTTGCAACTTATTTCCAGAATAGATTTTCCTATTGTCAACTTCCAGCCACTGGATTTTGTTATGTCATTGTCTGATGAACTAAAGAGCCCTCTCATCTCGGATGCCACAGCATCAGGAATACCAATAGTTCAGCTGAGTAAGGCCTGTCCTCCCCCCACTCACACAGGTTGCTCCTGGAAGAATACTATGGATTATGAATTATGGCTGGGGAGGCTAAAATAAATCATTATTAAAGCATAGCAGGCTATGAGTCCTTTGCAAAAGAAGAAGAAACCAAAGGTGGCTAATGTGGCTCACCACTCCAGAGTTTGGTAGTTCCATGCTGAAAATTAGGTGTGAATTTGCCATCTAATGGAAAAAGGCCAGTGCAGTTTTACACAGAAAACACAAGAGCCTCTATGCTGCTTTGGGGTGACTGCACTTGAAATAATGCATCAGTTCAATTCTCAACCTTACCCAAAAGCTATTGATAAACTGGGCAGAGCTCAGAGAAGAGCAGAGGGCTGGAGGGGTTGATTTATGAGGAAAGATTCAAGGAGCTAACTATTGTAAATAGGTTCAATGATGACAAGGGGGAACATGATAACTACCTATAATATGTGAAGGGTGTAATCACCAAGGAGGAAGAGGGGTTATTTTGGATCTTTCAGAGTAGTGTGCACAAGAAATAATTTGAGCTATGCGAAGAACATAAGTTCCGTTCTGCAAAGGGCCTTGAGATTTTTGAAAACAAAATTCCATTACAATTCAGAACGAAACCCCAAAGTTTTAAAATTCTCCATGATTCTAACTTTGTTTTAGATTATATTATAATACATAATACAATACAAAATAAATTCTAAACAAAAAGTTGTTTCAAAAGGAAAATCATAGCACTGTGCACACAAGCACTTATGCCGGAAAAACTTACATCACTCGGGATGGGTTTTTTTCACACCCTTGAGCAACAGAAGTTTTGCTGACATGAGTGTGAGGGTAGACATGGCCTTCGAATGGACAAGATACTAGACCACAAACCATGTGGCCTTCGCAGGGAGGTGGACTGAATACCCTAACAGATTGCTTCTATCTCTTAGCAATTAGATTTTGTGAAAAACAAGAGATACATTCATTACTGATTTGTATGCTCTGCTCTCAGTTCAGTGGCCTTGTCTATAGTGAGCATTTCTTGAAAACCATCCTACCATTATTGTATGGTATTTTTACATTTATCTCATTTATGCTTGTTGTAAGCTGGGTTTGACAATATAATTACCAATAGTTAGTCTATGTTAGCGTTCCCACCATGGCTAGCACGGATGTAGTTGCAGCTATAATAGTGCAATGGAGGGAAAATTTGAGAAATATCTCAGTATAGTACCAACCAAGGGGATTACACAAGATATAAATGCAGATTTGGCAAGAAACGTCCATGAGCCTAAGGTGGCTTGCCTAACTCAGGTCAACTCCTGAAACTCTCGTAAAGCTTTCTACCACAATTTCCTAGAGAAGGAACTGAGACACAATTATCTGTATAATCATCATTTTAATACAGATTATATAAAGCATTGAGAAAAGCATTGTAACTGAAAACATGCATTGGGCCTGATTTTCCCATCACACTGGGTTTTACAATGTTGACTTTAATTGAGTTACTTGTGATTTACATCAGTTTAGGGGAATCAGGCCCAGGGTCTTTCAGACAAAATCAACAAAATGTTTTCATTATGACAACATCTATGAGAGTCACTTTAAGATAGAGCTTAGTGCCTCTGAGGAAAGCACTGAAGCACATATCTCAGGTTTCTATAATACCATTGACAATGACATATTACATTTGTTTTAACTAAGCAAATTTCACAACGCTGCCCAAAGGCATTATATCAGGTGAGAAAAAATAAATTATGCATATTTAAATGTAAAGAGTTTTTAGAGTCCACATTATAAAAGAGACATGTTCAAGTACTATGTTAGGTTCCTACTTTCAAAATAAAGGATGTCAAATTACTATATTATAAGCCATTACAGTCATGCAATCCTATGCTAAATGTAGAGATGACTGCTAGAAAAACAATCTCATTCAACATTTACTAGCTCTGAATTACATTTGCAGTAGAATAAAGGAAACACTCCCTTAGGTATAATTAATTGTGAAAATGAATCCTAATAGTTTAGCACAGTCCATATTGATTTTGTCTCAGATCTCTTTTATGTTGCAGGAACCAAATGGAAATCCATGCAGTGTCCTTGTTCCCATGATTGCCAGAATACAGGTTGCCTTAGAGATATGATGTCACATTTGTACAAGTGGAATATAGATATTTCAGCCACATTGCTCTTGATAGATCAAGCCTCTGAAATTCTTCTTGGGGTCACTTTTGAATGGATTACAAGGAGAAAACTCACACAAATAGATTCAGCAAAATATCTGTAACACGTGATGCTACTGTAAATTAAACATTTTGTAATGAAAGGTCAGAGAGATTTAAAGGCTAACTCCCTATTCTTCTCAGAGTGACATTAGGAAACACATAATTATGCTTTCTAGCAGCACCAAGAACTGTATATTGCATATTAAAGGGAAAGCAAGCAAGTGAAACCTTTTAGTGTTACAAAAATGTGCAGTACTGTATAATAATTTATAACATCCTAGTGCATTTGATACACATGCCTAAAATCATTCTTAAATTAAATACTTCAAATGAATGCCTAAATTATTCACTCATGGGAAAACTCCGGTAAATGTCTGCTGGAAATGGAAAGTACAAGTCAGTTAAACTGTATTACACTTGGGTCGCCAGGATTCTTTGGAGGCATGTGTCCCTTCCAGCAAACCAAGACATTATTTTTCCTGTCACATGTAGAATTTAGCATGCCCATGTAGTGTACTGTTACGTTATCACACAGAGATCCATGTTCATGAAGGACTATGGGACTCAAACGACAAAATCAGGGTACACACGATGCTAATGCACGCAGCCTCAGGATAAGCGAATGCAGTTCATCTCTCTCATTGCGTTACTCAACAACAACTGATCCATGAAGTGAAATGAGGACAGCACAAGCTGAATCTAGGAATGTTGACTTGTTTGCTATAGAGGCTGATAAAGGGGGACCATTGTGAAACCATCCTGTGGGGTATGGCTTGGTGGACCTTTACAAAGATCCTGTGCTTAGGAGGTAGGCTCCACGCTGGCTCTGTGCTATTTTAGAGGGGACTGCTGGGGTTATGTGAGAGAGAGCACAAATAGCTCCTCACATGGTTCCTGTCTAATAGCTGCTGCATAGAAAGACAGACTGTGCAAAGCCTGTACTGCATCCCCACAGGGTAGATTCTGTCTCCTTAAACACCTGTTCCAGACAGTCATATGAACCTCTCTTATTCCGTTTATAGGGGTTTTGTGTGGCATTTGTGAATTTCACCATACAAAAAGATAGCAGAAGATAAGCACGAGAAGGAAAAAAAATTAAAGGAGAAAAGACCCATTGTGCGAAATACAGTTCTGTCTGGGAAAGGTGAAACCCTTCTGGCACGTTAGTGGTTATAATTTTTGGTGCATATGTCAGTGTGTGCTACACCAGTCAGTGTATATTACATGTGCTACTCTCTGCTCAATCCACAGAGGCCTGGAGCCTGTTACAGCTCTCAAGCTCTGACCAGAAGACCACACAGGAAAATCTACACACCCACCTCAGAGACCCGAAGGTTACCACCCAATGCTGAAGCAGCACTGTTCTAATATAATACTTGATCATTCATTTCTGAAAGCCTGTTCAATAATAGGAATATATCAATGCAAATGAAAAGCTCTGTCCAGAATTTACAGCTGCATTGAATGTTAATTATACTGTATATTTACAAAAGACAGTGTTCAGTATGATAATATACTCACACTCTCCTCACATCCCAATAATAATTAATAATACCATTTACTAACTTAATAGCTCAGAGAAATGTTATAAATTCACACTAGAAGTTAATGGGAGAGAAGGATTATTAAACAAGTATGTCAGAATAATTTATGAAACATGTTAAAAGTTCCCCTAGAGGTGGTGAGCCTCGGCTGCTACTACTGATCTGCTTATTAATACAAAGAGCAGAAAAAAACTCTCACAGCTGTGTGTACAGTTTGTAAGTGTAAAGAACATGCTCAGACTATTGTTATCCAGTCCTCCCTGCACCTTTTATTTGATTATATGTAAATATATTTGTTATGTAGAGCCTAGTGCAATGGGGCGCTGACTTGGCTGGGATCTCTGAATTATTATTTATTTATTGTGTGGTGGCAGCACCATCATGCTAGGTGCTATACAAACACACAAAAAAGCTGGCCCCTGCTCTGAAATATAGTCTAAGTATTGTAGTGTAATAGAAATAATGAATAATGGTAAAAATGGCTTGTGAGGCTCACTGTGAGCATATTTCAACAGAACTAATCATTTTGCACTTGTTCTGTGACTTGGATACTTTTATTACCTATAAATGGTCATTTTTCCAACAGACAATGTAAGTCTCTAACATCATGCTTGAGCAGCCATGAGCGACCTGGTGAAACTGCAGAATGATCTTAAACTGCCAATCACATCCCAACTGCAAATGCTACAGTATTAAAGCTACAGCCAGAAGCTGAGAGGAGAGGGGAGAGGTACCTTAAAGGAAATAAAACAGAGAAAGATACCTAAAAGTGAAAGAACTTTCTCCAGAAAGACTGCAGTGCACGGGAAAATGATTGTCCGAACGAGAAATAGGAAGTGAAAAACATACAAAATAAAACCACCAGTAGATTATAGCTAAAGAATAGTGTCAGTGGATACTGACCTTGTCCATAAAGTCCATTTACAAATAAGACACAGATTTAAAAAAAAATTATCTCCAAATGGACAAGCAAAGTCTCTAATTTGCTAGGATCTAAATAGCAGCCCCTCAAGAAGAACAGATTACTTTTCAAGCACAGATGCCAGAATGATTTAGCTGAAGACCTATTGTCAAAGTCATAATAAGTGTCTACTTTACAGTGTCTTATAAAAGTAGCTTTGGAACACCAAACTGCTTCACAGATCTGCTCCAACAAAGCGTTATCCTGGCTAAAGAGTGAGTGAGTGAGCCCTGACCCCCTAGTGGGCAACAATTATCCTGGACCATGCAAGGGACTGGTTGAAAAATAGAAAATATTTTCCAGACATTTCCCCCAAGATGTAAGCCAGAGAACTCTACAGGTTATAATTATCCTAGTAATTAGGGTGACCAGGCAGCAAACGTGAAAAATCGGGATGGGGGTAGGGGGTAATAGGAGCCTATATAAGAAAAAGACCCAAAAATCGTGACTGCCCCTATACAATTGGGACATCTGGTTACCCTACTAGTAATGGACCCGGCAGATAAATGACTACAGTACTGTGAAGCTCTTTTCATTCATATATGATGACCAATAATGTCTATTATGAAACCATAATGTCCAGAGACGCATTTTCAGTAGGAGCATAAGAAGGGTGCATATTTAGATTTTACTAGCAGAACAGATAATGGGGTTAAATCAGGTTTCCTTTTTTCTTGAGTTTAGATCAAGCAGAGAAGATAGTGTCTAGAGTAAGCTCAAGCTGGTAAGAAAGCATTGGCTACTAAGAACAAGCAGTGTGGGAGAATAAGAAAGTTTCTGAGCTTTATTGAGGGCTACCTGGCCACATCCCCAGCAACAACAGAACTATGTTCTATATTTACTGGAGCTATGGTTGCAGATTTTATCTACCTCCGGGACTGCTGCCGAAAGCAGTTGGTAGTTTAATATAATAGAGACCTAACCAGGCCAGGCTGCACTGCCATATCACAAGAGGAGTTCTCACCTGACCTCCTTCAGTTTTGAACTTCACTTGAACTGTAAAGGCCTAACTGGGGAAAGAAAGTTAATGGAGATTTTAGATGCATGTATGGGAACTCAGGATTCCTGCTGGTCAGACTGTATGAGATATAGTGAGACAGAGATGCTGAGAGGAGCCATCGAACTCACTTGGAATTGTATAAATTTGCAATTCCACTGATTATTCAGGCCTGAAACTGACCTTGTTCACTAAGAAAGGACTTAGTGTCCAGTGAAGCTAGCTTAGGAACTTTAATCATCTTAAATTAAAATCCCCTGGGAAAAAATAAGCAGAAACCAAATCATAAAACTTTGGTTATGTATTACTAATGATCCCTTTGCAACTTTCATAATGAGCTCAAACATTTCAGTCCACCCAGCATACAGGCAAGGGGAGCAGAGAGCCAAGAAATATACAAAACAGAAAAGAAACATCCCCTCTCCAATATGTTCCTCTGATTCTGTGTCTCTTAAAATGGCATGCCCACAGCTAGAGCTTGCACTCCTTTTTATTGACCTCTTGGTGCCAGCCAGCTGTCCGATTACTAAGTAGCATATGATACCCTTGGCTGCTTAGTGCAGTGGGAAATCAATGTGAGCAAAAAGGGTGGAGGAGAGGGCACATAAAGAGGAAAGAAGGATTTGAAAATACCTCCCCATTGTATAAGTACCAGGGGCTTCAGTGCAGAAACCCAGCTTCATGAAATTGGTAGGAACTTGGCCCGGGACGGAGAGAAGTCAAGGAAATATCAGCTCTACACAGCATCCTCTGCTTTCAGGGCAGCACAGTCAATGTTGCAGCTTGCACTGAACATTACTGCTTCTCTGAGAGAAGCAGTAACTCTCTTCAGGGCTTTTCCACACTACAGAGGTCTGGGAATATGGGAGGTAGAAAATGGCAGTCAGACAATAGAGCCATGTTGCTGGTGTGATGGGTTGGATCACAGAAACCCCCTTGGGGCTGCCAGCTGATGTGCCCCTGCTTTCCCTGCCAGCTTGGGACTCCAGATCCCTGCCTGGCTGTGCCAGACACACTTGCCAGCCACAAACAGACCCAGGTCTGAACCACGTCCCACAAACTGCAAACTTAACTGAAAGCAGCTTAAGAAGTGTTCTTGTCTTTAACACTCAGATGCCCAACTCCCAATGGGGTCCAAACCCCAAATAAATCCGTTTTACCCTGTATAAAGCTTATACAGGGTAAACTCAAATTGTTCGCCCTCTATAACACTGATAGAGAGGTACGCACAGCTGTTTGCCTCCCCCACACCACCAGATATTAATACATACTCTGGGTTAATTAATAAAAAGTGATTTTATTAAATACAGAAAGTAGGATTTAAGTGGTTCCAAGTAATAGCAGACAGAACAAAGTGAATCACCAAGCAAAATAAAACAAAACATGCAAGTCTATGCCTAATACAGTAAGAAAACTGAATATAGAGAATACCTCACCCTCAGAGGTGTTCCAATAAGCTTCCTTTTACAGATTAGTCTCCTTCTAGTGTGGGTCCAGCAATCACTCACACCCCCTGTAGTTACTGTCCTTTGTTCCAGTTCCTTTCAGGTAACCTCTCCACCCCAAAGGATATCTCTTGAGACAGCTGAAGAGAAAATGGAGAAGTTCCCCATGGGCTTAAATAGACTCTCTCTTGTGGGTGGAGACCCCCCTCCTCTCTCCTATGCAAAGTCCAGCTCCAAGTGGGCAAGTCACAAGTCCATGCAAGACTCAGTTTTTTACAGGCAGCAGCCATTGCCCACATGCTATCATGAATGTCTCCAGGCAGACTTCTTATGTGGATTGGACTCTTCAAAGATCCATTGTTCATTAAGTGTTTCTTGATTGGGCACTTAATTTGCACATTCCTTTCCTCAAGAAGCTGACCAAATGCTTTAGTAAGGCTACTTAAAAATCAAGCAAGTACACAGCCAATATTCATAATTTTGAATACAAAAATGATACATGCATACAAATAGGATGAATAGATTCAGTAGATCATAACCTTTACAGAGATATGTTACATGGAATATGTATCATAAAACATATTCCAGTTGTGTCATATATACATTCATAAGCATATTTCCATAAAGCCTTATGGGGTGCAACATCACAGCAGGTATAATTCAGAAAGGTTTGGGGGTGTTGTGCACAGATGGCCTAGTTCCCACAGATCTCCACTTTCCATGAGAACTTCCCCAGACAACCCTGTCTTTGGCTCTTTAATCCTGCTGCTGATCTCGCCTCCCACAGAGGAATAAGGCATCCCAACAGGTACAAATCCCTTATGATAAATCCACTTTCCTTCACTTGATAAGCGCTGAGGAAGAAGAGGAGAGGCCTACTATCAGGAGAGTAAGATGTCAAGTAATGCTAACAGTTATTGCCTGGTTACTACCCAAGGATAAGAGACGTTACCTCAGTCTCTGATGGATATGAAACCAATCTGTGTGCCAAAGTTAGTGCCATCACGAACATGAGAGTAAAATGTATCAGGGTGGCATGCTGTGCAGTAAGTGAGACTTTGGTTGTGGTCAGTGACAGAATCATCCTGTATGTTCTGAGGCAGAATCCCTCCAGTCTCTAGAAGAATTCTTAAAGAACGGAAGAAAAAGAAAAGATGAACATTTTATCAAATGGCACGTTCCTTAAGCCAGTGTGTTACTGCTATTGCAATAGTGCAATAGTGTAAGACAAACTGTGCTAATACCATTTTTCTTTAGATTAAAATAAGTGGTGTTGCTCATTCTTTAGAACACATACTGAAGCTTTAACATGTATATAGAACAAAGAAGCTACTCTTAAGACATAAAATAGCTGAAATATAGCAATATTTCAAACTAGAAGAGTTGGTTCTGTCCTGACTTGCTGCCAGAGGAAACTCGATACTTTGGCAACACATAACAAAACTTTGCTTGTAATGTTGTTATCCAGGAAAGCTCAGTTCAGTATATGGTGTTCTTGGAGACAGTGGGGATTTCTTTTGTCCATCCCACCCAGTTTTTCAAGTGGAATTCAACAGTACACAAGGTGAGCAAATATCGTCCTTAGGTTCATTCATGAAGGGCTTGATACTGCAACGCTCCCATGAAATTCTGAGAGCCCTCAACTCCTACCCGGTAGGATCACACTCCATATCAGTGACTAACTGGGACTATAACTAAAATTTCTTTTGACTCAGTCTTTTGTCCCCATCCCTAGGCTACTTAGCACAACAAACTATAGCATAGAAAAACACACATGAGACATACCGTGTTGCCCTTCTAATATCAATATAGGGAGTTGGAGATTCAAACTGTCTGACACATTTTGGATCAAGACTGTAAAATTCCTTTGCTGATTCCCGAGGAAGTGTAAAACAGCACGGTCCAACAGATGGGCCCAGCACCACAAGTATATCCTTAACATTACAGCCATATTCTTTTATCATAGCATTTACTGTAGCCATAGCAACTCCTAACAAAGTGCCTTGCCATCCTAAGAAAAAACATAAGGGGAAAAAATCCTGTAAAATTATTTTTGAATTGAATGCTTACAGAAAATTATTGTTAATTATTAATTATTATTATTATTATTATTAAGGATCTAAAAGCCAAATACATGGAGGAATAATTACCTTTTAGCAAACATTAACAGTCCTCAGAGCATTCTTATGAAGTAGCCGCATTACCATTTTAGAGATGGGGAAACTGAAGAAGAAAGGAGCCTTTAATTGCCCAAGGGCAGAGGAAGTCAACATTACAAGTGGGCTTAGAACTCAGGAATGCTTTGCTCCCAGCCCTGATTTTAGACCATTCAATTACACCTCACTGTTCACTCTGTGCTGCAATATCTCATGGGTTAAATACTGTAAAAGTTTCTTTACAATCTCACATGACAGCACTGTGGAAAAATATTATTTAAAGAGAAGGGAAAAAACATTTTATATTAAAAAAATCTCCTTATCTGTACTACTTGGCTGAAGCAAGTGTAAACTGTGCTGCATGCCGGAATTGTTTAGGCTGCAAGAAAGAAAGCCCAGCTCTGACTCCCTGTATCTTACACAGAGATCAAGACAGGCTTTGTACAGAGTCGAGTGTGCCTTAAAGTAGAGGCAGGGCCGTCCTTACCCATATGCAAAATTCGCAGCTGCGCAGGGCACCAGGAAATTTGGGGCACAAATTGCCCCAAATTTCCTGGTGCCCTACACAGCTGCGTGCTGCTCCAGTGGCCAGCCTGATCCCCCTGCCAAATGAGCCACCCAGGAAAGCTGCCCCTGCCCTGCCCCCTGGCACCCGCCCCTGCTCTGCCCAGCCCTACCTCTTCCTTTGAGCAACGACCTGGGGGACTGCAGCAGGGGTCGGGCGCACCCTGCACTCACCGGGTGGCGGGAAGTGGAGTGACCTGGCCCCAGCTCACTCCACACTGCTGGCGAGTGCTGGGGAGTGTTTTCCCCTGCCCCTCAAGTCCCAAGGCTGGGAGCCAGGGGAGCAGAGTGGAGCGTGCTGGGGCCGGGTCACGGCACTTCCTGCTGCCCCACAAGTGCGGGGTTGGGCCTTGCACTGGGTGACAAGAAGTGGAGTGATACAGCCACAACCTACTCCACTCTGCCAGTTCATACCGGGGGGTGGTTTCCTCCCTGCCCCCCCAAACCTGCTCCTGTCCCCCCCCCCCCGCAGAGGCCTGGAGCCAGCCCCAGCCCCGCGGGGTGTGTGTGTGGCCCCAGGCCTCTGCAGGGGGAGGGTAGGAGGCTGTGTAGGGCACCAAAATGTCTAGAGACAGCCCTGAGTAGAGGCTAAGGTATTTTGTTTCTTTTTCTCCCCTTCTTTTCTGTGACCCTTGGCTACAGTCTGGGCCACAGAATGGTATTTAAGGGTATACAGAGCAAGGTTTAAAGCTATTTGTAAATGTTTATCAAAATAATTTGACTTGCTACTGACTTCAGGCATGGATTTGGGGAGTGCAAGGAGGATGGAAAGGGGGAAAGAATATGTGACTGGTCAGGGATATGATATAATACAAGGCATGTGGATTGGAGAGAGGGGACTGGGTGACACGTTACCTGGTTTTGGAATGGGAGGGTGAAGCAGACGGAGGGGGTGCATGCAGAGGGCACAGGAGACTGGCAGAAAATGGACAGGGTGGAGCAGCTTGGGAGTCAGGAAGGGGGGAGCAGGTAACTGAGGGGCAACATAGAAAGGGACAGAGCAATGCACAAATTCTTATCCACGTTAAACTTTTAACACCTAACATTTCTAGATATAAAACTTCAACCTCTTAAAATTTTCAATGTGAAAAAAAGCTTCCCTTTTATCCCTGCTTCATTTCTGTCACCACTCATTTCCCCCACACATAACACCCACACACACCCGGTATTGCTCCCTACACACATACACCCTTCCAGTATGTATAAAGCCTGCAGAGGGGAGCTCCACTCTGATGGGCCTTCTAAGAGCTATTAGATTCATGGACCTCCAGCACAATCTGATTGAAATGTCTGATGCTCACACCAAAAAGTGGGCAATTCACAAACACAAACCTCATTAGAAACAGTTAAAGTGCAAGTGTGTTTGACTGGAGTTCGGCTAACTCCCAAACTATTACATGCTCTTTGGAAGAATTCTACATCTTTGAAAAAGAACTATATTAGGAAGCCTGGAAAGGAAGAGTTAAGGGATTCAGTTTGGAATCCTTCACTCACTTACTACTTGATTATGAATCCCATTTACTATACAAGGGATCCATTCCCAGTACTCTCCTAGTATTATATTACTTTGATTCTGAGAACTGAATACTAGATGTCCTTACCAGAATGAGCAGCTCCACATGCTTTTTTAACAGGATCAGCAAAAAGCATAGGTATGCAGTCAGCACCGGGAGCTGCTATTGTAACATCTTTCTGATTTGTTACTATTCCATCATAGCTGTCAGGCTGGGGCTTTCCCATAATCCAAATATCACTGGCATGATTGACCTGTCAGTACAAAGACAGATGAAGCACAGTCATAAGGCAGTGAAAAAAAATTAATTCATACTTTGCTCAATGCCTTTTCTCCAACTCTCTTGTTCACACCCTCGTCAGGCCAACCCTTATGTTTAGAATTCCATCCCCCTTCTTGTTCAACAAACAACTACTGTCTTTGCCTTCAGATCCCTTCTTAAAACACACCTCTGGTATGCAACCCATCCACCTAAGAAAGAAATGAATTTTTTATTTAAAAAGCTATCTGCACCGCTTTGATTTTGGATCTTTATCTGGTCATATATTGTATTATATCACTGAACTAACTGTATGATCTATTAGAACAAACTTCTTGGGAGAGGGACTAGGTCTTCCTCTCTATAGAACACTAAGTGTGTTGACAGCTATGATGACAGTTTCATCATGATAAACTGTCACAATAACTGTCTTAAAAAGTTGTCCTACCACTTATAATCTCTTGCTAGGAAAGAGAAGATTAATGCATAGTTAAAAAAGCAAAACATTCACTGTTACACAAAGCAAGCTCTGATTAGTTAATATAGGAGTCCACTGCTATCTGATAACATACCTTCACACTGTGAAATTTCTCTGGGTCAAAACCTGCAGCATTAGCTAACCTGCGTAGGTTTTCTTTAACCACAGCCTTTGGATCTCTCCGCTTGGAACTGGTAAAGAGGTTGAAGGAGCTGAGTGTTGGTATATAAGAGATCCCACCTGTCCTCGTGGTGAACCCATGTAGGAAGATGTGACCTGGTGAAGAGAGAGAATTTGTTGGAAACAAATGAGAAACCTGAAAATTATACCAGGTTCTGCCAAATGGAATTGGTATCAGCCAGTCAGATTGTTGGATGGCTGATTCTTATTTAATGATGACATTTAAAAACAAGGATCCCATGCTCCCTTCTCCTTCTGTGAGAGCAAGTGAGAAAGACTGTGACTCTTGCCAGGGTAAAGCATGGAGTGAATAAGAGCCAGGACAAGGGCATATTCCCTGTGACCATATTACCCCTGGACTCCACAGAGCTCCAGGTCAAGGGATGTGAGGCAGCAGGCTCTCTGCTAGATTTAATATCACCCTCTCCCAGGGTAAACCCAAGCAAATTACTGCTGTCCAAGTCTCTAGTAACTCCTCCTCTGAAGAGACTTCTGGGAGCACCTCCAGTAGAGGGGACCCTGGCACACAGTTCCAACAGGTGAAATACTGTCCAGGAACCACAGAAACCTGGGTGGGGAGCTGAGCACCAGGGCAGTGTCAAGGGATCTTTGGACAAATGGTGCTTCCCTCTACTAGAGATCTCTGAGGAACTGCTGGTCTTCTGCTAGGTGGATATGTGCAGGGAGACCCACTCCTTGTGCTGTAATAAAAATGCATTCCATGATTGCTTCACCCAAGCCAGGACTTAGATGGACATGTGTGGTGACATGTGCAGCAAAGGCGGTGGCAGGGGCATGGCCACGGGTGGCCTGGATGGGTCACGGGCCACACACTTAGCATCCAGGTCCACCCAAATCTGAGCAGGGGTATAGTGCTGCCACAGCAGCCCAGAACGTCACTCAGGCACCTGAAATCCAGGATGGAGCTATGCGCCCGCCCTTCAGAAAGTTACACTCTGGCAGCTCTGCCTTGACATTTTCTGAGCCGCCCCATATACATGCCTAGCTTGGCAGGTGAAGTCCTAAGTCTGGGGCATCAGGGCTATGAAGAGGGTGTAGCGTTGGGGGAGAAGCTGAGCTAGCACTGTCTCTCATTGCCCGTCCACCAGAAAGTTGGGGCCCACCCAAATTTCCATTCCTATCTATGCCACTGGACTGTTGGTATGTCTACACTACAGATGCCACAGCGACACATCTGTGGTGCTGCAGATGTGCTATGGTGACACAAGGAGTGTTTTCATCCTTGTAGTTAATCAACCCCCTCAAGAGGTGCTAGCTAGGTCAACAGAAGAATTCTTCCATCAACCTAGAAGTGCCTATATCAGGGCTTAGGTTGGCTTACTTACGTCCCCCACAAGAGTGAATTTTTCGCACCCATGAGTGATATAGCTAGGTCAGCCTAAGTTTTAGGCTTGTATCTGTGACCTAGATAGATAAGAAGAATTACAGAGTGTGTGTGTGTATATGTGACTGAGAGAGTGAGAGACCAGGCACCCTGAATAAGGAATTCCCAGTGCATTCTCTGCAACCTCTAACTCCTCTGCCACAAGGGATGCTGTGCTATAATCTCCTGCCCCCGATGGAAGAATTCCAGGAAAACTCAGGTTGAAAAATCCCTCTTCTCGAGCTGGGAATAATGTACATACAGAAAAATGAGGTAATAAGTCTTTGAACCATTACTGTAAGGTATAACTGATTTTCTCACTGGCTAAGGCATATAGTGGGTGTGTTTTTGAAGATAGTTCCAGCAGTCCATATTTGTTATCTTAACATCCAAACAGATATAGGATATAGCCAGATAGAGATCTTCCAACAATTCAGTTCTTTGATTTGGGGAGTGTCATTTCAAGTAGTCGGAATATGAAGTAAGTAGGTTGTTTTTATCTAAACCGTGAGATGCCCCCCTCCAATAGTGCAGGAAAAAACAATATCCAAAGATTTAATTAAACGTAAGGTGTGAGTGCTGGCAGAGCAGGGTACTGTGCCCCTTCCTACCCAGAACTTCAACACAAGACACAGCCCTTGTTCGGCTTCTTAGAGCCCACAAGCGCTGGTATGGAGAGCAGTTAGATTAAGGGGAGCATTGTGCTCTATGGCTCCACTCAGAGAGGTGTTTGCTTATTGTTTCTTCCCCATAAGAATCACTGCTACTGACCCCATCAACTGAGATGGTGTCTCTGTTTTCTGCGTCAGCACTAACATTGAACACACAGAATCGTACCCTATGTTGTGCCATTCTTTAAGCCACATTTGCTCCTCCCCACTGGAGCATCCAGTGTGATTTAGGCATCCTATGGGACTGATCTAAGTTATTCAGCAGTGCCACCGAGAATCCGCAGAGTGCTACAGGCCTACCTCTTTAGGCCCCTTCTATGCCCCCTGTGCCTGGACTTACGGGGGGGGGCTGCATAGGACAATCTATGGCTATCTTATCTGATGTCTGCACTGGGGACTTCTCCTCTGGCTGGTTATAGGGATATCACAGCAGCAGAGAGACAATTTGGGGGTGAAAATTTCATGCCTAGGACCTCATATTACTAACCCCTGAAGTAGAAGAATATGTAAACAGAAAACTGAATGAAATAGGTTTAAAAAATCCATAAAATCTGTTTTCCAGTTTACCTGGGATCAAGGAAGATTTTAGAATGGTAAGCTTCCCTTTCAGGGCTGGCAGACTTTCCAAGAATGTCTGAATCTCACGCCTGACGAGTTCCATATCATGGGCAGAAAGTGTTTGTATGTCACTCTGAGGTTCAGCTATTTGTTGGAGATTGTTTCCTTCACAATCCATCCCAAAATCCTCAAACTGAAACTGGTAAACAGCAGTGAATAGGTGGTCTATAAACACTTCCATTAAAGCTTTCCTTTGTACTGGTAAAATGATTTTAATGATGCTTAAATCCTTTTCATCTATTTTTTGTTTAATGGTGTACAAGGCAGCAGCTGTACTTGTCATGCACACAACCTCAATTCCTTTCTTCAGAATCTGAAAACTGCTGATTACTTTAAGTAACGAATCTTGTTCACTGCTCCTTTCGCTTCTCGGAGTTTGGTAGCACATTATGTAAACAAATGGAGCACTGGCAGAGAAGCGTTTTTCAGTCCTTTCTAGTGTGCTACATAATAACTTCTGAATGCCATTATTTTGTGAGTTCATTTGTAGACTGAACAGATCAATCACTACTGCTTCTGCCATCTTCCAGATGATTTAAGGAGTCCTAAAGATACCAGATATTGAATAAAACACCTTCAAAGAAAAAGAGAACATTATTAGTCTAAATAAGCAAAGTTACAACTTATTATTTGTTGTTTAGTGGTTAGAGGAATTAACATACTGAAAAGTAATGTAATTTCATATATATTTTTCATTGCATCCAGTGTTAAGAGCAAAAGGAAACTAAAAGAGATGGGAATTGTTCTGCTTTTGTTTAAATCTCCTTACTGTATTCTTTTTGCATTTCTCCAGATCTGAGATGTTAAAAGTATGGGCTACAATATAATCTGGCTTTCACAAATGCATTTTAATAACCTGGACTCCTGTCCTCCCAAATACAGCTTCTGAAGTGAACTTCCATTTTGTTTCTTCTTTATTTTTGTTTCCCTCAAACAGAATTTAAAATCATCCTGATTAAAAGTGCCTGTTTTCTCTTTGTGTACAGAATACATAAAAGATTTCATTCTTGCTATCAGACGCAGAGGACTTGACTGGTCTACTTGAAATAAGCTAGGACTCATGATCAAAACCTGACAGCCGGTGACAGTGTCTGTCAAGGGATTTATGACTCTCAATCTCCCTAGGACTATTATTACATACAACTGATGACACCTACTAGGGAAATCTGCTTGCTAATGAAACTGTGTGAGATAGGTCAAGACCACAGACCCAACAGCAGTCACCAGAGAACTCAGAATGTAGCTTAAGTTACAAGCAGCAATAATGAGGTGGCAGTTGCAGCAGGCATCTTCCTTGCCCTGCTGGCTCCGAATGGAGAGTGCCTTGCCTGTCTGCCTATCAGAAGATCCCAGTTGAATTATAGGTAACATCATACCCCACAAAAGGAAACTTGTCTGGGACAAGACAGAAAACTGCAACTCTCTCTTACCTTATATATATGAGTAGGGGAGGGCGAGCAGGGGTCACTGACTCCCACATCTTCCCTCCTTCCTAAATAAAACACCATCTATACAATGTGGGAGGGAGGATGCCTGTTGAAGGAGAAACATCTACCAGCACAATCATTAAGATGTGCGTATATAGAAAGAAATCCATTAGGACAATTATGAGGCTGTGCACAAATGGACATAATGAGGCTGATTCACTAGTGCATTTGGCCAGTTTTGCATCTTATACCTCCATCAAAATCAATGGTGTTGCATTGGCATTATTTTTATTGCAAATACAACATTTTGTTTACATTAGAGTGGACTCTGATGACTGCTTCTTGAGATATTCACAAAACACTGGGTACTGCTATACAGCACATTGTGTGCCAAGCAAAGCAGTATGTTGGGTTCTCTATAATGTATGATGGTTGTTAAAGTCTGAAATATCTTAGCTTGAAAATCCTAAAGCTCCATACAATATTCAACTGCCAATTCCTTCATCAGAAAATATTTATTAGAGAGCAGTTCATTACAGAGCACAGTTAAAGTCTGTAAATTCATGCAGGTTTGAAGACCAAACCTGCAAATTCACTCTCTTCTGTACACCCTCTGAAACACTCAGTACACAAAGCTGGATGATAAGCAGAACCCAAGCTACAGAACCCATCCAAAGAAAAGAAAGGAAGAATAAAATGATAAAGAGTGGTGGGAACTGATAGGAAAAGGAAAAGAGAGAAAAGAAACATTAAATGAAAAAAAAAGGCAGGTCAGAATAGAAAAATATCATGAAGAAAATTTACCAGAAAATTAAACTGAAATCTGAAAATGAAAATAAACTGAATATATTCCCAGTTTTGGACTAGCAAAGACTGCCACTTTCTCCACATTGACCTCCTTTGGATCTTATCTATCTCTCTTATTTTCTTTTTTGAGATGTAAAGAGATATATGCAGTTTTGAAAAGAGATAAAAAAGCCAGAAAGTATTTAACATCTTATGTGAGATTACTAATAAGTGAAGACATGCATCAACTCCAGAAAAAATATGAAGGATGTTTATAGTTCCACATAACACTTTTAATAAATCACTATATATCAACAAGCAGAAAGCCATTGAAATGTAGAAACCACTCTTAATTTAGGAATATTTATGTGTGTAAAAGTGCCAGAAGTTAGCATTTACAATTACAAAATACAAAGTACATAGAGTTTCCATAAATAAATATAAACTCAAAGACCTTAGTACAGGTATTTACTTACAGAGGTGGACAATCCTTTTGCAGCTCCCAAGAGAGATCATACAAAATACCCACATACTGTTATGAGCCTTATATATCTGCATAATTGCAAGTCCTGCAGTAGATTTTTGCAAGATGGAAATCCCCTTCTAGGTGAGACCTGAGTGGGGGAAACCCACCTTTTCTCTGCCTGGGGTAGTGAGTTGCTACTGTCACTGTACACAGGAAATCCCAAAGGGAACTTAAAGGCACTAACATGATTAATTCCTAGGGTAATACAAAACCAGGAAGCAGTGTTAACCCTGCCATACCAGTTCTAGGCAGCAAGTCATTGTAATGATATGTGCCTCTGCGAGGGCCCTGTTCATGTATATGAAGCTTCAGATAGCCTCAGAAATGGCTGGACCCCCAAATAAGAAAATAAATACATGGAGTGGAGAGATAGGCAGCACAGAAGATAAAGAAGTACTCTCTGCTGTAGCGTAACTCCCTGCTCTGCAGAGAGGTTTGGCAGTAAATCAAGAAGAGAACAGCCACAAAATTACTGAAAAAGAAAAGAGGCCACAGGAACAGAGCTAAGGAAGCTTAGAGGCATTGAAACACATGAAATATTTTTAAAAGGCGTCACTAAAAACAGGAAGTGCTTTTTCATTGTCATGAGAGCCAATTATTCCTGTGAGCCCTTCAGAAATTTTTAACTTCACTGGTAACATTAGCATGGCCACAAGAATAAACCATTTCAGCCAACAATCAGATTGTGTATGGTATCTGAACAAAAGTACAGAAAATAAAACTATGATAAAAGTAGAAAACACCATGGGAACAGCTGGTGAGAGTGCAGCAAAAGAGGCAAATAAGATGTTAAGAAATAAAAAGAATGGAATACAAAATAATACCAAAAATATTATAGTGACATGATATTAATCGGTATTACTTCACCACCTGAAATACTGCGTTTAGTCTAAAGAGGAGAAGAGTAACAGGGAACGTGGTATTATTGTATAAAATAATGAATGGTGTTAGGAAGGAAAATCAGGTCCTCCTATTTATCCTCTTTCATAACTGAAGAATAAGGAGAAGCCAATGAAACTGATGTTCTCAGCAATTTACAATGAATGCCATCAAATTTTAAAACTGATTTAAAAAAAAATCACATTTTAACACAATGAATTAGTTAAGCTAAGAAACTTGTTACCACAAGGCAATATGGAACCAAAGAACTTATCATGATTTTAAAAAAATAGACATTTATACAGATAATGATACCATCAGTTAAATTAAGTAGGATAAAAATTGTAGGGATATAAACCTTCACATTTGAGGGTTGCAATGACAAAAGCATGACCTGTTCCATTTTTTGCATTGCAAACAAACCACCTTGCTTATTACTGGAAATGTGAAAGCCTAATTAATAAGACAGTTAAAATTAGGAACAGATACACCTTCATGTTAGAAAACATAAACAAAAACATTCCCCTAAATCCACATTTTACACAAGTTTCTAGAAAGTCAGGGTGAGAGTCTGTGCTGTCCCTCTATGTATGTCTTCACTGCTGAGTTAACTTTGACTCTTACATGTTGCCCCTAATCCCACTCCCATCCACACACGCAGAATCCCCTCACACAAGTTTAATGGTGCTTTAAACCTGGGCTAGCTGGCACAACTGGGGGTTTAAGCCAGGGCCCAGGTGCTGCTTTCACTCAGACAGGTAACTTGCCTTCTTTATAGTGAGGATACAGGCTAGGAAATGTAGCACAAGACTTACAGCCCATGGGGTGGGGTAGCAGGTGGGGTGAGCTAAGGTGGTTTTAATACGCCCAGCTGAGCCTGGGGTGTTTTGAGGGTTGGAGAAGCCCATTGGGTAACTTAGAAAGCCCTGACCTAACTTTTCTAAGGGTATGGCTATACTTTGAGCTGAAAATGTAATGTCCAGCTTAAGGAAACATGCTCTCACTAGCTCTGATAGAGCTAGAGTACTAAAATTAGACTAAAGGAGTCTAATAAAGGAGCGGAGGCTACCCACCCCTGGGTACAATCCCATCCAAGATACTCATGCATACCTGGGGTGTCTAGACCCTTCTGCCGCTGCAGCTACCCTTTTGTTTTTACTGCGCAAGCAGTGATTGAGCTTGCGCTGATCTCTCTCCTTATGATGGAATGTACACATCCAGCTCACAGTGCAGATGTACCCTAAGTTACAGCAGTCTCCTAAGGCACAGGTCACTGAGCAGTGCTGGTGAGATGAGAGGAAGACAATTGTAGCAGGGCCCTGAGCTCAGGGTGTCCCCCAACACATCTGTAAATAGAGTGAAAAGGAAGAGGGTGGGGCCCCAGTGAACAAGATGTACTGGGCCGCACATGGCTCCTGATGGGCCTGACTGCACAGCCAGGAATCTCAGCCCCACCCCTAAATTAGGGCTTGCAAAGGAGTCCTGTAGTTGTTCATATCTTCTGCCTTGATAAGATGCTTACTCCCTTTATTTTGTCCTCTCTCCTTCACCCCACACTCCCTTTTGTCTTAATTCTTACACAACCCTTTTCGTCGTTTGCAGACACTTCTATTTGGTTTTCCCTTCCACTTTCCTTCCTTGTTTGCCAGCACATCCAGACACACCACCTCTTGTGAATTTATCATGAGAGACGCGCTTTCTAAGTAAAATTAAGACCCACTCACGATCTCATGATAGAACTCTCAAATGTCAGGATTTTTTCCCCAAATTCTGATATTTGAGAGTTCTCTCACTAGATTATGAATAAGGCTTAATTTTACTTAGAAATTGCTGTAAGCCCCGCTTGGCTGGGGCTCCCCTTTGTAAGCCAGGGAAGTGGGAGAGGGGACCTTACTGTAGCCCCCCAGGCCTGGGGGGGTAAAGAATCCTAAGAGGAGCAGAGATGAGGCTGGGAGGGTTGAACTATGGCCTGGGGATTTCCTGAGGGGGCTGAAGTGAGGAGGGTGGGGACTGATGGGGTGGAGGGGCTGTATTGATGGTGGGTTCTGAGTAGATGGGGTGAGTTCTGGGAGGATGAACTGAGGTCAGTGGGGTCGATAGAGTAGGGGGATTGAACTGATGGGGTGGTGATGATGGGGACTGGGGGACTGAACTGATGGGCGTCTGGAGGTCAGGATTAATTACTGGGCAAGAGATGGGCAGATGTGGGGGTGAGAGCACCTGCAGCGGGGCCAAAATGACCTTATCTGGTACATGCGGAAGAGTATGAAAACTGTCACAGGCACACACCCTGGGGACGAGCCAGGTGTTTTTTGTTGTTTTTTCCCTCAAAAATCAAGAGACTGGCCTAAAAAATACAATATCATCTTTTTTAAAAATGTCATGATTTTTGGAGTACTTGTGGCACCTTAGAGACTAACAAATTTATTAGAGCATAAGCTTTCGTGAACTACAGCTCACTTCATCGGATGCATACAGTGGAAAATATAGTGGAGAGATTTTATATACATAGAGAACATGAAACAATGGGTGTTACCATACAGACTGTAACAAGAGTGATCAGGAAAGGTGAGCTATTACCAGCAGGAGAGCAGGGATGGGGGGACTTTTTATAGTGATAATCAAGGTGGGCCATTTCCAGCACTTTACAAGAACAGTGGGAGGGGAAATAACCAACATTCCACACAAAGATGGACTACAAGCCGTCAGGAACGGTATCCCCGATAACGTCATGGCAAACCTGGTGCCTGAACTTTGTGACTTTGTCCTCACCCATAACTATTTCACATTTGGAGACAATGTATACCTTCGAATCAGTGGCACTGCTATGGGTACTCGCATGGCCCCACAGTATGCCAACATTTTTATGGCTGACTTAGAACAACGCTTCCTCAGCTCTCGTCCCCTAATGCCCCTACTCTACTTGCGCTACATTGATGACATCTTCATCATCTGGACCCATGGAAAAGAAGCCCTTGAGGAATTCCACTATGATTTCAATAATTTCCATCCCACCATCAACCTCAGCCTGGACCAGTCCACACAAGAGATCCACTTCCTGGACACTACAGTGCTAATAAGCGATGGTCACATAAACACCACCCTATACCAGAAACCTACTGACTGCTATACTTACCTACATGCCTCCACCTTTCATCCAGATCACACCACACGATCCATTGTCTACAGCCAAGCTCTACGATACAACCGCATTAATGTGATATATGCCATTATGTGCCAGCAATGCCCCTCTGCCATGTACATTGGCCAAACTGGACAGTCTCTACATCAAAGAATAAATGGACACAAATGAGACGTCAAGAATTATAACATTCAAAAACCAGTCGGAGAACACTTCAATCTCTCTGGTCACTCGATTACAGACCTAAAAGTGGCAATTCTTCAACAAAAAAGCTTCAAAAACAGACTCCAACGAGAGACTGCTGAATTGGAATTAATTTGCAAACTGGATACAATTAATTTAGGCTTGAATAAAGACTGAAATTGGATGTGTCATTACACAAAGTAAAACTATTTCCCTTTGTTTATTTTCCCTCCCACTGTTCTTGTCAACTCCTGGATATGGCCCGCCTTGATTATCACTACAAAAGGTCCCCCCCCCCCCGCCCCCTGGCTCTCTCCTGTTGGTAATAGCTCACCTTTCCTGATCACTCTCATTACAGCGTGTGTGGTAACACCCATTGTTTCATGTGCTCTGTGTATATAAATCTCCCCACTGTATTTTCCACCGAATGCATCCGATGAAGTGAGCTGTAGCTCACGAAAGCTTCTGCTCAAATAAATTTGTTAGCCTCTAAAGTGCCACAAGTCCTCCTTTTCTTTTTACGGATACAGACTAACACGGCTGCTACTCTGAAACCCCTGATTTTTTGGGCCAATCCCAAGATTTTGGAGGGTCCGACTCACAATTTGTGATCTCTTGAAGTTGGCAATACTGCACGTCCCCTTTACCTCATCTCCCTGCCGGCGCTTTCCTGCTGAGACGCTCCCTTATCAGCTTTGTCGATTCTTCTCTCTCATTTCGCTCCTCTTTAGAGACGCTCCCTAGCCGTGGCAGGGGCTGGCCACCACAGGCTTCCTGCCCTGACGGAGCAGGCGCCAGCAGGCCTTGCTCTGGGGCTGTGTGACGCTGACGGGGAGCCCGCCGCAGCAGTTTCCTTTGCTTCCCCCTCCCTCACCCCAAGGTGCACAGGGGTTGGTTGTGGCACTGCAGGTGACCTCCCCCCTCCCTCTTCTGTGTTTGCAGGTTTATTTTTAATGCCACAACCTCTAGCTCCTCCCCACTGCCTGGTGGAAAGGGGGGGCATGCCCAGTGGCTCTAATTTGTACACCACACCCCGCTTTCCTGTCACGCTCCTCCCCTCAGAGGGGCTCTCACAAAACCTTTCTCCAGGGCCATCAGGGCCAGCGCTAGGCATAAACAGACTGAGCAATTGCCTAAGGCCCCACGCAGCTCAAGAGGCCCCCTATTAATTATTTGTATGGGGGGGGAGCGGGGAAATATTCCTGCTCAGGGCCCTCAGTGGGCGCGCACTGCCTCTGAGGGCGATACTAACTAATGCTAGTCACTTACTGGATGATTTCTATATTAGAATTAATCCTGAGTCAAACCCCATGGGCAGCGCCTGGCTGTAAAAGGCTCAAAACACACATCACTTTTCCACTGCACATAGCCGTCAGGGAGCAAAGGTCACACAGAGGGAATGTGACTCCCACACACTATGGAGCAGATCTATTTAACCTCAGTCAGCGGGATTTCTCAGGGCTGCAGAATGGCCAACCCTAAGCATTAAAAAAGTTTTTTTTAAATGAATCAGTCCTCTAAAAATTAAGTGATTGGTTTAAATATCATGAGCTTTTCTTTCAAACATAATACATTTGGGGGTCTTTTTATTTGCGTTCTGATTCTTGAGGCTTTTAGGTTCTTGCTTTCTCTGCAAGCACCAGGGGCAGAAACTTACTCTTTAAAAAATGATAAGTGAGATTCTGACACAATAATATTACTTCAGAAGCTTGGGCTTTAAGCAAAACACAAAATATCGTCGTGACTCGTAATACCATCCTGTGTGATAATATTTGGACTTCTCCCATAATCTCAAGACTATTTATTTATGCCACAGATAAGTTATCCACAGAAATTGCAGCTGCCAAAGTAAGGTTGAATAGAATAGAGGGTGAATTAAGAGTGTAGACAGGCCAAGAGTTCAGGAGTCCCACTATTATTCAGGTTTCAGAGTAGCAGCCATGTTAGTCTGTATTCGCAAAAAGAAAAGGAGTACTTGTGGCACCTTAGAGACTAACAAATTATTTGAGCATAAGCTTTCGTGAGCTACAGCTCACTTCATGTAGCTCACAAAAACTTACGCTCAAATAATATGTTAGTCTCTAAGGTGCCACAAGTACTCCTTTTCTTTTTCCACTATTATTCAGGTTCACCTAAAGAAGCAGGCATAGTTGTTTTCCTGATTTAAAATAAATTGAAATGTATTTGATCATTAGCCTTGCCCCTCCCTTATCTCAAAACGGTATAGAGAAATCATCTGAGAGGAAAATCTCTACATTTTCCTATTGTGGATAAAAATGCTGGAAAATGGAGTACTCCTCAGTGGCTCTCCTAATATAGCTATGGCTACGTGGTCCATACACAGCAATGAAGCCAAAACTGTATGGGGGAAAAGCAGCTGCTCACGTCTAGTACTCCCCACAGACCCAGTTCATGGCTAAATTATGTGCTGGTGACTGCAGTTTAGTACTGAAGATATCCTTAATATGTGACCCTTTCATGCACATTTTTTCCAGAGCATTTAGCATTTAGCCAGTTTACTTGACTGTACAGTGATTTTCTGTCTTTAATTAACCTTTATTTGAAATGATACAAACAATATCAATAGGCTTCATATAAATGGTTGTAAATGAAGTCAATCTGACAAACACATTGTGTTCTCTATGATTGTTTCACTACTGTGTCTTTTTTTCAGTTTTTCCTATTTTTTGTTTTACCTGGAGAAGGGATTAAGGGGTAAATAAGCAATATAATTAGGGCTGTCACTTAATCGCAGTTAACTTACATGATTAACTCAAAAATTAATTGGAATTAATCACAGTTTTAATCACACTATTAAACAATAGAATACCAACTGAAATTTATTAAATATTTGGGATGTTTTTCTACATTTTAAAATATATTGATTTCAATTACAACACAGAATACAAAGTGTACAAGTGTACAGTGCTCACTTTATATTATTTTTATTATAAATATTTGCACTGTAAAATGATAAACAAATAGTATTTTTGAATTTACCGCATACAAGTACTATAGTGCAATCTCTTTATTGTGAAAGCGCACCTTACAAATGTAGATTTTTGTTGTTGTTACATAACTGCACTCAAAAACAAAACAATGCAAAACTTCAGAGCCTCCAAGTCTACTCAGTCCTACTTCTTGTGCAACTATTTGCTAAGAGAAATAAGTTTGTTTACATTTATGGGAGATAATGCTGCCCACTTCTTGTTTACAATGGCATCTGAAAGTGAGAACAGATGTTCACATGGCACTTTTGTAGCTGGCATTACACGGTATTTATGTGCTGGATATGCTAAACATTTGTATGCCCCTTCATGCTTTGGCCACCATTCCAAAGGACATGCTTCCATGCTGATGATGCTCATTAAAAAAATAATGTGTTAATTAACTTTGTGACTGAACTCCTTTGGGGAGAACTGTATGTCTCCTACTCTGTGTTTTACTCGCATTCTGCTGTATATTTCATGTTATAGCAGTCTCGGATGATGACTTAGCATGTTATTCCTTTTAAGAACACTTTCGCTGCAGATTTGACAAAATGCAAAGAAGGTACCAAAGAGAGATTTCTAAAGATAATTTCTAAAGACAGCTACAGCACTTGACTCAAATTTTAAGAATCTGAAGTGCCTTCCAAAGTCGGATTGGGACAGGGTGTGGAGCATGCTTTCAGAAGAAGAGCAACACTTCAGTGTGGAAAGTGCAGAACCCGAATCACCAAAAAAACCCACCTTCTGCTGGTGGCATCTGACTCAGATGACGAAAATGAACATGCATTGGTCTGCACTGCTTTGGATCGTTATCGAGAAGAACCCATCATCAGCATGGGCACACGTCCTCTGGAAAGGTGATTGAAGCATGAAGGGACATATGAATCTTCAGCGCATCTGGCATGTAAGTATCTTGCAATACCAGCTACAACAGTGCCACAGGAATGCCTGTTCTCACTTTTAGGTGACACTGTAAACAAGAAGCGTGCAGCATTATCTCCTGCAAATGTAAACAAATTTGTTTGTCTGAGCGACTCGCTGAACAAGAAGTTGGATTGAGTGGACTTGTAGGTTCTAAAGTTTTAAATTGTTTTATTTTTGAATGCAGTTATTTTTTGTACATAATTCTACCTTTGTAAGTTCAACTTTTATGATAAAAAGATTGCACTACAATACTTGTATTAAGTTAATTGAAAAATACTATTTCTTTTATTTTTACAGTGCAAATATTTAAAATAAAAATAAATATAAAGAGAGCACAGTACACTTTGTTTTGTGTTATAATTGAAATCAATATATTTGAAAATGTGGAAAACATCCAAAAATATTGATATAAATGGTATTCTATTATTGTTTAAGAGCATGATTAATCACACGATTAATTTTTTTAATCACACACTGAATCACGATACATTTTTAATCGCTTGACAGCCCTAAATATAATAGGAGTTTATGATTAAATTGCCTCAATCATATATTGCTGTTGCAATGTTAGAAATTACATTAGAATTGCAAGCAAAATCCTCAGCACATGTTATGACCATATGCAGCTATGACTGTTCATACCAGCTGAGGATCTGCCCCATGAACCAGCAGGAAGAACATTTATAATGCTCAACAAAGGAAAAAATGTAGTTTTACAGAAGAAACACAGCAGTGTAGATTTTGAATCCTCTATCATCATTTCCTTTGAGTTTCAGCCCATTAATTACGTTTCCTTGATCAAAAATGGGCCATGATGAATAATTTATTGATCTGGGTTCTTATATGAAGAGTAAGTCCAAGAATATTTTGAAAGTATTGTCCTTTGTCTTTATCAACTGTTTAACATGGGAATCAAACTAGACTATGTGAAAACAATATATTTTTATTCTGTGTTCTTACAATACTACCCTTTTGTCTAGAAATGGCTAAGCAAAATTCTCCATCATTAGTTGAAGTTGTAAAACAAGTAGCAGAACAGCAACATTCACAAGCATCAGAAATAGAAAAAAGCAAAATAGTTCTTTCTCAGTTACAGGTAAGATCTAATTTAGAATGTTGGCTTTACAATGTAATACAATAGACAAGGAAGTATTACTATGAATAAGGGAAGCTGATATTTCTCTATTTTCCTGGGGTATCTTAATTCAAAGTTAAGGCAGTTAGTCCATTCTTAAAAACAATGAAGAGTCCAGTGGCAACTTAAAGACTAACAAATTTATTTGGGCATAAGCTTTTAAAAAAACCCTCTTCTTCACATGAAAGTCTCCATGCATCTGAAGAAGTGAGTTTTTTACCCATGAAAGCTTATGCCCAAATAAATGTTAGTCTTTACAGTGCCGCCGGACTCCTCATTGTTTTTGTGGATACAGACTAACACAGCTACCCCTCTGATACTTAGTCTGTTCTTAATTTACCTTGTTGTATTTAGGTTTTGCCAAAAACAGTATATGCCTATGTCATTATGGTGCAGTTTTAACAGAAGTTTAATCTCTTATTTTGCAAAAATTTAATTGAAATGGTAAAACTCAAAACATGAAATATAAGCTTAGACCTTTTTTCTTGGTGGATTGAGTAAAAAAAAATGAAGGGTTTGATAGAGAGAGGATAATAAGAGTTTAAAAATCACCCTATCAATTTTTCCACTGGATTGTTTCACTTTTTGGTATCCTTTTTCAAGAAACCTAAAATCCTTTAGGACATGTGGATTTTGGCTGGATGGGGTGTGTCCTATCTCAGCCCTCACTGCCGTGCGTGTAGGTTTTGTTTGATAACATAATATATTATATACTGGATATATATAGCTATGTCTAAGATTGCATAATGGTTTCTGTTCTGATCCTTGCAAAAAATTCCCTTGATTTTCTGAAACTCTCACCTTTTGGACTGAACTATTCAGTCTTGATTTCTACCTGAAAGCTATATTTTTAATATGGGGAGAATAAAAAGGAAATACATTATTTCTGAGCTAAAAATATTCTTTTGACCATTTTTTGGAATAGTCTTACATCTGAAACAATCAAGGTTTGAAATTTTGCATGAAAAGTAATTCCTATTTGAGAGCAGCATACATTTTTCCTCCTGACAAAATCTGTTTTGATTTGATCAAGTTATGTGTATTGGGAAATCACATATTGAGTATTCATATTGAGTAGATTGTTTTTTCTGAGCTCAATGTGCACCTAAGGAAGATAGTTTCACAATCAACGGCAAGTCATCCATACTTCTGAACTCAGTAAGGAGAATCACTACTGAGTGATGGGCTCCTGCGGTCTTTTTAAGGTCCACAAGTTAGGGGCCCCTTTATTACCTTATCAATCTACTATCTACCAGCTCCCCTGCACCTTCCCAATTTGGGAGCTCTAAAGTTGCACAGGAGAGGAGTCCCCTCCTTTGGATCTTCTAAGGTATGTTGAATAGTGGCTTCCTTCTTTAGACCTTCTTGGGCACATGGCACAGGGTTTCCTTTCTGCAGACAATTTTTATGGCTCACCAGAGGGAAACTTGCTCTGGCATGCCTTGAAAGCTTTTATCACTGCAGGAGAGGTGCTTCCTAAGGGGCATGCAGCAGAATATGTTGAGATATTGTTGCAGCAAATAGTTCTAGATTATAATGTTTACACAGGTTATATGCAACTTTTGGGAAGCCCACAGAGCTTTAAAGTCTTGGACAATTACACTCACTCATTTTCTTTTAGTTTCTTCCTTTTTTTTAACCTAGAACATTCCATACAAAAGCTAGCATTAATGTTAAGTAATATTATTAGTATTATTATTAAGTAATTAATGTAATAGTTATGAACTCAAAAGTCAGGAAACACCAAAATTAAGATTGTATTTACATCTCTAACTCACAGAAAGCACATAAAATAGTTGTTTCTTCTCCAAAATTCAAGATCTTTGCCATTCAGACCTTTCACTTGTCTATCCTAGATGGCTGGTAGATCAGAGATGATGCCAGTTCTACTGAAAGTTTCTCCCTTGTTATCTAAGATTTGAAAAAAATTCTATATAAACAATATAGGGTCATTCTCCTTAGTCCTGTCGAGGAATTCAGCTTCATAGATGATGTCCCTCCTCATACCGTTATCCAGGTCCTCCATGTAGCAGTCCTGCCTCACAGCATGCCTGCACTCTAAATTGTTTATGATAGTATTCATGATTAATTCTTCAATTTCTGGACATATTGTTAAGTTAATTCTTTTTGGTTTAGTTTGTCAGAGTTTAGTTGTCAAAGTGGTTTACTTTAGAGACTTCAGTACTGTACGTGGATTCAGTAACTTTACAGCAATGTGACTTAATTTAGACCATTAGTGCTTGCGGCCAAACAGATATCCCTCCAACATTTTCACTTGTCAATGTCCCTTTGAGTAGGTATTGTGATGGGGCAAGGCCAGATGGCTATGGAAGAGTAGTGGGAGACAGATATATTAGCTCCAGGCTAAACAAATTCCAATATGACCAGGATAAGTGAAATGGCAGTTGCTCCAGGTCAATTAAGACACCTGGGGCCAATTAAGAACTTTCCAGAAGGCAGGGAGAAGGCTAGGTTGATTGGGACACCTGAAGCCAATCAGGGGCTGGCTGAAACTAGTTAAAAGTCTCCCAGTTAGTCAGGTGGCAGTGCATGTCAGGAGCTGTGGGAAGAAGTTGTGCTGTTGGAGAGGCTGAGTAGTACACACCATATCAGGCACAAGAAAGGAGGCCCTGAGGTAAGGGTGAAGTGGAGCTTGAGGAAGTGAGGGCTGCTGTGGGGGAAGTAGCCCAGGGAATTGTACATGTCATGTTTCTAAAAGGTCAGCTACCATAGCTGATCTATCAGGGTCCCTGGGCTGGAGCCCGGAGTAGAGGGTGGGCCCAGGCTCCACCCAACCTTTTCCCCCTGTTTAATCACTGAGACTGGGAGACAACAGAGACGTGCAAGGAAGGATAACTTCTCCTCACCTCCCTCGCTAGCTTATGATGAAAATCGCTCAGTAGACTGTGACTCTTGTCTCTAGAGAAAGAAGGGTTACGTGGAGGGTCACAGTGAGCCTCTGAGGCTAGTGAAATCCTCCAGGAAATGCGGGACCCCCGGATGCAAGGACAGAGCTTTGTCACAACTGGTGTCAGGAGTGGGACTTCATTCACAGCATGGCGGAAGAAAGAGGTTTAAAAAAAAGTGCACTGGGGTTTTGGATTTTTTTTTTGTTTTGGTTTTTGTTTGCTTTATACCACAATGGAGGAGGTGGTAAGAGCTCTGGTACAAGCCACTGCAGCCCAGCAGGAGGCCACCCGGGTTCAGGCAATGGCAAAACAGGAGTCTATGTGGCTACAGCAGGAAACCAATCAACTATTGATGAGCTAGGTGACCCAAGATCATGCCCTCTTGAGAGAGGTGGTGGACCAGCTGAAGATCCTCACCACCCAGGCCAGGGGGTCCGATGGGACGCGAACCCTGAGGGCCACTGGTTGTCTTCCAAAGATGACGTCAGGAGATGACATAGAGGCATATCTCCTCTCATTCAAAAGGACTGCTCAGCGTGAGATGTGGCCCCAGGAGCAGTGGGCCAGCATTCTCGCTCCTTTTTTGTGTGGAGAGCCCCAGAAGGCCTACTTTGACTTGCCTGCCACGGATACCACTGACTATACCCGTCTGAAGGCAGAGCTCCTAGCACAATCGGGGTAACGGCAGCAGTAGGGGCCCAGAGGTTCCATGAGTGGAAATACCAGGAGAACAAACCCCTGAGGTCCCAGCTATTCGACCTCATACACCTCGCGCAGAAGTGATTACAGCCCGAGGTGTGCAGGTCGGAGGAGATTTTGGAGACCCTGGTCATAGACCATTACATGCGGGGACTGCCACCAGATCTCTGCAAATGGTAGGCCAGAACGATTCGTCCATGTACGACGAGATGATCACGCTGGTAGAAAGACAGATGACAGCCAGAGAACTGACCCAAGGAAGGCCCCGTTCGAAGCAAGCACCTGACCTCAACCCTGTAAGGTTGGGCAGCCAAACCCCCAGGGAGTCCTAGGTGGAAGAAGGGGGTGGGGGCTGAAAACCAGCAGGGACCCCACAAGGAAGGGATTGGCCTGAGTGGGGTAACCCCGGGACTAAACCCCTGGGATAGGGGAGTGATTAAAAGCAATTTTAGATGTTATGCATGTGGGAGTGGGGACACACTAGCAGCACAGTGTCCCAGCACCGAGGAGCCTATGCATGTAAATTGGGGGATTGGGAGGTCCCAGCTCCCTTATCCACCTCGCGGGGTCTGCATTAGCCCCGCATAATTACACCAGGCCAGTGAGGATAAATGGAGCATGAGACTACAGCGCTTGTGGACTCTGGGAGTGCTATCACCCTCATATCGGGTAAGCTGGTAAAAAATAGTCAGCTGCTACAAGCCAAATGCGTAGCAGTGATGTGCGTGCATGGGGCCGTGAGCCATTACTCCACCATCCCAGTGGAGATAGAGGTTCAGGGAAACCCCATTGCAGTGACTGTGGGCTCCTAAATTCTCATATCCTGTAGTCATTGGGAGGGACTATCCAGGGTTTGATAATTTACTCCCCCCCTAGAGGCTGGAGGAAGGTGGAGACCCTGAGGACAGCGACTCGTCACTGGGGGAATGTCAACCCCCGATGTTTGCTGAGATTTCTCAGGATCTGTTCTCAGCCCCCCAAAAGACCCGGAAGACAAAAAAAGAGAAGAAGTCCGCGAAGGCCTTAGGAACCCAGATCCTGACCCAGGGCCAGAACACCTCCCTAGTAGGCAGATGGACACGAGCAGCCAACAGAGAAACTTCCACCACAGAAGGTGAGCCAGAAGTTTCCCCCAGCCATTGGAAGAAGCAGAAGCCGGCCCCTGGGAGCTTGGGCAGGTTAGTCCCGGGAGAGAGACTTTTGGGCGGGACCAGGCGGAGGACCCCAGATATGATAACGCCAGGAAAGAGGTGGCTGAGATCAATGGGATACCCGTGGATGGGAAGGTCCAGAGTCCTGGACCTTACTTTATAGTGAAGAAAAATCTCCTGTACCGCGTGGTGCAAATACAGGAGCAAGAGATACAACAACTTCTGGTGCCACGAAAACATCAAAAAGCCATATTGAGTCTCGCCCACAGTCACCCGTTTGGAGGACACCTAGGGGTAGAGAAAACCCAGGCACGGATCCTGCGGAGGTTCTTCTGGCCAGAAGTACATGAAGATGTCCGGCGATATTGCACCTCTTGTCCGGAGTGTCAGTTACATAGCCCTCGCCCGCACTTGCGGTCTCCTTTGATACCTCTTCCTATAATAGAGGTTCCTTTTGAACGGATAGCCATGGATGTGGTAGGGCCCCTAGAGAAGACAGCTCGGGGCCACCAACATGTGCTTGTTGTACTGGACTATGCAACCTGGTACCCGGAAGTTGTTCCCCTGTGCAACACAGCTTCCAAGACAATAGCTAAGGAGCTCTTCCAAGACAATAGCTAAGGAGCTAGTACAGATCTTTGCCTGGATTGGGCTACCCAAGGAATATGACTGATCAAGGGAACCTTCTAGTGTCCAAGTTGATGAAAGATCTCTGTCATTGCTCCATGTACAAGCCTACGGATGTCGTATACCACCCGCAAACAGATGGCCCTTGTGGAAAGGTTCAATAGGACCCTCAAGGCATGATCAGGAAAGTGGTGCGCAGGATGGAAAAGATTGGGATCCCTATTGCCTTACCTCATGTTCGCCATCCGGGAGAATCTGCACAGCCTCCACGAGTTTCTCTCCATCAAACTACTATATGGGTGCCACCCTCGAGGCATATTGGATATAGCCAGAGAAGCCTGGGAAGAGGAGCCAAATCCCGGAAGGAACATAGTTGAGCATGTACTGCAGTTGAGAGATCAGATAGCCCGAGTTACGCCCATTGTACGGGAACACTTGGAGAGAGCCCAGGAGACCCAACGAACCCATTATAACCACCAAGCGAAGCTTCAACGGTTCCAACCAGGGGATCAAGTGATGGTACTGGTGCCCACAGCAGAAAGTAAACTGTTGGCCCAGTGGCAGGGACCCTACGAAATAATCGAAGCCGTAGGAAAGGTGAACTATAAGGTGTGACAACCAGGCTGCCGGAAATCGGAGCAAATTTACCACATCAATCTTCTAAAACCTTGGCATGATCGAGAGACATGCTTAGTCATGCAGGAGACGCTTCCCCAGGAGGATAACTTACATGAGCAAGTGAGGATATCATCCGACTTGACGCCGATCCAAAAGATCGAGGCAGCCGACATGATTAATCGCAACAGAGATGTGTTCTCTACAAAACCAGGGTGGACAACTGAGACCTATCACCATATCCGCACAATCCCCGCAGCCAAGATAACACTGAGACCCTACCGAATCCCAGCAGCCAAAAGAGGAAATCAAGGCCGAAGTAAAGAAAATGTTAGAATTAGGGGTTATTGAAGAATCTTACAGTCAGTGGTCCAGTCCAATTGTTCTAGTGCCTAAACTGATGGTACCATGAGATTCTGTAATGACTTTTGCCGACTGAATGAAATATCCCAGTTTGATGCATACCCCATACCACGCATCGACGAACTGGTTGACCGACTGGGTAGTGCCCGATTCTTGACTACATTGGATCTGACAAAAGGGTACTGGCAGATTCCGCTGACCAAAGAAGCTAAAGAAAAGACAGCATTCTCCACCCCAGATGTGCTATTCCAGTACACCATACTCCCTTTTGGGCTACATGGGGCCCCAGCCACATTCCAGCACCTCATGGATAAGCTGCTGCGCCCCCATACTAGTTAAGCAGCTGCATACCTAGATGATGTCATCATCCATATGCAAGACTGGGGAACTCACTTGGAGAAAGTTGAGGCAGTACTGCGCACCTTGAGGCGGGCTGGCCTCACTGCTAATCCCGCTAAATGCACCATGGGCTAGCAGAGGCTAAGTACCTGGGATATATTGTGGGAAGGGGCATAGTGAAGCCCCAAACGAATAAGCTAGAGGCAATTCAAAACTGGCCCCGGCCAACCCGAAAGAAGCAGGTCCGTGCGTTCCTAGGCGTGGTAGGCTACTACCGACGGTTTATTCCCCACTTCGCCACTAGGGCAAGTCCCCTAATGGACCTGGTGAAGGCCCGAGGTCCAGACATGGTAAAGTGGACCGACGCAGCAAAGGGGGCATTTACAGACCCTCGGACTGCCCTCTGTAATGACCACGTACTCATAGCCCCGGACTTTAACAGGGAATTTGTTTTACAAACAGACGCTTCCGAGGTGGGGTTGGGAGCAGTTCTGTCGCAAATGGTGGGAGAAGAGGAACATCCAATCCTCTACCTAAGCAGAAAGCTTCTCCCAAGAGAACAGAAATATGCAGTAGTTGAGAGAGAATGCCTTGCTGTCAAATGGGCTATGGAGACACTGCATTATTACTTCTTAGGCCGGTGATTTATTCTTGTGACGGACCATGCACCCCTCCAGTGGATGCAGCGGAATAAGGAAAAGAATGCAAGGGTCACCAGGTGGTTCTTATCCCTCCAACCATTCCAGTTCCGCATACGGCACAGGGTGGATGCCACCATGGCAACGCTGATGATCTGTCACGAGCATACTGCTTGGCATCCCAAGTTGCCCAACTCTATGGTGTTGAGCAGAGGGGGGGGATATGTGACGGGGGAAGGTCAGATGGCTATGGAAGAGTAGTTGGAGATAGATATATTAGCTCCAGGCTAAACAAATCCCTGGTACCAGGATAAGTGAAATGGCAGCAGCTCCAGGTCAATTAAGACACCAATTCAATTCAATTGACACCAGGTCAATTAAGAACTTTCCAGAAGGCAGGGAGAAGGCTAGGTTGATTGGGACACCGGAAGCCAATCAGGGGCTGGCTGAAACTAGTTAAAAGCCTCCCAGTTAGTCAGGTGGGTGTGCATGTCAGGAGCTATGGGATGAAGTTGTGTTGTTGGAGAGGCTGAATAGTACACACCAAATCAGGCACAAGGAAGGGAGGCCCTGAGGTAAGGGTGAAGTGGAGCTTGAGGAAGTGAGGGCTCTGTGGGGGAAGTAGCCCAGGGAATTGTACATGTTATGTTTCTAAAAGGTCAGCTACCATAGCTGATCTATTAGGGTCCCTGGGCTGGAGCCCGGAGTAGAGGGTGGGCCTGGGCTCCTCCCCCCCACACCTTTTCCCCCTGTTTAATCACTGATACTGGGAGACAACAGAGACTGTGCAAGGAAGGATAACTTCTCCTCACCTCCCTCTCTGGCTTATGATGAAAATGGCTCAGTAGACTGTGAACCTTGTCTCTAGAGAAAGAAGGGTTACGTGGAGGGTCACAGTGAGCCTCTGAGGCTAGCGAAATCTGCCAGGAAACGCGGGACCCACGGAGGCAAGGACAGAGCTTTGTCACAGTATGCACTCTTATACTGATACCATCATAGAAAACGGAGATGGAAAAGATATACTAGGTTATTTTGCCAATCACTACCATTTCATTATTTTTTTATATTGTCAAATGCTGAGTCCAGTTTAGTTTTATTCATAGATATTAAGACCAGAAGGCAACATTATCATCAGCTAGGTTGATTTACTTAACAAAGGCCATAGAATTTCATCAACTGATTCCCACATCAAGCCCATAAATCTGGCTGAGCTACAGCTTGATTTAAAGTGATGGGAAATCCACCACTGCCCTGGATAAGTTGTTCCAATAGATAACTACCCTCACTGTTAAATATTTCTGAATTATTTCTAGTGTGCATTTGCCTAGTTTCAGCTTCCAGCCATCAGATCTCATTATGCCTTTGTCTGCTAAATTAAAGAGCTCACTATTGTCAGAAATCTTTTCCCCATCTAAATACTTACAGACCTTAATCAAGTCACCTCTTAACCTTCTCTTGGATTAACTAAACAGATCTCATTTCTTTAGACTCTCAGTGTAAGGCAGATTTTCCAGTCCTTGAATCATTCTCATAGATCTTTTCTGAACCCTTTACTATTTTTCAAGGTCCTTTTAAAAATGTGGACACCAGAACTGGACACAGTATTCCAGTAATAGTCTCTCTAATGTTGTGTATGCTCTTAATACCCTACTCCTACTTGATATTCCCCTGCCTATACTTCTAAGAATCATATTTGCTCTTTTAATATCTGCATTACAAGGTGAGTTAATGTTTAGCTGGTTGTCCTCATGACCCCTAAATCCATTTCTGAGCCTTCCAAAATACAGTCCATAGTCCTATTAACGTGCCCTGCATTCTTGGTTCCTAAATGTATGATCATGCATTTAGCTGTATTAAAACATTTTGATCAAGTAAGTCCAGTTTACCACAAAATTGAGATCTTTGTAGAGATCCCGCTATAGAAATCTGTCTTTATCATCATTTACCTCTCCACCAATTAGTGTGTCATCAACAAACTTTACCAGTGATGCTTTTATATTTTCTTCCAGATTGCCGATAAAGAGATTGAATAGCATTGGGCCCAGAGCAGAACCCTGTTGTATCTCATTAGAAACGAGTCATTGGATGACAATTCACCATTTACAACTACTTTTTAGATGAATCACTTAGCCAGTTTTTAATCAATTTAATATGTGCCCCAATGATTTTGTATATTACTATTTTTTTCTCAGAATTTCAGGTGGTACTAAATCAAATGCCTTCTAAAAGTCCTGGAGATCACAAGATTTAGGCTTATCTAGACTAGGAAAAAGTGATTGATGCTAGGAAGATCTGAATTAACAGGAACTAAGGACCATCACTACCTCCCACTGCAAGTGAAAGACACACTTCCTTGACCTAAAAAGGCACACTTCCTTGACCTAAAACACATAGCAGCACATAAATTTTTACAAAACTCCATACCTAAACACAAAACCCTACACTGCACATGCAGTTCTCCCCCTTGGGAGAGCATGAGAAAGAGAGAACAAACTACACCTGATGGATGTTATTCATGTCACTTAATGCATGATTGGAAGGCACTCAGATATTATGGTGATGAGAGCAGTGTAAGAACCTAGATTGAATTGAGTTAGCTAAACCCAATTAACTCAACCACATTTCCTAATATAGATGCATCCTATAAACCACCTTTATCTTGGTTTTAGCCTGTTGCCTCCTGATTTTACCCTGCATCTGCAATAGGAAAAGCAGTTGAGTTTAGTTTGGCCTAAACTCTTAGTTTAGATAAAACATTAGGGAGGCTGATACAGTTAGGGTCTCTGACACATCCCACTATACATCTGACTATGAGGAAGCTGAACCCATTTGAAAGATAACAAATTTCATGTACACTTATCTTTAAGACCAATAGGATAAAGCAGGGGTCGGCAACCTTTCAGAAGTGGTGTGCCGACTATTCATTTATTCACTCTAATTTAAGGTTTTGCGTGCCAGTAATACATTTTAATGTTTTTAAAAGGTCTCTTTCTATAAGTCTATAATATATAACTAAACTATTGTTGGATGTAAAGTAAATAAGGTTTTTTAAATGTTTAAGAAGCTTCATTTAAAATTAAATTAAAAATGCAGAGCTCCCCGGACCGGTGTCCAGGACCCGGGTCGTGTGAGCGCCACTGAAAATCAGCTTGCTTGCTGCCTTTGGCACATGTGCCATAGGTTGCCTACCCCTGGAATAAAGCCTCAGATATTGTCACCTATCATGTCTCTTGGTGATTATTTTAAGAAATGGAACTCTAGTGATCTCTTCTATTCAAACTATTTTTTTAAGTTGCATAGATTTCTTTATTGTGTGTTCTCTATAAAATGAAAAGAGAGAATTCTGTTAACTAAATGTAAATGATATTGTTTAAATAGCCTGCTGCTATACTCACAAACATTGGCTTTCCACTGATAGGAGAATATTATAACATTTAACAGGCTGAGCTTCAAGAACTTGAAAAACAAATGGAGTCTGCTTTATTAGAAACAAAGGCAACAGAAAGGCAAATTTATCAGCAAGATGATGACATAGAAACTACAAAATGTCACTGTGAAAGTCTGGAGTCCCAAGTCAGATTCCTGTATGCTGAAAAGATAAGGCTGAAACTTGACACAGAAGCAGCTCAAGAAGAATTTGAGATGATGCTTGCAAGAAATAGTGCATATCATGAGAAAATAATGGCTCATAAAGAGCGTTATTGGGAAGCAGAAAGCAAAATGCCAGTTATGCTCGAACTTGCTAAAAAACGAGACATGGTTAAAGAGCTAAAGACAAAGAAAGAAGAATTAATGAATGATCTCCAGAATCCTGAAGGACAAGTTATAAAACAAGTGCAGGTCAGATGTTTCTGTTTCTAGATACCTTTCCTATTGTGTACAAAAATATTTTACAATTTAAAATTATAATCTGGTCTAGCTTTGCAGTGCTTGCTATGGTGTGCGGATATGTGGAATATCTGGGCTCATTGCCCAAGCTAGCTTAAGTAAATGGTGATCTCAGCTTACAGCAAAAATGGTACCAGCCACTATTCTTGATGTTTGATTCCAAAAGCTAGGTTCACCTGATAAAACAACATTAACTTGGCTGTGAGGAAACTACAGTGCTGTCAGCTAAAATTCATCCACTTTTATTTGTAGGATACTGCAGGGTCTTGGATAAACCTACATATACACTTTTCAGAATACACACTCTATATCTCTGTAAATGTTGTTACATTACCACTGTCAGCTAGCAGCACATTGTTTAGTTGGTAACAAATTGCACTTGAGCTATGTGTGATCAGAAGGTGGAGAGGGTGAGAAAAGATGACATAAGAAGGGAGAAGGAGAAAAAACATCAATTTTGTTGTGTATAATCTCTAGCAATCGTGTGTGTGTGTAATTTTAAGCTTTATTAAATTTGTAAAAGTTAAAGCAGTCTGAGCTGCAAAAATGTACAGCCATAGAGGAAAATTAAGTAACTGCAAATTTGAAATTGTCTTAGAATCACAGAGTCTAATTCTGATGTAACTTACACTGGTATAAATCAGAAGTAACTCACTATTACACTATTATAATAGTAATGTGGGATAAGATTAAACCTACAGCTCTCAGACTGAAAAAAAAACAAATTATCACAATAAACCAAGTCTTGCAACAAGATTAATGGACAAAATTAAGGCTTGACATAGGAAGGTTATGTCTCATACTGACTAGAATTGGGGTTGCACCTGCTTCTGTAAGGGCTAAGTTTGTTCAGGTTTTAGTGTCTCTTTCTTACATAAATGGCATTGAACTTTTACAATTGTTCAAATATGCCATAATCTGTATCCTCCCCTGCAGATCTATAGTAGCAAAAGTGGTATATCGCATAGGTGATCAAGTGATTATATGCACTTATATGATTAAAGCTTTGAATTTAAGGTTTATGTAAATGTATACATACATCTATATTTGCATCTGGTGCTATAAAGAGAAACATGGACGGTATGTTGTCTTTTTGCTGCCTATAAACTCTATTAATTGTTGTGCTTTCTTTCTGTGGCTTGTGATTGCATATACTTTAAATTCCATGTGGCTTTTCTACTATAAAAAAGCCTATGTAGAATGCAGGTTTTATCTTGTAATCCCCTCTTTCTTCTCTGAGAATGAACTCTATAGAGAAACCAGCTTTTTTATTATCAATCATTTAGTTATGTAGGCAACATTGCTATTTGAGCATAATCAGAGAAAATTACAATAGATGAGAAATGATTTATTACATGTAAATCCATTTTCAAATGTGGCCCTTCTGCCAGGAGAAGTCGGCAGCAACAAGGGCCAGATTCACTATTTAGGGGTTTATCTTAACACTATAAAACAGAACTGGCTTGAGCCCCCACCCAGTAATCTGGGAAAACTGAACACCATCTCCGGGCGCCTTTAAGAAGCAATACATCCGCACTCGCAAGCACTGAATCTATGTATAACAAACAAGAACTTTTATTAAAAGGGAAAAGGAACCAAGCATTAGTTTGGGAAAACATCACAACCATATTCAAAAGCATGTGATCATGTGATCATCCCACCCCAGAATACGCTGGGCAATGTCCTCTGCCCCACGTTCTCACCTGGCAGTGTGAAAGTCCCACAAACAAGTGTTCCTTTAACAAGCCACTCCCCTCTCCCTCCCCTGCACCCCACTCACTGTTCCTGTCCTTGCTCAACAAATACCCAGAGGTGCGTTCATATGAGTTCACCTCCCACTCAGGGGATGGCGGGGAATCAAGCAATGCTTCAGCTGCTGCTGCCATAGACGCTGCAATTGCCTCGCAGTTGCCACCATTCCCTCTGCATCCCTGCCCGCTACCGTCACTGTGCCACCGTTCGCTCTGCCCCCGTTGGCCTCTACACCCTCGCTTTCTCTGCTGCCACCTGCAGCTCTGCTGTAACCTCTGTGACACCATGTCTTGAGGTCCCATCTCCTAACCCAGCTCTCAGTGATTTCAGCAATTCATGGGGAATCTCACTGCTAGTGCAGGCTGTTTTGTCAAAATGCTGCCCCAGAGCAGGTCTAAGGTCTAAAATGCTGGATGGGCACAACTGTGCCACCGTTGTGTAGACCTCGCCTAAGGATTAGCATTTAGAACTGGGTCTCAGAGACTTCAGTTGTAGCGATTGCTTAAAAAAATCAAAACACTCTCAACTGAATGTAATCAGTTTTGTCTTTAAAAAGTAAGAGAATGTGTGCGGGGGAGGGAGAGGGAGAGGGTCAAATAGCATCTAAGACATTTAGAAAGACCCCATACTACCAGATAGGAACACCTGTCCCCACTCTCTCTCCCCTTTCATTGAGGTTTGGCATCTCTGTCCCCTGATTAGCGAGTGCAGTTCAGTTGATGGTGACCCCCGCAATCAACGCATGCTAAGCACAGTACTGCTGCCCTTTACAATAAGGATAACATTTCTTTACCCCTGCACTCAATGCTAAAGTGATTTGTAACCCAACACCACCCAAAATTGATCACTTTGTCAGCACAGTTTGTCTGAGGCAGAGTAGGTATGTTCATGTAAATACAGTTGGGTCCTCAAGTCTTCCCCCGCCCCCCAAGCTCATCACTAGATGTCAGGGGAGAGCTCATTCCCTGCTTACACTTTGATAAACACAATAGCCAAAATTCCATTAGCATTAGATTCCACATGGGACGAGAATGTAAATCACATATTATGCACATTATTACATAATCAGTTGATTGAATTTTTAAAGTTGACTATTGGTCTTGTATATATGCACACTTCTAAAAACTTAAAAAAAAAAGTTGTGTGTGCAATAGTGTGCTAGATACATTCAAATTGTGACAGCCTTGTAGCTGTAGCCATGTCCACAGCAATATTACTGTGTAGTTTTTGTAAATATATCAATACATATAATTTGCTAGGTAGGCAGGAAGTTTAAGTCAAACTTTTAAATTGTTGAACTTATTTCTTTAGCTAAAGTCAATGTTTATGCAAACAGATTGTTAAAATGACATCATAGAAGGTAAACAATTATACTAGAGTTATCTTTGTTTTACAAATGGGGTTTGAGGTTTTTTTTGTTTTTAATTCCCACTTGTATCTTCAGGAAGAAATCACACATTTAATAAAGGAAGTTACTATGGTAAAAGAGTCAATCGATGAAAAGAAAAAATTGCTTGAAGAAGAGAAAAAAGTGCATGCTAACCTTAGAAAAGAGATTGAGGTAAGGTTTAGAGTTATTCGACTAGAATATAATTACAGTCATTTGACAGAACATACATATTGTAGTTGAAGTTCCAAAATATTTTACTAAACAGGTTGCTACATATCCAAGCATATACATTAACCAACAATAACACCATTAAACTCAAATCCTGAGAATACGTAATATTGGTAAAACTCATCTAACCTTGAGAGCTTGAATTTTTGAGAGCATGGGAAAAATTTTAGTCATCAGCATTTTCCACCGCAACAGCTTAAGAAGAAATTCAGCCACGAGATCTTAGAATAATGTCAATCACTTCTCCTTTGCCTTCTTCTGAAAGCGAATGAAGAGACTACTGAACTTGTAACACTTTTGTTTCTTGAAGTTGCTCTTTATAGGTGGCAAGTTTAAGATGTTTGGGGAAAGGAGGTAATATTGGGAATTTTTAAAAAAAGTCTGCAATGGGATAGTATGCACAATTTACCTAAAACAGTTTACTGTTTGTTTCTGTCTTGACTTTTCATTGCTTGCCCTATGGTACCTGATATCTAACCAATGGAAGAATCAATTGCATGAAGAAAATGGCCTTCCTGAGCACCTTCAAAATTTGAGCTGTCTGTAAAGTAGAGAAAGCACAACTCTTCCTAATTTGTAATCTGTCCAAATATTAATTGTTATGAAGTTATCGTTTAAATAGTTGAGTGATATTCAAAAGTACATCTGAGAAGTGTTGAGCCTCAGACTTACATATCCTTTGTCTTGTTAGGCAAATTAAATGCCATAAAATGTAATGATCTGATTCAAAGCATGATAATATAAAGGTTTTGAACAGATTTGAGACTAGCTCAGTAGAGCACTACAATGTGGAAGGGAGAGAGGGGAATTTTTTCAGATTACAAGGAACAGGAGAAAATTCTTAAACTGAAAACTAAAACACAACAATTTTAAGATCCTAGGTCAACTGTCTGTTCTTCGGCATCTGAAAACAGACCTTTTTATCATGACAAAATCCATCCGAGAAAGATAGAGGAGTTGTTTTAGGTCATCTGAAAGCACTTTGTAAAACATTAGGTCATCAGAATAAATGTAATTAATGCTCTTTATACTCCAGTCAGTTAATATCTACTTTATGACTGTTGCGGGCTGAAAATTAACTCTGATCCTGGGGTTACTTTCCATTTTCTTTAAGTTATTTGGACTGTGAGCTCTGTAGGTCTCAGAGGAAAGGGGAATCTGAAAAAAAAACAAACCCCAACCTAAAACACAAAGTGCACACACACACACACACACTCCTTTGAGAGTATCCTTTTTTTATTAAAATCCTAGAAGGTTCCACAAGGCAAATGCCTTGATCTATGAGGTGTTTGGATTGAGAACTCCTAGGCCAAAGTCAGCAAAGCATTTGGTTGGTTTTATAATATGAATATTGGAGACTATAAAGAGATCATCTAACCCAGGCGTTCCCAAACTTCATCGCACCATGACCCCCTTCTGATAACAAAGTTACTACATAATCCCGGGATGGGGCTGCAGCCCGAGCCCCGCTGCCCTGGGTGGGATGGAAAGGGAACCACAGCTTGAGCCCTGCTGCCCCAGGTGGCACTGGAGCTAGGGCTTCAGCTTCAGCCCTGGGTCCCTGGAAGTCTAATGCTGGCCCTGGTGACCACATTAAAATTGGGCCATGACCTACTTTGGGGTCCTGACCCACAGTTTGAGAACCGCTGATCTAACTATTTTCTCTAGTAACCTAAGTTACAGTCAAATCCAATTTTTGAGGAATGAAATTTTTGAGGATGATCCGAGGAATGGAAAACTTGTCTTATGAAAGGAGACTTAAGGAGCTGGGCTTGTTTAGCCTAACTAAAAGAAGGTTGAGGGGAGATATGATTGCTCTCTATAAATATATCAGAGGGATAAATATAGGAGAGGGAGAGGAATTATTTAAGCTCAGCACCAATGTGGACACAAGAACAAATGGGTATAAACTGGCCACCAGGAAGTTTAGACTTGAAATCAGACGAAGGTTTTTAACCATCAGAGGAGTGAAGTTTTGGAATAACCTTCCAAGGGAAGCATTGGGGGCAAAAGATCTATCTGGTTTTAAGATTCTACTCGATAAGTTTATGGAGGAGATGGTATGATGGGATAATGGGATTTTGGTAAGTAATTGATCTTTAAATATTCAGGGTAAATAGGCCAAATCCCCTGAGATGGGATATTAGATGGATGGGATCTGATTTACTATAGAAAACTCTTTCCTGGGTATCTGGCTGGTGAATCTTGCCCATGTGCTCAGGATTTGGCTGATTGCCATGTTTGGGGTCGGGAGGGAGTTTTCCTCCAGGGCAGATTGGAGAGGCCCTGGAGGTTTTTTTGCCTTCCTTTGTAGCATGGGGCATGGTTGACTGGAGGGAGGCTTCTCTGCTCCCTCCAAGTTTTGAACCATGATTTGAGGACTTCAATAGCTCAGACATGGGTGAGGTTTTTCATAGGAGTGGGTGGGTGACATTCTGTGGCCTACGCTGTGCAGGAGGTCGGACTAGATGATCAGAATGGTCCCTTCTGACCTTAGTATCTATGAATCTATGAAACAGTATCTTCACCCTCTACTCTTTGTATTGTCTATAGTCTTTTCTGTACAAATCAACATTGGCCAGAGCAGTGCAGTTTTCCTGACCATAGAGCCCTGCCAGCTACATTAGTCTGAATCTTTGTGTTTCATATGTTACCTGCAAACAGTCCTCAGTTGTATTTTATTCTATTTTATTAGGTACAGAATAAAAGATGTGATGCTATTCTAAAACGTTTGCATTGTCAACTGAACAAACTCCAGTCGAACAGAAGACAGTGGCACTGGAACATTCAACAGATGGAAAAAAAGGCAGCTGAACTACGAAAGAGTATTGGAGCAATAGAGTGATATATAGTACAGTATAATACAATGCTCAGCAATTTATAACATATGTCATCCTTTATATATAACAGGTGGTTGTTGGAAATAATCCCTTGAATTTTGGACTAAGGATGAGTGATTTTTCCCCCCTCCAGCTTGATGCCCTAAAATACTTTGTGTTCTGTGCCAACCTTTAATGGCCTAAAGCAGTGTTCTCTTTTGTTGATGGGGCAAGTGACTGCTCAGGAAGGAATTTATTACAATTCCCAGACTGCCTTCAAAAGCATCTACCAACATTTGCAAATCCCTTCAAAGACCATATAAATTTGGAAAGTTCCTTTTCGTTTGGTTGGAGTTTTTTTTTTAGATCAAGTTCTGCATTGTTTTTCACTCTGGGAAATTCATATGAGGTGGATAATTGCATTTAATGAGCTACAAAAGCTTCAGATCTTTCAAGCACAGCCCTAATCAGTGCAGTGTACTAAGTAACTCTGAGCTCTCTGGTAGTATTTTGCCATGTGGAAGAGTCAGCTGTACAAGATACTATAGCATTCCCGCACTCCGTGTGCCAGGATTCCCCTCACCCTAGCACAAGTGTGTGGGAGAGAAAGAAGACATACATAGTCTTTCCTGCTTGCTTACCACGAAAGGGCCAAGGACAATCACAGGTTAAGAATGGCACCTCCTAAAACACTATCGCTTCCAGAGCTCCCGGTAAGGCTCTGCAGCACTACGCTAATCCTTCCTCAGCGTTGTGGCTAAATGCCACAGTCTAACTCTATGGAGGCTAAAGCATGGGTAAAATTAATTCTAGTAAATAAAGATCACTTTCTAGAGACCAGTTTTGTTTGAAACACACAGATGTATGTTTTCTGGAGTTGGGGGATGCAAGGAATGTAAAGAGTAAAATGGCAGTTTAGAATGACGTGGTGCTGCAGATTCCTCCATCCTTTCGAACCAGTTCCTATGTTAGGACTTGAAACTATTCCTACTGGTACCAATATCAAAACTCTTCTTGGATTCAGATGGACTAGGATCAGACCTTTGTGGTACACTGTTGATCTATGTCACAATGAAAGAAGAGGGAGACAACATGGTATGATGGCCTTTTCCCTGGCCAACAAACCAACCAACCAACCAACCCAAACATTATTTAAACTGTAATTTTTTAAAAGCCAGTTTTGTGCAGACTTTTTTTACTGCTCTGGACAATAGAAAATGTGGAAGTTCAGCACAACATTACCAAGTTTTGTCAATTCACTTTTTTTCTTGTCTGTACTGAGGTTTTGTTTTCACAGAACTGATCACTTGTTTGTTTCGTACTTCTTCAATTAACTTTCTGTGCTCAAAGTCAAAGCTTCAGAGGAGCACACAGAGCATCGTAATTATAAGACTTAAGTCATGCATTTCCCCAGGACTTTTGGAAAAGAAAAATGAACACCAAATCACCATTTATTTAAAACTTCATGTCAGAACATTAGTGAATAACCAGTTTCTCTTCATAATAATGTTTCTCTGCATGATTTGTATTGTTTTGTACTTTGCATTTCTGGAATTTGTATTCATTGTTTATTCTTATAGTTTAGATGACAATTCACCCTTGAGCCAATCAATAACATTCATATTTATTCCAGAAAATATTTAATATTGTGTTTGATGAGGTATTGGTTTATGTAATTTACATTTGCCTTTGAGTATGTGCATGTATTTGAGCAAGTTGAATATTTATGTTTTACTTAGTTTTTTCTTATTAAACTGTCTAGATACTGTCAGTTTTAGGAAGCTAAAATTAAATGCATTATTACTGTTTTAATTACTGTTTTATTCTTAGAAAGAAAGTTCATATAAACATCTATGTACTTTGAAGAGTATGTGTTTTCCTTCATATAAACTGATTTGTGCCCATCACAATGAATCTCAAAGGGTCATTGTCACTTGTTTAATCCCCAACATTTGCCTGCCTTAGATAAAGGTAAATTCCCCATGCAGTAATCCACCTAAGGCACATTTTTAACACAATAACCTAGAAATGTAAAGCTCTATATCCTACTGCAATTGCCTGAGATGAATAATTTGCTGAGTTAAAATAAATTCACACTGTTTGATTTTAAAAGAAGACAAAGAAACATTACTTAAAAGCAACACCATCCCCGGGGGGTGGGGGTGTGTCTCCAGTAGCAATCTCTGTCCCCTTCTTAGCCCAAGGGATTGGTGTTCTCCTTTATGTGATGACAGAGGCTTTTTTGGCTGCCAGATTTCTCTCTGGGCACTGGCAAGCTCAACAGCTGCCTGTTCCCTTCCCAAAGGTAACCTCGGCTGAGTGGAGTTCCCTCTTTTTAACTCCTCCTCCAGTCCCCGCATGATTTTCAGATGCAGAAGGGTGGGGACACTCCAAGTTAAAGCAGCTCCTTAACCCGTTGCATGCTGGTATAGTGTCTGTATACCTTATCACAGCATCCAGTCTTGATTTGAGGACAATAAGAGATGGAGAATCCAACACTTCCTTTGGCAGTTTGTTCCAATGGTTAATCATGCTCTCTGTAAAAGAAAAAAATGTATTTCTAATTTGAATTTTTCTGGTTTTAACTGCCAGCCTCTGATTTTTGCTATGCCATTAGACTGAAGAATCCTATCGTACCTGGTATTTTCTCCCCAGGAAGGTACCTATACACTGTACTCCACTTGCTTTTAACTCTTATTTGATAAACTGAACAGATTGAGCTCTTTAAGCCTCTCATTGTAAGGTGTTTTCTCCAGCCCTCAAAGAGTTTTTAAGGCTCGTTTCTGCCCCATCTCCAGTTTTTCAAAATCTTTTTTAAAATGTGAGTACCGGGACTGGACACCATATTCCATTGTCAGTGTCACCAATGCCATATACAGAGGTAAAATCACCTGCCTACTCCTACTCACTACTCCTCTCTTTAGACAGCCAAGGATTGCATTAGCCCTCTGCCACAACATCTCACTGGAAGCTCAAGTTCAGTTGCTTGTCCACTATGACTAAATCCTTTTCAGTCACTTATACTGCCAATTTGAAGGTCATACGTCTAGGTACAAAGAATGCAAGGGGACTGCATTCTGGAAATTGTTTCCAGAATACAGTCCCCTTGCATTCTTTGTACCTAGATGTATGACCTTCAAATTGGCAGTATTAAAATACATTTTTGTTTGATTACCAAGCAATCCAAATCACGCTGTATGGCTGCTTTGGCCTCGTCATTATTTACCACTCCATCAATCTGTGTGTCATCACAGATGTTATGAGTAGCGATTTCTTATTGATATCCAGGTCATTGATAAAAAACATTAAATCACATTGGGCCTAGTACTGATCCCTGTTGAACGCCACTAGAAAACCCTCTATCTGAGCATCACTTTCCACAGTTAGCCAGGTCTTAGTCTATTTAATGCTTTATCCATATTACATAGTGCTTTTTAATCAGAATGTTGTACAGTACTAAGTCAAACATCTTCCCAAACCTAAGCATATTACAGCTATGCATCATATGGTACAGACACCCTTTATCGTATGGTACAAACAATAAAATTCTCAGTTATTGTGATTACTCTTTACAGCCCTCACTAAACGCTGCAATTGTAGGCTCAGATCTTCCAAACAGTTAAGTGTGTGCTTAACTTTCCTACTGTGAGTGGCCCCATTGATTTCATTCCATTTCCTTACAGTGCTGTCTGCTCACTGAAGATTTATTGAGTCCATTGAAATTTGTGTTCAACAGGAGTTTAAGGCCCTCAGGACTTCAGAGCAGGTGTTCAGTTCTTTGGAGGAATAGGCCCACCTTGCAGAGACCAAGAATTAACTTCTTATTAAGTGTAATTCTGTTTTACACAATATTTAATATTTTTATCATATGTGGAAATTCACAGCATCCCAGCTTCAGGAGTTTAATATTTAAGAAACTGCACACAAGAAAACAGGAGTAAAAACTTGCAGTAATAAATTCCAGTGTAGCAGGAGAGGGTATAGTTTGAAAAAAAAGGAATGTATATCTTTGCCTGCTCCTGGGCCTATCAGCATTCTTTGCAAGACAGTGCTTTCAAAATGTTTGAGATGTGTTTTATGCTGCTTTTCGAATGCTGACAAATCTTAATGGGCTGATGTGGCAGTTAATTCTTGGTGTAGTATTCAACAGTAATTGTTTTCCCCAGGGGCATTCTTTCCTTCAGCAAGCAGTCACATACAACTGGGAATGACGTCTAATAAACAGAAATAATCCAGTGCATGTACAAGCCCATTTTTACATTCTATTCTTTACATGTGAACATACTGCAAAGCTTTCCCTCTTTCTAGCCATTGTACCTTTTAACAATTACTCATATACAGTAGGCATTAGTTTTATGTAGTATGTGTGACAAATAAGGCAAGTTCCTGCAATATCTTTGGGAGACCATATGGTATTAAGTGTATGAATGGTCTACATATTGTTGTGGGCCAGGATTGTATGCACTCCAAGGGGTGGCGGAGGAAGCTTACCACAGCTCCACCAAGAAATGAAAACTATAGGGGATGATCAAGGCAAATGACTCAGGTTATAACACCCCCAGGGAGGCACCACCTCCTGGGAAGGTTTGTGTTGGTTCAAACTGGATTCCCCAGAGACCAACAGACAAAGGAAGGTCTGTTGCATAAATAGCTAGAGCTTCAATTGACTCAGGGCATTTATCCTGGTTACTGATCTAAAGACTGACATGTATGTGTCAACACGGGGAAAACCCAGTTGTGGGATTTGAAGGTCTGACACCTCCCAGAGCCCTATGTTGGAGTTGGGGTTAGCTTTTTAGCCTGCATGTAGGTTCTTTGATCATTACAATATGTTCTCTCTATAAGTAGGAATAAAGCTGCTTGCTTAAAAGGAGCTGTGTGGAAACTAACTGCTGACGATACACTGGCCATAGCCCTCAGAGAGAAAAAAGTGCAGGTGTTAGTCTCTTAGGCAGACTGACTTGCTGGGAATATCACAGCATAGATCAAGGAGCAGCTGTGCGGCTTTAAAACCCTGGTCAGAAGGAAGTGAGACACCAATCTCTGCCCAGGAGAGGTGACAGCTGGGAGCTGGAAACCTGTAAGCGGGTGCGCTTGAAAGATCTTGGAGGGAGAAATACAGATCAAGTTATCTTGAAACTCTGACAATTTGTATTCATTTTCCCCCCTCCCCTGAGGAACCACCCAATTTAAGCATCCTGCCCTAAAGGACTTGTGTTGAGGCTAAGGAACAGAGATAAATTAAATAGGGTCCCAATTGTCAGCAATGAGCACTTGCATCTGCATCTGGTCAGTCTCCGGGTGACCTATGAGTACAGCTGAGCCACCTGAGTGAGCATTCCTCCTGTAGCTCACGAAAGCTTATGCTCTAATAAATTTGTTAGTCTCTAAGGTGCCACAAGTACTCCTTTTCTTTTTGCGAATACAGACTAACACGGCTGCTACTCTGAAACCTATCATTCCTCCTGGCTGGCCAAGAAGATCAGCAGGGCGATTCTTACGCCCAGCAGCACCAACTGATTGCTGGCTGCTCAACGTACACACCTGCAATTGCGATCACGCCTGCTCTAGGCCTGCTTCCCTACTGGCTTCCTGACTCTGGGTCCTGACCCTTGGCTCTGGCTCCTGACACCCGACTCCAGCTCCAACCACCAGGCCCAACACACAAGTCCCAGTTTGTGACACCAATCAGCTAAAAAGAGTTACTGGAAAAACCACTTTTGCATATTTCCCAAGATTTCTTGTCTTCCTGTGCTAAACTTCAGTGTTCCAAGTCATGGGCACATTTTCTGAGCATAATGGATTGAGATTATCTGTTCCATTGATCCTACCTTATGCCCCAATTCAGCAAAGTACTTAAGCATGTGCTTAAAATTAAAATATAATTAATATTACTTTGGCTATCAAAGTTGATTGTAGTGTTGTTGTAGCCATGCTAGTCCCAGGATATTAGAGGGAAAAGGTGGGTGAGGTAACATCTTTTATTGGACCAACTATTGGTGAAAGAGACAAGCTTTCCAACGTATAGAGGTGAACTGAAGATCTCTGTGTCACTCAAAAGCTCGTTTCTTTCACCAACAGAAGTTGGTCCAATAAAAGATGTTGCTTCATCTACCTTATCTGTCCATCAAAGCCTTTCTAACATTACTCTGGCTATTGCATAAAGTTAAGCACACGATTAAGTGCTTTGCTGAATGGGTGATTAGTCCTGCACAACTGGGGAAGAATGAATAGTTTTCCATTCACAACACACAGCATAAACTCTGCATCTTCTCATTAGACCAAAAAACTGTTACGGTTGAGGTACAGAAAGCATTCCTTCTCTCCTAACCTCTCTCACTGAACTCCCTCTACAACTCCAGATGGCTGAAGGAGCAAAAGGCCAAACCAGGAAACAAACCAAAGTCTCTTTGATTGCAGTGCATTGCACTATTACTAGGCAGCCAAGTTTGCATCCCTTTATAATTGATACATGCTGCACTGAATAAAGAATACATATATACATGAACTTGCTATGCTGCGAGCCTAGTAGGACTTATCTTTTAACCTCACACATCCATAGCTCCTAGACATCATATCCCATCACTTTGTCCTCCCAGGTCACCTTGACAAGGTGTTTGGGGAGGTGGCAAGAGCACCAACTTTGAGCCCCATTGATTATGACATTTTGCCAGGATTACTGTTGGAATTATTCTTTATGAAGGGTATTACCACTCCACTAATTCAACGATAATTTCCCTTCTTAAATTCAAAGGCTGAATGGAATTTATACAATTGCTATAAACATGCCTAACTAGCATCAATGGTAAGCAATTTATTACATCCAAACAGTAACACAACATTTATAAGTTTCAGAGTAGCAGCCGTGTTAGTCTGTGGCCGCAAAAAGAAAAGGAGGACTTGTGGCACCTTAGAGACTAACAAATTTATTTGAGCGTAAGCTTTCATGAGCTACAGCTCATTTCATTGGATGCATTCAGTGGAAAATACAGTGGGGAGATTTTATATACACAGAGAACATGAAACAATGGGTGTTACCATACACACTATAACAAGAGTGATCAGGTAAGGTGAGCTATTACCAGCAGGAGAGCGGGGTGGAGAGGACGGGACAACCTTTTGTAGTGATAATCAAGGTGGGCCATTTCCAGCAGTTGTCAAGAACCTCTGAGGAACAGTGTGGGGTGGGGGGTCAATAAACATGGGGAAATAGTTTTACTTTGTGTAATGACCCATCCACTCCCAGTCTTTATTCAAGCCTAAATTAATTGTATCCAGTTTGCAGATTAATTCCAATTCAGCAGTCTCTCGTTGGAGTCTGTTTCTGAAGTTTTTTTGTTGAAGAATTGCCACTTTAATCGAGCGACCAAAGAGACTGAAGTGTACTCCGACTGGTTTTTGAATGTTATAATTCTTGACGTCTGATTTGTGTCCATTTATTCTTTGATGTAGAGACTGTCCAGTTTGGCCAATGTACATGGCAGAGGGGCAGTGCTGGCACATGATGGCATATATCACATTGGTACATTTATAAGTATTTGTTCAAGTTACTTACAAATGGACTGAACAGTGGTGTTTAGACCCATATTGGTCAGCTCCAATTTGGTCAGCCAGATATTAACAATGCATCCTCCACAAGTTTATTTTTCTGTACCCTTTAGCAAACAAGTGATGTCATTGACAATTATAAGACCTTATCTAAGGGCAGGTGAAGGAGTTCCTTATATAGCCAATTATTTACTGCACCTGGTGCCCAATTAACTGTGTTTTATTTTCATTACTTTAGCTCAAACCTTAAATACGATAACATTAGTATTTTGAAGAGTTACTACAAGTTTAACACAACTCTTCTTTCTCATGCTCTCTTCCTTTTTGGTCACATGGTTTGGGCCTATTGCTCATGCTAATATCCCATATTACCATAGTTCACCCAAATCTAATGTGGCCCTATCTTCCTACAGTTACTCACTCACAGAGTATGTTGTAGGGTCAGAAGCTGATAGTAAGGTTCACACTAGTGTAACAAGTAAAGAGTGGGGCTTTTGTTTTGTTTTCTTTTGCTGGGATATTGTATGAGATAATCAAGATGTACAGTAACAAATCAACAGTCTTCAATGGCGGAAGCTGCCTTGTAGGACTCATAACAAATCAACAGTCTTCAAGCCTGTTTTATTTTGTTTATTTTGGCTCATTTGTGCAAAAATTATTAATGAACTGAGCAGGCACAAGGGCATTGCATTTGCAATGAACTCTGACATAAATGGGGACCCTATTCTCCATTATCTTTCTAATATAGTGTCCAGAGGAATGATGTCAAGAAATTAATCAGCTGGTAACTCAGAACATCTAAAATGTATACAGTCCTCACACTCAGAGATGTTCAATATGACAGGTTTCAGAGTAGCAGCCATGTTAGTCTGTATTCGCAAAAAGAAAAGGAGTACTTGTGGCACCTTACAGACTAACAAATTTATTAGAGCATAAGCTTTCGTGAGCTACAGCTCACTTCATCGGACGCATTTGGTGGAAAATACAGAGGGGAGATTGATATAGACACACAGAGAACATGAAACAATGGGTTTTATCATACACACTGTAAGGAGACTAACAAATTTATTAGAGCATAAGCTTTCGTGAAGTGAGCTGTAGCTCACGAAAGCTTATGCTCTAATAAATTTGTTAGTCTGTAAGGTGCCACAAGTACTCCTTTTCTTTTTGCGAATACAGATTAACACGGCTGCTACTCTGAAAACTGTAAGGAGAGTAAAAAGAAAAGGAGTACTTGTGGCACCTTAGAGACTAACAAATTTATTAGAGCATAAGCTTTCGTGAGCTACAGCTCTGCTACTCTGAAACCTGTAAGGAGAGTGATCACTTAAGATAAGCCATCACCAGCAGCAGGGGGGGGGGAAAAGGAGGAAAACCTTTCATGGTGACAAGCAGGTAGGCTATTTCCAGCAGTTAACAAGAATATCTGAGGAACAGTGGGGGGTGGGGTGGGAGGGAGAAATAACATGGGGAAATAGTTTTACTTTGTGTAATGACTCATCCATTCCCAGTCTCTATTCAAGCCTAAGTTAATTGTATCCAGTTTGCAAATTAATTCCAATTCAGCAGTGTCTCTTTGGAATCTGTTTTTGAAGTTTTTTTTATCTACAGCCAAGCTCTACGATATAACCGCATTTGCTCCAACCCCTCAGAAAGAGACAAACACCTACAAGATCTCTATCATGCATTCCTACAACTACAATACCCACCTGCTGAAGTGAAGAAACAGATTGACAGAGCCAGAAGAGTACCCAGAAGTCACCTACTACAGGACAGGCCCAACAAAGAAAATAACAGAATGCCACTAGCCATCACCTTCAGCCCCCAACTAAAACCTCTCCAATGCATCATTAAGGATCTACAACCTATCCTGAAGGACGACCCATCACTCTCATAGATCTTGGGAGACAGGCCAGTCTTTGCTTACTGACAGCCCCCCAATCTGAAGCAAATACTCACCAGCAACCACACACCACACAACAGAACTGCTAACCCAGGAACCTATCCTTGTAACAAAGCCCGTTGCCAACTCTGTCCACATATCTATTCAGGGGACACCATCAGAGGGCCTAATCACGTCTGCCACTCTATCAGAGGCTCGTTCACCTGCGCATCCACCGATGTGATATATGCCATCATGTGCCAGCAATGCCCCTCTGCCATGTACATTGGCCAAACTGGACAGTCTCTACGTAAAAGAATAAATGGACACAAATCAGACGTCAAGAATTATAACATTCAAAAACCAGTTGGAGAACACTTCAATCTCTCCAGTCACTCGATTACAGACCTGAGGGTGGCTATCCTTCAACAAAAAAACTTCAAAAACAGACTCCAATGAGAGACTGCTGAATTGGAATTAATTTGCAAACTGGATACAATTAATTTAGGCTTGAATAGAGACTGGGAATGGATGAGTCATTACACAAAGTAAAACTATTTCCCCATGTTATTTCTCCCCCCCACCCCACCCCGCACTGTTCCTCAGATATTCTTGTTAACTGCTGGAAATAGCCTACCTGCTTGTCACCATGAAAGGTTTTCCTCCTTTTCCCCCCCTGCTGCTGGTGATGGATTATCTTAAGTGATCACTCTCCTTACAGTGTGTATGATAAAACCCATTGTTTCATGTTCTCTGTGTGTCTATATCAATCTCCCCTTTGTATTTTCCACCAAATGCATCCGATGAAGTGAGCTGTAGCTCACGAAAGCTTATGCTCAAATAAATTTGTTAGTCTCTAAGGTGCCACAAGTACTCCTTTTCTAGATGTTCAATATGTGACAGTATCCTAACACATCACATGGCCTCTTCTGTTCCCTATTAGCCCTATAAATAAGTGTCTGAGCCTCTCTCTCACTGAGGTTGCAATGATTTTCCAGTTCTTGGATCTATTCTTATTACAGGTTATACAGCAGTCAGGGTTTGGTTTGTCCCCAGAATAAATTAGAGCAACTTCAGGGCTGCTCTAATTTTCATGGGCTTGTAGTGGCTCCCAAGGGACATGCTACTTCTCTTCCCCAATATTTTACAGCATAATCCCTATGACACTGTGTGGTGGTATAGCCCTATGCCACCTGGGGGATCCAGAGCTGCCCCTAGCTTCTTGACCACTAGAGTAGCACCAAAATATTGGAGCATGAGACAGGATCTTGCCCATAGGATCTGCCACACGGCATGATATCACTGGTCAGTCAAGTATGGTATCTTGCCATAGGCCATATGTGATGTAGAAGAAGGTGTTTAAAAAAAATAACAGCATCATGCTGTTATTGGTCAATTGTGCAATGCTGCTGATTGGGAAAAACATCCTTCTTAATCCCTTTGTTAGTCAGTTTACTCCCTGTCACATGAGAATTGACTACATTGCTCTTTTCAGCTGCTACTAATATCAGCAAATACAGTGATCCAGCCCTTTTACAAAATCCAGCTACAGTATTTAATTCTGAGTCCCCTTGAGGCAGAGAATTTCAGAAGTGGAATTTCAAGCAGTCTGTAGAAATAATTTTCTTCTATTTGTTCTACTGTTCAGGAGCCAGAACTTTCTCCAGGGCCAGGCCAAGACTGTGGAACTAACTCATCTAGGAACTAAGGGTCAGCACAAATGTCACCACCTTCGACTCCAAGCGCAAGCCACATTTCTTTGTCCTGCATTCTCTAACATAAACACATAGTAACATGTATACTTAAAAAACAAACAAAACTCTCCCAACACAAAACAACCCTACCAACCACTGCCCAAACACCCTACCAACCACTGCACAGACTTCTCCCGTTGGGAGAAAATACGAGAACAAACAACACATGACTGATTTTAGTTTCATTGCTTAATGTTCTACTGGAAGGTACACAGATATTACAGTGATGAGCATGGTATAAGACATAAAATAAAATAGAAAACTTTTACATGTCATTAATTTAAATGCGTGGCCCTTCATTTTAGGGGACAGTTTTCACAGAACCCTTTCTAGTATTACATACTTCATTTAATCCCTTCTAATTTTCCTCCTTACCAAGCTAAATAATCTTATTTTTAAAAAAATCTCTAATTTTATGTAAATCCCACCATACTCCAATATATGCTGATTAAGTGTTAACACAAAAGCTCTCATGTTCTGATTAAAAAACACTGCTAAATTTAACATATGACTTGAATTATTTTCAGCTAAATTACAAATGATCTCCTTATGTGAAAATAGCACTATATACTTGAAATGTGTTCTTTGAATTTGTTTGGGCTTATGAGTGCTTTCATTCAGAATTTCTGCAATTTTTGTCCAAAATTCAGTCTAATGGTTCCCTCTAGTGGTCAAATGTTGTCTTTACACATGGTAACATGAAAGGCTTTTATTTGAGGTTTATGGGAAGCCTGTTAGTACTTTTAAAACAGTGTGTTACCTACTGTAAACTATTCTTCTGCATATGTTCTTTTATATAGTAAAGTGGACAAATCTGAAGGAGCCATGTGATTGTTCCAAGCAAAGTCCCAATTCTTACAACTATGAGACAATGGCATTTTTTTTCTTTCTTAGTCTATTTGTTTTAAAATTAATCAGCTGCTTCCATCCAAGATGCAGAATCTTCCATTTAAAACAACTCTAAGTAATGGAAGAGAAAAAAGACATTTGAAAAGTTCCCCCCAAATTTTCTCTTCTATTATGACTACTTACCTCTTATATAATGGTGCTCTACAAAGGAAGTTAGTATCATTACCCTAATTTATTTCAGAAGGGTAAATTGAGGCACAGCACAATGCTGCGAGTTGCCCAGTGTGACCCATCAGGCTAGTGATAAAGCCGGGAATAAAAGCTAAGTTTTCTGAGTCCTAGGCCAGAATCTAGCCATCAGGCAACACTGTCTTCTACAACCTAATGACTTAAACTCCACCGTAAATAATATAGAAAGGTTTCTTTTTCCTAACAACTTTTTAAAAGTGGTTTCTTGAGCTAAGAGTGAAACCATCACAAACCTGGGTTCAAATTACTTGTCTTAGTAGTTACTGTTGGCAGGACCTGATTTAGAGGCAGGCAACCCAGGCCACCGCTTGGAGTGCTGAGCTTGGGGGTGTTGGGTGTGGGGTGCTCTTTTTGTTGTTAGCAACAAAAGGGAAAATAGAATGTCTGAAGTAAAATGTTTCAAGTATCTGTATGTGGATTCATTTTTCACTGACTTCCTAGAATGTTTTGGACCTTTGTAGAATCTTGTGGAACCTTCCAAACTTTCAGAGGATTACATTTTCCTCAAACCTCCTAGAATGTTGTCAGCCAGGCCCTCCTGAATATATTGGCTTATATATGGCATGAATAAATACAGATTTGCATTTCCTAGCATGCACATTTATTGTCTTATGTGACAGGGATAAATCATGCATGCAAATCGTTCATCAAATAAAAATAAGGTATTCACAAATTTAACAAATGGAGGTGGGGGGCACTGAAGACACTCCTTGCCTGGGGCACCATTTGGTTTAGGGCCGGCCCTGACTGCTGATCTTAGAACTATTAGCTGTTTTGAAAAATGTACTGTGTTTTAAACAGATTAAAAGCTGGCTAAAAGGAACCCAACTGATTAAAGCTGGTAGTGCCTCCATTAGTTAGAGTTTTAAGGTATTTTCCAGTATAAGAATATTTTTTCAGTTGTTTATAACTTTGCCAGACTTTAACCATTCGGACAGAAATTTTCCATGCTTGCTGGGTATCTCAGGCTGAATTGTTCTGAAAAAGTTTCAACACAAATGGTTCAGCCATTTCCAAGAGCAGGATTAAGAGATAATGCTTTGTTTTTTCCATGTTAAAAAAATTCTTACTTCCATTTCACTGAGAAGCTCTAGGATCTCCATGATTTGAAGCATAGACTTGAAATTTGACAGAAAGCTGGCCTTTCAGTCACAGTTGTGCTTTTGATCTCACCATGAAAAACTGGCCAAATATGATCAACTTGAGAAAAAATTCAGTTCACAGATGCTCAGTAGAGACTTGTTAGAGTTTGGCAGCTAAATTTCCAGAAGATTCCATCTACACTGAGCATGATCCATCCCACACCTACAGGCCTAAGCAGTACTCTCCCTGCAGTTGCTATTCTTAGTTGCTACACTGTGGTGCTGGCATCCCCCTCAATCTAATGATTCTTCGGGTCTAAATTAATTTTATAATCAAGAGGTGGATCATCCCATCCTGATGTGTTTAAACTGCTGCCGCACACTGCCCAAATGGAGTTAGTCCAGTTGGCCATTCTTGTTGTAATAAGGGATTATCTGCAATTCATAAAACTACACATATTCAAGTACTAATCACCCCTAGCACCTACATTATCTTCTGCATCTGGGAGACAGGCTGTCTCTCCTCCAGGGTCTTTTGTAAAGATCAGGGCAACTGAAGAACAGAGGCAGAGAGTCTCAGTAATTCCATTTTAGTGACTAGTATCCTAAAATGTTCCCTCTGGGAGATGCAGTTTGCTGTATCCTAGACATCAGTTACATTCTGTATTCTGGGTCTTACTGTATATCCCAGCAATAACTCTGACTTTTTCCGGGGCAATTTTCCACATGAGAATCCATTTCCACATGGTCCTCGGGAAGCTCACCTGTTTGCAGTAAGAAGAACCAAAGTAAGCAGGGCTGCTCAGAGGAAGGGGAGGCAAAAGGGGAAGTCTGCCTTGGGCCCCCAAACCAAGCAGCATTGTGAGTTATTATGTGGGGTCCCAACACCACTTCCTGAAATTTGGCCCAGCAGCCCCTCTGTCAGGATTGAGGAGCGGGTAGGCCAAACCTGAGTGGCACTATAAACCAGCATGTCAGGTTGCAATGCCATTCACAGAAAGTTGGCCCAGCAGCCCCCTGTCATGGAGGGGCAGCCAGGCCAAACCTGAGTGGTGCTGCCACCCTGCACACCAGGTAACAATGCCCAGAGCAGGGAGCCAGGCCCAGGCCCCACGGGACAGCCAAGCCATTACTGCAGGATGAGTGCAATGCAGTCTCCCGCTCCCATTTCAGGAGGGTTTGTACTCAGCATGGCTAAGCCGTGCCTCTGCTGCCTCTACCCATGCTACCATAGTTAACCTGCTATTTATATTCACGCTAGCTTGATGAGAGCTACCACAAGTATGTGGACACGAGCAGGGAAATCACACCCCTAGCTTGTAATGTAGATGTAGCCTAAGTTGATGAGAGTTTTATCATTTATGTTGAGTGAATGAACACTAATGACAAAGCCCACAAGTATGTGTTAGCCAAATGGGTCAGAAAGTGTATCTGTGTATTTCACTTGCCTTTCTTTGATGTTCATCATTGTAGTATTTGAGCACCTCATAAACATTAATGAATTCGTCCTTACATATGTCAAGTAGGGAAGTATTATTATCGCTATTGTTCAAATGGGGAACTGAAGCACTGAGAGTTTCAGTGACTTGCTCAAGGTCACATAGGAAGCTTGTGGCAGAGCAGTAAATAGCATCAGGGTTGCTTATAATGTGTAGGGCCAGCCGCGTAGAGAAAAGATCCATACCACTGGAAGAAATATCATCTCTTGTCCTAGTTCTGAAACTGACTTTGTCCATCAGAAAAACATCATTTTACAGCTAAGAAAATTTTTCTGTTCAGCGTTTGTGTGAGCATAGACAACCAAAAGGTCTCTCAGTTGCTGGGAAATCTCCCTTTTATACCTACACCCATTTTTAATTAACACCTCCTTTATAATTGTTCAATTATCCCACCTACTGTTCAAGGAAACCAGCATAGCAATCATCTAACATAACACAGGGGCAATTAGCACCCAGAAGACAACAAGGAAACTCATCACAACTCAGAGTTTCTATAACACAGGAAGAGGGATCAAAGTATGACATCAAATTCAACTCATTACAAACCTCCTAATGGAACTTGAGTTCTTATAGCAGCGGCCATAATATTTTGGTGTTTCTGAATTCTTTAGTTATTAAAAATAATATTTAACAAGAAGCTATGGTGCATACTTGTCATGTTTTCAAAAGTATATCCTTTAACCCTTTGAGAGCTCCCCATTATGATACTGAAAGACAGAAGCTAACAGATTCATCGCTGGGTTACTCCAGTTTTATACAGTCAAACTCTATTGATTTCATCAGCATAAAACTAAAGTAATCTGTTGATGAGTCAAGCAATATGCCTTTATTTATGTAGAGGATACAATCATCACTTTTAACATTTTATCTAACTCTCTTTGCTCTCATACTGCGTGTTCAGTGGAAGATGGCATCCTTTTCATTTTAATGGCTTTGTGAAGAGCTTGTACATTTGCTACTTCCCCCCCTAGGAATTGCATTATTTTATTAGCTGATGGCACAGGGGATTTTAACTACTTTTGAGATTGTTGGCATCAGAGACCTCCTTAACCATGCTTATTAAACCTTCAAGATTGCTAATTTCTTTGTACAGAGGGAGTTTTGAGCTTTCATTAGGATATTTCCCAGATGTTTTAATTTTCTGACACCATTTAGTATAATTATCTTTGCTTTTAGTACATAAGTATGGAAAATAATGTACATTAGGAAACAAACAAATAAACAAGCTGTCATATAAAAGCATAAAAAAGAGCAGCTGATAAGGAAAAACAGTCCTGGCAACATTGTTTTAAAAGCCATGGGACATATAAAAAGCAGACATATTGTGATGGTAACAACTTTAATTACCCACGCAGAAATAAATAAAAAGAAAAGATAAGAGAATATACTAAAATGAGAAGTTCAGAGATGTGCACAACTAAAACAGAAAATCCTGATGAAATGTCTGAGCTGAAAGAGGTTTTTCAAAAGTGGCAGCCTATAGGGTATAGTAGCTGTCATAAATATAAAGGGAATGCTAACCACCTTTAAATCCCTGCTGGCCAGAGGAAAAACCCTTTCACCTGTAAAGGGTTAAGAAGCTAAGATAACCTCGCTGCCACCTGACCAAAATGACCAATGAGGAGACAAGATACTTTCAAAGCTGAAGGGAGGAACAAAGGGTCCATTCTGTCTGCGGGATGCTTTTGGCAGGACCAGAGCAGGAATGCAGGTCAGAACTCCTGTAAAGCGTTAATAAGCAATCTAGTTAGATATGCGTTAGATTCTGTTTTGTTTAAATGGCTGATAAAATAAGTTGTGCTGAATGGGAAGTATATTCCTGTTTTTGTGTCTTTTTGTAACTTAAGGTTTTGCCTAGAGGGATTCTCTGTGTTTTGAATCTGATTACCCTGTAAGGTATTCACCATCCTGATTTTACAGAGATGATTCTTTTACTTTTTCTTTAATTAAAATTCTTCTTTTAAGAACCTGATTGCTTTTTCATTGTTCTTAAGATCCAAGGATTTGGGTCTGTGTTCACCTATGCAAATTGGTGAGGATTTTTATCAAGCCTTCCCCAGGAAAGGGGGTGTAGTGCTTGGGGGGGATATTTTGGGGGTGAGACATTTCCAAGTGGGCACTTCCCCTGTTCTTTGTGTAACACTTTAGTGGTGGCAGCTTTTAACCTAAGCTGGTAAGAATAAGCTTAGGGGTCTTTCATGCAGGTCCCCACATCTGTACCCTAGAGTTCAGAGTGGGGAAGGAACCTTGACAGTAGCAGACATTTTTATAAAATGACCCTGTTGCTTAGAGTCAATAGGAAAGTGGGTATTTCTTTTCACTGGGTAGTAGGTGGTGATGAAAGGGACTGGTCCGTGCTATGGCCATTTGTTTTACACTTTTGTCAGTGTGCCTAATGATGTCATGTTGGGTGTGATGTACATTATTAGCTAGATAAATGAAGATTTTGCATAGTTCTACTCACGAATTCCAAAGGATTTTTCTTTAGGCAAAATTCTCCCCCTCTCTCCTTGGGGGCTCTTCTTCCCTCCCTGCATAGCTGCAGACAACCCTTTGGCAGTGAAACTGATGCTGTTCCACTAGGCAAGGATAAGGACAGGATGTGCAGGAAATCACTTCTATGTAAACCCCTTACGTGCTCAGAGTCCAGCAATGCGCCTGGGCAGTGCAAACTGGGACAAGAGCAGAGCTGTGAGAATTCTTCTGTCTCCTGATGAATTGGGGAGTAAGGAGGGCAGATAGGCGCCTGCACCGGCTACTTAAACCACAGACCAGTTCTGTCACTGCTCCACGGCACAGATTCTTCCTCCATCTCTGCCTCCAACACACATATTTGTTCAGCATCCAGCCTGACTACTCAGGGGAGGGGCTGCCCTCTGGCTTCTGGGCTTACTGAAGATTCTATTCTTGTTCCATAAGCTCCCATACAGAGTTTCGCATGCAGAACAAACGAAAAAAAATATTAAAAATGTCTGTTGTGTAAGACATTAAGAGATCCATAAGGGGCATGAGAGAGAAGACAACAGATATATCATTACAATATTTTTCAGCTCGCTTTGTTTCCAGTTGTTTCCTATCCAGAGCATGCTCAGCAAGCTAAACTTCATCTTCATAGGTTCCAATTTAAGTGCTAGATGTGACCCCCAAATTCTCAATGTGTAGTTCCTTCCTCCAGTAGTATTCCCATTGACTCTAGTGGTACTGTATTGTGTACAGTATTGTACAAGGCACCATTCATGAGTAAAAGTACCACAATCTGGTCCTGGATAATTCTAGGATTTGTTCTAGTGAATAACACCCTTATGGCACTTCCTGTTAAAATACCACTAAGAATAATCTTTCTTTTTGAATTTTGTTGAGATGGAAATGGTCGCATTCAGGAGAGCCCAGGCAGAAAAGCTTTTCTCTTTGATTTATTGCAGCATTGCCATTTGCATTCATGTACTGGATTGATGGCTCTCCCAGCATTTCACATCGTGAACTCCTATTTTTAGAACTACAGAGCTCCCTCATAAAAAAGAAAAATGTGGAACTTGAACCACCAGATCCCAGACTGAGCGTGACCTTCATTTTAGATAATTAAACAAATCCATGGAGCAGTTTTTGAGTATAATCTCTTCATTTTAGACATTAGTGGTTTAAGATGATATTTTGCATCTCTAACTTTTTTATGTATTTTTTTTAATAGTGAGTGAGTAGTCTGTAATAGAGGTATTTTTTTAAGTTTAATTAAGATGGAAACACTCCAGTCTTGCCCTTAAAAAACAAACAAACAAACAAAAAAACCAGACCAAAATTAGTAACCATGCTTCAGAGGGAAAGGCTTATAGAACTGAGTTCTCGGATTTGGTTACTATTTCCAGGCATTACAATAGTAGCTTCGCAGAAGAGAAAGACATCTAAAGAGATTACATTCCAAGACTGAGGTCCTCACCTGCAGAGGCTCACATCCTGTGAGCAAGGATTGCTCCACATAGCTCAGGATCAGGGGGAAATGCAAAGGTGGTTTAATGCTGAATGCCAATCCCACAGTGTAAGTTAGAACAGCCTCATGATGGTTTTCATGGGTTTCAGACCATTCAGAAACCCTTCAGTTGTAAAAATGGCTATCAAGATTTTTAAGAGAGGTGAACGTTAGTCTGTGACAGTAATACATACTTAATACCTCTTTCACTTGAAATGATATGGAGAGAGAGAGAGAAATCACTGGCATAAATCATTTGATCTGTTAAAAACATATCTGAGTGCAAGATGCCACATAGCACATGTGTTTTGTACAGTGAAAGAAAATGCTTTTTAGCACTACACTCTCCTCTTTTATTTTCCTTTGTTTCAACTATCTATAGTTCTCTGACATGGCAGAGAGGGGAGTATGAGGTCACTGTCCATCAGGGGCCAGGCATAAAAAAAGACCTCTTAGCAATGTCCCTGTCTGTGTCATAGCCCGGGATGTGGGCACTCACACCTAGAGGTCAAAGCAGTGGTGGTCAGGGCTAGTGATTAGCGCAAGAGCCAGGAAGCAGAGGACAAAGTCAGAAAACAAGCCAAGGGTCAGAGCTGGCATCGTAACCAGGAGCTGGGTGTAGATGCAGGGATCTGGAACAAGGCAAAAGGTCAGGCCAGGCCCTCTAAAACCCATCCAGACTCCAATATTGCAGTCAGACAGGGATCCACCTAGTTGCTCAGATAACTTCCAGTGCCTCCTTCTGGCTTAAATAGGGAGTCTGAGCCAATCAGAGAGGCTGGGCATCTCCAATTGGAGCTTCATGGGCAGTGCCTAGGGTGAGCTAGGGTCCACATTCCTGCAAGTTACTAGCTGCAGTGTAAGGACTGCCTGGAGACCTGCATACAAGACCTATAATCCCTCACAGTCTAGTGCCTAACCTTGTGTTTGCTCCCGAATTTAGGTTTCTTATTTTAGAGAAAATTCATCCTGTGGAGAGAGCCAATGCAAAGACTGCACACCACTTAAGACCCATCTAAGTCTTATTTTGAGGACTTGTGCTGGCCCTCTGTACAGAAGTGAATTAATCTTCATGCCCCCAGCTACTTCTAGAATCATGACTGATCCTGTGGAAGCAGTGGACATATAGGGAGTTCTCTTCCCCAGGTGACAAAAGCATCTGTGAATGATAAAGAATGAACCTAGGGAGATAATGATGGAAGTAGAAGGAAGAGAGAAGCTGTGTAAGCCCAGCTGGAAGGCTCTAGCTACTTATCTTATTTATAAAGCTCTAGCCAGTATCTGAGCACTGCCAAAATTCAGCACTGGGTAAATCTGATGAAATAAGGGGAAAAAAAAGAATGACACCTTCTGTATTCTCTTTCTATTGATAGGAAAACAAAACCAAATCAGTTAGCTATACTAAGGAAATCACACAGTGCTTATTCATTTTCTATGGGCATACCTATGCAGTGCTTTGAACACATGGCACAAAGTGACTATTATGAATCTTAGCCCTTTGCTACACCTCTTTGGAAGTCATAGAATCATAGAAGATTAGAGTTGGAAGAGACCTCAGGAGGTCATGGTCCAACCCCTGCTCAAAGCAGGAACAACCCCAACTAAATTATCCCAGCCAAGGCTTTGTCAAGCTGGGCCTTAAAAATTTCTAAGGATGGAGAGATTCCACCACCTCCCTAGGTAACCCATTCCAGTGCTTCACCACCCTCCTAGTGAAATAGTTTTTCCTAATATCCAACCTAGACCTCCCCCACTGTAACTTGAAACCATTGCTTCTTGTTCTGTCACCTGCTACCACCGAGAACAGCCGAGCTCCATCCTCTTTGGAACCCTCCCTTCAGGTAGTTGAAGGCTGCTATCAAATCCCCCCTCACTCTTCTCTTCTGCAGACTAAATAAGCCCAGTTCCCCCAGCCTCTCCTCATAAGACATGTGCCCCAGCCCCCTAATTATTTTTGTTGCCCTCCTCTGGACTCTCTCCAATTTGTCCACATCCTTTCTGTAGTGGGGAGCCCAAAACTGGACGCAATACTCCAGATGTGGCCTCACCAGTGCCGAATAGAGGGGAATAATCACTTCCCTCGATCTGCTGGCAATGCTCCTACTAATGTAGCTCAATATGCTGTTAGACTTCTTGGCAACAAGGGAACACTGTTGACTCATACCCAGCTTCTCGTCCACTGGTCCTTTTCTGCAGAACTGCCGCTTATGCAGTTGGTCCCCAGCCTGTAGCCGTGCATGGGATTTTTCACTCTGCACTAGTCCTTGTTGAACCTTATCAGGTTTCTTTTGGCCCAATCCTCCAATTTGTCTAGGTCACTCTGGATCCTATCCCTATCCTCCAGCATATCTACCTCTCCCCCCAGCTTAGTGTCATCTGCAAATTTACTGAGGGTGCAATCCATCCCATCATCCAGATCATTAATAAAGATGTTAAACAAAACTGGCCCCAGGACCGACCCCTGGGGCACTCTGCTTGATACCGGCTGCCAACTAGACAGCGAGCTGTTGATCACTACCTGTTGAGCCTGGTGATATAGCCAGCTTTCTATCCACCTTATAGTCCATTCATCCAATCCATAGTTTTTTAACTTGTTGGCAAGAATAGTATGGGAGACCATATCAAAAGCTTTGCTAAAGTCAAGGTATATCGCATGCACTGCTTTCCCCATAGCCACAGAGCCAGTTAATTATAGAACATACAACCAGCTTGGGGAGTCTGCCCTGCTTTTTGATAGACTGCCCTGAGGTTGGCACTCACAGTCGTGAGCCCACTCCAGCCAGCATGACACCATACATACATCACGCAAGAATATTGATGATAAGTGAGTGACTAGCTTTCCAATGATCTATCGCATGACACCTTTTAGATACAGATTATAACCACAGTGAGTTGGGGTACATTGAGTGAGTCAAGGCTGCTGAAACTCACTGCGAGATACCAGGGAGCCTCTTGCCTTCTGGCATAGGGATGCTGTTATGGTCATAGTCACTATTCTAGTTATTTCAAAGAAAATAATGGGACCCAACCTCCTTCGGAGAGTATACATGCTCCGAGCTGAAAGAAAACATCTAAATCTAATGACAAAATAAAGGGTTAAAGCTCCTATTAAACAGATATTTATAATGCATCCTTAACTATTGGGTCTCGACCAGCAACTCCATGACAGTACCTTGCATTTCCAAGGATCTCAGATGAATCTATGAGGCACATAAGTGTGATCTTCATTTTGCAGATGTGAATCTGAGAAACTAAAAGTTATAATTTGTCCACTAACACATCGCAAGTCACCGGCACAGGCAGCAATAAATCCCAGGACTCCTGACCTCTCCCACAAGTCCTATGATAAACTGCTTCATGACAGATTACAACCACCATTACAAAAATGGATTTGCATATTATTATAGATTTTCAGAGGGTTAACAAGTACTATCCAAAGATATTGAAAAAACAAACAAACAAGAAGATTTTTGCCAAATTCAGCTCTCAGTTACGCCAGCACAATCAATGAGAATCAATGGGATTGTAACTGAAATTAGAATATGGCCCAGCATTTGAGACACATTCACAGAGCCACTTACGTTCCCATTCACACTGCTGTATACCAGAAATAACTGTACTGAGATCTGGGAGCAGAAATAGGCTTATAATTTCCATATCTATCTACACTGTCTCTGTGAGTGCTGCTTTGTTTAAAAAAAGCAGCTGGGGCAGAGAAAAAAAACAAACAGCATCACTCTATAACAAAGTACTTTTACTGAGATTTTTAAACATGGACATAAATTAGGAAAGTCTGGACCGCCTCCCCTGTACGATCTCATCACTGCTGGGGCAACAGCCTTTCCCTGTACCTTTCCTGCCATCTGGATCAGCTTAATTACATCCCTCTTCCTCATCAAGCCTTCATCCAATTTCAGTTGTCAACTACAGACATTTCAACTAGACACCTTGTAATTTCTCTCTCTTCCTGTTAGTATGTATTATTTAACTCTGGAATTGTTTGCTTTACAGAAGCTGCTGTAAAGCGTTTGGAGAGGCAATGCGTATGAAACACACTATACAAAATAATATCAGTGTGATTTTTTTTTTTGTTTTTGTATTTTAATGCTACTTGCAGTAGCAATACCGTATAATCAAAAACCTGATGTTGAGCCAAAGCAAAAAACAACCAGTAGATGGCACAATTTATTATGTTATAAAAGATTCATAACTACAAGCTTGAGGCCCCCACCCCTAAAACCCGGTTGTTAGTATAACATAAATCAAACCTCCATTTTAAGAGATGTTACTTATAAGCTCAATATAGCCCTAACTTTATGTCCCTTTCCAGTGCTTCCTCTGGAAGATTTGGTGGTGATCCCTTAAATGGAAAAAAACATTTTAGAAACATTAATGGATCTAGAGGGCAATAGGACACTGCCCAGGGGAGTTTTCTTCCGCTCTGCTCTTAAAAATACCAGGTTGCTTCTTTTCATTCCTCCGTTAAATAATAGAGCTGCTTCAAGGGACATCTCTCTACTCGACCAACATAACTTAGAAAAGGTTCAGGCAATGGTCAGTTATAAACACTGTTGCAGCCATTCTATAATAATAAATAATAATATACACTTATAATAAACAGCAGCTTTTACTCAGGACAAATTAATTACTTAATTAAACAACACCTCTGTGAGCATGGGAATGCTAACACTCCAGTAATCCTCTTGACCTCATTGGGATGTCAATGGTTCTGCTTGTATGAGTAAGGGTTACTCTTGCGGGTAAGGATTGCAGAATCAGAAGTAAATACTGTAATATGTTTTCTGTTATTTCAGGCATATTTCTTCTGGGAGGGAAAAAGGAGGAAGTTCACCTTCTAGAAATTAATCCCTGCAAAATATTTGTCAGCGGTTCAGGATGTCTGTCTTTTAGCTTCAAATCTGTAATGTTTGTACTGTGTGTGCTTAAAAGGCAGACTTAGTGGCTTCAGCATAATTTACTATTTAAGGTTAAAAGCTGTTGCTCTCTCTAAGCTTCTGCTCTACAGCCACTGCAACTTTAATACTGCAAGCCTCAGAAAAGGATAAAAATGCCTTGCTGAAACATTTAACATGATACAGTTTTCCATCTTTATTTTAAGTTATGAAAACTGTCTGAAAAAGCTAGTATGTGTTTCCAGTCAGTGATCGTTTCCTAGCATCAAAAGATTAAGAAAATGAACTGAAATATCCAGAGGAAGAAATACTGAGTGGAAAAGATATATTACAAAAAAACACCTTGTATTTTCTATATTTATCTGTGTGCTATGTGTATCTACTTCACTAGGCTGTCAATTTTAATTGGACTAAAATCTTCAGCAGTTCAGTTCACATCAGTTTAATTCAGAATTCCTGTTGTTACTTCTTCCCTATATTCCACTTAAATAGAAGTGTTGTAAGAGTAGTGATGTTAACCCCAGTGTCCTGGCACAATTCCAACTCAGGTACTTACGTTCTGCCTACCTAAATTATGCCTTCAGCTTAATCTCAATACTTTATTCTTCATTTCCTTCCCTAAAGTATTATATGGAGTTGCTCTGCATTGTTAAAGAGCTGCTTTCCAACCCAGAGATAGCTGCATTTTAGTGGTTTGAGAACTGATCTCTATAAATTCCAGAGAAATTACTTAGTGTAAGGGGACTGTTGCCCCCTTACTAACATTAAGTGGGGGTGTTTTAGTTGCTTGCTCCCAGTACTAAAAAGGGGGAAGGGTCAATGGGGAATCAGGACCCTGAGACTGACGGCCCCCAGGAACAATGGGGAGAGGCCAAAGCTCCAGGTCAGCCTGAATGACAGGGCAGGCAGGCGGATCAGGGAGTCAGGAGGCCAGGGAGGTCCCGTCCTCCATGTGAGCTGGACTTGCTTGGGTCAGACAGAGTGGGGCCGAGCTAAGGAGACAGCAGGGGCCCAAGCTGAGCTGGAGGGCAGAGTTGGGCCAGATCCAGAGAGAGCAGACCCTGTCCTGGGAGCAGAGCTGCAGCCCCAAAGCCAGAGGCACAGCCCAGAGAGAGCAGACTTGCCCCGGGAAGAAAGCTGTAGCAACCAGAGCCAGAGGGGCCAGAGAAGCAGCCGCCCAGGGAGCTGGAGGCAGAGCAGCAGCAGCAGCAGTGCTGAGACAGAGTGGTGGAGCTGGGGCTGGAGCAGTCGGGAGCTGGGTGCAGTGAGCAGCTGGGGAGAGCAAGGGGGACCCTGGGCAGCGGGCCCAGCACAGGGAGACACTTCAGACTCTGCAGGCCAGGCTTGGATCATAACCCCGACAGGGCGGGGTGACACCGGGAAGAAGGGCCCTACCACTTAGAGCCTGAGAGCGTGTGGTCACCACCAGAGCAAGTGTCCAACCCACAGCAACCCTGCAGCCCAGCCAGGGCCTGAGAAGAAGGCCTGGGACTTACCAGCAACAGACTCTGAACTGCCCTGACGTTCCAGAGACACTGTTTGTGATGTTCCCTGCCACAGAGTGGGTTGATGTGTTTCCTTTAACCTTTCCCATTTTTCCTTATTCTTTTTAAAATTAATTGTTGATTAAATAACTTGCATTTGCTTTAACTTGTATGTAAAGGTCAATGAGTCAGAGTAGTGCCCAGTGCAGAGACTACCCCGGAGTGGGGACACCCTAGCCCCTGTCCTAGGTGACCACAGCAGGGTTGGGGGTCAAGCCCCCCAGGAATCCAGCCTTGTTGGGGTTATGAGGATTCTGCCAGATTGGAAGGGGAGCCCTGAAGGGCAGGGAGACCACTGGGTAAAGGAAGTGGGACAGTGGATGAGAAGAGGACTCAGATCCTTTCACTAGCCCACTTCACCGGGGTAGTGCAGAAGCCAGGAAAGTTCACCACAATAGCGGGACTATTCCCCTGCTTATACTAGCAAATTTCAGAGTAGCAGCCGTGTTAGTCTGTATTCTCAAAAAGAAAAGGAGTACTTGTGGCACCTTAGAGACTAACAAATTTATTAGAGCATAAGCTTTCGTGAGCTACAGCTCACTTCATCGGATGAAGTGAGCTGTAGCTCACGAAAGCTTATGCTCTAATAAATTTGTTAGTCTCTAAGGTGCCACAAGTACTCCTTTTCTTTTTGAGTATACTAGCAAATGTTTGCTATGTGTTGTGAGATCCTTGGATGAAAGGAACTGTAGAACCACAACATATTATTTGTCCCTGACATCAAACAAGGAAGCTAATTATCAATATTGCTTACCTGTTTTGGAGGGCTGCAAATTTTTTGTTTTGGTGGGTGTTTTTTTTTGTTTGTAGCTGTGCTACAAGCAGGGTTAAAAAGGAGTTTGACTTGGCGGACAAGACCCACATATAAAAGATAGTGGAAATCAATTATGGTATCAATTTTAGATGATGGAGCACAGGACAATACGATCCTCCCTGCTTAAATAGAATTCCTGCCTATTTGCAAATCATAAGGATGCCATGTGTGCTGGACAGAAATCATATGAACTGAAGGTTTGTTGCTTTAAAAGAGACAATAACATTGTATTTTGTTTCAGTTTTACATATTGTTATGGCTTGCAGGACCATTGTATTGCAGTGATGCCACTGCAAAAACCAGCATAACAGTGAATATTCTTGTGGACTACTCAGAAAGATCTTCACATGCAAGGTAGACCAGGAGAAATCTTTGACTTGGAGAGAGAAATAACCCTACAGTGGGCTACATTTGACAATCTTCCCCAGAGGTCTGTGAAAGGGGTGGGTAATCACCTGAAGAAGGAAGGAGAAAGGTCTTCTGATTGATGGGTTGCAAAAAACTGTGGCAGTGCTCCCTGACTGCAATGGCTAGAAATGGAAGGATTCCATTGGGTAGAGATTGTTATGCCCAACTAATAGTCCCTAAGAGGAGACTAGATTCCTGCCCCATGTTTTTATGGATTCCTACTGGCCTAAAAACTAAAAATGTATAAAAGGTCAAATCCTGACTCTATACAATTGTATTTCCTCCAGATACCTGGTTTAGTCTATATTTATTTTTAAAAAGGTTAGAGGTAGCTGAAGAGGGGTATTTTCAGAAGCATTCAGCATTTATTCAACTCTGCTCACAAAACACTCAGCATTGGGTTAACTCAGCTTCCATTGACTTCAAAGTAGGAAAGGCACCAAGATTTCAAAGTGGGAAAGGCTTTTGAAAACCCCACCCTTTAATATTACCTCTGGTACCAGATAGTCCAGTGAGGGATGCCTTGAACTATATGTAATGATAAAGAGGATTATTCATTCCCTTCCAGAATCCTGCTCTGAGTGAATTATAAATGAAATAAAGTCCATATTACAAAATTGGCAGAGATAATAAAATACAACTGGAATTCAGGGATCAGCAGAAAAGAGACAGCACAAAGGTCAAAACAGCAATCTTCTCTTTCAAAAGAGCTCTTACTACACAATGAGGAGAAGATTTTGCAAGGTACAAATGACAGTTAGGTACCTAATTCCCAGTACATTTCAATGAGAGTTAGGCACCTGTCATTTGTGCTTTGGAAAATTTATCACCTAGTCAAGTAGAGGACATCAGTTAACAGAAGGTATATTGATATGGTAAAATAGCTAAGCAGCACATTACAAAAAATTGAAACTGCATTTTAAAATGTATTAATGTTGTTATTATCTGCATTGGCTTTCTTTCTGTGCTTAATTTACTTACTATTTCCTCATAGATTGCTTTTGTATTTTGTCCTTGGAAAATACTGAATAGCGTCTCTTAATACCAAAACATATAGCTTGATGCAGCACCTGACTCACCTGAGTAATCTTTACTCTTGTGATGAGCCTACTTGAATTCATCAGGACTCCAGTGGAACTACTTGCATGTGTGAGAATTACCCACGTGAATAAGGGCTTTCAGGATTAGGCCAAAATCCTGTCAAATGTTTTCTGTTTTTTCCAAGTGTAAGTCTTCAAAGGTGGGAAGGAAGGCGAACAAAACTTGTTGTTTTTCCTTTCTAATGGTGACTGGAAGATTAAACACAAGATGTGAGGCTAGTCACAATGCAGAACAGTCCTCAGAACTGACAGCATTAGCTTTTGTATCCAGTCGTATAGCAGCGATGCAATTCTTAGCACACAGTACATGGAGAACTGTCAGCTCTGTAGCAATCCAATTAAGTTACATGGTTTCTAAACCTAGATGATTTGAGGAAGTTTAAAACAGAGAGCTAGCACTGTGCTGGCTCAACTGTTGTGCCAATTATCTGGTGGGATGTTTGTGTAGCTCCGGCTGCTATGGTATTTTCAGAGCAAGACAAGGGTGAACACATTTCAGGGTTAATTATGAATTAGCATTATTATTTATTTAATTATTTATTAAATAAGATGTCTAATACGTATTTTAAAGAGACACTGGCACCATCTGAAAAATGGGACAAATGAGTGCATTCTACCTTTTTCAAAATGATTATTGAAAAATTGAATTAAAAAGTACCTCACTGGTAGTTAAAGTGGAGTCAAGTAGCATTAATTCCTGTAGAGTCCCTTCCGGAATGGCTGCTCTGCGGGAAAAGCAGCACGACTCTTGACAGAACTATGCTGTTTCTATTCTATTCCATCTGGTTTTTTGTTTGTTTGTTGTTTTTTAATCAAGGCCATCAACATAGTATTTGAAGTAAGATAAGAGTAAGAGCAGCAACATGGAAGGGCAGCCTCTTCATGGAGCTACCTTTTACCTCTTTACAATAGAGGGCTCTTTTCTCCATGGATCGGCACAGGGAACAGGAAGTCATGGCCTCTGCCCAGTCTGAGCTCCCCCCAAGATTTTCCCTTCCATGGAGGGAGCAGTTTCCTGGAAGCTCAGCCTTGCAGTTAGCTACTCCCCTCCTGCACCAGTCAGTCCTCTTTCTGCAGGTTTCTTCATTGGAGAAGGTGAATAGCTCTCCTTTATTTACCAGTTTGAATTACAGCCTCTTGGGATACATATGCTGTATCCAGCTCCAACCCAGTTGTATGCCTAAGAAAAGAGATGGACCTGACATCATGGTCTAAATGTCAGGAGTCCGGCCCTGTTGGTCTAGTATGGAAAGGTAAATTCCAATCAACAGCTGTCTAGTTAATGCATTCTGCTATCACTATCCCAGGATGAAATCCTGACCCTATTAATGTCACTGACAAAACTCCCATTAACTTCACTGGAGATGGGATTTCACTGGGGACAGATATTTAATCTAGGAACAGTTTTTATCTCGAACACCTCAGCTGATCTCGGCTGCCACTTCATTACATAGGGAGAAAGGGCATCATCTGCGGAACCAGCAGCACCTGCACAACCTTGAGTATGCTACTGTCTGGGGGCTATATTTTAGAAAAGTTGTACTGCAGTAGTAATGTGAAATTTACAAAATGAAGTAAAAAAGTAAATAAAAGAACTATAGCTCTGCTTGTTGACTAGCGAGTCCTGTCCTAATTCTGCTTTGCATTAGGGTGTAAATCCCAAGTAACTCCACATTTACACAGCGAAAGTGAGAACACAGTTTATTCTTGTGTGCTTTGGAAGTGCCTAATGAATGCCCAACTCTAATGAAAAATGGAGTCCTCTATTAATTTGCAATGCAATGCAACTAGTTTAGTGTAAGGTTTCCCACAGAGTTCTACCAATGTGCTTGAGTTCTGCTACACAAAAGTTCTCAGGTGGTTTGGTCTTCAATACTTATTCAGTCTTGGGCTTCGCTGAATAGAATGCCAATGTGGTGCTGGTTTCACTGGTGGTTTTTGCAGTGGTTGAAGTGAACTGGCTGAAAAGTACATTGACCCATCCAGCCTCCATACTATCCCTTTCCAACATCCATCCTTCTCTCCCTGTGGGTCAGGAAAACTCTTTTCCCCATGATAAGAGCTTATACTTTTTGTTAATATTTTGTTTGTAGGATGAATTTGGAGGAAGAGGGTGGATTTCTTGTAGTGTGGATAAGCAATATAAATGCAAATATATGGCAGTTGTTATAGGAATAAGGACCCCAATGATTTGTACAGAGGAAAGCGTGAGAAAGGGCTGAGAAGAAACACACAAATCTGATGCTATTTAAGTCACTGGCAAAACTCCCATGGGAGCAGAGTCAGGCCAGAAAGAAGGAAAGGAATCAGAAGTGTTTTTGATGAGTTTCATGTCCCATTTTCTTTTGTGTTTGTTATTTTACTTAATCTCTTTTATGTACATTTGGAAGTTTTATGCATCATCGTAACAGAGTGAGCAGATGAGGGGGGTGTTTTTTGGCTGCTGGCTAGTAATCTGAATAATCAAAGCACGTAAACCAATCAGAGCAGAAGGATTATAGTAGGTGGAATAGTGATATCTGCATATTCACAATACAGTTATTGGAAAAATCACTGTACAATAATCATACAATGCCCTGCAATCTGATTGGCTAATAATGACTATCAGCCAATCAGAGTTCAGGGATTCAAATAGCATATAGCTCTTGAGAGCTAACCATACAGGAATAATATAAATCAGATACCAAGAACCAGAGTGCAGGGAACTAAGTGGAAGAAAACAGCTTGGTTATGCCTCTGAAAGTGTATAGCATCCCTGTCCTCTGATTGGTTGAGACAGTTTCATTCCAGTGTAATGTATCATATTGTGTATATTAATGTTTAGCTTTACAGTTCCATTTCCATTAGGGGAAGATTGCCTATGAGCCTCTTAGTGGATAAATTGGAATTTACAGCTTTCAAAAAATCTCTTAAAGCTTGCAGTATCCAAAGAAGAAGGAATTACATATGATTATTTTTGAAGTTTTAAAAGTCCAGAGGGCCTAACTGTGCCCTTAGCTGTATCTGTGCAATGCCTATTGAAATCAGGTGATGTAGTGCATGCATTTATGAGGGCTGAAATGAGGCTGGTTGGGTTTTTGGTTTTGTTTACACTATCAGTCACATTTTCTGCTAAAAACAAAACTCCAAACCGTGCCTAGGGGAATTAACCTTTCTGACTACATAGATGTCATCAAAAATAAATTGTTTCCATTTTTAAAAACTTCAGTTATTTAAAAAAAAGATTGTGATGTCTTCTGGACAGGGGACGTGTCTTCCCGTGTGTGTACAGTGTCTAGCACAGTGTGGCCTTGCTCCTTATCAGGGCCTGTAAGAGCTACTGAAGTACAAATAGCAAAATGCTCAAATGGACTAGTTCTAGTGAAATTCATAACAGATAAAGTCCTTTCTGCTTCTCAGAATGTATACACGTGCAAAAAGAGTTCTGTGAGTACACTTGAGAGAGTATAAGACAATTAAAGGGACAATAGTTAATTGCCAGGAAAAAAATAATCCTTTAAAAATGTCATCACTGTAGTCAGATATATTAAACAATTCCAGTGTCATTGGTGAGATTTTATATTAGCTCTGTTTTATATCACTCTCCACTTACATAATTGTCAAATAGAGCTTGTTTATACTGCGTGGAGTCTTTTTGTTTTTATTTTCAAACCAAATAAGCAGGAAGATGAAGAAGCAAAATAAACAACAGTAAACAGAAACAAGTGGAGAGTTACTTTCAGAGACTGGGATTTAGGACATATTTGTTAATTATGCCCTGATTCTGCAAACACTTATGCTTAATTTTAAGCATGAATAGTCCCGTTTGCGGCAATGTACTTCAGTACGAGTACCCATGTATATAAAGTTAAGCAAGTGTGTAAGTACTTGCAGTATTGGGATCTATACATTCTGTAACATAATTCAGTAAGTTTGTTCCACTGTAAATAATATAGGAGTGAGCGTTCAAATTATGACTTTCTTTCACCAGGATTGCATCTGATAGAAATGCCTCCAGTAGCTATTCTTTTATACAGTTATCTGTGTCATTGTCCTATTTAAAACAAAGGCAAATGGTGAAAAATGAACTACAGTTAGAAAATGCAGGGCAGTCATTCTCATCTTTGCATTGGTGTGTGATTACTGTTTGTTTTTTTTAAGAGTATAAGTTGTTAGCACTTACCTAAAGCTGTGAATTAGTTTCTATGCTTTGTCCTCTACATGGATGTCCTTGTGTTGGTTGGTATAAATTGTGTCAGTATTGCTTGTTGTCATTACTCAAACTGAAGCTGTGACACTAACCCTGCCAGCCAGGGAAAAAAGCCACACACAGAGGCAACACAAGCCAGTACCGTTTAAATCAGGCAAGCCTAGTGGTTTGGAAATGACTTCTGTTGCATAAAGTGTATTTACTGGTAAACACAAAATGATTTGGTAATGTAAATACAAAATTAGCACAACACTTTGGATATATTGTAGTGATGCTTTAACAAAAGAAGACCTTGAGAAATGAAAGAAAATATAAAACAATCCAACAGATTTCTATCACTAGCAATTTAGGATGTATCCAATCTATATGAAATGTTTAATATGCTACTTTAATATTCATGTTTGATATGATTACTTTAAATATACCAAAGTAATTATCAACCTGAAGTATTCTGAACCACACTGTAAACTGTTCAACAAAGGCATCACTTTATCCAGCACTAAAATGCAGACACCTCAGCTGTTTGCAGCACATGACAATTCTGCACTACCACTTAGGAAAGGATTTGAAGAATTCACTTTTCCAATTGAAATTGCAGGATGAATTTAGATTAGTAAACACATTCTGAATGAGCTTAAATTTGTCCACAAAAACAGTATTAACACTTCTGCGCATACTAGGTGTGCCATCTAATTGTTAATAATAGTACTTAGTTCATACAGAGTTCACTTTTCATCTCTAGATGAAAGATACCTCAAAGATATTATATTTTTGAGCATCTGAGCCTAGTTTACTAAAGATCACTACATATGTACATTTGTATGGCTAAAATAAAGGAAGCATAGAGAGGGGATGAGACTTGTGCAAAATCATAACAGGTAATGTTAGGAACATGACCCAAGGTTTTCTGACACAGTCTAATGCTCTATCTGCTGGATAATACTGCCATAAGCAATCAAGACCTACTGTAGGTTTATGTCTCATTGGAAAAAAGCACCTCCAGTAGCAGTGCCCTAATATCATGATTGGTAGATTCTAAGGCTAGAAGGGACCGTTGTGATCACCTAGTCTGATCTCCTGTGTAACACAAGCTGTAGAATTTCCCCAAAATAATACCTACAGCATCTCTTTTAGAAAAACATCCAGTCTTGATTTAAAAATGGTCAGTGATGGAGAATCCACCGTGACCCATGGTAAACTGTTCCAATGGTTAATTACTCTGTCAAAAATGGACACCTTAATTCCAGTCTGAATTTGTCTAGCTTCAGATTGGATTGTTATACCTTTCTCTGCTAGACTGAAAAGTGTGTTATTAAATGTTTGCTCCCTAGGGAGATACTTATAGACCAGGGGGTCCCAAACTTGATTCGTGGCTTGTTCAGGTTAAGCCACTGGCAGGCACCAAGATGCTTTGTTTACCAGAGCGTCCATAGGTACGGCTACTCACAACTCCCATTGGCCAGGAATGGTGAACCATGGCCACTGGGAGCTGTGAGCGGCCAGACCTGCAGACATTCAGCGGCCCGCCAGGGGCTTATCCTGAATAAGCCAAAAACCAAGTTTGGGAACCCCGTTACAGACTGTGATCAAGTCTCCCCTTAACCTTGTTAAGCTAAATAGATTAAGCTCTTTGCATATGTCTACACTGCAATAAAATACCTGCAGCTGGCTTGTGTCAGCTGACTTGGCCTAGGGCTAAAGGCCTAAAAACCTGAAGTGAAACATTCAAGATTGGGCTGGAGCCTGGGCCCCTGTGATGAGAGTCCACAAGCCTAAGCTTGAGACCCGGCTCTAGCCCAATGCCTACACTGCAATTTTATAGCTCTGCAGCCCAAGTCCTGAGAGTGCAAGTCAGCTGGCACGGGCCAGCCACCAGTGTTTTACTGCAGTGTAGACATACCCTTTGAATCTATCACTATAAGGCACTTTTTAAATCATTCTCATTGCTCTTCTCTGAACCCTCTCCAATGTATCAACATCCTTCTTGAATTGTGGGCCAAATACAGAGGTAAAATACATGTCCAACAGGAGTAGAGAGGTTAAGGATATTGTTTTAGACTCCATACTAACTCAAGGGTCAGAGTGCCTCTAACATTACTTCCTGTAGCATCCCAATTCTCCTTGGAAGATTCCTAAAGGATTACTGACCCCATCAAACTGGGCATAAATTTGGGAAACAGGACAATAAAGTGGTTGCAGATGTAAACCGTTCACATGTGTTCTTTAGCACTGGCCTGTGTGTAAACGCCGGAGGCCCTAGGATGCCAGATAAAATGAGCAGAAATAAGGGTTATATTTTTGCTTTGACAGCTGCCTTGTCCCCCTCACCCCTTCCTCCCTGTTAAGGTAGCAGTGGGGGGAACCTCCTACAACTGCTCCTCTATAATTCACTGTATAATTGACCCTGTAACTCAGCAAAGGGAATTCAGTGCCCCCTTTCCTGGAAGCTAATGCAACAGAACTTTTCAGGGAGCGAAATGGGAGTGGATATAGTTTAATCAAGATCTCCTCCTCCGCCCCCCCCCCCCACAAGAGTGGCAACTAAAGTGGCAACCTGCTGCCCAGCATTCAACACAACAGGGGGCAGAGGGCGGCTCTGGGCATCAGCTAGGAATGAGCCGACCTCTCTGTATTTAAAGCACTCTTGTCCCCTCTGATATTCTTGTTAACTGCTGGAATTAGCCTACCTTGCTTGTCACCATGAAAGGTTTTCCTCCTTCCCCCCGCTGCTGGTGATGGCTTATCTTAAGTGATCACTCTCCTTACAGTGTGTATGATAAACCCATTGTTTCATGTTCTCCGTGTGTGTATCAATCTCTCCTCTGTTTTTTCCACCAAATGCATCCGATGAAGTGAGCTGTAGCTCACGAAAGCTTATGCTCAAATAAATGTGTTAGTCTCTAAGGTGCCACCAGTCCTCCTTTTCTTTTTGCGAATACAGACTAACACGGCTGCTCCTCTGAAACCTGTCCCTTCTGTCCTTCTCCCCCAGGGCTCTTGGCTGAGGGCTCAGTCCCTTTGTGTCCCCACCCCCTCCAAGCATCCCCTCCTGTGCCCTGGCTGCCAGTTTGCCCCGGCTCCTTTCAAGGTCGCAGCGGCGTCTGGAGCTGGCAGATCCACTTGCTGCCCTGAGGAGCGGAAGCCGCTGCCCCTAGGCTGCGGCGTCCCCGGGCGCGGCCCTGGCACGGCGGCAGCTGCGGCCCCGCACCAGCCGCCAACCCCCCCTCCCGCCCCCCAGCACACCTGCTTTCCCAGTTGTCTACGGTTTTCCTAAGCGGGGGAATTTTCCCTCGCTCCCTTGCCGCATCCCTCACACTCGCGCGCACCCCCAGCCCGACACACACACACACGTTTTGGAGCCGCGGCGGCTGTTTCTCCAGCGCCCCTAAGCCGGCTGCGCTCGCCGCGGCTCCCCGCCGCCACGGGGCGTCCTCCGCCCGCAGCGCCGCAGGCTCCGGCGGCCGGGCTCGCGCTCTGCCCGGGACAGGGGTGGGGGCTGCGCGGCGCCGGCCGAGGGGGAAGGGGCCGCGCCGCGCCCCGGCAGCTCCGCACCGCCAGCAGGTAGGGAGCGTAGGGACGGGCGGCGGCGGCGGCGGCATCCCCTGGGCTGCGCCGCTTCCCGCGGCTGCCGGGTCCCCCGCCCGGCTGTGGGGTGCGGCGGGGGGGCTCGCCGCTCCCCCGCTTTCCAGCGCCCATCCGCAGCTTCTGCCGGCTCTGCCCCCTCCCCCCCCCCCGCATCCCTTTGGGTGTGTGTCCCTTCCCCAGCAGCGCCCTGGCCGCCGCCTCCCCTCCCCCTCGGCAAGCCCAGCCGCTGGTCCCCGGGGAGTCAGAAAGTTTGTTCTCCTCTCTGGGGGGGGGGGGGGCATTTTTCTTTTGGCAGCCGCAAGGACGGGCTGGTGCCTCCCAGGCTGCTGCTGGCACCGGGGGTGGGGGAGCTGCGATCCCCCCCCCTCCCCACAACTCCCGGGCCGGGCTTGTTCCCCCCCCCCCACCTGTCCGGGCATCCCCCGGCGGGCTCGCACGCGTGGTGCTGAGCGCGCGCAGGGCCCCTCCGGCCACACGCCTCCTGCCCACCCACCCTGTAGGTCAGGCCCCCGGGGCTCCCTCTTGCTGATTGGCTGGAGGGGGAAACTCTCCCCAGCCCTCCAGCCTGGGGAGCCTGCACTGAGGAGCAGCATCACTGGACCCCTGGAAAGTCTCTCTCTGCAGTTTCCAGGACAGTTTGGTTGTAACTAAAGAGCAACTGTACTAGGTGACTGTTTGTTTGTTTGTTTTCTTGGTCCCTTGGGTGATTACTTAAGACAGGTTTCAGAGTAGCAGCCGTGTTAGTCTGTAGCCGCAAAAAGAAAAGGAGGACTTGGGGCACCTTAGAGACTAGCAAATTGATTGAGCAGGAAAGCTTATGCTCAAATAAATTTGTTAGTCTCTAAGGTGCCACAAGTCCTCCTTTTCTTTCTACTTAAGACAGGTTTCACTGAAGTTGGAAATGACAGGACATGGGTGTGTGGCCAGTCAGGGGTAGAGAGACCCTTAGGTAGCACTTGAACAATATCGCTTGTGCTAGCGTATTCTGCCTCTTGGCAAGGGGATGGATTTGGTGAGCTAGGTCTTGTCCGTTTCTAATTTCTCTGTTCCTATTGCAAAGGTTAGTTTATTGTTGTGTGATATGGAGACAGCTGCGTGCATGTTACTCTTACTCTTACTCTTTTAAATGTACATTGGTAATGACTGTCGGGCTCTTTAAGGAGAGGGTAGACATTAGAATAAATTCAACTCTGGGCTGAGGAGAGAAGGTGCTCTGAGATCATCCCTATGATTTGTGTATTTTTTATGCTGTATTACTTTTAATATCAGAAGTTCCATTGTACTATGTCAAAGCTTTGATGTATTTTGGAACATACCTCGTTTATTTTCTCTCAAATTTTAATGCAACAAAAAGGTAATATGCATTGATAAATTAAAAAAAAACTTGAAAGGCCTTTGAAATACTGTGTGTTGTGTAGGTTTCAGAGTAGCAGCCGTGTTAGTCTGTATTTGCAAAAAGAAATTCACGAAGTTGACAGATCTCCACTCTATACGGCTAAATTCAGTGCCTTGCATAATGACAGGTTTCAGAGTAGCAGCCGTGTTAGTCTGTGTTGTGTAGGATGTGAAATTTCAGGTGTGCATGATAGAGGTACAGCTACTCCACAGGTTTTATTTAAAATCTTTCTATGAGGCTAGATCTGTGCATACATATATTCATCTGTCACTTTATTTCTAAGTATGATAGGCTCTGATTCCATCATGTTCTGATGATGCCATCACAGGCACCCACATTGTCTGGCAGTAACAATCTTTTTAATCCCTTGTTTAGGAAGCTTTGATAGTATAAAAATATGTGACATTTTTACTGTTAGAATTGTTGTTTGCAATTTTAGATACAGTATCCTGCATTATCTTTTGTTATACTGGACGCAGGAGCAACCTTTCTTAGACTTCTATCTATCCCACTAAGCAATAATTGTTACATAGATAAACAGAAACCCCCACATGAGTACAATCTGAATAGCAAAATTCCCTCCAATCCGAATTATAAACTGTATGCCTCTCTAGTTCCCACATTCTATTATGTGTAATGTATACAGAACTTTAGAGTGCACAATAATGCCTCCCCTTTCTGCTTTAGACTTTTGTTCCGCTTGGACAATGATATGATATTCTTTGACAAGTTATGAAAAAAACATAGATATGATTGCAAAAAATGATTGTGTTTGTGTGTGTATTTCAGTAGAGCACTTAAATTAGCTTGCTTTCATTGTCCAGGGATGTTTGCATCTTTTTTCTTTAATAAGTTTTAAAAAGGCTTCAAGAGATTCTTATATTCTTTCTCTCTCTCTCTCTCTCTCTCTCCCCCTCCATATTTCTCTTAGTCTTTGTTTTTCTTATACATAATAAATTAATAAGTGACCTCTGTGAAATTTTAGAAAGCATTATTGCCAGGCAAACTGGGCAATAGATCATGAAATCAGACAATAGTATTTTGTTTCCTAGCAACCACCTACCATGAAAAGAAAACAAAACGATGGGTGGATGCTTCCAAATCATGATAGTCATTGATCGAAACCCTAAAGCAGGTGTAGAACTACAAGTGAGACTTGCTCCTGTTCATTTCCTTTTAAGCTGCTTTTTAAATATTCCACTTTGGCAAAAAAGGAATTTACTTTGTTTTGCAATTAAACAATTAAAATTTCACTCAAATGTTTGTAGCTTGACAGTTCTGCATGTTAGAATAAAAGGACATAAGACTGGTAATAACTAAAGTTTTTGCAAATAACAATTCTAAATAGTTTTTAAAAATATTTGTATCGCTGGTTTTTATAATAAAATATTACTAGACCTGTAAAAATCTGACTTAAAATCTATTTATTACCCCCGTAACTACTGTGCAATATTTATTGGATATTATAGGAATGAAAAAGAAGTATAGCATGTGCTCTGTCCACTGTATTTATTAGAATTCAACAATTTTTTGAGTGACAGAAAGTCTAGTAAGTAAAACCTGTATTGCCTCAAGGTCTTGTGGCCCAACATACTCCCAGTGAAATCAATGGATAAACTGCCACAGTGGGTGCTAAACTGTTATCCTTATAAAAGTTATTTTGATAATGCAATAATGCCCCTAATTTAAGACTATAAACACAAAAATGAAATCTTGACATGAGGCCATATTTTAATCTTAAATGTACTATGTGCATTGCCATCTACCTGAAAAAATCCATTATTGCATGTTATAAATCTAACTCAGTATCTGTGCTGCTTGCCTATCAGTTTACAACTTTTTAACAAGCCTTAGTGCTCAAAATTCTGGTGGTGATATTGAACTATGATAACAAAGGGAGCTGTATAGTTTAATGTGATGAGGAGTTTGTGCATTATACTTCTTGCTCCTGTCCCCCTGTAGTAGAATGTTACTCTGACTGAATGGCTTCCTCCTGGGTGCCCCCTTGTGGCCTCAAGACAACCCTGCAAGCAGCCTCACACATCAGTTTCCCCTCTTAGTTCCTCAATAACCCCCCCCCCCCCAATAGTTTTTATAAATCCAATAACTGCTTTCCTTAGGGTTCAGTTTAAAATGTTAAAAAAATAAACTCAGAAGTCTCCCTCCAGCCTTAAACTGGGCACAGCTCCCAAGTTCTCTGCTGTCTCAGCATCTTCGGTGCTTTACAAGGCTATTCTCAGCCCTCCCCTCTCCCAGTTGTGTGCTCCTGCTTTATTTTGAGTGTTTGTTGATCCATTCTCACAGGCCTTCCCAGTTATCTCACTCCCCAAGTATCAGTTTTTTCTGCTGGAGCCTACTCATTTCCAGCAGCCTATATGATACATCTTTTCTGCTTCTGTGAATGAGCCTCCCAGTCCAGGTCTACAGACTTGGGGCTTATGCTAGCCCAAGCTCCAGCCCAGCTCAAGTTCCAATGTCTACGCAGTTATTTTAGGCACACTAGCATGAGTCTGACAACTTGGGCTAGGAGACTCAGTCACAGATACAGTGTAGAAGTATCCTATATTTCACTCTGTTCACTCTGAGATCTCTCTCTGCAGGGCCAGCAGCTGGGCTTCTTCCTGCTGCTCTTATAGGGTAATCAGGTAATTCCTGGTTCAGGTTCAGTTTTGCCTCCTTAGTAAGCCTGGTTGGCTGGCCCTAGGACTCTAGCTTGTAAGGGGCAGGACACCCTGTTAAATTTACAGAAAGTTCTTCATATAGTTTCAAGTATCGATCTTCTGTAATATAAATAGACTATGTTGTGCAGTGGTTAATTGTCTTATTCTGGTTGCAGATTTGAATCAAGTGAAATAGAAGTACTTATTACATTCAAGAGAGTTAAAACATCTTGTATTTGCAATCTATAAAATCACAAGGAAGATTTGATACTGGGAGAGCAGCAAACTTTGATCATATATGCATTATTAAACAGCAACATTTTGTGTTTGGTATGTGAACTGGATACCCTGAGAGACTTCTGGGGGTTCACAATGTTTTTTAAAAGATCCAATATGTTGTCATATATGATTAATTGATATCACACAGAGGTGTGTTCCTAGCTCATTTAAGACAGTAAAATACAGACACACAATTTTAATAAAAATGATTGAAGTTGAATGGTGAGAGAATATTATAAATCTTTCAAGTACCAGTGAGTAGCTGTTTTCATATATACATTTCAAAATGCACATTTTATGTGCACAATTTGGTGTATAGCATATTAATCTGGTTTTGGTAGCCTGCTTAATTCTGTAGCAAATAATAATTTCTTCAGTATTTTTCTAAAGTGGCACTCCTGAATCTAGAACCCTACAACCAGGTGGTTGACAGACTAATCTCACCATGTTTTAGAATAGTGACAACAATCCCACAACCCCTCCCTTTCCTATCCCCTACAAGTTTACAGAAAGTAGATTAAGAAAAAAGAAAAGAGAAATGTGTTAGAAAATCAAAAAAGGGGGAGAAAGAAAATCAAAAACAGGAGAAGAGAATAACTCATCAGTTCTGCACATAAACCTAAGGCATTTAGAAGTGATTTTTAAATACTCTCCATGAAACTCTTGTCATGACAACTGCTGTGGTTTTTATTAGTGGTGAATGTAAACTCTTGGATTAAAACTGCTGTGTTTTTAGGGTTTTACTCTTTGCTGCACCATCCCTTTCATGTCCAAAGTGTGCTGCCCTTTCTCCCTCCTAAATTCCATCACGTTCAAGGGGTAACACTCAACAAGGTGACGAGATAGCAAGTGTGAAAAATCAGAAAGGGTGGGGGGAGGCAGGCAATGGGGGAGGGTAATAGGTGCCTATGTAAGACAAAGCTCCTAACATCAGGATGGTCCTGATAATATTGGGATGTCTGGTCTCCCTAACACTCAGTCTGGCTCACTTCATATAAAAGTGTACAGCATGCATGAATTAAGAATTTGACATTTTTGTTCCCCAGTGGTCCCTTTTCTGTCTGTAAAATGATGGGCCTGACTAGTTGTCACGGTTACACAGGTCTGGAGCTCTGGAACAGCCCTCCTTGAGGGTTGCACTCTCTATTGGAGGTAAGTCCCTTGGCTTCGCCATCTCCTGGGACTGAACCTCAAAGCCTTCAGCGCCCCTACATCATCCCATGAGCTCCCCTCAGCGAGTCCATTTGAACTGGGCACCTGGGGAAGGCTTGCATGACCAAAGGGAGTAATGCACCCCGACTTCCTTCGACTGGAGTGACTCTCGAGAAAATGTTGTAAAAGCAGAAGGGTTTTTTAACTGTCTGGAACACCGTGTAGAAAATTCTTGGGTCAGCATAGAGAATGGAAAAGAAACGGCAAAGTCCATCTGGGTGGGTACTGAGCCCAGAGTCTCTCCTTTCTGCCCACTTCTGAGTCCTTGCCCCGAAGCGTGTGACCTGCTTCAGCGGACTATACTGTACTATCCCCCATGGCCCTCAGTTCTTTGTTGTTCTTCCTGGGCAATGACAGTCACATGGTCACTCCCTTTAGCATTTTGTTCTCCCGCTGGCCAAAACTGGTGTGCTTCCTGAAGAGGGTGTGTCCCAGGATTGTCAGTTGCTGGGTTACGAAATGTCTGGGCCATTGTCTGATCCTAGGCAGCTAGACAACACTTACACCTGGATCATTACAAAGAAGTAACCACCTTATTCGCACCACCTAGTTAAACACGCAGCACATAGGGAAACTGAGGCACACATAATATTCATACAAAATATTATGAAAAAATCCTACTTTGTCACACTAGTGAACTAGCAATGTGTTCATTCCAGGCTTTATCTGAGATTAACGTGCTGTAACCTTGATTTGTGATTTTCATTAGCACATTTTCCTTTAAGAAATGGTCACAGTTCATAATAATTTATTGGAAACTTAAATCTAAAATCTTAATGATTGTTGCAAGTTTATTCCATTTCATTTTAAAAAAATAAATAAAAGAAAAAAAGAGGGAGTGGAGTCCCTATTCTGAGATCTAGGAAATGTTCACACACTTTAAAAAGTAAATCCTACAAAAGCAAAAAACTTAGCAGCCACTGCACACCAAATACCAAAACAACAACCCTCCGCCCCCAGCTAAGCAGTTATAAACTGAAAAGACTGAATATATTCTACCCTCTCCAATTACTGACCTCCCAGACATCCTAACTCTCAGACATCCTGACCCCTACCTTGCATCCAAAAGCCTTGGGGGAAAAAAAGATGGATTTTGCAGCGTATCATGAAGAATGACAAATATGGAGCCAGTGTGTGGGGAGAGAGTTCCAAAGCCAAGGGAATTACCTTCTAAGAACGCCCCTCCTTCCCTGAAAATGCACTTTTAAATTTTCACAGGGAAGTGGCAATCTCTCAAGTAGGCAGATCCCCTGTGCTATTTAGAGAATTGTTGTAGGCCTCCTGCTTCCTAGCACTGGATCTTCTTATTTTTCCTTGTTTTTTTTTCTAGTGTGTGTGTAGAAATGGAGGGTATGTCTACACTGCAAAAAAAATACTCCACGGCAGAAAGTCTCAGAGCCTGGGTCAATTGACTTGGGTTTGCGGGGCTTGCGCTACAGTGCTGAAACTAGCATTGTTAGACATTCCTGCTCTGGCTGGAGCTAAGGCTCCAGCCCACGCAGGCACATCTACATTGCTATCTTTAGTCCCACAGAGTGAGTCCTGCAAGCCCGAGTCAGTTGACCCAGGCTCTGAGACTCTCTGCTGTGTTTTTTTTTAATTTGTTTGTTTTTGGCAGTGTAGATGTAACCCTGATTTAACAGAGCTCTTAATTGCATGCCTAACTTTAAGCAAATGCTTAAGCCCCATTGGTCTTGCTGAACAAGGAGGAATATAAGCATATGTTTTAAGTAGACATGGCAGAGCTCCATTTTGATTTATTTTTTATAGTTGTGACAGATAACATCAAAGTTTATTTTTAACATTTTTTCTATTTGTATCTGTCAGGGTTCCCTCCCCACTCTGAACTCTGGGGTACAGATGTGGGGACCCACATGAAAGACTCCCTAAGCTTATTTCTACCAGCTTAGGTTAAAAACTTCCCCAAGACACAAATCCTTCCTTGTCCTTGGATGGTTCTGCTGCCACCACCAAGTGAGTTAGACAAAGATTCAGAAAAAGGACCACTTGGAGTTCCTGTTTCCCCAAAATATCACCCCAAACCCATTCACCCCCTTTTCTGGGGAGGCTTGAGAATAATATACCAACCAAATAGGTAAACAAGATGAGCACAGACCAGACCCTTCAGTTTTTAGGACACTAAAAACCAATCAGATTCTTAAAAGCAGAACTTTATAATAAAGAAAAAAGTAAAAAAAGCACCTCTGTAAAATCAGGATGGAAGATAATTTTACAGGGTAATAAGATTTAAAACACAGAGGATTCCCCTCTAGGCTAAACTTCAAAGTTACAAAACACAGGAATAAACCTCCCTCTTAGCATAGGGAAAATTCACAAGCTAAAAAAAAAGATAACGCATTTCCTTGCTATTACTTGCAATTTTTGTAATCTTGGATGCTTATTTCAGGTAGGGTTTTAGGAGATGGTTTTTCCTACCCTGGTCCTCTCTGTCCAAGAGAGAACACAAAGAGAGCACAAACAAAACCTCCCCCCACAGATTTGAAAGGATCTTCTTCCCTTATTGGTCCTTTTGGTCAGGTGCCAACCAGGTTATTTGAGGTTCTTAACCCCTTACAGGTAAAGGAGGGATTTTATGCTACTCGTAGCTGTATGTTTATGACAGTATCAATTTAAATTTTCAGTTGCACAAAATTATGGGTTTTGAGCTTTTCTCCCAACTTCTTTGTATTTACATTTTCACAGTTGTGGGAAATTATAGGGAGGATCAAACAATGGGCAGTGGGGGAGGGGTCAGACCATAATAGTTTAATGACCATAGATGTTGAGATTCAAAAAAGGAAAGATTTTATAACTATTAAAATACAAATGTCAGCATCACATATCAAAATATAGAAAATAAATATCTTTAAATCAATCTCTAAGAAGTTCTCAAGCAGCATTTTTTTTTCTTACTTTGCCTATCTGTAAATTTTCGTTATCATCAATGGACATTTTTTTCATTGTTTTTTGTATGTATGGTGAAATTGACATTTACAGACAGTTCCTGATAATCTAACCCTTCAAAGACTAGTTTTAAGTTTGGCATGCAATGAAATGCTTTGCTGAATTTGGGCTGGAAGCATTTGTATTTTGGGAAAAAACATATAACCTTTCAAACTAACAATATTTTCATTAATGACCTAGGAGACAACAAAATTGGGGAAAAGTACAAATTTCGTGTGGGGAAAGTACCTGAAACATACACACTTGATGGGAGGGAGAAATTTGGGAAGCAATAATTGTGGAAGAGAGCTAGGAGTGATATCAGACAGCAAATTATGCATGTGTTCGACATGGTTACAGAAAAGGCCAGTTCACCTTCGAGCTGAATATTGAAGGGCATTGTGTCATAAAGCAAGGAGGTGGTAATCCCTTTCTGTTAGATGCTGCTGTGAGCACACCTGGAATTTCTGGACACGTTATTACCAGAAAGCTGTTGACAAATTGGATGGAGTTCAGAGAAGAGCAACAAAAATACTCGGACCTGAAGGCATTGGCTTATGAGGAAAAGTTAACAGATGCATATAAATAGAGAAAGCGAGGGAGCTTGGCAATTAATAAGGTTAACAGTGTACAGCTATTTCAAGAGTGTTAATGTAAAGAATAAAAATAATTATTTAACATGGTACATGGGAGAATTCCTGGGAGTAATGGGATGAAATTAAGAAAAGGGTATCTTTGGCTGAATATCAGGAAAAAACTCATGACAATAAGTTGTACTAGGCTGTAGAATAGTTAAGGGAATAGTGAAAGCCCCATTGACTGGGACATTTTTAAGCTAGATGGGACGAATCACAAATAAATGTACTGTATAGAATAATCCTGTATTTTCCAGGTGATGGAGTGGATGATTTAATAGATCTTTTCCATGTGTAAATTTCACTGTTGTAATTTAAGGAGCAGGGCGGGGGTGGTTGGAAATTAGGACACATTTTTGGGTCTAGCATCCTTGACACGGGCTCTCTCTGCCTACAATATTTATATTATGGCAAAGTAATTTCTAGAGTAAGAAGAATTGTTTTGAGCTTTGTGAACATGTATTGTGATCCTATCCTAAGTCATAGGGTCAGACTGAGTTAGAACTTTAATAGGGGACATGCAAGAATCACCTCCAGCAGATGGTATAGGAAATGCTATTGACTTTTCCACTCAATCAGCAACCTGTAAGGGTAAGGGACATTGTGCTGCTAGAGCATCCATCTCTTAGTAGCACTGGGGCTGGTTTTATTTCTCAGCTCGGTGGCATTTGGGGCTGTTGCCTCCCTATTCCTGCCTCTGAGCTCACAGCAGCTGCCTCATGTGATCTGGGTAGACTCTGGACAGCTGCTCATCAGTGCCCCTCTGGCTGCCTGCCACACTAGTGTGGGGAGGAGAGAAAACCTCAGAGAACAGGTAGGCTCTGGATTGACCTTGCTTGAGCCTCGATGAAGAGAGCATCTAACTCAGCTCCTCTTCTCACACAGCCTGGGGTAGGAGAAAAAGGAGAATCTGGACAGAAGCCTGCAGCTGAGAAGCTGCGGCACTAGCTCTCACCATATTTGGTGTTGGTCTTGAAGCCCCAGCCCCTGGAATCATGTTATTACCAGAGAATCTCCTGGTTCATTTAAAAAACAAGTGTTTCTAGCTGTCACATTTTCAGACAAAGGACTGCAGTGTGATCTGCAAGCACACAATGACTTGGAACCCCGCAGGCTGATAAAATTAACCGGGAGCTTGCTACCTAGAAACAAACCCCATGACTCCTAAATCAATCTCAGCCTGTGCTAGGCTCCAACTCATGATTTTTACATTCTTGGGGTTACCAGCGCAGAAGATGGAGGCCAAGAATCAGCAGGCCTACGTTCAAGCCAATTCCACTGAGCTGAAGGAGGCGGGAGATTGGCTAGCTGGGGTTGTTGCAGGGGCTAAGGATGAAATGACTAGGATTGGCAATGCATTATTGAAGGGAGAGAATCAGTTGATTGATTGGGGGATGCCTGTGGGGCAATGAGTGGACTGAGTATGGGACATGGAATGGTTGGGTTTGGGTCACAGAGAATTGCAAAGAGTGAAGTTGGGGCAGACTGAGAATGATTGAATGGGAAACAGAGTACAGATTGGTGAAAATAGATCGTTGAAGGAGATGGCAGAGAATATATTGGCTTTAAGAGGACTACTTGTATGTGTTAAAGTTACTGTCACACACAAATGTTTGTAGGATCTGGGCTTACATATTGGCATCTTTCAGAATGACAGAATAAGATTATTATTCTGTCTGCCAGTCTTCCAAAGAGAAATGATGCCATCAACAACCTTAGCTTCAGTTTGTTAATGTGTTGTTTTTGTGTCTTTATTTTTACTTTTAACATAAATGATTCTTTTTTAATTAATAGTACTTTAGCATGGCCTACAGATACTTGTAATATTGCTTTAGCGTACAGCAGATAATGCTTTAGGTATACTTGATCTCATCAATAGACAACAAGAAATGTGTTGTTAAATATTTGTCCCTGCTCAGTATGATTTTAAAAAAGCCAAATTGTCAAATAAAAATATTTGGTTGCCTAATTTTTTGTGTAAATTTTAAAGGGGAGCTCAGCTCATAAGTCCCAACAAACAGCGGGAGAAATTTAGATAGGCAGGATGTAGTTATTAGAGTTGGAATTTGGCCAGGATATTGGTATTAATGCCCTTTTAAGAAACCAAAGATTCCAAGGAGAATGTGCGAGTAGAGTCGACTTCTTTCATTCTTAATCCTCGTTATCTGATCATTTTTAAAAAGTTCAAGAAAACACACACACAACCATGCGTGTTATGATTTCAATAAAAATCTTACATTTCTATAGTGTCTTATATCCTGTAAGATGCTAAAGTGCTTTACATGTTGTACAGGAATGGTTCATATACAGTTGAAGGGCAGCCATCTCTGGAGTGGAACATGACAAGTGTTTAACAGCATACTGCAATTCTATTTAGACATTTCTAATGCATTTATCAGTGTTGTATACAAAAACTCTATTGTGGGAAGTGAGGAAGAAATAAAACTATGTATTATCCAACCAAAATTGCTGGCTGAATTTAGGAGGATATCATTATTTGTTGTGAGCAATCTAATTTAATCATGCTAACACACTAGATCTTATGAAAATGTTGTGGGATATTTAATGATGTCAGACAGTTCTATCTTTCATCTGAAAGTAGCAGAGTGTCTCTTAATATTATGTTGGTGTAACTATTGTACTGGTTGGTCTGCATACAAAACAAGAGCTTACTATTGCTACCAGTTAACGGAGTTATCCTCAAGTGGTAGAGGCCCGTGCTTTGGTGCCAGAAGTCCTTGATTTTAATCTCTGCTGATGACCTAAGGTGGAGGTTGTAACATTATTTCAAGACTGACTCAGAGGAAAGAGTTACACTTACTGAGTAAGTGACCCACTTAGTTCATGAGGGTTTTCCTTGGAAGTGTGACCCAACTTAGCTGTGAGACCTTATCAGGTCACAGACTAAGACGGAATAGTTATAAACACATACAAAAAACTTTTACAATCCTCTGCTGCTGGATGAGGTTGACAGGCACATACACATAAACTCTCTTGACACATTTACTCGGTGCAGAGATGCAGCATGTTATTTTAATGACAGTTTTAAAAACTGGAAACTGTTAAGTACAAAAGAGATGAAAATAAATTCTAATTTCAGATGTTTCTTGAGTTTCTTAAAAATAAGTGCTCCTCTGGCAGATTTCTTCTTGAAAATGAAAGAACATTTTGACAATTTAGGTAATCGGAAAGTGCACATACATTAAAGGTGTTAGGAAGAACTAGGAGTGATATGTTTTTTGGGATATGGTCATTTGCCCTGACCATCTTGGCTAATAGCCATTGATGGACCTATTCTCAATGAACTTATCTAATTCGTTTTTTAACCCAGTTTTAATTTTGGCCTTCACAACGTCCCCTGCCAATGAGTTCCATAGGTTAACTGTGCTTTGTGTGAAGTAGTACTTCCTTTTGTTTGTTTTAAATGTGTGGCATATTAATTTCATTGGGTGACCCTGGTTCTTTGTGTTATGTGAAGGGATAAATATCCCTTCCTTATTCACTTCCTTCACACCAGTCCTGATTTTATAGACCTCTATCATAGCCCCCCGCCCTTAGTCATCTCTTTTCCAAGCTGAAAATCCCAGTTTTATTAATCTCTCCTCATATGGAAGCTGTTCCATATCCCTGATATTGCTTAGAAAGTAGAGAGTGGAGTTGTCAACTGTTAGAATGGGTTTGATTTGTTAAAATCTGGAAAATGAAAAATCCTTTAGGCAGATTTTAAGCTTTCAGGTCCACTACTAGATGCTGCAAGTGAAGAAACAGAGGGAACGTTGAAAGAAGAACGAAAAGAATCAATATTGACGTTAATGCAAGGTGGTTGGTTGAACACGAAAAATGACCTGACAGTGACGACAAGCGTCCATACCAGGAAAAATGCATTCCTATTTAATGTTATTGATTATATCTCCTGAAAAGAAAACCACAAAATATTGTGTCCAAGTTTTTGAATAGGTCAACTAAGAACACTGAGAAAAGCATGATTTGTTCTCCAAATACTTAGAGAACTGCTCCCTTTCTCCCAAAAAAGAAAAATAAATGGAGATCTCTTCAAGGGCAATCTTCTTAAACTTCTCACGCTTGGGTGTTCAGGACATTGTTTAAATCTCATAGGACAACAGTCCTAAAGCACATTGTGTATTTCAATAATTCTTCCACAACCACCATCTTCATTGGTGGATGGAAGAAGGATGATATATGCCCTAGCTTCCCAATGACACTTGTTGGAACCCTCAGGAAGTTTGTCTCTATATTTGATCTAACTATACCATAAGTGCATATAAATTTGCATAGAGCATGATTCTTGCAGGACTCTGATCAAAACATTGTATGCATCTTATACAACAAGAGATTTTACAGAGAATCTCAAAACTTAGGAAAGCAACTGAAGATGATTTCGGAAAGACTTTGGCAGATTACAGGCTGATGACACCTCAGTCTCAGTGGAAATCTGTCTTGATTTAGTTAGTAACCAAAGAACTGGAGCCACCCAAGGACAAAATTGAAAAATGATTTGGAGAAGCTGTAGTAGCTTAATTGCAAGACTGGATCCTAAATATAAAGGTCAAAGGTTGAATACAAGAAGTAAACCTGAAATATAGATGATTTGGGCAAAATTCCTTTCCGTCGCTTAAAATTGAATATCTAGATTTCCACCCTATATCTGTTTGAGGGAAGGTCATAATTCATTGCATCAAATAATGGAAATTTATGGAAGCAAAATCAAGGAACACAAGACAAGTGACTTCAGATATCTTAGTTTGGAAAAGATCTGCTCTCCTGTCCAGCCAACTCCTTAATTATGCATTCTATTAGCACATTTGTTCTGATTTGGTTGAAACATTGTATTGGGCTGGGATGCTGCGAAGGTGAGCAAGTTTTTAAGTGTATCTGTATATAAGGGTAGATACAAAAGAGCGAGAGGCCTGACTTGATAATAAACTTATATCTCAGCTGTTGTATTCTTGTATTTACTGATAGAGTTGCAAGCTTTTTATTTTGGACAGTATGTGAGCATTTTCATGTCTGAGGGATAACCATGTGTACAAAGTGAATTGGATAACGTATTTTGTGTTTAATAAAATCTTTATCGGCTTTTTTTAGGGTGGTGTTTTCTCTCTGACTGTGTACTTGTGGGAAGGGAGAGAGTTGTTTTTTGCAGAAGGGGGTGGATAATGGACCCCATTTTCTACCAACTTAAAATGCACAGTAACATCCACATCATTTGTGAAGAAAGTAGCACTTAGATTAATAAAAATAGCAGGTGTTATTAGGAGCATCAGGGCAAAAAGACTCCTTTTGCAATGTTTTGCCTTTTGCAATGGACAGTCATGTGAAACAAATTAGTTCCTGTGCATGACACATTGATGGAGATTGCCTCCTTTTAGGTATGTATCGGTCAAGTGTCAGTTAGAATTAAAATCTATAAAGCCAGATTCTGATCCATGCTGGCTTAAATCTGGAGTAATTTCACAGACTACAATGGAGTCTTTCTTGATTTACATCAGAGCAATTGGTCATAAAAGGATATTCAACTATACATTTTCTAAATCTCTGGTCAGTTAGTTACTTAATTCAATGTTGTATTCAGGTTGGTTAGCTTGGATTTATATGTGTGTGAAATACCATACAACTAATGCATAGTGGTGGCCTTAACTAATTGTATAATTATCTAGATATATAGCGCTATCATTATGTTGAGTTACAATGTAACTACTGTTATTTTCAGTGGAGAGAAACCTTATTGTTGTAATGAAATAAAGCACATTATTTTGCAGTAAGTATGCAATTAGCTCATGTAACCTCTATGCTTTTTGAGCCTCGTAGAAGATCCAGGATGACATACAGTTATGAGAACAGAGACCTGGAGACTGAAGGGGATAATACTGAAGTTAATATCAAAATTCACAATAGTTGTCAATAAATGTCCCTAAAGCATCTAACTTACTAGTGCCATGTAAATATTAACAGATAATTATTGTTTCAGTTATTATTATTTCTTTATTTTTAGTATTCTGAAGGATGGAAAGAGTAACTGGATAAAATTGGATGGATTCCTGTTTTTCTTGAGCACCTTTCTGTGCAGATATTTTAGTAAAAAGTGTTATCCACATCAAACTATGAAATCTGTTGTCACACACATGGTATTCATTACATGGATCATCGCTCATGTTGTGCTCCCTGTCACTACCTGGACCAGGTTGGGAAAGCTAATGATCCAACCAGCAGACCAAATTTGGTGATGAATCCTGATCACGTGCCACTTGAGGCACATTGCACGTACATTAAGAAGAATAAATTGATGTTCCCAATGCAATTTATTTCTTTTACAATCTTCAGATAAAAGAATACATTTGTTTGAATGATTAAAGTAAAATTAAGTTTTGTATACACTCTTCTTGCCTCTAGGGTGCGTAGAATGAGAGGTATAGTATTGTTAATTCTTCACAATAGAAATGAGAAGTCCTTGATGTCTACAGTACAGTATACTTCATTTAAATGGGGCATGGTTAGCCTTCAGAGCACCCCACTGGCTCTCATTTTCTTGCTGGAGGCCTTAAATTGTTTAAAGACAAGATGGTAATCAGGAAAGCCACGTTTGCTAGGCTCATGCAAATCCTTGTGTGATGTGAAGCAAAGAGCACAAGGTTGTTAAACTTCAGTTCAAGGTAAAGAAATGGGTATAGTCTTCCATAGTAGTATCAACCATATCTGGCATGCTTTACTGCCAAGAGCACATGATCAAAGGGAGAGCAGGGTTGATGGAGAAATGTGCGATAGCATAGCTATATGATCCGTCTCCGATTATGTACACATTGCGACCTGAGATGTGATTGTAGCTCAGGTAGACATAACAGTGCTAACTTTACCCGTGCTAGTGTGGCTAAAAATAAGAGTGAAGATGCAGAGACACGGGCTTCAGCACAGGCTGCGCAATCGTACTGGGGACCATGAGGACATAGTTGCATTGCTAGCTGGTGTCCCTGCATCTATGCTGCTATTTTTAGCTGTGCTAGCATGGGTATGTCTACCCAAGCTGCAGTCAGACCTTGCAGTGCAGTGTAGCCCTATCCTTCATCCGTGGCTGTTTCTGATAAGCATGAGTAACATGGAAGTCTCACAAAAGAGTTCTCATTAATGTGGGATTGGCTTCTTCTGCATTCCCATTCAGGCTTATCGCTGTCTACCTTTGACTTATAGATGTAACGCTTAGTGCCTGTACAGTGCAGGTTGAAGTCCATAACTGGGATGTCTGTCAGGGAACTGACTGTGTCTAATAATTGTGAGTGATGGCTATTTTAGCGGAACAACTTTGACAAAATTTGTGCACAGTGGTAGACACATTTGACCAATTCTATGCAATTAAGTGTGTTTAACTATCTCTGAAATTCTGATCTGTGGTTCCTTATTAAAAAAAATTGTCAAAGGTTAAATGAGAAAATAAATGCTGTTATTTAGTACAATATCATCAAAGAGTATGGGTGATTTCATAATTAAGGATGAAGGTCACTTGCTATTATTGGGCTAATTTGCAGACTTCCCTAACTTCACTAAAACCAAACCAGTCTACCCAGAGACACCTCATCTCAGACCAGCTTTTTTTCTGAAAAGTATGGATCAAGTCAAGCAAGGAGTTTCAGAAAGGTAGGAGTTTTAAAAAAGCATACCTGTCATTCACTTTTCAAAGGCTTTCCTCACACTGTTTTGACCCCATATTATTTCCAAACAGATAAATTTCAAATTTTACTTTTTCAGTATAGTCTAAGGACTAGAAGTTGGATTTAAAAGTGGACTTGAAGTTCAGGTCAACCATGATTTAGATAGTTACAGATATATTGTGTAAATACCAAAATACAGAACCCCTACAGATAAAATATATACCCATACATTATGTACAATGTAATTTCAGTGGGTGTATTACATTACATGCACCAATTAAACACATGCCTTTTGAAAATGTGTGTGGTTCAGATGCCAAAGGCCCTTAAGAGGAGAGGGAAGAGTGACTGTCCTGGCGAGCTACCGAGTAGGGAAGATTATGTAGACCCTTAAGGCCATGTTTACATTACAAACTAGGAGTGTGATTTTTTTTTTCCTTCCCCTGCTTGTGTAGACATACTTGCGCTAGCACTCACTGAGTTAACATGAGTATAAATAGCAGTGTAGCTGCAGTGGTATGGATAATGTCAGTGGAGGCAGAGTTTAGCTATGTCAAATATGTACCTACTTGTTTCAGATGGGTTTGTACTCAGCCTGGCTAAGCTATGCTTCTGCTGCCAGTACCGAGGCTACTGGGGTTACAATGCCATTTTGTACTCATGCTAGTGTATGTGTACACAAATAGGGAAAATCACACCCCTAGCTTGTAGTGTAGATGTAGCCTAAGATTGGTGGGTCTGGCCTGCAGGAAGCACCAGAGGAAAAAGCCGCATGGGAAATGTGACACAGGAAGCCAGATGTGGAGCAGAAGGCTGTCTGTAAAAGACAGCTTTATCCCTGTGAACTTTGAAAGGTCAGTGAGAGCACCTTACAGTGTCTAAAGCAAGGGTTCCCAGGCTTGGTTTGCAGCTTGTTCAGGGTAAGCCCCTGGTGGGCCGTGAGATGTTTTGTTTACCTGAGCATCTGCAGGTACGGCCGCTCGCAGCTCCCAATGGCCGCGGTTACAAATACATAGTTAACTGTAAAGGTCACCAATTGCATAGAACTGGTCAAATGTGTCTACCACTGTGCACAAATTTTGTCAAAGTTGTTCCACTAAAATAGCTATCACTCACAATTATTAGACTAAGTCAGTTCCGTGACAGACATCCCAGTTATGGACTTCAACCTGCACAGCACAGGCACTAAGTGTTACATCTATAAGTCTACCTTGACTGCCCCTATCATCCTGAGAACAAAGAGAAACAGAGACCATCATAAAAAGAAAAAGGAGTACTTGTGGCACCTTAGAGACTAACAAATTTATTAGAGCATAAGCTTTCGTGAGCTACAGCTCACTTCATCGGATGCATTTGGTGGTTTTTTCCACCAAATGCATCCAATGAAGTGAGCTGTAGCTCACGAAAGCTTATGCCTCTAATAAATTTGTTAGTCTCTAAGGTGCCACAAGTACTCCTTTTCTTTTTGCGAATACAGACTAACAAGGCTGCTACTCAGAGACCATCATATCCATCATGCAATTTCATCTCATTAGTGGCCACAAAAATAGTGGCCACTTATCTTATAATATTACTTGGAGCAGGGACTGTTTCTTACTCTGTGTCTGTGCAGGCACTTGGCACAGTCCTGCTGTAATGTGCATTTTCATGCAATCCTATTGTTTTTGGCGAAGTGGCACTTTAGATTGGAACTTTCCAGCTAATGCTTGGGGTATTTTTTTTAATCTAAGAAGACACACTTTGTTAAGATATTTTTAAATATTTATTGATTTTAATTTATTTATTAATTTATTAATTTATTTTCTTATAAGCCTCTTCAGAGTTTTTTGAAGGAAGTTCTCTCTCTCTCTCTCCTTTAAATTGTAACAGCCACTTAATTGGAATGATAAGATGTTCACTGGTGTGTCCCAAATAAGAGCATTCTACCCTGTCAAAAACTCCCTTGAAAATCTTCAGTAAAGCTATTTCATAGAGATTGCTTGGCTAATTGGCTTAACAGTCCATAACCTGTTCTGATAAATTGGCCATTGACAGGTGATAGAAGGATTTATTAGTACTGCACACTATAATAAGTGGTTTCATAATTCTACTTAATGACAGGCCTCCTAATTACAAGTGCACAGTTGTAATTGTGTTGGTGCGTGGAATATTTTGGCAGACTGTGCATCTTTTATTCTCTTGCCTATTGAAGGTTGGTCATCATCAAAGGTGTGGAGCTCATCTTATGCTATACATGGCATCAGGCATTCAAGAAGTGGGGAAATCAGTCATGAGTTGAAAAGGATCTGGCATGAAGTCCCACTGCTGGACAGGATGCCATGAGTGTAGATCTTGAGTGGAAGCTTCAGTGGCTCAAAGAAATTCACACTTTATTAGCTCCCCTTTAAACGGTTTCCTTTGTCATTTTCAGGGGGAAAGATGGAGTAACGGTGTTAGATATTCACTATTTTATCTTTTTTCTGTTTTCTCTTCCTCTCCATCCTTTCTTCTTTGTCTCTCACCTTTATTTCTGTTTAACTCTCCTCCTTTCTTTGTCTCTGGATTAGTCTGTCTTTCTTTTTGTTGGTCTCTCTTTATTATGCGCCCCATTTTCTTCTGGCTCTTCTAACTTGCCTCCTTTCATTCTCATATTTTTCTTGTTCCTCTTTTTCTTCTGTATAATTTTATCCTTCCTGGTTCTGCTCCATTCTCTTTTTACTAATTGTTTCCCCTGCTCACTTTTTTTTAATCTGCTTGCCCCCTCTTTCCTGTGTTGCAGAGGCTTTCTGAGTAGCATCCTAGTTATTTTACTTCTGCAGAGGTAAACTGGGTAGGGTGCAAGATTTTTTTTTTTAATCAAAGCAAGCTCCATGTATGAAGTGTTCTTGCTATGGGATACTACTTCATCTGTGCCTGTAGCCCATTGTGGTATTGCATGCTGGTGGCAGACCACTAGATATGCTCATGTCATGTGTGATCAAGACTGATAATGTGTGCAGTCTAACGGTGCGTTGTTTATTTCCACTAATGTCCATGTTTAACCTATTCTTGTATTTATCATTAGATGCAGTACCTTAAGTATTCTGTCCAAAGACTAGTCCATTGCTTGATTACTCTTACTATCAAGAATACTTTTCTCATATTCTAACTTTTTCTTCCTTAAACTTCAGTCATTCCTTCTTGTCCTACCATGTGAACAGCTGTATGCACTTGTACAGTAAACACTGGGTAATTCACAGAATTTTGATAGTTTGCTCAAAGAAAACTGCCTACTTTGAATCAGGATCCTAACTTTTAGGTGATAGCTACACAGAGGAAATTATTGGTATAGTAGTGTACTGCTTATCCTTTATCATTGTGGTAAGTCAAGGGGAGAAATGGTCTTATGTGTTCATAATGTCACTAATCCTAATGTTCAAAAATGGTACTCCTGTCTTCAGTTTCAGAATCCTAGTGTGAAATATTAGTACCTTAGGAAGCTAAATTAGTGGTGAGTCAGTGTAATTAAGGGAAAGTAAATAATCTTCCAGGTTCTCATTCCCCATGAAACTATTTCATATCTATCCTTCATGTGTTTAAAAATAGTTTCCTGCTAATTCAAGATGCTTGTATACAGTGTTGTGAAGTGCACTTCAATTCTATTGAAAGGATGGTAGATTAGGGAGTTATTTTCAATGGATTGATTTTTTTTTTAAAGATAGACATTCATTTTGACAACGAGTGAACAAATTGTGTTCTACAAACCACACATCTGACACACATGCACTAAAGCAGGCGATGAGCCAATAGTATTGTGTTAATTTTCAGCTAGACAGTTAATTTGATCTTAAATGTAGGGACATTAGAAGTATTTTTCTCTCCCAAGATTTTTTCATTCTACTAAGGGATTGATTATACTGCCATGCCATTTCTGTTTACCTATTTTACCTCCAGTAGATCTGTTTCTTCTCAGTGACCGTGCCATTGGGAATGTAGATTATTTTGTGATTGTTGCAACAATGGAACCCACCAGAAAAAGACAAGTGGAGAGTATTAGTTCAGTTAAAATACTGGAAAGCTACAGCCCTGAATAGCATCAACATAAGTCTGATGGTGACTCGATTGGAGTGTTACAAGATTGCACCGTAACTCCATCAGTATCTCTAGTAATCGCCTTAAAAGGACAAATGCATGTTTATGATATGTCCTCCTCTTGGCTACACAGAAGAAAATAAATCCAAATTTATGTACATAGGTATTGCCCTTTACTCCATAGGTTTTCTACTGACCAAGGGAGGCTGAACATGTAACCCACATGTGGATTATCTTCCTCTGTGGACACAGAGAAGTAAGTAATGATGTGAGGCAGGAAGACTGAAAGAGACAGGGACCATCAGGATTCAGGTGTACATTGTACACCATACATGGTATACTGATGCTTGTGCACACACCTATGCCAGCAGAGATGCTTAAGTGTTATTAAAAAAGCAGGCACATAGGCTAATTAATAAATTTAAATTGTAGAGAGAAGTCAAGGTAGGAATTTCAGTCTAGGTTGCAGCATTCCCAGATGAGGTGTGTGAAACTGGTCCTTTACTTAGGGTGACCAGATAGCAGCTGTGAAAAAAACCGGACAGAGGGTGGGGGGGTAATAGGCACCTATATAAGAAAAAGTCCCAAAGAACAGGACTGTCCCTTTAAAAACGGGACATCTGGTCATCCTAAATTACAAGAGACTCTGATTTATTACTTGCAGGTCCTAGCAATTAGTTTAAGAAGATCCAAACTTTGCGGTTGTATCCTGCTCTCTGAATTGCTGAGGAGTTCTATGCGAAAAGTTAATGTTAGGCTGGGGCCCTGTAGATTGATGAAAGAAGGAGATCATCAGCTGTATTCCTGAGAGCAGGTTAAACATCTGAGAAAGGGCATTCATAATCTGTATCTCCAGTGAAAGCTGCTTTTTATTATTGATCAAAGAAATGGTGAAAATAATTGGCAAAATGACTCGAGGGAGGGAAAAGTAGAGTTGAGGAGTATTAGTAGTAGTGTTGATTCTTAAATCTTTCAATATCTGTATAGAACCAGCCTCCATTTTTTCCTGAGAAAAGCCATGAGCTTATCTCAGTAATTGAAAATAATCCTCTAAAGTTGCTCTTTAACTAGACTTACATGAGTCCCTTTTAAATCACCTGTTGTCTTTCTGAGGATTTTGCAGTAAATGTTGCTGCCTACACTTGGACAGTGTGGTCCGGTATAACAAATAAGACTAAGTGCATTCTATTCATGACTCAAAACAGAGTGTTTCTAGCCTAATTATGGTGGCTCCTGGCAGTGCTGCTGTAGTTGAAGGTGCCTGTTGGTGTTTCCATTATAAATTGTGTTTATGAGGGTACTTGGATGGCACCAGGCAGAAGCTTGACAGTCTTTTCAGTTAGACAAATTTTTCCTTCACTTAAAAATAAAAAAAAAAGAGAGAGAGAGAGACACTTAAATTGGGAAAACAATTTTGAGTTCTAGAATATAAAAACATTTCACCCATTTTTAGGTACTTTTAAGTCACAACACAGTGCTGTTATATAATGTACAGGGTTACAATTTATTTAATTGTGCAAACTACATCCACAGACTTTGTCTGTTTTAATAACAAATCCCTTCTATGTAAAACAGGGTATGCAATTATCTCCACCAGCACTTCCTCTGGCCAGCTTGTGAATGGTTCCTGATCTGGAAGGTGTGCTTAGAGCAAGTCTACTGAATTGGGCCCCTCGGATGAGATAGGAGAGGGGGAACACCTATCTGCATCTGGTTTGAGGATCCCATTGGGGCTTAGGCATGAGATCTGTTTCTGGATGCCTAGAGTGAGGTATTGTGCACCTGCTCAGTGACAGAAACTGAGGCTCCTTTACAGTGAAAATTTTAGGTGCCGAGGGATTATAGGTGCCAACAGGGTTCTGTGGCAGCCAAGCAGGGGGATTTGAGGATCTCGGTGGTTTCTACATTTTGGATTTAGACACCTAAAATGGGGAATTAGGTGCCTAAGTCCTTTGGTGGATTTGGGCCATAGGGTATGATTCAAAGCCCACTGAAGTCAATGGTGGGAGTCTTTCAACTGACTTTCCAAAGCAGTGTCTGCCAAAGTCTGAAGAGGGACTGAAGAAATGGCTTTGAGAGGCATAAACTGGAATTTTTAATTTCAATGGGGCATTAATTCCAAACCACAATGATGTGAAAACAAAGGTAGATGTTTAACTATTACACTGCTTGTCAAAGTGCGGGAGACATGGGAGGGACAGTCATGCGAGGAAGTGCTAAACAATCTACTTGCATGTTGTCTCATTTTACAGCTCATGTTGGCGGAGCTTGTTTATATGTGTTTCTTGGAAGACTTCTCTTCCAGTCTGATATCTGATTTGCCTGAATACTTATAAATAATTTTATTTTTTGCAGCATACTTCTTGGGCTTGTGGAAAAGCTTTTACCTGCAGAGTTTCCATAAAATAAAATAAATAGCCCCCATCACTAACAAATTAACACTTTTGTAAAACTCTTTCCAAAAATCTATTACAACAATTGCATGTCACTGTTTTAGTAATAATGGGTTTTCAAGTATATGCATTCTAGGACGTGTCTGATCTAGGCACAGTGTGGGTTTGCACAGTTTAAGATTGTGTATGCAGAAATAGGTGTCTGCACACAAATTGCAGATGTATGCGTTGGGGATTTGCACATATAAATCAGGCATGCACAAAGCCATGTGCACACTTATTTGAGAATTTGGGCCAATAATATTTTGCATTTCTATATGAGCTATAAATTTTTGGAATCATATGACTAAATCATGTACATTTTTTCACAACAAGGAGAGATTTTTTTTAAATATCATATTCAATTTTATTTTTAAAAAATTTAGATCTCAGTCCTGTATGAACTGTGGTCTCCCACCACTCAAAAGAGGACCCATCCAAATTTCTGAGTGTCCTTGACGTATATTTTAAAAACACAAGAACATAAATAAACATACAGAAATTAAAAATGGACCAAAGCAGCAACACTACTTCTTACTACATGCCATTTGATCATCAGTCTTGTAACCAATATGGCTTAAAACCCCCATTGCACTTTTCATCAGACAAATTCCACCCTCTGTTGCCTCAGTTCTCCAGCAATGATTGTTCGGACTGATGGTCTTTCCAGCATGTCATAAAGTCAACAAATATTAGCGTATTCCAGCTCAAATGGAACATTGGGGGAAAAAGCTGTCATGAATTGTAATATGAGAAAGAGACAAGAAATGGAATATACTCATAAAGGTTTCACATTTTTTAAAAAAACAGCCTGTTTTCCATTTGTATGGGAGGTGTACTGAGTGTTAGCATTTTACATATTCTGGGGTGGGAGGAACAGTAAAATTCTGAAATGTTCTGCTAGAAGAACAACTATTCAACCTTTTAAAACTTATATTTGTCATAATACCTTGCTCCAACTTATTATTTATCTTTTGATATATAAAAGCTCATTGCTTCATCTCTCACAGTATATAAAAAATACCTAACTTGCTCTCCAATACTGAAAAACTTTTGGAAGACTCACATCACTCAGCTAGATGCTACATCCATAAACACACTGTCAGGCAGAGAAGAGGGATAGGGGCATGGGGCATGGGGTGTGCATACATATTTCCCCCACCTCATAAGAAGGCAAGTAATTTTATGTTGGCTCTGTTATTCTCCCAGCAGAGAAGTGACTCTCAGGTGACCACAGCAGTATCTATTCATGCACATCTCTTCTCCAATGTATGCCAGGAACCCTTCTGTTCTATTTGGAATATATCTATGCCGGATTTACAAGAAAAGTTTTGAGCACAGTCTTGAATTGGTATTTTTGATACACAAGATTTTAAAATTTCATAATGTTAAAGCACAAAATAATAGATGGATATATATATGTAATGTGGTCAGAACACTGCTGCACTTGGGCAGTCTCTGGCTAACATAATGGTTTCTTGGGAGCTGTTACCAGCTTGTGAAAGTTAGAGTAGTGTTGAGGCTGCTCTAAATTACCCAGGATTTGAATTGGTCCCTGTGCAGTCCCCTGATTAGGGTCAGCAAAAAGATGGGACTTGGGGGCTCCCCTTCTCTAGTTTCTGTCTTGAGTGGAGCTCAGCCAACCCAGGGATTGAGCTCAATATTCCCAAATAAGAGATCCAAGAACTTCATATTTATCTAATAGAACAGATTTATGATCTTCCGGATAGGTCTAATTTAGTCTCATCTCAGACAGATGTTTCTTCTGTGCCTTTCTCTAAATGAGAAACTACTTATACTAAACTATCTGTTCAACCTTATATTTAGCTGTGACACTTTGAGTACCTTTCCTAGACCTGAAGAAGAGCTCTGTGTCTCTTGAAAGCTTGTCTCTCTCTCAACAGAAGTTGGCCCAATAAAACACATTACCTCACTCACCTTGTTTCTCTAAATGATTCAGAGTAAGATCTCCGAATCTAGAATAAATTTTCATAGGAATAATAAAGCTTCCTTTGCTTTATTCATTTATTATTTGTAGTTAGTGAAATCTTGTTTGATGTTTCTGATTTTTAAAAAAAAATTGGCTTGTGTCATGGGGCTAAAATAAAGATAGCTACAAAACTGGAATATGGAAAAATGTGGTTCCTGTTGTATTAATTTCAATGAAATAAATAGGCCAAAGGTGTTAAGATAACCCAAGCACTGTCCAACATAAAACTGTTAAATAAGGCCCAGAGTTTGGTATATAGAGACCTCAGCCTGCTTATTACCATGGCAAACACACAATTAAAAATCTTTTAACTTTTTTTAAAGATACAGAGAAGAAGAAAAAAACAGCTAAAGCATTTGGAAATGTGAAATAAGGCTTTCATTTTAACTACATCCCTTGTTTCCTTACCTGTTAGCTGTAGACAGTTTTTAGAAGGAACCCCCCCCCTTTCTCCCTGTTTGAGATCTCTTGGATAGTAATAATGGTCCTTTTTGGGGAGAAGAGAATAATTTAGTTGAGATGGGTTGGAGATGTCATTGCTGCAGTTGCTGTTAAAGTCCAGTCTTAGAAGGAACTCCCCCTACCCCTCTTGTTTGACAGTCTCTTAGATGATGATAAAGATGGTAATAAGTGTCATCCCATGTGGTGTTTGGGATTAAGCTGGAGTCAGGAAGGGTGGTGATGTCACCTGGGTCCCTCTCTCTCTCTGACCCAGTCCAGATCAGGATGATGAAGGCCCAGGGTCCCAGGAAATGGTGGGGCTGGCAACCGTGATGGTGAAGCTTGTGTCAGTCATTTTGTCTGTTCTTCCTGGTTGTTCTTTTTGTTCTTTCATACTTTCCCCCACAAAATCCCTTTATTTTAAGGACCTCAAAAAGGAGTGATAGGTGGAATAGCCCATCCCCTTATTATTTTGTCAATTCGGCTTAATATCTGACATGGTGATTTTGGCTCATTAACTTCCAGCTCCATATCTCCTGTTTTTTAACTAGTATAATTTCAACACAGTTTTTGAATCATCTCAAGATGGCCTTTTTGTTTAGATTAATTCAATTATTCTGTGTTCCTTTCATAGCTTTTCTCATCACCATTTTGTTATTATAGATTATTGTAACATCTTGTAAACTTTTACATACTTTTTCAGTTGAGATCACAATTTGGATAAATTTGTAGGCCCCCTGCTGAGTTTGAAAATGATTGGCTTGGTTCTTCGAGTTTCAACTTGCATTTCAAGGACAACATGATCAGGATCAGTATGTTAACCAGATCAACACATTAGTCTGGGAGGTTGTTACTTGGCAGAAAAAAGACTAATGGTGCAACTTCATTTTTATTATCTGTGCATGTTGTTCTACTTCCATAAATAATATGAATGGGACAATTATCCTAGGGGATATAAGTTTTGATCTTTACCTCTAGAAAGGTCACTGATAATTGAGGCATAACATTTCAGAGAAGATGTCTTCAGATATGTCTCTGCATGTTCATTTTCCACATATCTGTGTGCAAGGGGCATCAAAAAGTGTGCAGAGTAGAAAACTATTATCTGAAATAGTGCTGCTTTTTTAGTATACAGTAAAAGCTTTGTTATCCAGCATGTTGCGGGAATGGGGGGTGCCGGTTAGTCAAAAATTCCAGTTAACTAAGAAGAAAAGGAGTACTGATGGCACCTTAGAGACTAACAAATTTATTTGAGCATAAGCTTTCGTGAGCTACAGTTCACTTCATCGGCATGCTTATGCTCAAATAAATTTGTTAGTCTCTAAGGTGTCACAAGTACTCCTTTTCTTTTTGCGAATACAGACTAACACGGCTGCCACTCTGAAACCTGTCAGTTAACTAAGAGTAATACTTACAAATGAAGGGAGGGAGTTTGGGTGTGGGAGGGTGCTTAGGGCTGGGGGTGCGGGGCATTGGCTCTGGGAGGGAGTTTGGGTGCGGGAGGGGGCTCAGGGCATGGGATTGGGGCACAGGAGGGGTTTTGGGGTACTGGATCCGCGCGGCACTCACCTCAGGCAGCTCCCTGGAGGTGGCCACATGTCTCTGCTCCTCCTAGGAGGAGGCGCTGCAGCCAGGCAGCTCTGCGCGTTGCCTCCACCTGCAGCCGCCACCCCTGCAGCTGCAGTTCCCGGTCAATGGGAGCTGCAGAGCCAGAGCTCAGGGCAGGGTGGGTGCAGTGCACAGAGTCCCCATAGCCGTTCCACCATCTAGGAGCAACAGGGACATATTGCCTTTTCTAGGGTGCCACGCAGAGCCAGGTAGGGAGCCTGCCAGCCTAGCACCAACCGGACTTTTGAGAGAGATCAGAAATGCCAGTTTCTAGAGCTTTCTGGTTGATAAAATGACAAATAACACAGCTTTTACTATATTTTGAGATGAGAGGGAGGATGAAGAAAATCTTTTATTTTAAATTTTCTCCAGATTGCTGCTCCTTCTATCTCCCTCTAAACCAGAATTTCTTTTAAGATAACAGTTCATGGTGACTCTCCTTTGGCTGAGAAAGGTTGGATAGTACTTTTAAGAGCCCCTCAACACTGCTCAGAGACTGGAGTCCAAATATTTTCATTTTGGGTTGATCAGTCTTTTTTGATAAAGAATCATGGGCTGTCAACATCAAAATGTATTAAGGAGCTCACTGTAAAAGAGCAGAATGATGGTATTCCTTCTTCCAAGATAAGTTTTTCAGATGAGCTCCAAAAAGTGTGGTTTGTTTGAGTTTTCAGCTATGATATGTATTGCAGTGAAAAAAATCACTCTGACTTTGTTTGAAATTCCTGATTGTTTACATATGGGTACACATCCCACCTGCATGCCCATATGTGTCTGTGGTGTTTTGTTTTTTTTAAAATGTATGACTGACAGACTACAAAATATGCATGATCATGCCCCAAAACAGATTTTCAGGAAAATCTTAAATCAATTTTAAATAAGAAATATAAAGAATCAAGTATTTGGTATGTACTAGGCCACATTTTTCACATGGTTATATCTGTATAATCCTATTGGAGTTGCCTGGTGAAACTGAAGGCAGAATTTGGCTTACTGTTTCTTTTATAAATTAAGGAAATAATCTCTCTGGTTATTTTTTAAATTGGATTAAAACACATTGATTATTAGGTGAGGAGAGAATCTGGTTTTCCTTCTGGGAAGTAGGTGGGTTTTCCTTAGGCTACTCTGTTAACATACTTACTGTATTACTATTACTATTTAACCCAGGTATTTCTTTGGCTACTTTGCTCTGCTGTAATGCATTCAATAGATATTCATCTCTATTCACCTGTGGGAAAAATCAGAGTCTGAAGAATAAAGAGTCCCTTACTGGTTAAGAGATGCTTTTGCTTTTAGAACACATGTTGTTATACACGTGCTTAATATGACTATGCCAATGAGCGATTTGTCATTTGTTTATTTCAGAAGCTTATTTGGAAAGAAGTAAAAGTAGATTTGGAAACTGGTGCAAAAATACAATATCTGATTCAAATCCATTTCCTTAAGCAAATGTAAGATATTTAACTTAAGGATTTTTTTTAATGGATGTTGATTCATGGTATTGATTTTTGATTTGTGCTTTCAACTATTTCAAACACCTGAATCACCAGGAATTAGAATAAATACTTTATTTATAATAAAGGGTGAGTCTATTCTTTTACTTTTTCACCAAACACCAAATGATAGCTATTTGTACTTGTCAGGTACTGAATAGGGATGTAAAATGTTAACCGGTTAACTGGTAAGCATTAGTCTTACCAGTTAACCACCTTAGCTGTTGGGCCTGCTGGTCCTAGCGGCCCCATGGCGGCTGACCCACTGACCCCAGCAGCCCCACGCCACAGCCACAGCCCCAGCCACACTAGCCCCAGCCGCATAATCGGTTAATCGTTTAAATGAACTATTTTTTAATCATTTAAACAGTTAACTTTTTAAACGGTGTTTACATCCCTAGTACTAAATATGAATCTGAAATTAATGCCCTGTAGACCTTGTTAGTTTCTGCTGCATCTGTGAGATCTGAAATCCCTTAGCAAGTGTGCATTTGACAGTAACTAGGGCTTCCATACTGCAGAATCCATTAATCAGCTGCTTGTGTAGCTTCACTATGCAGTAGAGCTGACAGGGAATAAAAATCTGGACTGTCACTTCTTGGAATCACAAACAGTAGCAAAGACAGCCAATGCTTTTGGTGAAAGCCTGTGTATGTATATGTCACAGGCCATCATAATCCCACGTCTCACTAAAAAGGCTGTTTTAGGTGTCCAATTCTAATATGGCCAACAGACTGCGTGACTTATACAGTAATGTCTGCTATATACTGTTCATTTCTTTGATGTTGGTGGGGGAATAGGAGACAGCACAGCTCCTCAAACAATGGAGGGGATAAAACCCACCTTTCACGCAGCCTTCTTCAAAATCCTCTCCTTCCTATCCCAAACTTCAATTACTCCTTATTAGTTTACTATTGTTTGCCAACTGTTTGCCTGCTCCATCCCAGCCTCCAAAAGAAAAAGACAACTGTCTATCTCTTATCTGTTTGTAGGTGCCATCAGATAGTTAAATATCTAAATGCCTTTACTTAACACCCACATTTTTTTCTTTAAACAATTTCCCTTTTCACATTGATTATGGACATACTGCACATTTGGAGAGGTTTGGAGATGAGCAGAGAATGAGTAAGGGCGTGGAAAAACTCTCAGATGAAGATTGATTGAGAAGACTGGAAATGTTTACCTTAGAAAAGAGATGAATAAGAATGGACATGATAAAAGTATACAAAGTAATGAACAGAGACGGCAGATCAAGAACTTCTTTCTAGTCACCCTGTCTTGTAACACAAGAACGAGAGATACCATTCAATGAAACTGGAAGGTAGCAAATTCAAAACTGACAAAAGCAATTTTTTTTCCCAAACAATTAACCAGTGGAGCTCCTTGTGACAGGGTTCTAGGCCAAGAGACTAGCAGGCTTCAGAAAGTGTGGAGACGTTAATATGGACAACAAGGATATCTAGGGTTGTTATAATAAAGATTAACAATTTAGTAACCCTTGTGTTTGAGGGCCTAAACCGACTACTAATTATTGAGGGTTTGGAGGAAATTTAAGAGACAGGCTACCCCATGATTGCCTCCTGCTACTGCTGGAGACAAAACACTGGACTAGATGAACCACTGGTCTAACAGAATATGGCAATTCTTGTGTTCCTTTGAGGATGCTAATTTGGAAGACTTCTTTAAAACATTAGCCCAAAAAAGTTTAAATATTAAACCTAACATCAACATAAAACTAATTTGTGAGTGAGCTTTCTCATGTTTCTTTTTCTGAATTCCTTAGGAGAACTGCCTTCTCCCTGGCTAGCTTGTAATTTTGTTGATAATTCATAAATGCTAATATGCTGTTTAGCTAAGATTTATATTGCAAACTTTGACCCATCACATTCCTTAGACAGTTAAGCACCAAGGAGAGGGGTTACATGCTTTAGTTTGGGTTCAAGGTCAGTGCTAAATGTATCTTGTTTAGGTCTCTGTCTCATATTGTTGGCAAGAGTTGATTGTTCCACAATGGGTGAAAGCAGAATACTGTATAATAGTGCTTGGAGTGTGCTACGGACCGCCATGATTTGATTTGGAGATAGCTAGAGACCTCTTTAATATTTTTAATGAAATAAATACTGCTGTGAATTGTATGATTACAGGAGATATAGATTGGAGGACAAGTGCTACTAATAATGGTAGGCTCCAGATTGTCCTTGATGTGATAGCTGACAGATTCCTTCACCAAGTAGTCACTGAATCAACAAGAGATGATGCCATTTTAGATTTAGTATTGGTGGGTAGTGAGGACCTCATAGAAAAACTGGTTGTAGGGGACAACCTTGGTTTGACTGATCGTGAGCTAATTCAGTAGAAAGTAAATGGAATAATAAACAAAAATAGATCTACAGCTAGGTTTCAAAAGAGCAAACTTAAAAAAATTAAGCTAATCACTTAGGGAAGTGGACTGGACTGAAGAACCTAAGTATCTGAATGTGGAGGAGGCTTGGAATTACTTTAAGTCAAAGTTGCCAAAGCTATCTGAAGCCCGTATCCCAAGCAAGGGGAAAAAAATCATAGGGAAGGGTTGCAGACCAAACTGAATGAGCAAACAGGTAATTAAGAGAAACCAGAAAGCCTACACGGAATGGAAGATGGGATGAATCATCAAGGAAAGTTACCTTTTGGAGGTGAGAAATTGTAGGGAAAACATGTGAATGGTTGAAAAGTCAAGCAGAGTTGGACCTTTCAAAGGAAATTATAACCAATAGTAAACAGTTCTATAGCCATATAAATAAAAAGAAAACAAGGAAAGAAGTGCGACTGCTATGCATTGAAGATGGGGTGGAGATTAAAGATAATCTAGGCATGGCCAACACCTAAATGAATACTATGCATCAGTTTTTAATAAGGGTAATGAATATATTAGGGGTAGTGCCAGGGTCGTTAATAGAAATAAGGCTATGGAAGTAGAAATTACCACATCTGAGATGGAAGTCCAAGTCAAACCGCTTACTGGGACCAAATCAGGAGGCCCGGATAAGCTCCATCCAAGAATGTTAAAGGAACTGGCACATAAAATTGCAAGATCAATAGCAAGGATTTTTAATGAATCTGTAAACTCTGGGGTCTTACCCTATGACTGGAGGATTTCTAATACAATTTCTGTTTTTAAGAAAGGGGAAAAAGTGATCCAGGAAACTACAAGCCCCTTAGTTTAACCTCAATTGTATGTAATGTCTTGGAACAAATTTTGAAAGATAAAGTAGTTAAGGAAATACAGGCAAATGGTAATTGAGGTAAAATACAACATGGTTTTATAAAAGGAAGATTGTGCCAGACCAACCTGATCTCTGAGAAGATAACTGGCTTTTTAGACAAAGGAAATTCAGTCAGTTTTATCTACTTGGATGTCAGTAAGGCATTTGATATAGTTCCACATGGGAAATTATTAGTTAAATTGGAAAGGATGGAAATTAATATGAGAATTGAAAAGTGGAAAAGGAATTGGTTAAAAGGAAGACTACAATGGGTCATACTGAAAGGGGAACTGTCAAGCTGCGGGGAGGTTACTAGTGGAGTTCCTCAGGGATTGGTTTTGGGACCAATCTTATTTAACATTTTCATTAATGACCTTGGCACCAAAAATGGGACTGTGCTAATAAAATTTGCAGATGACACAAAGTTGGGAAGTATTGCCAATACGGAGGAGGATCAGAATACCCTACAAGAAGAGTTGGACACCCTTGAAAACTGGAAGAATAGAAATGGGATGAAATTTAATAGTGCAGAGTGCAAGGTCATGCACTTAGTGACTACCACAAGATTTTTTCCTATAAACTGGAGATATATCAGTTGGAAGTGACAGAGGAGAGAAAGACCTGGGTGTATTGATTGATCACAGAGGGATAAGTACCAGGGTTGGAGAGAAGTTATTTAAGTTAAGCGCCAATGTGGATGCAAGAACAAATGGCTATAAACTGGCCATCAACAAGTTTAGGCTTCAAATTAGGTGAAAGTTACTAACCATCAAGAAGTGAAATTCTGGAACAACCCTGTAAGGGTAGCAGTGGGAGCAAAAGACCTAACTGGCTTTAACACTTATCTTGATAAATTTATGGAGGGGATGGTATGATGAGACTGCCTACAGTGGCATGTAGCTGATCTGCGATTGCTAGAAGCAAATATCTCCAACGGCTGGTGATGGAACACTAGATGGGAGGGATTTGAATTATTACAGAAAATTCTTTTCCAGGTGTCTGGCTGATGGATCTTGCCCACATGCTCCAGGTTCAACTGCTCACCATATTTGAGGTCAGGAAGGAATTTTCCCCATGGTCAGATTGGCAGAGACCCTGGGGGTTTTTCACCTTCCTCTTCAGCCAGGGACATGTATCACTTGCAGGTTTAAACTAGTCTACATAGTGGATTCTCTGTAACATGAAGTCTTTAAATCATGATTTGAGGACTTCAGTAACTCAGCCAGAGGTTAGGGGTTTATTACAGGAGTGGGTGGGTGAGGTTCTGTGGCCTGCTATGTGCAGGAAATCAGACTAGATGATCAGTTCCGGTCAGTGGTGCAAGTAAAATCCATTTCTTACCAGGAGGGGGGGACCAGGTAAAGGGGAGGGGCATGAGACTTCCCCACATGACCCTCCATGTGACTCCTCACTGCCCTGCCCCCAGTCCGGGGCCCCTGCTCAGGGTCCCCACATTCTCCCTGACCCCTCCCCATGATGCATCCCATGTTACCTGGGGGGGAGGGGGAGACTGTCCTGCTCCTGCTGCACTGGAGACTTCGGGACAGGGCTCTCTTGGGAACCGCAGCGGGGAAAGAAGCAGAAGGAAGGATGGAGATGCAGCTCTGTGTCTGGAAGGGCAGGGTGCGGAGCTCGGATTTCTGCTCCTTTCCCAGCCTTGCCTCCCCAGCCCTGTCCTCCTCCTGCTGCTACTGTAGTACACGGATGGAGGAGACACAGCTGGCATGGGGCTGCCCAGTGACTCCATGTTTTGCTCCTCTCCCTGCTGCAGTTCCAGTGAGCCCTGCTATGGTGAAGTGGATACTGATTTGTATCCGCGCAGGGCTATGAATGCTTTTGGAAGTGACTATGGATGTTCAGCTGACAAAAGTCTCAATTGGATTTTGACAGGTTTCAGAGTAGCAGCCGTGTTAGTCTGTATTCACAAAAAGAAAAGGAGTACTTGTGGCACCTTAGAGACTAACAAATTTCTTTGAGCATAAGCTTTCGTGAGCTACAGCTCACTTCATCGGATGCATCCGATGAAGTGAGCTGTAGCTCATGAAAGCTTATGCTCAAAGAAATTTATTGGATTTTGCTGAGCATCTGAAATCAACTAAGTAAGTAGAGACCCAGGAATCAAAACTTCTCCTTTCCATGATGCGACACACATAGTTTAATGAATTTAAACTTTTATTTGTACCTTTAGCCTATATGAAAAAGAATGAAATCTTTTCCCTTCCAAAGAATTTTAATTATATTTCTTATCCAAAACATTTCAGGAACATAAAGAACATTCACGTAAACAGGTTTCATTTGACCAGGTAGAGCAACAGATACATGTATTGACATCTCAGCATAGAACCAAAAACATCAGATTCTGCCACTTTCACACTTGCTGAGTGGTACTTTACTCCATGAGTAGCTCTAATGAGATACTTCTCACTACTCCTGGAGTATAGTGTTATTCAACAAGAGAAAGGATGACAGAATCTGGCTCACAGTAAGGTCCGGCTGTATTTTGTATCAAGCAGAGAGTGTCACGACTGTTGACTGTAGTCTCCTACTTGAGTTATTTTCTCTGTTAGAACAGCTGGGAGCCAATTTCTGGAGTTGAGGGTTGTTCACATTAAATGCACAGCCACCATTGCCCAGTGGTTTGAATCTTGGCTCTGTTAGTTCAAGCATTTTTTTCAGTTGACATGAACTGCCATGGCAAGCTCACTGGTTGAGAGACATTTCTCAGGAACCTAGGACCCAAATTATTTAGTGATTTATAGCTCAAAGTCAACACTTTTTATTGCTCCTGGAAGCAAATAAGGAGTCAGAGTAGAGATCTAGTATTCTGTATATATGACTATCTCTGCCAAGCAGACTGCAGTCATCTGCAGTCTTTCTGCTGTAATTTCCAAGTGGTCTTTGAATATGAACCCATACGGTACACATCACAGTACTGAAGTCTAGAAGTCACAAAGGCATGAATCGTAGTAAGATCTACTGCTAAGAATAAATGTCTAAACAGATGCAGTTGTAAAATGATGCTTTGGGCCTCTGGTGCCACCTGTATGTACTTCCAGATGTCATTGAGGATCCAGTAGCACCCCAAATTGAAAATTTCTTAAATGAAAGAAGGATACGAAGGACAATAACACTATCAGTAGCTCCATTATGTCCAAACTAAGCTTCTGCCGGCTTGCCTTTGTCGAAGTATTGCTCTCTGCCAGGCACTAGGAAAGCAAAGATGCTGAACCATCTGGGTTTGATGGAAAAGAGGCACAGAACTGGGTTCCATGTGCATCTTGATAGAACTACAGCCCAAATTGTTTTATTATTTTCCTCAGCATGACCTACAAGAGGGGCAATCAAAATCATCCTGGCAGAATATGCATGAGAACTGTCTGTGGACAGATAAGCAACTGATCAAAATCACATTCTTTCCTCTCTCGAGGCCAAATCCTGTTCCCACTGAAATCAAAAGGAGTTTTGCTATTGAGTTCGATGGGAACAGGCTTTGACATTTGGAGAGGAAAGAACAAAACCACACACGCAAGGATAGGGTTGCCAAGCCAGCTCCTTTCAGTGGGCTAACGTCACAATCCCAGCAGCACGACTGGAACTCAGCCTCCAGAAAGCTAAAGCAGCTGCATTTCCACTAGGTAGCTCCACAGCAAATTTCACTGTACATTGTACAGACCCTGGCCTTGGAGAGAGGAGACGCTGGCAGCATGGGGGTGCTGGCTCCTGGCGTGATTGTACTGCCCTTGCCCCCCCCGCGCTTCCATGCAGGGGCGTCTCCTCCACCAGGGGGGCGGGGCTGGGGGCGGTCCCGTGCCCAGAGGAGCTGCCGGCGTTTCTGCTCCTTTCCCCGCTGCCGTGCCCGGGAACTGCCGCGGGAAAAGGACCAGAGCCCCCAACCCCTCCCGCAGAGCTGCGTCTCCATCTGCGTACTACAGCAGCCGCAGGAGAGCCGGGCTGGGGGCGGTGCAGCTGCCGGAGGAGCTGCAGGCATTCCGCTCCTTTCCCCACGGGGAGCGAAGCAGAAACCCCAACCCCAACCCCAACCCCGCCCCGCCGCCCTCTTCTCCGGCGGGGCTGCTGCTGTGTCTTTCCGGTACGCTGTACCGGCTATAAATCGCTTGCTGGTACTGGCGTACTTGCGCTGTTGGTTCTGGTCTTAGCGTCTATGAGTCTATTTTAACTTAATAATGGTAAATGAGTTGCATGCTTCGGTTTTTGAAGTTAACACACCTGCATCTTGAACCAAACAGTATGGATCTTCGAAAAGTTTTAATATTTTGTCGTCCCCCCCCCCTTTTTTTTTTTTATACTGGTCTTTCATGCTTCTGAGGACATACACATCTCACCTCGGCCCCTGAGCCCACAATATCTGTTGTTATAACATACCTCCTGGCTGAGGACACTCTTCTGAGCTAATCAGCGATGCTCCTGTGTGGTCTGGAGGGGCTTAGGTGCTCTTTTTACATTGCTCCTGAGTGCCTCTGCAACACTTTTTTCCCACTCCTATTATGCTAATCTGATTTTTTTTAAATGAGATTATTTTCGAGGCCTTCCTACTTGTGTATATGGTGCCATAAAAATGTATGGCACGTTAGAGACAAATAATAGACAATGCCTTGTAATTTATGAAATTTTCTGTTAAATTAGTGTCCCACCTATAGGCTGTTACTGATCAGCCCTGGTATTGATCTCATCCTGCCAGGTTTGTAGATGGCATCCCTAGTCTCCCCACCATGGTAGCGATGCTGAATTACTGCCCTGACCAGTGGCCTTAATGCTAAAGGTCTACAGCAGCCATGCCCCAAGCCCCTGATTGGCTGGGCAAACAGGATTCCCATTGGATACCTGAACTGTATAAAGATCCCAACAGGAAGAGGAAGCTGTCTGAGAAACAGGTCATTGCCCACTGGATGCTGCCTAAACTGCATTGTCTTGCTGCCCTGCTGTCTTGCCTGACTGTGCCTGGCAAGACCTGACCCCGCCTCTCTATCCTGCCAACACAGCTGCTTTGGATTGGATCTTCCAGCTACTGACCCCTACTAGAACTCTGACAATTGCCCTCGTCTGCCTCTAATATTGATTGACCTCCCAGCTACCAGCCCCACCATGTACCACTTGCCCACAGCTCTGGACTGCCCCTGCCCTGCTTCAGCCACTGGTCATGACAGTTTGCTCAGACCTGCTTCAGTCCTCCTAGGTTTATGCTACCCCAAAAGGCTACAGAACCCAGAGGCCTGGCATCAGCAGGCCTAGCTAGGCCATGTACATATGAAAAACTTAGCCTTGCAGGCTATGCTGGACCAGCTTTAGGCAGAAAATTGCATCCTTTGGGAACAGATCAAAAAACTGCAAGCGGCGACTTCTTTCCTGGCCCAGCAACATACATCACCTTCTGAACCCAAACCTACTGTACCTTTATCAGAACACTATGATGGGACCAGTAGCAAGTTTTGAGGTTTCATGAACCAGTGCAGGCTCTATTTCCTGCTACGGCTCCCAACCTAAAAGACAGACCAAGCAAAGGTGGGACTGGTCATCAGCCTTTTGAACAGGAGAGGCTCTGGACTGGGTGTTCCCTCTGCTAGAGCAGGATCATCCTGTACGGGCCAGCTGGCACATATTTCTGAGGACCTTTGAGACAATTTTTGATGACCCTCACCAGGTTTGCACTGTGGAGGTGGCCTTACAAAGACTCTGTCAGGCCTTATGTCATCTGCATTGTATCCAGCCCATTTCCAATGCCTAGTGGCAGATATTGCTTGGAATGGACTGGCCCAGCTGCACCAATTTGGTCTTGGTCTCAGTGAGAAAATAAAAGTTGAGCTTAGGTGCATTTATTGAGCTTTGCATCCAAATCAACACACGACTTAAGCAACGATGACCTAACAAAAGAAGGATTCTACTCTGCATCCAGACACTGTCTGCAAACCCTGTGAAGCTCCCCTCACCTTAGCCCATGCAAGTGGATTCAACATGGGTCCTGCTGGACCCATGTGGACAGGAATGCCGATTAGTGAGAAAATTTGTGCTTTTACTGTGGTGGCACCAATCATATGGTGTCCTTCTGTCTTATCAAGTCCCTGAACAGCCAGCTCCAAAAAAATGATCGTGCCCAGCCTCAATAAGGGGTTGAGCCTGGGGAATACTGGGAAAACCCCATGAAGGCCCGTCCATCAACCCATGCCATGCACCTGGCCCAGCACCTTGAAGTTGTCCCTGCATCTACAACTCTAGCTGCAACTCTGCCTTTGGGTTTCTGGACAGGTACTTCCCCTAAAAGAAGCCTACAGACATTGGAGCAGGCCATAGCTTTGTGGATGCTACTGTGGCTCAAGTACTTGGCCTGCCCATACCTAGGCCGCCCCGATCTAGTCAGTTGATTGATCGCTGCTTTTCTGTGGTCCCATGGTGATGATTGAGGAGCATCATAAGCTCCTCCAGTTCAGGCTGATCTGGTCCGCACATTTCCCTTTGATACTTGAAATACCCTGGTTGGCAAAACGACCCACATATCTCCTGGCGACAGCCCACCATGACATTTAACTCTGAATTCTACTGGGACAACTGCCTCCTGACTTCCAAACTTGAGCCCTTGGAATCTCAAGATGAGACCCCTTGCCTGGGCTCCAGAAACAGAGAGAGATGGTCAGGCAACAGAGTGGGCTTCTCTGCTGTGAGGGTCAGCCATCACTCTCCCCGGAAAGTACCAGGAATGTTCACATGTCTTCAGAAAACAAAACACAGACACATTGCCCCCTCACCAGTAATATGACTATCTGGCCGTCTTACAATCTGCAGCAAGATTCTGTTTGGCTGAATATACTCTGTGTCAGAGCCCAGATTAGCTGCTCTTCAGAATTATATCCACCAGGATCTTGAAAAAGGTTTATCCAGCATTCCACCTTCCCGGCCAGGGCCTCTGTCCTCTTGACCACAGCTCTAGACTGCCTCCAGCCAGCTTCGGTCACTGGGTATTACAGTTACACAGCATTCAAGTTTTTTCTCTGTTTCTTGCAATCAAAGAAGTTCTCAGACTTCACATTTATTTCAGGTAGCCTTAGCCATGTCTTGCTATTAACTAAGATCTGCAGAGTTAGTCTGAGATGGTTTAAGTAAGGAGTGAAACTAAGTGCAACAGACCCCATCTTTGGGCTAGTAGGAGCTTCAGAGACACTTCTGCAAATCTCTTTTTTGGGGGGGGGTTTCTTGTTTTTTTTTTTTTTTTATACTGCTTATTAGTGTTCCTTAATAAACAAACACGTAAGGTATCAAATGTCAGAATCAAAATGTTCCCTGGCTCTAACCTGCCCTCTTTGGACAAGAATATTGAGAAAGTGACACAGAATCAACTGGCAGTATCTAGGATCTCAGATTTCTTTATTCCCTGTTGACCTGGCTCAGGTCTGGTATGACATACAGATAGCATTGCTCTTTTTGGCTGATGACCCCTCCTAGAAATGGATAAAGGTCAATTGACCATGTTTACTCAAAAGCTGTTGACACATACACAATGCCTTTTACAGTTTTTTTTGTTGAACTGATTGCTGATCCTGACATGGGTGGAAATGATTATTTTTGAGCGTCTCTGTTCCTTCCTTTCAGAGAGATCCCAGAAAGTGAAGTTGAATAATTATTCACGCTAAGATATTTTTATCTTGAGCAGTTCTGCTAGGTAGGTTCTATTCTGTCACGACTGCTGCTTAATGCCCCTGTAAGGGAGCTGGAGCAAATGATGGTTTGGGGCTACGGTGCTATTGGTGTGCTGATGATGTGCCAGTCTGCTGCCTTTTCATTAGATCCAGATGGTAACGGTCATGTGCTTGGTGGGAGATAGAGATAGGTAAGGCCTCTGCAAATGGATTTGTTGCATTGTCTTTTAAAGAAGGGAATACATATACTCATCCCTCCTGATCTTCTGCAGTAGGAGTGTACATCTAGCCTACTTGGGCCTATGTTCTTCAAACTGCATTATCTCTGTTGATAATGGGATTCTTAAAGTAGTATAAAGAGAATAAGGGTTTTTTTTTTCATTAGTCAGACCATAGCCCTCAAATTTCATCAAGTAGTAGACTGGGAGCTGGTTTAATGCACACAGCACTAGTATGATTATTTTCCCTCCTCTACCTCTCAACTGATGGGTCCACTTTGGATACATGTGGCTGCATGTTTTATAAGTTGCAACTTCCACTGTATGTAGAAAGCTAGAAATAGAGAACGTTGCAGCAACTCTTTGTAGAAGTGACAAAGGAATGGATCGCTGTGGTCAGGATCTGCCTCTGAGGGAAGCAGGTGAAATCCTGTCTTATAGAGATGCGGGGGGGAGCTATTTCTGGCTACTGTTGCAACTTAAGTGTCCAACCATAGATGTGTATGAATCTGAACATGCACATAGAGGTATAGAGTCTTAATTCAAAGCGGAGGTAGAAGTATTCCAGTTGGCCTCAGTAGACTTTGGATTCAGCTCATAATGAACACTTTTGAATCCTGAAAAATAAATAAATAAAAGTAATTTAAGCAGAGGACCTTTTAAGAAGTTAATTCTCTTGCATGTGTACAGTTTGTCATCTTGGTTGGCCCATATGATACTCACCTATTTTAGATTTCTCAAAACTCGCAGATGAAATGGAATTAAAGGATTATTATTATTATTCAGCTATTTGTAAATGAGTTAATGAAAACATTACTTTGCTATACATGTCATTGAGTATGGGTCATTAAACAGGGTGGTAAACATCTTTTGATACATCTTTCTTTAGTAGGCAATTTGCAATCTATTTTCATTGCCATGTATATGCAGCAGGAGGGGATAGAAATAAACAGTAATTAAAATAACGTCTTTTCCTGCAGGATTTTTCCCCTTCATTCTTTTTATGCGCTTGCTATATTATATTTCCTTAGCTTTTAATCATTTTATAGTGGTGTATTTGCTTTTGCTGTTGGGCTCTGTATCATTTTATTTTAAAACCTTTTTTCAAGGATATATGACCTTAAAATAAACATAAAAGTACTTCCTTTGGTCCAAACCTAATCATCCAAGATCATCCTGGAAATGATGCCTTAGGTATAGGGTTGCCGATTTTGGTAAAACGTATTCCCAGAGGTTTCATCACATTACATAAACTTTTTAATTAAAGATTAATCTTTAATTCATGGAGACTCCAGGAAAATCCTGGAGGGTTAGCAACCCTTCTTAGGTCCCAATCTTGCAATTACTTACAGATGTGCTTCACTTTAAACATGGAAGTAGTTCCTCTGAAGTCAGACTGCTCCCAAGCTTAAAATAAAGCATGTGCATAAGCCCTTGCAGGTTTGGGCCCTTAATTATGAGCATTCAATCCCTTACATCAAGTAAAAATTTAGAGTTGTAGTATAGCTAAAGGATACTTTCCTGAACTGGGAGTATGCTTTCTTCTAACAGACCTAGAAGAAGAGAGTGGAAAAGAACCAAGGTCTATTGAAGGCATGAAATTGATCATATGAGAGATACCACACACACTCCTTTTACAGCATATACTCACATTTATTCATGCATTTTTAGGTGATGGAGTAGTGTGACAGCAGCAAAAACTCACAGCTTAAATATGCTGGCACTACTTAACAATCAGTGTTTTGGTTAGTAAATTTGCGGTGATGAATAAGAGGGTTTAATATGTGATACTCTATTTTAACAACTGTCTCTTGTAACTATTATATTATGGTATTGCCCATTAAATCTTCTTATTAATTGCTGCACATTTACTTCTAAAAAGGTGATTTTTCCCCCTCCTGCCCCCAGAAAAGTGCTTTTAACTTCAACAGAGAGTTGCTACTACCAATGCTTCCATTTTTCAAACTGAACCAGAAATCGTCTTGGTTGCAGGTTTGGATGTTCTGGTAGCATTTTTTTAAAAAAAGGTTGAGGGTAGAGGGGAAAAAAGAAATAGGAAAGCTAGAAACAAAGCTGATGGTTTCATAGATTACCATAAAACATGGAGATAAGGGGGGAAATGTGGAGATCTGGACCAGAAAGGAAGAAGACAATGAAATAAGAGAAGGAAGGGGAAAAATAAAGTGGCCTGCTCTGTGATATGCAGGGATTAGTATACAGAGCTCCGAGAAATACCAATGGAAGCATAATTTTTTACATGTTGGAATGAGATTGTAATCTTCATTTTTTTAATCCTATTTTGCTTTTTTTCACTCTTCCAAAATATGTTTTGCCCAGGATTTTTTTCCTGATTCTTTCTTCGTCCCTGGAACTAGGGTCTCACTGATCCTGACTTCCCATAACAGCTATGTTTCACTGGAAAAGTGGAGCTGTCATGCTTTTATGGTCAGCTGTGCTGGTGATAGGGCTTTCTTGGAAACTAAACCAGGAATCTGAAACTCCCATCCAGAAGAGACGGAACAGACAAGGATGAAATGAGTTATGGTGAATTTACAGCAAAATACAAACACTACTTTTTTTTAACTCAGTCTGTTCACACTAATGCACACTCTCAGCTCCTGCCTCTGCTCTGTGAGTGTGTGTGAGTGAGAGAGAAAGAGAGAGCTGTGATATGTTCACTTATAGTTTTGCAAGGCAGTGGGATAGTAAAGGAATGGAGATACATGAACCAAGAGAGAGTTCTTGAGCCATAATGAACTAAATCTGTTCAATGAAGCAAACCCTTACAGGGGCCATACCTAAAGAGAAACCCCTAGAAATTTAGGATGACTTTTTTAAAAAAAAAAGATGCTACCAGGAAAGAGTAAAATAAATGTAGTAGGCATTAGAATGCAGTAGACTCCTCCACTACTTCTAATTTAAAGTTTTCTTCCTTTCCTGAGGTCAGTGATCTATTAGAGTTGGCATCTAAAAAGTCAGAAATGAAAGCCAGGAGAAATTACTTCCCCTCGAAAATTGTGGAACTTTTTAGGTTTACCAGCTGCACTTTGCTACCATAAAGTTTCCCTTGTCTGCAGCTTGCAGCAGGAATAGAAGGAAATAATTTCACTTGTAGTGAAATATTTCCCTAGTATTATCAAGAAAGAAACCCAGAATGTCTCTTAATCTAATCAAAACAGTAAATCGGACAGGAGCGAATAATCTATGAGCAAGTGACTAAATGGATAGCTCATGATATTTTCTACCTTCCAAAAGGCACCTCAGTTCCTTTCCAGGGTCCCCATAATCAAACTGGTGGTAGCAGTAGATAGAAAATAAACTGTAGTATCAGTGGACTATGATTTTTTTTACTGAAAGACCAAGTAAATCAAAAACTCAAACCTTCTCTTATGAGGAGTTAGGAAAAAAAGGAGCCACAAAAAGTAATTAAAGTTAACATTCACAGTCTTGCTTAGACCCAGAAGTTACAGTTGAAAATTAGGTCTGATAATCAGCCCTCAGCTCATCTTGTTTTTGGATATTACATTGGTGTCCAAAAAGAATAATAGGTGTTCTTGCATATTATGCATGCTGTAGTCCTTAGGCACAACAGAGTGAGTTAAGGACAGAATGTCAGACATAATTTTCATCCTTAACTCTGAATTTGCTTGCTGTTGTGGACTTATGTCAGACTATTAATACATGGATGTAGGTTTTTTTCTGGTTTACTGTTTTTTTAAATGTCTCAGCATGCTTTTTTCCCTAGCCTCTGTTTGTCAGAGGGTTGAGATGGATTGCAGGAAAGAGATCGCTAGATCATTACGTTAGGTTCACTCCCTCTGGGGCATCTGGCATTGGCCACTGTTGGCAGACAGGATACTGGGCTGGATGGACCTTTGGTCTGACCCATAAGGCCATTCTTATGTTCTTATCCATATAACTACTGTAAAAGTGTCCTCTTTTTCCTAGACAATATGCTTGCCAATATGTTTAACCACTCCCTAGCTTGATTTATCTTGTGTAGTATAGCAGTTTGCTAAATGTATTTCAAAAATTGCCAAAGGACTTCTGTTCATGAAAATGAATATCAGTTTCCGTTCTTTCTCCCACATCTTGCTACTGCAAAAATATTAGCCAGTTTTGAGAACCTATACCTTTGATTTCCATTTGTTTTCTGTTATTAAATTGGCTTACATATTTTACACCTAAAGGAAGTGCTTAATGGAATGAAGATAATTTCCCAGAGGGAAACATTGCTGTGTTTGAGAGAAATTTGCCTTAAGATTATATCTGTAGCTTCCAAACAAATGGAGGGAGACTAAACAGTCTCTTGCTTGTTTTAGTTTGTTTATAAATGCTAGTGATGCACACGTGCAACCCAAGGCACTTGAGTGTAGTGCTTATGCATTGTTCATTTGAAATTAATTCTACTGTGAATGTTTCAGAATGACACATTGTATGAGTGTGATCTTTGATAGAGGCAGGCTAAATTAGACAGTGACTTATACCCCCGGTAATCCAATTGACTTCAGTGCAGAGTTTAGTCTGTTGTTTCAAATGCTTGTGTTTTATGCTAGATATTTTGGTTTTCTACTATAATCTGGAGAGAGTAGAAACCTGTAATCTTTTTGTTGCTGTTCTTATTACTTGGATATGAATTGTTGCTCCACCCTTATGTCTTTCCTTCATTTAGACCCATGTCATGTTTACCCTTGCTATTAAAAAAAAGTCAACAAGAAGGAAAAAAACATCAGACTGACTGGAAAGCCGGGAAGCATCCAGTGTTTGTACTAGAGAGAATTTATTTCATGAGGCAAAGAGTTAAACTGAAAGACTTCCATAGACTTACACAGCCAATTAAGAGTGTGCTATCTCTTACTCTGCATGCATGCCCTTGTGCAGTAAAATGTAATTTATGTTAGTAATGTATGCTGTCCCTGCGTAATGACCTGGGCTCAAGCTGTGACATATTCAATACACTGTGACAGTGAAGGAAGAAGACCTACATATACACATGCATAAGGTTGGATTATTAAAACTGGAATAGCAAGGTAAAGTTAAAGACTATACTGTCTGCTCTTTAACTGAAGGCAGAAAAAAATCAGATCTTCAGATATATGCTTGTTCTTGGAAGGTCCTTGTACAGATATTAAACTGCTTGGTGTCAGAAGGACCTGCCAAATTGGCAACTAATGAGAATTAATCTGGGTGAGAATTTTTTAAATTAATAGTGTATGAAATTGTAGACACTGGATTATCTTGTCTCTTTGCTGCTTCTATTAGCTTTTAAGTGTTTAATAGTTGTGAATCTGTCAGTTACTTGGAGGTGAATTTATTTGAAATGGTATTAAAAGTAGGGGGCTCATTTTCTATTTCACACCTATTTTCTGAGATTTGAGAATGTGTTTGGCATCTTTTAAAGGGATGTTCACAGATGTAATGCAGAAGTAGTAGATTTTCATAGTGTTACACATGGTTTTGCAGAGAATATTTTTGGTGTGTGTGTGTGTGTGTATGCAGTATCTATTGAAATCCATTATGTTATAAAGTACATGTACTATATGCCTAACTCATACTTGTACAAATATGTAAAAGTTACATCTGAATTTCTGTGGTGCACTCAGATTTATAAACCAAAAACGCTAACGGTACTTTGTCAGTTGGCATAAAAAAACTACAACAAACCAAAAAACAAAACCCAACAATAGCAACGCTAGATGACATTCTCTCAATTTGCTACCTTCATATCATGATTATTTCTTAGTGACTTAACTGTTCACTTCATGCTATGTTTGCTTTCCATTTTAGAAGGTGCTGCAGACCTCTCTGATGTATGAGTGCTTTATGCTGACCAATGCTTTCTTTATGCTGACCAATGCTATCTAATCTATCTAGCCATGTATGCCACTCTTATCACTATGGTATTGGTCTGATTCAGAAGCAACCTCAACAAAGGCTTGTCTGAGAGAACATAAATGAAGAAAAGTATTATCAGCATTATAGAAGCTTAGGACACCTTCTGTACTTGGAGATTGCCTTAAAGAACAGCAGAACTGATGGCTGAAGCCATTAGTCTGTAGCTAGTTTTGAAAGTCCTTCTAGGAGTTGACTAATAGTAGTAGCATGAGCACTGTAAAGAAGAAGGTGGCCCTATCAGAGAACTACGTGCTGCCTGGGGAATACTGTTTTCACAAGGGTGAGTTATATCTTTTTGAAGCCAAATAGAAAAACAACTTGAGGGAGTTAGCTGCAGCCCACCCTACAAGTTAAGCATGCACTTGAAATAACCTTGTATTGGAATTTAAAATGTGCAGAGCATATTACTAGGCTAATAAATATGTATTCCAGTGACCTTTATAAAAATGTTCCTACTTTATGGTTGTGCTAGTAGAGGTTACTACAGTGCTAGTTTTATATTCCCAAAGTACAATGATACTGGGAAGAACTGATTTAACGTTTATTGAGAGTTAACTTTAAACAAATTAATCAGATCATCTGCATCAATGGAGGGATTCAAACATACCATACAAGTCCAGTAGAAAATGGAATGGGTAAGAAAAGTATTTGATTTGTGTGAGAGTGGATTAAAAGTTTCTCTGCAGCATAACACTAAGCTAGAACCTGTCTGATCTTTAAGTCTTAATAACAAAATATTACACAGTGGTGGATCCTCGGCTCCTGTCCCGCGGGGCTGGGCCCCGTTCATGTATTTGGGACCTGCACATGGGTTTGCAGCATTGCCTGGTTTGGCAACATTGAGACCTTGTGCATGGGGTCACAGTGTTGCCAAAACTGAGTGACGCTGTGACCCCATGTCCCAGGTGGTAACTCCTGGAGTGGAAAGCTGGGCCCAGCCCTGCAGGATGAGCCACAGGACAAAAAGTCAAGTCACAGACACATGGGAAAATCAAGGTATCCATGACATTTTTCCCACTGTGACAAACCTACAGCCCTAGTGATAGGTTCTAGATCCTCCCTTGATGTAAATTGGGATTGCTCCACTGAAGTCAATAGCTGTGCCAGTTTACACAAAGCTGGCTCTATATCTACAAGTGAATTGAGTGTTCAGGTCAGAATTTATATAAAGCATATGGCATTAGATACACTTACAAACCTTGAGGAGACTTTCTGTTATGGGTGGACCAATTTGATTCTAGGAAACTGATTTTGTCAAATACAGAGTCTTAATCTTGAAATTAAACAAAATGTGGAGGAATCTTGGTGCAAGATTATCCCTGAGTTATTTGACACATCATAATATAATCATAGATTTGGACTGGTAAAGACGAAGGCAGTATGTCATGTCCACATGACTCTCACTCTACTAGTTCTAGTATGTTTACAAATACCTAGCTAATGTTTCAAATGAAGTCATTCCCAATTAGGACCTTTGGCTACAAATTAATGAAGAAAAATATTTCAAAGTCAAATTCAACTTAAACATTAGTAGGTCACTGCTGATGGCATAACTTTGAGAGTTAATGATGAGGGATAAGCCCCATATTTAAAAGAGAAAATTAAGCATACTGCAATGGTTCTCAAACTTTTTGAGTGGTGACCCCTTTCACGTACCAAGCCTCTGAGTGCGACCCCCCCTTATAAATATATAAAAAAGTTTTTAATTTAACACCATTATAAATGCTGGGGGCAAAGCGGGGTTTGGGGTGGAGGTTGACAGCTTGCGACCCGCCCATGTAATAGCCTCCCAACCCCCAGTTTGAGAACCCCTGGCATACTGCATCATAGCGCCCTTCATTTATTTTGACAAGTGCCAGTTTTAATTTAGGGTACTTCATACTACACTAATAATGTACCGTTGTATAATTTATAAGCAAAATAGTAATAGGGGACCTCGCTGTTGTTAAATCTCTGATGAAAAGTGAGGGAAGATGCTGGAGTTTTCTATGGATGTGTGAGAGAATAATTGCATTTTATGTAAAGTGGAATTAACAAGATTCTTCTGTCACTTATAGAGCCTACTCTATTGTCTCCTTGATCCCTGGGATTGGTATGGGATGTTGTTGTAAAGGTGATGGGCCAGGTTCTGATCCACACTAAGGTTCATTTTGTGCTGCAGGAGCAATGCAAAAGGATCTCTTATAACGAGCCATGAATAGGGAGCTGAAGATTTCTACAGTGTGGGGAATCGTCAGCTGGCGATATTGGCTGTATGCCAGCCTCTCCTGTCCCATTCTCTTCCTCCCATTCTCCTCCATCAGCATAATGGGTTCTATGTATATTTTTAAAAAATCTCTACTAGACAATACATGCTTCTCCTCCTGGAGAGAGGATTAGAAAACAAATACATGACATAGATCGGTCACATTGGTTAATGTGCTACTGGAAGGTGGTCAGATACTACAGTGATGAGCGTGGTACAAAAACCTACACAGAATAGAATGTGGTAAAGCTGGAGTACATGCAGCACTGCTGATCCTCGCTAAAAGGTAATGGCCCTTAAGGCTTATTACAAGATGGCACTATTTAGAGCAGCCCTTAGGCCACTCCAGCTTGCACTAGAGGCTGGATCATCCTCAGGATTGGGTAGTGGGAATGGAAAGGTCATTTAGAGCCAGCTTTGTCTCTTCCCTCCACTCAGCTGCACTGAACTCTGCTGCAACAGAGCTAGGATTATTTAACCCTACATGAAGAGATTAGTTCACAAATTACACAAGGTAGCTAAAAATATAAAAGGGAGAAAGAAGAAAATACAGAGAATTGCAGGAAAAATTAACAAGTTGAAAGGGATTCACAAACTATTCCAGGACAGTATTTCCTAGGTGAAAAAACTGTAGTGGGATAGGAAAGAGAAAGTACTTGAGAATTAATTGCTATTGACACAACACTTCTTATGTTCTTGTTGCTATGTTAATAAGATGAAGTTCAGCTGAATGCAGAGGGCTCCTCCAAGGCCCTTAGCACCACTTAAATTGCACGGTAAAGGCTTAAGTAGGGCTTACGTGGCATGTAGGGCCCTGTGTGGGGGTTAATTTAAACTATGTAGAAGATGTTGATTCAGTTCGTTAACTCCATTCCCTCTAAGAAAGCTGAAAATACAGTCTCCACAATATATACAGCTGCCAGAGAGACTGTTTCTGGGGAGGGAAAAGAGTTAGAGGCATTTCAGTATCTTTAAATAGATTCATATAAATTATTGTAAAAATCTAGAAAGATTATCCTGGACTATTTGAAGCGGGGTGAATAATTGAGACTAAATAAGGATGACAAAGTTATTTGCCAATTTGCGATGTAAATCCGCAGGCCATTAAAACTTTAAACCAGGTAAAAATATGGATAAATCAGTCCCCTGTGGAGTTTTATAAACAGCTCTGTGAAATATTGATCCTATTACTACAAGAATCTTTTTGATGAAACTCTCCAGGCAGACAGTCATCTTTCTTCACCTTGTAAAGCTTTAACTGATTTTTCCAAAGGTTCTTTCAAAAAGCTTGGACTAAATTTTTCCAAAACGATTTATTAAGACCAGGTGAGATTTTTGGGAAAGGTTTGTCGGGAGGCAATCTGTGAAAAATGTGGCATCTGTTTCAAACATTATTAAAGTTGTGCAGTCCTGCCAGGGTGCTGTCCTTGACCATTAGGCATTAAACTTTAATGGTGACATTTGCATCCTGATCTATTAAGCATCTGTCAGTTTGTTCACAGATTCACTTCAGGATCAGTATTTGATACATGCAGCAATGATGGCCAGTGGGATCTGGTACCCTTTTGAAATTTTTACAGGCCATGAAAGCGGAGTTTGGACTCTTTCAGCAAAGAGTTGCCATAAAAAATTAGCACTTGCCAACACCTGTGGGATATTTTTTCCATACTTGGAATGATAGACAACTTTGGAAATTATATTTAGTAAAAGTGGAAACAGTTGACAATTTTACTTTTCATAGCTTCTATTGTGTGTGTCGGAGAGTGAGTTGTGGTTGCTATGAGAAAAGTGAAGGAATTTTCTGACTTCTGTGCTTGTAAAACGTTTGAATCCTAACATTGCATTTTGTGTGCTGATTATGCTAAAGAGTGTCTATATATACATGTTTCAGAATAGCAGCCATGTTAGTCTGTATTCGCAAAAATAAAAGGAGTACTTGTGGTACCTTAGAGACTAACAAATTTATTTGAGCATAACCTTTCGTGAGCTACAGCTCACTTCATCAGATGCATTCAGTGGAAAATACAATAGGGAGATTTATATACAGAGAGAATCTGAAACAATGGGTGTTACCATACACACTGTAACGAGAGTGATCACTTAATACAGTGGGGAGATTTATATACATAGAGAACATGAAACAATGCGTGTTACCATACACACTGTAATGAGAGTGATCATTAATCGCACTTATAACAACAGAATACCAATACCAATTGGAAATTATTAAATATTTTTGGATGTTTTTCTACATTTTCAATATTGATTTCAATTACAACACAGAATACAAAGTCCACAGTGCTCACTTTATATTATTATTTTTTATTACAAAACATATGCACTGTAAAAATGATAAACAAAAGAAATAGTATTTTTCAGTTCACTTCATACAAGTACTGAAGTGCAGTCTCTTTATCGTGAAAGTGCAACTTACAAATGCAGAGTTTTTTTCATTACATAACCACTCAAAAACAAAACAGTGTAAAACTTTAGAGCTACAAGTTGACTCAGTCCTACTTCTTATTCTGCCAATCGCTAAAGCAAACAATATCACCTGAAAGTGAGAACAGGTGTTTGCATGGCACGTTTGCAGCTGGCAAGATATTTACGTACCAGATATGCTAAACATTCATATGCCCCTTCATGCTTCGGCTACCATTCCAGAGGACATGCTTACATGCTGATGATGCTTGTAAAAAGAATGCGTCAATTAAATTTGTGACTGTACTCCTTGGGGGGAGAATTGTACGTCTCCTACTCTGTTTTACCTGAATTCTACCATATATTTCATATTATAGCAGTCTCAGATGATGACCCAGCATATGTTCGTTTTAAGAACACTTTCACAGCAGATTTGACAAAACGCAAAGAAGGTGCTGATGTGAGATTTCTAAAAAATAGCTACAGCACTTGACCCAAGGTTTAAGAATCTGAAGTGCTGTCCAAAATCTGAGAGGGATGAGGTGTGGAGCATGCTTTTAGAAGTCTTAAAAAAGCAACACTCTGATGTGGAAACTACAGAACCCGAACACCAAAAAAGAAAATCAACCTTCTGCTGGTGGCATCTGACTCAGATGATGAAAATGAACATGTGTTAATCTGTACTGCTTTGGATTATTATCAGGCAGAATCCATCATCAGCATGGAAGCATGTCCTCTGGAATGGTGATTGAAGCATGAAGGGGCATATGAATGTTTAGCATATCTTGTATGTAAATATCTTGCAACGCCAGCTATAAACGTGCCATGCAAACACCTGTTCTCACTTTCAGGTGACATTGTAAACAAGAAGCAGGTAGCATTATCTCCCATCAATGTAAACAAATGTGTTTGTCTTAGCAATTGGCTGAACAAGAAGTAGGACTGAGTGGACTTGTAGGGTCTAAAGTTTTACACTGTTTTGTTTTTGAGTGCCGTTATGTAACAAAAAAATATGCATTTTGTAAGTTACACTTTCACAATAGAGATTGCACTTCAGTACTTGTATGAGGTGAATTGAAAAATACTATTTCTTTTGTTTATCATTTTTACATTGCACAGATTTGTAATAAAAGTAATATAAAGTGAGCACTGTGCACTTTGTATTCTGTGTTGTAATTGAAATCAATATTGAAAATGTAGAAAAACATCAAAAATATTTAATAATTTCCAATTGGTATTGGTATTCTATTGTTATAAGTGTGATTAATCGCAATTAATTTTTTGAGTTAATCACATGAGTTAACTGTGATTAATTGACAGCCCTAATTTCTACATTAGAAAATTGAGAGTCAGATTCTCCATTGGCTTAACTCCCCTGAAGTCAAAATCTCTTTTTCCACCTATTATTATTGGTTCAGTTATGAGTAGGACCCTACCACATTCCTGGCCAAAAATGTGTCAAGGACCATGACATGTCTCCCCCCATGAAATCTGGTCTTTTGTGTGCTTTTATCCTATACTATAGAGATTTCATAGGGGAGACCAGTGTTTTTCAAATTGGGGGTCCTGACCCATAAGGGATTTGCAGCGGGGTCACAAGATTATTTTAGGGGGGTTGTGGTATTGCCATCTTTACTTCTGCGCTGCCTTCAGAACTGAGCAGCTGGAGAGCGGCGGCTGTTGGCCGGGCGCCCAGCTCTGAAGGCAGCGCCCCACCAGCAGCAACGCAGAAGTAAGGGTGGCAATACCATACCATGCCATGCCACCCTTACTTCTGCACTGCTGCTGGCGGACTCTGCCTTCAGAGCTGGTCTCCCAGCCAGTAGCCGCTGCTCTGTAGCTGCCCAGCTCTGAAGGCAGTGTCACCACCAGTAGCGGCACAGAAGTAAGAGTTGCAGTACCGTGACCTTCCCCTCCCCCCAACTCCTTTTTGGGTCAGAACCCCTCCAGTTACAACATTGTGAAATTTCAGATTTAAATAGTTGAATTCACGAAATTTACAATTTTTAAAATCCTTTGACTGTGAAATTGACCAAAATAGACAATGATTTAGTTAAGAGTTTGCCATGAGCTCAGATTAAGGGGCAGTGAGTTGTGACCAAAGCTCTTGCCAGTTCCTACCCTGTTCCTCTCAGCTGTACGAGGTCAGCATGTAGCAGTTCTGTGGAAGCTGATTCCCTCAACCCCAAGCTGTGGTGCCAGTGCCCAGCACAGGGACATAAGGTTCAGAAGGTGTATGCCCTGTTTCTTCCCGCCCCTCTGGTGACACTACATTATCTGGGCCACAAGTTGGCTCTTCACTCCAAAAGGAAAAAATATACCAAGAAGTTGTGCTGTATAGACCTGATTCTGAATGATCCTGATATGAGCATCCTCAGCTCCCGCTGAAATGTGCCTGGTCCTGTGAAGTGCCCAAGAACACATGTGATTCCATTGACTTCAGCTGGAGCAGCGGGTGTTCCACATCTTTCAGGATCAGATGCAGTAAATGCCTAGAAAAACAAAAAGTTAGACTCCTTCCATATGGGACTTGATGCTGTGACCATAATTGCGTCCCCTCTCACTCCCCAAGATATGAGAAAACTGAAGTTAAGGGAAATGCCTAATAAGATGAAGCCACCCTCCAGACCTTATCCTTCAACATCTGTGCTCCTCAGGAACAATGAAATTGTCTGCCTCAAGGATGAAACTTGTGTGTGTTGGAGACAGGGCTTTCCTGGCTGCTGGCATGTGCATATAGCACTCGCTCCCACAGGATGCCGGAATGACCACTTTCAGGCCCACAAGAAAGACTCATTTCTTTGACCACTCAGTTCTGTTCAGCAGCACGCAATTTCACTTAGCATTTATGACGGATCAAATAAAAGCCCTTGTAATTCCTAACCAAGGCTCAGCAGTAAGCTGTTTCGTCACTGTGCATCACAATTCCTGGATTCTGCACCACTCTGTTGTGGCAGGCAGGAAATTCTGCCGAATGTATATTTAGAAATACAGGGTTGTAATTTAAATGTAATATGTAATAATACAGTCAATACACTAATTTTTATGGTGTTTATTTTCATAGTACATTCAGTTTATTCTACATTGTCCTCCCAGTTGGGATATGCCAACGATTTTTGGAGTTCATAATGCATCCTACATTGGAGGGGGTGAAGCTGGTGGTTTTGGTAGTTGAGCAGGAAGAATCTGAGGCTTTTTTGCCCCATGGGAGGTGTGGGAGGCAGTTGGGATTGCAGGATAAGCACAGTAGTTATAATGAACACCAATAAATTAGTTAACTATGTTGACATTTTAACATGTCACCTTTACAGATTTACCCTCTCATTGACATGAACAGGGTGGAGCACACAGGGCCTTGCTTGTAGACCTCCTAGTCAAAGGGCAAGAGAAATACCAAAGATTAGATCCTTTTCTGGGCTCTTGCCCATAAAGTGCTTAGCTACTGTGGATGAAGGATGTTGTAAGAAATCTCCATAAAATTGAAGTGAACTATTGTATGGTCTTTCCTTCACTTTGGTCTGCATAACTCACCAATGCCAGCAAAAGATCTGAGTAGTGGATCTTTCCCATTGCTTAGGAGATGTGCTACCCTTCATGGCTGAAAGATCTTACATATGTTAATGATTCGACTAATCAAATGGAATCAGTAGGAGGATAAGTACTGTAACTTGGATCGTATTAATAACTACATGAAAAATGGGTTATTTGCATCATTTCCTGGTGTTCACAATGTTATTTAAAAGACCTAATGTGCTGTCATGTATGATTTATGCAATGCAGATACGTTTTTATTACATTTGGAGCAGATATGTATTACAAATAGTATATTGCAATTTTGAATATAAAGATATTGCAGTGGTGTGAGGAGATATCCCAGAAAATCGTTTCTCAACACTTGACTGGGACTCAGGAGACCTGGATTCTGTACCTGACTGCCACTGGCCTGCTGGTGACCTTGGGCAAGTGACTGTACCTCTCTGTGCCTCAGTTTCCCCCTCTGTAAAATGAGGTGAATGATACTGACCTTCATATAGCACTTTCAGATCTACTGATGCAAAGTAATTGAAGAAGTAGGAGGTATTATTCTACAGAAACATGCAGCCCTCTACCTTTATTCTTCTCCAACAAAATGTTTGCATGTTTTTTTTTCTTAGACATGTACACTACATGACAATCTTTTACATGCTTTATTAAAAATATCCAAGTTTCACAGGTGCCTAGGTACTCACAACTTCGAAGTCAATGGAGCTACAGCTACTCAGCAACCCTAAAAGTTTAGGTCACTGTTATATAGGTGCCTGTGGGATAGCTCACCACCTTACCAGCCCAGGAAAGAAGCAGTGACGCACCAAAGTCTGTTTCGGCCCTTGCCTTTGGCACAATTTATTGTTCAAACACAAAAAACTCATGAAGTAAAATTAAACAAAGTGATTCCCCTGACCAAAGCTGTTGCAGTCCCCAGAGGCCTTTCCCTTTGCTTCTTTTATCCCTGCAAAGAGGACACACCCTTTCCTTCAGTCCTTGATGAGTCCTGTGACAGCTACGTAGCCCTTACCTGTTTCCTTGCTTTTTCTCTCTGTCACCCACTCTCCCTTGAGACTCTCCCTTCTTGGGAAATCTGCATTCACATGGGAAGCACCAGATCTGTGTTGCATCGTGAAAGCACAGGGATGCAGAGCCAGATACCAGCCTGGAGTTGGTCTCCTTCACAGATTGCAGACATTTCAGAGGGCCATGGTCAATCAATAGAGTAACAGGTGCCCCAAGCAGACAATAGCTCAAGGCCTCAATTGTTCATTTTATCACTACGCCCTCCTGCTAGACTGCCAAATAGTTGTTCTTTCTGGGAAGGAGCTTTATACTGAGATGTGGTGCTGAATGCTTCCCACCATCTAGTGCCTGCTAGACAAGGACTCCAAACCCTGCTGAGTCCTTAACCCTTTCCTGGCTCTTTCTCCCTGTCACCTTGCTTAACTTTGAAGTATCTCAATCTGAAAATTTTGGACTACTTCCATTATCTGTGAAAGCATGATTTCAATCCACCTCCAACTAAAATTGCAACTCACACACCACCTAAACAAAGAAGAAAGTTGTCTACTATTTTCTTTGTGTTATTACATTCAAACATCATCATCGTGGTAATATTTGTTACCTTTAACCTTAATCATTGCTTTCACACTGATACTTAAACATACACCTATATATCTTGACATATATCTTGCTTTTCCACTCTGCTTGCTTGGCCATGTAAATTTATGCCTTTGCTGCTTCTGCTGTCTGTTTAATGCCTCCAAGTGCATTGCTGAGCAAGAACACCCTCAAACGCCTCTTTAATTCCCTTTCTTGATGCAGAGCTTCATCTGCTTCTCCTGTCTGTCTCTGCCTTGACAATGAACTCTGTCTCATTCGATATGTCTCATTAGTGCTTCTAAGGCCATGTCTACTGGGGCTCGATTCTGCTGCGATTGATGCAGTGGGGTTTGATTTAGTGGGTCTAGATTCGCTAAATTGAGCGCAGAGCGCTCTCCCGTTGACACAGCATGGTGTAGACGCCACATTAAGTTAACCTAAGCTACGTTGACTCCATCCAGGACTGGCTGTAGGCACCAACAAAGCAAGCACGTGCTTGGGGAGGCACATTTCCAGGGGCAGCATTCCGGCCATTCTTTTTTTGGGGGGCAGTTGCGCTCTTGGGCTCTGTGCCACTTAGATGGGGTGAGGGTGCCACACCCCCAGCCGCAGCAGGAAGGGGAAGCCCTAGCCCTGGGATGCTGAGCTGCTAGGGCCCAGCCACTACCTAGGGAGGAGAGGGCAAGTCCTGCCGGGGAGCCGGGGCTGCACTGCCTCATCTGCGCACTGGCTGCTGTGCTGCCTTGTGCCACCCCTTATATCGGGGCTTCTCTGCATGGCCAGGCGGGGTAGGGGGTAAAGTCCCTGCAGGTGCTGGGAGAAGGTGACATCACTCCCTCCGCTTCCAGCGCTACCTGCGAGCCCCAGCCCCACCTGAGCTTGGGGCGGCAAATTTTTTGCTTGGAGTGGCAAAAAACCTAGAGCCGGCCCTGACTCCAGTGACGTTATTCACATAGCTGGAGTAGCGTAACTTAGGTCAACTTACACCCATAGTGTAGACAAGGCCTAACTATTGTCACCTTCACAACATTACTCATTACACCAGTGCCTCTGTGTTGAAATCCACATCCATTCATCCATCCCCTCTTGCTTCAGATAACAGTAACTCTCTTCCCTGTGCTATTCCACTTGGCTAGGACTGCTCTTCTTTCTCTCCTGCCACACCATTGTGCAACTGCTTGATGTTGTGAAGGATGCTTTGGGAGTCAGTCAGCCATTTGAATGCAGCAGGTACAAAATTAACAGTGGGCCGCAGGAAGCAAGTCACTCGGAGTCAATCGGGCTGCATGTTCTGGGGCTGTTTTAAGTACGACTATGCAAAGGGAGAAATTCAAGAAGCAGCAAAGAGTTACCAATATTAGGAGGCAGCACTTCCAAGTGCTCTGCACTCCCCTCTGCTGCTTGGAACCGGGCCTCCTCCTGCCTCAGCACAGGAGAGTAGCAGGAAAGGCTATAGTTAAAGCTGCTGTTGGCGTCCAAAGCAGCGTCTGCATTCCCTTCCGCTGCTGTGCCTCTCAGACTACTCTGAGCCCAGCTGGAACACTTATAATGTCTCCTTTGCCAGCACATTTTAGTTTTTCATTGGCTATTAATTAACTGTGAATTTTTGTTTCCTATTGGAATTCTTCAAAACAATTTGTGGTACAATACACTTTTTTATTTTTAATATCGATTGTTATTTTTTTTTATTGTTCTGTAGGAATTTAGTTATTTATATTACTATAGTGCCTAGGAGCCTTAGTCATGGACCAGGACTCCATTTTGCTGGATGGTGTACAACCACCAAACAAAATGGCAGTCACTGCTCCAGGGCTTACCATCTAAGCCCCAAACACTTCATAACAGTAGTAGGGTTGGCCATAGGTTGTGTGGAGGGAAATACAACAAGTTAGTTTTGGGAGCTTTTGGGTCTTTATCCCATTGCCAGCTGGAGCTTCATTTCCTGGATACATAAAGTTGTTTGTACTCGCTCAGTAGATATCCAATTTCCTGAAGGAAGTGGAGTTTCTAATCCCCCTCTTTTAAATTACATCTCTTGAATAGACTGCAGAAGCGATGTCCAGGAGAAGACTGTACATGTTGTAATTCAGTTAAGTCTTAAGTCTTTTGCACTGTTTCTTGCACATCTCTCGTTAGTATCAAAATAGCAGGTGAATTTGCCTTTAAATAGCACTGGGTTTTTTTATGCTTTGTTTAATGAGAAGTCTAAAACTGCGGATTTATTAATGTTGTGCATTAACATGATTCATAAACATTAGGATCTATTAAACACTTCATAAAGCCTTCAGGGAAACCTTTAACAAATGTTAGTTGTATTTATAATTTAGAAATCCTTAGAAATTGGGTTATCATTAGTTTCCTGTCAAGTAAAATGTTGCAGAAGAGTAGAAAGGGTGATCTAACATGACCTAGAATGAAAGTCGTAGTGAAACCTGGTGTGTAGTCTGATTCTGATCTTGCCTTTAAAAACTGGTATATCAGTGACCCTTGCAATACACATCTAAGCAAATGCAAGGGAAGCAAGAAAAAACCTAGGTAGAAATTGAGGTTAGAGTTTGCACAACTATAATTAAAAAAATGAGTGGAAATATAATCTGATTCTTATTAGATTGGCAGAAAATCCAGCTCAAGACAACATAATACAGAACATGGCAAACCTTAATATTCAAAACAGGAACTCACTTCTTTGCATTTGTAAAAATCTTGGTATAGAAAGATTGTATGCTCTAGTAGCATACAAAACTAATCTAGCAATGTGCCAAAGTATTAAAGCAAAGTAAATAATCTCCAGTGTTCTTATTCCCCACAGAAATTGTTTAATATCTTATCTTTCAAAACTAGTTTTCTAAAAATTCATGATGTCTGTGTAATATTCTTCAGTATTCATGCAAGGGTTTCAACAGTGTGAGAGCATCTCCTAACTATTATGTGCTTTGGGAACTGCCCCAACTCTAAAGAGACTTTTTCCATAGAGTGGAAATGCAAAACATAAAACCAGCAATTGGAATTCCTGAACTGGCAGTTACTGTGTATAAACTGGATAAGCTTTGTTTTACTGGTGTTGGTGATTCAATAGATAGTACTTCCTTTAAGTTAGTGATGTACCAAGGCCCCTGCTGTTGAAGGCGGTGGACCTGATTCTGATCTCACATTAGGGCAAATTATTAGTAACTCCATAGAAGTAAATTAAGTTACATCAGTGTAAAACTTATGAGATAAAGATCAGACTCTCTTATCTTTTGTTTGATCCATCCATATTAGGTTCTGATTACTTATGGTTGTTAGTTTCCTTGGTACTTTTCACAACTGAAGTAATATTATCTCCAGTGCTGTGGTCGGATACCCATTTGGGTACTTGCTGCCACATTTTGGATTCCTACATTTCCTGTGCTGTTTCAATTGGATACTATATCCTTCTTGCTCTCCTTAAATGTTGTTCATTGTTGCTTTGTACTGTTAAACAGCAGCCACATTTGTTTTAGAGGTCACTACATTTCAGTGGTGGATGAAATGATCCAAGTCCAGTGGTTAGGGCATTAACCTGGGACCTGTTCTGCCACAGACTTCTGTGTGACCTCGGACAAATCAGTCTCTCACAGTTTCCCACTTGTATGGCCCTACCTTACCAGGGTATTTTAAGGATAAATGCATTAAAGACTGTAGGGTGCTCAGGTACCATGGTACTGGGGGGCCATATATGTACTGCAGATAGGTTAGAAATGATTCCTTTGTATAGGAGTTAGTCTTTGTATAGTGAAGACTTTTTTTTAATTGAACAATATGCAAATTACAAGTTATTAGTGCAAAGCTCTGAAATTGAGACTCTGATTCTTTGTATCAGAGTTGGTTACAAGAAGCTTCCATGGTGCATATACATGGGTGGGAGGAGAGTACAATTTTTTGAGATTACAGATATTTGTGATAGAAGGCCCTGTGAAAATGAAATATTTTTGAGGTACAGATTTAATTATTTTCATATATGAACTAATATCTATTCAACAGGTTTCAGAGTAGCAGCCGTGTTAGTCTGTATTCGCAAAAAGAAAAGGAGTACTTGTGGTACCTTAAAGACTAACAAATTTATTAGAGCATAAGCTTTCATGAGCTACAGCTCACTTCATCGGATGCTGAAGTGAGCTGTAGTTAACGAAAGCTTATGCTCTAATAAATTTGTTAGTCTCTAAGGTGCCACAAGTACTCCTTTTCTTTTTATCTATACAACAGTTATTGTACGCAGGACCATGATCATCAGCAGTATGCTTTGAATTACCCATTTTGATCACACAGTTTTATTTTCAAATGTTAATTTGTCCATAGTGAATAGTGCTTCTCCTCAGGAAAACTTTCAGATAGATATGCCAAGCAAAATCCGTAGATCAGCTTCCTTTTAATGTTTCTTGACATGAGCAGCTCCATTTCTCAAGTAGAATAGGAAATAAAGTTGATTTTGCAGGTCCATGGGGTGACTGTACATTTGATCAGTAGCTGTAGTGTAAACTGGAAAGGTCACTATAAATAATGTTTTAGTTTTATTGTTCCTAGAAGGACCAGAGTGACTCACTGTAGTTTTTTCCTATAGTTAATAAACACTGGTTGAAAGACTAATTTCTACATATTTATCAATGGTTGCAATTTGACAACATGACCATGGTTTTTCAGATACTTTCTAAAAATATCGCTATGCATATTCTCTTTAGGAGAGTTTGCTTATTTTTAAACTCATTAATATGTTCTGTTACTTTGCTTGCAGTCCACACTACAAATGTGACCCGGCCTATAAAAACAACTTGTAGTCTTTCTACTTCATATATTATTTGTAATAGCAATTAAATTTCTATATTATACACTGCAGATAGTGATATTTGAAGTAAACAGACTTTGGATAATGATGGCCCTATAAAAGTGACAATAATAAAGACTTGTTGGAACTAATAAAAACAGATGAAAGAATCCAAAGCAAAAGTGTCTCAGTGTTTGTCTTTATTTTTATTGTCACCAGTTATTCTGGACTCATTTCGCCCAAGAAAGAGATCTGATTATTTGTGCTAATTAGAAGTACATCACTGGTCTGAGTCACTTTTGTAATTAGTAGAAAGTTTGCAAGTGGATGGCAGAGAGTTCCTGTGTGATTTGTACTGTTAAGTTACTACACCCCCCCCCGAGGATTTACTGGAAAAATAAACAACAACAAAAAGAACAGCCAATTCTCTTTCACAGACAATATGCCAGAAAGTGCTTCATTTTCTTATATTGCTATTCCTTTTGCTCTTGGTTGAGATGTGCTGAATTTTCTGTTTGTGGACAGCACTAGTTTGTCATAAAGAAAGTAAGTGGAGATGGGAAGCCAGAAAATAAACCTGTTTGCTTTTGTCAGCTGCTGTGCCTGGTAATTCACTGAGCAGAAGTGTTGGAGCAAAGAGAACTCCTCTAGACTTACTGCCTTGGTTTCTGAGACAAATAGCAGATAAAAATGCTGGAGAGGGAGAGAGAAGAATTTGAAGGAAGACTAGCAAGAAGTAGGCCTGGGACATGGAAGAAAACATGAGCCATCTGTAGGCTGTTTTAGTGTACCATGTCTTGTTGATTCCAGATTGGAAGTTTGGTACATAGTCCGCCCCCTCGCCCCGCCTTCACGGTGTATAAAATGAACCATCACATGGGTGCAAATGTAGATGACAGGATAAAAATGCCAACTATTCAAGCCATGGGCAATCAGCCTGTGGATTTCTGGCAATCTAACTGCATAGATATTTTTGTCATTTACTTATAGATGTGCTTTGGAAGGCTGAAGCCTATGTGTCTGTCCGTTTCCAGCTGTGCTAGGGATGCCAACTTTCTAATTGCACAAAACTGAACACCCGAGCCGAGCCCCGCCCCTTCCCCAACACCCCGCCCTCTTCCCTGCCTCTTCCCCAAGGCCCTGCAGGAGGTGAGGTGCGAGGGTGATGGTGAGGGTTCTGGCTGGGGGTGCAGACTCTGGGGTGGGGCCAGGTATGAGGGATTCGCAGTTCAGAAGGGGGCTCTGGGTTTGTGGGGGGCTCAGGGCTGGGGCAGCGGGTTGGGGCTTGGGGTTGGGGCGTGGGCTTACCCCAGGCAGCTCCTGGTCAGTGGCGCAGCGGGGATAAGGCAGGCTGCCTGCCTGCCCTGGCACTGCGCTGCATCCCAGAAGCAGCCAGCAGGTCCAGCACCTAGGCTGGGGGGCCAGGAGGCTCTGCGCGCTGTTCTCAGTTCCTGACCAATGAGAGTGTGGAGCCAGTGCTTGGGCAGCGTGCAGAGCCCTGTCCCCCGCCACCTAAGAGCCGGACCTGCTGACCGCTTCCGGGGCACAGTGCGGTCCCTGGATACGTAGGGATTAGTCTGCCTTAGCCCTGCAGCACCGCTGACTGGACTTTTAACAGCCTGGTTGGCGGTGCTGACCGGAGCCACCAGGATCCCTTTTTGACTGGGTGTTCTGATCCAAAACTGGACGCCTGGTCACTCTAAGCTGTGCATGCACATGAAATAGGGAAGCAAGCTAAGTCTCCAGTCTCAGTGACGCATAAACGTGTATGTAAAACACAAGCATAGTTTTCTTCTCTGATGATTGAGATCTTAGGGTGCTGTTCACATATATTTATGTCAAGGGAGACCCTCTCTTCTTTTAAAAAAAATGAAATATGGGGAAGATCCCAAGTAGGGACAAGTATGCATGGGATAAAACCTAGGGATTGAGGATCCCCAAAAGAAATGGAGAGTTGCATTAAGTGCAAAACTCGCAAGCTCTTCAAATAGCTCTAATGTATCTCTATGAATAATGGGTCCATAAATATTGAGAGTTAAACTAATGTTCATCTAGAACAAAATGTGCTATTCTCCTGGGAAGAAAGACACAGTGGCCACAGCTAGGCTCTTGGCCAAATTAAGCAGTTCCCAGTTGGCCACATATTCCTTACAATGTTGTATAGAGTATAAATCTACATGGATTTCCCTTAGTTTCTGCCTGCTCCTGCTCTGTCTACACATAGCTAAGAAATAAGTTGAGACATGTCTGAGTCACTCTTTCTCTCTGTTATTTCTGACAGAGCCCCTCTTAACCAAAGAATAGCTGGGAAGTGATGTCAGAATCCAAGTTTTACTCCATTCAAAAATGAGAGGTCTTTTCACTTACAGGATAATTGTCAATCACAAAGAAAAGAGACATCCCATCATTTCTATTGGAATGCCGCACCTGTTTACTCTTTGTTAATGAAACGTCTTTATTTGACGTTCTCCGGTGTATGTGTTTCTCTCTTGTTCCACTAGAAGCTCTTTCTCGTATTTAAGGATTTGAATTTGCCAAGCACACTGACTCATTTCTCTGCTTTTTTTTTCTTTCGTGAAAACGCTAAAAGCAAAGTGCACAAGTACCTTTTAGCGGTACACTCACTACCTGTGTACACCTGTTTTGACTTGATTGTCACAGGAATTACCCACAGCAGTTGTAGGTGCAGCACCTGTTCCATTAGCAGTCAGTGCCTACTCAGCCTTTCATTAGCACATACAAAACTTCACCTCTTATAGGACCTTTTCACTATATAACCTAGGAAGGCTAGGAGGAAACAAACTCATTTACCAAAGGAAAGTGCCAATAATCAATGTAATCAAACTTTTCCCAAGAAGGAGGGCGTTACTGGTGAAGGAGGCAGTGAAAATGTCTGATCAGGTGGCCCCATTTGAAAATCCAGCTCTTTGGCACAAAATAATGGATAAAATATTTTCCACAAAGATTAACAATAGGGATCTTGGGAAATCAGGATGATGTAGCAGGATTCACAGAGACAGTTGAGGGGGAAAGTATCTGGACTCAAGAGATCATCGAAGTAAACAGGCAGAGGGTTATTCTAAGTTCCAAGCTTGACAACCCAGAGAGATGCATTGCTATAGAAAGCTGTAGACTGCCAGTTTTTGACATCAGCATTTCTCTACTACATTCAGATAATAAAGGCTCTATTTTAAGATCCATATGCACTTTTTTGAAGTCAATTTACAGGGAAATGTTGTTGAGAAACTGTCAGTGAAAGCAGGGATTGGTATAACCAAAATATCAGCTTTGAGGGAAGGGAAGGATTTCAAAATCTGGATCTAAATTTTCTAGCTCAGGATTAGTTTCTAGTAGAAAATATTCCAAATATGCCTATTTGTTTACAGTCTCTAGGGCTAAAGGTCACAGGGAAGATGGGCCATTTATTTATTTAGTTTTCTACTTCTTTTCTTAAAAGAATATCAGAAATATCCTCTTAGGAACCAAAAGAGTGAAAAAACAGAATATAGAGTTGATGCTTTACACTGTTTGGAGGAAGGCAACCCTTCAGTTCTGAATTCAGTTTCTCAGGGGAGCTTGGAAGGGGCTTCCACACACGCGGAGGCTCACAGCCCCACTGGTGTAGATGAAGAACTTTGAAGTCAGTGAATTTTCTCAGCTGAGAGACCTTGAAGGAGCAGACAGTCACAGGGTCTGGAAAAAACATACACACATACAATGGAAAGAATCACAATTAGTACATATGGGGAAGTGTGAAGTAGTCTCTTAATATAAGGTAGTGAGGATACAGACCCCAACAATTAAAAAGGGTCATGTAGAGATTTATTGAGCAGCATCTACAGGGTTATGGGCATAGTAAAAGGAGAATATCCTGAAAAAAGCACAAGCTTACTAAAAACGACAAATGAGATTTAAAATCTGAGTGACTGAATTCAGTCACTCGTCTACCTTATCACTTCCCATTTCCTGACCATTGGCATTAGTTTTGTGGACATATGAGTAAATGATGGAGACCCTGTTACTTTGGCATGCTAAGTTTGTATTTAGAGCCCATGGTACTAGGATTTAGGGACACAAGGAAAACACTGAGATGCTGCAGAACTTGTGGTGAAATCAGAGATACTCTGACAGTTGGGTTTATTCTGTTTACTTTAGTTCTTATACTGAGAGTAAGATTGCTGAGTGGTTGTGTCAATAAATATGATCCCTAGTACATTCTTGTGTTTTATAGCTTTTGTTTTGTTATCTGATCTGGCATCCCTATGGCCTGGTGTTGTAACTAAACAAAATCCATATTCATGCTGCTGAGTAAACATTGTGATAAGAACCTACCTGCAAAACTGAGTGCCGTTAATCATTTCTTTTCCTTTGCTTCTTTTCCTTCGTTTCCTTTGCTTCAGTTAATGTTCCTAAATGTGATTTAGCAGGTTTTTGCACCTCCTCCTATTTAGGTTATGTCTACACTAGCACTTTTCTTGGTAAAACTTTTGTTGGTCAGGGGTGAAAACTGACTGACAAAAGTTTCACAAATAAAAGCACCAGTGTGGACAGCACTATGTCGGTGGGAGACGCTCTCCTACTGACATTGCTATCTCTGCTCATTGTGGGTGGTTTAATTATTGCAGTGGGAGAGCTCTCTCCCACGCGCATAGAGTAGCTACACAGGAGACCCAAGAGCGGCACAGCTGTGCCACTGTAAGGTCTGTAGTGTAGACGTATTAGACTTGACGTATTAATTTCCCCTGGATATTCAGTCGTGATCAAAAAGAAAAGGAGTACTTGTGGCACCGTAGAGACTAACAAATTAATTTAAGCATAAGCTTTCGTGAACTACAGCTCACTTCATCGGATGCATTCGGTGGAAAATACAGTGGGGAGATTTATATACACACACAGAGAACATGAAACAATGGGTTTTATCATACACACTGTAAGGAGAGTGATCACTTAAGATGAGCTATTACCAGCAGGAAGGAGGTGGGGGAAGGAGGAAAACCTTTTATGATGATGATCAAGGTGGGCCATTTCCAGCAGTTAACAAGAATGTCTGAGTAACAGTGGGGGGTGGGGTGGGCGGGAGAAATAACATGGGGAAATAGTTTTACTTTGTGTAATGACCTATCCACTCCCAGTCTCTATTCAAGCCTAAGTTAATTGTATCCAGTTTGCAAATTAATTCCAATTCAGCAGTCTCTCGTTGGAGTCTGTTTTTGAAGTTTTTTTGGTGAAGGATAGCCACTCTCAGGTCTGTAATCGTATGACCAGAGAGATTGAAGTGTTCTCCAACTGGTTTTTGAATGTTATTATTCTTGACGTCTGATTTGTGTCCATTTATTCTTTTATGTATAGACTGTCCAGTTTGACCAATGTACATGGCAGAGGGGCACTGCTGGCACATGATGGCATATATCACATTGGTAGATGCACAGGTGAATGAGCCTCTGATAGTGTGGCTGATGTGATTAGGCCCTATGATGGTGTCCCCTGAATAGATATGTGGACAGAGTTGGCAATGGGCTTTGTTGCAAGGATAGGTTCCTGGGTTAGTGGTTCTGTTGTGTGGTGTGTGGTTGCTGGTGAGTATTTGATTCAGGTTTGGGGGCTGTCTGTAAGCAAGGACTGGCCTGTCTCCCAAGATCTGTGAGTGTGATGGGTCGTCCTTCAGGATAGGTTGTAGATCCTTGATGATGCGCTGGAGATGTTTTAGTTGGGGGCTGAAGGTGATGGCTAGTGGCGTTCTGTTATTTTCTTTGTTGGGCCTGTCCTGTAGTAGGTAACTTCTGGCTCTGTCAATCTGTTTCTACACTTCAGCTGGTGGATACTGTAGTTGTAAGAAAGCTTGATAGAAATCTTGTAGGTGTTTGTCTCTATCTGAGGGGTTGGAGGAAATGCGGTTGTATTGTAGAGGAGCAGTATCGGGGATACTGTTCCTGAAGGCTTATAGTCCATCTTTGTGTGGAATGTTGGTGTAGAGGGCTTGTACATCCATAGTGGCTAGGATGGTGTTTTTAGGAAGATCACCGATGGATTGTAGTTTCCTCAAGAAGTCAGTGGTGTCTCGAAGATAGCTGGGAGTGCTGGTAGCATAGGGCCTGAGGGGGGGGAGTCTACATAGCCAGACAATCTTGCTGTCAGGGTGCCAATGCTTGAGATGATGGGGCGTCCAGGATTTCCAGGTTTATGGATCTTGGGTAGGAGATAGAATACCCCAGGTCAGGATTCCAGGGGTGTGTCTGTGCGGATTTGTTCTTGTGCTTTTTCAGGGAGTTTCTTGAACAAATGGTGTAGTTTCTTTTGGTAACCCTCAGTGGGATCAGAGGGTAATGGCTTGTAGAAAGTGGTGTTGGAGAGCTGCCTAGTAGCCTCTTGTTCATATTCCGACCTATTCCTGATGACGATAGCACCTCCTTTGTCAACCTTTTTGATTATGATGTCAGAGTTGTTTCTGAGGCTGTGAATGGCATTGTGTTCTACACGACTGAGGTTATGGGGCAAGTGATGCTGCTTTTCCACAATTTCAGCCCATGCACGTTGGCAGAAGCACTCTATGTAGAAATCCAGTCTGTTGTTTTGACCTTCAGGAGGAGTCTACCCAGAATCCTTCTTTTTGTAGTGTTGGTTTCTCCCCCCCACCCCACCTCTCACTGTTCCTCAGACGTTCTTGTTAACTGCTGGAAATGGCCCACCTTGATTATCACCATAAAAGGTTTTCCTCCTTCCTCCACCCCCTTCCTGCTGGTAATAGCTCATCTTAAGTGATCATTCTCCTTACAGTGTGTATGATAAAAACCCATTGTTTCATGTTCTCTGTGTGTATATATAAATCTCCCCACTGTATTTTCCACCGAATGCATCCAATGAAGTGAGCTGTAGCTCACGAAAGCTTATGCTCAAATAAATTTGTTTGTCTCTAGGGTGCCACAAGTACTCCTTTTCTTTTTGCGAATACAGACTAACACGGCTGCTACTCTGAAATCAGTTGTGATCAGTAACTGGCTATGATATACGAAAAGGAGTACTTGTGGCACCTTAGAGACTAACAAATTTATTTGAGCATAAGCTTTCGTGAGCTACAGCTCACTTCATCGGATGCATGCAGTGGAAAATACAAGTGGGAGATTTTATATACACAGAGAACATGAAACAATGGGTGTTACCATACACACTGTGACGAGAGTGATCAGGTAAGGTGAGCTAATACCAGCAGGAGAGAGAAAAAAAACCTTTTTTAGTGATGATCAAGGTGGGCCATTTCCAACAGTTGACGAGAAAGTGTGAGGAACAGTGGGGTGGGGGTGAGGGGGGAATAAACATGGGGAAATAGTTTTACTTTGTGTAATGACACATCCACTCCCAGTCTTTATTCAAGCCTAACGTAATGGTGTCCACTTTGCAAATTAATTCCAATTCAGCAGTCTCTCGTTGGAGTCTGTTTTTGAAGTTTTTTTGGTGAAGAATTGTGACTTTTATGTCTGTAATCGAGTGACCAGAGAGATTGAAGTGTTCTCCGACTGGTTTTTGAATGTTATAATTCTTGACATCTGACTGGGTCTCTTTATTCTTTTACGTAGAGACTGTCCGGTTTGGCCAATGTACATGGCAGAGGGGCATTGTTGGCACATAATGGCATATAGCACATTGGTAGATGTGCAGATGAACGAGCCTCTGATAGCGTGGCTGACGTGATTAGGCACTTTGATGGTGTCCCCTGAATAGATATGTGGACAGAGTTGGCAATGGGCTTTGTTGCAAGGATAGGTTACTGGGTTAGTGTTTTTGTTGTGTGGTGTGTGGTTGCTGGTGAGTATTTGCTTCAGGTTGAGGGGCTGTCTGTAAGCAAGGACTGGCCTGTCTCCCAAGATCTGTGAGAGTGATGGGTCGTCCTTCAGGATAGGTTGTAGATCCTTGATGATGCGCTGGAGATGTTTTAGTTGGGGGCTAAAGGTGATGGCTAGTGGCGTTCTGTTATTTTCTTTGTTGGGCCTGTCCTGTAGTAGGTAACTTCTGGCTCTGTCAATCTGTTTCTACACTTCAGCTGGTGGATACTGTAGTTGTAAGAAAGCTTGATAGAGATCTTGTAGGTGTTTGTCTCTATCTGAGGGGTTGGAGCAAATGCGGTTGTATTGTAGAGCTTGGCTGTAGACAATGGATCGTGTGGTGTGGTCTGGATGAAAGCTGGAGGCATGTAGGTAGGAATAGCAGTCAGTAGGTTTCCGGTATAGGATGGTGTTTATGTGACCATCGCTTATTAGCACCGTAGTGTCCAGGAAGTGGATCTCTTGTGTGGACTGGTCCAGGCTGACGTTGATGGTGGGATGGAAATTGTTGAAATCATGGTGGAATTCCTCAAGAGCTTCTTTTCCATGGGTCCAGATTATGAAGATGTCATCAATGTAGCACAAGTAGAGTAGGGGATGAGAGCTGAGGAAGCGTTGTTCTAAGTCAGCCATAAAAATATTGGCATACTGTGGGGCCATGCCCCTACTCATAGCAGTGTCACTGATTTGAACGTATACATTGTCCCCAAATGTGAAATAGTTATGGGTGAGGACAAAATCACAAAGTTCGCACCAGGTTTGCCGTGACATCATCGGGGATACTGTTCCTGATGGCTTGTTGTCCATCTTTGTGTGGAATGTTGGTGTAGAGGGCTTCTACATCCAGAGCATTTAGGCTGGTGTTTTCAGGAAGATCACCGATGGATTGTAGTTTCTTCAGGAAGTCAGTGGTGTCTCGAAGATAACTAGGAGTGCTGGTAGCATAGGGCCTGAGGAGGGAGTCTACATAGCCAAACAATCCTGCTGTCAGTGTGCCAATGCCCGAGATGATGGGGTGTCCAGGATTTCCAGGTTTATGGATCTTGGGTAGCAGATAGAATACCCCTGCTTGGGGTTCTAGGGGTGTGTCTGTATGGATTTGTTCTTGTGCTTTTTCAGGGAGTATCTTGGACTACAGAATAACATACCAGCTAGTTCTATACTACCACCTGAATCACAATTTTAGAGTGACATATACCTACTCTATAATTGACATGGGTAAGAACTATGTGGGGATTTAGAAAGAGAGTTAGTTGTAAGTCAAGACTTCAGAGTGACACCATCTTAGGGAGCATGATAACTAAAGTTTTGTGTCCTCACCTGAAGTCTACCAGTCAAGCTGTTAAAGTAGAGATGGCAGAGAGATACAGTGTTATCAATTAGCCACCTGCATGAGCTTTCTCTGACTCAAAGAACGAATGGAGGGCTGATTGCTGTTTCATGTATGTGCTGTATGACATGATCTTGGGTGCTGTTCTGCCACATCCAGGACCTGACACTTGACATTGCACGCCAATCTCAATCATTCTGATTTCATTATGAATGTCTAAGGAGCAAGTTGTGTGTGAATCTGGTAGCTCCCAAGGCAGCTGGGAATTGTGGCATACTATAGAAGGTATCTATTGGTTGGTGTTATTGCTATTCTTGTATGAGAAATCAAGCATATTAAACAGTTTTCTTCAGAATATCCCCAATAATGCTAAACCAATATGGGTAATGCCTATAGAATCTCTTACAATGGTTTAACTTTCCAAGAGCTCAGTTCTGCCACCTTCACTCAAGAAGTAGCTTTACTTTGTGAGTAGCCCCATTTATTTCTAGTGCACAGTCCCAAATGCTAGGCTTTGGATTTTGGTTGTACTACATGAAGAGGAAGGTGCTGTCAAGCTGTTTGGAATGACTCAAACGCATGAGTACGAACCTTAGAGCAGACTGTTAAGAAGCAGGGCACACACCCTAAATTGGTGAGTTCTATACATAGATTTCACCAACTAAATATCAAGTGTGAACTCCTCAAGGACTACCGCAGCCTTAACATGGAGTCACAGACAATCCCCTTGGGCACTCTGATCTATCTTGCCTTTGTAATAGATGGTCCCTTACACCAAAAATCACAGTACTGTTCAGGTTACTCCCAGTCCTAAAGGACCAGTCACTTACCCCAGATCAATTGCACTTTAGATCTTGCATCAGTGATAACTTGTGTCAATCCGATAATAAACTAACCATTTATTAACTAAGAAAAATAAATGAGTTATTTATGTGGTTAAAGCAGATAAACCTACACACACAAAGGAGTTAAAGTCTTATGTTCCAAAAGGTAACAGGGGGCTGCTCAAATATGCAATCTCTATATGTCCTCTAGGGCTAACCCAGGCTAAGCAGCTGGGGATCCCTTACTTATGCTTAGAAATATTGTCCTCTAAAGTCCAAGCAGAGTAGAGATACAGTTTTTCTTCCTGTCAGGGATTTTTATTCCCTTCCCCCAAGGTTCAAGCTGATGGGACGAGTCCCCATGCACATCTCCTCTTCATGGATATGGGGCGCAATCAGGGAAATATTTTTTCTTCTGATGTTTCACAATGGTTTGTCTGGTGTCTATGAGCCTTCTTTTCTCAGGCAGGAGATAACACCTCCTGTGCTAAACTAGAATTTCACACTTGGTAATCCTGCTCTCCTGACTGGTGGTTTTACAGACAGAGAAAACACTTAAATATTATCTTATAACGTATTCAGATGTTTAAACTTCATGAAAACTAACAGAACGTTACTTGTATTGTTTTTGCTTATCTGTTCCTGGCATAATATAATAGCAAACATTTACATAGTAAATACCCCTGTAATTAAATAATACATTAGACACCAAAGCAGCCTTTGGGAATGCTAATGAAGGACTTTATCAGAAAAGGTGCTAATTTCAAAGCAAATGGCCATATTGGTGATGACCAGAGGTCAAAAGATTAAGTTCATTTCTCACTCATTGGCATCAAAGGAAAAGCCCACATGGGTAGAGACACTGTCAGCAGCTTTTTGTGTGAATATACTATAAAGATGGGCTCAAGGAAAGAGCTTTTATCTCTGGATTGTTTGAATACTAACAGGGCAGAATTATTGAATGAGAAGATGGAGCTCTCCAGAGTTATTCTGGGTGGTCCTGAGAGACTTTTGAGAAACTGGCAGATGTGTGTATATATATATCTCTGCTACCATTTGGAATTATAGACTGACTCACCTGTACATACGTTTTACCAGCTTTAACCTCTCAATAACTCTCATTTCCTTTTCTTACCTGATAAACCTTTAGTTAGTTTACTATAGAATTGGCTGCCAGCGTTGTCTTTGGTGTAAGATCCAGAGAACCAATTGATCTGGGGTAAGTGATTGATCTTTTGGGACTGGGAGAAACTTGATGTGATGTGATGTGATTTTAGGTTTAAGTAATCTTTTATCACAAAGTTCCGTTTGTCTGGTTGGCAAGAAAGGCTGGAGAGTCTAAGGGAACTCTCTGTGACTCCATGGTAAGACTGGTACAGTGATTCAGGAGTTCACATTTGTTAGTGGCTTGGTGAATCTAATTATAAAATATACCACCAGTTTGGGGTGTCTGTTCTTGTTTTCTGACAGTCTGCCCTAAGAGAGGCACAGTTGTGAGCCACTCCGGACAGCATGAAAATGGGACACTGATATTACAAATGAGATTAATGCATGCAGCATCCTATAAGCATTTAATAAAGTCTAAATACTAAACACCAATTTAACATCTATTTTAAATATTTTGGAAACCATCCTGGTTTTCAGCTTTGTATTGGTCAGCGTTCAGTTGAGGCCTAGGGGCCTTGGCATGACCAGGCACCTGGTCTGCCACTAGGGTTGCCAGCTCTCTAGGATTGTCCTGGAGTTCCCAGGAATTAAAGATTAATCTTTAATTAAAGATTATATTATGCAATGAAATCTCCAGGAATTTGTCCAACCAAAGTTTGCCATTGTCATAGATCTTACTACTCTTCCAGAGCAAGAGTGGTAGAGTAGGGCCGTAAATATTCTTGCAGGTCCTGGCTTAGGAGATAAGGAGTGGCACTGGTCTGTTTACCCAAATCTCCGTCTTTGAAAACACAATTCAGTGAATTTAAGAAATGACGATCTGAGACAATAGTTTCTCCTGAAAATAGATATCACTGTTCCCAGAACAGCCATTGTTTCAACTTGTGCTAGAAATCTGTGTAGTTGCTTGGGGTCAGCTTAATAAACGGAGGATAATTGCTTCGTCAGTCATGCTTTTTAAGACTGCAGTGGTAAGTTTTGATTAGCCATGCTGATATTGCTAAAGGGGGGATGTGTCTGGGCAGATATTTAACTTGTGTGGCTCTTGACACAGAATGACCAGTCTCTTACATCTCTCTGAGTACAATAATCTAACCCCCAGGGAATGCAATGCGGTGGTTGGAGAGTTTGGTGGGTGGTTTTTTGTTTTTGTTTTTGTTTTTTGTTTTGCTTTTTTTTTTTTTTGCATGTCTAATCCTTTGCTCTTAGGAAAGTTGCGAGGATCTGTACCTCTAAAAATCCATTTTCTAATATACAGGTTCTGCATAATGCTTTCAATATCTAGCCCTCTGTGTCTTAGGAAGGCTTAAACTGAAAAATCCAAACCACCTGGGATCTGGTGGAAAGCTGGGAACATTTGCTTCCCTTAAAATATGTTGAGTGGCATGCTATGCAGGAGAGAGTATTATCTAACTGATGGGGATAATTTTAAAATGGGATGTGCCTGTATTGCATGAATAAAATTGGCAGTGGTAGGCTAATTTGGATACACAATTGCACTTGCAGACACTTTAACATTTAAGCACCAATTAATACATACAAACTTCTTCTATTTTCATGTGTAGTTATGATGCATTTCAAAACTGCATTTGTAATGCATTAGTCTGCATTTCTTCAGGTCAGACTACTGAGGGATGTATTTGATTTTGATATCATTTTTTGAAAGGATTTAAGTTTTAAAAAAAAACACCAAACTAATTGGTACAATTGTGCAGTGCTGTGGTATACCAAGCCTATAAGGTACTAGTAGTGATTAGGTGTCCCACAGCTCAGAGGCCAGTGCTGAAGGTGCTTCAGCTGCTCGGCCCTTATAGGTACTAGTCCTGGTGGGTCCCCCCAGACATGTATCTAGAGTGGAGTATTTTACTAGGGCTGGCAAGAAAGGGAAAGCTGAAAATGCCATAAATAGAGTGTCTTAAATAGGTACAGCTCAAAGTAAAACAATAGTGGTTCCTGTTTGGTCCTTGGGGGGAAGCCTAGTCCTGTTCTTTATTAAAAGCAAATAAGAGCTTGCAGATTTCCAGGTCAGGCTCAGGTAGTCGTGTGTCATGTTGGGGTGCCTTTGCACTAGCTCCCTGCCCAGTGTCTGCTGCTTCCTCACAAGTTCCACACAGACCTGAACCTTCTTGCAGTGTCCAACTATCACGCCCTGTTTCACACATGGTTCCCTGGCTGCTGTTGCAGCCTTCTCTGCACACAGTTCCCTGGAAATTTCCCTGCATTCAGCTGCTCCTGGCTTGCCTGCAGCTGCTGCTTCCCCAAAAGCCAGGATACTTCCTGGGTCATGGTATTTCATTGCAATTCTGCCCTACTGGCTAGGGCAGAGGAAATGAATGTGTCTACATATTCACCTCCAGAGGGCCCTAAATCAGTGGAGAAAAGGTTGATGGGAATTGTAATTTCCAGTTTAGTAGATTTGTCTATTGCAGATAGATTGGAAAGAGCAAAACTATTTTATATAAAAACTCAGATAGTTAAAAAGGAAACTGGAAAAAAAAACTGTGACAGAATACTGTGGGTCAAAGCCTATGGCCCTTTCTGTAGTCCCTTAATTAAAACAGATTTCCTACTGACGTTTTCATTAAGGTTTTGCCAGAATAAAGACTGTAGAATTTGGTCCTACATATAAAATGAAAAAGAACATACTTCAACAGTGTCCAATCCACAGATAACAATGCTGTTAAAGAGGGGGAGCATCAAATATACTCACAGTTCAAGGACATATGAAAAAGATAAAACCTCTATTCTATTTTGCATGGGTGCTTACACTGCGTTTATCACCATAGTATCTTAGCACCTTGCAGTAGTGCCTTAGGTGACATGACTAACATCTGTCACATGTCGTTTGTTCTTTCATCCTGTCCCCTGGGGGAGAAGTGTGCGTAGTGAAGTGTTTTTGTTTGGTTGAGTGTGTTTTGTCGGTTTTATTTTTTGTGTGTGTGTGTTTTTATATATATGTTCCTATGTGTTAGAGGAGTCAGGTCAAAGATATGCACCTTGCATTTAGCGTGGAAATGATGAGGTTTGTGATGGTCCTTAGTTCCTGGGGGAGTTCATTCCATGGTCTTTGATCAGCCCCCAGGGAAGTTCTTTCTCCCTCACAGATGAGCTTTACCCTTACTGAAAAGAGTTCCATTGTCCCAATAATCTCATACGTTACCGTAAGCAGTGAAATAAAGGGGAGAGATGAGAGAGTGTTTTACCGGCTAATCTGGCAGAGATCAAGTGGTACAGTCTCTGTTGTTTTTAAGGCACAGCCGTGTGTTAGGGGAACTGTAGAGGTACACTTTGGGGATCACAGAGTGTGCACACAGCCACTCTGTCACTTCAGAAGAGGGTGCAACATCTACTTTCTGTTGGGTCTGGCCTGCTCTGCTCATGTCCACTCACTTTAGACAAGCTACTACCAGCAGTGGCTCTGGCCTCACTCCTATCTATCCAGCTGTCTAGCTTCTTCTGTTGACAGCAATCAGTGTAGTATCTGGGCATCAGTATGGGCTAGAAAAAAACATTTTGCCTAGTTCCAGTGTGTGTGTGCACAAGGTAAGGGGGCTTCCTTGTGTTGTTGTCTTGAACCTCATCCCCTTTGTGGACCAGCATAGGAACTGAACATGGTCTTACCTTTAGTGTTTTTCTTCTTTCTTCCTGACAATTGTCTTGGGGATAAGCATTAAAGGTGACTCTAAATGATAAAATTCTATTAAAATAAAATTTTAATTTAACGTTTTCGTCTTAGTAACAGTGTGTGCGTGTGTGTGTGTGTGTGTGTGGGCAGTTGTAGCCTGCTATAAATTACTTTAGTTTTGGTTATCAAAATCCAGTGGCTGAAGAGGAGTGTAGGGAGGAAAAGGATCTGGCACATTCTATTTGCATCACACAAAACTGGAACAAACACAAGGGGACAGGATCAATGAGGCATTGATCAGTGTCCAGTTGTGCAGGCATAGATTTCCATTAATGTTTTGAAAATCAGAAATTCTGCATATTCTGTTTTATGTTAATTGAGCACTTCGGGCACAAAACAGCATGTTGATACATTCCACCTCTTTAGCTGCATTTCTTATATTGCTTCAATGAAAATATGTCTCTTGCTAATGCATCTTAAATGGATTCTTTGAAAATGCAGCCCTGTCCATCTTAGGGAAGAAACTTATTCTGCATTAAAAAGTCAGAGTGTTATGGGAAAAGTGAGGTTACAGAGGATTGGTAGGAGGCTACTGTTACACTTGAAAGCACATTCCTCAATATTTGTATGTGTGAGTTTTTGAGAACATTTAATGTTTCATGCTAAGGGAAAATCGTGATCCTTTGAATGGAATGGTGATTCTTTATGAAGACTCCTCCAATTTGCTGTTGCAGTGTTACAGACCAACAACAGTAAGTACATTAAGTCTGTGGCTCCCTCAGGTTTATTTTTAAACTAAAATTAATCTACAAACCTCTTCAGAATTTATTTGAGCTTTCATATAGGATAAAAAATTAACACAATTATTTTATGAACATATTCTATTTTTTCCCCTTCAACATGTAGCTTGGTTAAGTGGAGAGATGTACCTAACAGATGTTTTGTTTGTGTGTATTGCTTGACAACAATTGGCACCTTACAACGGCAAAGCTTAAACCAATTATGAATAGCTGCAACAGCAAAAATCAAGATCAATACAACACAAGGTCGATTTTTTTCTTGTAATATTACTTTGTTGAGGAGTTGGAGGGAGGTTAGGGAGGAAGAAACAATAAATGTATGTTTTTGCACTTCTTTTCTTATGACCGCAGAGTGCAATCAGTGTGTCTTGTGACAGGGAAGTAGTATCTCGTATCTCTTTAGAAACATAGGTTATAGTGGTACATAAAAACAGGAGTGCAAAAACACCATCATAGGGTAATTTTCCACAAAGTAAGGGGAATTGGTGATCCTTTAGTTTCTCCCTCAGCCTCCTTGCCCCATTGTGAGGTCCCCAGTTAGACTCTCACTAGTGGCCTCATGTGGAGCAAAGCCAACCCAAACCACCTCCCCCCACATTCTTCCACCCCCTTGTGCTGAAGAAGAGAAGATTAGCCTGCCAAAGGATGAGAAACTGTGAAACTCCAGGGTAAGCCAGCAATTGAGGTTGCTATACTGTAAGCTGACCTGCACACCATTTAAAACTATGCATGCAGGGAATAGAAGGCACTGTCAGGTATGCCTCATCTCTTCCTTCCCAGTAAAAAGAGAGCAGATCTAGAGACAGATCATGGGATTAGCGAGTCTTCGATCCAGTTTTGTGAGGATAGCTCATTTGAGGAAGAGTTCAGCTTAACAAAGATAGTTCCAGCAAGCTGATCTGGAGAGATGAAGCATTATTCTGAATTTGTCGCTGCTGCCTATATAGAGAATGAGGTTGATCTCGCAGAAACCTTGCAATGGTATCAAAAGTTGAAAAGTTGCTAGGGAATATAAACTAGAGGACAAGAATACCTTACTTAACTTACTGAGCAAGATATGATTGTCCTTCCAAGCCCGTTAAGGATCATTGTTGCCCTTAGAAGATATAAGAGAAAGTATCCTGCCTGTCCACTGTTTGGTAAATTCTCAATCTTCCATCTGGAGGACCCCGATCATAAATTTTTGGTCTCCATAACTCCCATAAGCTATGTTGCCTTATGAAAAAGAAACAGACCACTTGAGCAGAGTCCTTCAGCAGTCTCTGGTCCTACCACAGGTGACACCTTGCTGGATGGAACGTATCCCCAGGAATACTGTAGTCAAGAAGATAGATTGAACTTTCAAATACATGTTTGCATTCCCTAACTATTTCTATGGCTTACTCAGAATGCGTTTCAACCCAGCCACTGAATCTGTCATCCCCTCAGTAAATCCCAATCCAGTTTGAAAGACACATTCCTTTTATAGCCTGACTGCATAAGAGGGTGTGCTAAGAGTTTCAGTTTCCGTTTCCATGCACTACAACACAGTGGCTAAGAACATGGAATGATGATTTCTCTAAGCCATGCTTTACATTTTTACAACCTGTCCTCAAGAACAGATATTCTTTCAGTGACTGTTCAGATCAATCTCTAAGCAATGTTTCTGAAGAGAGGTTGTCTTCCAGACAAATCCTCCCAAAAGTACCAGTGGTATAATGGAAGTCATCTTATAACTGTATTTGTATGGTTCCTTCTTTAAGCAGGTCTCTGAGAGTCTCTCTTAGTGTAAGGAGGTGTAATTTACATCACCTTACATATGACAACTAAAATTGGCTCTGGTTAATAAACAGGGGGCTCAAAACTGTCTAATTGGTGATTGGCTCTGATCCTTGTTCATCTACTTGAGGAGGTTCACCCAAACTTTACAAATTGGTGCCCCTGGGTGAAGATAATGAATTAATGAGTTTAAAAAGTCTTATTTCATTACCTGCAGCACACTCCATTGCACAATGTGTAAAGGTTATTTTGCCAGTGATGCATATGCTAATATATTTTATTGAAGCTATTTTGATATACTGAAGCTGAAGTAGTCTATACAGATTTTTCTAAAGTCTATTAGACATTGCATTTTAGGAGAGCTTTAAGAAGACGGATTTCCAGAGGTTATCTTTTCCTCCCTCTTCCAGGGAAAAGTTAGAATGTTTCATTTAATTTATGTTAATTAGTATAATTTCATCTGGGTTCAGGGGATAAGAGAGGAGGTGGGAGAGACTGAGTTTCCTTAATTTGCCTTCATTAACTACGTCAAGCATAAACCTGTTCCTCTTGATGTAGATGAAGGGTAGAGTAAAAGAAGGGAAATTTTGCTGTACTTTCAGGCTGATGTTAAAAAGAGTTGATGTTGAAAATATGAATGATAATGATGACAATGGTAGGGGAAGTATGAAAAATTAGGTGTGTTATGATGTGTAGTACAGCAATACTTGTATATTTATTTTTCATATATCAGTCTTTGGCTATATGTTCATGGGACTTTCTGAAGCCAAGGAGAGTCACCGACATACATATTTAAGGGCAAAATTAGGCCTAAGTATTATAACGGGCATCCTTGTTAAATACTGGTACATCTTAAAAGGGTGTCAGATTATTTACGCAGTTAACATTTGATTGTCAGATGAGATTTTAATGGTGTAAATAATAAAATAAAAGTTTAGAATTCTACAAAAAAGGCATTCTAGTATGTGTTCACTTGTAGAGACATAAGAGCCATTTTCTACTATGTCTGTCAGACTATTGAATATTCAGTGTAACAGAAGTGCAAGAGTTATACAAATTATTGGGAAAATGAGGTGTTTGTAGTGATTTTTGATGATGTATTTTAACCTGAGCTTTCTGTTACAAAGAGTTTAGTTCATTTCTGCTGTTGATCCAGATCCGCTGATTCAGAGATGCAAAAGTTTTATATGGAACACTGTCCAATTTAGTCATTTTGCCTAATGAGATGAATAAAACTTGTGTCTGTTTGTTAGCTATGGTAAATGGTTCTACAGTAGTATGACATGGGTAAAGGATGACCTGATACTTGTTAGGTGAGGACACTTATCAGACAAAATGTGTTTGTTTAAATTTTTAAGATTATCAACGAGCATCCATGCTATACTCAAATAATGGACTGCTCTTGACGCACATATTAATATCCTTACAATTGTTTATTAGTGGGTATTTTTCTTCACAATCCTAGCCCTAGAAATTTTTCTCTTTTGTATGAAAGCCTTGATCCTGCAGAGTTTGATAACCTCTGTCAAGGTGAGTGGATTTTTCCAGCCCTCATATGTGGCATCTAAAAGAATTGGCACAGACATCATTGGGGCTTCTCGATCACTTAGAGATCATCAACAGAAAGTGCTGTTTCTGTCTCCTACACAAACCTAAAACCAGAAAGATCAGGATCTAGGAAATCTGTAGCTTTCAGTTGCTGCTGGAGTAACTTTGTCACAATCTGCTTTCCCAAAAATATGATACACTTTCTTCTGAGAACTCCCGTTTTAAACTATGAGTGGAAACCTCCTATCCTAGGCTTTAATTCCAAGTGTAGCCTATTGGCCAACTGCAGTCCATAGAGTTCAACCTTGTGGCCCAGGCTCTCCTTCTCTTCATTATAGAGATGTGGCCTGGAGAGACTACAGGTTCCAACATACAGTGCTCATGATGGCTACCATAGCTCATGGAGACATGCTGGGGTCTCTAGACATGTGTCTCAAATATGTCACTGTTGCTGACATTCAGATACTAGTGTAAGGAAAATGGTATAAACATTCCGTCGCATAGGTGGCAGGACTGGTTGAAAAATAGCAATTATTTGTCACTGGAAATTAAAACCAAAAAATTATTCCCCCTCCCCCCTCCTGCTGCATTTGCCAACATTTTGTTTGTGTTTGTTTTTTGTACAAAAGATTGACACGGAAAAACCAAAACATCATGGTTTCTAAAAAGATTTTTTAGTAAAAATGTTCATATTTCAAAAATTAAGAAATTGTTCTTTTTCAGGTTTTGTTTGTTAATTATGAAAATATGGAAAATGTTGACTGAAAAGCCATTTTTCACTGAAAGAACTGGGTTGGGTTTTTTTGGGTGGGGGGATGAAGGTATTAACCAACTCTAATACCTACTGTTTAAAAAAGAAAGGCAGTTGCAAATTGGGCTTCTGATAATTTTGATGCACCAGTCAGTGTAAATGTTAAGAACCCCCATACAGCACGAAACTGAGTCTTACTTTAAATTCTGACTTCAATGGTGGTAAAGCTTACTTAGGGCAACTGTGAAAAATAGGGTATGTTTAAATTCAGCGGGCTTGGAAGTAATGATTTTTTTTAAAATGCCAAGATGTCAAAACAACTACAGAAAAGATTGAAGTACACCAACATGTAACAATGCACTTCCAGTTTATCTGCTGCTGAATTTTTTCAATTTAATAATCCTGTCTTCCAGGGTCTAAAGTGGTGGTTCATTGTATGTAATGTTTTACTGTCACTCTACCAGCATTAAAAAAATAATTGAAATTATCTTGAGGAAACCAAATCCCTTTATTTCAAAGACAAATTAGATTGATGTATCTTACCATTCTCTATAGATTTCTTCATAAGCGCATTACTTGTTGAAGTGGTACCAGACATTTTGTATATTACAGCAATTTGCATACATTCATTAAGCTGTACTTTGTAAGACTTACTGACAGGGGCATTTGATGATTTTTTGTATGTGTGCACTGTATTGTGTCTTTACACAGAGCAATCTGTTAAATCATGCCTTTGTCCTTTGGTTTGTCAATAAATGATAAATGAAGCAAATGTTAATAGCTGTGGGAGAGTTTTTGGTGTTCGCAGAATAAAGGACAACAGTGGAAGGCATGATTTGTTTGTGAAAAAGGCAGTCAGTGACAGTAAAGAAAGAAGAGCACTACAAATAAATACTTTTTACAGCTTGTTTTATATCTGTATATGCTTTTCAGGATAGCCTACTGAATAAACACTTCAAAAATAAATGCTACTCAGTACCAGGATCCAGAATTGGACTGGTGGTAAGAGAGAAGAGGTTGTTTCCTTGTGCGGTTCTCTACAGCTAAACAATGGAATGTTCATGTTGTTTTCTGTCACTTTTGCAGTAGAGTACTAGGAAGGAGCAGCCATCTGCAGGCTGGCTGATTATTTGGGTGGAAAAATGTGACATTTTCCCAAATTGTGCCTGCAATCCAAGTTCCACCTACTTGTGATACCTGACTAATAAGATGCCTCTCATAGTTTGCTGTGCATAAGATGATTGTCCCTTTTGTTTATTGCATGCTTTCAGTAGTGAAACTATTTCAGCAATGAAATAGTTCATAATGTTGACATTTAAATTGTCGTAATGGAGCTTCAAAGTTAATACCTATTTGAGATGAATGGGAACAGTTAACCTCCCTCAGAGCTATTGTTTCAGGCTATCTGCAGATTCATTTGAACTTTATTGTGGTGTTTTACACCCTATTTGCATTTTGAAGGCAATTTTCACAACTATAAGGTCCAGATAATTAATTTTTAAAAATAAATCCTGGCCTCTAGAAGCCAATATAGCAACCTCTAGGAAAAGTACTGGCTCACAGAGTCATCCCAGTTCAACCCATGTGTGCACTTAATAATGTGGAGTAAACACTATGGTAGGAGACTGGGAATAAAGAGGAAAGATATGGACACCAAGAAGGGTAAGAGATGAGAGAGAGACAGAGATAAAAGGGGAAAGGGATGACTACAGACTGATGGTAAAGTAAAGGTTACCCTTTTGGTCACCCAGGAAGTCTTCAATTGCTTGTCATGGTACATGTACTAAGTAGCTTATGCCATTTTGCAGGTGATATTTTGCTGATTTTTCACAGTAGCTTTAGTGGGATTTCTCTTCGTCATTCCTATATTTCTCATCTCTGAAGCACTGACAATTTTTGAGATCAAATAGAGGATGCAGAGATGTAGTTCTATTGTTCATGCTCCTTTATTGTGGATTCTAAACTTTCACGTCTGTCTTGTCTGCATTTGACATAAACAGTAAGAATGGCAAACAAGTATATAGAGTGAATAATCCTGGAAATTGTAATATTTATAAAGATTTCTTGAACACATAGAGCAGAGTAGTGGGGGGTTATTTGTTGTTGTTGTTGTTCTTGCCTGCGTGTGCTTATGCATGTTTTAGCCCAACCCCTGATCCCCATCCGTCTCCTCCTCCCCCACAAAACATCAAATATGAGCCTCTGTGCCCTTTGAACATATGTTCATGCACAGAGCTGGGAGTATAGGTTAAAGCGTGAGTTTTTCTATAAGTTGTCCTACCTTTCTATCTCGCAGTAAAGATGCCACTAACGCACATGTTGTTGAGCTTGTGTTTAGATAGGTTTCAGAGTAGCAGCCGTGTTAGTCTGTATTCGCAAAAAGAAAAGGAGTACTTGTGGCACCTTAGAGACTAACAAATTTATTAGAGCATAAGCTTTCGTGAGCTACAGCTCACTTCATCGGATGCATTTGGTGGAAAAAAAACCACCATTTTTTCCCATCAAATGCATCCGACGAAGTGAGCTGTAGCTCACGAAAGCTTATGCTCTAATAAATTTGTTAGTCTCTAAGGTGCCACAAGTACTCCTTTTCTTTTTGTGTTTAGATAGTTCTCCAGTGCCATCCCACAGCTCTTGGGGCCTGTGTGTTATGTCCCCTCTACCTACTCACTTCCCACTCATCTCCTATGCACTGGAAGCTATCTGCTGTGTTCAGTGTGGGGAGCCTAAAGATTATCTACCACCAGGCTAAGGATGGCAAGTCTGGCAACAATCTGTCTGCGTGCCTTTACCACAATGTATTCAACCACATATTTACTGCTACCGTGAGCATGGAGCCTTCAGTACTGCATAACATGCTGCTAATTTTTTTTTTTTTAAAGACCAATGCAGGTTTATAGGTGCACAAGGCATCCCTTATTTCCCTTGCTTCCCTGGACCCAGCCCCAGTAATGGCAGGCACACCTTTTGATTATTTGTATGGAGTCTGCAAACCAGCAGCATCTTGAGTTAACTCCGTGGGAAAATTCTAGCCCTTATCCTCATGGATGTTGTGCAGGCCACAGCACAGATGGAACTGGCTGCATTGGTATCCAAACAGATTTGTAGGCAGCACCAGCTTGCTTTCAGCCTTCCAAATGCACACTCCTTCACCATCTGCAACTGCTAAGTGTGTAATTAATCCTTCTTCTGCCAGGTGCTCTGTGGTGAGGGTATGGTTTCATAAACCATCAAGTAGGGGGTAAATGAGATCTCTTAAAATAATTGGGCACAAATACCCCATTGATAATCATGTTATTTGGATGGAATAAGGTCCCTGTTTGTCCAAATAGATAAAAATAAAATCTCCTCACCACCTTGGTGTCATGCACGTTTCCTGTACATCCCACATTGGTGTTCATGAACCTGCCTTTGTGATTGACCAAGGCCTACAGAACAATAGGGTAGTATTCTTTACAGTTGACATATTCATGTGGTCCTTGTGGTAGGCAAATGATGGGCACTTGAGTGTTGTCAGTGGCCCCAGCACAGTTTGGAGACCCCATTCTCCGAAAGCCAGTTATTATTTAAGGCATATTACCAATGTCTACCACTTGTGGCAAAACCACAGTATTAATGGTTTCACAAGCTACCACCACCATATCATCAACAGTTGACTTGCCAATAGTAAACTGATTATCCACCCACCTGTAGTAGTTAGGGATAGCCAGCTTCCAGGTGGCAATAACAACCTGCTTCTGGACTGGTGTGGCCTCCCTCATTTGCAGTCCTGGCACTGGAGGGTCATTCGGGGCAAGCTCCTTGTACAGATACAGGAAGGCGGTCTTTATCTTGCGAAAATTCTGTAGTTACTGCTAGTAATTCCAGGTTTGCAATCACATTGTGATCCCACAATGCCGTGCTAGTTGTCCTGTGTCAAAAGCACTAGTCTGTATAGGAAACCACAGTTGCAACATGCAACAGATATCTCCCGTCTGCCGTGAATGAGCTCTCCTCTGAGTCTTATCACCACCTTCCATTCAGAAGGAAATGCTTCTGAAATGTCACTCACCGTCTTCTAGATCCTCTGTCTGTATCCTGTTGGAATAACAGTTCAGCCACAAGTAGAAACAGCTCATCCAGTAGTTCTGGATCCATGGCTTGGCACCAGCTGGAACAGACAGAGCTGGAAGTGCTTCTGCTAAATGCTACACTGTCTACCACATGCCTTTCAAGATCCAGGGGTCCTACACGTGCCTATCACAACATGTACTGTACCTCATCCAGTGCACAGAATGCCTCAATAACAGCTATAGGGGTGAAACCAGAAAATCACTACGCTCTTGAACAAACTCACAGAGGAAAATGATAGAAGACAAAAACACCCTATTATCTGTGGGTGAACAAATTTCACAAAGGTTTCAGAGTTTATGCCCAAATAAATTTGTTAGTCTCTAAGGTATCACAAGGACTTCTCATTGTTTTTGCCTTTCACAAAGTGATCACTCTGTATCTGACCTATCAGGCTTCATCCTCAAAGGAAACTGCACAACACTTTCAGAAGATGAGCCTAGGAGCTTAAATTCATAACTTTGCTAAACACTAAAAATCATAGGTTTCAGAGTAGCAACCATGTTAGTCTGTATCTGCAAAAAGAACAGGAGTACTTGTGGCACCTTAGAGACTAACATTTGAGCATAAGCTTTCGTGGGCTACAGCTCACTTCATCGGATGCATGCAGTGGAAAATACAGTAGGGTGATTTTATATACACAGAGAACATGAAACAACGGGTGTTACCATGCACACTGTAACGAGAGTGATCAGGTAAGGTGAGCTATCACCAGCAGGAGAGAGAGAGACCCTTTTGTGGTGATAATCAAGATGGGCCATTTCCAGCCATTGACAAGAACCTGTGAGGAATAGTGCGGGGGAAGGGGGGAAATAAACATGGGGAAATAGTTTTACTTTGTGTAATGACACATCCACTCCCAGTCTTTACTCAAGCCTAATGTAATGGTGTCCAGTTTGCAAATTTGTCCAGTCCGTTTCTGAAGTTTTTTTCATGGTCTTCATAAAGACACTGGATTTATGCCTTATTATGACAATCCGTAACCCACTAACGCTCCTTTTTGGTCCTGTGACTACAGGGATGTTAACGGGCCACATCACCTTGAACAGTGCCTTAGAATATGTGTTAACTACTTATGATTTAAGACTGCGAGTCTGTCACAGAAGTCACAGATTCCGTGACTTTCCATGACCTCTGTGATTTTGCAGTGGGTGGTTCTGGCTCAGGGCTAGGGGCATGGGGTTGGGGGCGGCGGCTGGGTGCCTACCTCAGGGTGGGGGCTCCCACTGGCATGGCCCTGCAGGTCCTAGGCGGTGGAGGGGCCAAGGTGCGGGGGGAAGGCTCTGCGCCACCTGCTGCCTGTACCCACAGGCCTTGCCCCCGCAGCTGCCATTGGCTTGCGCTCCTCCACTGCCTAGGAGCTGCAGGGACGCGGACCTGGGTAGGGAGCCCCTGCCAGCCCTTCTCCCCCAGCACCAGTGGGGTCCCAGGCCACTTCCCTCAGCACCCATGGCGCTGCCGGACTGCCCCCCCCGAGCACCCGTGGCCCCCACCCAAATTTTAGTCACAGGTATTTTTAGTAAAAGTCATGGGCAGGTCACGGGCTTTGAATTTTTGTTTACTGCCCATGACCTGTTCATGACTTACTAAAAATATCCATGACTAAATCGTAGCTTTACTTATGATAAACTATCTGTTCGAACTTATGTTTAGCTGTGACACTCGGACTACCTTCCCCAGACCTGAAGAAGATCTCTGTGTAGCTCAAAAGCTTCTCTCTCTCACCAACGGAAGTTGGTCCAATAAAAGTTATTAGCTCACCCACCTGTCTTTCTAATATCCTGGGACTTACAGCTACAGCCACGTTGCATTTTGCTAATTGTGCTGGCTAGCTAAGAACACATCCACACAAAGGCCCAGGAGGGATAAACAAGTTCTTCCACAATATATACCAACCAATTCCTAGGGTGGCTCAATTTAGTAAGGCACTAAGAACACTGGATTATCCCCCCAAAACATATGTAACTCCAGTGTCAATGTTGATGCAACTAGATTGGTATGGGGCATGTGCAGCTCTGTAGTGTGGACATTTGGCAGTGGCTTGGCAAGCACATGTGCATATACGTATCAGCCAGGACACACATACACTCTGCAGTGTAGATATACCCTAAGAAATCTTCAAGATAGTGTGGTAGACAAACTGATGGAGCCACCAGATAAGAGTTGGTACCGAATAAGGACCATTCCCACCTCAGTCTGGCACTTGAATTGTTGTCTTTTCTACTTTCCTTATTTTTCTATCCCTTTCCATGTCAGTTAATTCTTTTTTTGTTTGTTTCCTTCTTCTGCCACATCTTACAGTTTTAACTGTTCAGTCTTTTCTTTTTCTTCTTTCTTTAGTAACTGTATAGTAAAACTAATTTATTTTGTCAAATGGATTATACACTGCACAGTGCTGATATCTGTATCACTGTGTCAGAATCACCAGGAGAATTTATAGAGACTCTAGCTACTAATTGTGGGTAAGTGCTATTCACATGCACATACACATGCACATGCCTGAACATGTGTCTGCTTTAGGGACAGAAATATATGGAGCCAGATTTTGCAATCCATAGTAGAATTGTCATTTTTAACCTTTCTTTATTGATGCATGGTTCTCTAATTCATGCTGTTGTTCTGCTGCAAATCAAAGGCAGAATGTGGCTCAAATGTATGTCTGTTTGTAGGTTTTTTAATAGATTTTTATTTTCTGCCATACCACTAGCCATTATACATATTGAATGTGTTGGTTTTATTCTATCATTACTGATAGTTGTAGTAAAATTACTATTCTAAAACTTGATGTTTGCAGGAACTATCCTGTACTATTTTTGAATTCCCATAAACAAGCTTACTTAAAAGCTTTATGATACTGTATATGACTTAAATGTAATATTTAATAGATTATCTTACTAGTCATTCTTATGTCACACAACATGCATAGCTCTACACATACTGTAAAGGACAATATTTTAAACTTGTTTCCAAATGGAAGTTTAGCAGAATTATTTTACTCTGCTTTTATGCCCAAACTATTTACTTTCAAAAAAAGAAAAGGAGTACTTGTGGCACCTTAGAGACTAACAAATTTATTAGAGCATAAGCTTTCATGAGCAACAGCTCACTTCATCGGATGAAGTGAGCTGTAGCTCACGAAAGCTTATGCTCTAATAAATTTGTTAGTCTCTAAGGTGCCACAAGTACTCCTTTTCTTTTTGCGAATACAGACTAACACGGCTGCTACTATGAAACCTGTCATTATTTACTTTCAGTGACATAATTTTAATGTCTCTGGTTTTCCTTTGCAGATCTTGGTCACTGAAGGTGAAGCAATCTTTGGCTACATGCTTCTACAAACCTGGTGAAGATATACTACAAACAGGTACTGTATAGGATAACTCCAGAGTTGGTCTTACATTATTTGGTTATTGAGCTAAGTTTTTATGGCTATTTGTTGTAATATTGCAATTCTTAAATCCTCTAAAAAATCTCAGTTGTCATTAGTGGAGTAATGTGGTAGATCTTTGTATGCTACATTTTCAGTAAGGTATGTAGTATTTGTATAGGAAAATAAAGAAATGCATGATGCACACGATTGTTTAGAGAGAACTGCTTAGAACTAAATATATAGGTTTAATTTCAAAGTGGGCACAATTGTGGGTGTATATGAGCATCTTGGCAGTGGAGTTAATATACAGCCCTGCGTTTGGGCCTCGATCCTCCAAACACTGACTTAACTTTGCTACTGTAAGTAGTCTCGTTGATTCCAACTGGAATTATTCAAGGTAGAAACATTAAACATATGAGTAAATGTTTGTTGAATCAGGGCTGTAGACGGTGAAATCCTGGCTCCACTGAAGTTAATGACAGAACTCCCACTGATTTCAGTGGGGCCAGGATTTCCCCCAGAATGCCTGTGGGGACTGCACAGGCAGTTTAAAAAATATGTACATTCATATAACTAAGCCATTATTAGATGATTTGGAGTTACTCAATTAGGTGTCGAAAGTTGGGTCACACCTTGTGACACTTGAAAATGTTGTTGTGCTACTGGAGATGAAGAATGTGAAATGAGAACATTTAGAACAGTTTATTCATCCAAAAGGATTTACAGAACTAGATAATCTTTCTATTTTATATCTGAAGAGGAGCAGGGTTTTTCAAAGATACGGATTTGACAAACAAACTTTATTTGATCCTGTATGAGGAGCTTAAAAGATTTAGAGGGGGAAAGGGTGAATTGTTCTTATGAAATAAAAACTAGGGTCAGGTCCAGGGTGTAGTAGTCCTCCAGGCAAAGATGGGATTTGGCAGTAACCTGGTTGTTCCTTATTAGGCCTGTCTTGACATGAGTAATTGAACATAGGTGAGTCCTTATTTCCTGGGGGGCAGGATTAGGGAGGTAAATAGATTAGCAGGCTGGAAACAGAATGTCTGTACTAGCTAAAATAAGGGGGCACATCCAGGGAATGATTTACAACAGACAAGATAAGAATGGGTAAAATAAGCCTGGAATGTAAGGTGAGGTAAAGAGTAAGTCGCACATGGACAGGGCGTGCTGTACAGTGATTGGTTTCGGCAATCCAAGCCCATCCCAAAATGTTTGATGAAATGTATAGTTTCATCTGTAGATTTTAGTGTATTTTGAAAAGCTGGAGAAGTACCATTATTTCCATTTACTGGAGAAAAAAATATTATGTTTTAAATTAAAAAGAAGATTTTTTAATTTAAATTGGATTTTTTATTTAAATTGAATATGTTTGTTTATAAAAATACAATTTTTTACAATTAAATTTGAAATTTACAACTTAAGTTAAGGCCTACATTTACTATAATCTATTTAAATCATTTAAATTAAACACAAAAATAATATTAAGCAGTACATATTTGGTGCCAAATTCTAAAGAAACACCACTGAACTGGTGGAAGTCACTTGAAATCAGAGTTTGCTGAAGTGCTAAACCAGCTTTTGACAGCAGTAACCTCTTCTGCAGGTACAGAGAGAATACTTTGTGCATTACAGTGTATTCAATGATTTTGTTCAGTGATTAATTTATTCAAAGTTAAGAAACCAATAGGGACTTGGACAAAAGAAGGAAAGCTTGTTTTTCTTCTTCCAATCCGCAGATAAAATGTAGGTGTGCGAAGATGAGATCTACTAATTCTAAAATCTTGAGGCATATGGTGACCAGAAAAAATCAATTAAATTTGCCAAGCACAGAATAATGGGTGAGATAGATAGATAAATTATTTAATAAATAAAATAAAAAAATATAATAAAATGCTATTTTTGTGCATTTTTAATTGAATTTGAATTTCTGTCTAAAGAGAGCTTGACACAAATTGCAAGTAAAAATTAATCATCTAGTAAATAAGATATGCAACATTTATCATTTTCTAACATAATAAAAAATGTAAAAAAATAAGAATCTGAATAAATGCAAGTTCAGATATCTAATTGCTTAAATAAATGTGTATTATAGTGGTGCAGTAGTGCCACTATCGTTAAGGTTCCATAACAACTTTTATTTAAACCTAGACCTTTCTAAGTCTCATTGTCGGAGTACTTTGAAATTTGGTGCTCATAAGGAGGGTGCAGTATAGGGATAGTGATTGAAATTTGGGATCATTTGAAGTAGAGGTTGCGGAGATATAAACCCTGAAAAAAAGAGCTGTTTTTGAAAAAGTTTTTTTTTGCAGAGCTAGAGATAAAACTGTTGATATGATGCAGGTCAAAATCATCGCAGTCTGTGAAGTTTTACCCAAGGTAGTGTATGACACCCACTAAATCTTTGGGGGCTCCAATCTGAGCATGGTATGTAAGAACATGTTTGCTTCTTTGCTTGCATAGATGGGTAGTCCAGAAGGATTGTATTGTGCATGCACCAATAAAGAAAAAAAAATATGAGAGGATTTCTATGCAGCCAATTTATACTTGCCTGGTTAGTTTGAGGGAATGTGCTAACGCTACTGCCTCTGGTGAACATACCACCATTGACATTTCTAATCTGTACAACTATGCAATAAAGATTTAATAATTCATATTGCTTGCCGCAAGTTGTCTCTGTTATAATGTGTTTTAATTTTATCGGGAAGTTTGCTGTGAACACAGCAGAATATTTTTGTTATATCAGGTGGGGAGGCGCCAAAGACAGCACTTGGTGAGTGTGGGGGGGTGGAGGGTGGCAGGACAAGGACAGGGAGCGAGGTTGTGGCTGCAGCGGGGTTAGGCAATGAAGATAGGTGGTAGGCAAGCTTTGGACTGGTTGTTTGAGGAAATATCTGTATTGTAACCTCCTGAGGAGATGGGAAGGGTGGGAGTGGCTACTTGCTGAACTCAGGGTAGGTTAATGTGGTGTTTTCAAAGACACTGCCATATTTCCAACATGTGGATACTGGGTGATTCCCGGATCATGAGGTTGCAAATGTTTGCAGGAGAACAATGGGTACAGCATGCCATGGGGACTGCTAAGTGCAGGCTGATTTGGGAAGAGAGAGGTTGCTTGCGTTGTCATCATATTTTACCCACTCTGCAGCATTTACGTGGTGCCATAGGAAATTGTGATCTACTTGATATTGGGTGATTCACTCGGGCAGAAATGATCTGGGACTTATTCCTGATGTACACATCAAACTATGTCTGAGAGCATATTTGGACTGCATCAGAGATTTGTGTCCAAGAGCAGTGATGGCTTCCTCTGACTTGTCTGAGCATCTACATAATTACCTCAGTGACAATATGAAAGCTATTAATAAGTCTGGAAGAACATTTTTGGGGAAATTTGATGGTTCATGGTGTCACAGTTCAAGGCCACTGCACTTTACTTCCCCCTCCCTGGTCCAGCGAGGGCACCCACTCTTGGGCAGAGAAAGGAGCCTCTCCCTCCTGACCAGGGAATTTCCAGGCTTCACAGTTCCCTGCCTACACTGTGAATTCCCCAGCAAGTCAGACTGCGTAAGCAGGCCTGCTTTCCCTTCTTCTCAGATGCTATAAACAGTGTCATTGCCCATGGTATAAGGTTACCACTCAGCTTTTTCTAAGCAAGCACATTTATTCTTAAGGGAAAAGCATTACAGAGAAAATATGTTAAAACAATAAAAGAACCTACATGCATGTTAAGTTTACCAGAGATCATCCACCATCTCTCTCCACAAGGGCTTTGGTAGGTGTCAATCCTTCCTTAAGGATTGGCGCCTGCCCTTTGGACAGAAAGTCCTTTCCAATTGCTGGATCAGAATGAAGGCCCAGAGTCAGTTTAAACTCTGGCTATTTATCCAAAAGTCCTTTCTGTGTCTGTTGGTCTCTGGAGAATCCAGTTTTGAGGTGTTTAGATGTTGCTTATAATTATTAGAATTGGGAACACTGGCTGTTGGGAGTCTGAAAGGACAGGAAACAGGAAGGATGGGGGAGGAGTTGAGACGCTGGGAGAAAGCTACAGAGGATGCAGCAGCAGCTTGGTAAAGAGGTTTCCACTTTGAAAATAAAGTCCTGTTGAAGCTTGTTAGTACCTTGCCTGGTTGATACAACATTTTGGCGATGAGGATGGATCTTCTTCCTCTGAACCCACCTGCACCCTTTTTGCAAAGCCCAGGTGAGCCTCCAATTGCTTTTACTACCTGGATCCATATGTTTGAGACTTATCTGCTTGCAATCAGTGCTACAGAGATTTCTGAAGTAAGAAAGCATGCTCTGCTAATCCACTGCCTTGGAGCAGAAGGGCAGTGTATATTTTATACTTTTCCCCTTGCAGATGATAAATATGAGACTGCACTCACTGCATTAAAGACTTTTTTTGTGCCAAAAGTGAATATAGTAGCTAATCACTACAGATTTTGCCAGCGTGAGCAGAAACCAGAGGAAACTGTAATGCAGTATATTGCTTCCCTGAGGAGTCTGATTGTAATTTGTGACTTTGGGAATATGGCAGATGAGATGATTAGAGACCAGTTCATTGAGAAAACAACCATGCTTCATGTAAGAGAACGCTTACTTCTAGAACCACAACTTACATTAGAAAAAGCTACAGCTGAAGCCAAAATAATGAGCATGGATACAGGAGGCACAGTCCAAGCTGTGATTCTTTTGCAGAAAAGTTCATTACCACTGCAGACACACAATTGCAAAAGGAAAACTAATGAATCACAGAATCAGCAAATTCAAAATACAGTAAAAGCATGTTTTCGCTCTGGATCCCCACAACATCTTGCAAGCTACACAGGATGTCCAACAAAAGTAGCTCAGTGCAATCATTGCAATAAGACTGGACATTTTGCTAAAGTATGTCGAAGTAGCCAGTTCAATCAACAGGTGCATGCAGTTACAATACCAGATGTTACTGTGCTGAGCGTGGACAAAATCACTACTGCACATATTCCAAAACAGATAAAGTGCACTGTAAATATTTCCGCCATACCCCCAGGCAAACCACACTCTATTCAGCTAATGTTGGGCACTGGCTCAGCAGTATCTATACTACCTGATTCCATCTATCTGTATTACTTTAAAGATGTGCCTCTTACTGAACCCAAACTTCACTTGGTGTTCTATTTGAAAAACCATATTCCAATACATGGCTGCCTGCCAGTATTAATTACTTTTGGTGATTGCTGTGTAACTGCAGAGTTCTACATTGTCCACAAAGGCACTCCTATCCTTGGCAGAGATTTATTGGCTGCTTTAAATGGATGAAGTTAATGGATGAATTGATCTTCCTCAGCAAAGCACTGTTGTGGTACACACATCAGTTTCAGCTGGGACCCAACACCAAGTTGAGAAGAAACTCGGCTGTGCTTATGGGTTTCTGCATAAAGTTAAAATGCGGAATAATGTGATGCCTGTATGACAGAAGTTACGGTGCTTACCATTTTCAGTCAGGGAAGCCGTTTCAGAGGAACTTAGAAAGCTTGTTCAAAAGGACATTATAGAAGAGATTGACTCCTCGGAATGGGTTTCACCTATAGTAGTGACACAGAAGAAGGGTGGAGGCATTCGCCTTTGTATGGACTTAAGGGAGCTAAATAAAACTATTGTGATTGACAGCCATCTTCTTCCTCACATAGAAGAAGTATTTGCAGAACTCCATGGAGCAAAGATGTTTTCTACTCTTAATTTGCAGAGCGCATACCACCGGTGAAAGACTTGATTGTACATAGTCCAGTATTTGCACTGTTCAGTCCTGCATTGCCCACAATTGTAACTACTGATACTTCTGATTATGGACTTGGGGCTGTTCTCATACAACTGCATGAGGACAACACAGAGAGGACTGTTGCATTTGCTTCAAGGACACTAAATAATGCTGAGAGAAAATATTCTACAGTCGAAAAAGAAGCACTTGCTTGCGTCTGGGCTACTGAAAAATGGAGAACTTACCTATGGGGCCGCACGTTCAAGTTGCGCACAGACCACAACCCTTTGATGATGTTGCTCACCACAAAACGGCTGGGAAGAGCAGGATACCGTATTGCTCAATGGTCTGCAAGACTACTCTCTTTCAATTATGAACTGGAATATAAGCCTGAAAACCAAAATGTGGTCGCTGATTGCCTTTCTCTCCTGCCTTTGCCTTCACCAGGTGGTCCACCGGAGGATGAGGAGGTAGTGGTTGCGCTTATCACAAGCACTCTCACTGCAGTTACAATAGAACAATTTCAAACTGCTTGTTCAGCATGTCCAATTCAACAAAAACTACAGGAATTTCTGACAAAGAGATGGCCCAGTCACCCTAAAAACCTTGACCCAGTTTTGCTGCCTTATTTTAGAGTTCGGGATGAACTTTCTTTGTTTGATGGCCGTGTGCTACGAGGTACACACCGGCTCCTTGTACCAGAAGAATTACAGTCAAAACTCATACACCTGGCACACTATACTCATAAAGGAATTGTCCGAACCAAACAACGACTACGGATCTGTATTGGTGGCCAGGGATGGACTCTCAAACTGAAGCACTCATAAAATCCTGTGTCACTTGCCAAATGCATGATAAGACAGCAGTGACATATACCCCTGCATTACAGCCTGTTCCTCTTCCTGAATCTGCATGGGAAAAAGTGGTGATTGACATTGTAGGACCCTTTGATACTGCTCCAATTGACTGACGTTATGCTTTCACTTTAATAGACTATTTCAGTAAATGACCTGAGGTAGCATTTACATCGCAAATCTCTTCTGCTACAGTAATTAAGTTCCTCTCTTCAGTTTTTAGCAGGGAAGGTAATCCCAAACAACTGGTTTCAGATAATGGTAGTCAATTTACTTCTCTGCAGTTTGAAACTTTTCTAGCACAGAGGAACATTTTACACAGAAGGTCATCCCTATATTACCCTCAAGCCAATGGGGAAATCGAATGGTTTAACAGAAGTTTGAAAGAGAGTTTGCAAATGGCTAAACTAGAAGGGTGTTTGTGGATACTACTGATTTCTTGCAAGCATACCGGGCTACACGACATGCCACAATGCAAAGATCACCCGCAGAGTTACTGCATGGGAAACAGATGAATACTAAACTGAACATTGCTGGATTGTTAAAGGCACGACCTGATGCCCCAAATGAGGATGATGTGAGAAAAACAGTTGAACAGAACCAAGCAAAGTCTAAGGCTTTCACAGACAAGTGGCGGGGTGCTAAGGAACCAAAGTTTGAGTGTGGTTCCTTCGTTAGAATACGAAAACCTACAATTTTACGCAAAGGGGACCATACATTCACAGCTCCTCTTAAAATCATAGAGAAGAAGGGACCTTACACCTATCGACTTTCTGATGGGCAGGTATGGAATGCTTCTTATCTTGCACCTGCCTATGCACCAAGATGAGATTATGCCAACACCCAGTCTGCATTGGATGACTTCACCATAGTACCAACACAACAAGACATTGCACTGGAACCAGGGTTTGAGAAACGGCCTGTCAGACCCAGATGACCACCTATCTGGACTAGAGACTGTGTTATGTAGTATCTTCAGTGTTTTCAGTGTAATATTTCTGCCAGCTGTATAGTGTCTTGTTTCATACTTGTTCCTGTGGTTAGAACAAGAATGTTTATTTTAATTGGGAGAGTTTCTTAAGAGAGGAGGGAATGTGGTGTTTAGATGTTGCTTGTAATTATTAGAATTGGGAGCACTGGCTGTTGGGAGTCTGAAAGGACAGGAAACAGGAAGGAGGGGGGAGGAGTTGAGAGGTGGGGAGAAAGCTACTGAGGGTGCAGCAGCAGCTTGGTAAAGAGGTTTCCACTTTGAAAATAAAGTCCTGTTGAAGCTTGTTAGTACCTTGCCTGGTTTATACAACAAGTTTGAAACAGGATAGTTTGAAGCTTGCCAAGGAGGTGATACCTCTTTGGAGGTTTTACAACCTGAGTGAATTTGCCTAAGCCACTCCACCCATCTCCGTTCTTAGACCCTAGAGAGGCTGTGGTTACCACCCTCCCCCAGGGAATTACACGCAATCCCTGGATTGTATTGCATTCTGGAGGTACATGTGCGGCTCTTCCCCTTACTCACACACATCAGAATCCGCAAACATACATCTCCTCATATAATCATGGCTCTGTCACACACCTCCAAGTGATCCATGCATGTCGCAGGCCCAACTCCTGCCTTTACTATTTAGTGTAAGTACACCTAATACACTGACTGCACCTGGAGTGTATATAAATAATTCCCATTGGTTACTGCCAGTTGCAGGAGAACAGAGGGAAGATGATGTGGGCAACTGATTCTTTTTTTTTTTCCTTTTTGTCCTTTTAGTGTTAGACGGAATCCTCTGGGTGAGAGTGAATGGGGTGGGGTCAGGGGTAAAAGGAGGTAGAGAGCCTGTACATTTCAGCAACTGTGGGGTTGACAAAGGAAAGTCCTGCACTTAGGAAGGAAGAATCCCATGCACTGCTACAGGTTGGGGACTGACTGGCTAAGCAGCAGTTCTGCAGAAAAGGCCCTGGGGATTACAGTGGATGAGAAGCTTAATATGAGTCTGCAGTGTGCCCTCATTGCTAAGAAGGCTAATAGCATATTGGGCTATATTACTAGGAGCATTGCCAGCAGATCGAGGGAAGTGATTATTCCCCTCTATTTGGCACTGGTGATACATACCACACTGTATTGCATCCAGTTTTGGTCCCCCGACTACAAAAGGGGTGTGGACAAATTGGAGAGAGTCCAGCAGAGGGCAACAAAAATTATTAGGGGGCTGGGGCACATGACTTACAAGGAGAGGCTGAGGGAACTGGGGTTATTTAGTCTGCAGAAGAGAAGAGTTGGGGGGATTTGATAGCAGCCTTAAACTCCCTGAAGGGGGATTCCAAAGAGAATGGAGCTTGGCTGTTCTCAGTGGTGGCGGATGACAGAACAAGAAGCAATGGTTTCAAGTTGCAGTGGGAGAGATCTAGGTTGGATATTAGGAAGCACAATTTTATTAGGAGGGTGGTGAAGCACTGGAATGGGTTACCTATGGAGGTGGTGGAATCTCTATCCTTAGAGTTTTTTAAGGACCAGGTTGACAAAGCCTTGGCTGGGATGATTTAGTTGGGGTTGGCCCTGTTTTGAGCAGGGGATTGGACGAGATGACCTCCTGAGGTCTCTTCCAACCCTAATATTCTATGATTCTATGAAAGGCAGGTATGTGAATGGGGGTTAATGGGGCGTTGCTGAAAGAGGACAGAGTTAAGGTTGCATGGACAACTTTAACTGCGCATTTGCTGGTTTTCAGAAGCTTGTTTTGCTCAACTCAGTGTTCTGCAAGGGTATGACATACCACCAAGCACCTTAACTCTGCATTAACATAGTTTTTTGCCATAGAATAGATATAGTGTACCCTTCTGGTTTGCAAAAAGAAGCACCATATTTAGTGTAAAAAGTATATTTGGTTGCACATCAATGTGTTTTAATGCTTACCAACTAATGAGAATCAACCTTTCTTTAGGAAAAAAAACAAAAGGTACAAATACAGATCATGAGTAAAATCGATGATTTAAATCAAGGTTTTCTGTTTGCTGATTTAAAGCATGATTAAAGTTGGTGATTTAAATCTGTCTGATTTTAATTAATACACCCTGATGAATGGAGGAACCTCAGAGAGAGAGAGAGGTCAAGTGTCTTGTCCAGGGTGATACAGCGAGACAATTTCAGAGCCAGCAAAAGACTCTCAGTCCTTTACTGCCAAAATTCTAGCTTTAATGCAGCTGGTACAAGGGATCCTGAAATGCCAGTTTTTCTGATTGTGTCTCCCTCATACTTCCAGCCTCTCTTCGCTTCTTTCCTATCCTTATTTCTCTCCTTTTATAGTGTGTTATACATGGGAGGGGGTTGCAGATTACAGATGGAAATTCACTAGACCCAGTTTCCTTTTTTTTTTCTTTAGTATCTGCTCTTCATTGAGCCTGCTCTAAAAGGAAACTTGCAGGCATTCTTGTAAGTTTCCCTTTGCATTCAGCTCTGTTGGGTGTCCCCTTTGACTTTGTGCCTTATGGGCACCTGCTTAGCAGTTTATGTCTAAACCTAACTGGAATAAGAACAAACTTGAACCTTATCCTATTCCTAAGTAGAACTTAAACCTTTATTATATGACCCAAATTCTCCTTCCTTAGAGGAATTTAAATTCTATACAGTGATCCTAGTGTTGTCTCTAATGTGAACCGTACTTAGGCATGTACAAGCAGAGACATGCTAATAGGGCTGCTACTTTGTCTGGACTATGTTTTGTTTTGCCTTGGGTGTCTGTATCTGTGCTGGGGCTGTAGCAGAACTCCTGGAGCAGTATTAGTAGCTCTGACCTAGAAGTTCCAGTTGTTAGTAGGGGAACAGGCAGCCGTGGTTCATCTGTGGGGGCAAAATGGCCTTTTCCTGTCTTCGCTTCACCCACCAATGCCCTTTCCCAGAGTGAGGTGAGTTGCTCTCCTTTTCTACTGTGCTGTGCGACACCCTCAGTTACTGCAAATTATGCTTTGTTAAGTTTTACAGAGATACAATGTGCCAGAAGTAAAGCACTAAGCAATGTATGACTTCTTTGGCTTAGTTAATTTTCCATTGCTCCTGGGAACTACTGACTGCATGCACACAGCTGTTTGGGCACCACCCAGTGACAAAATGATTCTTCACAAATAGCAAGCCTATAAAGCCATCAGTATTCAGGCTGTAGTGTATGGGATGCCAAGCACTGATGAGGCAGCCAAATTCTCTGGATCCTGTCATTTTGCCCAAGATTCCAGGAAGGAATGATTACATATCTGCACACATTCTTTGACAATCTACCAGGCACAGAGTATTTGTAAACGTAACCTCCAATGGAAAAATGGATTTGTATGATTTTGTTTTTTTAAAACTAACAGTGGTTGTGTAAAAGTGCATTCCCATTTGACTCTTTGTTTGAAGTACTTTAAAAATGAATGGGATGCACTTTAGTGTTTATGGCACATACGTTTGTCAGGAACATGAAAGAAAAAGTAAAAGATACTGTGTCAAATTGACCTCACTTTATGTCAGCATAGTCTTGGTGGAGTGCCCTGATGGCAAACTCTTTTGCAAGGAGAAAAGAAGTACTTGTGGCACCTTAGAGACTAACAAATTTATTTGAGCATAAGCCTTTGTGAGCTACAGCTCGCTTCATCAGGTGCATTCAGTGGAAAATACGGTGGGGAGATTTATATACACAGAGAGCATGAAGCAATGGGTGTTACCATACACACTGTAATGAGAGCGATCAGGTAAGGTGAACTATTACTAGCAGGAGTGGGGAGGAGGGGAAACCTTTTGTAGTGATAATCAAGGTGGGCCATTTCCAGCAGTTGACAAGAACATCTGAGGAAACCTGTCTTTTGCAGGAGTTCAGGTTATGCTGGCAGGGAGTGGCTGCAACTTCTAGTTGATAGAGGAGGGTGGGTGTGATCAGCCAATTCAGTTCTAAATTACCAGCTCAGACTTTTTGAAAAGGGGCATAGCCAGATTAGCCAGGGAATGCCCCAATTCAGCAGTTTCCCTCAGAGGTTCCTATTGGCAGAGTTCTGACAGAAATAAAAGCATCCCCACTTTTTGGAAATTGAATACAGGGTGATGATGCCTTCCCTTCTCATTGGCTATAGAAGACTTAGGTGGAATAAGATGTAGTAGGTCTGTTGTGTTTTGAAATTAGCTAGCAAGAGACTGAAGTTTAATGCATGGAACGCTTGTTTGTTTAAATCAAATATAGACCAGGAAATGCCTCGTTTGTTCATAGATGCTTACCAAGGAAACCACTCATTACCAAGGAAAGGGTGTTGTCAGCCTTACTGGGCACTTGCAGTGTTAAATTTCTAAAAATTATTAAGTGAAGAATCTGGTCATTTTTAGGGGGGAAGTCTGTGTTTCATCTATGGAAGCTTGTGCAAAACAACAGAAGAGTTGAAAATTTGGCTCTTATAGTGTACCTAATCTGAAATATTAAACACAAAACTGGTGTTAAATTGTGACCAATTGACAGAAGCTGGGAAATTAAAGCTTAGGACTGACATTTGGTTGGCTCAGGGAATCAGATGAAGTGTAGGTTAGGCAGTTTTTCAAAGACCTTATTATTAATGACCTCAGTTGCTATCTTGTAATTTTTTGTAATCTGTCCTCAGTTTTCTGAGTGGAGGAGATGGTATGATGGGATAATGGGATTTTGGTAAGTAATTGATCTTTAAATATTCAGGGTAAATAGGCCAAATCCCCTGAGATGGGATATTAGATGGATGGGATCTGATTTACTATAGAAAATTCTTTCCTGGGTATCTGGCTGGTGAATCTTGCCCATGTGCTCAGGGTTTAGCTGATTGCCATATTTGGGGTTGGGAAGGAATTTTCCTCCAGGGCAGATTGGAGAGGCCCTGGAGGCTTTTTTGCCTTCCTCTGTAGCATGGGGCATGGTTGACTGGAGGGAGGCTTCTCTGCTCCTTGAAGTTTTGAACCATGATTTAAGGACTTCAATAGCTCAGACATGGGTGAGGTTTTTCATAGGAGTGGGTGGGTGAGATTCTGTGGCCTGCGCTGTGCAGGAGGTCGGACTAGATGATCAGAATGGTCCCTTCTGACCTTAGTATCTATGAATCTGTCGTCACAAGGCTGAATCCTGAGCCCTGCTCTGGCCATTTTGCACTCTCCAGTGGTGCATGCTGGTCAGAAAAATGGCAGATCTTCCTGGGTAGCATGTGTAAAATCTGCATAGCTGATTCCTACACCACTTCCAGCTCCTTCTTGGCCTCTGAAGTAAGGCAGTCCTGGGGATGGGGAGAATGAGAGATGGCCAAAACATAGTACCATAGTTTGTGCACCAGCTGCTTGGGGCAATGTCCAACCAGATATTGTTTAGAACAAACTTGAGGCTGCTGCAGTCTACAACAGGGGCTGAAACAGACCCCAGCCAGCCCCAAAATAGGGAAACTGAAAACAGCTTCTTTGTTCCCTCCCATTCAGATGTACCAAACTCTTATCTTGAGTCCTGATCTAAACAACTCCCTTTCACTTCAGTGGGCTTTGAACAAGGCTCCTGGGATTGAGGCAATATTGTATTTTAGTTAATGCCAATGGGCAGTAGTAGTTTTGAAAGTTTGTTTAGATAAAGCATCAGTTTCTGCAGTTTTCCCATGATTTGTAATTTACCCTTTGTTTTCTAAAATAGGTAACAGTTCTTTATTTTCTATCAGAGAGTATATTTCTGCTGTGATGTACCCTATATTTAACAAAGTTGTGCAAAAATATTACCTGTTGACAAATTTATCTTATGTTGTACTTTTTGGATTAGGTATTGCAAATATTTGTCTCTGTTAGCAATGCTAGAAAGTATGTTTAGAGTGGATGATTACAAGCTGCAATACTTTGTTTAGTAATTCGAGTCTGAAAGCAATTCTTCCCTATGATTCACAGAAACAATTGTGGGAGAATCACAGTGCGAAATATGCCGTATTTTATCAAGTAACATACTATACTATAAATTGAAGATGTCAGTACTGCATTACACAACTGTCAGACTTTAAATTAGAGCACTAAATAGGAACTTTGAAATTGTCTTGGTTAATATTTCTTACCATTTATAGTTCTAGTAAAACCAAACACAGATTTCATTTTGAACTAAAAAAGTAAAGGAAATTGAGCATAGTCCTTCCACTTCTACAACTTGATAATTAAGGTGTGTGTACATTGTAAATGTACAATACCATCATGGTGCAAGTGAATTTGGATCACCTAGTAAAATCCAGATAACTGGATTATTATGTAACTTCACCAATCATAAATGTTTCTCAGTGACAATCTCTCATCCTGTAAACAGTTACTGTGTGTCATGCATATATGCATGCATGGTTGTGCATGTAATGCAATATATTTACACACTTAATACAGATAATGAAAAGCTTCTTACATGACCATTCAAGGAACTGATTCAATGTAGTTGCTTAACAGGTGTGATTGTCTGCTAATTCTATTGCACCTTTGTACTCTGTGTTTTTGGGGATATTTTGGGGCTGTCTCTTAAAATAGAGTATAAGTATACATACTCATACTCTACATACTTTCTATATAGATATTGATCTTACACTCTTTATATATTCTGGCCCCAATGTATCACAGTGATATATGTTGATATTTAATTCATTATGTTATGATTGGATCCATATTAATCTAGCCACTGTGGTTAACATAGGACATGAGTAACACATTGTTTTGTGTGAAGACATGTTACTAACCATAGGGTGCCATAAATTGGTCACTGGCAGTAAGTCACTTTGATGGTGACGAACCATGGCTAATATCAACTTTTTGAAAAGGTTACTCTTTCTGCCGTTGAAAACCGCCTCTTGCAGAAGCTAAGCTGAAAATGTAAATATGATGTGATTTGTTTGTTGTAATGTAATTTAATTAGGCCACTACATGGAGGCAAAGAAAAATTAGACAATTAAGAACATTTCAGAATGGAACCACTTTCTTGAGAAATTCTCGATCTATAGAGTTTTGAGAAATGGAACCTTTTTATTCTTGGAAATAGAGAGGGATGAAAAGTGGGCTTACAAGGTAATGCTGGTTACAGATTCAATTTTGGAAAGATTACTTATCTCCATAATTACTGTTATAGTAAGAGAAAGTTTTCAGTTTTTTATTTTGAAAGGTTTTTTGTTTACAAACCATCTAAAGTGTTCTAAAGTTTGAAAGTCACTGGTCTCTTATCATGAGTCTGGTAAAGAATAAGTTCCAGCTTAATATTGCAGATATGCTCTTCCTCTGGGGAAGAGCAAAGGGTGATTAAATTAACAAAATAAGGTTCTTTCCTGTTTTCTAAATATGTTACTCAGCTTAAAATTAATGCAATTATTTTCTACTCACACACATGCTAATGAATCTGATAGTCTAAATCGGCCCATTGTGAAGAACTTCACTGTCATCTCCATTATTACCATGGCATTTTCCTGAAAAGGAAATGATTACTGTAGTGTTTATACATGTAAAGCAAAATGCTTTTGGATGTTTTTAATACATTCAATTTCAGGTTACCATTAATTTAATTGCATTTAATTAGTAAGACTATAAAAGAGCCACTGTATTTTTGCAAGCCTGTTTTCTAAACTTAAATCCCTAAGAGACCTGGAAGATACTGATTGTGTTAAACAAAAGCTGAATAGGTTTGGGGGCAAAAAAGAGACTATTGTACTGAAGCTGAGGGCTGAGTTTCCAAGTGAGGGTCTATTATATTATGTAAGAATGAACTCTTAGGAAAACATATTGACAAAAATGTATCTTAAAAGAGTTTGGCTAGTAATATGATTATTCTTTTTAGGTTTGGAGTCAATATTAACTATGTGCAGCCAGTAGCCTCCGCCAATAATGGAAATAAAATATTTATATTAGTAAATTATTTAAACTGTAGAATATTGAAATGTTTTTAATATGTCAAGTGACACTGGTTTGTAAAAACTCAGATTATTTTATAATTATAATGATCAACAATTGTGGGTATCTTTACTTTCAAAAAGAATGGACTGGGATGTTAAATAGTAGCTAGCTTTAGCCCTCACAGGTTTTTTTTTAAAGCTTTGTAGAGTCCTGGGTAAGAATCCCCCTTGACTTGCAAGACAGAAACAACTGTAGCATGAGCAGGGATAGATGGAGTACCACTCTAGCTGAAGAGATTTCTGGCCTAAGGCTATTTCAGGCAGGAAAATAGATACTCTGTTTAAAAAAACTCAAAAAACAAAAAACAAAAAAAACAAACAAACCCTACTGGGCAATGTTAAACTATTTGCAGACAGCTGCATGTTCAGCCTTTTTGGACAGTATGGTTAAGTGGTTAATTAAGTGGACAAGTCAAACCTCAGCAGGCCCTCAGGGAGAAGGCTACCAGTAGCTCAGCTTCCCATGAAAATTTTGGCAGCTGTGGGTCTGATGCCATAGCAATCTCATCTTACAGAGTGACTATGTGAATGATCTTTGGATATGACTTCTAAAACCAATTTTATTGGATTTCCCCCAGTCGCTGCCACCCACAGGCAAACATTTAAAAAAAAATGCAATTTTTGAAACCAAATTTCCACTGCAGTATACTCTTTGTATTTTTCCCCATTGTACATAATTAATAACATACTTGTGAAGATTGTTCTTATAATTGCCTTGACCCTCTTACCAGATTCATTCAGTGACACAAGCTGTAGAATATGACCTAACAATTGTTTCCTTGATGACAAATTACAGTACTACAAGCAGCATGTTAAGGCATCAGTGGATGAATAAGGTAAGAGCAGGAGGTTGATGAAAAAAGGAGAAACTGTCTACTTTCACAAAGGAATCAGTATTGAAGGGGAAACATTTGTAGGCGTGTGGCTCAGAGCCTTAATGAAACATGATAATGCACCTAGAGTTTTATGTGCTTCCAAGGTGCCCCCAGTATCCCCATGTTATCTAAGTACAGAAGTATCTGTGTGTATCTTGGAACTGGGGACACTTTGCAAGTAACTAAACAAATAAATAGTCCGGACTAGTTCTTCTTCTTCAGTGGAGCAACACCAAATTTCACCAGCTGAGGATCTGGCCCAATGAATTTAACTACAAGAAATTGAAGGTGTCAGTGTATTTCCTGACCCACATTCCACCAAATAATGCAGCAGTAGGCTTGTAAACTCTTTGACATAGGAACACTGTATTTCTTTGTATTTGTACAGTAGCTAGTACAATGGTGCCTCTGGGTTCTGCAATATTTAATATATAATAAAGCTTTTTTTAGTATATTCTGTAGCATACAGCACTGTAGAACACAGTCATTTTAATTAAGATTTATCATGTCAATATTTGCATCTTGAAAGGTCCTTGCACAATTAGTACCATAAAATGGATCTGGTTCTGACCTCACACTAGCATCAATCTGGAATAACTCAATTAAAATTAGTGGGGTTGAGCCAGTTTTATAGTACAAGAGAGATCAGAATCAAGCCCAATTATTTCAGTGGGGATTTTCAGATCAAAAGTCATCTTTTCAAAAAGCCCCAAATTACAATGTTACACGATATACTGTATCACAACAGCTTTAAGGGAATACGTAGTTATTTGGGGTAAATGTTTCAGGATTCCAAAAAAAACCTCTTCAGCACTTACAGCAATAAGAGTTAATTTCATTCTCATCATGAGTGTTTGCATTGGGAATATTGTGCATTGTCTTAGCTCAGACGTTATTTCCAATAAATATGGAAATAATGGCTCACAGTGCTGCAACCTGTTAGGAGATCTCGTGGGAAATCTCATAAGATTACGTGATGGGTTTGAAATTAATCCATGTCTCCACTGTATTTACACAATATACCGTTGTTTCTCTGCCTGCTCACAGGGAAAGGTAAACACTACAGTCCTAAATTGGTAGGGAACCTGCAGCAATAAATTCTCCCAGTAGGAACAAAATTTCTTTGTATTAAAGCAAGCAAATGACAAAATAGATTATGTACCTTTTTTATGCTATGGACATTAGGCATACCACTGTTTGTCCTTTTAAATTACAGTTTGTAACTCTCTCATTTGCATCACTTCCTGTAGACATTAATTTGCATTATACTCATCAAAATCTGAAGGAAATAAAGGAGGATTAAAAGTTAATGGAGAGCTTCTTCCTTTTCTTAGTGGATGTTGCCCAGCCGGGTATCTACCATCTGTCATTCTTAGCCTGCTTCTCTTCAGGTTTGCAGGGCTGTGACTCTTTTAGCCAAACCAGTCTCCCCATTGACTTTAACAAGATGCAATGGGGATTATCAAGCCAGAGATATTTTGTCAGACCTGTTGCCAGTGAATGTCCCTGTGACACTGGCAGACCAGATGCCAGCTCTTGCCAAGGCTGTAGACCTTAGCTGAGCACTGATAGATTCATTGCTAGAAACTAGTCTGTTTCACATAAGAACATAAGAATGGCCATACTGGGTCAGACCAAAGGTCCATCTAGCCCAGGATCCTGTCTTCCAACAGTGGCCAATGCCATGTGCCCCAGAGAGAATGAACAGGACAGGTAATCATCAAGTGATCCATCCTCTGTCGCTAATTCCCGGGTTCTGGCAAACAGAAGCTAGGGACACAATCCCGGCCCATCCTGGCTAATAGCCATTGATGGACCTATCCTCCATGAATTTATCTAGTTCTTTTTTGAACCCTGTTATAGTCTTGGCTTTCACAACATCCTCTGGCAAAGAGTTCCAGAGGTTGACTGTGCGTTGTGTGAAGAAATACTTCCTTTATTTTTGTTTTAAACCTGCTGCCTATTAATTTAATTTGTGACCCCTAGCTCTTGTGTTATAGGAGTAAATAACACTTCCTTATTTACTTTCTCCACACCAGTCATGATTTTATAGACCTCTATCATATCCCCCATTAGTCATCTCTTTTCCAACCTGAAAAGACCCAGTTTTATTAATCTCTCCTCACACAGAAGCCATTCCATACCCGTAATCATTTTTGTTGCCCTTTTCGGAACCTTTTCCAATTCCAATATATCTTTTTTGAGATGGGGTGACCACATCTGCACGCAGTAGTCAAGATGTGGTCGTACTATGGATTTATATAGAGGCAAAATGATATTTTCTGTCTTATTATCTATCGCTTTCTTAATGATTCCCAACATTCTGTTTGATTTTTTGACTGCTGCTGCACGTTGAGTAGATGTTTTCAGATAACTATCCACAATGACTCCAAGATCTCTCTTTTGAGTAGTAACAGTTAATTTAGACCCCATCATTTTATATGTATAGTTGGGATTATGTTTTTTTCCAATGTACATTACTTTGCAATTAATCAACATTGAATTTCATCTGCCATTTTGTTGCCCAGTCACGCAGTTTTGTGAGATCCTTTGGTAGCTCTTTGCAGTGTGCCTTGGACTTAACTAGCTTGAGTAGTTTTGTATCATCTGCAAATTTTGCCACCCACCTCTCCTGTATTACTATGGTTAAAATGGATATTGGACTTATAACAATGTGTTTAGCCTTCATGAAATGCTTGTAAATTGCTGCATGCATGACTCTGAATTATAATTTCTTTATCAAATGCTATAAGATAATATTTAAGTTGTTGCTTTATGACAGTAAAAAGTATTTGCTCTGAAACTGAGAACCCAGTCAGAAGGGATTGTCTCCTAACCATATAAAAAGGCCTATCAAAACTAAATGGGCCATTGTGGAACATCTCAATACAAAGACTTTAATTGTCCTTTCACACCCATGAAGAGGCCACATGCAAAAGGGCTTGTCCCATCAATTTGAATTCTGGAAGAAGGAAACAAAGATAGTTGTCAAGAAAATTTTTTATCTCTCTTCTGCTCTTTGGACTCACATGGGGCTGGAGCTAGAGAATAGAAGTAGAGATCCCCATGGGTTAACCTAGGTAAGCCCTAAGGACATTCAGAGCTGACATATTACTACAACGCTGTTACCTTTTAAAACCATAAACTGTAACTCATTTGTTTATGTATGCTTTCCTGCTTTAACCTTGTAATAGCTCTCTCATTTCTTTTTCCTAGTTAATAAATCTTTAGTTAGTTTATTACAGAATTGATTACAAGTATTGTCTTTGGTGAGAGATCTAAGGTACAAATTGACTTGGGGTAAATGACTGGTCTCAGGGACTGGGAGCAACCTGAATATTTTGTGACCTTTGGTGTATAGCAACCAGCTAGCACTAAGTTCAGCTTGCCTAGGTGGCAAGACACACTAAAGTGCCCAAGGGGATTGTCTGTAAATCCACAGTAAGACCATTAGAGTGCTTCAGGAGTTCACATTTGTTACTGGGTTGGTAAAATCTAGTGATAGAAAGACAACCAGTTTGGGGTCTCTGCCCTGCTACTTGACAGTCTCCCCTGAGCAAAGGCGCTGGAACTAGGGGAACTGAGGGTGCTGCCGAACCCCTGGCTTGAAATGGTTTCCATTATATACAGGTGTCAAGGTTCCTTCCCCACTCTGAACTCTAGGGTACAGATGTGGGGACCTGCATGAAAGACCCCCTAAGCTTATTCTTACCAGCTTAGGTTAAAAACTTCCTCAAGGTACAAATTTTGCCTTGTCCTTGAACCCTATGCTACCATCACCAAGCGTGTTAAACAAAGAACAGGGAAAGAGCCCACTTGGAGATGTCTTCCCCCCAAAATATCCCCCCAAGCCCTACACCCCCTTTCCTGGGGAAGGCTTGATAAAAATCCTCACCAATTTGCATAGGTGAACACAAACCCAAACCCTTGGATCTTAAGAACAATGAAAAAGCAACCAGGTTCTTAAAAGAAGAATTTTAATTAAAGAAAAAGTAAAAGAATCACCTCTGTAAAATCAGGATGGTAAATACCTTGCAGGGTAATCAGATTCAAAACATGGAGAATCCCTCTAGGCAAAACCTTAAGTTACAAAAGTCACAAAAACAGGAATATACATTCCATTCAGCACAGCTATTTTACCAGCCATTAAACAAAAGGAAATCTAACGCATTTCTAGCTAGGTTGCTTACTAACTTTTTACAGGAATTCTGAAGAGCATTCCTGATCTGTTCCCGGCAAAAGCATCACACAGACAGAGCCTTTGTTCCCCCCCACTCCAGCTTTGAAAGCAACTTGTCTCCTCATTGGTCATTTTGGTCAGGTGCCAGCAAGGTTATCTTAGCTTCTTAACCCTTTACAGGTGAAAGGGTTTTGTCTCTGGCCATTTTATAGTTGTGTATACAGAAAGGTGGTTACCCTTCCCTTTCTATTTATGGCAACAGGATTTACAGTTTGGTTCAATGTCTCCCAGCATCCCCACTATACAAATTGTTCCAGCACCCCTGCCCCTGAGGTTGACACTCATAGTCATGAGCCACACCAGACAGTGAGAGCGACCCAACAAGTCCCCAGTCCCTGGGTTAATATCTAACAGTGAAACTTGAGTATTGGCTGATCTTTATCCAATAAGCTAAAGGTAAATATTCATGAAGCTGTTAAGAATTTTAAAGGCAAAATAAGGGTGATTAGCAGCTAAGAGGCATATTCCAGAGCTTGAACTCCAGCATCTTCCTCTGCTTATTGTGTAGTTGTAACTTATGCAATGACAAAGTAAGTTGTTAGCATAAACAATGCCATGTCAACCAGAGATACATTGCTAGATAGCCTGAACAAGACACTTTTTAAATCGAATGGACTTTCCTTGTGGCTTGTACTATCATTGAAACTGAAGGGAAAGTCACTTTGTTCATTTTATGCAATGTGCCCTTGCCTGGTGGCTGTCCTAGCACCCTCCCTGCTTCCTCTATGGCTGGCTTCCTTCCTTTAACCTGAGCTATCCTGGAGCTTTCTCTCTTCCCATTGCAAATTTCTTTCCTTTTCCAGTGGCACCATGTTCTGTTCTGGAGCCTTTCCAGCTCCTTCTGTAAATTCCTTCTCTTCCCTGAAAAATAATTCCCTACCCCTTCATCAGCTCTCCTGGATCCTCTCTATTGGTTTTTCTTCTTTCCCTGATGACTTCTCAGCCTCTGCAAGTTCCTTTTCTTCGTTCCTTTTCACGTTCCCTCCCTTGTAAGTAAACCCCATATTACCTTTGAATGGCCATCAGGTGCAGGAGAAGAGACAAAAATGAACTGATCAGGCAAATCCATTTCTTAACTAACTAGAAAACATTATAAGTCAAGACAAGAAAAATTTAGATACAGGCACAAACTGCCATAGACTGCAGTTTGAGAGACAAGGTGAATGAGGTAATATATTTTATTGGACCAACTTCTGTGGGTGAGAGAGACAAGCTTTTGCAGCTACACAGAGCTCTTCTTCAGACCTACAGAAGACCGGAAGAAGACCTCTGTATAAGCTCCAAAGCTTTTCTCTCTCACCAGCAGAAGTTGGTCCAATAAAAGATATGACCTCACCCACCTTGTCTCTCTAATGTCTTGGGACTAGGAGAGCTACAACACTGCATACAACAGCAGCTCTAATTGAAAAAGTAAAAATGGGACGTAGCAGAACTGACACTTGCGTACATCAAGGAGTCAGATCTGCTGAGATTATTGTCAGAATATGATTCATACATGGCTCCCTTTAATTATTCATGCTGAAGAAGAAGCTGGGTGGAAAAAAACATATTCCACTAACTTTGCCCATATTAGGACTTTATAGATTGCCATCTGCTTTGACTTCTTCACCTTTTTGTAAACCTTCAGTGTGTATTTCACAACTGTCTCTCTTTATATTTGTACCGTCTGTCTGAACCATATGAGTAGCTTCCCTGTGTTTGTTGTTCTTGGCAGCCATATACCTGGGAAATCTTGATTTTTACAATTCACTTGTATCTTAATTTTTTTTCCCTTGGGGGCGGGAGAGGGGGGTTTTATTGCTTTTTTCTTTCTGTTAATGCTGCTGAACTAACAAAGCTAATGAGGAGTGAGATACAAGATTCTTCTCCATCTTCTTTCTGCTGTTGGTTTATTATGCATCACCAATAGGATTGTTTACTAAATTGCAATCAACTAATCCTATAATACTATTAAAGAGCAAAAGGGTTACACAGGTACCTCTGAGAGCACAAATGCCAAGACTGTGGGGTTTCAGAGGTATTGCTGTAGGCCTGAGGAGTTCTCATTACTGGCAATGATGCAAAAGATGGAAGGAACTCAGCTTGACTCTCAGAGCCAACGTAGAGTTAGTGGGGCTGGGAGTTCAGAAAAAATCATATTGTTTAGTTTACAAGTGAAATAATTTCTAGTTGAATTGTGTTTCACTCTTTTATATAGAGAGAAATGTAATAATTTAAAGGTGTCTTCTCACATTTCTGAGTTATTGGAGAAATATGAACCTGAATTGTACTTCTGTGTTTTAAGTACAGCTTGAAAATTATGTTGAACACACTCTTATTTATCTATTTGTCAGTTTGTAGCAGATTTAATACTATACTATGTGCACCGAAACATTTATAACTGAGTTTTTCTGAAGTCTGGTTACACAGAAGTCCCACAGAAGATGTGTTGTTAAAAAAACAAAAAAACATTTTTGGCTTCATGTACTATAATGTGTATTTGTTCAAACAAAGAAATGCTTATCTGTTGAAAAGATAGCAATGATATATTATTTTGGCTTTCATGCTTACCCACTATTTCCCTTTTGGCATTAAATCCTTGGCTGAATCAATTGAGTAGATGGTCTAGACTCAAAAAAGTTAACTTGATGCCTTTTCCAGCAGAGCTTCTATAACCTGGTGATAAAAAGGAAAATTAGGCTTCCAAGGGGCCATCTAGTATAGGTTAGACATCACTGACTACATAAAGGACTGTAGTTTTTAACTTTTCTTTTTATAACTGTATTAATTTTCAAAGGGTATACAGGTCCTCTCCTTTCACTGTCATGAGTGTACCACATTATATATCAACAGTGTAGCCAACCATCTGTTGAATCTAAATAGCATGCAAATTATTCGCTTTTCATACTTTTCCTGACTAATTAAGGGTAATATTGCATATGCTCTATTAATCCATTTGGAAAAATTACTGACTCAACAATAACTCTTTTGTTCTCAACTCATTTCTTAATTTCTTTTGTCATTGACTTTAAAGTTCAAGGGCCTGTTTTATTTTGCATCATACAACAACAATTTCTCTCTGTTTAACATGAAGTATGCAGAACTTGTATTTTCCATTTAATGGCTTATTTTAGATTCATCAGTCTTTTCCCCCTTGGTGCATAAATGAGTCATGCATGGTATGCAGGACAGGAGTATGCAGCTCAAAAAACAAAACAAATAACAGCAATCAGTTTAAAAATGGAAAGTGAACAAAACAAAAATTAACAATATTATAATATTTATGTCTAAGATGAAATAATTAGGAACACTTACACCATTACTGGTCATACTGTACTTATTACAGTTATTGCCATATGTTTGCTAAAACTTACTATATAATACAATGTTGTGGTCCTTAAAATACAGGAAAGTTAAATTCCCATACATCAACTTTGATCTGACAGGCCAGCTTTTTCATGTGGGATGATTCTACACTCAATTATTTCTTATCTCTTCCTTTCCTATGTATTGATATGACTATCCACATAAAGGATAAGCATGAGTGAACCCCCAAAAAGGATTACTGTGACTTGTTTCAGCTGTAGGGAGCATAGTCTAGTGACTAGAACACAGAAATCAGAAGTTCTGGATTCTCTTCATTATTCTGCCACTGCGTCACCGGGTGCCCTTCTACAAATCACGTGTATGTGTGTGTGTCCCAGTTTCCATATCTGTAAAGTGGGGATAATTATACTGATAATGATGATTACAATTATTATTTGTAAATTTAGTATTATTATAAAGTATTCTCTGAAGTGTGATTTTTCTTTTTCCCCTTAGGGCACAATCCTGCATGGTTCTGTAGGATCCTTACAGTGGGTGTCAATGGATTGCTCCATGCTCCTCAAATGAGCTTCTTTTTAGAGCATGATCCTACAAAGGCAGAAACATGCTCAACTCCCATTAAAATCCACTGAAGTTGAGGGTACTCAGTACCTTTCAGGAACTGAGCCCATCTCAAGTCCGATGTTCTGAGCTAGAGCTTTGGTACACCTTAATTTTTGCTTCTCACTCTAATGAAATGGAAGTAACAGTACTACTGCCTTGTAGAGTTCTTAAATTATTAGGTTTGTGATGATCTTCTGCCCAAAAGAAAATATTGTTTGTAAGAGCTGCCTGACAAAATGGTTTTTGAAATGTGAACTTCCCCACACTGCTTTTGATAAAAAGTATCTCCAGGACAATAGTATCTATGTCAGTGATATACAGCCAATCGTTTAACAAGGTGCTCTCCCCAGAACTTTCTTTGGCTCTTTCTTAGAACCTTGTGTGCGAGGGGTGCATTAGTTTACAGAAGGGAGGGAAAGGGGAAACTATTAATATATTTTCAAATTTAAATAAAAGGACTTTTCTCTGGATCATAAGAACAAAGGTAGTTCTACTTGGCAAACAAACTTCTGTTAAATGCACTTTGCTGGAAATGTTTATATTATTCTGTGACCTTTCTGTCTTTTTGTTGGTCGTTAGCACAAATGGGCACATTCTCCAGAAAAATTACAGCAGTCACTAGTTAATTAAACAAAAGAACAACCTGTGTCTATTGCTGGAAGAGCTCATCTCCTGCCAATGGTGTGGCTGACACCCCAGCTTCCTTTCTGCATTACTTCCTGAGCCTGGGGACCTTCCCATATAGGAGGAACCATGCTGTTTGGGAGCTGTTAGGGTTTGTGCCATGATATGTTCGCTCGCTCACTCACTGAGCCAGCACTGGCAATCTGTTACAATACATTCTTCCTGAAAAAAAAATATTCTGAGTATGCCGATAATGTTCAACCTGGATAGTTTGAAATGGGAATGAAGGAGGCAAAGGCATTTTTGTGAATGGGGGCATCATCTTTTGGGAAACCATGTGACATTAGTTGGAATCTGGTCCATTGCTAACATGAAGAAATTGCTCTTCAGAATATTGTGATGAGCCTTAAGAATGAGTCATCTCCGGTAGATGTAGTTTTTAATAGCATCTTAATTATGATCAGAGTCCATCAGTGACAGGGGAAGCTCCTCAAACCACTCTTTGCTGTTCCCCCTGAATTTCCTGCAAGGTCCCTGTCACAGATCTAGTCAAGTGCCCCCTCTTGGGCATCACCAGACTGCTCTGTAGAGATCCAAATGCTAAATCCCTCATGTTCTTTAAATCTCAGGTGTCTGAACAGAGTCCAGGCACTGCCCCTGGCTTGCGGTCTCTAGGCATACTTTTGAGATGCAGATTTTCTGCCTAGAACCTCTCCTGAAAGTTGAGACCTCCCAACTGGGAGTTACAGACTCATGGATATTAAGGTCAGAAGGGACCATTATGATCATCTAGTCTGACCTCCTGCACAGTGCAGGCCACAGAATCTCACCCACCCACTCCTGCAATAAACTTCTCACCTATGTCTGAGCTATTGAAGTCCTCAAATCATGGTTTAAAGACTTCAAGGTGCAGAGAATCCTCCAGCAAGTGACCCGTGCCCCATGCTACAGAGGAAGTCAAAAAAAACCCAGGGCTTCTTCCAATCTGCCCTAGAGGAAAATTCCTTCCCAAGCCCAAATATGGTGATCAGCTGAACCCTGAGCATGTGGGCAAGATTCACCAGCCAGATACCCAGGAAAGAATTCTCTGTAGTAACTCAGATCCCACCCCATCTAATATCACATCACAGGCCATTGGGCCAATTTACCATGAGTTCTCAAGTTCCTCCATAGCTTGAGCACACCCTTGCCCAGAACTCCAGCTGTGTAGTGTTCTGGATCCTCAGGTTAACTCTTTGAGGGCAAGAGATAGGTGTAACATATCTCACAGTCAGACTTTGCACAGGATTCTAAATCATCATTGCACTTTACTAATAGCACAAAAAATACACACATCTAGACAAATATAATAAGCCTTATGTGCATGTCCCTGCCTCAGTTTCCTCACCACTCTGGCACACACTGGGCTGGGATCAGAGTCCGCTGGGGATGTCCTTGATCCTTCTGATACAGCACATGGCTTATTTTCTCAGCCTTGGAGCAGCCCTCTCTCTCCCCATGTCTGCTTGCTTTTACTGATCTTGGTTGGTTCTGTAGCTAATCTGCTCACCCTGTTACAAAAGCATTGGTATTCTCCTCTCCTGCCCAAAATTTCTTGACTGGGTCTGTGAGTCTTCTTTCTGACACAGCTAGTCTCTGTGGTTTTTAAAGGCTAGCAACATCACCACCTTCTTGGCTTTGTTCTGCATTTGGGGATTTTCCACTTTCTCCCATTCAGTAGCCCCCTGCAGAGAGGTAGAGAAAAATGGACATTTGTTGAATTCTGAGGACCCACCACTGTATGTGGTCTGGTGTTTGATAGCAAAGGTGGAATCCACATAGACATAGAGGTATTCAAAAATATAGCAATACACTTAGAACAACTTCATAGCATCACCCAGCATTTCCAGTTGTACGTGCAGATTCCCCAAATCGTCACAGCTCTGAATGACCTTTCTAGCATGCCACTGCTCTATCTGAAACTTTATTACAATGAAATCATCAGGGAAACAAAGAAATCTATCCTGGCTAGATAGCTATTACTGGTTACTAAGAGGCAAAAAAAAAAAAATGGGAACATAAAATTTCAGTAGCTTTGTTGTGACCACAACATTAGTCTATCTTTCCTGTCTCTGTGTGTTAAGTCTTTTTTCTAAAATGGTCATGAGGAAATGAAATGCTCTGTGATCAGCAGCTTGCCCTTGTCCTGACCTCCTTCTAACGGTGACCCCGTGTTTGCTGTCATCATTGGCCACCTGCTTCCCTTCAAAGCATCCGCATTCAAAACACAATCAATTCAGAATAATCACTATATATTTGGAAATGACAAAGCGATTCTCAGAGTCCCACTGATTAGGTTGTATAGCAACCCTACTGTATGTTGCCTCTGCAGCTTGAAAGGCTGATAGCTGTTTGGCAAGCTGCGGAAGAAGTTTCTTTTCAATAAGTGCTTTTATTTTATTCCAGAGTGTAATATTATTTTTCTAGTGGTGTGACTAGTAAAGAAAATACATATACAGCTAAAGAAATAATTTATAATACAGTGTTCACTAACATAAAATGCTTCCAATGACTGTGTATGGTCAATTTACTCTAGGTTTTTGGCTCACTCTTTGGAATAATTGTTGCCCAGAAATTTTTTTCTGAATACTAATTATTTGATTACAAGAAAATTGGTCCAGGTCTTATACTCAGCTTTGTATAATATTAAGTCTCTATCATTTTGCTTGCCATTTCTGAAGGTAGATGGATCTTCCACATATGTCAATTGCTGTATTAACACTGATGATATTTCTAGGGTGACCAGATAGCAAGGGTGAAAAATTGGGACAGTGGCGGGGGTAATAGGCATCTATATAAAACAAAGCCCCAAATATTGTTGAATTCTGAGGACCCACCACTGTATGTGGTCTGGTGTTTGATAGCAAGGGTGGAATCTACATAGACATAGAGGTATTCAAAAATATAGCAATACAATTAGAACAACGTCATAGCATCATCCAGCATTTCCAGTTGTATGTGCAGATTCCCCAAATCGTCACAGCTCTGAATGACCTTTCTAGCATGCCACTGCTCTATGTGAAACTTTATTACAATGAAAATCAGGACATCTGGTCACCCTAGATACTTCTAAGAGAGTGAGCACAGGTGGATTAAAGCAGGATCTGGCTCCTTGGGGGCCCCAGGAACCAGAAAGCCTGGGTTCAAGAGGAGTGTGGGAAGGCATCAGAAGAGGACACTGGAGTCTTTAGAACTAGGGAGCAGCAATATCACTGGCACAACATGGAGACAGGAGTGCAATGAGCACTTCTTGGGTTGGACAAGGGGAGCTTTCTTTGTTTGAGTGCTCTTTGGCTGGTTTGGATCCAGGGCCCATTTTCTTTTGAACTAGTGCTGCATGTCACAGTACTTATGAGTCTCATTGAAATTCCTCCCCAAACTCTTCTCATCTTTTTTCAATCATTTATACAAAGCGAGCCAGGTTTCAGAGTAAGATCCCCCCTTACAAAATCTGGGGCAATAAGGCATTGTGAATGTGGATCAGGGTAATAAAAAATTCAATATGAAAATCATGTTAAAATGTTTTTAAAAGTGTTTAAAAGGCCTGCATTATGATGGGCAAAATATATTAATGAGCTAGAAAGACGTATAACATTATTCCATCTTGAGAGAGCAGATGATTACAGTCCCAAAGGTTAAGCCTCTAAGACACTGAGCCAAGCTTCCTGCTTGCTTTGGAAATGGAATGGTGACTCATTGGTAAACCATATTGTGTGGTGATGACACTATTTTAGAAAATGGTTTAAAAAAATCTCCAAATGAAATACATTAGAAATGACTTTTTAAAACATGAAAAGTCCTTTGTATAATAGCCTAAGTGCTGTAACATTGTTCTGCAAAGATTGTCAGAAATACGAACTTCACGGGTAAAGAAATGGGGAGTGGGGGAAAGAACCTCAGAAGAGAGGGCTTCTTTGTAGGTGTGTGACATGCATCTTTCTATCCTAAACAAATCCAAAAATACTTTGGTGAGTCATAACAGTATGGAGAGACTTGGCCAGATGTGTAGCTGTGTATACATTTGAAACTTAGGTCTAGGGAAACATTAAGAAGATAATCATTTCCACTGAGGTTAACAACAAGATTTATAAAAGTAGGGTGTAATAATTTACCTTAAGGGACCCTACATTTTGATGTTGAATGAAAACAGAAGTGTCTTGGTATCTGCTGTTTGTAATCCTGCAGAGCCTAGTATGGAAAGTGTAATATTCATCAACAAAAAAAAATAAAAAATCTTTAAACAGTACATAAGAGCCGAGAACAGTTTGACTTCATAACATCTCTCTAGAGAATTACCTCAACGGTCCGTTCCTGCTAATGTAACTTACTTTGTTTGAAAAGCTGCTACCTCAACACCCTCTGCTGTTGGTGTTCTGGCACGTAGTCTTGCAGTTGCTCGAAGGGCAACTTCTCTATTTTTCATATGCCAAAAAGAAGAGTCCAAGCTTCAGTCCAAAAGGGAAATGTATATGAAAATATTGTTTTCTAAAGCATAGGAGAATTGAAGAGAGATTGGAGGTGGGGTTGAGGGAGGGAGGGATCACAGGTTCGGAACAAAGTCCAACAATTTATTAGTACTTTGGGATGTTATGACTGGGATGTGAGAGAATTCAAACTCTAATGGAGGAGACTCCTCAGGGATGTTTCAGAAAGATAGTGGTTTTCTGAAAGAACCAAGCAGGAGCCTTGAGTCATTCTGTGAGTAATGATAAACACATTTAGTAGGAAAAAGTAAAGGAAATGTGTAATAGAGTATGTAGTAGCCATGTCCAGTGGCTAAGGAATTGCTCCAAAAACATACAAGAATAAACCAGTTTTGAGTAAACTTCACCAATAACTTAGCTTCTGGATCCTTGCTATCATGAATTAGAAAATACATGAAGTTAGTGTACAGGGGCAGCTCTACCCCGGGTGTCACAGTAAAATCTCAAAGTTATGAACTGACCAGTCAACCACACACCTCATTTAGAACCAGAATTATACAATCAGACAGCAGCAGAGCCAAAAAAAAAAAAAGAGAGAGAGAGAGAACAAATATAACACAGTACTGTGTTAAATGTAAACTACTAAAAAAAATAAAGGGATAGTTTTTTTTAAAAAAGATTTGTCAAGGTTTCTGTTTCTGTGCTTGTTTCATTTAAAGTAAGATGGTTAAATGCAGCATTTTTCTTCTGCATAGTAAAGTTTCAAAGCTGTATTAAGTCAATGTTCAGTTGTAAACTTTTGAAAGAACAATCAAAATGGTTTGTTTAGAGATATGAACATTTCAGAGTTATGAACAACCTCCATTCCCAAGGTGTTCATAACTCTGAGGTTCTATTGTATCTTTTTTAAAAAATCTGTATATTGTAGAGCCTCTAGATCAGTGAGGTCTTCAAGTTGCCCCTTGTGAAAGCCCCTAGTGTCACTCCATTGAGAGGATGTAGAACAAATAATCTTTTGGCATTTTCAGTAGTTATTTCCCCCTCTGCTATGGGTTATCCTCTGGAGGAGCACATCAGGCAAAGTATCCTAATTAGTCATCATTAGATTTTCCCTTGTAGAGTTTTATGCAGTGTTAAAATTTGAGCCAAATTATGCCCTCATGCATATTATAGGACTCCACTGATCTGAGTGGGAATTGGATCTAAGGGTAGAATTTGGCCCAGTTTTGTGTATTAGGCACATTTTTCCTCTGGACTTTTATTTTTTTAGAACTGAAAATGACCTCTCTATTGCGTCATTGTTGAAGAGTCTGAAAACATTTACTTTCCTTTTCTTGTATTTGGATTGGACTGCATCACACTGGTCTTGCTGATATTATTTTTATGTGTATTATGGTAGCATCTACGGATGCAGACCAAGATTGGGACCGCATTGTACAACATAGAATAAGAGACAATTCCTGCCCTGATGTGCTTACAGTCTAAATAGACAAGACAGACAAAATGCTTGGGGAAAAGATGTAACATGTGAGCAGAGTGAAAAATGGGATGGTTTGCAAATGTCGACTTAGTGCCACAATTTTTTTTAAAATATTTAGATTGGAGATTACCTTAACAGAGAGACAAAGGAAGGTAGAGAGGACCCTGAGGGGAGACGTAAGGGAAAAATGGGGGAAGAAAGGAAGCGTGGAGAGCAGATGGAGTGAGATGGAAGTGAAATGACTGTGAGGAAAGGGGCGGGAGGGAGTTGGAACAATCAGCACAGCAGAGAGAATGCACAGAGTAAAAGCTGTAAAAACCAGTCAGATGCTGTCTTAAGACACGCTGCGGCTACTTTTCTCTTCTCGTGCCAGGAGATAAGAACCCCCTAAGAAAATATGCAGCAGTGAAGACTTGCTGGACGAGAAACTCAGCCTGGTTTCAGTCCAATTTCAAATGTGTGTAGGTGTACAAATATTACACCTTTGTTTAGCTAAATGGGAACAGTTGTGGGCAGCTAGCTACCCAGTTAACATGGGCAAAATGAGAAGCCACATTTTCATAAGCCCTTTCCCTCACTTATCTTAGATGGAATAAAGATCATTTATTGTTTTCACCTGTAACATTAACCTCAGCCGTGCAGAACACAATGCCATCCATAGCCTCAGAAACAACTTTGACATCATAATCAAAAAGGCTGACAATGGAGGTGCTGTCATCATCAGGAATAGGTCAGAATATGAACAAGATGCTGTTAGGCAGCTCTCCAACACCACTTTCTATAAGCCATTACCCTCTGATCCCACTGAGGGTTACCAAAAGAAACTACACCATTTGCTCAAGACACTCCCTGAAAGAGCACAAGAACAAATCCGCACAGACACACCCCTGGAACCCCGACCTGGGGTTTTCTATCTGCTACCCAAGATCCATAAACCTGGAAATCCTGGACGCCCCATCATCTCAAGCATTGGCACCCTGACAGCAGGATTGTCTGGCTATGTAGACTCCCTCCTCAGGCCCTATGCTACCAGCACTCCCAGCTATCTTCGAGACACCACTGACTTCCTGAGGAAACTACAATCCATCGGTGATCTTCCTGAAAACACCATCCTGGCCACTATGGATGTAGAAGCCCTCTACACCAACATTCCACCTAAAGATGGACTACAGGCCATCAGGAACAGTATCCCCGATAATGTCACAGCAAACCTGGTGGCTGAACTTTGTGATTTTGTCCTCACCCATAACTTTCATATTTGGGGACAATATATACCTTCAAATCAGCGTCACTGCTATGGGTACCCGCATGGCCCCACAGTATGCCAACATTTTTATGGCTGACTTAGAACAACGCTTCCTCAGCTCTCGTCCCCTAATGCCCCTACTCTACTTGTGCTACATTGATGACATCTTCATCATCATGGAAAAGAAGCCCTTGAGGAATTCTACCATGATTTCAACAATTTCCATCCCACCATCAACCTCAGCTTGGACTAGTCCACACAAGAGATCCACTTCCTGGACACTACGGTGCTAATAAGCGATGGTCACATAAACACCACCCTATACCGGAAACCTACTGACCGCTATTCCTACCTACGTGCCTCCAGCTTTCATCCAGACCACACCACACGATCCATTGTCTACAGCCAAGCACTACGGTACAACCGCATTTGCTCCAACCCCTCAGACAGAGACAAACACCTACAAGATCTCTATCAAGCATTCTTAGAACTACAATACCCACCCACTGAAGTGAAGAAACAGATTGACAGAGCCAGAGGAGTACCCAGAAGTCACCTACTACAGGACAGGCCCAACAAAGAAAATAAAAGAACGCCACTAGCCATCGCCTTCAGCAACTAAAACCTCTCCAACGCATCATCAAGGATCTACAACCTATCCTGAAGGACGACCCATCACTTTCACAGATCTTGGGAGACAGGCCAGTCCTTGCTTACAGACAGCCCCCCAACCTGAAGCAAATACTCACCAGCAACCACACAACAGAACCACTAACCCAGGAACCTATCCTTGCAACAAAGCCCGTTGCCCACTATGTACACATATTTATTCAGAGGACACCATCATAGGGCCTAATCATATCAGCCACACTATCAGAGGCTTGTTCACCTGCACATCTACCAATGTGATATATGCCATCATGTGCCAGCAATGCCCCTCTGCCATGTACATTGGTCAAACTGGACAGTCTCTAAGTAAAAGACTAAATGGACACAAATCAGACATCAAGAATTATAACATTCAAAAACCAGTCAGAGAACACTTCAATCTCTTGGTCACTCAATTACAGACCTAAAAGTGGCAATACTTCAACAAAAAAAACTTCAAAAACAGACTCCGAGAGTCTGCTGAATTGGAATTAATTTGCAAACTGGATACAATTAACTTAGGCTTGAATAGAGACTGGGAGCGGATGGGTCATTACACAAAGTTAAACTATTTCACCATGTTTATCCCCCCCACCCCCCACTGTTCCTCACACTTTCTCGTCAACTGTTGGAAATGGCCCACCTTGATTATCACTACAATTACAAGTTCCCCCTCTCCCCCCCCCCCCGGCTCTCCTGCTGGTAATTGCTCACCTTAAGTGATCACTCTGGTTACAGTGTGTATGGTAACACCCATTGTTTCATGTTCTCTGTGTATATAAATCTCCCCACTGTATTTTCCACTGAATGCATCGGATGAAGTGAGCTGTAGCTCACGAAAGCTTATGCTCAAATAAATTAGTTAGTCTCTAAGGTGCCACAAGTCCTCCTTTTCTTATTACCAAGTGTGGGCATATAAATTAGAGTGGAGTTTCGTGCAGTCCTCTAGGTGTGCCATTGTTAATTCTTAACAGTTCTTCAGCAAACTTCATGTTACCCCATAAGGGACTTCAGTAAAGCATTTAAAAATAAATAAGTTTGAAATAACTGCTGTATTAAACGGCAAAGACACACACATTCCAAAGCTGGGTCTGGTTGAAACAATGCAGATGTTGGGAAGGCTTCATTCAGATGGCCTGACCTGGGAATAAAATAAAAAAAACACAAGGGTGAGAGGTTTTCCAGTGATTTACTCACTGTGTGCTGTGACTCTGATTGTGCTTTTTAAGCACAGCTTATCCGACGGTTATGGATAGTAGAAGAAAGGATTCTGGTATTTCCTCAGAAATGATATGGGAATGGGACAATTTGAGACGTTCTATATTCATTGTTGTGACAGTAAAGCGCTTGAAATACATCAAGATGATGATATAGTATGTGGTATGTACTGCATTAGCATGACCCAAAGATATAAATGGACAGTGATGTAATATATACTTCTTCTTTCTTCTAAATGATTTTAATTTCATGTTGATTATTTCTCCCACACATTTGTGTATCTGTATTGTTTATTTAGACTATAAGCTGTTAAGGGCCGGAGCAACTTATTTCATACCAGTAGAGTGTCTGGCACGCTCTTGGGCAGTACTTAAATATCAAGCAGTAATATCCAGGATATTTATGAAAACTGTACTCTAAAGTTCAGCATAATGTCATTTTTAAAAAAAACCCAATCTTTTTCTAATAATACTTTGTCCTTCTGTAATGCTTTTCATATGAGGATCTCAAAGAACTATCCAAATGTTAGAGTAGAGCTAAATTTAAATGGATTTCCACATGTTTGTATCTTTTTTGGGGGTAAAATGCTCCAGAGCCAAAAAGTAGTCTTGGGAATGGAAACCACAAAAATGAAAAACAGCAGATGTGAAACCGTGGCTTTTGAGAACACATGGCTTCCGGTGTACACACACAAATGTTCTGGCTTAATAACACCATCAGAACACCCTTTGAGGTCATGAAAAAAATAACACCAAAGTCATTTGTGCTAGTCTAAAAAGAAAAACAAAACCCAACAACAACCAAATGTGAATTTGTGCATGCACACAGAGATAGATCCCTAGTAGATCTGTTTCTCAATATTACTTTCTGGTTTGTCTCTATTCAAAGGAATTACTGAGAAGAATTAAAGTAGTCTATAATGTGCATGCAATTTTTTTTGAGAGAGAAAGAGAAAGCGAGCTTCACACTTGTACATCTGGGTTATTTGCATGGGCAAGAGGGAAAAGGATGGTGGTGGCACCCACACAGTACCAAACTTCAAGCAGTAGTTCCCTTCAAAAGTAATAATTACTAGAAATTTTAATCCAATTACACTAGCAGGCGTGTGAATTAGCAGGCTTCCATTCTGCTGGTATTGTGTGGAATATTAGTTGAGCTATGCAGCTGAATAACTTGAGGATTTAATTATGACCGTTACTGGTGTTTTTCAGAACATCAAAGACCTAGCTAGCAGATTATGAAACCAGATGTATTACATGAAGTAAAAGTTGATCACAATTTTCTGGATATTTGTATCATGTATCAGGCAAAGGTGTAATTCAATGCTTATTGCAAGAAATTTTTATAGCTTTTTATGACAGTTGCCTTTATCTGCTGGAATATGAATTTGCCCTTAAGAGAACTAGTGAAAAAGAAGCAGTAGTTTTTAATTAGTCCAGTACAATCTTGTTAGACTCAAAAGTTTGTGGTCCTGATTCACTAAAGCAAGAAGTAAGTTGGTTTTATTTAAGACTCAAGATTTTCTAAATGATGCAACCTGAGTAGAGGTTTTTCTTCAGAATTAATTTGGGATTTAAAAAGATTTAAAAGCAATTTAAATCTCTCTTTTCAATCCCTGTTCTGAAGTAGGGATGTTGAGAGACACTAATGATTACCTATAGCATAAGCACAGGTATTTCTGTCTGTGGATTGACAGGTAAGGTTGCCAACTTTCTAATTGCACAACACCGAACACCCTTGTCCCGCCCTCTCCCTGCTCCTTCCCCGAGGTCTCTCCCATTTGATGACGCCCCGCCCCTACTCAGAGACCCCCCCCCTCCATCCTCACTCCCTCCATCACTCGCTCTCCCCCACTCTCACTCGCTTTCACTGGGCTGGGGCTGGGGAGTTTGGGTGCTGGAGGGGGCTTTGGGCTGAGGTTGGGGTTGGGGTTACCATGTGGGAGAGGGTGCAGGCTCTGGGAGGGATTTTGGGTGTGGGAAGGGGCTTACGGCTGGGAAGGGGATTGGCGTGTGGGAGGTGGTGTGGGCTCCAGGAGGGACTTCCAACCTGGGACAGGAGGTTGAGTGCAGGAGAAGGTTCAGAGTGCAGTCTCCAGCCAGGAGGCACTTATCTCAGGCGATCCGGGTCAGTGGTGCAGCAGGGCTAAGGCTGGCTCCCTGCCTGCGCTGGCTCTGCATGGCTTCCGGAAGCTGCCAGCATGTCTGGCTCTTAGGCACAGTGGCAGCCAGGCGGCTCTGTGTGGTTTGTGCTTCCTGCACACTCAGGCACCGCCTGTACCCTCAGGCACCTCCCACTGCAGCTCCCATTGCCGTAGTTCCCAGCCAATAGGAGCTGTGGAGACTGCGCTCGGGGCAGGGGCAGTGCGTGGGGCTTCCCTGATTGCCCCTGTGCCTAGGGGCCGCAGGGACATGCTGGATACTTCTGGGAGCCGCACAGAGCCAAGGCATGCAGGGAGCCTGCCTTAGCCCTGCTGTGCCATCGACCGGACTTTTAACACCCCGGTCAGTGGTGCTACTGGAGCTACCTCTGCTCGAAAACCAGAGGCCTGGCTACCCTATTGACAGGTCTCCTGCTTTTGAAAAAAATTATATGGTTTCTTTATTATTATTAATTAGAAGCTACTCATGAAATGTTTAGATTTATAGGAGTAATAGTAGATCTCACATCTTCAGTAGACTGCAGCCAGTAGAGAGTGACAGTGATACAAGGATTGTAGAGTCTGGAGAGGTAAACGTGTATTATATAGTACCTTTCAGTTTACCTTACAGTATGTTAAATTCTGATATTACAATAACTGATAATATACCAAACCAGACATGTTATCTTGAAATTGTAAGACCACTACTACTGACTAGCATAATAATGATGTTTCAACTATTTAGAATCAAAATTATGTGCCAAATTCATTGGTGGTATAAGTGTATGAAAGACCATTGACATCAGTGGAGCTGATCCCATTTACACCAGCAGAAAAATTGGCTCTATTAGGACTTCAAATTTATTTCCCTTTGTTCCTCATATCTTCCCTTCTATTGATACAGACTGGTATAAATCCCAGTGTAGTATTTTCCTCAAAACTGCTGAATTCATCACATCTTTCCAGCAGCCCCTAAATAAAAGTGATTTAGTTTAAATCCATAAGAACTTCTGTGAACAACTGTAAAAATAATTTGTACAAGTTTTTAAAGAAAAGCATAATGTGTTAGGAGAAGTATGTTTCCTAAAGATAGCTGAGAGTTTCAGTACAACAGATATTTCTTCTATAATTTGCCATGAAAGGGTTGTATTAATTGTAACAGACAGTTGTGAAAAATGTCCCTTTATATGCTAGCACTGCTGGAAAAAGTCTGTAGGGAACAATCCTTCCTTGGGCGGGGACAGATTAGGCCTCTTCCACTAGCAAGCCTTTTCCATTTCCGCCCACAATAATTAAGGGAAATACCTTGTTCAAATTTTACTGTGGCGTCATACAATTTATGTGAGAAATCTATATCTGATTTTAATGGAAACATATTTTGTCAGCAGCAAGATGGCATGTCAGGACTCATCTGGAGAGGGTGTGCCTAGTTCTTCTCCTGACATCTGTTTAGTGGCAGACATAAAATTACTCTTTTGAAACACTGCAGTGCTACAGAGCCTCACTATCCATGTGCCTTCTCTCTCTCTCAATTCATTCATTATCACATCCTTGAATGTGGGGAGCTATTGTTTACTTAAGGAGAATTCCAAAGGAAAGGAAGATATGAGGAACTTGAGGAAATAAATTTCAAGTCCTCATATTGCAGATGTTGTGAAGTTTAACTCTTGTTTATGGCATTACTTCAAATTATCTTAAAACCGTATTTTAATTTTTTTTAACTATCAATTATTGCTATAATGTGTCCTTTCCTAAGTATGTAGTTTAGTTGGAGAGTAATTAGCAATAACCTTAATGGCAAAATGAGGATATTTGTGTTTTAGAATCAAGACAATTATGCAATAGAGCCTTAATAATAAATTATAATGGGACGATAGTTGTTTTGTATCAGGCTTTTGGCTAGTTCAGATTTCCCTCCTTTCAGGTTTACATGTCTAACAACATTTCATGTCCCTTGGGAATTACGTATTGAAATTATACATTAATTATTGCAAATATTAAAGTTGAAAAGCGCCGGATTCTAGACATATTAAGCAGTTTTACAAGTGGTTGGGTTTTTATTATTTCCATATACTTTTGGATAGAGTATGTCCAGCTTTGTAAGGAAATACTGTATATAGAACTGATGTGATTGTTTTGAAAATGTATGTAGGCAGATGTCACCCTCACTGATAGACAGGGAAAATGATCTCTAGTATGTTGTGTAAGTTGCTTCATTAAACAATCTGCATTTTTGTTTGGAAACAAACAAGATTCTTCTCTGGCAATTGTCATACCCAAGTACAATTGCAAATTTTACCATAAAGATTGTCAGAATGCAGTGTTGCCAACTCTTATGATTTTATGCAACTCTAACAATTTTGGGGTACTCTTTTGTCTGTGTCATGATAACATGATGAAAGGCTGCAAACTCTCAATTTTTCCCTTATTCAATATGGCCACTATCTCCTATTACTGTCAATGTGGTTGAAGCCAACAAGATAGCCACCATTGCCATGCAGTGAATCTGCATGTGGAAGTGAAGCTGCCCTTAATAAAGTTGGCTGCTTCCTCCTGCTGTTTTTCTATGGGATTGAAGTTATGCCTGCAGGCAAAATGGCTGCCCCTCTATGGTTCGGGCTCTAGATGCTGACACAAGGATGTGAGGCACTCAGAAGAGAGTTGATATAGGGAGAGTGAAGGGGGCAGTACGCTGGGGTTATCTGCTAGATTTAGGGGGCACAGGGTGACTTGGGGGGGAGGAAGAAGACTGGGAGTGTGCAGAGGATAGTGATGGGATGGAGGGATTGGATAGAAGCTCCCTCAGCTGGGTGGCAGTGGTGGTGGAGAGTCCCCTCCAGGCAGCCAGAGGAAACAACTGTCGAAGGAGTTCCTGTGATGATGTGAGAAGTTCATCTGCTCCTGCAGAGGAGGGCTGGACAGAGCTCTTTGTAAGAGCCTCAGAGCTGAGGATACAAACCTGACTTGCCACTGAGCTCTGCTGCCTTCAAAGTATGGTCCTATAGTGTTGAGAGGGTCCTGAGGCAATAGGAGACCCTGGACCTAACAGCAACACTTCCTGCCTCTCACTGCCTTGGAACTTCTCTTCTACTTGGGATCTGGGCAGAGGAGAAGCCTGAAGGTACACGACTAGGCAGGAGAGAGGAGAAGCTGGGGAGGCAGTGTTGCTGGGTCTGTTACCTGGGGTTCTCTGAACCCAAAGCTCTTGGTAACTTTACTGTTTGTGAGGTGGTATCAGGAAATAAATGAATGGGGACATGGCCTATCCGTCCAATTAAAATTTGGCACAAACCCAAAGTGCTTTTATCTAAAATTTTATTTTAGATCTATTTTATTAGATCTCCAGCACATACAGATATGCAAAAGGTTAGTGATCCCCAAATCTATAGTTACCCACAATCTGGAGAGGTCTTGAGTGTTGAATGGCAAGGTTCAGGTGGCCAGCCCTTTGCCTGTCTCTGGGGTTTCCAAGAGATGTCCAGAAGGTCAAATCCATATCAGATTTCTTTCCCTTTTTATGCTCAAAATGTCACATAGCTTGTCAATCACCAATAACCACTGAGCAAGCTGTTTGTTAAAAAATTTCAAGATGTTAGTTATGCAGGTGTGTTTTTGGAGCGTCTATACCCTGAGGACCCGACACACACACGCACCAGAAGTCAAATATAGATAGACTTCCTGACTTTCCAAAACCACATACTTCAGCAGGTTGAAAGAAGCAAGACAGGATGGTGCAGGCTCATTCTCAATTCTCCTGGTCACTCCCCCTCCCCTCCTGGTCTGCCTAATTATTCTAAGGCTGTTGCAAAGGCCTTACAGCTGCTTTTGGCTATAAACAGAATAATCGATATTCCAGTATTGGCAGTGGCCTAGGCATTTTGCTGGGCTATCAAAATCTCTCCTAATAGGTCCAGGGAAGGGGAGATGCCGAGGGGGTGGCAGGGGGAAGCAGCAAGATGGAGGATGGGGATTGGGTGGGAGTCAAGACAGTAGTAGAAATGTATGACAGTTGCCCTGTCTTAGGGGTGAGGAAAAGCTAAGCAGAGTCTCCAGCTGGGCAGTGGCATACATTTTTTGTGTGCAATGGAGATTGACTTTTCAACCTAAAATTATCACACACACACACAACCAGAAGAAAAGGAGTACTTGTGGCACCTTAGAGACTAACAAATTTATTAGAGCATAAGCTTTCGTGAGCTACAGCTCACTTTAGCTGTAGCTCACAAAAGCTTATGCTCTAATAAATTTGTTAGTCTCTAAGGTGCCACAAGTACTCCTTTTCTTTTTGCGAATACAGACTAACACGGCTGCTACTCTGACAACCAGAAGAGTAGAGGGGAGTTAAAAACTCAGAAGGCAGACTAAAAATCATGGTTTGATGGTGTTTTTAAAAACTTACGATTTGTGGGGCCAATCTCATGATTTATTAATTATTATTTATCTCATTTATTTATTAACATGGACTCATGTTTCTTGATCTCCTGAGTTGTCAATACTGAGAATGGTAAACTCTGAGTTTGCTTTTTCATAATGGCTAGAGAGGAATAATTGTGTTTTGTTCACTGTAATATCCTGACAATATTAAAAATTACTCCACAACTTGTAGCATTCATAAATTCACACTTGGGAAAAATACCTGACATCGCCTATGCACCACTTAAGGCCAAAGACGTGGCTTAGGTGAGATTTATGTGGTGCATAGGCCCTTGCAGGTCCTCTGTGTTATAGCATCCCACGGGCGCTATAGTATGTTTATGTTTAGGAATTTAGAGGGCGCTATAGTATGTTTATGTTTAGGAATTTAGAGTAGTTTAAGGAACTGATTAATGAGAGACAACAATATACGTGGAGAAAGGAGTAAAGCCTGAATGTTATGCTGTCTTGGTGCTCTCTTTCTCTTTAAGGTTGAATATTGAACATGATGTCAGCCGTTAGTCGGCTTTTTCAGATACTTGAAATCAGAAAGCAGGAATATTGGAAAAAACAAACAAACAGAAAACAATAATCTTGGTAATCTACAAGAATCCTGTTCACAAGCAAATGAACGTGAAAAGGGACATGTTCAGGCAATTGGACATTCTTTAGATCATAATGGTGTAATTATAAAATTGCAACAGGAATGGATAAAGAGGAAAACAAAATACTCTATTAGCTATCATGGACAAAGGCCACCACATATTCCAACACATCTGGAATATGTCAGTAGCAGACTGGTGGGACCCACTGAAAATCCTAGAAGTGCTTCCAAAGTATCTTCAAACTGTGTAAAATGGCTAACTTGTGCAATTACCAAAACTTAAAAGATTGACTAATTTGTGAAAATTAGCAATATGGATGAAAGATTCAGGAACTAGAATGAGAATGCTCACTAACTCTTCCTAGAAGTAGAGACATGTGCATAGTTACTGAACAAGCTCGCATGCAAATCCAGAGCAGATGTGGAGTAGAGACAGAGCTAATTCACGAAATAGCACAGAGAAAGCATGAAATACAATGAAAAATGCATCAAATTTGTGCAAAAACGAATGCTTAAACATGAAGCATACAAGACAAACTAAATGCAAAACTGATCAATTCATGCTCTGGAGAAAACCATGATGAGGTCATATTGTTCTCTTTATACCTTTTTATGGATACAGATTTGGCCTTAAGCAGCAAGGTCTGAATGATTGATTGATGAGGCAGACAGTGGCACCTTTATCTTTATTGAAACAGTGCACAAAGATATTTGAATACAATACTTAATCTTTGTGGAAACTGAAACTTGCAGCTGATTATACAAGTGTTTTCAAGAGCAATTCCCCAAACAAGACTACTTACAAATTAGCTTTTTATCACTTACAACTTCCCTCTTTTTACACATGACAGTTACGCATGTCCCCTTTGGTACATGTTGCAAATTTCCAAGCACATATATCGATGTCCAGATTTTCCATACTAATGCGATTAGTACATTTTAGAGTTAAAAACACTTACTTTGATAAACAGGCTATTATAGTAAGTGACTAAACTTTTAAATCTTAAGACTATCAATAAAGGTCAACCATCTTAGTTTCATCACTCTGCATTATTATTACAAATTATTCATAAACCTTGCTAGGGGTTTGGTTTTCTTAACAATAGGCCTTTACTTAACAACAGGTCTTTGGCTTAATGCTGAACAATATGCAATAATTGTGACAAGACATATCATTATGCCTAAACATTGCAGACAAGAAAAACAAAGAAAACAAAAATGGCACCGTATTGAGGAAGCAAATAGTGATTCAGAGGATGAGATTTTGCACATATGACATTAATGCAGTGCAAAACAGAAAAAGTAAATAGTTTGAAAAGCTCATACTAGCCCCAGATGCAAAGACAAAGCATCAGCACACAAACAAACAGGAAATTGAATTCCAAACAAACACTGGGCCGTCAGTGAATGTGCTAGGCTACAAAGACTTCACCAGTCTTATTCAGGAGAAGAAAATGAAATTGCAACCAAGGAAAGCTAAATTAAAATTATGATGGCACAATTTTATTACCACGAGGATAATGTAAATTACAAGCAGAATACCGTGGAAAAGTATACAGGCTGAAATTTCAGGTAGAAGGCTTTAATAGCATCCCGGTACAAACTTGATGTGAAGATGCACACTTTCCTTGATCCTTATAGCCCTAGCTTTATTACAACCCGCAGTGGAAGGAGTAACAGGCAAAAAAGAAGAGACTCACAGAGGCCAAAGCCTGTTATGACTGTAAAGTTAAGACCTTTCAGAACTACAACCCAGGGACCCTGTCAGGATTAAATTATTTCCTCAGGATACATCATGTACTTCAAAGCAAACCATGTGTGTTGAACAGATAAACCATCATTCACGTAACATAGCAGTGGATGGGCATATATTTCACCAAAACTGAAAATATATTCACCCGGTATGAACACAAGACAAAAACACAGATGTGGAGAATGGTGAAATATGCACTCTGTCAAGTCTTGTTCAGTAGGAGATGGAAGGACCACAGGACTATAAGCAACCAATAGATATTGGAAAAGACTATCAAAACACCACACAACAAGAAAAACCCAAGTGCAAGATAGTGTTTCCTGTCATCACAGGCTTTTGCTCGCTGTAGCAGCAAATGGCCTACAAAAGGTATACACAAAGCTTTGTACAATACTGAGGCTTGAAAGAACAACTCTCCCAAATCCAGAGGAAAATACCCTAGTTGTCAAGCAAGTTGAGTTATTTAATTTTTAAAAAGTTGGTGTTAAGTTTTATATATGATGACATAGGCTTTATGAGGGGTCTAATAGAATGTATACAGAAGTATGCAAGCAGGTTATGACATTCATGTTTAATTTTGCTATCTCAAATATGTGACAAAAATGATGTTACAATAACTAGCTTCCCAAAAGGGGGCGCTATAGTATGCTTATGCATAGGAATTTAAAGAACTCTACCTTCAGGAATTTCTTGACGAGCAAGAACAGCATCCTGAAGGAAGGATATTAGAAAATATTTGGTTTTCATAAATACTGTTACACTACCTCATGGTCTATTTCTCAGTGGTTTATCACAAACAGGCAGAGTGCCCACAGTTGTGGCTTAAGCATGATCTCAGTAAAAAAAGGAAGCACATCTATTTATGTCTGTGAGTGGTTGACGAGGCAGTTCCCTTCAGCTGCTGTAGGTATGACTAAAGCATTACATATTACTAAACTGTTATGAGATGTACAGTGGGGTGGGCTCACTTGCAGGGTTAACATCACAAAAGCAAGTGACAACTGTCTTATTTTATTCTCCAACCAAGCATAAAACTCCAATTTTAAGAGGATTCTATATTTGCTTTAGACTTATTTTCATTTTACAGACCCTATTTAAATCTACTTTAATGAGATGATTATACAGTAAGTTATATTTAAGTTGGGTTTCACTTGGCTTGAAGACATGTACATACAGCCACAATGAAATTTTAATTACACTCACTCAGTTAAAATAACTGATGGTCTGTGAATTACAGTAAAAGCACCTGAAATATATCTAATTTAATCTACGTACCAGCCAACCATGTGTGTTAGGAACAGACATTTCCAGCTGCCTTTCCTATCCTGGATGCGGATGCTACTGCCAACATAGTTGCAGACTGGAGAAAGGATGGGAAGTAATTAGAATCTCCCAACTGAGTGCTTGAGCTGCCTTCATGCTGCCATGATTCTGAATGTGGAATGATCTGGGGATGGAGATGCTCTCCCTGCTCTCCTGCGGCCTGGGATCAACACTGCATTCCATAAACTGTGTGAAGCACAAACTTTGATACTGTTTTTAGTCCATGGTATATTGTTTAATGGGGAAACTGAAACGGAATACTAATGATATTCTAATCAGCACGTCTAATTACCAAGGTTAGTGAATTGTTTTTGTTTAAAATTAAAGGGTAAAATTATGGCTGGCATTTATTCATGGAGGTGTGTGAGAACAGTTAAGACCAGAGTGGGGATGCAAGATAAAAGTGATTGACATGATTCTGATTCTCCCAAACCCATGATTAGATGGCTCCATGGAACCTCTGTGGGTGGTGCAAAAAAGGTTCCTCAGAAGAGTTCTCAGAGTAGTGTCTAAGGCTCAGGAGAAATAGCACATGGATGTTAATCTGCACAACCCCTGATATGACCTCTTGTGCTCTTGCTGTATGCAGTTTTTTTGATTGTGGGGGTATTGCTTGGGGCTGGCGCCAGCCACAATTCAAGTGTACAATAAATGTTTCTTTTGCGGTGTTAATGTGTACCCACTTCTTGGCCAATCCAGAATTTGTCTCCATACATGTTTTCAATATAATTAAAAAAATACTTAAAATCAAATAATGATTTGCTGCCTTGACCAGCTGGTGATCCAAGATGATATGCAGAAAATAACACTTAAAACTGTTGTAAGTTTCCTTATTCAAATAACTATTACATTATTTGTATAGACAAATTAAAAAACATAGTACGAGAACCAAAAAGTGCCCCGGTGGCTAAACAACTAAGTAAAAGAAGGAGTGAGAGGCAAAAAGGCATCCTTTAAAAAGTGGAAGTTAAATCCTAGTGAGGTAAATAGAAAGGAGCATAAACTCTGGCAAATGTAAAAATATAATTAAGAAGGCCATAAAAGAATTTGAAGAACAGCTAGTCAAAGACTCAAAAAGTAATAGCAAAAACATTTTTAAGTACATCAGAAGCAGGAAGCATGCTAAACAACCAGTGGGGTCACTGGACGAGCGAGATGCTAAAGGAGCTCTCAAGGATGATAAGGCTATTGCCGAGAAAATAAATGAATTCTTTGCATCAGTCTTCATGGCTGAGGATGTGAGGGAGATTCCCAAACCTGAGCCATTCTTTGTAGGTGTCAAATCTGAGGAACTATCCTAGACTGAGGTGTCATTAGAGGAGGTTTTGGAACAAATTGATAAACTAAACAGTAATAAATCACCAGGGCTAGATGGTATTCACCCAAGAGTTTTGAAGGAACTCAAATGTGAAATTGCAGAACTACTAACTGTAGTCTGTAACCTATCATTTAAATCCAGCTTCTGTACTGAATGATGAGGATAGCTAATGTGATGCCAATTTTTAAAAGGGCTCCAGAGGTGATCCCGGCAACTACAGACCGGTAAGCCTGACTTCAGTACCGGGCAAACTGGTTGAAACTATAGTAAAGAACAAAATTGTCAGATACATAGAGGAACATAATTTGTTGGGGAAGAATCAACATGGTTTTTGTAAAGGGAAATCATTCCTCGCTAATCTACTAGAATTCTTTGAGGGGGTCAACAATCATGTGGACAAGGGGGATCCAGTGGATATAGTGTACTTATATTTTCAGAAAGCCTTTGACAAGGTCCCTCACCAAAGGCTCTTACGGAAAGTAAGCTGTCATGGGATAAGAGGGAAGGTCCTCTCATGTATTGATAACTGGTTAAAAGATAGGAAAAATGGATAGGAATAAATGGTCAGTTTTCAGAATGGAGAGAGGTAAATTGTTGTGTCCCCCAGGGGTCTGTACTGGGACCAGTACTATTCAACTTATTCATAAATGATCTGGACAAAGGGGTAAACAGAGAGGTGGCAAAATTTGCAGCTGATACAAAACAACTCAAGATAGTTAAGTCCCAAGCAGACTGCAAAGAGCTAGAAAAAGATCTCTCAAAACTGGGCAACAAAATGGCAGATGAAATTCAATGCTGATAAATGCAAAGTAATGTACATTGGAAAACATAATCCCAACTATTCATATAAAATGATGGGGTCTAAATTAGCTGTTACCACTCAGGAAAGAGATCTTGGAATCACTGTGAATAGTTCTCTGAAAACATCCACTCAATATACAGTGGCAGTCAAAAAAGCTAACAGAATGTTGGGAATCATTAAGAAAGGGATAGATAATAAGACAGAAAATATCATTTTGCCTCTGTATAAATCCATGGTACGCCCACATCTTGAATACTGTGTGCAGATGTGGTCGCCCCATCTCAAAAAAGATGTATTGGAATTGGAAAATATTCAGAAACGGGCAACAAAAATGATTAGGGGTATGGAACAGCTTCAGTATGAGGAGAGATTAATAAGACTGGGACTTTTCAGGTTGGAAAAGAGAGAACTAAGGGGGGATATGATTGAGGTCTATAAAATCATGATTGGTGTGGAGAAAGTGTATAACACAAGAGCTAGGGGTCACCAAATGAAATTAATCGGCAGCAGGTTTAAAACAAACGAAAGGAAGTATTTCTTCACACCTGTGGAACTCTTTGCCAGAGGATGTTGTGAAGAACAAGATTATAACAGGGTTTAAAAAGAACTAGATAAATTCATGGAGGATAGGTCCATCAATGACTATTAGCCAGGATGGGCAGGGATGGTGTCCCGAGCCGCTGTTTGCCAGAACTGGAAATGGGCGACAGGAGATGGATCACTTGATGATTACTTGTTCTGTTCATTCTCTCTGGGGCACGTGGCATTCACCACTGTCAGAAGACAGGATACTGGGGTAGATGTGGATACTTTGGTCTTACCCAGTATGGCCATTCTTATGTTCCTACTGGTATAAATCAGTCTGAGTTCCAACAGGCAAAACCAACTTCTTGTGGCTGCAAAATCTGAGTTCTAGGGGTATGAGTCACCAACTCAGTCATAAAGAATAGTTAACAGAAACAGGCCATGTGTCTTAATTATATGAGCAAAAGAGAGAGAGAGAATCCAAGGTGAAATAAAGTATTATAAAGGGTTGTTGGCATAAATTTAGGATGGCTGCATTACTCAGAAATGGTGGAAGGTAGAGGATGTTGAGGTACAATGAACATGGTTAAAAAGTTAATGCCAATGAAACCTTTAAACTATACCACCCAGTCCCCCTTTGGGATGGGGTGGTGGTGGTGGGTGAATGTCACCTTTTACAGAAAATCTGTTACAGTTTTGTTCCTAAAATGTTAGAATTGGCTACGAATAGGGTTTTGAGGCCCCAGCTGGATATAAGAATCTAGGTTGTGGGCAGGACAGTTCTGAGGGAGGAACCTTAGGAATGGCAGTGCCTGGGGAGAAGGGTTGAACTTATCACTGTTACCTTTGTTGTTCCCATCTGCTTCTTAACTGAGCTAAACCCCAGAAGGGGTGTGTTTGGATCTCATATAAAGTGTGAACAGTGTCTATAGTTGGGAAAAGACGCAATGTCCTATATCAAATATTGTGATCAAAAGAGAGAACAAAAGAAAAGCCTAACCATCCCCCCCAACCCACGTTGGCTAGCCTGCAGCCCAGTGGGAGCACTCTGCATGCACAGGAAAGACGACTGAGTTTGAATATCATCCTCTTTTCCCCCATGCTAGCTGCTGCCTCGTCCAATCACTGTTTCCAAGTTGCTGTACCAGTACGTTAGTAAATGTGATGCCATTTGCTTCCTGTCTGTGACTGGGTTGCAGGTCAGGGAACAGGATCAGGAACGATCACAATTGGAAAGCAGCACAATGAGGAGGGTCATGTTAGCTGCCCTCTGTGTGCTGTAGGATCACTCCTTGCCCTGGCTGATGCCTACTTGGGGGAAATGCTGGCATTTATGTGGTGGGTTTATTTAATGTGACAATACCCTCCCAAAGATTAGGGGGCTTCTATAGTACTAGGAAATCTTCTTAGTCTCATCCTTTTCTCCTGTTTTCATAAATCTTCATTTCACCGTTATCTCTCTTCTTCCTCTAACTCATGCTAGCTCTATTGACATCTGATCTAAACCTGGCCTTCAATCATTCATATCCACACTCTTCACTCCCTTCCCTTCTGCTGCTCCCTCTGGAACCGTTACCGCTAAATTAAAAAAATTAAAAAAATAAAATAGTAGTAGTAGTATCAAGATGTGTATAGAATGAACCTAATTAACCATGTAATCTCATTACAATCCTTGTCCTCCCTTCCCCTTTTCTCTCCCCTACTGTTTATTGTTCTCTTTTGCTGCATCACTTCTGAAATTAGCTTGTAAACTCTTTGGGGCATGAAGACTATCTTTTGTTTATGTGAAGCACCTACCCATTTTAGACACTATACTAACAATAATCCTCATATAAAACTATTTGCACTGACTACTCACAGTGTAGCATCTGCACCTAATTACTGGGGAAGTCTGCCTTATTCACATTAGTTAAACAACAATTAATCTTGATAGGAAACAAAATGACTAATAATAACTGGCCAGTTCCAGCATTATAACAGACCAGATTGCTGAGAATAGTTTAATGATTGATAAGATACATGAATGGAAAAGGGACCTTGGGAGCGCAATTTACTGAAAATGAAAAGGAGCTTTATGGAAATCCCATGTACTCTACATTGGGTAATATTCTGCACTAATATTTCAGTTTTATTATTAGACAGAAAAAATAAAGTTCCCAAGACGCAAAAAAACAAAAAGGGCTAGATAAAAATGTGCTTACTCAATGCATAATGCATTAACTATATTTTGTTCCATTTGTACAGAGCAAAAGAGAACAAATAACCAATGTTTTTGGCCCCTTCTGGGCTTTTGTCAAGAAGAATTTCCCTCAGCAGTTTGGTGGGGAAAAGAGAAAAAAAAAACCCCCGACGTAGACAAGTTTTCAAACGGATTCCTCACATGGGCCTACAAATCTGTATCTGCAATTGCCCATGTTTTTCTTTTTCTGTGCACAGTCACTTTTAGTTGTGAATAATAGAATGTATATTTCTAGGCATTGAATTAATGGGTGGAAACTCATGCCCACTGGTCAAATAGTCCAGGCTCAATCCTGCAAACCTGACTGTTGCAAGCAACCGTTACTCATGCAAATAGTTGTATTGCAGTTAATGGGGCTATTTGTATGTGTAAGGGTTTGTTAGATGGGGCTTTTATACACACATTCTATTATTTGTACCCATGAGTAATTGTCCTCAAAATTGAGAGTGTAAATTTAGAAAATGTCATGTTAGCCTTAAATCTTATTACAATCTGAGTATAAGTAAAGTAGATTTAAAGGCTGTAATTTAAAACCAACTTTTTTCTGCTGAGAGAAGCTCCTGCAGGTGCTGCAGCACTTAAGGCCTACTGTTCACTGGAAAGTGCTTGACTCAAGTTCTGACTCAAGTGCTGTCCCCAGCCCAACTCCTGTCCACACACAAAAACTTCTTGCTCAAGTGTGGTGATGCTTTACAGCTGAAGTTAACTGGTCCATCTGGGAGTATAGACTTAAGCCTGAGTTTGGCTTACACTCAAACTGCCAACAGGGCTCTTCACTGTGGACGTAGGCAAGATTTACTGTAGACTTCTTCATGCCATCTCCTGAAGTACAGCACATATGGTAAATTACCATCAGTGGAGAGTAACCAGTGGTTTTAACAAACACATCTGAACAGGGACATTGATTTTTTTTTTGCATTTTGCCCAATTAGTATTGGCCATACATCTTTTCATCCATAGAAACTGCATTAATTTCAAAGCAATTCCTGAAATGACCTTTGACTATATTTGTATTTCTTTTAGGGTGACCAGACGTCCCGATAAAATTGGGACTGTCCCGATTTTTAGTTCTTTGTCTTGCGTCCCGACCAATGCATGGTTGGGATGCCATTTGTCCCAATGTTGCGGCTTTGGCTGCTCCAGCGGTTTCTTTTTTTTCTTTTCTTTCTTTTTGCTTCCCCATGTGTCACGATATTTTGTCCATTCCATTTGGTCACCCTAATTTCTTTGCAAGTGTGTGTGTGTGTGTGTGTGTGTGTGTGAGAGAGAGAGAGAGATACAAGTAATCAGGTGTTTCCTGTATGCCTATTTTTAAGGGAATCTTCAGAGGTTTGTATAAGGAATTTTTTATTATGCTTCCTCTTAGCTCAGCCATTTGCTTCCTGTATGAAAAATATCTGTACATCTTACACTAATTTTCTAATTTTTATAGTATTTTCTGTATTAAGAATCATTATAAGCTAAATAAGTCTAAAGATTAACTTATAATTGATAAGCTATGCATTTTTGAGAAATGTCACCATGTTTGATAGTTTTTGTAAGATGACAAACTAGTCATGTGATGCTGCACTTGTGGCTAACACTGTCTTTGAAGATGCCTCGTGTTTCTAATTTCTTGCCAACACAGCTTTTCAGAGGTACAAAGAGGCCTCACACGTTGGATAACTGCCTCTTAAATATACTTAGAACAGACTACAAGAAGCCTTTAGGTCAAATTTTCAAACAGTGGCTTCCATTTGTGGTAATACAGCCATTGTGTATATACATCACTTGTGCATCCAGTTTTTGAGGATTATTAGCTCATGGCTCCTAAAGTATGCATGCTTTTTTTTGGCAACATGGAGAGTGCATACACAAATAGCCCCCTTGAATTGGTATAAACAGCAGTGTCGATGGTGAAGCATGGCTTAGGTGAGTAGGGTACACCTAAGCTCTCTACTTGCCCAAACCATGCCTCCTTCTCAACACTACTGTTTTTAGCCATGTAATGTCCTACTGGAGGAAAAGCTCCGGCAGGGGAGAGGCATCAGGGAAAGGCTCCATCAGCTCCTTGCTGCCGGAGACTTTCCCCACTGCTTCTCCCTGCCAGAGCCTTTCATGGATAGCTACACACTGCAGTGTGGACACAGCTTGCTTTTCACTGTAATGTGTAGCTACACATACCTTACATGCTGCCGACACTAGTGTGTAGTATAAAACAGGGGTTCCCAAACTTGGTTCGTGGCTTGTTCAGGGTAAGCCCCCAGTGGGCTGCAAGACACTTTGTTTACCTGAACATCCGCAGGTATGGCTGCTTGCAGCTCTCAGTGGCCACAGTTCGTTGTTCCTGGCCAGTGGGAGCTGCGGGAAGTGGTGGCCCTGAACAAGCCGTGTACCAAGTTTGGGAATCCCTGGCATAGAGGTACTTCTAAATTCCACAGTGATGGACACATTACAAAAATGTATAGATGTCACTTTGCAAACACAAGTGGAATTTACATGCACAGAACGTGGCCTTCATTTATGTGTGTTCAGGAACTTGTGTGCAAAAAATTTTAGGCCTGGTTCTTTTGCACACAAATGATAGAATGTACATGCACAAAAATGAGTGCTTGCACAAATTGAACATGAGTCAAATACAGAAATGTTTTGTATGTGCATGTGGTTGCACAAAAACTGTGCATGTACATGATTTGTATAGGCAAAATTATACTTGCACAAAAGGAAGCCATTAGCCACATGTCTACACTGGAATAAAATACCTGAGGCACAGCTGTGACTGGCTCGGGTCAGCTGACTTGGGCTCGTGGGGCTCAAGATGTTTGCACTCGGTCTGGAACCTGAGTTTTGGGATCTCACAGCACAGGGTCCAAGAGCTTGGGCTCCTGCCTGAGCTCTTCTACACAGCAATTTTACAGCCCTGCAGCCCAAGCCCTGCAAGCCCAAGTTAGCTGACTGGGGCCAGCCACGTATGTTTAATTGCTGTGCAAATGTACCCTACAAGGCTCCTTTGAAAATATAGCTCTAAAATCTCTCTGATTTTTTGTTACCTGACATTTTCTCTTTGAAACTAGTGATAAGAACTTCCAACAGGTTCCCAAAGGCAGAGGTGGCATGGCAGGGATGAATCTGAAATCAAATAGTGAAGGTTTTAGGATCCTAATAATACCGAGGTTTCATAAAGTCTCCATAAGACTGACTCCTGGAAAAAGAGTAGCTTGTTAAACTGACGTAAGTAGTGAAGGTGGAAAGGAAATGTTTTGAAGAATAATGTTGCATGATCTTGTAGTCTCCTCCTTGGAGGGTTAGCGGAAGAAGGCAGAGTCCCTGGAGCGATGACATTGGCATGAGCTCAGTAACAACAGAATATGTATTTATTACTGGAAGGGTGGAAAGAGTCAGCTCCCTTCCTGGTGCTGCTGACTCCAAAAACATTTTAAATTCCCTTAGACAGGAAGCACCTTCCTTTCAGGGCCTGTCTGTGGATGTATCACACACACAGACCCAGCCAGCATAGTAACTTGGTTTCAATAATGACCTCTCCTTCCACTGAGGGCATATGCCCTCTTATTTTATGATGGTGTGAAGTCTCAGAATTCTTCTGATGTCTTTGCTGCTTCTGCATTTCCAAAGAACCAGAAACACCTTTTTCCATCTCAGGCTGGATAGGAGGCTACATGCCTATTGGGTATGGACTCTCTCACTGTGATCTGCACATGTATTCCTTCCAGGCTCAAGTAGTGCAATACACTATACCTGGTAATGAAAGTGGAGCCCATGAAGAAGCTTCAATTGATCTAATGCAGAGCAGTTTATCTACTGAGGGCTTGTCTATATTTAAAACACTACAATGGTACAGCTGCACCACTATAGTAGGTCAGCGTAGATGCTACCTACACTGATGGGAGGGATTCTGACATCTTTCTCTTCTGAGAATTAGTAGCTACATGATGATCAATGAAATAATTCTTCCATCGACTTAGCGCTGTCTACTTAGGTTGGACTTAGGTTGGCTTAACTGTGCCACTCAAACATCTGGATTTTTCACACCCCGACCAATGAAGTTAAACCAACCTAATTTTCTGCTGTAGATCAGGCCTAAGTAACACAAGTTAATGGGAACATTTCCCTCTGGAGCTTTGCTCAATACATTGTCTCCCAGTGCAATAATGAATACAATTCTAAGTGTTGGTTTCATTCATCTGAGCCGTAAATGATGTAGGCCCTGGCTCTCTAAAGGATTACTTTTCTCTCTCTCTTCATGAACTAGAACAACAGGTACCATCAATGGGTTAAGTTTGCAGAGCCAAGGACAAGCCTTTCTCTGTGGCATATGCTTGGATTCAGAATCCCATTCAACAAGAAGTCAGACTGAGTCTAGGCTGTAGCCTCTTACAACAAAGTACCTGTAGGCAAACGTCTTCCCACAACAACAGTGTAAAAATGGCTGGCAAACTGGAAATGAGTAGACAGAAAACTAGAAGATATGCATATGTGCCATTTATTTAAAAGGATGTCCACCCTGAGAATTCCTGTTAACTCTTACTAATTTCCTACTTTTTTTCCTAGTACAAATCTACATACTATAGGTTTCATGAACCAAATGTTGAGCAGTAACATGAGGAATCCATGTTTCTAAAACTAAGCTAGATATTTATTAAAAGAACTATTTAAAGAGATGCTGCAACTTCAGCTACCATTCAAGCTATTTACATACAGATTCACTTCCTGATTCCTCCTCCAAACACTTCCTTCCTGCAACCTATGCTCTTGCCTCCAGGTTCCATGCAGATCGATACACTGTATATCGGTGGTCAAGTTGGGAGGTAAGAGTGAAAAATTTATTTGAAGTATATGAGAGAACTTCCTCTTGGATTTAGATAGAAAATTGTGTTTCATAATATGCTTGATTTCTTGCCAGCAATTGATTGGGTCATATTCTACTTTCAATTATGGTAACATAACTCTGGAGAAACACTGTTGAAGTCAGTGGATTTACACCTGTTTTGTCTCATTCAGACATCTTTGTAACGTTTGTCATTGTCACCGCCCTGAGGACTCTCCTATGTGACCTCTGCTTTTTCCACCAACCTAATTCATAAATTATTATGTTTTTAAATAGCACTTAGGGTGTCATAGCTGCTGCTAGCCTTGAAGATTTGTAGTGTACCCTGTAATTTTGAGATGAAAAAAATTGGTTAAGTTACAGAAGAAATATTGCACTTCAACATAAAACTACTTTTGTATTTCATTTTCTGTTCAAGTCATTCATATCCCTGTCACTAATCTCATTAGGTCAAGGGCTTGAAGCAGAGAGTGGGCATAACATTTTTGGTCATAGTGATCCATTCTTCAGCAGCTGAGTATTTGCAAATATCTGTAATTTCAAAACTGAAATGAATGTTGTATTTATTCTGCAGGCAAATATAAATACAATGTGTTACTGAAGTTGACATTCCTCTGGAATTCATAATTAACTGGCAACTTTCAGCCATTCAAACACACATGACTTGGCGCTTGTTATTCTGGTCATATTAATGAATCTGCTAGTGCCAAGGCAGTTTCTTAGGATCCCATCCTTCTGGCTGTGAAGCAAATCCTGCATTTTCAGAACTTCTAGGAAATTCTATAAGCTAACTAGTTGAAATAATAAGGAAAAATTAATCAGGCACATATTAAATGTGAACCATGGAACGAAGCATCTGCAGCACTCAGTGGATGTCTGGATAACATACTTGCAGTGCTATTTTGCCAGCTTTCGTCTGGAGTGGTTCATCAGAACAGAACAGATGCTAGTGTGAAATAGGTCATTATAGCAGCAAGGCATTAGAACAGAGACGTTTCTTTTTTCGTGCAGCAACAGCTATTTCTTTTTTATTCATGCCAATTATGAAAATGTTAGCCAAATCTGAAATATGAATGCATGTATTGAGACAAACCAATATTTTTAAAGGGCATCAAGGTAAAAGCTAATTCAGTGATGAAGCTTCACAAAGCAATCCTTTTATAATATAGATAAAGGAACCTTCACAATGCTCATGTAGGCTGTTTTTTGTTTTGTTTTCTGTTTTTGTGTTTTACTATAGATGTTATGCCCAGAAGCAGAGATGCTAATTCTCATGAGTTTCATCAGTCATTTCAAAGAAGAGGTCACACAGATAAGAAAAATGAACAGTACGCAGTATGTGAAGCAGTGACATTCAATGAGTCCTTGTCACTAGCAGTCATTAGCATGCAAGCCTGCTGTTATGTTTCAGTGCTTTATGTGCTTTTCTTGACCAGGCAGGGAGCCTTGGAGCACTGTAGCAGTTAATACCATGCAAGTTATTGTTTCTTTCTTGAATGCCTTATATTTTTAGTACCATTGAGATGCTTCTTTGTCCCCTGTATGGTAACCTGTGCATCTAAAATTTTAAAGAGATTCAAAGAATGTATAATTTATATATGTCCCAGAGGTAATGGAATGACTCAGTGATATCTGTGAAGGAGATGATTTTAAATTTCATGTCTTATGCAAGAGGTGATTTTTATATGAAAATTGTAAGAGTTGGCCTTGGGGATACCCAGATAATTATCCTTACAACAGCGGGTGTTGATTCCAGAGGGATTGTAGCTGAAAGCTATAGTGTATTAGATTTACCCTTGTGTATCATAGTTGCCAAAATGGAAAACATAGCAACTGATGCTTCTTGGGGAATAGAATTTGTATTTTGACTCTGCATAGCATACACTGGAGATATGAAAAAGCAGGTTTTCCATGATTGTGTTGAAGAATTCATAAAAGGCTTAGGCATTTGTTTACCACTGAAATTCTTTCTGTCAGCTAAAAGAAAAAAAATTGTTTACTGATGTAGGGCAGGACCCATCACTACATCCTTTATCACGTAGCACAGCTCCACTAGACTATTTCTGGTTTCATTGAACTAAAAGCCTAGAAGTGCCAAGGCTAGAAATAAACGTCTGCTGCTTTGATATGCTATATGTTTGAAAATGCAGTTTAAGGTCTGTATTATAGACATTTCAAAGAGAATATAAATTGGTGCAGCATTCTTATTTTTTACAATCCAGTTGTGTGTATCCACTGCAGTTTTATAAAAACTGTTTTCAATAGCATTTTAAAAAATAACTTGCGTTATTTTGCATTCTCTTTTTTCTGAATTATAGTAAATAGACCCCTCTGAGCTCTGAACTTGGACTTTCCAATATTTAAATAATTGTAATGATCTTTCTGCTTCCATAGTTTCAGATGTTTAATAACGTCTACACCAATGCTACAGTCAGCTTTTTAGCATTTCGTTCCTGAGGAAACAATTTTTTTTTCTTCTCTACAGGAGGTTATTGTTTTTAACTTTTGTTTCCTGATCTTATAGGATTGGCCATGAGAATCTTTAATCTTCCTTCAGAAGTATGCTAATGGGGCTACTGATAAGCAATCTGCTTTTGTAAAGGTCTGTAATTTATACTGAGTCCCTGATTATTCCAGCATATATATTACTGCATTGATTAGTATACTATCTGTTTATTACTTTCAGAGCATTGATATATATGAAGTAAGTAAAAAGTTATAATTTTATTTGGGGGGGCTAGTTTATGAGATAGAGATGGAATTATTTTTATTTCTTGAAAAATCGTTAGGTGATAATTCCATTCTGTTACACTGGTGTAAATCTGGAGTAACTCCATTCATTTCTCATTTGGACTACTCAAGAGTTAGAGAAAATTGCATAACCATCAATGATTCATGTCATTTTCAGGCTTTACAAATTCTTTGCTTTTTTCTTTCAAGCTGTGACCATGATATTCTCTGGGGAAAAACTTGTGTTTTTGTTTTTGAGGAGAGGGAAAAAAAGTGCAGACACTGAAAAGGATTCAGTATAAAGGGAACAAACTTGCTGTTAGTGTTGGCATTTGGAATGTAAATCCTTTACTATTAACTGTGATTTTTATAAAAGCGGGCATTCCAGACTTGCCTAGGAGTGACTTCGGGTCTTGGTTCACTAAGTCTTCTAAGAGTTATTGCTGAATCTGTTTAACAAAGTGTGGCTGGGATTGTGTATTCTTTTACCTGTGTATCTGACACATTTGACACAAATGGAGGCAATGACTATTGTGCAGATGGAGCAAGATTAGTCCTTTGTTTAAAGACATATTTTAAGGAGGGAAGAGCTCTTAGGTTCATTGTTCAGAAGTCTGATTCTTGAAAAATAATGGTTTATGATTTATATATAAATTGGGATTATTTAGATTAGAGAGCAGACAAATAAGAAGTGCAATGATAAACATATATTAAAATCATAAGTGGCATAGAGAAAGTGGTTTGGGTACTCCTATATACACCTTTCTTATAATGCAAGAACAAGGGACAACAATGATATTAAAAGGCAAGATGTTTAAACTAAAAAAGAAGTACATTTGTACACAATTATTGAGGCAAAGTATTTAGTAGGATCTTGAAAAGGCTTAGACATTTATGTGAATATCAGCCACGGTTACATTATCTACACTAAACATTTATAAGGCATTTCAACCTACATACTTTAGGACATAAGTCAATCACCAACTGCCTATTTCATGAAGAAGCTTCCGTAATATCCATGTTGTTGTATAATTGTCCATTACGGGGGTTACATACTACCTTCTGGTACTGCCTGTGGTGGGAGAGAGGATGCTCCACTGCATGTACCATTGATCTGATCCAGCATGTCTTTTATGTTTTATTGCACACTTTTTGTATTGTTTTTCCTACAACTATCTTCCCTCTTTCTGCACAGTTTTTTTTTTTTGCATTCAGTATTTTTATTTCCTGCTTGTGATGCCTCTCACATTCTCCCTCTAAGCCTTTGACTTTCTCTTTTAGATTTTTTTTTCTTTTCAGTTTGCAACTTTTTTGCTGTTGGAATTTCCTAATTCCCCTATCGGTGTTTATCTGCAGAGGACACATCTACCCAACAGTCCTGCAGTGGACATTTTAAACTCTACCCGTGATATTCCTATGGCAAAACATGTTTTGATTTTAGGAGAGAAAAAGTATAAACACGGAAAACAATTCGGACTAAAGAATGGAAACTCATTACTGTGCTGGAATAGGAAAATCTTTTTAATGAGCTTTTTCCCCATCTCTGAGTTCTGTTTCCCTCTCCCTCACTTCCTCTTGTTCTATAGTTTTCTCCTTTATCTCATTGCTTTCTCTTAGTTTTTCATTCTGAATATGCTGAGATTGACTATAATCCTGCTTCAAAATAGAACATTGAGTCTAGTGAATGCCACTCAGATGTTGGTGAACTCAGAATGGATTTAGGAGCAGCAGGCCTTCTCTAATATAATGAGATGCAAGCATGAAAATACCAATTTCACAAAGGCGGGGGAGAGCAATTTTCCTACGGTGAATGTAAGCTTGGCAACCCCACTATCTTCAATCTTCCTTCCAGAGCCATGCATACATCTAGTATGCCCTTCTGCTCTCATAAATTTGGAAATATATACCATTTAAAAACATGGTTTGTGTACATCACAGCTTTAAACGGAGATCTTCAGGGTCACCAACCTCTCTTTCTTCACTGGTAGCTGTAGGGATTTTCGGGATGGCTGCTCACAGCTCAGTTCTCCTGCTAGAGGCTGCAGGAATGATGGAATGGCTACTCATGCAGGATGTTGTAGCTTTGCAAATATGAAGCGGGGCAAGTAATGCATTAAACAGAGAGGAATGGAGGGAAACAGGAAGAATTTTCAAATTCTTCCATCAACCTACCCACATCTACGTCAGGGGTTAGGCCGACCCAACTGTAGTGCTCAGGGTATGACATTGTTTGCAGCCATGAGTGACATAGCTAAACTAATCTAATTTTTAATTATAGATCAGGCCTATGATGCAAATTGTTCTAGAATTGGATTCCTCATTGGTCACACCTGGTGATCAGTCCCCTCCCATTTCAAAGGTGGCTGTTAGTTCAAACACCTTAGCTAATCTCAACTGTCATGGTATCGCAGAAGAAAGGTTGTCTCTAAAGTAAGTTGGACAAAAAGCCATCAGTTCTCATGCACCACATTGATGAGCCTAAATAAGAACTGAGATAGAGAATTACCCCAGTCAGGATATAGAAGCCAGTGCAGTTTCGGTAGCTCAGGTATAATGTGTTCTCTGTGAACAGTGCTACTAAGAAAGCAGTCAGATGCATTCCCACCAGCTAAAGTTTCACAAGGATTTCATTTATTTTCATTTCATTAATAAAAAGGATGCTTGCTTCAACAAGGCATTAGGTGCCCTGCCACTTATAGCTTAAACTCAGCAGCATTAAAACAATCAATCAGACGGGAACCTGATCAACCAGCCACCTACCAAAAAAGCTCCTTCCCTGTTCCAGGTTCATAGCCTTTTCCTTTTCCAAAACCCCTATCACATAGATGACTTTTGCAATGGCCCAGGCAGTCACTGAATTCAGCTTAGTTAGGATGAAGGTGGAGAGCAAGTTCCATATCTGCTGATGCAGATGCTGAGCCCTTGCAAAGAACCCCTGCCAGCAGTCATCTTTGATAATGACGGGGGTCCAGCTCAAACACGTGTGCTGACTTCAGCTGTTGTAGTATGGCACAAGGAGAAGGGCGTTCTCACGTGGGCAGGTTCATAGCCATTTAGGGAATTATAGATCATTACCAACACCTTAAACTCCCTCCCAGAGTTCAATAGGCTTACTAAGGAAGCAGTTGCATTTTACACTAGCCTCCATGTCCAAATGGTTTTAAGGTGTAACTGTATGTAGAGTGCACTGCAAAAGTCTCTATATAAAGAATAGCAAAGTCCACATTCAAATCAAAATGTCACAGCCTCCTGACCAGATGCTCATGGTGAAAAGCTGTTTTAATATGATTGCAGTAGTAGCCAGGGATCTAGAATCAGCCCCAAGTTTAAAACCCCGGTGACTAATGTTTGAAATACTCCCTCAACCAAAGGAACTAATATTGCCTTTGCCATCTCTGACTGCTTCCTCCAAGCCATGATCATCATCATCTCAGTTTCCTGAGGATGGAGCTTCTTCCATCTCATTCTCATCTAGGCTTCAGTCTGAGCTAGGTTCCAGTTGGGGCGTTGAACCACATCATCTGATTGTGTCAAAATAGAGACATAGAGGTGGCTGTCATTACCATATTGAAAACACCACACCTAATGCCTCATAACGGTCCCACGTATATGCTTTGAACAGGAAGGGTGACACAATGACACTGGACAGCACCCTGCTCACTTGAGAGCTTTTAGGGGAGTGAAGCAACTATCCTCAGCTAAACATCAGTTCTCTTTGAGAGAAAAGAATGGAGCCACTGATAAGCAACCGTGTCCACTCTCTCGAGGGTCCTCTGGTGAGTCAACAATGCCTCATGATCAATGGTATCAAAGACAACTGATGGATCTAATAATACTGGCATTCACATTTGGTCTTTGTCCATCGTCAGGGGGAGATCATCAACCAACGGAGTGAATTCAGTTTCTGTGCCAAACCAGAAGTTTTCAGAGATAGCTCTAGCTAGAATATGCTGCAATAATCCAAAATGAAGGTGAGAAAAGCATGCATTACTGGAGTGAGTTCAATATCCGAAAGGAAAGGTTGTAACCTCAAATCCAAGAAGATGAGAAAAAGGCACTCATGGTCACTGCTACTCTCTGAAATATCCAAAAGCAGCCGTGGCTCCAATAAGACCTGTGAGTTACAAATGTGAGAAATGAAAGATGGTCTAGCTCCTTCAAAGATAGCAGTATTATGAAAAATCTTTTTGCCTTTCCTACAAAAAATCCAACCCAACATTGGAAAGTGAAAATCCTTTCTCTTTTGCTATTTATCTAAAAAAGTGCAAAAAAAATGGTAGATTTAACATTAAATGTGCTATTGAAAGTCACTTCACTGAAGTGGAAGAAGAGAACATTGAGTTTGATGATCCTACAGTGGATACATTTGCAATGCCGTTGTCATCATCAAAACTAAGCTGTGATGATAGTTCCAGCAATCCTTTGGCATCAGCTTCATTCAGGAACAATCTCTGTTCATCCCCAACACTCAAAAAACCTGCAAAGTTCCATCTATGATTATATCATAAAACAGCCATAAGACAGACTTTGATAAGAAAGTTGCAAACTACTTCTAGGTTATCAACATCTCCTTCAGTGTCGTACAAAACAACCATTTTAAAGAAATAATTGAAGCACATCTCCTGTGATGTACTGCTCCAGACAGATATAGATTCCTGGGATCAGTTATTAGCAGCTACAAGTGGAGATGCAGAAGGGAAAAAGAATGCAGAACTAAAAAGAATCCATATCAGCATTTAATGCAAGATGGTTGGTTGTATGAGAAAAACAATCCAAGCATTCAGGGAATAATGTGTTCCTACTTAATGCTATTGATTCTACATCTGACCACAGAATATAGTGTTCAAGATGTCTTATAAGAACACTGAGAAAAATGGGACAAGACAGTTTGACTCAGACAACAAAAATAAAATCAAAAAGATGAGACATCTAATGTGCAGTCACCCTAAAATTCACCTGTATGGGTGTTCAGCATACTATTAAAAAATTCACTGAGAAAATCATAATGTATAGCATCCTGAAAATATGTTATGGAACTTGAAAAGTTCTTCCACAGCCACCTCTGCCTGGTTGTCATCTGAAAAAGGGGAATTGGTGACCCCAGTTTCTGAATTACATTATGTAATTCTCAGAAAGATTATGTCTCTATATTTGCATCCATCTACCATCAGGACGTTGAAATTTTGCACTGAGTTGGAAAGAAATTTGACTGAAACACAACACGCAATGTACCGAGTCAGGACTGCACAAAAGTGCATTCAACTTATGAGAGCCATTACAGAGGGACCTGACAGATAACAGGCTGACACTATTGTCACAGTCTCCGTGGAACTCTGGCTTGATGTAATTAATAAAGAACTGGAGGTTGGAACCAAAGGTACACTTATTCTGAGAGGCCATGGAACCTTTCCATTTCTTACCAATGAGACTGATTCCAAATACAAAGGTCCAAAGTTGAATCCAGTAGAGGGGAGAAGATGAAACATGGCTGCTTATTCATAAACTTGAGTATTGGTATTCTTGTGTTTTTACTTACAGAATTGCAGCCTTTTCATTTGGGAAGAAAAATGTGTTCCTTTTATATTTGAGGGATAAATATGCTTAAGACGTGCATTGCACTATTTTGTCTCTTTCATTTTGTGAAACCTTTCATGAGTTTGGGTTTTATTTTGGCGAGGGAGTGTTCTTCTCCACGCTCACTTGTGGGTTTTTTGGAGGCAGAGGGGGGGTTGGGGGAAATTACAGTAACCTTGCAAGAAAGGGTTTCAGACATAAACTCTGTTTATTGTAGCTGTTTTCCATGGCCTGTCAGCATTATCTATCTCTTATCCTGGGTGAAGTTCTGCAGACTAGTTGCTATCAAGTTTTCCTCTCCACCAGACAGGAGGAAAGTCAATCAAATGAATTATCTGGGTTCAGTGAAATAGAGACATAGAGCTGGATGTGTTCTGTATGCAGAAAGAAGCAGTCTGCACTGCTTCAGTATTTCCCTAACACACTCATATTTACATAGAACGGGAGAGTGACACTGGAAACCTGTGGTTCCTAACAGGTAATCCGATACCCATCAGATAGTATGATCAATTGCCAAATATTACTCTTTGGGTCTTCTCAGAGAAAAAAGAGAAAAACCATTTGAGTATCGCAATGTTGATACCTCCTACAATCTGCAACCATGTCAACAGTTAGTAGTGTCAAAGACAGAAGAATGTCTACATGGACAGTCAGAGTAGTACATTCAAAAGCACCTATCTGACTTAGGAAGGCAATTCTCATTTAAAGTTTTGAAAATTCTACTCAATCTTTTGTTGCCAGAAAGAGGGTGTTGACCAGTGAGACCAGCCCAGTCCAAGTACTGAACCTAAGACTAAAGCCAGTTTGATAAGCGTCAAGAAAATCTGAGTATGTCAGATGTTGCTTGGTTACCACCTTTTCAATAATGTACCTTTCACCTCTCCTCAAAATAAGGCAGATTATAGGGAAAACAATAATTGGAATAATTCTCAGTTTCAAGACATGACTGTTTGAGCAAGAGCTGAACAATTACTTTTTTAAGAGGTGCTGTCACCATGCCATCCAGAAAGAAAGCAATGAAAGTGTTTTCCAATAACAGACCTGATATCTCCCTCCTAGAATTTATCAGGCAAGAAACACATCGATCCAATTTGCAGGTTGCAGCCTGAAGGTCCCTAAGCACATCTAAAACCTCAGTGTGTGACAATGGCTGAAAATTAGAGAAGATGCTGCATTTGGTCCCTGGCACTTGTCCCATGGTGCTGGGCACCAATCCCATTACAGTCTGAACAGCCTTGTCCATGAAGTAGATGAAACTTCCTCTGCTTCACTGGTCAGTTTGTCTCTTGTTTATAGGCAATTCTACTGACCCTCTCCCTTTCTTGGCTATCGTGCAGTAGCACAAGGCTATAATGTTCGGATTGCAAATACTGCATGGAAATGTTTAAATCCAGGCCAAAAATTGCTTTAATTGGAATTAAAAAAAACATAGAAATATTTCTGTTGCTCTTAGGTTTTGTAATATGTTGTCTTTCAAATTTGTTTTAGGACTAAATTTTAACTTAAATCATTTTGACGCTGTCCTTTTAATTTTCTTGTCTGCTTTTTAAAAATCACCTGAGTATTTGAATTGACATCTTATCCCTCTCAGAAAGTCTTGTTGTAACGATTCATCATGCTTTAATGCAATAATGAAACAAAAATGAGTATAAAATCATTCGCTTTCTGATTGATTTAGAGTTAGAAGATAATTCCTCCTTTGTTCTTAGAGACAAGTTTAAAAGGGCTACTATGGCAACCAAAATTAATGACAAACATAGAGGCTGTTAATCATTCAGACCGACTGGAATAAGAAAAGCTTTAATCTTCACAGAGCCCATTTAATATGTTCCCATTTATTTGTGTGAAGAGTTAGTATATGTGTCTCTAAAGAGTGGCTGGCACCACTGACCTCACTGATTGGAAAAAATGAGTTTCATGTTACTAGGCAGAACCTTTGTGGTGGCCCCTCCCCTGCTGGTAACATGAGACATGATCCATGGGTTTTGGATTATGCTCAGAGGGGGCCACTCCCATCTGTTGCTTATTATTAAGGTCAAGTGCTGATAGTGTGCTTGGTGCTGTGTAAGAAACAGAAATAAAGACAGTTCCTGCCCCAAAGGATTTACAATCTACAAGGCAGACATATGCCAGGGAAAAAAAGGTATTGTGGGATCCAGGCAACCATGGTATCCTATGGTATGTCTGCACTGCAGTAAAAGTATGGGCAGCACAGCATGGCGAGGAGGTGACCAGCCCTCTGTGGAGAAAGAAGTGGTTCGGGACTATTTAGAAAAGCTGGACAAGCACAAGTCCATGGGGCCGGATGCGCTGCATCCAAGGGTGCTAAAGGAGTTGGCGGATGTGATGCAGAGCCATTGGCCATTATCTTTGAAAACTCATGGTGATTGGGGAGGTCCCGGATGACTGGAAAAAGGCTAATGTAGTGCCCATCTTTAAAAAAGGGAAGGAGGAGGATCCAGGGAACTATGGGCCTGTCAGCCTCACCTCAGTCCCTGGAAAAATCATGGAGCAGGTCCTCGAGGAATCATTTTTGAAGCACTTGGAGGAGAGGAAAGTAATCAGGAACAGTCAGCATGGATTCACCAAGGTCAAATCATGCCTGACTAACCTAATTGCCTTCTACGACGAGATAACTGGCTCTGTGAATGAGGGGAAAGCAGTGGATGTGTTATTCCTTGACTTTAGCAAAGCTTTTGATATGGGCTCCCACAGTATTCTTGCCAGCAAGTTAAAGAAGTATGGGCTGGATGAATGGACTATAAGGTGGACAGAAAGCTGGCTAGATCATCAGGCTCAATGGGTAGTGCTCAATGGCTCCATGTCTAGTTGGCAGCCGGTATCAAGCAGAGTGCCCCAAGGGTCAGTCCTGGGGCCAGTTTTGTTCAATATCTTCATTAATGATCTGGAGGATGGCGTGGATTGCACCCTAAGCAAGTTTGCAGATGACACTAAACTGGGAGGAGTGGTGGATACGCTGAAGGGTAGGGATAGAATACAAAGGGACCTAAACAAATTAGAGGATTGGGCTAAAAGAAATCTGATGAAGTTCAACAAGGACAAGTGCAGAATCCTGCACTTAGGATGGAAGAATCCCATGCACTGCTACAGACTAGGGACCGAGCCGCTAGTCAGCAGTTCTGCAGAAAAGGACCTAGGTGTAAGGGGACTGTTGCCCCCCTTACTAACATTCAATGGGGGTGTTTTAGTTGCTAGCTCCCAGTACTAAAAGGGGGAAGGGTCAATGGGGAATCAGGACCCTGAGACTGCCAGTCCCTAGGAGCAATGGGGAGAGGCCAATGCTCCAAGTCAGCCTGAATGACAGGGCAGGCAGGCTAATCGGGAATCAGGAGTCCAGGGAGGTCCCGTCTTCTGTATGAGCTGGAATTGCCTGGGTCAGACAGAGTGGGGCTGAGCTAAGGAGAAAACAGGGGCCCCAACTGAGCTGGGGAAGATCCAAAGAGAGCAGACCCTGTCCTGGGAGCAGAGCTGCAGTCTCAAAGCCAGAGGCACAGCCCAGAAAGAGCAGACTTGCCCTGGGAGGAGAGCTGCAGCAACCAGAGCCGGGGGGCCAGAAAAGCAGCCCACGAAGTAGGTCAGTGCTGGGAGCAGAGTCACAGAAGTGCAGAGCAGACCTGTCCTGGGAGCAGAGCTGTAGCAACCAGAGCCAGAGGGGCCAGAGAAGCAGCCCAGGGAGCTGGAGGCAGAGCAGCAGCCGTGCTGAGGCAGAGTGGAGCTGGGGCTGGAGCAGTCCGGGGCCAGGTGTCGTGAGCAGCTGGGGAGAGCGAGGGGAGATCCTGGGCAGTGGGCCCAGCACAGGGAGACGCCTCAGCCAGGAGGCTCTGCAGGCCAGACTTGGAGGGGGATTGGTAACCCTGACAGGGCAGGGGCAACCCTGGAAAGAAGGGCGCTGCCTCGTAGAGCCTGAGAGCGTGTGGCCACCACCAGAGCGAGTGTCCAACCCACAGCTTCCCTGCAGCACAGCCAGGTCCTGAGAAGGAGGCCTGGGACTTGCAAGGAACAGCCTGTGAACTGCCCAGACGTTCCAGAGACGCTGTTTGTGATGTTCCCTGCCACAGAGCGGGTTGATGTGTTTCCTTTAACCTTTCCCATTTTCCCTTATTCTTTTTAAAATTAATTTTAAATTGATTGATATATATATATACACACCAATAGTGTGTTAAATTGATTAACTTGCATTTGCTTTAACTTGTATGTAATGGTCAGTGGGTCAGAGAAGTGCCCAGTGCAGAGAGTACCCTGGAGTGAGGACAGCCTAGCTCCTGTCCTAGGTGACCACAGCAGGGTTGGGGGTCGAACCCCCCAGGAATCCAGCCTTGTTGGGGTTACAAGGACTCTGCCAGACAGGAGAGTGGAAGGGGAGTCCTCAAGGGCAGGGAGGCCACTGGGTAAAGGAAGTGGGACAGTGGATGAGAAGAGGACTCAGATCCTTTCGCTAGCCCACTTTACCGGGGTAGTGCAGAAGCCAGGAAAGTTCCCCACAATAGCGGGACTATTCCTCCGCTTACATAGGGGTTACAGTGGATGAGAAGCTGGATATAAGTCAACAGTGTGCCCTTGTTGCCAAGAAGGCTAACAGCATTTTGGGCTGTATAAGTAGGAGCATTGCCAGCAGATCGAGGGATGTGATAATTCCCCTCTATTTGGCATTGGTGAGGCCTTATCTGGAGTAGTGTGTCCAGTTTTGGGCCCCACACTACAAGAAGGATGTGGAAAAATTGGAAAGAGTCCAGTGGAGGGCAACAAAAATTATTCGGGGGCTTGAGCATATGACTTGTGAGGAGAGGCTGAGGGAACCGGGATTATTTAGTCTGCAAAAGAGAAGAATGAGAAGGGATTTGATAGCTGCTTTCAACTACCTGAAAAGGGGTTCCAAAGAGGATGGAGCTAGGCTGTTCTCAGTGGTACCAGATGACAGAACAAGGAGTAATGGTCTCAAGTTATGGTGGGGGAGGTTTAGGTTGGATATTAGGAAAAAGCTTTTCACTAGGAGAGTGGTGAAGCACTGGAATGGGTTACCTAGGGAGGTGGTGGAATCTCCTTCCTTAGAGGTTTTTAAGGTTAGGCTTGACAAAGCCTTGGCTGAGATGATTTAGTTGGGGATTGGTCCTGCTTTGAGCAGGTGGTTGGACTAGATGACCTCCTGAGGTCCCTTCCAAACCTGATATTCTATGTTTCTATTAAAAGAGCTGCGACACTGAATCTCAAAGCCTCGGTCAATTGACTTGCATTTGCAAGGCCCAGTTTGCAGAGCAGAAAATGGCAGTGTAGATGTCCGGGCGTAGACTGGAGTCCAGGCTCTAAAACCCGGTAAGGGTGAAGGGTCTCGGAGCCCGAATGTCAACACTGCAGTTTTTAGCCATGCAGCCCAAGCCCTGCAAACCTGATTCAGTTGACCCAACCTCTCAGACTCAGTGCTGTCTTTTTTTCTTTTCAGAATAGATGTACGCTTAGATTGCTTTTTAAAATATAATTGGAGGCAATAGTGATGTGATGTTGATGTGTGTTAATGGGCCTGATGTGACAGACAGGACAGCCACACCTCTCCGTAGAAAAGGGGGAGTGTTCAGGAGCCATGCAAACAATTAAATATATAAACAAATGCTTTTATGCTACCAAAGAGGGCCTCTTATGCTTTATAAAGCAGGATTGATCTATTTTCTGCCACGTGAGAATCGACCAAGAAACTGATTCTAGACATGCTTTGTGGACAAGCTGATCTGTTATACTTTTGGAAGAAAATACATCCATAGACAGCATTTAAAGTATGCAACATAGAATAATTATTTATTTTTATCTGTGCATTTAGCTCAGGGCTCCAGATGTATGGTTGAATCCCACATGGTCAACACCCCCTAAGGTTGACAACCATATGGCTGAAAGCCTACATTGCCAGAAAATTGATGGGGAGGTGGGGTGGGGGATACATATCTGCAGGTTCTGAGGGCGGAGAGGAGCTGTCATCTAGCAACATGATGCTGACTCTCCTCTTCTTTTGAGGCAGAGGTGTCAGCTTTCCAGACATATGGCTGTTGACCTTATGAGGTGTCAGCTCTATGGAATTCAACCATATGAAATACAAATTGAAGAATCAGAAAGTACCTAATTTGATTTCCATAACAAAATTCTTAACTTTAAGAAAAAGTTTCCAATGCTGTGATAGAGATGAAAAAGCAACAGCTTAAAGAGCTAAGTGGTATCCACTCTTTTACAGCAACTCCTCAATAAAGAAAAGATCTAAACTCAGCCTGACTAAACAAAGCTATAGATTAGAATATTTGCTGCAACATTGTGTGGTATTTTGTCTGTACGCCCTTTATGTTCAATAGGGACAAAGGCACCTGTTTTATTTCACCCTTCCTCAGTAGACTGAGATATTAATCCAATAGCTAAAGGATTAAATATATGACACAATTATAGATAAATGACATATGTGATACAACCCTAACCACTGTTTCAGTGTGGTTTTTCATGTGTACTCTGTTGTGGTTAATAGCAATACATAAACTTTTGACTCCATGTTGTTTAATCAGTTGTGGCATATCTACCTCCAACACCTATTACCTATCTGTTGTCTGTGAGTCACCTATTATACTAAACATATAGATCAAAATCCTGCAGTTTCTACTCATTCAAAACTCTCACTAACGTTAACAGGAGTTTGCCTCCAAAGGAGTGCAGGATTAGGCCCAGGGGAACAAGATAGATAAAAGTCATTGTGATATCCAAACTGTGAACATGTGATGTTTTGTTTATTTTGAATTTGGCAAGTGTGTTTGAAAATTTTACAGTCCCTAAAATAGTTTCTTCCCTTCCCTCCTCTACCAGAAAAACATGTCACATATTTAAAGATAATATAGGTGGATGAATAGAAAAAAAGTGTGATTAGTTGGAAATGGATTCTTTTCAGTATAATAGTTAAAATACCAGAGACCACCAGGCCCTCACAGCACTCCCTTAGCTTCTGCCACCTATGATATCTATACTAAACACAATGTCATCAGTTAGCTATGGTGGTGCAGGTTCATACATATTTACCAATTTGCAAATTATGCATGTGCAGCTCTGAACAGAGCTGTTCTTTCTTTGTCTTTCTGCTTTTCTTCCTTCACTAATGATTCAAACTGTTTACATGTCTGGTATCAGAGGGCTGGATTCTGAGCTTGCAGTTTCCTTTTTACACCAATTATGTCTTAGCATTTAAATTACAATTTTATTTGCTGATTTGGAAAGCATCCTTTTTGGTAAAATGAGATTTTCTTCATCCTGCAACTGTTCTTTGATATAATGATTTATTAAGGTATGAGGAGAAATATTGATCCTGCTAATAGCTTCTGCCTTGCCACATAATGCTTTGCATTTTACTCAGCTGAAAGGGCCATATTCCTTCGCTCATCATCTGATTGACCATAAATGCCTTTCCCCAGCAATTATCACACTTACCAAAGCAGTGGGTAAAAGTCAGGTATTTATAGACTAATTAGAGAAGTCAACATGTCCAAATAGTGTACTTTACATAACACAATGAATCATTAGCTAGTGGTGTGTGTGAAATTAGGGAGCAGTGCTATACTGTTTAAAAGCAAATTTAGCAAATTCAGAATTTTTATATGTACATTATTGATTATGCCTCTATTTTTTAGGGAGTTATACCCTACAGCTGTGATTTATTAATGGCATTTATGCTTACATTTCATTGATATTTTCAATTGTATTCTCTCTCCTGTATCCTCACCTCCTCTTGAAAAAGCTTTCTAATGTTATTGTCTATAGAAAGATGGTGAAGGATCAGTTGGAACTGATTGATATTGTGGTTTTCAGTATTCAACTTGGAAAGTGCATTATTCCTTTGGTAATGGTAACCACCTCTATTGCAAGAGGGAAAAAAGAAATGCATGAAAAATACAGAACAAAGCTTATTTTTAAAGGCCAACAGTCTACAGTACTTTATTCACCAAAATGAAGTCAAATGGAGCTCCACATGCTCATTACTTCTGAAAGCCAGGTCTTTGGTGTCTCAGGTTGGATGCTGAAAACCAAAGACATAAAATATTGATGGATACTTTTTTGAAAATAATGCCTTAACCTCTTCTTTACCTCAGTTTCACCTCTTGTAACTTGGCATATTAATACCTACCAGTGAGGGATATAGTGAGGCTTAATTATTAATTAATGTAAAAAGTGGCATGTGATTTTCCCCCCACACAGTGTAAAATTAGACTTGGAACTCATTGCATCAGGATGTTGTTCAGGCTGAGAATGTAGCAAGATTCAAAAAGGGATTGGTTGTTTATATGGATAACCAGAATATCCAGCTATAATAAGTAATGCTAACAAAAGGACTAGAAAAGATATAAACCTCATAGAATCATAGAATCATAGAATATCAGGGTTGGAAGGGACCCCAGAAGGTCATCTAGTCCAACCCCCTGCTCAAAGCAGGACCAAGTCCCAGTTAAATCATCCCAGCCAGGGCTTTGTCAAGCCTGACCTTAAAAACCTCTAAGGAAGGAGATTCTACCACCTCCCTAGGTAACGCATTCCAGTGTTTCACCACCCTCTTAGTGAAAAAGTTTTTCCTAATATCCAATCTAAACCTCCCCCATTGCAACTTGAGACCATTACTCCTCGTTCTGTCATCTGCTACCATTGAGAACAGTCTAGAGCCATCCTCTTTGAAACCCCCTTTCAGGTAGTTGAAAGCAGCTATCAAATGCCCCCTCATTCTTCTCTTCTGCAGACTAAACAATCCCAGCTCCCTCAGCCTCTCCTCATAAGTCATGTGCTCTAGACCCCTAATCATTTTCGTTGCCCTTCGTTGTACTCTTTCCAATTTATCCACATCCTTCCTGTAGTGTGGGGCCCAAAACTGGACACAGTACTCCAGATGAGGCCTCACCAGTGTCGAATAGAGGGGAACGATCACGTCCCTCGATCTGCTCGCTATGCCCCTACTTATACATCCCAAAATGCCATTGGCCTTCTTGGCAACAAGGGCACACTGCTGACTCATATCCAGCTTCTCGTCCACTGTCACCCCTAGGTCCTTTTCCGCAGAACTGCTGCCGAGCCATTCGGTCCCTAGTCTGTAGCGGTGCATTGGATTCTTCCATCCTAAGTGCAGGACCCTGCACTTATCCTTATTGAACCTCATTAGATTTCTTTTGGCCCAATCCTCCAATTTGTCTAGGTCCTTCTGTATCCTATCCCTCCCCTCCAGCGTATCTACCACTCCTCCCAGTTTAGTATCATCCGCAAATTTGCTGAGAGTGCAATCCACACCATCCTCCAGATCATTTATGAAGATATTGAACAAAACGGGCCCCAGGACCGACCCCTGGGGCACTCCACTTGACACCGGCTGCCAACTAGACATGGAGCCATTGATCACTACCCGTTGAGCCCGACAATCTAGCCAGCTTTCTACCCACCTTATAGTGCATTCATCCAGCCCATACTTCCTTAACTTGCTGACAAGAATGCTGTGGGAGACCATGTCAAAAGCTTTGCTAAAGTCAAGAAACAATACATCCACTGCTTTCCCTTCATCCACAGAACCAGTAATCTCATCATAAAAGGCGATTAGATTAGTCAGGCATGACCTTCCCTTGGTGAATCCATGCTGACTGTTCCTGATCACTTTCCTCTCCTCTAAGTGCTTCAGGATTGATTCTTTGAGGACCTGCTCCATGATTTTTCCAGGGACTGAGGTGAGGCTGACCGGCCTGTAGTTCCCAGGATCCTCCTTCTTCCCTTTTTTAAAGATGGGTTTATGCATCAGGGTTTTAGCCAATCTTTAACTATTAAAGGTTAGGAGAAGACCTAGTGCATATAACAGACAGATTATTCTATATCTGTCTACTCTAGGATACTTTAATCTTTCTCTGAAACATCTGGTGCAGGCTGGACCTCTGGTCTGATCCAGGATGGCAGTTCCTGTGTTCCTATATTCTAAAATGATCTGAGAACCTCAGCAGGAAAGTTCTGTGGAAATGTAAAGCATTATTACTGTCCCAGTTGAAGTTTCTGTTTATAAACACACTTTTAACACTGAATTTAAAAACCAGATGGCATGATTTCTCCCCTCCCCTTTTATATTTGTGGAGACGGTCATATTGACAGCATGGACAGTGAAATGCTTCACTCACCGAACATGTGCAACACAGGTGGCTGCCACTGAAGCTCCACTGCCTCACCCCTGTGCCTTACCTCTGACTTGAAAGTAAATGCTCCTCATTGTTCAGTCCTTGCAGCCTCTGCTAAGCAAATGATAAGCAATGAATAACTTATTTGACAAGTGTTTTCTGATTCTTTTACTGTTTGCTAGCTATTTGCAAACAGATCATGAAATTTCAAGTGTATTCCTTATTGGTGGGGTTGTTCAATGAATAATTCTTTTATTATTTGTGAATAGCAAATATCTGCATTTTGTGCTGTCTTGGTTGGTTACATGCATGTCAAGGTTCCTTTCCCACTCTGAACTCTAGGGTACAGATGTGGGGACCTGCATGAAAAACCCCCTAAGCTTATTTTTACCAGCTTAGGTTAAAACTTCCCCAAGGTACAAATTATTTTACCTTTTGTCCCTGGACTTTATTGCTGCCACCACCAAGCGTCTAACAAATCATAACAGGGAAAGAGCCTACTTGTAAACATCTTTCCCACTAAAATCCCCCCAAGCCCTACACCCCCTTTCCTGGGGAAGGCTTGATAAAAAATCCTCACCAATTTGCATAGGTGAACACAGATCCAAACCCATGGATCTTAAGAACAATGAAAAAGCAATCAGGTTCTTAAAAGAAGAATTTTAATTAAAGAAAAAGGATCACCTCTGTAAAATCAGGATGGTAAATACCTTACAGGGTAATCAGATTCAAAACATAGAGAATCCCTCTAGACAAAACCTTAAGTTACAAAAAGACACAAAAACAGAAATATACATTCCATTCAGCACAACTTATTTTATCAGCCATTTAAACAAAACAGAATCTAACCCATATCTAACTAGATTGCTTACTGACTTTTTACAGGAGTTCTGGCCTGCATTCCTACTCTTGTCCCGGCAAAAAACAACACAGATAGAGAGAGAAAACCCTTTGTTTCCCCCCCTCCCCTCCAGCTTTGAAAGTATCTTGTCTCCTCATTGGTCATTTTGGTCAGGTGCCAGTGAGGTTGTCTTAACTTCTTAACCCTTTACAGGTGAAAGGGTTTTTCCTCTGGCCAGGAGGGATTTAAAGGTGTTTACCCTTCCCTTTATTTTTATGACACATGGGGTTGATTTTTTCTAGTTTGTGATTTTTACTGGGAGTAGGCAGTTCAAAATTTGCTTTCAGTGAATATCTTTAAGCTTCAAATTGTATTGTTTCCAATGTTCTGACAGCTCTGTTGCCAGCAAAGGTGCCTCCTAGCACCAGTTGTGATGGTATAATTTGTAATGTGCTTAATTATATGTTTAGGAGTTGGATTAGAGACCAACTCATTTGACAATAGGACACCAAGTATCTGATACTTTTGGTTACCATTGACCCAAAACTGATTTGAACTAGTGAGACCAGATCCTCAGCATGTCTAAATCTGCTTAGTTAATCATTGATGTTAGTAGAGCTGGGCTGACCTGTGTCTGCTGAGGATCTGGCCCCTGGTCTGGAGGTGATTCAGGCTATTCCTGAGTTGTTACTAGTCCTGCATCAGAAATGGATTTTAATCAGTAGAAATGAGAAAATATTTTATTTTAAACTGTTCTGTTGGATGTGTTCCAACTTTTCCAGGTACAGTAACTGCTGAAGTCTCAACAAAGTCTCAGCATCTGTCATAAATATAAAGGAAAGGGTAACCACAATTCTATATACAGTGCTATAAAATCACTCCGGGCCAGAGGCAAAGTCCTTTTACCTGTAAAGGGTTAAGAAGCTCAGGTAACCTGGCTGGCACCTAACCCAAAATAACCAAGGGGGCAAGATACTTTCAGATCTGGAGGAGGGGGAAAGGCTTTTGTCTCTCTGTGTGATACCTTTGCTGGGAACAGATCAAGGATGCAAGCCCTACAACTCCTGTAAAGTGAGTAAGTAATCTAGCTAGAAAATGTATTGGGTTTTCTTTGTTTTGGCTTGTAAATTCACTGTGCTGGAGGAAATGTGTATTCCTGTTTTTGTATCTTTTTGTAACTTAAGGTTTTGCCTAGAGGAATTCTCTATGTTTTAAATCTGACTGCCTGTAAGATTATCTTCGATTCTGATTTTACAGAGTTGTTCTCTTATTTTTTGTTGTTGTTGTTTTTCTAATAAAGTTCTGTTTTTTAAGAATCTAATTGGGTTTCTTGGGTCTTAAAAATCTAAGGCTGGTTTGTGCTCATCTTGTTTATTCTCAAGCCTCCCCAGGAAAAGGGGTGTAAAGGCTTGAGAGGATATTTTGGGGAAACAGAAACTCCAAGTAGTCCTTTCCCTGATTGTTTGTTAAATCACTTGATGGTGGCAGCATTTTACCTAATCCAAGGGCAAAAACTTTGTGCCTTGGGGAAGTTTTAACCTACACTGGTAGAAATAAGCTTAGGGGGTTTTTCATGCGGGTCCCCACATCTGTACCCTAGAGTTCAAAGTGGGGAAGGAACCCTGACAGTATCTAACAGGAGGAAGGAAGGGGGAGGAAAGCAAGGGCATGTCTGCACTGCAATTAGATACCCGCAGGCTGTGGCTGGTCCATACGTGGCTCAGGCTAAGGGGCTGTTTAACTGTGGTTTAGATGTTGGGGCTTGGCCGGGAGCCCAGGCTCTAGGACCCTGCAAGGTGTGAGCGTCCCTCAGTTTTAACATCTACACCGCAATTAACCAGCCCCTTAGCCTCAGCCTTGCAAATCCGAGTCATCTGGCTTGGGCCATCTAAAGATTTTTAGTAGACATAGCTTGAGAGGAGGGCAGACTTGGCAGAATAGAGGGAGCGAGTAGATGTATAGGGAAAGATGATCATCGACATAGATAGAAGGGAAGGACAGCAATATTGATGTGAATTTGGAAGAGGCTTTATGGGGGATTTTGTACTATGGAAGCTGGACTACAACTGTGTGGCTTCCTCATATCAATTTCAAAATATCTGGAACTTGTTAAGCTGCATGATTTACATTATAGCCAGCTTGGCTATACCTATGATATTGTTTCCCCCTTATTGCACCTGATACAAAACCCATTGAAGTCAATTGATAGACTCTCATTGACTCCAGTGGGTTTTGGATCATCCCATATTCAAGGTTGTCAATAGATTCTTCTGTATTTTATTTCTTTAAGTTATGATATCCTCTCCAAATGCTAATTCATAATCTATGTTTTGTTATTTATGACGAGTACACTCAATAATTCAATTCTCAACATTTAAATCAATATTTCATAAATGACTTTGCCTTGTCAGATTTTAAGATCAAATAGCAGATCAAAATTGACATAATATAATTGAGAACAACAAAATCACACTGGTAGGACTTGACCCTGCAAACACACATGCTCATGAGTAAATATGACACGTGGGTTGCTCCCTTTGAGCTCATTGGGACTAAGTGCTTGTGTAAAGTTGCTCATGTGTGTTTGCAGGATGGAGGCAACAGTATGTCTTTTATGTTTAAATTGAATTATTTTATATTCACTATATGTTCAAATGAAACTAATCTATCTGATGCCTATCTGGATGTTTATTAAAAATATTATGTAACTGTCAAAAAGAGAAAATTGCTATTGAGTCAGAGAACTAGCAGTGCCAAATTTTATGGACAATTTTTCCATCAGGATATTAAGGTAAAACTGTAACTGTGTTTATGGTACCAGATGCAATCTTAGTTTGTATATACAACATGCAATCATCATACCTTATTAAATATATATAAACTAAATTTGATTAAATTGTAATTTAATTTCAAAATATAAAGCTTTCATTGTATGCAATGGCTTTGGTTTTTTAAGAAGGTCAGTCACTTCCTGAGGGATAAATATGCCATGTAATCCTGTGAAGATAAGCAAACCCATATGACTCAAATTTTATTGCTGCATCATGAAGTCTTAATATGGACAAATGTCAACTGCTTTTTGTGTGAATGTTGTGTCTGGAAGAGGATTTAAGAAATATTACTCTGTTGGAAGATACTGTGTTCATATATAGCTTTATTGAAAAGAGGAAAAAGAAACTAATAAAATGCCTAAGCATATGTTTTAAATTTTTTAAACATTAAAAAATTATCTAAGTTTCTCCTTTAAAACAAAACCTAGAGAAATATCCTGAGGCTATAATAAGTTTGTTGTTTAAATAATGCACAGAAAATCACTGAGGTTTCAATGTCTGAAGACCATTAACTAATATCTGCTAGTAGCTGGAAAAAATGGAGAAAAAAGCACCAAATTTTAACTCTTCAGTTATTAAATAACCCCTTTTCTATTGCACTGTTAGTAATGAGGAGAAAATCTTGGTGAAGTCTAAAGCCTCTCCTCTTTGTACCTAACTAAAATTAGATTGCTCTTTGTCATTCATAGTTGACCTAGAGAAATCACTTAGTTTTTCTTATAAATTAGAAAGTGATGGTTGTACTTATTTGTCTTGCATCTTTTAAATGGCCTCAGGCAGTCATGAAGTCTTTTAGGCAGGAACAAGTGTGTTTTAGCCTGTGGACCATCAGCAATGGCTTCTCGTGCATTACTCACTCTGATATTGTGATTTTCATTTAATGTGTTGAACATTCTAACTTGGAGCCAGATTCTGATACTCTTACTCATGTTGAGTAGCACCAAGTGTTTCAGTGGGACTATTCTTGGAGCAAAGTGCTATTCAGTGTGAATAAAGCTTTTGGAATCTGTCCCTTAATGAGAATTTCTGGATAGGAGATGTGCCAATACAGAACTTGTTCTGCTTGGTTATACAGCTATGTTTGGCAAGAACTAGGTTAAGAGTTGACATAAATCAGATGGAAATTGGAGAGTGAGGCACAAATAGGCTGTATTCACAATATATACATGCACTGTCTTCTATTTATGAGTAATTCTTACACTCAAGTTTTTCCACTGATCTCATTGGGCTGCTTGCATGAGGAAGCTTTACCAGATTGCATCCTTTAGAAAGGAAGACTACAGATAAAAGTGCATCATAGTACATTATGAGAGAGTTCAAGAGGGCGTGAAACCGTTAAGAGGTGCCTGTGGACGGTGTGAGGCCGGTAGCGGCCCCCGGCGCGCCGGGACCGGGTCTTCTTGGAGTCGGGTTGCTTGGGAATGCAGCCCAAAGCTGGTGGTAAACTCCATCTAAGGCTAAATACTGGCACGAGACCGATAGTCAACAAGTACCGTAAGGGAAAGTTGAAAAGAACTTTGAATAGTACATTATGGATAACATTTTCAAAATAGGGACATCTTATTGAATTTTGCTGTGTCATCACAGACTTAAATGTTCACTTCTTCATGAGACGTATTCTTGATCAAAATGCAACACAAGTGTTTCCTTCAGAGCTGTTTTGTTTGTGTCCTGACCTGGATTTAAGCTCAACAGTTTAAAATAAGTTTAAATAAAGATGATGAAATAACATCAACTGAATTGTTTCAGAAGGGTTACATTTAAAATAAGTAATTTCCTTTTATCTCTGTCCTCCCATCTATAAAATGAGGATAAATAATATTTACCTTTCTCACAGGGTTGTTATAAGCATTAATTCATTATTGTTATAAAGCACTTTAAGAACCTTGGATGGAAGGCACTACTGAATTACAAATTATGGTATTTATTTATTTAAAGGTGAAACTTTCAAAACCCTTTGATTTGCAAAATGAACATGAATGTTTAAGTTTACTGAGTAGAGCAGAGGTGAAATCATTATTGCATAGCCTTTAAGAGTACTAGGTTAAATTGTCCTTAACAAGTGCTATAAGCCAAATGCTTCTCTTGGCTACATAGACTGGTGACCCTGGATAGCTCAGATTGTCCCCATGCAGCCTTTCGTATCGGTAATTGAGAAATCTGCAGTTGTTTGCGTGATTCACGGTGCTGTGGTCCAGGGAAAAAATGGCTTCTGGGAACAATGAAAAGAAATGACAACACCTGTACATTTATGTTTACATTATCACAAAAACTGAAGAAGTAAGAACATTTAAAATTCTGTCCGATGTTATGGGCCAGATCCTCAGCTGATGGAAGTAATCAAAGTCAATGGAACTATGCTGAATTAAAATAGCTGGTGCTCCATCTTAACTGACATTCTTCATGTAAGAAAAAGGTCACCATAGAATGGATTAAAGGATAAATTGACTTTTTTTATTAAGTTGAAAATCAATTGAATATATTAAGATCAGAATTAGTTTAAAATTAATCTTGGTCAATTAGTTTATTAAAATATCCTTTTTGTCTATCGTGTGTATTTAGTGCTTTTGAAAATTGCTACCTGCACCACCAAGGAAACTGGATTCCTTTTTAAACCACAGCTCTAGTAAAATATGGGCCAAAATATTATGACCTTTCCTCCACTGCCCTACTAATGTGCCTCGAGCTTGACAGAGAAGGCCTACCCAGAGGTGGTTCACTTTTATGTGGATCTGGCCAATTCTTCATAATCATCAAGCAACCCTTCACTTACTTTTCCTTGGGAATCCCTCCCTCTTCTTAGTCCTGCTACCTTCAGTGCTCCTTATACCAACCACCATCCTTCGAGTTGAGCAGGACTGGGTGGACTGCCCCTTTGGAGTGCTCCAGCTGCATGCTGTGAAATGTATATAAAATATCAAGTCAGTAACACACTATAAATATAGTGACAGGATCAGGCCAGATGGCTACAGGAGAGGGATCTTATTGGGATCCAGAAGTGGGCGGGTGAAGCCCGTCCACCACTAAAGGATACCCCCCAGCCTAAAAGGGGGATTCCACAGGACCTAGATACCCAAAAAATTCTGGGGAACAACTAATGAAATAACAGGGACAGGAGTGTGGTCAAAGGGTCAAACGAAGGGAACCAGACGGGGACACCGAGCAGAGAACCCCGGACAGTGACCACTGCTCCTCAAAGGCATCAAGGGAGTCAGAGGACACCGCCCAGAGGAACTCTGCCCAGATGCGGGAACGGACCGAGGATTGGAAATAGGCCCCACAGTCACAGGAGACTCCATCGGCCAACCTCCTCACTCTGGTTTCATAGATGGCCATTTTAGCTAGGGCCAGGAGGAGGTTGACCAGGAGATCCCGTGACTTTGTGGGGCCACGGATAGGGAGTGCATAAATAAGAAGGTGAGGGGAGAAGTGCAACCAAAAACGTAATAAAATATTGGTGAGGAGCCGGAATAGGGGCTGCAGCCTGGCACACTCCAAGTATATATGTGCCAGGGTATCCCTCAGGCCGCAAAAGGGGCAGGTGTCTGGGATTGAGGTGAACCGCGCCAAGTACACGCCCGTGCTCACGGCTCTGTGAAGGAGCCACCAACTGACATCCCCAGTGGGTCTTGGAACTAAGGTGGAGTATAGGCTGGCCCACCGGGGCTCCTCACCCTCCAAAGGTGGCAGGAGGTCCCGCCATTTTGTATCGGGGTGGGACACGAGGGTGAGGGCGTGAAGGGTGTGGAGCACGAGCGTGTAGAGATGTTTTCTTGGCACGGTTTGAAAGCAGACCGGCTGCATCTCGTGTAACCGGCTTACAGTGAAGGGGTCGGTTGGGTCCATGGGGCAGGGGTCCAATTAAAAGGTCCGGCAGGCGTGGGATAGGGGGTGGGCGGGGCATGCCCTCGTGCAGGACCCGGTCGAGATAAACCCGAGCAGCGGGCGGCAAAGCGGCCTTCACCTCCTGAAGTATGCGCCGGGGAGTACAGGTCTGGAGAGTCCCATGCGCTGAGTGAGTGTCAGGGGATCCAGCCAGTCTCCCCGGTCATAGTCCAGGAGGTCTCCGACTCTTGTGACCTCTGCCAGGACCAACCTCTGGTGCACCGAGTGGGACTCCGCCACCTGCAAACGAAGCTGGGGGTTGCGTAGCAGGGGCTCCGCGAGGAGATCTGCCCCCTCAATGGCCGCCACGGACCTGGTTGTTGAAAAGAATTTCCAGGTCCAGAGGAGGTCCTGGTAGAAGACGGGCAGCCCGGAGAGATCTCGCGGAAGACCTCTCAGATGGAACTAAAGGAGCTGCTGGTCCTACAGTAGAGGGATAGAAGGTAGCTATATTAGCCGCAGGCTAAGTAGGTCCCTTTTCCCTGGGTAAGATAACAGGGAAGGTTCCAGAACAATCAGGAACTTTCTGGAAATAATTAAGGCAGACAGGCTGATTAGAACACCTGCAGCCAATCAAGAAGCTGCCAGAGTCAATTAAGACAGGCAGGCTAATCAGGGCACCTCGATTTGAAAAGGAGCTCACTTCAGTTTGTGGTATGCGTGCAAGGAGCTGGGAGCAAGAAGCGGAAGAGGCTGAGAGTGAGAAGATGTACTACTGGAAGACTGAGAAGTACAAGCATTATCAGACATCAGGAGGAAGGTCCTGTGGTGAGAATAAAGAAGGTGTTGGGAGGAGGCCATGGGGAAGTAGCCCAGGGAGTTGCAGCTGTCACACAGCTGTTACAGGAGCCACTCTAGACAGCTGCAATCCACAGGGCCCTGGGCTGGAACCCGGAGGAGAGGGCGGGCCTGGGTTCCCTCCATTCCCCCAACTCCCTACTTGATACCGGAGGAGTTAAACTGGACTGTGGGTTTCACCAGAGGGGAAGGTCTCTGGCCTGTTCCCTGATCCACTAGGTGGATCAGCAGAGACTGTGGGGATTGTTCTTCCTTTCCCCATGCTGGCCAGTGATGAGGCTAACTGAGTGAACAGCAGATTTGAGCCAGGAAAGTGGCCAAACTGAGGGCTGCTCTGAGGTGAGCAAATCTGCCAATAAGCGCAGGACCCACCAAGGCAGAGGAGGAACTTTGTCACAATAGATATTATATATATAAAATCTCTAGGCATGGTCAGGCACCACTCCATTTTATGGACCAAAGGTTTTTAGAAGCAAATGTGAACTACTGGTTCTGAATTTTATAAGTTATAAAAAGATATTAGAGACTACAAACTTCTGTTTTTATGTTTTGAGAGTCGTATTTACCAATGTCATAATCACATTTTTTTCATTATTATAGTAAAGGAGAAAACTGCCCTTGGTCTGTGGTCATACTGACCACAATTTAATGGGTATTATAAACCCCTTGGACCTAGGGATTTGTAAATTAAAATGTACATGCAACTTTGAAATGTACAGTTTCATCATTGTTGTTATCGTATATGGGCCATATAGCAAACCTCTGCTCTGAACCAGATTGGATCAAGCATCATTGCTGAGTCTCATTTACTTTTTCCTCATGTTCTTCCTCTGAGCAGCTGGTTCTATACTTCACTCTTCTCCATTTCAAGTTTATGTTTTGTTCCAGTCCTGGGGTTAAGGAATTGTCACATTCAAAGGGGAATCTGTTTTATTATTTAATCTATCTTGCTGTAGGTTGCTGCAGCAAGTAGCTTCAGTAATCCATACTGATGAGTTATCCCCTCTCAACATATGGCTGACAGGTAGACTTACGAATGAGAAAAAAAAAATCTGCCACAAGGGATCACTGCTGCTAATGCACATAGGAACTCATTTCTGCCCTGCTTCATTAAAGAGCAGATGCTGACATGTAACTCGCCTCAGAAGAGCTTTTATTCTTCAGAAGATACCTAAGAAGACAACGAAACAGAGAAATAAGAGGGCTTTTACTAACTTTTCTGCCTACAATGGCCAGCTACTCAGATAATGAAGGTCCTGCATGCCTAAAATTCTTGAGGTTAGACTTTATCATTATATAACAAAGCTTTGGCTGATGCACTTTTCAGCCAGAGTTTTCAGGGCTGTAGAGAAAAGAGAATTGTTAACCTATCTGGTAAATAGGTTTCTGAGAGAGCAATGAATGTAATCTCTCCAGTAATTCATACACCTGACCACTTACTATTATATCATGTGGCTGAATGATGATAATGGTTTCTGTTAGTGTGCTAATTCTGGGGCTCTCTCCCCCATGGTTCCGGTCTGCACTAGCAGCAGGGACCTGTTTTGGTGATAGATACTTCTCTCTTTTGCTTGTCTGTCTGCTTGTCAATCACATGTAAACCGAGGCATGGATCCTGTTAGCATGGATTAATGGAGAACCTGTTACATTTTGCAAGTAGGGTTCTTCTTGAAGGTCTGGTGCTTGTTTAATATGTACATTTTATGAGATATGACTGTATATGAATCTCTAAAAAGCCTCATTTTGTAGCTTTCCTAAGACACTCAAAAATACATGAAAAGAAAAGGAGTACTTGTGGCACCTTAGAGACTAACAAGGCACTGAATTTAGCCGTATAGAGTGGAAATCTGTCAACTTCATGAAAAAACTCGCACAGATACAGACAGACATCATCTTCCTCTCCATAAATTTGTTAGTCTCTAAGGTGCCACAAGTACTCCTTTTCTTTTTGCGAATACAGACTAACACGGCTGCTACTCTGAAACCTGTGAAAAATACATGAGGATTTCTTGTTTTGTTTTGGCATACTATATGTAAGTGGTTCCTTTAGTCCCACCAGGATAAACAGAAAAAAAGGTCTTTTCTGCTATCTGGTGATAATTTTCTAAAGGTCAATGTTGTCAATCCCTTTTACAAGAAATGCTACCAGTCAGTTACTGCCCCAAAATTCCATGAAGATACTGTTTTTCATTTCATTCCCAGGAGCCAGAGCAATGGAACTTTCCATGTCCAACTCCCCCTCAAAACCACTTTGCATTCACTGGGTTCTGTGCATTGAGCTAATGTTTTCTCAAAAGGGATATCACCATCCAAATAATTTATGTCCAAGCAATTCTCCTCTCTCCTTCAGATTAGTTAAGAAAACCCTTGCAGATGTATGGTGTAGATTCTTAACATGACAAAGTTTATTAATTACTGATGTGGAAATTCCTTTCCTTGTTTCAAGAAAAAATGAATTTGAGATTCATACAAGGAGAAGAGGATATAACTCACAAAGTAATTAATTCATCTTTGACACTTAGAGGTCGCATGTCATTGTCAATGTTTGGGCAGGAAGAATGAACAGAATAACATCACTTAGGGAAAGGAACATTTTAATTTGGATTAAACAAGTATTCATCTCCCTGAATTGGTCACAGGTCAAAAAGAAATTCTTTTTTGCTCCTGATCTACTAATTACATGTATAGGCAAACCCAAATAAGCATTCTCTACATGCTTGATAATTAAAAAACGGAATACGACTGATTGAAATTACTTATTTTCATCAAAGATCTCTTTGGGTCAGATTAGCTGGCAGGCTTTATTGGCTAAAAGAGAGGAGGTCAATGGATGTCAACAGTTAAGGAATATGTAGATCTGTTGGAGGAGGTATCCTTTCTTGAAAGTCTTTTGGACACAAAAAAATGAATTTCTCTGTTCTCATTGCTAGCATCTCTTCAAGCCCTGGCACAGCATGGACATTAATTCTAAAATACTGTAGTTTCTTGTCAACTTTTATCCTTTGAACCATCATGAAACACTGTCTGAGGTGCACACTTTGAGTCCCTCTCTCAGAAAAGGAAGCACAGCAGATCAAGATGGCAACATTTAATTTTCCCAGATTGCGTCTCATTTTAGGACTTTATTGTCTACAGGAACTGGGCTTCAGGTTTCCTCAATGTGAGCAGCAAGGCAATCACTTTCTCACTGCAATAACTGTCTTCTGTCCCTTCCCCTGGCCTCGCGGAAAAGTAGATGAGAATGGAAAAGTGAGGAAAAATATGACAGTATTTCTAAGGGTGAGTTTCATGGATAAAAATGACAGTAAATGCCATCTAAGGGTCAGCAGCACAGGAGAATCATGTAGGGAAAGAGGAACATCTCCACTGATGTTTTAAAAGGGACAGAGAAATAACTTTGGAGCATCTTTTTTTCCTGTTAAAGGTATTTTTCTAACTCTTGATTTAATTTTTTTTTAATTTTTATTCACTCAATTTTGAAAGCTGCAGTAAAGCACAGAAAAATTGCAGGTGTCAGACACCAAAACCTATTTTCCAGGTAGAGAAAAGAAAATCCTGTAATACAAAAGAATTTCAGAAGAATGAGGCTGTAATTGGCAATTTAAAAAAAAGATAAACACATAAGTTAGTTGACTACTGCCAGTTTCCTTATCAACCAACTTTATATGTGGCATGGAAGTAGGATCAGAAAGCCATGGTGTAGCAAGGCGAAGACTCACCAGCACGGCTCCTCCAGCTGGTCATCCTGGAAATTAGCTCTTTCCAGCACGCGGAGCATCCCTTCTGCTGGTGTCCCTCCTGGACCCCGGTGCCCTTTACCTCGGGGTTTTTCCCCAGCAGTACCCCTGCACTCTGGGTCTCCCCTCCCAGGGGAACCCCCCACTCTATCTCCACCTTGCCTCAGTGGCTACTGCCAGTCATCATCTAGCCCCCTTTCACTGGGACAGATTGCAGTCTGTAATGGTCACTCATCATTGGCAAGAGGTTAGGACCAGCTGCCTCTGCCTATTCCCTGGCTGTATCTCTGTAGCCCCAGTATCTCTTCATAGGCCTTCACCAAGGCCTGCAGCCAGGGGTTTTAACAGGCTGGAGCTCCCTGTGGTGTTTAGATGCTGCTTGTAATTATTAGAACTGGGAGCACTGGCTGTTGGAAGTCTGAAAGGACAGGAAACAGGAAAGGTCAGGGGGGAAGTTGAGGAGGCAGAGTGAGAACTACTGAGGGTGCAGCAGCAGCAGCAGCAGCTTGGTAAAGAGGTTTCCATTTTATTTTTAAAGTCTTGTTGAAGTTGGTTAGTACCTTGCCTGGTTGCTACAACACTCCCCAGCTCCTCTTGCCTTTCCCTAACACTGCTCTACTTCAGGTACCTTCCTCTCAGGCAGCTAGTCCTTCCCTCTCTACAGCTAGAGTGAACCTCTTCTCGGCTCCTGGCTCACAGCCACTTTATAGGGCCAGCTGTGCCTGATTGGGCTGGCCACAGCTGTGGTCAGCTACTCCCTCAGCTGCTTTCACTTCTTTTATCCCCAGCCACAGCCCTCTCCAGGGCTGCTTTTAACCCCTGTTCTTTAGGAGTAGGGCAGCTGCCCCACTACACATGGACATGCTATAAGGCTCACTTTCCCAAGTCATTTTAACCATATTTTTTCCATGTTGGCATGAATAAATTCACTAGTACAGCAGAATAGTACAAAGACTAGCCTTAATTCTTGGTTGAGGGTAAATAGTTATCTAGTTGTATCAGCGGCTTTGAAGGTCCATATGAGTCAGATGTGCCTCTCTGATTCTCCAGCACTCGCACAGTCTGGCATGTGGCCATAAGTGGAAACCAAGGCATGATGTAGGAGGCTACACCCACCCTCCTCTATGTGTTCCTTATCTGCCTTTGCCTCCCAGGGACTTTGGAGACCTAGAGCTGGTTGCCATGTCAGCAATGCTAGAGAAACACACTGATCACCAAAAGGAAAAAATAATCTCAGTGTTACCTATGTTGAACAAGCCAGCAGATTTAGCCATCACAAAAACTGATCAGATCTGTAAGAGCAAACTCCAGTTTGACCACAGCTGAGTCACCCCATCTCATGCCCATCTGAAAAGTCCATTTCAATTTGCATATGAGAGATACCGGTTTTCCAGCCTGGAGGTTCTATATGGAACATCAGAGTGCTGCTTTGGTGACCTGCCGAGTTGTAAAAATAGCAGTGAATAGTTGCCTGCAGAGATAGTGAGTTAGTGGATAGTTGCTAGACAGTCATTAAAACGTGTTACTGCTGTAAAATACAAATATTCAGCAATGTTGCACTATATAATCCATTAACTATTGCATGTGCAATAATGACATGGTTTTTATTGGTACATGGAGCACTTCCTGGCAGTGCATGGAGAACTGGCAAAGCAAACATGTCTGTCCCTTTGTTTGCAGCTGCTCGATTGCATTAAAGAACAGCTAGCAATACATTACTTTCCTAATGTTTTTTTTCTGTGTGAGCAATTTCTGAGTGGGCACAAGGATGCCTTGGGGTTGTGAATGGGAGGAGAAGTAAACTATGAAACAATCGCTGTTAAAATATGGTCCATATATTTGAGAGAGCCTGTGCAGGAATGTAACCTTGCTGGTTCCCTTACTATTCTACCTGCCAGTCCATGTAGTTTGCAGCGCAATCTGGAAAAGTAAGCTATTTGTATAGGAACACAGGAATTGCCATACTGGATCACTCAGCAGTCTATCTAGTCCCATATCCATGCTTCTGTGAATCCCCTCGAGTTCAACAATGTGCATTTTGAGAGGAGGTGACTGCACACACAATTCCAGATGAGTCTGCACCATTGATTTACATAAACTCATGATAATATTATTGGTTTCAGAGTAGCAGCCGTGTTAGTCTGTATTCTCAAAAAGAAAAGGAGTACTTGTGGCACCTTAGAGACTAACAAATTTATTAGAGCATAAGCTTTCGTGAGCTACAGCTCACTTCATCGGATGCATTTTGAGCTGTAGCTCACGAAAGCTTATGCTCTAATAAATTTGTTAGTCTCTAAGGTGCCACAAGTACTCCTTTTCTTTTTGATAATATTATTGTATCATTCACCATTTCATTTCTTATATATCGTGACATCTTTGTTGCTTTTTTTGACCACAGGCATACATTGAATGGAGGTTTTCATTGAGCTGTCTACAGTGACACCCAGGTCCCTTTCCTGAGTTGATACAGTTAATTTTGAACCCTGCAATGTGCACATTGTTCTTTGCAATGTGCATTATGTTTATTTATCAACACTGAATTTCATTTACTGTTGTGTTGCCCATTCACCTACTTGTTTAGATTTCTCTGAATTTTCTCACAGTCCTCTCTGGTACTAATTATCTGTGTCATTGGCAAATTTTGCTACCTCAGTACTCACCCCTCTTTCCAGATCATTAATAAACACATTAAACATAGGAACTAGTACAGAACCTTGAGGCTTTAACGCTGCAGTTAATCTTTTGCCATGAGGAAATGGACCATTTAATCCTGCACTTTGTTTTCTGTTTCCCAGCCCATATTTGCTCCATGACAATACTTTGCCTCTCACCATGTGACTACTTAGCTTTCTTAGTGGCCTTTTCTGTGGAACCTTGTGAAAGGCCTTTTGGAAGCTTAATATTTATATATCAGCTGGTTCTCTTTTATGTTTTAACACACCCAAAGAATTTTAAGATATTAGTCAATTTCCTAAAGTCAGATTTCCTAAACTGTGCTGGTTAGACACTGTCATATCACAATCTTCAAAGTGTTTTGTTGTTCTCTTTTTAATTATTGTTTAAACCAGGTTGCAAGGTACAAGTTTACTGGCCTGTAGTTCCCCAGATCACCCCTAGAGCCTTTTTCAGTTATAGGTACAATGTTTGCTACCCTCCAGTATTCTTGAAAAGCGTTTGCATAGTTTTTTTTTAGTAGCTCAGCTACTTCACATTTGAGTTCCCTCAGAACTCTTGGATGTACCATCTGGACATGATGACTGAATCATAGAATCATAGAATATCAGGTTTGGAAGGGACCTCAGGAGGTCATCTAGTCCAACCCTCTGCTCAAAGCAGGACTGATCCCCAACTAAATCATCCCAGCCAGGGCTTTGTCAAGCCTGACCTTAAAAACCTCTAAGGAAGGAGATTCCACCACCTCCCTAGGTAACCCATTCCAGTGCTTCACCACCTTCCTTGTGGATATTTTCCTACTATCCAACCTAAACCTCCCCCACTGCAACTTGAGACCATTACTACTTGTTCTGCCATCTGGTACCAGTGAGAACAGTCTAGATCCATCCTCTTTTGGAACCCCCTTTCAGGTAGTTGAAAGCAGCTATCAAATCCCCCCTTATTCTTCTCTTCTGCAGACTAAATAATCCCAGTTCCCTCAGCCTGTCTTTATAAGTCAGGTGCTCCAGCCCCCTAATAATTTTTTTGCCCTTTGCTGGACTCTTTCCAATTTTTCCACATCCTTCTTGTAGTGTGGGGCCCAAAACTGGACACACTACTCCAGATAAGGCCTCACCAATGCTGAATAGAGGGGAATGATCATGTCCCTCGATCTGCTGGCAATGCTCCTATTTATACAGCCCAAAACGCTGTTAGCCTTCTTGGCAACAAGGGCACACTGTTGACTCATATCCAGCTTCTCGTCCACTGTAACCCCTAGATGCTTTTCTGCAGAACTGCTGCCTAGCTGCTCAGTCCCTAGTTTGTAGCAGTGTATGGGATTCCTCCATCCTAAGTGCAGGACTCTGCACTTGTCTTTATTGAACTTCATCAGATTTCTTTTGGCCCAATCCTCTAATTTGTCTAGATCCCTCTGTATCCTATCCCTACCCTCCAGTGTATTTACCACTCCTCCCAGTTTTGTGTCATCTGCAAACTTGCGAGGGTGTAATCCACACCATCCTCCAGATCATTAATGAAGATATTGAACAAAACCGGCCCCAGTACTGACCCTTGGGGCACTCCGCTTGATACTGGCTGCCAACTAGACATGGAGCCATTGATCACTACCTGTTGAGCCTGATGATCTAGCCAGCTTTCTGTCCACCTTATAGCCCATATTTCTTTAACTTGCTGGCAAGAATACTGTGGGAGACCTTATCAAAAGCTTTGCTAAAGTCAAGGAAAAACACGTCCACTGCTTTCCCCTCATCCACAGAGCCAGTTATCTCGTCATAGAAGGCAATTAGATTAGTCAGGCATTACTTGCCCTTGGTGAATCCATGCTGACTGTTCCTGATCACTTTCCTCTCCTCTTTTTCCAGGGACTGAGGTGAAGCTGACCAGCCTCTAGTTCCCTGGATCCTCCTCATTCCCTTTTTTTAAAGATGGGCACCTCATTAGCCTTTTTCCAGTCTTGAAAACGTGAAAATGTTTGCTCACCTGTATCTGCATTGCTGGTACGTGGATGCTCCTCTTTCTTCTTCTGGAGGTCACATGCTGCCAATTTTCTTCACCGTCCTTCTGTCCCCACTGCGCAGCCTGCTCTGAATCTTCAGAATGTTGTGCCCGTAGAAGCATATCCTGACGTCTGTCAGGAAATCTTCATTTTCTTTTATGCAACGCAGGATCGATACTTGTTTCTCCAGACCTTGAACCTTCTCTTCCAATATGGAGACCAGCTTGCACTTTGTACAGACAAAGTCACTTCTGTCCTGTGGAAGAAAGACAAACATGGCACATCCTGTGCAGGTCACAACAGTTGATCGCTCACCATCCATATTACCTTCCTTCTAAGAGCTTCTTCAGCTGTTGCAGTAACTACTCAGAGAAGCCTGAAAGATGAAAGCCTCAGTGGGCTCTTCCCAGGCAAACTCCCTCTGATAGCCTCTCCGCTGTTCACCACTCAGCTGGTTCGCAGCTGACTGCCTTTTTATAGCAGTCAGGCCCAGTCAAAGCCCACCTGGAACAAAGTACTCCCAATTCATGCTTTTCAGACAATCAAGCACATGGTCAAACTGACAAACTCTCGTCACAACTGATGCTCAGATACACACCAAGGCAGCCCCCCAATGAAGCACTTAGCATACCTTCTCTCGGACAGATCCCAGGCAAACTCCATCTGTTAGCCTCTGTGCTGTTCGCCGTCATTTTTCTCCAGCTCATCATCTTCTGTCACCTCAGTTTCCAAGAATACCTCATCTTTATTGCCAGAAAAGAGCAGGACCAGTGTAGGAATCTCCCCAACAACTGTAAAAAGAACAGGAGTACTTGTGGCACCCTAGAGACTAACAAATTTATTTGAGCATAAACTTGAAGACTCATATAAAGCAATCTGCATAGCTTCTCAGCCATATCCTTATTTTCGTTAATTGCTCCCTTTAACTTCTGGTGATCTAGCAGACCTACCATTTTCCTTTCCCTGCTTCTGATACAGATAAAAAGAAATATTATTTTTTTTAACATCAATAGGTATTTGCTCTTCAAAATCCATTTTGGCCTTCTAATTTCCCACTTACAAATTGCTTGCTGTAATTTATACTCTTCTTTACTGGCTTCAGTATGGTCATATTGCCTAATATTTGGAAGGATTTCTGTTTAGCTTGAATAGCCTTTCGAAACCCACCATGTAGCCATATTGATTTACTCCCTGCCTTCCTGGTTCCCTTTTTGGTCAGCAGCACATATGCCTTCTGAGACTCTATTTTCTTAAAGGATTTTATTTCCTTTCCTTTCCTTTAGAGTCTTTTTGACCAATCTACGCATTTTACTGAGATCTCCTTTTCTGAAGTTCAGTCTCTATCACCTTTTGGTACACCTACCTGCCCTTTGGATGTTGAAACTAATTATATTGTGGTCACTATTACTTAGTGACTCAGCTAATGTCACTTCTTGAATTAGGTTCTCTGTTACTTTAGACTAGCCTGTCCTTTGGGGTACTCTAGAGCTAGCTGTGCCAAGAAGCAGTCACTTAAAGTATTGAAAAATAATTTTTCTAAACTTTACCCCTTTGGGACATTTAGCTAGTTTGTATGAGGGTTATTTAAATCGACCATTGTTACCATTTTGTTAGATTTTTCTTCCTCTTTCGTGTTTCTCTCAAAATTGTTCTTTCAATTTCTTTTTCTTGATCCAGTGTAGCTTACTGATATATCTACATTCTTACAGCTTGAGATATTGAAGAAAACTTGGAAAGTTGTGATCACTTTTTTATTTGCTGGGGAGGGAAAAAATTTATCAGTTAAAACTCTGTGTGTGTGTGTGTGTGTGTGTGTGTGTGTGTGTGTGTGTGTGTGTGTGTGTGTGTGTGTGTGTGTGTGTGTGTGTGTGTGTGTGTGAGAGAGAGAGAGAGAGAAATTACCAAAAAAAAAAAAAGTGGGGACATTAATCACAGTCCTGAAGGGTGATAGGTTTGAAGAAAAAACTGTTTGACATAGTTGCCATTTCCCAATAAACACTTCTTTAGTGACCCTTTAATTTAGCTCTGAATATTCTTTCCAAATTACAGTCCTCATTAAAGCTTCACACACCCTTTTTCCTAAGGCCCGTTTCTTGCTCCTTCATATCATGGAGACTTCGCTTAGGGGGTTAAATCATCTCACATTGGAGTCAATGGGAGTTTTGCAATGGATGTCACAGTATGCATTATTCAGCTTTAAGTGCTTAAGTGCTACTTGTGATGGTCCCTAAATGTCCCCAGATTTTCAGGCACCTCACTACCACCTGCCCTTATCATGAAGAAGTCTTGTCTGTTTCTGCTGTGGGTCAAGTCCCTGAAACCACCAGCCTCTGGCAAACGAGCCCTACCTTCCAGACCTCCTCAGGCCTCACTCTCTCTGTACTGGTTAGCAATAGGTATGCACCAACCCCCAAGTTCTCAGAGCATTCCCTGTAGTGCCCAGCCCCTAATTCACTAACTACTCACAGAATTACCAGGTCTGCTGTTCCCAAAGGAGTTGTACACACCAGCTTGAAAGATTCAGCTCAGGACCACCACTTTGCTTAGCATCACATCACTTGGATATATGTATAGTGAACACAAGAATAAGTTTATAATCAAAGAATAGAGGGATTCAAGTAAGAGTGAGTAAGAATATTGGAAACAAATGGTTACATATAAAATGAAATCATAACATGCTTTCTAGAGACTAAACTTAACTAATAGGTTATCCTCCTGTCTAAAGAAGCTTATCTCACCCAAAGTTCTGGACAGCATTTTTCAGCCAAGCCTACCTGAGACTCCTCTTTCATGAAAGCAGCAAAGAGTCCTGTGGCACCTTATAGACTAAAAGACATATTGAAGCAAAAGCTTTCATGGGTGAATACCCAGTTCATTGGATGCTGCATCCGACAAAGTGGGTATTCACCCATGAAAGCTTGTGCTCCAATACGTCCGTTAGTCTATAAGGTGCCACAGGACTCTGCCGCTTTTACAGATCCAGACTAACACGGCTACCCCTCTGATACTCTTTCATGAAGTAAACTTCATTCACTATCCATTTACTTCTTAGGTGAAACATGCTGAGTGTTTTCTTTGTCCCACAAATATATTAGAGCAAACTTTTCATGTGCATTTCAAGATAGGGTTCTTCCTGTCCCCAATCCTCCTGCAGTTTACTTCTTCCTGATACTTTTCTCTCTACCTAGTTTTCACAATCCTTCATTAGCATTCGGTTCAGACTGGTGAGTGGTGACCCATTGTGAACGATACAGTTCTTAATTTACATGTAAACAGACAGATGAATGTTGCTTGTCTGACAGCACACCTGTTTTTCACCTTTGCTGATGAACAGTCCCTAGATACAGAACATAATTTTCAGTGTATATACATAATTCCTTACACAACATCTGTGCATGCATTTCACAATGAAATTGATGACCAGTGTGGCACTAGTTTTGATTTAAGACTTCACATGACATTTTCTGGTGAACTAGAATGTACATACCAGACTCAGGAGATTCCTGTAAATCTGTGCCCCTTGCTAGTTGGCATAACCTGGTTTCTGATTCACACTACTCCAGTCCAAAGGATTTATTATCCTCTTCTTTGAATGGAAAGATGCATCCTTAGTAGTTTCCCCCATCTCTATTTAGGAATAAGTCTTGTTTTACTGAAGAAAATAAATAAAGGCCATGGGGAACATTTTTTTTTTCCTTCTTGTGTGATGCAGGAATGAAACCTGGTCACCTGATGTACCTTTTTTTAAGTTGTTCTTTTGTTCATATATAATATAAACATTGGGCATTGGGTTATTTTCAGCTTGATAAAAAGACAAGATGTTTAATAAAAAGAGAGAATGTTAATAGGGAAAATCATCCACCTATTCATTTACAAATACTTTATTAAAATGACTATATATTAGTTTTTGAAGTCCTTGAATGTACCCTCATACTTTAAATATAGTTTCTTGTCCCTTAGTGCCCATTCTTATAGCTTTAAGGCACGTGGGATGAAAAATTATCAGGAACGAGGAAGGAGGCCATGTGCAGAATGTCACCTCAGATATTTAAATGTAAGTTAATCTTGCTTTGATGCTATTAACATTTGCTGGTTATTTGGGAGAGGTAATTTGCACTGCTGTGTGGTAGTATAGATATCATTTGGTTTTGGGCCAGTTCCTCCTACAAGAAAGTTTCACTGTCTTCACATTGCCAATTTAGACCTCACCTTGTATGGCTTTTCCCAAACAGCAGAACACATGCATGCTGCCACTTGTAGGCAATTTTATAAAATAAAAAGTCACATGAGTGTATAGGTTGGAAGAATGGCAGTCCTGGTTAATTGTTTAAAAAACAGGTACAGTCATGGGCAGAGGCATGTAGGGTGACCAGATATCCTGATTTTATAGGCACAGTCCTGATATATGGGGCTTTGTCCTATATAGGCAACTATTACCACTCAGCCCCCTCCCGATTTTTCACACTTGCTATCTGGTCACCCTAAATGCATGCTTCCCATCACTGCCTCATCAATGTACTAAAGCTTTACCTAGGGACATTACCTCTATGGCTAAAGGGTAATTTTTACTGAGACTGCCAATTGTAGTTATGGTATTTTGGTATGGTATATTTTTGTAATGTAGACATTAGTCAAGTAGGAACTGGATATAGGTCCCCAAATAACTTTTGATAGCTACTGATTTTGAATGTGTTTGTCCTATGGACAACAAGCTGTCTAACCAGTTACCACTTCCTGAGCCATCCATTCCTAAGAAGTGAGACAGTTTCCACTTATATCCATTCTCACATTATGTGAACCTCACAGATATGCCATATGTATCTAAAGGTTGAATTTTCCCCTTCCAGTCAAGAAACTGGTGGAGCTTCTCAATGCTAGGTTTATAGGGCTTTCCCTTCAGGGCACACTATATATATATATTTCCTCCTTCCCCTCCAGTTATGATAGCTTAGGCAACAGTCTCAGACATCACTCCCCAAAAATGACATGTTTGTTTTTTTTAAAGCTAAAATTCAGCAGCTTAAAAAACAAAACTGAATTCAGGATCAAGTCTGATAAATTATTTGCAATGTATCATTCTAAACATTGGGGTCAGACATCACCAACCAGGATTATTTGTCTTGAAAACTCTGGTGGATTTATGTCAGAAAATAATTAAATTTCATTCTGCTAGAGTTGTCTTGTGCTATTTCACTTAGCTTCATGTACAAGGACACTAGTAAAAACATGTACATATACTTAGCTATTCAGTCTATACAGACACATGCATGCATTTTGAGGATTGGATGTTGCTGTGTCTTTGCCATGCTACTTTTGATTAATACATTTATTTGAATGATTTTATAAAATTTTTGGTTGTTTTTTTAATGCTTACAGTGATAGACTCATGGCTTTAATAAATATGAGTGAAGGTGGGTGAGTGTATATGTTGTGCTTGGGGGTGTTGTGTTGATTTGTGAGGGGGTTGTTTCATGCTGGGAGAGTTGTTTATTTGTGCAAGTGGTGTATGGGGGTGTTGTGCAGTGCTGAGTGGCTCTGAGTGTTTGGGTTATTGTGTGAGCTCATAGACTTTAAGGTCAGAAGAGACAATCATGATCATCTAGTCTGACCTCCTGCTGGTTGTTTTGTTGTGCAGGTGGTTTGAAGAACTGTGATAGTTGGGCCAACTAATCCACCATTTGTGCAGTCCCCTTCCATACAACCAATGAAATTGTTGCATACAAAATAGCTGTAGAGCAAGGGTGGTGTTTGGTGGAGACAGTTACTTCTGGCATCACAGTGGTCTAGAACTCTTGGCATGACATAGATTCATGCTTTGCTGTTGCACATATGTAATTCTTAAAGTCGAAATGGCTGCGAATGTAAACATTACACAGTGAAAAATTGCACATCCCAGTGATGACTGAACTTGTGGACATTCTGAGCATAAAGAGCTCTCAACCTTGGTTGTAGCTGCTTCGATCACTTCACACTGAATTGACAGACATTTTAGGCTTCAGAGTGACACTAGGGTTGCCACCTTTCTAATGTTTGAAAACTAGGGCTGTCAAACGATTAAAAACATTTATTGTGATTAATGGTGCTGTTAAACAATAATAGAATACTATTTATATTTTTGGATGTTTTCCACATTTTCAAATATATTAATTTCAGTTACAACACATAATACAAAGTGTATAGTGCTCACTTTATTGTATTAATTAATTGAATTGAAAAAATATTTCTTTTAAGTTTACAGTGAAAATATTTATAATAAAAAAATATAAAGTATTGTAGTGCAATCTCTTTATCATGAAAGCTGAATTTACAAATGTAGAATTATGTGCAGTAAATAACTGCATTCAAAAATAAAACAATGTAAAACTTTAGAGCCTACAAGTCCACGCAGTCCTACTTCTTGTTCAGCCAATCGCTCAGACAAACAAGTTTATGTTTATGTTTGCAGGAGATAATTCTGCCCACTTCTTATTTACAATGTCACCTGAAAGTGAGAACAAGCATTTGCATGGCACTGTTGTAGCTGGCGTTGCAAGATGTATACATTCCAGATGCACTAAAGATTCATATGTCCCTTCATGCTTCAACCACCGTTCCAGACATGCATCCATGCTGATGATGGGTTCTGCTCGATAATGATCCAAAGCAGTGCAGACCAACGCATGTTCGTTTTCATTATCTTGAGTCAGATGCCACTAGCAGAAGGTTGATTTTTCTTTTTTTTGGTGGTTTGGTTTCTGTAGTTTCTGCATTGGAGTGTTGCTCTTTTAAGACATCTGAAAACTCCACACCCCATCCCAATCAGATTTTGGAAGGCACTTCAAATTCTTAAATCTTGGGCTGAATGCTGTAGCTATCTTTAGAAATCTCACATTGGTACCTTCTTTGCATTTTGTCAAATCTGCTGTGAAAGCGTTCTTAAAATGAACAACATGTGCTGGGTCATCATTCAAGACTGCTATAACATGAAATATATGGCAGAATGCAGGTAAAACACAGAGCAGGAGACATACAATTCTCCCACAAGGAGTTCAGTCACAAATTTAATTTAATGCATTATTTTTTAAACAAGCACCATCAGCATAGAAGCATGTCCTCTGGAATAGTGGCCGAAGAATGAAGGGACATACAAATGTTTAGCATATTTGGTACGTAAATACCTTGCTATGCCGGCTACAGAAGTGCTATGCGAACTTCTGTTCTCACTTTCAGGTGACATAAATAAGAAGCAGGCAGCATTATCTCCTGTAAATGTAAATAAACTTGTTTCTTTTAGTGATTGGTTGAACAAGAAGTAGGACTGAGTGGACTTGTAGGCTCTAAAGTTTTTTACATTTGTTTTGTTTTGAGTGCAGTTTTGTAACAAAAAAAATCAACTTTAATTTTGCGATTAATCAACTGCCCTTCTGAAAACTAGACCCTCTTACCTCCCTGAGGCCCTTCCCCCTGATCTGCCTCTTCCCCAATGCCCCGACCCTGTTCCACCTCTTCCCTCAAGGCCTTACACCCTCCACTCGCTCCTCTATCCCCCTCCCCTGCTTCTCTCTCCCTCAACTCCAGGGTGAGCAGCCCCAAGGGACTTGCAAACTCCAGCTCCAGCAGGCTGTCTGGGAGTGCAGGTCACAAGAGAGCTGAGGCTGCATGGGAGCAGCCAGGCAACCCCACTGGTGAGCTAGGACATGTCCCTCCTACATGGCAACCTCCAGCCTCCTGCGCTGTTTGCCCAGCAGCCCCCTTTCCTACCCGCTCGAGCCCTCCCTGCCCCGTAGCTGCTTGGGACCATGGCCGGTGGAAGTGCTGGCTGGTGGGGCAGCTTGCATTCCTTCCCTACTGGGGAACATTCCATGTCTGCTCAAAGCCCCTTACCCCTGCTTACCATAGGCTCCCATGCTCTGTCCTCCACTGCAGCCCTGCAAACTGTGCTCCTCAGAGGGGCTGCTCAAACCAGTGATTGCATGCTGCTGTGGGAGCAGCTGCTTCAGAGCCAGGCTACAGGCTGCCACTGCCCCCCCCCCCCACTCCTGCACTAGCAGTGACTGAACTTTTAGTGTCTGGTCATCTGACAGCACGCTGCTAGGTCCCCTTCTCGACTGGACTTTCCAGTCAAAAGCCAGACACTTGGCAACCGTAAGTAACAATCCTGGAATCTTATTCTATAGATGAAAGTGAAAGAAGCAAATTGTAGATAATCACTCAACATGGCTCATACAGTAATTGTAGGTTGGCATATTGGCTGTAAATTATCATGGAAAGACAGGGCATGAGACTCAGTGCTGTGCAGTCCAGAAAGGTAGTGGGTCCTAATATGGCTTTGTCATCTTTGCCTCCTCCCAAATCTGGGTTGCTTTGGGACCCAAGTGGCCTAGGTGTACCTTATGGCCATCTAAATTAAAGCAGTATGTCCCCAGCTGCTTTTGGGAAGCAGTGTTGTCCTACCCAGAAACTCTGCAATGCCAACATGCCCCATATGCCAGAGCCTGAGCAAGAATCGTAGAATTCAATCTGTATGTTTTCTGCAGTTCTTGCTCTGGGTAAACCATCCCCTGACTGGATCCAATGTTACATAACCCTTTTACTCTGTTCCAGGCTCTCTACCTGATGTACTGGGCCAAGATTTGGAGTGAGAATCTCACCCAAGATCTCTTACTCAAGCTCGAAATGCTTTTTCCTTAAAAATAATGGGGTGTAAGTTATCTAGCACCCTCAACTCTTAGTGAGCTCCTTGCAGGATTGAGTTCAAAGAAGGGAATTTGAACTCACAGAAAAGTTAAACTGTTTAAATGTAGTGTTGTTGTAGCCATATTGGTCCTAGGATATTAGAGAGACAAGGTGGGTGAGGTAATATCTTTTATTGGACCAACTTCAAGCTTACACAGAGCTGTTCTTCAGATGTGGGAGAGTGTCACTCAGAATGTCACAGCTAAATACGAAGTCCCACAGATTGTTTAGCGTAAGTAGTTGACACATTTCAAGGGACCATTCAAGGTGAAGTGGCCTGTTAACACCTTACCAGACATAGGGGAAGAAAAGCTGGCCGGTCAGCCTTGTCCGGTTATGAATCCGGGTGCAGGGGTATCCCTAAGCAATTGACACGGTGGGCACTGGCCTATGCAGATGCAATGCCCATTTTGGAACCCGTGGGGTTTTCCCACGATGCAGTGGCCCCTTTCCAGGCACTCATACTCAATGGTCTCGAAGAGGAGAGCACTCTAGTCCCTTCGGCCAGCACCAGACCTGGGCTCCAGTACCAAACCTCATACCAACCCTCAGAACCTTGACCTGTGAGACCTGGTCAGTGCAGAAGGAGAGGAGGAGGACGACCTCTTGCTGGTGCAGGCCTCCTCTTCCTCTTCCCAAGATGGAGTGTGTGGGGCATGCGTAATGCCTCCCCATGACAACTTCATATCTAATCAGGAGCTGTTGAAAAGAGTGGCCTCAAACCTTGGGCTGGAAGTGGAGGTAGTCAGAGTCCTCCCACAGCCTGGTCAATATTTTGACTCTGGCGGCCCCGTCAAAGGTGGCACTTCCTCTCAATGAAGCCATAATGGGAGAGATTAAAGCCCTGTGGCAAACACTGTTCTCCCTGCCTCCCACCTCAAAGAGGGCCAAAAAGAAGTACTTTTGTTCCTGCTCAAGGGTATGAGTACTTGTACTCCTACCCTCCTCCAGGGTCCCTGGTGATCTCCGTGGCCAATGAGAGGGACAGGCAAGGGCAGCAAGGAGCGACCCCCAAGGCAAAAGACTCAAAGAAACTAGACCTTCTTGGTAGAAAGGTTTATTCTACAGGGGGTTTCCAATCAGCAGGTGTTGCTGGGGAGGTACAACTTCAATGTCTGGCAGTCAATGCCAAATTTCAAGGACTTGCTTCCCCAGGAGTCCAGGCAGGAGTTCTCCGCTCTGGTGGAGGAGGGGAAGTCTGTAGTGAGGGCTTCCCTGTAGGCCGCCCTGAATGCAGCAGACTCGGTGACCAGATCCATGGCTTCCATGGTAGTCATGTGCAGATGCTCTTGGGTCCAGTCCTCAGGACTGCCAACTGAGGTCCAGAAGTCTATCCCAGGACCCTCCATTTGAAGGTGCTTCACTCTTCTCGGAGCAAATGGATGCAAAGCTCCATGGCCTGAAAGACTCCAGAGCCACCTCATGTCCCTGGATCTCTATGCCCTGGCATCTTCAAGGAAGTAATGCCTCCAGACTCCAGCACTCCACCTGTTTCTCAGCTCCGCCGCCCCATCAGGACCTGCAAAAGAAACGAAGCCAGGGGTTTAGATGCAGGCAACTGCCCCCATCCACCTCAGCATCCCTCCCCTCTCAGATACTAGAGGACAGCCAAACAGAACTTTTGATAGGACACCCAAAGGTGTTATACCCATTCCTGTGCTACTGGATCCTGTCCCCCCCTTTGTTTTCAAACTGCTTATCCCACTTCAGGTTTGCATGGTCTCTTATCACCATGGACTGTTGGGTGCTGAACACTGGAAAGAGGTTATATGCTTCAGTTCATTTCCATCCCCCTGTCATACCTCCCTCCTGGTCCCTCTTCAGGGACCCCATAAGCAACTTCTGGCCCAGGAGGTGCAAGCCCTCCTCCAAGTGGTACCCATGGAGGAAGTTCCTCAGGACTTAAGAGGGAAAGTGTTTTACTCCTGATCTTTCCTAATTCCAAAAGCCAAGGAGGGCCTCCGACCCATTTTAGTCCAATGCTGTCTCAATGGCTATCTCAAAGAGCTGAAGTTCCTTATGGTCTCCTTGGCTACCATCATCCCATCCCTGGATCCGGGGGACTGGTAGGTTGCCCTTGACTTATTTCCATGTCTCGATTTTCCAAGGCCGCAGGAAGTTCCCCACATTCATTGTAAATGAGATACACTACCAATTTACGGTTCTCCCATTTGGCCTTTCAACAGCCCTGTGGGTTTTCACGAAATGCATAGTGGTAGTGGCAGCCTTCCTCGGAAGAAGAGGTGTACAAGTCTACCCACACCTCAACAGCTGGCTGATCAAGGCCAGTCCTGGGCACAAGTGGAGACCAGTATTGACTTCATACAGTCAACCTTTCCAGTGCTGGTTATAAATGAGCAGATGTCTCCCCTTGTCCTGGTGCAGAGGATAGAGTTTATTGGAGCAGTGCTCAATTTCTCTCAGGCCAGGGCTTTCCTCCAAGAAGCCCGTTTCCAGACAATGAGGTCATTTATAGCACAAGTCAAGGCCCACCCAATCACAACTGCCAGTTTCTGCCTCAGACTGTTAGCCTTGCATATTGCACTATGTATGTACTCGCGGCCATGCAGCCTATTTCTCAGACCCCTTCAAGCTTGGCTCGCCTCGGTGTATTCACCGAGTCACCACTATCTAGTGTTGGTGCTCATAGTTCCTGCCCTTGTCCTCACCTCCCTTGACTGGTAAAGGAACCCTCTGTTGGTCCTCTCAAGAGTCCCCTTCACCAGGCGCCAGCCCTCATTATTCCTAGATTTGGATGGATCAGATCTAGGATGGGGGGGTTCACCTAGGGCACCTCAGGACACAGGGCCTGTGGTCCCTGGAGGAGCTCTCCATGCATATAACTTCAGGGAGCTAAGAGCGGTCCACCTGACCTTTCAGATGTTCTTACCCCACATCGCAAACAAGAGCATGCCAGTGCTCACAGAAAATACATTGGCTGTATTTTACTTCAACAGGCAGGGAGGGGCTTGCTCTTCCTCCCTGTTCCAGGAAGCTATACACTTGTAGGAGTTTTGCATAATGCACTCGATCCATCTCAAAGCTTCTCATCTTCCAGGAGCCTGAAACAAGCTGGCAGGTCATCTCAGCAGTTACTTTTCTCCAGTCACCACAAGTGGTCCCTTCGCTCCGATGTAGTGAGGGTAGTTTTCCAGTGGTGAGGGACTCCCCAGATAGACCTGTTTTTGACCAGGCAGAATAAGAAACCTCACCAGTTCTGCTCCCTGCAAGGCCACAGCCTGGGCTCACTCATAGACACTTTCCTGGCCCCTTGGATGGGGCATCTATTCTACACATTTCCCCCTATTCCTCTCATGCACCTCTCAAGTTCCTGCTGAAGATCAAGCAGGACAGATCATGAGTCATTCTTATAATCCTAGCCTGGCTCCACCAGCACAGGTTCACCACAATGCTAGGTCTTTCAGTGGCGACTCCAATGCTGCTTCCTCTCTCTCTCCTCCCAGACCTGGTATTGCAGGACCACAGCTGAATGTTCTTCCCCAAACCACATGCAAGCAGGGAGGAGTAACATCTCCACACAATGGATGTTAGATGCACCCTGGCTTTCTATATTGATAGGACAAGACTGTTCCATAGATCCACGCAAATCTTTGTGGCAGTAATGGAAAGGATGAAGGGCCTTCCTATTTCAGCTCAGAGGATTTCATCCTGGATCACATCGTACATCCGCACATGCTACAAGCAGGCGTGGGTCCCGTCACTGGCTATAATGCTGGCCCATTCTATGAGGGCGCAGGTTTCCTCAGCAGCATTCCTGGCCCAAATACTTATCCAGAACATCTGCAGAGCAGTGACTTAGTCATCGGTACATACATTTTCATCCCACTACGCCATCACCCAACAAACTAAAGATGATGCTAGGTTTGGTCGAGCTGTGTTGCAGTCAACGTGTCCATGAACTCCAATCCCACCTCCTATGGTACTGCTTGGGAGTCACCTAATGTGAGATGGACATGTGCAAGCACTTGAAGAAGAAAAAATGGTTACTAACCTTTCTGTAACTGTTGTTCTTTGAGATATGTTGCACATGTCCATTCCATGACCCACCCTCCTAATCCTCTGTTGGAGCTGGCCAGCAAGAAGGAACTGAGAGGATGCGGGAGTCAGCCAGAACCGTTATACCAATGCATGAGCACATGGCAGCACAGGATGCTAGAGCCGACCTGATGGATACCACTGAGGGAAAATTTCCAGCAACTGTGCGCTCAGCGCATGCACACCTAATGTGGAATCGACATGCGCAACACATCTTGAAGAACAACAGTTACAGAAACACGGCTACCACTCTGAAACCAGTTACAGAAAGTTTAGTAACCATTTTCTTCCTGCTTCACGAAAAAAACCAACCCCAAAACCACAGATACCACATCACCCACCTACCACCACCAAGAACACACCACCACTCTCTTCTCCAGCTTGTGTAGCAGAACGTGGAGTGGGACCAGATGCAGCTCCAAGGCTGTGGGAATGTGAAACAATTACAAAGAGGAGGAGGGCTATCCTTGTCCAAAACTGCTACCGTCTGAGTGGATAGTGACCTTACTGTTCAACCCATAGGAGGTCAGGAACCCTTTCACCAAAGCAGCAGCTAGCGGTAGGCACTTAGAGGTTGAGTAAGGCATAAAGTGGAAAAGCCATCCTGGCTCTGTGGTTCCTTCTGGAGCTGTTTCCCCTTGTTTTCCCATACATGCCTCATACGAGTTTAACCTGATCACAAACCCTAGAGATAGTCATGGGCAAGCATCTTCTCAGCACCTCAAAGCAATTTCAGTGCATGATGATCCACTACCAGTTTGCAAGTGTCACCAAGGGTATGTGTGTACTGCAACCAGAAGTCAATGCAGCACATGTAGACATACTCAAGTTAGCTTTGATCTGGCTTGCTTATAAATAGCTGTGAAGCTGCAGTAGCATGGACTAGGCCTGACTGCCCAAGACCCTAGATACATGCTTGAGTGGTCACCACTTGTACTGGCTTCACTGCTGTGGTTACTTGAACTAGTTTGATCTACCTTGATCAAAGCTAGAGTGGGTAAGTCTACACGTGCTGCAATCATACTTCCTGACTGCAGTGTGAACATAACCTAAGACACTGTTCAGGATAGACAAGGTCGCCACACTTTGGCTCCCTATTTAAATGATATAGACAGTTTAGACTTTTTTGTACAATGGCTACTTTAATTTTCAGATTTTTTTTCCCCTGTTCCTTGTATGCAGCCCTTTCTTCCATATTCTTGCCTAAGCTGAATGGTATCCGAGTCTTACTTTCAAAACCCATGATGTTTGACTAGATATGAAATTAGGCAAAATAAGTTAGTCCATTTCTAGTTTTAATAAACTCTTTTTCTGGTTCTGATAAGGAACCCTATTAAAAGCCATGGAGTCTATTTTAATAACATTGCTAAATGAGGCACATCACAAATTAAAGATTGACCATGCAAAGGAAAAAATGATATACTGTGGTTTATTAACATGAATTTGGGATTCTGTAAAGAGCATAGCACTCCCTCCTCCCCCCATTTTGAGACCAGTTTCTTTGCTCCATAGTCAAGCAAACCTCCTGTTAAGAGCCGGGGAACAGTCCCACAGCGGCTGCATGGACTGAAGGAAATAAGGAACCAGTGCAGAAAATATTTGCAGTGAACATGTTGTTCATCAGATCCCCCTATTTTCTGTTGTGAATTGTTTTGTAAACAGATCATGATTTCCATGGAGGAGTTTGATTTTTCAGAACTCAACAAATGTTTTATGTGAACATGTTTCAGCCTATGGGTTTCTCATGAGCTTTACTTAGATACTGCTTTGAGTAGCCAATGTTTACAGTCTGAGATATGTCCGTTGTCTTCTGTCTTCTAACAACATGGGGAAACTCAGGTTTCTTTGTGTAAATACACAAAATCAGAATTTGCACTTAGAATTAATTATTTTGGCAAACATTTCTGCTAGTAAATTTGTTTACTAGAATATTTGGGGAAATCCAAATCAAAAGGATTGTGAACACAGACAAAAGAAGCTTATTTAAACGTTCAGACAATTGTGTGCAAATAGTTTTTGAAGTCTTCTTCCTCAGTGAGAATTACAGGATTTGGTCCTGAATTACATAGTTGAAGGCAAAAAGGGAATATATCTACACCAGTCCAAAAGTATGATCACAAGTGTAATGATGATGCTTTTACAACAGTTTTTAAGCTGAAAATTAGTGTGTTTTTATTGACACTGTTCTATAAACAGTGATATACTTCCCACAAATGTCTAAATGCCATATGCATATTAACTACCTAATCTCCTGCCACAGTGTAGTAAAATTTTATATTTTGATTTGCATGGAAGTAAATCAGAAAAAGATTGGATGAATGCAAGTGCTTTAACTTTTCTAGCTAAAAGAACAAAATTACATATGCAAAACTAGTTGCCTGCTTCATAAAGAAATAAGTGCAGACAATTTTTATGAAAAAATTATGGGAAGCAATTGGCTAGAGAGTGATTTCAGGAGTTAGTTACTCTGGGTACTAATTGGCTTGTTCAGGACATACCCCAAACCTGATTTTCCAATCATTTCTAGCTTTAGTAAATGATGCAATATTATGGAAATTAAACCACAATTAATTTTTCTATGTTGTTTATATATTAACTTTAAATGATTATTTGGGCTTAATTCAGATAAAAAAAATAGACATAATCTATTTTAAAATGTTACCTTTCAAGTCTTATTTTTCTATCAACCCTTTGAGTGCCTATCATTGTCCAGCATGCTGCGAGTTGTCGTCCTCAAACTGCTGATCTTAAGGATATTTATATGAAGCAGACCTTCCTCCTATCAACTTTTTTCATACTTGAGGTCATATTTCTGCTGAATGTGGCATCAACAGCTATTTCTGCAGTAACAAATTGTAATGTCTTTTGAAACTGTGATTTCCTGTTATAGAATAAAGAGCGATGGAACATCCCAGAATGGTGTGTGCATTAGTGAATCATAGGGTGATGAGAGGAATTGAAAAGTCTGAACCTTGAGGTATGTGGAACATAATAAGGATGCAGTGAATTAAAGTGGGAAAAATGGAACGAGGCAGATGAACTTAATGGTGAGATCTGTTAGCTTGTGGAGTAATCTCCCAAGGAAAGTGTTAAAATTCCCTTATTTGAAACCAGACTGGATGAAGCATGGGCAAACTATCTATAGAAAACATTCCAACATCTCTAATTTCTGTGGTTGACAAACAAAGGTGCTTTAAAGGAAGAGCCTAGGGATCTGGACTCAGTGCTCTAAGGAGGTCTATGCAGCATACTCACAGTGAGAAGACAAGTCTATCGGCTGGGCAAGGGGCAAGCCTGAAAGGGCAAGATCAAGGAGTCTAGTAGGTTTGGAGGGAGATGGTGAGGATGAATCAGTTCCTGGGAGTAGGCTGATCAACTAGAGCTGACTCAAACTTGGAATTTCCATACCATGGGCAATTCCGACATTTTGAAAAAGTGTCATTCCGATTTGGAACAAATTCTAGACATTTCAAGGGAAATTCTGGAAGAAAAAAAATTGTTTAGGAAAAACTGAACCATTTTGGTTCCATTTTTTTCAAAATGAAACAGAGCATCTGGCTACCCTGACTCTGGGCCATTCCTGTGGCGGCAGGGAAGTCCCTTGCCACAGATCAGGGAGCCTAGAAGCCCTGGGTTAAGCTAGGGTCTCTCAGAGATTCTAGTCTCTCTGTCACGCAACAGAGAGCTTAGACCTTGAGGGGCCCAGCAAGAGCTGAGGCACAAAGGCTTCGGGCAGTCCACGTGGTAGGGCTGCCCTGTAGCCATGCACCCAGAAAACCCTAGTGACTCTGGCCCTGAAAATTCATAACCAACTCTGGTGGGGACATAGTGGATTTAGTCTTAATTCAGTCCTGGAGGATGAGAGGCTTTTTACAGTTATTTCCAAATAGATACAAGAATAAAAAGCAGAATCTGATGCAAACAGATGAAATGTTTTTCAGAGTTTGTAAAAGTTACAATGAAAGATGAGCTCTGACAGCTTTTTTCTTATTTTCCTATGTTTATACATCATGCTGACAATTCTGTGGGGCTGTGTGTTTTTTATTTGTTTTGGGATTTAAAAAAACCTATGCAGTTTCAACTAAGTAAATTCTACAGATTTCATGTTAACAAAAACCTTTTATCCCCTCTACATTTTCTCTTTCCTACTAAAGCAAGACAGAAGTGAAAGGTGCAAGCCGGGGAGTTGCTAGCTTACTGTGGGGTTAGTTATTGAATCTTCCTGAATCTGTGCTTACAAGATTCACATGGTTGTTTTCCAGGCTGTTCATTAACACTTGCCAGTGTGGCACTGCATGGCTGAGCTTTGCAGTGATTTAGTTTTGTGCATAAGCTGAACAGAGTTATTGCATTTACATAACAGAGTCAATTTATTTTGGTATTTTAGGCTTCTTATGCAAAGGACAAACATTTATCAGTATCTATAGTTCCTCTTAAATATTAATCTAAATCTCTGCCCTGATTGCCAACTACATCTCAGCTCAGTGATCTGCTGCAGACTTCTTGCCCCTTGTCTCTTCTACTTGCATCTGCATGCCTTTTTACTAGGAGATAAGCATAGTCTACCACATGGTGTTGCATTTGGATTTTAAGTTTTGATTTATAGTTAGCTGTCTACCATGAAAACTAAATTGTTTTGGAGAAAAATGTAACATTTTTAGTTTCTGAAATGTTCTTTAAAGATTCTGTCTTATTCCCATTGACATGAATTGCAAAACTTTTCTTGACTTCCACGGTGTAGGATCAAGCCACTGATGCATATGACACCTAGAGCTAGAGTTTAAAAACTGTTCAACATCCACAATTGGGGCCTGATTTTCCAAAGTGCTCAGCTTCCATTTAAGAGTCTAAATAAGTGGCCTGGTATTTTCAAAAGAGCTCAACCCGGAATGTGCTCAGTTCTTTTGAAAATCTGGGTCTAAGTGTCAAAGTGAGAGTGATTGTATGCTAAGCGCTTTTGAAAATCTGGCTTTTACTTATGTGCACAAATTGGATTCTTTTGAATATCTGGCCTCACTTGTGGGTGCTGACCATGTGAAAATCTGGTGTTGAGTTCTTTCCGGCCTAGTGAAAGCTTGTATCGCCATTGTCACCAGGATGGATGCCTGTGCAAAAATAATAACTCTGAAGCAATTGTACTCAGTGCCTAAGTGCTTGATTTTTAAAGGTTTATTTTGGAAACCTTCCAGTATTTCTAGCTATCTCAAAATCTTTTGTCAACTTTCAATATATGCTTTGCTCCTGCTGTGTCTGTCTTAGCCTCATTGCTTCCACAACATCAGACAGTTTGGGCTTTAGCTCATCAGTATTGTATCCAATGTTCAGTGCAAAGAAAATTTTGTGTGGATAGTTTACAACTGACTCAAGGCAGTATTAGTTCAACCACTGCACAGAGCATTAGCTGAATAGTAAAATATTATCTGTCCACTGGAGAGTTTATCCTATGTGCTGAGTTATATCTTGAACCTGAACTCAAAACATTAACCTTGCTCATTAGAAGGTTCTTACTGATTGGATTGTGTTGAACAGCTTATCGTTACCAGCTTATCATTATCATTTTTTTAGTCACCTAGTTCATAGATATGCTTAGTAACAAATGTACACAGGCTGGCCCATACACATCAGGCTGAATAATGATAATTGTAATACCCACTTTTATTGCACTATCATGCTGTCTGGAGTGGCTCACAACTGTGAGTGCCAGCCTCAGGTCAGACTGTCAGAAAACAGGACAGACACCCCAAACTGGTGGTATATTCTATAATTAGATTTCACCAAGCCAGAAACAAATGTGCACTCCTGGATTACCATATTAGTTTTACCATGGAGTCACAGACAGTCCTCTTAGGCTCTCCAGCCTACCTTGCCACCCAGACAAACTGGACTTTTTCATATTGGTAACAATACCACATTTCATTAGGTTATTCCCAACCCCAAAAGACCAGTCACTTACCCTATGTCAAATTGGTACTCTGGATCTCACCAAAGACATCGCTGAAGCCAATTTCTCTAGTAAACTAACTAAAGGTTTATTAGCTAAGAAAAGAAATGAGTTATTGAGAGGTTAAAGCAGGAAAAATATATTAATAGGTGAATTAAAGTTTGATGGCAGAGATATAATGATCTGCTAAATTTCCACAAGTCTCTCAGAGTTACCCACAATAATTCTGAGGATCTCTGTCCACTTGTTGAGTATTGCGCTTTGTTAGAATCCAAAACAGTTCAGAGATGCAGGATCGATCCCTGGATCAATTCTTATAGCATCTTTCCAGGGAAGGCAATTTGGCAAGTGTATTCGTTCACAGCATGGGCTCTTCTTTTGTTGATAAAATGTAAACAGAGTCTTTGAACTTCCATTGTTGAACACAATGACCCATGCTTTGCAGTTAGCAATCTTTTTCATTTCTATGGCTCCAATCTGGTGTAACGGGTAACATAAAGTAAATACAATGTGATAGCCAGAAACAATCCTTCATTCGTTTTCAGAAAGTATTACGATGAGAATTTACTTGATATGTAAACTAACACACACTTTTGATCTAGGGTTAATTAAATACAAGGCTATATAATGTAGTTCTGTGGTGGGCAACCTGCGGCCTGCGGGGCCGCACGCAGCCTGTCAGGGTAATCCGCTGGCGGGCCATGAGACAGTATTTACATTGACTGTCTGCAGGCATGACCACCTGCAGCTCCCATTGGCTGGGAATGGCAAACTGCACCACTGGGAGCTGTGGGCCGCCATGCTTGTGGACGGTCAATGTAAACACTGTCTCGCGGCCTGCCAGCGGATTACCCTGATGGGCCGCAAGTCGCCCACCACTGATGTAGAGGATAGCAATCAACAGGTTATAGATAAGTGAAGACAATATCATTCACATTTCCTTTGAAGTAAATTAACATTCGAGTGAATTAGTACACTTAACATTTCTTTGGTATTCATGCAAGTGAATTGGCCAATTGCACTGACCTGAGCTGGCCTGTCAGTGTCACAAGCACTTTTGATATTTAAAGTGTTTTGCAAACATTAATTACAACAACCCTGCGATGTGCCCATGTATGTATCATTTTCTCTATTTTTCAGATAAGGAAATGAGGAACCGTGAATGTAAGTGACTTGCTCGATGCTACAAATGCCAGTGAAGGAACTGGAATTAGCACTGAGAAATTTGTAGCTTCCAGTCTTGGTGCTCTGACCGCTAGACCATGCCTGTCTCGTGTTTAAAATGTTTTATTAAAATATTCATGATTGTATAGTAGTGTTGCGAATTATACCTGATCGGTCACGCATGGTTCAAGTTTTTAGGCTGAGGCACCAAAAACCAGGTCCAGATCTGCAGAGTTTCCAGTCTGTGTTTAATGCATTACGCTCGAGCGTGGTGCCCCCCCCCCCCCGCTAGTCAGGAGGGGACCTCGTATACAGTTTATGCAAAGCTTATATACCATCTGACATCGCGTGCTGCCCTTGTGCATCGGCACCCTTAACCAATGAATTCCATCCTCACCCCATCCTCAGCCACTCTCTGGTGAGTGCTTTCTCGTGTTCTGAGAATGTCAACAACTTTATCATTAAAACGGAACATGCAGTTACACAACGTGCCTCGCATACCACAAAGACAGGAAGGACAACAGTTTCAAGGCCCGAAATGATTCCCCAAATGTGCTGCGGTCTGTGCTGAACTGTTTCAAGGCCCGAAACGATTCCCCAAATGTGCTGTGGTCTGTGCTGCACAGACAGTGGCTGGCGCCAAAAGGTGCCAGCTCTGCACATATTAGCTTTTCCCTCAACAGTCCTCCCTTTTTTTTTGTACGTCAGTTAACACTATATAGGAGCTGAGTAACCACGATGAAGGACTAATAACTGCGAATAACACATTTTACAACATTGAAGGCATACAAATAACACGGCAAAGAAAACAGCAATCAATATGAACATGTACAGAGCACGTCTTCCCCAGACCCCGAGATCCGGCATCCATGATGTGAGCCAATTCCATACTTCCTGCAATCCAGTACTAGTATTATCAAGACTGATGTGATGAAATAAAGTCGCCTGTTGCTTGAGGATATGGATATCAGTCTCTACCCTATGGTGTTGATTTATAAAAACACAACAGCTGGAGTTAACTAAAGCGCATACCCCACCCTGATTAGCGAGGAGGTAATCTAATGCTAAGCGATTTTGTAGGGTTGTTTGAGATAATTGTGTGACTTCAGTTTGGAGGGCAGATAAAGCATCTGCAGTGGCATTGGCCATCTGCTCTAGGGCAGCAGAAATATTAACTATAGCTTTTTCTAGCTCACTTACTCCTAACCATGGCAGAAACCAGCGCGCAAAGGAATGAAAACCCATGGGCCGCTCGATAAGGGAATTAAAAGGGATACTTCGCCGATCCCTCCATACTATATTGCGAATTTCTTTTTGTGTTAGGTTTCAGAGTAGCAGCCGTGTTAGTCTGTATTCGCAAAAAGAAAAGGAGTACCCGTGGCACCTTAGAGACTAACAAATTTATTAGAGCATTTGTCTCGAAGATAGCTGGGAGTACTGGTAACGAAGGGCCTGAGGAGGGAGTCTACATAGCCAGACAATCCTGCTGTCAGGGTTTCCAGTTCCTGCCTCCTCTTCACTCAGCGGTGGTTCCTGCTCCCCAACTCTTCTGAGAGGGGTAAGACTCCTCATTGCTCCTGCAGAGAGCATAAGAATAGGTCACCATTGGAGGGACCTTCTAAGAAAGAGGCAGAGATCTAATCTCTAAGGTGCCACGGGTACTCCTTTTCTTTTTGTGTTAGACTCTGGTAAACTGTTACAGCAGGAATTATTGCTCCTAGGGTGCAGTACCATACCATCCTACTGGAAGAACTTTATAGGCTGTGTGGTTACACAACCAATACCACCCTGATCCTTCAGGGATGGGCCAAGGGGCCCTTGAATAATTTGAAACGGTTGCCATCCCCGAACTAATTTTGATAGTACGATTGCACCCCATAAAAGTTCCTACAAAATTCCCATTTTCAGGATTCCAATTTCTTCTAACACAGATTGCATAATTGCCCTGGGCCACCATGTCAATAGACCATGTTTGAATAGTGATATTCCAATGAAAGGTAGTATTAGCCCATAGTGTAGACAACCGCGTTTCATTAGTAGGGATAGGGACACCCACCAATGGAATTCCCTGACTAATATATGTGGGGGTATGGATACATATCCAACATTGTGTTTGATTTATATTCTGCGTAATAGCCCGAGTCAAATTCAAAAAACTATTACCTGCCCACCCTTGTACTGGACTTGGGAGTAGGGAGAAAAACCCCCGGGCCAACCATACCAATAGTAACATCCGCCCCGGTACCATACAAAAACCCCTATTCCCAATATACAAGTCCAAAAGAGAAATACAAGAAGTCCTGGTGGGCTGTGAAGATTCCAGTAATTGGAGGGTTCGGTCCATGGGTTGGTTGTAATATTCATCCGTGGAATGGCTCGTACGCTGGATCACTCGGGTCCTGGGGAGGCGCTGTCGCTGCTTTAACATAGTTGTGGTGGATCCACGAGCTCTTTCCTGCAACCTTTAAAGCAGAATAAGTACATAACAGAACTTGATACGGCCCCTCCCACCTAGGTTCCAAGGGGTCTGTGCGGGGAATCCTTTTTACCATAACCCAATCCCCTGGCTTAAATGAGTGAATTTGCAATCCCAACGGTGCAGTTTGACACAATTGAGCTTTAAATTGATTATCAATCAGCTCTTTTTGTAACCTAGCAACATATTTGGCCAGAGTTTCGTCACCATCCAAGAGACTAGCATGTGCTGGAACGTAGGTTCCTGGAATTAAAGCGGGTCTACCAAATAACACCTCAAATGGAGACAGGCCCAGGGGCATGCGCGGTGTCCGCCTTATATGCCATAAGACGATTGGCAGGATTTCCGGCCATTTAAGTCCAGTTTCCTTACAGAACTTTGCTATCATTGTCTTTACTGTTCGGTTCATGCGTTCCACCTGACCAGCAGACTGAGGGTGATACGGAGTATGTAATTGTCGAGTGATTCCCAAACATTTATACAGTTCCTCCAAAATTTTCGCAGTAAAGTGCGAGCCTCAATCTGTATCTATAACTTCAGGAACACCAAACCTAGGTACAATATCCTTCATTAGAAACTTAACTACAGACCTCGCATCTGCTTTCCTCGTCGGTACCGCTTCAGGCCACCCAGATAGCTGGTCCACTATAACGAGAAGGTGATGGAATCCTGAACACTTGGGCATGTCTGCATAATCCATTTGCAGACGCTGAAACGGAAAATTCGCCCAAGGTCTCCCCCCCCGCGAACTGGCATCAGACCGAGTCATAGCAGAGAATGCCAAACAAGTTGAACAGGATCCAAGAATACGCTTCACCGCAGGATAAATGTGTGGTGCCGCCCAGGATTGGAGTATGGCAGCCACTGTGCCTTGAATACCAGCATGGCCCAGGGAATGAAAATAATGAGCAGCTGCCAGTAAATAACGACGGGGAAGAATAGGTTTGCCCCCGATTCGCCAAATTTTGTCCGCGCCCTCCACACCCTCCCAACGTTTCCACTCGCCCAATTCTTCCAAGGATACATCAGTGTACATTAATGTCCAATCCGCAGGTGGGAAAGACCCATCCAAGGGGAGGGTAACCGACACAGAAAGAGGTTGTAGAGCTGCCACTTTTGCGGCTGAATCAGCTAAGGCGTTACCTTGAGAAACAGCGCTATCAGAGTGCTTGTGTGCATAGCAATGTACCACCGCCACCTGGCGTGGAACTAAAATAGCTTCTAGCAACGCGGCAATCAAGGGAGCATTAGCTATTTTTGCACCTGATGAAGTTAGAAATCCACGCTGTTTCCAAAGCTGGCCTGTAGCATGACAAACTCCGAAAGCATATCTCGAGTCTGTGTAAATGGTAGCAGTTTTTCCCGCAGACAATAAGCAAGCTCTCGTGAGCGCATACAACTCTGCACCCTGGGCACTAAATGATGGTGGTAAAGGAGCGGCTTCTATAACATCGGTCTGGGAAGTCACTGAATACCCCGATAGCCATCTAAATAATATGAGGACCCATCTGTGAAGAGAAGCAGATCGGACTCCATTAAAGGAGAATCTGTTAGATCCGGGCGGGGCTTACCATTCTGGGTGACGACGTCCATACACACATGATGAGGGGTGCCATCCTCTGGGAGGGGTAACAAAGTCGCTGGATTAAGAGTGTTGCAGCGGCGTAGAGTGATGTTATCAGCGGCCAACAAAATTAGTTCATATTTATGAGCTCGTTGTGGAGACAACGCCTGGGTAGAATGCTGTTTTAAAAGAATTTCAACCTCGTGGGGGACCCAAACAGTCAGGGGATGTCCCAGAACTATGGGTCGCGAACGCTCAACCATGATTGCCGCTGCGGCAATCGACCGCACACAGGAAACAGAGCCCCGGACAACAGGATCCAGTTGTACTGAATAATAAGCTATGGGGCGTGGGCGGTCTCCAAGATATTGTAGGAGGACTCCACTAGCCACTCCCTGTTGTTCATGACTAAAAAGAAAAAAATGGTTTACCGTAGTCCGGGAATCCCAAGGCGGGCGCCGTAACCAAAGCCTTTTTAACCGCTGTAAAGGCAGTCTCCCTCTCCATAGTCCAGGAAATCGGGTCGAGGGTTGATGACGTGGTAGCTTGGACTAGGGGTTTTACCAGTTCTCCAAACCCCACGATCCAAGGTCGACAAAAGCCGGCAGCCCCTAAGAAAGCCCATAACTGTCTTTTTGTTGTCGGGCGCGGGTAATCCTGGATTGCCCGCACTCTATCGGGAGATAATAAACGTTCCCCAGGCCGAATTACAAAACCCAGATAAATTACCTGATTTAGGCACAGCTGTAACTTGGATGGGGACGCACGATGACCTTTATTCGCTAATGCAGTAAGTAAAACGACAGAATCAGTTAAACATGTGTTATAGTCCAAAGAGGCAATCAACAAATCATCTACATACTGAACCAAAACCGAAGAACCGGGCAAAACAATGTCTTCAAATCGGCTGTGAGAATGCGAGAAAAGATAGTAGGGGATCCAGAGAATCCCTGGGGGAGCCGCGTCCATGTTAATTGCTGACCTTTCCAGGTAAAGGCAAATAGATATTGGGAATCCGGGTGCAAAGGGATACTAAAAAACGCGGCACACAAATCAACTACAGTAAAATAAGTGGCCGAGTGAGGAATTAATGTCAAAATAGTACTCGGGTCAGGAACAACTGGATGCGGGGCTATAACGTAGTCCTTAATACCGCGTAAATCCTGAACAAACCGATAAACCGGGTGCCCGTCAGTTCCTGGTTTAGGTTTTCTTACCGGAAGGATGGGCGTATTACAGGGTGAACTACAAGGAACCAGAATTCCTTGTGCCAAGTAGCTGTCAATAACACGTGAGATACTCTCTTCCGCTTCCCTTGGCAAGGGATACTGCTTCACGGAAGGGGGCGGCCCATCTTTAGTTGTTAGACTCACCGGAACTGCAGATTTAAGGAGACCCACATCAGTGGAATTTGTACTCCATAAAAAATGGGGAACACTAGACAATTCAAAGAGTACACTGGGAACAGACATAGTCAATGTCATAAGAGAGGCAACTGTCGAATCTGGAACAATCAGACGAAGCCCCTCAGGGGCACAATATATATATGTGCTCCTAATTTGCCCAGCACATCTCGTCCCAGAAGGTTTGCTGGGCCCTCCGGCATTATAACAAACCTATGGGATAGCTTTAGAGAACCAAGCTTAATGGGGATAGGGTAAGATAACTGAGCCGGGCAGGGGTTTCCTTCTATACCTTGCACCCACACCTTAGTATTAGACACGGGCCCTGGCACAAACGTTATAGTGGAAAGGGTGGCTCCTGTATCTACCAAGAAAGGCACTAAACATTCCCCAATTTGCAGGTAAATTTGTGACTGCATTCCCAGGTCCCACTCCAACTCTCCCAAAGTTCCCAAAATCTCTGCCTCCAGTCACTGGGGGTCAATTTGATTCAAAGGGTTGGTGGGAGGATACCCTTGAGAAGTCTGGGAAAAACCGGACAGGCCATTGTGCACTGGCTCCTGCCAAGGGGCCCCCTTTGGGTGGAGGGGACATTCCCTTTTCCAGTGTCCTGGTTGTTTGCAGTAGTTACAAGTGCCAAATTTCGTATTTACCCAATTTCCTCTTGGCTCTGTTCGTCCCCGCCCCCTGCCTCTCGCCCCGCCATGCTCCCACCAATTCTGACTCCCAACGCGGCTGCCAACATACTTACTTCTTCCTTCCTTTGTTTACGCTTTTCCTTAGCTTTCTCCTCGTCCCTGCCATTAAACACGAAAGTGGCCAAGCGGACTACTTCCTGGAGAGGTTTCCCTGGCCAATCAGGCACATGTTTAGAGAAATATTTTCTAATGTCTGGGGCTGCTTGATCGACATAAAAGGAAACCATCATTGGACGGTTTGTCTCTGCTTCTGGGTCGACGCCGCCGCCGTATATGCGGACTCGTTTCAACAAGCGGGCTAGGAAGGCAGAGGGATGCTCAGTGACTTCCTGCTGACATTCACGAATTTTAGACCAATTGACTGACTTACTACCTGCTTTACGCACCGCCTCTAAGAGACCGTCCCTGCCTGCTTTAAGGAGGTCCATTTGGGCAGAAACATTAGGGTTCCAACCAGGATCAACAAGGGGCCAGGCAGTACGGACACCATCCTCTCCTGCCCAGCGCCTATTGGCATCCAAGATGGAATACTTCTCATCGGGAGTAAAAAGTGTGTCCAAGATTACCTGAACATCCCCCCAGGCAGGATTAAAAGCAGTAAACACAGATCGAATTGTTTGTAATACCTGTTCAGGATCATCACGCAGGCAAGGCATCTGCTGTTGCCATGTTATCAAGTCGCCTGGGCCAAAGGGGTGGTGCACATAGGGGAAAACAACTTGTTCACCTCCGTCCACCGTATGGGAGACAAGAGGTTGCTGAATAAGAGGGGCTTGCAAAGCAATCGGTGGATCCAGAATGGGTCCACATGAGCAGGGAGGCTGAGACCGGGAGGGTTGCGGACATGAATCAGAAGGCTGAGAATAAGCCGGAGGAAAGGGAGAGGAAGTAGGCAGAGGATAGAGTTGGGCCGAAGACCCCTGGGACAGATAAGAAAAAGAAGAGGTAAGAGGACGTCCTTTCGCACGCGCATAAGCCCAATTGTCCCATACATACCAGTAATCCATCTGGGCTGGAGCCTTATCTTCCAGCCTCTTTCTCAACGCAGTCAATATTTCCCCTGCAAATGACCCGTCAGGTGGCCATTGCATAGATACCTGAGGAAGGGCCTGAATTACTGGCCATTCTACTTTACATAAAACAATAGTTTTCTTCTTATTTAACCCATGGGTGCCTGAAATATTCTTCCAATTCTCTAGAATTTCCGCCAAAGGGGTCCCCTTCTTGATACTCTGCCCAGAGCCCATAATTGGGCAACCGAGGGGACACCTAATGTGCCACCTTATCGTCCGAGCGACTGTTCGTGTTTCCCCCCGTCGGAATTCTCCAAGGTAAATTCACCTTTTGCCGGCTAGAGCTGTCCGCGAGGAGGAACGCGACCTCAGTACGCCTTTTGTGACGAGCCTAAAGTCCCATCTGGGGTGCCAAAACTGTTGCGAATTATACCTGATCGGTCACGCACGGTTCAAGTTTTAGGCTGAGGCACCAAAAACCAGGTCCAGATCTGCAGAGTTTCCAGTCTGTGTTTAATGCATTACGCTCGAGCGTGGTGCCCCCCCCCCCCCCGCTAGTCAGGAGGGGACCTCGTATACAGTTTATGCAAAGCTTATATACCATCTGACATCGCGTGCTGCCCTCGTGCATCGGCACCCTTAACCAATGAATTCCATCCTCACCCCATCCTCAGCCACTCTCTGGTGAGTGCTTTCTCGTGTTCTGAGAATGTCAACAACTTTATCATTAAAACGGAACATGCAGTTACACAACGTGCCTCGCATACCACAAAGACAGGAAGGACAACAGTTTCAAGGCCCGAAACGATTCCCCAAATGTGCTGCGGTCTGTGCTGAACTGTTTCAAGGCCCGAAACGATTCCCCAAATGTGCTGTGGTCTGTGCTGCACAGACAGTGGCTGGCGCCAAAAGGTGCCAGCTCTGCACATATTAGCTTTTCCCTCAACAGTAGTATTCTCATAAGCAGCTTATCTTAAAAGAATACATGCCAAACTGAAAGATAGGTTTTGGACACTGCAGGCTCACTATGTTTATTATAGACTTGAAATATGGAAACTGATATTTTGAAAAGACTGGAAATTCAACATTCACAAGAGTCAGATGCCACATGTAGGAAAGACAGCCTCTGGCAATTTTACAGTTTCTCTGCACTTGGCCATTGACTTCAATCCCTTCCTATTAAAAAGTAATAATAAAATATTTTTGTTTAGCAACCTACCTTTTCTGAATTGTTCTTGAGTTGAATCATCGTTGGCCCTGTCTGACACCTTTGCCTGCTGTTCTTTCTTAATGATGCCACATTGCTTATCTTATAAAGTCTTATATCCAGTATGTTTATTGTTTTAGATAGTTTGCTTTTAATTTAACAGTATTTCAAATTCCCTGTACCATCCAAGCTCTTGGCTGTGATGGCAGTCAGTGGACAATCTTAGTGTAATTTTACCATTGCTCAGTTCTGTAGAGCCCACTGCAGGGTCCAGTCCTAACCAGAATTTACATAGCAGTATTGGGAATGTAAGCTCCAGGTAGTTACATGAAGTGGCTTCTGCACTGAGCTTACCTATTCAGAGAGTTTGGCTTGATATATAAGATGAGGAAGAGGGGAACTGAATCTGTTTTGTTCAGGGGGATGGAGAACTCTGTGTAAATGAGCTCCCTATCCACTAACCATAAGTAGCATTGGGTGTATCTCTGATCCCTCTCTCTCACTCTGCTGGGAAAAGGAGTTACCAGCACTCATGTTGCAACAACCCCTCTGCAGTTCTAGTGAGAGGAAGCAAGTCAAGGCTGCGTTCCCATGCTTTTCAATAAAAAAAAGTGAAAAACTGTCCATTGTATGTGTGTAAAACATTATAGTATTCTACTGACTCATGAAAACGTGAAAATGAAATGAACTTGCCTGTTTTCATTGTCCAAACTAAGAGACATGGGGAAAAGGAAAAAAGAAAGAAAGACGGTAGCAGTATAAATGGGGTTGGGAAAACTACGTTTTAAACTTTTGGTTTTAATAATCTAACACACTGTAGTTAAAAGAAAGTGTGTTTTTAAAATATTATCTATTTTCCTTCAAGTGTCTTTTTCAGGCCATGATACAATACGATGCAAAATAAAGATTAAGAACACTTCTGAATGCCTGGTTCAGAAATTTAAATAATATAACATGATACAAAATGGCATAGCCTTCAATGTCTTTAATTATGCTAGTTAATTTCCTGCAAAATGCTACTGGAATGATGCTCCAGTCAACTGGAATATTTTATTCATAATCATGAGGTATTCAGTGCCTGTAATTACCAATTGTATTCCAATTTGTCAAGCTTCGTAAAAGAGAAATGGTAGTATAAACTACAGTTTGATTTAGCTAAGGGTCAGTGAATGTTTCCCATTATAAACTCTGGTTTTCAGGGGTTTATTTCTCAGTTGTTTCTAGGTTTAACGTTCACTGTGTTACTCTGCTAACTTAGAGTTTTTAAAAATGTTACAGTAGCCAGTTTGAAATTACACTACTTCATGACTAAAATAGACTTCAGAACATGGTTGAAGTTTAATTTGAGACAGGCGAGAGGGAATGTCCCCTTGTGATCTTTCAGAAAGATCTGGCAATGGAATAAATTGTCCTTCACTTTTCATTTGGGGCCTGATCCTGTGAAATGTTGAGCTCCTTGTATCCCCACTGTTTTCTGTGGAAGTTAAGAGAACACAGCTCATGACATGAACAGGGCCTTAACCTGTTTCTCATGCACATGTACCCTTCCCTTCCTTTTCCTGCTTAAATCCATCCTGTATGCTGATAGCTATATAAGTGACTGCTAGACATGATCATCACACTAATTCTTGTTTCAGAGTAGCAGCCGTGTTAGTCTGTATTCGCAAAAAGAAAAGGAGTACTTGTGGCACCTTAGAGACTAACAAATTTATTAGAGCATAAGCTTTCGTGAGCTACAGCTCACTTCATCGGATGCATTTGGTGGAAAAAACAGAGGAGAGATTTATATACACACACACAGAGAACATGAAACAATGGGTTTATCATACACACTGTAAGGAGAGTGATCACTTAAAATAAGCCATCATCAACAGCGGGGGGGGAAGGAGGAAAACCTTTCATGGTGACAAGCAGGTAGGCTAATTCTTCAATACTTCAACAAAAAAGCTTCAAAAACAGACTCCAACGAGAGACTGCTGAATTGGAATTAATTTGCAAACTGGATACAATTAACAGGCTTGAATAGAGACTGGGAATGGATGAGTCATTACACAAAGTAAAACTATTTCCCCATGGTATTTCTCCCTCCCACCCCACCCCCCACTGTTCCTCTGATATTCTTGTTAACTGCTGGAATTAGCCTACCTGCTTGTCACCATGAAAGGTTTTCCTCCTTCCCCCCCCCTGCTGTTGGTGATGGCTTATCTTAAGTGATCACTCTCCTTACAGTGTGTATGATAAACCCATTGTTTCATGTTCTCTGTGTGTGTGTATATAAATCTCTCCTCTGTTTTTTCCACCAAATGCATCCGATGAAGTGAGCTGTAGCTCACGAAAGCTTATGCTCTAATAAATTTGTTAGTCTCTAAGGTGCCACAAGTACACTAATTCTTGAGTACCTTGACATTAAATCACAATCAGGCATCCAAAGCAGGATAATTTAAAAACAAACAAACAAAACCAATCAATGATTCTACCAAATCAGTGGCTCATCCCCTGCTATCAGAATAAAGCTGCATAATTGCATCAATTTTCTTCTCCCCTGAAGTTGAGCAAACCTTCAAGCCTGGGTATCAGGAAATCAGTCTTATAGAGACCACTGCGGTTTCCTATCCTTCTTGGTGCATGTGCCCACCTACATATATGCTTATGGTTATTGTGGGGAACAAACTGCTAAGAAGACTTCAGCAAATGGTTGCATTCATTTTCTATATCAATCGATTTTGTGTTTAAAAGCCCCAGACAGCAGTACTGAGATGATGCTGGATTGTTGTTTATGTATTGTGGTAGTGCCTAGGAGGATCCCTAGCAATGGGCAAGAGTCCCACTGTGCTACAAACACACACAAAAAGATGATCCCTGCCTCTAAGAGCTAAAATTAGAATGATCTGTGACTCCGTCAGCTGTAATTTATTCATAAACGATCCCTCTTAGTCTGATTTTATCAAAGCCTCTGGTGTCACAGTCTTGAATTCTATGGCATTGAAACTGCTGCCACAGTTTAAGGGGGTCAAGAGGGAGGGATATTTGATTGTTCTGCTTGGATGCCTTTAATGAGGAAAAAGTAGTGAGTTACCTGGACAAGTAACTGTAAGGACCTTTCTTCTCCTAAACTAGTTACCTTGTATAGCCAGCACCATTTTTTATGCCTCTATATTAATGAAAATGAATAAAAGCATTTTCGGGGGGAAAGGGAAATTTTGTCTGTTCAGCTAACTATAGTATTGGATGACAGAAAAGTAGTAGCTCAGCCATCACAACTAGCCAGTAAATATGTAGGCTTGTGTGTGGAGTTTGTTACATTTTAATTTTAATGTATGCTTGAAAATCATCTGCTGAGTCAAAGAGCAAGTCCAGTAGGGACAGACAAGCTTCCTCTCACTGCCTAACCAATGTGCCTCAAACCTGTCTTGAGGGAACCACCTCTAAAGGTCAGAAGGAAATTCAGATTCCATGGCTTATGGAGTCCCTGGGCTTTTTGCTGATGCTACCAAAAATAATAGTGCCAACTGTGGTGTTGGCTTATATTATGTGGCTACCTTTTCACTAGCAACTGTGTTGAGACCGCTGAGTCATCTCACATAGGTAACACTGTCAGACAGAAACAATTGTTCTAGGCAGGATTCAGAGCTGAAACCTAGATCCGAAAGGCTCTGTATGCAGTTATCAAACCCTTAAACTATCCAGGTTTCAGAGTAGCAGCCGTGTTAGTCTATATTCGCAAAAAGAAAAGGAGGACTTGTGGCACCTAAGAGACTAACAAATTTATTTGAGCATAAGCTTTCGTGAGTTACAGCTCATCCGATGAAGTGAGCTGTAGCTCATGAAAGCTTATGCTCAAATAAATTTGTTAGTCTCTAAGGTGCCACAAGTACTCCTTTTCTTTAAACTATCCAATCACCTTCACGCTCCATAGGGTTGCCAAGCATCCAGGATTGTCCTGGAGTCTCCAGGAATTGTAGATTAATTAAAGATTATGTCTTGTGATGAAACCTCCAGGAATACATCCAGCCAAAATTGGCAAACTTATGCTCCAGAGAGAGATTTTCAGTTACTTTTCCAATAAATTTCTTCTTTACCAGCTTTAACACCAACCTGGCTTTTCTTAGCTCTCTCCTTCTGACTCTGGTGTTGCTCCCTGTTTCTGTTCATCTATCTGTAGTCTGCATTCTCATTTATTCTACTATATGTTTAATTGCGGGTGCTGTAAACTATTCTATCAGGTTTTCAAAACAATTTATTTTGATGGGTAAATGTGGCATAATGTGTCTGACCCAATATTCAAAATAAATCTGTATTTTTATGGGATGAATCATAGGTGCAAATATTCTTCTAATGAATGTTTCCAGACTTTTTGTGTAAATAGTAAATGTCATAATTATATTCACAATATGGATGGTATTTTAGGAGATAATTTACTGCATCATTGCCGAATAGACTAACTCATCACTATAGTATTACATTTCAGATTTAAACAATTTCCATTCTTAAAACTGTCCTTGAGTTTTAAATCCACTCGCTGTTGTAACCAAAGTCTCTTCTTATTCCAAGTAGTGCTAGATTGGCCCATTTGTCCGGTTAGAAATGGGATGCAGAGCTGTCAGTTCCTAGGCTACCAGTTCAAAGCCTGGCTAGGCTGGCAGTGGTAAAATGTCCTAACCTTCTAAGGGCAGATTAGGTGAACTGTTAGTGATCTCTGTCCATTTATTTTGGAAATGTATCCCCAGCATATACAACAAAAACATAGGTGATACTGCCAATTTTGTTGGCACCTTTGTAGTGAGACTAACGTATGGTGATGGTCCATAGTGGTCTCAAGTAAGTAGTTAACAATTGTGACAAGTTATCACATTGTGGGATAGGATATTACCATAGTTTTTCTTGCCTTTACTTAGAACAGGATATAAAATTGTGCAATGATAACTGGTGAATGTTGATTATTTTTAATACTCTTATTTTTTCACAGTTAGGGTGGAGGTACATTAGCAGTTCATTGTGGGATAGCCTGAGCTGCTGCTACTTAGGGACTGACTTGTTTAGGGTATAAAAACAGGAGTTCAGTTTCTTAATGCTCTCATTCTGGTACTTGATCCTTCTTATGAGCCATAAATGCACTCCCGCTCCTGATTTATTTTAAAGGGCTATTGACAAAATAAAGGTTGCCCTTCTTAATGGTGAATAAGGGAAAGGAAGTGGAGAGGACAAAATATGAAATCTTCAGCTAAACTGTTCTTTACCATTGCTGGCTGTAACACTTTAAGACAATATGGCATACATGAAATGAGAAAATCTCCCATATTCTTGTTTCATGTTTGTCAGGTATGTAAATATCTCAAATTATTTTGCTTAAATTATCCCCAAAGGGGTTTTATAACTAGTTTCTGCATAAAATATAGTTGTAGTTCCCAGGTTATCTTTTATGTTGTCAAACCATTTTCTTGTTTGCATGCTAATCTAAACTTTGCTCTTCATCACTGAATAACTTTAGCAAAAAGAAAAGGAGTACTTGTGGCACCTTAGAGACTAACAAATTTATTAGAGCATAAGCTTTCATGAGCTACAGCTCACTTCATCGGATGCATTTGGTGGAAAAAACAGAGGAGAGATTTATATACACACACACAGAGAACATGAAACAATGGGTTTATCATACACACTGTAAGGAGAGTGATCACTTAAGATAAGCCATCACCAACAGCAGGGGTGGGAAGGAGGAAAACCTTTCATGGTGACAAGCAGGTAGGCTAATTCCAGCAGTTAACAAGAATATCAGAGGAACAGTGGGGGGTGGGGTGGGAGGGAGAAATACCATGGGGAAATAGTTTTACTTTGTGTAATGACTCATCCATTCCCAGTCTCTACTCAAGCCTAAATTAATTGTATCTAGTTTGCAAATTAATTCCAATTCAGCAGTCTCTCGTTGGAGTCTGTTTTTGAAGCTTTTTTGTTGAAGTATAGCCACTCTTAGGTCTGTGATCGAGTGACCAGAGAGATTGAAGTGTTCTCCAACTGGTTTTTGAATGTTATAATTCTTGACGTCTGATTTGTGTCCATTCATTCTTTTACGTAGAGACTGTCCAGTTTGGCCAATGTACATGGCAGAGGGGCATTGCTGGCACATGATGGCATATATCACATTGGTAGATGCGCAGGTGAACGAGCCTCTGATAGTGTGGCTGATGTGATTAGGCCCTATGATGGTATCCCCTGAATAGATATGTGGACAGAGTTGGCAACGGGCTTTGTTGCAAGGATAGGTTCCTGGGTTAGTGGTTCTGTTGTGTGGTGTGTGGTTGCTGGTGAGTATTTGCTTCAGATTGGGGGGCTGTCTGTAAGCAAGGACTGGTCTGACTCCCAAGATCTGAGAGAGCGATGGCTCGTCCTTCAGGATAGGTTGTAGATCCTTGATGATGCGTTGGAGGGGTTTTAGTTGGGGGCTGAAGGTGATGGCTAGTGGCGTTCTGTTGTTTTCTTTGTTGGGCCTGTCCTGTAGTAGGTGACTTCTGGGTACTCTTCTGGCTCTGTCAATCTGTTTCTTCACTTCAGCAGGTGGGTACTGTAGTTGTAGGAATGCATGATAGAGATCTTGTAGGTGTTTGTCTCTGTCTGAGGGGTTGGAGCAAATGCGGTTATATCGTAGCGCTTGGCTGTAGACAATGGATCGAGTGGTATGATCTGGATGAAAGCTAGAGGCATGTAGGTAGGAATAGCGGTCAGTAGGTTTCCGATATAGGGTGGTGTTTATGTGACCATCGCTTATTAGCACCATAGTGTCCAGGAAGTGGATCTCTTGTGTGGACTGGTCCAGGCTGAGGTTGATGGTGGGATGGAAATTGTTGAAATCATGGTGGAATTCCTCAAGAGCTTCTTTTCCATGGGTCCAGATGATGAAGATGTCATCAATGTAGCGCAAGTAGAGTAGGGGCATTAGGGGACGAGAGCTGAGGAAGCGTTGTTCTAAGTCAGCCATAAAAATGTTGGCATACTGTGGGGCCATGCGGGTACCCATCGCAGTGCCGCTGATTTGAAGGTATACATTGTCACCAAATGTGAAATAGTTATGGGTCAGGACAAAGTCACAAAGTTCTGCCACCAGGTTAGCCGTGACAGTATCGGGGATACTGTTCCTGACGGCTTGTAGTCCATCTTTGTGTGGATTGTTGGTGTAGAGGGCTTCTACATCCATAGTGGCTAGGATGGTGTTTTTAGGAAGATCACCAATGGACTGTAGTTTCCTCAGGAAATCGGTGGTGTCTCGAAGATAGCTGGGAGTGCTGCTAACGAAGGGCCTGAGGAGGGAGTCTACATAGCCAGACAATCCTGCTGTCAGGGTGCCAATGCCTGAGATGATGGGGCGTCCAGGATTTCCAGGTTTATGGATCTTGGGTAGCAGATAGAATACCCCAGGTCGTGGCTCCAGGGGTGTGTTTGTGCGGATTTGTTCTTGTGCTTTTTCAGGGAGTTTCTTGAGCAAATGCTGTAGTTTCTTTTGGTAACTCTCAGTGGGATCAGAGGGTAATGGCTTGTAGAAAGTGGTGTTGGAGAGCTGCCTAGTAGCCTCTTGTTCATACTCCGACCTATTCATGATGACGACAGCACCTCCTTTGTCAGCCTTTTTGATTATGATGTCAGAGTTGTTTCTGAGGCTGTGGATGGCACTGTGTTCTGCATGGCTGAGGTTATGGGGTAAGCGATGCTGCTTTTCCACAATTTCAGCTCGTGCACGTCGGCGGAAGCAGTCTATGTAGAAATCCAGGCCTACAACTACAGTACCCACCTGCTGAAGTGAAGAAACAGATTGACAGAGCCAGAAGAGTACCCAGAAGTCACCTACTACAGGACAGGCCCAACAAAGAAAACAACAGAACGCCACTAGCCATCACCTTCAGCCCCCAACTAAAACCCCTCCAACGCATCATCAAGGATCTACAACCTATCCTGAAGGACGAGCCATCGCTCTCTCAGATCTTGGGAGTCAGACCAGTCCTTGCTTACAGACAGCCCCCCAATCTGAAGCAAATACTCACCAGCAACCACACACCACACAACAGAACCACTAACCCAGGAACCTATCCTTGCAACAAAGCCCGTTGCCAACTCTGTCCACATATCTATTCAGGGGATACCATCATAGGGCCTAATCACATCAGCCACACTATCAGAGGCTCGTTCACCTGCGCATCTACCAATGTGATATATGCCATCATGTGCCAGCAATGCCCCTCTGCCATGTACATTGGCCAAACTGGACAGTCTCTACGTAAAAGAATGAATGGACACAAATCAGACGTCAAGAATTATAACATTCAAAAACCAGTTGGAGAACACTTCAATCTCTCTGGTCACTCGATCACAGACCTAAGAGTGGCTATACTTCAACAAAAAAGCTTCAAAAACAGACTCCAACGAGAGACTGCTGAATTGGAATTAATTTGCAAACTAGATACAATTAACTTAGGCTTGAATAGAGACTGGGAATGGATGAGTCATTACACAAAGTAAAACTATTTCCCCATGGTATTTCTCCCTCCCACCCCACCCCCCACTGTTCCTCTGATATTCTTGTTAACTGCTGGAATTAGCCTACCTGCTTGTCACCATGAAAGGTTTTCCTCCTTCCCCCCCCCTGCTGTTGGTGATGGCTTATCTTAAGTGATCACTCTCCTTACAGTGTGTATGATAAACCCATTGTTTCATGTTCTCTGTGTGTGTGTATATAAATCTCTCCTCTGTTTTTTCCACCAAATGCATCCGATGAAGTGAGCTGTAGCTCACGAAAGCTTATGCTCTAATAAATTTGTTAGTCTCTAAGGTGCCACAAGTACTCCTTTTCCTTTTGCGAATACAGACTAACACGGCTGCTACTCTGAAACCTGTGAATAACTTTAGCAGCCTTAGTCTGGCACTATTGTGGTATTTTGCTTTGGAAAGAAAAATGAATGTGTCTGCTTTTCTTAATCTCAAATTCAGTTTCCTATTTCTTTGTTATAATTTCTTTGATGTGAACAAAACTCCAAATCCATTTTTTATGAAATGTAAGTAGCAAGTATATTTAAGAACCCCTATATATTATCAACAACTTCTCTATAATTTAATGATTAGTAAAAGCTGGGGAGCTGCAAAATTCTGTCTCAAAAGGTTCTTGTTCTTTCATGCCTCAGTTTTGATTATCCTTGAGTTGCAATTTCTAATTTCCAAATGAAATATAGGACTTGCTGTTCTTCTTCAAGTGCTTGTTCATGTCCATTTCACATTAACTGTGTGCGTACCATGTGCACCCTTGCCAGAGATTTCTCCCTCAGTGGTATCTGTCGGGCTGGCTCTAGCACCCTCTGGTGTAACATGCTTATGCACCAGTATGAAGGGCACTGCTGGCTCTGCACCCATTCAGTTCCTTGTTACTGTCTGTGATGGTTGCTGGAACATCTCCTCTTGCTTTGGCAAAGTGTTTTTCAGTGGCTTTCTTCTCTGTAACTTAGTTTATTAGTCTTTAGTATAGTTGTAGTGTAAATATTGTAAATAGTACTATTGTAGATAGTTAGTCCCCCTCCTTTATTGTATAGGGGCTCCCTTCGCTCCGGTCCCCAGGCTTCAAACCTTGTGCCTCCTCTGGCAAGCCTATGCCAGTGAGTGACCCACACTCCCGTTGTCTGAAGTGTCTGGGAGAGAATCACATAAGAAAGCGCTATCAGATTTGTTGGGACATTAAGCCTTGTACGAAGAAATGCAGAGAGCCTAGACTGAAGGCTGCCTTAACAGAAGCTGCTCTTACACTGGTGTTGGAGCCAAAAGGCTCGGATTCAGCATTGAGCATTTCAGCCTCGGTGTGAAGCACCCCCGGCACCACATATTTCCCAGCACCATTCTCCATCTCCGAGGTCAAGGAAGAAATATAAAAAGCAGCACTCGGAGAGAGGGCGCTCTCTGGTGCTGAAGAAAGGCATTCAAAGGGAAGGAAGTGGAGTGTGACCTGTGTCAGGCCATTCTTCTAGCCCCAGTTCCTTGTTGGCACTGTCGACTCTGCCCAGAGGGACAATGATTTCAGTGCGGGACCCTCCACTGATGCCAGGAAGTTGTCACGGTGCCTGTGGAATCACAGTGCTTTCTACCATGGAGGCCTTTGCAGTTGCCAGGGTCGTATTATCGCCCCTAATATCACTTCTATGGAACAACCGCTGGTTCCGATTAGCACAAGCAGAAGAGAGCATGGTGGTCTGAGCTCCTTCCCAGCACCAGGTTCCTCAGTATCTTCCGGGGGCAAGACAACCCTACTTTCTTCTATGAGGCCATATCTGTCCTGACACTGTTCCGTGGACCTTTGGCACTGAACGGCAGAAGTGAGGGGTACCGCTCCTCTGTGGTCACCTTGGGAGGACTCTTTGTCAGAGTCTGAGGTGCAGCCCTATACCCATGCCAAGGGTTGCCACTGGTACCCATTTTATGTACCACCAGGCCCAGGTGTGGGTCCCCCCTGCCAGAACCTTGTCAGGTGGTCAGTGGCCTATGCAATAACCATTCTGGAGCCATTCATGGGGTTTTCCCACAGTACTGGGTCTGTCATCTGCCAATAATACTCAGTCACTTCTGAGAGGCAGGCCCCCATACTGCTCTGCTCAGCACCAGACCCTGACTCCGGTATCGAACCTGGTACCAATACACAGGATGTGGTCCCCACAGAGGTGATTGAAGCTGAAGAAGAGGAAGAAGCTCCTCATCCAGTACAGGCGTCTTCTTCCTCCTCCTCCCCGGACAAAGACATCTCAGGACAGAGCAGCTATCCCACCAGGAGCTTCTAAAGAGAAATGCGGCTAACCAGGGTCTTGAGGTTGAGTAGCTCAAGGAATTGTCCCACAGCTTCATTGACATTCTGGCTGCAGCAGCACCATCTAAGGTGGCCCTGTCCATTAACGGGGCTCTAATGGGTTCAGGCAGAGCCCTACGGGAGACTCCATCTTCTCTCCCTCCCACTTTGAAGAGGGCTGAAAAGAAATACTATGTACCAGCCAAAGGGTATGAATACCTTTACTCGCACCTGCCTACAGGGTCCCTAGTTGTATTGGTGGTCAATGAGATGGATAGACACATCCAAGCAAGTGCTACCCCCAAACAAAAGGATACAAAGAAACTGGATCTGTTTGGGGAAAAAAATTATTTGAGGGGTGGACTACAGCTGCATATCTTAAACCAGCAAGCCCTTCTGGGGAGATATGATGACAACCTGAGAGAGACTCTGTCAAAATTTAAAGACTTGTTGCCTCAGGACTCGAGGCAAGAATCTCTGCCCTTTTAGTGGAAGAAAGAATGTTGCCAGAGTCTCACTCCAGCCGGCACTGGATGTAGCATTAGGCGATGCTCTTGGCTGTAGTCTTCTGGGCTACTTCAGGGACATCCAGCAGTTGATTGGGACTTCCCCTTCAAGGGATCCTCATTTGTTTTTGGAGAAAACAGACACCAAGCTCCATGTCCTGAAGGACTCGAGGGCTACCCGCAGGTCCCTGAGCCTTCATGCTCTGGCCCCTTCGAGGAAGCACTTCATGACTCAACAACCAGCCTGCTTCTCGGCTCCACCACCAAGGTAGGACCTATTCAAGAGAAGAAGCAGCGGTTACAAGCACCGTCAAATACTTCCATCCACTCAACTTCCCTGCCAAGGTCACATTGTTACTCTGGAAGCCCAAGCAGGCCTTTTGAAGGTGCGCCCAAGGGTTGGACCAAATGTGAGACCAAAAGTTGGACCAACTTTCCCACTTCAGTTTGGCGGGTCCCTCATTACATCAGACCACTGGGTACTAAATACAGTGGTGGATGGTTATACTGTTCAGTTTTCATCCAGCCCTTCTCCCATCCCCGTCCCTCTTCAGGGACCCCTCATGAACAACTCTTAGCTCAGGAGGTGCAAACCCTCCTTTGGGTGGGGGCTGTGAAAGAGGTGCCTCAAAACTTGAGAGGGAAGTTTATTCCCGATATTTCCTAATCCAAAGGGCCAAAGTGGAGTCTTCACCCCTTCCTGGACCTGTGCTGTCTCAACAGTTACCTCAGGAAACTGAGGTTCCACATGGTCTCCCTGGCCTCCATCTTTCCCTCCCTGGATCCAGGGGACTGGTACACTGCCCTCGACTTGAAGGATGCTTATTTTCACATTTCCATCTTCCGAGGCTACAGAAGATTCCTCCAGACCCATTACCAATTCACTGTCCTCCCCTTTGGCCTATCTGCAGCCCCACAAGTCTTTATGAAATGCCTGGTGGTGGCAGCAGCCTTCCTCAGAAGGCAAGGGGTCCAAGTTTACCCACACCTCAACAATTGGCTGATCAAGGGCCACTCAGAGGCTCAAGTAAAGACCAGAATCACCCTGGTCTAAACTACCTTCTGAGCTCTGGGCCTGTTGATAAATGAGAAAAAGTCAACTCTCATTCCAGTTCAGAGAGTAGTTTATCTGGGCAGTGCTAAACTCAATCCAGGCCAGAGCCTTCCTTCCAGATGCTTGATTCCAGACAATGCCGGACCTGATATCCAGGGTCATGGTCCAGTGACAATAGCCCGGGTTTGCCTCAAGCTCCTGAGACACATGGCCGCATGCTCTGATGTGGCATGGCACACAAGACTGCGCCTCAGGCGCCTGCAGATATGGTTAGCTTCAGTATACTCACCAAACAGACACAACATGGACTCGGTGCTTATGGTTCCAGCTCTGATCCACACCTCCCTCAACTGTTGAAAGGCCCCCCTGTTGACAATGGCAGATATCCCCTTTGTTGCTCCCCAGCTCTCAGTTTTCCTAGTGTCAGATGCTTTAGACCTAGGTTGGGGAGCCCACCTCAATCGCCTGTGGTCCCAGGAAGAGTGCTACCTGCACATAAATGTCAGGGAGCTCAGAGCAGTCCGCTTAGCGTGCCAAGTGCCAGATCATAGGCAAAGTAGTACGAGTACCGACAGACAACACTGCAACTATGTTGTATATCAATAATCAGGGAGGACTGTTCTCCTCAGCCCTGGGTCAGGAGGCCATCCATCTATGGGCCTTCTGTGTGAAGCACTCCATCCACCTCAAGGCTTCCCATCTTCTGAGAGCCTGGAACACCCTGGCAGATCACCTCAGCAGATCTTTCTCCTCTCACCATAAGTGGTCCCCAGAGGTCACCAGTTCATCTTCCAATGGTGGGGATCTCCCCATACAGACCTATTCACAACTAAGCAGAACAGGAAGTGCCATCAGTTTTGCTTGCTGCGCAGGTACAGCCCGGACTCCTTTTCAGACATCTTCCTGCTTCCATGGACAAAGTTCCTATTCTACGCATTTCCTCCAGTTCCTCTGGTTCACAATGTCCTTCTGAAAATCAAGCCAGACAAGGCTAGAGTTATTCTTATAGCCTCGGCATGCCCCCGCCAGCACTGGTTCAGCACGCTGATAGACTTATCAGTAGCACCCTCGCTATTGTTCCCACTCCAGCCAGACCTGATCTCACAGGCCACAGTCATTTACTCCACCCAAACTTTGGGACCCTTCACCTGACTGTATGGAAGCTCCATGGCTGAACCTGGAGGAGCAAGTCTGTTTGGAACAAGTACGCCAGGTCTTGCTGGGAAGTAGGAAGCCATCTACAAGTGCTACCTATCTTGCAAAGTGAAAGCATTTCTCAATGTGGTCATCCCAGCAAAGCCTTTCTCTGACTCGGTCTTCCCTTCCACCTATTCTGGATTGTCTGTTCCATCTAAAACAGCAAGATCTGGCCCTCACATCTGTCAAGGTGCACCTAGCAGAAATTTTGGCCTTTAACCCACCAGTGGGTGGTAGGTCAGTTTTCTCTCATGAGATGACAATCCACTTTCATAAAGGATTAGAGAGGCTTTACACTTAGGTTCGCAAACCAATTCCCCCATGGGATTTAAACCTGGTCCTATCAAAACTCTTGAGCCCTCCCTTTGAGCTGCTAGCATCGTGCCCTCTGCTTTTTTTCTCTCCTGAGAGGTCACCTTCCTGATAGTGATTACCTCAGCCAGAAGGGTCTTTGCAATCAGGCCCTTACCTCTGCACCACCCTACATAGTGTTTTTCAAGGACACGGTTCCCCCATCCAGCCTTCCTGCCAAAGGTGGTCTCGCATTTCCATACCAACCAAACCATTTTCCTGCCAGTTTTCTGCAAAGCCACACAAGAATTCTGAAGAACACACACAGAGTAGTGAACCCTTCGCCAGCTTGCACCAATGGGCCTCTGTGTCGCAATAAGCAATTTATGAAGGATGGTATGAGAGACAAATGACCCAATACTCAGACCTCATTTGGAACTGGAAGTACACAATCAGGCAGCAGAGACCTCCCCAAAAAAGGCAAATACTGTAAACTACAGAAATAAAGGGAAAGTTTAAATAAAAGATTTGACAAGGTAAGGAAACTGTTTCTGTGCTTGTTTCATTTAAAGTAAGATGGGTAAAAGCAGCATTTTTCTTCTGCATAGTGAAGTTTCAAAGCTGTATTAAGTCAGTGTTCAGTTGTAAACTTTTGAAAGAACAATCATAACATTTTGTTCAGCGTTACAAACATTCCAGAGTTATGAACAACCTCCATTCCCGAGCTGTTCATGTACTTTTTTTATTGAAAAATTTCTTATTTCTCCTTGACATGCTTTGAATCCAAAAACTGAAGGGTTGTCGTTACTTTTTTTTCCCATCAAAAATACTCTAGTCTTGGGTATTTTGTAACAATGGAAATCATAGTGGGATGGCCTCATAGATTGAAGTGAGTAATCTATGTACATAATCTATGATTTGTCTGTTCATATAATGGATTTTGGTTTGTGTTAATGCTTCCAGAATAGAGTTTGGTTTACATGGAGCTGAAGTAATAGACACATGATTCAGTAAAATGCTCATTCATTATGACTCAATAAGGCTAGAAAGCTAACTGGAGAGGGAAGAGGTGAGAAAACTGGATATTCCATTTTGCAGGAAGTAGCCATTTGAAGCCAAGTGAGTTGTTATCAGGGCAATCATCATTTACTACTTTATGTAAATCTGTCCACAAATGATCTGATTATAAATGACTACTCCAATAAAGAATCAAAGCCAAACAGTGGTAGTCTCAGAGCTTCTCATTTAAACTGTGTCCTGTATTTAAAGAAAAACAGCTGGGGACAATAATCATCATCATGTGACACCCAATTAACACATGCAGTGTTTTTGACTCTGTTAAAAATTGTGAAGTTTGCAAAATGCTGGGACCAAATGTTTTTGATCATAGACTATCCTTTATGCGAAATGATGACATTTTATTAAAATCTCTATACAAGCAGTTTACAACAATAGATAATTTTTAAATACTTTTGTATTAGGGTAATCACTGAATGCTTTTCTAGGGTTGTAATATTTTCTTAACCCTCTTCAAAAACACTTTTTTGGAGGGGACCCAAAATAGTGAAACTTTTCCACCTTTCTCCAAAGGTCTTTATAAAAAGAAAAGAAAAGCCACCAATTTTAAGCAACTCACTTCAAAAGAATATTTATTCCTCATACCAAAAAAGCACACACTTTGTCTGAATGCAAAGCTTGCAATTCTCTAAGAAAAGCATAAGGATACAATAAGCAAGTCCCCTGTCTAACTAGCTAGGCCTACCATACTTTTTTGTCTGCCATTAATTACAAATACATTTTTACTGATATTTCCTTTTCCATCATCTACCAAAAGTGTTGACCAAACCATTCTGTATGGGTTAAAATTACATTCAATTGATAGGTGAGGTTGGTTGGGTAGCAATGTATATATTTTTAAAACTGATGAAATTATGAATTCAGAAATCTTCTATGATTTCACATCCACAATTTCACACCGTTTTGATGCAGTAAAATGTGCCATTACTTCCTTGACAAATATAAGTTTAGGTTAGAAATCTGAGTCCACAGTTTTAAATTCTGGAATAGTCGAAAGCAGCTCCTGGGTTATATTCAATTAGTCATTTCCATCCCATTTTTCTTGTTCTGGGTTCAGACTTTGATCTTTGTTTTTATGATCAGTCACATTGGCTACATGATGGAAGGGCTCCATAGCTTCTGTGAATCATCTTTGTTCTTGTGCAATTCCAATATTTTATTAATTAGATCAAGCCATTTTATTTTTGTTGGTCTGCAAATGGAAAAGACCTCCAGGTCATAGTTTTCATTCTTGGCAGACATCTTCAGCAGCTTGGATGTGACGGGCCAGATTCTCAGACCCAGGCAAGGAACACTCAGCTCTGTATTGCACAAGGGTGCAATTCGCACTTCCCTGACCGGGGGCCATTCTGTGCTGGCATGGTTTTCCAGCTCAAATTAGAGCAGTTTGAGAGCAACTTTGGTCCCCCTGAGGCTTTACAGAAGCTAGGAATTGAAGGGTCACTGTGGAGCCCCAGTCACCCTCCCACTCCCACTACACTAGCAGCTGGGAAGAGGGCTGGCATAGGAGCTGCTACAATAGCTCTATGCTACTCAAAGACTCTCTCCTTCTCCTGCCCCCCACACACAGTTCAGGAGAGATCTTCTGGGAGCTGGATCCACTGCATCTCTGTAGTGGCACAAAGATCACAGCCAGTAGTCTTTTGTTTTCTTTTCAGACGCAGAATCAATAGTATTAAGTAGGAATGCATTTTTCCCTGTGTGGATACTTGTGGCCATTACTGGGTCATTACTCATGTGCAACCAACCATCTTGCATTAATGTCTGATAGTTTTTCCTTTAACTTTTCCTCCATTTCTTCACTTTCAGCATCTAGTAGTGGACCTGTGAGTTTAAACCTGTCTGGAGGACAATATCCAGGGTAAAGTGCTTCAATTATGTCTTTAAATTGTTCGGTTTCATTGCATGAGAAGTTGTTAGCAGAAAAGAAAGGCCAAGCCTTGAACTTGATGTAACTTTTAGTTTGTCATAGAAGTTGGAAATTCGGCTTAGTTATTGATTGATCTTTGCCTTTTGAGAGGATGGAGAAGACAAAGAGATGCTGCCCCTGAATGAACCTGCCATTTAATTCCTGCTGAGAGGCCTGGAAGAGTGATTTAAATTATCTCAGCTACCTTGGTGGTGGTGGTGGTGGATGATGATGATGACATAAAACCTGTTTCACTTGCAGAATTATCAGTTTCATCAACATTGTGCTCTTCTTTCTTTCAATGGACAAAGTTTCATTCACTGGCACATTTTATCTTGAATCAGAGGAAATCAATTTTCGGGACCTTTTGCAATGGAAACTAATTTTATCTGTGTTCTGCTTAAGAACTCTTGACCATGTTTATATTTTATTTTAGGAAATTGTGTTCATTACTTTAGACTATTCAGCCAGAAATTTCCAACTAGTTGCTTCAATGTAGGCATGTCAGATAAATACATAAACTGTTGTGTAATAAACATTATATAGAATAGTGATATCAGAGCTCCTTCCCACCTTCCAGACATTTCTAGTTTCTAGGAAATCAAGTTCCCTAACAGGCTACTATTCTACCCACTTTTCTTTCTTCAACATCCAGTACAAGTTAATTCTACCCATTTTCCACACTCCTTTATCCAATCATCAGTGAATCCATTCATTCACACTTTCACCACTGGAATTCTAGACAGTTTGAATGCTTTCATGTTGTTTCCTAAGAGGCCTAATAGACATAACAAGAATGCTTATGCCCTACCCTGTGAAGTTGCCCCTTTTAACTTTATTCAAAAAAAACTTTATACAGATTGAAATTAGAATCCAGTGTTTTTAGTATCAAAAATATTTCAGTTATCTGCTCATGGAAATACTTAAAATGGCAGAGATGTTCAGAAAATAAAGAAAACACACACAAAAAACTCTAATAAATCTGTGATTTTTTTTATTATATAAAAGAAATATTACTTTTTCTAATACTCACAGCCCTGAACTTTTCTACAATTGTTCTGGAAGAAGCTACTAATAAAATAAAAGTCTTGTTAGACTGCTTGTAAAATTTATGGGGAGATATTGGTGAGCACCTGAGCTATGCATTGTATTCCAATTTAAACTGCTGTATTTCTATGCACTCGTTACATATTTATAACTATTCAGTTTTATGAACTTTGAGCCACAGAATTAACTGCTTTTGTGTTGTTGTTTTTTAACAATTTTGTTGTTGGGGTGGAATAAGTCCAAGTTTTAGTTCACAGAATAAGAGATGGTGCAGAACAGTGTGTCAGCCTACAATAGTCTCCTAATGTGCAAGTTTTGGGCCTGACTGACTTTTAAGCCAAAGCCTGTGGCAGATGGCGCATGCTGCAGCAAGAGCCTCTGGGATGAATTCAGAGTGTGTGTGCTGCAATGGAAACTCTGCCATCCTTTCAATGGGTGCTCCTCCATCTGCTATTTATCACTGGCTGCTCCATCCACTCTTGTGGCAGGTGCAAAGGGAATGGTTGAGCTATGGCCCCACACACTAATTCTAACCCTTTTCAATAGCTAGTGCTTGCACTCCCCATTTGGATTATGCCCACCTCCTGCGCATGGCCAGGTTGGGAAACAGATTCATTTCACCTCTTCTCCCCTCTTTCTTCACTACCAAACAGCAAGGCATACTCTTAGCAGTATACCCATTGTGTATAACATTAGCATGGAGTGGAATTTGTTTACTGTCTTTGCAGTTTGTCATATCAAGACTTAAGTTTAACTATTTGTAATGTACTGCACTTTAGTGTCCATTAACAGAATTTCTGTTACTTTGTACTGTTAGTCTTCAGGCATTTGCTATGCCTTTGAGCAAATACTTGATAAAAGCACAACTGGTATTATAGTCACTGTACCTTATTCTATGATAAAATCTCAGTGCTCTTGGTTTCATCTGGAGTTTTAGAGGCCAAGTCTGGAAGGAGGTTATGAAACTTGCTAACAGTTGCTGCTGGTGATAGGTTTCCCACTGAAATGGACATGGAGTGATAGAATGGAAATGGACCACTGATCTGATACCTCCCAAAGCACTAGAAAGAGGAGAGAGTAAGAATCAGTGAATCAGCACAATACAGACCATGAACTTGTTATTCTGAAGATACAAAACGCCCTAAACTCTGTTGCCTGTTTTTAGTTTTGCAACTTTTATTTCCTTCCCATTTTTTTTCTAATCTCAGGGATTCTTTTTCATGCCAGTTGATGTCCTCTGCAACCATATAGAACCTAAATATTTACCTATCTGAACCGCCCTATTACAAGAGCTGCAGCCATATATACTTTTATTTTTTTATTAAAAAGACAAAAATGTCCTTGCTACATTTAGAAGTAGCAGAACCATACATTGTGCTAGGGAACAATTTATTTGTATTTGTGTGTTTATGGTGTACTGCAAAGCAGGTAAAATGCTCCAATCATGTCCAGGAAAAGGAAAAATTTCTTGGCACTCAGAGATGGGAGGGATATATAAATTTCCTAAAGAAACAGATAATGTATCTCATAGACCTCACAGGTGGGACTGCTATCAACGTAGATCAGGTTTTAGCCATAACAGCCATGTCTCAAACCCTTTAATGACACCAACACTAAACAAATCCACACACAGAACTTAAAATTACATTTTTCAGACTCTGCCAGTGACAATATTTTCTCCCCAAGACCTTTCCCACTATAATATGGTCTCATTTTTCTCTCCTTTCTTAATTAAGCCTTTCCAAACTCTCTGCTGCAAGAGCTTGCTTTTTCTGTAATGGTTTTGAGCAGAATACTGGATTTCATACCGCCCATTCTTCAAACACAAGTCCTCTACTCTGGTCCAGAAGAGGATTAGTTTAACTCGTATTAGCACTGTGCTTGGAAAATATTCAGTTGGGAAGAGAAAGGGAAATTATGCAATTTATTTTCCATTTGATGTACGAACCAGAATTCATTTTGTCAACCTCTGTGTGATGCAGAGAAATTTCAGTTGAATTAGAACATCAGAAGTTTGCCTTAGCACAGCATCTTTGGGAAAAAATGATATATTTCTAATAATGCTGCTCAGACCTCTCAGCTGGAGATGGTACAGAATGTACCTCACATTAGATCTACATTTAATCTAACTATAGTCAACTAAAATCAGATGCAGCATAAGTCATATAAGTGGGACATAAATAATCAGGACAGACAGCCACTTTACTGGGGCAATCTTCAAGGAAACAGTTTTTTTCTATTAACTTGTATGATTACTATGTTACTCCAAAAGGATGATCACAATTGATTGGACCATTTTATTGGGACATTTCTTGGCTGAATTACCATGTCAAATGTAATAAGACATGTTTAGTATTATGGGAAAGGGTCATCATTTGCTTGTGGCTCTTATTGTCTGCCTGTCTCACTCAATAACTACTAGGAAAAGTCTAGTGATGTACTGGGTTTTTTTTATGTTCATTTCAGTGTTCTCATATTTCAGATCAGTAAATTGCAAGTTAATCATGTTCATGCATTAAAAAAGGTATGTAAAACATTACCATGATTCAGATGAAGGAAATGATTGCAGAGATGGTATAATAACCTTAAGTAACATTTGAATACACGTAATTTAAATGAGATCCCTTAAATGGGACAAAACTGTATCTTTCAGAGCATCCCTATTAAACAGCATCAACTGTACTTAATTTCTGCATCATTTTGAACACATACTATAGGGTAGTATTTATTCTTGAAAATTCCCTGTGGTTTAAATGAATGTCATGTAGTGTGGATCTCTCTTGGTAAATTATATAACTCTGGCCCCACAGCATGGAGAAATGCACAGCATGGGAAATTTACTCCAGAAACTCTGAGGTACACCTTGTGAAATTAGAACTCTGTTTCTCCTTCTAAAGGATGGCTCTGTAGCCTTATTGAATGGGATAGGGGAACACTGTACAAACCCCACAGATCACTAGTTCTATTGCTAGGATTGTCATCGGATGCAAGTGAGCTGTAGCTCACGAAAGCTTATGCTCAAATAAATTTGTTAGTCTCTAAAGTGCCACAAGTCCTCCTTTTCTTATTACCAAATGCCTATGTGAAAATTAAAGTTATCTTGGCCAGCTCTAATTACATAAATTGATCTATATCTAACAATAGCAATCTTCCTACACCAAATTATTGCCAAAACTAGTCTATAGTATTGAATACAGGATGTGTAATTATGCTTTGTTTTTAAATAGTGGCTGCAGCAAGAAAATATTTAAAGCAATTACATATTGTACATGTTAATTTACTCTTTGGCTTGTGGCTTTGGCTGCACTAGATGAAAGATGCAGAGCTGTCTCTGGCCCTCTCCTCCTTTCCAGTTTTTTTAATGTATTGTACAGTTTCTTATTGATGTGTATTTTTGAACTTATATATGCGCTTGGCAAAGCTATGCAGTTTAAGTGCCAGTCTGTGCAGCTTACCAGAGGAGAAAGGAAATAAGGTGCAAGGACATTCTCTGCCTCCAGTAGGTTATTTGCTATGTGACAGACATAGATATTGCATTTTGCAGGACAGATTTTCTCCTGATGTCTTGTAAATTAAACATGAGAAAAACCTAGAGACCACCTTCAGAATAGCTGGAATTTTGCTTGGTCACTAAAGACTCAGTCCTTGAAGGTTGTGAGCATCTTTTGAGAGGTGCTAAATGCCCACAGCTCTCATTAAGAAGACTCTTGAGAGGTGCTGAGCACTTCACAGGATTGGGCACACAAATAGGTCCACTCTGCTTAATATATATTTCTCTGTTATGCAGAAACATACCCCTTGAATTGTGTAATCCTCAGACCAGGGAATACATATGCATTTGTAAGTATAGGACAAAATATTACAATTTAGCCCTTAATGTAGCTAAGTGGCAGACTGTTATTTCATCTGAAGGACACAAATCTCACATAAATTTTCCCATTCTTTTCTCTAATTCTGGAGAAACAAAGCAACAATAATATTGTAGCACTTCACCATCAGCTATCTCTCTTGTTCTGTGAAATGTAACAAAGAGGATGTATATTTTCTCCATATGGTAACAAAAATCTTTTTATTCCCAAATGAAACACTGAAAAGGTCACATTGGAAACATGAGTCACAGGCTCTGTAATTCAAATGTGAGCTAAGTTTAAAAAATGATGTGTCTGCGGGTTGCCAAATACCATTAAAGTCTACAGTGTTCGTTCGGAGTCAAGTCAAATAGAACAGGACCCAGTGGTTAATTGTACTTTCCTGAGCCGTGTATATGGATTTTTTTCCTACATACCTTTCCAGTAAATATTACTACAGCAGAATTCTAATTTCCCATTAATTCTCTGTTTAGGGTTAAATAGTGTGTAAAAATCTGATTTCATGGGTTGGTTCTGACAAAAGTAGTTAATTCTCTAGTTTATCAATTATCATTAGAGAACTGTACTAACACATGTTTTTATGACTGATATGCTTGAAGCTTTCTAATGAATATAACTTGTAATAATGAAAGTCAACTTATTAACAGAACCCCAAACCTCTATTATACAATAAGGAATTGAAATGAAAATATTTATGATTTCAGTCTCAGAAAGAGGACTTTGGTTTTGCTGTTTAGATCCATGGTGACTTCCACCATCCTTCCATCAGACATGTAGATTGACCACTGAACAAAGGTCAATCTTTTCTCTGGTTCCTTTCTGTTGGTGCTTCTAGGGATTCAAGTAGTGTCCCTATGGGAGCTCCAGCATAGATGTGTCTGCGTCCCTGAGCTGCTGATCAGAGAACTTTGGTAACAGGGTCCATTAGACCCACACATGTGCTGTTTCTCCTCATGCTGTGCCACAAGGCTAGTCAGCACGCGCAGGCTAACCCTCCTCAGTTCCTTTCAACTGCCCCTGGCTAGAGATGGAGCCATTCGCAGTCCATTAAGACTAATTGTTCTCCTCTTTGCATTAACACTTAGATAGTTTCCCTAGGTCTAGTTCTAGTTGTTAACTCTTTTTCCCTGTCTTTAAAAAAAAAATGTAAACCCCACAAACCTTTATTTTCTTCCTGCCTCTTCTCCCCAGCGGGGACCCTTCCCCTGAGCAGGGTGTGCCCGGATCCCCAGATTTCAAGAAGTTCTGCACCTGCAACAAGGCAGTCCTAGTCCCGGGTGCATCTGCTGCTTTGGCGAGGGCCACATCCAACAAAAATGTACTCTCTGCCAGCAGCTCCAGCTGAGATCCTGCAAGGATAGAGAGTACCGCCAAAAAATTATCTTCATGGAGACAGTTCTCCGACTTCAACCTCCCGGCAGATGTGAGTCTTCTTCACAACCTTGAACTTCTAAGGGCAGTGGGTCAATGAAGCTGGCTGGGACTACTCTCACAAGTCTGAAAAGAGTGGGAAGTCCCTTCAGTGAGCCTAGAGGTAGCTGCAAGCAATCACCATCTCACTTTGTATCCTCGGCACCGAGACTACAGTTCAGCACCTGTGCCTCAGGGTGACCACCGGTATCCGGTACCACTGACAATCTCACAGACCCTTTGGGCATGGGCACCGAATATTTTGTACCAAGAGACAAGGGCAAACATCCTAGGAAGATGCTCTTGGTACACAAGTTGATCTTGGTACTGCCAGGGGTGGCAGCCTGCCCAGCACCGGAGAGACCAGTGCAGACCGCCACCACCAGTGGAGTTCCACCAGACCAGAGACCTCTGCATGACAGATGCATCATGACAGATTCACCCCACTTCTCATGGGCAGTGGGTATCATAGGCTGGGGGAGGCTGTGCCTTCCAAACAGCCAGGCATGGCCCTGCTCATGCTCTGCCCCCAGACCCCTTCCTGCCAGTTCTCCTGTCCCTGTGGCTGTGGCCCCAGCTAGGATTCAGGCTGGGGTCATGCCACCCACTCTCCCGGTGCTCTGGGGCTAGAGAGGCTGTGGCCATGCCTCCCTCCCCCCGCCCTGCACTCCTGGCTCTTCGGGGCTGGGAGGCTGAGGCCATGTCACCCACCCTTCCCAGCACTCTGGGGCTGGGGTGGGGGCTGGCGGCTATAGTAGGGGAGCTCTAGGCTCCATGGGGGTGAGAGCGGAAAGGGCTAGCCTGCCCCCACTGGTGGTTCATGCACTGCCCATGCTGCTTCTCAGCACTGACATTGCAGCACCGAACCTTTACCGGCTACAGAGGATATCCCCACAATCATGCCATGCCCCTCCGCTGTCTAGCATGCGGTTGGACAGTGAGCAAGAGGGGGTGGTCTCATAGTGGTCCACAATCCGCCCTCCTTCTCTCTACTTTGGGGTTCTTGTCAATGACTCTGTGGTAGAGAAGGAACTGAGGAGGATTAGCCCGTGCGTGCTGACTAGCCTTGTGACAGGAGAGACCACGCATGTGTGAGCCTAACAGACGCTGCCACTGAAGTTCTCCAATCAGCAGCACAGGGATGCAGACACACCTACAGTGGAGCACCCATAGGGACCCACATCTCGAAGAACCATGTTACTGCACAAGGTGAGTAAATTCTACTGTCTCCTGTATCAGTAAGTATTGAGTAAATGGACCGAGACTACTGTAAAAACCAGTGTGAGAGGAGAATTTAGTCTTATTTTTCACTCAGCCTCTGCATAGTTCAAAAATAAAGACCAATTACTCAGTGTTTGGTTTATTACTTAATAATGGCTGAATTCTACTTTTTCCTGAGCATGCCCTTCGAGGACATTTCTAGGATCAGGACCAGTAACTAAGGTTGTTCAGTACTTGGCAGAGTTATGCCTTTTCTACTGGCCAAAATTTCTGAGTTCAAAGAAATAGAATGTGAGGGTTTGATCCTGAAAGGTTCTTAATACCCACAACTTCTTTTGTCACTCGATTACAGACCTAAAAGTGGCAATTCTTCAACAAAAACAACTTCAAAAACAGACTCCAAGGAGAGACTGCTGAATTGGAATTGATTTGCAAACTGGATACAATTAACTTAGGCTTGAATAAAGACTGGAAGTGGATGGGTCATTAACAACACAAAGTAAAACTATTTCCCCATGTTTATTCTCCCCTCTCCCCCTACTGTTCTTCATATGTTCTTGTCAACTGCTGGAAATGGCCCACCTTGATTATCACTACAAAAGGTTTTCCCCCCTCCCGCTCTCCTGCTGGTAATAGCTCACCTTACCTGATCACTCTCCTTACAGTGTGTATGGTAACACCTATTGTTTCATGTGCTCTGTGTATATAAATTTCCCCACTGTATTTTCCACTGAATGCATCCGCTGAAGTGAGCTGTAGCTCATGAAAGCCTATGCTCAAATAAATTTGTTAGTCTCTCTAAGGTGCCACAAGTCCTCCTTTTCTTTTTGCGGATACAGACTAACACGGCTGCTACTCTGAAACAACTTCTTTTGACATCAGTGGTAGTTGTGGGTTCTCAGCACCTCTCAGGTTGTCGTCACTGCTGGTCTCAGTAGATCAATCCTGAGTCCTGTAGTCTTTTATAGCCACCCATTGCTGAACAGCCTGCAAGAAAATCGATAGAACTGAGAGGCAGATTCAAGTCAAAATGATGACGACAGCTGTATGGTGGGAAAACATAGTGTTTAGATAGCAATGGTGAGATCTGGGTGTTCTCTGAATTTAATGACACAACCATGATAAAGTGTTTTTTGCCTGATGCCACACATTTGAACACATTAGTGTTCAGAGTATGAATAAAGCTGTACTCTAATGTGTTTTACACTTAGAAAGGAAAGAAAACGTGCGAAATGTCAAAACTAATAAAAGCTGCAGAATGTAGGATTCATGTTGCTAAGCATCTCTTAAAGTGCAATTCTGCTCTGAAAAGTGGCTGTTAATATGGCACCATCTTACTCAATGGATCTAATCCTTGTGTGTATTCAGAGGCCTATCTTCTAATGCTACTGAGAAAAATAAGGGGTTTTTTTCCTGCATTTTATTTCTGATATTGCTGTAGAAGCAATACAGCTAAGGATATGAATTCTGTTTCTTCTCACGTGTCGATAAAATTGCTATCCAAGGTCTTCTTACAAAGCCAAATTCTACTTCAGTGATGTGTGCCGAGGCATTTGAGTTGCACAGATATAACAGCGGCTGTGTCTGTATTTTGAGCTATGAATGTGATTCCCCTGCTTGTGTGTGCACTTGATGAGTGCTTGATGAGAGCTAGTGTGAGTATAAACAGTAGTATAGCTGCGGTAGCACGGGAACGGCACCAGAGCCATGGCTTAGCCTGTGCTTAGTACAAATCCTCCTGTAACCAGTGACTAAGTCCTTCCTCTATTGGGACTACCCATGCTGCCATGGCTACACTGCTATTTATGCTTATGCTAACTCTAGCATGAGTATGTGTACACGAGCAGGGGTATCTCACACTTACCTTGTACTGTAGAGGTAGCAGAAGAGAAACTAGAAGGCAATGATTGTGCGGGGTTAGCTAAGGGCAAAATCTGAAGACAACAGAATCACACAGCTAGAACCCAGGACATAATTTAGCCTATAACATCTTCGTTACTGGTGGTGCTGTATGAGAGGAAAGAACACAGGTTGAATTGCAGAGTGCAGGTTGAGTTTTCACAGCTGGTAATTAGAAAAGACATATTTTGACTTGCAAACTTGAGCAGATTGATTCTGAAAGCTGGAGTCCCAATAACTCCGCTTTAAGGGAGGAAGGATGATCTAGTGGGTAAGGCACTGGACTGGGATTCTAGCTTTGGTTCAGTTCCCAAGTTTGCTATAGAGTTTCTGTGTGACCAGAAAGTCATTTAAACTTTCTGTGCCTCGGTTTCCCATCTCTAAAAAGTGGATTACTACTTCCTTTCTCCTCTATTTTTACTTTTTCTAAACTGAACGCTATTTGGTGCAAGGAATGAATCAAGCACAATGGTATCCTGATCTCAGCTCAGGCCTCTAGGCACCACTGTAATATGAAGAATAATAATATGGAGCTGCATTTTCAGAGCCTTTTTTCCATATAAAACGACTCTTCAATATGTGTGCGTGTGCATGTGTGTGACAAACGTCAATAGCATTACTAGAGGACATGGCACTCATACAATGAATACATTTGAAAACCTGGATGAACAATGCGTTGGAAGTAATCGTAAAGTCAAGCACCATCTATGGAAGTTTTGTTTTCTCATTGTCATTGACTAGTTGAGAGGACGGCGGGAGACAAAGGAAAGGGGGATGGAACTTGACATCTCAGACAAGTAATGTAGTGTGAGCTGTGTGGCTTCATCTTCATTAGATGGAAAAGTGAGGAAAATGCTTTTGGTGTTTCCCCATCTCTGTTACAAGAAAATAATCTGGAAGAGTCACACAAACTGAAGGAGGTATTTAATATATTATTTCTTTTATTGTTGCTCTGAATAAACTCATCAAACAAAAGCACAACACTCGCATTGCTTGCTGTTAGTTCTGCTGTGGAACCGGAATTTCTGACTTTTAAAATCCCGTCTTCACCTTTTTTCAGTTGCTGCTGTTAGGAACTTTTTACTTCCTTCACTATTGCGGTTCATTGATTAGAGATTCATTTGCGAACTCATGAAAAATGTGGTGGTTTCTAGTAATAGTCATTTCCATGTGTTTTCGAAACAACTTTTAGCCCAAAGAATTTTAGCTCAAAAGCAGAGTAGCAGTGGCAGAGCACATAAATGGAATATTAGTGTAGCTAAGTGCATGTGGGTCCTTTCCCCAGATAAATAAAAAACAACACTACTCCACCTTCAACGGTCAGAGAACTATTTCACTTGTATGTGCGTGTAGCAATGTCATTGTTCATATGCCTACTGGTATACTGATAGGCATACTATTAGAACTGGCAAAAAATACATAAACTTGTCTGCTTTCACATTTTATTTCATTTTACTATTTTCATCCAGTGAAATTCAGAAATCTAGACCATATAAACAGATCATACATGCTGTCAGGGTTCCTTGTCCACTCTGAACTCTGGGGTACATGCAAGACTCCCTAATCTTATTTTTACCAGCTTAGGTTAAAAACTTTCCCAAGGCACAAATTCCACCTTGTCCTTGAACAGTATGCTGCCACCACTAAGTGATTTTGACAAAGAATCAGGGAAAGGACCACTTGGAGTTCCTGTTCCCCCCAAAATATCCCCCCAAACCCTTACACTCCCTTTGCTGGGGAGGCTTGAGAATAATATCCTAACCAATTGGTTACAAAGTGAACAAGACCTAAATCCCTGGATCTTTGGACACTGAAAAAAAATCAATCAGTTCTTAAAAGAAGAATTTTATTAAAAAAAAAAGGCAAAAATCCCCTCTGTAAAATCAGATTGGAAGATAACTTTACAGGATAACAAAAGATGCACAAAACACAGAGGAATCCCCTCTAGCCTTAGTTTCAAAGTTGCAAACAAAACAGGGATAAACCTCCCTCCAGCAAAGGCAAAATTCACAAGTTGAGAAAACAAAAGATAAACTAATACGCCTCGCCTGGCTGTACTTACAATTTCTGTAATATGAGAGACTGGTTCAGAATGGTTTGGAGGACATGGATTGATGTCCGGTCTCTCTTAGTCCCAAGAGCGAATGAACACAGAAACAAAGAACCCAAAACAAAGCCTTCCCCCCCCCCAATTTGAAAGTATCTTTTGTCCCCATTGGTTCCTTTTGGTCAGGTGCCAACCAGGTTATTTGAGCTTCTTAACCCCTTTATAGGTAAGGAGGAATTTTAGGCTACCCTTATGGTTATGACACATGCAATACCCACTTCCTCCATTTGTAGCAGTGTCCAAGGATGATGGAAGATCCACCCTTTCCTCTTGTGGATGTCTTTTATGTAGATGAAAATGTGTTTTCATAGTCATAAATTAGCACAACAAGGCCTTATGATACTCAGTACGATTTATTTTGCTGCCAGAGGAGGAGCACTTTTAGGATTTATGAAGCATTTCATCTTTTATTACTAAAGTTCTTACATAGTCTTGTTGATTCATTTCTAGATAAGACATTGACTGTGGTTGGATTAGAACTTCTACAGCCACATATTGTAATAACATTTTAAAATAAATATGCCACTATAGCACACAATTATTTTATAAATTACTATTTCAGAGGAATCCATGTGTCATGGAGAAGTAATAGCAGCTTCAACATCAATAAAAGATCAAAAATTTATGCCAAAAGAAAAGTAATTATAACAAACTGAAGAAAGCTTTGTTATAAAATGACCACTGGACTCCAAGGCCCAGATTTTTAAAGGTATTTAGGCATTGCTATGCTTAGCATTGGAATGCCTAACTGATTTAGGAGCCTAAATATCATTTTCAAAGGGGATTGGGGATTTAGGGGCCTAAATCCTATCAACTGTCAATGGGATTTTAGTACCTAAGTGCCTAAATCCCTATTAAATGAAATTTGGGTTCCTAAATCAGTTAGATGTTACTATACTGATTTACAGCAATGCCGTAATAACTTTAAAAATCTGGGCCTGATTCCTTTGGAGAAGGAAGGTTCATGATCTTGTTATGGTGGTGGAGGATTGGTGTTGCACAGCATCCAATTCATTTTGCTCTGCTGAACAGGGAGCGAGGCATTGAAAGTCACTTGTAAAATACAAGATATTGCTCAGACAAGGTGGGTGAGGTAATATCTTTCATTGGACCACCGTCTCTTGGTGAGAGAGACATGCTTTTGAACCACACAGAGCTCCTCTGGGAAACATACTCTGAGCATTACAGCAAAATGCAAGGTGGAACACATTGTTTAGCATAAGTAGTTAGCTCTTATTGTAAGGAACCAAGCAAGGTAGAGTGTTCTGTTAAAACCTCTGCAGGCGCAGGACAAAAAGAGGAAGTTAGTGGTTACAGATTATTGTAATAAACCATAAATATAGTGTGTATCTTCAATCCATGAATAGGGTGTGTCCAAACAGCAAAGAAAAACCTATGGCTGGCCTCTGCCAGCCAACCTGAGCTGCAGGGCTGTTTCATTACTATGTAGACTTCTTGGCTTGGGATGAAACCCTGGCTCTAAGTTCCTGTGGGATGGGAAGGACCCAGAGTAAGGTTGCCAACTTTCTCATTGCAGAAAACCAAACACTCTTGCCCCCCCACCCCTTCTCCAAGGCCCCGCCCCGCACTCACTCCATCCCCCCTCCGTCCATTGCTTGTTCTCCCCCACCCTAGCTCACTTGTTCATTTTCACTGGGCTAGGGCAGGGAGCTGAGGTGAAGGAGCGGGTGAGGGCTCCGGCTGGTGGTATCGGCTCTGGGGTGGGGCCAGAAATGAGGGGTTCAGAGTATGGGAGGGGGCTCCGGGCTGCAGCAGGGGGCTTGAGGTGCAGGAGGGGTGAGGAGTGCAGGGTCTGGGCTGCGCTTACCTCAGGCAGCTCCCAGAAGTGGCGACAGGTCTCTCCGGCTCCTAGGCAGAAGCATGGCCAGGTGGCTCTGTGCGCTGCCCCCACCTGCAGGCGCCACCCCTGCAGCTCCCATTGGTCAGGAACCACGGTCAATGGGAGCTGCAGAGCTCGCATTCAGGGTGGGGGTCATCATGTAGCGCCCCCTGGCTGCCCCTGCACCTAGGAGCTGGACATGCTTGCTACTTCCAGGAACCATGGGGGTCCCAGAGCTCAGTCTCCAGCCTGAGCTCAGAAGTATACACAGCAATGAAACAGCTCTGTAGCCCGAGCCCTGTGAGCCTGAGTTGGCTGGCACAAGCCAGCTGCGGATTTTTCTTTGCCTTGTAGACAGACCCTTATTGTCTAGCAGAGTTATGAATTTAAGCTCCCAGGCTCATCTTTTGAAAGTGTTGTGTAGGGTTTTCTTTGAGGATGAGCACTGATAGGTCAGCTATACAGTGATCGCAATGTGAAAAGTATTCAACCACAGGTGATTGGGTATTTTTGTCTTTTATCATTTTCTTGTGTGGGTTCAGTCAAGAGCGTAGTGATTGTCTGGTGTCACTGAACGCAACATATTTTACAAAAACTTGTAGACTAGCTCCAATTCATTAGACATCTTTAATTCCTAGTCTGGGCAATGGCTTTCTCCGCAAGGGGAACTAGAAAATGATACCAAAATAAAATCCCCATCAGTTGCCCAGGTACCCATTAAATGTACCCATTCTGTGGGTGAGTCAGACACATTTTTCTGACTATCCTCTGTGATAGCTATTTGCAGGGTTCGTGCAGTGTGAGTGGCAGGAAATCCAAGCAGGTATGGTTATGTAGAAATCAAAGTAAAGTTTCTTTTCATGTTTGCATTGTTCAGTATTTTATACGTCAAATTTTAAAGCTCAGTAAAAAGTAAAAGAATGCATTAGTGCTTCCAAGAAAAACTGTTTTATACATTTGGCGCAAAGTGACCCGCCTGCCAGCAGAGAGGCCAACAACTGAATAAAGAAGAGAGATAGCTTCCTTTCCGAGAAGATAAATTGGCATTCTCTGGATTTTATGAAAGTTTGTGTCCCCAAGACCTCAGTAGAATGGTATTCTGCATTACAATAGTTGGATCTGAAAAAAAGAAGGAAAGATGATTTTTTTTTTCATTTTACTTCAGGACATTAAAATATCCAACTCAGTTGTTTTTCTGGATAACTTAGTTGCCATTTAGGAGTCAAAATACAGTGTCCAGTTGGTGGTGGTTTTTTTGTGGTTGGTTTTTTACAGTTGAAATTTAAAAGCACCTCAAGATTACATGAGTGTTCTTCATATGAAAGTGTGTTTTGGGTGAGAATCAAGCCCTCAGGACTCGGGAAATTGTAAAAGTCAAGGACTTCACCATATTAATTTGCTTTGTTTGCATATCCTCTATATTTTATGGTATAGATAAAATAAACAGTAAAACATTAAAGTTTACATTTATTAAGAGAAAATAGTACAGATTTCAGAGTAGCAGCCATGTTAGTCTGTATCCGCAAAAAGAAAAGGAGGACTTGTGGCACCTTAGAGACAAACAAATTTATTTGAGCAAAAGCTTTTGTGAGCTACAGCTCACTTCATCAGATGGGTATTCAGTGGAAAATAGTGCTTGTGTTTAATGCAGCTGAGAATTAAGAACTATTACTTTGGAATTTCCTGGGGATTCTGTGTTTGATTTTTTTTGTCCTTAACATTAAATTAATATTGGGTTTCTTCTTTTAGCTTTTTTAAAAATAACTATGAATACTTTAAAGATGCCTCAGTGTTGCTAAAGCACTTTAGGAGCACCTCAGTATAACTAAACACCTCACCACTGCTAAATCACTGTAACAATGCATTCTTATCTGTATATCTGTCTAAATATGTAGTCTTGGAGGCCTTATCTGTGCATGTCCAATGTTCTAGATTTGTCTAAGATAAGTGTAACAAGAAAAAAAAGGAATAGGAAATTTTAAAGAGTCTGAAAATGCTAAATATATTGTGACATATGTACCCCAGTGTAATCCCATTTAATTATTTGAGTTATTTGGACTCTTTACTTTAGAAATACTAAACCTAGTGTCTTATTGTTATTTATTACAGTCGTGCCTAGAAGCCCCAATCATGACATATGATGCTAGGCACCATACAAATACATAGTAATAGACAGTCCCTGCCCTAAAGCACTAACCATATAAACAGACAAGGCAGACAAAGATTGGAACAAAGGAAATATTATTCCCACTTTGCAGAATGGGAATTGAGACACAAAGAGCTTAAGGCCAAAACTGTCAAAAGTATCTACTAATTTTGGATGTCCAACTTGAGACTTCTAGGGTCTGATTTTTCAGAGTACTTAGTATTTTTGTGTCACTCGTATGATTAAAGCACAGCTCCCACTGACTTCAGTTGCAGCTGTGATTGTTCAGTTGGACACCCAAAAAAGGAGGAACATGCAGTGGCCACCTGTACAAAATTTGTTTTATGTTTTTTAACTAGCATCTCAAAGAAACTCTGTGTTAGAGGCAGCGACAGAATCCAGTTCTCCAGGGTGGAATTCAACAGCCTTAACCACGAGCCCATACCTTCTCTTCCTGCAATCCCTTGCCTCATTGATAAGATAACAGCCTCTTTCACAGTGTAACTCAGATCCATTCAGTAAGCACAATCCATCCTGTGCAATGAATGAACCAGTTGTCCTGTGGGGGACGGGGAAATATCTTGGGATTATGTAATTAAAGATTGTATCATAATACATATGCACAAGAGGGTCTAATTAAGGTTACCTTAATTCTGTCATTTCGTAAATATTGAGACCTTGACTTTGCAACCTTCATGTTCTTTTAATGTAGTTTTTTAAGATGTAATTTGCTAAGTTTAAAAAACTAACAGAAAGAAAAAAGTTTCTGCCATGTGGAATCATATTGGACCCACACAGAGGTTAATGGTAGCTCTGACACACAGATCCCGAGCACAGACCTCTACCATTTGAATTAATGGAATAACTGGCGATAGTGGTAAGCAGTTGGTCCTCTGTGTTGGCCAGGCACTAGATAAGACACACATTTTGCCAGAAAGTTTCACAGATGTTTGCTAGCAACAGAGGAAAGTTAGAACTCAGGAATCCTGGGTTCAGTTCCAGATTCTGGAGGAGAGTGTTCTCTAGTAGTTACAGACCCTTCTGCCTGTATCTCCTGCAACTAACCACCTTCTTTCCCCATCCCCTAGCATGTCCCTCTCCACCTGTCGCCTTCATCCCCTATTCACCCTGCTCCTGTCCCATTTTCCCTTCTCTTTTCCCCGCTCCTCCGCCCGGCTCTCAAGTCAGGATGCTTCCTCCTTTTTCCCTGGATGCTGCCTGGACACCCACAGTGGGGTCATTGAAAACACAGAACAGACAGTCTCCATGCTCTTAGATCAGGTGCCCAGCACCACAGCAGCTAGAAGGAGCAATTGTAGCAGAAGTCCTGCTCAACCCTGGGCTGGATGATGTGGAGATGGAGCATGCTTGGTGTGGTTGGGATGGAGCTGTATAGTTCACGTTTGCAGCAGATGTAACGTATGAAATATTTGCTGCTTGACTCTAACAAGCCTATGCTGAGCATGTGCAAACAGTAATTTTCAGAGAAGTATGATGCATCCAAAATTGGGTGGATTTTCATATGGACAGAAAATAGCCTTTCTCTGACCCCACAGGAAATGCAATGGAAGAGAATACTATTATGGGAAGTGTTATGTACCCTTAACTACAAGTGTCACTACCAGCTCTACTTATAGCTTTGATGGGGTGTACCAGGTGTTTGATTCTCCCCTCCCCACCCGAGGCCCCAGTGCTTTGGTGCACCAAATTTGAAAGGAGTGTCCTTTGGGAGGGAAAGAGCAGTGAGTCAAGTCCTCCAGGAGCTGCCTAGATAGGCCACTACAGACCAGCTGTTGGTGAAATCAACAAGAATTGATCCACTAGCAGCTGGAAAGCCCATGAGCAGACAGAAGCCAATAAGGGCCCAGCATGCAACATAAAAAGAGCTTATTGTCTCCTCTAGGAGATGGTTCTTGATGAATCTGGAACAGGAAGGAAGGATCTCCCCTGTTTTAACGCAAAAGTCTGCTGCGTCAGGAGCTTAACTCTGGCTGTACTTTTTGGTTGAGCCCGCAAAAGATAGTTTTGTTTTACATTGTGGAATTTAAAACCCAGGGTGATGTCTACGCTATAATTAAAAACCCACAGCTGGCCCGTGCCAGCTCACTCAGGATCGTGGGACTTGGCTAAGGGGCTGTTTAATTACCGTGTAGATATCCGGGCTCAAGCTGGAACCCGGCCTCTAGGACCCTGTGAGGTGGGAGGTTTCCAGATCTCAGGCTGCAGCCCTAGTCCGAATGTCTACACTGCAATTAAACAGCTCCTTAGCCTGAGCCTTGTGAGCCTGAGTCAGCTGGCACGGGCCAGCTGCAGGTGTCTAATTGCAGTATAGACATACCTAAGGTGGCCATGCTGAGTTTGGATATTGATTGACAGCTTTAAAATTAAAGGGAGTTTGTTTTGCAAGGTGCTCCACTGGTTCAGGCCATTATCATACCACATACAATTTCTTTTTGCTGCAGTTAAAGGTGTGAAAATAGAACCCAGAATCCAAGCAAGGGCTGTTCATCTTCTTAATCAACCCTGATTCATAACTTATATTTTTGGGGTCACTTATCTCCTTGAAGCAGTGAAGATAGTTACCATACTAGTCAAAGCAGAAGTTGCTGACTTTTCACCAACCCTTTCAATCCAGCCTACTTTGCCCTGGTGCTATCAAGCTTTTTAGGAGCCATGCTAAGTAGAGTACCCAATAAAATGAATAAATAATAACAGGAGTTCCTGCTAAGGAAGGTACTATAAGTTTAATGGGCCAGGACTTGGAAATTCATTACGAAGAAAGGGAATGTTCTGCAGTCTGATTCCCTTGTGTGTGCTCCATCCCTTCTTAACAAATCACAAAGGCTGGGATCTGTTTCTTTATTTTTTAAAAATAAAATAAGCAAGAATAAAGCAATTCATGTCCCATATGTGACAGAAATATGTTACTGGAGAAGAGAAACATAACTTAAACTTAAAGGTTTCCATTTATCTTTATATTAGCTTGTGATTTAAAGCCAAATGACCACATCCTCTGTTTCTGGTTGCCTGTTTGCCAGAAGCTGGGAATGGGCGATGGGATAGATCACTTGATGATTACCTGTTCTGTTCATTCCCTCTGGGGTACCTGGCATTGGTCACTGCCAGAAGACAGGATACTAGGCTAGATGGACCTTTGATCGCGCCCAGTATGGCCATTCTTATATTTTTATGTTCTTATGTTTTTCTTATGCACCAGCAGCAGTTTACTATATTTCAATCAGTTACATCTGGGCAAACGCACTGAAGACAATGGGACTGCACAGATGTCACTGAGGGTACATTTGAAGACAGCGGTATAGTAGATGTGTAAATGATGGCCTGATTTGATTTGCAAAACACTTATTGCTGATGATAATGCTCAAAGAGGAAAAAAATACAACTCATTTTCAGATCTACGTTTGAGTTTTCAGAGCTGGAAGTTAGGAGAAAAAAAACCTTTTTATTTGTAAACTGAGCACATTGTATATGAAGTCATTGAAAGACAATAAATATGAAACCACTTAAAGACATTCCACAGTATAACTTTTCTTTAAACCCATTATACATGGGTTACAACCTAATTTGACTGTTAGGAATGCAGAAACCGTGGTATAAGGTTTTCAGGATCACCAGTCTTAGGCACCATTGCTTCCATTCATCTGTGTGTGTCAGGAACACATCAATACAGTATGCTAAACCATGTGTAAAATTCTGTCCTAAACCTCCACTGGAGAATTTGATAACTTTGAAAGTCTCATGGATGGGAAGGACTGCATTTACTGTTGTGAAATTAAAGTGTATTTTAAAAGGGATAAAGTTTCTAAGTCAAATTCATGTTTGTTTTTCCCCTTCAGAATTCCAGAAGTGATTGGAGTATGCAGTTCTATGGACTTATCACTTGCCAAGTGTCATATTTTTTTAAATCAAAGCCATTTTCAATTACAAGATGACTAAGAAGCTTTAAAAATGTCTTTTGCACTCCTAGCCACATACGAACGGCCCAGATTTAATTGGTCTGTGACAAGAAAGTATTCCCAGGCTGAAGTCTTCTGTGCCAAAAGTTAGTTTGTAGTGAATGTTTAAGGCCAAATTCTAAACCACTGAATAACAAGGTTTATGGTGAAAATCCAGCCTTGATTACATCAGTGTTGTTGAGCACAATCATACTATTTAGAGGTTGTCTACACAGGACAAAAGCCTGCAATAGCTGGTGTGCACTAGCTACTCTGCACTAACTCCACGTGCGTACACTCTTTGGGTATGTGTTCACAGCAAAGAAAAACCCACAGCTGGCCTCTGCCAGCCAACTTGGGCTCGGGGGCCTCAGCTGCGGGGCTATTTCATTGCTGTATAGATTTCTGGGCTCGGGCAGGAGCCCAGGCTCTAGCATAGGGTTGCCAACCCTCCAGGAATTAAAGATTAATCTTTAATTAAAGATTATGTCATGTGATGAAACCTCCGGGAATATGTCCAACCAAAACTGGCAACTCTACTCTAGGACCCTCAGGTGGGAGGGTTACAGAGCTTGAGCCCAGAAGTCTACACAGCAATTAAACAACCCTGCAGCCTCAGCCCCACGAGCCTGAGTTGGCTGGCCTGGGTCAGCCGCTGGTATTTCTTTGCTGTGTAGACGTACCCTTATTGCTGACTAAAGAGTGCCTTTGTGCGCATTAGCTTAATACACTTTGGAAGTGTACTATGCTAAACCACCTGAAGGCACTTTTAGTGCACAGTAAGAGTTAGTGTGGAGTAGCTAGTGCACTTTAAATTCACACCCTAGCTTAGTGTGTACTGTCTTCCTCATGTATATAAACCCTTAGCCTTTCCAGTATATCCATAATCAATGCATTCATTTACTAGCTTACTCATTTTTATAACAAGCTTTTTAATTCTACATTCTTGCTCTTTCAAACCCCACTAAAACCGTATTGATGGTTGTTGGTTTTTGGTTGGGGTTTTTTTTGTTTGTTTGTTTTTGGTAGTGAAAATGTGATACAAACATTCTGAATGTACATTATAGCCCATGTGCGTCAAACTGCTTTCCTTTTTATCTATGGTTACAGAAAGCTTATATTGTAGTTCTGATAAACTGTCCATGCCTGTTGTCTGTGAAGTATTTTTTTTCCTGCGGTGTTCATAGAAAAATTTACAGAATGCTTCACATCTCTACCCAGGGGTATACTATAATGCCTAGGTCTAGAACTAGACAAGTGTCAGTCATAAAACAGGAATGGCTAGATCTGTAGAAAGGAAATGGGGAGTGCAAGGTTCTGAAGACTACTTCAGGTGATTGAGGGGAAAAAAAATCATGGTTAGTGATAACAAATGCCACCCTAGAGTAAAGAAAAAAAATGAGGAAAGAGAAGTAAAGATTTTTTCCCCTAAGATTTTGCTAAGAAAGGAAACAGAGAAGATACGCACGGTGAAATCAATTATACACTTGTGGATAATGGGGGAGTTACATTCAGAGAACAGACCTGGAGAAAATCATGTTTGAGTGAGGATGGATGAAGGGAGAGGAGATGAGTCAATTGGATAATTGAAATCTGGTTGTTTGGATTACAGTATCAATAAGGGAGAGGAGTCTGCTCTAGAAAGGCAGGGATATGACACTCTGGTCTTAAAAATAAGGGTGGGGAGAGTAGCAAAGGGGATAGGGAAAAGGAAGCTAAAAAGGGAAGTCTGTCAACAGGGCTGTCAAGCGCTTTGAATTCCATCTGCTGGGAGAGCAATACAGCGGTGCACAGACAATCCAATGGTTAGTCACATTTCCTGGCTCATGAGCACTTAACATGCATCCTTTACATTCTCTTAATATAGTGCTTTTCTGGTGGAATTAAATTTTAGTTTTTTCAAGCCCCACTAATAACCATTCCCCATATGCCTAACTTCCATGCCAGTGTGACCTCCAGAATGTGCTATGCTTTGACATAAAAGATATCATGAAAACCCTACTGGAACAGGGAGCCAGAGCGCTATTTAGTCAGGTACAGCATGTTCTGTTTTTTAAAAATATATGTAGTTTGGTGCTTTTCTAGTACTTTACAAATTATATGTATGTCCTAAAGGGTATGAAATAATTTGTAAAAGCACTGAAAAGCCATATAAGAGGCTGACTTCTTGCTCTAGCAAGGTTTATGGTAGCTGCACTATCTCAGGATTTTTCACATACAGTGGTGCAGCTGTGCTGCTGTAGTGCTTTAGTGAAAACTACTATGCGGATGGGAGAGCGTCTCCTATCAGCGTAGTTCAGTGGTGGGAAACCAGTGGCCCACAGGCTGCATGCAGCCCATCAGGGTAATCTGATTGCAGGCCACACGACATTTTGCTGACATTGACCATCCGCAGGCACAGCCCCCCGCAGCTCCCTGTGGCTGCAGTTCACCATTCCCATTCAATGGGAACTGCAGGTTGCCCACCATTGGCGTTGTGAATCCACCTCCCCGAGAGATGATAGTTACATCAACAGCAGTCGCTCTCCCATCAACATAACACTGTCTACAGAGGGGGGTTAGGTCAGTATAACTACGTTGCTCAGGGACGTTTCACACCCGTGAGTGACATAGGGCAGGTCTACACTATGGGGCTAAGTCGCCCTATGTTATGCAACTCCTTCTACGTGAATAACATAGTTGGAGTTGACATACCTTAGGTCGACTTATTGTGGTGTCTACACTACGCTGGGTCGACAAGAGAAACTCTCTCATTGACTTACTTTACGCTTCTCGTTCTGGTGGAGTACCAGAGTCGACGGGAGACTGATCAATGGCCAATTTAGCAGGTCTTCCCTATCCCCGCTAAATCGTCCCCCAGTGGAGACAAGCCCATAGTTATATTGATATAGGTCTGTAGTGTAGACCTGGCATCAGGGTAGTGCCTAATAGGATATTACATCAGAGCAAGAGTGAATTGGCTACCTCAGTAATGGACATAATATGACAACTAAAGAAGAAAAATACACTTTGAAATAATATTGTATTGAATGGATTTCTTCAATAGCCTGCTGAGGACCTTCCCCACACATTAGTAAGGTTACTTTACTTTTACAGGTCACCTTCACATTTTCAGGAGAGGGGCCTGATGTTGATCCTAACTATCCTATATTTGGTATACCCTATATTTGGTACAGCCTGTGTTTACCAGCTGACGTAGAAAGGCACCAATGTTTTATATTCCATCAAGCAAGACAAGCCCACAGTTAAATTGTTTTTAACTGGTGTGTATTTATACATTTCTTAATAGGCAATCTTGGAAAGCATGAGCTTTACAGGAAAATAAATGGGAATTATAATGTTATTCTTTTAGTCTGAAATTGTCTGAAATACTTGTCAATAGAAATAGTTGCATACATTTGTCTTCATTAATCATTTCAAGGTGTTGCACTTTGATGCAACTAGTCTATCAGTTCACAGGCACTTTAATTTTCCAATTATTGTACCTGTGGCTCAGAACAGATACTGATTAGTTTCACATTTTGCGGTGGGCAGCTTAATGTTCTTGTCACCTCATATTGAATTTTAAATGTTAGAGTATAAGAGAATGTCAGATGTGTTCCAAAGACTTTTGGGTCATGCTCAGTAAGTTACTGAATACAGTATTGATAGCTTTCTGAAATAATGATGAAAGAACAAGGTATGGAGCCAGAATCTTATCACAAAGGAAACAATTCTTGTAAAACAGGTGTGATTTCATGTCTTATTCTATTTCACGTAAGAGTTCTTAGGTGAGCATGAAGATGATACTGCTTGGGTCATATCACAGCATTAGCAGTAAGACTTAAAAAAATCAAAGAAAACTGTGATTTTTTTCCCTGTATTTACACATAACTAAAAGACATTTTACAAACTGTTGTACTGAGACATCTAGGAGAAAATACACACTTTTTGAAAAGCCCTAATAGCTTAATTTTATAAAAAATAAAAATGTTGCTTGCCTACACTTTGTCAATTGTATACCAGTAATGACTCATTTATTCATTCATTATTTTGAAAATTGCCATTAAAAAGTTCCCTTCAGAAACACAAAACCACATGGAACATCTGCTGTGTAGGTAGTCATTAGATCTTTTTGCTGTGCTTTTGGCTAATTGCTTGGGAGTGAAGTTGAAGCATTTACTGGGACTTAACTTTGTGCCAGTATTAGTGGTAAAGATGCTGTAACATTTTGATAAAAGAATGGGAAATGTGAAGCATGTAGCCTCCCAAACATAAACTTTATTTATTGGTCTCTGGTGTAGTTTGTTTGCCTACAGTATTGCTTACATAACTGATATCAGAAAATGTATTTAATAACTACTCAGTGCTAATATGCTGTAGTATGCATGACTGCCTAATTTAATTTATCTCTGATTAAGCCTATTATGTTTGAGATCACTTTACAGAAGAGACTTCTTTTTGCCAGCTGTAAGCCTATTTGAATTGTAATATAAGTTAATAATGTGTGAAATAACCAGTGGTGCCTGCTTCTAAATGTTAATTTTACCAAATGACTTCCTGAGTTAGTACATAGACAGCTCATCCTTTGCAATGTAGTTAGTATGTTTGGACAAGAAGACGGCGTATTTAATAAGGCAGGGGGTCAGGTGAATGATATTTTTGCTGATGAAGAGCAAAGAACAACAATCATTGTATTGCTAATGGTGACACAGTGTCTATTTGGTGACAGTGTAAATTGAGGGCAAATGGTTGAAAGTAGTTCAGCTATGTCATTACATTTATTCTGTTAATTTTAAAATGTTCATTAAACATGTGCTTAATGAAAGAAAACTGCAGTAAGCACAAAGTGCAATCAGCAATACCCAGAACAATGTCAAAAGAAATGAACTTAATAAAAGGATCTCAGGGGAAAAAACAATCACTGAGTTTGGTTAAAAAGCAAAAACTAAATGGTGGGTAGATTTGTATCTGGATTTGTATCCCATTTTTGTGGGATCCTGGAATTGTCTCAAGCTGAATATAGAGCAGACCTCTCAGAGTGGCAAGAGAAGGAAAGAAAAAAAACTGCAGGAATTTAGGATAAAGGGACACATCTCTCATCAAGAAAACTGCTCTTTCTCAGGAAAGGAAGAGGACTGCATCTCCTTCCTCTGAGGTTGGGGGAGGAAGGAAAATAAAATATGCTAAAAACAATATTTGCTTTTATTCTTCTGTGTGCATTGTGGTTACCATGGTCTGCAGATGGAGAGTGCATATTCTGCAAAAAGAAAGGCATGGTTTAATTTAGAAGTGTGCATTTTATGACCAAACATGAGCATTGTTAGTGCCATAGTGATTTTATACTACAACTGTCTCCTAAGTAATGCTTATCCTTCCTGGAAGAATCTATGTCCATGACTCTGCATAGATACAGAGTGAAATGGAAAATAACTGGTACTGTAAATGTACATGCACGTCTATGTCTATACAGCAACACACACTGAAACTCTAGTAGTTCATCCAAGCCTTATGACATCCATTGTGAATGAATAACTGAACTGAGCAATACAAAATGTCACAACAGACTGCGGAATCCTGCAAACTCATAAGCTTGTGTGTAACTTTACTCATATAAATACTGTAGTTCCAATGACTTTGGACTGCTTGCATGAGTGAAGTTTTGCATGTGCTCAAGTGCTTGCAGAGTTAGAGCCATAGTCACAGTTGTTTCAAAGCATCCAGTGCAGGATGTAATGCCAATTGTTCAGATACAGTGCAAAAAGACTGATAGCATCCTGTCACTTGCCTGGCATGAAGGGAAAATTATGTCACACACAATTTCCTTTTCATGTCATTCTTTCTCCACCATGCAGACACCTCTGGCATGTGGTACCATACGGTATGTCAAACCCAATTGTTCACATTTTGTGCATAGTATCTCATTTATTTATAGGTCGGTGGTTTGTGAGTGAGCCAAATGGGACTGTGGTTCTGAGTTCAAGACTTCTCTTCCCTCAGTGGTATATATCTCTTCTAACTCAACCTATGTGAGGTCCATCAAATGCTAGTTGTCAGGACAAACATTTGACTTTTATAGCGATGGATGTCTGAATATGTATATTTTACATGATCAGAGACATAAATGAATGTGTGATGCAGAGACTAAGTTCCTAGTGTTAAAAACTATAATGGTATTTTATATAGGATCCTGTACCGAGAGTTCAGGATATTTGTTCTATAGTATTTGTGATACCTGAAATATCTTGTATTTGTCCAGAATAAACAATCAACACATTTTTGAAGGGAATAGTTAGTGGGAGCCTGCTCTTCACATCAGTCATGGATGTGACTGATAATCATCTTAACATTGACTGGGCTGAATGTTGTTTCAGGTAGTGTCATAGAATCATAGAATATCAGGGTTGGAAGGGACCTCAGGAGATCATCTAATCCAACCCCCTGCTCAAAGCAGGACCAATCCCCAACTTTTGCCCCAGATCCCTAAATGGCCCCCTCAAGGATTGAACTTACAACCCTAGGTTTAGCAGGCCAATGTTCAAACCACTGAGCTATCCCTCAGTCACAGAGAACATATTAGATCTGTTCTCCAGACTATATACTGGCTTTTGTTTTGTTTTCAAGTGCAAAGTGTGGAGTTTGATTTATAAAGGCCTAAAGGGTTTGTGCCCTGGCTACTTTAGAGATGGCCTTTATTTTCCTATGCACAGTCACAACTGTTGAATTAGCTGGAGGTGCTAGCAGACCTGAGATTTGAACATCTAGCAGCTGGAGACAGATACTATTGTGGGAAGGGCCTTTGGCATCAGAATTGCATTGTTTCACTGGCTTGCTAGAGACCAAGATTGTTGACCCACAGTGGAAAGGGCATCTGTTTTCTCAGGCTTTTGCCTAAATGTGAGGAGAATATTCCTCTTCCTGTATTTGAGCAGGATTTTATTTAAAATGAAGATAAATGACCAATTGTGGAGGGCTTTTTTTTAAGCATAGTTGCGTTCTGAAAGGTGACTTTGTAAAATGGCACTGTGAGCTTCCTGGTTAACGTCTCAATTATTTTCATATCAAATGCTTCGTTTAGAAATGAAAAGATGTTACACTCTATACTAACTACCAGCCCTGCAAACTCAGTTTGGGATCTGAGAGATAACACTCTTTTTTTCCCCATCTTGTCCATTATCACGAATATAAAAATAGTGCAGGCTAAATTAGATCTTCTTTACACCTGTGCAACCTCATTGTCTTACAATTATGCCCTCAATGAAACCTGTGAATCTCCATTGCTCTCAATGGATTTGAAAAGAGGTAACTGTTTGGAATTTAGATAAATATTTTTTTGTTGCTGTGCATGAAGGAATAGAATTGGCAACTCTTACCCCCTTAGGCTATGTCTATACTATGAGCTAGAGGTGTGATTCCTACATACTCCTGGTAGCTTGATGAGCTAGCATGAGTATAAATAGCAGTCTAGCCATGGTAGCACGGGCAGCAGCAACAGAGGTATGGGTAAGTCATGCCGTGTACAAACTCGCCTGAAACCTATATGTATGTACTGGACATGGCTCAGCCATCCCTCCACTACCTGTGCAAGTGTTGCTACAGTGCTATTTATACTGGCTGTAGGTCTCATCAACTGCTCCGAGTATATATAAGCAAGCAGGGGAATCAGGTCCCAAGTTCATAAGGTAGACACAGCATTAGGGTATATCTTCACTTCAGTGTTCACTCAGGGATGTCTGAGCACCTGGCTTAGTCTAACACAGGTGTGAGCAGCCACTGTGGGATTTCTGGAGGCGTATCCTGTAGGACTTCTGGAGGCGTATCCTGTGTTTCTTTGTGCTGCAATAAGCTAAGCCGCCCTGATTCTTTCCCAGTGAATTGTGGGGGAACTTGGCTGTCCTGGGGGCACTGTGAAATTGTGAGAAATCATTGGAAGACTGTCAGCACTTGAGTGATTTGGCCTGTGTTCACACTGCAAAGTGGGGGTTACCAATCCAAATGAAAGCAGCACCTGGGCTTTTAGTATGCTAGCTAGCCAGCTGCTAGCTCAGATAGAAGGCATCATTTAACTCCAGTGGGAGGGTTTTGTGTGGGGATGGGAGCGGGAATAGGGGAAACACAACACATATATTAAGTTTAAAAAAACAAAACAAAACAGGGAACACCCCCCCCAAAACTTTTGACACTAAGGTCAGGAAATGTGACTGAACATGTACAGGGAGTGGCTCCATTGAATAAGATGGTGCCTTTTTAAGCACATTTTAAATGTGGTGAAATGTGAAGGTGGATCTGTATGTAGAAGACCAAAATGGGTCAAATTTATCTCTGTTATTATGCTGCTGTTTTGAATTGGTGAAGGTACCAGTGTACATATGATAGAGAAATAAATATTTAGAAAGCACCTAGAATATAGTGGGCATTCACTTCCTTCTGGTATAATAATGACCATTTTTGTAGAGATGTGGATTTTTGAAACTCTACCTCTAATCTTATATATACACAGATCTGCAGTGAACTAATAGGCAGATTATGGTATAATTTATATACAACTCCTGTTGCAGGAAGACCTACCTATATGTGCCAGTGAAGCACATTTCGTGCCAGGTAGATAGAATTTGGTTCATATTTACTCTTCGTGTGCAGAGGAATTGTGATGAAAAACAATACAGAAAAAGTGTTTAAGTATAAGCTATCCATACATTTTCAAAAAGTTGCACACATTTAGCAGGGTAGTTCCCTGGTTGTTTTGAAAATATACTCATTAGTACATGCATTATGTACCACAATCAACAAAAGAGTCATTTCTGTACAAAATCCATGTTAAGTATTCTCAAGTCAGGTTCTCTTCATGTGGTCTTTTTTGTTGCTGAGTTCAGCATAGAAGCCATCTATGCATCAAGAAGTGTTATTGCTCTTCAGAGGACTATCGAAAACTTTTGGGCTGCCTGCCTCCTTCCCTTCCCCCATTTCTTTCCAAATACTAGCTGAATTGAGATCCCAACAATTTATCATTTGATAGCAGAAATGTTAGTCGATAGAGCCAGAGAATCACAGGTGGTGTGTATCTAACTGCATAGAACATTAAAGGCTGCTGAGCCATTGTTTCAGCCTAAATTTACTTTTAAATAAAGATTAGCAAGGATAACTTATGTACAAGGCTGTAAATCTGCTTAGTATTCCATGACTGTTGTAGGCAAATAATGCTTCCTAAACACAGTCTTTGAACATTTCCGAAGCTACTCTTCTAAATGATTAAGATATAAAAGACAATAGGACCATTTCAGCTGAGAAACCAAATGATCTGCAATATATTAAAATATAGAAGGAAACCCCCCCCCCAAACATACCATATACACTACTCAACCGTGTTACATTACTGCTTAATAGTATAAACATATGTTTAAAAAAAGTTACACTCCATAAAATGTCTGTATGAAGTGTCTATTTTGGCACCAGTTCTTAAGATTTACCTTCTGTTTAAAATTATAAATAAAGTCTCTTTCTAGCTTTCACTACTTTAGGATTTATTTGAATTTTCATCTACTATAAAAAAAAATAAACCCTCACAAACCGAAAAAACAAAACAAGAGCAGACACAGGAGGTGTTTTTTTCCCCTATTACTTGGATACTGGAGCTTATGAAAAAATAGACTTCAGTGAGGAATAACGTATTATCTACCATTAGAAAAAATGTACTTGTTTGATTTGATAAAATGATGAAAACAATAGATGTAGGAAAGGTCAGGATTTTTTTACAGCAGTGGTTTTAAAAAAAAGTACTGCTAAAGAAAAGTCTTTTATACATAAATTATGATTTTATTTGTTTATTTTTTTAAATTTTCATTATAAATATTACACAATGCTTTCCTTTTGTTTTCAATAACCTATCACTCTAATTAAGTAGCATTGTATTGTTACAGATACAAAACCATATGGTAGGGATAAGTCTATTTATTTATTTTGAAATAATTCACTGTTTCCCATTTCTTTTCAAACTGGTCCAAGTTCTGTGATGTTCTTGCTGAGACTTGCTCTGTTAAAAGGTTTACTTTCATCAGGTTGAGCCACTCAGTTCTTTGTGGTCCTGCTGGGTTTTTCCGTGCCATCAGAAATGCTTATTTGGCCATTGCTAACAATAGTAAGAGATCACTTTTGTCATTTTAACATTTCAGTAATGTCTAGTGTACCCAACTGAGGTTTATAAGGCACAAAAATCTCCAGCACACCTTTCAATACTTGTGTTATTTCTTCCCAAGGAAGCAGAAAACTGCTTGTAATTTACAGTTATTGCAAATGGGGGTTTTTTCATATTGTATCATATAAACCTAAGAAAATAAAGCTCCTATGGAGTGTAAAGTTCTGAATTTGCATTTGTGCATTATTTCTGGAAATATGTTTAATTTAGTAACCATAATGACCCCCAGACAAGTTAGAGGTTTCAATATTCATAGATTGAGGACTGAAAGGACCATTGTGATTTTTTAGTTTAATCTGCATAGTACAGACCATAGGAGTACCCTGAATTAATTCCTGTTTGAACTAGAGCAGTGGTGGGCAACCTGCAGCCCATCAGGGTAATCCACTGGCAGGCCACGAGACAGTCTGTTTACTCTGCAGGCATGGCTGTCCGCAGCTCCCAGTGGCCACTGTTCGTCGTTCCCGGCCAATGGGAGCTGCAGGAAGCAGTGGCCAGCACATCTGTGCAGACTTGGGCACAGGACCAGGAGCGGAGCCCCAGGCATGGGCTGGAGGTGCTGCAGCACCCCCCGCACCCTTAGTTCTCACACCTATGCTTCCAGAATCCTCTGCCGTCTGTCTTCCTTCGCTAATGGACAGGCAGAATCTCTGAGATCATTTAGAGATTCTTCTTCTTTACCACTCTTCAGAGTTGCATGGTTCACAAGCTGGCCTTGTATATCGAAGACATCCTAGCTGTCATAACTCAGTCGAAACAGTCACTCCTAGGATTAATGGAAGTCAAAGATTACTCAAAATATAAAATTATTTAAATTCAAACAAAAAATCCTACATTATGAGTCCGATCTTCCATCATCTATTAGATTAGTAATATTGAGGAAGAAACAAACTGATGGGTGGAACTCTCTTCTTAAAAGATTAAAGCAACATAGAGTACACTTTTTTCACTAGGGCTGTCAAGCCATTAAAAAAATTAATCATGATTAATCTCACTTTTAAATAATAATAGAATAGCATTTATTTAAATATTTTTGGATGTTTTCTACATTTTCAAATATATTGATTTCAATTACAACATAGAATACAAAGTGTACGGTGCTCACTTTATATTTATTTTTGATTACAAGTACTTGCACTGTAAAAAAAAAAAACAGAAGAAATTGTATTTTCAATTCACCTAATACAAGTACTGTGGTGCAATCTCTTTATCATGAAAGTTGAACTTACAAACGTAGAATTATGTACAAAAAGTAACTGCATTCAAACATAAAACTGTGAAACTTTAGAGCCTGCAAGTCCAATTAGTCCTACTTCTTAGTCAGCCAATCGCTCAGACAAACAAGTTTGTTTTCATTTGCAGGAGATAAGGCTGCCCACTTCTTGTTTACAATATTACCTGAAAATGAGAATAGGTGTTCTCATGGCACTGTTGTAGCCGACATCACAATTTCTGTCCCTGATGCACTCAAGATTCATATGCCCCTTCATATGTCCCTTCATGCCTTAACCACCATTCCAGGGGACATGCGTCCATTCAATCCAAAGCAGTGCAGACTGACGCATGTTCATTTTCGTTATCTGAGACAGATGCCACTAGCAGAAGGTTGGTTTTCTTTTTTGGTGGTTCGGGGTCTGTAGTTTCCTCATCAGAGTATTGCTCTTTTAAGACTTCTGAAAGCATGCTCCACACCTCTTCCCTCTCAGATTTTGGAAGGCACTTTAGATTCTTAAACCTTGGGTTGAGTTCTATAGCTATCTTTAGAAATCTCGCACTGGTACTTTCTTTGCATTTTATCAAATCTGCAGTGAAAGTGTTCTTAAAAGGAACAAGTGCTGGGTCAGCATTCGAGACTGCTATAACATGAAATATAAGGCAGAATGCGGGTAAAACAGAGCAGAGGACATACAGTTCTCCCCACAAGGAGTTCAGTCACAAATTTAATGAACACATTAATTTTTTAACAAGCATCATCAACATGGAAGCATGTGCTCTGGAATGGTGGCAGAAACATAAAGGGGCATAAGAATGTTTAGAATATCTGGTACATAAATACCTTGCAATGCTGGCTACAAAAGTGCCATGCAAATGCCTGTTCTCACTTTCAGGTGACATTGTAAATAAGAGAAGAGCAGCATTATCTCCTGTAAATGCAATAAACTTGTTTGTCTTAGCGACTGGCTGAACAAGAAGTAGGACTGAGCGGACTTGTAGGCTCTGAAGTTTTACATTGTTTTATTTTTTAGTACAGTTATGTAACAAAAAAAAATCTACATTTATAAGTTGGACTTTCACCACACAGAGATTGCACTACCGTAATTGAGTGAGGTGAATTGAAAAATACTATTTCTTTTGTTTCTTTTACAGTGCAAATATTTGTAATCAGGAATGATATACCCTTTGATTTCAATTACAACACAAAATACATGAAAATGTAGAAAAACGTCCAAAATATTTAATAAATTTCAATTGGTATTCTATTGTTTAACAGTGTGATTAAAACTGCCATTAATCGTGATTAATTTTTTAATCACGATTAATTTTTTTGAGTTAAAATCGCTTGACTTAACTGCAGTTAATCGACAGCCCTAGTTTTCACACATTCAAGTTGATTCTGCTACACTTGAAAAGAACCAGTATTACTCTCAGCTTCAGTGACAAATTTCATGACTTTACAGTGACAGTGGTGAAACTTTCCATGTCCTTTGGCTTATAGCTATTCTAAGGTGTCAATCATGCCTAAGGCTACAAGTCTGTCATGGAGGTCACATGAGTTTCTGTGACTTCTGCAGCAACTGGTGCTAGCTCACGAGCTGCCCGAGCTGGGTAGCTCCTGGGCCAGCAGCAGCAGTTTGGGTGTGTGGAAGGGTCTCAGGACTACGGGCAAGGGGTTGGGAGGGTGTGGGGGGGCTCCCCAGCTCCCACTGGCATGGCACCCCCTCAGGCCCCACCCCCACAGCTCCCATTGGCTGGGAACCGCAGCCAATGGGAGCTGCAGCGGCCAGCGCTTGTTGCAGGAGTAGTGGAGCCCCTGCCTTGGCCTCTCCGCCACCTAGGAGCTGCAGGGATGCAGGGCCGGGTAAGAAACCCCTGCTAACCTTCCCCCCACCAGTACCACGGGGGCCGCCCAGCACCCTTGGTCCACCCATCCCACCCCCTCAGAACACCCGTCGACCCCAACCCTGCCCCCCGCAGAGCACCCACAGTCCCCCGCCCAAGTTTTAGTTGCAGCAGGTATTTTTATTAAAAGTCATGGACCGCTCACAGGCCCGTGAATTTTTGTTTACGGCTTGTGACCTGTCTGTGACTTTTACTAAAAATACCTGTGACTAAAACGTAGCCTTAATCATGCCCAATGGAAGTCTAAAAAACAAAAACAAAGAAACCAAAAAATCCCACACACAATTGTCATACACATACACACAATTTGTTAGAAAACAGCAATAGAATGTACAGATAACAGAACAAGTGGACATAAAATTATTAGCGTTTAACCCATATGGGTTATTGCTGCTTTTGTACGTAAAATAAAATACGAATCTGAGGTTACCCCCAACAGTTTCTGCTGAGATCAGACCAGCATTACATTTTCCTGCAAATTCTGACTTTTTTAAAATTTGTATTTTGAATGTAGTGTACATTTCACTTCCACTTCAGGCTAGTTCTCAATGCAAATTTTATAGTATATTTAAATATTCATTTTTAAGATGACACAAGACACTTCATGCAGCCCTCTAGACCCCAAAGTAGAAAAACCTATTAGGTATTACTTTAAACTTTAATCCATTCTGGGGTTCAGGAAATGCTTTATCTGTAATGCTATTTATATTAATCATTATAAATATTTTATCCTTTCCAGAGAGGATGTGCTGACGTATTGTCTCATTGAGAGAGAGAACTTGGCTCAGCTACTTTAAAATGCTTGCTTAACTTTAAGTGAGTACCAAAATGTGCCAACAGGGTTTATTCATAGGATTGCCAGGTGTCCAGTTTTTGACCAGAAAGTCTGGTTGAAAAGGGGACCTGGCAATGTCCAGTCAGATGTACCTCAGGCGGATTGGTGGAGAGGAGGCACCAGGTCATCAACCTGTGCCAGCTCCTGCTTAGCTGGGACTGTCTCTTACCTGCATCTCATGGCAGGCAGGCAGGCAGCAGGCTCCATCCCAGCCCTAGAGCAGATGGAGCCCAGCTTCGGGGAAGGGAGGTGGAGAGGATGGAGCGATGAGGAAGGGGGCGAGGGGAGAGCAGCAAGTGATGGAGGGTCAGGGAGAAGGAGTGAGCAGGGGATGGGGGCTTGGGGTGGGGTCAGGGGACCAGATGTCCTGATTTTATAGGGACAGTCCCGATATTTGGGGCTTTGTCTTATATAGGTGCTTATTACCCCCCACCCCGACCCGATTTTTCACACTTGCTATCTGGTCACCCTAGGTAGGGGGTCCAGTTTTCAGAAATTAGAAAATTGGCAAATCCTAGTCATGCAGAAAATAAAGGGAAGAATCTGGGTAGAAGAATATTATTGTGCTGTTTGCTTGCTTGGTGTTTTTTAAGTTGCAGAAAATATAGTTGACTTTCAGTTCATCTATACAAATATATTACAGGCAACAATCCCAGTTCTAAAAATGGCAAAAGGGTGGGGTGAGAGGGGAAGCAAGAGCACTAAAATATGAAAATGTATTCAAAAGCAGATGTTTATTTACTTGTCCTATTGTTTGTATACCATAAATATACATAAATATACCATTATAAAGAATGGTACTGTTTGCAGGTTTGGCCTAGCAGGACTAAGCTAACAGAAATTCCATAGCTGTGCTTGGCTTATGACAAAGAGAGGGAGAAAGCAGAAAGAATGGTCTAGGAGCTTGAGCATCAGGCTGGGAGTCAGGAACTTCTGTTTTCTAATCCTGGCTCTTCTACTCATTTGTGTGAGCTGTGATATGTCATGTAGGGCCAGATCCAAATACTCTTATTCATACTGAGTAGTTCATTGTTTGATCCTCAGGAAGTGCCATCGATCATAACAGGACTACTCTTACAGAAGTTACTACTCAATATGGGCAAAAGTTTTAGAAGCTGGAGTTAAATCTTGGCTCATTGAAGTCATTCTCTGGCCCTTAGTTGTAAATAGGTCCAAACCAAAACCCTAGACCCAGACTACAGATCTATTGTAACCTTTGGGTGAGCTAGAATTCCCTTTATTTCCCTTCTCCAATGCCTAAAATACCCAACTCCCATAGAAAAGTAGCTGGAGACCCAGAGTTCTGTCTCTAAGGATTTTCAGCAAGGATTGCACAGGGTCAACCTCCCCACATTCAAATCCCCAAAGGAACTAAAATGAATGTAATTAAATAACTATAAAAATCTTACAATAAAGAAACAATAATCTAATTTTACATTATAATGGCTATTTTATAATCCACAGACATTATCTTCAGTTATACATAAACATAAATAAAGAAAACAAATTACAGTCTGCACAGTACAGTCCCCACAGAAATACAGTGAGAAGAAACTGGGAGTTCCCAAAAGCTTAGGTTTGGTTCACCTAAGTCTCGGTTAGAGTCTTTGATCACCAAATCTATACAGTCTGCTGAGTCTAAAACAACATCTTCCTTCCACTTGCTTGTAGGAATCTTCAGTTGGAATCCCTGCAGACACTTCCTCTGCTGAAATCACTGCTAGCCAGTCAGCTGATTGATTAATCAATCACTTAAGTGTACAGATTTAAAGAAAACGCTGTTACAAGAAAATACAAAACTGAGAATAGCAAAATATAAATGACTCTTTCCCCATTACTACATTTAAAGAAAAGTTGGTGAATCAGACTATTTGAGACAATTTAACTAGAACAGTTTGGCTAAAATCAAACAACATTCAAAGCACACAATTAAAACAGAAGAAGTTATTTTCCCTCCCAATTTTCCCTTGCTATAATTAGCATTGCCCATGCACCCCTGATAATAACACTATCACTAATCTGCTGCAAAATGCTTCAGAGTTAGGGACAACAGCCTGCTTTCTACTCCTGGGCTCAGCTTCTCCCACCACAGGACACATGGCCCTTTATAAAGCAGCTGCCCTGACTGCTTGCCCTCATGGAGTCTCAACAGGGAATCTGTTGGAGCAGACCCAAAACTACCACACCCAATTCTGTAAGCTTCTGGATGTGGAGTGCTAAATCTGCTAGCAACAATGACCAGACACAACTGATTCTTACCTCCCCACAATGGGTCTCTTAAAGAGATATCTCCCTATTAGGCACATGGGTTACACTATCACATCTCTATAAGGGCCAGAGCATATGGTCAATATATGTATCATACAAAGATATCATGGAAATTAGTGTTACCACACTTTACAAATGTATGTTTCTACATTAGTGTTAATTGCTGTATTATTGCTGTTACCACTATTTAAATTCCAGTAAGATGGACTAGTTACAGGATGTATTTGGAGTAAAATTAACATGTTCATAGTATTTTTAAACATTTCTATACTGTAAATATTACAGGAGTGTGTGTGTTTGTGTGTGTGTGTGTGTGTGTGTGTGTGTGTGAGAGAGAGAGAGAGAGAGAGAGAGAGAGATGTTTTTCATTTGTTTCCAGTAAATCTATCTAAATGTAAGGATGGAGTTTTAAGCAATCTATTTCTACATGTCCGACAAACTAACAATAGACCTTTCACTTACAGAGCCTTGAAGCAACTGCATGTACTCATTAGGGACCTGATCCAAAATCCATTAAGTCAGTGGTTGTCTCCTCATTGTCTTCAGTATACTTTGGTTAAGCCCTAATAACATAACACATTGTACAAGTTTTTGCGATGAATTAACAAATGTAGGAACACATTGTTCAAAACAGGATCAAGCAAGTTTGTGTGTATATTCTCTTTCTCTATAGTATTTCATGTAAATGGGTATTGATTTACCTTTCAATTAGTATTACCATTGACTATCTTAATGGAAACATCTATTTTATAATAAATTCATCTCCTGCAAGTACTGTCAGATCTCTAGACTGGAACAGATTGTTCCAACATATTTATGTGCTTTTTTGATTAATTACAAATATTATTTATTGTGTACATTTTTAAGACAGATTACTTGCATTCATGGAGCAAGAACAGTATACCAAATGACACTAACACATGCAGTCTTATTAGCATGAATATCTGTTTGAGTTTTCTACTTGACTAAATCATTGACTTACATAATAACTTCTTACTGGATACAGAGCCTGCCGACCCAATTTGCAGCAGCTTCATTACCAAAGTGCAGAGCCATCATCCATCAGTGATGTGAGACATTCTATCTTTGGTCACAGCTGCATGTGAGAGCCTCTCATTGGCCCGAGGTGTGAAGTCTGGCTGCACATAGACACTGGCCTCTTCGAAATTGGTTCAGAAGGGCCTGTGAGTGCTGTGGCAAATAAAAGCAGGGTGAATGCATGGTCGGGTCAGTTCTAAGAGACTGGTTTCCGACATCAGCTGCAGATCATTCTTCATGCCATATCAACATCACAGAGAAATCTGATCAGGGCAAGTGGGCCCAGAACGGGTGCCTCAACAACTAGTGCTCTCTTGGGTGGTCGAAGAGGCCTGTCTCAACCCTTCTGGCTGTAGCCTCCTCACGACAGATGTGTAGAAGAGTGATGTGGCCCATGGGCCATAGTTTGCCCACCACGAGTGCAGCGGACTGGACTAGATGACCATAGTCCCTTCCAGTTCTATGATTCTATTGGTATGTCTTCACTACCCACCAGATCAGTGGGCAGCGATCAATTTCTATCACATCTAGTCTAGACACGATAAATCGATCCCCAAGTGCTTTCCTGTCGACTCCTGTATTCCAGTGCCGCGAGAGGTGCAGGCGGAGTGATGGGGGAGTCGACTTCAGCTATATTATTCACATAGCTGAAGTTGCGTAACTTAGATCGATCCCTCCCCCTTCCCCCCCAATGTAGACCAGGGCTATGATGTGCCTGAAGTACCTATCAGGTACCTCATCTGTGAAATGCGGAGGAGGGAGTTAATATTTGTTGGCCTTCTAATCCAAATGAGATCTTGCTCAATAATATGGTCTGTGAAGTATATAGAACTATTTATGCAAATAAGTGAAAGACTGGAACTCATGATCTCCACCGCTTCCCACAGCTCCCATTGGCTGGGAACAGCGAACTGTGACCACTGGGAGCTGTGAGCGGCCGTACCTGCAGACGCTTAGGTAAACAAAACGTCTCGTGGCCCGCCAGGGGCTTACCCTGAACAAGCTGCGAACCAAGTTTGGGAACCCGTGATTTAGCCCCATTCCAAATTTCAAGTTCCTACTCCAAACCATGATGGGACTAGAGCTCTTCAAAGAATTGGTTGAAAATATTTGTTAACATTGTCAAAATTACCGATTCTTCTCTAGTGTCTTTTTCTTAAGCAGATTAGTGTTTGTTTTTGTTTTGTTTTGTTTGGGTTTTTTTTCTGAAACTTTCAAAAATAAAAATATATATCAGCCTAACTCAAAGACCAAGTTTGGAAAAATTTCAGCCCGTTATTAAAGCAGTGCTATGCCACTTAACTATAGGTATCACTACCATTCCTCTGAATAATGCTAAAGTCCTTTTATTATTTGTACATATGTTTGTCTTGTATGAAAATTGTAGGCAATTCAAAGAAATGTTCTCTTTTTACTCGATTGAGTTCCCAGCTACAGGTATCTCTTACCTTTTAATGGTACATAGCATCTTGCTCAGATTTTGTGTGCACGCATATGTGTAGGAGGGTTTGTTCTCACTGCTTTGAATAAAACAATAGGTCTACAGGATAACTCATCTGGCCACGTGCTAGTGTTGAATAAGGACCCATGAGTTAGGTTGCTCGGGAGAGAAAGGCAAAGCACTTAATTACCCACATAAGTACTCAGTTCAGTCTGTCTGTTAAAAGAAAAGGAGTACTTGTGGCACCTTAGAGACTAACAAATTTATTAGAGCATAAGCTTTCGTGAGCTACAGCTCACTTCATCGGATGCATTTGGTGGAAAAAACAGAGGAGAGATTTATATACACACACACAGAGAACATGAAACAATGGGTTTATCATACACACTGTAAGGAGAGTGATCACTTAAGATAAGCCATCACCCACAGCAGGGGGGGAAAGGAGGAAAACCTTCCATGGTGACAAGCAGGTAGGCTAATTCCAGCAGTTAACAAGAATATCAGAGGAACAGTGGGGGGTGGGGTGGGGGGGAGAAATACCATGGCGAAATAGTTTTACTTTGTGTAATGACTCATCCATTCCCTGTCTCTATTCAAGCCTAAGTTAATTGTATCCAGTTTGCAAATTAATTCCAATTCAGCAGTCTCTCGTTGGAGTCTGTTTTTGAAGCTTTTTTGTTGAAGTATAGCCACTCTTAGGTCTGTGATCGAGTGACCAGAGAGATTGAAGTGTTCTCCAACTGGTTTTTGAATGTTATAATTCTTGACGTCTGATTTGTGTCCATTCATTCTTTTACGTAGAGACTGTCCAGTTTGGCCAATGTACATGGCAGAGGGGCATTGCTGGCACATGATGGCATATATCACATTGGTAGATGCGCAGGTGAACGAGCCTCTGATAGTGTGGCTGATGTGATTAGGCCCTATGATGGTATCCCCTGAATAGATATGTGGACAGAGTTGGCAACGGGCTTTGTTGCAAGGATAGGTTCCTGGGTTAGTGGTTCTGTTGTGTGGTGTGTGGTTGCTGGTGAGTATTTGCTTCAGATTGGGGGGCTGTCTGTAAGCAAGGACTGGTCTATCTCCCAAGATCTGAGAGAGCGATGGCTCGTCCTTCAGGATAGGTTGTAGATCCTTGATGATGCGTTGGAGAGGTTTTAGTTGGGGGCTGAAGGTGATGGCTAGTGGCGTTCTGTTGTTTTCTTTGTTGGGCCTGTCCTGTAGTAGGTGACTTCTGGGTACTCTTCTGGCTCTGTCAATCTGTTTCTTCACTTCAGCAGGTGGGTATTGTAGTTGTAGGAATGCATGATAGAGATCTTGTAGGTGTTTGTCTCTGTCTGAGGGGTTGGAGCAAATGCGGTTATATCGTAGTGCTTGGCTGTAGACAATGGATCGAGTGGTATGATCTGGATGAAAGCTAGAGGCATGTAGGTAGGAATAGCGGTCAGTAGGTTTCCGATATAGGGTGGTGTTTATGTGACCATCGCTTATTAGCACCGTAGTGTCCAGGAAGTGGATCTCTTGTGTGGACTGGTCCAGGCTGAGGTTGATGGTGGGATGGAAATTGTTGACAGATTGACAGAGCCAGAAGAGTAGACTTCGGAGAAATCCATTTTTATTTTTTAATAATCTCAATCGATAGCATAGATGTTTATTTTTAAACCTTTTTTTTGTATTTGTATCCATTTAAATTTTCACAGGTTGCCTGAAATTAGGGGTGTGAAATTAGGGGGAAGCAGGGATGGGGGGTCAGACAATAATTATTTAATTACACTTGACATTGAGATTTAAAAAGCTAAAGCTTTATAACCATTAAAACAAACATTGTCAACATCACATGTCAAAATAGAGAAAGTAAAAAATCCTTCAATCAAATGCTAATCAGTTCTCAAGCAGCATTTTTCTTAGGTTGTCTATCTGTAAATAAATAAACAAATAAATTTCAATTATTATTGATGGAAATACTTTTTGTTGGTTTGTGTGTGTGCGATGATGTCAATATTTAACGACACTGATAAATAATGCATCCGATGAAGTGAGCTGTAGCTCACGAAAGCTTATGCTCTAATAAATTTGTTAGTCTCTAAGGTGCCACAAGTACTCCTTTTCTTTTTGCGAATACAGACTAACACGGCTGCTACTCTGAAAACTGATAAATAATGTAATCCTTCGCAACCTACCCATATGCAAAGCTGCTGCCATATAAATACTTAGTACCTGGCATACCCACAGTGTGTATATGCCCTTGCAGCAGCATTCAGAATGGGATTAGCCCAACAATAATTAGCGACCACTTTCACAAATGCTGGGAGTTCTGTCTTTAATTTTGGACTGTGGAGAGCCACACCGTGTTTCTTGGCTTATACTCTGTGAGTTCAGACTGGTATTAATGACACCATGAGGAAGTAACAGATTTCAGAGCACTAGGATCATCATCATAAAGTGGTTGAATTTGAAGTGATGCTCTACTATTAACTTTTGACAGTCACCTATGTCTATTGACTGTGGCAATGGTTTGCTTTTTCACTGATAAATACTGTATATAATCAGATCCTCCCCTTTAGAAAATGCAAAAAAGGGCTAAACATTTTGGGGGAATCTCTGAATGTTGTTGGCGCAGCAGAACTTTTCTGCCCTGGTTCCCACACGAATTTCGACATAAAAGGTTTATCTTCACTACAGAACTAAATGGGTGCTGCTGCAATCGGTGCAGTGGCATCAATTTAGCGGGTCGAGTGAAGACACACTCAATTGATGAGAGAGTGCTCTCCCATCGATTTCTGCATTCTACCTCAACGAGAGGCAGAAGCAATGTCGGTGGGACAACATCTCCTGTTGACATTGCATAGTGTGGACCCCGCGGTAAGTAGATCTAAGCTACATCGGCTTGAGTTATGCTACTAATGTAACTCAAATTGTGTAGCTTAGATTGACTGGTGGCGCATAGATCTGGCTGTGGAATTGGTTTGCATATCTGCTCTTCGGAAACACACAGTCCTTGTTCAGTGACTAGCTCCACTGTGAAGCTTGACTTCAAGATGTTTTTCATTTAGTCATATAGTATCTTATTTTAGCTTCATATCATTCAGTGTCTGATTATCCCGGACATTATTCACTGCCACAGTTTAGAATGCTTTGGGCAGCAATGAAAATGACAAGAATTATGTCACTAGCATTTTGTTGCAGCTTGGGAAAGCTATGAGTAGTAGCCAAGGCAGGCAGGCACTGGAGTATTCATAGGAGAAGAGGTCCCAAATAAAAGCTGGGGCAAGGTAGAAAAGCAGCAACTCTTCCCTTCTTCTTCCTTCCCACTGCCTCCCCCATAATAACAGAGTCTGCCATCTACTCTGCAGCATCCAGGAGGTGCAGGATTGAAAGGAGAGAAAAAGGAAAATCCGTTTCCTTTCCTAATAGCCAAATGGGTCTATGAGGGCTTCAATTGATTAGGCCTTTACTAAACATACAAAAGATCGACCTCTCATCTAGGCACAGCATCTTGGTAAAAGCTCCTGTGCTCTCTGGCCAGTAGTTGTCTAGTAAATTTTTCAAATCCTGTGTATTCGAACATTATTTATTAGGGCTTGCAGCATTAGTGGGCACGCAAGTCAGGGAAGTGATACGTATGTGACATACAGTCTCTTCAGTTGTATTCACAGCAGTGATTACTTGTGGCCTAGCAGAGCCATAAAGCAGGTGCTGGCATGCTTTTTGTGACACTGACATTTATGCCACACAATCTCATGTTTTTGTACAAGCAGTTTTCCTGCGGTGTTTGCTCAAATACAATGGACTACTGCAAGAGCTAGCAGCAAACACTTACCATTTTGCTGAGTATCTGTGAAGTTTCAAAATATGTTGCCAAATTAATTGCTGCTGTAGGTGGGAGTGGAGATTTGTGTGTGTGAGAGAGAATTTACTGATGCTTCTTATCCTTTGAAATTTTGGAGCGGCGGTTGGAGGGAAAATGGATAGTTTTCCTTTAAGAAACATAGGGCATGTCTACAGTGCAGCCGTACCTGATCTAGCTTTAATCTAGCTAACTTGTATACTAATAGCTCGGAAGCCACTGCAACACACGTTTCAGCGTGGGCTGGGCGTAAACCCAGTTGGGACCTCTGGAAATTGCTTGGGCAGCTAGCCCATGGTGAAGCACATGCTGCTGTGACCTCACTGCTATCAGCACATAAGCTAGCTAGATTAAAGTTAGCGTGGGTATGTCAGCATTTGCTGCATTTCCCTCCCCATTGCAGTACAGACATGCCCATAGGCAATCAGAGGGAGAATCTATCTGTCACATATGAAAATACAATATTTATATTTCATTGTAATGTTTTAATTGGATCCAGAATCCATGGAGTGTCCCGAATTCACACAGTGTCCTGAGTACTATATTTTATCTCTGTATCTGTAGTTTAGCTGAAAGATATATAAAATCATCCATTTCCTTTCAGATCGGAGGAGATTCAAGAACACTGCTTATTGCAGCTGAGGTTAGTATTAGCTTACAATAAAACTATTTCTTCCAGATCTACCTATTTAAGATCATAGCATATAAATACAATGGATGTCATTAAAATCTTAGACGTGCCTTTGTGAGTAATTACATTACTGTGACATTTGTGGAATTCCCTATACTAATATTAGGGAGTATCATGAATTACTTACAAAGGCAAAATTATAAAGATGCCAGCTGGAATTTACTCTGAAGAGTGGGTATGTAAAAATGTTTTGGGGTGCAGTGTTTGTCTCACAAGGATTTCTGTGCCCAATGTCTTCAACTTACAGATTTTTTTTATATGATTAAACCCTACAAACTCAAAACCTCAGCTCCGAGAGTTAGATTGGCACCTTTACTTCTCATGCATCATAGCTGATTCATGCAGCGCACATTAGACCCTCAGTTACATCTGAGTAATTCTATTGTCTTCACATTATGCCTCAGTGACACAGCTGTATAACCTCTTGGCCATCAATGGATTTGCACAGGTGTTACTGATTGGGACTTAGTAAACAATTCTGCTGATTATGTACGAGTTAGAATAGAATCTAGCCACTCCCTTTTATGTGTATTTGTTCTGTGGGGCTAATAGGAGTAAAAAGCAGAAAATGTATTTTAGTCCCTAACGTCAGCAGTTGATTGAAAACAGAGAGCCAGGTTTAAGTAAAAAGCTGCCTTTTTTAAAAATAAAAAATGTACAACTGCTCTTTAATGGTGACCACTTTACATTACTTTTTGTTTATGCCTTCTCCACTTCCAGATGTTGAAAACATGCAGCTCTATGTAGCTTTTGTACTCTAGCAAGTTACTATAAAAAATGACAGCTTTTTTACTGACACCAGGTAAGCCTAGTTTACTCTTAACCCATTAATAAATGTATATAGCCCAAATCTGGAAATGTGCAATGCAGATCTGGTGAAAGAATCATGCTGTAGGACTTGAGCAGTTACCATGTACAGTTAAAAAGCAGTGATTTCTTCATCTTATATTCACAATTCAAATGATGGCAAGCTTTGCAGGACAGAAACCTTGTCCAACTTTGTAGCAGATCAAGAGATCCTGTGGCACTATATTTATGTATTGAATTGAATAGTGTATTTGTTACCAAGAAGCTATATAAGTAGTGAATAATGTATGTAATTTATATAAGTAATAATAATATCCCAAGTGCACTTCACTTCAGTTTCATTCTATCCTCATTGCCCTTTCTCCTTTCCTGAGTTCTTATACTCATGTCCTCCCTCCCTCATCACTCTTTCATCATCTCCTTTGGATTGCTCCTCCCACTCCATCTCTCAGCAGGAGTCCGACTGAGCACTGTGGTCACCTTCTACAACTCATGCCTGGGTGACTTCTTCTGTTTGTATAGCTCTGTTCTCTGTGCTTTGACTCACAAATCTACCTCTGTCACTTTTTGTCTCCCGTCATCCAGTCCCATGTTTCTGACTCTGTCTCTGACAAATAATCGCAAAAAGAAAAGGAGTACTTGTGGCACCTTAGAGACTAACAAATTTATTTGAGCATAAGCTTTCGTGAGCTACAGCTCACTTCATTGGATGCATTTGGTGGAAAATACAGTGGGGAGATTTATATACACACACAGAGAACATGAGGGGGTGGGGCTCTGTCAATCTGTTTCTTCACTTCAGCAGGTGGGTATTGCCTCTAGCTTTCATCCAGATCATACCACACGATCCATTGTCTACAGCCAAGCTCTACGATATAACCGCATTTGGTCCAACCCCTCAGACAGAGACAAACACCTACAAGATCTCTATCATGCATTCTTACAACTACAATACCCACCTGCTGAAGTGAAGAAACAGATTGACAGAGCCAGAAGAGTACCCAGAAGTCACCTACTACAGGACAGGCCCAACAAAGAAAATAACAGAACGTCACTAGCCATCACCTTCAGCCCCCAACTAATACCTCTCCAACGCATCATGAAGGATCTACAACCTATCCTGAAGGACGACCCATCACTCTCACAGATCTTGGGAGACAGGCCAGTCCTTGCTTACAGACAGCCCCCCAACCTGAAGCAAATACTCACCAGCAACCACACATCACACAACAGAACCACTAACCCAGGAACCTATCCTTGCAACAAAGCCCGTTGCCAACTGTGTCCACATATCTATTCAGGGGACACCATCATAGGGCCTAATCACATCAGCCACACTATCAGATGCTCGTTCACCTGCGCATCTACCAATGTGATATATGCCATCATGTGCCAGCAGTGCCCCTCTGCCATGTACATTGGTCAAACTGGACAGTCTCTATGTAAAAGAATAAATGGACACAAATCGGACGTCAAGAATTATAACATTCAAAAACCAGTTGGAGAACACTTCAGTCTCTCCGGTCACTCAATTACAGACCTGAGGGTGGTTATCCTTCAACAAAAAAACTTCAAAAACAGACTCCAAGGAGAGACTGCTGAATTGGAGGTTATCAGTTGAAGTCTCATCTTGCCTTAAGGCCACAGAATATCAGTTACTATGCCACCATCATATTAGCTGCATGCTTCTCCAGTGCTGACACTTCTGTTGAAAGAACTGGAAACATTTTCTTGATCTCCCGTGTGTAAACAGCTTCCATCCCCGCATTTTCTCTAAGGGGAATCAGCTAATATCAAAAGCATAAGGAGAGACATAGCTCAGTTCCAGTCCTTGAAGTGCTGAATGTCAGGATATTGCTAAACATTTTTTAAAGTTTTATTTACAATTTTAGTAAGATAATTTCCAGTATTCCTTTAGCTGTGAGTTACTAATTGTACGCACTGAATCTGAGTCACTGGACACAATACCAAGAAGATATTTAATGTATACAACATACTTAGCATACTAAAGCAAGAGATTCTTCTTTCTGCCATAAAATTTATATGTATAATGTATAATTTCTGAGTTCAAATTAAAAAAATACTTGCTTGGGAATGCAACAAATTTTAACACAAGTCTTATCAGAAGACACAAGTATTTTATCTCCTGATACAAGAAAAACTGAGGATATGTAGATTTCTATAGTAATTTTTGCTTGAGGGACATCTGATAGGAGTGTAGATGAAAAAGTTCATGGGAAGCAAAATGCACAGATCAGAATTGAGTAATTCTATGATCTGTCTGTTCTAATCCTTCTCCTTCTCCTTCCACTCTTATTGTTTGTTACTCTCTATCATTATATCGTATCTAAAATTAGGGTTTGATCCAAAGCCCTGTAATATCACTAGGGTAACACCTACACTGCAAAGAAAAACCTGCAATATCAAGTCTCAGCGCCTGGGTCAACTGACTCTGGCTTTCGGGCCTTGGACTGTGGGGATAAAAAGAGCAGTGTACGTGTTCCCACTCAGGCTGGTGCCTGGGCTCTGAAATCTGGCGAGGAGGAAGGGTCTCAGAGTCTGGAATCCAGCCCAAGTGGGAACATCTGCACTGTTATGTTTAGCCCTGCAATCTGAGCCCCACAAGTCCAAGGCAGTTGACCTGGGCCCTGAGACTTGATGCTGCAGGTTTTTCTGTGCAGTGCAGCTATAACCAGGAGTCCAATGATCAATTTGATTGTGTTTTGGACCAGTGCCTTAGATTTTAAGGTGTTTGGAGGCAGGAACTGTTTTATGTCTTTTTAATTTAATCTGTAAAGTGCCTAGCATGTTTCTGGGTGGTGTTATGCAAATAATAATGACAATATGTACAGATCTAAATGTTTATGGAATTTTTTAAAATTGTGATAGTCCTCTTTTAAAAAATACTGATTTGTTGCCAGTAGAAAAGAAAACTGATTTGTATAAAAATAAGGCATATTTTGAGTACCTTCCTTCCTTGTCCCCAAGTTCCCTACACAAATGAGCAATGGAAAGGTGCCTAGGGAAAGTATTCTGTGAATTGCAAAATCAAACACTGAACTCTGGAACTGCACATTTTTCACATTCTCAGTGTTTATAGTAGTACCACATGGAAAGCTCATGTTGCATGCACAAATGCTTTTAGGGCTTGAGATATCGGTGTCCATGAATAAAATATATTTGCATTGGTCTTCTATAAACAAAAAGAATAGAATTCTTTGGAAAACTAGAACTGGTCTGCATTCAGAGCAAAGTAATCAGAGATGTACTAAAATGTTATTAAAGTTACAGTTATGTGTTTATTCACATATGGATATAAGTAAGAGCTTCACTGCTTCTTCTGGCTGGTGCAGATTCTTCTGGCTGGTGGTTTTTCATGTGAAGATTCCTTCTTTCCAGTGGATCTTTTGAACATTAGTCTATGCACTGTGCTCATAACACATCAACCAAAGAAAATCCAGATACTATTAGAGATAGTCAGGAATTGTTCAACACAATGTTATTTTGTCAGAAAATGCTGATCTCTTGAAACTTAAATGTTCATGGGGAAAGATTGGTCACAATGAATGTCCCATTTCAAAAACCTTAGGGAAAGGGAGGGAGGGTCAAAATTGTTGAAACATTCTATTCTGTTTTTTAGTTCAAAGCAACTTTTTTGTTTAGAAATTTAACATATTGTAAAAACCATATACAAATAAAGTCAGAACTGAAATACTGTGAAATTTACATGTTTTGATTGACCTGATGCAAATTTTTGTCAGTACATAATTATTTTTTTTTAGATTTGTCTTTTTGTCCCTTTCAGAGATCCTAGCATCCCTTCCTAGGCACCCACTAAGATTACTGTGAGGGGAATCAAAGCCTCCATGCTCTGGATGTGCAGGGTGTTTTAAGCTCCTGGACCCTGAATGGAGTCCAGACACTGCCCCCAATTTCAGTGTCCCTAGCACACTCTTACAGTGCATACCTTCTATCTGGCTCCCCTCTTCCAAGTGTCGGAGCCCATTGTCCAACTCCCTAGCCACTGTTTGCAAAGCACTGACCCTTCAGACTCCCCCATACTTAAACATACCCCTGTCCCAAAACTCCACCCCAAAGGTGTGAAGCTTTATAGTTTCAGGAACATGAAGTAGTTGTGAAACAGTCAACACACACTCATTTTGTTCAATCTATCAGCTTTATGTTCTATATGGTTATGTAAAGCACAGGAGAATACAGATCACACCAAACTATAAAACATCCTAAATGCAATGTCCCTCACCCTTCCCTTGGGAGATCATCTGTGTTCTGTCAGGCTGGGTCTTCCAACCCCTTGCCTATCCTGCCCCTATAGCAAACTTCCTCATCTTAATCTGGTGCAAGATGGCTCTCTCTCTCAGTTCCCCCCTGTGAGTGCCTTTATGTCTATAAATGGAATGAAATGGAAACCTGCTGGGATCTACCAGCAGGTCTACCTGCTGAGATCACCTCTCCTTTTGTTCTGACTTTTGGTCATTTTCCATTACTCCAAAACCCCATTCCCCTCAGACAACAGGAGGAAATGTTTTCACCCAGGTAGAGCAAACCTGTTGTCCCAAGATGTTTTACTTTGAATAGATGATCAATGAATGCTGATCTCTGGCCTGGCGGAGACATGACACACTGTGCTAACTTCTGGGAGATTCACATATACATAGTCTTTCCTTAACACTGTAATTTCATGATACAATTTTATAAAATCACCCGGAATTCAGACATGGTGCAGACAGAACCACTAGTTCATCACAATCCCAATTTGAGATGGGAAAACATTTTGAAATCTCAAAATCTTGGTATTCAGCTCATGGTACTACTCAGTATACAGTAAATCACACAATTTAGCAAATGGTGTATTTGAAATATGAATTGGATTCTTTTTATACCCCTTCCCCCTGGTTTTTATGCTTTATTCCTGTTGGAGCCATTGGGAGTAATAAGGGTACAGCTAATGGCAGCATTTGGCTCCTAATTCATAAAACACTTATGTGATATTGAAGACACATGGGATACATCCACTAGATTATATAGTGGATCTCCTTGAATTCATGATAAACAGATGATAGTGCTGGACCTTAACATAGGAGCGTAGAAGGAAATCCTTCAAAAACATTGATGAATGGAAAGTGATACTGTAGTGTATATGCATTCTGCCCCTTATGGGAAAAATGAATTGAGTGGCATGTTCTTAAATTGTTCACAATACCTGTATTTATAAAAGAAATATGGACAGAAGACAAACATGCCTGCTTATCGTAAAGAAAACCTCTGTGCTTCCTTAATTTAATATATTCAAATGCAGTTGCACTATGTGAAAGTGAGATGCTTGTAGTACAGCTGATAAATACAGATCTATTAAATAAATAATTGTCACACACCAAAACTGGAAAAGAAGAATTCTACATTTAGACTACGTTCTGTTTCATATGTATATGTGCTTGTGCACTTCCATAATGCATAGAGTGGAAGTAAGTGCAGAAATTGCAGTTCCACGTAAACAACACACATGGTTATTTCTGTCCAACTCACCATACTGCAAATTATGTTGTAATTGTTTCTTCGTAACTAGTCATTTAATTCTTCATATAGGCCCCAGTCTTGTTTAACCGGAAGGGTGATGGTTTGGGAAGGACATGAAAATTCCCTGTGAAAAACTGAGTACTCTTGCAAAACATACGTGCATTATAAAGACCAAATGGAGTTCCTCAATTTATTTGCTTAATCAGAAAGGCTGTTGATCACTGAATATATATGATATGTAGTATTTTTTATAAGACAAAAATGTAGTCGTGCACCAGATGCACTTATTTAAGTTTCATTGTTATTTTCTTTCAGAACCTTAGCCAGGTTGGCTATGTAATAAAATAGGGAATTAAGCTTTGACTTCCTATGCAAATTAAGCAAAAGTAGTTTCCTCCTTCCCTTTGTATAAATTAACTATCTTTAAACTAATCAAGGCTATTCGTTCTGGAAAGAATGCAGCAATATATCTTTCCCCTAAGGTGGTTTAAGGGAGTTTTCATGGGAAGATGTTGAAAGTTTTCCTTAACATACAGGACAACATTAGGCAAAGTCTGTTGCAAAATTATACTCAGTTCCATATCATTGCTCTTCAAAATGCTTGTTGATGGATTCAAGGTTTTTTATTTATTTTGTTTTATTTTTACAGCAATTGCTAAAGTGGCCATTGCTATAGTCTCTGGACAACAATTTAATAGAATTCCTACATTCTTGAGAGCTCATGAGATATGTTTATTAGGGATCAAAGATCTGAATCTTTTTCTGTATTAAAATCTAGAGGGCGGTTTTTAAAAGTGTTTAATGGATTTAGGCACACAAAATGGACCATTGGGCTGGCCCAGTATGGCCATTCTTATGTTTTTACATTGCCAAATACTAATTTTAAGAAAAAAAGCATCATGTATACACCAAAGTATTTATGCTATATAGGTATGGTGCTCCTAAATGTATATATTTAACAGTGGTCATCCTTAAAAAATCAATATTTGCCAACAATTACTACACAGAGCCTGACCCTGCAGAGTGCAGATACAGAGCATTATACAAGAAGTAAGATAAAAAATGATGAGCAGAACAGGGAGTATAGGGACCCTGTGACAAGACATCTGTTTTACGACCATCTATTTACTCCTCCCAAGTACATGGAGTAAGGCCTGAGAGTGGAACGCGTAGCTAAGTGCCACACTACTTTAATGATGGGCACACGTAAAGAGAAACTGTCAACGTAAAAAAAACTCACTTCTTGCCTAAAATTTTTTTTTACCAATGATTTTACAAGAAACACCTATGATTACTGTAGCTGGAAGAAATGAGACAAGTTATTTTCCTCTCTTTTGTTTTTTTTTATTTTGTGCATCTGATAGCACTCTATATAATACGATATGTTGCTTTTTTGTATAGTCAATTAATTTCTACTGACTCTTCTAAACTACTTGTAACTGACTAAATTTAAAGTTATCAGCATCACTTTAAACCCATGTTTCCTCAGACATGCCCATTCTCTAGTCACACCATATCTCTTTCTTTCCCTGCGCTCTTGGAAGTGAAGGAGCAGGTGTATAAGAAACCTCCTGCTTATTATCAGTGTAAAGGATCATGTCCAGAGCTTAACCTCATATATGCCCACATATAGCTTCCAACTGTACTATGGGTGGTGCACCTTGCTGTGTGCCACACAAGAACTTGCAGGATTAAGATATCCCAGTGTTCCTTTATATTTAGACCAGGAATTAACTGCAGTGTCTCAGATACTGTACTGTGGTGACTTTTGGTAGATGCTGAATTTTTAATGATGGAACCCATATCACAAAAATCACAGTCAGCTAGCAAAATGATTTTTTTGCAGTGATGAAGAAAGCAGAAGAGTTATAGATCATGATTGTGATATCATAAACGATAAGAGAGGACATAAAAGTGTAGTTTTAACACAAATATAGTGTTTTAATTGTTCAAGTAGAACAGTAACTATACGTTAACTAATAGACTTATAGTATGATTGCAAAATGTAAATACTTAGTTGTGCTGAGTGAATTACCTCTGCTGTCAGTGTTGATGCTACCCCACTATCACTTGAAGAGTGCATAGCGTCTCAGCTGATTTAAAACGGACTGATCCAAACTGAATAAAAAAAGAGCTCTGTCAGTCTTTTTCCTTTAATGCTGTTAAGGGATGGCTCATCTGTTCTCTGCCTTGCAGGTTCACTGGATGGGGAGAAGGTGGCATCCTTTTACCTCGTCACTGAAATATCACTGTATGTGATGCAATTGAAGCAGACTGAATAATTTACTTGACAAGTTCTCCCTCTTGTTCTTCTTGAGAAATGATTTTATTCAATTTATTTGTTGCTTGAGTTTCCGGATGGGAAATTTCTCTCATTACCTCAGTCATTGACAAACAGTAATTAGGTGTGTGTGTACGTGGTTCTTGCTAAGAAAGGTGCAGAAAGTCAGATCCTTGACTGGTGTAATTACCTTTATGCAGTGGCTCTGCCAGAGAATTCTGGGGACCGTGTTACCTCCAGCTGTGTTAAACAGTGCCAATCCTGTATCAATTACACCAGTTCTACAAGGGAATCATAGAGCGTTCACTCTTCAGATTTGATTTGCACAGGCATTTGTGGGAAGCAAATATAAAAGGGGGCTGTGCCCAACCACAGCAAATTCATTTTTCAATTGGAATGAATACTTGCAACCATTTATTTAATGCTATTTACTTGACTCTAATGGTTTTTTGGTGGTCAACTAACTGCCTTATAGATGCCAGAACAGAATTTTATGTCTCTGGATTTCCCTCACCACCTTTTTGTTAAATTTTATCCTTAAAGCCTTTATTGCTTTTTTAACAGGGAAGAGGTGTAGGTTTTTTTTAACAGTACTGGAGACCTGCTTTAATAAATGCCTATTAGTTATAACAGAGAGATGTATACCTATTTTTAGTTAACCTAATTAATGTGAAAACTGAGCTCTTGATTGCAGCAAAATTGACTAATAAAAAACAGGTTGGGAGAAAATAAGCAGTTATAAGGCTGTGTGTGTGTGAATAGGGTTTTTGAAAAAGTATTATTTGAAAAAAACTAAACAGCAAGTTATGGTTTAAAAAAAAAGTACCAAGAGAAAGTTTATATTCGATTGAAAGAGGCTTTTTTAGCATGACATGATATACAAATGTTGCCAAAGTGTAGAAAGGGGATAGGTCCTTCGGTTATATATCAGAGGTGGACTTGTACAGAGACTAGTACTTTATTAGCACACTGCCTGTTGTCCAGCTTTTGTACACAGACATGCATGGTCCTTTGGAAAAGAAATCTATACACACACGTAATAGGTCCGTCACTATTTTATTGGCAGAGCTAACATTCTGCAGTAATTCTTGCAATACTGACTGATCCTACCTTCAGTGATCAGGTTCTCAGATTGCAGCTCTGTGGTGACCTTAAAGGTACACACCATTACAAGCACTATTAAGAGTTTTAACCCAAGATATTTATGTCTGTACATTTGGAAAAAGTCTTCACTGCTGGGACAAAAAGGCTGCTAAATCTATAAAAGCCATTGTTTGGACAGGGAGACATGTCCATGGGGCCCATGCAGAGCCTCTTTACTAGGCTGGCAGGTTTGGTCTCTGCCAAGGGTTATGGCTACTATAGAGAAGGACCACAGGATGGATTGACTGAAGTCAAAGTGATTTAAATCAGCAAGCAGGAAACCTCAATTTAAATAATCAATTTTATTTGTGTTTTGCATTTGTACTTTTTCGTTATTTTCCTGAAGGCTGGTTCTCATTGGTTGGTAAACATGAAAACACGTTGCTTTGTAGCTAAATGTAACCTCTACACGAAATTTGGTGGTGCTTTTTGCCAATCAGGAAGATGCACTATATCTATATATTTAACCAGTTGTGTCGCTTTACTTACATTTATTCTGATTCTTATTTTTTACATTTCCTGTTTTAGAAAATGGTGAATGAGGCATTCCTTTAGTAGATGAAGATTAATACATTACTTGTGATGTGCCAAGCTCTGTTTGGATAAAAATCCAAATTGAATTAAAAATGCACAAAACTAGCATTTTTTGTTTATTTATTTTAGTAAATAAAACTAGCTTAAATGTGCTGGAAATGTAAGGGAAAAGAAAAAAATTTACAAAAAAAATTTACAAAAAAATTGTAAACATGTTTTGCACTTAAATCTAATTGGTTAAATAAACAAAGGAATTATTATTGATCGTTAGTAAATTGAACTGATTATTTCTGGTCCTTCAAGATTTTAGAACTAGCGGATCTCATTCTCTCACACCTAGCTTTTATTCTTAGGTTGCAAGAGGAAAACAAGTTTTTTTTGCTTTCGTCCACTTTTCTATTGTTTTGTTTTAATATGAATGAGCAAATCATTGAGCTGAATTAGTTGAATAAACTGAAATGAAGAAAATATTTTCTCTGCACCCGTAGAAGAGGCTACTGCTGTAACAAGCCGGGTTAGCATTTCAATAAACTCTGGTTCCAGGTACTTAGCTACTGACTTCCACCAACTGAGTGCTTTGAAACTTAGCAGCAAATAAGTACTGCTTAGTAATATATTTTTGTTTAATTTAAATGATTTTAATAGACTATCATAAGTTTAGGCCTTAACATTAATTAATTTCAAATTTAATTTTAAATCCATCTCTCAGTGAATTTGGTAGAGAGGTGGAATGCAGGGGATGGAGAAAATCTTGGCTAAATGTATGGTGAGAATAACGTATGAGATTTCAGTCAACCTGTGCTAGGCGGAGCAAAGAGAAACCTAGTGATTTTGTGAAATCTACTTATCTGTGATTTAAACTGTTTTGCTAAGGCTGAAGATGCAGAAACCAGGAGATGTTTCAAAACCATGTCAGAGATTGCAGTAAACCATCCCACTCTCAAATGTCCTGAGCAATGTAATTGTCTTGCAGTTTCATTTGCACTGAGGGCTAACTCATTACTGCAGTAGTGAGGGGAGGAGCTCTTCTTACCAGAAGCTGTGGGCAGGCAGGTGAGCTGACTGTTAATTTGTGGAGTCACCTGACTCCTCCATTCTTGCTCCCACATTCTTCACAGTGTGTCAGATGCATGTATTACAAAGGAACTTGAATATGGCACAAAAATGAATCAGCCCGCCCATCCATATAATAGCTTTGGGAGTGTAACAGCAGGGGGGAAAATAGTTTTTTTGAAGAGACCAGGAGCACTGGATAGTCTGACTGAAATTGGGAGTCTTCTGGCAAAATCAGACAAATTGTTGGAGTGTTAGGGGAGAAAAAGTGAGAAAGCAATTAACTCACACCTTCTGGTGTTTAAGGATACTCTTGAGGATGAGGCACAAGACTAGAAGGTAATAGGGCTTGGATTCTGTTGCCAGCTTTGTTAACTTCTTGTGTCATTTTGGACAAGTCACAACCTCTTTGATCCTCGGTTTCCCCATGTGTTAAATAGGGATGATAATGTGTTTAGTATGGTGATGATTCTTGTGTTGTGAGGATTAATTCACAAATGTTTGCAAAATGCTTATCTGTATTAAGTTTTTGCATGTTTATGATGTAAATAGGGAGAAGGATGGCCCTGTGGTTAAGGCACTGCACTGCACTGGGACTCAAGAGAACTGGGTTCCATTCCTGTGTCTGCTACAAGTCCCTTTTGTGGCCCTGAGCAAGTCACTTAAATCTCTCTTTGCCTCAGTTCACTGCCTGTAAAATGGGAAAAAGAAAAGGAGTACTTGTGGCACCTTAGGGACTAACAAATTTATTAGAGCATAAGCTTTCGTGAGCTACAGCTCACGATGCATTGCATCCGATGAAGTGAGCTGTAGCTCACGAAAGCTTATGCTCTAATAAATTTGTTAGTCTCTAAGGTGCCACAAGTACTCCTTTTCTTTTTGCGAATACAGACTAACACGGCTGCTACTCTGAAACCTGTAAAATGGGAATAATACTACTTACTTTCTACCACTTTTTGCCTATGACTCTTTAGAACAGAGATGGTGTTTTACTATATGTATGTATAGCCCCTACCCCACTGGGTCTTGTAGGAGCAGCTCCTCATTGCCATGGAAAATCCCAGAGGAAAGAGGCCACCTTGCATATTGAGCACCACCCAGCTCGATCTCTGGCAAGGTGCTTAAAGTGGTTGGATCGTATAGTCAGTTTATGTCCATCCCTGGAGCAAGTGTAATATACTAATAATTAATAGTGAAGGGATGCCATTTCAAATATTTTAGAGAGGCAAATTAGTATTTGGATACATACATTTAAGATTCATTTTGTCACAATATTTTCCTTACTTGGCAGGACAGGAATGGGATGTCAATAGTCCCTACTGGCATTGGGATTTGAGCACTGAACCCTTTAGGCACCTTTCAGAATTCAGCCTTAAGCACTCATAGCACTTCTTGTTGGTGGGGGGTTGGAATGCTGCACATTCCATTATCTCACTCTGAAGAAAGAGACTGTAGTAAATACTCTGTTTAACGAAGTAGTTCAGAGTGTTTTGTACAATCATAAGAAACATAGGCTCTGATTCAGCAAAGCATTTAAACATATGCTTAAGTCCCTACCTATTCAATAGAGCACTTAAATATGTGCCTAAACATTAGCATATGCTGAAGCTTTGCTATATTGGGATGACTCAAGAATGTGCTTCAGTGCTTTGCTGAATTGGGCCCATAAAGGTAAATTACCAAAGTTTTCCTATAATAGAAGTCTCTGTGGAACAGATGGGCCATTACTAGGAGACAGACCAGACCTTTCCTTATTCTTCTTGCAGTTAAGGTAAAGAAATGTCTAAAAATACTATTTAAATTGCTCCCTACTGCGTAGTTATAGTAACTTTCATAATATAGATGAATACAATCATTAATTTGATAGGAATCTTTTGAGGTTAATTTTATGATCCTTATTGGACTAAAACAACAACCAAGTTTTTTTTACGTTTTGGATTTGTCTGCTTTTGCTCTGGAAAACCTGCTGTTTAGTCTCTAGTTGGGCACCCAGAAATGGAGGCATCCAAAACCACTAGTCATTTTTACAAATCTTGGCCAGTGACTAGTTCAGTGTTGAGGGGAGGGATGTTTTTCTCCTTATAATTCACTCACTCTCTCCTTATAATTCTCATGCCTGTAGCTCCTAAAAATTTTCAAGAGAGGCTCCCTCTGGCCTCTCTAAAAGGTGCTCATACCAACCCGCTGTTTTCATCTATTCTGAAGTGTACACAGTGAGCATTGTTCTGTACTGTCAATAAATTTGATCTCTGTTTTCAGGAACAAAGAGAATATTTCCAGTAAAGGGCATATACTACAAGTTTGTTTGCCAAACACTGCTGCCTCCTTCCGTGGTTCTGGGGAAGCATTTTGTTGAAATGAAAAAAACAAATGAATAGTTTCCCCAGTCTATGAGTACACACTCCCTTGGGACATGGGGTTTATTATAGGCTAAGGAGAACATTTTTGTGGGAGCCCTTTGTTGAAACATTGGCAGCACATCACTGGACCAGTTGCCGATACAGATGGAATGCTTTGCAGCACAGATGGCTTCTCAGTATTTGAGGAAGAGGAAAGGTACTTTATGTACACTATTGTGTGTGGAGGAGGAGGGGGGAGACATTCCAAGCATATGGAGTGGTATGCAAGAAAGCTCTTTTTGTACGTAGCGCAGTTTGTTGCACTTGAAGTACAGCAACCTCTCCTCAAGTGATCTGGTTGGGAAAGTATAAACATGATGCACAGCAAGTGTCTAAAGTTATTGTAACACTTTAATTGGAGGAAGTAATGCATACAGATGCAATAAAACCAAAGGCATGGCCTACAACAGCCTACGTTCCTAAGTTTATAACTAACTGTCACATCCCAGGGACTGAAAATTACACGAGTCAGAGACTTACTTTATAAGTCCCAGGACCAGTGCCAAAGCAGCACTGCTGGAACAGGGAGCCTGTTGCCATTTTAGGGTTTGTTATCTTGTGAACAACTATGCCTAGAGACAAATGTTTCCCATCGGTGGGAAGCCAGTAATCCTAATTCTCCAACAGTGTATAGCATCCATGTCTCACCAGGGTGAGCCTTGTGTGTAATGGCACCATTTTGATACCATCTTGCCTTCTTCTCTGTCCTTTCCCTCCTCCCCGACCCTTCAATGCTAGCTTCATTTTAGGTAGGACTAATGCTGTGCATCACCTGAGAGCTTGCAATCTGGTCTTTCAAGCCATATAAAGTGTTAGTGTATGACCTGATGTTTACTGCTAAAATCTTGATGGAACTGTCATGCTGTTTGGAGTGGTTCATGATCACAAGTGCCTACCTCAGGGCAGACTGTCAAAAGCAGGGCAGACACCGCAGATTGATGGTATGTTCTGTAATTAGATTTCACCAACTCCATAGCAAATGTGAATGTCTGGATCACTGTAACAGTCTTACCATGGAGTCAAAGACAGTCCTATTGGGCTCTCCATTCTATCCTACCACCACGGCAAACTAGACTTAGTGATAAATAGTCACTTATACCAAAAATCACAAAATATTCAGGTTACTCCCAATCCCAAGAGACCAATCACTTACCCCAGATCAGTTTGTACCTTAGATCTCACACCAAAGGCAACTAGGCTTATCAACCCTCCAGGATTGTCCTGGAGTCTCCAGGAATTAAAGATTAATCTTTAATTAAATATTTTGTCGAGTGATGAAACCTCCAGGAATACATCCACCCAAAACTGGCAACCCTAAAGACAATGTGGTACAAGACAAGCTTGTAGTAAACTAATTAAGGATTTATTTATAATTAGAAAAAAGAAATGGGAGTTATTTACAGCTTAAAGCAAGCAACATAGGTGCACAAATGAATTCAGTCAATGTTTCCAAAAGTTGACTGAGATGTAGTAATCTGTCCACTGCATGTCTTTTAGGCCTAACCCAGGTTGACCCTGGGGCTCTCTGCTTTTTGCTTTTTATCTCCAGCCCTTGTAAGAGTCCAAACAACAAACAAATGAAAATTTTTCATGTCATCTATCTTTATTACCTTATTCCAGCATTTTAACTGATGGGATGAGGCCTTCTGCATGTACTTCTCCATAGATGGATGGTGCAACCATCAAAGCTTTTTTCTGACAATGGTCCATTTAATTTGGTAACCCTCCTGGATGATTGGGGGGAGCCGCTCTTCCCATTTGAATTCACAAGTTCAGAGCTGGCATTTTTACAATTATAAAATGAACTTATATTTTACTTTATAGCATGGAATAGAGACATTACAAGAAAAGACTGATGCATGCAGCAACTTGGAAACATTTTATAGAGACGAAGCACATCCCTACAAGTCTAACGCTTATCTTGAACAATATTATATAGATGAGCTGCTCTGGTTTCCAGCTATGAATTTGTCAGTGCTCGCTGATGCCAACACACTTGGCAAGAACTGGTTTACAGCATCACAGGAATTACAAAGTGGACTGTGATCAGAAAGTAACCTGAACTGAAGGTGTGCTTGCCACCAGATTTGTGAAATTATTTTTCTATTTTTGTTATTGAATATTAACAGTATAAAACTTCTCAGTTGTTACACAAAAAATGAAAGTGAATATTTGTACCTCAACTATGGTACAATTTAAATTGAGAAATGATTGGACTTCATCTCCCACCCCACATACACCATAAGTCTTATACTTTCTAAATGTAATTTAATCTCTTCTTCTTTCGTATGGCTGTGGAGAGCAGCAACTACAATTTCACCTGAAGTTGATCGAGCCAAATGGCTATATCCGGAGTAGCAGAATTTATTGCAGTAATGCCTGCTTCATATTTATAACTTGGGCAGTAGATAGTGATGTGTTCAATGATCTGTTGTGGGGAACCACTCAGACACCGGGGAGTCATTGATTTTCCATTTGTGCATTAGATGTCCACATCTACCATGGTTGGTTCAAATTTGGTTCAGAGTTGACCAAGATAGCCATGGTCAAACTCAGGAACCTTCTGCGTGGGATCTGGCACAAGGTGCTTATTTTTTAAGTCTTGTTTAGCCCAATCTGCTTTCCAAGCCTCCTTCTGATCATAGTCTGACTGCATGAGGTTAAGCGAATATTCCCAGAAAGGCTTGTGAGACTTACGATGTTGCAGGAAGGCGTTGTCAAGGTCTTGGTGAATAGGAAGACATCTGTTTTCACAGGTTATATGAGCTTCGTGGAACATTGCAGCAGTTCTGCATATCAGTGGGGGAGCGATGTTAGGACAGGTAGCCATGGTGTTGGAGTCAACTTAAGGGTTCCTGTGATGCACCATATCACTATATTCAGCTGGACATCCATAAGTCACATGTGGCTGCATTTGCTCCATACTGGTGCACAATATTCAGCTACTGAATATGCAAGTGCTATTGCAGATGTTCGCAACAGTGATGCTGATGCATCCAAGTTGTACCTGCTAGTTTCTGGATTATGTTGGCTCTCGTTTTTATCTTTGCAGCTACCTTCTCAAGATGATCATGGAAGGAGATGGTGTGGTCAAGTTTCACTCTGAGATATGTCAGAGTGTAATCGTGTTGCACATTTTTACCACAGAAAGCTACTTTCAATGTGTGTTTGGCACTATTATTATCTAGATGAAATGTGCTTACTATTGTTTTTCCAGGGTTTGGTTTGAGCCCCCGTTTCTGGAAATATTGTTCCATATTTTGGAGGTCCTCAGTTAATGCTTTCGCAGTGTCATGGAGGTTTGATGCTTGGATTGTCATGGCAAGTTCATCTGCATATATACAATTTTGTGATTTAGTTGGAGGCATGTCACTTATATAAATATTTTAAAAGGTTGGCACAAGTATAAAGCTTTGTGGTAGCCCGTTGTTTATGATATGGGATAAGCTGGTCTTATTACCCAGGTACACCCGCAGGCATCTGTTACTCAGCATGGTCTGCAGCAGGCAAAGTGTTTGGTCACAAGGTATAATTTTATCAAGTTTCAGCATCAGGCCCTTAATCCATACAATGTCATATGCAGATGACAGGTCAACAAATACCGCACCAGTATTTAGGGTTTTTTTGAGAGCCAGCCTCAATGTGAGTTATGAGTGCCAGAACTTGGTCACAACAACAACGTTTTGGCCAGAAGCCTGCCTGTTCAAGCCTGGCTCATTAAAAGGGCATATTCTTCTGAGGATGATACCTTCAAGAAGTTTATAGGTACATAATAGAGAAATTGGCTTATAGCTTCCCACTTTCCAGGCTTTGGAATGGCAATTAGCACTGCCACACACCATTTTTCAGGGATCCATACTGTCCTTAAGGTAACGGAGTACAATGTTGCTAGTCATTGGAATCCTTTAGGGCCAAGATGGTGGAGGAATTCTGGCGGAATACCATCAGGCCCTGCAGCCTTCCCTTTTTTCATTATGGAAAGGCCTTCTTTTACTTCCTCAGTGCTGACAGTGGAAGGTTCTCCTCGGGAGATTGATGCAAGTGTTGTTGATACAAAAGTTGTTGATACAACTGTATTTATCAAGTGGTCCTTTTGTGTTCTCCACCAGTTTGGAGGCTATTGAGTTTGGCTGGATTTTTGGTGTCCGGTATTCTGTGGAATTAGCGGCTGCAAGATGTCATAGTAGTGTCCAGGCTTGATGACTTGAATGTGTAAAATCAAGGTTTTGCATGCAATCAAGCCAGCGCTGGTGTCTTGCTGTGTCAAGGGAGTATAGCAGGGCTTTTGTGGTATCAAAGTTTCTGGTCTGATTGTATTGCTGGACCAACTCCTGCGTCTCTCTCGTCCAGCAAGAAGTGTGCTTTTTCCGGAAGCCTCGGGGAATGTTCTTCTTTCCTGCTACTTTCAGGAGTCCTATGAACCGTTCATAGCATTCTGGTTTTGCAAGAATCCTTGCAACAGTTTTCTCAACAGTCTGTTTGTAGGCATCTCAATCAGCTTTAGCAAAATTCCATCACAGTACCGGTTTCAGAAAAAACACAGGAATTTCAATGCCTACATATATCATTATAGGCTTGTGTTGGCTGTTTGGAAATGCTGATAGTACTTCACATGTTATGATGAGAGTGTTATCACTTTGGTCTTTAGACATGAATGTTAAGTATGGATTGTACCCTCATTGCCAGCGGCTTGAATGGAATGTTGATTGTTGTTTTAGTTCATAGATTAGTTGTAAGTCTTGTGCAGATATCCAGTCCAGTCCATCGGTTTCATTTGTTTTATAGCCCCACCTAGTGTGGTGACTATTAAAATCACCTGCGTAGATACATGGAATAGGAGTGCAGGGTAGAGCTGGTTTTGGCCATCTTGTGCTAGGGGCTTTATAGATGTTGGTAACATGGAGCTCCTCTACTTTGATAGTTGTGGTAAACGTAGTCTCTTCGGTTGATGGAATAACATTAAAATCTGTGGTGGTGTCCTTGATGTATATTGCCAAGCCATATTTAGGATGATAATGGCTAGTCTTTAGATTCTATCCATAGCTACGGTAGTGCCTAGCCTCTTAGTCATTGCCAACATGGGTCTCTTGCAACATGAGGATATCCATGTTGTGAGTCTTCAGCAAGTTTCCAAGGTATTTCCATTTTGCTAATGAGAGTCCTTCAACATTAAGTTGAAGGATTCTTATTCCAGGGCCTATTTGGCATGTTGTATGGCCCTGAGGAGGAACTTTAGGATTTGCTGCTCTGATGACTGAGAGATCGCTGAGCAATGTTTGGTCTCCGAGTTGTTGGCATTCGTTGTGAGTTCTCACTTAACAAAGTTGGCCCTGGGAAGGCTGCTGCTTTCCACCTGACTTAATTTAATTAAACTATTGAAGCGCCTCTTGAATGTGAACCCACAATCTGCTTACAATATCAGAGGCATCAAGGGCCTCTAATGCAAGTCTTCTCTGGGTGGTAAAAATATAATATTTTCTTTAAAGTATGACTCTGTACTGAAAGTACTTCTATAAAACAAGTCACTGACTCAGAGCCATCTGGACCGCTTGGTAAATCACAGAATCATAGGACTGGAAGGGACCACAAGAGGTCATTTAGTCTAGGGCACAAGCACATAGGGCATAAGCAAACAATATGGGTTTTAATATGGCTAAATGTAAATATATACATGTAAGAACAAAGAATGTAGGCTATACTTATAGAAGAGCAAAACACTATCCTGGGAAGTATTGGCTGTGAAAAAGATTTGGGGTTCATGGTGAATAATCAACTGTACATGAGCTCCCAATGTGACACTGTGGTCAAAAGACCTAATGCAATCCATGGATTCATAAAACAGGTGACTCTCAAGTAGGAGTAGAGAGGCATTTTACCTCTATATTGGCAGCAGTGCTTCCGCTGCTGGGATACTGATTCCCATAATTCAAGAAAGATGTTATTAAATTTGGGAGGGTTTAGAGAAGAGCCACAAAAAGATTAAAGGATTAGAAAACATGCATTATGGTAGCTGAACAAAGAGATGATTAAGGGGTCACTTGATTACAGTTTATAAGTATCTATGTGGGGAACAAATATTTAATAATGGGCTCATCAGACTCACAGAGAAAGTATAACACAATGGCTGGAAGTTGAAGCTAGACAAATTCAGACTGGAAATAATGTGTACATTTTTAACAGAGAGTAATTAACCTTTGGAACAATTTACCAAGGGTCATAGTGGAGTCTCCATCACTGACAATTTTTAAATTAAGGTTGGAAGCTTTCTTAAAAGAGATGCTTTAGGAATTATTTTGTGGAAGTTCTGTGGCTTATGTTATATAGGAGGTCAGATCTGACAATCCCAATGGCCCCTACTGGCTATGAATCAATGAAAAATGGCATCTTCTTAAATCATAGAACTACTTCATATGACTATTCAGAGTCATATCTGCTTCCTTTGGTGACAAAAATAATATTTTACTCCTTTTTACCTCAAAATAACTATGGGAGAGTGGATTGGATTATAGTCTGGTTCACACAGCAGCTAAATTCCTGTTTGCAGGACCAAATTCTGAAGAAACCACTGAGATGTAATAAATAAGGAATTCCATAATTACATTTTTGTATAAACATTTTTCAGAATAATCAAAATGGGCATCTTGTCTGGACCACCTCCAAGTGTTACCCCCATAATTAATTCCTTCCCAACCACAAAAACTTTCTCTATTATATAAAAAAAATAAGCAATTTTTATGAAGAAATAAATGACAGAGAATTAATCTCCCAAAGAAGTAATTGTCTAAAAAAGAGATGGGGGTTCCCCTGACTTTTTGGAACCTATGTAATTTTGCAGCCTCACTAAAAACAATATGAGAGTAGCATCACTTTGCTACACAATCCCCCCTAAAGCTTCTCTAGAGCTACATCCGGTACTTCTCTCATTTATTTCTACTAACAACCTGTACCACAACTGGGCTTTCTCTCCTTCCCCCATGGACCAATCTAATCTGATTGTCTCTGGAACTGAGACTTGAGAATGACAAACTATAGCCCACCTTCCTCTCCTAGCCTGGGTTTAGTGAATCAGCTGCAGAAAATAAATATTTCACATATTGGACAGATGAAGGATTTCACACAATTGCAGATTGCTTCCAAGACAACCAATTCTTGTCACTTGAATGGCTTAAACATAAATGCAATGTTGAAAACAAAGCTTTTTATGTTTCTTCGACTCTATGATTTTATATGTAAAGCATTATCCATCTCTCCCTTGTCCCTTCAACCACCAGCAGATATAGAAAAGCTGTTAGCATTAACAACTAATACAAAACAATTTATAACCTGAATCTATTCTTTCTTCCAGTCAAGATGGGATGAAAAATGTCATGCCACTTCACAAGCTTTGAATAAATATTTTGGGATTTGAAATTGCTCTGGTTAGTGCCTATAAATCCTCAATATGCAACAAATGTATCCAAATGTAATACAACATTACACGTAGATTACACTGTTCCCCTACTACAATGAACAAAATCTGAATGGGTGTCTCCCAGAATACTCCAAATGCCATCTTTCTAAAGTAGTGGGTTTTTTGATTATTTAGTTTTACACAAATCCTTCCTTTGGGCAAAGTTACTTGAGAAGCAAGTAGCAAGTGGGCTCCAGCCATACCGAATCTCTAACAGTATCTTTGTCTTTTTCCAATCAACAGGTCTTGATAACGGACATGGTGCAGATAGCACTTGTAGACAATCTCCTCCTGACAAATTTCCATGCTGTGGCCTTTAAAAGCTCGCAGTTGAGCAGACTCTCCTTATCTGACTTTTCTTATTCCTCCCGCACAGAGCTCAGTGTTATAACTAGCAACTGCACCTCCTCCGGGAAAGCTGCTCCCAACTGTGGAGCAATTCAGTTGTCCTGTCTCCACTTGGTCTTCTGTGCTCTGCTCCCCAATCAAATCTTGATCCACATCAAGGGTCCAGTGCTAATTTTTTATAGACCCTCAATGAGCTGGAGCCTAGCAAGCTCAGCAATCACCTCTCTAAGACTGCTCAGGCTACCAGAACAATTGTGAGTGCGCCGGATGGAGCAATGGTGAAGTACTTGATGACTGGGCTTTCTCAGTAGCGAGCCTGCATTTGTGGAATCTTTTACCACCACAGATCAGGGTGACCTGAGATTTCCTGATGTTAGTATGCAATGTAAGATGCATCTTTCAGTGAAGACCTTCCCTTAATACAGTGGCTGTAGAATGGTGATGTTTTTCCAGGGGAAGAATAGATGGATGAGATTCAAGGTGCCTAGACACACTAATGATCGGCACATTAAGAACATAGCTGGCTGCTTTCAATGCAGCCCAGGGATTCAGCCCCTCTACCTGCTTTATCGTAATTAGAGTACGGCTTTTTGCACTGTTTGAGGATCCTCTCAGACTATTGTATTCAAGGGGGTGGCGAGGATGTGATAGGAAGTTCTGAGGGGCAACTGGTGTCTATACTGTCTTAGGGTGAATGTGTGTCCAATAAAGTCTCCCTTGTGTTAAACTGGCATTGTATGAGGCTCACGCTTCTGTAGCAGATCCCACGTTAGGAACAGTTTAACTACCTCTGATCATTCAACATTGTTCTTTCCATTGCCAGCCTTCTAGATTCCAGCCAGCAAGTCGTAAGTTAACTGCCTACCTTTCTCACTCCTCTTTATTTCCTTTTGTGTAGCAGACAGACTTTTTAGTGTTAGGTACACGAACTCAGAGACATTTTTCTCTACCCTACAGTCTTAATTGCAAACAGTCTCTGTCTGGGTTCCTGCAGAACTTGTTACTTCCCAGACCCAATGGGCTTCAGGACCATGCCCTTCCCTTATGCTTTTCAGATTCTATTACAGGCATCCACTTCAAGAAACAATAAATGTTCTTCTGTGAGTATTAAGTTTGGAAATTCCCTCAGGATTCCTGCCGGTACATGCTTGGGCTGTGAAACTAGACAGGTTCATTTCATTTTTTTTTGGTTCTCATGCATCAGCACAAAGATGTTTTGTTTTGAGTTTCCAGTGCTGCAGGGGAATAATGCTTAAATATTCTGAGGGCATCTCTACTCGTATTGTGTTTTATAACTACACACCCCTTTTTAATTTTACAAACTGTAAATTTTGGAAAAAGAAAAGGAGTACTTGTGGCACCTTAGAGACTAACAAATTTATTAGAGCATAAGCTTTCGTGAGCTACAGCTCATTTCATCGGATGCATTTGGTGGAAAATACAGAGGGGAGATTTATATACACACACAGAGAACATGAAACAATGGGTTTTATCATACACACTGTAAGGAGAGTGATCACTTAAGAGGAGCCATCACTTTTGTTTCTTAATGCATTTGTGTCTTGCTTAATTGAACATGAGTCAACAATGTGATGGAGCCTAATATCATTGTGGGGTGTATTAACAGGAGTGTTGTATGTAAGACATGGGAGGTAATTGTCCCACTCTACTCAGCACGTGTGAGGCCTCAGCTAGAGGACCTTGTCCACTCCTGAGTCCCACATTTTAGCAAAGATGTGGATAAATTGGAGAGAGGCCAGAGGTGAACCACAAAAAATGATAAAAGGTTTAGAAAACCTGACAGACGAGGAAAGGTTAAAAATGGGCATTTTCAATCTTGAGAAAAGAAGACTGAAGGGGAACCTTATGCCAGTCTTCAAATATGTTAAGGGCTGAACAGGGATCAATTGTTCTTCATGTCCTCAAAAGACAGGACAAGAAGAAATAGGCTTAGTCTTGAGAAGGGAGATTTAGGTTACATATTAAGAAAATCTTTCTAAGGCTATGACTACACTAGAGAGTTTACAGCAGTGCAGTTGCACTGATGCAGCCATGCCGCCAGTATGCATCCGATGAAGTGAGCTGTAGCTCACGAAAGCTTATGCTCTAATAAATTTGTTAGTCTCTAAGGTGCCACAAGTACTCCTTTTCTTTTAGCCATGCCACTGTAAGCTCTCTAATTATTCCACCCCCTGCGAGCGGCAGTAGCTATGTCAGTGGGAGAGCTTCTGTCCACCCTGACACTTCAGTCCACCCAGCCGCTTAAAGTGGCATAAATTATGTCACTCGGGGATGGCTAATTCACACCACTGAGTGACGTAATTTATGCCCACATAAACTGTAGTGTAGCCATTGTCTAACTATATGGATAGTTAAATCTGGAATAGGCTTCCAAAGGAGGTTGCGGAATCCACATCATTGAACGGTTTCTAAGAACAGGTTGGACAAACACCTGGCAGGGACAGTCTATGTTTATTGGGTCTTGTCTCAACCCAGGGGGCTGGACTTGATGACGTCTTGAGATCCCTTCCAGCCCTACAGTTTATGATTCTTTGATTTTAATATTTTAGGCTGTACCTAAAACAAATTGATCAGAATACATTTGAATGTAATGATCAGTGATCTCTCTGTGATAGAGGAAATTAGTCTGTCTAAATTTTGGAAGACAAAGGGAGAGATAAGTTGTGAGCTATTGAACTTTTTGTAACTGCACCATTAATGCCTATTAGCCATTGGCAGCCATGAAATGCCTTTTTGTATTAGCTAGACCCAGTACTTTGGGGATATGCCTACATGGCAGAAAGTGATACAGTTGGTGAAACTGTACCTCTGGGTACACATAATAGGATCCTTCCTTTGATATGCAAATATGCTGCCAAGTTGCTGCATAAACAATTCATGGGAGAAGCAATGAGAGGTAGCTAAATCATTGGATCAAATATTGGATGTAAAATTAATCACTGGGAATGGGGGACATACATAAAAAGAATGTTTTTGCTTTGCATTTTTTTAAAAAGAGAATTTAAATGTAATTCTACATAATTCTATTCTCAAAGCGTTTAATTGTATTAAAGAGTACATAAAACATAATATATCACAATTGTTACAGCTCAGATTAAAAGACAGCCTATAAATCTAACATATAAATCTAGTTTACTGCAGAAAAGTGTTTATTAATCTAAGCAAGACTTTTATTAGACAGTCAGGAGTGCCTAACCCATAAGATTAATTTTAAATAAGCATATTACATCACAAATGTTAATCTGGTTACTTTACAGGCAGAAAATTAGCATTGATTATATTTTTTTAGTAATCTAAGCAATCCTGTCGTTCCTATTCTAACCATGAGCAATAATCTCATGAGAAACAGTTCAGAGTCATATACTGCCCTAGATCAATGTGCAGATATCTTGTTGACATTAATGGGAGCTGAGTGCATAGATTTGGTCTGCTTGACTCAGGTTGCTTTATTTAACACTATACAAGAAAAGAATTTAAATTAATCACAGTCCCCCCCCAAAATAAAACGTTGTTGTTTCATAAATGCCACCCAAATCTTCACCATAGAGGTCCTTCCTTCCAAAAATTAGTCTCCCTTTAGCCATCTCTTGTGCCTGTTATTCAGCTAAGGCTTTGTCTACATTGGAACCGGAATGACAAAAGTTTTGTCATTCAGGAGTGTAAAAAAAGCACACACCCGAAAAACAAAGTTTTGCTGACAAAAAGCACTAATGTGAACAGCGCTATATTGGCAGGAGACCTCTCCTGCCGCCAAAGCTACTACCGCTCGTTGGGTTTGGAAGTTTTTTGTCAGTGGGAGAGCTCTCTCCTGCCAACAAACAGTGGCTACACTGTGGCCCCTTTTAGCGGCACGGCTGTAGTGGCACAGCTGTGTCGCTAAAAGGTGCCTAGTGTAGACATGACCTAAGATTTTATTCTCTTCCATTAAGTCAACAGAAAGACTCCCTTTGATTTCAATAGGATTTGGATCATGTCCCTAAGATCTTAGAGGGACATGAGTAGAAAACTGAGAAGGCAGCACTGAATTATCATGAGGCAAAGAAAATATTTTTTGTTTATGGTTTTCTTTTATTTTGTCATATAAGAGGAACAACATGCTAGGCAGAGGCATGGCCTCATTATAAACAGATCTTGTATCGAGCAAATATGTAAGATTCTCTTCAATATTTAATTGCTCATAAAAAACTGTCTCAGATTCTCTTTCAACAGGAACAATATTTCCTTGTTAGCAGTTGCTAAGGTATACTATAACAACAGAATGGGAAAATAAAAGTATTTGTCTTTAGACATTTTGAATTTGGATCTTTTTTCAGCCAACTCTCCAAGTATGCTGCAATTAATGAGCAGAGAGCAGGTTTTCTCACTAAAAGACTCACCAGTTTACACAGGAGGTTCTCAATTAAGTAAGTCACAGTTGCTGTGACGTTGATTTTTTTGGAAGCCAGTTGCCAGAAACTGACCACTTTTAGGTTAGTAATTTCCAGACCTGGTCAGAAAAAAGGTCTGGTATCATGTCTTTGGTTGCTTCAGAAAAGTCGGTATTAGAAATCCCATAATGGGTATACTGTATATCTTAATTTTGTATGGTGCTCAGACACGATGTTGCACTAAACAAGTAAATGAACAAGCTCATAAGGGAAATTCCTATTAAAAATCCCTTTAAATTGTGCTATCTGTTTAATTTTCTCTCCATCGAGCAGTATCAGATGTCAGAATCATTCTTGTTGCAGAGGAAATCAGTGACACAGAATCTTGGTATAGTCTAAATTAAACTGGTTTGTTTCATACTGTATTTATATCCTGTTTCTGGAACAGAGGAAGCTACAGACAGCACACAGACAATCCCCATCTTTCAGGCATCTCAGCCTAAATACCAATGCCCAGTTCCCTGGGAGCAACTCTACCCCAAGAATAGACTCTAGTTAGATAGATGAAGGTAGAGAGCAAACTGCCTTGCACCAAGTTACAGCTCCCCCAAAGAAACACCATCAGAAAATGAAAACCATCACTACATTTCTACCATGACTGAAATCTTGTTTGCACACTGAGGAAAAACAAATACAAGACACTGTATCATTGCCATCTGGTGACCACTTCCATAACTATTATTGTCATTTGTTGTGTGTCAGTGATGTGCTTTGTAATGTACAAGACTGAAAAATGGACAATCTCTGTTCTGAGGAATTTGTAATCTAAACGACAAATATACATAAAATAAAATGAAGATTTCTGCAAAAATTAATATTTTGTTTTATAATAAATAAGCATCAATAATAAATATAATAATGATATTAGTACAAGGTTAAGGTTGTCCAAGTTAGCACTCAGAAGTCAGGAATTGCAAAAGTGAAGGTGGAATGCACATCTCTGACTCTACCTCTTGAGCAGATTCATCAAGATGAAGTCTAAATGTGTGATCACCTATTATTTCCCAGACAATACAATTAGGTGTTCTAGATTTTGATTTTGATTTTTACTAATTTTTGTCATTTGTTTTTGTTGCACATTTTTACCAGAAATCAGTTGTTTCATTAAGAAATGAGAGAAACACAAAAGTTAAAAACAATCAAACAAATACCCATACAGGCTTTTATAAATTATTTCATTTATAGTTTGCATCCTAGGTTCCCATATTTAACTAAACACCAAAAAACCCTACTTTACCATAGTGCTGTTATGCATGACTAAGAAATAAACTTTACATACAAGCTGTAATTTACAGCTGACAGAGTGTGAATTTCATTGGAAATCCCTTTAAAGGAAACTTGCAATTTCCCCACCTCTCCCAGTGTTCCTTGAAAAATTATGATCGTTGCCTTTTTTGTTGTTGGTTACAGTGAAAACTACAGTCTCTCAATATAAAACAGTGGAGGTTGTTATACAGGTGTAGATCAGGAGGCCAATGAGTTAGGCACAATACATACATTAGTATAATATCTCTAGTAGGGCTGTTGAGAGTTTAAAAAAATTAATTGTGATTAATTGCACTGTCAAACAACAATAGAATACCATTTATTTTAAATATTTTTGGATGTTTACTACATTTTCAAATATATTAATTTCAATTACAACACAGGATACAAAGTGTACAGTGCTCACTTAATATTTATTTTTATTAGTAATATTTGCACTATAAAAAACAAAAGAAATAGTATTTTTCAATTCACCTAATACAAGTACTGTAGTGCAATCTCTTTATCATGAAAGTTGAACTTACAAACGTAGAATTAAATATAAAAAAACCTGCATTCAAAAATACAACAATGTAAACGAGTTTTTTCATGAAGTTGATAGATTTCCACTCCATACGGCTAAATTCCACACCTACTGACCGTTATTCCTAACTACATGCCTCCAGCTTTCACCCAGATCACACCACACGATCCATTGTCTACAGCCAAGCTCTATGACACAACCGCATTTGCTCCAACCCCTCAGACAGAGACAAACACCTACAAGATCTCTATCAAGCATTCTTACAACTACAGTACCCACCTGCTGAAGTGAAGAAACAGATTGACAGAGCCAGAAGAGTACCCAGAAGCCACCTACTACAGGACAGGCCCAACAAAGAAAATAACAGAACACCACTAACCATCACCTTCAGCCCCCAACTAAAACCTCTCCAACGTATCATCAAGGATCTACAACCTATCCTGAAGGACGACCCATCACTCTCACAGATCTTGGGAGACAGGCCAGTCCTTGCTTACAGACTGCCCCCCAACCTGAAGCAAATACTCACCAGCAACCACACACCACACAACAGAACCACTAACCCAAGAACCTACCCTTGCAACAAAGCCCGTTGCCAACTGTGTCCACATATCTATTCAGGGACACCATCATAGGGCCTAATCACGTCAGCCACTCTATCAGAGGCTCGTTCACCTGCGCATCCACCGATGTGATATATGCCATCATGTGCCAGCAATGCCCCTCTGCCATGTACATTGGTCAAACTGGACAGTCTCTATGTAAAAGAATAAATGGACACAAATCAGACGTCAAGAATTATAACATTCAAAAACCAGTTGGAGAACACTTCAATCTCTTTGGTCACTTGATTACAGAGCAAAGAGTGGCTATTCTTCAACAAAAAAGCTTCAGAAACAGACTCCAACGAGAGACTGCTGAATTGGAATTAATTTGCAAACTGGATACAATTAACTTAGGCTTGAATAGAGACTGGGAGTGGATGGGTCATTACACAAAGTAAAACTATTTCCCCATGTTATTCCCCCCTCCCTCCCTGTTCCTCAGACGTTTTTGTCAACTGCTGGAAATGGCCCACCTTGATTATCACTACAATAGGTTTTCTTCCTCTCTTCCCCCCCCCGGCTGGTAATAGCTCACCTTAAGTGATCACTCTCCTTACAGTGTGTATGATAACACCCATTGTTTCATGTTCTCTGTGTACATAAATCTCCCCACTGCATTTTCCACTGAATGCAGCCAATGAAGTGAGCTGTAGCTCACGAAAGCTTATACTCAAATAAATTTGTTAGTCTCTAAGGTGCCACAAGTACTCCTTTTCTTTTTGAAAAATACTATTTCTTTTGTTTATCATTTTTACAGTGCATATATTTTGTAATAAAAAATAATAATATAAAGTGAGCACTGTGGACTTTGTATTCTGTGCTGTAATTGAAATCAATATTGAAAATATAGAAAAACATCCACAAATATTTAAAAAATTTCAATTGGTATTCTATAGTTATAAGTGCGATTAATCGCGATTCATTTTTTTAACCGTGATTCATTTTTTTGAGTTAATCACATGAGTTAACTGTGATTAGTTGACAGCCCTAATCTCTAGAAAAGACTGACAAACAGTGGGAGAAAGAAAGAATTATCCCATTTTTTCTGATGGGGGAACTGAAGTACAGAGATTAAATGACTTGCTCAAGTTCACTCAGGAATTTTAAGGCAGAGCTGGGAATAGAACCCAAATCTCTGGACTGGATGTTAGTCCAGGGCCTTATCCACAAGAGCATCCTTCCACTTCATAGTGAAGAAGAACAGAAGTCCATTATTGGTTTCATGCAAATTGCAATTCCAGGTAGAAAAGATGTTTAGTGACGGCAAAGGCCTATTATGTCATCAAGTCTTTCCCGCTCCAAGAAACATTGACATGATAATAAATGTGGACTGTCCAAACCACTCTATTTGCTGCTGTTCCATCTTCACTTTCCTTGACCCAAAGCTCTGTCTCAGAATAGTCCTCTGCGGGAGGTCAAGAGGAAGGCCAGTGAGCTAGGTGAGTTTGGGGAAAACAGCTACACTGTACAGTTTCCTTCCTAGTTGCATCATTTCTGTCATATGCATATTCATAGACTGAAGTCAGAATTTGGTCCCAGGAGAGCACTAGTAAAGAAGTTTATTAGGTGACAATATAAATTAACAAGTCAAAAGCTATGAAAGTTACCATATTCATAGCTACAGGCCAAATGCTTTATTCATAGTGTTGTAGTGGCATCATTAACAGTACGTTTGTTTAAAAAGTAACTAATATACTGTTTGTGACCCTCATTAATACATGTGTTAAGCAGAGTGTGCTGCTGGTTTACACTGGTTACATTCTGCTTTGTTTTCTTCCAGGCAGATTTCCATTGATTTTTATTGCCGTACCAAATGCTGTTTATGAATATGGGTAACTAATTGACCAAGGTTTCTCACAGTTACTTCTAGACTGGCTTTTCACCCTTCCTGAGTAATGGTTCTTAGGAAGTTTTTGGCTTCACTGTTGATTCCAGGTTTTTCTGGTTGTATCGTGAAGACTGGAAATACCGGATTACAGGAAAAGAAATTTGTGTTGTTATTATAAAGCATATATATAGTGCAGTAAATTTACACTATACTTTACTAAAATAGAGACAGACACATTCCCTGCCCTGAAGAACTTATAACTCAAATAAGACAAACAAACATGCAAGAGAGCACTTGGGGAAAGGGAGAGGATTATCAGTGAAGGGAAGGAGGGTGGATTGCTTGAAGGGAAGGGTGTTGTTGGTTATCACTAATGTTTTTTATATTACAATAGTGTCTAAAGCTTCCAAATGAGAGTAAGGACCTGTTGTGCTGGGTGCTGTACAAACACACTGTGAGAGGCTGTCCTTCCCCAAGAAGTCTAACTCGTTGAGACAGACAAAGGACAAAAGAGAAGACAGAGACACACACAGGTGAAGTAACTTGCCCAGATTTGGACAGCAGCTGTGTGCTAGAGCTGTGATCAGACTCCTTATCCAGTGTGCTCTCTGGTGGAGATATTTGGATGAGAGAGGGGCGTGTGGCAGATCAGGCCAGGGAAAGTGCCTCAGATGTGAACTCAGGAAGCCAAGAGTGTACAAAAAAGAAAACTGGAAAAATAAATTGAGAGGGATGGGAGGCATGCAGGGAAGGGGTGAGATGGGGAGTAGGGAATATAAAATTGGTGAGGTTATGTAAGGCCTTCCAGGTGAAGACAAGAATCCTGAATGGGCTGTGATAAGAGTCAGTGGATGGATTCAAAGAGGGGATGGCATAGCTGAATGGAAGAGACTCGGAGCTTTTCTTTTAATGGATTTTATCACCAGAAACCTTGACTTAAAAACTATCTCTCAGCATATCTCTTAGCAGGCTTTGTACGGAGAACATGTGATGCTGTCACATAAAGTTTGGATTGCTATGAGCCTGGGGTGGCTGTATTGGCTCAGTGACAAAGGCACAAATGTGTTATGCCAAATTAGAACCAAAATAATATCATATGAAACCACCATGTACTTCTGAGTATGCCACAGATTTTATAAAAAAAAAGTATTTTAGAAATTTTTAAAGAATTTGATTGTCATTTATTAATTCAAACCCCTCTGTCTGTAAAGGCAGGATGCCTTAGATCTAGGAGTTCAATTATACAGGACTTGGAGGCAGAGAGAAATGATAATGAATACATTTTAGAAACCTCTAAAAATTACTTAAATTAGCTTTTCCATACATAATGTTGCTATGTGAAGCTAAGCTATCTCCTCATCTGCCAGGGCTAGAAGCAAGTGCTGTGTGTTCATAGCTGGAATCTCTCCTTTTCAGTGATGTTAAAACTCCTGTTTCTAGCCCCAGTGGGTTGTGAGATACTGGATTATAAATTTGTCTCAGGTGCAGGAGTGACTATGGGCAGTTACACATCAGACCAGTTTAATTTTGTAGGTGTTGGGTGTAGGAGGATTTCACACTGTGTCAAGGTGGGAATGGCAGAAATGTTCTGTGGTTGGTCAAGTTTTTAAAAAAACGGACTCTGAAACTTTTTTGAAATAGCTGTGGTAAGAATGGATTAATGGACAGAATGTGGTATGGTGAGCAAAGGCATGGGATAAGTGCAATTTATTACAAAGGGATACCCACAACTACATATAGAGAGAGAGAAAGAGAGAGAGAGAAAAAATCTGATTTTTTGTACTATATGGCATGGGTGAAGAGTCTAAACTCAGCTTATCAGTATAATTCAGTCTTCCAAAGGAAGTGGTGAAAGTCATGTTGCTTGAGACATCCCAAGCCAGACTCGAAATGTACTGGGCTATAGGGAACATTGCCCTAGATCATCCCCTCCAGCAGGAAGCCCTGTGAGAAGAGGCTGTGGTAAGAAAATCTCCATGAGGTTTCCTTCATATAGATTCCCCACCCCCACCCCATGTTATCCTGCCAAGGCAGCACAGTTGACCTCTTCCTGCAATTCTGGTAGATTCCCAAGAAGCCAGCGCAATCCATTTGGAGGCCCTGGATCTCCAAACTGCTGGTGCTGCCACCATTGCTCCCACAGCAATGGAACCAGGCTACCTGGGCGCCCTCTTGAGCACCTTGTTCCCTAGATTACTTCTGCGCCTTATAGACAGTGGTCTATGTAGTAAGGATAATACAGTCCTGGGCTGTATTTTTTTCTGACTAATTTCTATCAGGTTTTGGAGAGGTCTCCTCAGGGCAAAGAGGTTGGAGGAAGGTATCTTGATGGCAGCTGAGCTGCCTTTCCATGTAAAAAAGGGAGATATGCATCTTGAAGCTCCAGTCTTTGAGAGAACAACCTGGTCAAGTGACAGTGGACTGGACTAGATGACCTGCTAGGCCTTTTCTTTTTAATATTTCTATGGTTTTTAATATTTCTTAAGTTTTTTTATACCTGTTTTCTCACTTGCTTTCTTATTTGAGAGTGAGACTATTCAAGTAAGAAATAATTTTTTTCCCCAACATGCCTCTGGTATAGAAGCTTCCAGTTGCACACAATACAGTCATTTCTGTTACTATATTTTATTTCCCCACTTTAAGACAGGGTGCTGTATGTGCTCCCTTTATTGTTTGAAGTATTTATTTGAGAAATGTCATATTTGTAAAAAAGGCATTTTGAGGACCTTGGATGAAAAGCAGCAGTATAATTTTTAAAACATTATCATTATAATTTGATTAGAAAATGTCAGAAGCCTCAAATATATATGTATTTACATCTGTAAGGCTTAAAAAACTGCAATATGAAATGGTGAAATGGTATAATATATTCTGTAAGCATTCTTCCTCTGAAATGGAAGGCAAACAATTTGCAATTTAAAATCAGTTCCTAGACAAAGTGGAAAAACAGAGACCATCAATGGCACTTTGTATTTGAGCAGTATCCAAATGTGCTTTTTATCATTAGTTCACTGCATTGCTAGCTTGCAAACGTGCTTTTTTCCAGATAATTTTAGTCCTGCATATGCTTTTGTTATCCCTAAGCTGGACTTCTATATTGTCTTGCTTATTGTGTCTCCAAAATCTGTTATTTACAGACTTCAGTGTATTCAGGCTGCAGCTGCTAGGATTCTCACAAAAGAACAAGCACATTTGTAACCTGTTAAGACCTTACATTGGTTGCCTGTAAAGTTCTGGCTTTGATTAAAAAAAGTTGCTGAGTGACTTTTAAAACAATATTACAAAGGAACACCTATTTATCTCACAGATCTTTGTTTTATTTTTACATTCCTGAAATCTTCCCGTGTTCTACTTTCTGGAGGAAATCTGGCCTTTGTGTGTTCCAGATATTATCTTCAAAAACATTTTGCTGAACCAAAACATTTAGACATGTAGCATCCTGAAGGAGCAATTCTTCCAGACGATATGTTGTGTGAAAATTGGCTTTGCTAGATTTCAGGGTAAACTGAAAGTATGTTGTGACTTTCTCTCAGTTGTCTTAGGTCCATTGACATAATTATGATTTGTGGTTTGACTGCAGTGCAATGGTTACTGGTGTAAATGCTCATATGTGAGTATGCAAATATATATATATATATACACACAGAAACATACATTATACATACAAGATGTAAAGTGAAGTGTTGGTTATATGATAACTTTCATTTTGTGAGTGTATAGGATTACATAATTTTCCAGTGGCCGAGTCGGGAGTGAGTAATGGTATCATAATTCATCCCAAATGATTGAAAATCAAAAGAATAATTTCATTTCTCACCATTTTAATTCTATAAATATACCTCCAGTATTCATTGTGTATATAAGTTCCAGTTTCCCGAAGACTTATATTCTTATACACCTGCCAGTTGCAATAACAGATTGTGCTGCACTCAACCTCAAAAAAGTTCATCTCCTTATTGGTTTATAGTTTGAAGACTGGATCTTCCATAATGGGCACAGTTTGGTCAACCAAACATTGTTGTAAGATCCAAATTTTGAAGTGCTTAACATCCATATCTGCAACCAAATTTAAAAAGAGTTCAGCTGCTGTCTGGTGCCAAAAGAAGGGCCAGATTTTCAAAAATGCTCTGGCCACTATTTTGGGGGCCTCCTATGTTTTACATACCCAAGTGTGGAGGAAAATGGTAGCAGTTTTTTGGCACAGAAGGATATTATTCATTTCATTTTAGGCATTTTCAAACCATTTGAATTTCAGAGCTCAGATGGGTTTGGAGTTTTCAAACTATACAAAAATGCAGAGAGTCACCTTCACTAGAAATGCTACACTCATGAAATTAAGAATAGAAGCCAGAGTGGTACAGAAGTCATCATCTCTGAAATGTTTCTTCTGTGTGCTGAAGGCAAGAAGGCTAGGATGATAGGTAGAGAGAAAATTCTGTCATGATGTTGGCTGCAGCTGCTAATGCATTCTCTTTCTCCAAGTTCCTTCCTCCAAAGATGATCAAGTAGATATTTAACAGATGTAGTGAGTGGTATGGTCTAACTTTTTTTTTTTAAGCAAACTCTGCAGGTAGGATTTTCAGCTTTCTAATTGCAGAAAACCAAACACCTTTGCCCCGCCACATCCCACCCCTACCCTAAGGCCCCGCCCCACCCCTTCTCTGAGGCCTGCGCCCTGTTCACTCCATCCCCCCTTCCCTCCATTGCTTGCTCTCCCCCACCCTAACTCACTTGCTTATTTTCACCAGGCTGGGGCAGGGGGTTTAGATGCGGGAGGGGGTGAGGGCTCTGGCTGGGGGTGTGGGCTCTGGGGTGGGGCCGAGGATGAGGGGTTTGGGAGGAGGTGCGGGCTCAAGGATGGAGCCAGGGATGAAGTTTTGGGGTGCAGGAAGGGGCTCTGGGCTGCAGCAGGGGGTTGGAGTGTGGAAGGGGATGTAGAGCTCTGGCTTGGGGTGCGGGCTCTGGGGTGGGATGGGGGTTAGAGTGCAGGGCAGGGTTGAGTGCCCCAGCTGGGAGTGTGGGATGGGGCTAAGTCCTGGGGCAGGGCATTGGGGTGTAGAAGGAGATGCACTCTCCAGGAGGGAATTTGGATGCAGAAGTTGCAATGCAGGATCCAGGAGGGAGTTTGAGTGTGGGAGGGGCTCAGGGCTAGGGAAGGAGGTTGGGGATTAGGGCATGGGAGAGGGTTTGGGTGCGGGCTCTGGCTGGATGACACTTATCTCTGGTGGCTCCTGGAAGCGACTGGCATGTCCCTCTGCCTTCTAGGCAAAGGGGCAGCACAGGGCTCTGCTGCGTGCTTCTCCCACACACAGGCAACACCTCCACAGCTCCCATTGGCCACAGTTCCCAGCCAATGGGAGCTGTGGAACCGGTGCTTGGGGTGGGGGCAGCATGGGGGATCCCATGGCCATCCCTCTTCCTAGGAGCCGGACGTGCCGGCTGCTTCTGGGAGCCACATGGAGCCAGGTAGGGAGCCTGCCAGCCCCGCTGCACTGGCAGCACTGCCAACTGGAGTTTTAACAGCCCAGTCAGCAGCTGACCGGAGCTGCCAAAGTCCCTTTTCGACCAGGTGTTCCAGTCGAAAACCGGACACCTGGCAATCCTATCTGCAGCTCTACTAATCCGTAAATAAAAGCAACAACAGAGAGAGACTAGCTGAAAGTGTGTGGTATGTTGAAAACACCCTCACCTGTCTGGTAAATGGCCTGTATTTTTGCCTTATCAGATGGTGCAGTGACTGATCTAATGTCCAATATCTTATGAATCGCAGTGTGTGTAGTCCGTCAGTTCGACTATGACATTTTCGTGCTCTCTCTTTTTGTGGATTCTGGAGTGACTCTGAAGTCCAAAGGGTGACACGCATGCTCGTGAGCAGACTGGGAGACATTCATTGGTGAGCGTCTTGGTAGCTATAGCAGTAGTATGACACTTTTCCCTTGCAGTTGACAATCGATTATTTCTGTCCTCTTCAAAGACTTGGAAAGCTCTGAGTGACGTGTGCTGCCAGGCTGATCTATTTAATGCAGCCTTCTCAAGATCATCTGGTTTTATTGCACCAAAGTGTATGCTGTTGTCAATACTGTCCTTGTAGTGCATTCTGGGGCGGTCTTCATTCTGGTGTCCTAGTGCCAATTCTCCATAGAAAATTTTTCTGGGGAGTCGATATTCAGGCATCCTAATGATGTGTCCAACCCAGCTTTTATCAGCATGGCCTCGATGCTTATGGAATTTGACTTTTCGAGAACCTCTTGCATTAAAATCGCCTAGGATGATTAGTTTATCACTTTGTGGTGTTGACTTGATGAGCGAGTCGAGATCAGAGTAGAACCATTCCTTTGCCTCGTCAGGGCTTGTTAAGGTGGGCTGGGCGCATATGCACTGATGATGGTACCAAATCGTGACTTATTTAGTGGTAACCGGAGTTTCATAAGTCTTTCGTTAATGCCTATTGGAAAGTCTTCAAGACATTGCAAGAGTTTTGGTCTTAATGGCAATTCCCACTCCAAGGATTCTATCTTTGTGTGGTCTTGTCCCTTCCAATAGAAGTTATAACCCCCAGCCAGTTCTGTAATAATGCCCTCATCTGACAATCTAGTTTCACTGAGTGCTGCAATATCAATGTCATACCAGATTAGCTCTTTTGAGAGGAGAACTGTTCTTCTTTCAAGTTGAGAGGTATCGTCTTTGTCTATAATAGTCCCGATGTTCCAAGCAGCAATCTTTACTTTTCGACCATTTTGAGGATGATCTGCCAGCCACAGTAAGCTGGCCGGATTTAATTTGGGCTGGGAATGTTTGAGGTACTTTTTCTAGCTGCTTCCCTTACAAAGGGAGAGCAGTGCAATCCTAAAAAGGGATGCTCTGTCACCTGGGTTGTTGCCGAGCTTCCTGGGTCAGGAATGGGCAACCAATGTCCCAGGCTGCCTGCATGCTGGCTTGTGGCTACGATTGCCAATAATCATCTTCACTTGTTGCTTTGCCACTCCCCTATTGCCACAGGACTTTTGAAGAGAGATGTGCACTGAATGACGTGTGCGTGAAGTTCATTAAAGAGTCATTGCACTTGGACAATCCTATTCTCTCGGCTGCTGAAGCTTGGCCCAGTGGCACAAAGACTGTTATGACTGGAGGCTTCTTTAGCTGCAGTGGATAGCCATGTAGTGCCCCATCATGCCTTTCGCCTTCCACAATACATTGGTGCACTGCTTTTCAAGCCATTGGACCAACATATGGTCTCTTTCGCCTTAGCTACCATAACAGTCTTCATATGCTTGGGAGGGCAATCCCTAAATCACTGTCAGTTTCCTCATTTCCGGTTATCCTCACCTGGTTTAGCCCGCCTGCCGAGGTGGTTTACTGGGGTGTGGCTACTGTCGCATACTTACAGCTACTTGGAGCCACAGGTGAGAGCTGGTTGTACAGTGAGGACCAGAGAGGAAAAGAACCACTCAAGGACTCCAGCAATTTGGATCACTCAAAGGTACTACCTCTCCCATACACCCTATATACCCCTATGAATCACAGTGGATGGAAACAAATGCTATAGACCTTTGGAAAGGTTGGAAATCCAGTTTGATCTGGTGGCTCATAAGATATCAGACCTTAAAAAGAGTCACATCATTCTGTCTACCCTCTTGCCTTTTAATCCACCTGATTACAGTGGCCACTGTCTTTAGAACTGTTAATCAGCATCAGTGATGTTCATTATCTGAAAACTAGTAATCCTCATTTTTGGAAAGTTGATATCATCAATCCCCTCCTTGAGGCATGTAGTGATCACAGAAGTTACAGAGAGGTGAAGGGACTTGCCTGAAGTCACAAAGCAGGTCAGCGGCAGAGGGTGGAATAGATCCTTCTCTTGGCTACCCAGTCCAGTCCTCATTGCCTCTGAAATTACTGGCATCTTTGGTTGACCATTTTACCTGAGCATTCTGCTAGCAGTTTTGGCAGTGGGGAGTTTAATTTGCTTTGTCATATTGCAATTCAGTTGTCTGGGGTGTTATGGATATCTAAGGGGTAGGGTTTTAACTTAGCAATCTGCTGTGTTATTGAATTAGTTTTATGTTGTGTTAATCTCTTTGTCTCATGGCATTCATTGACTGTGATAATTGATGCAAAATATATAACCAAGTTCTGTATTCACTTGGGTAACTGCATTTAATTGCCTGGTATAAAATATGAGTACTAAGTACAATCTGCTATGACTGAGAAGCTCTCATTGGTATGGACTTGTCGGCACTTTATCTTCCTGACAGCCTGTCTGAGGAAAGTCTAAAAGTCTCCCAGAGCCCACCATGTAAGGATGGAGCATGGATATTTGCTTTGTGACTACAAAAAGAGAGATTGCCATAACTGTTCTGAGGTCTTTTTAGAGTTCTGTTTGTGTTTACTGCATTGGGTATTAATACTGTGTTAATTGGAAGTTCCATAAAAATAAAAAATATACATAAGGCTTTCTCCAATTTTCTCCTCTATATTATTTTGAGGGCTAGATTCCCCTCAATGGAGATACTGACCTGAGTAAAGTTACTCATGTGCATGAGTGTTTGCAGAATCAGAACATTTATTTTGAATGCCTTCATGTTACTAATATTTAAAAGAGCATCAATTGGTTTAAAATCATGGGCCAGCTCCTCTGCTGAGGGAAATCAGCCTAGCTCCCCAGGAACTCAATGCTGAACTATGCTGGTTTACATCAGGTGAGGATCTGTCCCCAAACAGTCTTAAACAAATTTCCCTCCCTATCTTATGAGTAACACCTGTTAAAAGGGGAGAATTTTTAAAATTGAATACAGTTTTCATCCTTTATATCTGTTTGCTTGTTGCATTGCATACAGTGTGGTCAGTGAAAACAAAATAGTCAGCTTCACTTTTGTTTCTAGTTTGTATGACTTTTTAGCTCTGGTGCAGAGCAGTTCTGCAGTGTTCGTGTGGCAAAAACAGCAGGGAAATATTTAAAGCCACACAAAACTTTTTATTAAAAAAATCAAACTTTTCTTTTACTATTATGATTTATAAAACTATTTTTTTACAAAACCTAAATGTTGAGTCTAAACTGACTGTCGAGCGTCTCTATAAGATTATTTTATGCAATGTCATTTTGCATAATGTTAATACAATGTAAGAATTTTTCTCCCATTAAGATTCTGTATTGAGAAAGAAGAACAGATCAATATCTTGTATTATACCAGCACTGTTCTCAATGCTATAGCTACAGTTTTCTCAATGCTGCCGTTATATATAAATTTTTGGGTGGAGTTTCTTTAAGGATTTTTAGAATTAGTAGTTTCTAACTCCAGAATCTAGTCCTGTGCTTCTCTTTTGCATCTGTCACCAGTTTAATGTACATCATTTTGCAGAATGTTCAACAAGGAGCTTAGGTGCACAGATTTGTTATTCAGCTCTATTTCACTGACAAAATAGCCTGCAGCAACTCTTGGTTAGAGGAGATCAGTTCAGCTTCAGGCTTTGGCTCACTTGTGACTTTTTGTCTTTCACCCTTCCTGCAGCTATTTTCTTCTTCTTAGCGTATGTGCAACGTGCCTCAGGTGGCACGTGATCAGGATTCATCACCGAATTTGGTCTGCTGGTTGGATCATTAGCTTCCCTGGCCCGGGTACTGACAGGGAGCATGACATTAATGTCCAGCTGGTCAGGGAGAAAACAAAGCAGCCCTGAGCTACATGGGAGAAGCTATGGGCACTTTAAAACCAGGAGTTCCCGAGATTCATAACCAGAGCTAGTGATACTGTTCAATAAGTGAATCACAAATATTTTCATGAATTAACACAATGAATTTCCTTTGCTGTTATTTGTGCAGTGATATTATTCATTTTCTGCAACTCGTGGTTTATTCAAGAAAATGTTCATAAACCCCCAAAGTTTCAGGCATTTTAGCATGAGTGGTGATTTGCCACTCATCATTCTCCTGTCACTCATCATTCTCCTGTTTAAAATTTCTCTTGTCCAGTCAAGAAGCAGAAGCCATGCTCAAGTGATTTAGCTGACCAGCAGTGCATCCCAATAACACACTGTAAAATACACTGTCAAAACAAATAGTTTGCAAGCTGCCAATAGGCAGAAATTTGTTTACTTAAAATGTTCAGCATTTACTTGTGAAGAGTAACACATGTAGAAGTCAGGATTGAATTGTGAATGATTCATAAAAAGGAAAGAGGATGTACTGAATGTCAGACAACTTATCGACAGCAAATAATTCGACCAGCTCTAACCTTGAAATGGATGCTAGTGGCCAAAAATTTGTTGTCTGAGGCAGATGAAGGAGCTAAATATGGATTTAAGGAGCTGCAGTTTAGGCAACCACTTTTCAACATTTCAATATGTAGCTTGCTTGATGAAAGTCACCTTCTGTTCAGAGAATACTGTGACCTCTGGCCAGTATTTTTGGTAAGTGGTGATCGTACTTAAAATGTCAGTTTTATCATAGTACAATAAAGAAATGACATAGCAAGGTCAAATACTGAAATATGATAAATATTGAGATTTTAAGTAGACCCAGTGTGCCCCAGAACAAAATATGTTTTAACTTAGTAAAAGTGCCCATTTGTAAGTTACAACATATTATAAATGTGCAGAGTTAACTGATTACATTACGTGATTTTTTTTTTACTTGTATGGCTTTTACATGTCACCTTTATATGACATGAGTTGTAATTATAGCTCCAAGCCTCTGTATTACTTATGGGAGGCAGGGAGGCCAGCCATTTGTACAACCATGTTAACCTTTCTGGTTTATATTATATTCACATAATATTAGAAGATAAAAGTGTGGGGAGAATTAATCTAAAATATAGTCTAATCACTTTTATTATGTCTTTTCTAAAGATGAAATATTGAGCTTAACAAACTGGAAACAACACGCTTAACATCTATTAAGTAATTTTCATAAAGAAAATGTAATGTGTATGATCTGAGCTCCAAACTATTTTCCGAAAAGGCACCTAAAATTTTTTTCTCAAACCCACATTTACACTTTTGTGTGTTTGGTTGTTTACATAAACATTTTGTCTATGCAATTAGCCTTTAGCCCAAACAAATGTGAGATTTGCACATTCAAATTCTCTATATGCATTTTTGGATTCTCTTTTGAAAATCTTATCCTTAAAGCCTCCTTTTGCTTCCAGTGAAATTAATTCCAAAACTTCAGCTGACTTCTGTGATGAAAGACTGGGGACTTAAGGTTTGAACCAGCCAAGCACAATTAAATCAATGGGAATTTTTCCATTGACTTCAATGAGCTTTGGATCAAGCCTTTAGTGCTCTTACACAGCAGTGAAGCAATCATGACAGACTGTAAAGGTTCCAAAAAACCCACTGCAGTCTGTTACATAAGTAATGCATAAAAGGCCTAAAATAGGCTTAGATATGTGCTTATCTCAAGCAAAATAAATATTTACTCTCACTACCGTAAGAATTTGAAGGTATTGTTATAATCAAAGTTGTCACCTCTCAGTTTGGTTACGTGCTTTATTTTCCTTTTCTTCAAATCCTTTTAATTATCAGAAATACGCAGACAAATGAGAGTTATAGACAAAAGAATTACCTTTATGTAAAATTTATATTGCAACAGAAACCTGACAAAAGCAAAGACATTTCTAATGGAGGCTGGATGTGCCCCCATTACTTCACATTGGTGTCACTTTGTGGGCTCAGGATATTGTGTTTGTTAAAGAAAGTATGTCTTCCTTAACATTGCAAGCCCTTCCTGGTTAGTGTTCCACTCTTAAAGTTATTTCTTCGCCTGGAAACATATTTAACAGGCAACTGTTTCCTCGAAACTCACAACATCAATTAATTTTTAACTTTTAAAAAAATTCAGATGCCGCCCAAGTATGTCCTTTCAATTGATGCCAGCATGCTGAGGTGGCTGTGCAGGTACTGATAAAACCTAATTTGTGAAGGCTTTTTAGCCAGAAGCAAGACATCTGATAGGTTCATACATGGGCACCATTTATTCAGTAAGCAAGAATCCAGGTTAGTTGAAACTCCTTCACTAACACCTGATGAAGGTGTACAACTGAACTGGATTTGGAGATCCAACTGTGAGTAGATAGGAACTTCATATAGATTTCAGTCAGGGCATGCTGTTTTGAAATTAGAGTTTAAAATCAGCATTTAATATCTGATTACTTGTGTTTTCTTGCAGCGCCTAATGAACTGTGTGTGGACTCTGCATTCAGTGACAGACATATTTTCCCATCGCAAGATGTTATTAATACAGTAGTGGATACGTTCCTACTTGAAGTCAGTCAGTGACAAAAGAACCAGTTTAAACGATGGCTGCAGGTAAACATCTGCACTATGCAGTGGCCACCAAAAATATTGTTGCTGGTAATACTTACCTTTTGTTTTCAAATTAATAATAATTTGATAATAATTACCTTTTGTTTTCAAATGGAACTTAATAATTTTTTTCCTAAGACAAGTAAAATTGGCGTGACCTCTTTTTACATACAGTTGCCTAAAAATATGTCTTTAATGTTTCTTTAATAAACTACCCGGTACATGTCATGAGAAATGTGTCCCTTCTTTGAATATGTGGAAATTTCATGCTGTGTATTTCCATAGAAACATTTGCCATTGATTAGGTAGTCTTAAATTATAAGCTCTTTTGAGCAGGATCATATCTTCTCTTACTGCTATACAGCACCTAATAATTTTATGGGTGCTCCAAAAAGATGTATCATAATAATAAAAAAGTTGATTATTTTTGGTGAGATTTATTTATGTCTCAAACACCCTTTTTTCTGTTACAATTTGTGGCATATTGACTTTTAAATTCAGAATTTGTCTCTTTTGCCACAGCCGCTGATGGTTTGGGAAGTACAACTATAGATACCACACAACTTAATATGTCAGTCACTGATCCAACAGCTTGGGCTACTGCTATGAATAACCTCGGGATGGTTCCAGTAGGATTAGCTGGACAACAGCTTGTGACAGGTAAGATTTCTGTTAGAGATTTGTTGCATGTGCCTATGGATTTTTTTCAATCTTTTTATAAACATCTGAAATCATTTCTGAAGACAGGTGTATTTGTATAGTCTCAGAACAATTTTTGTAGGTGCACAGCATCTGTGATTAATATTGCATACTATGTATTAGTCTCTTTGTATAATGGGTATGTAATCCATACCGTGTTTTAACCAAGTGGAACAGCCAAAATCTTTGGCGAAATTAGAGTTCTAAACCATTGATCTCCAGGCTCTATGCTGGGTCTAGGTTAGGGAGGGGATCAAGAGATGTACTTAGTCTTTGAGAGAGAGCTTATTTTCCTTTCCAATAGCTTTCCTTGAGGTTTTGCCAAGGAATAGTGTGGGCAGTGGCTGCAACCTCCTGACTGGAGGAAGATGGTTGTGCTGACAAAAGAAAGTGCATAAATAGATTCAGAAAAAAATGTGAATCACATACAATTCATATCCACTGGTAACATTAGCTAACTGAAAGAGAGAAGCAGTCTCTTTCTTCTAACTTTTTTTAACACCATAATTAATTTTCAAGGGCTATTATTCTTTGACTTTCTCATTTCGTTTACAGCTTGCGAGAGCTCTGTAGTGGATCACTTAATCTTTCTAGCAATAATAAAAATATTATTTTGCCCATTACAAACACTGAAGGTTCAATCCTGCTCCCGTTGAAATCAGTTGATTTCGGTAGGAGCGGGATTGTATCAAAATGAATTAAGCTTCACAGCACTCTTGTGAGGTATATAAAATCGGCCAGATCCACAGCTGATGTAAATCAGCTTAGCACTCTGTAAGAAAGATAGGGTATAAAACCAACCTTAGGTAAGCAACTGTTTAACTGATTATTCGTACCACCTTGCTTATGGTTCTTTTAATTTTGATTGCTTAACTAGAGAAAAGGACTCGAAAGATGAATTTAGTTTTATAGAGTTTCATTAAATATCCTTATCAACAGGAATTAATAGCACAGAATATAAGAAGTATTGGATTATGATTTGGCTAACATAAACTAGTAAAATTTGTCAGTATAACCATGTAGGTTTTCAGAATCAAATTATACAAAGACAATAGAAAATAATACTTATACTCAATCACTATGTTGGGAAAGTATTGTTGATGTTTTTTAATTTTGGCTAAGGGCACATCTATACAGAAAAAAAAACAAAAAAACCCCAAAACCCTGTGGCAACAAGTGTCAGAGCCCGAGTCAACTGACTCAAGGTTGCAGGGCTTACGCTATGGGGCTAAAAAGAGCAGTATAGATGTTTCCACTCAGGCTGAAGCCCAAATCTGACAGCGCCACCACCCTGACCTCTTTAGGGTTCAGAGTCAGAGCTCCAGTCCAAGCAGGGCTGTTTATATTGCTATTTGCAGCCCCATACCATGAACCCTGAGTCAACTGAGACTTGCTGCTGCAGGTTGGTTGGTTGGTTGGTTGGTTTGTTTGTTTGTTTTTTGTTTTTTTTTACCGTGTGGTCAGGTGTCCTTATAAATACACATTTTGGTTTTAGTTCCTTTTATTTACTGACTCTTTCAGCATAGGCATATTTCAGTAACTCGTTAGCAAAAACATGTTTGATTGCAAACATTAGCCTTACTTCTTCACTTTATCACTTAAACTAAAAGAAATCGATATGAACGCAGTTCTTTTCTTTTCTAACAGGATTGCCCATGAGGTAAACCCTGTCATTGAAATTTACAATATTTTGCCCAAAGCTGTATCACTTATAGTTGACCTCCCTTTTATACACATTTTAATTATAATATTAAATTCCATCAAGTTCCCTATTTTACAACTCTATCTGGCACATCATAAGATATCAGTGTTTGATATTAATGTAATAGTTATTTTTAGTTCATTCACCGACAGGGAAAAAGGGGAAGTCTTTTTAGCTGCACTTGCTCTTTTAGAAAAGAAATGTCTTTGAAGAAATCCAGCTATTAGACCTGAGGTTTTTCTTCTCGTAGGCCTCCATTCTGTCTTTTCTAAAGGACCTTGATGCCTGGGCAAATCTTAAACTGTAATAACTCATAATTTTGGGTCCCTAGTTACTGCAACTATATCTGCCTCCCAGGGGATTTGTGAAGTTAAATTTTTGGCTATCCTTTCTGAAATTAGGCAGTGAATGGAATTATGCCAATTTACACTAGCTGAGGCTCTGGCCCAGAATTACCCAATTTATAGATGGGTAAACTAAGACACAGAGAAGTTAGGTTATTAGTCCAGGATCACACAACTAGTCAGTCCAGAGCAGGAAATATAGCTGGTGTAGATCTTGAGTTGATTCCCAGTCCCCTGCTATAACCATTAGATACACTGTTTTCCCAACTATACAGCTGTACCTTGTCTTAAATTCTTCATCCACTTGGTACATTGGTGTTCACTTGTGCAGTAAACTAGAGAGTCACACACTTCATTGCTTATGTAGGCCATATTAAGCTGCTGCCTATTATGTATAGGCAGTAGGTGGTGTGGAGATTTCTCTGCCTGTGGTATCAAATGAGCATCCTATGGGCCTGATTTTCCAATGAAGGCTTTTCCAGTTTTCCAATTTTCACCAAAAGCAATAGAGTTCTGCCTGTTGATGCCTAGAACAGTCTCTAAAAAAATTTGAATTGATCAGATGTGTTGTTCAAAAGCTATTGTGTCGCAGACAGAAATGCCATCGAGTTGAGTATAGGGCTTTGCTTCGCTTGACTTATAAATAAGGGCCCTCTAGAAACAAACTAGCCCAGTGCTCTTTTGATGTGCTTTACTGAACTTTGACTTTATATCTCCCTTCATATTATTTCCTTGTGTGAGGATCTCCAGGGCTTCAGTTTATCACCCTGATTGCTGCTAGTTTATTTTTGGAACTATTTTTTACCACCTATACTAGGAGCACTGCTTGGATCAGTTAATATTTGTACAGCACTTTTACAGTGTAAAGTGTGGCATAAGTGATAAGGATTAATTGCTAGAGTGGAATATCTCCTTATTTCCAGGTAGGAGTAGAAGAGTCCCGTTCTCTCATGCCTTTTGTTTTCCTATGCATAAAACTATGTACAATAGAATCTCAGCGTTATGAACAGCAGAGTTACGAACTGACCAGACAACCGCAAAACTCATTTGGAACCAGAAGTACGCAATCAGGCAGCAGAGACCAAAAAAAAAAAAAAAAGCAAATATTCTACAGCACGCTATTGTGTTAAATGTAAACTACTAAAAAAATAAAGGGAAAGTTTAAAAAAAGATTTGATGAGGTAAGGAAACTGTTTCTGTGCTTGTTCCATTTAATTTTTTCTTGTGCATAGTAACGTTTCAAAGCTGTATTAAGTTAATGTTCTGTTGTAAACTTTTGAAAGAACTATAACGTTTTGTTCAGATTTACAAATATTTCAGAGTTACGAACAGCCTCCATTCCCGAGATGTTCAGAACGCTGAAGTTCTACTGTATTATGTATTTCCCAAAGTAAATAGGTGCTTTGACATTTCACTCACCCCTCTCCATGATTTTGAGTTTTGACTTTTTTCACCATGACAAAACCATGATTTTCACAATACTTTTCCATGAAAAGAATTATAGCTCTATTGGTATGGCACATTTATCTGCACTGAATTACATTTTCCATCCATTGTTTTAGCCCAAGTACTTAAATGGTTCTTCACCCTTCCTGAGTCTGGTGTTCATGATTTATGTTAATTCTCCTGATACGTTAAACTTCTTCAGCATTTACACTTTGCTTTCAGTAACCTCATCAACAGTATTTCTACAAAAAAGAGGAGACCCCTATGGAATCCCAGCACTAACTTCTTTCTAGCACTAAAAAGACCTATTTCTGGCTGTTTTTATTTTCCTGCCCTGGTGCCAATAAGGAATGCAGTAAATACCTTAGACTGAGTTTAGGCTGAGAATTATCTTGCATGTGAAATATTATCTAAGCTAGCACAGTCTGAAATTCTGACTACAGTACAACTTGCGGTGTCCTGGTGCATCAACTTGGTCTACAATCCTTGAGTTTCCCCAAAAGATATTCAGGCATGGCTTTCCCTTCCTGAAGGTCATGCTGGCTGTTACAAAGCTGCAGATCTTTCTCCTTCACTTTTCCTCCATTTGATCTGCTCAAACTGTTTTAAGCTTTTTGTTCCTTTCCTCAGTTGATGTTAATTTAGTTGCTCTGGAGTACCCAGAACTTGACAGCTTGCAGTTCTCTCCTGAACTGAGAATTTGTAAAAATGACAGCTTAGGCTTCTGCAATATCTGGCCAATTTTCCTATAATAGTCTGGGATGTGTGTTGTCTGGTCCTGGTGACTAATCAATTTTAATCACTGCTAACCTTTTAATACCTTTTTAGACGTTATCTGTACACTATTTCATTCCTTATCTCCTAGTGCTGTAAAATTTGATTTTTGATCTAGGCAAATGTCAGAGCCTTTCATTTGTAAAGATGGATTCTTGTGAATAAATGTATAACATCTCTTCTGTTTCTATATTATTTGCTTCTACTTCTTGTTATTTAGAAGACTCATCATTTTTGGTAATATTTGGCTACTGCATCACATATAATTTAATGTATGCATTTTTACATTGTGTGTGTGTGTATATATATATATATATAGTGACAAAGCTCTGTCCTTGCTCTGTGGGTCCCGCGTCTCCTGGCAGATTTTGCTAGCCTCAGAGGCTCACTGTGACCCTCCACGTAACCCTTCTTTCTCTAGGGACAAGGGTCACAGTCTACTGAGCCATTTTCATCATAAGCCAGAGAGGGAGGTGAGGAGAAGTTATCCTTCCTTGCACAGTTTCTGTTGTCTCCCAGTCTCAGTGATTAAACAGGGGGCAAAGGTGGGGGGGGAGCCCGGCCCACTCTCTACTCCAGGCTCCAGCCCAGGGACCCTAATAGTATCAGCTATGGTAGCTGACCTTTTAGAAACATGACATGTACAATTCCTTGGGCTACTTCCCCCACAGAGCCCTCACTTCCTCAAGCTCCACTTCACCCTTGCCTCAGGGCTTCCTTCCTTGTGCCTGATATGGTGTGTACTACTCAGCCTCTCCAACCATGCAACTTCTTCCCACAGCTCCTGACATGCACACCCACCTGACTAACTGGGAGGCTTTTAACTAGTTTCAGCCAGCCCCTGATTGGCTTCCGGTGTCCCAATCAACCTAACCTTCTCCCTGCCTTCTGGAAAGTTTTTAATTGGCCCCAGGTGTCTTAATTGACCTGGAGCAGCTGCCATTTCACTTATCCTGGTACCAGGGATTTGTTTAGCCTGGAGCTAATATATCTGTCTCCCACTATTCTTCCATAGCCATCTGGCCTTGCCCCGTCACATATCCCTACCCCCCGCCCCCCGCTCAACACCATAGAGTTGGGCAACTTGGGATGCCAGGCAGTATGCTCGTGACAGACCATCAGCGTTGCCATGGTGGCATCCAGCCCTGTGCCGTATGCGGAACTGGAATGGTTGGAGGGATAAGAACCACCTCGTGACCCTTGCATTCTTTTCCTTATTCCGCTGCATCCACTGGAGAGGTGCATGGTCCGTCACAAGAGTAAATTGTCAGCCTAAGGCGTAATAACGCAGTGTCTCCATAGCCCATTTGATAGCAAGGCATTCTCTCTCGACTACTGCATATTTCAGTTCTCTTGGGAGAAGCTTTCTGCTTAGGTAGAGGATTAGGTGTTCCTCTTCTCCCACCATTTGCGACAGAACTGCTCCCAACCCCACCTCGGAAGCGTCTGTTTGTAAAACAAATTCCCTGTTAAAGTCCGGGGCTATGAGTACGGGGTCATTACAGAGGGCCGTCTGAGGGTCTGTAAATGTCCCCTCTGCTGCGTCGGTCCACTGTACCATGTCTGGACCTCGGGCCTTCACCGGGTCCATTAGGGGACTTGCCCTAGTGGCGAAGTGGGGAATAAACCGTCGGTAGTAGCCTACCACACCTAGGAATGCACAGACCTGCTTCTTTCGAGTCGGCCGGGGCCAGTTTTGAATTGCCTCTAGCTTATTCGTTTGGGGCTTCACTATGCCCCTTCTCACAATATATCCCAGCAGCTTATCCATGAGGTGCTGGAATGTGGCTGGGGCCCCATGTAGCCCAAGAGGGAGGACGGTGTACTAGAATAGCCTATCCGGGGAGGAGAATGCTGTCTTTACTTTAGCTTCTTTGGTCAGAGGAATCTGCCAGTACCCTTTTGTCAGATCCAGTGTAGTCAAGAATCGGGCACTACCCAGTCGTTCAACCAGTTCGTCAATGCGTGGTATGGGGTACACATCAAACTGGGATATTTCATTCAGTCGGCGAAAGTCATTACAGAATCTCACGGTACCATCAGGTTTAGGCACTAGAACAATTGGACTGGACCACTGACTGTAAGATTCTTCAATAACCCCCTAATTCTAACATTTTCTTTACTTCGGCCTTGATTTCCTCTCTTTTGGCTGCTGGGATTCGGTAGGGTCTCAATGTTACCTTGGCTCCAGGGATCATGCAGATATGGTGATAGGTCTCAGTCGTCCGCCCTGGTTTTGTAGAGAACACATCTCTGTTGCGATTAATCATGTCGGCTGCCTCGATCTTTAATATCAGCGTCAAGTCGGATGATATCCTCGCTTGTGTAAGTTATCCTCCTGGGGAAGGGTTTCCTGCATGACTAAGCATGCCTCTCGATCATGCCAAGGTTTTAGAAGATTGATGTGGTAAATTTGCTCCAATTTCCAGTGGCCTGGCTGCCACACCTTATAGTTCACCTCTCCCATGGCTTCGATTATTTCGTAGGGTCCCTGCCACTGGGCCAACAGTTTACTTTCTGCTGTGGGCACCAGTACCATCACTCGATCCCCTGGTTGGAACCGTCAAAGCTTCACTTGGTGGTTATAATGGGTTCAATGGGTCTCCTGTGCTCTCTCCAAGTGTTCCCGTACAATGGACGTAACTCGGGCTATCTGATCTCTCATCTGCAGTACATGCTCAACTATGTTCCTTTCGGGATTTGGCTCCTCTTCCCAGGCTTCTCTGGCTATATCCAATATGCCCCGAGGGTGGTGCACATATAGTTGTTCGAATGGAGAGAAACTCGTGGAGGCTTGCGGAACCTCCCGGATGGTGAACATGAGGTAAGGCAATAGGGTATACCAATCTTTCCCATCCCAGCTCACCACTTTCCTGATCATGGCCTTGAGGGTCCTATTGAACCTTTCCACAAGGCCATCTGTTTGCGGGTGGTATACAGACATCCGTAGGGCTTGTACATGGAGCAATGAACTGAGATCTTTCATCAACTTGGACATGAAAGGTGTCCTTTGATCAGTCAATATCTCCTTGGGTAGCCCAACCCAGGCAAAGATCTTTACTAGCTCCTTAGCTATTGTCTTGGAAGCTGTGTTGTGCAGGGGAACAGTTTCCGGGTACCAGGTTGCATAGTCCAGTACAACAAGCACATGTTGGTGGCCCCGAACTGTCTTCTCTAGGGGTCCTATCACATCCATGACTATCTGTTCAAAAGGAACCTCTATTATTGGAAGAGGTATCAAAGGAGCCCGCAAGTGCGGGTGAGGGCTATGTAACTGACACTCCGGACAAGAGGTGCAGTATCGCCGGAATCTTCTTGTACTCCTGGCCAGAAGAACCTCCCCAGGATCCGTGTCTGGGTTTTCTCTACCCCTAGGTGACCTCCAAACAGGTGACTGTGGGCGAGACTCAATATGGCTTTTTAATGTTTTTGTGGCACCAGAAGTTGTTGTATCTCTTGCTCCTGCATTTGCACCATGCAGTACAGGAGATCTTTCTTCACTATAAAGTAAGGTCCGGGACCCCGGACCTTACCATCCACGGGTATCCCATCAATCTCGGCCACCTCTTTCCTGGCCTTATCATATCTGGGGTCCTCCGCCTGGTCCCGCCCAAAAGTCTCTCTCTCGATACTAACCTGCCCAAGCTCCCAGGGGCCGGCTTCTGCTTCTTCCAATGGCTCACCGCTGTCATTGGGGGGGCAGCTTCTGGCTCGCCTTCTGTGGTGGAAGTTTCTCTGTTGGCTGCTCGCGTCCATCTGCCTATTAGGGAGGTCTTCTGGCCCTGGGTCAGGATCCGGGTTCCCAAGGCCTTCGTGGCCTTCCTCTCCTTTTTTGTCTTCTGAGTCTTTTGGGGGGATGAGAACAGATCCTGAGAAATCTCAGCGAACATCGGGGGTTGACATTCCCCTGGTGACAAGTCGCCGTCCTCAGGGTCCCCACCTCCCTCCAGCCTCTCCGGGGGGAGTAAATTATCAAACCCTGGCCAGCAAGCTTTGCCCCATCCTGGTGGATATACAACTGGTGAAAATATGCCACATGTTCTTGATCCCCAGTTTCAATGGTTGCTGTGAGCTATACTTAGGAATAAATACAGCAGTCTACTGACACAGCAATGTAGGTCACTGGGAGCTTATTACCTTGCTGCTCCAGACTCTACATTGGCTTGCAACTTAACACTGGAACAAATTCAACAGTCTAAGTCTTAATCTTCAAAACCTTCAATGGGCTTTCCTAAAGCTTTGTGGTTACAGGATCTTAGGAAGATCCTTCTTTAAAAATCATGGCTTCAGACCATTCATATAATACAAAGAGGGGGAAAATCATGGCTTCAGACATTCATATAATACAAAATAGGAGGAAAAATCAGGGGCACACTAGAGAAAATAAATAAGCAGAGTTCTCTAATTTTATTCTAACAAATTTATTAGAGCATAAGCTTTTGTGAGCTACAGCTCACTTATTCGATGAAGTGAAGCACAAAAGCTTATGCTCTAATAAATTTGTTAGTCTCTAAGGTGCCACAACTACTCCTTTTCTTTTTGCAAATACAGACTAACACGGCTGCTACTCTGAAAACTAATTTTATTCTAGTTCCTTTCTATGTGCTGTACTTGCACAGTCATTATTGTGGACATGCTGGGTTTTATTGAAGAGGAGGAAGAGCAAAGACTGACAGAGTTTAAGTTCCCTGAATATGCAATCAAGATAATCAAAGGAAAGGGACACCCAATATACCATAAAGGTATAGAAGACTAAAGCCTCCACACTACTAAAACAATTTATTACATTCTCAAGACTTGAGAAAGCATTAAGAATAGAAGAGGTAATGTCAGATTGCAAATATGTGGAGCAACTGAGAACATCAATTAAGAAATCTCACGTATCAGTGTAACAGGTTGGTTTTTTCATTGACCCAAAAAGCACCTGCCGAGTTAATCACACTTTCTGTCATGTGAGTGTTACACAAGGAGATTTCACACCAGGAGACTTTAATCCTAAAATACTAGGAACAGACACGACTAGGTTACAAAAAAGGAGAGTCATCTAAAGGGGAGAGAAAATGTGGCTGAGATACTAAGAGTCTTTGATAATGCTATTCAGTGTAAGCATTCCTCTTAGGTCATTTCAAGTCCTCTATATTGGTCCTTAATTGAAGCCAAAGGTAAAGATAATGGTTAAAGTTTATTCAGCATTTAGGAATGAGTTGTACATTTAAAATAAAAGTTGTAACTTTTGTATTAGGGCTAAATGCCCCCAAATAAACAGAACTAGAGAGGCTAGCCAGGGCATCTTAGCACATTTGTGTATGGAAGGGTTGCACTTAATGTAAAATTCATGCTGTATATTGTAAGTTATGTATTCTGTTATATTCCTCTCTTCTGTTGTACTGTGCTAGCTTGTGGCCTGAGACCCTTTGATGGAAGGAACATGCCAACTTTTATTATAAAGTGCTAGGTACATTTTTGGTGCCATATAATTCATACTTTTTAAAAATTCTAGCTGCTGTTTCTAACAACAAAAATTCCTGTTTTAACTGAAATTAAAAACACAGAAAATATTCTATTCAGGTTAAGGTTTTATAAAACTTTTTTTCATCCGTTTATTTTAATTTGAGGGCAATGTTCCTTTATAGTTATTATTTTTTCTCTTTTCCCACCAAGTCTCAATAAAGAACAGATCACAAACAATCACCAACATCCTACTATACAAAATAATCCAGCATGTTCTGTGGGACAGTTTCATTCCCACCATTCATTCATGCTGGAACACAGATTATTGATAGTACTTGACATTTGTATAACTCCTCCAGTCAAAAGATCTCAAATTTCCTTTTCAACATTAGTGAACTAAGACTGACTCCTGTGCCATAGGTAGAGAAGTATTATCCCCATTTTGCAAATGGGGAAACTGAGGCACAGTGAGATTTGTGGTTTACTCAGGGCCACACAGGAAGTCTATAGCAGTATCAGGAATAGAACACTGGTCTTATGACTCTCAGTCTTACGCTTTTACCACAAGCTGACCTTTCTTCTTAGCCTGTGGTCAGGTAAAGTACTGCTTAATCCAATGCTTTGATAGCATTGTGTGGTTTCAGTTAAAAAACAGATTTACCTGACCATGTATCTTCCATGCTCCACTGGTGGTGAATATGGGTATGACATCACCAGCAGATCACACAGAGTAATGTTTTATGGAACAGGAGGCAGCTGGTCACCTACAGACTTCTCTTAGTGGACACAGAAGAGCAAAAAACAATGACATTTAACCAGTCAGATAAGTTGAAATACTTTCTGATCTGTATCTAGACTGTGTTCTCTGCCCGAGTATTAGAGTTACTGTCTTACTATGGTTTCAAAAATTTGATATAGCCTCATTACAAGCAATTCCCTTGCTGATGTATGCGTATTCAGATTCTTCGCCATCAGGAATTTTACCAAAAGATAAAAGCTGTATTGACTCTAAATGCTTTCCATTGTTAATTAATCTTCATCTTCCAGTACCCACAAAAACATTATTATTGTTATTATTATTAATAATAATAATAATTTATTTTATTTATTTGTATTAGGGTAGCATCTAGAGGCCTATTATACAAGGCACTGTATAAATATAGAACAAAGTCAGTCCCTGCCCCAAATTGCTTACGGTCTAAGTGAGAGAAGTTGGGTGAGACAAGCTTGTCTCTCACCAACAGGAGATGGTCCAATAAAGATATTACCTCATCCACCTTGTCACTTTAATATCCTAGCACCAACATGGCTAAAACACCTCTGCAAATTACAGTCTAAGTGTAAAACAGTAGACGAGTGGATAAAACAAATAGATGGGGGAGCACAAGGAAAGAGTGAGATGACACTAGTCAAGATGAAAAGTTGTGGTCACACTAAAGCAGTTGCCTAACCATTGTCTAGTTCCCACGGTAGTTTTAGGGAGGGATTTGCAGGAAGGCAATGAGGTGGCTTTGCTGACATTTTCAGGGTGCTCTTGGCAGACGGTGCTTGTTAGAAATCTTTTTTGAATAGGTGATCAAAATTGGCATCATTTGTGGAACAAAGGCGGGAGTCGAGATCTCAGTGCCACGTAATAGGAGATAGGTAAGGCAGGGATAGGCACGGTTCATGTTAAATGTTTCTTAAACTCATTTTGTGCTCTCTGCTATCATTGTCTTGCCCAGTTACTTATTCCTTATTTTACTCTTTGGTGAAATTATTATGGCCAACTTCCCTGTTTAATGTTTATTACCTAGTCTTTAGATTGTTCCTTATCAAGCAATGCTTTTAGCAATTTTATGAATGCCTTTCAGGACTCTTAAAATGTAGACCTCAATCCTTAGGCATGCATATGTGTTTGCAGGATCGGACCCTTACATAGTAGCCTAGGAATGGAAGGAGTCCCTAGGCCCCTCTTGTCTAGGAAAGTTGGTGATAACTCTTCCATCTCACTCCTTTTTTTTTTTTGACTTTTTAAACTTTGAAAAATGTACCAGAGAAGAGCAATATCAAAAATTAAATAAAAACCCCACAACGACCAAAAAAAACAAAAGAAGGGCAAAAGAGAGAAATATGACCGGTTTAAATTAAAACCTCTTGACATTCAGAGCATCTATTCCTAAGCACAAAGCTGACCACTGCCCATTTAATGTATTACATTCCGTGTATTCATCTGTTTTTTGCTGAAATGCACTTCAGTACTTCAGCAGTGTAGCAACCTACATGGAACCTGGAGGAAGGACCATGGGCTGCAGGAGGAAGGAGTTTGGAGAACGAGTGCTGTGTGAGATGGCTAGGAATGTGAAAATATAGTTGGAGCTGTTCTGAAAAATGTTGATTTAATATAGACTGATTATTTTAATTAGAGTGGGGTCCTCTCATATTGTTACCCAGCACTCGGCCCATGAAACAGTCTCAACTGAAAGTTCATTCCTGTGATTCACGGCCCCCTGAAAAATAAAATACCTCCTTAAATTCTTCCTATATATATTGCCTTTTAACACTGTGTCTCTTAGTTCTGGTCCATCTAATTACCTCAAGTATGTCATCAAGCTTAATTTTATAACAACCCTTAGTTAGTTCAGGCATGTCACCACTAATTTATTGACTCCCAAAGCTAAGGCCTTTCAGTCTTGAGACTCAGAACATTTCCGATTGCAATTCAAGCTATTGTACTATAAATCTAAATACGCTTGGGAGCTGTGTTTTATATTTTCCATTTGTAAAAGTAAACATTCCAGCAGGTTTTTATTTTAGTTAGAATGGATTTTGTTTTAGAATGATGGAAATAACAAAACACCAGTCTGATTCTGCAGAAGCTTGCTTACTGAGTAATCCTCATTCACATGAATAGTCATATTGGAGGCAATGGATTTCTCATGTAACTAACTATTACTCATGCAAGTAACAGCATGACTGGACCATGGGAAACCACACAAATCTCCATGAAAGGGCTCAGTATGTCTCCTCCATAACAAACTGCATCAGCTCTGCCTCACAAGATGGCATGTGACCCTGCAGACAGGTACACTCCTTAGAAATGCAAAGGCACTGTGCAAAGAAAATAAAGTAATAATAGCTAATGACTTTGTGCACCACACTGTGTACCTTAGAGACTGCCTCTCTTTTCATGTTTTACCTCAGCAATTGAGCTGGGACATTCTAGTTTGCCATCCTCTGAAATGTTCGTCTCGGGGCTGGAGGTTGGCTGTTCTCAGGAGAGGGCTTTTTTTTACTGTAACTCTTGTCGCTAACAACTAAAGATTGCATTCCTACTTCCCTGCTCCCTCAATCCCCTGACCTCTAGTTTCCCATTAACAGAGCAGGTTTGCATACAGTCTTACTTTTTAACCCAATAAGTATTTCTAAGGTGCACTTGCAGCTGCGTGAAATAGCAGCACAAACACATCTCACTACTCTGAGTTTCACACAGAGACATTGTCACTCACTTAGTTTTATATTTTACCTCACTGTTAGTACACTTTACTGTTCCTCTTTTTACTTGGACACGGCTTTGCATTATTGCCTTTAGTGATATATTTTTTCACTGTTTCCCAAATCCTTTTCCTTATTAGAATCCTAGGTGATGGTTTCATTTAACAGACATTGCATACGCTGGTTCCTTGTTTCCAGACAAATTATTTTACATTTTTTTACATTGAATTGCATTTGACTTCTGTAATCCCAGTCACCTAAATGATCCAAATCCCTTTGAATTGGATTACATTGCTGCTTCTTAGTTGCTATACTTCTAATTTTTGTTTTATTTGTAACCTCTGAGATCTTGTTTTTAATACCTCATCCACATTTGTATACCATTAATTAGAAACAAAAGAAGTCCTCTAAAGCACTTTACTTCACTCATAATCCATTTACAATTGGAAAATGGCTACCCTTTGTCACTAGTTCGTAAAGTGTAGCTTTATCATGGGCTTCCATGTTTATTGTGTTTCAGCAATTCCATATAAAATGTTCTGAGTGTACAAGTACTGCCAGCCCTGCAAACTCATCATGGGATCTGAAGGGTAGCCTGTATTCCTTCTGATTTATTCTTCATCAGTAAAATACAGTGATAAGTATTACTGCAGACCAAGTTCGGCTTTGTCTTCTCTGGGATTTCACAAGCAAATAAAAAAATGGAAAATTTGATTCAGCAGGGAGACTGAGTTAACAATTCTGCTGATACACAAACCAGAATAGAATCCAGCTTTCTTTCTCTCAACTGTGTTAGCTCTACAGAGTTATTAAGAATAAAATGTTGTAAAACCTTTTGCTTTTGTTACTAAAGTAAACAGACACAATTCTGAACACATATTGCCAGTTTATGCCTCATCCTTGCACAGAAACCTTCCCCCACATCCTCTGTTGCTCCTTCACCCTAAGGGACAGGTACACTTGCAGTCCTTGCACTCTCTTGAGCTAAGGGACTTCCTCAGATAGTTCATTCTAGTGCTTCCCCCCTTCAAAGGGGGAAGATATGGGGCACAATGTTTCCTCTAAATTTTATATCCATGTGCGGAATTAATTTTATTATGTGCACCAATATTGAGGTGATGTGTGGCAGGGGTGGAGCCAAGGGGTTCAGAGTTTAGGGTGCAGGCTGCCCCGGAGCTGTGGCCAGAGGACTTCCCCCAGCCCTCTCCCCGCCGGCAGCAGCGAATTCCAGGGAGGGCCCCCCTCCCCACCGTCAGCGTGGAGCTCCGGGGGAGGGGCCCCTTTCTACCCACTGGCAGCAGGAGCTCTGGGGCACAGGCCCCAACTTGCTCCCCTCCCCAGTCCCCGCCTACCTCTCTCCTCTACAGGCCCCTGTGGCTGTGTGGCCCTTTAGAGCCTGCTGCGCAGTCGTGCAGCTTAGAGGAAATTTAGGCAGGACCATGGCCAGGTCTCTCTCTCTCTCTCTCTCTCTCTCTCACACACACACACACACACATTGCAGGGAAGTGCATTCTGTTTATTCCTCAGTGGAGGCACTCTATCTATGTATGCAATTGTGTCCTAAGGCAGTACCACCGTGCACTGCTACACATGCAGGCCGGTGTCTTAATGGCAGAATTTGAAACATAGGGAGTAGATCTCTTGAGAAAGAAGGTGCCATTTGTACATAGCCACTCTGTACCTCCTGTTTCATGATGACTCATAGTCACTAATCTCTGATATGGAATCTTGTCACATATTTTTGTAAATCTAAACAAGTATGCCACTTCCACTATTATTTTCCTTATTTATAACTGTAATATCTTTAAAGAATTCTTGCATATAAGTGAACATTACTTTTCTCCCCCTGCCCCACATCACCTAAATCTACATTTAACTTTCATCAGACTGGACTTTTCCCACCACATCCTTTAAGACAAGGGTTTTTTTCACTGTGTGTCTTACTTTACAACCAGCTTTAACTCAGTGATTTATAGTGGGGTTTAATGGGATTTAATGGATGTGTTTGGAGATTTTACCCTTGGCATTATGTGTGTGTTTGCACTGTCTTGCATGTGTACATGCCATGGAAGGGGAAATAACTCACCTAAATAAAACTATGCTTTCCGCGATATTTCTCTGATCTCTCTTCAGTGCTTTCCCCCTGGAATTGAATTGTAGACCAAACATATTTTTTTGTTTTATGAAATTTCCCAATCTTTTTCCTAAACAACCAGTTATGTCAAAGAACAATGTATCGGTAATTAAATTACAGTGCACTGGCAGCCTTTCCACAATTAAGGTTGCAACTGAGCTTCTACTGTAAACCCAATTTCTGTGTCTCCCCTTTCCCCTCCCCAAAATTAACAAAATTAAATCATGGCCTCAAAATAAGGTCAGCTCTGAGATCAAGGTTGAACATTTTAATGTAACTAGAAGTGAATTAGAGATGGGCTCATGAATTATGATGTGCTAAAAATTGAGGAGTTCAGAGACCAAATCTCCTGTCCCCCTCTTTCCCTCCTCCCCAGCCATACAACAAAATAAGGAAAGGAGAAAGAGAAAATCTAGTTTATCAGACTGGCCTAGTACAGCAGATTTCATAAGTTATCAGCTTTTTAATTGGGAACATTGCTGTGGCTGGTTGGCTCTCGCAAGCTATGTTTACCTCACTGGAAACTCCAGGGAGTAGCAGGAGGCAGTTGGGGAGCCAGAGAGGTTTTTTACTCCTGAGTCTCCTGCTGGAGCCAGAGGAGCAAGACTGGGGGGTAGAGAATGCCCCTTAAGTAAGGTATTGCCCCCCGCATGTAACTCTCTATTTTCACTCAGTCTCTCTGAATTCCTGAGGTCCATAGGAAGAATCTGTTTTTGAGGGATCTGGGAATCTGCACTGAGGGACTGGAAAGAGCAGTGGGCTTGGCAGGGGAAGAAATAATGCAGGTGAAATCTTCCCTCCTTTCTAGTGGCCCTCCTGAGGTCTGCTGGAGGAGAGAGCCCCTGCCAACCCTTGCGGGGCTCAGTGGCCCTCCTCATGAGTCACAGGAGGCTATTTTGAGGGTCACACATTCCTCTTAAGCCTTATACCTTAAGCCGCCATTCAGCCCTTCATATGGGGCTACAGGTCAGGAGGCCATAAAAGAGATTTCTAAGGCTCATGGGGTCAGAACTAGCTCATTGCAGGAGTCTCCTAATGTCCACAGCAGGCTTGGACCGAATGAGTCCCCTGAGGCTTACAGGAGATGATGGTTGGAGCCTGAAGGTACTTCTAAGGCTCGTGGTGGGGGTAGGATCAGAGGGAGCAGGGAAAGGAGACTTTACTGTTTGGCTCGCCTTTACCAGGGCTGAGGAGCACAGGAGACAGGCAGATGACAGCGGCAGTTAGAAGGAAAGGGAGATTGTTCTCCCAGTTCTGTTGACCCCAACTCTCCTGCTGATATATTTATTCCTCCTTTTCTCACCCAGCTCAACCTGAAAATGAGATTCCCAGTCCCACAGCGATGATTAGGAAGTCGACAGGAAGGGAGCTAGGCACCTCCTAGCTCTGCATAAGAGGAGCTCAGCTCCCTAAAAATCTAAACAGGTTCCAAGAAGTTGGACTCCCTGTTTGTGGAACTTAGGAGAGCTGGAGCATTGTCACTCCCGTCCACAGGATAGTGGACAGAGATAATGACTAGCAGGAGATTTTACCACCAAACCAAGTGAGCATTCCTACCCCTTCCCTCTCTGGACTTCCAAAGGTCTGGTGGATTTTTGTTTCCCTCTTGTGGACCTCATGGGGTTTGCAGGGATGTGGTTTTAGGTCAGCAGGGCTTAAGACCTCTTTTAAAAAACAAACAAAGGAAATTTCCATGACAAAAAAAAGTTTATTACAGTGAAGTTAAGATTACAGGCATATATTAGTGTTTTGAGTAACCTAGAAAATACCAGAACTAAGGTTGCATGTCCACAAAGACCTATAGTGTCACAATCCACTGACCACCACCTCCTTCGCTCTGCTTCCCTGTTTGGGATAACAAAAGCCAAAACTTTTATCTGATTGTGTGGGAGACAATAACCATCCATTGCCCAACAAGTGCTAGTACAGTGACTGTAGTGCAACTGTGATGTGGAATTTGGCTCCATGCAGTGCAGCTGTAATAAACTTTCAAACTTCACCCTGTCACAGATTCACATTCCAAATGCTTGGTAGACAATCTGCCACGAGGCTCATGGGGAAAACAACTTTAATTTAAAGCAAACATGTGCCCTCATCTTTTTTCAGGAGTTGAAAGTTCCAAACGTGGAAGCACTGTGGATTGCTAATTAACAAATTACATATAACAACATAGTTTCTTAAGATATTTTACATCATTAATGAGCATTTAAAAACTAACAGTTGGCATACGAAAGTGCATGGGTACGTGATACATGAAGATTTAATGGATTGTTCCATTGCTCCATTCATTACGCTTAAAAATTAAAGATGTGTACTGTTGTAGGCTGCAACATTTATTATGCTGTCATTTACCAACAGAAAACATTTCCAAATAGCCTCCTTCGCCAGATGTTCATAAACAAGAGTTGGACTGTTGGCCCATATATCAATTCAACAATTTCATTATCAGTCTCTTAGGTGACTCACTTAAATATAGATTTTAGAGTAGCAACCGCGTTAGTCTGTATCTGCAAAAAGAAAAGGAGTACTTGTGGCATCTTAGGGACTAACAAATTTATTTGAGCATAAGCTTTCATGAGCTACAGCTCACTTCATCGGATGCATTCAGTGGAAAATACAGTAGGGGGATTTTATATACACAGAGAACATGAAACAATGGATGTTACCATACGCTCTGTAATGAGAGTGATCAGGTAAGGTGAGCTATTACCAGCAGGAGAGAAAAAAACCTTTTGTAGTGATAATCAAGGTGGGCCATTGCCAACAGTTGACAAGAACTTGTGAGGAACAGTAGGGGTGGGAAATAAACATGGGGAAATAGTTTTACTTTGTGTAATGACACATCCACTCCCAGTCTTTATTCAAGCCTAAATTAATTGTATCCAGTTTGCAAATTAATTCCAATTCAGCAGTCTCTCATTGGAGTCTGTTTTTGAAGTTTTTTGTTGAAGAATTGCAACTTTTAGGTCTGTAATCGAGTGACCAGAGAGATTGAAGTGTTCTCCAACTGATTTTTGAATGTTATAATTCTTGACATCTGATTTGTGTCCATTTATTCTTTTACATAGAGACTGTCCAGTTTGGTCAATGTACACTTAAATATGTTCATCTATACAGTCAGATTTACTTAAGATGAACTGTAAATATAACATCTGAGAAATCTTTTCAGTGGAAAAAATGACAAAGCACCTTCTGTCAGGATCAAGTAGATTTTATAATGCATGGAATCTGAACACAGTAAATACATGAATAATGATAAGAGATTGGCCAAACACAAATGGGTCTTTTAAAGAGAAATAACGATTATGACTAAGATTCATTAATACTTGTATGGACAGTTCATAAATGTTAATAACAATAAATTAAAAAGTTACAAAAATAACATCATGCAAAACTTTCTCAGTCAACCTAAGAATAACACATTGTTGCAAAAGCACTAAGAGCTAAGTTTTTAGTGGTTTATTTTATTTGTGTTTGATGCAAACTCAAAATTGAATGGCTTATTATGGAAGTGCCACCTTAATTCTTGAATTTCCTTGGCTTCTAAAGTTTGTTATTTGTTTTTGATAGTTTCTTTAACACTGCTAGGTGCACAAAACCTTCATCCTAGCAAAAATTTTTGTGGGATTTAAAACAGAAATCAAACTTTTGGATATCTCTCAAACAAACCAGTCTTTAAAACCATAACTGGCTATTTCTGAGGCATTTACAAGGTTAATAGAAAGTTTGATAATTTCTGTTTCTGCACATGTATAAATTATATTGAACACTGGGTTGAAGTTTTTCCAAATGCTTCACACTCTGCTGTTGAGAGAATCAAGTTTATAGTATAATTCAGAACATTTTTCTTGCTTGCTTGGCTCTTAATGACAAGAACTATTGAATGTTTTCTTACTATGGGAGTCTTACATCTTTGAGTGGGTAAATACATTCTCCTTATTGCTCATGTATAAGATGGGATACCTCCTGTTCTCAGGACTATTATTATCAGTGGAATTGTAGTGGTGGAAGGAACTGATGCAACATTTGACCTGTAGTATATATTTTAGAATATTCTGCTCTCTAGAATACATTAGTAGAATGTATTCCAAGAAAGAACCTCAAGTAAGGTGTTGGGGTTTGTTTGTTTTTTGCCAGTACTTGCATCAGTCATATCTAGTTATCCTGAATTTTCCCTTTCCAAGATATGTGATGTTATTTATTTCAATCTGGATGGTGATTTCTCTCTCTCTCTCTCTCTCTCTCTCTCTCTTGAAATTAGAAAATAGTACTAATAAGCTAAGGTTTGTTTGCCTTTGAATCAGCACTACTGTGTGGTTTATCTTTGCTGAATACCAGCTTTGGTAGCTGTGCTCTTTCATATTCATTTCACAACATGAAGGAGAACTCTGTTGGAATTTAACGAGCCCCAGGGAAAGTATTTCAGAAGAAAGAAAAGGAGTACTTGTGGCACCTTAGAGACTAACAAATTTATTTGAGCATAAGCTTTCGTGAGCTACAGCTCACTTCATCAGATGCATTTGGTGGAAAATACAGTGGGGAGATTTATATACACACACAGAGAACATGAAACAATGGGTTTTATCATACACACTGTAAGGAGAGTGATCACTTAAGATGAGCCATCATCATCAGAAGGCGGGGGGAAAGGAGGAAAACCTTTCATGGTGACAAGCAAGGTAGGCCATTTCCAGCAGTTAACAAGAACATCTGAGGAACAGTGGGGGGTGGGGTGGGGTGGGAGAAATAACATGGGGAAATAGTTTTACTTTGTGTAATGACTCATCCATTTCCAGTCTCTACTCAAGCCTAAGTTAATTACATTGGTCAAACTGGACAGTCTCTACGTAAAAGAATAAATGGACACAAATCAGACGTCAAGAATTATAACATTCAAAAACCAGTTGGAGAACACTTCAGTCTCTCCGGTCACTCGATTACAGACCTGAGGGTGGCTATCCTTCAACAAAAAAACTTCAAAAACAGACTCCAACAAGAGACTGCTGAATTGGAATTAATTTGCAAACTGGATACAATTAACTTAGGCTTGAATAGAGACTGGGAATGGATGAGTCATTACACAAAATAAAACTATTTCCCCATGTTATTTCTCTCCCCCACCCCACCCCCCACTAAGGTACCACAAGTACTCCTTTTCTTTTTGCGAATACAGATTAACACGGCTGCTACTCTGAAACCTGTCATTATTTCAGAAGAGTAAATTCATATGTATACAGAAGTAGCTAAAGTGAAGAAGTTTTTGTATTATATGAGCCACTTTTGGTGTGGTGTAGGGCAGGGGGCCTACATTTCTTCTTTAATCCATAACAACACTGATTCTAATTTTTTGGGGCATGGTGGCTTTGACTATGTTTGGTAATGTATATCTATAACCAGGCTGAAATGCTAAGAAAAGTGATTATAAAATTAGTAGATATGAATTACTGGCCTTAAGACCATAGTTATCTTGTGTACCTCAGGAATATAACTCATTTAATGGTGTGCACCTCCTAAGGAATATCCACATTCTAAATGTTTTTGAGCATACAGCTATTTTATGCTTAAATGACAATAACGCATAAAGCTACTGGCCATCATTTTATTTTACAGTGTATATTTTTCTGTGAAGCTTTGAATAACACATGCTTGATTTAAATATGTAAAACTACAGTTCAGTATGTGAACTGCAATAATATCAGTGTAGTAACACAGGGACCAAAGGAACTGTTCAGAAATAGCCCAAAGCTGCAAACTTATAATTTGTTTTAAAACATGTGCTCTAGATGTATAATTGGCCCCATTCTGGCACTTTTGTGCCACATCAGTGGTGTAAAGGGGCCCGAAAGCTGCCCTAATGTGTCAGGCTGAAGACTCAGCTGGCTGACAGAGATGGTTTAGCCAACACTTTTCCATCCGTCGGGAGAGTGTGAGGGTAGAAGACGGCATGATCAATGTAACTGCCCCTAGTGAGGTGCCACAAACTTACAGCTGCCCTGAGGCTGCTTGAAATTACACCAGGCATCAGACCAGTCCTCAGCAATCCTGGCAACTGGGTGAGCACAATGATCATTTAAAGCCACTGCGACCCTCCTTGCCTCAGCTTCATAGAGCACAGCTCTGGCGCAGTTGAGGATCTGGCCCACCGACTAACAGTTTTGGCTGTTGTGAAAAATCAACGCTTAGTAAACTAAATGATCCACACTATGAAGTGTCTTGCTGTGAGTATATTCTGAAAAATTCAGTCTCACATAAAACCTTTGTACAATGGACAAATTCAAATAGAGTGGCTAATGTAAGGAGAGTTTTTCAGAACTTTATATACCACTTGTGCATTTTGGGTGAAAAATATTTCACCAACACATGGTCAGAAAGAAAAGAATAGCAAACAATAAGAAAATCCACCTTCTGGCTCTGACACTTAGTGTTCAGTTGTTGGAAAATCATAGTCACAGCACATAGAGCAAGACCTAATTAGCTATTCCAGACCCAGCAAGCTTTTACTAGAATCTGGCTACTCAGATGTTGTTTTTATTTAGCCACTCTGGTCTTGGCAAAGTGTCACAAAGTTTGATTTGTCCTGTCTGGCTAAGCTGGAAACTTATTAGACAAAAAAAGGATAGAAGGCTACTCTGAAACCTGTCTTAAAATTTTAAATCCCAAAAATCCTAATGAATTCTTTCAAATGCTAATGGCCAAGAACATAAGACTCATCTCATGTGTTAGTGAAATCAAGATTCTCTTCTTGTTTATCTCTTTCCTGGTTGTACACCCAGATGGTGAGTGAATCTCACCCTCTTTTCTTTTCTTGAATCTTGAATTTTTAAATTGTGGCCCGATCCCCCATTTTATATTTATTAGACAAGACCAGTCTAGTGAATAGTCAGTCTGTGTCAGTATATGGTGATGCTAGCTTAACAATATGAGAGACATGAGTTTAACATGGTAGGGAACTTAGCCCTAAATTATCACACACACACCCCATGCCCATGTACAACATAGTGTCAGTCCTGTTTTAAAAAGCTACCACTACCACATGGGTCAAGGTTACCATCAAGAAGTTAGTCTTCCACTGCACTGACCGTATCTGGCTCCTACAGTGGCTAAGGACTTTTGACTTTTCAGAACAAAGCTCTGACAACCCTTTTAACATCAAAAAAACAAAGGTCTAGCTCAGTTAGATTTCTGGCTCCTGTACAACTTTTGCATGTAAATCAGGATAATAAGAATTGCCATCCTGGATCACACCAGTGGTCCCTTTAGTTCAGCATCCTGTCTCCAACAGTGGCCAATACTAGATACTTCAGAGGAAATTAAAGGGAACCCAGCAGTAGGCAGTTATGGGGTAACCTGCCCCCCCAGTCAACGTTTCACCCTAATCCCAATAATTAGAGGTTGGCTGATGCTCTGAAGCATTAAAGTATACATCCCTACCAAAACTCTAGTTTATTCTTTAATATATTATCACAACTCTGGGTATTTTTGTTGTCTATATGAAGGTCTAATTTAATCCTTTGGGGAATTCTTGGCTTCAATGATATTCTGTAGCAAGGCTTTCCACAGAACAATTGTGAGTTGTGTGAAGAAATATTTCCTGTTATCAGATCTGAATTTTCCACCTTTCTGTTTCATCAGAGAACTCCTAGTTTCCGTATTGAGACCGCGTGAATAGAAATTTTGCATCTACCTTCTCTCTGCCATTCATCATTTTGTATCATTTTGTCATGTCCCCAGTTAGGTTTTGCCTTTTCAATCTCTCTTCATATGAACTTCTTTCCGTGCCTCTAAACATTGTCCAACCATGCCAGAGGAAAGACGGGGGCATTGGAAGGGGTTTAATTGGGCTGCAACTTTAGTCACCTAAAATAGCAGTAAATTGTACAGTTAATTAACCAGTATCATTTCCTCCTGCTTGGGGGGCTGTCATCAGCCCTACCCATTTCCAACCTGGTCCCAGCCAGCCCACTGGGGCCCTGCTGCCCTCCCCTCATTTAAGTGTTAAGGGAGCTGAAAAGGAAAGGGAGTTGGCTCCCTGCCGTACGAGATGTTAGGAATCCTGTCTCACTTCCTGAAGGGATGCTTTCCTCTAAATCCGCTTCCAATCCATTTTATCTGATTGCTGTATTCCTTCCAGAACTAGTGCCTGCGCTGGACATCTACCACGTTTTCAGTTACCAAGTGTGACATTTTAACCTAGCTTCCCTGTGCCATCGTGGGGGGAGGTGACAAAACCCACCCACCCACCTCAGCCAGTCTGGTGGTGAAGGGAAAATTCCTTCCTTCCTCCCCAAGGAAGAAGGTGATTAGTGTAATGCCCACAACAGATCAGGAAGAAGCTTAATTCTACTCTGATCCTATGGGTGGGAGGATGGTTGATGACTGCCAGATCCCAGTGGTAGAGGGCTTCTCCAGAACTGCTCAGGGTATAAATATCCCTCCTTTCTACTCACCTGGTAGGCAGTGGTCACACACACACCCGCCTAGTCTAGCCACTTCCTCTTCCTCCTGGCCCCACTCCAGTAAACCTTCCGCTCCTTTCCTCTTTGCCACAAATTGCAAAGGGAGCCCTTAATGGGGCAACAATCCCTTTTCTTCTGGCCAGCCAGTCAAAGGACCCACTATATACAGTTGGGGGAAGCATATTTTCATTGCCTCTCTCTGAACCCCCTGTAATTTTGCAGTATCCTTTTTAGAGACACGGTCACCAGAACTAATGCAGTATTCCTGATGAGGACATACCTTTGATTTATATAATAGCCCGGTAATATTTACTGTATTTTTCTCCATCCAATTCCTTATGCATGCCAGAATCTTGTTAAATGGATTAAAATTTGGCTAAGTGATAGCTCTTAAAATGGAAATGGAGAATCATCATTGAGTGACAGGTTTCAGAGTAGCAGCTGTGTTAGTCTGTATTCGCAAAAAGAAAAGGAGTACTTGTGGCACCTTGGAGACTAACAAATTTATTTAAGCATAAGCTACCGTGAGCTACAGCTCACAAATGCATCGGGTGAAGTGAGCTGTAGCTCATGAAAGCTTATGCTCAAATAAATTTGTTAGTCTCTAAGGTGCCACAAGTATTCCTTATCATTGAGTGAGTGGTCTCTAGAAGGGTCCTGCAGGGATCAGTTCTTGGCCCTATGCTATTTAACATTTTATCAATGACCTGGAAGAAAATATAAAATCATCACTGATAAAGTTTTCAGTTGAAACAAAAATTGTGGAAGTGGTAAATAATGAAGAGGACAGGGCACTGATTCAGAGTGATCTGAATTGCTTGATAAGCTGGGCTCAAGCAAACAGATGTTTTAATATGGCTAAGTGTAAATCTATGCATCAAGGAACAAAGGATGTAGGCTATACTTACAGTATGGGGGATTTTATCATGGGAAGCAGTGATTCTGAAAAAGATTCGGGAGTCATCATGGATAAATCAGCTGAACACCAGCTCCCAGTGTGATGCTGTGGCCAAAAGGGCTAATGCCATCCTTGGATGTACAAACAGAGGAATCTCTAGTAGGAGTACATAGGTTATTTTACTTCTGTATTTGACACCAGTGTGACCACTGCTGGAATACTATTTCCAGTCTGGTGTCCACAATTCAAGAAGGATGTTGATAGATTGCGGGGGGGGGGGCAGGGGGAGACGGGACAGAGAAGAGCCATGAGAATGATTAAAGGATTGGAAAACATACCTTATAGTGATAGACTCAAGGAACTCAATCTATATAGCACTATTTAGCTTGGAAATAGTGACCATAATATATTAACATTTAACATTCCTGTTGTGGGAAGAACACCTCAACAGCCCAATACTGTGGCATTTAATTTCAGAAAGGTGAACTATGCAAAAATGAGGAGGTTAGTTAAACAGAAATTAAAAGGTACAGTGACTAGAGTGAAATCCCTGCAAGCTGCATAGACACTTTTCAAAGACACCATAATAGAGGCTTAACTTAAATGTATATCCCAAATTAAAAAACACAGTAAAAAAAAAACTAAAAAAGAGCCACCATGGCTTAACAACCATGTAAAAGAAACAGTGAGAGATAAAAAGTCATCTTTTAAAAAGTAGAAGTCAAATCCTAGTGAGGTAAATAGAAAGGAGCATAAACACTGCCAAATTAAATGTAAAAATGTAATAAGAAAAGCCAAAAAGGAGTTTGAAGAACAGCTAGCCAAAAACCTAAAAGGTAATAACAAAATGTTAAAGTACATCAGAAGCAGGAAGCCTGCTAAACAACCAGTGGAGCCCCTAGACGATCGAGATACAAAAGGAGCACTTAAAAAAGATAAAGTCATCACAGAGAAACTAAATGAATTCCTTACTTCAGTCTTCACGGCTGAGGATGTTAGGGAGATTTCCAAACCTGACCCGTCCTTTGTAGGTAACAAATCTGAGGAATTGTCACAGATTGAAGTGTCACTATTTTGGACGTTTTGGAATTAATTGAGAAAATTAACAGTAACAAGTCACCGGGACCAGATGGCATTGACCCAAGAGTTCTGAAGGAACTCAGTTGTGAAATTGCGGAACTATTAATTATAGTTTGTAACCTGTCCTTTAAATCAGCTACTGTACCCAATGGCTGGAAGATAGCTAATGTAACACCAATATTTAAGAAGGGCTCTAGAGATGATCCTGGCAATTACAGACCAGTAAGTCTAATGTCAATACTGGGCAAATAAGTTGAAACAATAGTAAAGAATAAAATTGTCAGTCACGTAGAAGAACATAAATTGTTGCGCAAAAATCAACATGGTTTCTGTAAAGGGAGATCATGTCTTATTAATCTATTAGAGTTCTTTGAGGGGGGTCAACAAACATGTGGACAAGGGGGATCTAGTGGACATAGTGTACTTAGATTTCCAGAAAACCTTTGACAATGTCCCTCACCAAAGGATCTTATGTAAATTAAGTTGTCATGGGATAAGAGGGAAGATCCTTTCATGGACTGATAACTGGTTAAAAGAAAGGGAACAAAGGGTAGGAATAAATGGTAAATTTTCAGAATGGAGAGGGGTAACTAGTGGTGTTTCCCCCAGGGTCAGTCCTAGGACCAATCTTATTCAACTTATTCATAAATGATCTGGAGAAAGGGGTAAACAGGGAGGTGGCAAAGTTTGCAGACAATACTAAACTGCTCAAGATAGTTAAGACCAAAGCAGACTGTGAAGAACTGCAAAAAGATCTCACAAAACTAAATGATTGGGCAACAAAATGGCAAATGAAATTTTAATGTGGATAAATGTAAGGTAATGCATATTGTAAAAAATAACCCCAACTATACATACAATATGATGGGGGCTAATTTAGCTCCAACTAATCAGGAGAAAGATCTTGGAGTCATCATGGATAGTTCTCTAAAGACGTCCATGCAGTGTGCAGCGGCAGTCAAAAAAGCAAACGGGATGTTAGGAATCATTAAAAAAGGGATAGAGAATAAGACGGAGAATATCTTATCGTCCTTATATAAATCCATGGTACACCCACATCTTGAATACTGTGTACAGATGTGGTCCCCTCATCTCAAAAAAGATATGCTGGCATTAGAAAAGGTTCAGAGAAGGGCAACTAAAATGTTTAAGAGTTTGGAATGGGTCCCATATGAGGAGAGATTAAAGAGGCTAGGACTTTTCAGCTTGGAAAAGAGGAGACTAAGGGGGGGATATGATAGAGGTCTATAAAATCATGAGTGGTATGGAGGAAGTTAATAAAGAAAAGTTATTTACTTGTTCCCATAATATAAGAACTAGGGACTACCAAATGAAATTAATGGGTAGTAGGATTAAAACACATAAAAGGAAGTTCTTCTTCACTCAGTGCACAGTCAACCTGTGGAACTCCTTGCCTGAGGAGGTTGTGAAGGCAAGGACTATAACAGGGTTTAAAAGAGAACTGGATAAATTCATTGGAGGTTAAGTCCATTAATGGCTATTAGCCAGGATGGGTAAGGAATGGTGTGCCTAGCCCCTGTTTGTCAGAGGGTGGAGATGGATGGCAGGAGAGAGATCACTAGATCATTACCTATTTGGTTCATTCCCTCTGGGGCACCTGGCATTGGCCACTGTTGGTGGATAGGATGCTGGGCTGGATGGACCTTTGGTCTGACCCAGTATGGCTGTTCTTATGTTCTTAACAAAGGAAAGGTTAAGGGGTGACTTGATTACAGTCTGTAAGTACCTGCATGGGGAACAAATATTTGCTAATGGTCTCTTAGTCTAGCAGAGAGGTGTAACATGATCCAAAGGCTAGAAGTTGAAGCAAGACACATTCAGATTGGAGACAGAGTGTAAATTTTTCACAGTGAGGGTACTTCACTGGACCAATGTAACAAGGGTCATGGTGGAGCACTGGCAATTATTAAAACAAGATTAGATGTTTTTCTAAAAGATCTGCTCTAGGAATTATTTTGAAGAAGGTCTATGGCCTGTGTTACACAGAACATCAGAGTAGATCATCACAACGGTCCCTTTTGGCCTTGGAATCTTATTTGCTTTTTTGTCACCCAGTGCTGCACATAGAGCAGAGCTCTCCATTGAGCTGTGCCCAGTGATGCTCAGGTCCTTCTTGTAAGAGGATATCATTAATTTAGAACTCAGTAAAGTATATGAGCAGTTCAAATTATTCAGTGGTGAAAAATGCACATGGCAGAGAATTTTATTAGTCATCATGTTGCCCATTTGCCTCACAGTTAAATAATGTTGTGCCATCTGCAAATTTTGCCATCACATTGCTCGCCCTCTTTTCATTATCATTAATAAATACATTAACCTGGGGCACAGCTGGGGAACCATTGGAACACTTGCCAGAAACAGACAGGAGTGGAGGAGCTTCGTCGCTGCCCTAAATGCCAGAGGCGTAATGGGAACATGATGCTGATGCTGATGATGAATAAATACATCAAATCTTATAGCCAAACTTTTGCCAGGATGAAAACTGACCATTTATTCCTGCTCTTTGTTTTCTCTTAGCCAGTTTGTTATGGGAGTATTTTTCTTCTCAGACCATGACTGCAAAGTTTCTTTATCAGCCTTTTGTGAGGGACTTTGTCAAAGGCCTTTTGAAAGTCTAAATAACCATACTCAATATGTACACACAGAGAATGCCAGATCAGTACAGTTTATACTACTTACACATTTTTCTGACCCATTTAAACCCCACACGTATTGTTTATTCTTTTAAAGTCAACAATTAATTTGACCCATTCTTTTTTGTAGAAAACTCCTATATGTAAAACTGCAAAATTGATTTTTTTTCTTTTTGGATAAAGTACTAAATCCATTGTATATCATTGAACTGGGACCTCTATGCCAATTTTCAGTCTGGAACACATTTTTACAGTTAAGTTATAAATCTCTGACAAAAAAGATTTATAATAGAAGTCCTGACATGGCCACCACAGTATTAACATACCTCTATGTTGGTGAGAGGGACAAGGAACAATTTAATGTGAAAAACATTTTTGAGTCCAAAAATGGCATAAAAAACCACACTTTCCTCTTAAAATTGAAAGGTGCATTATAATTTCAAACGAAGTCTTTCTGACACCATTTGGTTTCATCTTTAATTTGCAAAGAAAGATTCTTCTTAAAGCAATAAATGGCTTTTCTGTGTATATAAATCTTCATCTTTGTTGAAAGCTCTGTCAAAGTGAGTCACATGTTAAAAATTCTGATAGTAGATTAAAAGCAGCAGGAAAAGCTAATTTAGTTTGAATGGTAGGATTTGGGTTTTTTGGAGGGGACACTAGCTTTTCTGTAAAAAGAAAAGGAGTACTTGTGGCACCTTAGAGACTAACAAATTTATTAGAGCATAAGCTTTCGTGAGCTACAGCTCACTTCATCGGAGCTCACGAAAGCTTATGCTCTAATAAATTTGTTAGTCTCAAAGGTGCCACAAGTACTCCTTTTCTTTTTGCGAATACAGACTAACACGGCTGCTACTCTGAAACCTAGCTTTTCTGTGTGTGTGTGAAATTATTATTCCTTTGGCTTACTGCTCTGAAACATTAACTAATAGATCTGTGCTTCAGGTTGCCAAAAATGACAGATGAACTTTTCTAGCAGCAAACATTCTGAGATTCCAATTTTGTGCTGAGTCATAGATGTACTCTAAATTAAAATATATGTAATATAGGAACAGCAAATCCTGGATTCTGCTCTAATTGGCAGAGAAGTTAAACTAATTTTGAACACACAGGATCTCGCTCTGCTTCCTAAAGTATGTTGTTCACTTAAAAATGTCTCTGATTGCTTTTCAAATAAGAGGCATCTTTCCTCTGTTAAGCTGGATAATTAAATATTATTTTGCAAGAAAAATGTCAAGATTTTTTAAGGAAAAAAATGTGCCTTTTTGCTTCTGAAAGGTAACCAAAAGCAGTGCCTTCATTTTAAATATCTTTGGAGACACTGAAACATAAGCAGTCTCAAAGAGATCCTTTCTTTCTGTTATAAGCATTTATCAGCTTTTTAGTCTTCTTTGTAAAGAATGAGGAGTGTGTTTGTTGTACAATAAACACTGTGTGCTGTCATAATACACTACTTGATGAGACTAATCTTTTTCTGTAACAATTCTAAGATGATATTTTTGGTTGACTTTGAAATGACCATTTTCTGTAGTATCTCTAGTCCTCCTGCTGAAGTTCCTGTTGTTGACATAGTATTTTTAGCACACATAAGGGCTGCAGGCTGCGGTCCAGATAGGTTGGCAAGTCGCAGCTCCATAAGCCACTGCTATTCCTTGATGGCTCATCTTGTGCTCCAGATTTTCAGCTTTTGTTTATTAAAAATCAAAGCCTAGATTTTCTCCTACTGTGAAGGGTTTTTTTGGTGGGGGAAGGGCATCAGAGTGCCAGTTATTTCTCCCCAGTTCTGTGGCCTGTCCCAAACCTGGTCCAGCATAGCTTTGAATACCCTTGAGGTGCTTTAACCCACTAATGGACTACATAGGTCAGTCAAGGATTACCAGTTTGTGATGTGCTCTAACCATGCCATCCACATACCCACGTACACGTCTGGGGGTGGAGCTGGCAGAATGGTTGGCTACTCTGGTTTATCCAGGGACTCCTTCACACTGGAGAAATGCCCAGATGGTAGCTAAAGGACTTTCTGCCAATCTTGTGCTGCAGAAGTTGTGCCAAAGGACTGGCGGTGAGGTACCAAATCTAGTCCTAATTCTCTAGTCTTCATGGTTGTGACAGAAAGCTTTCAAATTGTGGCCTAAATGTAACCACTGGAGCAATGTCTGGCTGATTCTGCAAACAGCCTGAAATAATAACTCTGGGAACTCTAAATTGCCTTTATTCATCTCAGTTGGGTGTACGCTCTGGAGCCTAATAATGCTGATTTCAATGTCAACCCTGTTCCACAGCTGATCAAAGGAGAAGGCATAGGTTCATAGATTCTACAGTAGAAGGGACCACTGTGATCTTCTAGTCAGACCTATTTTATAACTCAGGCCATAGAACTTCCCCCAAAGAGTTCCTGTTTGCATGACCAGCTGGTGTCTCTGCATGCAGAGAATGCAAGAAATAATTATTATGAGGATCTGATCAATCTGAAGAGCTTCTAGTTTTAGCATCTGGGTTTGTGCGTGGAGCCTGGAAGAGTACTTTCCCTCCCTCCCCCATTTAACCGCTGAACATAGTGGCCTACAATGGGACCTTTAAAAGCCTGAGAATTTCTTCCTATTCCTACTCCAGAGATACAACGAAAATCGGTTTCACAGATTCAAAGAAAAGTTAGCACAGGGTTATCTGGAACTGGGGCGGCCTTAATAACTGCAATCTAAAAATTTCATACAGTGCAAAATCTCGAGAGGTTTTGGTTAACAATGGAAGGGCACAGGGAACTTTGATTAGTGAGTGGGTTCAGGAAGCATCAAAATAAATATCCTTAGATCAAGGAAATGATTCATTCCACATGCCTGACAGCTGTGAATCAATGCAATGCTAACATCTGGAAGCTGAACAGTTCAGATTTTATTCTCGTTTGTTTGTAAAAGAAAAACCAATGCAAAATACTAGTGTAATGGTAAGGTTGAGAAACCATCTGCTGCTATTTTAGTCAAACCAAACAAAACCAAGGGGTTTTATTTTTCTGTAATATCCTTAATACCCAATATCACAAAACGTTTAACAGAGAAAAGCATCTGCAAGATAAATAGGCAAGGAAGATGTGTAAGATTTACAGAGGAAGTGGCTAACAATGGGTAGAGACTAAGACACAGCAAAATACTGTGTATGAGCTAGCAGGAAGAACAGCCCCTATTTGGAATCAGTTTGGAGGTAGAGACTGAGAAGAGGCCAACAGCAGAGAAATTGAATCAGTTGGCAGAAAGATGGATAGATATTTGTCCTGGGAGTAGTGTGGAGTGAATCCAAAAAGACTGCTCGAAAGCCAGGAGAGAAATAAATGCATTTTACGTATTATAATCACTCTATTATATTGAATGTTATATTTATTCTACTTCTATAGTTTTAAATACAGGATTTGGAGTTTTGAATGAAAATTCATGAATGATTATGCATGTACTTTGTGGTTTTATTATTGGTTTCAGATTGAATCTTTAGCAAACTCTGTAACTTCCAATAAGTATATCATATGGAGATGGGAGAAGCATGTTGCCTTTGTAAAGTGTAAAGCACACACACACAGACACACACATCAGAATGCACTGCATCAAACAACACAAAGTTTTCCAGATCCTCAGTTCTCCTGTTTTCCTCAGTTCTCCTGTTTTTATCTTTCTCTAGTTGTCTTTTCCTCCTCCACTTTTGTGTTTCTTCCTTTTCCTCTCTGCATTTCCATTGCCCCTTTATCTTTCATCTTTTTTCTGTCCTATTTTTTTCTTTTCCCCCCTCCCTTCTAGTTTTCATCCCTACAGGTTTCAGCAACCACAGCAGCAAGGGTTTGCACATGGAAGAGCAGCAGATTGCAGAGGAAAACTGACTAGAATTAATCAGTTTCTGTCTGAATCAAACTTCTTACATGTGGGGCTGTCAGCAATGAAAAACTGACAACTGTAGCTGATTTCCCTCTTCATCAAGTGCTGCGTTTTCCATCTTCGGTTCAGGTTTTGTCAAAAAATGAGAAGTGGATGATGAGGCCAAGTGGTTGAAGCAGCAGTGGTCAGGCCTAATCGTTGGGCTGGGGACAGCACCAGGCATCAGAGCAGCGTTGGAACACGGCTGGAGCTGGAACAGGAGCAGGAAGAGGAACAGACTGGGGCCAGAAAAGGAACAGTCTGTCAGAAGTGCCAAGCATCCAGTGACACTTCTAGGGAGATAGCGATGTTAAGCAGACTGAAGTGGCTGCTCTCAGTGGGAGCCTATATCCCTGTCTTTAGGGTCACCTGATTAGACCTTCACCTGTGGATTGGCTGAGCCCTGGCTGATTGATGTGAAGCCCTCAGATAAGCACGCTCAGGCTCAGAGGCTTTCCATTACGCCCCCCTTCCCACCCCAAAGACACCTACCAAGAATCTTTAGACCAGGCTTATCGGGGTGTGACTGATGGTACTCTCAAAGCAGGTTGAGAGCATGTATGTTTTCAGCTACCTCCCAGAAAGTATCATCTAATCATAACCCTTCCAATCAACAAGTTACATGAATTTTCCTCTGAGAATTTTGGAGTCCAAGATCAGCTTCACCAGGTATTCCTCATGCCCCAGAACATGATGGGTAGAGGTGGCTGTTGTACTTGTCCAGGGAAGGAATTGTCAGTGTCCTTTTTCAGCAGGGAGGCATGGAATACCAAGTGCATTTTCATCACCCTAGGCAGTTGGAGTTTGAAGATCACTGGGTTGATCTGCTAGTTGACCTGGAGTGTGCCAAGATGTCAGTGTCCAACTTCCTTAAAGGCTGGGTAGAATGGTAGAAGGTGTTATGCTGAGAGCCATACTTTATCTCCAACTGTGATTCAAGGAATTGCCTTCCAATGAAGGTCAGCATAACACTTGTAATCTCTTGTAGCTTATTTTAGGTGGGTTTTCAATTCTTCCAGCAAAGGTGTTTGAATAGATCAGACGTTGGAGATACATAGGAGGGTTGTAAAAAGAAAAGGAGTACTTGTGGCACCTTAGAGACTAACAAATTTATTAGAGCATAAGCTGTAGCTCACGAAAGCTTATGCTCTAATAAATTTGTTAGTCTCTAAGGTGCCACAAGTACTCCTTTTCTTTTTGCGAATACAGACTAACACGGCTGCTACTCTGAAACCTGTCATAGGAGGGTTGTGGCATGGATGGGTGAAACCAAGGGTAGGAACTGTAGTTGGCATAAAAAGGACTCTGGCAGGTTGCTCAGTGGTAGGAATTATTGTATGCAAATTCAGCAAACAGAAGGAGGGAAACCCAGCCATTCTGTTGATAGTTAATAAAGCGGTGATGGTATTTCTCCAGAGTCTGGTTCACTCATTCAGTCTGTCCATGAGTCAGAGGGCATAAGCTGAGGAAGCATGTAGATCAACATGCAGGAGCTTGAACAACTCCTATCAGAAGTGTGAAACAAACTGTGATCCTCAGTCAGATATAATATTAGATGGTAGGCCATGGAGTCTGAAGACAGAGTTGAAAAACAGTTGGGCTGTGTCAAGGTTCCTTCCCCACTCTGAACTCTAGGGTACAGATGTGGGGACCTGCATGAAAAAACCCCTAAGCTTATTTTTATCAGCTTAGGTTAAAACTTCGCCAAGGTACAAACTATTTTACCTTTTGTCCCTGGACTTTATTGCTGCCACCACCAAGCGTCTAACAAATATAACAGGGAAACAGTCCACTTGGAAATATCTTTCCCACAAAAATCCCCCCAAGCCCTACACCCCCTTTCCTTGGGAAGGCTTGATAAAAATTCTCACCAATTTGCATAGGTGAACACAGACCCAAACCCTTGGATCTTAAGAACAATGAAAAAGCATTCAGTTTCTTAAAAGAAGAATTTTAATAGAAGAAACAGTAAAAGGATCACCTCTGTAAAATCAGGATGGTAAATACCTTACAGGGTAATTAGATTCAAAACATAGAGAATCCCTCTAGGCAAAACCTTAAGTTACAAAAAGACACAAAAACAGGAATATACATTCCATTCAGCACAACTTATTTTATCAGCCATTTAAACAAAACAGAATCTAACGCATATCTAACTAGATTGCTTACTGACTTTTTACAGGAGTTCTGACCTGGATTTCTGCTCTGGTCCCGGCAAAAACAACACACAGACAGAGAGAACCCCCCCCATCCAGCTTTGAAGTATCTTGTCTCCTCATTGGTCATTTTGGTCAGGTGGCAGCGAGGTTGTCTTAGCTTCTTAACCCTTTACAGGTAAAAGGGCTTTTCCTCTGGCCAGGAGGGATTTAAAGGTGTTTACCCTTCCCTTTATATTTATGACAGGCTGTTACTTACGTGTTAGGAACTTTAAGTCATGGCATGAAATGAGACATTTTTGTAAGCAGGTCGACAACAACTATCACTGCCATGCAGCCTTGAGAATTGCGGAGGTCAACAATAAAATCCATGGAGATGGACAACAAGGGCTGAGATGGAATTAGCAGTGGAATCAGAGCACCAGTGTGTTTGTTGCAGAGGGTCTTCATCTGAGCTCAGACCTCACAAGAGCCGATGTAGGACTCAATGGACAAATATAGTTTTGGCCATCAGAAATATTGAAAGACCAGCTTCATTGTTTTCTAGTAGCTGAATTTGCCAGTCAGGGGCAAGTCATGGCATAGCCAGAGTATTGCTCGGCATGGTTCCCCATCTAGGTCACAGATCCAGTCCTTAAACATGAGAATCCCATTCTTGACAGAATTTTGAGTCAGGAGCTAATTCCATACCAGTTGACATAAGGTTTAATGCAAATGGATTGTGGGATAGGAGAGGCTTCACAAGAAAAAGGAAGTCATTGTTCACCAACACATTGATGAATAGCAAGGTTTCAAGAGTGTGGCAGGTCAAGAGGATCTTAAGCTTAAGTACTCATCCTTGCAGGACAATGCATCAGGTTTGTCATTCTGGATAACTGGCCAATAAGTCAGGGTGTAATTGGACCTGGAGAAAAAAAGAGACCACCAGATCTGATGCTGCTTAAGAATCCTTTCAATGCACAGATACTCCAGGTTCTTGTGGTCTGTATACACCTGGAGCGAGAAAGGAGCTCCTTCCAGGTGGTGATGCTATTCCTTAAAAGTGGCCTTGATGGCCAGTAGGTCTCTGTCACAGATTTCATAGTTCTGGTCCATCAACATGAGTTTCCAGGAATAAAATGCACATGGGTTGAGCACATTCTGGGGTTTATGTTGCTGTGACAATACTGCTCCCATTGCATAATTAGAGGCATCTGCTTTGTCAATTAAGGGTTTTGCCAGGTCTGAATGTACCCAGAGGGTGCCTTGTAAATGCTTCTTTTAATCGATCAAAAGCAGATTTGGCTTCCTGTGTCTAAGTAAATGTGGTATTCAGAAAGTCTTTGCTAAATCTTTGGCAAAAGTTGGCAAACCCCAGTAAGCACCAGACATCTCTGAAGTTCTCTGTTTATCACACAAGAGGGAGTTTTGTGGGCTTCCTTTGCCTGTTCCTGCCTAACTCTCTTTAAAGAAACAGAGTGGGAGGTAGCCAGACAAGAGCAACCTACTTTGGCTGAACCTTCTTCCAGATGGAGGGGACAGGAAGAGGCTTTCAGTAGAGTTTTACAAAGGTGGCAGTACACCATGAAAGGAATGGTTTGTCCAGCCTGCTGCCAGGTTTGCATGGAATCAGTCTGTAAACACTTACTATAGAAGTCAATATTTGCAAGTTATGCAACCAATTGCTGCTGTTGCCACTGCTGGGCAGTATTAAGTAGAACAATAAAGTGGAAATTAGAGCAGCCACTTCCAGTAGCATGGCTGAGTCTAAAGAAGAACTTGCCATGGCAGTTGCTTTTCTGTCTTTCCTGTGTCGTGTTACATGTGTATCTTCTCTCAAGCTGTATGAAAGCTAGAAATACTTGAATCAAGGCTCCACTAGTATAACAAGCAGGTAAATTTGATCATTTGCTTAATGTGGCATCACCCTGCAACCAGTCAAACATTTTCTGGTCCAAATTATGGGCAAGTTATCATCTTTGTGCTTCATATATACTTAAAATATTGACATGTTCTTCTTGAAAAAAAAATCAGTGTTCAAGAAGCCTCAAAAGTGGTATCATATGGCTTAAAGAGATTAATGCAAAAGATATGCCACATCATGCAGTCTCAAATGGGTTAAAGATATATAACTTGCTGTACAGTCCTACTGTAACTATGTTCCACTGAAGTGGGCATAGTTTGATTGTGCTCCTGGGAGTAGTTTCTAAGTTAAACTCATGCATAACTTTTTATATTCAATAACATGTTGCACTGAATAGATACATCATTGATCAGGTGGGTGGTTTGAGGGTTTTGGACTGTTTTTTTCCCATTAGCTAAACAGGATTTTCAAAGCATTGGAGGAGAAAATCCACAATATTTTTGGTGGTTGCAATCGTGTTCTGTTCTTGCCATTTACCTTCCAGAAACACATGAACTGAAAGATTGAGACATAGTGCAAAGCATGCCACATGGGCAAAGCCACTTCCTGAAGTGCTTTAACAATGTGGTCCCCATTCACAATACATTGTAAAGAAGAAAGCCACACTCTTATTTCTTGTTTAAACTTTTCTTGCTAATACAGCTTAAAATCTTAACTTTCCAAAATGGACGTTCTTGTGTTTTCAAATGTATGTCAAAGGCATCCAAACCTTTGGGATGGTTGCACTTAGTTGTGGAGTTTATATAAGATCGAGACCTAAATTTAAAAAAATAGAGTAGTGCCACTTTTAATTGTGTTTTGCAAGTGACAAGAGTAGATGTAGACAAAAACAATGTACAAAGACAACCATATAATCTAATGTCTCATACACTTATCAGCCATGCACTGATAAGTCTCCCCTTATCTTTTCTGGTGAGTGCGTGTTTCAGGCTTGTGGGGCTTGATACATATTGTGAACATCAATAGAAGAGGAACTTGCAAAGACATAGAACCAGAAAGACACAATTCTTACAATCTCTCATACCCACAGCATTACCTAAATAACCTTAGAAAAAGATAGCACTCGTGCTGGGTGGAGAAAAGGCATACCCATCTGGTAACCATTGGCTGTTTGTAGAAAAGTTAAAATACATTTGTTCTCATTTTAGCATACTGGAAGAAATAGTAGTCACTGACAATGGGCTAAAAGAACAGGAGCACTTGTGGCACCTTTGAGACTAACAAACTTATTTGAGAATAAGCTCAATGGGCTGCATCTTGCCAGCAGTAAATTCTAAGCTTGAGGGGTATTGTATAATTTCAGGCATTTTATTTCCAGTTCCTTTTGGGGAACGGACTGGTGGAGAAAGTATAGTTTCCTAAGAGAATCCTACAGAGAAAAGACCACATGATGAGGTATAGGGTAAGTCCCATGTCAATCACTGGAGCAAGCATAGTTCAGCTGGTTATCTGTTGACAGATCAGAGCTGTGCTGCCAACTTTAGAGAGAAATCTTTGTCCTGCGTGGCTCTGCTAAAAGATGTGAGGCTGAGAGATACCAAACTGAAGAGGTTTAAGGCTTTTTTCTCTATTACTTGGAATGCCTCTGGAAGTTTACCAGGACACCCCATACCAATTAAAAACTGGATGAGGAAATGTATTGGAAAATACCCTCTGTTATCTGAACATAGCTGCACACCAAAATCCTTCCACTGTTATGTGATCTGGTGACAACAATTACCACATGACTCAAGGCACTTCATTGGTGAAGGCAGATAGCCCTGTTGAGAAAAGTCCAAAACATACTCATCAGAACCCTATTACTGCACCTATGGGGTTTGATAATCCAAGTGAATTAAAACCCTCCTCAAGGCCAAAAGATGACAAGATCAGGATGCACAGAAACCAGCGATTCATCTGGATCTATAAATTGTGGTCCATTTCATGTTTACTTGCTTATACAGAAAAAGGGGGACTGAGGTATGCATACTAGCCAGACAGTAGGAAAGACTGGGGGAAAGTTTTGAGTAGAAGCTCTACAGTGAAATAGACACAAAGAAGTTTTAGGGATAATACAGTTTTTCTGATTCTAATAAGGCTTCTTGCTCAGTGCTAAAAGGAAGTGACTCTAAGATTCTCCACCATTATCACATGATGAATAGCACTGCTAGTATCTGTTGTTACTTGAAAAGCAGCAAACACAGCATTCTACTTACCTTTTTCCAGGGTAACTCCAATTTTCACTTTCAGAAATTGGTTCAACATTAATTTTCAGAATAATCAACAAAGGTGGCTCCATTGTATTATCAGATTTCTTGGTTCCAGAACTTCTCCCTCTATGAGTAACAACCCTTTTGGTTTTTTGGGGTTTTTTTTCTGCAAAAGCATGAATATAATGAGCTTTGCACAGTGGCAGTATCGTAGCCTGTGAGGTGAAGTCAGTGCATGTCCCACTGCATTTAGTACTAGCAGCTGCCTAGATCCTGCTAATAACCACAGTACATGTTGTTTGGCAACTGGATTGCTGGATCTGGATGTCTTTATTTTTGTCTTTCTACTAAAGCAAAGGTAGAATATTTTTCTTAGATGTAAAATTATCATTGCCATTGATCTGCTCCCCAGTGACCGCTTTCCTAATTGGGTTGCTCATCATTCTGGGGGCAACAGAAAAGACTATTTAACTGTTTTCACCACTGACATGCACATAAGGGGGAAGGAGAAGATATCAAAGTACTTCAGGCACAAGCACACTCAAGGTAAGAACCCTTCCAAGCATGCACGTATACATGGACAAATTAGTGTTGGTACAAATCAGTGCCCTTATTAATTAAACAAAGATATGTCTTGGCAGCTGTTATATAACACCACAGAGGCAGTGGCAGGGACACGCCAAACGAAATGCACATCAGGTGGCTAAGTATTAGCAGCAGAAGAACACAGTTACGTCCTTAAGAAGCAAAGATGCCCTTATTGAGGAAATACGTAACTGGCTACAGCACAGCATGGCAACAACTGGCAGAAAAGAAGTGGCATGATGTTGTGGATGGAGCACTTCCCCCAAAATCACAGATGGCAGAATTGTGAGCACTTGTTAGTGAAGCAACCATTTAATTTGGCAGAGCTGAAGACCACTTGGACAGCAAGAGTTGGCAGGCAAGGACAGAAAGCAGCATGGAATGGGAACATTCGATTGCTCACACCTCAACAGTTGCATTAGCAAAAGGGGTTGTCCCCCTCCTGTGCATTATATTAGAGAGTAGTTCTTTCAAAAGGATTTTATCTGTCTACTCCTTTTTTCAGAGCCTGAGATTTAATGTGGGTTGTTGGTTTTTTTTTTTGTCTCTGTATCTCCTTATTGAAAAAGTGAGCTTTTCAGAGCTGCTTTAAATGTATGGGAAGAACATTTCTCTTCTCTGTCTCTTTAAGTTCCATTTTTAATATAAGTCTTTTGTTTGTTCTTCAAAAGTTGCCATTGTTCTGTCTAGCAGATCACTTATTAGATGAATCAGGAAGTTACTCTTGTTTTGTTATAGATAGGCAGAACATGGCCCTGAAAATATTACCGCTCAGGGCATCTACTAAACCAACACTGTGCAAGTGGACCCATACGTGATAGTGTTCATTACTTATCTACAATGTTCACATGGGTTCAAAGTTAAGCATAATATGTTTGCACATTCTTAACTTGGTTTAGTAATTTTATGAATGTATTTAATATATGTCATCTTTTTTCTGTAATCCACATTGTTAAATCCATATTTATATCACATTGTTAATGTAGATAATTTTAGTTTCAACAATTCAGAAAATGTATCTCAGTATGGCTATCTATATCCCTCTAAAAATAGTTCTAAAAATATAAATCTAAACTATAAAATCTTTACCTTTTAGATGTGTGATATAGTGATATGGATAATTTATCTGTGTGTGGCATTTGTAGCATACCCATGACTGTAATATCTAGATGATTATGTATCAAAATACATCTGCCAACAACAGATATATGTTCTGGGTTATTTCTCATTTTCTTTACCATGCCATATATTCCTATCAATATGTCTGTTTCTGAAGACTGAACAAGCTAATTGAAAAGCTCAACAAGGTTCATTTCCATAGATAACTTGATAATTAGATAACTCTAGTGTCCCGGACCTATCCAAATAGGTATCATGCCAGGATATGAAACAGACCACACTGTCAACACTAATGGATGATCATTTCCTGCCCATAGACAAGGGCTATATATCCAAATTCATATTGCTGAACTCCTACGCAAAACCTCTATGCTTAAACATGGAATGGTGCTGAATCCCATCGGAGCTGTGGCAGAAGTAAGTGACACTGTGCTTAGATGACTTCATTCATTCCTTTCAATCTGCATGCACAGAATCAACTTGGGCACTGATTTACAGCCCTCAGGCCCCTCACCTGTGGAGTTTTACAAGGAGCTGTCATCAGTACACAGTTGATGCTTGTCATCTTCTCGTTAGATTCAAACACCACCAAACTGTCCAAGAGCCTGGTTCAAGATTACCAGCTGAATAAAGACCATATGGCTGAAACTGAATCCAGGAAAGACTGAGGAGGTGCTGTAAGATAGAAGTGCTTTGAAGAACTCATTATCTCCATAATACTGTCTTTGATTATCCATTTTTTGAAAAGGTCTAATTTTTAGTAATGTGTTCTGGTGGAAGTGAAACAAAATGTTAAACACAAGAAGAAAAACATTCCTATCTTGTAATAGATAGATTGGTTGGGAGAGCTTAATCTAGTTGAAAATAGAATGGCAAAACCTAAGGTTTGGGAAATCTGTTACTGTGGCCAAAGAGATACCGTAGCCCATGTGAGAAAGAGACACTGTGTATTTGTTAAACTGGTTTTAAAGTAGAACATTTTATTTTCCTTTTGGAGGTTCAACATGAGTCTTTCATTAACTTCATTGAGCTTTGGATCAGGCCCTGGGAGAAGTGAAATTAGTTTTCAGGAGCTCCTGACTATGCCTCTGTCTCATCACATGCACCTATCTGGAGACAGAGATGCCAGGGCATGTTGAAGTATATCACAGAAATATTGGCCCTGTGCATCCTTTATACATCCTACGTGAGTACAACCAGATGGTAGTGTTTTCCACTGGCTTCTAGAAATCCCCTGAGAGATGCATAAGCAGCATGGAGAACTTTGTCTGATTCCCTGCATCTTTCAGAATGTGGTGGCCTTGCTGTGGATGCTGTATATAGTTACCTATCTGGGTATAATGTGATAGAAGTTATCACATTCAGTACTATGCAATGTTACTTTTTGTTTGTGATGGAACTATCCAGGCACTTCTGGTAGCAAGTTGTAAGGATGGGCTTCTGTCCACCGCAGGCTGCCTTTGGGAGATCATGGCCTGCTATGACTGTCAGCAGTGTGACTTTTAAAAATGCAAGTGAGAAAATTAGAATCGCCTAAGGACTCGTGTGAATTGCATCCCGCCCTTTCACCTCTGAGTTTATCTCACAGCACTCCAGAAACATGAATGTTTAATATGGCAGCCACTGGCTCCCATGAAAGAAATGACAGCTGTGGAGTTTCAAAGCATAATCTGGAAGCAATGCACATGCCTCTATATTAAAAAGAAAAAGAAAAAAAATCACACCCAGAGCAAATCCTTTTTCATAAGCCCAGTTATTAGAAAAAAGTAATGTAATATCATGAGCTTTCATTAATACTAGTCTTCAATAAGCCTAGAGCAAATTCTTGCTTGCTGTGCGCTTGCTATGAAACAGAATGGCTTGAAAGCAGAACATAGTCAGTGTAGGGGCAATCGGGAGTGTGCAGCAGAACTAGAGAGTATTTCTACTGGCATAGCGGTTCTGAACCAAAGCATTTTGTTTTTTTGTGTTTTTTTTTTTTGTTATGTGAATTTGGTAAAAGACGATTACTGGTATTTCAGCAAATATTCAGAGATCATATTTAGCACTTGTAGCATTCTTTACACCTACAAAGTGCTAAACACGCTTGAGTTAATCTTTGCAGGTAGGTAAGTATTATTATACTTGTTTTACAAATGCAGAGACTGAGCTGCAGGGCAGTTAGTACACTTGCCCAGGGCCACAGAGCATATCTGTGCTGGACCGAGGATTACAATTGAGGATTTCCAGGTTCTTGGGTCTATGTGTGGACCAATCATCATGCTGCCTCATAACAAGGTGTAGTTCAAATTTGCCAATTTGTGCTCTCAAAAAAAGACAGTTTCTCTCTTTGTTCAAAGCAAACTCCCATGCTGCTGAACTAACTCCTGACTTTGCATGCATCATTAAATACTTTGCAATTGCTATCCAGAAAGCTCTGCAGAAAACCTGTGGACAATCCAAGTAACTCACTTTTCTTTTAAATAATTGATGACATCAAATAGCAGCAGTGTTGTGGCAACAAAGAGATCGCTCTCTCAAAATGTTTTATTTATTGAGAATTTACAAAATTGACTTCATGTTAATCTAAAACATCTGCTTATTCTAATTCAAGATGCCACAGCTCTGGTGCTATAAAATCCAACAACATTTCAGACTTAAACAATATGTATGTAATATTTGGCAAAGAGATATGGGGAGGGGTATATGAAAGCCAAATATGCATTTCATATGAATTTACTTAAGGGGATTATAAATATGTATTTAATAATAAGTGTGTTTAAGATAATTTACTAAACCACCTAAATACCAGCTAGAGAATAAAAATCGATTCTCAGCTTCAAACAAGACCTTATTAAGTGCAGTAGCAACTTTAGTTTCCAAGAAAAAACACTTGGAATTTTTGTCAGGCCAGATTTATATAAAACACACTTAGAAGTGGAGCTTTTCCCATGGTGTTCATAAATCAAGGTCACTTATGTGAGAAGACCAAGTTTGTTAAAACTGACAATTGGATATAGAGGGCATATCAGTGTTAAATGATATTCTTCCCACATTCTGGGTCAGAAGGCAGTGTAAACAACACAGTGGCATTATAAAACAGAAAATTGCATTCCAGATAATAACAGAGCTTCATGGTGCATGGTTTTACACTTTAATGTGCTGTGTTGCACTCAGTCATATTAATATTTTAAATTATATAACAGTTCCTCCTTTATGCATAGTTTTAATTTGTTTTCAGTGGGATGGCTGGCTGAAATGCAGCTCTTTTTTTTTCTTTTTCCATTTTTAATCCAATGATACCTAGAAAAAAAGCCTAGAGCAAAACTGTCTGTGCAGGAAAATGGAAACAAGAAGTAGTTTCAAGATTTATAAGCCAAGGTTTTATGTGATGTATTTACAGATTCAATCTGTGTACCAGGCTTTGATCCAAGCCTCAGCATGATGACTGGAATATCTCCAATTAACCCGATGATACCAGGCATGGGGTTAGTACCGCCGCCACCACCAACAGATGTGCCTGTAGTCAAAGAAATAATTCACTGCAAAAGCTGTACACTCTTCCCTCCAAACCCAAGTAAGTGGATCTGAAGAAAGAATGCTTGGCAATCTTGTTTTCTTAATATTTTGCATAAAATGTTTCTAGGTGCCAAACAATATTTGAGCACATTTTCTTTATAAATACAAAAGGAACCACAGTGGCATATATGCAAGAAATAGAACTGATTTAATAAAGTGAATAATTTTGGATATGCAATGGTAACTAAAATGTTTGCAACCAAATTGTATGTATGTGTCGCAGTGTGATAGAATATTAGAATATGTTCATTCATCTTTACAAATACAAGGGCAAACATAGGAATACGTTTTGTAAGAAAAGAAAGTGGATTAATTTAACAAAGCTGAAGGAGACTGGACGTCTCACTTAGTTTTAATAAGCCATTCCCCTCTGTATTTCTTTTTCATTTCTATGTCACTCATTCAAATCCAGCCCAAGTCAGTAGCAATGGAAAATTGTCACTGTTGGATGGTTATTCACTGGCCCTTATGAACTGAATGTGGTGCTCTTAGTCTAGTTCCCATCATCAGGTGTCCACATCACAAAAACAGCATACAAATGGGGCACCAATTTCGACAGTCTCAGAAGAGAGACTTCAATGGAAATGAGCATGAAATGAGCATGACCTATTGCCTCACCCCCTAGAGGAGCTTCCTCTGCAGTGTGGGGAAGGTGGGTTGGTAAGGAAATACGGGGAAGCTTGCACAACAGTCACCCACTGTGTACCTCTTCTGGGGTAGACTGCCCACCGGCTGTAGTAAGTGATGTAAGTGGTGATGAGCTGAGCTGCCCGCAGAGAGCACTTGGGAACTCCCCAGGATACAGGAGAAATGTCACGGCACACGGCATAATCGTCCGAAGCTGGTGGCCAGTTCTGGGGCTTGACATGTAGAGAGGGCAAATCTATAGTTCCATCTCCCTGCCCTTTAAGAGCACCATGTTTGCCCCAGGAAGCAGTCCCTATGCTCCCTTCTTCCTGGCCCTTGCATGGGCTGTGCAAATGAAAGACAGACTCGTCCCACTGAGCATCTGCATAAAGGCAAGGCAGAATCTTGTGACTAAATCGGAGGACTTCAGTTCCTAGGGTCATCAGTCGGCATCTTTCACCAGCACCATGGGGAAAAAGGAAAGCGAAGCAAACAGAATTTTGCTCTGTACTGTGCCTAGCCCATGGTTTAAGCAAACAGGCTGGGTTTCAAAAACAATTAAAAGACTAACCTCACTCACCGTATTTAAGCGCCAAATAACTAATTCATATTAATCAGTGTTGGCTTGTAACTGTTTTTTTTCCTGAAAAGTGCTCTAGTAATCTACACATAAACAAGGTGAAACATTATGACAATGTACACTCTATCTTTTATACAGCCTCCAAAAATTTAAGTTTGCTCATTTACATGTAAATGATGATAATTTTTTTTTAAAAAGTCACTTCATTCAGTGATGTTTCAATGCCAAATGAGTATTCTGTGTGCTGTTAGGTTATGCTTCCCTTGTTCTAGCCTCTGTTCTATTATCTGGCAACAGGACAAAGTAGATAACCGGCAGAGGGTTTTCATCATGTTGTCATGTCATCGTGTTTCCCACTCTGTTTTGCTGTTTGCTATGCTTCTGTATTACAAAAGAGAAATGAAATTATGCTAAGACTGGGTAACATCTTCAGACCTGAGTGCCTGAAATTAGGCTCCCATGTCCATATGCAGGCACCTAAACAAATGTGGCCTGATTTTCATCACCCATCGATTTGAGTCGGTGTGGTGTAAAAAATTAGAGATGAGCCAAAGTGGCTGAGTTCAGACTCAGCTCAAATTTACACTAGAGTTTAGGGTTTGTGTCTGAAGTCATGTCAGCACTAAGGTTCCTCTCATCCAAAATTTCACAGATTTTTCTTGCGGGATTTCAACTGAATCAAAGGAAATAGATCCCTTTGGTTTCTGGATCTGACCTGGACAGCAAATCATAATGGCAGGGATTTTACTGTGAAACTATCAATCAAAATTGGAAATAGTGACAATTCAGGGATCCAGTTTTGGCCAATCCCTAAAATATTTAATTGCCCCTGACCCCAATCCCCTCCCAAATAAATTGCTATTCAGAATAATTTTTAGTGCATAAAATTGATTATGGGGATGATTGGGATGAATGAATGCAAAGACAAAGCCTTGTGTTCCAGTGTGATTTTTGTTTTTACTTAGATCTTCCACCACCTTCCACAAGAGAGAGACCTCCTGGGTGTAAGACTGTGTTTGTTGGAGGTTTACCAGAAAATGCTACGGAGGAAATTATTCAGGAAGTCTTTGAGCAGTGTGGAGATATTACAGCTATTCGGAAAAGCAAGAAGAATTTTTGTCACATTCGTTTTGCAGAGGAGTTCATGGTTGATAAAGCCATTTACCTTTCTGGTACTTTACATTCTTTAATGGATTTTCTCTGCTCCTCATTTGTATTTTATGATGCTAATGAGTGCTTATTTTCCTAGCCTTTATCTCAGCGAGTGTTGCTTGAGCTCAGCAGCTTTGGCTAGGAGTGGGAATGGTGCAATTCCACATTTTCCTGTGCTCACCAAGACTAGTATGTGATTCTGTGAATTTTACCTACTCCAGAGCAATTTCCCACCATCCCTGACAATTATTTTCAGTTTTATGATGGTTTATATGGTTTTTACTCATATGTTGGGGGGGGGGGGAGTGGAGGGCCCTGGGCCAGGATTGCTGCAGTACTTCAGTGCCAGTTTCTGTGATAGGTGCTGGCAGTTTCACTGGCATATTTTTATACATTCTGCAGTGTGGCCTGAAAGGATTCTACCTTCATAAGCACATTATAGATGTGATTCTGATACCCTTACTCATACAGAGTAACACCTTTCTCCACAAAAAGTCCAATTGACTTGAATGGGAATATCTGTTCAATACTACTCCTCATGAGTAAAGGTCTCAAAACCTGACCTAATACAGTGTTCGGGATGTTCCTCAAGATCTCCACCAACTACCATTTTTTAAAACAAAAATCAAGTTTAATGCTTTTAAACTTGGGTGAATGTTAAATTGTGACTTGGAAAAACCCCACTCTTTTATTTTACAAAGAGGCAACCACTCTTCCTTTAAAAAAAAAAATCCAATTCCCTGTCTCTAAAGGAAATTTTAAAAACCTTTATTAAGTTTCTCCAAATCTTAATCTTTTCCTTTCCTCCTTCCTTTTTTTACCGCATTTCTTCACTCCCATCCCCGTCTCCTTTTCCAATCCCACTCTGGTTTCAGCTTTCCTCCTTCCCATCTCTCATTATTATTTTTGTGTTCATTTATTATTTCTACATCACTGTAGTTTGTGTGGCACTTTACAGACAAATGAAACAAAGCCCAGGTCCCAGCTCAGCACAGCTGATCTACAGAGGTATTGAACACCTACTATTCATAGTACAAGTCATGGTTGCTTTGTGTTTTTTAGGATGAGGGCCTAAATTGGACATAACCCCCCCAAAATGAACAACACAGTGCAAAGAGTAAGGGGGGTGGAAGAGAAGGTCATAGAAAAACAGAAACTGTCATGCTAGATCAGAATCAAAGTCCAGCTAGTCCAGTATCCTGTCTCTGACAGTGACTGACACCAGATCCTTCAGAGGATGGTTATAGGAATCCTGTGGAGGCAGATGTGAGATAACTTGACCCCAAAGAAAGTTTCCTTTTGACCCCTAATAGTCAGAGATTGCCTTAACTACCGAAACTGAGATCTGCTGATTATTATGTATGCAATGTATTACTTCCTATTTTGCCAGTTTCTTTTTGATAATGTGCTATAGTTAGGGGACAGTCAGGAAAGAGAGCAGCGGTGGAGGTTAAACTTCCTTTCTGCTCCCCTCCCCCTTATTCTGTGCAGGTTTACTTCCAAGCTCCAGTGACTTTCTCCTTCCTGACTCTCCCCTTCATTCTTCATTCCATCCTTTCCCCTCCCTCTTTCCTCACACTTTCTTTTCACTGCTGCTTGTACAACTCTCCTCTTTATTCTCCCACCTCTGCTTTCTTCTGTTTTCCCATCCTCCCTATCTCCATATGTTTCTCTCTCCTCATCTTCCTCTTTCTTCGTTCCTTTTGGCAGAGACTTTTTACCTAGTATTTCTAGCTACATTAAAGAAGTGACAGTGGGTTGGGAGTGAGGGATAGAGAAAAAGAAACAGGTGAGCATTGCTGTCATAATCAGCTAACTTGTGCTGTCAGCCTTGATTTCCATGGAATTCTGCAATAAACTCGGGGCCTTGACTGTTTACCAGCACTGCAGAGAAGATCGTGCACTAGAGGCAGGTTTTAATTGTACTGAATGATTGTGTTTTTCTAACCAATCTTTATAGTGTTTTGAAACATAATGCATTTGGAAATGGTAGAAGGAAAACATACAGTTAAAGCAATTTCCCAAGCCTATAATATACAAAAGAGACCTACAAATAGAAGGTATAATTTATTATAACTTCCGTATACTTGTTATATGAGGGAAAACCATGCCTTTGATAATGATGAGTTAGTCTGTCTAATTGGTTTTATCTGTCTATCCAATCTAATCTAATCTAATCTAATCTATCTAGGTATTTATCCCATGCTTAGTTCCATAGTACCTTATGCAATTATAAAATCCATTAAGCAGTCTAATCGCTAGTTCTTTCCATTCTAACTCCAAATGGATGTTTGGGGGGTTGGGAGGAGGCATTATGTTGCATTTTGATTGCAGGACTGCTAAACTGAAGAAGTGTACATTCTGCTCTGAAGATTGAGCAGTTTGCTGCCATTCTGATCTGTTATGGAAGTGAATTCCAAATAGACATGACCAGCTGATGAGAAAGTTCTGCTTCCTGCCCTCATATGTTTCACCCTCATGACTGGGATGGTTCCATAGCTCGTGAAATTCTAAGCAGTCACGGACAGAAAGAGCAGGACAATATCTTAGCTTGCCAGGGCCCAGCCCTGTGGAGAACTTTCAAAATTATGGGCAAAACCTTGAATATGATTTATATCTGCTAATTTATCCCAATTTCTGCCCAGTGCTGAGTATCCAGGCAATGTATAATGTCATTTTTAAGTTCCCACTGGGTGCTCGTGCCCCTAGGCCTTCTCTTTTGGACGTCAAAGTCCAGGTGTGTCTCTCCCTGTATTCAGGGCTTTCACTGGCCAGCTTCCTGCTCAGTAACACCCAATCACAAAAGGTAAGTCTTGGAGCATATACTAGATGTGTAACATGGAAAGGCTGGTTTTTATTTTTACAGCATAGTAATTGATTTTTCCTGGTGCTGCTCTTTTAAAGTTAGGCTCCTGGCAAGTGACCAAAATCTCTTCCTCTGTCTGTGTGTAAGAAACAGAGATTTAAAATGACACATCCTGCATGCAGTTAATGCTAGCTGCTGTTCCAAGCACCAAGGTGGGAAGAGGTTGTGTGAGTGAAATTCATTGCCCTTCCAGGAGGAGGTCTGAAAAGGGTGTGGGGGGTGCTATTATCTGTTCAAATACCTTTGAACACTGTTAAGGACATAAAATAATGGAAGACAGCAGGCGTTCAGACTTCTCTACAACTCACCGCTGCCACGCTGACTGCTTTGCCAGGGGCTCTGTAAACAAAGCAGAATCTGACAGACACACACACATACCACCCAGTGTATGGTCATGCCAGCCACACACCTATCTGAGGTTTTTATGTCAATCCAGGTAGTGTTGAGGTCATTGTACTGTCCCAGTAGTCCATTTAAGGACTGCTGAAGTGCCTAGATTGACTGTGCCTAAGGAGGGTTGCTGTGACATTTGGAAACAGTGGACTAGTTTTGACATTATGACATGGATGCTCACAAAAACCCTTTGGCTGGTTGCCCAGTGGCAGCCAGAGCAGCCGAACAGTAAATCTGATTTTCAGTCATTCATGGATGCACTCAAAACTGGCTGCCCTAAAGAGGTCTTTTGAAAATTCTCTTGTGAAGGACACCAAATATAGGATCGAAACACAGATATTCCCTGTGCTGTGCTCAAACTGCACCTTCTTCTCTACACCATTCTCTCTATCTGTTCCCAAAAGATAGGGCTGCTCTGATAAAATTCAGCTTCCCTATTGCACACTCCGCGTTTTCGTTGGATTAGGGTGCAACCATCTTTATACCCTCTCACTTTGCTCCTTTGTCATTGTGAGTGGGCAGAGTTTGGACATATGTAAGAATCTTACTTTCTGAAAGGCTCCAAGAGCAAGACTTACATATTTCAATACCCTATCTGCTCATAACAACAGAGGAGACAAGCAGAGCAGAGGGAGAGCATTCACAAGGTCATACAGAGTGCAAAACACAACACAGCTGGGAGATCTAATTTTAGGCTCATGGCCCTGGGCACTTTGGCAGTGTCCCTCAAACATGACTGATAAGGTTCTTTGGGTTTACAAAATTAGTTAGTTGATAAATACATGTTGGGAGTCAATTGATTTGTCTGACATTTGTCACGGTTACAGAGCTAGCTGCACCGCAGACCTCTTCTCTTGCCTCTCTGAGTGCACCCCCCCGCTGGTAGGAGGCCTCACACCTTTACCTCCCTGGAGTAAAATCACACCATTCTCCCACTCGCAGACCAGATCCTTGGTTACAGCACCCTGGGAATCCTTCCCCCAACAGATCTGAGTGGGTTTGAGTACCTGTGGTTCTTCCTTTCTATATCTTGTGGCCAGTGGAGAATACAGTGACACCAAATGGTTTTCTTACACTAAAGTATTATTTAATCTTAACAGTGAGAAAATGGCAAAGTATAAGAGAAGAGTTTAAAACAGTAACAATCTGTACACGTTTCTTTCCTAAAGGCTTAGGCAGGCCGATTTTACTGCAGTCTCCTAACTTCTGGGCTCTGGGTGTCAGTTTGTTCTCCAACAGTCTCTCTCTTCCCTGTCCTTGTGGGCTGTTCTTTGTCCCAGTTTTCCTGTGCTTGAAAGCTGGAACCCCTCTCCCCTTTGCCAAGCTAGACTGTTGAGCTCAACAGGGTGTTAGAGGAAAAACTTCAAAGCAAATATCACCTTCGTTGTCTCTTATATATCTGAAGCCATTGTCCCCTTTTCTGCATATGTGCAGTCCACCTCTGTTTTAACTACCCCTTTTTGTCTATACAGTGACCCCCTAACAACAATCAGATAGAACATATTATAGTCCTAAGTTAGACGTGCACTCACTGTGTCACAGCATTCACCCCTCTCTGTTCAAAGCCCAGGTTTGCCCTTCCCCTTGCAAAGCCCAAAGGCTGTGTTGGAACCCTGTGGTATCTAGGAGGGACAGGACCAAACCTGCTTGAGGCATAAGCAGGCAGTGGCTGCTGTTCAAGTTTATGGGAAGAAAAACAGCTTCTGCCTTTTCATGCGCTCTACACAGGAGTCCCCAGTCATTGGGTCTTCATAAATGCATCAATACAGATGAATAGAGTGACTTACTTTAGGGACAGGCTAACCAGAGCCAGCGTGGAGCTCAGCTACCCAGCGTGCAAAGGATCCAGAGGCCCCTATTGGGCTGTTCCCCTCATATCCCCATGAGCAGAGCTATTGCAATGGTTGGCCTAGTGGGATTTGTGCCATCCTTCTGTAAAGTACGAATTCTACCTATTTTTCAGTGTCTCCTGTGGTTGTATGCACTGTTTACAGCTTTCTGCACTCTCTAAAATTACCCTCTGCACTGGTTAAGAACTAGGAGGATTATTTTAAAATTTTCTTTTAGTTGGTAATGTACAACTTGAGAAAGGATTGTGATGCTTTATGGGGTATCCAGGGCTTTGAGTCATCTTGTTACTTCCTTCCTTTTGCCAGAGGGAGTCTTGCCTGTGGTGCCTGGGTGTTCACTCCATAACACCACCTGCTTTTCAGCCTCTCAAGCATTCCTCTCAGGGCTATACTAGACCTGAGAAGAGTTCAGCCCAGTTCATGAGTCCCCTTGTGATATCCAGCCCCTGCCATTGGCTGCTCAAGGAAATCCCAGATCCTCTGCCACCCCAAGAGCAGTGTGGCCCAGTTTACCAGTTTTACCCTAAATTACCACATCTGTAGAATGCACAACACTTTTGAGCACTTATAATAAAATTAAAGAAGTTTTATTTAAGAAAGAATACAGGTTCCACTAGAAACAAGAGAGTGTGATGGAAACAATACAAAACAAAATCATAAAATGTGAATTGGGCCTACCCTTATTAATAGTTACCTTGGTATCTAATACAGTAGATTTTTCTCCCTGAAGTTCAGTCTGTTGCAGAGCTGGTTGGCTTCACAGGAACCGTGGTCCAATCTTTCATGAAACAGCCCTGTTCAATAAGATGTCTCTGCACACTCCCCATGTTGGGATGGGATATACCAAAATAGGCTTTTGTCTTTATTCACAGATAGGGTGATACCCTGTATATTGCAATATTCCTTTTTACCTGCAAGTTGTTTTTGATGGTTTTCCATTGACTTTTCTGAGATGGGGCGAGGGTAGACACTTGAACAATACATTACATAATTAGCCAGCCAAGGAGAGTTGACAACTCCCCAGCCACCTTGAATGGGCCATAACCAGGACATAAGCTCCCCTGCTGACTCACTTTCACTCAAAGACCATAAGGGCAAAATTTTTAGTCCAGTCATATTATTCCATAAATATTACCCTTACACACATCTCTCACAATGATCACAAATATTGATAAGTTACAAGCTTTCAAGAGAGACCTCCTATGCAATCCTTCATATATAGATACCATGAAAGTGATGTGTTAGGGGTAGTGAGTTTGTCAGGTCTGAGACAGGAGCTGCTTTATAAAGAACAGTGAACCCTTTGCCCATTGTCACCAATAGGCATCTGTACAGTATCCCAAGGATTCTTAGCAAAATAGGACCTATCCTAACAGCTCAGCTTGTGCTGTTGTGCAGTATTGTCCCAGCGGATTAACTTTCTTCATTTAGCACCCAGAGGTTCCAATGAAAATCATTGTGCATGGCTACTATATTAAAGAGCTTACAATCTGTTAGTTTTAGCAGGTGCAGCATTGACCCATCTATGATTACATAAGACGTTACTGAAGGGACATAACAAGCACCTTTTATACATTGTCTACAACAAGATTGCTTCTTCTGATAAATCAGTGTACTCTATTACAATCATTTTCACACAGAATATTGAGTATAAATGCAGTTCTTAGATTGGATTTGATCTATTTATATCTGCACCCATGCTGTTAACATATTGTGTTTGTGACTATGAAAGGTCAAACCTGAGGTCCAGCTTCAATGCAAAGTGTGATGCATTATCCCTGGGGCTGGAAAATTTCTATAACATGATTTGCTCATTTATCTCTGGCAGGGATTTTCAAGGATTTCAATCTTTTGTCCAAATCTTCTGAACCAGAACTAAGCCTGATCCAAACACTCCCAGGGTTAGGTGGGGTTCAAAATCCAAACCCAGTCTAGCTGCGCAGTTTTGCAAACGACCTCTTTGCTTATAAAGGTTTGGAACCTCAAACTGGAACACTCCAAAGTTTGAGGGGGTTCTAAACCTGGATCCAAATTTTGCTGGGTGAGTCTATCCCATCAGCTCAGCTACTGTGGTGATGAATGCTTTAGAAATATAGAAGGCTGGACATGTAGGTGGATGTATATGTAAATGACAATGAAAAGTTTGATATGAGATGGGAGTTAGAAGATCAAGATGGCTAGGGAAAAGCAAATGAACTTTTGATTTTTTTTTCCTCACTGCCTAAAAAGTATAATTAAATAAAAACTGCAACAGTTCTGCTTGTTGCTTTCAGGTTACCGCATGAGATTAGGATCTAGCACAGACAAAAAGGATTCAGGTCGCCTTCATGTTGATTTTGCTCAGGCAAGAGATGACTTTTATGAATGGGAATGCAAACAAAGAATGCTGGCCAGAGAAGAACGCCATAGGCGCAAAATGGAAGAAGACAGACTACGACCTCCCTCTCCTCCAGCAATAATGCATTATTCTGAACACGAAGCTACTTTGCTGGCTGAAAAATTGAAAGGTAATGGACTTTTTTCTCCTCTTTATTATATTCTAAGAGCAGAAGCCACCCAGATGCAAGAACACTGATAAATCCAATCCCATCATAATAGTGCTGCTGATTTCTCTCTCATATGCTCTTTTATTTGCCCTCTTCCTTCATCCCTCTGCTGCTGGTCTGCTAATGTTGCCACCATTATAATATGCACATACCTTTCAGTGGGTGTCCCTCTGGCATTTTTATTTTAACAATTTAATTTAAAAAATTCAGAAGTCTTTTGAATGTTTTTTTTTCCTGCTTTTTTACATCAAGGTATATAGCACATGAGCAGGGAATCCAACCTAAACACGAGATCCACATTGAATAAGGGGAGTCTGTAATGTGACATAATTATCCATCTTGGAGGAGACACTCTTAATGTCAAAATATCTTACATACATTGTTCACATGTAGGGACCAACTCTACGGCCCTTACTCATGTTGAGTAGTACTGGGCTTACAATTGAACTACTGAACTACTTACCTGAGTATATTGGCCAGTGTAAGTTCTTAGATTGCTCTCATCACTGAGTGCCTGTCAGTAGTTAATTAAGTGCTGTGACTAATATCGGTCACATGTAGTTCATTCTTACATCTTCTCCCCAGGGGAAGAATAGTGTGTGCTGGATAGTTGATGGGTTTTTATTTTTGTAGGGTTTTTTGTTTGTTTGTGTGTATATATACACACACACACACACACACACACACACACACACACATGTGCTGAATAAGTACTAGTCAAGGTCAGACTTGAAGATTTGGACCCATAATAATTAGCTAATATGTGAATCATCGTAACGATATAAACATTTAAAAGCAAATGGCTCCTCTCGGTTTCTTTTCCATTAGGCTTCTAGCAACTGTGCTTGACGTCCTTTCCCCAGAGCAGAGGCCAAAAATGTTACCTCTGCAGTATGCCAGCTCACAAGAAAATATAATTCTTGCCACTGTCTTCTTCCCTTGTAACTATCCAGATTAGACTTGGAGACTGTCCAGTTTGGCCAATGTACATGGCAGAGGGGCATTGCTGGCACATGATGGCATATATCATATTGGTAGATGCGCAGGTGAAGGAGCCTCTGATAGTGTGGCTTAGGCCCTATGATGGTATCCCCTGAATAGATATGTGGACAGAGTTGGCAACGGGACAAAGCCCGTTGATATATGCCATCATGTGCCAACAATGCCCCTTTGCCATGTACATTGGCCAAACTGGACAGTCTCTACGTAAAAGAATGAATGGACACAATTATAACATTCAAAAACCAGTTGGAGAACACTTCAATCTCTCTGGTCACTCGATCACAGACCTAAGAGTGGCTATCCTTCAACAAAAAAGCTTCAAAAACAGACTCCAACGAGAGACTGCTGAATTGGAATTAATTTGCAAACTGGATACAATTAACTTAGGCTTGAATAGAGACTGGGAATGGATGAGTCATTACACAAAGTAAAACTATTTCCCCATGGTATTTCTCCCTTCCACCCCACCCCCCACTGTTCCTCTGATATTTTTGTTAACTGCTGGAATTAGCCTACCTTGCTTGTCACCATGAAAGGTTTTCCTCCTTCCCCCCCCACCCCGCTGCTGGTAATGGCTTATCTTAAGTGATCACTCTCCTTACAGTGTGTATGATAAACCCATTGTTTCATGTTCTCTCTCTCTCTCTGTGTGTGTGTGTGTGTGTGTGTGTGTGTGTGTGTGTGTGTGTGTGTGTAAATCTCTCCTCTGTTTTTTCCACCAAATGCATCCGATGAAGTGAGCTGTAGCTCACGAAAGCTTATGCTCTAATAAATTTGTTAGTCTCAAAGTGCCACAAGTACTCCTTTTCTTTTCACAAAGCACTGTATCACAGGTGGATCATGGATAGAAATCTAATTCATGTCTGGAATTAAATGCAGATAACTAGGAAATCAGAATGGTAGGCGGCATGATTAAAAATCACATACAAAAAAAAAGTCAGGCAATGTAAATGGTAAGGTTCCAACAGCATTGTTAAGCATGACAACCTGTTGGCTAGATGGTGTGTGGCCTGCACAAGTGTGGGTGGGGGAAGAGGAGAGCTCACAAGCCTCTCCTCCTTCCATGTCCCTGCAGGTGCTCTCCTCTGCTGAACAAGTAGTGAACTGCACCACCTGAAATAAACAGAGTTGGGTTTCATCATTATACTGAAGGTATTGATGTCCATGCTCGCTACTAATCCTTCCCAAGGACTCAGACACCGTACACAAGATGGCAGAGGAATGGAATGCTGTGGTACCCCACATAGATTCATAGATACTAAGGTCAGAAGGGACCATTCTGATCATCTAGTCCGACCTCCTGCACAGCGCAGGCCACAGAATCTCACCCACCCACTCGTACGAAAAACCTCACCTATGTCTGAGCTCTTGAAGTCCTCAAATCATGGTTTAAAGACTTCACAGAGCAGAGAAGCCTCCCTCAAGTGACCTGTGCCCCATGCTACAGAGGAAGGCGAAAAACCTCCAGGGCCTCTCCAATCTGCCCTAGAGGAAAATTCCTTCCCAACCCCAAATATGGCAATCAGCTAAACCCTGAGCATATGGGCAAGATTCACCAGCCTGATACTACAGAAAATTCTTTCCTAGGTAACTCAGATCCCATCCATCTAATATCCCATCTCAGGGGATTAGTCCTATTTACCCTGAATATTTAAAGATCAATTACTTACCAAAATCACATTATCCCATCATACCATCTCCTCCATAAACTTATCGAGTAGAATCTTAAAACCAGATAGATCTTTTGCCCCCCACTGCTTCCCTCGGAAGGCTATTCCAAAACTTCACTCCTCTGATGGTTAGAAACTTTCGTCTAATTTCAAGTCTAAACTTCCTGGTGGCCAGTTTATACCCATTTGTTCTTGTGTCCACATTGGTGCTGAGCTGAAATAATTCCTCTCTCTCTCCTGTATTTATCCCTCTGATATATTTAGAGAGAGCAATCATATCTCCCCTCAACCTTCTTTTAGTTAGGCTAAACAAGCCAAGCTCCTTAAGTCTCCTTTCATAAGACAAGTTTTCCATTCCTCGGATCATCCTACTAGCCCTTCTCTGTACCTGCTCCAGTTTGAATTCATCCTTTTTAAACATGGGAGACCAGAACTGCACACAGTATTCTAGGTGAGGTCTCACCAGTGCCTTGTATAACGGTACTAAAACCTCCTTATCCCTACTGGAAATGCCTCTCCTGATGCATCCCAAAACCGCATTAGCTTTTTTCACAGCCATATCACATTGGCAGCTCATAGTCATCCTATGATCAACCAATACTCCAAGGTCCTTCTCCTCTTCCGTTACTTCTAATTGATGCGTCCCCAACTTATAACTAAAATTCTTGTTATTAATCCCTAAATGCATAACCTTACACTTCTCACTATTAAATTTCATCCTATTACTGTTACTCCAGTTTACAAGGTCATCCAGATCCTCCTGTATAATATCCTGATCCTTCTCTGAATTGGCAATACCTCCCAGCTTTGTATCATCTGCAAACTTTATAAGCACACTCCCACTTTTTGTGCCAAGGTCAGTAATAAAAAGATTAAATAAGATTGGTCCCAAAACCGATCCCTGAGGAACTCCACTGGTAACCTCCCTCCAACCTGACAGTTCGCCTTTCAGTAGGACCCGTTGCAGTCTCCCCTTTAACCAATTCCTTTTCCACCTTTTGATGTTCATATTGATCCCCATCTTCTCCAATTTAACTAATAATTCCCCATGTGGCACGGTATCAAATGCCTTACTGAAATCTAGGTAAATTAGATCCACTGCATTTCCTTTATCTAAAAAATCTGTTACTTTTTCAAAGAAGGAGATCAGGTTGGTTTGGCACGATCTACCTTTTGTAAAACCATGTTGTATTTTGTCCCATTTACCATTGACTTCAATGTCCTTAACTAATTTCTCCTTCAAAATTTTTTTTGCATTGCATAAAATTTTTTTTGCATCGCATAAGATATTGCATACTACAGATGTCAAACTGGCCTGTAGTTACCCAGATCACTTTTTTTTCCTTTCTTAAAAATAGGAACTATATTAGCAATTCTCCAATCATTCAGTACAACTCCTGAGTTTACAGATTCATTAAAAATTCTTGCTAATGGGCTAGCAATTTCAGGTGCCAATTCCTTTTATATTCTTGGATGAAGATTATCAGGGCCCCCCGATTTAGTCCCATTAAGCAGTTTCAGATTTGCTTCTACCTCAGATATGGTAATATCTACCTCCATATCCTCATTCCCATTTGTCATGCTACCATTATCCCTAACATCCTCTTTGGCCTTATTAAAGGCTGAGGCAAAGTATTTATTTAGATATTGGGCCATGCCTAGATTATCTTTAACCTCCACTCCATCCTCAGTGTTTAGCGGCCCCACTTCTTTCTTAGTTTTCTTCTTATATATATGGCTATAGAACTTTTTACTATTGGTTTTAATTCCCTTTGCAAGGTCCAACTCTACTCGACTTTTAGCCTGTCTCACTTTATCCCTACATGTTCTGACCTCAATAAGGTAGCTTTCCTTGCTGATCCCTCCCATCTTCCACTCCCTGTATGCTTTCTGCTTCTTCTTAATCACCTCTCTAAGATGCTTGCTCATCCAACTTGGTCTACAACTCCTTCCTATGAATTTTTTCCCCTTTCTTGGGATACAGGCTGCCGATAGCTTCTGCAGCTTTGATTTAAAGTAATCCCAGGCCTCCTCTACCTTTAGATCCATAAGGTCTTCAGTCCAATCCACTTCCCTAACTAATTTCCTTAATTTTTGAAAGTCATCCCTTTTGAAGTCAAAAGCTCTAGTTGCAGATTTATTTTTGTTAATCCTTCCATTTAGTTTGAACTGAATTAGCTCATGATCACTTGAGCCAAGATTGTCCCCTACAACCATTTCTTCTATGAGGTCCTCCCTACTCACCAAAACCAAATCTAAAATGGCATCCCCTCTAGTCAGTTCAGCAACTACTTGATGAAGGAATCCATCAGCTATCGTCTCTAGGAAAATCTGAGCCCTATTATTATTACTAGCACTGGTCCTCCAGTCTATATCTGGGAAGTTAAAGTCTCCCATGATCGTGCAGTTTCCATTAGTATTTACTTTATTAAAAACATTAAAAAGGGCTCTATCCATATCCAAATTAGATCCCGGAGGTCTATAGCACACCCCAAGCACCATCGTAGGAGAGGCTTTACTAGTTATCTTCCCCAATGTAATTTTTGCCCAGATGGACTCTGTCTTATCCATTGCATCGCTTCTTCTTTCTTTACATTCTACCTCATCATTGATATACAATGCTACTCCATCACCTTTACCTTTGTTTCTGTCTTTCCTAAAGAGTACATACCCTTCAATACCTGTAGTCCAGTCATGACTACTATTCCACCATGTTTCTGTTTTCCCTAGAATATCTGGTTTCACTTCCTGCACCAGTAGCTCTAGTTCCTCCATTTTGTTACCTAGGCTCCTCGCATTGGTGTACAAACATCTTAATTTTTGCTGTTTGGCCGCGCTCACATTTTGTACCCTATTAAGCACAGTCATTCTGCAGCCAGTATAACCTATTAGACTAGTATCCACACCGCCCTCGCTCCTTATATACATTCTCCTACCCACGGCTGTATCCTTTCTTACTTCGTCTTCTTCCCTCTCAATGCTAAAATCTGGCGTGGAGATTACCTGGACATCTCCCAACCATCTCCCCCTAATTCCTAGTTTCAAGCTCTCTTTATCAGTTGTGCCAGCCTTGATCCTAGAAGTCTATTTCCTTCCATACTCAAATGAAGTCCATCCCGAGAGAATTGTCCTCTGAATGTGAACGCCTCCCAGTGGCCATACATCCCAAAGCCCTCCTTATAGCACTACTGCCTAAGCCATCTGTTGACAGTCATAATCTTGTCACACCTTTGTTGCCCTTCTCTAGGAACAGGAAGGATCCCACTAAAGATCACCTGAGCCTCAATTTCCTTAAGCGTCTTCCCCAGCCTGGCATAGTCTCCCTTAATACTTTCCAGAGAGAATCTAGCCATATCATTTCTTCCCACATGAAGGATAACTAGGGGATTCTTTCCTGCTCCCTTTAGGATCCTTTTCAACCTCATGTCTACATCCCGTATCTTAGCACCAGGAAGACAGCACACCCTTCTATTCTCTGGATCAGCTCTAGTTACAGGCCTGTCTATTCTTCTCAATAAAGAGTCCCCGATCACATAGACTTGCCTTTTCCTGGTGACAGTGCTATTCTCCAGTCTCTCCCCTGTTCCCTCTGGCTGCAAGTTCTTTCCATTCCTATTTTCCCTTATAATCCTCTTCAACCCATCCTGTATCCTCCTGGGGCTTATATTTGGTGTAGTCTCCCTTGACTCTTCCCCTTTTCCTATAGGACTAGCCTCTATTCTCTTCTTCCTTACCCTTCCACCTTCAACAAGTACCTGCTGAGCCCCTTCTTCATTTTCCAACTCTGCAAACCTGTTCCTAAATTCTATTTCTCCTTCACTAGCCCGTCTTTTCCTCTGCCTGGTTCTTTTAGTCACATGCTTCCACTGACCACTTTCCTCACCCAGTCTCCCCTCAAAATTCCCCAGCCCTGCTTTCATCTGTGAGTCTGAGCTTTTCCCTTCAGATACCTCATATCTTTGCTCCATCATCTGCTCAAACCCCTTCCTAAACTCAACCAGACTTTCCATCTGCATCTCCAAACCTTGGATTTTTTCCTCCATCAGCTCTATCAGACAGCATTTCATGCAGCAAAAACTCTTACCAGGTCCCCCCTCCAGGATCATGTACATACCACAGCTTCCACATCCAGTCATCCTTAATGTGTCTTCCACTACAGGAGTCACTCCCACAGCTGCCTCCGTATCTGTCATCGCCTTCCCACCTAAATCCTGTTAATCTGGGAAACACAAGCCACACCAAAAAGACCACCCCCCCAGCAAAAGCAAACCCCAAACAAGCACCACAACTCAAACTCAAACTCAAACTCAAACTCAAACTCAAACTCAAACTCAAACTCAAACTCAAACTCAAACTCAAACTCAAACTCAAACTCAAACTCCCCTGTTTACAGCTCTGTTTGCTAGCTCCTGTGCTGCTGCAGCTCTCTGTGCCGCTGCCTGACTGGCTGGCTACCTTTATAGGACCTCTAGTCAGAAAAGCCCCGCCCCCAATTAGGGCTCAGCTTCTCTCCCAGCACAAAGCCCCTACAAGCCTACACACACACACACACACACACACACTAAAAATACAAAACCAAGTACAAATACCTTCTCTTCCAACAGAACTCCCACTCAAACTCCCCTGTTTACAGCTCTGAGAGAGAGCCCCTGGGACAAATACATTGGCTAGTAATACCCTGTGAGGAATGAAGCAACACAAGAGAAACATCATCTATCCCTGCTAGAGACCATGGAAGCACCACCAGAGCCTCACAATCTATGTATGGTATTGAAGGCAGCTGGCAGAACTAAAATCAGCCTGGATGCTTGAGCTTCATCCAGATCCAAGAGCTGAGCTAGACCAACATAACTACTGCAGTTACTGTACAGTATCCAGGCTGCAATCAAGGTTAACTGGGACCAAAGAAATCGTAGGCTCGGGACATTACCAAATTTGCTTTGTCACAATGGTCTTAACAATTTTTCCACCAAAAGGGAAGCTCAGAATGAGTCTGTTAGGGAAGATTGTCCTGCTTGAAAGATGGACTGTTGAGCAGAGATCTCACAATTGCTTTTGTAAGGACAGCTATTACCCTGCCCTCCCAAAGCAAGGCACTGACACCATCAATAATGAACCCAGTGCTTCTACACTAACCTTTATCACGCAAGGGTTATAACTGCTGCAGCAGCTCCAGAGCCTCACTGAACAATACTGGCTACAATTCAAGCAAAGAAGTGTAACATCTGCCCCCCACCCCTCAGATACCGCTCTGCAACCACCGAGGCAGACAGTTTGGTCTGGATCCAAGCATTTTTCTATCAAAGTACCCATGGAAATCCCTGACAAGAAAAATCTGACTTGATAACTAAGTGGAGACCACCCGGATTCACCAGGCCTTTCACAGACCAAGCTAGTTTTGCTGCTTAGGTATTTGTAGATTCTATGATGGAAATAACAAAAATCTTTGTCTTATGCACAACCACAGCATAAGACATCAATAAATCATTATACTCTGCCAGACTTGACATAAAAACTCTGCCTCCAGTATTCCAAACATCCTCCCACTTGTTTCACGAGTTGCAGTTTTTCTGGTATACCAGTGACCACTGAGGAAGAAGTCTGGTAAGAGGGTATAAAAGTTACTGAAGACAAAAGTTCTTTGTAAAATCCTGTCAGGCAAGGTGATAGAGTAGGCTGTTTGGCTAAATAGTATTCTGTCTCTGTGGCATCTTAAAGTACATTAGTTCCATTAGCCTCTGAACCTGGACGGTTAAACAGATCAGAAGGAGCAATGGTCAGTCTATGACAAGGGTGCCACTTCCACATACACATACATTCCAGTCTCAAAGCCCTGCTTGAACACAAGGTCCAGAAGTTGGGCAGATGCAAGAGTTATCAGAAATTAACTAGGATACTCTCCTGGTAAAGTGGATCTTAGTGGGATAGACCTTCATCCAGCAGTGGACTGGAAATGCATGATTAAAGAAAAACAAAGGGAATTCCCCTATGACATCTTGACCTAACCCAAAAGAATTATCTGCATTGACATCAATCAGCATCAGTGACTCTTTCACTACCAGGAGTCACAGTCAGCTCAATCAGAGACCATCATGGTTGGTGGAGCAATAGGGTTTTTTGTACAGATCCCCTCTTAATCCCAACCTGGAACTCGCATGCAAAAGAGATACAGTCAAGTGGAACTAGTTTTGGAATGACAGACCACTTATATTTGAGGCCAGATGCAAATATGATGGCAATGCTACTTCCTGATTCTCTTTTTTTTATGCTGAACTGAATACCCAGTTGGAGACAACTGTGCCAGCACAGGCTTTGTAGTATCATCCAAACAGGTTTCAGTCAGAGGCCTCATCCTTTATTCAGTAATGATTGTTTGGAACTTTGTTAGCCATATAGACAATGTATATGATCTTGGAGTATGGATCCCGATCATCTGATGCCCACATTCCTGAGAGAAAACTGCAGGCAAAACCAGTGGAACAAATTGCACATTTCAACCAATGCTCATTATGCTAAAACAGTGGCCAATGCCAGATGCTTCTGAGAAAAAGCATAAAACCTTATAATGCACATAATGGTATATTACTCTACCATGAGGGGATATTTCTTCCTGACCCCAGCTTGTGATCAGTTTATGCTCTGGAACATGAGAATTGATATCCCTTTTACTTCTTAACATAACTAGTGTAACTGAAAAATCCATTTTTCTCCTATAAAACAGCTTTCTGTTGCAATGCTGCTTGGCAGGCATGCAGGGTATTCAAAACATTTGTTTGCTACATTTTCAATAGAGGCCAGAATTGCCATTTAAGAGACCAGTATGTGAAAAGGTCTTCCAAGAAATGCTCAAGGTGCCCTTCAGAGTATGACTGAGAGGTTCTCTTTGAGTCCCTTGTTTTTGTTTATCAAGAAGAGAGAATTTGAGCTGTTTTCAAATACAACTACTAGTTTCACCAGCACTGTTTCACCACTTTAAGATTTAAACTACCTTCATTGAAAGATATGGCAATTCCGATGAAAGCTTGCCCTATCTTGCCCTAGTGCTATGATGAGATTTCAAAGACTGCTGCTGTAATCAATTCTTTTTTGCTTGTATGGGTCTTTGTTGAAAATCAGGGCCCCTCTGCCTTGGCGTAAGAAGTTCAAAACATCTGCAAACTTTGCCATTACCATTATGCACTCTTTCAAAGACAATATCCAGATTTGTAGTCTAGTCCTGTCACTACTAAGTTTTTTCCTCTGGTTTATCTGCTCCTATAGCATCTAAAACAGTAAACTGTTCCATGTTCAAAGATACGTGGTCGGATTGTTCTCCGCATTACCCTTCCCTTTATGTGACTCTAACAGTGCAAAAGGGCCATAAGATCAGTGTAATTTACTCCCACTTCAAAATCCCTTTACACTGCCACAGCAATGTTAAGAGGTGCTAGTGCAAATCAAATTCCAGCTTTTAGAGTTCAGGCATGGCTTGAGACAGGGTTGCTGAATCTACACTTTGGGTTTCTGTGCTTGCTCCTTCATGGCATCTACTAATGCCAGAGTGATGGACATATCCCACCTTGTGTCCTATTTTGAGGGGCAAAAGTGGCACTACTCTACTCAAACTGTGTCCACAGTTTATAATCCCAAGCTCCCATCATGTCACTAGAGTTATTGGGTGAGTCTACTAAACTGATAAGCAGTGAAGTAGTTAACAATCCTGACAATAAAAGTGACATCTTTAAGCTGTAGAGTTAGCCTATTTTGATGAAAAGGAGCAGGAACCCACATGGTTCCACAAAAGCAGGGGTATGAGAAGGCACATTGTCTGACCTTCATTTCCAGTCCTATATCAGTTCATGTTTGGAATTAGATCCCTTTGGAATAAACATAAGGGCTAAGAAAAATATTTTTAAATTTCAAGTTTAAATTATGCAGAAACTCATGCATCTACCAAGGGAGAGATCCAGTAAAGAGACCACTATGATCCAGCTCAATCAATCACTGTCTCTATTTGCATGGTAGGACAGACAGTGAATAACATTTTTCTTTTAGAGATCCTCAGAGCCCTGAAAATTCCACTCCCCAATTTCTTTTCCCGGCAAAACTCTTTCCTGTTGGCAATGAAGGCTGGGCATTTTTATTTCCGCAGTATGCCTGATGTTAACCAGCGCTTGCTTTGATCAGCAGGGATTTCAAAGAGTTTCCTCTCTCTAAGTGCCTATGTTGCCTTCAACACATCTGTCTATCTATCTGTCTGGTCAGCTTTCACCATGGCATCTAAGTGTGACATCTAGCATCTGACATGTTGCTAACATCATGTGGCTGGAGAACCTGGGTCTGAGCTCAGGGGTCAAATTTGCTGCCACAACACTAAGGTTGGTTGCTTACACTTTTCCTGCACTGCTCTACATTGATAGTGGCAGTATACAGAAATACTTCTTGCTCTGGTGACAAGTTCATTTGCATCCTTGTTTTTTTTTTAAACCATTGATCACAGCCTGAGCCAACATGGATAGAACCCATATATACCACAGTAACAGCCTTTGCTAAGACATTTACTATGTTGGCAATATCTGTCACAAAGAAACAAACTTTAATATGGCTGTCAGAATCCTGTGTAATGTATGTAGCCCTTTTCCCTGGGGCCAACACATGAGAAGATCTGAGATTTGAACAAGAGTGAAAGCGGTGGCAGAATTACTAGAATGAAATGAGTGTCAAAGTGCTGACATTGATAGACAAGAGGACGAAGAATGTATGCTTATCCATATATCCGAGGTATGATAAAATATCCAGACCGGAGATGGTTTGATGAAATTTTCAACCCCCTTTCTGAGACACACTCATGCATCCTCGGTAGCAGTCTATGTCTTTGTTGAAATGTGGTAACAAGTTGGCATATAGTTAAGGAAATCATGCATTTCTACACTGAAGTGTGACTGTAGATCAGAATCTATCATAAGAGGTATTTGGGATTGTGGTGGGCCTGGTAGCACACCACCCCCTTTGTGGCAGGGGTGGGATGGGGTGTCAGAACCTCACCACTCACAAGTTCACATGCCCGCCTCTCTGTGGGTGGCCGGTTGCGGCCTAATGGCCTCCCTCCACACAATCACCCCTTGGTCAGGGTAGTGCAGCCTAGCATCCGGAGTCCATGTAACTCGCCCCAGCATCAGGACAGTGTGGCCCAATGGCCAGGGTCCATATAACTAGCTCCTTGCATGGGAGCAATGCAGCCTAATGGCCAGAGTTCATACAATCCCCCTCACAAGCAGGGTAGTGCAGCTTAGCAGCCAGAGTCCATAGGATTCCCACAGTGCAGGGAGGGAAGGGTGGTAGGGGGATCCAGGCCCACTATCTCCACCGGGTCCTGGTAGTGGCAAGTTCCCCTTGCCACCAGCTTGGTGGGGATCCACCCGCAACACACCAAGCATCTGTGTGGCTCTAACACTGTTTGCCTCTAAAGTTCCCCTGGGTAACTTCCTACTATAAACACCGGGTTCTCCACTTCAGGCGGTCCTCCGGTCTGTTCCCCTCATGTGACGTACTCCATCTGGGTATCAGGGTGCACCCCGGCTTGGCTGGCCTCTGTATCCTGGTGTGCCGGCTATCCCTCTTCGGGAGCTGGCAGCATGCCTCCTTCCCCTCTGGCAGTCAGCCCAGACTGAGCAGCTCTCCAGGCTTTTATACCATGCTCCAGTTGGAGCATGCCCAGCAGAGCTTCCGGGGCATGGCTTCCTCTGCTAGGAAGGAAGGGTTAACCCCTGCGGTACCAGTGTGGGGACACTCTGCCCCGTCATAGGGATACACTACATATTTTAGCAAGAACAACAGAAAATTATGTCATCAGATAGTGTATTATGAAAATGGCTAGCATAACCACTTGTTTGTTGTACCTCTTTTCCCTGGTCTATATCTTTTAGATTTTGAGATCTCAGCACATTATAGGTGCTACTAGAAATAAATAATTAATAATCAATCCTCCCAATTACATGTATTGTTGCTGCATAAAAAGATATGATGATAGATATTTGGGACCAAATTTTCATGCATGCATATTACTCTTCATGCAATTTTGTGCCCACAACAATGAAGTCCCAGCTAAAGATAAGCTTAGTATGTTAACTTTCTTTCTTTTTTTGGATGCTGCTGTAACAGGCATATTGGAACGAATCATTTTAATCTGTATGCATATGACATTTAGGTTCCAAAGTGGAGCTTTGAACACCATGAGATTCCTAATTCAAGCTCATCTGTACTTAATAGTATCATCTTCACAAAACACTTATTGCAAATAGGCCATTTTAAAATACTGTGTCTGTCTTATTTGCTGCAGGTAGTCAAGCAGTCCAACTGTCTAATGAAGGCATCTCACCAAATCTCAATATCTGCTTTAAAATATTTTATAGAAAGGGAACATAAACATCTGTAAGACATGAACATTATTCTATTATTTACCTCCCTTTTAAATGTAGTGTCTTATTCTGAGCACAGCAAAGTAATCCACCTGCTTTTCCATTTAAAAAAAATATAATTTGCAAAATTGAGAAGCTGCATCTATGCCAGGTACTGTATTATCCCCCTGAAGAGAGAACAGATTGGAAATTTAAATAAATAGATAGCAGTTATAGTAGCATGAACTAACTGGGGATGCATCTTCTGCAAGATTCAGGTAACATCAAGCTTGTCGATCTCAGCCCTTGAACATAGTTAGAAGTATAAAAAAATATTTAATTGCTTGCAAAACAGGATATTTTACTGAGAAGAAATCCACTCTGGTTTTATTATAACTCCATACTTCAACCTAGACTTTTAAGCCTTGCAGAAGTGGTGAAGTTAGCCAAAGGGGAAACCTAATGAAGTTTAATGTAGTAGAGACCAAAATTAATGCATCAGAAAGGAAGTCGGTTCCGAGCTCCTTCTAATAAAACTGCAGAGTGCCTAATGTAGTGCTATTGAAATAATTGTGAGGCATTTTTGCATCCTATTCTTAATTATTATATTCCATACAAAGACAATAATAGGTTTCAGCATTTTTATATCAAATCTGTTCACTCACCATTCCTGTGTTTATTTCAGTGTTTTTCCCTTCCTTATTCCATATGCCATTGGCATCTGTTGTGAGACATATATCTGACTAGATTTAGGGGTGACCAGCAGGAGCTGTTGTGAGAGCAATGTTGCCTTTTGATACTGAAATTTAGGGTGCACTCAGCCTCTAATTCCCTGGATATTCAGTACGCCTAAAATAATTACATTTATTATTAAGTGTGTTCTGAGTGTGGTCGTGACTCACATAATCCATATTGCATCAATGGGAATTTTAAAATGTTAATATAACATAGCTGATTAAATGTACAGGACTGCCAAATTACTCAATTATAACTGACTAGGAAATTGCAGTTCATGGATCTAAAAGTTTGTAGTACGACTTTGAGAAATAGGGAGGAAACTCAATAATCTCATAATTACATTTTATTGGAAATAATAGCATCAGCAGAACAAGATAATGAATTTCTGTGTGTAACACAGAACACCCACCTATGGAAGGATCCTCTGTGATTTGAATTTGGAAGAGATTGATTAGACAGTTTGGAACGATTACATTTGGGATATCTTTTAGTAAGTATATTTTTAAATTTTTAGTTTCAGACACAATATGTTGTTATGTAAAAAGTTTCCTGGATATAATATATAGTTAAGATTATTCAAGAAAAGCTAAGATGGATGATTAGTCATTCTTTAAAGTAACCCTTTGGCACTGAGAATTGGGATTCCCTGACGCCAACTTATTATGCAATGCCATAGGGTTTAAAATGCTCTTAATTACAAAATGACCAGACAGATGTTTGAAGTATGACACAGTTATATACAGTATATGAGCAGAAAAAAACAAGATTTTAATAAACTTAAGACTTAGGTTTCTAGATCAGTGGCATACATTGTCTGCAGGAGAGGAGCTTAAGACAAGAGGAATATGGGGCATAAATCAGGCACCAAACGCAGTGTATGATGGGAAGTAAATTATTTCTGGTGCGTGGAGGTTGAGGATTGAGTCTGTTGATGAATAGGGTTATTAAACCTCTACCCTAGCCTGAGTCACCTGCATAAATCATTTATTTTGACTTTCTTTTACATGGGCTCAAACTATTACATTTTAGAAATATAAATTACAGGTAGATAAATGACCAAGATAACATAACACATCAATGGCAAACCAAGCCAATGAACAAGAAGCATACCTCCCTTCCCCCTGCGGACCATTTGGCATATTAAAGCAGGCCCCCAGTGCTGTCTAAATTATTGGCAGTGGCTTCGGCAGCCTCAGAGCAGCCCAGACTCTGGACAACAAGCTGGATCCCATAGCCCCTTTCCCGTGGGTGCAAGTCCAGTGGTGTGCTTGTTAGAGGTGCAGCAAAGATTCTCACCCTAGAATAGAGTACTATAAATAAGGAAATGACAGGAACACTAGAGTGTCTGAAAGCCTGTCTCCAGCATGATCAGAGTATCAGTCTGTCACCATAAAATGGGTAAGATTATAAGAACTATGGCCCAGATCCTGCAAGTGCTTATTCAAAGACTTAACTTTGCTGAGACGAGTACTCACGAAATTTCAGATTATACTGGGGCAAATTCTGCCCACAGCTACAACAGCGTAAACTGGAAAAACTCTATTCACTGAAAGTAGGATTTTTTTTTAATTTATGTCTCTGCAATGGTTCTTAGAGTACCCAGCACTGTGAGTCACCTTGTTATCCGCCTGCCTCCAGCGAGAGGGAGCCTTTCTTGTGGTAGCTGGATGTCAGCTCCCTGGCGCCACTAGACCTTCAGCCACTCAAACACTCTCCTCTAGACTTATGTCAGCCTTTCCTTCACCATGTACATTAATAATAGGTTCACTCTAGTCCCTGAATCCCTTAGAATCATTTCCCCTGTAATATCTAGCTCCTGACACTGGCCACTTACAGAAATTCGAGATCCTCTTCACCCAAAGGTGAAGCATACCCCAATTTACCAGTTTTACCTGAAACCACTGCTCCTGTAAACCATACAGCTCTTGTGAGCACTTACAATAAAACAAAAGAAAGTTTATTTAAGAAATAATGAAGATTTATCTAAACACAAGAAAGAGTGGTAGAAACAAGTGGTTCCAATACACAACAAAATCATAAAACATGAACCTGAGCCTACAGTTATCAACAATTATGTTTCCTAGTTAGTGAAGTAGACTGTTCCCCAAAGTTCAGTCTGTTGCAGAGGTGACTGTTTTTCAAGAGCCAGGATCCAAATATTTATGAAAGCACCCCGGGGGGTTTTCTCAGTGAATGGATCCAGAGTGCCTTTCCTTACATTCTGTTATATTGAAAACAGCCCTTTGTTTCTATTCACAGGCAGTACAAACCCCTTTGTTCTTATAGAGCTTCTCTTCTACCTTTAAGTGGTTTCGATTGTCCTTGTCTCTGATGGCTTTCCATTGACTGTTCTGGAATGTGTCAAGGGAGACAATTGACTTTTGCATTACCTCACCAACTGACTAATGAGGGGTGTCAACTCCCTCTTGCTTAAATAGTTAATCATCAAGGAACGTTCCGTCCTGATGACTAATTTCTATTCCAAGTCCATAAAGCATACTTTAATATGTTATTCTGTAAATATTGTCCATGTTTACAGCTCACAATGATTATGAGTCTTGACAAAGTTATGAGCTTTCTTAGATACATTACATGTTACTCTTATGGATAGATATCCTGTAAGACATGTTTAATGTAGTGAGTTTGTCAAGTCTGAGGAGAGAGCTGTTTGCGAAGAACAGGGGACCCACTGCCAATGGATGTCTGTATCACAGCTTCTCATATTCTATTTTGAGGCAACCCCAGCAGGAGCTGGTGAAAGTTTATGGGATGTTTAGAGCTGATCAAAAACAAGAAGAAAGATTTAAAAATGTTCATCAACAATTGTTTCTCATTTTTCATATAAATATTGCTTATGGAAATTTTCATTCAGCTCCGGGAATCATTTTCTTCTCTTTATTTTTCCTATCATCTCGCTTTTGAGGTAGGATGTAAGTGCCAACTATATTCACCTGACATAAAAAGAATTTTAAAATATCTTATCTCTGGAGACCTGAATGATTGTTTCCAGAAAAAGACACCTAAACATTTCTAGCAATTGACACCAGGCTAGCTGTCATCAGAAGATTGATAGTATTTAAAAGATACACATCACTACTTTCAATACAACTGAAAGCCCAGCAGACTGTGCATGAGTACCTTGTAGGTTTGTATAATTGATGTACTGTCATCAGAGGCATAATTTGTCTAAATGCACTTTAACTTTGGAGACTGCATTTAACTGCAAGAAAATATTTCAATATATGGTACATTTTAATGGAACGATTATATAAAGAAACATGCCTAAGAGCACGTATTTAAACAGTGCTCTGTATTTTTGTTGCTGTACCTCTGAGGTGATACTTGTGAACAGAATTAGTTTCTGTCTAAAGGAATGACTTTAAAAAGACTGCAATCCAAACTCTGTTTAAATTAGATTCTCTTGTTTTTGTTTTCTCTGGTAGAGAAAACCTTCTACTAAATAAGAATTTACATCAGGTATTGAAAGGTGGTTCTCCAAGTGAACTGGGAATTGCTCAGAAAGAGTTGCACTGTGTTCTGGATGAAGAAAATTAATTAAATTAGAGTTGCAATTTGTCAGTAACTGGGTAGTGGAATCATGGATTTAAAAAGTTAGGAATGAAGATGAAATTAGGAATTTTTGAACCTGTACAGAAAACCTGTTATTAACTAATGTAGTTCTGCTGTGAATTTACTACCCTCTAACATTTATTAAATTATTAGAAAAATATATCTCCTAATTATACAAATAGTAAAGTTTCTGATGTTTAATACTGAACATATTTTATTACAGGTTTCAGAGTAGCAGCCGTGTTAGTCTGTATTCGCAAAAAGAAAAGGAGTACCCGTGGCACCTTAGAGACTAACAAATTTATTAGAGCATAAGCTTTCGTGAGCTACAGCTCACTTCATCGGATGCATTTGGTGGAAAAAGCAGAGGAGAGATTTATATACACACACACACACAGAGAACATGAAACAATGGGTTTATCATACACACTGTAAGGAGAGTGATCACTTAAGATAAGCCATCACCAGCAGCGGGGGGGGAAAGGAGGAAAACCTTTCATGGTGACAAGCAAGGTAGGCTAATTCCAGCAGTTAACAAGAATATCAGAGGAACAGTGGGGGGTGGGGTGGGAGGGAGAAATACCATGGGGAAATAGTTTTACTTTGTGTAATGACTCATCCATTCCCAGTCTCTATTCAAGCCTAAGTTAATTGTATCCAGTTTGCAAATTAATTCCAATTCAGCAGTCTCTCGTTGGAGTCTGTTTTTGAAGCTTTTTTGTTGAAGTATAGCCACTCTTAGGTCTGTGATCGAGTGACCAGAGAGATTGAAGTGTTCTCCAACTGGTTTTTGAATGTTATAATTCTTGACGTCTGATTTGTGTCCATTCATTCTTTTACGTAGAGACTGTCCAGTTTGGCCAATGTACATGGCAGAGGGGCATTGCTGGCACATGATGGCATATATCACATTGGTAGATGCGCAGGTGAACGAGCCTCTGATAGTGTGGCTGATGTGATTAGGCCCTCTGATGGTGTCCCCTGAATAGATATGTGGACAGAGTTGGCAACGGGCTTTGTTGCAAGGATAGGTTCCTGGGTTAGTGGTTCTGTTGTGTGGTGTGTGGTTGCTGGTGAGTATTTGCTTCAGATTGGGGGGCTGTCTGTAAGCAAGGACTGGTCTGTCTCCCAAGATCTGTGAGAGCGATGGGTCGTCCTTCAGGATAGGTTGTAGATCCTTGATGATGCGTTGGAGAGGTTTTAGTTGGGGGCTGAAGGTGATGGCTAGTGGCGTTCTGTTGTTTTCTTTGTTGGGCCTGTCCTGTAGTAGGTGACTTCTGGGTACTCTTCTGGCTCTGTCAATCTGTTTCTTCACTTCAGCAGGTGGGTATTGTAGTTGTAGGAATGCATGATAGAGATCTTGTAGGTGTTTGTCTCTGTCTGAGGGGTTGGAGCAAATGCGGTTATATCGTAGCGCTTGGCTGTAGACAATGGATCGAGTGGTATGATCTGGATGAAAGCTAGAGGCATGTAGGTAGGAATAGCGGTCAGTAGGTTTCCGATATAGGGTGGTGTTTATGTGACCATCGCTTATTAGCACCGTAGTGTCCAGGAAGTGGATCTCTTGTGTGGACTGGTCCAGGCTGAGGTTGATGGTGGGATGGAAATTGTTGAAATCATGGTGGAATTCCTCAAGAGCTTCTTTTCCATGGGTCCAGATGATGAAGATGTCATCAATGTAGCGCAAGTAGAGTAGGGGCATTAGGGGACGAGAGCTGAGGAAGCGTTGTTCTAAGCCATAAAAATGTTGGCATACTGTGGGGCCATGCGGGTACCCATCGCAGTGCCGCTGATTTGAAGGTATACATTGTCACCAAATGTGAAATAGTTATGGGTCAGGACAAAGTCACAAAGTTCTGCCACCAGGTTAGCCGTGACAGTATCAGGGATACTGTTCCTGATGGCTTGTAGCCCATCTTTGTGTGGAATGTTGGTGTAGAGGGCTTCTACATCCATAGTGGCTAGGATGGTGTTTTTAGGAAGATCACCAATGGACTGTAGTTTCCTCAGGAAGTCAGTGGTGTCTCGAAGATAGCTGGGAGTGCTGGTAACGAAGGGCCTGAGGAGGGAGTCTACATAGCCAGACAATCCTGCTGTCAGGGTGCCAATGCCTGAGATGATGGGGCATCCAGGATTTCCATGTTTATGGATCTTGGGTAGCAGATAGAATACCCCAGGTCGGGGCTCCAGGGGTGTGTCTGTGCGGATTTGTTCTTGTGCTTTTTCAGGGAGTTTCTTGAGCAAATGCTGTAGTTTCTTTTGGTAACTCTCAGTGGGATCAGAGGGTAATGGCTTGTAGAAAGTGGTGTTGGAGAGCTGCCTAGTAGCCTCTTGTTCATACTCCGACCTATTCATGATGACGACAGCACCTCCTTTGTCAACCTTTTTGATTATGATGTCAGAGTTGTTTCTGAGGCTGTGAATGGCACTGTGTTCTGCATGACTGAGGTTATGGGGTAAGCGATGCTGCTTTTCCACAATTTCAGCTCGTGCACGTCGGCGGAAGCAGTCTATGTAGAAATCCAGGCTGCTGTTTCGACCTTCAGGAGGAGTCCACCCAGAATCCTTCTTTTTGTAGTGTTGGCAGGAAGGTCTCTGTGGGTTAATATGTTGGTCAGAGGTGTGTTGGAAATATTCCTTGAGTCTGAGATGTCGAAAATAGGATTCTAGGTCACCACAGAACTGTATCATGTTCGTGGGGGTGGAGGGGCAAAAGGAAAGGCCCCGAGATAGGACAGATTCTTCTGCTGGGCTAAGAGTATAGTTGGATAGATTAACAATATTGCTGGGTGGGTTACGGGAACCATTGTTGTGGCCCCTTGTGGCATATAGTAGTTTAGATAGCTTAGTGTCCTTTTTCTTTTGTAGAGAAGCAAAGTGTGTTTTGTAAATGGCTTGTCTAGTTTTTGTAAAGTCCAGCCACAAGGAAGTTTGTGTGGAAGGTTGGTTCTTTATGAGAGTATTCAGTTTTGAGAGCTCATTCTTAATCTTTCCCTGTTTGCTGTAGAGGATGTTGATCAGGTGGTTCCGCAGTTTCTTTGAGAGTGTGTGGCACAAGCTGTCAGCATAGTCTGTGTGGTATGTAGATTGTAATGGATTTTTTACCTTCAGTCCTTTCGGTATTACATAATACCGCTTCTGTGCACCATTTCTCTTAATTTTTCTGTCTGTTTTCTTAACCTAACTAGGATAAGATTATTGTAAATGCTATTTTAATATAGGGTCTCACCTGAATGCTAAATTATGAGGGGTAAGATCTGCTGATATCTACAAGGAAAAAAGAGAAGAATCTATTCAATTCAATATACCTTATGTTCAACATCAGCTGAATTTCCAGAGTTAACAAGCTAGTATTGTCCACATAATCACCTAGCTTCATGATATTCCTTTCTTGTGTAATTGGATTTTAAGACTATGCATGCAAACAGAAATGATTACAGGCTATTCTCTATTGACTATATCGTAATTTCAATAAACACTCTGCTGTAGGGGCGAAATCGTTGTTCTGTTGAAGTCACCAGCAAAACTCCCATTGATTTCAATAGGATAAGGATTTCATCATAGCTCTGAGGTCCTCAGCCCAGTGGTTTCTGAGCTGAATTGAGGCTATCTCAGAATTCTATGAAGAGCTCTTTTAAGGTCTACATGTCTGGTGAGCTTCACTCATGAGAGTGAACTAAGTGCTGGCAGGTACATGTATGTGTATCACAGGTAGAACCGGTAGGTGGCCCCTGCATGCAAAAATGGGACAGAGAAAGAGGAGACCCCCATTTCTTTTCCTCTCAATAGCCACAAAATAAGTGAAAGAGAATGAGGATATGGTCCTATGTGGACCCAAAGTCACAACACACACACAACACAATGCAAATATCAAACATTCTGATGCTTTTATTTTGTGGATTTCTGAGAGTCTCTCAAATGCAAGAAGTCTATCCAGCTGGTAGAGGTTAAATCCAGCTGTTGTAGGTGACAGCATGGTTCAATGAATGGGAGGCTGAACTAAGAGTCCAGAGACCTGGGGTCTATTTTTAAATCTGCCACCGACCTGCTGCATGACTGCAGACGACTCACTGCACCTCTCTGGGTCTTAGGTCCCCATCTTCTTTGTATTGTGATTTGTGATCTAGAATAAACAGTCCTGTATAACATATAATTATTATTACTTATTTTATTATTTCTTATGATAGATTGTGTTATCTTACAAAACAATTTAAAAAATTGCCAGATCTCTTTACATCATTGGCTGGTTTTAATATTTTCACATATTCATTTCAAATGGCATTGGGCAAAACCTCTGCTTCCTTCCCCCCAGAACAGTAGACATTTATGCAGCAGGGAAGACATACTAATCATTTAAAATATACAAAGAAGTAAACACCAAGTATCGGGATGAATTATTCAGTAAATGGACAAAATCAGAAAAAAAATCACATGTAGGCTGAATTGTAAGGAAGTTTTATTTCACAGTTTACTGGACCTCACTATAAGACTCTCTTGAGGAAGAGGTGGAAGAATCATCCCAGGAGATCTTCATTAAAAAAAGTATTAGATGAAGTACTAGAAAATATACTGTAGGCCGAAATTTTGCACAGGAAGAATTAGTGAGCAAGATGGCCTAGTAGATATTTTCCAACTCTAATTTGCATCCCAATTCTTCTGCTTTTACTGATGGTGAGTAGCACTCTTGCTAGTCTCCTTGAAGCCCCTGAGAAGCCTTTCATGAGTAAATTACTAATTTTAAGTAATGATGACAGATTCAGGCCCTTTATCATTATAATACTTGGCTTGGTCTGGTTTGGTTGTTGAGGTTCTATTTTATACAATCTCACAAAAACATAAGAATGACCATACTGGGTCAGATCAATGGTCCATCTACCCCAGTATCCTGTCTTCTGACAGTAGCCAGGGCCAGATGTTTCAAAGGGAATGAAAAGAGCAGGGCCACTATCAAGTGATCCATCCTCTGTCCTCCAAACTCAGCATCTGACAATCAGAGGATCTAAATGTGTAGTGTACTTACAATGCTTCTCCATTCTCTGTTTCTTGATGATCATAAAGTGCCGTCAGTATCCAGTAATAGGTGCAAGTAGAGGAACTAAGTGTAGGGGGGGTCTGTGTCACTGAAAGATTTTGAGTGGATATATTGATCTGCAGATCTAGGCCCTGTGTTTTGACAAGACCCGCAGAATGCAGAATTTTTATTGTAGACGAATGTATTATTTATTTGCTCACCTCGAGGTCTTTGGGAATATGTACAAACCTTTAAATACACAATACTAAAGGCCAATCAATATGGCCACAAAATGTAGGTGCTCCCTGATGTAACTGAAACATCATGCTAGCCTCCCACATTAAATCCCTTACAGAGTTTAAGGCATCTAGCACCTCACACACACACCCTTCCCATTTCTTTAGTGCATGTAAAAATTAGGCCACGTTTTTTTTTCAAGGAAGAGAACTACTATAATCACTACAAGACAGGCTTTGGATGACAATTTATGGAGCTTCATATGATAGCATCAGCTCCCCAGATCTGGTGGATCAATAGACCAAAAAGTGTAACCCAATGTGATACAGTGTAAGTACAATTGATGAGTATTTTAATGTGGCGTAGCACAGAAATTGTATCCTTCCTGGGATATTTATATCTGTAATTTAAAACCTGTGGTTTGACTGTTCTAGATGACAACAAATTTTCAGAGGCCATCACAGTGCTGCTTACCTGGATTGAGCGAGGTGAGGTGAATCGTCGCTCTGCAAATCAATTCTATTCAATGGTGCAGTCAGCAAATAGTCATGTTCGCCGACTTATGAATGAGAAAGCCACCCATGAGCAAGAAATGGAACAAGCCAAGGAGAGTTTTAAAAATGCCTTAACAGGGATCCTCACTCAATGTAAGTAACTCTTTTTGTCAAGTGTTGTTGTTATGATTGTGGTAGTGGTGGTGTGTTTTGTGTGTTCGGGGGTAAGTAGTTATGATAAAGTCACATTCTACTTCATATCCTATTTCATACGCTATAGCAATTTGGAGGAACAAGGACCATTCCTAAGAGCTTATTTCTCAAGGTGAGCAAAGTTTCAGTAGTTTTTCCATTAATAGACTGAGACATACCGTAGGATCCATAATGTTTCAGGAAACTGACCAGACAAAAGTATCCATAATTTGGAACAGAGAAAGATCATGCTTTACCTGGAGTGCAATGATCTCTTATCTGTGAGTTGTAGAGTTAAGGAATTCTAGTTATCTTTGATACCTACAAAGATCAGAGAACAATCAGAGTATACTTTTGGATTGAGGTTAGGTAAAAATAAGTTATAGAAATGAACACCTTTCGGGGGTTTATAAATAGTGTGCCAAGGTCACCCCACAACAAAAGAACTCTCTGCACTGCTCCGTTGATATTCTGCCAGCATTTATTTGGCAGGTAAAGTGCCTAAAATATTTAGTGCTGGCAATTTTTCCCTGTACAGAAATATAATCCATCAACTCACCTTAATGGGGTTCCCTCCTAAAACAATAATTAGGATAATTGCCTAGGGCCATTTAAAACAATTGTACTTCATTTATGCAGGATTTTAATATGTATAATGCGTCCCCATAATCTTTGTTTTTGATTAATTCCATCTGTACCCAATCCACATGGAAAAAGGCTAGATTCCAATTACCCCAAGTTCCTCAAATAATGGATCTAATTATAATCACAAAGAAGCATCCTGCTTAAGCGTACAAGACAAAAACAATTAAGAAAATTTTTCAGTCTCAGACCAATATGCTTGTTGCACTTTTGTGTCTTAATTATGTCTTTGTTGTGTACATCTACATTAACTATATGTACCATAAACACTGTGGGATCATGCTAAAAGATAGAGTTATTATCTGAGGACGTGTGCAGTGCGTGAGTTTTCAAGATCAGTTAATACCCATGGTAGTTTGGATAGGCAGGTCATATTACATCTCAGTGACTGAGAAATAATATGTGAGGAAAAGGAAAGTGAGCACCGCCATGGCCATGTTGTTCTGGTCACACCAGGTTTCCAAAACTTACATGTACAACAGCCGGTTCTAGTATTCAAAAATGTCTTCTTCTGCAGGGTTAAAAAATCACTTATTGTCAGCAGTCTGCACCTTAGTTAATTCCATCTAAATAATCCTGTTCATCATCAACTATTGTGGAACATCTGTCACTGGAAAATTGAGAGCCTTGTAGTCGCAGGCTATGTCTACACTACAAACTTTGGTCGATGCAAATTATGTCGGCATAAAGCCCCCACAATTAGTATATCACTTGTGTGCATATATATTTGGCTCCTTGTGTTGGCAGTGCATGCACTCACCAGCAGCGCTTATATCAAGGCACAGTGCAGTGCACCATAGCTAGGTATCCCAGTGTGCAAGGGGAAGTTTTGGCTATGCATGGTGGCGCAGAAACAGGTCGTAAAGGGGTGGCTGAGAGCAAGGAGTCAACTTCTCAGTGTGCAACTGTCTCCATCCCAAAATATCATCTATATCCCATAATTTCTTTGCCTCTTTTCAAAATCCCCAAAACCCATGCAGCCCTCCTTGCTCTCCACCATCTCTGACAGAAGCATGGAGCCTGCACAGCTCTGCACTATTGTTATGAGCGTTGCAAGCACAGAACACATGATCCTCTGGTTGTTGGAGGACAGATTGCTGTGGGACATAACAAGAACCAGCTCAAGGTTGGTGATGGTGGAGCAGCTGCAGATGGTGAAGTGTCACTTACGGTCCCGAGAAATGAGCACTGACTGGTGGGATCACATCGTAATGCAGGCTTGAGATGATGAGCAGTGGTTGCAGAACTTTCAGATGCACAAGGACACATTCCTGGATCTGTGTGCTGAGCTTGCCCCAACTCTCCAGCTCAGGGACAACAAAATTAGAGCTGCACTGACAGTGAAGAAGTGACTCATGATCGCACTGTGGAATCTTGCAAAGCCAGATTGCTGCCAGTCAGTGGGGAATCATTTTGGAAAATTCACTGTAGGAGCTCTCATCAAGTGTGCAGGGCCATTAATCGCCTCATGTTATGCAGGAGTCAGAGTAGCAGCCATGTTAGTCCGTATCCGCAAAAAGAAAAGGAGGACTTGTGGCACCTTAGAGACTAACAAATTTATTTGAGCATAAGCTTTCATGAGCTACAGCTCACTTCATCGGATGCATTCAGTGGAAAATACAGTGGGGAGATTTATATATATAGAAAACATGAAACAATCGGTGTTATCATGCACACTGTAACAAGAGTGATCACTTAAGGTGAGCTATTACCAGCTGGAGAACGGGGGGGAGGGGGGAAATCTTTTGTAGTGATAATCAAGGTGGGCCATTTCCAGCAGTTGACAAGAATGTCTGAGGAACAGTGGAGGGTGGGGGGAGAATAAACATGGGGAAATAGTTTTACTTTGTGTAATGACCCATCCACTCCCAGTCTTTTTCAAGCCTAAGTTAATTGTATCCAGTTTGCAAATTAATTCCAATTCAGCAGTCTCTCGTTGGAGTCTGTTTTTGAAGTTTTTTTATTGAAGAATTGCAACCTTTAGGTCTGTAATCGAGTGACCAAAGAGATTGAAGTGTTCTCCGACTGGTTTTTGAATGTTACACTTCTTGACGTCTGATTTGTGTCCATTTATTCTTTTATGTAGAGACTGTAGGAGACTTCTGGGTACTCTTCTGGCTCTGTCAATCTGTTTCTTCACTTCAGTAGCTCTGAAACAGATTGACAGAGCCCGAAGAGTACCAAGAAGTCACCTACCACAGGACAGGCCCAACAAAGAAAATAACAGAACACCACTAGCCATCACCGTCAGCCCCCAACTAAAATCTCTCCAACGCAACATCAAGAATCTACACCCTATTCTGAAGGACAACCCATCACTCTCACAGATCTTGGGAGACAGGCCGGTCCTTGCTTACAGACAGCCCCCCAACCTGAAGCAAATACTCACCAGCAACCACACACCACACAACAGAACCACTAATCCAGGAACCTATCCTTGCAACAAAGCCCATTGCCAACTGTGTCCACATATCTATTCAGAGGACACCATCATAGGGCCTAATCACATCAGCACACTATCAAAGGCTCGTTCACCTGCATATCTACCAATATGATATATGCCATCATGTGCCAGCAATGCCCCTCTGCCAGGTACATTGGTCAGACTGGACAATCTTTATGTAAAAGAATAAATGGACACAAATTAGACGTCAAGAATTATAACATTCAAAAACCAATCAGAGAATACTTCAATCTCTCTGGTCACTCAATTACAGACTAAGAGTGGCTATTCTTCAACAAAAAAGCTTCAAAAACAGACTCCAATGAGCGACTGCTGATTTGGAATTAATTTGCAAACTGGATACAATTAACTTAGGCTTGAATAAAGACTGGGAGTGGATGGGTCATTACACAAAGTAAAACTATTTCCCCATATTTATTCCCCCCACACACACATACCCGCTGTTCCTCAGACATTCTTGTCAACTGCTGGAAATGGCCCACCTTGATTATCACTACAAAAGAGTATTTCCCTTTCCCTCCCCCCTCCCCCCCCCCGCTCTCCTGCTGGTAATAGCTTATCTTAAGTGATCACTCTTGTTACAGTGTGTATGGTAACATCCATTGTTTCATGTTCTCTATGTATATGAATCTCTCCACTGTATTTTCCACTGAATGCATCGGATGAAGTGAGCTGTAGCTCACGAAAGCTTATGCTCAAATAAATTTGTTAGTCTCTAAGGTGCCACAAGTACTCCTTTTCTTTATGCAGGAGTGTGACTCTCAGCAATGTGTAGGACATAGTGGCTGGATTTGCAGCAGCATGATTCATGAACTGCATTGGAGCAACAGATGCCTTGCCTTTCCCTATTTTGGCAGACCACCATGCCACAGCATGACATCAACAGAAAGGGCTAATTTTGTATGGTTATGCAAACATTGGTGGATCACTGGGGATGCATCACTGTGGGCTGGTCAGGGAAGGTGTATGACACAGTGCTGTTCAGAAAGCTACAAGTAGGGACTTTCTTTGCTGACTGGTGGATTACCAGTGGTGATGTTGAAATGCCAATAGTGATCCTGGGGGACCCAGCCTACCCGCAGTTCCCCTGAAGCTATACACTGGCCACCTCGGCAGCACCAAGTAAAGATTGAACTAGCAGCTCAGCAGGTGCAGAATGACTGTTGAATGTGCTTTTGGTAGATTGAAGGGACATTGACGTTGACGTCATGAGATTGGATCTCAGTGAGAAAAAAATCCCACTGTTATAGCTGTCTGCTGTGTCCTGCGTAATATCTGTGAACAAAAGAGGGATAAAATTTCCACTGGGGTCGAGTGCAGAGGTGGAGCAGCTGTCTGCTGAGTTGGAACAGCCAGATACAAGTGCTATTAAAAGAGCTTAACGCAGAGCTACATGGCTCAGGGAGACTTTGAAGGAGCAGTTTAACAGTGAGCCACAGTAATGCATTGTGGTGTACTGTGCTCTACCTGGATCTGCTATTTTTGGCCAGTTAGGAAATGCGTGGTGCTTGGTGCACATGGATGAATGTAACAGTGTCAATGCACCGATTCATTTTGTTTGTTATCGATCCTATGAGTTGTGTCACACTGTACAGTAACCAGTAAGTGGGTGCTCTCAGAACCGCTAGGCATTCTGCCGCATATGTTGTGAACTAATAAAGATGAATTATGTTCCAAACAATAGAATTTTATTTGTAACAAAATCAGTGAAAAGAAAAATCCATGCAATTTTAAATGAAATACACTGAAAACTTAATAAATTAATAGAACAGAACTTTACAAGGGGAAAGAACATTCATGTACATTTTAGCTACATACACCAACTGTGGCTTTCACAGGTCAGTGTATGTAAAGCTTTGGTGGTCTTTAATATCCCCTCAGGTGGAGCAGTAGTGGTAGTGCAGCAGCCCCTAATGACACGAGGAATGTCTTGTGGGAGGTGTAGGGAAGTGCTGCAATTGAGTTCTCCATGGACTGCAGAGGGTGGCAAGCCCAGGATTGTTGAATCTGTAGGTCCACAAGAGTCTGCAGCATCTGTGTTTGCTGTCTGAGAAGCCTCATTGCGTCCTGGTGCATCTCCCTTTTCTTTCTCTTGCTGGGACTCCTGGGCCTCTCTCGTCTTCACTCTTTCCTTCTCTAGGCTGTTTGCAATGTTCACCTTCCAGGCCCTAGGTTCGGGGTCTGATGCTGCGCTGGCTTGCAGGATTTCATTGAACATGTCATCCCGAGTCCTCTTCTTTCTCTTTCCTATCCAACTCAGGCGTTCTAGAGGTGTGGAGGGGGAACCCCTCGAGGTCGCAATGGCAGCAACTGCAGATAAAACACACAGAGGTACCATCGTCAGTATAGTCACAACAGAAAGCAAAAGATTCAGAACTCCCCTTCCCTTCCTCCCCTAATGTTTTCAACAATACATTCTCAGTGACTATTTTGCTTGGGATTACTGGTGCACGGCACCACTCACAACACCAGCCACAGTGAGTATGGCTCCTGAGGGTAACACAGAGAGAGCACAGCTACTGCTGGCATCCCAAAGCCACCCAGACCTATATGCTGCTATCCTATGTACTGCAGTGGTGCCTGCCGAAGTTATCGCTGACTGGCACGGGAAAGTGCCCTACTGTGAAGGAAGAAATAAGACTTCTGTCCGTAGAAAGCTTTGGGAGAGGATTGCAGAGTGCCTCCATGAAAGTTTCATCGAGATCTCTCAGGAGCAATGAAAAGCAGATAGCAACTCTACCTCTCTTCATGGTATCTTACCTCTTCTAGTACAAGTAAATTAATGAAAACTCGTTAGCTGCATCCTGTTAAGTTAGGGGTGTCATCACTGTAGTGAGAAATACATTTACACTCTTATCTGATGATCCTTCCCCTTCATTGGGCTCTACTGCCAGGACTGACTGGACTGTGGTGGAGTCCCAAACAAGTCCTGGCTTGTGGCATAGCTGGGCACACAGTCACGTGTCTCTCACCCTCCTCCACCTCCTTCTCATCCTCACTGTTCAAGCCAGGGGTCTGTGGCTTGGGCTCCTCAGAGGTCTGCAGGTGGTGGTGGGGTCTCCGCCAAATATGGCAAGCAGCTCTTTGTAAAAGCAACAAGTCTGAGGCTTGGCACTGGATCAACTGTTGGCCTCCCTGGCCTTGTGGTATGCCTGCTGCAGTTCCTTCACTTTCATGCGGCACTGCTGCTGGTCCCTGTTGTACCCCTTCTCCTGCATCCCCTGTAAAATCTGCTCATAGATGTCAACGTTTCTATGGCTGGTCCATAGCTGTGCCTGCACAGCCTCTTCTCCCCACAGGCCCAGGAGATCCAATAACTCCTGTCTACTCCAAGCCAGAGCACATCTGGAGCATGTAGCTGGCATGGTCAGCTTGGCAGTTGCACATAATAATGGAGAAAAGTAGGTGTACTCGCCATGCTGGACAATCAGGAAAAGACATTTCAGAAATTCACGGGGCCGCTGGGCAGTGGAGTTCACAACTGTGACCAGAGTGGTCAGTGTTGGGCACTGTGACATCTGCTGGAGGACTGTTAGGGTTGACATAGGTAATGCAGGTTTCAGAGTAGCAGCCGTGTTAGTCTGTATTCACAAAAAGAAAAGGAGTACTTGTGGCACCTTAGAGACTAACAAATTTATTAGAGCATAAGCTTTCGTGAGCTACAGCTCACTTCATCGGATGCATTTGGTGGAAAAAACAGAGGAGAGATTTATATACACACACACAGAGAACATGAAACAATGGGTTTATCATACACACTGTAAGGAGAGTGATCACTTAAGATAAGCCATCACCAACAGCAGGGGGGGGAAAGGAGGAAAACCTTTCATGGTGACAAGCAGGTAGGCTAATTCCAGCAGTTAACAAGAATATCAGAGGAACAGTGGGGGGTGGGGTGGGAGGGAGAAATATCATGGGGAAATAGTTTTACTTTGTGTAATGACTCATCCATTCCCAGTCTCTATTCAAGCCTAAGTTAATTGTATCCAGTTTGCAAATTAATTCCAATTCAGCAGTCGCTCGTTGGAGTCTGTTTTTGAAGCTTTTTTGTTGAAGTATAGCCACTCTTAGGTCTGTGATCGAGTGACCAGAGAGATTGAAGTGTTCTCCAACTGGTTTTTGAATGTTATAATTCTTGACGTCTGATTTGTGTCCATTCATTCTTTACGTAGAGACTGTCCAGTTTGGCCAATGTACATGGCAGAGGGGCATTGCTGGCACATGATGGCATATATCACATTGGTAGATGCGCAGGTGAACGAGCCTCTGATAGTGTGGCTGATGTGATTAGGCCCTATGATGGTATCCCCTGAATAGATATGTGGACAGAGTTGGCAACGGGCTTTGTTGCAAGGATAGGTTCCTGGGTTAGTGGTTCTGTTGTGTGGTGTGTGGTTGCTGGTGAGTATTTGCTTCAGATTGGGGGGCTGTCTGTAAGCAAGGACTGGTCTGTCTCCCAAGATCTGAGAGAGCGATGGCTCGTCCTTCAGGATAGGTTGTAGATCCTTGATGATGCGTTGGAGAGGTTTTAGTTGGGGGCTGAAGGTGATGGCTAGTGGCGTTCTGTTGTTTTCTTTGTTGGGCCTGTCCTGTAGTAGGTGACTTCTGGGTACTCTTCTGGCTCTGTCAATCTGTTTCTTCACTTCAGCAGGTGGGTATTGTAGTTGTAGGAATGCATGATAGAGATCTTGTAGGTGTTTGTCTCTGTCTGAGGGGTTGGAGCAAATGCGGTTATATCGTAGCGCTTGGCTGTAGACAATGGATCGAGTGGTATGATCTGGATGAAAGCTAGAGGCATGTAGGTAGGAATAGCGGTCAGTAGGTTTCCGATATAGGGTGGTGTTTATGTGACCATCGCTTATTAGCACCGTAGTGTCCAGGAAGTGGATCTCTTGTGTGGACTGGTCCAGGCTGAGGTTGATGGTGGGATGGAAATTGTTGAAATCATGGTGGAATTCCTCAAGAGCTTCTTTTCCATGGGTCCAGATGATGAAGATGTCATCAATGTAGCGCAAGTAGAGTAGGGGCATTAGGGGACGAGAGCTGAGGAAGCGTTGTTCTAAGTCAGCCATAAAAATGTTGGCATACTGTGGGGCCATGCGGGTACCCATCGCAGTGCCGCTGATTTGAAGGTATACATTGTCACCAAATGTGAAATAGTTATGGGTCAGGACAAAGTCACAAAGTTCTGCCACCAGGTTAGCCATGACAGTATCGGGGATACTGTTCCTGACGGCTTGTAGTCCATCTTTGTGTGGAATGGACAGGCCCAACAAAGAAAACAACAGAACGCCACTAGCCATCACCTTCAGCCCCCAACTAAAACCTCTCCAACGCATCATCAAGGATCTACAACCTATTCTGAAGGACGAGCCATCGCTCTCTCAGATCTTGGGAGACAGACCAGTCCTTGCTTACAGACAGCCCCCCAATCTGAAGCAAATACTCACCAGCAACCACACACCACACAACAGAACCACTAACCCAGGAACCTATCCTTGCAACAAAGCCCGTTGCCAACTCTGTCCACATATCTATGCAGGGGATACCATCATAGGGCCTAATCACATCAGCCACACTATCAGAGACTTGTTCACCTGCGCATCTACCAATGTGATATATGCCATCATGTGCCAGCAATGCCCCTCTGCCATGTACATTGGCCAAACTGGACAGTCTCTACGTAAAAGAATGAATGGACACAAATCAGACGTCAAGAATTATAACATTCAAAAACCAGTTGGAGAACACTTCAATCTCTCTGGTCACTCGATCACAGACCTAAGAGTGGCTATACTTCAACAAAAAAGCTTCAAAAACAGACTCCAACGAGAGACTGCTGAATTGGAATTAATTTGCAAACTGGATACAATTAACTTAGGCTTGAATAGAGACTGGGAATGGATGAGTCATTACACAAAGTAAAACTATTTCCCCATGGTATTTCTCCCTCCCACCCCACCCCCCACTGTTCCTCTGATATTCTTGTTAACTGCTGGAATTAGCCTACCTGCTTGTCACCATGAAAGGTTTTCCTCCTTTCCCCCCCCTGCTGTTGGTGATGGCTTATCTTAAGTGATCACTCTCCTTACAGTGTGTATGATAAACCCATTGTTTCATGTTCTCTGTGTGTGTGTATATAAATCTCTCCTCTGTTTTTTCCACCAAATGCATCCGATGAAGTGAGCTGTAGCTCACGAAAGCTTATGCTCTAATAAATTTGTTAGTCTCTAAGGTGCCACAAGTACTCCTTTTCTTATAGGTAATGCAGTGTCTACACCTGTGCTGCATCAACCTCTACATCAACCATGGCTCAACGACACTTGGGGAGGTGACATTGCTATGTTGATGTAATGGGCATTTATATCAGTGGGAGACAAATTTACGTGTAGACACATGGTTGACGCAAGGTGGCTTATGTTGACCTAACTTTGTAGTGTAAACCAGGCCTCGGGTGAGACTTGTATTACTGTCCTGTTAGTTCCTGCCATGTACAGAATTGTGATGTTTCCTCAAAAGCAAAATTGGCCTTGGTGTGGGTAAATTTTTCAAAGCATGAGGCTTGTACAACCCTGACAAACTCTCAGCAGTACCCGGAAGGAACGTAGCCCCCAGCTGCTCTGTCATTTGGGGGCAAGGACTCTGAAAAGATATACTTGGCTAAAGGTGTCACAATCCATGTATGTTTATAAATACCAAATTTATGAGCTTTTCAGATGTTCCAAGTTGTTGTTTTATCAATGTTGTAAATATGCCCCATTAATTTCATTAACATGTCTTCTTAAAATTCTCTGCAAACTCTTTATGAACAGATGGACAATGTTTCACTTTTCACATATATATAGTAAGCCAGAGAATGCTAAACAAGGAACTGTGAAACAGGCTTCTCCTTTTAAGGAACTTGCATATCTCATAGTTGATTTAAGGAATATTCTCTGTCTCATTTACATCATTCCCATGCACATAAAATTATGTATGTGAGCATACATATCAGCATAACACTCTTTGTAAACAAAAATATGAAATTAAACTTGATACCATCAAGTAGCATAGCTATCCAGAATAGGTGTGCTGTCTAGTAAATTATGTGAAGCCAGTGAGATTCTAAAATACAACAGCTTACACTAGTGTAATACTATAGTGTTATGGACAATTGATATCAGCATTACAGTACTTGTAAGAAGGATATGCTGAACAATCTTCCTGAAAAGAGAAGTGTAAAGGAAGAACCTGGGAGATGATTTAAAAGTACCAAAATAGTAAGAAAAATGAGTAGCGCAAGAAGTGGAGAAGAATTGTGTTAAGGAAATGGGTGCATTTGTCTCAAACATATACAGAGTGCATTTGTCTCAAACATATACAGAGTGCATGTCAGTCTCAATATAAAATACTTTTTTATTAACTAGGACTAGTACAATCAGAATATTTTAGCTTATGGCCCAGCCACCAAAGAACTACAGGTAATGAAATCCCTGACACAAGTTTCTGACTGCAGGTTTTTGAAAGACTAGCAAGAGGATTACACCTAAACGTTTGAGTCAAATGTTCAAAACATACATTAATTGCCTGACCAGATGTTTATGGCAGGGTAATCAGCTGTCGCACCACCAATTTACTGGTCATGTTAAAGTTCTACAGATGATCTTAGTCTCTTTATTAGAGACACAAGGTGGGTGAGGTAATAACTTTTATTGGACCGACTTCTGTTGGTGAGAGACAAGCTTTCAAGATACACAGAGCTCTTATTCAGGTCTGGGATAGGTAATAATAGTGTCACAGATAAATACAAGGTTGAACAGATAATTTAGCATAAGTATTTAGCACCTAATGTAAGGAACCATTCAAGATGGAGTGGCCTGTTAACACCTCTGTAGTCACAGGACAAAAATGGGGATTTAGTGGGTTACAGATTGTTGTAATAAGTGTTAGCAATATGTGTTCTTCATGGGGATTTCTTCTCAGGAAGCATACTACCTATATGGAATTCACAACCTCTTGTGTCCACCTACCATGAGGTTGTATATACATGGCACTCCTTCCTTGACCTTCCGCACTCTCACCATTCATCCCTTCCCCAAAACACACATTCCCCAAGCGGCCTATACTCCCTCATACTCATTCTAAAGCAATGTTAGCACTATAGGTCATAGAAAATGGAGGGTTTTTTTATGTATTCAAAAATTGTGGCTCCAATAAGCTATGTGACTTTGCGGCCCACACCATAGACTGCATCTACATATTGTCTTTTTAGATTATGAGCAATGTAGGGTAGGGTACCTCAGTACGATTTTCAGAACTGCCGATGTGACGTAATGGCCTAAGTCCCATTTTCAAAATTGACTTAGGGGCCAGATATATAAAGGAATTTAGGCATTTAAAGATGCAGATAGCACTTAATAGATATACAAAAGTGCCTAAGGAGGTTAGTGCCTAGTTCCTATGATTTTCAGTAGGAGTTAGATGCCCAAAAGGCTTAGGCACTTGTGCAAATCCCACTAGACGCCTATCTGCATTTTAGGTGTCTGAATACTATTGTAATCTGGCCTTGAGGGAAAGTCTCGTCTTGCAACAAATTGTTTTTGAAAATGGCCTTAGACTGCTGAGTTGATTAGGATATGTCGACACTGCAACATAAGGTCAGGGTTAGTGGGACTCAAATCAGCTGACCTGTATTAGGGAACCCTGAGTTTGAGTGTCTATATTGTATTTTAACTCTAGGTTAAGAATTTTCTGACCCATGCTTGAACCTACGGCCCTGGCATCCACACTGCAGGGTGCAGACCCAAGTCAAAGTAATCATATCCCAGAGTTCCTAGTGATCCCATATACCCGAAATGTGGCAGCTCTAGTCTTAGGAAAGTGGTGCACCGTGGGAAAACTTTACTGCCCGCCATGCATGTTACCAGGAAGCAGCTTGCTTTGCAGAAGGCCTGATTGGTTCACTCTCCATTGCAAACCCAGGAGGCTCTCTGATAGTGTGCTTTCTGATTGGTGATCAGAACAGAATGGGTTAACACTGACCTGAGCTGCTGCCATTTGCCAAGTCAGGGGAGAGGCGGCTTCCATTTTCAATAGAGTGGACTGCAGATTGTTGGGATAGAGAGGATTAAGGAAGTTGTTCCATGGAATTGTGGGATGCATCTGGATGATTCTTGGGACCTAAGTCAAACTGGACTGCAGCTACACTGCAAAACAATAGGGCTCAGACAGTGGCTCCCTCTTTGACTCGAGCTTGGACCCTCCAGCCCTGCAGAGTCCTGGGACCCTGGGTCCGAGATCTGGGTTAGCACAATTGCAATGTAGATGCAAGGGGGCATTAGCCTTGAGCCCGGGCTCAAGCACGGGTTGCATTGCAGTGTAGACATACCCATAGACACATTTGAAAATTCTACTCCTACACTTTATACTTGTCTGTAAGGTGCCTAGCATAAGGTTGGTTCTAATTAGCAACAACAATATAATTAGATTATAGTTAATAATAATAGCCAAAGGTTTAGGAACATATTATTATTTATAACTCACTGAAAAAGTCTTCACTAGAGCTGGTAAGAAATTTGTACTGAAAAAGGAATTGTGACAATAAAGCAAAAGGAAAATGTTTGCCATTTTTATTCTAGTTCCCAGCCTTCTCTAGTGCTCTTGATCAGTGACTGAAAATGTGTATGGCATTTGGGAGCACATTTCTTTTTTTAAATATGAGGCTTCATGGTGGATAAAAAAGAACTTTATTTTTAATTCTCTTTCAAAGAATTAAAAGTCACCATGGAATTAACATTATGTAAATTCATATTTTGTCCTAGACAAATAAATACAGTGCTCATGGGGCTAGATCCTCAGGCTTGATGTGGCCATTTTACATCACCTCAGTAGTGAGCTTTGCCCACAAAACGTGTGTATATGGGTCTAGGAGAATCACCCCAGTGTAAGGTTGATTCTGCAATAGCATATAGTAAGGTGGCCCTCCCAGTTAACAAGATTTCATTGGAACCAGTGACATTGGTCTGGTACACCCCAGCATTCTGTGCCCCCATACCTAGGAGAGCCAAGAGCTGCTATTTTATCCCAGCAAATTTCTGTTCTCCCACCTTGCTCCAAACTCTGTGGTGGTATAAAATAGGTCACAGTACCTAAGGACTACCCATCAGATGAGGGTTCCAAGAGACTGGACCTTCTGGGGAGAAGGGTCTACTCTGTGGGATTACAATTCCGCATCACCAGTCACCAGGCTCTGCTAGCCATGTCTGACTTCAACAACTACTTCTAGGCTGGCGGCCTTTCAGGTAAAACATTCCCCTGACAACAGACTACAGGTTCTCTCACTTCTAGAAGAGGGCAAGTTGGTGGTGAAAATGGGCCTTCAGGCTGCAGTTGATTCAGGGGATTCACCATCCAGAAGATTGGCCACTGGTATTGTTAGAAGGAAGAATTATTGGATGCAATCCACAGGCTTCCCCAGGGAAGTGCAGCATACTTTACAAGACTTTCCCTTTCACAAGTTGAACCTCTTGGAGAAAACTGATTACTCTCTTCATTCATTAAAGGGCTTGAGGACTACTCTCTGCTCCCGGGGAGCTACACACCTGCCCAGAAGAGGAAACACCAAAGGCAGACCTATAAACCAAGGCTTTCTCCTCCTCCTCTTCCTCCTCATGCTTTGTATTATCAGTGTCTTGTTGAGCCTCCCCAAAAATGACAGAAGACATAGAGGCCCCACTTTTCAGCCCCTTCTTTCACCATGACCGTGACCCATTTCCAGCTCATGGCTAGAAGCCACTTTTGACATCTTAGTCAAGACCCACTTACCATCTCTGATGCCACCTTCCCCTTCTTTGGTCACCTTTGGGGGCCATCTTACACTCTTCTCCCTCAACTGGGAGCTAATCATGATAGACAGTTGGGGATTGGAGATTATCCATCAGGTATACTCATAGAGTTCCTCTCCTTCCCTCTTCACAAATCCCCTTCTAGGTCTCCCTTTGGGGACCACCCTTACACAGTGAGTCTTCAACAGGAAGCAGAATCCCTATTACACTGAGGGACAATAGAACGCAGACAATGTACAAGTGGGAGTCCCCTTCCCTAATCCCACTCCCAGTGTGACCATCATAATAGATGCTTTCCTTCTGGGGCAGGGTACCCACTTGAACTGTCACACTGAACAGGGCACATACACCCCACAGGAGGCCAGACTACATATCAACATCCTGGAGCTGTGAGCAATTCTCCTTGCATGCAAGGCCTTCCTCCCACTTATTCGATCCCTCCACATCCAAGTTATGTCGGACAGTATCACCACTGTGGTCTACGTAAGCAAACAGGGAGGAGTGAGGTCTCTCCCACTTTGTCTGGAGGCAGTCAGGCTTTGGAACTCGTGTATCAGACACAGCATGGCTATCCAGGTGGCATACCTCTTGGCTGTTCACAACTCCTTAGCAGATAATCTCAGCAGGCACTTCTTGGCAAACCAAGAGTAGAAAATCCATGACTCTGTTCTGACAGACATATTCACACAGTGTAGCACAAATTTATAGGACCTCTTTTCATCACAAACAAACAAAAAACTCCTCCTAGATTGTTCCGGGGGAGCCATCGGCTGCGACTCTCAAGGTGGTGCTCTCCTATTATTGTGGGCAAACAATATTTTCCAGATATGCCTTTCTTCCCATCTCCCTGCTTCCACAGGTCCTGGGAAAGAAACATCACAACAAAGCCAGTGTCATTCTCACTCCTGTCGGCATAGAGCATCTTCACCAGACAGGCTGCTGTGGCACAGCTGCATTGGTGCAGCTGCACCGATGTAGCACTTCTAGTGTAGACTAGCCAATAGAGTAGAAAAGACTTGGCTTGGGCTAACTAGCTGGCTAAATGGAAAAGCATCTCTGCCTGGATAATAAGTCTCACACAGTCTCTCCAAGCATCCGGATCATTTTAGATTAGCTCCTGTCTGTAAAGAAATATGGTGTTTCAATCAACACATTATGAATCCACCTTGCAGCCCTTAGAGCCTTCCTCCCTCCAGTAGATGGGTGCTCTGTCTTTATCAACCCAACTATAACACGATTCATGAAGGGCCTCATAAAGGCCTTCCCACTAGTCATTAAACTAACACCACTATGGGCTCTTAACCTCCTGTTGTCAAAACTTACTAGACCTCTATTTGAACACTTAGCGATATGTTCGATGTTCCACCTATCCATAAAGGTGACATTTCTAGTGGCCATCACATCGGCCAGGAGGGTCAGTAAACTGGGAGCCCTCATGGTAGACCCTCGATGTACAGTATTTCAAAAGGACAAGGTATCCCTCCACCTTCACCCTAAATATCTCCCCAAGATTGCCTCCAAAATTCACCTTAACCAGTATATTCATTTACCTGTCTTTTTTCCAAACCCCTACACTTCTCCTGAAGAGAAGAGATTTCACTCTCTTGACATCAGCTGTGCACCGGCCTTTTAACTGCAAAGAACCAAACCCATCAGAATCTCCAAAATTCTTCATCTCGATAGCAGAGAGATCCCATGGTCAAGCTATATCCCCACAAAGGATTTCTAAGTGGGTTTATGGCTGCATTATCAAGTGTTCAAGCTAGCTCACATCTTGCCTTCCGATGGTATAACAACCTACTCCATGAGAGCACTGGCTGCCGCAGTAGCATCTCTGCAGAAAGTCCCAATACTGGATATTTGCAGAGCTGCCACCTGGAGCTCCATACACATATTCGCTATGCATTTCATGTTAGTTCAGGCTTCAGCTGTGGATGCAGAGGTGGGATTGGCAGTGTTGCATGCATCTGTGTTGCTGGCTTACTCGTAGCCACCTCCAGTCTGAGCACTACTTGCCAATCACCCACATGTGGAATACCCAAAGAGACCAGCACTCAAAGAAGAAATGGAGGTTACTTACTGTAACTGGAAGTTCTTCAGGATGTGTGATCCCTATCTGTATTACCCACCCTCTTTTCTCTCTGCTTCCAATCTGGTTGGATTCATGGTAAGGAGAGGAACTGAGGGGCCATCAACTTGCACTGCCTCTTATAGCCTCACTCAGGAGATCTACTGTGCACGCATGGGCCTATAGACACCACTTGTTAAAATCTCTGGATTTGGCACATGGTGCACATGCATATCCATGTGTGAAATACATATAGGGCCCACACATCTCAAAGAACTTCCAGTTACAGTAACTAACCTCCATTTACATCGCAACCGCTGATTTTGTTCTGTGCATTTTGATCATATCTGGAGAAATGGTCCATATAATCTAGAGGCAGAAACGACCTATTAATCTTCTAGTCACTATCTCCATTTTGAAAAGGAGTACTTGTGGCACCTTAAAGACTAACAAATTTATTTGAGCATAAGCTTTCGTAAGCTACAAGTGAGCTGTAGCTCACGAAAGCTTATGCTCAAATAAATTTGTTAGTCTCTAAGGTGCCACAAGTACTCCTTTTCTCTTTGTGAATACAGACTAACACGACTGCTACTCTGAAACCTATCTCCATCTTGACAGGTTTCGGAGTAGCAGCCGTGTTAGTCTGTATCTGCAAAAAGAAAAGGAGTACTTGTGGCATCTTAGAGACTAACAAATTTATTTGAGCATAAGCTTTCGTGAGCTACAGTTCACTTCATCGGATGCAGTCAATGGAAAATTGATGAAGTGAGCTGTAGCTCACGAAAGCTTATGCTCAAATAAATTTGTTAGTCTCTAAGGTGCCACAAGTACTCTGTTTCTCTCCATCTTGTTACCAATGCAAGATTATTTCTTACAATGTATTTTCTACTCCGTTGTCCAATCTGTGGGGGTCCCACCACTTCTTTTGAGATACTATTCAACTTCCCAATAGCTTCCTATTTGCTCATTTGTTTCTTTATGATGTACTTCAATAGCTCAGACATAGGTGAGGTTTTTCGTAGGAGTGGGTGGGTGAGATTCTGTGGCCTGCGTTGTGCAGGAGGTCGGACTAGATGATCAGAATAGTCCCTTTTGACCTTAGTATCTATGAATCTATAATGACAGACTGAAAGGTGGGGGGGGGTTTGGTGGGGGCTGGGGTCATGTAGTTTTTTACCATAGAAATATCATGAATGTCAGCTTTGATCTTCCCTGGCCATTCCCAGGGACCTTCTGTATATCTCAAAGGATTTATATTGTTAGTGCTCTCACATTTTAATGAAGTGGAATTTAATGTCCTTTCTCAAGGAAATATCGGTGTTAACAAAGAAACATTCTAAACAATCTGGCTGAAATTCCTTTCCCCTCTCAATTGCTCAACTTCCTTGTGATATGATTTCTTCAGTTCTAAAGTCATCAGAGTCTTCCCAACTAGAGAGGACCTGAATTTCTAATGTAAAAAAACAAGCAAAAAAACCCCAACCAAACTTAAATAAAATCCTTCCAGGCCTTCTTCATGCATAATAAAAAGGGAATGGGCCCTGTTTTTGTTTTGTCCCTGTCATAAATATAAAGGGAAGGGTAAACACCTTTAAAATCCCTTCTGGCCAGAGGAAAAACCCTTGCACCTGTAAAGGGTTAAGAAGCTAGGATAACCTCTCTGGCACCTGACCACAGTGACCAATGAGGAGACAAGATTCTTTCAAAGCTGGAGGGGGGGGAGAAACAAAGGGTCTGGGTCTGTCTGTCTGATGCTTTTGCCGGGGACAGAACAGGAATGGAGTCTTAGTATTTAGTAAGTAATCTAGCGAGATATTCATTAGATTATGATTTCTTTAAATGGCTGAGAAAATAAGCTGTGCTGAATCGAATGGATATTCCTGTCTGTGTCTTTTTGTAACTTAAGGTTTGCTTAGAGGGATTCTCTATGTTTTGAATCTAATTACCCTATAAGGTATTTACCATCCTGATTTTACAGAGGTGATTCTTTTTACTGTTTCTTCTATTAAAATTCTTCTGGTAAGAAACTGAATGCTTTTTTCATTGTTCTTAAGATCCAAGGGTTTGGGTCTGTGGTCACCTATGCAAATTGGTGAAGATTTTGTGGGGAAAGATGTTTCCAAACAACACTTTCTCAAAAATAAACCCGGTTAGACATTTAGTAGTGGCAGTGGAAGTCCAAGGGCAAAAGGTAAAATAGTTTGTACCTTGGGGAAGTTTTAATCTAAGCTGGTAAAAGTAATCTTAGGAAGTTTTCATGCAAGTCCCCACATCTGTGCCCTAGAGTTCAGAGTGGGGAAGGAACCTTGACAGTCCCTTTTTCAGGTTACCTTTAAAATGTGCTCCATTATTTTACCAGGAAAGAAGTGAGACTCATGTGTTGGTGGTTACTGGGATCACTTACCTTCTTACCTGGTTTTTTTTTAATATCAGCACTGCAATTACTTTCTCCCACAACCCATTATCTCCATAGTATGTTCCATGACCTTTCAGAAATACAGTCAGTTCCACTACAGGTACAATAGGTTTGCTAGTTAAGTGTCTTAGCATCCAGGATGTAGATCATCCAGATCTTTTTTTAAGTATTCATACTTTCCTAGTATTACCTTAATTGCTTTCTACTGGTAGCTGTTTTAAAAAAGGTTTTCCTTAATTGCCCTGTCTTCTTTATTCCTTTTGCTAAAGACTAATTTGAAAAATTGGAGTTAGCTATTTCAGCAATTTTTCAAGCCATCATTAAGCTCTTCAGGACAGGGATGGTCTCATATGAACTGTTTGTATAGTGCCTAGCACAATGGGGCCTCGTGTCCTTAGGTGCTAATGGAATACAAATAAAAAAATTAATCATTAATATAATTATCCTCTGGTACTTCTTTTTCCTTTGATATATTTGTAAAAGACCTTTATGATCCATTCAGCCCCTTAGGCTGGCATATTAATTCAGCATTTTGTTTGTTTGTTTTTTTTCTGATAACTTTTTTAGTAAGCCTTAACTGAGTCTCTATATTCTTATATACAGATATTTTTTAAATGTTTTGTCCAAAATGCTGTTGCAATGGCAGAGGACCTATTGTAGGATGAAAGACTTCATGTAAGTGTGTCCTGTGTTGTTATTCTTCCTTGCCACATTTTTCTATCTACTCTATAACCATGGTCTCCACCCCTAATGTAGTCTAATGGCTCATTCCTTTGTCATAGAATCATAGAACATTAGGGTTGGAAAAGACCTCAAGAAGTCATCTAGTTCAACTCCCTGCTCAAAGCAGGACCAACACCAACTGAATGATCCTAGCCAGGGTTTTGTCAAGCCGGGCCTTAAAAACCTTGAAGGATGGTGATTCCACCACCTCTCTAGGTAACCCATTCCAGTGCTTCACCATCCTCCTAGTGAAATAGTTTTTCCTAATATCCAACCTAGACCTCCCCCACTGCAACTTGAAACCATTGCTTCTTGTTCTGTCACCTGCTACCACTGAGAACAGCCGAGCTCCATCCTCTTTGGAACTCTCCCTTCAGGTAGTTGAAGGCTGCTATCAAATCCCCCCTCACTCTTCTCTTCTGCAGACTAAATAAGCCCAGTTCCCTCAGCCTCTCCGCATAAGTCATGTGCCCCAGCCCCCTAATCATTTTTGTTGCCCTCCGCTGGACTCTCTCCAATTTGTCCACACCCTTTTTGTAGTGGGGGACCCAAAACTGAACACAATACTCCAGATATGGCCTCACGAGTGCCGAATAGAGGAGATAATCACTTCCCTCAATGTGTTTCATCTGTCTTGGATTCCTTTGTTTCTCCAGTACTGAGTAATTTTAGCCCTCATCGAAGCAAAAAGGAGTTTTGCTATTGATTTCAGTGGAGCCAGGATTTCACTAATAAGACTTTTCACTATTATTTTTATGTATTGTTTTATATAGGCCTATAAATGCACTTGGCGCTTTACAATCAAATAAAAGACTTAGCTTCTAAAGAGTTTTCAGTCTAAGGCTTCAGTTCAGCAGTCCATCCCTAGTCATCTTGATCTTGCAAGGTGTTCACTTCCATCGGAGTTGAGGGCACTCTGCACCTACCAGGATCAAGCCTCAAAGCACTGAAGCAATGGCTCAAGTCCCACTCAAGTCCATGAACATGCTGAAGTGCTTTTCTGAATAGCTATGGAGTTAAGAAGATGTTAAATGCTTTGCTGAAGTGGAAGCTAAATACTGTGCAGACATGACGTGGTGAGTGAAGATAATAAGGAACTGGAGCAGGGAAGAGAGAGCAGGGGTTACACCAGTGAGGTAGAGTGAATGTTTTGGTTTGTTGGGCACACTTCATGATTGCTGCACTTCTAAAACTTGATGTAGTTTGTTGTTTATAAATGAAGGACCAGACCCTGCTAATATTACTGGCTGACATGATTACTGCCCTCACTGGGAACACTCACATTAGAGAGCTCTGTCTGGTAGTAAGTGTTCACAGGATTGGGCCCAAAGATTATAGGTTTTTTTTGTTATTATAAAGATTTTTGGGTTGGTGTGAGCAGGGCAGAAATTTGAGAGCAAAGGAGGAAAAGAAGAAAAGCTGGAGATAGAGAGGGAGAGGGAGAAAGGATGCAAAAGGGAGAGGGTGAGAATGGAGGCAGCAAAGGAGAGGAGGAAGGCACAGGGTGCATCTGGTATAACAGATGGGGACTTGGAGGGGTTTGAGCAAAATGGGGGAAAGCAAATGTTCTCCAGCATTAGAAATTAGAAAGTTTTTTTTCGGATGAGACAGATGACTTTTTGGCTGACAAATGAGGCCCTGTCTTTTTCCCTCAGCAAAGGAAATCATCTGACACTTGAAACAAATGTACCCTCCTGGTCTTCATTCAGAAGAAGGAGCCACATAAAGCTGTCATGTTCTATTGCCCTGGTACATTGTTATTTCAGGAGAGTCCCTACCCAGAGGGGAACCTGACAGAGCCCAGGCACATTTATGATGCCTCTTCCTCTCAGGACCTCCTCCTGGAGCTCTTTCCTGATGAGGTAAAAACACAAAAGTAGCTGTGACAGTCTCGACTATCTACAGAACTATCTGCCAACTATGACAAAAACGACATCAGTCCCAATTATCAAGGAGATCCGCTAATTACACCCAGTACGTTAGGAACAGCAGAAAATCCAGTCAAGGTGATCAAGTAGCATCCACAGATTCTTTCTTTGAATTAGATTTGTTTCTGTGATGTCAGAGTATAGCCCACAAGCTTTATTCCTTACTACACAATGTCAGCATTAACAAAGAAGGTACTGTGCATCTATACCTGTCCTACTGTATCACACTGGCATGGTGACAGGTTCCAATTTGCTGAGAAATGACATGTAGGTATAGTGGTCTTGTTAAGTTCAAGTGATTTATTGCATGGCAGGGTGCCAAAGCCCTTTGTTACACTGGGCTGCCAGTTTCTTCACTGTAAATTAAACCACATTTCACATCTTAAAAGATTTTCAACATTTATTTTTCGGACAGATTTCCTAGCAATCCCTTGTAGGACATGGTGAGCTCTGTTTAATTTAAGTACATTCTGTTGTTTCAACATAGAGCAAGAAGTGTTTCTACTTTTCTAGAAGTAAGTGTTGTTTAATTATTAATATAAGTACTTGGAACAAGTGAGTGTGCATGTTTTGTTATGGATTCTGAAGCATATGGAAGTTTCAGTATTGCCAGGATGTTCCCTCTTTAGGTCTTCCTCATCCTGTTTCTTTGTAAGAGAAAAGCACATCCCAAGAACAGCAACCAATGATCATAGGCGTAGTTTGACTTATGTATTTGGGGGTGCAGCTCCAGCCAGGCCAACAGAGCCATGCATGAGAGGCAAATTCCATGCCTCTGAGGCAGGCAGTTTGGAGGTGGGAGCAGTGCCCTCCCATGCTGCCCCCAAATTATGCCCAGGCCAATGACAGTGAATTAGAAGGATATCATGAGAAGGGAGGGGAGATTATAATTTCTGTTGCAGAGGAAAAGCTAGGCAAGGCGGAATGAATAAAAACACTTATAAATGTTTTTCCCTCCACTTATATGAGGTAATTTGTATATTATAACAACCAAAACTCAGGTAATATCACTGCCAGTCACCCAACTTCTTAACAACCAACATTATAACACTGACTTGTAAAAATATGATCGGTGGGGGATGAGGTGGGAGCTTGCAAGGTTCATCAAATTATAATCTGATTTTTTAAAATTGAACTATTAGTGTGTGTGTGTGTGTGTGTGTGTGTGTGTGTGTCGCTGATTAGGCCTCAGCTGGAGTATTGTGTCAAGTTCTGGGCACCACATTTCAGGAACGATGTGGACAAATTGGAGAAAGTCCAGAGGAGAGTAACAAAAATGATTAAAGGTCTAGCAACCATGACCTATGAGGGAAGATTGAAAAAATTGGGTCTGTTTAGTCTGGAGAAGAAAAGACTGAGAGTGGGACATGATAAGTTTTCAGGTACATCAAAAGTTGTTACAAGGAGGAGAGAGAAAAATTGTTCTTCTAACCTCTGAGGACAGGACAAGAAGCAATGGGCTTAAATTGCAGCAAGGGCGGTTTAGGTTGGAAATTAGGAAAAACGTCCTAACTGTCAGGATGGTTAAGCCATGGAATAAATTGCCTAGGGAGGTCTCCATCATTGGAGATTTTTAAGAGCAGGTTACACAAACATTTGTCAGGGATGGTCTAGATAATGCTTAGTCCTGCCATGAGTGCAGGGAATTGGCTAGACGACCTCACGAGGTCCCTTCCAGTCCTACAAATCTATGATTCTATATAATCTGTATTTGTATAAACAGATATATTCACACACACACACACATATGGTACACCTAGACACTACTCCCTTTCTGTGGTTATGGAGGACCTTTAGATATCCCAGCCAAGGGGGGTTTTTATTTAAGAATTAGCAATGACTGGAAGGAGGACTATAGTAAAGTTGGCCAGGAGGGCACTGTGGTTGGGTCAATGTTCCTGACCCAGAAACCCCCTAATACTGGACACATTATCTGTTCTCAAATGCATTGTGGTTATTTCGCGAGGACAGAGTATGTAAATAAGCAAGGGATGAATCATACCCATTAGACCCATGCAGAGAGGGGGGCCTTCATGCTCATTTCTTACCCTTCTCATGCAGAAGGGATGGTTCAGTGCCTATCTGTTAGTATCTCCCTTCCCAAGATCCTTACTCATGGATCTCTCCAAAGCTGAGATCCATAGGGGGAAAGGCACAGGCTGGTTGGGCTGGTGGTGGGAAGTGGCCCTGCATTGGGTGTGGAGCAGTTTAGAGAAACTCGCATCATTTTCCCCTTGAGACAATGGAGATATCCCAAGAAACATTATGCAACTTGGGACAGCATATCCTTTCCCAGAGAACCCACAGGGTGGTGAGGATCTTCCTCTTAAGGATGACCTTGAGGGCAGACATGTCAAGGGGGTATTCCTGGTTGCATGCCTCCATTGAAGCCTTGTAACCAGCAAACCAATAGACAACAGGGCACACAGAGCTTCTGCATGGCTGGCATTGGTCTCTCATTAATCCCTTAGGATTCCTGGCACTTGGGGGTGGGTATTTTAGTCTTCCCAGTGGCAAACCGTCCCACCCACCCCCCACCAACACAATGTGGGAGAAGCTCTTCAGGAGGCTCCTTGCAGAACTTCCCTTCTCTTAGGCTCTCCCATAAGTTTTCCTCTGAGATGGGATTGGCAGGTGTGGTAGCCTCCCTTCACAATGCAGTAGCTCTAACCTGAAGAAAATGCAGCAACTCTGAGGAAGTTTGTCAGTCGATCACACAGAGGTATATTTACCCTGGTAAGCTGTTATTTTCTGACTGAGTTGTAGCAAACGGTCATTCTCTCTTTGCCCTCATTTTCTTTTCAAACCATGGTGTTTGGTTACTCTTGGTAGATGTGTATATTGCACAACCAGTGTGATATACGTCTCTATTGTACAAATGCATTATGGGGTCTGTCATAGCATGTCTAATTGATTAGGGAACTCCAACACATGCTACTCTAAACCCTGTGCTTTGCATTTCATGGGTGTTATTTTTAACTTATATAGGTTACCTGCTCTGTTCTGCAGATGACATTCACATCTGTTTCTCCCTCTCTGGCAGTGTAATCTTGGGTAACAATGAATGGGCTCTATTGTCTTTTGGCTGTTAATGTGCAGAAGATAAATACTTTTCTGAAAGTAAATACCATTGGAACCCAAATGCTTCTCTTTGGACCTGACTAATTATAAAATTCTGTATCGTTCTTTCCTCTGCCACTTAACTGAAATATTGTGTCAACATCACATGTCAAGTTGCCGAGGGTAATTTTGGTCTTGGACTCAATGCTGGAACATAGTCAATATGTCACCAAATGCATATCAGGACAGTTGCCAGAAATACGCCCTTTTCTATCCACAGCTGATCTGGAGACTCTAATCCATTCATTTATAACATCAAGCCTTGACTACTGTAATTCTTTGTTTTCTGGGCTCCCTGCCAAATTGATTGGCAGACTCCAGCTTATTCAGAACTCAGCAGACAGGCTTTTGACTAAGACCAGGCTAACTATGTACATTCTTCCTGTCTTGGAGTCCTTATTCCAAAATCATGTTTATGTTGACAGTAAAATTTCCTTTCAACTTTAATTTTATGGGTGAAATCCTTCTTTTATTTTCAGTATCACTTGTCATGCATTTTAAAATCTTTCTAAGATAAATTGCTGCATATTCCATTATTCCACCTACAATCGTTTCGTGTTTGGACCATTTCATTCTATACCCCTCAATTTTGGAATTAGTTGTCCATGATATGAGTTCTGACTTTTTGTTTTGAGTTTAGGCCAAGCTGGATTCTGTTTTGTTCATTGTTTCCTTTTATTGTAAAGTACTGTGAGACATTCAGTTGCCTATGTACATTTTTATTGCATAAAAGGAATAAGATCTTCATTTATGCATAATAATCAATGAAATATCAAGCAAAGCACAATTTGAGTTGCTTGTTTTTGTCACTGGAACTTCAAGATACAATTTCAGACTTAACTTGTGTAGGTGGTTGAAAGAATGTATTTAATGTTCCTAGTGGAAAACAAATGTTCGCCCATAGTCTCCCTATTTACAGAACTGTATAGCCCTTTACCCCCATCTTTTCTCCATTCAGTAAACTTGCTATGTTATGGCATATTTTCTACTGTAAATATTCCACTTCTCCCTAAGATCAGTCCTCTTTGTCCCTACATCCTTAGATTTATAGTTTATCTATCTATCTATCTATCTATATATAGATATAGATATAATTTACATTTAAGAGGAATATCATAATTTGGCCCACTTTGTTTATGGCAACAAATATTGAACAATGATGATGTAACTATCTATTTAATATGCCTAATATAAGTTTCCACTGATTATAAATTATTTTGTAGTAATGTTGCAGTTGTGAACCATTTTGAGCATTGGCCTGCTAACCCCAGTGTTGTGAGTTCAATCCTTGAGGGGGCCATTTAGGGATCTGGGGTAAAAATTGGGGATTGGTCCTGCTTTGAGCAGGGGCTGGACTAGATGACCTCCTGAGGTCCCTTCCAACCCTGATTTTCTATGATTCTATGATTAGCTGACACCTACATATCAACTCTGGTTTTCAGGGTCTAAAACTCAGCAGAAAAACAATAGTATAATAATCCTTTGTGTGAAACACACCACACAAAGTATCACAAAGCCTTAGAGTGAGTTTTTAGGAAAATTGGAAACAAATCTGAATTATATTGAATGACAAAAAGAATTGGGGGTTTTGTATCCAGAACAATGATGTTCTTAAAATTAAATTTGGCCAGTTACCTATATTTTCTCTCAACAAGAAGCAATTTTGCATATGGCTAATGAAATTTTTATTATATAATTTTATACAGCTGTTTGTTGGTGAATATTTAATGATACTTAATAATAATACAAAGCACTTATACTCTACAGTGCTGTTCACACTCAGAACTGAAGGAACTTTACAGAGATTGGTAAAAAGAAAAGGAGTACTTGTGGCACCTTAGAGACTAACAAATTTATTAGAGCATAAGCTTTCATGAGCTACAGCTCACTTCATCGGAAATGCATCCGATGAAGTGAGCTGTAGCTCACGAAAGCTTATGCTCTAATAAATTTGTTAGTCTCTAAGGTGCCACAAGTACTCCTTTTCTTTTTGCGAATACAGACTAACACGGCTGCTACTCTGAAACCAGAGATTGGTAAGAATTATTAACTCTGTTTTACAGATAGGGACCTTGGCCATGTTACACATTGGCTGAGCCAGGGTCAGTAGTTAGATAGGAGCACCTCTTGGCACAGTTCCTCCAGGAACTTCAGGGGTCAAACCAAGTTTGAGGGTTGTGTTTGGCCAAACTTCATCCCTGAAGGAAGGATGAGTAAACTAGAAGTGAGAACTCTGATCCTCAGCTGATGCAAATTGTCATAACTCCATTGGCCCAATTGTCTACAATGGAACCATGTCAATTTGCACCAGCTGATGTTCTGCCTCCCTGAGTAGTCTCTGTATGGCAGAGAATACATTCATATAGGGAAGAGTCAGGCTCAGAGGGCCAGATTTTTAAAGGTATTTAGGCGCCATGGGAGTTAGAATCATAGAATCATAGAATATCAGGGTTGGAAGGGACCCCAGAAGGTCATCTAGTCCAACCCCCTGCTCAAAGCAGGACCAAGTCCCAGTTAAATCATCCTAGCCAGGGCTTTGTCAAGCCTGACCTTAAAAACCTCTAAGGAAGGAGATTCTACCACCTCCCTAGGTAACGCATTCCAGTGTTTCACCACCCTCTTAGTGAAAAAGTTTTTCCTAATATCCAATCTAAACCTCCCCCATTGCAACTTGAGACCATTACTCCTCGTTCTGTCATCTGCTACCATTGAGAACAGTCTAGAGCCATCCTCTTTGAAACCCCCTTTCAGGTAGTTGAAAGCAGCTATCAAATCCCCCCTCATTCTTCTCTTCTGCAGACTAAACAATCCCAGCTCCCTCAGCCTCTCCTCATAAGTCATGTGCTCTAGACCCCTAATCATTTTTGTTGCCCTTCGCTGTACTCTTTCCAATTTATCCACATCCTTCTTGTAGTGTGGGGCCCAAAACTGGACACAGTACTCCAGATGAGGCCTCACCAGTGTCGAATAGAGGGGAACGATCACGTCCCTCGATCTGCTCGCTATGCCCCTACTTATACATCCCAAAATGCCATTGGCCTTCTTGGCAACAAGGGCACACTGCTGACTCATATCCAGCTTCTCGTCCACTGTCACCCCTAGGTCCTTTTCCGCAGAACTGCTGCCGAGCCATTCGGTCCCTAGTCTGTAGCGGTGCATTGGATTCTTCCATCCTAAGTGCAGGACCCTGCACTTATCCTTATTGAACCTCATTAGATTTCTTTTGGCCCAATCTTCCAATTTGTCTAGGTCCTTCTGTATCCTATCCCTCCCCTCCAGCGTATCTACCACTCCTCCCATTTTAGTATCATCCGCAAATTTGCTGAGAGTGCAATCCACACCATCCTCCAGATCATTTATGAAGATATTGAACAAAACGGGCCCCAGGACCGACCCCTGGGGCACTCCACTTGACACCGGCTGCCAACTAGACATGGAGCCATTGATCACTACCCGTTGAGCCCGACAATCTAGCCAGCTTTCTACCCACCTTATAGTGCATTCATCCAGCCCATACTTCCTTAACTTGCTGACAAGAATGCTGTGGGAGACCGTGTCAAAAGCTTTGCTAAAGTCAAGAAACAATACATCCACTGCTTTCCCTTCATCCACAGAACCAGTAATCTCATCATAAAAGGCGATTAGATTAGTCAGGCATGACCTTCCCTTGGTGAATCCATGCTGACTGTTCCTGATCACTTTCCTCTCCTTTAAGTGCTTCAGGATTGATTCTTTGAGGACCTGCTCCATGATTTTTCCAGGGACTGAGGTGAGGCTGACTGGCCTGTAGTTCCCAGGATCCTCCTTCTTCCCTTTTTTAAAGATGGGCACTACATTAGCCTTTTTCCAGTCATCCGGGACTTCCCCCGTTCGCCACGAGTTTTCAAAGATAATGGCCAAGGGCTCTGCAATCACAGCCGCCAATTCCCTCAGCACTCTCGGATGCAATTCGTCCGGCCCCATGGACTTGTGCACGTCCAGCTTTTCTAAATAGTCCCTAACCACCTCTATCTCTACAGAGGGCTGGCCATCTCTTCCCCATTTTGTGATGCCCAGCACAGCAGTCTGGGAGCTGACCTTGTTAGTGAAAACAGAGGCAAAAAAAGCATTGAGTACATTAGCTTTTTCCACATCCTCTGTCACTAGCTTGCCTCCCTCATTCAGTAAGGGGCCCACACTTTCCTTGGCTTTCTTCTTGTTGCCAACATACCTGAAGAAACCCTTCTTGTTGCTCTTGACATCTCTTGCTAGCTGCAGCTCCAGGTGCGATTTGGCCCTCCTGATATCTTTCCTACATGCCCGAGCAATATTTTTATACTCTTCCCTGGTCATATGTCCAACCTTCCACTTCTTGTAAGCTTCTTTTTTATGTTTAAGATCCGCTAGGATTTCACCATTAAGCCAAGCTGGTCGCCTGCCATATTTACTATTCTTTCGACTCATCGGGATGGTTTGTCCCTGTAACCTCAACAGGGATTCCTTGAAATACAGCCAGCTCTCCTGGACTCCCTTCCCTTTCATGTTAGTCCCCCAGGGGATCCTGGCCATCTGTTCCCTGAGGGAGTCAAAGTCTGCTTTCCTGAAGTCCAGGGTCCGTATCCTGCTGCTTACCTTTCTTCCCTGCGTCAGGATCCTGAACTCAACCAACTCATGGTCACTGCCTCCCAGATTCCCATCCACTTTTGCTTCCCCCACTAATTCTACCCGGTTTGTGAGCAGCAGGTCAAGAAAAGCGCTCCCCCTAGTTGGCTCCCCTAGCACTTGCACCAGGAAATTGTCCCCTACGCTTTCCAAAAACTTCCTGGATTGTCTATGCACCGCTGTATTGCTCTCCCAGCAGATATCAGGAAAATTAAAGTCACCCATGAGAATCAGGGCATGCGATCTAGTAGCTTCCGTGAGTTGCCGGAAGAAAGCCTCATCCACCTCATCCCCCTGGTCCTCATCCACCTCATCCCCCTGGTCCTCATCCACCTCATCCCCCTGGTTAGTTAAGCATGTAGGCGCTTCTGAAACCTCACTAAGCACCTATCTGCACCTTTAGGTACATAAATATCTTTACAAATCTGTTTCTCTGAACCTGATATCTCCTGTATGGGTTTACCCTAAGCTGAAGCTGAGAAACTCAAAGGGGTAGACTCTCAACTAGTGCAAACTGTCATTGCTCGATTGAAGTCAGTGGAGCCTCTCTGTATTTCCAGAGGCTTGACTTAGGCAAATAAAGTCAATAGAATTTTTGCCAGAGTGAAAACTGCATGATTGGGTTCCACATATTCATATTCAATTATTTAAAAAAATGAAAATAACTAAGTATTATAAGAGCTAATATATAAATGTTAGGAAATTCAAAAGTCCTCCTGACGCATCTATGGATTAAAGGTGCTATGAGTGCTAAGTATTATTAATTGTTATGTTAAGTATAATGGGCACTTAGCATTCTCTCCTAGTTTTTTCCCTTTATGTATATCCAGAGCTGTAGCTTGGAAAATATTGTGCATAACCGCTTGACTTTTTTAGCTTATTGCACACTTAACATTTATTTTTTTATTTATTTCTTGAACACCTGAGAATTTTGATCATTGAAGAAGGCCTCCCGTACACTCTTCACTTTACTTATAAAAGAAAGATAGGAAATCTCTGTGACCTCTTCCTGTCTTGAGTTTTCACTGAAGAGAGCCTCTGAAATGATCAGATAAAGATTTCTGATAGATGTTAGCACCTGTAGAAAGAACTTTTTAATTAAACATTTAAAAGTCCAAAGGTTTCTACAAAATTCAGATGATCCTATTGATACCTTTTAGTGGAAAATGGTAAACCAGCACTTTCTTATATCTTTGTAAATCCTTTCTACTTGAATTTCCATTTGCTAATTAAACACAGATTGTTAATTAAGCAGGATTCTCTGTGCACCGGGGTCACTAACGCAGCATAACCATTAAATTCTAGCCTTCATTTATATACATATAATCATGGGTACGCTAATCTTTTTAAGTTAATTTAATAAATATATACATTTTAATTCCATTCTTATATAACTCTACCTTTGGAGCCAAGCAAGTGTTAATATGCTGAAATTATTGTGACTCCAGTCAGAACTTGAACCAGAATGCCATTCCAGTACTCCTTAAACAGCCTATCTAGTTTAAGCAGAGTTTAAAATTTCATTAAACATATTTATTGCTGTACTTTTAGCAGTTAATTAACCAGCCTTGTTAAAGCAACATTGATAAAGCTTCCTCATGTGACTCAACCTAGTGTTGTCTTCCTGAATCTGGAAATAGCTTGGAACAATAGTGCAAAGAGAAGCAAGCCATTTGTCTGTGTGATTAACTCTCGAGTCTGAGGATGAAAGTTTAAATACCCATATTGCTAACTGTTTCACTATTGATCATTTTAGCAGAAAAATCCATGGCCTTATACATTGGTTTGACATCATAGAAGTCAGAAATGAAAATAACGTATTAAATTGTCTAGCCCATTCTAGGGAAGCCAATGCAGGATTGTCCTCTATCCTGTATTCTCCAAGGCTGAGGACTAGTTTACACTAAAAAGTTAGGTTGACCTGCTACATTGCTGAGGAGTGTGAAAAATTCACACCCCTGAAGAGACATCATTAAGCCAATCTAAGCCCCAGTGTAGACAGCACCAGGTTGATGGAAGAATTCTTCCATCCATCTCGCTACCGCCTCTTGGAGAGGTGGATTTACTACAGCAACGGGAGAACCCCTTCCATCTCTGTAGTAAGTGTCCCCACAACAGCACTGCAGATGCAGCACTGCCGCAATGCCACTGCAATGTTTCTAGTATAGACATAGCCTTAAAGTCCCACGATTTGAAATGAATCACCAGGGGAGAAGAAAACAGCAACTAAGTATGTGGGTGAGGTAAGATATGGAGCTACCAGCTCAGGTGGCACAGGAAGTGGGACATGAGCAGAGTTCCACCATCCTTTCCTTGATTCTAGTAGGCTTTAAAGACAGAACGTGGTAGCTTTACAAAACAGATAATGCTAGTTTAGCCAACGAATCCAGAGAGACAAATCATAGAGAACTTCACTACAAAAATAGTGCTTATTCAGGTTAAACTGACACAACAGCTCAGCTGTTGGTCTGGTTTAATACAAAGTCCTAGCTTCACGGGGCCTCTTTGGGATAATGTCATTAGAGGGTGGGCCCACCTCACACCTTGCCTCTAACACGTCTTCCTCCTCCACACAATCCCCCTCCCCCAACATTTATATGAACATACACACAGCACACAAATTATGCACAAGAGGCAATTGCATGCAAATTTTTCAGTATATGTTTGTAGCTTGGATAGACTAAAGTTATGGAGACAGACTTGAAGGGAGACATCTCCAACATTGATAAAATGTAAGTACAAAAGACACATGATTGGATGGATATTGATGATGTTATTTCAGTAATGACATCATCCATAGACTCCTAGTGTCTTTGCTTTGCTTCTCTATAGTGATCACAACATAAATTGCTTGTCTTGTTTGACTTCCTTGTTCACCAAAGTTGAGCAGATTGTGGCCGTTTTCAACGCTTCTACCAGACAAAAAGCTTGGGACCATTTCTCGAAAGCTCAGCGAAAGAACATAGACATTTGGCGAAAGCATTCTGAGGTTGGTGATTTTATTATTACTTTTTATCCATCATCTCACAGCTGGATTGACACAGAACAAGTGTGACTGTAGCTGGACATACAGCATTCAGCAATATTTACAGCTGTAGTTTTAGCAGTTAATCAGCTAGCCATTATACTTTCTCATTTAGAGTATGTATTGCTCCCATTACAATAAATGTTGTTAAATAACACTAAGTTGGAGAGCAATGTGTTTTTATTTTTCTTTTAGAAGAAATGGGAAATCATTGGAGGAATATGTTTACCACTCTGAAATAATGAAATGAAATGATGAAATTAGCAAAGATATTTAAAATATATACATTTTAGAATTAAGTCTTTCTCATTCTAAACGATACATTTTTAGGAAGTCACTGAGATTTGGTAAATAAAACAGATATATATTATAGATATTTGTTCTGGTTGTATCATTATATGGCCATAGTAATATGACTTTGCTGGAAAATAAAATAAAGATTTCTTTTCTTAATAATCAGTAAAGTGTATTCAGTCCAGAGACAAAAGGTACTCTTTCCCATCTATTTTATGTGCATCTTTAAAAAACAAATCAATCTCTTGTATTAACTCTAAGTTCATGGCTGGCAAACACAGCAGTATAAATGTAATAATAGTACACATTAGGGTGACTATCCAAGTCCATGCATGTGTGACTGTCATAAGCATGAGCAAAAAAAATGAGAAAAGAGATCTGGGATTCCCCTTTCCTTTACATGAGTGTCAGTAAAGAAAGTAGTAGTCCTGTTTTGTGTTATTGGTCATCCAGCTTTTGATTTTAATTCAGTATATACGCTATGAACCCGTATTTTAAAAGTAAGTACCACTGTCTTTGTTTTCTTTCTTTTTTATTTAAAAATAATTTACATACAGTTGCTTATTTCCATGTAGTACGGTATGTTAATTGTTAACATTACAGTCCTCTAAATAATTTTCCTGTCTCAAAACAAAAACTATAGAAGGTAAGATGAACTTATTTAATTATTTTGTAGTACACTTGTAAAATAAGTGTTGCACACTTAGTTTGAGAAACACTTAAGTGCTGTGATATAAATCATTTGGATTGCGTTTTAAGTGCCCATTAACTAATGCTAAATTACAGTTGAATACCAATGGCAATAGATGTAACATCCGCATGAATACCAAATGAATTTTTATTATCAGTGCTATTATGGCGAATACCAAATGACTTCACAATAATGGGACACTTAAAATAAAATGTTAGAATAATTTATTGTTAAGAGCTGTATTTTGCATTTTGTTCATAAATAGTTCAAGTGGGTGGCAAATAAAGTCTTTGTTTAACTGGAAGTTGGGGATGTGGGTGTTTTCTTTCTTGTCTTTTCGGGAGATGTGAAAAGTGGTTTTCTGTTAGTTTATTTCAACTATGTTAAAGTAATAAGAAAATAAGAACGGCCATACTGGGTCAGACCAATGGTCCATATAGCCCAGTATCCTGTCTTCTGACAGTGTCAATACCAGATGCTTCAGAGGCAATCATCAAATTGTCCATCTTCTGACATCCACTCCCAGTTTCTGGAGGTCAGAAGCTAGGAATACCCAGAGTATAGGGTTGCATCACTGATCATCCTGGCTAATCCCCATTAATAGACCTATCCTCTATGAATTTATCTAATTCTTTTTTGAACTCCATTATGGCTTTGACCTTCACAACATCCCCTGGCAACTTGTTCCACAGGTTAACTGTACATTGTGAGAAGTACTTCTTTTTGATTGTTTTAAACCTGCTACCTATTAATTTCATTGGGTTACCGCTGGTTCTTGTGTTATGTGAAGGAGTAAATAATACTTCGTTGTCCACTTTCTCCACACCATTCATGATTTTATAGAACTCTATCATATTCCCCTTAGTCATCTCTTTTCCAAATTGAAAAGTGCCAGTCTTTTTAATCTCTCCTCATATTGAAGCTGTTTCATACCTTTAATCATTTTGTTACCCTTCTCTGTACCTTTTCTAATTCTAATACATCTTTTTTTAATATGGAGTGACCAGAACTGCACGCAGTATTCAAGGTGAGGGCTTACCATAGATTTATATAGTGGCATTATGACATTTTCTGTTTTATTATCTATCCCTTTCTTAATAGTTCCTAACATTCTGTTAGCTTTTTTTGACTGCCACTGCACATTGAGCAGAGGTTTTTAGAGAATTATCCACAATAACTCCAAGATCTCTCTCTTGAATCAGCTAATTTAAATCCTACCATCTTGTATGTATAGTTGGGATATATTTTCCAATGTGCATTGTTTTGCATTTATCAACATTGAGTTTCATCTGCCATTTTGTTGCTCAGACACCCAGTTTTGTGAGATCCCTTTGTAACTCTTCACGGTCTATTTTGGACTTAACTATCTTGAGTAATTTTATATCGTCTGAAAATTTTGCCACGTCACTGTTTACAGATCATTTATGAATATGTTGAATAGTACTGGTCCCAGTGCAGACCTCTGGGGGACAGCACTATTTACCTTTCTCCATTCTGAAAACTGACCATTTATTCCTACCCTTTATTTCCTCTCTTTTAACCAATTACGGATCCACAAGAGGACCTTCCCTCTTATCCCATGACTGCTTACTTTGCTTAAGAACCTTTGGTGAGGGACCTTGTCAAAGGCTTCCTGAAAATCCAAGTACACTTTATCCACTGGATCACCCTTGCCCACATGTTGGTTGACCCCCTCAAAGAATTCTAATAGATTGGTGAGGCATGATTTCCCATTACAAAAGTCATGTTGACTCCTCCCCAACAGATCATGTTCATCTATGTGCCAGGTAATTCTGTTCTTTCCTATAGTTTCAGCTAGTTTTCCTGGTACTGAAGTTAGGCTTACTGACCTGTAATTGCTACTGGATCACCTCTGGAGCCCTCTTTTAAAAATGGTGTCGCATTAGCTATCCTCCAGTCATCTGTACAGAAGCAGATTTAAATGTCCCTTCTTAAACTAACTTTTCATGCGGGGACACATCATATCATTCCTTTGCTGGCTTTTAAATTTATTTAAAGTAAAATGCCTAAAAGTAGGACTTTCTATAAATGTTAATTCACAAAACATCTTTGCTTATTTAAAAGTTGTTGCTCTTTTTTTCTTTCTGGAGAAAGAAAACAATCAAAAATAACTTAAGAGGTTCTGAAATCTCTGGTTGAACCAATGTATATGGACAACTACTATTTCTCAATTGTAAAATACTATGCATATGTCAACAAATAGCTCTCTTCCTCCAAATCATTGTTATAATCATTGATTATTCCCTCTTTTGCTAAGGTGCTTACATTTCCCTTGTCACCTCTCCTCACTATGTGAGTTTTTCTGGCAACAAAAAGAAAAAAGGGACCTCTTTGAGGTTCCCAGAGAAGATTATTGTTTGGCTGCTAAAGACAGTTTTGAAATAGATGCTCCTGGGACATTTACAGTCTAAAATACATTAATCATTTGGTTTTTAAGAAAATAAAGCATACTCTCCAGTAAAGAGTGTTTGTTGCTCTTTTCAATATGGAATTACAAAGTGCTTTATGAATTTCTGTCTTAAATGCAATTAATTCATTCAATACTGGTTTTCAATTTACCATTTTAGTCATTTTTCTGAATTTCAAATGATTCCCACGTAAAACACCCATTAATTAGCCTCTCTGCCTTTGCAGTGATTAACAGATACATATACCTTTATTACAGTGTATGACATTTACTGATGAACTCAAGGCGCAGCCCCAGGGAAACACCCTCCTTTTTTTTTCCCTCCCACTATGAGAGTTTGTTGTTAATAGCATGGGTAAATAGTTGGAACCTTCAGCACTATTTATTCCTTCCATTGACTTTTCCTTATTTCAAAGATTTCAAACCATCTCTTTGGGAATTGGGCTCTTTGTCGATAGAAAAATTAGCTGTCTGCCTACTGAAAAGCTCTACACTAATCACCATGCCACATCCCTGTGTTACACCTGACAGTATTATTAGGACAAAATAGAATTCTCTCAGTCTTCTCTGTGCTGCAACCATTAAAAAGCCAGTCATTACATCAATGCTGTCCTATTTTATTTTTTGAGGACAAAGAACCTCTGGGCTTTCATAAAGCCCACATGCTTGCTGATCACTTTCTTAGTTACATACATACAGGCTCCCTGAGGGGTTTTCTGAGAATGGGCTGTTAGCTGTCATTTGTTTCACATCAAGATGCAGATGTTACCAAAAAAGATGTTTCTATGCTGAGAATTTAAAATTTGTGGAAATTGGGTTTACCGTGGTGCAGGCATAGAAACCTAGGGCTTATGAAAGTTAGAGCTTAGTATTTTTTTAGCCAACTTGATAGCACCTTTATACATCCATTTTACATGCAGTATTAAGTGTTGCCATTACTGAAATATACCTGCCTGGGTAGGACCGGTAGTAATTTAACAAGGGGAACTCATCTTCTCGGTTGTTTTTTTCCCAATGGTATATTTGACATATTCAGTTATTTAAAATATTTTAACACAAAGAACTACATTCCCTTCAATTTGAGCCCTTCTAACTCTGAATCTTGTGCTGATTCTGTACAATTCTGATTCTGATTCAGGGGTTATTTATATGTATTTTTTAAAATATCAGAATATAACATTTAAATTGGTTGTTTAGAAATAGAGAGATCAGTTCATGGAAGTCAATACTGATTAAGGGTCATCTTGGGTTTTAGGAGCTCCGGAATGCTCACAGCGAACAGCTCATGGGGATCCGCCGTGAAGAGGAGATGGAAATGTCTGATGATGACAGCAGTGACAATCCCAGTAAAAAGCTGAGACTAGATGAATCAGGTAAAGTTGAAACCCTTCACAATATCCTATCAGATGTCAAACTGTTCTTTTCAAAACGAAGATGAGTGATAGAAAATAGTTATATAACATAGAATATCTACTTTTAATTTAATTCTCCTTACATTTTGTCTTTGTATGACTCTCACTTGTATCTAGAGTGCTTCTGTCACCTTCCAAGAAACATACTCATCAGAATGCTCCAGTTCTTTCCATAGTTGCTTCCATTTTGGGTCTTTCAATAAGGTTCTTCTCATCTTCCAAAACTGTATTTCATTCCAGGATAGTAATAATGTCATATTTAAATAAAAGCAGCTGAAATTGTGTTTCATTCAATATTCTTTGAACCTTGCCTTTTCTTTCCAGCAAATATATTTACATGTATATTATCTGAATTTTCCATGGAATTAACTCTTAAAGACACACATTTCAAAGTGTGGTACTAGATATGCATTAATTGACACTCTTGCCTATCATGAAAGGAAGAGCAAGTACACTTGATATATTTCAGCTATCCCAGTATAAACAATTCAGGAGTTGGATATTGGGCTGACTCAATGACTTCTGAGTAACTAGTATGCACTATGGAAAGGAATACCTTGGTTTGAATCCTTTCTTTGGTTTCTTGATCTTCATGTCAGCAATGGGTTAGAAAGTGTGAGGGGTTGACAAGGGTTGAGCCCTGCGTTAGTCAGCATCAAAAAGGAAAGCCATGCAGAAGGTCTAGGTTAAGCTTAATTGAGCCCTGCCAGACAGAGATGAGGTATATGGGAAAAGATGGGGCAAGTTATATGCACAAACTCAAGATGTTAACAATGACATACATTTGACCTAAACATCTGCACACAGGTTCCAGATTCCATGACCTGACCCCATTTCTCCCATCATGGATGGGGTCCTATGTCTGTGCATGTATACACATATGTGTGTTTACAAATATGCAAGAGAAAAGTGAAAAGAAAAGGAGTACTTGTGGCACCTTAGAGACTAACAAATTTATTAGAGCATAAGCTTTCGTGAGCTACAGCTCACTTCATCGGATGCATTTGGTGGAAAAAACAGAGGAGAGATTTATATACACACACACAGAGAACATGAAACAATGGGTTTATCATACACACTGTAAGGAGAATGATCACTTAAGATAAGCCATCACCAGCAGCAGGGGGGGGAAGGAGGAAAACCTTTCATGGTGACAAGCAAGGTAGGCTAATTCTAGCAGTTAACAAGAATATCAGAGGAACAGTGGGGGGTGGGGTGGGAGGGAGAAATACCCTGGGGAAATAGTTTTACTTTGTGTAATGACTCATCCATTACCAGTCTCTATTCAAGCCTAAGTTAATTGTATCCAGTTTGCAAATTAATTCCAATTCAGCAGTCTCTCGTTGAAGTCTGTTTTTGAAGCTTTTTTGTTGAAGGATAGCCACTCTTAGGCTATCCTTGTGTGGACTGGTCCAGGCTCAGGTTGATGGTGGGATGGAAATTGTTGAAATCATGGTGGAATTCCTCAAGAGCTTCTTTTCCATCCCACCATCAACCTCAGCCTGGACCAGTCCACACAAGAGATCCACTTCCTGGACACTACGGTGCTAATAAGCGATGGTCACATAAACACCACCCTATATCGGAAACCTACTGACCGCTATTCCTACCTACATGCCTCTAGCTTTCATCCAGATCATACCACTCGATCCATTGTCTACAGCCAAGCGCTACGATATAACCGCATTTGCTCTAACCCCTCAGACAGAGACAAACACCTACAAGATCTCTATCATGCATTCCTACAACTACAATACCCACCTGCTGAAGTGAAGAAACAGATTGACAGAGCCAGAAGAGTACCCAGAAGTCACCTACTACAGGACAGGCCCAACAAAGAAAACAACAGAACGCCACTAGCCATCACCTTCAGCCCCCAACTAAAACCTCTCCAACGCATCATCAAGGATCTACAACCTATCCTGAAGGACGACCCATCACTCTCACAGATCTTGGGAGACAGACCAGTCCTTGCTTACAGACAGCCCCCCAATCTGAAGCAAATACTCACCAGCAACCACACACCACACAACAGAACCACTAACCCAGGAACCTATCCTTGCAACAAAGCCCGTTGCCAACTGTGTCCACATATCTATTCAGGGGACACCATCATAGGGCCTAATCACATCAGCCACACTATCAGAGGCTCGTTCACCTGCGCATCTACCAATGTGATATATGCCATCATATGCCAGCAATGCCCCTCTGCCATGTACATTGGCCAAACTGGACAGTCTCTACGTAAAAGAATGAATGGACACAAATCAGACGTCAAGAATTATAACATTCAAAAACCAGTTGGAGAACACTTCAGTCTCTCTGGTCACTCGATCACAGACCTAAGAGTGGCTATACTTCAACAAAAAAGCTTCAAAAACAGACTCCAACAAGAGACTGCTGAATTGGAATTAATTTGCAAACTGGATACAATTAACTTAGGCTTGAATAGAGACTGGGAATGGATGAGTCATTACACAAAGTAAAACTATTTCCCCATGGTATTTCTCCCTCCCACCTCACCCCCCACTGTTCCTCTGATATTCTTGTTAACTGCTGGAATTAGCCTACCTTGCTTGTCACCATGAAAGGTTTTCCTCCTTCCCCCCCCTGCTGTTGGTGATGGCTTATCTTAAGTGATCACTCTCCTTACAGTGTGTATGATAAACCCATTGTTTCATGTTCTCTGTGTGTGTGTGTGTGTGTGTGTGTATAAATCTCTCCTCTGTTTTTTCCACCAAATGCATCCGATGAAGTGAGCTGTAGCTCACGAAAGCTTATGCTCTAATAAATTTGTTAGTCTCTAAGGTGCCACAAGTACTCCTTTTCTTTTTGCGAATACAGACTAACACGGCTGCTACTCTGAAACCTGTCATTATGCAAGAGAAAAGTGGTTACCGCACAGGTGCCAGTGGCTATGGGAGGTTAAAGATCTCCAGAAATAAAGACTGAAAAGTAGGATACCATTGTGGAAAGAAACTTTCACTATGAACAGGAAAAGGGCACTTCTCCTACAGGAAAAAAATGGTTTTCAGAAAGATAGATGGCTATAATAAACCCTCCTACGGGCAGCTTTAATTTCTGCTTAAAATAATTGTATGGGATTGAATTTTCTACTATTCATTAGTAGAGTGATTGGAGCTGACACAGTGGCTCTGTGGGCATAGTATTGCTGGCAATCACAGATTCTTATGAACATAGAATCATTTGCCTTGGCATGTCCAGGCTTTTGGAGATAAATAATTATAATTAATAATAACCAAAAAAGGTGAGCAATGCCAACTCACAGGACTCAAGAAAAGTAATTATGCTATGAACGGTCATATTTAATATTTCATTGTGTTTTAACAAATACATGCTTAGGTTGTGGTACAGTTCAGCCATTGTGCATCATATTAACCAGTAGAAAATATGTGGGGGTTTTTCCTATTGTAAAAAGATGTATTTTTCAGTAGGTTTGTTTTGTTTGTTTTTAGACGAAAAACAGAAATTTCTGTGGTTCTCCCTCCCCGGCTATTTTAATTGATTTGAGTTGGTCTCTTATTATTGTCTTGGACGAATCATTCACATTCATAATATCAAGAGTTTTGCTAATATATCACGTACAAAGTGCAAATTCAGCGGTATAAATCAAATACAGTGGTCATCCAAAGCCATCATTAGTGTAGCTCTCTTGACTTCAGCGGAGTTACACCAGGGTTGAATTTGTCCCAGTGTGTAGTTGATCAAGCCTGTTCCCTATGAAGAATCACCCAATAACAAAACTAGATTTTACCATTTTCTTTTTCCAACATTAGACTTTAAAATCAATGTTTTGAATCTCCTCTCACTTATGCTGGTGTCAACTAAGAGTAACTATTCGAAACCAATGAACTTATTCTAGTACAAAACTTGTCTGAGAGGAGAATCAGACTCTGCTTGTTGACTGTTCATCCTTTTCTATTAGTCAGGATCCTCACCCTCCTTTTCTGTAGATTTCAGGTTTTTTGTTTTTGTTTTTTGTTTTTTTTGCTTGAATATGTCATTCCTGACCCAACTTTTTTTCTTCTCTTATCTATTTACATGGTCTATTCTACAGAGAGAATATTTTTTTAAAAAAAATCTTTATACTGCAAAGGGACACCTTTATTCAGTAAGCAAATTTTGACATGTTCCTCACTGTTAAATCCTTGTCTATCTGCAGCATAGTAAAAGTATATAATTTTCATGAAGGGTAGGACAGTGCAAGAATGACCAAAAGATGAATGATTCAATCTCTATTCAACTTAAGAGCACCATATTCAAATAAACCTTTAAGAAAACTAATAACAGACTAAGGGTTCTAGTCAGCCCTTATATAAAAAAGTCTGCCTCCCAGTGAATTCAGGTGCTGGAATATTTTACTAAATGTTCTCACTACTACAGTTAGGGTTACAATTTCAGCAATCCTCTGAAACGATTTCATCTGCTTAATCAAATACTATCATTTTCCTTGTGCAAAAATAACTTGGCATCCACGAGCATTTAGATACTATGGTGATGAGTGCCACATACGTCCCTAACATCTAGATTGATTAGAATGAAAAGACTATATTGGTGGGATCTTTCATGTCAATACTTAAGTCTATTGAGATGAAATAGACTTAAGTATTAGTTCGTGTCATGTCAATACTTAAGTTCATTAAGATGAAGAGGGGAGAATCCCAGCCCCATGTTAAGAACATGTAGGTGCAAGAGTCCTCATCTGTTAGGTGTAGTCTGAAGTCTGATCAAGTTTAAGTTTCAAAGTGGCACTACGCTAATGCCAGGCTCTTGGAGGCTGTGGATTTTGTGCACTATGGAGCAGATGGTGAAACGTCTGGCAGCGAGGTGTTTGCTTTGGGAACCATGGTCAGGTCTTCAAGCCAGCCATGAATTTGTTGCAAATTATGAATTGCACTAATCACTGCGTGTCTTGGTGGATTCAGGTTAGTTTCTTAAGGATATACAGTGCAGCTTAATAGTGCCTCAGTACAAAGTACATTGTTGCATTTTAGACTTAAATTTACCTTTTTTACCCACAAGCCTATTGATTTTCTCACTGTTCATTTCCCTAATTTATTGATGTCAGAAATTCTTTATCGTAAAGCCGTGGTCACACTGTGCATCAGTGGCAAAGCCAGGCTTATAACTCAGGGATTCCTAACTCCCAGCCATGTACTCATTCCTCCAGACCATGCTGCAATGCAGAGACACAGCATTCTGAGCAAACACAGCCTAACTCATAGCAATGTTGTAGCAAGACATCACATTTTATGGGCTTGAGGCATTAAGACCCTACTCACATGAGCATGAGGTTCTACAGGTTACATCCCATACACCTTCAGGGACAGGGCAAACTTCTGTACTGTCCTCCACCAGCAGAGAGGAATTTTTAAACTGCTGCTGAGGCTCCATCAGAAACTTACCACTGGAGTCTACCCAGGAGATATATTGAACTAGCACAGATGGCTTGGCTTTGTCTCATTCCTGGCCAGCCATGCCCACTCTATGGGGCTGCCTGATGTCTTCAGGCCCCCTGGCAGAGTTAAGAGTCTTGGTCACCATGTTGTATTCTCTATCCCTCTCAGATTGGACCTACCGCATGGGACTGATGGTGAACTCCAAGAGACACCATCCAGTGAATCTGACCCACAGTTTGCAGCCATTTCTTTAGAGCCCTGTTTTCCACAAGTCAAGCTTTAGATGTAAACATTGACTTATTTGCATTGTGTATTTTGGAGCTTGAAGGGAAATAGAAGTTTGCTGAGGTAAAACTGAGAGATTGCAAAAAAATTGGCAACTGACTTCATTAATACATTTGAAAGTCAAGGTGCAGTTATTGAAGCATTAATTCAGAAAAATGGCACCCTGCACAGGAGGCTAGAGAATAGAGGAAAAATTTTAGAACAATTGGAATTTATGGATGGTTGGTCTCCCGCCTCCTGGCATTGGGAGCAGAGACTCAAAAATAAAAGTCTCAGAAGTAATTTTAAGAATTATTGAAGTGAAGCTGCAGAGATAACAAAAAAGTTTGCTGTATCCCTAGGAGATATCAATACTTTTCCTTTAAGCGAAACAGGTGCTATGCTGTTCCAAAGACAACAGATCGTGATTATGTGCTATTAATTCTAGTGACTGCAACTCCAATGAGGGAGAGAGTTTTTCAGGCAGCCATAAAAGTGAAAAGACACTTACCTGCAAAAGGCCACTGGATGGATGGTCCTGTGTAAGGTGACAGGTGTCCGGTTGTTGAAAAAGGACCATGGTGGCTCCAGTCAGCACCACCGACCAGACCGTTAAAGGTCTGGTCGGTGGTGCTGCGATGATAAGGCACGCTAGTCCCTACCTGTCCTGGGGCACCGCACTGTGCCCCGGAAGTGGCCAGTGGGTCTGGCTCCTAAGCCAAGGGCCAGAGGGCTCCATGCGCTGCCCCCACCCTGAGCACCGGCTCTGCACTGGCCAGTGGGAGCTGGGGGCGGTGCCTGCAGGAGAGAGAAGCGCAAGTGGAGCCTCCTCCCTCCATCCATCTGCACCGGACCTGCTGGCCACTTCCGGTGTGCTCAACGCGGTGTCAGGATAGGCAGGCAGCCTGCCTTTGTCCTCGCTCGGAGAGCAAGCCACCGAGGGAGGGGGAATGTAGTGAGCAGCGGCGGGACCTCAGGGAAGGGGTAGGGCTGGGATGTTTGGTTTTGTGCGATTAGAAAGTTGGCAACCGTAGTCCTGTGGTTAAGGCATTTGACCTGGACTCAGGAAATCTGGGTGATATTCCATCTCTGCCACAAAATACCTGTGTGACCTCAGACAAATCACTTATCTCTCTGTGTCTCAGTGCCCCATCTTTAAAATGGGGATAATAGTGCTTCCTTTCGTCTACCCATTGTCTGTCTCGCCATTTAGATTGTAAGTTATTTGATGTAAGGAATGTCTTTGACTATATTTATATGTACAGTAGGGACCTTGGGCCTCTAGGAACTACTGCAATAAAAGTAACAAAAAGTTGTGTCTCCCTTGTGCTTGACATATGCATGACATATAGTTGTACATGTAGGACAGGCAGTTTCATGCACAATAGCAAATTAAGGATCTGTAAATTGTGTATGTAATTATGTGTTTGGGGTACATAGTTTATGCACATAATATAGATACAACTTTCCAAAGTCCGTGCAGTTTTGGCCTCTAGGATGAGATTTTCAAAACCACCTATGTGACTTAGTCAGTGTTTGGAAATCACACCCTATGCAAATAATATTACACCCGGGATAAATTAGGTTTCTCCATAAATCTCACAAATTGCAGGCCTGATCTCTACTTGGATGAGAAATCTTCAAGGAAAGCCCCCCAAAATACAGAAGTGACCTGGCTGATATTGATTCTTCTTGCCATGATTCAATCTTCTCTTGCCGTCTGTATCTACAGTTTAACAAAAGGTCTGATTTTAAGTTGATTTAGTTAAATGGGTGCAAAATGTTGAGTGGATTAACTGGTGCAATTGTGAATATTAACAAGGCCTAAGTCTCTTAAGCGTGACATTTTGGAACTTATTCCTGCTCTTACTTTATTTTTCTGACTTCCCCCTCTCAAAACCTCGTGCTTTTTCCCTCTTCATTCTACTTCTAATGACTGGATGTTTCTCCCTTCATTTTCTTGTAAATCAGATATTTTGGTTTTACTTGAGACCATCAATTTTTGACTTGCTTGTTTTATTATTGCTTGTTGGTTTCCTTGCTTTCGACTGTTAGGTCAAATGTTACAGTAAAAGTATTGTTTTCATAAAATCTATCTTTGTCTTTCTTTATATCTTTTGACAAAGACCATGTAAATGATCTCATTTATTACCCTTAGATGAATGGGTCAGTGCCCTTTTTCTTCACATAAATCAATAAAATTTCTATGTAATCAACAACCCAAACTTACAAGCAACCCTAAATAATAAATTAATATGCATGTGAGAATGAAGATAGAATTTAGTAAAAAAAACCCTGCCTCTTTCACTCTACCAAGGGGTTTTGACAAGCAACAGCACAGACAACAATATTTGAAATATAAAGGACTAAATTGTAGGCACATCAGGATAATCCCCAAGTTCTCGGGGGATAGGGGACAAGGGAAATTTATATCCCTTTATGCTTTTGGAGTAAGGCAAAAGTACTTTATTATAGATGAGGATCTATCCCACAAAAAACGTACATCAAAACAGCTTTCTCTTGCGGGGAAAAAGTCTGGACATAATTTCCACTAGAGACTTTGTGCTCAAGGGAACCATCAGAGAAGATCACAAGAGAGCAAGACAAGATATTCACTCCCTCCATTGGGTAATAAGTCTGTATATGTATTTTTCCCAGCATGCCAGCTGGGAGCTGAGCTCGGTCTACTCATCAGGCAGACCAAAACCTGGGCTTTCTAACAGGATTTTGTACGCTGATATAAATTGCATTTTTCCACAGCATTTACGAAAACAAGCCCTAACTCAGGAAGGTCTCTAAGCACACGTCTCACTTGAAGCATCTGAGGAGTCCCATTAACTTCAAAAGAACCGTTCCCATGCTTAGAGTTAGACCCTGCATATGTGTCTTGCTGCATCAGGGCCAGAGGAGATTGCCAAACCTGCATGTTTTTTGTTTGTTTTTTGATAAAACATAACAAATGTCCTGTTCCATGTATCAGGTATGTTCCTCTGCAACATTAACATTTCCTCAGCCCAGGAACAGAGCCGCATTTTGCTATAGTACAACACATCAATGAAGGGATTAATAGCCATACTTTTGTTTTTAAAAGAAAATATAACTTTCAAAAATATTTACCTAATAAGGATTTGGAGAAAATGACCAGTTAACTGAAATCTGCAGTGTAAAGTCTTTGGTGCTTTGATGCCTTTCGACTGCCAGAAATGCTATTATCTAGATTATCTTTTATTATGTTTTCTGGGTATTTCATACTGATAAAGTTTGATGCAGAATCATTATATATGAGAATAGATTTAATCCGGTTGTTTAGGAAGCTTTAAGGACACTGAGGGATTATTTATGTAATAAGATGCAAAATTGCTATGGAAAATGCTATAGCAACCTAACATCTTCACAAAACCAAGCAGTCACTTGTGACAGCAAAAATCTAAATTTACATTTATTTTAATGTCATTTTATTGACAACCTTAATGTCTAATTTTGACAGCATGTTAAAATAAATTTTTAGATTGTGCTGGAGCAAAATTAACAGCACATTGCTGGAATGAAAAGAGTTCATATAATTTCCTGAGCCAATATTAGGATATTTCACTTTTTGCAAAATTGCATTCAAAAATAATAGAAAAGAGATTTTGTGGATGTCCCAAATAAACGAAAATCATTTATGTCTTTTCATGAATTCTTTTTAAGTTTTTTTGTTAATTTATTAGTAAAGCTATAGTTGGTGCAAGTTAAAAGTAACAAGAGAACATTTTTACAAGAGTAAAAGACAAATTAAAATGTTTTTATTTGCTTTATATCTTCATGAACATATTTTCTAAAAAAAAATGGTTTTCTTCTCAGAATTTATTTCAAATCCTATACCTTATACTGCAACTTTCACAGCTCAGGATACAAGCCATAATTTTTCATTAGGTTTAATATAGCAGGGCAACACATTTGAATACATAGAGTTACAGTCTGGTACTGAAATGCCCTATTTAAACAGCAGGAGCTCACCTTCTGAAAACGCAAAATAAGCAGTAGATGTAGCCTTGTTGGAAGTAGAAAGACACAGAATGAGCCGTGTTCTGCTCTCATTGCAGTTAATAACAAAACTCCCATTCTCTTCAATGGGAGCAAAAGCAGGCTGTGTGTATTGATTTTTTTCCATACCCCTCCATTAAGAATCTTGAAATGCAACCGTAACATTGTTGAAGTGGGATGTTGGCAGCAAAATCAATAAGAGACAATAGTGGAACATATGCTGTTTTCAGTTTCCTCCCAACCTGATACAGCCTTTATTAGCATCATTTTCCCAATTACACTCCACCCTCTGTGGAAAGTGATCTTTGTTAGAACACTTTGTCTGATATAAAGCTTTTGTGCCTCGGCCCCTAACTGCATTTACACTTCACTAGAATAAGACCTATTTCTAAAACTGAAAAAGTTGGGCTTTGGCCATGTCAGGGTTCTTTCCCTACTCTGAACTCTGGGATACAGATGTGGGGACCCAGATGAAAGACCCCCTACGCTTCTTCTTACCAGCTTAGGTTAAAATTTCCCCAAGGCACAGATTCCTTTCTTGCCTTGGGATCGCTGCCACCACCAAGTGATTTAACAAACAATCAGGGAAAGGACCACTTGGAGTCCTATTCCCCCAGATATTCCCCCAAGCCTACACACCTTTCCTGGGGAAGACTTGAGCATATATCCTCACCAGTTGGTTACAAAGGGGCTACAGACCCAAACCCCTGGGTCTTAGAACAATGGGAAAATCAGTCAGGTTCTTAAAAAGAAGGATTTTATTTAAGGAGAAAAAGGTAAAAGAATCACCTCTGTAAACTTAGGCAGGTAGTTAACCTTACAGAGTAGCAGAAAATTCAAAGAGCACAGAGGAACCCCCTCTAGCCTTAGTTTCAAATTTACAACAAAACAGGGATAAACCTACCTCTAGCAAAGGGAAAATTCACAAGTTGAGAAAACAAAGATAAACTAACATGCCTTGCCTGGCTGTTACTTACAAGTTTGAAATAAGAGAGACTTGTTTAGAAAGATTTGGAGAACATGGATTGATGTCCAGTCCCTCTTAGTCCCAAGAGCAAACGGCCACAGAAAAAAAGAACCCAAAACAAAACCTCTCCCCCCGCACCAGATTTGAAAGTATCTTTTGTCCCCATTGGTTCCTTTGGTCAGATGCCAACCAGATTACTTGAGTTTCTTAACCCCTTACAGGTAAGGAGGAATTAAGCAACCCCCATGGTTGTGACAGGCCATGAATTGCATATGCCACAAATCACAGGCATCTTTGGCATCTTTAGGAGTAGCTCCATTTGACTGTCAGTTTTCTAATTATTGTGTTACTATTTTGTTAACGACCCTTTTAATATTTTTAATTTAAACTAAGTTCTAGGACTTTGGTTTTCTTCTTTATTAGTCTGCACTGCATGCTTTCTTGATCTTGAGAATCCTTTCTAACTCAAGATCTGCAGCTGTCAGAGATCCTTACAAATACTTCTCAAGGTGCAGATTTGGAAGCCAGCTGACTGAAATTTAAATCTGTAATATATACAGTTCTCACCCATCAAACCCCTGGTAATCTGTAGCATAGCATGGAAAGTAAATGGAATTGTTTTCAGCCTCCAAGCACAGATTTTAAACTCATAGCTGCAGACCGGGGAAGGGCACTGTTGGAGCATGAGATATGCAAGACCGACTAAGATTTCCAAAGTGTTTAAAGGCTTATCTCTTCAAAGACTGCAGATTCCACCTCTCTATACATTCATCTAGCCTGCAGTTTGAGAAATGCTAGAATTCCAAGAGTTAAGAACTCAGCAAGCATGGCTAGCATTCAGAACTGGGTGACATTTGAAATTCCCAAAGCTACCAAGACTTAGTGATGTTGTTGTTTGTTTTGATGAATGAACTTCAGATATTTCGGATTCTGAGGTGTTTCAAGATTCCCGGTTCTTTAGTGTTGGCTTGAAGACTGTCCAAAGAAAAATCCATGTCTACTAAAGCCTCATGTGCATTTCAAATCATATCTGGGACCTATACATTGAAGTATTTGGTTTTTAAAGCCAAATAGCAAAGAGGTAAAATGCTGCTTCAAGGTGAGTGACTGTTTTTTAAATTACAGTTGCATAGTGAAGAGGATGAAGGGAAAGGCTGTGTTGGAAGTCAAATCACAACTTCAGGAACTGGACATACTGTTTTACTCTTCGTCTCCATTAGTTTATACATATGGTTCAAAGAACTCTAGTCCTATGGTATTTTTCTTATTCTTAAAGAGGTTAAGATTTTCCTCTGTTAAAAGAAAGGTATTGCTGGAAGCTTTGACAACACACATTCTAGAGGTTCAGATTAGGGCTTTGAACCGCTGTAAAATTCTTCCTTTTTCATGAAAGAATAGCTGATTATTTTTTAATTTATTTATTTAGTGTTCCATAAATTTGGTGTATTGCAATTTTTAAGTCATATACACAATGGTTTCTAACATGTTTTTCAGTGGCTTGTATACCCCTCTGTGATTTTTACATTGCTTTTAGAGTTGCCAAGTGTCCATCTTAAACAATTGCATGGGAAGATCTCCATGTTTGCAGGCCTCGGCCAGTTGCTACTTCAGCTCAGCTGTTTCTGAACTGGTCTTTTTCTATGTTCCCTATATGGCTGCTTTGGCCTCTTGGATTTTTCTGAGCTCCAAGAGGTGATTTTTCTGAGCTCCCACTTCTTAATAGATGAGGGGGAATGTGGGAAATGGTGTTAAATGCTCTATTCTGTTATATTATCCACCAGTCATTGTTCTCATCACATTTTATTCAGTGGTTTCAAGATATGCTGTGGTAATGCTTGATCCTGCTAGCTTCTGACCATTGCTGAAAGAATCTGTATGTGCAGTGATGCTTCTGCAATGTGGACAAATGTGCCTGGTGCTCAACAGAGTCAGCAAATCTCTGCACCCAGGCTGAACTGAGAGTGAGGAAGAGGGAAAGTGGGTATGATGGTGTGGAGGCGGGATGTAGTAAGGGTGAAGGCATGTAAGTGTAATCCAGGAATGCAAGCTATGTGAACATGATGAAACTTGTTGGGATTTTCAGTTATTCCAACTGTCTGCCAGGAGCTGGTTCACTCAAGTGCGTTGAGGGGCTGCACTTAAGGAAAAAATGGAAGGTGAGAAAGTCAGGAGGGCCAGACAGCTGACTGAGGAGTTTCAGAACGTGCCTCTGAGATGGTCTGTCTTGTAGCCAGCTGCTCTGTGTTAGTGATTATAATGAGTACAATAGTTTTGCTGGGTCATCAACCTGCAGCACCACTCTCTTCTCTTAAAAAAAGAAAAGGAGTACTTGTGGCACCTTAGAGACTAACAAATTTATTTGAGTATAAGTTTTCGTGAGCTACAGCTCACTTCATCGGATGCTGTAGCTCACGAAAGCTTATGCTCAAATAAATTTGTTAGTCTCTAAGGTGCGACAAGTACTCCTTTTCTTTTTGCGAATACAGACTAACACGGCTGCTACTCTGAAACCTCTCTTCTCTTAGTTCAGCTTGTTGGATCAGTTGTAACTAAGCACCATATTCAACAAGCCTCCTAGTGGCTCACAACTCGCTGCTCTCTCACAATTGTCATGACTAGAAGACTGAGTTCTTGGGAGGGACTATTCAGTATTTTGTATTGTCTTTTTGGGTTCGGGAGGATAACGGTAGGTTTTATGTACTGGAATTTCTTGGATCTCTGTATAGATATATGGAGCTTAGTACAATATTTTTTTCCTCTGTTTGGATCTAGTGAATTTTGAAGGGCCTAATTTTCATACTTGAATGCATGTATTTCAGCATCAAAATCTGGATTTGCATGTTGTATTATTTTAAGGTAAATTGGTTAATAAAACTAAACGGGAGAGGTTAAATATCATGCAGGCAAGAAGTAGAAGGCACTTGACTGTGGTTCCTGAACTTTCCTTGGCTTCGGTGTATTGAAGGGAGGGCCAGTGAGAGTATGTGGAATGAGAAGACTACAATGAGTATGTGCAGAAAGGCTGAGAAGATCTGGGATTCCAGCAGCAGCCAAGCAGGAAACCTTATAGAAGTCTTGTTCTGATGTTAACTCTTCTTGGCTTCTTACTCTTTGAAAGGCTTGCTAAGGTCTCCATTCCCCTGCAAGGGTCTCCAGTCTCTCTGGGGCTCCACTCTTTACAAGTTTGTAGTCACTTTTTATTTCTCAATAGTTTGCAAAATATGACTTTTCAGATACCCTTAAACTTCAAAGGGGAGTGGTTATCTTTGTTTGTAGGCCCTCAAAGTGCAAAAAATGGGAATGGAATTGAGCGCCGGAGTGTGTGTGGGGAGGGGAAAGAGGGGGAGGGCTTTGCTTGCAGCTGCAAGCTTTTCCCTGGACAGCTTCCCTGGAATGACTTTTTCAGTTTACCAACAAAAGCTCTAGAACTACTTTGTGAGCATGACAATCATCCCTGTGCTTAACAATTCAAGAAACTGAAAGATGCATTTGAGCAAATGTTCAAAATATTTCAAAACGACAAAAAATATTCAGGTTTTTTGTAGACCCATTTTCACCTGAACCCAAACTAGAATGGACACATTTCAATTTCATTAATTGACTTAAATATCACTCCAGTCAAATTCAAGGTCGTGAAGTAAACTCGGTGAATGAATATAAATGCCTGCTATTTGAGACATACCAGAATTTTGCAAGAAGGCTGTTTGTGCTTCCCTTTATGTGAACAGACCTTTTCTACTATGAATCAGAACAAGTTAAAACACTACAGTCATCCAATAGACTCACACCAAACCTGCATTCTCTAAGGTATATGGCCAGATAAAGATGGATATCGTGAAGTTGGTTTCAGAGCAGCAATGACAGTCTTCCTGTGTTTACGCCTTCTCCTGCAGCTCCCAAGCCACATGTTGTCTTTCAATGGATCTGAACTTGCCCCCAGTTCATGTCCAAGGAATAGGATCTGGTCGTTTTTATTTTGTAAAACAAAGTGTACATAAGGATATTTCTTTAACTCTGATTAAAATTAGGAGCAGTATTTAAGCTCCTGAGAAGTTTCCAATGACAGCCCTTACTACTGCAGAATGTTTGAACATACCAGATTATATTATTGGTATGTCTTACCAATTGTTTCCCGTCTACATTTATTTAAGCTGTATATTTTGAGATATTGCAAGAGATGTCAAGGGCTGTACAGTGCCCACTAGTGTGGTCAGGAGCGCTTGTTTTACATACGTTTCAAAAGGCAGCACCTCCAATGACAAAGTACCACTAACACCATATAGGCACATTGGTTCAATACTGACTCAGGAAAGAGTGTCATCTACTGAATCACCAGTGCCATTTAACAGATTCCAGTAACACGAGCTTGTCTTACAATGAACTCACTTCTTCCTTTCTCAGACCAAACAGCTTCTTATTCATTTTCACTATGGAATTTTCACTAGGAATATAGTGATTTTTTTCAAAACATTGAATATAGGCAGAAGTCTGCTTCATCACTGGCATCTTTAATTCAAGCAAGGTCACTTCATAAATTTTTCTAAATAGCTCTATTTCTCAATTAGAAAAGAGGCAGAACTGTTTAAGGGTATTTAGTATTTGATTAATAGCACTTAACTGGTGCTTTAAGCACTTGCAGAGGTTTTTCAAGCATATACTTTTAAGAATAAAACATTAACATCTGAAGAGTTAACCTTATCAGAAACTGAAAACAAATCATTCCAAGCAGCGGGGCATGGGACGGGACTCTTTTTTCACTATTTTTTTTGGAAATGATGTAAGTTACAGGGTACAAGTGCTCCAAAGAGATGTGGCAAGTAGTTTAGGCCCCAAATTTGACTTATTTTTAAATTGTAATGACTAGATGGTGAGTGCCTTCCAAATTCTAAAGGTACATTTTAAAAATTCAATGTAATATTGCTGCCAAAAAAAACCAAACCAACAAGACAATAATTATTTATGGGACATGGGGGAATGGGAAGAATCTTCAATTAAAAGGATACAGCTGAGGGGAGAAGAAGGAAACACCTGGAAATACTGGGGAGCTGGGGTTTACAAATGAACAAAGGGATAGGACCAGTGGATCAAGAGCTGAAGGAGGCAGGCAGGGAGGGACAGAGAAGGGGGCAATAGAGTGGAGAAGAAAAGGAGGGGCAGAAAGCAACGGCTAAATGATGAAAGAGTGTTGGAAGATGGAGAAAGTGAACAGGGAAAAGGGGCGAAAAGTAAGAGGGTCAAAATGAGGAAAGGAGATGACAATGAGAAGAAAAAAGGTGCAAGGGGAAGGGAAGGAGAGAGCAGACATGTTGCATAGTGTCCCTGATAAAACTCCTCTATCCTAAAACATTTTGAAGAGTGAAATAATGCAGGACAGCAAAGAGTACAGATAGTCTAAATTACAAAGAAATAGTGGTTCAAAGAGATTGTATGAATAAATTAAAGCATTCAATTATCAGGGCATTAACACAAGGAGAGAGAAGCTTAGAGGCAACAATACAATCAGTATGTTCTAGGTGTCAGGAAAGGACAGAGAGATGGTTAGAAGCAATGAGAAGGGCAGTTCTGAACTGATGGATCCTAAAAAAAAGAATAAGAGCTTATGGAGTTGCTTGAGGATAGGGTGATGTGGTCACACTTTATAGGGATAAGAAGGCAGATGAAAACACTCTGCGCACACAAAGATGGGATTCAGAGGCTAAAAGGAAGGAGATGCAATAGTCTAAACAAGAGTAGCTAGAATGAGGATTGAGCAGTGTTGCAGCCAGTTGTATGTACATACCATGTGGTAGCAGTGGTGACTTGCAGACACGGGAGTCAAGGAAAGCAAAAGTCAGTGTTGACGCCAAGGTTATGGAAGGTAAAGCAAAAAGGAGTTCTGAGTTGAGAGACAAATTTTGGAGAAGGTGTTATTTGAGGATACGCTCTTTGTCTGAATGAAGCACTTCCACCTTTGAGATAATTGGATGAATGAGGTTAAGACGAAGCCATAATTTATCTGATCAAGACAGAATGAGCAAAGAAAAGTTAATAAAGGTGGTGGACAGCTGAGTGTTATCAGGATAAGTGTGTAGAAAAAACAAAAAATAAACAACTGCGGAGAGGTGGGTATAAAAACAGAGATTAATAAACACTATCTTGCAAGCCCAAGTTAAGTACAGTAGTTGTGACTCACTTGGTCTACGGTAGAAATGCTGGGGGAAAAGAGAAGCAAAAAGGAAGGATGTCAAATTCCTTTTGGAACTAAAAAACTTCTGGGTAATAATGACTATTACCAAGTCTAGGGAGAGACCCTAGTATTATCATCAGTTCCTCCCAGCCTCCCATTATATGTGGAATTTTAAAATCTGCAGCACATAAATTCAGTTCTTCCTTTGGTTTTTTCTCTCAGTCTGTCTCAGTATTGCCAACCCCAGATCTTCAAAAATCACATCTGAGCCCCCCAAATATAATGAAATTGGCTTAAAAATCATAATTACCCCCCAAAAAGGTGTTTTTTATTTGCCTTCTGGCATTTGAGCATTTAGTACTTGGGTCACTGCAGCCTTGGGGTCTTGAAACATAAAGCTGAGATTCTCACATAATCACTTGCCTCCAGGAGCTGGAGCTTTAAAGAAAAGAGCAAATATCATGAGTCTCATGATAAAATCCCAAGAGCTGGCAACACTGACTCTCATTTCATTCTGATTCTACTGCAGTGCCAGTGTTTGCCAACAGCTTCTTGCCAAGGTTTTGTTATTAGACCCGAATGGACCATAAGTGTCCTCTTTTCTGCCCCCTACTCCTCTACACCCTCCCTGTCTTTGAAAATAACTGCATCCAGTTTTGAAATATTTCAGTAACAGATTTCTCATTCAAAAAATGTTGTTTAGAGTCTGCTAAGTAGCTGTAGAAAAAATTTCAATAGGCAAAGAAAATGTTTGTTCAGACTAATGCTTTGGTCTCTCAACCCTTATGTCTGCCTATAATGGAATGGGATGGGTAAAACTGATGTTAGAGGAGGGTGGATTTAAAAAAAATTACTAGTTATCCTGCTATGTGTTGCTTGTTCAATCCCTAACTCCTCTGTGAATAGAAAGTCCTAAAATCATTCCCATGAGGAATTACTTTGAACATCTGCTATCACCATGGATGTAACTACTGTAATGAACTGCTGTGTGTAGACTGTAGGCAGCATGGTGTGGAAAGGATTTTAAAGTGACTCCATCTGAGTAAAAACAAGACTTTGAAATAGAGTGAATTTCCTTCCCATTATGCAGGCCTAACTCCAACTAACATTAATGGGAGTAACCTACACAAAGGATAATTAGAGCCTTGGAGTTTAGACTCACAGCTATTGAGAACTCTAGCTAAAGTGTGCATAAAGTTAGAGAAAATGTTTAAATTGCTTCATAGTTTAGTTATATTGTGTCTGAAGGTGAAAATCAAAATTTGCATAGTGCTAGAATAGCTGGTAATTGCCTGAATTTACTTTATATATACATATATAGTGCTAATTATATTTTAGCTAGCTATTTTGCAGTTTTCAAGCTTCCAGCAGATCATTTTCTTAAAGTATAAAGGATGATACAATCTATTTCCTTTCTGTTTCTAACAGCAGGAAGAGGCATTTGCCAGAGAATTCAATGTAGTAATAATATTGCTATTATTTATTTATTATCAGAAGTATTTATAAGGTGATCATCATGGTGGCATATAAACATCCCTTACGCTGGGACTCAGATTTATTTCTTGTAGGATCAGATACTGGAGGCATGGGCACACCACCAACAGTACCTGCCCCTGACTGTCTTGATCTACACACAAGGAATATATAGGTGAAACTTGCTTTCTGAGAACAGTTGTCATGGTGGGGCATTGGAAAAGGTATGTGAGATAACTGGATCTGTTTGGGCAATATAGATAGGTGACCAGCACCTGGAATTTTATTCAGAACTGAACTGGCAGCCAGTGAAGATTACAGATTAATAGGGTGAGAAGGGACTGCAAGGATCATCTAATCTAACCACCTGCCAAGATGCAGGATTTGTGGTGTCTCAACCATCCAAGACAGATGGCTATCCAGCCTCCTTTTGAAAACCTCCAGCAAAAATTCCACAGCTTCCCTGGGCAGTCTGTTCCATTGTCCTACTGTTCTTGCAGTTAGGAAATTTTTCCAGAATTTAATCTAAATCTGCTATGCTGTAGTTTGAACACATTGCCTCTTGTCCTGCCCTCTATGACGAGAGAACAACTTTTCTTCATCTTTTTTATGCCAGCCTTTAAAGTATTTGAAGACCACTATCATGTCCCTGCTAAATCTCCACTTTTCCAAACTAAACGTACCCAGTTCCTTCAGCCTTTGCTTGTATGGCTTGCATTCCATCCCTTTGATCATCTTTGTTGCTTGCTTCTGGATTCTTTCCAGTTTCTCAACACCTTTCTATACATTGGTGACCAAAATTGGACACAGTACTCCAACTGAGACCTCACTAGTGCCAAGTAAGAGCAGTACTATCACCTCCCATGACTTGCATGCTATGCCTCTGTTAATACAATCTAAAATTTCATTTGTTGGGTTTTTTTGCAACAGCATTGCATTGCTGACTCATGTTGAGGTTGTGATCCACCACAACTCCCAGATCCTTTTCAGCAGTGCTGCTGCTAAGCCAGCTATCTGTCATTCTGTATTTGTTCATTTGGTTTTTCTTCCCTAAGTGTAGCACCTTACCTTTGTCTCTGTTGAATTTCATTTTGTTATCGACAGCCCAGTTCTGAAGTTTATCAGGATCCTGCTGAATCTTAGCTCTATCCTCCAAAGTTTTGGCAACCCTCCCAGCTTGCTTAGTGTCATCTGCAAATTTGATCAGTATGCTCTCTATTCGTACATCCAGGTAATTAATAAAGATGTTAAATAACACCGGACCAAGAACTAATCCCTGTGGAACCCCAAATGAGACCTCTGTCCATTCTGACATCATTCCATTAATAGTTACTCTTTGTATGGGGTTGTTTAACCAATTATGTATCTACTTAATGGCAGTTCCACCAAGGCGGCATTTCTCCAGCTTACTTATCAGAATGTCATGTGGGACTGTGTCAAAAACCTTGCTGAAGTCCAGGTACATTATGTCCACTGCATTCCCCCTATCTACCAAACCAGTTACCCTGTCAAAAATGGAAACGGAAATGATTTGGCATGATTTGTTCTTGGTAAATCCATGCTGGCTGCTAATGATCACCTCTTCATCCTCCAGGTATTTGCAAATTGAATGTTTTATACATTGCTGTAGTAGATTCCCAGATATTGAAGTCAGGCTGACTGGTCTATAGTTCCCCAGCTCCTCCTTTTCCCCCTTTTTAAATATGGGCACTACATTAGCCCTTCTCTAGTCTTCTGGGACCTCTTCTGTCATCCATGAGTTTGCAAATAGTATTGCCAGTGGCTCTGAGATTTCTTCAGCTAATTCTTTCAGTACCCTCAGGTGACTAGCTTCAGGCCCTACTGATTTGAATTCATTCAAATTGGTCAGAAGATCTCTGACATGTTCTTTATTGATCCTGGTCTGCATCCCTTCTCCTTTATTGTTTATGGTAACTTCACTAGTCATCCAGTCACATGTTATTTTTTGTGAGAGGACTGAAGCAAAGTAGGCACTGAGCAACTCTGCCTTCCTGTCATCTTCCGTTACTAGCTCACCTTCTCCATCAAGTAGTCCATACCATCCTTGACCTTTCTTTTTTGTCTGACATATTTGTAGAACCCCCTTCTCGTTGTCTCTAACATTCCTTGCCAGCTGTAACTCATTCTTTGCCTTGGCTTTCCTGATTTTGTCCCTGCATATTTGTGTTATTCCCACGTATATTTCTTTGATGATATTCCTCTTCCATTTCCTGTATGTATCCCTTTTGTTTTTTAGATAGCTAAAAAGCCTAGGGTGGCTCTTCTTACCTTTCTTCTGCATCAGAATAACTTGATGTTGAGTCTCTAGTATTACATCTTTTAGGAACAGCCCCCTTCAACTCCTTTTCTTCCTAACTGGTCTTTCCATGGGACCTTGCCTATTATTTCTCTAAGTTGATTGAAATTCCAATGTCCACAAGCTGTGATAGTTTGGGATGGATGTAAAGAATAAAGTCTACTACTCCATCTTCCTCCACCTCTAAAGTCATTGAGCATGCCAACAACAACCACTGCTTTGAGTTCCTTTCTTCGAACTCCCTCCTGGATTCTCTCTAATCTGACTTCTGCCCTCCAGACTCTCCCCAAGTTTGCCCCTCTCTGCTGATGTGCTTTTATCTCTCATTGCATCACTCGCTGCCTGCTTTGTTTTGCCAGCACTAGCTAGAAAGAGGACTTGATGGGGATGACTGATATTTGTGTACTTCTATCTCCAAACTTTGTGTGCTTTGCTTCTCTGACGGAAAGTTCTTTGGGGCAGGGATTGTGCCTGCTTGTTGCTATGGACAGCACCTAGCACATTGTAAGTGCTCCAGGATACCAAACTACATAAATAACAATTATAATGATAAGAGTGGGATTTCTCTGCCTTTTTTAATAGCATGAAATGAAATTTTTAATACTTACATAGTTAAATTGGGAAGATATGATACTGACGTTAGCAGAATTCAGATGCTGTAAGGCTCCAGAACTGTCCCTTTGGCATCCTGCCTGGACAGAACCAGTCCTTTAGTTATTACTCTGTTCTGGTCAGTGCCACTGACTCAATAGTGGCAATTACATCTGAGATATTGGCTAAAGTCTTGAAGGCTTACGTAATCTCCCCAAAAGTGTAAGGCTCATGCAATGTCTGAAGGTAGGCAAGTATGCACATAAGGATTGGCTTCATGATAAGCTTGAGATTCAAAGCAGGCAAATACTATACAAAAAACTTAAAAACAATAAACACTTAGAAAAATCTCTATAGAGAGACACAGGGGAACTCTGAGCTCTCAAGCCCAACCATTTTTTCCCTCAGGAAAATATTGTTTCCACAAACTCTTAAGAAAAACTGCTAACTGTCCATTTTAAATGGAAGCGCCACGAGTGAGGCAGACATTAGATACTTGTAGCAGTAAGAAATTCAAGACAAAGAAGGGAACAGTCTTACAGAAGAAAGGGACGTCATCAAAAGGTGGATAAACTACTGCTCTGATCTATACAACCACTCGACAAATAGAGATCCTAGTGTCTTAGATAGTCCAGATTCAACAGAGGAGGATAAATTTCCAATATATGTGAAGAAGTTGTGAAATCACTCAAGAACGGAAAGGCTACAGGTATTGACAACATCCCAGTCAAACTGATGAAATTCGGAGGAGAAATAGTAATAGATGTACTCACCAAGATCTGCAACAAGATCTGGCAGACTGGTGAGTGGCCCTCCATGTGGACACAATCACTAATCATCACTCTGCCAAAGAAAGGCAACCTGCAATTGTGTCAAAATTATTGGACTATAAGATTACTTAGCCATCCCAGCAAAGTGATGTTGAAAGTCATATTGAACAGATTGAAGCCATAAGCGGAGATTATCATTGCTGAAGAACAGGCTGGCTTTTGTGCTGGAAGAAGTACAACAGAACAGATTTTCAATCTTCGTGTTCTATGTGAGACATCTACCACATCTTTGTTGACTTCAAGAAGGCGTTTGACAGAGTATGGCACAAAGCTTTCTGGGCAAGCATGAAGAAGTACACTGTTGGTTGTAAGCTTATTCTTACCATTAAACAACTGCATGCCAAAATCAGCAGTGTAGTTCTTGTGAATGGCACAATAGGAGAATAGTTTCGCACCACTGTTGGAGTCTGGCAAGGCTGCCTTCTTTCGCCCACAATGTTCAACATCTACTTGGAGCACATAATGACTGATGCCCTGGAAGATCACATATGCACAGTCAGCAATGGGGGGTGAACAATCTCAAATTTTCAGTTTGCTGATGACATCGATGGCCTGGCAAGCAGCAAAGATGAACTTGCCAACCTTGTGAAATGACTGGATGAAACCTCCACAAAATATGGCATGGAAATCAGTGCAGAGAAAACCAAGCTGATGACAAACAAACATGATGCGATCAGCTCACATATCACTGTCAGTGGACAAGAGCTGGAGACAGGGAAACAGTTCAAGTATTTGGTGGCAATCATCACTGATGAAGGATCCAAGGCAGAAATTTGGGCAAGAACTGCACAAATAGCAGCAGCAGTGGCAAAGCTAAAGCCAATTTGGAGAAATAAAAACATCTCCCTGGAATCCAAACTGAAACTGCTGCATGCATTGGTCATGCATTTTTCTGTATGTATGCGAGACATGGACCCTTACGGAAGAACTTGAACGGAAAATCCAGGTAGTAGAGACGAGATACTTCTGTAAAATACTGGGCATCTCCTACTTTGACCACATCACTAACGAAAGGTCCGCAAGATCATCATCCAACGTGCTGGGTCATAGGAAGACCTTCTGATGACCATGAAGAAGTGAAAGCTGAACTGGTATGGCTATGTAACAAGATCATCTGGCCTACCAAGATCATCCTCCAAGGGACAGTACAGGAGAAGAGAAGAAGAGGTAGACAGAAGAAGAGAGGGATTGATAACATAGAAGAGTGGATAGGAATGGACTTCACAGAGACTGAATCACTGACACACAATCGTCAGGGGTGGAGACAAATTGTTGATTGCTCATCAGTGATGGTCCCCCAATGACCAACACGGTTATGGGAGTGATGATGATGATGATTGATAAATGAGCAATGTAAGACCAAAGTATAGTTGATTGGTTGAAATTTCCCAAATTTCAATGTTCTTAAAAAATTCAGTTTTCAATGGGAAAAAACCCCAAAATTTTTCACAGAAAATTGTTATCATTTTCAACCATCTTTAATGATTGGAAATGACCAGTAAAGAGACAGTATGAATACAAAGTGGACATGGTGTCACAGGATATGGCTCATTACACATGGACTCCATTGGCTGTTGTTACATTTTGGTAAGTCAAATGTAATAGAAATAGCATACCAACTAAAATAACAACCAAAAATTAACTAATACAACCTGTTCATAAAACACCCAAGTAGAGACATATGGCATAGATGTCAGGATAGTTGACCTGATCCCTCCAAAAGGTAAGAGAGTTATTCTTTCTCTTATTGGACATAAGAGGACCTTTCCTCTTATCCCATTACTGCTTACTTTGCTTAAGAGCTTTCATTGAGGGACCTTGTTATAGGCTTTCTGCAAGTCCAAGTACATTATATCCACTGGATCACCCTTGTCCGCATGCTTGTTGAGACTCAAAGAATTCTAATAGATTGGACATCCTAGCCGACATTCTTAGCTGCTGCACCACGGCAACACACTGAACCACCACTCTTGACCAACAACCTTAATGCTAAAGGCCTACAGATCCACAGTAGCCACACCTCAGGCACGGGATTGGTTGGACAGACAGCCTTCTCGTTGAATACATGGACTATATAGAAACAGGAAGAAGAAGCTGTCTGAGCAACAGACCATTTTCTGGTTGGTGCCTAGACGGCCTTGCCTAACCCTGTCCTGCTGCCTTGCCTGACCTCGCCTCTCTAACTCACTGCCCTGGCCCCTTGGATTGGATCTTCCAGCTACTGACACCTGTTAGAACTCAGACCATTGCCCTGAATTGCCTCTGATAGTGATTGACCTCCTGGCTCCCTGGGGTTGCCTCCTACCCTGTCTTGGCCACTGGCCATACATAATCATCCCACTGCATTCTCCTTGTTCGATTCTTGCTCAAGACTTGCTGCTAGCATGAAGCCTACAAGTAGTTATCTACTATTCATGGCTTGGTAAAGGACCACTGGGGGTAACAAGACAAAGTCCCACATCAAAAGCTCTTAAGCAAAGTAAGCTGTCATAGGATAAGAGAGAAGGTCCTCTCATGGATTGGTAATTGGTTAAAAGATAGGAAACAAAGGGTAAGAACAAATGGTCAGTTTTCAGAATGGAGAGAGGTAAATAGTGGTGTTCTTCAGGGGTCTGCACTGGGACCAGTCCTATTCAACATATTCATAAATTATCTGGAAGAAGAGGTAAACCGTGAGGTGGCAAAATTTGCAGATGATATAAAACTACTCAAAATAGTTAAGTCCCAAGCACACTGCAAAGAGCTACCAAAGGATGTCAGAAAACTGAGTGACTGAGCAACAAAATGGCAGATGAAATTCAATATTGATAAATGCAAAGTAATGCACATTGGAAAACATAATTCCAACTATACATATAAAATGATGGGGTCTAAATTAGCTGTTACCACTCAAGAAAGAGATCTTGGAGTCATTGTGGATAATTCTCTGAAAACATCCACTCACTGTGCAGCAGCAATCAAAAAATCAAACAGAATGTTGGGGATCATTAAGAAAGCGATAGATAATGTGACGGGGCAAGGCCAGATGGCTATAGAAAAGTAGTGGGAGATAGATATATTAGCTCCAGGCTAAACAAATCCCTGGTACCAGGATAAGTGAAATGGCAGCTGCTCCAGGTCAATTAAGACACCTGGGGCCAATTAAGAACTTTCCAGAAGGCAGGGAGAAGGCTAGGTTGATTGGGACACCTGAAGCCAATCAGGGGCTGGCTGAAACTACTTAAAAGCCTCCGAGTTAGTCAGGTGGGTGTGCATGTCATGAGCTGTGGGAAGAAGTTGCACTGTTGTAGAGGCTGAGTAGTACACACCATATCAGGCACAAGGAAGGAGGCCCTGAGGTAAGGATGAAGTGGAACTTGAGGAAGTGAGGGCTGCTGTGGGGGAAGTAGCCCAGGGAATTATACATGTCATGTTTCTAAAAGGTCAGCTATCATAGCTAATACTAGTAGGGTCCCTGGGCTGGAGCCCGGAGTAGAGGGTGGGTCCGGGCTTCCTCCCTCCCCACTACCACCTTTGCCCCCTGATTAATCACTGAGACTGGGAGACAACAGAAACTGTGCAAGGAAGGATAACTTCTCCTCATCTCCCTCACTGGCTTATGATGAAAATGGCTCAGTAGACTGTGACCCTTGTCTCTAGAGAGAGAAGGGTTACGTGCAGGGTCACAGTGAGCCTCTGAGGCTAGCGAAATCCACCAGGAAACACAGGACCCACAGAGGCAAGGACAGAGCTTTGTCACAATAATAACATAAAAAATATCATATTGCCTCTATATAAATCCATGATATGCTCACATCTTGGATACTGTGTGCAGAAGTGGTCGCCTCATCTCAAAAAAGATATATTGGAATCGGAAAAGGTTCCGAAAAGGACAATAAAAATTATTAGGGGTATGGAACAGCTTCCATATGAGAGAGATTAATAAAACTGGGACTTTTCAGCTTGGAAAAAGAAACGATTAAGGGTGGACATGATAGAGATCAATAAAATCGTGACTGGTATGGAGAAAGTAGATAAGGAAGTGTTATTTACTCCTTCTCATAACACACAAACTAGGGGTCACCAAATGAAATTTATAGGCAGCAGGTTTAGAACAAACAAAAGGAGTATTTTTTTCACACAACGCACAGTCAACCTGTGGAGTTCCTTGCCAGAGGATGTTGTGAAGGCCAAGACTATAACAGGGTTCAAAAAAGAACAAGAGAAGTTCATGGAAGATAAGTCCATCAATGGCTATTAGCCAGGATGGGCAGGGAAGGTGTCCCTAGGCTCTGTTTGCCAGAAGCTTGAAATGGATCATTTGACGATCACCTGTTCTGTTCATTCCCTCTGGGGCACCTGGCATTGGCCACTGTCAAAAGACAGGATACTGGGCTAGATGAACCTTTGGTCTGACCCAGCACAGCCGTTCTTATGTTCTCGTGTTCTTAACAATTTTTAATATGATTTGGACCCCTCAAGGTATCCTGTGTAATTCATGATCTTACTACTGTTACCCTCATCTTCCCTCCCCCCCATTTCCTCTTATTTTCTGTGACATTCATCTGCTGTGCCTTGTCTTCAATTAGTTAGAAAGCACTTTGGGACCTGGACCATGTCTTCCTGTGTATTTGTCCAATGCCTAGAACAATGGGGCACCAGCCCTGATTGGGACTTATTGGTTCTATTGAATTACAAATAATAATTGAATATTGAGATTGTGCTAAGTGACAAGAACTGTTCATGGTCACAAGTATTATAAGCTCTCATATGTTTCTGAAAGAACAGAAAGTATGTCGTTTCCTGTGGTAAAGAGTCACTTGTAACTGTTCAAACAGTGTTTGTTACTTGAGCCTTGCCCAAAAGTTATTCTTAAAACTCTGATGGTGGTAATATACAGCTCAGAATAAAATGTTTAGGCATGGAGAGTTAGCTGTCTGGGTCAGGTAGCTAAAGATTAATGCAGACTTCACAAGCCTCCTTGTAACTAGCTTCTAATAACTTTGACGAGGATAGCATTGCTTATACCTGTCACTTGAATTGGCAACCAGTTTTGTCACTTGCAGGTGATTCTTACAATGTCTAATGGGCTCTTGTTCAGCTGACTTACCAAACAGCAGTCAGCAGCATTGCACACTAAGCCTCAAATCCTCTTCCAGGCACCCAGCTCCAGTAAAAGTAGCTATGTAAACCTTGTGGCTCAGGCTACAGCTTGAGCTCCAAAGCCTAGGGAGGGAGTGGGCTTCAGAGCCTGAGCTTCAGCCCGAGCTGCAACTTCAAAGCAAATCTACACAGCTATTTTTATCGCAGTAGTGTGAGCCTGAGTCTGTCAACCTGTGCTCAGAGGCTTGCTGCCACTGGCTGTATCGATGTACCTGCTGGCAGTGGAAATGTCCACAGCTGTTTTTCCAGCCAGGATAGGCTGTGAAGCCTTCGCACCTGAACTCCATCCGAGATAACAATCCAACAGATTTACAAACCCAGTCCCTTCCATCTTTGCAACAGCTTTTGGGGATTTCTCTTGGATCTGAGTTAGGTGATGCACAGGAGATGCACGTTCTTCCAAGGTTCTGTTGCATCAGTGTCCCTTCTATACCGCACAGAGTGGAGGTTATCCCTCTGGTTAAAGCTTCTGTGTGGAAGTCAAGATTAACGCAGTGGTGGTGCATAGCACTGTGTAATAACTCTAGCTAACCATAAAGTGATGTCTGTTGGTCAGCATGAATGTACTAGTTTATACATTTAGTTGCCTTGGTACACTACAAAGAAGTTCCAAACTGCAACATTTGGAAGTTTGGTTCCTCTCTCTGAATTAGAGGAGCAAATTTTGAAAAATACTTTCTATTGGACTGGAGGTTTGTGTTTGCTTAGCCTGTTTTTCTCAGATGTAGTTATTTGGTTGTTATGAAAAAAGATTCTATCCTCTTAGTTGCCCATTAGACTCCTCACAACAATTTCTTGAGAGTAAATTTTATCATGGAAGAATGATTACATGCTTTTCAAAACAATTTATTTTGATATAACAATACTGTAGCTGCAGCTAAATCTTCCAGAGAGATGTTGTGGAGGAGCCAAATTAGATGCAACAATGAACCTATAGGTGTATTTTAATGACTACACTATATTTGCAATAATGTATTTGTATTGTTTGAAAAATAATAGAAATTAATTGGGTCAAAGAAAGGTTTGTCCTGTCAAAAGTAAAGTATTTTTATTGCTAATGATGTATTGAGATCTCCTGTTCAGGCAACAAACTAGTTTGACAAAGATTTTGAGTCATGTTATGTGCGATTACGCAGGATACAAGAGACTCTTTATACAGCAAGGTCTGTTCAAGAGAGGCCTGAAGTTAAGTGGTGGTAATATATAATTTCTTATCCTCTGGAAAGTAATCATATTGTTACTGTCGATGGCCATTAAAAATTCTGTAATATCAAGTTTGAAATCATTTAATCAGTTTTGTGCTCCTATTACAAAATGCAGATAGAATTTTGGAGGTTTTTTTTTAAATTACAGCTATTTCATAGGTTTCAGAGTAGCAGCCGTGTTAGTCTGTATTCGCAAAAAGAAAAGGAGGACTTGTGGCACCTTAGAGACTAACAAATTTATTAGAGCATAAGCTTTTGTGAGCTACAGCTCACTTCATCATAGTGATATCACAGTTCAAAAATAAAGACAGTACTGCATCATACTTTGCTAAGCCAAATGACCATTGTTGCTGCCAAGTATAAGAACTGCCAAGAGTAAAGTTCTTCTCCAGGACATTAACAGTATTGCTGAAATAACGGCTGTCACACTTCCCTATGTATATTTATGCTCAGATCATTTATTTAAATAGTGTTCTTGGTATATGCTTTATAGCCTTCCACATTTTGCTATACAAATTTAGGCTTATATTGCAGACTGTGCAATTCATTTGGCAAATGTAATTTCCATCCCTGCATACTAATCGATTTCTCCACAAACACCTGCTATCAGTTATGATAATAAAAATGCCATTCTAAATTGAAAAGGGGCCAAATAGAGCTTCCTAAGGAAATGACTTCAGTATCTTTCAATGAGGCGAATGTAGTAATGTTCTTGTAGTGCCAAGGTTGGTTGTTGTTTGGGGGTTTTTTTGGGTTGTTGTTTGGGGGGGTGTTTTTTTAGCATTTGTATTTTATATAATTTTGCTCTATGACATCATTTCTCTGTCTAAATGATTCCTCATAACCAGGGAATTCGCAGGGAGGCAGGAGTGGAGTTTCCACATTTCCTCTCTCCTGGGACCAAATCCAAAAAGCTTTACTTAGCCAAAACTCCCTAGCATAACAGGGCCTTAATCCTGACTGGAAAAAAGCTGTGAAGTCAATAAAGTTTTGCCAATTGAAGAACTTAAGAATTTTACCTTTGCACTGGATATCAGTTTCTTACCTAAAACCTATGTCTAAATTTAGCAGCCAGTCTGTGAAGAGTGATTGAAACAATGTATGGCCTCATCTCACTAGAAAATAATCTCTTGTTGATTATGCCCCTGTCAAATGGTTAACTGCTAATGTACACAGAACAAAACTGTTTTCAGCACCATTATGCCTTCCCACACTCAGAAATGTCGTGCCCGTTTTCAGAAATGGTGATTCTCTAGTGGAGCTTAGCCGACATTTTTACCGCCATATGTGACTCGGTGGCAAAATGCATGCATGTCAGCTCCACTGCAGCTTATGCTATCAGTTGTACCAGTATGACTGCACTGTTGCTGAGACACAGGTAGGAAACTGTCAAGAGTAGATACCTCCCTGGTAGAAAAAAATGAATAACTCCGTGTCACGTCAGGGTTCTAGCACACTTTCAGAATCAGAGTCAAAAATTCATTCACAACTAAACTGTTTTCAACATAGTTTGAGGTGGTAGGGTAGGAAGAGAATCATTGCTGACATCTGTTGTCAGTAATCGGTCATTTTCTGAAGTCTCTCTTAGGACATTTCTCTTGGGCAGTGGTTCTCAACCTCTCTCCTTCCCGTCAGCACTCTTCTCCCAGCCGTTACACATCTGTCCTCCCATTTAGCAATATCAGAAAGGCAAGGTTGTCATGACCCCCTGACACCTATTTGCAATTGCCATGCAGCTCCCAACCTCCATGTCAAGAAATCCTGCTTTAGGATATTTATATAAGGCCTTGTCTGCATTAAAGAACTGAACCATTTGTTACTGAACCAGATTAAGTGTAAACAATTAAGTGTCTCCACACTAGTCATACCAAACTGGTTTATTTTGCCCCATATTCACACTTGTGTTGTCCTAAACTATTTAATTTGCAATTCCTGTTGTCTAACAATTCACAGCTAGCTCCCAGAAGTAATGCATCCTGGGAAATGTCACAAGGCCACTTAGGGCTTGACTAAACAGAAATGCTCAGGAAAGTGAATTAAGATAAATCGAATTAAGGACATTTTGATTCTAAATAAGAGTTTTCCACACAGGAGTTAAATGCAATTTAACTAACTCACTTTAATTTGGATGAACGTTCCTGAGTGTCCCCCTGTAGACAAGCCCTTAGTGTACTGTGGGGCATTAATAGGGAGGACTAGTTGAACCATTTCAGCTTGTCTGTGTTCACTCTTGCACCAAACCAGTTGAAATTGAACCTATGAAGCTGTGACAGTTGATTAGCCCTGCTATTTCTAACGAACTATTAGACTCTTTGTAAACCATTAGCAGACCATTTGAGAAGTTCTTGTGTGTGGTGGACTCTCCAGACCCAAGAGTGGCGACTCAGACTTGAGCTGCATCCACACTACAAAATGCCTGGGCTGTGACCCACATCGCAGCAGTACTCAGGCTCTGACCCTCCATCCTGCAGGGACCATAGGCCCCAGGCAAGAGGGTTTCCTGACCCGAGTCAGCCTTATTTCTGTGTGGATGGAAGGGGTGCTTGGGCATGAACCTGAGTCAGAGCTTGGGCTTAGTGTGCTGTGTAGACATACCCAAAATGTTCTACAAATATTCTTAAGGCTTTAACCAGTTTACTTTCTCTAGACCAAACTTAAGAGTCGAATGTTTACCTTGTATATATTTATGCTGCATCCCCTTTTGTCTGAACAATGCCCTCTTTGTTATCTGCCTGCAAATAAGTCATCATATTGATTTTTTTTTGAATGTTCATTTTCTCATAGCTCTAACAGCCCAAGCTTATGCACTGAAGGAAGAGAATGACAGCCTCCGATGGCAGCTGGATGCTTACAGAAATGAGGTGGAGCTTCTAAAACAAGAGAAAGGACAACTCTTTCGGACAGAAGAAAGTCTCACAAAGGACCAACAGTTGCAATTTCTGCAGCAGACAATGCAAGGCATGCAGCAGGTACCATGAGTCAATTTTTAATGCCTTTTCCCAATCATGAATATGCAAAAGGGGTATTTTTTTGTTAGGAAAAAAGCACTGCAAATTTCTGCAGTGCTAAAATCAGTTTTTGTAAGATGCTAAAGGGCCTGACCGTGATTTCTTTGCATACTCAAATGCCAGTTGATTTCTGCAGGCTGTTTTGGGTGTATACAGATGGCAGCATCAGGCCACAGGGATTAAAGACCTGCTGACAAAGGGGAAGTCTACACTGCAGTCGGAGGTGTGATTGTAGCATGGGTTGGCCTGCAAGAAAGTAGCAGGTTTAAGAAGCCTTTTCCAAACTAGCATGGCCAGTGCCCCAAAGGCCGCAGGTCAGGTCTGTGTCATAGCGTCAGCAGCCTTAAACAGCATCAGAGCTGTGCAGTGCGCGCAGGGGAGAGAACATACAGTACCTACTGCAAAGGCTGTTGTGGCCTGTGGTCCCATGACACTTGTCCATCTCCTCAGCAAGTATAAATTGACATACCACCACTGAAGTCAGTGGCGCTAGATTGACTTAACACTAGCTGAGGACCTGGCCCACTGTGACTGAGTCAAACATAATGTCGCCATAAGCTGCTGCTGGGGTAGTACACCTCCACTTTCTTTCTACTGTGGCCAGTGACTTAAAGCCATAGACGGACCCTTTATTTCTAAGTATCTTCTGTCTCCAAACAGTTAATCAGCTCCCACTTCTGATATTATCATTGGAAGTCATAAATCCCCTCTCTGTGACATTGCAGTTAGTAGTCATTGTGAGGTCCCAGACTTATGCCCTCTAACCAGGAGTGAGCTTCAGTACAGATCATACATGAACCCCCAGATCTCATCTTTCTTTTACAATATTGGGAGAATTTATGGCCTAAGTGAGTAATTTCTAAAAAAAGTATATGAGAATTAACAAATTAGGCATTAGTTGCTCTTCAAATATGATGCTAAAGTGTCTTAGGCCTCAAAGCACTTAAGCACATGCTTTAAGCATATGAATAATCTCATCCTTACTTAAGCACATGCTGAAGTATCGCTGACTTAATTAAAGTTAACACCTGAACACATGCTTTGCTAAATCTGAGCCTTAGTGCCTGTTCTCTCTTGCCTTACACTTTGTGTAGTCATTCATACCAGTACAAATGTGTATAAAATGCTACCAAATCAAAGTGGTAGTGTTTTTATACTTACTTGTCACTGGTTTAGATTGTCACCTGAGTTGCAAGAGCCAAAGAGAATCAGGCCCTGGAATTTTAATTGAATTAGTATTGAAACTTCAGCCAGATACCAATATTGTTAACCAAGTGTGTTAAGAGAAAACCCACCATTTATTATCCACTATCCATCTGTGTCACAGCAACTGTAGTTTCCTGTCCTCCATGGTTTTTTAAATCCTTGATATTTTGCTGTGAGTTTTTGAATTTTTGCTAGTTTGGCATTTGAGATCAAGCCAACCAACTTCCTATGGGGGAGGATTACAAAAGGTTCAAGAAGTTGGAAAAGGGGCTGCAGTTAAGCCAATTTGAGGGTATTCTGAAGATTGCAGAGATGAGGAGTTTTGTTGGGAAGTTGTTAGCAGGTTCAACAGCTGAATGGAGCTGGGTTGGGTCATTTTTCCGGATGATTGTAATGGGTTTAAGTAGATGTGTTTGGGTTGTTAGTAGCACTTGTGACACCCCACGACATTTACACTTTTCCTGTGATTCATCCAGGAATATTTAGAAATTGGCCTCTCATTTAGGTAGAACCTATAAAATCTGAGTTTGGTTTTCAGAAATACTGAAGATTGACAGCTTCAGTTGAAATCCATCAGCATAGCATGTGTACAGCACCTATGAAAATCAGGCTCTATATGAAATATTAAACACACATCCAGGTCTTGGCTGGTAATGGTTTAACAAGAAGACCTCTCTCATTCCCTTTTATCTTGTTGTGTGTATATTATATTTAATTTAAGACAAGATGAACTGGTTTCCACTGAGTTCCTGAGCCCTACCTACACATTAAAAAAATCTGTTCCTCATCCTTCCTTTCCATTCACACCCACTCCCTCGCAACCCCAAACCCCTTCCTTCCTCTCACTTTGAAAACTAAAAAATAATTGGTTTGAACTGCAGTTGAAGAGCAGATCTGGCTGAGAAAATGGATGCATTTTGAGGGTCAAGGAATTTTCTGTGCACAGACTTTGTGCCAAAGAGTAGCAAATAACACAACACTGATGTATTTTTAATGCACTCCAATTATCTGGTGATTTTTCAGGTTTCTTTTGCATACTTACAGGACTGATGAAATGAGTGATTATTTTCTCTTCTCTCACCACTTCTGTTACTCAAAAGCATTATCAGCAAAATCACATAGATATTTGCTCATGAAGTATACCATATGGGCAGTCATAGCAATCTAGCAATTTATGTTGTCGAAAAATATGTAATAGCAGCTCAGGCATTGAAGTTATGTGTTTTTGACTTAACTTCCTCCATGAATTTGTGTCACCATTTAATTTCATACCCACTATGAGGTCTCAAACAAATGAAAATAATGTCTTGTATCCATGGTATCAAATGAGGTACAGTGTACCTGATCTTAAGATGGAAATTAAATTAACTTGTCACTTCTGAATAGGTGGTGTTAGCTTCCATGTATTTCTATATAGCACTGGGTCCCAAACTTGAGACGCCATTTGTTCAGGGAAAGCCCCTGGCGGGCCCCGCCAGTTTGTTTACCTGCCGTGTCCACAGGTTCAGCCGATCGCGGCTCCCACTAGCCGCAGTTCACTGTGCCCAGCCAATGGGGGCTGCGGGAAGCAGTGGCCAGTACGTCCCTCGGCCCGCACCACTTCCTGCAGTCCCCATTGGCCTGGCACAGTGAACCCCAAGCAGTGGGAGCCGTGATCAGCTGAACCTGCGAACGTGGCAGGTAAACAAACCGGCCGGACCCATCAGGGGCTTTCCCTGCACAAGCGGCGTCCGAAGTTTGGGAAACACTGCTATACAGGGACACACATACAAAATATATACCTTTTCAAATTGCTCTGTATTTGAGCATCTCACTGCTGGAAACGATGTAAGGAAACTCTATGATCAGAGAGATTTTGCTTTCAGAATGTAATTCCAGTGTTGTTTTGGGAAACAGGTTAGATATTTTTGGATCTATTGTTAATCACTCAGTGCTAAGTATATTTGAATCTTTCCTTCCTAATGTGAAATAACTGAAAATGCCCAGACAACAGGACATGGGTTTTTACCATATAGAGATTATAGATGACATATATTCTGAGTGATGCTGAAGTTAATTTTGATTAATTTTTAATGCATACCAGGTGACTTTATGAATTCCCTAGAGAATTATTTATCAGATTATTAACAGTATTGGCCTGTAAACTGTACTATTGTGTGGACCTTTTGTTGTGTCCTCACACTACCTTGGTAACATTATTTCAATTGAGACTTATGAAGAACAGGAGCGAGGGTTTGACTTGGCCATCTTTAGGAAGAGTCACAGGAAAGTCATACTGAACAAAGGAAATGTCACAAAAACATGGTTAAAAATACTAAGAGGGAAAGGATTAGCCTGCAAAAGAACCTTTGTTCTGCTATTTACAATGCAAACAATTCAAACAGTGCAAGTGCTGTGATAACAAATGGCTAGTTTGAACCCAGGTCTTAGACAGAACCGTCCTCTAGTTGTCAGGGCATTTGGGTTGTTTTGCTGAGCCTCCTGCATCTCCTACTGAATTCACTGGGAGCTGGAGGTGCCCAACACTTGTCAGGTTTCATAGAATCATAGAATCATAGAATATCAGGGTTGGAAGGGACCCCAGAAGGTCATCTAGTCCAACCCCCTGCTCAAAGCAGGACCAAGTCCCAGTTAAATCATCCTAGCCAGGGCTTTGTCAAGCCTGACCTTAAAAACCTCTAAGGAAGGAGATTCTACCACCTCCCTAGGTAACGCATTCCAGTGTTTCACCACCCTCTTAGTGAAAAAGATTTTCCTAATATCCAATCTAAACCTCCCCCATTGCAACTTGAGACCATTACTCCTCGTTCTGTCATCTGCTACCATTGAGAACAGTCTAGAGCCATCCTCTTTGAAACCCCCTTTCAGGTAGTTGAAAGCAGCTATCAAATCCCCCCTCATTCTTCTCTTCTGCAGACTAAACAATCCCAGCTCCCTCAGCCTCTCCTCATAAGTCATGTGCTCTAGACCCCTAATCATTTTTGTTGCCCTTCGCTGTACTCTTTCCAATTTATCCACATCCTTCTTGTAGTGTGGGGCCCAAAACTGGACACAGTACTCCAGATGAGGCCTCACCAGTGTCGAATAGAGGGGAACGATCACGTCCCTCGATCTGCTCGCTATGCCCCTACTTATACATCCCAAAATGCCATTGGCCTTCTTGGCAACAAGGGCACACTGCTGACTCATATCCAGCTTCTCGTCCACTGTCACCCCTAGGTCCTTTTCCGCAGAACTGCTGCCGAGCCATTCGGTCCCTAGTCTGTAGCGGTGCATTGGATTCTTCCATCCTAAGTGCAGGACCCTGCACTTATCCTTATTGAACCTCATTAGATTTCTTTTGGCCCAATCTTCCAATTTGTCTAGGTCCTTCTGTATCCTATCCCTCCCCTCCAGCGTATCTACCACTCCTCCCAGTTTAGTATCATCCGCAAATTTGCTGAGAGTGCAATCCACACCATCCTCCAGATCATTTATGAAGATATTGAACAAAACGGGCCCCAGGACCGACCCCTGGGGCACTCCACTTGACACCGGCTGCCAACTAGACATGGAGCCATTGATCACTACCCGTTGAGCCCGACAATCTAGCCAGCTTTCTACCCACCTTATAGTGCATTCATCCAGCCCATACTTCCTTAACTTGCTGACAAGAATGCTGTGGGAGACCGTGTCAAAAGCTTTGCTAAAGTCAAGAAACAATACATCCACTGCTTTCCCTTCATCCACAGAACCAGTAATCTCATCATAAAAGGCGATTAGATTAGTCAGACATGACCTTCCCTTGGTGAATCCATGCTGACTGTTCCTGATCACTTTCCTCTCCTCTAAGTGCTTCAGGATTGATTCTTTGAGGACCTGCTCCATGATTTTTCCAGGGACTGAGGTGAGGCTGACTGGCCTGTAGTTCCCAGGATCCTCCTTCTTCCCTTTTTTAAAGATGGGCACTACATTAGCCTTTTTCCAGTCATCCGGGACTTCCCCCGTTCGCCACGAGTTTTCAAAGATAATGGCCAAGGGCTCTGCAATCACAGCCGCCAATTCCCTCAGCACTCTCGGATGCAATTCGTCCGGCCCCATGGACTTGTGCACGTCCAGCTTTTCTAAATAGTCCCTAACCACCTCTATCTCTACAGAGGGCTGGCCATCTCTTCCCCATTTTGTGATGCCCAGCACAGCAGTCTGGGAGCTGACCTTGTTAGTGAAAACAGAGGCAAAAAAAGCATTGAGTACATTAGCTTTTTCCACATCCTCTGTCACTAGCTTGCCTCCCTCATTCAGTAAGGGGCCCACACTTTCCTTGGCTTTCTTCTTGTTGCCAACATACCTGAAGAAACCCTTCTTGTTACTCTTGACATCTCTTGCTAGCTGCAGCTCCAGGTGCGATTTGGCCCTCCTGATATCTTTCCTACATGCCCGAGCAATATTTTTATACTCTTCCCTGGTCATATGTCCAACCTTCCACTTCTTGTAAGCTTCTTGTAAGCTTGTAAGGTTTCAGGCTCTTCCTCAAAGGTATTTAGATGAAATCAATGGAAGTTAGATACCTAAATACTTTAGAGGAACGAGGCCCTATGCTGTAAATTGGTTGATTATGGACCATGCCATTATCTGCATTTCATATATCATAAAGGATGCCATCATTATTTAACAAATAGTAATAACCATTGGTGAGATTTTCAAAAGCACTCAGCATTCACCTGACTTTGCTGGAGTGCATTGGAGTTTGACCATTCACTTTAATGGGAGCCATGTTAGGCCAATGCTGAGCACTTTTGAAAAGTCCTCACTATTCTGCTAGATGTTGCCCCCTGAGAGTTAAATTATGTAAGCCAGACTCTGTCATAGTTGGAATGAAAAACGTTATCTTTTACATAGAGGCGGAGAGCAAATCGTGTATCAGCATGATCCCATTGACTTCAGTGGGTGAGGGCTGAGAGCATATTTCTTCACAGGGGTGAGTTCAGTAACTTGTAGGATGGATCTATGTGAGACCTTTTTCTTCACTTTTTCCTTGTGGCTGATCTACTGTCTAAACTCCCATGAATCTCAATCAGTGTTTAGTGCTACAGGTCTCAAGCGTCTCAAAGAAGATTTTCCTATCACATCCATTCCATTCACTCGCATGCAAACTTTCCCAAATGCCAAAAGTCACAGATACTTTTGTAAAAGCCTGAAAATCACAAAATCCAGGGCTGTCATGACCACTATAACAACCCATTCATCCTTAGGTGTGAATGTTCCAACAGCAGATGAATGCTAGGATTCATAGTGTAGTCAGGTGGATGGGGCTCATTGTGGGTTATATTCATTAGTATATCCTAACTACAGAAGGGCTTATTTATTCTGTTTTATCCTTCCACTCCGTACTCACCAAACATTTACTTAACATGTCGCCCAGCATACACATGCTCAAGATTAACCTGTTTCTTCTGAAAATGCAGTATTAGGGAGGAGAGTAAATGAGAGGGAAAAAATATCACCCTTATATTCACTTTTTACCTGCTGTATAAATATACTAGAGTGATTAAGTTGAAAATATTTGTGTTGCTTTCCAGAGTATGAATCTTAATTTGATCTATACATTTACAAAGAGTAACAGCAGTAGCAAAAACCTGGCATTACTGAATGACATTTGAATTATGAAAACAAATAGCCCTGTTTCTGGGAAGGGGGAGGGAGTGGCTCAGTAACAGTATGTCTGTTCTACAATCACTACATCTGTACAGATGCAGTACTGCAGCTATGCCACTGTAGTGTAGATACAGTACTTACTACTCAACAGAAGGGGTTTTTCCATCACTGTAGTAAATTCACCCTCTCAGGAGAAGTCGCTAGGTCAATGGAACATTTCTTCTGTCAACCTAGCTACATATACAGTGTGTGTTAGAGCCACCTAACTGCATCGCACAGTGTGTGAAATTTTTCACAGCCTTGAGTGACATAGTTAGGTCAACCTAAGTTTTAGGTGTACACCAGACCATAGGATGCTTAAGCACTCTTTCCTTTACGCTTTGAATTTCACATTCCATTAGGTTTGCCATCAAATATCTACCTGCTGCTGCTCATAGGTAATAATAATTAATAAAGTGCACCAATAGGTTTACATGACAATGATTTAGTTTATCTCAGAATGGGAGACTGGAGTTTTCCTCCAAATGTGGCAACCCCTAACTAAGGCATTGTTTACTGCGGGCATTTCCCCCTAAAATTTCCTCCCGTAGTTATCACCAGTTCAGCTGCACAAGTGGTAGCAGCAATGGAAGTCTTAGTGTAAATAAGGCCCCACTGAGCTTTTAACTACCAGGTCATCTAGATCTGTTCTGAGATTACACATGGTTGAACTGCCTTTGTACCCCGACAGCTACCACCAGTGATGGAGCTGAAGTGGTGGCAGCAGCAGTAGGAAATTTTAGGAAAATATTTACTTAACATGCTGTATGTTTAAATGAAGATTATAGTCTAGCCCTCTTGCAGGAAATCCTTAAACACTAGACCTCTTCCACCAGTTATATTATTTTTAGCTTTAGCATGGAATTTTCAAAAGCATTTGATGTTGGCCTAATTCTGCTCCCATAAAGTCAATGGAAGCAAAGTTAGGCTACTGCTGAGCACTTTTGAAAATCCCAGCCTTAGTGGTGAATACTTTTTTCTTTAAAGATGAATGGTAAAATTAAAATTCATGGCAAATTTGAGTCAGCTCAAAACATGAACCTTTGCAAAGTACAGTAGACCAGTTTTCAGAGTAGCAGCCGTGTTAGTCTGTATCCGCAATAAGAAAAGGAGTACTTGTGACACCTTAGAGAGCTGTAGCTCACGAAAGCTTATGCTCAAATAAATTTGTTAGTCTCTAAGGTACCACGAGTACTCCTTTTCTTTTTACAGTAGACCAGTAATTTTTATCTAGACCAACTTCAAGGCTTTCTGTTAATCTCTGTAGTTCCTCTAGCCTCAATGTGTAAGATTTTTTTTTAACTTTGCTTTAAAGATCAATCAAATATTTCTCTTTGAAAAAGAAAATCTAAAATCTAAGTGGGTTTGTTAAATATAAGGGTGCTATGGCTATGAAGAAGTGGTTTTATGCAATTTGTGGTCACATGGAGAAATAGACATACTTATACCATTCAGTGCTCTACTTTTGTAGAATGAAATTCTCATCCCTTCTAAGTACAAAACAAATGTATGAAATTGAAGCCTGATTAATGACTCATTCTGTGTGTGTGTGCCTGTCTTGGGCTCAGCACTGCCCTCTGCTGTGCAGCATTGAGACCTTCACGCTCAAGGTGGCAGCAGGACAGCATATAGTACAGTAATATGCACCAAGAGGTAGGCCTGCCTAATGCCTTTACCTATGGGGGCATGCTTGTCCCACCCCAAATAAAAAACAACTGATTAACATTCATGCTGTACCAGGTGAGTGTGCACTTTGTTCCTGGTTAGAAGACCAGCCAGGTTCACTGCTCAGGGTGGAACCCTGGCCAGCTGAAGCCAGTAGCAGAGAATGCACAGGGCTCTTAATCAGCACAGTGCCCGTCCGCCAGGTCAGGATTTAGATCCTTCTTCCATTACAAATCCCATCAGCCTCCCAGATAGGGAAATCCTAATGTATTAATTAATTAATAAGATTAATCCTAATGTAAAGTGGACAGGGCTGGGGAACAAGAGGGTAAGTGCCATACCCTTCACCTAACTGATATGCTGCATTTCCCTTCATTGTAATTTTTAAAAATTCATTAATTGCCTTTTTAATTTGCCCAGTCTCATATTAGGCCTGGTTATATGTTAATATAAATGCTGCAGTGTGGCTAGCTTCATTTATAACTCATTTCTAAAGCACGTGCTGCCAGCTCCTTTGACTTGTCTTTCACATTTTCTTGTTTCCTTGGTGATTTGTCTGGTCTCATCAGTGTCTTGTTACTAATGCATATTTGCTCAGCTGGGAAGTTGCACTCCCATTATTCAAGGCTGCCATGCACTGGCCATTTATTATATGAAATCCTGTTTTAGTAGTGTACAAACTTAATACTGTAACTAATCCATAGAGCTAATGTGTTTGATGGCTGCAAAGTGTGTGTGTGTGTGTGTGTGTGTGTGTGTGTATTCCTTCATTTTGCTTCATTTTTTTCTTTAACCTAAGGAGAATTCTGCCAAGAAATACATTCTTCTTTTCTTCCATTGTTTGTAAATAGCCTCTAAGGAGCTTGAAACACGTTTACCCTTGCTGATTTTTGTCCTTTTCCATTTTGAAGATTCTAAATTCTCTTTATTTGTGTAGAATAAAGTTTTGATTGACTTGACTGGGTTTTGCTTTTAAAAAAGGGAATTGCTAGCCTGGATGGCTAATGGAATTCATAATGAGATAGGGAGACTTCCACCACTAGATCTCCGATTCAAGTCTGCCCCAGGGGAAATAGTTCCATTCATGCATGAAGAACAATTCACATGAGCAAAGGTTGCTAGATAAGGTCCTATGTTGTTAGTGACTGAAAACTGTCACCCTCTGATGTCTGGTAGTCTAATTTAACTGGTGTGCTACAAATCCTCTTCAGTGAGTATGCCACAGGCATTCCAGAGGCTGGGAGGAGAGCTCATATTTCCTTCCAGGTAACTGAGTGGACAAGGTATGCTATAATGAATACTTGTTATAACAAACTTGGCTACTTCCTCAGAGATGTTCATTACAGCAAGTGTAATGTACTTTACTTTTTAGTAAAGTTAAATTATTATGATCATTTTGTGTTTCATTTCCAGCAGCACTAAACAAAATTGTGACCAAAAGAGCAACAGTAGTAGAAGCATGGTATAACAGCTAAATATATTGGAATTGCTGGGGTTCTTTTTTAATATCCTAAGAACCTTGCAGTCTTAAATATGACCTACGGTCTTATGGTCTATTTCTTGAATGTGCTTGTTGGGCTATTTAGATAGCTGGTTATAAACAATGTTTTCATGGTGGAGCTGTTCACTAGGGAAGGTTTGTCCGTTGTTCTTGGGGGGTGGAGTGTCTACTTATGCACATATGTGTATATGCATGTATATAATATATATTAAATTTATACAAACATCATTTCTTTTGGTAAATGCAGGGCTTGGGGGAAGTATTCAGTGGCTATGTGATGATCATAAACAGAAAGCTATTGCTTTCCCTTTGGGGATTTTTATATGTTTGGGGGGTATTCTATTTTGTATGGATGTTAGCATTCCCAGCCATGCTGGCACCACATTGCACACAGCCTGAGTAATTCAGCTGGCTTCTAGAATGCCTTCTAGAATTTAATGTTTCAGGAAAAGAGAAGATTTGTTTAAGATGGTAATTTTCTGTCTCCACTTTTGAGATCTGTGCAGTCTGGGTGATACTGAACTTTACTGGTGGCAGCAGGACAGCATATAGTATAGTAATATGCACCAAGAGGTAGGCCTGCACTGGAGATAGGGATTGTGTTTAAAAAAAAAAAGCTACCTTTTACAATATGCATGTTTGCTTTGATAACAGCTATTTTAGTCCTCATGAATGATTCCAGATTAATAGCCCTGGAGATTGAAATTTTCTAATTATGTATAAAGCAGATACAGGAGAGTCAGTGGTAATGTAAGCAAACTCCTTGTGATGGTGGTATACAGATCTCACATTGGGACACACAGGATTAATGAGTTTATGTGGGCTCAGTTGGCCACGTCCAACCCCAGCTGTGAGAGAGGTCAGACTTGGAGGGAGGAGCTTAAAAAGGAAAACACAACACAGTTAGTGTCAGACCGGACCTCTAGTCTTTGGCTCCTGGAGAGCAGACTGGCTGGAAGCAAGAGCTCCTCAGATGACCTGGACCTATTCCAGAAGTTCATCTTTCATAGATTACCAAATCATAGAATATCAGGGTTGGAAGGGACCTCAGGAGGTCATCTAGTCCAACCCCCTGCTCAAAGCAGGACCAGACTAAATACTGTCCCTTATTTTTGCCCCAGATCCCTAAATGATCCCCTCAAGGACTGAGCTCACAACCCTCTGTTTAGCAGGCCAATGCTCAAACCACTGAGCTATCCCAGCCCCTCCATCTGTAGATGATTATTTTTGTTCAGTGTAGACCTGTGCAGCTTTCAAACCAGTGACTGGTAGAGAATAAACCTCTGCAAACATCTAAGATATAACAGAGCCATGAGCAATACATGTCATGGATTTGGAACGAATAGATCTTGTCCATAAAAGGCTGACAACTTTCACTGAGAAAACTGTAGAATTGCTGATTGAAGAGAATGCAGGAGCTGTATTAAAGTTATGGAAAACTGGGGCCTCTTCAGTAAATGTTCACACTGGGAATAAAGTGGTCGGAGGGAGTTGATAGTTGAACAAATGAGTGAGCACTTTGGTGGCTGTGCTAAAAGCACTTGATTATAGTCTGTGAGCAGCTACATGGGGAACAAATATTTAGTAAAGGGCTCTGTAGCGGGGCGGGACTCAACCCTGTGGCACCTCCTGCTGGTCATCCAGGGAATTAGCATTTCCAGCCTCTGGAGCATCTTCTGCAGGCCGGTGTCCCGCTTGCCGCTGGGCCCCGAGTCCCTCCTGGACCCCGGTGCCCACTTGTGAGCTGGAGCCGGTTCGCACCGGTTCGCTGGAACTGGTTGTTAAATTTAGAAGCCCTTTAACAGCCAGCCAAAAGTGGCGCCTAGGCACCGACTCCGTCGGTGCTCCAGGGCTGGAGCACCCATTGGGAAAATTTGATGGGTGCAGAGCACCCACCAGCAGCTCCCTGCCCGGACCCAGCTCACCTCCGCTCCACCTCTGCCTCCTCCCCTGAACGCGCCGCCCCGCCCTGCTTCTCCACCCCCCCGCAGGATGGAGATAGAGGGGTGGGTAGGCTGGCAGGAAGGGCTCTGTCAGATTTTCATTGGAATTTTGACATGCCCCTGCAGAACATGTCAATTGTAATGAATCGGCGTTTTCTGATAGAAAAATGTTCCAACAAAAAATTCCCAAGTAGCTGTAATGAATGTGTATATTTAATAACAGTGATGTACAGATTGACTAAGTGCTCACATTTTCCATGTTCTCACCGCATCAAGTTTACGGTATCTTTTTTAGCTGCCTCATACCACACTGCAGACCCAGCTGCATTTTCTTCTGGTAATTCTTAAATTCTTTAAATTCTTAAAACATATATAGCTTCAAGGCTTCAAAAGAACCTAGGAGTGAGAAGCCACTAAATCAGTGATGCCCAAACTTTTCCTCTTGGGCCCCCTGCTTACCAGTAATGGAATGTGTCCATATCCCACCCTGGCCGGGAGTGAAGTCGTGGCTGGGCCAGGAGCCAGAAACGGGGGCTGAGGGGTGAGAGTGGGGGCTGGGAGCTGGCGGTCAAGTCACAGCTGGAGCCAGGCAGCAGCTGCGGCTGGGGGATGGAGCCAGAGCAGAGCTGAGGGCAGAGCGGGGCTGGGTGGCACTCCCTCCCCACCCCCCCACTCATGGGGGCTGGTCTGAGCCCCACCGTGTCCCCTTGGACCTTCCTCCATGCCCCACTGGGGGACATGGCCCACAGTTTGGGGACCACACTAAAGCAACCTAGCTATACTTTGGATTGAAGTCACAAATATAAAAAGGTGATTTATTAAAATTTACTTCCATCTAGCTGTGGTGACCCAGCATTGCCACTGGAGGTTGAAAAGTCTGGCAGTGTTCATAGGAAGAAGTTTATGTAAACTGTCTAGCCCAGGACCAAGTGGGACTGAAACCATTTTTGATATTTGCTTCCACTTGATATGCAAACTTTGTCAATCAGTTTAGATATGTGTCATGGCCCAATTTGTATAAATGGGTAAGCTATTTAGCATGTTACTAAACGGGACATTCTGGTTCATAAATGATTATTATTTGTTTGGCTTCATGTGGCTATACATTGTCTGATGGAATGCGGTGCTCTGGATTTTCTGAATCGCCCTGGAAAATGAGCACAATTAATTGGAAAATGGGGGGTGTGTGTGGGTGGGTGGGTGTAATGGCAGTGTTAGAGACCTTTAAAACGTTGAATTAATCCATCCAGCTCGTAGTCATCCACATCAGAAATTCAGTATCAATCGCTACTCAAGCCTTGATGCTTCAGACATTTCCACACAGCTCTAAAAGCAGGCTTTACACAGCATTGAAGAAAAAACTTTGATGCTTAATACTGCTAACTACATGATATAAAATTTATGCACTAAAAGGGCCTGCTAAACAGCCACAGCATCAGCTGAAGTCAGAGAGTTATGGGTAAGCACCCGGGTAAATTAAGCCTTAAATGTTTACTGTGTATAACACAAGTAACTGAAGTTTCTTGCTATTAATGCAATTGTTCACTGACACACCTTTTTAAAAATAGTAATCAAAGTACCATGTTTGCACAGCAAATAAATTTTCCTTGCTTTATTACTAAAGGGAGAGATACTAAACCAGTTTTCAGAGTAGCAGCCGTGTTAGTCTGTATTCGCAAAAAGAAAAGGAGTACTTGTGGCACCTTAGAGACTAGCAAATTTATTAGAGCATAAGCTTTCGTGAGCTACAGCTCACTTCATCGGATGCATTTGGTGGAAAAAACAGAGGAGAGATTTATATACACACACACACAGAGAACATGAAACAATGGGTTTATCATACACACTGTAAGGAGAGTGATCACTTAAGATCAGCCATCACCAACAGCAGGGGGGGGGAAGGAGGAAAACCTTTCATGGTGACAAGCAGGTAGGCTAATTCCAGCAGTTAACAAGAATATCAGAGGAACAGTGGGGGTGGGGTGGGAGGGAGAAATACCATGGGGAAATAGTTTTACTTTGTGTAATGACTCATCCAGTCCCAGTTTGTAATCTCTTGATTGTATTTTCTTGCTCTTCAGCAGGGTCTAGTACTTGTCCTCTCTTTTCAGAAATACATAACCAGTTTCAGAATTAATTGAATCTAGTGACCAGTTCCTGGCAAGTCCCAATGGCTGTTCATGACTTACAACTGGATAGGATGAGGGGAGCCAAGCCCTTAAAAAAGTCTCTACATTTCAGAAATTCTCTGCATAAAAATAATCTTTTGGTCATCGTTTTGTGTTTTAACAGATCACATCAGCAGTTTTCTTGGCTGATACATTGATTGTAGGGCATCCGTCTTGCTGATCTAATAACACATCATCATCATAGCATGAGAAGAAAAAGAATGTTTAGTCTTCTTGGCAACTAAGTGCAAATGCTTTCCAGAATATTGCTTTGTGTTGAATGAAATGGCTTTGGGCCAATGACTAATTAGAGTAAAGGGCTGTGCTTGTGAATTATGTATGTACTGTAGTGTTTACCCTAGTATTGTTAAAACCACAGCATATACTTCTACAGATAAGGTTGTTGTTCAGATGGATGTGACAGTCCTTCTGTGGATGATATACTCTACCATGTGTTTGTGCTTTAGTGTAACAAATAGTTTAACCGCACATTTACAAATGCATTCCTTGTGTAGTACTGCTGTGGAAGGAAATGCAGATGGAAGTAATTTACATCTTGTTCAACTTAGACACAACAGACTTAGTAACAATAACAAATATAGAAATAACTTGAAAAATGTTGCTTGCAGTGAGAATTTACAATATTTAAGATTGCTCAGATTCTGATGGTGCTAATCACACTCTTTTCACCTACCCAGCAATTGCTGAGTATACAGGAAGAATTAAATAACAAAAAATCAGAACTGGAGCAAGCAAAAGAAGAACAAACACATACACAAGCCAGGCTTAAAGTTCTTCAGGAGCAGGTGAGTGCTTTCATTGAGCATAATCCTTATTTAGGACTACACCAGGGGGCCTGGTCCTACACCTTTGAAATCAGTGAAAGTTTGGCCATTGACTTCAATGTGATTAATATATGACCTTTGTGTGATCCAATGAGCATTTACAAAGGTTAGTTGAAATTAATTGATAGTATAGTTTGTGGAAACTGAAATTGAAAGTGAAATTGAACTCTGTCAGTTTTGCAATGTCAGATATTTAATCTCACATTTTGTATAACATTTTCTGTTATGTTCCTCCACACAGATACCAGTGATATGTGAATGTTTTCTATCTGAAGACAAATGAATTTTTGGAGAGTTCAATATACCAGCAAAGCAAACATATTTCAAAAAAAGCCAGCCATTTCTTTTAAGAATAGTGGGGGGGGGGGGAATTAGTTTAGCATCTCCTGTATTATTCATGCAGACACATGTATACAAAGGACTGAATTATGATGACATAAAAAAAAATCCCCAGTGCATCAGTGCACTTATCTAACTGTGGTGAGAAGCAAACCTTTTATATACTCTGCAAATCTGATAGTTTCATTTTTTGCTTTCACTGATACTGAAGTGCTGTATGACATTGATAAGTGTATTTGAAAATATTGTCTAATACACAGGGTAAGATGGATCGTTTCACAGCAAAGGAAGATCTGTGCCCATATTTGTAGTACTGGAGATGAAATACTGTGTTGTCCACACACACAGAGTATACAAATAAATGTTGTGTGTCAGCAACTTGATTGTGGAGACAGTAGTCACAACTCCATAGTTCTTAGCTGAAGTAGGCAGTGGACTGCTTTTTTGATTGATTAATCTAGTAAAAAAAATCAGAAGTGTAGAATGTAAATTGTTTAGATGGCAAGGATTCAAAAAGTCTATGGTTTTCACAATTTTAAAATATCCTTCTGAATTTTTGAATGTTTATATATTTTTATAGTTATGCACATCGGACGTGTGTCGTCAGATGCATTTGGCACAAATATACTTTACAATCTGACAATCCAGATTCTGCAAAATAAAGTTTTCTCTTAAAAAAATATTTCTAGCACTTACGGTTGCAAAGATAACTTTCTAAATGTAAGCTGATGTAACGCCATCTTAGACAAAAGGGTATAAGGAAGAATGGATTTGATTACAACATTTTTGGCACCTAAAACTTCAGATGAGAAATAGACTAAGGGACATGCAGGATCTATATAGTATATACAAAACATAAACATAGGGTATTTTAGGTCTACAATTTTAACATATGTTAATAGCATTCAAACAACAGCATTATAAAATACTCTAAAAATATTTTATTATAGCACTCAAAATGTTATAAAACATACAGGAAGATCTTACAATCTGACAACCACCATAGTGCAACTACATGTTTTCATTGCAAATACCTGTGACATGCTGAATATTGAAAATCAGGGGCAGAGTCAAATAAATGTGAACATTTAACATCAAAATAAAAGCACAGGGGCTACTGGATTGATCAAGAACATAAGAATGGCCATACTGGGTCAGACCAAAGGTCCATCCAGCCCAGTAGCCTGTCTACCAACAGTGGCCAATGCCAGGTGCCCCAGAGGGAGTGAATCTAACAGGTAATGATCAAGTGATCTCTCTCCTGCCATCCATCTCCACCCTCTGACAAACAGAGGCTAGGGACACCATTCCTTACCCATCCTGGCTAATAGCCATTAATGGACTTAACCTCCATGAATTTATCCAGTTCTCTTTTAAACCCTGTTATAGTCCTAGCCTTCACAACCTCCTCAGGCAAGGAGTTCCATAGGTTGACTGTGCGCTTGTATTGTATTATAAATTTTTGTATTACATTCAGCAAAACCCGCTATTTTTAAAAGTTAATTTAGAGCTGAGGCAGAATTTCCAGCCTGTTGCGCTGAAGTGCCACAGAAACCAAGGTTCTTAGTGCAAAATTTTGATCCAGTTGGGCTTTGATTGTACTCTGTATATTTTTACACATGGATTACCTGTACAATGTGAATAATCCTGTAGAACAAATGCCCCCCTCCCAAAAAAACCCATGGACATTTCAGTACACTGCTAATGTTATAACCCTTTTGCTTTCCTTTCAGATTCATGAAGGGTAGCCCCTTGGCAATTGCTGGCTCTAGTTCAGTGCAATGCATCAGCATGCTCTTTGCTGGTAACCACATTTGCCATTGAACAGCAATAGAGCCTGCCTTTGGGGTAGGGCAGCTCCTGTTTTTTTTTCCAATATTGTATGTTTTTCCAGGGTTTCTGTTACTATTTTATACCATTTAGGGTATAAGATAAGAATATAATTTAAACTTGAACAAAAAAACAATATTGGAAAAAAGGGATATTACCCTTGGTGTGTCTGCACCTAGGTGTTTTTTCCTTAACATTTTCTATTATCGCTACCCTCAGTGCAATGGTGGGAGTTCTAGTGTAGACAAGGCATCAGCATTTTATCCTCTGTGCTGTCTAACCTTGCTCAGAACAGATGGCACAGAGGTGAAAATGGCCACAACTGCCAATGCTGTGGCTACACTAGAGTTACCATCTATGAAACTTACCAGTGGTGGTCATGGGGTGGAAAGTTTTTTGGGGGAAAAGTCTAGTATACATGTTTACCTAGAGACAGATTCCAATCTCTAGCAGAGTGAGAGTGTGGTTCAGTGGTGAATCTGAAGTCATCAGTAGAATACATGCTGCGCATCACACAGGTAATAGCCAGTGATTGTAGGGTGGCTGCACTTGGTGAACCTGAAGAAGGAGGGGGTAAAGGTAAATAAACATATGAAATTAGCTAACCTCCCTTGCCATTTTTATTTTGAGCAATAAGCAGGTTATCTTAAACAACATGCTGAGTTCCCTTTCAGACAAGAGCCTGCTCTTCTGACCTCTTACTCGTGTGAGGGATGGGGAGGCAGAGGGGGCCAAGCACGATGGGGGGAAATGAGGGGGCTCTGGGGTAGGCAGCAGGGGCCAGGAGTGATGGGGCGGATGGCTGGGGAATCCACGGAGGCATCAGAGGCCAGGGTGGGTGGGGAGGCCAGGGAACTAGTGGGGGGCCGGGGCGATGTGGAGGATGGATGGGGAGGCAGCAGGGGCAAGGGGGTTCCAAAATACAAGTTCACCCAGGGTGCCATTTTCCCTAAGACTGGCCCTGGTTGCTTGTCATTTCATGGAAGTGGTGGCACATTCATATGGAATGCATTGGACTGCTCTAATTATAAATAGCAGCTGTTCTGAATCCAGCATAATATTGGTGTCCATTTTTACCAGAATTTTAGGGTTGTTCTCACACAATAAACCATTTGTGTTAGGCAGAAAAGATAACTCTTATAACAACTGCTACTTCCATAGTAAAAACAGGTTGAAACAAAGGTATACAGCAGAAAGAGCTGTTTACTCCCCCACTCTCATTTTGAATAGGTTAGAATAAAGGCATACATTTTATTAAAGATTTACACACCTAAGTGCAAATGCGCTTTGTTCTGCATGCTCATCTTAAATCCCCAGTTCATGTAAGCATGTGAAGGTTGCAGTGGCACATACCAGTCTGTGTGGGTTCATCTGTAGATTGGATGTGCAGAAATCTTTGAAAATTTGGCCCAAAATGTCATTAGGTAATTTCTTAAATCTTCTGATAGTGATTATTTTATAATCTCCCATGAAGTAATCCTGAATTTCCATTAAAAATCTCATTTACTTTAAGAAAAAAAAGTTTTGCTTCAGATCACCTATAGTGAAATTGGCAGTGTCTTCCCAGTTCTTCCTCTCAATAGCTAAATAAATGAGTTCCATAGCTCTTCCTCCTCCATCATACTCAGGAGCCATGTCAGTTATCTGTATACTTCCTCAAGAAGGCAATATACAGGAGCACTCTGACATTTTAAACAGCTCAGAATATATCATTCAAAAGTAATCATAAGCCAACACTATTTAGCTAGTGGCAACTTGCAAACATTGCAAAGCTTAAATTAATAGCAACAAGAATGGGAAATGAAATCATTTATTCTTCCTGAGAGCCAATTTTGTACACTTTTTATGCCTTGAAACTGTTTTCTAATCTTATTATTTAAAAAATAATGATCCAGTCTTATTATTTTCCTTACTCCCCCCTGCCTAAACTTATCAAGCCTTAAATATGTTGGTTTTAAAATGGCTTGAGCAAAAACTCATTAGAATTATATGCTCCATCTGTTTTTCTCATTGGAAGCTTTATAAAATGCTACTTCAAATAAATCAAAGATAACTGTGTGAAATACTCAAGTAATGTGCTTTGGGTTTTTTAATTTTGTTTTGTTTCTTTGTTTAAACTTTGCAGTTAAAAAGTGCCAAGGAGTTAGCAGAGATCAACGGCCATGACGAATCTCAGGCAAATGTAGGTACAGCTCTATTTGCATTCTATTATTAAAGGTTATGGAATGGCTTACTGGTTTAAGGGCTCAGGTTTAAAATGCCTACTTTTCCTGCAGCTACAAGTTCAAATCCCGGCAAGTTTCATTTCAAGGTAGTTAAACTGAGTTCCGTAAAATTTACGTTGTGGGGTTATTTGGATGAAATGTTAACAGCTAAGGTTCTGCCTGCTCTCTATGGATGTTAATGGTACCATGGCAATTTTTGTAAGAATAATATTTTGCCTTAGTGTCCTGGTGCCCAGTGCTCTTCCCTTCTCTCCCCTTCCCCTGCCCCATTTTTCTCACCAGCTCCCAGCCCTAGTCTCCCACAGGCATCCAATCCCAGAATTCTTCCTGAACCAGTCCCAGCCGCCTAACCCCAGCTACCAGTCCCAATCCCTTTTTCCAGCCAATCACAATTTTTCTCTTCCCATGCCCCCCTCCAGTCCCAGTATCACCAGGTTCCTTGCCCCCAATCCAATCCTTTCCCCCAATCCCACCAGACTTTTGCTCCCTGCCATTCTGTCAGGTCATATTTTATAAAATCCAAGACCAATAGAAAAGCTTCCATTATCTCTTTTCAGAGTAGCAGCCGTGTTAGTCTGTATTCGCAAAAAGAAGAGGAGTACTTGTGGCACCTTAGAGACTAACAAATTTATTTGAGCATAAGCTTTCATGAGCTACAGCTCACTTCATCGGATGCATTGGCTGTAGCTCACAAAAGCTTATGCTCAAATACATTTGTTAGTCTCTAAGGTGCCACAAGTACTCATTATCTCTTTATTATTCCAGTGGAAAAAGGTCCTTAGAAAAAGGGCAAGGGGTAGGGTGGGTTAAAGAAGGATCCAATCTCTTGCCTGTAATCCAAACTTTGCACCATTTGCTTTTGTGTAAAAATCTGAAAATGAAATTAATAGACTTGAAACAGGTGAAACTGAATATCTTTGTCCTAGCTGAGCAAAATGCTCACAGGATAAATACTGAAAAGTAATTTATCTTTTTGAATAATTTTTGTGTTAATAATCTAGAGTGGTATCAATAGCACAGGTAGAAAACCTATTTTGTTTTTAAAAATTATACTAAACCTGACCCAGACCCTAAATTTAGTAAATAACATTTAAATGAAGAAGTGTTTTTCTTCCTTTTTTTAATGTTCTTTGAACCTTGCTCATTATAGTCTGATTCTGCAGTGAAGTCAATAGGTGCTCTGAGAATCCAGCACTGCACAGAAACCATTAAGTACTGCTCAAGTGTGCCAACAAAGCAAAAATTCCTGTTTGCACACAGCATCTGTGCAGCCTGGAAAAATTTGATTTCATGTGGAAGAACTACATTAGCTTGCTAACAATCTTGAAATTGTCACTTCTGTTGCCCTGAACACTGTTGCTTTCACACAAGGGCGGGTCAAAAAAATTATCTGATAGAACAGTTTTCTGTTGGAAACTGATTTGACAAAATCAAAATGTTTTACAGGAACATATATATTTAATTTTAATTCTACAGGAAATTATCAAAATGTTTTGTGTTAGCTTATGTATAATATAGTCAAAATGTTTTGACTTGTATATTAATTATAATATAACAAAAGTCAAATTGACAACATCAAAATGAAACATTTAAATAAGGTTTGTTACCAGGGAAGCTACCTCCCATGCACCCCTGTGGCCTGGTCTTCCTCTCCAGCACTGTGCCTCAGTTTCTCCTCTTCAGGGGTCCTTAATAAACTCCACACAGGCCTTTGGTCCAACAGTATCCCTTCTCCCAGAGTCTAACTTACTGACATAAAACTGAAAACAAAACTCTGTTGTCAGGCTTCTCTCCCTCCCATTTCCATTGGATTCTGTTCTCTGCAGCTCTTCCCAACTTTAGCAGGCCATTTTCAGCACTACGTGCCTGGAGATTTGATCTACTCCCCTGGAGTCTGCTTTGTCTTCAGCCCTATGACTATGGCTTCCAGGCTCAAACCCTTCCCCGTGGTCAAGGAAGGTCTCTTGCAGGAGCCTCTTGCTGTCTGCAATCTCTACCACGGGTTCCTCTCTCTGTTTTCTGTTCCACTCTGGCTCTTTATCAGGACCAGCTGCCCACTATCTGGCCTCTCCAGAGGCTGCTAATGAGACACAGATGGGCTGGACCTGTTCCTTCTTAAAGGGCCCCAGCCCCAGCCAGTTGACAAGGTCATTTCAGAATTTTTGTTTTGAAGTAAATTGTAAAATTTTGACTTTTTGTTCTGATTTGGGATGAAAGGATATTTCAAAATATCAGTATTCCCCTCAGAAGGGAAATTCCATTTTCCAGCCAGCTCTGCTTCTCTCCCTCTGCTTGATGTCCATGTGCATCTGACAGTGAATGGGCATCGATGGGTAAAGAGGTGCATTGTGAATATTTACATCCCAAAGATCTCCCTCTTGAAGTTGGATCTACATGAACACAAAAGTCCTCCTCTGTGCAGAGCCAGTCCCAGGATCCAGCCCCTAAGGAAAGAAGTCACTGTCATTCCTAAGGTAATGGTGGAGAAGGAAACTAGACAACTGCACTTGTCAGTCCACAAATTCAGAAAATTGTTCCACCTTAGGATAAGAAAGAGATTCAGGAACATAAATGGCAATAGATAAATTTATTTTGATACCTAATAGTGAAAGAGTGAGAATTTATTTGCTGCAGAAATGGACATGGTCGATGGACAGGAACTGAGAACTTTTTAAATAGTACAATATGACTAGGCTTCCGATTTTAGCTTTTAACCAATAAACATAGAGAAAACAATCCTGACACAAATAAAAATTAAATCAGTGTTTGTCCAGTAAACACCAGAAAACCCCTGGAATTTTTTTTTTTTTTTGGTACCTAAGGGCTTGTCTACATGGAGCAGTAATGCGGGCTATGAGGTGTGATTTCTAAAGCACACTAAAGTGTTACACATTAATTGGTCTAGGTAGATCCTGCTCATGCACACAAATCATTCCCTAGTGCTCTTTAACATAGGACTATTTGAAACAGAGAGATTACTTATTACTGTATTTACAACTAATGTATATAATATACATTCCTCATTACAGTATATACACAGAGGAAAGTTCCCAAAAAAACAATTTTTAACATCTATGTAGAACTCAAAAATTGCTAAAAATAAACCCTCAGCAATGAAATTAATAAAATCCCCAAACCAGAAGCCCTAAAAATGATTAATGTTGTTTACATTGAATATTTAATACTAATGTGCTTCTCCTCCAAAATGCATCCAAAGCTAATTACAAATAGAGTTTGTGGTTCTTGCCCTTGGCCGGTATCTAAATCTGGACTGATCAAAGAGGAAAAGATGTAGTGGCTCCTACATGGTTATTAGTGGACTGTGATGCATATAATAGGATTAGTACATATTTGATACAGTTGACAAGTTGAATTTAGCAAATGAAATACCCTGACATTCAGGACCAGATTGGAAGGTATTGGCAAGGAAACATGAAAATGTCTATCTGTGTTCCAAATAGTATATATGATCTTTCACCCTACAACACATTTTGGCCTACTTTTACCTTGTACTGTAGTAGTAAAAAAATGGATTTTTGAAAAGGACAGTGGCAAATTTTATGAAGATCGCTGCATGTATATTGCAGTGTTGTACTCCAAGAATGTCCTCTCTGTATTGCTATTACAGTTTTTAAAAATAATTTTCCTGTGTCCTAAGGAACCTTTTCCACTAGTGGCATTGGCCATAATATCATAGGTATCTTACATTATCTTATTGTTTCTTGAAATAAAAAATTACAACGTTTTTGGTAGCCAAAGAGAGTATAGACAACATGTATTGCATATACATGGCCGTATTCTGGGGTGGGCTGCACACTTTTTGGTGGTCGGAACATCCTACCAGTTGTAAAATAAAAACACACTGCTGATTAAATGTGCCCAACTCCTGACGGGCACAAAATTAGCAGATCTTGGGGAGAGGGGTGTCTTGTTTTTGCAAAGGCATTCCACACAGTTACTTAAAAGGCTGGGCAAGGGTAATGTTAGACCCTCTGCTACGACAACTCACAAGCAAAGCTAAAAAAAAAAGAATAGATTTTTGTGTGCATCAGCTGCACTAATTATTCCAGGGCAGTGCAAGAATAACTCATGTGCAGGACTCTGCAGACAGTCATGAGGCCATTTCACGAATGGCTTGTCAGGTACATGTGGTAATATTTGTTACATCTGGTCACATTTCACATGATTTGAAGTGGTTTTTAATCCATTGAAAGTGTCATTCTTGCTTGTGGTGCATTCTGTAGCAGGAAAGCCCTGACATAAAGTGCATGTTGGGCCTGGAGCAAAAGTCCTGGCCCTGAGGGAGACCTAAGTTTAATAATAACCTTAGCACTCCCATATTCTGGGTTGACAGAAGTGTTCTGACATAAAACTCATTTCTGGGGGCTTAGGTGTGATTGTCCATTGTTCTTAATGCTGCTCAATGCATAGAGCAACTTGTTAATTTCCCCATCATTGTTGGACACAGTGATATATAATTCAGATCATCCTCTTAATTGAAGAGAAAACCCTAAATAAATGTACACTATAATTTCAGATTTCATCCTTTGTCCAGCATGTTCCTGGTCTCCCGTGACCAGACTAGCCCCATCTTGACAAAAGCACTTCTTCTTTCTGAAATGGAGTGGAGGGATTACTAAATGGTTTATGAAGACAAACCACAAAACACATGCTGTGAGATTCAAAACATCAATGTACAGTATTTATTCCTCAATTGTATCTGGCTTGCTATAGAGTCTCTTGCTGCGTAAAACGTGCTGTGTTTTGATCGACATCGTCCTTCTGTGCACTGCAAAACTCAGCATACTTAGGGTACCGGATGTCAATGCAATGGCACAGTCTTCCTGGGACAGTCCATTAAATTACAAGAGACAACCACTGTGAGACGGATGCTAGTTAAAGAATTTTTGAATGTCCACAATGTACTTAAGGGATGAAATTCCAGCCCCGTTGAAGTCAATGGCAAAACTCCCTATAGTGGGGTTAATACCCCTTTAAGGGACAGTCTAGCACTTACAGCCAAGCAACCTAAGTTCAGTCAAGGAGTGCCCTGCCCCACCCTGGAACTGGGCTATATAAGTGGGAAAAAGAAGCTGAGCGAGAGAGAAGGGACCAGAAGCCACACTTGAAGCTATCGGTTGCAGGACCCTCAGGCTCCAGGGCATTAGCCTGATCTGCTTCGTAGAGGCTTTGTTTTCTGGCTATAAGTTTGGTTGCTCTGATTCAAGGCACTTGAACTTGGTTAAGCTGCTCCTCCCCTGACTTGATACATATGGGAAATGGAGAAAGCCTGTCTGCTTCCTAAAGCAATAAGAGAACTGGAAACTCTGCTGGCTAAGGTTGGTTTGGATGCCTTGTAAAAGGGGACTTTGGGTGGTTTTGGTTAGCTTGGTTTTAGCCTCCCGTTCTATAATCCTTTACACTTCCATTGACCTCAGTTGGGCAAGGATTTCCCCTAAGGACTTTAAGTGTTACTGCTTTCTAAACAAAGTTTAAATAGTGTGCTAAACACAGACATCTCAGAAGGTTAGAGTGATTACACCTGAAAATTTCTATCGTCTTTTTCTATTTTCATTGCCTGAACAAATAGCAAAGCCTATCTTATTCTGCTTTCTCTGTATCTTTGGTTAGCATCTCTAGAAACTTAGACACAATAGTCTGTGGTTTTCTCTTCAGACAGAGAACCAATGGAATTAAGTAGGGATGTATTTTTCCCTTTGGATACTTGTAGCCATTATTGGGGGAGTTTTCATGTTTGCTGAACCTTCGTTCATTACTGTTGATTCCTTTATTTCTTCCTTTATTTTTCTCCTCCTATTCCTGCACTTCCAGCATTAATAGTGAACCTTTGAGTGTAAATCTGTCCAGAGGAATATACCAGGGTGAAGCATTTCAACCATTTCACTAAATTGCTCTTTTAGTGCTACACTGAAGGTAATGTTATCTCTTATCAAGTTCAAGTCTTTGCCTTTAAGATATTTTTATGAAGGTAATCACTGGATGATCCTTATTATTTTGGGGATGGCAAAGATAGAGACAGTTCCTAAGTGAAGCTGGTCTTCAAGATCAGCTGGAAGATCTAAACAAGTACATATTATAACAGCTATATTTCAGGGATCATGATGGCATCAAAATTATTTCTTTGGAGGATCATCAGACTCAGTATTCTGCTCTTCCATTTCAATAAACAAAGTTACTTTCAGTGACATATTTGATGTAGAAGAATCCAAAGAAACTGAATTTTCTGCCCATTTGAGATGAACACAAATGCTTTTGACCTAACTCTTGACAATGTATACATTTTTCTGTAGAACAACAATATGTTTTCTTTGCTGCAGGCCATTGAATCACCTGTTTCCTACCATTTTCTTCAACTTTAGGAATGTAGAGTCAGATAAAGTCATAAAGTGATGATTGATCATCCATTTGCAGTATCAATTAGCAGCTTTCATATTTACACCTTACACCAGTTAGAATGAGAAACAACCACCCAGTGAATTCGCCGCTGTGAAGATGAAAAATAACATGAGCTCTGGCTTTGTACAGAGCCATGTTTCAGATGCCCGGTTCACCTTCCAGAAATTTCCAGATTCTGGAAAATCAAATCCCTCAAAGTTCACAACTCCACCCTCCCACTTGTGATTCTGTACATTAGAGGAGAGTGATACATACACATTACACAGTTCATTATGGTGCAGTGTTTAGACCTGTGTTCTCACAGAATCACAGTCTCTATGGTTTGAGCTGCAGTGCCTCTGCAGAGATCCAGCCTTCGGGAAAGTGCTGTAACAGTGTAGGCTGAGGCACAGTCTAACAGTGAATATGTTATCTGAAATGGCCCCAGGCTTTAGTGATACCCCCTTCATTAACATGGAGCAACATCATACCACTTCCCTTGTTCCTAACTGGAAGTGCAACAGTGGCATACTGACTTAGCTTTTGACTGAGTAGGTTCATTTAACCTCAGCAAGAGAGAAGAGAATGTTCTGAAACACAATGTTAAAACCCATTCAGCCACCCACTCCCAGCAAAGCACAGACATTTCTGACTTTGGATTTCGTGAGCTCTGTGGGGATACAGTCACGCAATGCCCACAGCTACCAATAACACCTGACATTTTAATAATACCTGACAGTTCTGTTCAGCCTTTCTTCCTACAGTGCTGTACAAAATATATAAACACACTTACAGGAATCGCTTCTCCCATCAGTGAAATGGAGCTGCTTTTAATTATATATATGTGCACCTGTGTGGATACCCTGCACTTTGCATAGGGTTGGCAGTGCAATCTGGCTCATTGCTGTCACTACGCTGTTTGTCTTTTACATTACATGGGCTCCCTAGTAACTGCACGAAGGATTATGGAGTCTCTCTCTGCTTCTGCTGTAAGCCTAATAGTGCTGGCGGTGGGAGTGTTTACTTGGTCCCACAGCCCTATAGAGAAAATCAGGCTACTTCTTTCCCCTCTCTTCTGACAATCTTAATGGAACAGGCAGTAAAGACTATTTGGGGTGGCGGGGGGGAACCTGTGTTGATTGCTCATAGGAGGCACTGATTTTGGGCGTGTTCATCTTTCTAGTCAAGGTCCTGTATAGAAGGAGGAGGAAAAATGGCTGATATCTTGTAGAAATCACACTAAAAGTATCTCTCATAAAAGCTTCTCTCATAAATGCTATATGAGGCACCTATAAATGGGGAGGTTGCCCTTGGCCACAGGGTTTTCAAGTCCCAACTGCTGGCTAAGAGTATCTCTCGAAATCCATTTATCCTCTCAGAATGGATAAGGGTTTTTTATGATTCCTTCTTGTTCTTCAAGGATACCTATCAGACCATCTCACAAACCCACAGAATCTATTTCTAGGACAGAATTATTATTTTTTTCTCATTTCAATATTTTTTTTAATGCTCTTTAATGTTCTTATGCTGGAGAAACATTCTGAGAGCACGTTATTACATCCAGATCCTGCATATGAGTGCTGTGGGGTGCTGAATATCTTTAATCCACGTTGATTTCAGTACTTGTGGCACCTTAGAGATTAACAAATTTATTTGAGCAAAAGCTTTCGTGAGCTACAGCTCACTTCATCAGATGCATCCGATGAAGTGAGCTCTAGCTCACGAAAGCTTCTGCTCAAATAAATTTGTTAGTCTCTAAGGTGCCACAAATCCTCCTTTTCTTTTTGCGAATACAGACTAACACGGCTGCTACTCTGAAACTTGTTGATTTCAGTGGGAGTCGAGGCCGGTCAATACCTTGCAGGATCCAACTCCTGGTTTTCATAGAGTATAGTGTGTGTGCGATGAGCTACAAGTATTCATTCAGCTTGCAAAGTTTAATTTACACATGCAGTTTGTGCTGTTCCAAATATGCAAGAAAATTGCGGGATAAATTTTATCACCATGTAGGTCTAATCCTTTGTTTGAAAAATCTGATGATTATTGCTATTATTTGTAAAATGTCAAAAGTGTGCGAGGCACTGTACAGACATGTAGAACAATGATCTCTTCCCATACCAAATTATCTTCAGACTGCATGAAAAATAATATTTCCGTGTCACCAAGAATCTGCACCCTATTTAATACTTTCAGAATATAAGGAAATGACCTGACCACCCATGTATTTTTAAAAGTAAATATCAAGTGACTTTAACATTAGTCATTACATACACATTGCATAGTGTATAGTCAAATAAAATATTTGTGTTCAAATACTATGGTAATGAGAGCCGTATAAAAAGATAGCTGAGATTATTAGACAGCTATTTTGACATTATTGCTAGTTGCCCAAGGTGAAAGTTATAATAGTAAATGTTTTTATACCAAAACATAAAAAAGTGTCTCTCTGGCAAGTGGACTGGAAAAATGGTATGTCAAAAACACTATAATGCAATTAATCTCCACTCCTGAAAATATTTCTATCATGCAGGATAAAACCAAACAGACTAATCTTAGCTGCATAGACATGCATTTTATAGTGTTTCATTTGCAAGATCTTTTATTTGTTGTTCTAATTTTTCTTCTTTGTTGATGATGTACTTGAAATGCCAGTTAATTTTTCAGAGTTGTCAACTGCTTATTTGTTAATGCCAACACACTTCTTAACTATACTCGCATCGTGTTATTTTTAATATTAGGACAGTTTAAAAAAGAATTGCGTGCGGTAGCAGAAGAACTCAGTGCTAGGTTGAGACAAGGCACCAAAGATAGGTTAACCCCAAAGGTCATGCTTGACTTGAGTGAAAAAGGACACTAATTTATTTTCAGACATTTTCAAATGATAAAATTCTTAAACCACTTACTAGTAAAACCTGTTATAGAATTGACCAGTAGCATAGCATGTTGTAACGAGCTAGCCCTACCCCATTAGCTGGATTGCAGAGGGATGTGGATCAAGAGAGACGCTGTGGGACTAGGATTAAAACAAAGTGTTCTGGTGGTGGGTGGTGCAAGTAAAGTCTTTGGGCTTGTCTACACAGGTGTTTTAAAGCAAATCAAACCAAATGAAGTTTGAAAATGGTTGCATACACACAACACAATCCATGACTGCCGCTAGCTCCACATTTGCCATGAACTCTGGAGTCTGGTTGCCAAGTGTATCAGGTTTGCTGTGCATTGAATTAGTGGGGTCTGCTGTTTGTGTGGATTCAATTGCTGCACACCACTTTTGTTTGCATGCTTCCAACAGCTATCCCACAGTCCTTAGCAAATTAATCATTACTGACCTTTCCATTCACCTCTCCTTGCTCTGGTGTCAAGTTCTCAAGACATCTACTCCCCCCTTTAAAAACTGGTGCAGAACCAGAATTTGCCCATTTGCTCCTGGATCTAAGTGTATCGGCATTCTTGCAATATAACCATGACAGCACTACAGAAGCCCTACAGCATGCCTCGTGCAGCTGCTTGGAGGCGTGTTGAGACTTTGGATTTCCTTGTCATGTGAGGAGAAGTGTCGGTGCAGGAAGCTCCAGTGGCCAGCCACCAGAATAAAGACCTGTTTGGGGATGTTCCCAAGCACACGTCCAAGAGGGGTCATGACAGGGATGCTGACCAGTACTGGATAAAGAACAAGCAGCTTAGGAGTAAGTACATTGAAATGAGGGACACAAGGAGACAATCTGGCAGGGGATATGTGACCTGTCCATTTTATGGTGAACTGGACAGAATGCTACACTATTATATAGCATGACCCTGCCAACACTGTGGCACCTGCTGGCTGCACTCTCCCCCACACTGAGAATGACTGGCAAGGCCCACTGGAGGTTGAGCAGGAGGGTGCTGGAGAGGAGCTTTCCCCTAAGATCCAGGATCTGTTGGAGACCCAGGACCCTGATATCACCCAGCTGGAAAGCCAGCAGCAGTCATGCCCTCTGCAATGTACCCCAATTTCTGCCCGACATCAGCCAATCCCAAGTCCTAGCCAAAAATCCAGACCAGGACTGAAAAGGCAGAACTCCTGGACGGAACTTTGTCATGTAAGTACCTATCATTTCAATGTATTTATTATTATTGTGCTATACAGCCGTTCTGTCTTCTGCTCCAGGTACCCCATGGTCACTGCCATTTTAGACAGATGAGAGCAAGGAGCTGTTCTGAGAATCCAGCCCTCGCCTCCCTCTGTAAACTCACACTGCCTGTTCGGCCCCACTGCACATGTTTCCAAAACGGTGGCTGCTTTGCCTGGGCAATTCATACTCCTAGAGGAATTCTCCGCCTAAAAATTCTGTGCACAGTATTTTAAAATTCTGCAAAATGCTACATATTTTATTTGTAAAAATAACACAATATAATCACACCGATTTCAATTGTTTTGGTAATTTATTTCAAAATACCTGTCAGCAACTATGTCTGTAACAATACAGACAACAAAAAAGATTCCCCCAGGAGTAGAAAGTTAAAGAAACCCCTATGACAATCTAGCTCCTGTTTCTCTGTTATGTTTTGTCAGCCACCTCAGTCTGAGAGTGTCACACATGCCAGCTGGACACATCTTGGGGGAAAACTCTGCCCCTCCAGTCTTTTAGTGGATTCTTGTTTTTTTGCCCTGCCCCATAGGGTTACAATTTTTCAAGTTGCCAAATAGAGGGTACTGCCACAGGAAGCGGGGGAGGGAGAACTGGGGTAGGTGGGTACAGATGTGGGGGTGCTGAAGGGGTGGGTATGTGTACTCTGAGGAGGTATTTTGGGGGTACCCGTGATGATATTTTGGGGTGCTGGAGGAGTAGGTGTATGTACTGAGAGGGAGTATTTGGAGGGTGTTTGAGGGGGTATTTGGGGGTGCTGGAGGTGATATTTGGAAGATACTGGAGGGATGTATGTGTGTACTGAGAGGAGGGTATTTGGGGGCACAGGAAGGGGCTGTGCAGGGTCCCCGTGGCCCAGACACCTGCACTCCCTCCCCCAGAACCCATCTCTGAGGTTCCTCCAGAAGAAGATGGAAGAGGCTGGGAAGATCCTAAGGGAGGTAAAGTCATGTATGCATACTAAAAAAGTGCTATCATGTCCTGTATGGAATGTGAACAATAAGTGACTTTTTCCTCCATATTTCCATGGCACTTACGACAATCAAACCATCAAGGACCATGCCTTTATCTACTGCTAAGAGGCAAGCCAGCCTGAGGGGTTGGGAAAGGAAGACTCAGCTCAAGAGGTTTATAGAACTTATGATAGAGTCCCAGGAGAAGACCACACTAGCTGAGAAGTGCAGGCAGTACATGGTGACCCAGACAGAGAAGGAAATGAAGCTCTCCCAAGAGATCATGGCAGTGGCCAAGAACAGTGTTACAGAAGCCAAGGGCAGTATCACCATGGCCCAGGACAGCATGGAAAAAGACAGGGAGATGCAAGGCAACTGAGACCAACTGTGGCTACTGAGACCATCAACAATTCTTCCCCTCTTTACCCATTCAGCACTTATCCTAGAGACCATTCTCCTCTCAGATCCATCATCTGCCCACCAAGAAGACTGGCTTCTGGAAGCCCAGCACTTTTGACCCCTGCAATGCACCTGCAAATTTTGAGCTGTGGTACTCAACCCCAGAACTCCCACATGCAAGAAAAGGCAGAAGGAAGACCTATATGTGCCTATAACTTTAAGCTACCACCACCACCTTGTTAGTTTTGCACTGTTTGCATTGTTGCACTTTCAGTTTGGTTTGCACTGTTGCTTTGTTTAAAGATTTCCTTTTTGTTAGTCAGTGAGTAGATTGTTCTCGTAAATGTATTTGCAAATAAAAAGCTATTATTTATCCTTCGGTTCAATTAAACTTTATTTTTGACCTTGTTACTGTTCCTTCATAATAAAAACCTTTTAAAATCCATTTTGATCCATTATGACTCATCGTAGCATGTAACACACAAAATCCTTTAAATGAAGCTAAAATAATCCATACGGCTTCACAAAAGTATATAGGCAATGTCCCACTTCTACAACCCACAAGCAATACTGGACTGCTCACAGTCTATCTCACCCCCCATGGATTAGCAGCTGAATGCACAGCTACACATGTTCAACCATGAGACTCAAAATATGAACAATAGGCATCCCTGACAATATTCTCCCTGGTGTTAGCATCCTCTATGGGATGCCATGCTGGCTGTTTAAACCACCAAGCAAGCATCAGTACTTCAGCCTCCCACTGATCATTGAGGCTTTCCCCTTTGGTCTCACAAATATTGAGCCGAGCACAGCACAAAGCTATAATGGTCAGGACATTTTTTTTCTGCTGCTTCCAAATGATTCTATGACAGAGTGCTGAGAGCTAACAGCTGTCCCAACACTCTGATCACTTAAGCTCTGATTGCTTCCCCCAAAGAAGACTTGACTGAGGAATGAAGTACTTACCTAATCAGACTTGGGGCTGGGAGCATTAAGGAGCTAATTGTCCTGTCAGCTGGGAGGGGTAGTTAAAAAAGCACAGGAAGGAAACACAAAGGGGAAAGGCTAGCAGAGCTGAGGCAGAAGGGATTTCAGGAGGATGAGATCTCTCCCTGGGGAATGGTCTCCACACGACTAATGTCCATAGTGGTCTTGGGGTCAAACACCCCTTTCTCCATTAATTTAAATAGAACTGAGTTCTGAACGATCCTCTCATCATAGACCCTCTCAGAACACCCTGCATTTCTGTCTGTATACCTGCTGCAGTGGTTGACCATTGTGAATAAACACTCCTTTCTGTTTATAAATTCTGCACCCGGGCAGTGGGGCAAATGATAATTAGCTGTCCTAATACAGTTTGGGAACCCCATGTGTGCAAAGCCATCACTAATCTCCTGAGCATTATAACCCAGCTAGCTAGTACTTTAATGGCATAGCAGACCTGCATGAGATTGGTCCCAACGGTTCATCTCTCCAAGCCGAACTGGTTGGCTACAGACTAGTTACATTCTGGGGAGGCCAGCTTCCAGATGGTAATGATGACTTGCTTCCCTACAGGTATGGGAATGCATTTTGGTACACTGTCACTATAGCTCTGCACAGATCTCAATCAAAGTAGCCCTCCCCATCCCAAAGTTCTCGCACCACTGCTGGTGATCCCAGGTCTGCAGAAAGATTCTCTCCCATCAATCCACGCTGGTTTTCCAGTCCCAGAAATGGCACTGAGTGCTGTGTAGCTGATCCAGGAAGTGGTCGTCTAGTTCCAACAGCTCAGCATCCTCATCCTGTTGCAAGAAGCTTCATGGTATTCTCCTGCTACCTGGAGGAGCCACTGATTCTGCCACTGAACATTCTCCTGCACCCACACCTGCACCATCTTCTCGGTGGTGCAGTGGACAGAGGCCAGTGCAGAATGTGCCCGGGTTTGAATGCTGTAATACAGCCCTAGCAGCCTCTGCATATTCACACTTGCTGCCATAGCAGCATGGTGCATTTCTGGGTCCTTGCTGGCAGACAACAATTTGAAAATGATGCTAGCCCTCCCAGAAAGGAAGAATAGGGCAGAGACAGTGGAAACATGATTTTGGGATTTTTTATTTCAACCTGTCTGGCTTCTGCTTTGCATACTACAATTCACAGTGAAAACAAACCCACAATGCACACTGCTCGGCTGTGAAGTAAAGAACCATGGGATAGACCCCAAGAATGCTACATCCTCACTTCTCAGCAAACTGCCACCGTGTGTTCACACAACTCAAATTGGACAGGCATCCCATGTGCATGCTATTGGTGAGACTTGCATACTGCAGATTACCAGATGCTCATCAAAAACCTTCACATTAAATCCCTTATGTAAACAGACCCTTAAACTGGAGTGAACTAGCATTGTGTGCCTTGCAGCAGCCCTCTGAAATAGTTCTTCTGCTAAAGCAAAATGTTTTTCTAGATTCCATCACAACAGCAAGATAATTATATCACTCAAATATTAGAGACTTTCTAATTGTCAGAATACTTTCAATCAAATAACTGGTAAAGAATCCAGGATGGCCATCATGAGAGAACATGTTGAAAAGCAGAGGTATGTAAATATCATCCTCTTTCTTACTGTTTGGGGCTGCAACTTTTCTACTGTTTGAGGCTGTGTGTCCCTGATAGCTAAGAATGGACCTGACCCGATGAGCACTGAAGTCAGTGGAAAAGCTCCCACTGACTTCAGTGGACATTGAATTAGACCCAATAGGGGCTGCACACCAAGATTAAATTATTATTCTGTGTGGCTATGGAGACATATGTAACCAATTGTCAGCAATTGTTGAAAGAAATGAAAACTGAGTTGCAGCACTTAAAGGTTGGGGCAGCCAAAAGAGTTTGTACGAGGGTTAAAAAAACAAAACAAAAAACTATATCTAAGTGTAGTGTAGAAAGAGGTAGTTTTAAAACTGTTGGATCCCAAGTAATTTTATTCTAAAAATGGTTAGTTTAGAGAAACAAGAAATGGTAAGCCAGCTCTATTAATTGTTTCTCTTACTGCCAACTCGGGGATGTCTCCATTATTTAGTCACACCAGCTTTTTTCCATGCTTTAGGGGACATCCATGATCAAGCAAAATAAGGACAATTATTAAGCATAGCTATTTTATTATTAAAGACAGGAAAAGAAACATTACACAAAACACAAATGACTAAACACAAATAATAAACTGGTTACTTCTGTTACAAACTCTTGTGTATGTCTCTCTGTGGAGAGCGTTTAACAGAAATTATACCTTTGAGAGTGGACCGCATCTGAGGGGCTCTTTTCTCTTCGTAAGTGAAGACCAAAGTATATTGTTGTCCACAATTACTGTGAATTCAGTTTTAGTATCTTATTAGATGCTTAAAACTGTTTAGGTATGAGCAAAATAATTTGTTTAGGGGCAAATGAAATCTGTCTAGTTATTAATAATAAACTAAACAGTTTATAGCTGGACAAAGTAAGCAATCTTAACTATGAAATTCAAAGAAGATTTTTAAATTAATTACTTTGAAGAAGCCATGTAAGGAGCTGTCCTAAGCCAGGCCAATTACAAATATTAAGAATCTTAAATCCAGCTATATCCCACTATTTTGCTGTTTACCAATGTCTAGCCCCTATCTCTGCTCCAGGCGATTAAACAGTAGAAACTGATAGTAATTTAAAAAGAACAGGAGTGCTTGTGGCACCTTAGAAACTAACAAATTTATATGAGTATAAGCTTTTGTGAGCTACAGCTCACTTCACGAAAGCTTATGCTCAAATAAATTTGTTAGTCTCTAAGGTGCCACAAGTACTCCCTTTCTTTTTGTGAATAAAGACTAACATGGCTGCTACACTGAAACCTGACATAGTAATTTAAGTTACAACAGAATTTGCATAGCCCAGTAAAATCATTACAAGAGTTTTAAATCTAATCCATTGGCAGTCTTAGTTAACTTTCTCTCATCAATCCAAGTTGAGGTCTTGGGGAGGTTTACCTTGGGTTGGTTTCTTCCTGAGTCTTCTCTGTCTGTGGTAGCATGCTTGTAGAGCGGGACCGGATGAGTCATGGAGTGCTTGCTGTCTAGGCAGAGTAGCAGAGGGGCGGTGTGTAGGATGCTCACTTCAGAGTCTTTTATACTCTTCTCCTTCCTATTTTCATGAAATGATAGGAAAACACACCTCTCACAGGCTAGTTTAAATTCAAGTTGGTTGTTGTCACTTTCATTGGCATCACGCCTGCAGGGTTGGCTTAGCGGACACTTTCAGCTCCTGAGTATGCAGTTCATTTAATGAATATGCAACATTTATTTAATTGTCTTTGTTCTTTTCCCAGCAAGAAAGATCCAGATAACTTTTAAAGTTAGTTTTAATTCTTTCTTTGTATTCAGTCCATTTTTGAGACTTGATTTTATTAGCATTTGAGTGGAAATAAAATTGTTTTCAAACAGTCCAAACATTCCTGTCCTTTATACACAAGTTTTTAGCTCCCAGAAGAGACTTTTTAAATTAGATAACTCTTACAAAGACTTTAGTTTAAATATGTAATAGTTGACTCTGCAGAACAATTTCTGGAACGCCAATTTTCTTGTCTTCCTAAATTGTTGAGGGTTTGCTTGTGCACTGCCTGTAACTAATTCATTCCCCATTAATATAAATATTTTGCACTTAAATGGCCTCTTACATTAGTAATTAGTTTTGCATCAAATGAGCTTACTATATTTATATATACAACATCTTATTATTCATACAACAATGCTATCAGGCAGTTACTATATGAAGGTTTACATTTAGATAGAACATATTTACCAATATACATTTTGAAAGCTTATGCCATCTTAAACATTTGAGAAACAGCAAAGGTTTTCATCTTTAAATGGAAACGTGAGTTGGAAGTAAACAATATCTTCTGAAAAACATTTCCCACCATAAAAGTTCCCCAAGTTCAAAGAAAAAAGACTTTAGGGGGTTTACAAAATAAATCAGTTTCAATAAGGATATTTCTGGAATTCTTTGTGTAGGTTTAAACTCAAGTTTTCCTTTAAAAAGAAAAGAAGGAGCTGGTGTAGGCTCACTTTACAAATATATTTATGGCTCTGATAACACACCCTACGTTCCTTTTTACTCTACTTAAAACATGAATAGTCTGTCTTTGTAATGTTTGCTTGTCCTTGGGAGATAAAAACAGAAACCTTCTGGAATTTCTTTGATTAGCTCTAACACTTTGTAACGTAAATAGCTAAATATATGTATTGTTGTATTTCCAAGCAGCATGGCTATAACATTCTTGTTGCTATATCTTAACATTTAGGAAAGGTGAAAACAAGTTTGAAATTAAGTTATAATTGTATTAATCTGTGTTTGCATTAATATTGAGGTCTCTTCCTCACATAAGAAGAAATATACTGTAGAAAACAGGTGAACTTCCTACTGTAGGCCAAATTCTATTCATTGTTACAATGAGATGATAGGATTGCACGGGTATAAATGAGCAGAATTTTGCCCATATGTTTAAAATCTGTGGCTGAATTCTGCAGTCCTCAACCAAGCAAAACTTCTATTGGCATCGGTAACAGTTTTGCTCAACTGAGGACAGCAGAATTTGGCTCTGTGTGTTTTTTTCACCTTCAAAAATATAAATTGCCTTTTCTTCACATGCTTAACTATATCTCCACCCTGCTCTGGATGGCCTGCGTGCCTCTTGCTTTTGTTTCAGATACACAGCTTTTTCCCTCCTCCTTATCTTTCTTCAGAGAAAGCTTGGGGCTGATAAGAAAGGGTAGCAAACTGCTTATGCACAGCCAGCACTCTGCAGTTACTCCCTATGTACCCTGCACTGCCAGACACCTAGTAATGTCCTTCTCTACTTCCCCTTCTCCTGCTACTGTTGGTATAATTGCACAAAACAGCTGTTAATCGGGCTTTGTATCGTCAGTATAAATGTCAAAACGTGCTGTGACCTCACACAAAGTGTACCTTTTACTGGGTGCTTCACAAAGCATAATATTCTCCATGCCCCACAAAATCCTGCAGAATCCCCCCACTCCACGCCACAGGGAACAGGCATTTTCAAGATGCTCCATAAGTAATAGTTTCCCCCCAGGTTTTCAGACAATTTTCAAACCTTTGGATTACCTGGATAAGTCAGAGGCTTTTTAAACTCTCTGGATATTTGAATTTTGCACACTGATCACACAGCCAATCCATATTCCAAACAGTATATGGAAAGTCACAGACATTAAGGTCCAAATGTTACCTGTCAAGCACAGCCCTGAGTAAGGGTTAAAGTAGAGGGGAACTGAGCTATTGTTCCAGCCTTAGAAAGCTCTATAGACTAGTGTGTGCAGGGAAGAGTACCAGGAGAGGGCACGTGCCATGTCCCTACCTACTCCCCACTTCTTTGGAGTGGTTAACATGCACAGGGATGTCCTTGCATGCATGGAAATGCATGGGCTTCTGTATTTGCTAAGCCCAAGGGAAGAGGGCACACGGATGTGTGTGTGAGGAGGAAGGCTCTTTACATCCATCTCACCCCTTTACATTAGTGCAGGCAATGGCCATAATCTGATCATATAAGTGATATGCTGTCTGGCAATTTAATGCCAGGGGTGATGTCATGCTTTCCTGTGGGGGAAAAAAAAAAAACTATGGGAGAATTGTCACATCCACAGAGTGGGCAGGGGACAGAGACCTACCCTGCTGAAATCTCATGAGCTGCAGAGAAATCCCGTGATTCTTGGAGTACCCACAAGAAATCTGCATGGAGACCCAGCATCGCCCCACTACTCCTTAGGGGCCCTGTATCCCTTTGGCAGCACAGCTCCCTTAGGAGCCAGGCTCTTATTAGTTCTCTGCCTGTAGGTGGGCCCAAAGATTTGTGTGTGGAGTGGGACCCTGTGTGAGATAATGATTGAATGTCAGCATTACTTTACCTAGAAATATCCCTGCAGACTTGCAACCGAGAGTGACTCTCCACTGATCTGATCCAAAACCATGGAGCCCCAAAAGTGAAGCATCTGCAGACTCGGAGGAATCATGCCCCCTCAGCCCAGGCCCTGCTTGCTAACAACATTTGGATCAAAGTGGGAGAGGGGAATTCAAGTCCTTTCATCATCTGCTTGAGAAAAAATTAAAGTGATACTCTGGCCCCACTTACACCAAAAGGTCCCTTTTTTTTTGGTAATTGTGCTAGCACCCTAAGGAATGACTCCATCCGCAGAAAGGTTTGCCTTATATGTAGTCTGTCCTTAGCTGTAGCATTCTAGTCATGCATCCATGTTCTACAGTTACCTGATGAAATTTGTGACTAATGAATACTCCTGGGGCCATGTCCCTAATGGCTTCCAAGTGCTATCTAACCTGGCTTATGACAGCCACATATTCCATTTAGTCCTTCCAAGGTCATTTCACTTCTAATGAATACTAATTTCTCCATGCTCAGCCACACTCTTCGTCTTTATTGCAGTAACAGACAGATGGTTGCAAACTATTTATTTTATAATGAAAGTTAGTAAAGGGGACTGCATAAAGGCCCAGAAACTAACATCTGCCAAGTAGAAATGGCCTCGAACTAAGGGTGGAACAAAGCTGTACTCGAAAATGGAGATACTCTAGTGCAATGTTTCTCCAACAGTACTACAGAGACTGCTGGTTGCTGACAGCACTGCTTATGTCACAGGGGTGAAACATCTGTCACTCTGTAACCCATGATCCTTCCAGTTAGTTGTAGCCTGGTCCAGCACTCTTCGAGTAAATGCCCAGCCAGGCTGACGTAATTTTCCTGTTTGCAGACACAATTTGTGCCTGCAAAAAATGCACCATTTTTTCTCCTGCCCACAAGTGAACTGTGTAGATGCAAATCATAGTGGCTTCATACCCAACTATCAAATTTGCGTCTGAAGCATATACAATAATTAGATACATAATTAGTAAGATTTTCACTCACAATATAATTGCAAGTGCAAATGTTGGATGAGTTACAGGTGAATTTTTTTTTTCAAATATGAACAGGGTCATTTCCACTCCTGGTTCCTACCAATGTTGCTACTGCCTCCTTTGACAGTTCTTAGCTGCCCTCTCTTTGCTATGGCATGAATCCCTAAGCCAGACTTGGCCATATTGGCCATCAAATGCATACAAATGGTTCCGTTCATCCATTTCATCATCTTCTCTGGGACAGCAAGTCTTGCACAGAAGAATTTTATTCCCTGTAAACCCATTCACTCTTAATTGCTCAAGTGCCTGCAACCTGCTTTTTAAGCATCCTCTGTGTCACTAGCAAGATTAGCAATGTTTCCCTGCTTTCTACTCTCACCATCCATCCAAGCAAGAACAACTTCCTGTGACTTCCTCTAGTCTCCATTAACACTGCTCCATAAATAATACCGAGGGTTTTGCACATCCTCAAACCTGTCCATTAGATGAGACACCATCTGCTGTCTAATGCCAAAGGGAGTAGAGTTTCTTTCCCTGTATCACCGCTCGACAAAACTTTCTGACTTTCCAAAAAAGGTAGTCAGGTGTTTTGGGGAATTGTTTTATCAAGTGCCCATCTTGTTGGTCTCTCTCTTCCCTCTCAATAATTACCCTTTTTAGAATGCTTTTATATCCTTGGAGACAAAAATTATATCTTAATGTGTACGGTCTCTACTGACTTGCATTGCTCTAGCTTCATGCTGTATTCTCCTTCATCTTCCTTCTAGCCCAATTATTCTGCTCATCGGGCCTTCCCTCCCATTGCAGAATCCATAGATAGATACATTTACAGGCTTTCATTAGTATTCTTCCTCCTCTCCTTTTTGTTGCCCAAAGTCTGCAGATTAGTACTTACTTCAGCTGTGGGTAGTGTCTGGAGCAGTGTCATTAGTGTTATCCATCCCAGGGATGATGATGATGATGTTATCATTTATTATTTCCATGACAGTACTACAAGTTAGTAAATGCCAAGATGACTTTCTTGTCTAAGAAGTAGAGCTGGTTGACAATCCTGCAAAAAAAAAAAAAAAAAGTCAATTAGTTGAAACAGAATTTTTTTTGCAGGAATTAATTTTTTTTTTAAATCAAAATTGTTGAGACATCATTTTGAAATTGTCATTTTCTAAATGAAAAATTCAGTTTTTTCTAGTTCCAAGCCACTTTTTGTTTCAAAATTTGTAAAAACGTTTAAATAGAAAATGACTGAAATTGAAACAAAACAATATTCAATATTATCAAAACAAATTTTTTCAATTAACCCAAATCAAAAAATATTGGATTTGTGGGACACAAACGTTTCTAAAATTGTGACTGTCCTGATTTGGGATAGGAACATTTTAAAAAATTTCATGGGACAGGAAAACAATTTCGTGCTCAGCCCTACCAAGCAGCAGCTAGACCAAACACAGCTACTTAGGTGACTGTCCATCAAGATTTTACCTTAATTGCTGCTTCTTGGAACCAACATTGCCCTCCAACACACACACACGTTTCTAACTCTTTTTTGTCATGCTGGTAATTTTAAAAGTCAATTACCAGAGCAGAAAGTTTGTCACAATGATTTTTATTTAAAAAATGTGGAATATTCACAGCCTGTCAAATCCCTCCTTCTGTGCCAAAAAGCCATGTAAATATACCAGTCCAACCATATTACTTGGTTGTTGTCTTTGTTCTGAAATTTTCTTAGGAGGTTATAAGATCCCCATTCTGCTTGCTGTAAAAGTGGAATTTTCTAAATCTCTCTAGTATGTACCTTCTGTCATGTCTAATAAAGAGGCAGCTGTGACAAAGTTGGCACCTACTATATACAGGAAATTCCTCTGCTTGCAGCAGGTGGGGAAACTGCTTCAAAAAGGCCTTTAATATTCTGCAAACAACTCAATTATTTATAATGGTTTTGTCCTTAGCCGTAAATTAAAGTAATGATCTCTTACAGGGAGAGTTAAAAAGCAGCAGGCAGGTTTTTTCTTGAAATGAATGAAATCTACATAAACACCTGTTTTGTTTTTAAACTTTATAGGAAATCAATGTGTTGACAGTAGCATTGGTCAACCAAGAGAGAGAAAAAAAATCTGAGAAACGAAGCCAAGGTCTAAAATCAGAGAAAGAGGCATTGTTAATAGGTAAGACAACTCAGTACTCAGTTCATCACTGCATATAACAACTAGAAAACATTATTGTGGAATAAGCAACCTGGAAACTAATGTTTATTGTTAATGTACGTTTGCATTTAACTTAATTGAATTAGAACTAAAGACTGTGCTGCTTATCATTCACATGTGTTCACACTGGTTACGGTCAAAACAGCCACATAATAAAATAAATAGAAACGTTTTGATCATAAGGGATACAGGACCAGTCCTACAAGGCTCACTCACATGACTAAGCCTTACTCACCTATGAAGACCTACTAATTTTAACATAAGCATTTCTTATGGAGGACAAGTTGCAGGATATGCGTCTATGCGTGTAAGGTGACAATAGATACTGAATTTAGTTGTTCCAGGGTCTCATGGAATAGAACAGCGTGAATGGTTATCTACCCATTGCACTAACAAAATAGGTATAAGAGAAAGGAATAGAAACAATATGGAACAAAATAAGGATGCCCTTAACAATTTCCTTTTTTTTTTTTTACATTAGGTGACAGTTTACAAGAATAGGTATGGGAAATACCACAAGGACAGTTAATACTTTAGCATACCTAATGAAAAACTTTAAAGGGAAATTGGTCCATTCAAGGAAATGAACTGTGACTGGCATGACATGATACAGTGAGGATGGATTGTGATATATAAGGTTGTTAGTTTGGGGGTTTTTTAATTTTGGATCAGACATTCCATACATAATTTCAGTCCCAGCATTTGGCTTCCTTTTCATTGTAACTATAAATGAATGCCTTTGATTTATTCATAGATAAATTGAGATAGATGACTTGGTATATTGAGAATTTTATGTAGAGCTTTTCTCCGCTAAGTGACCAGTTATTTGAATCCAGCCCACTTTGGTAATTATCCAAAGTAGTTACCACTTTATAGCTGTCCCATGGCTCATTTGAAGTGAGCATCTGGTCTCAGTCTGGTCCTAATGGGCAGATGTCCACATCAGATAACCATCATCACAACTGGTGGTCTTAATGGGAGCCAAGGACTGCATGGGCATGGAAACCCAACATTACTCTTTCCTTTCAAGATCAGGGATGAGGCACATTGGTGATTGGTGGGCGGAGACTTTGCCCTATATCTGCCCGTTCTCTAGAATTGTCAATATTTCACAAGCACTAAAATTCACTTAAGAAAAGCTGAATTACTAAGTTGGTATCATGCATCTCTAGTCAATAATTACAAGCATATTTTTAAGCAGCCTTTTATTTCATTTACATTAATTAAAAATGGGCCATAGGTACAGAAATCAGATCTGAAGGAGGTGTTTGGATCTGAAGTTTTGGTTCAATCTATAATGAAGATGGTGCCATTAGCAAACTGAAGACTGAATACAGGTTTGGATTTCCAACAGATCCAGTCAAAGTTTAGTGATATTTAGTTTGGGCCCATCTCTGCAATTATTGGCAGAGACCTTGATCCTGCAAAGATTTACATATGTGCTTATGTTTATACACTGTGGACGGCTATTTCCATTGATTTCCATGGGATGACCTGCTATGTAAGTAAGTTTTTGCAGGATCAGGACCAGAATTTGCAAACATAACTGAAAATCTGAAAGAGGAAAAGGAAAGATGTAAAATGAGTTAAGCTTTACTTATCTTTTTCTAGTGTTGCCAGTGTTTGGGAAACGCTGAAACGTAACGGGGATTCTATTTTAGTCAGTATCAGCAGGGTGGCCTGCAGTTCACAAGACATAGTGACCCATTTTTGTAATTTGTAAGCATTTTGCTCTTGCTCTGTTTATGCCTTAAAAATAAAGACCCTACCCCCTTAAGGTTTATTAGTTAAGAAACTCAACCAAAGGGAGTTGAAAATATCTTTGAATCTTGCTCTTCAACTCTCAGCAAATAGTGACATGCATGCTGATGACCATTCCATATACCCACTTTTCATGTAGAGAAGGAGAAATGGGATAATGCTTTTAATATCAATGCTGACATCCAACATCCTGCTTTCTCGATTCGTCACTATTATGCTGACACTTGATTTCCACTGCAGGAAAAAAAAAAAAAAAAAAAAAAAACCTCTAGATTGAGAATCTGACTCCTCCTCAGCCCTTTATTCCCAGACCTTTTAACATGATCTTGTAAATTGCAAGGAAGAAAGACAGAGCTTGCTCCCTTTTAAGGAAAAAAAATAAGTAAATACGGCAGGAAGGATTTGTGCTTCTCTCAGCAGCACTTCGGGGTAATATGTATTAAACACTTATCATAACTAGCAACAGTGTAATTATTAGAAAAATTTAAGGCAGTGCAGTTTCTGACACAGTTTATATGAAACATTTTCACAACAGAGTTTCCACTGAAGGGGAAATAGCAATAATTTTTCCATTTCAATATCTACTATTATATATTGGTAAATCAAGCATAAAATAGGTAATTGAAATGTTTCCAGCAAGTCTTTGTTTAGAAATCCCTTTATTCATCTGTATATTCCTTGGTCACTTACTTGCTAACTGCTGTCATTCCTGAAGATGAGCAATTGTGTTTATCGTGTTACTATGGCTGTGTTAAAAATGTACTGTTCTCTTTTGTTTGTTGAACTATGTAAGAAATATAAGAATCGTAACTCAGACTGAAAAACTTGCAATGACTTATTCAGAATTACTGTGTTTAGACATACGATATATTGCCTCAGGTAAGTTCAATACCTTGTGTGTTTGTTTTAATACAGGTATCATATCCACATTTCTTCATGTCCATCCTTTCGGCGCCAATATAGAATACCTTTGGTCTTACATGCAGCAGCTGGACTCTAGGGTAAAAAAAAGTTAATCAAAGTCTGGTTTCTTTGTAGAACTTTTGTTTTGTTCTTTACAGCATGTTAAACTCGGCATGAGTGTCCTTGAGAGAGATAATGGGATGTGGGGTTTGGGGATTCGCAGTCTACATTCATTCGCATATTACGTTGCACACATGTACCTGAGGTCTTTTGCCTTTCATTACTTTGCTGTGCTTTTGTGGCAAGGAAGGCTGTTGTATTAAATGGCAAAGACTACCACGCTGATTCTAGGAAACATGATTCTTATTTACTTCATGTAATTTGTAGGAAATAAATTAAGATGTAGGTTTAGCTCTGGCCACCAAAAGGAGAGAGGATGGCCAGACAGAGACCTTTTCTTGGGACTGTGCCTCTTAGAGAGCCTTGTACCCTGCAATGCGTCCCTCACCTTAACCCAATGCTGCCCCTCAGAGCTGAGAATGCTCTTGATACTTGGATCAGTGAGCCCTCTGCGCACTTGGAGCATGAATTATGCAGTACAAATGGAGAGAGGAGTATAAAGCACTGACAGGGCTGCAGGCTGTATCAGAGGAGCTACAGAAGTGGTCACTACCTCAGGCTATAGCATGCAGATGGACCAGGGGAAGAGACTACAGTAAGATAGATAATACACTGTCTCTCTTCTGACTTCATCCCATCCACATAATCAACACTGTGCTTATGAAAAATATTCTTTGCTCACTGGCTAAATGTGGTGATGCCTGTGTCAATGAAACAAAAGTCTGATTAAATAAGTGAAATTCATGTTCCTATTATCTCTTCCTCTGGCCAGTATAACTTGGTTCTAAATAAACCCTTTCCTTCTCAAGTAAGGAGTTAAATACTGCTGTAGCTATAAAATACAAGCGGACATGAGGCACTTAACAATGATTTGCATATGTGGTTGTTGAGATACAAGTAACTAGTTACATACTCTGGGTCAAATCCTGCACCCCTTATACTAGTGACTTCAACTGACTGCAATAACCTCCCACTTCCTGTCCTCCTGGACTCTCCCCTCTTCAATCTATCTAACATTCGGACTATAGCCCAGGTAATGTTCCTTTCCTTCTGCTCTGACTATGCCACTCCTCCCTAGAACCCTTTCATGGCCTCCATGCAAAATAGTGCAAGGTAGAGATTAGTGGAGACGCCTTAGCGAGAGCCCCATTAGTGTGAGAGAGAAGGGGGAGCTGGCAGGGCCCTGAGCCTTTGCAACTCGCTTCCTGCCATAGCAGCCTGTTTGTCAGCGCATCACAGGCTGTCATTTTCCTCTGTCCGGAAAGAGGTGGGTGCAGGGTAGGACTGGGTAACTGGATGGCTGTGTTTTCATTGCAGAGTTGTACAAATCCGAGTGATGACGTATGTCTTTCTGTATCGAGTTCAAATCCTGGTCCTGACTTCCTAGGCACTTAGATCTCAGCCCCTTCTTTCCTCCACACTCCTCGTCCTATGCTGTGCTCTGATGCTCCATATCTTCTCGCACTCATGCTTTAGTGCCTCTTTTCATGCTGTTCCAAATCTCTGGCATATACTCGCTCTGCCAGTCAGCCAAGTGTCCTCACGCATCTTTCAAATCCCTTTGTAATACCCACTGCTTTTGATTAGGTTTCAAATGCTGTCCTCTCCCGGGGTTGCCCACTCCTGCTTAATTATCAATATTTAAAATACAAGCTCTGTGTGCCACATACCACAGTTCAGACTGGTATTTGTTGTACCCCTTATGCCTCTTTTCCGTCTCCCACTTGCCAGTTGGAATCATTTCCTGTGTTTAATTCAGGCCCAGTGCTGCAACCTTTACTCACACGAATTGTCTCATGGACTTCACTGGGAGCATTCACACGAGTAAGGGCTGCAGGGTCAGACACTTAGGTTGTAAACTCCTCATGGTGAGCTGTAGCTCACGAAAGCTTATGCTCTAATAAATTTGTTAGTCTCTAAGGTGCCACAAGTACTCCTTTTCTTTCCTCATGGAATGGACCTTCATCTCTCTCCCTTTCTGTAAAGGGCTGTTTAAATTTGCAGGGCTACATCAGTGCCAGATAATAAATGTGGACTGCAGGATTTGGCCGGATGAGTTTACTTCTGAAGTGACTGACAGTAGTATGCAATTACTTTTTAATAACGTGATCCTGAGATGTAATCTCAGAGATTAATTTCATTTACTTTCCATGGATACCTTGTCATTACTAACCTAAACAGGAATGATAATGTCATAGTACTCAGGTTGGCTGCAGTCTCGCTGTGCAACTCACGTGTTACCCAAAAGTAACTTGTTAGCAATTACTCTTATGAGAAGTAAGAAAAATATGTAACAGATTTCTTTTTGGCTGTAGATTGATTGGCCCTCACACTGACTCCCTCTGGCACTTTTCTGCAAATCACTTAAACTCTGCCTCAGTCTCCCCTTTGGGAAAATAAAGGGGTATGGCTAATATTTTCTTATCTTGCTGGGGTGGTGTTGTTAAGCTTAATTTGTATACTTCCTGTTGGTAAAGTGCTTTGAAAATGAAAAACACTACCATAGTAGTGTGCTAGTAGTGTTAGTAAATAGATTTGTAATAAACCTGTTGTCCACAGAACTGGAGGATACTGCTGTGAATAACAAATCTATTGCACAGGAAGCAACAGCAGTACGTATTTCCCCATTATTTTTTATATTATGATAGTGCCCAGAGGCCCCAGTCAGTATTCAAGCTCCTTTGGGCTAAATGCTGTATAAACACACAGGAAGAGACAACCGCTGCACACAAGGAGTTTACAGTCTAAAAAGACAAAGACAAATGGTGGGAAGAAGTGGTACAGAATACAAGCAGAGTAATCAGGGTTTTGAGAGTCCCAGAGTTTTGAGTGCCCAGAAGTGGGACTGGACGATGGGATGGATCACCCAATAAATTGCCATGTTCTGTTCATTCCCTCAGAAGCTTCTGGCATTGGCCACTGTCAGAAGACAGGATACTGGACTAGATGGACCATTGGTCTGACCCAGTACGGCTGTTCTTGTGGCCTCTATTTTATTGGTGGTATCTGAGGGAAGGAAGCTGAATTTATACTGCACTTCACTATTCTAATGTAATTTTAATTTATTTTTGCCCATTTTCATTTTTTAAAATACATATTTTATCTAATTAATTATTCTTGTCTATTCAGATTTTATTTTCCCCCATACCATGTGCCTTACCACTGACCCAGAATAGACACCTGTAAGACCAAGATGGAACAGTTTCCATGGTCATTCTGTTTTTGGCCTCTTCGCTGATTTCTGCAAGGGTACCACTGTCGTGGTGATTTATGTTTTTTGGGTGATGATGGGCCCATCTTTCCAACTAGAAATTTGATTGAGGTGTCCAGTTCACATAGCTCACCAAATGTACTGAGATTTTGAGTGACATGGAGGCAGAAACAATGCCTCCTAGAGCTCTGGGACTGCTGCCAAATCCTCAGGCAGTGTACCATAGAGTTCTTAACCTGCAGGGGACCAGCTGTCACTGTGCCTTAGTGGGTCACAGCTGAGAATGCCAGGTTCATGACAAACTGCTGAGAAATAGGGCAGACTCACCCCAAACTGGTGGTTATTCCATTATTAGATTATACCAAGCCAGTAACAAAAGTAAACTTCTGTCTTACCACACTGGTTAACAAGAAGTCAGAAATGCAGTCTCCTTAGGCATTCCAGCCCTTGTTTCACCACCCAGACACTGGACTCTATGATGAGTGGTTACTGAAAACTAATTTCATCACATATAGGGTCCTCTAATCCCAAGAGATTAGCCACATAGCCAGGTCAGTATATAACTCAGATCTTACCCAATAGTCATGCTGTTGCCAATCCTTTAGAATCTGATATCTAATGGCTTATTTATAAGAGAAAAGAAAGAGGAGAGAGTTAAAATGGTCAAAGAAATCATACATACAATCATTGCAAAGTTCTTGGATCAGTTTTGTAGCAGTGATGTTACAGATTTATGGCTTGCAAAGTCTCTTGGAACTTCCAAAAGATTGGAAGGTCCTCAGTTCATAGTCAATATGCTCCTTTTAGTGTAAATCCATAGTCCAAAGATCAGAGCAGGAAAAAGACAAAATGGTGATGCTTTCAGGGTCCTTTATACCCTCTCCCATGTGGAGGGACTGCTCTGAGTCTTAGTTTGTGGAAAATTACAGGCACAAGATGGAGTCCAGGGTCATATGAGCAAGTCACATGCACTTGCATGCTTTGATAGGAGCAACCATTACCCATATTCTGGTTAAAACATCCACAGGAAGGCTCACCGGGTGGGAAGGAGCTGCTTCTATGGCCCATTTTGAGAGTTACGTGTTCTTTAATAGGCCACCAACTTGAATGGCCTATTCACAATGTGCTCGCTAGACTGGATTAACCTACCTTCTCGGTGTTACTATAGGAGCAAACACATTTGAAATACTGGTACATAGTCAATATTCATAACTTTAGACACAAAGATGATACATGCATACAAACAGGATAATCATAGTTGATAAATTGTAACTTTTGCATTGATACCTTACAGGACATACTTTGTATACAGTTTGGTGTAATTGTCCAACAGTGGCAATATTAATGACATAAATGGTCATATTTCAATCATACAGGATCACATCAGCTCCTCTTGCCAATGTGGAGAAGGCCCTGCCCCACTGTGACCATTAGCACTGTAGAGTCCTTGTGCTCAAGGGAGCTCAGGGACCAGGACTGTGGCCCTGTCCTCACACACCACTTGCATGCCCACACAGGGTTCAGTGCAATCTGGCCCTTAATGGTTACCTGCTAAATTTAACCATAGTTTATGAAGTAAACTATTTTAAATACTGCTTCTACATTTTAGCTTAGCTGAAAGTGCCTGACCAAACCTTTACCAAAGAAGCCTTTTTTAATCATAAATGTGGAAACTAAAAAGTAAAACTAATATGTTATGTTTTTTTCAAGAAAATTAGAGTGCTGAACCTCAAGACCAGTTAAAGGGTATACACTTCTTAGAGAGACTAAAGTAAATGTTATGCAATGATAACAGCCTAGCAATAGTATTTCTTCCAGTTATATATTGTTGTTCTTTTATAATACCAGTCCAGGTACAAAAAGCAAGACCCATGCTGCAGGGAATTTACATTTGTGTTAGAGTCAGGAGATTCAGATGTGTGGAGTTAATGTTAACAAAAGGGCTGACCGCTAGCATACCATTAATTTAGTACAAAGCTGCAGGGTTTATGTATAGGACAGTCCCGTAATAAAGATGGCAAAGCTGCCTGATTAGCATGCATCTACTGTTCTACTGAATCTTAGAGCATTTCTGCAAACAAGCTGATAATATGGTTGATTTTGTTCTCACTTCTACCTGTGCACATCAGAAATAACTGCAGGTAGTGATGTATAGGGTGAGTGAGCTCAGAATCAGATTCAGTGTCTGTATGTCATAGCTTACCTTGGCATAGATTTTGGGTAATACTAGAGGGTGTGGGCGATTCTCCACATGCAATATAGGGAGCATTCCATGTGCTTTCTGCTACCTTGTGGCCATGAACAAGGTGCTGTCGAGAACCCCATTGGGGAAGATAATCCCTCCTCCTACCCGTAAATGGCCTATGTGATGGGAGGAAGAACAATAGTGGACAGTTCAGTAGACTGCATTGTCTTTAAGGGCAGGCTAGCTGCTATACTCGTCTGTACTGTGTGGGATTCTCTTCCAGGAGCTCTGGTGACTATGCAAGTCCCCTTCATGCTTCCTCTTCCAGGCCAATGGTACAAAGGGCACAACCTATCCTTCCCTGACCCTACCCCAAGTAACATTTCTTCCAGAACTGAATTTCTGAGAAATGTCTAAAATGAGTAGGAGGCCACTGAACTAGGACAAGAAGCAATGGGCTTAATCTGCAGCAAGGGAGATTTGGATATTAGGAAAAACTTTCTAACTACAAGGGTAGTTACACTCTGGAATAGGCTGCTGGAATCCCCTCACTGGAAGTTGAGGAACAGGTTGGATAAGAAGTTGAAGAACAGGTTCTGGGATGGTCTAGGTTTCCTTGGTCCTGCCTCAGTGCAGGGACCTGGACTTGATGACCTCCTGAGGTCTCTTCCAGCCCTACATTTCAATGATTCTGTACAATAGTGGGAATATGGATCTAGCTGTAGATGGCATAAAATGTTATAAACTCCCAAAAAGAAATGCTGGGATTTTTAGTTGACCTAGAAAATGTTTCTTCTACCTGTATTCTCTAAATTTCCTATTTCTTAAATATAACCCAATTGTTTCTCACTGTATTTTTGCTTTTCCCTCTCTTTCACAGATCTCTGCAAATGAAATAGAAATGCTTTTGATGAGATTGCCACGCATGTTTAAACAAGAGTTCACTGGTGTAGGAGCAACATTGGAAAAGAGGTGGAAGTTTTGTGCCTTTGAAGGAATTAAAACTACCTGACTGTGAATAGTAAAGAAGTATGCAGAAGAAGAATTCCTAAAGCATGGCAGAGTTACAAAGTATTAAAGTATGAAATTTGGCACACGGAAGTACATTTTCAGAGTTATCCAAGCCTAATTTTAGTTACATTTGTGACGTTCTCTTGTGAGTGGAAATGTGGTTGTGCACCAGTTCCTAAAAATAAAAATATAAAATATTTTAAAATGTGAAACATCTGTTTCCTATGAAAACTGAAGATACCACTGAAGACAGTCATAACGATGTCAAGATATTAACGTGCTATATCTAAGAATAGCTCACTGAGCAAAGGGATAAGGGAAAAGATTGCCTCGTTATGGTTGCTAAGCTACAACAATGTATATGTAATATGTAGCAGAAATCATTACGTTATGTTCCTGAAAGTCTTTCCATTAAGTAAGTAATTATACAGTGAGAAAAATTATCCCAAAAGAAAACTTGAAGATGTGTCTGAACAGTTATTGTCTTTTGTAAATTAAGTTATATGCTGTTCCAGGGATTTTTGCCTTATTGAAAGAGGCCTGAAAATGTGATTGGACTCCTCAAGAATGCTTTATCAAGAATATTATTTTTCTAATGTAACTATTCCTCATTATAAGTTCCTTTAACATGGATTGCGTATCAATTTTCATAAATATGTAAATAAAAAGGAAACCAGTGTTACTGTATTGTATTTGGTATGTAACATTCAGGTTTATGCATCAAAATAAATATTCAGTTCATTACTGTTAAGGATTTTATAGCAAATACATTAATTTTTTTTCAATAAATTTGACTTCTACCATATTGTTTTTACAAGTTGTTGTTCTGATGTTTCTGAATTGTTACAAATCCAAAAGATGTCTGTCACTGTTTGCCCTCCTTCCACCAAAGCCAGCTATTGCAAACCTCCCAATGAAATGTGTTGAGTAATGAATCAAAGAAGAGACTGTAATATTAGTCTAATCAAAGGAATTAAAATTAGCACCAAAGGAAGCTCCAAGGTGAAGATTGTGCTTTTACAAACTGAACAGATTTCATTTTGTTTTAAACATATCTAGCAAAGCAGCAAGGTATTTAAACAACCAAAAACAAAGCCATAAATTTCACATTTTGCAGTGTTTTGCTGTGCAGCTACGATGCAACCTTGGTGCTTGAGGCAGAATACAAAGTGCATTTTACACTAACAAAATATTTGTTGTTTACTGAAAACTGTATTATCCCCTGCCACAATTTTTTTCTAATGTAAACTCATGCGCTGTTGCACATAGTGAAACCCAATTGTTTAATGAAATGTGTATCTCAGACTAAACTTTCATGTTCTCAACATGCCATCATACTCACTTAGGAATAGCTAAGCTCAGATTTAGTGAACATCCCATACAAAGCCACATTACATTTGGTTTTCATGTACAGTAAATATTATGCAGACTAAAGCTAAAAACACTTATGTAAAAGCATTTGAGATTGTTTAACTCAAAACTGTAGTCATGTAATTTTTTTCCCCCTTTTTAATCAATAATAGTTTTGAGCATAAAGATTTCTATAGTAAAAAAATGCCGTATGCTGATCTTTTTGCACTTCCATTAATATCCCTAGTCAGCTGTATGACTGGCGCTTAATTATCACATGCTACCCTTCTAATACCTGAAATGGGAGTGTGACAGATGCATCCAGTTGTTTGATAGCTTGTTGCGTATGTGGCTTTTACCGGCTATTTTCTATGCATTGGCATAATATCTGCTTTTTTCCTCTTTCACTGTGCACAACAGTGTGGGGGTGCCTACCGATATTGCCCTAATTTTGTCCCCCAAAGGCTAGCTTCAAAGGGGACTTTGGCTTTGCAATGCCTAAAGTTTAGGCACCCTGCCACATAGCAGCATTCACAGCCCTGAGCTAAGCAGCCAGGCTCCTGTACAAAGCATGGGCAGAGATAAGCACCTAAAAATTGGATTCACAGACACCAGCAAGCTGAGCAGGATATCATCTAAGCTAGCCAATAGGAAATGCCATGTTCCTCAAATGGAGTTAAGGTGCCTAACTGCAGGCTGGAGCACTCCTTCCATTTGGGATTCTCAGCCATGAACTCGCTCTCCTAGACTTTGGCAGCTAGGTCAGGTCAGTCCTTTCTCATAATGGGAAGGTCCTTGACCTTCCCACCTCGCAGGGTCCTAGAGCTCAGGCTGCAGCCTGAGCCCGAATGTCTATACTGCAATTAAACAGCCCTTCAGTCCAAGCCCTGTGAGCCTGGGTCAGCTGGCATGGGCCAGCCACAGGTGTTTAACTGCATTGTAGTCATACCCATAGTGCACTTGGATTTTTCACAAGGTCCCTCACCAAATGCTCTTAAGCAAAGTAAGCAGTCATGGGATAAGCGGGAAGGTCCTCGCCTGAATCAATATCTGGTTAAAAGATAAGAACCAAAAGGATAGGAATAAATGGTCAGTTTTCACAATGGAGAGAAGTAAACGGAGGGGGCCCCACAGGATCTATACTGGGACCTGTGCGGTTCAATGTAGTCAGCAATGATCTGCAAAGAAAGTGAAAGGTAACGTGGCAAAGTTTGCAGTGGATACAAAATTATGCAATAGTTAAGTCCAAAGCTGACTGCAAAGAGGCATCTCACTAAACTGGGTGACTGGACAAGAAAATGGCAGATGAAATTCAGCATTGATAAATGCAAAGAAAAAATAATCCCAACTACACACATTGGTTTTTGCCGGTGGGTGCCCCATCCCAGTTCTGCCCCTTCCCCAAGGCCCCGCCTCACTCTGCCCCACTCCACCTCTTCCTGCCCCCACTCTGCCCCCTCTCCTTAGGTCCTCTCCCCTGAGCATCTCCTGCCCACTGCTCACTCCTTGCTGCCTCGCCTGTCTTGAAGGCGAGGTGTGTGTGTTTGGGACTGGCAATTTTCAGCATATTTATACACATCTTTCATATTCTGTTATTGACTGGGTGTCTATCCTTGGCATCGTAACAATGTAATCATTATTAAAATAGTAATGAAATATATAATTACATTATCATGAATGTATAGTAAAATCATCACACTCAGCTACAAGCTGTCTTCACTAACATCCCAGTTTAAAGATATTATGTTCGCTCTGGGCTTCACAGCTGCTTAGGGCCTGTTTGGGAGCTGAGGGCCACTGATGACTGTGGGAAGAAGGTGGATGGGAGAGACAAGCGGTGGAGCGTCTTTCCCCTCTCTCTGCCCCTTTCGCCTCTCCCTTCCTTTCGCTCTCCCTGCCCCTTTTCCTTTCTCTTGTTTCTTCCCCAAGTCCTTGCTCCCTTTCCTGATGTTTCCCCTTTCTTGCTTCCCACCCATGTCCCTTTTCCCATCTCTCTCCTTGCTCCCCATCTCCTGGTGGCTCTGTCCAGTACCTGCTCCCACCCACCCACTCAAAATGGCAGAGGAGGTTCCCCCTCCTTGGATGGGAAGGTTGCCTAGTGGTTAAGGCACAGGCCTCGGGCTCAGGTGTTCTGGGTTTGATTGTCTGCTTTGCCACAGACTCCCTGCTTAGCCTTGGGAAAGTCACTTCACCTCTGTGTGCCCCTGATCCCACCTGCCAAATGGGGCTAATGCTGACCCTGCCTCCTAGACGAAATTCATTCATGTGTGATGATGGGGGAAATGGAGATACCACAGTGGGTAGATTTGGGTTGAATTTCTCCACCGCCCGAGAGTGAAAGCCAACTCCTCACAGGGTGGATGGGCAAGAGTTTGGCTAAAGCATATATTCCAAAAAGCCATCAAGAACTGGAGAATCCACCACTTCCCTTGGTAGGCTATCCCAGCAGGTAATCAACCTCACTGTAAAAAAATTGTGTCTAATTTCTAATTGGAATTTGTCTGGCTCCAGTTTCCAGCCACTTGTCCCTCTTATGCCTTTCTCTGATAGATTAAAGAGCCCTTTACTTACACACTCTAATCAAGTCACTCTTCTTTTTTGATTAAATAAATTGAGCTCTTTAAGTCTTTCACTGTAAGGCATTTTCTCCAGCCCTCAAATCATTTTTGTGCCTCTTTTCTGGCCCCCTCTCCAATTTTTCAACATCATTTTAAAAATATGGACACCAGAACGGTACTCAGTATTTCACCAATGTGTTACAGAGGTAAAAACTCATCTCCTTACTCCTACTCATTCTTCTGTCTCTTAGTCTTAAGAAACTAGCATCTTTTCATAAATGTCAATAGTGTAATTCAAAGAAATAGCTATTAGGTCATCTAGTGTATTTGACTGAGCATACATTATTCCCCTGAACAATATGCATGTGTAGACTGAAAAGGAGTACTTGTGGCACCTTAGAGACTAACAAATTTATTAGAGCATAAGCTTTCGTGAGCTACAGCTCACTTCATCGGATGCATTACGGCTGCTACTCTGAAACATGTGTAGACTGAATTTCTACTGAAGCCAATGTTAGTTTTGCCTGTGTAAGGGCTAAGAATGGCCTTCAGGATTTGTACTCTATTAAAAGGGCTAGATAATGGCATGGTATTTTCAGTTACATATGCCAAGAAAGGGGTAATTGAATCTTGTGCATCAGAGAATATTAGTTGGTCGTCTCAGGTACTTCTAGAAATGAAATAGCACAGGCCTTATCTAGGCTAGGATTAAAATGTTTGTTGTTAGCATGTCCGCTAACGCATTCCAATTAATGCCTTTTAAAAGTCTTATGTAAACAAGGCACACTGCCTTTAACTCATGCTAAGTGGATTGTGTTAAGCCCTAGGGTGTTAAAGTCTAGACTGCCTTGTCTATATTAGCGTTTCAAAACGTGTTCTTTAGAACAAGTTAGCTAAGGGATTGTTTATAAAAAAGTTATTCTGAAATGGGGTAGAGTTTGAATTTAAAGTACTATAGCTGTCCGGAAATAAGAGTGTCTGCATGGGGAGCTCTTCCAGAAGGTCCATGGTAAAATAGTTACTCTGGAATGGTTGTGCTGGTCAGTTTCCCCATATAGACAAACCCTAACAAATTTTAGCTAGCACCCCTTGAAATAGTAGTCTGGACAAACCCAGACACACATCCTATACAGCATTATATAGTTAGCCAGGTCTGATAGGCTATTCCACTGAAAACCCATTCTAGTGTGAGAAATCTTATGCTGAAAATTTTACAGATTGGTCCCATGAGTGGTTTACTTCTTATTCCCTGGTGAGTATATTTGATTTTCTTTCCTATTTGGGGCAAAGGAAGAAGAACTCCAACACGCTATAGTGCTGATTGCTAATGTTAAAAGCCTATTCGCATGCCACAAGAGAGAACATAGAATAGTCGGTGTAAGAGGAAAGGAAGCACAGCAGTGAAACATCAGAAAATGGGATTAAAAATAGAGACCAGAGTGAATTTGTCAAAATCCTGGCACTCTGTCCAAAAAGAAAACAAAAACTACAGTCAAATGAGGTCAACTCTGAAGCCTACAATGAACTAAAAGGGGCCAGGAGGGTAGACTTTTTCCCTTGATAACATTTCTTACAAAGTATATCTGTATTGACTAAATTTGTGTGCGTTTCTCTCCATATGTGTGCACTGGGTACTATTTATAAATTTAATTGGCTTAGTTCCTCAAAAGGTATTAGGCACCTAACTCCATTGTAATAAATGGGAGTTTGTTGCCTAAATGCCTCTGAGGGTCTGGGCCTCTGGCCTTTCTATGATTCCTCCCAAATGTGAGCATTCCAAAAACTTTCCAGAGTTAGCCCCATCCGAGAGATGAACGGATCTGCATAGCTTCCAATACACAGGCAGCTGCTGTTGTAAGAAAACCCAAAGATTCTATAGCTCTTTGCTAGGTTCAGGTGATACTTTGTTAACATAATAAAAAAATTTCTTTTGCAAAGGATAGTAAATGAACAAATTGCTCACCTAAGAGGGTGACTAGAAGCCAGACATTCAGTCAGGGCTTGTACAAGTATCTCACAGCTTTTCCAGTGCTCATCCTTTATGAGTTGCTGTTCCTGGGCCTCTCTTAACCACACAGTCTGAAAGTGGTCATGTTCTCATGCACATAAATGGGGTTGGGTGGAGACAATCAAACTCATTTGTGATCAGATCAGCACTGGAACTCTGGTCTGGCGACAAATGACTAGTGGATTATTGCACCAAATCAGTAGTCCTAGACCCACTTGCCCACTGTTGAATTGTTTATCGGAATTGCCTATCCAAAGAACAAGGTAGGAATTGTTTAATGAGGAGATTTAGCAAAGTCTATTAAACACAGTAAAACACACTGATAAAAATAAACCCAGATGGTGGCTCAGCAGCGGGAATTTTTCTAAAGTGAATTTACTGCCTCTGACAGATGCCGGATTGACAGAATCTTGAACTGCTGTTGCCTACCCTATTTTTTGGGTAAACACTAAGTGGGTGGGTAACAGAACTAACACTGCCCCAGCCAAGACATGCAGCAATCACTTGTAGTGATGAGACAGTCATCTTCCTTCTAGGCTGTCAAGGTTCCTTCCCCACTCTGAACTCTAGGGTACAGATGTGGGGATCTGCGTGAAAACCTCCTAAGCTTACTTTTACCAGCTTAGGTTAAAACTTCCCCAAGGTACAAACTATTTTACCTTTTGCCCTTGGACTTTCGCTGCCACCACCAAACGTCTAACTGGTTTTATTTTATTAGGAAAGAACCTGTTTGGAAACGTCTTCACCCCAAAATCCTCACCAAAACCTTGCACCCCCCCTTCCTGGGGATGGTTTGATAAAAATCCTCACCAATTTGCCTAGGTGACCACAGACCCAAACCCTTGGATCTCAAGAACAATGAAAAAGTATTCAGTTTCTTAAAAGAAGAATTTTAATAGAAGAAAAAAGTAAAAAGAACACCTCTGTAAAATCAGGATGGTAAATACCTTACAGGTAATTAGATTCAAAACATAGAGAATCCCTCTAAGCAAAACCTTAAGTTACAAAAAGACACAAACAGGAATATCCATTCTATTCAGCACAGCTTATTTTCTCAGCCATTTAAAGAAATCATAATCTAATGAATACCTCGCTAGATTACTTACTAAGTTCTAAGACTTCATTCCTGTTCTGTCCCCGGCAAAAAGCATCACACAGACAGACCCAGATCCTTTGTTTCTCCCCCCTCCAGCTTTGAAAGTATCTTGTCTTCTCATTGGTCATTGTGATCAGGTGCCAGCGAGGTTATCCTAGCTTCTTAACCCTTTACAGGTGCAAGGGTTTTTCCTCTGGTCAGGAGGGATTTTAAAGGTGTTTACCCTTCCCTTTATATTTATGACATAGGTCCATTAAATCTTTGCCCAATTTCTGCAAATTACAGACCAGGGATCCATTTGTATACACTTTGCACTGATGCCATACAACATATGTGAGTTATAACTCTTAGTCACAATCAATCAGCGCTAGATTTGAACCAGCAACCTACAAATGTATCACTCATTAGGCTATTATCAGTCTCCTGAGCCATCCAGCAATGTTTTTCCTTCAAGCACAAGAATACCAGGTAAAGAGGTAAATTTACTGGTGTACTTCAGAAATGACCTTAAATGTTTTGGAGAAATTTTGTTTGGGGGAAAAAAAGCCCCACTCCATTAAAAGAAGGAAAAAAGAGGGTCCCCCACAATAACACTATTTATGACAGCATTTCTATAGTCTAAAGAAAAACACTCTAGTTCACAACCTTCAGAGGCATTCCTAAAACACAAGCTAGCACAGAGAACTAGAAGGGAAATCCAAAATTGTAATTATGTCTCTTCTTGCAGCTCACTCCTTTCCCTTGATGGACCTTAGAAAAAGTTAATTATGTACAACTTGGCTACATGACAGCAAAGATGGGGATGTGATGCCATGCCATGTATGTATGTGGAGGGTGAAAACCCCATGGCAATAAACGTTTTTTAAATTTCTTTCAAAATCAACTTAAGGGTCACAGTCATTTGCAAATATTTTTGGAGAACTTGGTTTGAGTTGCCAGCCAAGCTCTAGAGTTTTGGGAAGGCATACTCCATGGCCTGGCATCATATCAACCAATACCAGGCACAATTTGGCATCTTTGGCTTGCACTTTGAGTTTTGGGGGGGTCCATTAAATCAAAAATTCAAAGCAAAACTCAGGAGTATCAACCCAGGTGAACCAGAACTGGATGATGGTTCATGCAAAATGGAACAGCCAAATTTTCTACAGCTCTATTTAGGATCCATTTTTGAAAGGAAACCATGACTACAGTGTCATGGCAATTGGTCAGCTGATCACTGAAATATTCTTGGACATGCTTGTTAGGAAGTGAGGGTCCCTACTATCATTTATATGAATAGCACACACTCACTGTCATATTTAGTTGGACAAACACATTTGGATAGGAGCCAATTTTTTCCCTTGGTTATAAACCTGTGGAACCCTCATTGGCATCAAGAAGGGTTGAACTGATGAGAAAGCCTTCCATTGGCTTCACTAGGTTTTGAATCAGGACCTATCTAAATTGCCAGTAGAAGGCTTTGCATATTGACTTCAATGAGCTTTAGATCAGGCCTTACTAAGGGGAGAATTTGGACCTCATAATATTGTCTACTGAAAATTTTAAAACAAGTTTGATAGTCAGCTTTAGATGTAATTGGAGAAACAAATATATTTTTTAAAGATTCCATAGATAATTAAAGCATGACTTTCTGGGTACATCTAAACTGCAATAAAAAAACTCATGGCACCAAGTCTCAGGGCCCAGGTCATTTGACTTGGGCTCATGGGGTTAAAAATAGTGGTATAAACATTCAGGCTTGGGATGGAGCCCTGTGATCCACCCCCCTCACAGGGTTTCAGAGCCCAGACGCCAGCCCACATCTGAACATTTACACTGGACTTTTTAGGCCTGGGAACCTGACCCCCACCAATCCAAGTCAGCTGACCCAGTGTGCTGCAGTGCAGGTCTTTTATTGATGTGTAGATGTAATCAAGGCATTTACCCTTTTAGATCAAGCTTGTTGTAGTCCCCAGGTCTAAACGGGACATAGGGCATATTATTCAGAGAGGAAATTAAGTTCCTGACTTTAAGAACTGTAAGTAATTCATAGCTTTTGGAAGATTGCAAAAGAGTTCCTTGCTGGGAGACTGGAAGGATCAATGCTACTGTTTTTCTGTGTAACTAACTTGAAATAAGGTTTTCATTACCTCTCCTTATTTGATTCATTGGGAAACAAACAGCATATGAATTGCTAACTGTGTTTGTAAAAAAAATGAAACAAAAGCCCACAAGAACATAGCCAAATGGTATACTGCAAAGAGATTATATAACAAATAAAGTAACTGCTGATGTGCTAACTCTGTCTTGCTGCTAAGCAGGAACCAACACCAGCACAATGCTATGAGTGAGCTCCAAGACCTTTTTCTTAAGGATGTTTGGAAACTGCTACTTTGTACCAAGTCAAATAATTTAGTAGTAATAACTAAGGCTATGATTTTGTCACAGAGGTCACAGAAGTCATGGAATCTGTGACTTCCAGAGATCTCCGTGACTTCAGTCTAAAGCATTGGGGGCCCCAGGAACATCAAGCCACTGTGGGAGGTGAGGGTACCCTGCAGCTCCTGGCCACTGTGGCCCCCCCCACAGCTCCCAGCTGCTGTGTTGCAGGTGGTGGGGGGACTCTGCAGCTCTGAGCCCACACTAGCAATGGGGGCCCCGGAGGTCTGAGCTCGGGCCCCAGCAGCTGCCCAGCTACCATGGTGTGGGGTCTCCACAGCTTCCCTGTTCGTCACGGCAATTTTTAGTAAAAGTCAGGGATAGGTCATGGGCGTCCGTGAATTTTTCTGTATCACCTGTCCATGACTTTTACTAAAAATATATCCATGACAAAAATCTTAGCTTTAGTAATAACTCTTTAGTAATCAGTTTTATTACATGACAACATACAGGCCTGTCTAAGCCACAGGCCTCTAAGTTTTGAGCACTTTGATGTCTGAGAAAAGAAAAGTGTAAAAGCAACAGAACCAGTGACTGAAAGGAACAAATCAGGGCTCCAATCAGGAGCAGCATGATGCATATAGCCTATCAAATGCCTGAGCCTAAAGTCCTTACTCAGCCAAAACTTTCACCTAAGCCCCTGTATTCGTAACATTTGCTCCACCAATTTATTATTAGGTTTTGGCGGAGTAGATATTAATTGGGAAGTGTCATTAATTGTGGAATTCTCCCTCCATCCAAAATTGAACATGAAGTCTTTATTTTGACTTTATCGATAGATACCGTAAGTAGTTGTAATAATTTTAAAACACCTCAGTTTCAGTCAGCAATCCGCATATTGGACAACTGTGTTACATCGCATAATTTTTTTTTCAGGATTGCATTAAAAGCTTTATTTTGAATTATTTACTCAGTCGTGAATCAATGAAAAATGTCATTGAGTTTTTCAATACTATGCTGTTGATGTCAATGGGATTTGCGCTTGTGCAGCTGAGGTCAGGATTTGGCTCTTGGGAGTGAAGAATTTACAGTTTCATAATACTGGGATTTTTTTTGCATTTCAAGCACTGAACTATGAATTTCAGGCATCCAAATGTAACCCACACACCTCGTGGGTGTGGTGTCCTGTCCCATCTAGTGGCACCGAGACCACTTAGAGCGAGATTAATGAGTCTGCTCTACACCCTTAGCTAACAGGCATATGGCTTTTAGCTCATGCAGTAGAGGCTCATGCATTTAGGTCCAGCAGTCCCAGGTTCAATCCCGCCTGCCAATGATTGGGCTCTGTTGGTGTGACACAAACATAAGACTCCGAAACAAAATATTGCTTAATTAGAGCCTTTTAAAGCAGTCCCTATAAGTGAGTTTCTAATCCAGCCCTCTCAATCCAGTCTTGTTTGCAGACAAGACCATCCAGCTGGTCTTTGGGTTCTTATCCCATCATACAGGGCCAGCTCTAGACACCTGCAAACCAAGCATGTGCTTGGGGCAGCACTTTTCAAGCGGTAGAACTCTGGCCCTTTTTTTTTTTTTTTTTTTGCTTGGGGTGGCAAAAAACCTAGAGCCAGCCCTGCCCATCAACACGTTGTGCCTTTCATTTTTTTCATTATGTAATTTCTGTTTATTTTACTGGCAGTTTTAGGAATAGAGGGAATTGCAAAGGAAAAATATCTGTCAATCCACATAACAGTCTCATGCATAGGGTAAATTTACATGTAAATGGCAATCCATCCAGTTTACAAGGAAGTAAGAAGCCAGCAATTACAATGAGAACCCACAAAGATTTATATATATGCACACCAGTAATTAGTTCTGAAAGATGAAAGGCTAATTGCTCAGTTATTTAGCCCCGCTAGATGAAAGTCTACCAGCTCACAGCTATTTAAATCTTTGTTCAGTTTACTCCTGTTTGAACGATGGTTGCCATGTGCATTTTATATGGGGCTAGTTCTCATTCCGAATCCAGACAAGCTGAAGCAGGAGCATAACTTTTCTTCAAGAAGAATGGATCAGTTGTCTTTGGTATCATGGACCAGATATACACCAGTGCAGTCACTGAAGTGAAGCCAGGGCAACAGAAGAGAATTTGGCCTCTCACACATGTGGCCACTAGAAAATGCCAGGTCACAATAGCCAGTTGTCGATGACTGTAATCTGACATCCCTAACGGAGAGCTCTGGAGCATGAGTGAACAATACATATACCAGTGGCTTATTTTATCCTTCTGTTTTAAACTCTCCCAATCAAAGCCAGTGTTCAATTGTGAGGTGTCTGAACTACCTACAGGCCTTGTGCACTATTTCAAGTGGGCCCTGGATTTGTGGAAACCCTTTAGTTGCAGCTCACTGGAGTGTTACACTGTATCCCCTCAGCTTTCCTACTGAATTCAGTAAAACAGGGGAACATCTGGCAAATGTTGTCATTTTAAACAGGTTTTCCCATAACAAGGATCTTCCTAAATCTGCAAACCTCCTCCCTGCTGCTTGCCCTTAAAACCGGCCCTGCTCCTTAAAGGTACTGGTCAGCAGTGAACAGTGCCCCAGCTGAGGCCTATTGGTAAGGCTACGTTTTAGTCATGGGTATTTTTAGGAAAAGTCATGGACAGATCATGGGCAGTAAACAAAAATTCCCAGCCTGTGACTTGTTCATGACTTTTACTAAAAATACCTGTGACTAAAACTTTGGGTGGGTGCTGGGGAGGGTGCGGATGGTGGTGCACGGCCCGGGACCCCCGCAGGTGCTGGGTGTGGGAGGGGGGGCATTGGCGGGGCCGGAAGGCTCCCTACCTGGTTCCACGCCACCCTCCCCCCCCCAGGAGGAGCAGCAGCAGAGTTTGGGTGTGGAGAGGGTTGGGGCATGGGATGGGGTGAAGCAGGTTCTGGGTGGTGCTTACCTGGGGGGGCTCCCCGGAAGTGGCGACATCCACCCAGCAGCTCCCATTGGCTGAGGTTCCTGGCCAATGGGAGCTGCGAAGCTGGCGCTCTGCAGGGAGCCTGGCCATGCCTCTGCCTAGCAGGTGAGTGAGGGGGATGTTGCCGTTTCCAGGGAACCCCCCAGGTGAGCATTGCCTAGAGCCCACCTCACCCCGATCCATTCCCCAACCCCCTCCCACACCCAAACTCTGCTGCTGCTGGTTTGAGAGGGCGCAGTGGCCCGAGACTGCCCCAGCAGCAGCCAGTGCGGCTGGCACAGGGGCTGCCTGAGCTGCCTCTGAGCCAGGAGCACCAGCTGCTGCAGAAGTCACGGAGGTCACGGAATCCATGACTTCTGTGACAAACTCACAGCCTTATCTATAGGCAATGATTTATTGTGACACTTCCAGAAGAGGCAAAACACACAACTCTTGGAGCTGCAGATGAGCTAACTAGCATGCTGGAATATATTTAGCAAATGGTAATGCAAGACATCGTAGAATATAGGGAAAGAGGAGTGCAATGCATATTTTCTCTGGCTTGAAATTTATTGAACACTAAGAGCCAGGGAAAATATAGATTACAGGATGTAGGTGGGCAGGAATTTTCCTGACTTCTGCCCAGCCATTAAAATAAATCACTGAATATAAGATGCACCAATGAGCAAAGCACTTTGGCACATGACTTAGACACAGTAATTTAGATTTATATTTGAATGCTTTAGAAAAAGTGGTTGCAACTACATAAACTTCTCAGGGTAATTTTAAGATTCATGAGCTTATGCTCGGATGGCCTAAACATTTTCCAAGTGCTTTGCCAAATACATTTCCACTGTTGCACTAAAATGTGACGCTGACACTCATCAAACTGTTTCTTTTGTTCAGCTCAAACATACGTTCTCTTCATGCTTCTCATAGACTCATACATATTAGACACACATCTTTGGTTTTTAATTATAAAATTAATGTAGACAGCAACCAGAAATAAAGCTGACAAATCTAATTTCCCAAATAAGTCAATATAATCTAAAGACCTCTGAGGGAGAAGAAAAATATATTTTTCTGAGGTTTCCAGAATTTTACAATAGGGACTAAACTAAAAAAAACAAAACAGCTGACCATTAATGATCATTTCCTCAGTATTTAATTCCTTCTCTCTCACAAATCAGAGCAAGCTGATGGGTTTTTGAAAATGAACTGCTTTTTTAAAGCTGTTTAGTCCTAGATCCTAAACTGAAATAGCTGTGTAAATGCTGACATTATAAATATATTTTAGAACAAAATAATTATTTGTATATTATATATATACACAAGTGTACAAACCAAGCTCCTCCCAACTCTCCACAGCTTTATATTTAATTTTTTTTAAATGAATGACCCATCTAAAAGCGGAGTGATTTTATGCTCAAGTATATGCAGCAGGCTAAAGAGCAACCATGGAAAGCTGGAGAGCTTTCACTACAAATCCATCTTGAGATCCCACATAAGAGAGACGTGGCAGGGGGTCTAGGAGAATATGCTGAAATGGTTTTAATTCTTCCGAAAAGGATGCACCCAAAGATTAGCGAAGGAAAAGTGCACCTCCACCACTCGACCCTTCATTTGTAAAGTTCCACAAGGTTCAATTCTCTCTCGGGTCATATTCAGCATCTACTTTCAGCCGCTAAGTGAACTGGTCAGACAACATGGACTAAAGTATCAGCAAAATGAGGAAGATACTCAGCTCTACCTATTCTTTATCACATACACCCACACCGCAATGCCAAGATGGCCCAGTGCTTGGATGAGATCAGCTTGTGGATGAAGAACAGCTGGCTAAACCCAAGCAAGAAAGATGATGCTGATAGGCATAGGTGGGTCTGGGGTATAGAGTTATGCTGGAAAACTGCAAAGCTGGCATATGTGGAGCTCTGTATACTACATAAATTAGTGGTGCGCTTCATGTCC